>NC_090446.1:137739189-140239189 GCF_031143425.1 Pleurodeles waltl | reverse complement strand
ACGGGGCTCAGAAAAGAAAACATGACGATGTAGTTGATCTGAAGACGACAAGTTATGTGGATCTATATGGTAGCCCAGTTAAAACGTGTTTGACAATTCCAGTTCCAAATAAAGTTACTGGAAGAAATGCATGTTTCTTTTGCATCTAATCAGGTACATCTGTAATGCATAAAGCGATAGCAGATGATGTGGTTGCTGATGTTTGTCAGTGTGCTGATTTAGATCAAGATACAGCACTTATTGTGAAATTGGCTATGGATGATATGCATGCCCAGGATGCTGAATACCATCATAAATGTTTAGTTGGACTATATAACAGAGCACACAGTGTACGAAAGAATAAAAATGAATCAAGTAGTGAGACCTCAGTAGAAGGAATAGCTCTAGCTGAACTTGCATCTTAGCTGAAAGGTTCCTGAGTGGGAGATGTTAAAACAACTTTGAAACTCTGTGACTTAGTAAACTTTTACACAAGCAGAACAAAGCAGCTCGAGTCCACTGCAGGGAAGGTTAACTCGACAAAACTAAAAGAGAGAATCCTTAGAAATACCAAAGATTCGAAGGCATACAATGAAGGAAGAGAAGTCCTGTTACCTTTTGAAGATGACACAGGTTCCACATTAGTATTTGCCTCCAGCAAGTCAAATTCTGATGACATAAATATTGCTAATGCAGCAAATGTTGTTAGAAGGGACACGATGCAAAGATCCGGAAAACTTCAGTGGAACGTTTGAAGTTGCTTGTAAAAACCGATCAGTTCCGAAATCACTTACTGCCCTTGTTAAAATGCTACTTGATGGATCTGACATAAGAGATCAGTATTTCTGTGAAATAGCCACTACCAATATTGCGTTGTCTATTTCCGAATTACTGATATTTAACATTTAAATAATTCAAGAACAGATTCTTCTTCAGATCCTAGACATAACAGCAACAATGAAACTCCTCTGTCCATACAAATTTCCTTTTCAATCCACAGTCAAACGAGAAATAGAGAACTTATTGACAAGTTCCATAAACTAGGTATTTGTATTTTATATGAAAGGGTTTTGCAAATATCTGCTGATTTAGGAAATAGCACTTGGGCACTGTATAAGAGTGAACTAGTTGTGTGTCCACCAAACCTGAACTTGCAAGCACTCACCCGTGGAAATACTGGTAACATAGATCACAACCCAGGTTCCATCACAGCTAAAGACCCCTTCCATGGAACAGCAATTACTCTGACACAACACCCAGAACGAGAACGAGAAGGAGTTGATCATTGTATATCCTAATATGGCAAAGTCAAAAGAGATTTCAAATCTTCCATTACTGTATACAAATATCAAACCAGCTTCAATGAACAATACAGATTATCACATTCCATTACCATCTGTTTTAGTTGATCGCCAAAGTGATGTAATTGATGCTGCTAAAAACTATGAATATAAATGGCTTGAAAGAGTGATGCGCAATGTTGACAATGGAAATATTTATTCTGATAAAAGTATACCTTGGCAGCATATCATGCATCATTGCTGCTACCTCTCAATAGTAAACTACTGCATTGTATCTGCTGTTCACAGAAAGTGCTCATTCTAAATCCATGGTCTTGCATTGCATGAAAGTCAATAAAGAGTCTGTTCATTACCTCAATCCAGGACAAACACCTATTATTTCAATGGACCAACCTCTCTTCGCCCTAGCAAAACAAATCAAATGGGCTATACTGTAGGAAAGTACCATCTTGCGTGGCACGTTACCCCCATTTTCACTGTATGTATGTTTATTTTAGCCCTTGTGTCACTGGGATCCTGCCAGGTCGGACCCCAGTGCTCATAGTATGTGCCCTGTATGTGTTCCCTGTGTGGTGCCTAACTGTATCACTGAGGCTCTTCTAACCAGAACCTCAAGGTTTATGCTCTCTCTGCTTTCTAAATTTGTCACTGCAGGCTAGTGACTAAATTTACCAATTCTCATTGGCACACTGGTACACCCATATAATCCCCTTGTATATGGTACTTAGGTACCCAGGGTATTGGGGTTCCAGGAGATCCCTATGGGCTGCAGCATTTTTTTTGCCAGTCATAGGGAGCTCAGACAATTCTTACACAGGCCTGGCACTGCAGCCTGAGTGAAATAACGTCCACGTTATTTCACAGCCATTTTTCACTGCACATAAGTAACTTATAAATCACTTATATGTCTAACCCTCACTTGGTGAAGGTTGGGTGCCAAGTTACTTAGTGTGTGGGCACCCTGGCACTAGCCAAGGTGCCCCCACATCGTTCAGGGCAAATTCCCCAAACTTTGTGAGTGCGGGACACCCTTACACGCGTGCACTATACATAGGTAACTACCTAAGTATAGCGTCACTGCCGGGTCTCTAGCACAGAACCCGGGTGCTGCCAAACTGCCTTTCCGGGGTTTCCACTGCAGCTGCTGCTGATGCCAACCCATCAGACAGGCTTCTGCCCCCCCGGGGTCTGGGCAGCCCCAGCCCAGGAAGGCAGAACAAATGATTTCCACTTTACACCCTCTCCCTTTGGAAATAGGTGTGAAGGGCTGGGGAGGAGTAGCCTCCCCCAGCCTCTGGAAATGCTTTGATGGGCACAGATGGTGCCCATCTCTGCATAAGCCAGTCTACACCGGTTCAGGGAATCCCCCAGCCCTGCTCTAGTGTGAAACTGGACAAAGGAAAGGGGAGTGACCACTCCCCTGACCAGTACCTCCCAGGGGAGGTGCCCAGAGCTCCTCCAGTGTGTCCCAGACCTCTGCCATCTTGGTTTCAGAGGTGTTGGGAGCACACTGGACTGCTCTGAGTGGCCAGTGCCAGCAGGTGATGTCAGAGACCCCTTCTGATAGGCTCTTACCTCTCTTGGTAGCCAATCCTCCTTTCTTGGTAGCCAAACCTCCTTTTCTGGCTATTTAGGGTCTCTCCTCTGGGGTATTCTTCAGATAACGAATGCAAGAGCTCACCAGAGTTCCTCTGCACTTCCCTCTTCGACTTCTGCCAAGGATCGACCGCTGACTGCTCCAGGACGCCTGCAAAACCGCAACAAAGTAGCAAGACGACTACCAGCCACATTGAGGAGCCTCATCCTGCCGGCTTTCCCGACTGTTTCCTGGTGGTGCATGCTCTGGGAGCTGTCTGCCTTCACCCTGCACTGGAAGCCAAGAAGGAATCTCCCGTGGGTTGATGGAATCTCCCCCCTGCTAACGCAGGCACCAAAAGACTGCATCACCGGTCCTCTGGGTTCCCTCTCATCCTGACGAGCTTGGTCCCTGGAACACAGGCGCTATATCCAAGTGACTCCCACAGTCCAGTGATCCTTCAGTCCAAGTTTGGTGGAGGTAAGTCCTTGCCTCCCCACGCTAGACTGTAAACCTGTGTACTGCGTTATTTGCAGCTGCTCCGGCTTCTGTGCACTTCTCCAAGGATTCCTTTGTGCACAGCCTAGCCAGTGTCCCCAGCACTCCGTGCTGCAGTGATCAACCCTCTGAGTTGGACTCCGATGTCGTGGGACCGTCCTTTGTGACTCTGCTGCCTGCTTCTGTGGGGGCTCTCTGAGTTGCTGAGCGCCCCCCGTCTCCTCCTGCAAGGGGCGACATCCTGGTCCTTCCTGGTCCCCAGCAGCACCCAAAAACCTCTACCGTGACCCTTGCAGCTAGCAAGGCTTGTTTGCGGTATTTCTGCGTGGGAACACGTCTGCAACCTTCAGCACGCCATGGGACATCTTCCATCCAAAGGAGAAGTTCCTAGTTCTCTTCGTCGTTGCAGAATCCTAAGTTTCTCCCATCCGGAGGCAGCTTCCTTGCACCTTCATCCGGGGTTTCCTGGGCTCCTGCCCCCCCTGGACACTATTGCGTCTCTTGGACTTGGTCCCCTTGCCTTGCAGGTCCTCAGGTCCAGGAATCCGTCTTCAGTGCTTTGCTGGTGTTTGTGGTTCTTGCAGAATCCCCCTATCACGACTATTGTGTCCTTTTGGGGGTAGTAGGGGTACTTTACTCCTACTTTTCAAGGTCTTGGGGTGGGGTATCTTGGATACCCTGACTGTTTTCTTACAGTCCCAGTGACCCTCTACAAGCTCCCATAGGTCTGGGGTCCATTCGTGATTCACATTCCACTTTTGGAGTATATGGTTTGCGTTGCCCCTAGACCCATGTTCACCTATTGCATCCTATTGTAATCCTACACTGTTTGCATTACTTTTCTTATTATTACTTACCTGTTGTGGGTTTGTGTACATATAACTTGTGTATATTACTTACCTTCTAACTGAGGGTACTCACTGAGATACTTTTAGCATATTGTCATAAAAATAAATTATTTTATTTTCAGTAACTCTGAGTATTGTGTTCTCTTATGATATTGTGCTATATGATATAAGTGGTATAGTAGGAGCTTTGCATGCCTCCTAGTTCAGCCTAAGCTGCTTTGCCATAGCTACCTTCTATCAGCCTAAGCTACTAGAAACACCTCTATTCTACTAATAAGGGATAACTGGACCTGGCACAGGGTGTAAGTAACACAAGGTACCCACTATAAGCCAGGCCAGCCTCCTACATATACCACATCTATATGGTGAAGATAAATATGTTGTGATGATGGGGGAACTTCATATCAAAACGACTTTCTATAAAGTACTTGGAGACTAGCTTTTGAACAGTGGATGGACCAGTATGTTAGCGTGAGCTGACAATACTACCACAGGAAAAACTGATGCTATATTGAAGGTTGCCCAAGTTACCGTACATGTCATGCTCATCGGTTTGCTCCCACAGTTAAATTTGTGTCAGATCGACCAAGTTCTGTTGATCCTGTACACTTCAGAAATGTTAAAAGATTCATTGTACTAATGTATAGTCGCACTTCTCCACTGCGTGAAATAAACAGTCGTCGCCAATTCATTTTTGCAAGTGGCTACAGAACTACTGAAAACATCGCACCCACACAAGACACTCTTGTTCAAAATGTTAGACACTCTGTGTACCAAGGGGGTGCCATGTTTGGGGTCAGACATTAGTGCCCATGCGAGAATTGCAAATGTAAATGATTGAGGCTGAAAGCAGATTGTTGGAGTAACTGTGCAACATTGGATAACCCCAGAGACATCTAAGACATGGAAAGAACTTATTTGGTGTGGGTGCAAAAAGTTCGCAGAAATCAATGCAAATAATCAAAGGCGAGCTTCCCATGCACCCACCTTTGCTTTTGCAATGGAAACTGTTATCAAGATTTAGACAGTATACAAACTCGAATCATCGTTTCATATTATAAAAATGTTATCACTGTTTAATATAGTCTTGAATTATTTAATTACAATGGAAACATTATCCACATATTCATAGTATGTGTTGTAAGGATACAAATGATGCAAATTATAAACGTACTTTTGCTACAGTGTGTGTTACTTATTACTGGTGTCCTTATTGGCGGCCATTTTGGATTTATATTTATGATGTCACAGTCTAGATCCAATGTAGGCATGCACATGACATGCACTGATGTGTACACATGAACATTTGTGCATAATTTGACAATTTCAATGAGATTATACAATGTCACCGGCAAGATCTACTTTGGGTCTTGCACTTACATGTTTAGAATTACAAAGATGAATGTCTGTTCTGACTTTTGGCTTTCTACCACATGGTGAACAATTTTCATTAGAAAACTGGCTTAACAGCCGTACTATCCATAACTTCACATACAGGGCACAAATATCCATATGTCCACTTGATGAGTAGTTCCCTTCAGTAGATTATTTATGGTGAGATTTTCCTGACATGCAGAAAGCCAAACCCAGGGATGTCTATTCCAAGACTGCATTGTAGCATCTGCAATGCAAAGTGTTGAGTATGTTGTTTAATTTTGAGGCAAAAGAGCAGTTTGATAGGAATTCACTGAAGAACTGCAATAAATAGACTCCTGTCAATTTAAGACTCCAGAAGCGTTTGCTACCAATTGTAGTGGTAGCTGCCTCCAGAGCCAGGTCTTTCTGAGGTGAGCAAGAGATAGACTATGATGACAATGACGTAGTTGCTTTTTTAAATGCCCAAAATAACAATAGCTAGGACAGCGGTAGGGTTGTTTGTGACTCCAAAGAAGACTCCTACAATGCAGAACCAGAACTAAAATTAACAATTCTTAGGATTTTCACTGATAGCCATAAAGGTTGAAATACAATAGCACGCTACAAGCCAACATCTCTCGCTCTTGGGCAGAAGAAACAGAACCTGTATAAACACTAGAGCATTGCTGAGCATGTTATCTGGTTAATCAAATAGATTTATCACAGAGGCTTGACCAACGTTAGACTCAGCCTTTGTATCTGAATCCAGGCTCTAATGCCTTGTGAAGATATGACAGCTTTACAAATCTCTACAAGAGACATTTCTGAGCCAAGCAGAGGTGGATGTTTTACCCTACTGGAATGAGCCCTAGGTTTTCCTGGAAAGGGTTTATCAGCTAATTGGTAACACATATGAATGCCACAATTCACCTGGTGATAGATTATATGGATGTGGCTAGATCTTGATTACTATGCCCATAGTTAATTAATGACTGAAGTGACTTAGGGCCTAATTTAGACGTTGGAGGACAACCCATTTCTTTATAAGGAAGACAGATTAAGTTACTCTGTTTCTCTGCCAGTGGTGTGGTTCACCAAATTGAAAAATGACCACTAAGCAGGTGCTCATTTCTCAAAGCATTGACAGGGACCAATGTCATGGAGGTTCCTGTCGATACTTTTTGAAGTTTGTGCAAGGTTCTGAGAACATGATAGAGCCATGAACCAAACTTCTTTTTTCTTTATGTTAAAAAAAATACCATAAAAAGGGATTTATATTTGAAAATAAAAATATAAAATGTTTTCTTTTTTAAAGTAAAAATGAAAATGCTCCCCTTGTCTTGGGAGTCCTCCACCATGGCAAGGGGAGCATTTAGAAGTTTCCACTGCCCCTTACCACCTGGGTTTTCCTGGCGGTGACGGGCAGTAAAAACTGAGCTCTCATACTTACTATCTAAGGCAAGTGGGCAGGACTGGAGGTCTGCCTCTGACAGTCTTTATTCTCCAGGGCTGTCAGATGGGTTTAATCACGGTGGAGACAGAGTAGTCTTTGCTGTGATGAAATTAATGTAATGGTTTTCCCACATCCAATTCAGGCGGACGGGCCTTTATCTTGGTGGTATGTATGACCTGTTGCAGTTGTGTTGGAGTATACATACCACTAAGATAGAAATCAGGCCCTAGTGTTGTTAAGATAAAAGTAAAGTATCCTTTTTCATTATAAGGAGTGCTGGGAATGTTCTGCTGATGTTGATGGATTGGGCAAAAAGACAGGCAATGTGATGGCCTAGTTTGTGTGGAATTCTGACACAAATTTAGGAATAAAGAAGGAGTGGGTTCTCATAATCATCCTGTTAGCACTAAAAATTATTGCCTACGGTTCAAGAGCAGACAGGGTTTCAATTTCGCTACCCTATGTAAAGACATTTTGTGGTTAGGAATGCTGTCTTTAAGGTAAGATGCTGCAATGGAGCATTGTGAAAAGGCTTAAAAGGTGGGTCCATTAATTTTGACAAAACTATATTAGGATCCCATGGAGGAAATGGTTTTCTGATTGCAGGGAACGCTGTCTTCCAATAAGTCTCTGATCACAGAAATTTTGATTTAGATTACTGTACTGTCTGATCTCAGGAGCCAGACTTCTGAATACAGCTATGCCTGGTTTGGGTGCTGAATATGCCTGCAAAGTAGCTTCTTGTGTGGACTGGTGGGCATTTGAAGCAGATCTGGTTATCACCACTGTCTTGGACATTGTGGCACTATTAGAATCATTGTCACTTCACACCTGAGTAGCTTCAAAACCACAGATGGAATCAATGGGATTGGTGGAAAGGCATACAGTAATGTCCTTGATCAACTTATATAAAGGGCATTGCTGACTCAGCTCAGCTACGGAACTTTGGACATGCATTCTTGCCATTTGTTTGTCTAAGTGGTTCCTAAGTGGTCTAGTAACAGAGTTCTTGTGGTACTGTCGGAATGAAGGTGATTTTTGTCTACAAAGACAGTAGGAAACCCTTGAGAGCCAGATGGACTGCTCTTAACTCCAGAAAGCTGATGTGCTATGTGTTCTTTTTTTTTCCCGACCAACAACCTTTGAACTGGTAGTTCTCCTAGATGTGCTCCCCCTCCTTTAAGACATGCGTCTGTGACAATCGTATCTGACAGTGTTTCCTGTTGGAATTTAACTCCTAGAATGAGGTTTTACCTTTTGCACCACCATGATAATGACTGTTTAAGTGGAAGAATTAACTGGAGCTTGTCATCCAAATTGTCCCCATCTCTGTGATCACTGATCTTCTAGGCACTGATGCAGGGTTCTTATATGCAGTCTCACATTCAGAACAATGGAAATGAAGGGAGCCATAGAGCAGAGAAGGAAGGAGATTTACTGAGCAATTCGTATGGTGTTGTTCAACAGAAGGTGACTCTTTTAATTAATGACACTATCTCTTCCAAAGGAAAAACTTTTCCTTCTAAGGTGTCTTTCGTGGCTGCTGAAAGGGATAGCTGTAGAGCAGGGGTTGATACTGATTTCTGCAGATTGTTCTGGATTCCTAACATGCATAGCAATATTGTTGTCGTTCTAAAGCTCTGCTTCACCCTTGACAGACTGTGGACTTTGAGCAGACAGTCATCTACATAAGGACAGACAAATGCCCCTGACATCGTAGATGAGGAGAAACTCTGGTCATGCATTTGGAGAACTCGCACGGGCTGATTTCAGTCCAAATGGTCGAGCTGTGTATTAGTTAATGTGAGTTTCTGACTAAAAACCTCAGATACTTCTGTGATGTTGCACTATCAGGATGTGGAAGTCAGCATTTTGTATCTCAGTTGCATAAATCAAGTCTCTCAGTTTTAAGTAAATGAAGGGCTGAGGGCACGCCAGCTTGCAAAGTATTTCCTTCCTCATCCACTTGCTGATGAAGCACAAATCTAGAATTGTTCTGAATTCCAATTGCAGACCTTTCTTTTGAATCAGGAAGTATCTGGGGTAAGCCCCTTTGCTCTTTTATGAAAATGGAACATGCTTGAATACACATTCTTGTACTAGTACCAGTATTTATTTCCTTAAAATAGAAATGTGGTGCTTTGAGAATGTTTTTGGAGTAACACTAGTTGGTTCTGCCTCAAAATGTATTGAGTATCCATTTCTCACAATATTCTACACGCACCTGTCCATTATTATCTCACACTCTTCCAATAGAGAGTGGCAACTGTGCCTTCCCAATGTATTCTAAGACCTTGATGCGTTGATTTGTCCTTTGATCCTTTCCTCTGACAATGGTATTGCTGGCCTTGCTTCTTGTGTTGCTACTGCTGAGAAGGCCATCAAGCAGACTGACCCCTCTGTGGGTATTTGCAATGCTCCTTACCTTTAATCTGCGTCCTGAAAAATCTTTTTTTCTCCTCGAGAAAAACCCATTTCATGGACTTAGCTTAATTTTTTATTGTGATCATTTCATCCTCAGTTTGTTCACTTAAAAAGGGGTATCCTGGAAAGGGAATGTTTAGGATCTTTAACTGTACATCTAGTTTGAGGGTTGTTAGTCTTAACCAAGATGATCTTCCTAAGGATTCTCCATGGCAGTCTCAGTTGCCAGCTGCTCAGCAGTGTCCAATGTGGTACTGATGACTCAATTAGCTATCAAGAAGCCTCCATTTACCCTCCCATATTGCTTGTGTTGTGGAGGACTGTTCAAAAACATTTTAATTCCCTCTCATATTTCTTGAACACCTTCCTAAGAGGGCAGTCACAGTTGCATTCTTCTTTGTATCATACATTTTCCATCCTGTAGCAACTATGTGGTTGCTCCCCCTCTCGGGTGGTTCTGTGGTTTTTGGGGCAGAGGAATGTCTGCATCTAACTGACGTGGCTATTACAGAGACTAGTCTTGAATATGATTTTAAGAACTCTAGGACCTGTTGAGGAGGTTTGTGTTATCAAGAAGGAGCAGTGTTGCTGCCTTAACTGTTGCTAGTGTTAGAAAGTTTTCCTCTGATATTTCCAGAAGGCCCGCAACTAAATAAAAGCGATCTAAAGGGAGCACCCTTGACTGTAATACCTCCATTATGATCAAAATGGCTGCTTATGGTGCTTCTACTGGAATGTCCAATTTAGTAGCATCTCTAATGAGTGCTCATGGAAGGTGATAATGTTACCCAGTAGTGAAACTCTGGAATGTGGCATTGTTGGCGAGCACTGTCTCCCCTGAGGTGAAACCGGTGTCCAAAGAGAACCTGCTTCTTTTGGTAGTTGCCAACATACTATCCTACTGGCAACATGGATGTCAGATGCAGGACCATTCTTAGTGCTGAAGGAACGTTAAGGTGCGACAATGGAACCTATGGTGGGATCTCAAATAGTGGCAGGCCCAATAGTAGAGGGTTCTCCTCAGGAGTGAGTTTCAGTGTTTATTTTGGAGCAGGAGTGACAGGCAACATCAAGAATCTCAGTGTTGAGAAACTTGATGGAGCTCCCAGCCTTGGAGAGTGCAGTAGCAATGGTGAATGTATTGAATATCTCAATAGAGATGCAGTCATAAACATGGAGTTAATATATACAAAAGCTCGCACACAAAAGTTTCAATATTATCAAAGCCTTACATAAGGAACAATCCAAAAGGGTGAACTGATGCAGTATTCCTTTTACTCCAAGCTTCTTTCTTTTCAGCCCAGTCAACACGTTTCGCCATTTGGGTGATGCTTCATCAGGCCTTATATAAACAAAATTACTATCCTTTCAGTAATTAATATGTTCATATCTTCTACAGTTAATCATGTACATAGATCTTTATATGAGTTCAGTGCCACATGTCAAGTCATGGGAGGAATGGCATTCCAGAGGGCCCCTTAAGTAGCATAAAGCTTTTGCTTATGGTGTCTGGATCCTTCTCACACAACCTGAAAAAGAACTGACTCGGGGAGGCAACTCACAGTAGAACGCATTATGCATAGTGGAAACTACTGAAGTATTACAGGAACAGTCTATTTATCACAGTTCTTCAATGCAACCTTATGAGGCTGCCATTTCCCCTCAGTGTTAGACAAGTATTCAGCACTTTGCACTATAGGTGCTGCAATATACGCTTGGAATAGACGTTTTTGGTGTTTGGCAGTATATCGTTTGGAAAACTCTTGCAGTGGATAAACTCCTGAAGGGTGCTGCTCATCATATGGACTGTGTAGCTGTATTTATTGATTAATATAGTGAGCTAAATAGTTTTGGATCTACACATGCATCAAGGAATCACTCTGACATTTATCACTATCAACGAAGGTTCTGTGAAGCAGAAGTATAGATTTAATATTCCCCTATTTTTCCTTTACAGTTACAGTGGTTACTCCTTCAATTATTTCAACAAAGGATTAAAGTATGCTATAAATGTGCATATGTAACATTTTAGAACATACAAAAGTATTACACAGATTCAGTCTTACATTTGGTTATAGTCAAGACAAAATATATATTCAAAAGCTCAATCTAATCTGCAGAAAAAGTTATCAATAACTGTGTGGAATATAAATATGTATTCACCAAAAGCTTTTTATTCTAATCCCAATTCTGAATTTCAGTAACTGGTTCTCCTCATTGTATGTAAAGTAAGAAGCATTATATAGTTATAGATTAAGGTTATGTTATGCTGGTGATTTTGGCAGTGCTTTATGCTACTCTAAGTTGACCTTAATTTAATGAAGATAAAGGACAATGGAAAGGAGGGGTCAACATAGAGGACAAGAGGAAGAAACATTTGGATGGGTTGGTCTTCCTTAAAGCCCTAGCGGCTTAGAGTTTCAGATGACGGATATAGACAAGAAGAGGGCAGGGGAAGTAATGCATGTCAGGAGATGGTATGAAGAGACAGGAGGAGGCAAAACTTAACAGTCAGGCACTGACAGGTGACAGTGAGAGGAATATAGGTCTGATGAGAGTTAGTAATCTGTTACACTAAGTGAGAGGTACAGGAGCTAGCTTGAGAAAACCCTGGAAAGCAAGAAACTGTATGCTCTTCCTCTTCACAATCTCTATAGCAAGACAAAGTTACACATTATCTGATTAAAAGGTACATTTACCTTTGGGCCCACTACTGATGAAGTTGGAGGGAAGGTAAGCCAGAGGTTACTCAATTCCCTTGGTGCTTGAGCTTTTGGGAGGTCTCAGTTTTCAAGGAGAAGTGATTCATAGTAGGAAAGCTTGGCCTCAGCAGATCTGTGTTGCCTAGACTGAGAATGTAGTGCTTAAGGTATCAGTCTAAGCTGTTTAACTGGAGATGCTCTTGAAACTGGCAAGGGCTAAAGCAGATGAAATGTAGAACTTGTGAGGGTGTTAGGGCATCAGCAAGAAAACAGCTTTGCAGCACCTGGCCCTTAAGCCTGAAAGTCTGCTGGGGCAAGAAAGAGAAAACATAGCTTTGTAATACAACACAATGCAAAGCAATAGCGAATACTTTACTAGCATGGGAAGCCAGACACATCTCATTAAAAAAAATACATAAGGCTTCCGAAATGATATAGAAATGGAAGTTTGTATGTGTCATTTCCAGGTTGTGTCATGTGAAAAACTGCATTTGCTATGTCTCTTCTCACCTGGTGACCTGTGGAAACATACTATACAACCCTAATTAACAATGCAATAAAGCTTAGCTGGGCCTACTAGTTAACATCATGGGTAAGTAGCAGCTCAAAGCTTATAAAATGGTCATCAGACTTACCACATACCCCGGAGTTGGCTAATAAGGCTGGAATTTGGCCTGGAAGGCAAAGTATGGGGTATTTTCTAAATTACTACTATAGGATGGAAAATGCCCCACCCAATACCATGAAAGCCATTCTCCATAACATCTTCGCTCAAGAAGGGAACCCATGGTTGCTATATCCTCAAAGATCTATTGACACCCTTCAAATTGACCAGTCGGTATTAGACAGTCCGCAGCTCTCATGTGCAGCCATCAAAGCAACATTGAAAAAAACAAAACAAAACACTATCAAAGGCAAGTGACATGGATAAACCTAGTAAAATCAAACTATTGTTAGGAGTGTAGCAATCATATGCCAATGCTCAACCGGATTGCCTCAGGTCTCAAACCTACCTCGGTTGCACCCTTCGGAAAGAATGCCTGAAACAAATAATGTTTGCAAGGTTAATAGGTCTACAATCTAGAGAAGTAAACCTCAAGTGGAAAACTAGCAATTGTACACTTTTAACCTACAAGTATGAGTATTTTAATCACCTATTATGTTGCTGCCCACCACGCCTGAACTTATGCCATACTTTACTAAAACCACTCTTCCTTGTGTATGCATTAAGAACATGCAATGAGGCCTCAAGCCTGGTGTTCAGCCTCACGGAGCTGATGAAACTGGCGAAATTTGGCAAATATATCAGCCTCACACAACCATGCATAAAAGAAGCACTTAAGGGGTCACACTGCCCGGGAAGTGGTTGATTACAGCTGTGCATGTACAGGCTTTAATTGGAGTAGGTTGGCGAAGATGAGTACTCAGCCTTCTTGTAAGCATGCAAAAAGAACAGATGATGGACGGAATGCAGAGCAAATCAAACATTCACCCCCAGTCACACAGATCTGGGTTTAATCCATCATTTGTTTGCTCACCATGCCACCCCAGGTTGGACCCAGCCATAAGCAAATCAGTCTTGACCCTGTTCCTCATGGGAACAGTCCAGCGCGAACTGCCAAGCCAGGTCCTCCCTTGACCGGAAACAATCATCCTAGAACCGGTTTCAGGGTATCACCCTTCATCAGCTAGGCTAGCTTGAATCCAGTGGCGCAGTGAGCATGGAACCCATGTCTGGGCATACCCTTCCCACTTGGGGCAACAAATGCAAAAAGAACAGATGATAGACGGAATGCAGAGCAAATCAAACATTCACCCCCAGTCACACAGACCTGGGTTTAATCCATCATTTTCTTTTTTTTTTTTCCTCACCACGCCACTCCAGGTTGGACCCAGCCATATGTAAATCAGTCTTGACCCTGTTCCTCATGGGAACAGTCCAGCCCGAACTGCCAAGCCAGGTCCTCCCTGGACCGGAAACAAGCATGATGCTTGTTTCCAGTCCAGGGAGGACCTGGCCTGGCAGTTCGGGCTGGACTGTTCCCATGGGGAACACGGTCAAGACTGATTTGCATATGGCTGGGTTCAAACTGGGGTGGCATGGTGAGCAAAAGAATTGATGGATTAAACCCAGATCTGTGACTGAGGGTGAATGTTTGATTTGCTCTGCAGTCCGTCCATCATCTTTTCTTTTTTCATTTGTTGCCCCAAGTGGGAAGGGTATGCCCAGACGTGGGTCCTGTGCTCACTGCGCCACTGGATTCAAGCTAGCCTAGCTGATGAAGGGTGATACCCTGAAACCGGTCCCAGGATGCTTGTTTCCAGTCCAGGGAGAACCTGGCCTGGCAGTTCGGGCTGGGCTGTTCCCATGGGGAACAGGGTCAAGACTGATTTGCATATGGCTGGGTTCAAACTGGGGTGGCATGGTGAGCAAAAGAATTGATGGATAAACCCAGATCTGTGACTGGGGGTGAATGTTTGATTGGTTCCGCATTCCGTCCATCATTTGTGTTAGCTTTGCTTTTGTCGCCATAAGTGCGCCGGGGATGCCCAGACCTGGGTCCCGGGCTCACTGCGCCACTGGATTCAAGCTAGCCTGGCTGATGAAGGTTGATACCCTGAAACCGGTCCCAGGATGCTTGTTTCCAGTCCAGGGAGAACCTGGCCTGGCAGTTCGGGCTGGACTGTTCCCATGGGGAACAGGGTCAAGACTGATTTGCATATGGTTGGGTTCAAACTGGGGTGGCATGGTGAGCAAAAGAATTGATGGATTAAACCCAGATCTGTGCCTAGGGGTGAATGTTTGATTGGTTCCGGATTCCGTCCATCATTTGTGTTTGCTTTGCTTTTGTCGCCATAAGTGTGCCGGGGATGCCCAGGCGTGGGTCCCGGGCTCACTGTGCCACTGGATTCAAGCTAGCCTGGCTGATGAAGGGTGATACCCTGAAACCAGTCCCAGGATGCTTGTTTCCATTCCAGGGAGATTAAACCCAGATCTGTGACTAGGGGTGAATGTTTGATTGGTTCCGCATTCCGTCCATCATTTGTGTTTGCTTTGCTTTTGTCGCCATAAGTGCGCCGGGGAGGCCCAGACGTGGGTCCCGGGCTCACTGTGCCACTGGATTCAAGCTAGGCTGGCTGATGAAGGGTGGTACCCTGAAACTGGTCCCAGGTTGCTTGTTCCCATTTGCATATGGCTGGGTTCAAACTGGGGTGGCATGGTGAGCAAAAGAATTGATGGATTAAACCCAGATCTGTGAATGGGGGTGAATGTTTGATTGGCCCCGCATTCCGTCCATCATTTGTGTTTGCTTTGCTTTTCATGTGAGCATGAGCACTTCAAGCCCTGTTCAGTCCAGAGGAGTCCAGCAGCAGAACATCCTGTGCCACTGGCTTCCAACCACTACTTGGGAGCCAACCCAATTGTGCTGGCCCAAAAGAACTTTCTATACCAGCACAGCCCTGCTACCTTAGTCTGTACCCACCTGTGATAATGCAATTTATTGCTTAGCCTGCACTTTTTTTCTTTTCTTTTTGAAGTCTTTTTTCTTCCATCTTACTTCTCCAGGTCTACCATCTTAATCCTCCGCTATAGAGCTGTGGCAACGCTATTTTAACATCAAACAAATCATGGTCATAATGCTTTTATGTAGAGTGTAGCTACAACCATTCTGGACGAACCTACTCTTTCACTTAGAGGCCAAGTGACTTGGTGCTAGCCAGAGCTTCTCTTCATCTATGCTGACGTATCTGTATTGGCCGAACAGATTCCTCAATCTGAATTCAGTGACACATCCCTCAATCTGTGGGCTCTGGATAAAGAAGAACACAAACTTTCAGTGTAATGATGTATTTGATGAGCATGGAACTCATTTCCTAAAGACACTGTGGCCAAGACAGGAGACTGTTGGGCTTGTATTCAAACAAATGTTTCATTGTCATAGCAAACAGCTATAATACGACAGGGTGTCATGGGAGGGCCTTGTTTACATCTGAAAATATATCACTAGTAGATAAAGAGTAGAGATATGGTGGTGCTGTGCAAGATATACATTCCTGCCATGGATACATAAGGGTGAGCAGCAGTGCACTAAAACAATCAAAAGAAGGCACTCAAACTTTAAAGGGTCAGTCTAGAGAAACTCCCTGTAATTAGGATTGTTGGGAAACCAAATGATTTCAAGTCATGGGAGGGCTAGTTTAAAAAAAAGCCAAAGTCATATAAAGTATGCCTCTAGGAAAATGGAGAGACTTCATGACATAGGAGGTCTGGGGGAGGGGGCGTGGCTTCCCGCCAATGGAGGCTGCAGCCTTTCTGTGAGGCTCCTGTCCGGGACCCCCATCCTCTGCCATCCTGAATAACAAAAGGTAGTGCCCCCTATCTAAGCTGACACCCTAAAACAGGACTTCGGCTGTGCAGCAACCACATAAAGAATAACTGTCCCACAGGCTGTGACCGCGCTGCAGCAAGATGGCGGCCATAGCTGCATAGGGGATCTGTGACAGGCTGAAATTGCGAATGGTGCCCGGGCACCAGCGACTTTCAGCATGGGCTCTGCACTGCCTGCATGGAGCACAGGGTAGTGCCGGTCTACCGAGCAAATACCGAGACAAGGCCAGCCATCAAGACGAGGATGGCTGCACAGCAGGTAACAGCAGATATGCACAAGCAGCTGGGGCAAGAGGATGCAGGAATGAGACCCAGGCAGGATTGCGTCCACAAGGGACGGAGAAGTGGCTGGGCAATAGGCCAAGCCCTCCTCTTACAGTGTGAGCCGTGACCACGCTGGGCCCGAGATGACCGCAGCCACATGGTAACGCCGTGTCAGTGGGGAGAACGCCGGAGCGTGGCTATTTCTGGTGGTGGAGATGAGGACTGCCATTTACCGGCTGGAGTACGGTGGTACCCATTATAGCCCCAGGACAGGGAGGGCGCAGCACCACCAAAGACATCAGGAGGAGGCGGGCATCTGCCCCAATCAGAAACAAAGCAGAGGACGGGTGGGGTGTTGGTGTGCCGACCGCTCCGAAGCCGCCCTTCCCAGCACAGCACGCTTTCTGTAGAAGATGCCCAGGCTACTACAGATCAATAGGCTCTAGGATGACTACTGTGGCACTGAGCCAGAACCACAGTGCCACCTTAAGGACCCTAGGCAGTGGCTGGCTGGTAAGGACTAGTGACCTAACTGCTGGTGGACAGTGGCGATTGTGTCGTAGCGAGTAGTCTTCAGCACTATCTGGAGGTCAACCCAAGGGGACTCAACTGCATGCTCTACGTGGGGAACGATCTAGTTTTGTGGGGGGGCGGTGTGACAACATAACATTGGGGGGGACTCCTTGACTTGCTCCTATCTGGGGCATCCCTCATTGAGAAGCCTTGCAGCAGGGGGAGAATAACAGGATGTTCTGACCGACCCCCCCTATCCTGTCCCCGAAGCCAGAACAGAGGGATCCCCCAACGGCAACGCTGAGCGGGGGCAGCTCACACAGGAGACACCCACCTGCAGAGTGGCAGATCTACCAGTGCCCCAACATGACCGACCCTCTGGCCCTGGAAAGACAGACTACTGGCTCACCCAATCTGTTAGACAGCTCTTGAAATATAAAGGACCACAGAACTCGTGAACCAGGAGGGCCCTTGGACCACTCGCAGACACCCATAATGGGGAAAGTTGGACGCAGAAAAGACCCTGAGACAAAGGGGGAGACTATGGAGGACACTTCGTCATCGCAACACGGCGATCCACGGATGCACTCTAAGGAGCAGACTTGGGGTCCTACCCTCCAGGACATTCTTCAAGCCCTTTGGAGCAAAACTGACTCACTGGTGACGGATGTGAACATCCTGAGGGACAACCACCGCCGCCTTGCAGGAAGGGTCTCCACAACAGAGAAAAATATCATGGAGGTCATGCCAACCTTGTCACAAACCAAAAAACTATGCACGCTGTAACAAAAAATGTATACTTTAGAAATGAGAGCAGAAGATGCTGAAAACAGGTCCAGGCGCAATAACATCCGGATATTAGAACTGCTAGAACAACTAGAGGGGAAAAATATGGTAGACTACCTCGAATGCTGGCCTGAGAAGAACTGGCAGGAGAAGGCCTATCACAATTCTTCGTGCTTGAGAGGGCGCATAAGGTCCCCTCGCAGATCCTCCCTGAGACCAGTCATAGCATAACTTTTGCACTATAGGAACAGAGACTACACTCTGGAATAAGCGTGGAAAAAACTGAAACTGTAGGGTGGACAATAGTGTGGTTTGAATATTCCTCAACTTCTCATGAGAAGTACAAAAACAAAGGTCCACGTTCAGAGAAGCTAAGGCAAAACTAAGACAAATGGGGATCTCTTATGGCATGATGTTCCCGGCTCGCCTCAGAGTGCTGAAGCCTGAGGGAACCCAATTACTAAAAAATGATGTGGTGTGCTAGTTCTGCAAGGGGACTGGTAGGTTGGGCAGAGGCAAAGGAAGAGGCCCAACTTATGGTGGCCCCACGGCCCCTTTGGAGTCGCTTTTGGATGCCACAGGCAGGGTCTTGGTCAAGATCTTGGCTGTTCCTTTTGGGCATACCACCATGAGACTTTTTCTAGTGGTGCTGCCGCTGCTGTGACTCAGGCCTAGAAGCATCAACCACTGCTGGAGATCAGTCTCTTCCATTGTGATAGACCTGACAGCCATAGGGTGGTCATAACCCAACTTTGTGCCCACCTCCCTCCATTTTTCAGACCCTGTTTTTGCTGGTTTTAGGACTCTGCAAACTTTACCACTGCTGATCAGTGCTAAAGTGAATATGCTCTCTCCCCTAAACATGGTAAGATTGGTTCCTACCCAATTGGCATATTTAATTTATCTGTAAGTCCCTAGTAAAGTGCTCTACATGCACCCAGGGTCTGTAAATTAAATGCTACTAGTGGGCCTGCAGCACTGATTGTGTCACCCACATAAGTAGCCCCTTAACCATGTCCCAGGCCTACCATTGCCAGGCCTGTGTGTGCAGTTTCACTTCCACTTGGACTTGACATTTAAAACTACTTGCCAAGGCTTAAACTTCCCTTTTTCTACATATAGGTCACCCATAAGGCAGGCCCTAGGTAACCCATAGGGCAGGGTGCTATGCAGATAAAAGGCAGGACATGTACTTATGTGTTTTACATGTCCTGGTAGTTAAAAACTCACAAATTTGTTTTCCACTACTGTGTGCCTTGCTCCTCTCATAGACTAGCATTAGAACTGCCCTCATATACTTTTGAGTGGTAGTTTCTGATCTGGAAGGAGTAGCCCTGTCATATTTAGAATGGTCAGATTAATAATAGAAAATCCCACTTACTGGTGAAGTTGGATTTGATATTACTATTTTAGAAATGCCACTTTTAGAAAGTGGGCATTTCTCTGCACTTACTGCCATCTGTGCCTTACAGCATGCCTCCAATCTGGTATGTGCTGGTTGACAGCTCCCCTTGTGCATTCCACACAGAAACCATTAAACACAGGACACTCAGTCACATTTGCATTTGTCTGCATACTGAATGGGTCTCCCTGGGCAGGAAGGGTGAAGGGGCTCTCTCTTAAATTTCAAAGGCCAGTGGCCTGCCCTAACACAAAGGACTAATACCCCCCCCCCCCCCCCCCACAGGGATCCTGGCAGACAGGACCGGGCTAAAAGGAGAACTTGTGCACTTCAAAACCACCCTTTGAAGGCTTCCCCACTTCAAAGGCACTTTTGGGCATTTAGACTAGGTCTCTGACCCCAACAAATCAGACTGTTCTGGACCTACACCTGAACTTTGTCAGAGGAACTGCCTGCCACCCAAGAGACTCATCTAGATTGCTTTGCTGAGAAGGACAGCTGCCCTGCTTGTTGCCCTGCTGCCTGCTGGCCTCTGACTTAGCTGGAAGGACTCTGCCTTCCCCAAAAGTGCTCTCCAAGGGCTTGGATTGAGCTTAGCTCCTGTTCTGAAGTCTCAGGGCCAACAAAGACATCACCTACTAGCTAGTTTTCCGACTTCAGCAACTCCAGGACCGACTTCAGCAACTTCAGCGTAGACACTGCCGCCCAACGCCACCTTGCTGCCTGCTCCAGCTCTGTGGTCTTCACTGCACGCAATGACCGCGGCCTGCAATGCCAGTCTGATGTCGCCACGACGCTGCTGATGTCACGCAGTGTGATTGTGACACTGTGAAGTCGACTCATCACATCTTGACAGACTGGAGTCATCGACCCTGCCAGGTCACAAGGAACCGACGCCTCGCCACCGATGCCGTACCAGCTCCCCCGGCAACCAGACAGAACTAATGCCTCGCCTCCCCTGCCTCGCAGCACGGAACTGATGCCTCATCTCCCCGGACGCCATAAGGGATTGAAGCTGCACCGGCTCCAGCGACACTTCATCTCAATGACTCCGTGCGACATCTTTGTTTCTTCGTTTTCAAAGGTACTGTACCTGAGGGTCCGTGCGACTCTGTGACCAGTGCCTGTGGCGTTGGATTATTGGGAAAGACTTAATCAACGATGCTGTGATAGCCCCAGTTGGAGCTATTGAGTTTCTAAGCACTTCAGCGGGATTTAATCTTTTAAAAATTATAACTTTGCTTGTGTACATTGGATTTTCATCGCTTTGACCTTATTAAGATAAATATTATCTCATTTCTCTAAACCTGTGTAGTGTATTTTTGTGGTGTTTTCACTGTGTTATTGTATGAGTTGCTGCACAAATACTTTACACATTGCCTTCTAAGTTAACCCTGCCTGCTCTGTGCCAAGCTACCAGAGGGTGAGCACACAATAATTTGGGTTGTTTTGTGGCCTTTCCTGATTAGGATTGTTGTCCCTGCTTGGACAAGGGTGTATACCCCTGCCAACTAGGGACCCAATTTCTAATAAGTTGCAAGTGTGATGCTCTAAGTACTGGGTGATTGATCTCTTGAGGTGTTTAGCATTGAGCCTGCCTCCCCGCTACTCACGGTGGCCCCAGAGGACAGGGCTGATGCAGCAGCCACTAGGTATTTTCGACCCTGGCTGATTGCTAGGCCTTGATAGTAAAGGCCCCACACAAGAGGGTGCTTGGTGCAGAGACCTGCTGATCCCAGTTTTGAGAAGGTGGGAGGCCCTCTAGATCCCCAGATATACACTAGTGGTAGCTACTGTGAGAAATTCGGTTGCTGGTTGACTGGGGTGTAAGCCCCGGTCAAGTAACAGCCACAATCCCTTGCAGGATGAACCACAAAAAGTCACTTATTTAACCTGTGCTTAACCCTGAGTAGCTTGGCACAAAAAGCAGACAGGCTGAACTTAGAGGCAATCTGTTAAATATGTATGTAGTACACAAACAGCAACACAGTGAAAACACAGCACAATAAAATTTACAAACCAATTTAGAAAAAAGAGAAACGTTTAATAAATTACTTGACACCAAAACCATGAAAATCCAACTAATAGAACAAGAGTTGTGAATTTTGTAAGTTTAAAGTTCAAAATAGCAAATCCTCAATTTTGAAAAATGGCCACCTGGGCACTTTTAGCACCACAACCAAGGGTCCAGAAGTGGATGGAGACCTCTTGGGGGTTCAAGTCTCACTCAGGTTGGGTCCAGGTGTGGGTTTAAGATAGTGGGAGCCTGTTGTATCACTGTGACTTAGAACAGGAGGCCCACTAAACAAGCCCTTGGTGTCACTTCCGAAGTCCTGGGTACAGGTGGTGATGCAGGGCTGGCCTCTGAAGAGTCCAAGCAGGCTCCAGGCAGCAAAGCAGTCCTTCCAGATACAGCAGCAGCCTGGAAGAGTGCACAGCAGCAGGCCGTCCTCTAAGAGTCCTTTCCCCGGTCCAGTAGTGAACTGATGAGCAGGTCTGAGACTCCAATTTTTATATCCTGCTCCTAGAAGTTAATTTTCAACTTTCTGTCTCATGATTTTCCTATTTTCAGGGAAAATCAATGCAAATTATCTGAAAATGTTAATGCTAACGCTGTGGTTCTGGATGACCTCTGCCCTTGCACCTAAGGCTTATCTGAATGTACACAGTTAATTCTGGAGCGACTGTTCATAGTGGAGGAGAGGCTGGAAGAAGCAGAAGGGCACTTGTACCATAATGATGTCTTAATTTTGTGGTTGAGCGAGAATACAGGGTTCCTCTGTGGCACCCTTCCACTGAAACACCACCTAGACATATGGCGGCAGAGATCCTTAATTATTGTGAGGGTAACGCTACATTGGTAGCAGCTCGCTCAAAGGAAACGCGACAAAGCCAGAGTGAATCTCTTCTCTGATTATACTTTGGTGGTACAATGCCAACGCTCATCCTTCATGGAAGTCAAGAAGACATTATGAACAATGAGTTTAAGATATGCACTTTTGTTTCCTGCGAAACTCTATATATTAGATGTTCATCAATCACATTTCTTCACACAACTGGAGTTGACCTAGCAATGGGTAGAAGCCTTCAACAAGGCTGCCCGGAGCTTGTCCCCCATGCCTTCCACCTCTGCTCAGATGGATCAAAATTTTGGCCACGGTCTAGAGAGCACATTGGTAACGATCAAAATGCTGCAGCCCTATTCCAATCCAGAAGGTATAACAAGATGCTCTGGCAGCAGCGGTGTCCATACCTGACTTGTATGCCACATTTAACTTGTTTTCCTCTGATTCCATTGCCTTTGGGGATGAACTGTTGTCAGATCAGCCAGGCATTTCTTCGTCGACTTCTCTAAAGCACAAACTATAGAAGATTTAGGCCCTCATTATGAACACAGCGGTAAACACCGCACTGCCGGCGGCTGCTGTAAAAACCGCCAACCGAAGAGCAGTCCGAACCGCCAAATAATGAACCAACTGAAACATAGGCGTCCTGAAAACCACCCACCGCCAGCAGAAGATGCCGACAATGACGGCAGAGCCCGCCCACAGGCCGACAGAAAGGCCCATCAAATATTGAACCACTAGACCGCCGTCAGTTCCGGGGCGGGAACCACCGCCACGCAAAGCCAGACGGAGATCATGCCAGCCCTTCTCCTTGCCATATACCTCCACGACCGAGACTGCCGACGAAGACGACAATGGTAAGTACTGCAACCTATGAACCAAGGGAAGAAAGGGCACAGTTACATATACACCCACTCCAGCCACCCCGCGACGCACCCACAGCCCTTCCCAGCAGCACAAGCCATACACCCCACAGCAAGAGGGATTTACCCGACACAAGGCAAATCCAACCTGTCCAAAGTACATACATGTACCCCACACCCACAAACAATGAAACAGGAGACCTGGGATCCAGAGTGTGCCGCCAAAACACAGGCCACACATTAACTTTTAATTCAGCTCTCTGAGCAAATGAATAGTAAATAAGGCCAATGGCCAGTCCATAGAGCTATGAGTCCCATGGGCCACAATGGCCCCAACCTGACTCCCACAAGTGCTACTGTACTCCACCTTATAGGGGCAACAATGGGGCATCCAGGGACCTCAGGGAACAGGGGCATGGGGTGCTGGGGGTGGGGATTTACGACAGGGGTGGGGCTTGGATTTGCATTCGGAAGGTGGAGGAGGTTTGGGTGTGGCCTTGGAAGGTGGGGGAGTGTGCTTGGACTGGGTGGAGCCAGATGGAATAGGCTCAGCATGGGGCTTCTTCCTCTCTGGGAAAGGGGCACGGGAATGAGAAGAGTGGACAGGGGTGGGCTGTGACATGGAAGGAGTGGAAAGGGCAAGGAGGTGTGCACGTTTAGGGACGAGACAGGGTGGGCCAGTGGGTTGGAATAGGAAAGCACAGGAGAGGAAAAGTTTCTTTGGTGCAACTGGGTTGGGCCTGGAGGAAGGCGTGGGAGTGGAGGTAGAGGGTATGGTCATAAGTGGTGTAGGTGTGCGTGTTGTGGGTGCAGGTGACTAGACAGAATGCTGAGGTGTGGTGGATATGTGATGGGTGAATGTTTTGGTGCATTTGTGTGTTTTTGGAGGGTGGGTGGACACAGTGGGACAAGACAGGCTGCCAGTGTGAATGTATGTTGTTTGGGTGTCTGCAAGTCTGGTGAGTGTGCTGTATGTGTCAACTAAAGTAGTTGTGGTGAGTGCAGGTGTGGTGTCCGGGGTACATGTATGGATGTGTGCTATTGTGGTGACTGCAGGAATAGTGTCAGCATCAGTGAATGAAGGTGCAGTGCCTAGGGGTGTGTATGTAGAGGGGACAGACAAGGAGGCAGAAGAGGTGGGCACACTGGGGGAAGTGGATGTTACTGTGTGGGCATGTGTATGTTGGCTGTGTGAATGCTTGTGGTGGGAGGTGTGGTGCTTGTGTTTTGAAGTGTGCTTCTTGTGTGTTGAGGTGTGTGCCTGCATGTCAGATTGTGTGCTTTGGACGGGTGAAAGGAGTGGGTGCTGGATGGGGGGGGACAGAATGACCAGGGACACTGGCTGCCGTCAAGAGGAGGCCAGAGCCTGTAAAGATCTCTGTAGGCCAGACACAGCACAGTGAATGCCATCCAAATAGGCATTGGTCTGCTGCATCTCTGATGCTAGCCCCTGGATGGCATTAACAATGGTTGTCTGCCCTACAGAGATGGTTCTCAGGAGGTCAATAGCCTCCTCCGTGAGAGCAGCAGGGCTGACTGGGCAGGGGAAGTGGTGCCTGGGGCGAAGGAGACACCCACCCTTCTGGAAGAGCGGGCACGGGCAACTCAGTGGGGAGCAAATGGGAGGGCGGTGATGGTATGGGGGTGGCGGAAGATGACACAGTAGGTGTAGGCCCACTAGGGTCTGCCACCGTCAGGGAGCCCCCATCGGAGAAGGTCTCGGAGTCACTACCTCCGGTGGTAGTTGCCTCCCCCATGGTACTCCCCTCACCCTCCAACCCACTGGTCCCCTTGGCGTCGGACAACTCTGCCTCCGAGGATCCCTGGGCTGCTGCATCCCCACTCGCCGGTGCCTCAGCTCCCTCGCCAGATGATGCTGATGTACACAGACAACACAAGAGAACAGGAATGGGGAGACAAAAAAGCAGAGACATTTGTAAATAGCTGAATGGAGTGAACATAGTGGTTCATACATACACCCACCCAGAAGACCCTCCAAGAGGCAGCACCTACAGCTATACCCATGCCTAAGCCCCTGACTAGTGCCCAGAACCCTGCTCTACAGCCGTTTCCTAAACAACTTAAGGACCCGGCGTGTAGGAGACCTGACCAAACCACCCCTATGCCCCCACAGGGGCCATTATGTAGATAGACATTAGTCAGAGTCCCTGCAACTAAGCAGCATAAACCTGAATGCACACACACACATCCATCAAGGGTCAAATATATGGTATGTGTACTCACCCACTTGTGACTGCTGCCAGCCTTCATGCACCCATCCAGGTCTGGGTACGCCACCGACAGGATACGTAGCATAAGGGGGTTCAGTGCCTGACGGGCACCCCTTTCCCGTTGGGAGGACTTCCCCAGCTGGACCTCGCAGATTTTTCGCACCCAGTGCTGCAGGTCCTCCCACCTCTTCCTGCAGTGGGTGCCCCGCCGGTTGTAGACCCCCAGGGTCCGCACCTCCTTGGCGATGGCATGCCAAAGTGCCCTCTTCTGGTGGGTGTTTACCTAAAAGGGACACACAGAAATGTAACCAATAGGTTAGGCACTGGCCAAACATATACAGCTGGCTATACGTCCACTATGGGACGGACAGTACAAACGGACTAACAACACATACACACGCAGCATGTCAGGAACCCTGGCCCATCCAGGGTCAGAGGTGCACACATGTATGCTACCAACCATTACACACATCCATGGCCCACAATCCTCCTACTCACCTGTATCTCTGGCCATCCGTAGATCTTGGCGTACAGGGGCAGGACCTCGTCCACGAGCCTCTCCAATTCCTCTTGGGTGAACGCCGGGGCCCTTTCCCCTGCAACACGTGCCACTTCCATGACCAGAGGCAGAACATAGCAGTACACTCAGTAGAGTACCTGCTTGCACGAGATCAGGGAGTCAAGTGAAGTAGGGGTGACGACTTCACGTACACACTGCTGCAGTGTGCACCGTCACCGCCGGCAGCGATCATGATATGCTAGAATTCCCCATTGACATCCATGTTAACCAATGAATTTGCTTACGGCGGTAAACACCGCCTTATGCTGTTACGTCAACCGCTAGCGGTATGAGGCAACTTCCACAATTACAGTTCTGAATTACAGGGGGCAGACATTTTGGCAAAAACTACGCATTTATAAAACTCCCATCTGCACAATGCAGGCCCCACTGTTCCCCAAACACACATAGGCATGTGACAATTAACATTATCTCACCTGACAAGCCCTGATCTATCATTGTGGTCAAGTTGATGTTATGTCATACACGTTATACATTTGTGGCGCGACAATCAAGCCAGAAGTGCTCAATGACTGACAGTGTGTGCCCATGTATATGTGTTCCTCACACGTGTATCCAACTCCTCCTAGGTACCGACCCCTGTAGCGAGGAAGGGCCCCATCGGTGTACAGACCACTTTGGATTTGCGGACCATGGTGGAGCGTAACATCATTATCAATTACAGACTCACCCGTGCAACTATTCTTGAACTTTGTGCATTACTGGATCCTTCACTGACTCCGGCAAATCGTAATCAGCATGTGTAGGAAGCTGGCCTGGCTTGTAGTGGGTACCAAAGGTACTTACACCTTGTGCCAGGTCCAGTTATCCCTTATTAGTAGAATAGAGGTGTTTCTAGCAGCTTAGGCTGATAGAAGGTAGCTATGGCAAAGCAGCTTAGGCTGAACTAGGAGACATGCAAAGCTCCTACTATACCACTTATATCATATGCACAATATCATAAGAAAACACAATACACAGAGTTACTAAAAATAAAGGTACTTTATTTTTATGAAAATATGCCAAACGTATCTCAGTGAGTACCTTCAGTAAGAAGGTAAGTAATATACACAAGTTATATGTACACAAACCAAAAATCAGGTAAGTAAGAGCAAGAAAGGTAATGCAAACAGTGTAGAATTACAATAGGTTGCAATAGGCAAGGATAGGTATGGGGCAACACAAACCATAATACTCCAAAAGTGGAATGCGAATCACAAATGGACCCCAGACCTATGTGAGCTTGTAGAGGGTCGCTGGGACTGTAAGAAAACAGTCAGGGTGTCCAAGATACCCCACCCTAAGACCCTGAAAAGTAGGAGTAAAGTACACCTACTACCCCAAAAGAGCACAATAGTCGTGATAGGGGGATTGTGCAAGAACAGCAAACACCAGCAGCGCACTGACAATGGATTTTCGTACCTGAGGACCTGCAAGGCAAGGGGACCAAGTCCAATAGTCGCGACAGTGTCCAGGGAAACCCCGGATGAAGGTGCAAGGAAGCTGCCTCCGGATGGAAGAAGCTTGGAATTCTGCAAGAAAGAAGAGGACTAGGAACTTCTCCTTTGGAAGACAGATGTCCCACGTCGCAATGAAGCTTGCAGAGGTGTTCCCACGCAGAAATACCGCAAACAAGCATTGCTAGCTGCAAGGGTCGCGGTAGAGGTTTTTGCGTGCTGCTGAGGACCAGGAAGGACCAGGATGGAGGAGGAGACAGAGGGGGCACCCAGAAACTCAGAGATCCCTCACAGAAGCAGGCAGCCCCCGCAGAAGTACCCCAACAGGCACTTAGAAGAAGAGTGAACCGGAGTCCCCGCGAAGTTACAAAATAGGGTCCCACAACGTCAGAGGCCAACTCAGAGGGTTGTGCACTGCAGGACGGAGTGCTGGGGACCCAGGCTAGGCTGTGCATGAAGGAAATCCTGGAAGAGTGCACAGGAGCCGGAGCAGCTGCAAATCACACTGTACACAGCTTTGCAGTCTAGCGTGGGGAGGCAAGGACTTACCTCCACCAAACTTGGAATGAAGAGTCACTGGACTGTGGGAGTCACTTGGACAGAATTGCTGTGCTCCAGGGACCACGCTCGTCAGGGTGAGAGGGGACCCAGAGGACCGGTGATGCAGTCTTTTGGTGCCTGCGTTAGCAGGGGGAAGATTCCGTCGACCAACGGGGATTTCTTCGGAGCTTCTGGTGCAGGGTGAAGGCAGGCTACCCCCAGAGCATGCACCACCCGGAAACAGTTGAGAAAGCCGGCAAGATGAGGTGCTACAATGTTGCTGGTATTCGTCTTGCTACTTTGTTGCGGTTTTGCAGGAGTCCTGGAGCAGTCAGCGGTCGATCCTTGGTAGAAGGTGACGAGGGAGATGCAGAAGAACTCTGATGAGCTCTTGCATTCGTTATCTGTTCCCCAAAGCAGAGACCCTAAATAGCCAGAAAAGGAGGTTTGGCTACCAAGATAGGAGGATTGGCTACCAAGAGAGGTAAGAGCCTATCAGAAGGAGCCTCTGACATCACCTACTGGCACTGGCCACTCAGAGCAGTCCAGTGTGCCCCCAACACCTCTGTTTCCAAGATGGCAGAGGTCTGGGACACACTGGAGGAGCTCTGGGCACCTCCCCTGGGAGGTACTGGTCAGGGGAGTGGTCACTCCCCTTTCCTTTGTCCAGTTTTGCGCCAGAGCAGGGCTGGGGGATCCCTGAACCGGTGTAGACTGGCTTATGCAGAGATGGGCACCATCTGTGCCCATCAAAGCATTTCCAGAGGCTTGGGGAGGCTACTCCTCCCCAGCCCTTCACACCTATTTCCAAAGGGAGAGGGTGTAACACCCTCTCTCAGAGGAAATCCTTTGTTCTGCCTTCCTGGGCCAGGGCTGCCTGGACCCCAGGAGGGCAGAAACCTGTCTGAGGGGTTGGCAGCAGCAGTGGAATCCCCGGAAAGGCAGTTTGGCAGTACCCGGGTTCTGTGCTAGATACCCGGGGGATCATGGAACTGTCCCCCCAATACCAGAATGGTATTGGGGTGAAAATTCCATGATCTTAGACATGTTACAGGGCCATGTTCAGAGTTACCATTGTGAAGCTATACATAGGTAGTGACCTATGTATAGTGCACATGTGTAATGGTGTCCCCGCACTCACAAAGTCCGGGGAATTTGCCCTGAACGATGTGGGGGCACCTTGGCTAGTGCCAGGGTGCCCACACACTAAGTAACTTGGCACCCAACCTTCACTAAGTGAAGGTTAGACATATAGGTGACTTATAAGTTACTTATGTGCAGTGGTAAATGGCTGTAAAATAATGTGGACGTTATTTCACTCAGGCTGCAGTGGCAGGCCTGTGTAAGAATTGTCAGAGCTCCCTATGGGTGGCAAAAGAAATGCTGCAGCCCATAGGGATCTCCTGGAACCCCTGGGTACCTCAGTACAATATACAAGGGAATTATATGGGTGTACCAGTATCCCAATGTGAATTGGTAAATTTAGTCACTAGCCTGTTAATGACAAATTTGGAGAGCAGAAAGAGCATAAACACTGAGGTTCTGGTTAGCAGAGCCTCAGTGATACAGTTAGGCACCACACAGGGAACACATACAGGGCACATACTATGAGCACTGGGGCCCTGCCTGGCCGGGTCCCAGTGACACAAGGACTAAAACAACATATATACAGTGAAATATGGGGGTAAAATGCCAGGCAAGATGGTACTTTACTACAGCATGCCATCCCTACTAAAGTGCAGGTGCTTTCTGTACTCCATTTCCTGGCCACGCACTCATTTCAAGTGACAGTGGGCATGGGTGCAGGTTTTTCACAGTCAATGTTTTAGCATTATACTGACAAGATTCCTGAATGCATTTTATACGACACCTGCAGTCCTATGTGAGGTTTCCCCAAAGTACTGAACTTCCTGCCATCAAGTCGGACTTCTATGCCTTTGCCAACATACCCCATGTGGAGGGTGCTGTATATCCAGGCCAGCTTCTTCAGCGAGGGGACGAGAGTGATGGGGGTGATGAGGAAGGGGAAGATGTAAATTCCAGGACCCAACTGATACAACTCTACTTCCAGTAACTATGTGGGACAATTGGATGAGATTGGTGTCTGTGCATCATACTGTTAGTGTGCCTTGTAATCTAGGAAGAGGTTTGGAATATACTAATTACCACTGTGTCCAGGTCTGCAGAGGACAGAATACAATTTAGTGTTTTTTTCTAAACATATTTAGGCACAACAACATATAAGGCGAGTGGTGTATTTCATGCTAGGCAGGTACAAATAAACCAGTTGCATCCATACTTCACTTTGTTCACACATAATGACAGGGGACATTGTAACAGGTGTGATATGTGTTTTATTTGGTACAGATATAAATTTGTGCAAATTACAGTGATGGCAGTGGGTCAATGGTGGTTATCCTAAATGGCAACATGGTGGCAGCATTGTGGTCAGTACTGGTAGGTCTATCAATACTTACATGAGTTTTTAATTATTGTTAGCACTGTTTGGTGGTTGATTGAGTGGGATAGTTGGTGGACATTTTTTTTGCAGAGTCACTTCCTTGAGGGGGCCTTGTTCCTGGCAGGTGTTCTTGTCCTATATCTTGGCCCGAGGGTCCGTTTGGGCACCTGTTGTTGGGCTGTAGGGGATGAGATGGAGGTGCCCTGTGTTTCCTAAGAGGGTAGTACGTGTGAAGTTGCTGCTGATGCTCTTATTGTCCGGTCTGTCTCCTGTGCTGTAGTGGGGGCTTTCTGTTCTGTGTGGCCCTCAGGCTGTGTTTGGACAAGCTGCTGCAGTGCACCTGCTATGCTGGCCATTGTGGCGTTGTGCAGTTTCCACTGCTCTATGGCCTCTTGGTGGTGTGCTTGCTGCATCCTCTGACTCTGCTTCAGGGAGGATACTATCTGGGCCAATCTGTCGTGGGTATGGTAGTAGGCTCCCAGGACCTCAGAGATCACGTCCTGGGCTGCAGCATCCATCCTGTGGCCTCCCCCCTGGGCCACTGATGCCCATCCACTGGGCCTAGCCCCCTGTGCCTGTGTCCTCTGCACAGGTCTGGCGGTACCACTTGTATTAGGGCCATCATCTTCCTGCCTGTTGTTAGGGGGTGACTGTGGCCTCTGTACCTGTGTTCCACCAGTCTATGGCCTGTATACATAGGTGTGGGGACGGTTGCCCTGGGCTGATGTTATTGGCTGGGTGGTAGGGGTGTCATTGGTATCCTAGGAGGGGCTGCTGGATGGTGACAGTCCAGGACTGTGTGAGGGGCCAGCCTGCTCATCAGTGTCCAGGGTTCCATACCCAGTGTCCTGTGAGGTCCTCTGTCTACCTGGGGGGGCGCTGCCACTCCTTGTCCTGTCCGTCAGGGTGGCATGGGTGGTGGTGCCTGTTGGGGGAAATGGACATGTCTGTTACATTTGCATGGTCGGATGGGGGGCAGAGGCCTGGGCAGGTTTGTACAGCTTACACACTTTGGGGCCATGAAGGATGCTTTAGTGGAGTTAGCATTGCTTTTAGCTTAGGATGTGGAGGTGCATTGTGGGTGTTATAGGCCATTGTGTTTCCTTGCAGGGGTGGGTGGCTGTGCCCAAGGGGAGGGATGTGGTCCTGTTAGTGGGTTTGTGGGCATGCAGAGGTAGTGGATTCAGTGACTGTGGGCTGGGTGGGGTGTTGGGCCTGGTGGGTGTTGGAGGGGTGGGGTGGTGCATGCATAACAGGTGTGATGGATATGGGGTAAGTGCAGACTAATTTCCAGAGTCCATTCCTCCAGTGAGTCCAGTGAGTCCCTCAGGGTGCAGGATGGTCAGTACCTTTTCCTCCCAGTCAGTGTAGTCGGGTGGTGTTGGTAGAAGTCCTCCCCCAGTCTTAAGGACTGCAATGTGGTGCCTGGATGCCATGGCCCTGACCTTCCCCCGCAGGTCGTTCCATCTCTTGCGGATGTCGTCCCTGGTGTGTAGATGGTGTCCCACTGCATTGACCCTGTTAACAATCGTCTGCCATAGCTCCATCTTCCTGGCGATGGGTGTGTGCTGCACCGGAGCCCCGAATAGTTGTGGCTCGACCTTCAGGATCTCGTCCACTATGGTCCTTAGCTCCATTTCTGTGAAGCGTGGGTGTTTGGGGGGTGCCATGGTGAGTGTTCTGAATGGTGTCTGGTGTGGATCTCGGTGAGGGTGCTCTTCTGTGGTTGGGTGTAAGTATTGTGGATTGTGGCGTTCGGTGTGTGCTTCTGGTGATCTCTGTGTTCGTTGGCCTACTTTCGTTGCAAAGGATTGTGGGGTGTGTCTGTGGTCTGCACCACCAATGGTTGTTAAGCTTCCACTGACCGCCAAGGTGATTTGTGCATCATTATTTGGAGGGCGGGATGTGGGTGTGCTCGGCAGTGGCGGGGTGGGAGGTCCAGCATTTCCAGCGACAAGGTCCTGGCGGAGACTGGTGATTTTTGTCGGAATTAGATTTTGGTTCATTATATGGCGGGTTTCTGTTCACCGCCAATGGCAGTCTTCTGTTCACCGTCGCCACGGCAGTCAGCGGTGTTTACTGCCGTGTTCATAATGACCGCCATAATCTGAACTTTATGTATCATTCCCAGTTTAACTTCTTTTTCAACGTTCTGAGAAATTCCAAAATTTGCTCAATACTGTTACGCTATTTTGCTGACAATTAGGCTAATAGTTTATCTCTCTGAGCTATCTGACGCTGATATTCTTATATGAGGAGACTTGTATGGTTTTCCACATGTCTGTTTTCTTTCAGCTCTCTCATCCATTGGCCAAAGGGACATACCCAACTTTTTTGTACCTGGGTGATCCCACTCCTTCTTTAACTATGGGGCTCTGCCTTTGTTGCAGCCATGTTCCTCCAGTCGTTCCCTTGCATTTCTTGACTGCAGAGCAAGCTGTAGTTTTAGCTGGAACATTTTGTGGCCAGATAAGTTGGGACATCCGTCCTGTACATGTTTTACACTTACATGTTTGGTTATAATGCTTTTTCTAGAATGCCAAAACGTCCCGCCAACTCATCTGTTTTACAAATTCCTGTACAGTTATTCTGCTTTGGGTGCAGCAGAGGTGCCCTGCAATTAATATATTCTGACTGTATGGTTCACTGACTCATATAATTTAATTACCTGAATGTCAGAGGCATGAACTCCCTGCAAAATCATTATAGGTTCATACAGCTTTAACACAATGGAAGGCTCAGACTGTCTTCCTCTAGGAGACACATTTGTTATGATCTAAGGTCTCCAAGGTGAAGATCAAATGGCAGGGTCAAGTCTATGGTTCAGGTTTCTTGACTATGCAAGGGGGTGGCAAGCAAGATGGATTAGAGTTGGTGCTCTTTTTAAGACAGAACTGGTGTAAGTTGATACCGAAGGACTGTTTATAATGGTGAGGGCTTACTCGTACGGTAAACCCTTGAATCTAGGGGTCCTTTAAGCTCCACATGTTGATCAACTGGCTTTCTGGAGTCACTGTCAACATATTTATTTGGCTAGACCAACGCACCTTGGTGTTATGGGGGGGGGTGTTCACTGTGATCTAGATATTTGTTTAAATACATCTACATCACCACTCCCACAATCCTCAGCAGTGATTAGCGCTACTAATCTCTAAAATTAGTTAGATTACTGGAATCTTGGCTGGGGTGGGCGGAACTTGCAGAGTTTCACTCTGCAGAATTCTGCTGAGTTATAGAAAAAATTCCACAAGATTCAGTGGAATTCCACCAAGGTGGTGAAAATATGCAGCTTAGCTGCAGTTTAGCGCCAGTAGCATTAGCAGCACTGAAAATCAGTGCAAATTGCACCATGCATTGCACAAGAGTTCGCAGTTATATGAGTTGATTTTGCTGCCACCGGAGTAGAAAAACAACTCGAGTGTCAGCCACTGGAGTAGAAAGACGACTAGAGAGGGAGAAAATCTACTCAAACAGCAGCCCTCTGACCGCGTCAGCTTGCGAATGCTGACAAACATCCACATTAGAAAATCTCGCTAGGGGACGCCAAATCTCACTCACACTCACCAGCTTGTAAATTCTAGCACCTCGCTGGAGATTGAAGGAATCTTGCCAGAACGCCACATTAAAGAGTAACATGAAGTGGCCAGTTCTGCGAGCAAAACTGAATATATTGCCCACCTTTAGACTTGGCGAAACCTGGCATACACAATATCCGCACCATCACAAATATTTATTTTATTCCTGTGTATAAAATGCATTATTGACTAGACAGATTTGCTCATCTACCCACACTTGCATCACCGCTATTTCATAACACCGCAGAACCATACCGGACCCTTATGCATGATTTTAAATTGGGGTAAGTAGGTTGCTTACCCGATCCTCACCTGCGGACAAGAGGAAGATCGAGTGTTCTGTCAAACAAAACAAAAAAAGTTCCGGAAAATAGTGGGACATTCTTCTCCAGTTTATTAGAATAGGAAATTTTCAAGATTATTACAAGACCTGTGTACTAAGACTTCAGTGGGGGACCGGCAGACCTCGTTCACAGATATTTTGCAACTTGAATCGCCTATTCTTTAACTAGAACTGCTAATTGTGACTTCCCCTAATAAACTTGACAATTTACAAACTACTCAATCCAGTTATGGGAAGAATTGCATTGGTAAAGATGGTAGAACGCCCTCACACCTTATATTACTTTTGAATCGCCCTTTACTTATTAGTATTTCCTTTTTCAGAGAGCATTACAAATTACAGAGTGCTTTAAATTGGGGTGCGGGACACAGCTGAGTGGCTTTGTCTACCTTGAAATTACCTGTTGAGGTGGGTGGTCTAACCCTCCCAGATTTTGAGCAATATTATTTGTCAGCTCAGCCACAGTAGGTCACTCAATGATTAGTGGGCAGATCACTGTATGAGATGAGTTTTAAAGTCACTACCTTCAAGGAAGGTTTATTTTATTATTCCCTGTTCCCCTTCAAACATTCCTGCTATCGCTTCCCCAGGTTGTTTCGGATGCCACTGTCCTGCATTGGCAGATCTGTGTAATTACCAAGCCAATACTAACATTTGCTTCCGCTATTTCTCATTAGGCCTTCCCACTCAGTCAGGGTGGACACCCTCTGGTCAGATTCGGCCACTGACTGAATCAGATGTGTCAATGCTGAACAATCTTTTTGTCAATGGAGAGTTACTAGACTTCCATTTGCTTAAAACACATTACCTCCTCATTGTCATTCCTCATCCCATTCTGAATGAATGGAGTGAAGTGCCCTATTCACTTCTCATGTCATATCTAGAAAGCTACTTCTTGGACAAGGAGCATATAGCCCCTCCTCTCCCCCAGAGCTCCTCTCCCAAGAGCTACATGTTCTTTTTTTGTGCCCTCAACGTCTTCCGCTGGGTACTGCGAAGGGCTGCTGGGGCTCCCTTTGGAGTTCTTCTTCAGCAACTTTGTCGGTAAGGGTGGCTGCATGGGCGCTGCTTGCTGTGTATTTATTGCACCTGCTTTGGCACTGCAAGTTGCTGGGTTTTTTTAACAAGCAGCTACTTTGCCGGTTGGTCCAGCGTGCTTCGGCTCTCCTGATTGCATTGGCTCAGGTGCCTTCCTGTAGGCTGCATGGGCGCCTCCAGGGCTGCGGGGCGCCTTGTTTCCCTGTGAAGGGGGCTGGGGGCGTGCTGTGTTTGCACTACATCCCCTGGGGTGCCATGGCCAGTGCCTGTACTGCTCTGTCCTCCGGGGTTTTGCGTCAGTGTCACTTAAATTCCTGACTGTCAAGTGTTTTGTTCTGGTCGCCATTACAACTGCCAGGAGTTTGGGTGAACTTAATAACTTGGTTTGTCGCCCTGCTTACCTGCGCATTTTTCGGGACCGGGTCGTCCTTTCATAGGATGCTAAGTTCCTTCCTAAGGTGAATTCTTTCATTCATTGTGAGCAGGAAATTATTCTCACTGTCCTGCATCCGAAGGCCTTGGTCTCTGACCCTTCCATGTCTCTTTTGGACATTGTCTGTGCGTTGAAGATATATTTGGCTGGGTCTTCTGAGTTTCATCTCTCTGACCACCTTTTTGGCAGCTTTGGGCCTGTGCGGAAGGGCGGACGGCCTTCTTCTTCCACCTTGCCAGGTTAGATTAAGGCCCTCATTATGAATATGGTGGTCCAGACCACCATGCAGGCAGTGGCTGAAATTATCGCCACCGGCATGGTGTTCTGGACCGCCATATTACGAACACTGGGGGACCGCCACAGGTGGCCCTCTGCCACCGCCAGGGTGCCGCCAGGCAGCCTGACGATGGCGGAGTTCTCTATCCGACAGGGCAGTGCTGCAAGCAGCGCTGCCCTCCGAATAAGGAACCTGTGTTCCTCCAGCCTTTCCCTGACGGTTTCCCCCGCCAGCGAAAGGCTGGCAGAAAGGGTGCTTTGGGGGCCCCCTGGGTGCCCCTGCGCTGCCCATGCACTTGGCATGGGCAGTGCAGGGGCCACCGTGCACAGCCCTGTCACGCAGGTCACTGCCCGATTTACGGGCAGTGATATGCACAATGGGTGCTGCTGCACGCGCCGCACTGCAGCATTGACGACAGCTCCATGTGGAGCCGTCAGCAATGTCCAGGCCCAGCATTCCGCTGGGCTGGCTGGCAGAAACACAGATTCCGCTCGCCGGCCCAGTGGAATGTTTATTATTGGGCCGGCGAGGTCTTCAACGGGCTGATGGTCTGTGTTTAGATCACCAGCATGAACACAGCGGGGAATCCCGCCGTGTTCATAATGACCACCTGAGTCTGATATCTTTTTGGCTTGCCAGGCCCTCGACCAGGAGGTTCCGGGTGGGATTACGGCCCATTCCACACAAGGTATGGCTGCTTCCTGGGCTGAATGGTCTGCGTTTCTCTTCCTGGATATTTGTAAGGCTGCTGCCTGGTTCTCTCCTTCCACTTTCATGACCCTTTACAGGTTTCACGTTGCTCAGGGTTCCGAATTGTCCTTTGGTTCCGAGCTCTTGGTCACGGCTGCTTCCTCCTCCTAAAGCGGCTCCTTTGGAATGGACTGTTCATGTCACTGGCTTGGGGTCTTTTGTGATCCAGGGTTTCTGTTTTTTTTGTGCCTCATTAAATTTTGCACCACACTGCTTGTGTTCCTTCTGGTTCTTTTGTGTGGCTGCTGAAAGTGGTCTTGCTTGAGCATTCCTCCATTTGCTCAGAATGGGATGAGGAAGGACGATGAGGAGGTAATGCTCGGATTACTTACCAGTAATCCTCATTACTTCGATTCTTCCTTCCTCGTCCCATTCCGCACATTCCTCCCTCCCTGTCCTTTCATAGAAAGGGAAGAAATAGCTTTCTAGACGTGACATGAGGGGTGAATAGGGCACTTCACTTCATTCATTCGGATTATAATCTTCCCTCTGGATAGTTCATCACCTACAGATGTATGAAAAAGGTGCTGCACGATCATTCACATATTTAAACCCTCTATGCATGAATGATGTGATATGCTTTATACTATAGGGAATAGCAGCAAATTATGTGGATTTATGGGACCCTCTTGCAGCATTGTGACCAGTCTTCGGGAAACTTGGGAATCGGATCTAGCAAAGTCATTTTGTGACACTGAATGACACTAAACACTGAAATATCCCCTCACGGTGTAAAGCAATGCCCAGTTTTGGTATATTCGGTTCAATATCCTGAATCAAACTTAGTAAGCATTAACAGCCATTTGTGTCTACATTTTCATCTGTAATGTTTTCTAACTATGGCAGATTTTCGAAAGTCATATACCTTTGAGTCCAGTGGACCCCTCAGGTTGCAGAGATATATAGGGCCTGTGGGTTCACCAAAGACCTGAGATACCCAGAGCCAATAACTGAGCTGCACCTTACAATGGTTTTTCATTGTATACTAGGTATACAGCAATTCATATGGTAAAATATAAATAGTGAAAAGTAGATATCAAGGAACCCATATCTTTCCGAAATTGGCACCAGATATGGAGTATAGAAGCAGGGGTTATTTGTACATCTCTGACTTTGTGGGTACCCATACTAGCATGTGAATTAGAGAATATTTCTAAAAATGATCTCTTTCTTACACATTCTTACATTTGTAAGGTGCAAATGCAGAGAAATACAATTGGTAATAAGACTTGTTCTAATATTCTGTGTTCCCCCAAGTCTCCCAAAAAAATATTACCTCATTTATGTGGGTAGGCCTGATGTCTGCAACAGGAAAAGGCACAAAACACAAAATGTATACATTACAGTTTTCCACAAAAACTGACTTGTTTTTTGCAAAGTGGGTAGCTATGGTTTTTGGGCCCCACCTCAGCTGGTACCTAGGGAAACCTAGCAAACATGTACATTTTTCAAAAACTAGACACCTAGGGGAATTAGGATGGGGTGACTTGTGTGGCTCTCACCAGGTTGTTTTACCCAGAAGCCCTTGTGAACCTCACACTTTGACTAAAAAAAACAACCCATTTTCCTCACATTTCTGTGATGGAACGTTTTGGACTCTGCACAGAGCCACAAAGGGCCCTACACCCAGCATTCTCCTATGTCTTCTGATGAAAATGGTACCTCACTTATGTGGGTAGGCCTAGTGACCATGAAAGAAAATTGCCCTTTTACCCAACGTGGACACATCATTTTTTCCACACAAAACTGACCTGTTTTTTGAAAGTGGGTAGCTGTAGGTTTTACGCCCTAGCTCAGCCAGCACCTAGAGAAACATAGCAAACCTGTATATTTCTGAAAACTAGACATCTATGGAAATCCAGGGAGGGGTGACTTGCATGGATCCCATGAGGGTTTTTTTACCCACAATGCTCTGCAAACCCCAAACTTTGCCTGAAATCATGCACTGTCCTTACATTTCTGTGATGGAAACTTCAGGAATCTGGAGGAATCCAAAAAATTCCTACCACCCAACACTGACCCACTTGTGCCGATAAAAATTACCTCAAGAAGCCAATAAAAGTGATGTAGGATTTTTCTCCAATAGTCATGAAGAAGGTAAATGATTATAGTCAGACATTTGAATATTAGATGAGACTGTCAAAATGCAGAAAGAAAAATGGAGGACATAGGAATCTGTGAAGAAAAAGCAGTATAATATGCCATAAAGGATTTAGAAAGATGATCCTTGGGGCAAAAAGTTTGCTAGTCTACACTACAATAGTTGAGACTGAAGATAACAACCCTTTTGCTCCAACCCTTCCCAAGCCTTTGTAGAATAGCGAAAGAGCACTACTGTGTAACATTTTTCCACTAAACTATTCTAGTTGATAAAGAAACAATTCCTGCCTTTAATACTTTAGTGCATCCTATTTTGTCTTGCTGGACACCTGAGCAGAAAATCCTTGAAAAAGACAGCAGAGAGTCTTTTTACGTCTGGGCTTTACTACTTGCTCAGCTTTTTGGACTTTACATCTTAGCTACAGCCGTGGAACAGGTCATTAATCAATCTCTTTTTTACCATTGTTGTGGCCTCCTTGGAACACAGAGCTGCAAAGTGACCTTATTATACAGTTCCTACTCAGATAACAGAACTGCATATTAATTTGTTAGATTAAACAAAGCAAAGTACTCAGCATTACAGACATGGAAATGAAGATAAACAATTCAACCATGGTAAAGGTGGTTCTAGACGTTCCAGAGGTTCTGGAGGTTCCTACCTAACTCTAAAACTGAGAACACAGCGGGTGTACTCTTCTGCCTGGCCCAATCTAAGGGATTAGTCCCAACTGCATACCTGACGACCGTGACAGGAGTCAGCCAGTGGTGTAGATGGCAATCCTCTGAGGAGGCTAGAAGATTAGCGCCAGCAAGCTGGATGTTGCACAGCATTCATCCCAGGACGGTCGTGCCTGGAACGTCCTCTGCCCCTTTCGGGTCAGTGCACTGTTTATATCATAAAGTCAAACTGTGTTGGAAGCACAGCTCGGATGCAATGCTGTGTCTAGATGTTAGAAGCTGTCTCCTTAGTGGGCAACTTTAGAACTAGTATACTGTGTACAATGTTCTTAGTCTTGAACACAAAGTACAGATTACATGTCATGCAAAGGCTAACCACAGATTCTTAGATGGGTATAATGAAATGCGTATAAATGTCATTGCTAAAAGCAACTTTGCTAAAATGAATAAAATATTAACTATAAAATGAGGCTAAACAGAGGTAACTAACTCGGGTCCAAGAGGTCCTTATGCCAGTGAAGAACACTTATTCTAAAGTAAAAGCCATCTAAAGTAATAGAAGGCCCTAAAATGTTCACACTGACACGCAGAGCAAACAAAAAGTGAGCTATTTAAAACATAAATTTGCTTAAAAACAAAGACTGCATTTAAAAGTCATTGGAGGCAGCCATGAAGTCATCCAAAACATCAGTAGAAATGGAATCCAAGAGGAATTACGCATCCGCAGATGACATAACCATCAAAGCCTCAGTGAATAAATTGAAGGAACAGACATGATCCAGAGCATGATCCATAGCCTCAGCCTCCATTGCGCAAACAGCATCCTGTGCAATGCCCGCAGTTGACGAGCCACATTAAATCACTCTTGGACCTGTGGCATCCAATATCTACGTAGGATGGCTCATAAAAGGCATCCTAAAACAACTGCAGTCTCAAAGGACAACCCTGGAAAGGAGCCCTCAATAGGAACATTACAAGATCCATGTCCGTAGATAGTACCAATTCACATATTTGGTGCACATTTGAAAGGGCAGCAAAGACAGAGAAACACAGGCTGCACGCAGAGCAAACATACTGGTCAGAGAGACAAAGACAAAGGTATGCCAAAGTGCTGTGTCATACGTTCATGACTCAGCTGGACGGCAGTAGTTCCACCACAATTTAACTTTGGTATGGTACATTCACTGCTGAGCAAAAATAGAAGTAGAAAAATATCCCTAATTAACGCAAATACAAGCAGCATGCCTCCAAAAAAATATTTGAAAGCAGGGAGCATATAAAGGATGTAATTACTCCAAAGACAGTCTGGAAAGTGCTGACAAAATCAGACCCATTTGCCTTAAAAAAGTGTACAACACCCATAGTGTTGGAAGCATTAAAAATGCGTCTCACAAGCTCACCAAGGTATCTTGGAAAGTTAGTATTCAAAAGAGACTATCTCTATGGATGCCCTCATCACATGCAATTCAAATGTTTCACAGGCAGATGTAATCACCACATGTTTTTGAAACAATATCGCTTTTAGTTGGGTCAGTTAGTCGAAGTTAACTTTAAAGGTAGTAAAGGAAAGCCACAAACTTGTTACCCTAATCTAATGTGTGGGGGAGGGAAATAGTACATTACCACAGCAGGTCACTATTTGAGAAACAGAAATCACATAAGGGACACCTGCTCTTATTTCACAATAGACTTGTCCACTCAACAACAAGTAACTTAAGTTCCAAAGTAACTGAAACACTGGGCGAATCAAGGGGAGGGGAACCTCCTTCCAGGAACATGCCAAACTGGCCACTGATGGGTTTCACATGCTGAGCAAGGTAATCTGTTTACAAATCATTGAGTGGCTTACAAAAGTTTCACAATCACTTCCACTAAGAAAGACTTCCCTTTCCCCGCTAATATGTTTGTAATTGAAAGGTAATTCCCACACCTCATGTATAAAACTCTCTCCTAAAGCCTCAAATCTGCCTACTGGAAAATGCTTCAAACACGATGTGAATTGAAATGTGGAGATCAGCAGGGAGATAACTCTGACTCATCCCAAACCTCATTCTACAACTATGATCTCCAAAATAACCCTTCCTAGACTATTTCCTCCTCAATCCCTCCTGGCTCACCGCAAACCTCAGTTTACTAATATGATCTCCCAAACAACCCTACTAAATTCATCCCTCATGTATCTCTCCTTTTACTCATCCCAAACTTCATCTTAGTATTATGATCTGCCAATTAACACTTTCTAGTTTATTCCCTCTTCTATCCCTCCTTTTTTCTACTCAATCCAACTAACAGACTCACATGTTCACTGCTCAAATTAACTAATATTTCCTTATACTAATCAACCACGAATCTTTTTGAGTACCAGAGTAGCGTGCTACTCGCCGAAAAGTGCTTCCACACCTCGCCAGAGGTAGTAAGTGCCTATATAAATACAATTACAATAATTGATGGTACAAATTTATAGCTGTACTTTGTATTTTATTTTGCTAGATATCCCTGTGCTATCATTGTATATCCTGCCTGATTACATGCACCAATAAAATAAAAAATAAAAACATCTAGCCAACGTTGGAAACAACACCAGTAAAGGAGGCCTCACAAAAGAAATAACAAGTTGCTCTGCATTCGAGTGTCTGTACTGCTACGTTACTTTCTCATAGAATTTTAAGCACTACATTTAATCTGGGGTTACCTGGAAAGCTTGGGTAAGAGGTGAATCTGATACTATTTTTACTTCACCTAGCTACTGTCAAAGTAACCTCATCTGGAGTGAAAACTCTACAATGTAAATCTAAGGCCTTAGTGTCTGAAACCTTCAGAGAGTAGACTTAAAAGCATAGTCAGTTTCGCAGATAACTGCTTCATGGATAACTCCTCCATATCTACCTCTCCACATATCAGAACCATGATAATATCCCTAGTAATTGAATAACAAGCTTCTAGAAGTAGGGGTATGCATTTGAGACGTTTCCAAATTAGGGGATGCTTCTCTACTGAAAATCTAGATACTGGTATGTGACTTGCTAACATGACTGGTCTGTATAAATCAACATTCCATAGGCTATACCATGACCAGCAACTTGAAATAAAAGACAATTCTGAATGTTAGTCAGGTCCTCCCTCCACAGGATTGACGCCGCTTTCAGGACTCCAACCAGACTATAGCCTCCATGAAGATCCATAACTTGTATTCATGTTAGTTGTCCAGTCCTGTTGCAGACAGAAGGTAGTTTGCTAAGAAAGCCCAGGGACCTCCCAACAACCTCTGAAAAAGTCTAGGCTAGGAGATGCTTCTGGCCCACTAGGACCAGTGAACCTTGAAGGTACATCAGAAGCGCAAGAACAAGGGGAATTTGGATAGAGAACCTCAAAAAAACTAAGTTCTAGAAAAACTAAAAAACATTATTGCAATCTACATAAGGGGATACTAGGAGTTAGTCCCTTATTTGGCATCCGACTTGGGTTGCAACTCTGGAGATCATCAGAAAAATAGGAAAGGCGCAATTCCTAGCTTCCGCCCAATTCTCTAAAAGGCACCCATTGCCTCTGGATCAGGACCCCAGCTGTAAAACAAAAGGAGCTGAGTGTTTGGTTGAGGCTCAAAGAAATCAATCTCCCAAGGACTCACATATACATTAATTTTCTGAAGACTCAAGAGTTCAGTTTGCAATCGCTGGAAGGAAATAGGAAATTCAAGTAAGCAACCAACTCCTCCCTGCATGGCAAAATCCTCTGTGTTCAAGATATTCTCTGGGTAAGACAGTGATTTCATAACTCTCTCACTAGGTCTGCTAGATCTTGTGGAAACTTTGGTCCAGGAGGGAAATTGCCAGATGACAAATCAGGGCTTCACATAAAGTGTACCTTCTCTTGCTCTGCTTTGAGATGAAGTGTTGGACACAAATGCAAAGGCAAAGTGTTATATAAATCTGAACAACATCTCAGTGTTCTAATATGTCAGTCACTTGGGAGGCACATCTGGAAATCAGGCTTAACCTACTTGTATCAGATTCAATAACTAGGTCCAGAGGTGACCCCATAATGGCTCAGCAGTGCTGAGACTCCATATGCTGCAACCATCATTTCATCTCCATTCTGGCTTTCTCTGATGCCTTTACCGTCTATCAGAAGGGCAAAACCTGACATAGAATGCATATAGAGTAGAATGAAGGGTCTGAAAAAATGGTTTGAATGGAGGAAGTGGGCAAACCAACTATTCTTGCAAGCTACAAAAAAAATAAAATCATCCAATTGAATCAGTTTCTGCAGTTCCTTTGTTATGGTTGTTATGCTGCGCTAAGGCAGCAGGAGAGTGGCTCAAATTAAGTCCACTTTAAAGCCCAAGAATACCATTTGACACATGAGAATCAGGTGGATTTTTGGCTGATAGATATTGAAGTTCAAATACCGAAGGTTGCTTTGTGTCAAATTTAACTGGTTCCAAAAAAGAATAGGAGCCTGAACTATGAGATTCATGTTATCCAGGTAGATAACCGTATAGATGCCCACTGCTCTCAAAATGTCTGTCATCGGCTTTGTTATCTTGGCGATGCACCAAGGAGAGAATGAGAGTATGTAAAGATGGTCTGTGAATTTGAAAATGTTATTTCACTGGAACTGGAGAAGTCTGCAGTATGGTTTGAAAACTACGACTGTCACAGAGGTGTCCTTTAGGTCCAGACCAGTCTAGTTGACCTGCTACAATATGTCCCGCAATAGGTTGATCCCCTTCATCTTGAAGCATCTGTATGTCACCCAACCACTGAGTTCTTTGAGACTGAAGACCACTCGAAATCCTTCATCTTCTTACTGACCAAAGAATATTGCTGAGAACACATCTGGGGTGTAATATGGTCAGACATATCAACTTTTTCCTCAAGATCTTTTGAACCTCCCGAGATTGCAGTGATCTCTTTCATGGAAAATCAAATCTGCCTGGTTAAAACTGGAGGACTAGCTACAAACCTTGATTGTCCATAGAATCCAAGCATTCTACCTTAATAGTGCCCAGATGTGAATTAATTGATGCATAGCACACAATCGCTGGAAAAAGGATTAATTGTCACCTGCAGCATTTATTGAGAAGTTAGTTGTTGTTACTGGCAGGAAGAAAAAAGCCATAAATGCTCTTACTTGTGTTCTCTGGTCTGAAAGGGCCTTGTTGCAGGAAGCATCCAGCCAAACACTTTTGTCCACATCTGGCTCAACCAAAAATGTTTGGTTTGAAGACATTTTTTTTCAGTGAGTGCTGGGCTTTATCCAATGCTGTGATGAATGGATAACTTGGCCTAGTTTCTAGACAAAAAGCTATTCAAACAGACAATGGTCCAAAACGGGAACAACCTCCAATGAGTCTCGTTCCCCAGACTGGGATATAGTTGCAGTAATATACAGTGATTTATCCTGTAGATATGTTGCAATTGTCATTGTCAGGGTGCAAACATTACATTTGACTTAACCGGAAAGGTTTCATAACCAACTGTCATGCAGTTTTCCTAAAACGTCACCACTTTTGATCCACCTCTAGGATGATGGTCACTTTTACTACAAGCAAAGGTTTGGTGCATTGGGCAGAAACAGTTCCAAACCTCTCCATCCAGAGGTTTATACAAATATTTTGGACATATAATGGCAACATCTCAGATAACACCCCATCGGACGTTTGGGAGTGGACAATTTCCTTGAGGTAGAAAGTATCTGGCAGGCAAGAAGCATTCACCAAATTCTCTCAACGATAGGTTGATTTTTTTAATACATATTTTATTGGGTTTTGAGTAACAATACAGTAGTAAATAACATTGCATATCAATGCCTGAACCAAAATTCCAGAAAAAAAACAAGACACAAAGCCCCACAACTTCCCTCGTTCCTGTTGTTGCCCCTGCCCTCTCCAGGCTCTCTTCCAGCTAAAGACACAAATACGCCTGTACCTGATCTCATGGGGAAGTAAGCAGCAAGCCTTTGAAGGTACAGATTTCCCTCTCCAATATACATGCTCCAGGTGTCCCCATTGTAATATAGATGCCCCAATAGTCTGTAACTTTCATTCACATTTTCATGTTTTTGATGGCAGCCTCCAACCTCATACATCGATTACTCACACAGTGGCTTAAACTTTCCTCCAGGGAGGGGAGCGATCGTCTTTCCATAGTTGGGCGAGGTCATGCTTTGCTATAATCAGTCAAAATTAGAGCTGGGTCAATTTGTGGTGGGTGCTAGCGAGGTCTGGGTTTATGTCTAAGAGGACCAATTTGGAGTCTAAGGGGGTCATTCTGACTCCCGCCGGCGGCGGTAACCGCACGCCCGGCGGGAGCCGCCGAATGACCGCACCGCGGTCAAATGACCGCGGCGGCCATTCTGGCTTTCCCGCTGGGCTGGCGGGCGACCGCCAGAAGGCCGCCCGCCGGCCCAGCGGGAAAGCGCCTTCAACGAGGAAGCCGGCTCCGAATGGAGCCAGCGGAGTTGAAGGCGTGCGACGGGTGCAGTGGCACCCGTCGCGATTTTCAGTGTCTGCTTGGCAGACACTGAAAATCAATGTGGGGCCCTGTTAGGGGGCCCCTGCAGTGCCCATGCCATTGGCATGGGCACTGCAGGGGCCCCCAGGGGCCCCACAACACCCGTTACCGCCATCCTGTTCCCGGCGGTGAAAACCGCCAGGAACAGGATGGCGGTAAGGGGGTCGGAATCCCCATGGCGGCGCTGCAAGCAGCGCCGCCGTGGAGGATTCCCTGGGGCAGCGGGAAACCGGCGGGACACCGCCGGTTTCCCGTTTCTGACCGCGGCTGTACCGCCGCGGTCAGAATGCCCATGGAAGCACCGCCAGCCTGTTGGCGGTGCTTCCGCGGTCGTTGGCCCTGGCGGTCGGTGACCGCCAGGGTCAGAATGACCCCCTAAGTCACTTCAATAGAAATCGGTCTGTTTTAGAAAGTGACTGCAATCAGAGACTGGGGGACCTGCCTGGTGGAACCCACTTGGGGGCTCGACCCTTGAGATACTGGGGCACATAGCAACACCATTGGTATACTTCTGCTCGGGCTGTGGGGCTTGGGTGCAGTGGTATCTATTGGTGTTGGGTTCCATTGCAGGGGATACTCGTAGTTGGAGGGGGCCTGCAGAAAGAGGCTACAGGTGGCGTCAGGAAATTCACTGTTGACAAACCTAAAGTGGGCTTTGACTCTGGAGGGCCTGGGGACCACGCTGCCACCATTGGCCCACTTCAACACGGGCTAGGGGGCACGGTTGTAGTGGTGCTATCCAGTGTTGGGTTTTGGAGGTCCAGAGTCTTCCTGAGTCTTCTTTGGTGCCTGCAGGGTGCAAAGAAGCAGCTGCACTACTCCACAGGAGATCCTGGTTACTCCTCGAAGTGCAAACAGTCCTCCCAGGCTTTAGGAGGCAGAACAGCTGCAGGACAAGTTGTCTTTGGTGCAATTCTCAAGAACAGCAGGCAGGCCAGCGGGGATAGGGCCAAATCAGTTGCTGCCCCTCAGTTCTTGCTTTTCGTGGCTCTTTTGATCCTTCTTCTTCATTATTCCAGCTAATCCGAAGTCCTGGTATCAGGGGAGTCCCCCAAATATTCAATTTAGGGGTGTTAAAGGGAGTGAAGGGTAGTAGTCAATGGGCTAACTGCCCCTGGGTTACTACACCTCCACTTCCTTTGGGGTCTGGGCATCAACCTGTCCCAGAATTCCTAATTCTACCACACACAAGATGGTGGGATTCCAAATTTTGTGTTCACTTCAGGCTGGTCACCTTAGAGGTGTCTCTAGCCTGGCAGTGCAACATGCCTCCTGCATAATTAGTTTTCCCGTCTGTCCTTGTGCCAAATGGGCCTCAGGGCAGAGGGTTGCCTCTTACGGGTCTGGGGGAAGCAGAGGTTGCATACCAAAGACTGCAGAGACTCTGAAATCCCTGGCCCTGGTATGCAGATTTACAACTCATTCTATTGGCAGAGGTGATAACATCTCCTGCCAGAGCAGGCATTGTTTCTGACCTCGGACAGCAGAGGCTCTCACCTCCAGGGGGTCAGAAACTCGTCTGTAGTGGCAGGCTGGTTTAAATCAGTCAATCATCACACTAGAGGAATAACAGGTCTCAATGGGCACTTGTCATAAATCCAATAGTGGCATCCGTATGGATTTAGTAAGATGAGGTATTTGATACAAAACACCACTATTTTTCTTGCAGCCATCATCTAGCTCGGTCACTCTTGCTGACCAGTGTTCAGTGCATGCTTTAAGATAGCTGCCCAGTCACTTGCAATGTCTAGGAATAGACCTAGACAACACAAGGGCATATCTGTTCATGCAGATATATCCTCACATGTATTATACTGCATCCTCCCTTCTGACTCTTAAGGCCTGATGTAGGGGTGACTTACATGTAATGAATGCAGTGACTTTGGCATGACACACAATATGTGGGCAATGATGTGTTTTGACTCAGGGTTTGCACCCTGAAAGGCAATCTGTGGTGGCAGGCTGTGTGAAAATTGTGTGTGGATCCCCTAGGGTGGCATAAGTTATGATGCAGTATTTAGCGACCCTCTTTAGTACCCAGGCCCTAGGTTCCAAGGGTACCATTTGCCAGGGACTTACATGGGTGCCAAAGTCCTGGGCCAATTGGGAAGCAATCAGACATACTTTGTTATTAAAGGAAAGAGCACTGGCACTGAGGTCTCTTTAGCAGGCTTCAGTATACTGTCAGTCGACAATCAGCTTCTAGTAGTTGTAAAAGGGGGCAAAAAGTGTGGGGGGGCATCTGCAAAGAAGGAACAGTTTCCTACCTGTAACACAAGTTGTCTAGTAAGGAATCTCCATTGAAGTCATAAGCACTGAACAGTCCCCCCCGGGAACCTTAAAGCATTTATTTACAATAAGACTTCTTAACCCCTTGCACGCCATGGACATAATGGTTACGTCCATGGCTGCGCCTGTAAAACGCCATGGACGTAACCATTACGTCCATTCAACAGCCCTCGAGGGCCACCCCCAGGTCAGGGCATTCCCCGCATGACATCAGTGCGCGATTGCGCGCTGCCATCATAAAAGGGAGCAAAGACGGGTTGGAAGCCATTTGCTTCCAGCGCGTCTTCGGGAAAGGAGGTAAGTTTTACCTCCGGGCGGGGGGGATCCCTCTGAAAGAGGCATTGAGGGAAAGGAAAGGGTTTTCCTTTCCCTCAATGTCTCTTTGAGCATTCCTGCTGCCCGATCGCGATAGGGCAGCAGGAATGCCCACTAGACACTAGGGAATTAGTGTGTGTGTTCTTATGGCACGGGAGGGTGACCCCTTGGGCAAGGGTTGCTCTCCTTTGGGGGGGCAATGTATTTTTTGCCATTTCTGCCCCCCCGGGGGCAAATCGGCCTTATTTTTAGGCCGACCAGGAATTGGTTTTTATTGTTCGTTTTTTTGTGTTGGGGGCTGGCCCGTTGGGCAAGGGTCGCCCCCACAGGCCCCAAAGCACTACTGGGCAGTTCTGCTGCCCTTGGGGGCAGATCACCCCTATTCCACTTAGCCCCAGGGATTGTGTGTGTGTGCTTTGTGTGGGGGGTGGCCCCTTGGGCAAGGGTCGCCCCCCCCAAAGGCGGGAATGTAATCTAGGCCATTTCTGCCCCCCTTGGGGGCAGATTGGTCTAGTTTTTGTACGCCCTTCTGCCCACGGGGGGGCAGAAACCATGGAGACACCAGGGATTTCTTTTTCATTTCTTTTTTTTTTTGTGTTGGGGGGTGCCCCCTTGGACCAGGGTCACCCCCAAGGGGCAAAAAGTACTATTGGGCAGTTCTGCCCCCTTGGGGGCAGATCGCCCTATTTTTTGCAGGCCTTTCTGCCTCCAAGGGGGGCAGAATCCACTTAGCGCCAGGGATCATGTGTGTGTGCTTTGTGTGGGAGGGTGGCCCCTTGGGGGCAGATTGGCCTAGTTTTTGTAGGCCCTTCTGCCCACAGTGGTGGGGGGCAGAAACCATGGAGACACCAGGGATTTTTTATTTCTTTTAAGTTTTGTTTTTTGTGTTGGGGGGCGCCTCCTTGGGCAAGGGTCGCCCAAGGGGCAAAAAACACTATTGGGCAGTTCTGCCCCCTTTGGGGGCAGATCGGCCTATTTTTTATTAAAAGCAATTCAGGCCCATCTGCCCTCAAGGTGTGCAGAATCCAGTTTGCTCCAGGGATCATGTGTGTGTTTTGTGTGTGGGGGTTTTGCCCCTTGAGCAAGGGTCGCCATCCACAGGGGGCAATATATTCTATGGCATTTCTGCAGATTTGCCTTTTTTTTTTGGCCCATCTGCCCCCAAGCAGAGAACACTAAACACAAGGAAAAATTTTAAAATGGTTGGTGGCGGGGTGTTTGTCAACTGACAAAGTATTTACATTTATTTATGATAATAACAGTTTATTTCTTCTTTTTGTTCTAGTTCAAAGCTTTTGCTTCCTTTGCTGTGGCTTGTTGCAGTTTTGGCAGTGGTTGTCCTGTGGTATGCATATTTGCATGTTTTAGGTAAGTAAATACATTTACTCCAAAGGAAAATTGTTGCCATGCATGAATGACATGTTTTTAGGTGGTGTACTGAATGCAGGATTGTGTGTGAAATTGTCCTTAGATTTATGCACAATTATGATTGTGTTGCCTTATGTTTAATTTGCTTTTTTCTCACTTTTTAGTGGGATATCATTGGTGATTGCAGTGGCTGTGCAGAGTAGTTGTTTGTGAATCAAGCTTTTTCAGGCAAGTGAGCAGTATAGTTTTTGAGTTCATAACTCTTAGTGATAAAGCTACACTTTGTTACTTATCTTTCACAGTGCTGGTTGTTGGTGGTGCATATGTCCAGTTAATTTTTGTAGGAATGATCATGGCTAGCCATAGGATGACCGCTAAGCAGGTTGTTAGTGTGCTTTTTGAGTCGTCTTCTGACCATGATTATGAGACTGACCCTGCATCTGAGGCAGAGGAGGAAGTGCAAGATTCTGGAAGTAAATTTTCTGTCAGAGGGGAATCATCTGATGATGAAGCCTCTCTCAGTGCTGTTGAAGGGCATGTTTTAGAGGAGGACACTGATGTGCCAATGGTGCAGGAGCCAGCGGCTGAAAGGCTTCCCAATGGAATACCTGACACGTGGGTTGCACCAAACATGGAGCAGCCACAGTTGCCTGCATTTACTGGTTTCCCAGGGTGTCAAGTTAATACGGAAAACTTTTTGCCCGTCAACTCTTTAGAGTTGTATGGACAATATATTTTTGGAAGAGATTGTTGAGCAGACTAATTTGTATGCAGAGCAGTATTTGAGGAACAACGCTGCCAGACTTAGGCCACACTCTAGAGCTAGCCGGTGGATTCCCACAAATCTGACAGAGTTGAAAAAGTTCTTGGGTTTAGCTTTTTGATGGGGCTGATAAGGAAGCCATCATTGTCTTCATATTGGTCTACTAGTCCCTTGATGGCAACTGCTTTATTTCCTGCCATCATGAGTCGTAACCAGTATGAGCTTCTTCTTCGGATGTTGCGTTTTGTAGATAATGCTTTAGCCTTGCCACAAGATCACCCCGATTCTGACCGTCTTTTTGAGATTAGACCTGTCCTTGATCATTTGGTAGGTCGGTTTTCAGAGATCTATGTTCCAGGCAAAGAAATATCTGTAGATGAGTCTTTGGTCCTGTTCAAGGGTCATTTGGTTTTTAGGCAGTACATTCCTAGCAAGAGGGCACGGTATGGAATTAAGATGTATATGCTGTCTGAAAGTAGTACAGGATATGTTTATAATTTCCAGGTCTGCACTGGTAGGGTTCCAATATTGACCCCCCTGGTTGTCCACTCACTTTTGGAGTTAGTGAGAAAATTGTGTGGGAACTTGGTAGACAACTGTTTAACAAAGGTCACCATTTATATGTAGATAACTTCTACCCTGGAGTTCAGTTGTTCAAGGAGTTGTTCAGAGTGGACACTGTTGCTTGTGGCACATTCCGCTCTAATCGGAAAGGCTATCCAAGAGAGCTTGTCTGTAAAAAACTTGAGAAGGGACAGTGCAGTGCCTTTCGGAATGATGAGCTGCTAGCTCTGAAATTTGCGGACAGGAACGATGTGTTCATGCTAACTACCATCCATGATGAGAGTACTTCACCTGTGGCTGTTTGGGGTCAAGTTGCTGAAGTGCGCAAACCTGTGTGCATTTTAGACTATAATAAGCACATGGGTGGTGTTGATAGAGTAAATCAGAGGTTGGAACCTTACACTGCTGCTCGTAAGTCTTATGTTTGGTTTAAGAAATTAGCGGTTCACCTGTTCCACTTGGCAAATTTTAATGCTTTTGTTGTGTTCAAGGATAGTTCACCAGAGTCAAGGATGACATTTGTTTAATTTCAGGAGTCTACCATAGCGAGCCTTGTTGTGCCGGAACAGGCAAGAGTTCCTAGAGAAGCAGTGGTGGAGGATGTGGCTAGATTGAAAGATCATCACTTTGCCGAGCACATTCCTCCCACGGCCAAAAAAAACTTTCCTGCTAAGAGATGTAGAATCTGTTCTCGAAGAGGTATCAGGAAGGAGATTAGGATGTACTGCCCTGATTATCCTTCAAAGCCTGGGCTGGGTGTGGGTGGCTGTTTCAAATTCCGTGAGCGTAAACTGCTGTTTTATATCTTCCTATGTTCAGTTTCACGGTTGGCATTACTGTCATATATTCAGTTAGAGCTTTTGTGTTTGTAGTTTTGTACTTATTTATAATTAGTGGTTTCTTTGTTGTTTAAAAATGAAAAAAAAGTGATGGCGGTGTGTGTGGGGTGGTGCTTGGCTGGCAGTGTGAGTGGGGTGGCGCTTGGCTGGCAGTGTGCGTGGGGTGGCGCTTGGCTGGCGTGTGCGTGGGATGGCACTTGGCTGGCGGTGTGAGTGGGATGGCACTTGGCTGGCGGTGTGAGTGGGGTGGCGCTTGGCTGGCGGTGTGTGTGGGGTGGCACTTGGCTGGCGGTGTGAGTGGGGTGTCGCTTGGCTGGCGGTGTGAGTGGGGTGGTGCTTGGCTGGCGGTGTGCGTGGGGTGGCGCTTGGCTGGCGGTGTGAGTGGGGTGGCGCTTGGCTGGCGGTGGGGTGGCACTTGGCTGGTGGTGCCAGGCAAACGCTAGTCCACACACTCATCAGCTGGTGTGATTGCTGTATCAGGCATGTGGGCGTATGAAAGTGATGGGCCCTTGAGTGGCACTGTCTGTCGATGCGAGTGTTGTAATGCGCTGGGCCCGTGGCTGGCGGTGTGAATGTTCTTGTGCATGTCATGTATGGAAGGTGTGTGAATGGACTGTAAAGCGGTTGGTGCATTGTTGTGGCTTTACAGCTCACGAGCTGTGAGTCATTGGTTCAGTTTTTTGGCCTTTCAGTTATTAACAGTGCATTTCATTTTTTTTTAATCTCTTGTTAATAAAATTTGATCCACTGAACCATCACTCACCCTGGTGCCAAATCCAACCAGTATGTGTGGTAAAAATGACAAAACATGCTCCGCTATAATCAGGTGTCGCAGCACACCTGTGACACACTAGGTGTCTCGGGTGGGACCCCGATGATGAAGCATGCCACCAACTTGGTTGGTGGGTGAGGGGTCTTTTTAACGTAACCAAAGTGTGTTTCTTTTCACAATTTTAGTGTTTGGAACAACACATAAGTAGGTGGACACATCAAATTGATCTATTGCAAAACTACCTGTGTTTTGGGGGGGGGGCACCTATGTTTTTGGTCCTGGGTGCAGCCTTCATCTAGGGAAACCTACCAAACCCAGACATGTTATAAAAATAGACACCCCAAGGAGTCCAAGGAGTCCAAGGAGGTGTGGCTTGCCTGGATCCCCCAAAACTCTCTTACCTAGACTCCTCTACAAACCTCAACATTTGCTTAGAAAAGCATATTTTCCTAACTTTTCTTTGTAGGATCAATGTTGTTGGAGTGTAGCTTTTATAATCAAAATTAACATGAAAAGCTTGCAAATTAATGTATAATGATGTTGCATAGAAAATGTATTACTGTGCTTTTAATATACGAGTATGAAATGTGCCCATGGGGAGTGGCCACCAATGTATACGATGATTAGTGAAATTGACAAATAACAAATTATTAATGTACTAATGTATGATTCTGTATTAGCATTAAGAATTGTATGTTAAGGTTTTGCTAAATTAACCACTAGGCCTTAGTTAGCAAGAGTCGGGCCTAGCTGTCTGGTCTCATATTAAGGGCCTGATTCTGACCTTGGCGGTCTTTTCGCAAGACCGCCGAGTTACCGCCGCGGCAAAGACCGCCGACCGCGGCGGTATGCCGCTGCGCGTATTCCGACCGCTGGGAGCGTTCCGCCGGAATACCGCCAGCAGCCACACTGGCGGTCGGCGGGAAAGTGGAGACTGGTCAACCTCCACCGCCACGCCAGCAGAACACCGCCCCCAGAATTACGACCCACATTTCTGTGTGGCGGTCTTCTGTTGGTGGTCTTCTGTTGGCGGTCACGTCCCTATGGCTCCCGTCGCCTCCCGGAGGACCAACGCACAAGGTAAGTTGATCGTCCGTGAGGGGAGGGGGTGGGGGGGTGTTGTGTGATGTGTGCGTGCATGGGGGTGTGTAGAGGGGGTGTGTGAGTGCGTGCATGCGGGCGGGGGGTGCTGCTGTGCCTTTGGGCAATGTGTGTAGTTCGGCGGGTGCGCATGTCGGCATGTATGTGTGCGGGTATGTGCCCCCGTTGTGTATGTGTGTGTGTAGGGGGTGTGCATATGTGCATGTTGGGGGTGCGTGCATGTCGGGGTGCGTGTATGTGCATGTCGGGGTGGGGGGGGCAGGGGGTTCGTACCACCTCTGGGGGGTGGCAGGGGGGTGGAGGGTGTGGGGGGAGGACTCGTGGGGGGCAGTGGGGGGTGGGGGAGACCCCTATCAGTGCCAGGGAAGGAATTCCCTGGCCCCGATAGTGCCTACCGCCATGGTTCGCATGGCGGTTCCCGACCGCCAAAAACCGCGGCGGTAAGCAGGGTCATGATACGGTTGGCGGTCTTGGGTCGACCGCCGGGCCGGAGTGTGCAAACTCCAGCCCGTCGGTCATGACCGCCGTGGCGGTCGGAGTGGGGAAGTGGCGGTCGATCGCGGCGGTGACCGCCGCGGTCAGAATGCCATTTTTTGGGCCGCCGGTCTGTTCGCGGTCCGACCGCCGCCTCTCCGCCGACCGCCAAGGTAAGAATCAGGCCCTAAATGTGTTTTTCTTAACGTGCAATGAGCTGACTTGCTGAAGGACATAAAGCCGTACTTTTCCAGAAGCTAGAAGATGTGTGTAACCATAGTAAATTCTTTCTCATGGGACTCGACTTGCTCAAGGAGACATTCTTGCTGAATGCAACAGTGTAAACTTGCAACAGGTACAAGGTCACCTGAACGGGTAAAGACAATGGAACTACTGACTGAACAGTGAAAGTAACTTTTTCATACCTGACATTCTACCCGTTGGAGACGTCAATTACAGGAGCCAATAAACTATGTGAGAACTATTTTAAGTGAACATTCTAGTGAGGTGACAAGCCGATCATTGGATGGAGATAATGATGCACCAAATTTTGCCCAATTGGAAATTAGGAGACTGTACAACAAGATTAATATAACACCATGTCAGAAGGAGAAATTAGCAATTACGGGCCATTATCTAGCCATTACGTGCCACACTTTTTGCCAGTCCTAGCCACTTTGCCATCCGTGTTGTTACTATGACATTCTGTCTTAAAAACTTTGCTGTTTGACTCTTCAAACCATACTCATCCTTGCCTTGCCTGATTCATACTTTTCCTCCTTATCAGGGTAGTGTTCCTTATTGCCCTGTCTTGCTGAACTCTGCTGCTTATCCCGGCTGATGGTGAATCAACTGATGTCCTGAGGACGAAGTATGACTCTGTATGCTGATCCATTACGGAGGGTAACTATATGATAATGAAATTGTAATTGTATGTTTGCCTTTTCTTTCTAGGTACCAACTGCTCTTTGATAGAGACCATAGTTAGTTGCTTTCTAAATTTGTGTTGCTAAATTGTTTTGCATGAAGCCCAACATGCTAATGCTAATTCGAGGTTAGTTAAGGGGTTCACTAAACAGACGCAAATAGACAAATGACTGAATCTATGCTTTGTTGAATAATGCGCTAATGATACTCTGCTAAAGTTAATTCACGTTGACGTTGTGCTTTGTTCTAATGTTCATGATCTTTGCTTTGATGAAGTCTTATTCAAGTTGCTATATTGTGACTTTGTTGATGTGTTTTCTGGTATTGAGACTTATAAACTTACTAGTAGAGTGTAACAAATAGGGAATAAATATCACAAATCTTACTAAGTTCTGTGTGATTATTCATAGCTGAAAGGTCATGGTGTATTTTGATCCTTATTAATGTTATTACTAATTTGATTGATTTGCTATTGTGAATATTTATGAGGATATTGATCTATTGATTGAAATGCTGATTAGTTATCTCGTCCTTAGGTGTCTTCAATCAGGGTCAAAAGATTCATTGGCCTAAAACGAGTCCCAGAGTAAGTAAATTATCTAGGACGGGATGTGTTATCAGTTCTGGTGGCAGAGGACGGTTTAGACACTTTGGGGCCCTAGGACGAGGGACCATTGTTTAGAAGTATTTTTGAAATAATGCAAATTGGAGGTATGATGTGCCCCTATGTCCCAAATGACTTTCCCGGTATCTCGGAGCTTGCCGAAGTGAGTTGGGTATGTTCTCGGTATGTACCAGAGACTAGATGGGATAGTGAGACTAGGATGTGGAGAAGGGAAATAACAGACGGAGTTAGAATGTTTCCGGCAATAACTCAAGGAGCCGAAACACAGGGAAGAAAGGCCACTTGCAAAACGGACAAGCAAAAGCAAAAGGAGACTCAGAGGTCTTGGGTAGATGCAGACGATTCAGACGATGATGAGTTTCTCAATCAGTTGTTACATGATCGACCACCACCATATGCTATAGATGACAATAGACCGAGTACTAGTGCAGGTCCTGTAAATTCGACACAGAATCAGGGGACCGCGAATACAGCACAGGCAAATAATGTTACCACATCGGCTCTGATACAGAATGGTGCCGGTGTATCCACTGCGCCAGAGACGCAGATACAGTTGCAGCCACCGCCAGTTCAGAGGCTCTATCCTGATGTCCCAGTATTAGAGACGACTACGAATTTGATGGTGCCACCTGATACATTATACACAAGATCAAAATTATTACAGATTGAGCCAACTCCACATTTGCTGCCCCAGCCGCAGCAACAGATGGTTCTGAATTATGTTTCGGTCACAGGACCGCAGCCAGTCACAGCACCTGTAATGAACCAAACTATGGGAGTTAATGCTCCACAGGGTCTGGGAAACGGACAGGCCCCAGCTGCTATATCTTTGCCAATTACAGTTGGTCCACCAGTACCGCTGTATGCGCAGGCAAAGCCTAGTATATGTGACCAAGAAGTAATGACTCAAGAGGTGATAAGAGGAGGATTCACAGGAATCGCTCAAGGGGTGACACGGGAGAACAGACAGTAGAAAGGTCTAGATCCTTGTTAGACTTCAGTCCGATTGGGGTTCCTCTAGAGACAATGAGACAAGCAGGTTTGGGCCTACTGACTCCACAGGTACTGAGTGCAAATACGTCACAAACACCGATGGTGCAAGCTGGAAATATCTTGTTGCAAGGTTTGACTGCGCAACAGTTGAAAGAGTGGTTAGACAAGCTTAATTCACCACAGACTACTCCTGCGACGGCGGAGCAGTCGGAGAGAGAGGAATACTTGAATTTTGTGAGGTTGGGCATGGAAGCAGCCGAGTTAGTTGAAGGAAGCATGGGAGTGAACAGGTTAGAATCATACACTGAAGCAGAATTAAGGTATCTGCGCCCCAAGATAATCAAAGAAGTGAGTAGGGTGCACCAGAGGTTAGCGAACCTGGCAGACAAATATGGCATAGGCTTAGACAATACTAAGCATCTGAAGAGGAGTTACAGGTTAGACTTCGAGCCTAAAGATTTTGATCACATGAGGTCTATTGGAATGAAGGCACACTTTAAAGAAATATTACAGAGTGCTCAAGTTTGGGGAGCATTAGAGAAGTGGGAAGGCAGATGGGCAAAGAAGAGAGATAAGAGGAAAATTGACTGCTCGGAACAGCAGCAGGCGAAAGCTGTGCCAGATACGGGTACAATAAAGATGTTACCGATGAGAGAAACAGCTGGAGGGGTTCTAGTTCATGTACCATGGACTAGAGGAGACATTTTATCATTCACAAATGACTTTCCCAGACTGAGGGAAAAGCCGATAGAATGGTATCAGCAGACAGACAGGTTTGTGAAGCTTGCGAAATGTCTTTGGGAAGACTTGAATACACTGTTTGAGATTATAGTCCCTGCTGATTTGTGGCTTGAGTGTAAGAGGAGTGTGGATTGGCTGACAGAAAAGCCGGCAAGGGACAAAGTTACTGGAGCACCGTCTTCCGAGGTGATGAGGTATTGCATTAAGGTGATTGAGTTCCTGAAGCAGAAGGTGTCGCCGCAGAATATTGATTGGCAGAAGATTGATCGAACAGCACAAGAAGGCAAAGAGTCAATACATGCTTACTATGAGAGGTTGCTCAAGGCGTTCAAACACTATAGTGGCATGGAAGTTATAGAGCCGAAAGACATGAATCACCTTGTGTTCAGGTTTGTTGAGGGGCTGAGGCCAGAGATTAGCCAGATGATTAAGAATCATTTGATGTGTTGGCAAGCAAAGCCGATTGTTGATGTGTTGCAGTATGCAAAATACTGTAGTGATGAAATCGAATTGAAGCAGAGGAAGGTGATGGTGATGCAAATTAAGGCAGTGCAAGCAGGGATACAGGGAAATGGAGTACAGCAGATGGTGCAGCAACCGCAAGGAAACAGGATGTTTCAGACGCAAGCGAGAGGCAGAGGTCGAGAAGGTTTTATGAACTGTGGTCCAGATTTAAATACTGTTGTGGTTCAAAATGACGTGCAAGGGAAGAAAAGGATGTTACCATGCCATGCGTGCGGGGACGTGGGACATTGGAAGCGGGAATGCCCGATGATGGTGCAGGATGGTGTTGTTCAACAAAGCAATGATGTTGGTGCATTTCAAAATGTGAAGGGTCCAAGAATGAGGGGTCCTAATCCGAATTTCCAGAATAACATGGATCAGATGCAGGGTCTCCAACCCATGCAACAAGTGCAAATGCCACGTATACAACCAGTGCAGGTGCAGCAAGTGCAACAGCAGATTCCCGTGGTACCTAGACAGCAAATGCAGTTGCCTTTAGCCCTGATGGGACAGCAACAGGTGATGCTTCCTCAACAGGTCACAGGTCAAATAATGAGTCAAAATAATGCAGTACAACAGTTCCCATTGCGTGGTGAGAATGGGATAAACAATGAATGGTCGGATGACTGTTCAGATAGTGAGGAGTGCAGGCTTGCAGCGTCCCTAGAAGTAGATCAGAGAGGACCTTATGTGCAGGGGAAGGTGATGGCTCACAAGGTTTCATTCTTGGTTGATACAGGAGCTACACGCTCTACAGTCAGAAGTGCAGAGGTTCCGAAACTGCCTCTTTCAGGGCGTACGATAAAGGTAGTAGGAGTGGCAAATCAGCTCATGACTAATCCGATTACAGATCCGGTCCAAGTTGAGATTGGTACCTTTCAGGGATTGCACAGGTTTGTAGTCTGTGATTCAAGTCCCGTGTCCTTTCTAGGGAGAGACTTGCTGTGTAAGACGAGATGTTCAATCACCTGTTCCAATGAAGGAATTGAGGTGTAGACAAACAGTGATGATGAAGGGGATGATGGTCAGATCTCAGAGCCAGAGACCACAGATGAGGAGTACCCGTTGATAAGCTTTTTCCCGATGTTCACAGTGACCGATTTGCCCGCAGAATTACAGGGAACAGTCACATTGAAGGTGTGGGACGTGACAGGAAAGGAAGTAGGACTGATAAAAGAAGTAGAACCAGTCAAAGTAGATGTGAAGCCTGCCGTGTTTCCCAAGGTACCGCAGTACCACATGGCACAGGATGTCCTTATACAGGTGACGCAGATAATTGCAGACTTTGTAAACAAGGGGTCCTAAAAGAAGTGATGAGCAGCCCGTGTAATTCACCAACAATGGGACTGAGAAAGCCCTGTGGGAAAGTTCAAATTGTCCAAGATCTGAGGAAAATTAATGACATAGTGGTAAAATATTGTCCCATAGTGCCAAATCCAGCCCTGTTCATGTTCCAGGTTCCATGTGATGCAGAGTGGTTCACAGTCGTGGATTTGTCTCAAGCGTTCTTTTCTGTGCCTCTTCATGAGGATAGCCAATTTCTCTTCAGTTTCAAATTCTTGGACAAAGTTCACAGTTGGTGTCGAATTCATCAAAGGTTTTCAGAATCGCCTTCCATCTTCAATCAGATATTGAAGAAGGATTTGGAATCATTGGAATTGCCTTTTTATTCGACTCTAGTGCAGTATATAGATGATTTGTTGATTGCATCCAAAACAAAAGATGACTGCAGGTATGATACTATTGCCCTACTGAATCATTTGGGAAAGAATGGACATAAAGTGTCCTCAAAGAAGCTGCAGTACTGTCAGAAAGAAGTGAAGTACTTAGGCCATCTGATTGAGAAAGGGTCGACGAGAATCTCTAAAGAAAGAGTGACAGCCATATTGCAGATGAATCCCCCGACATCCAAGAGAGACGTTAGGATGTTTTTGGGAATGGTGGGCTACTGTCGCCAGTGGATTCCAAACTTCTCAATTATCTCTAAACCATTGGTGAGGTTGACTGTTAAGGAGGCTAAGGATGGCCCAGATACCCTAACTTTGTCCGAGAAATAGATGAGGGCATTCATTGAGCTGAGAGAATATATGTGCAGGGCTCCAGCTATAGGTATGCCTGACTACACAAAGCCTTTTGTCCTGTTTTGTCATGAACGTGATGCTTGTTCTTCATCTGTCTTGACACAGGTCCATGGAGGTGCGAACCGCCCAGTAACATATTTTTCAGCTACTTTGGACACTGTAGCAGCGGCCTTCCCAGGTTGTCTGCGTGCATTTGCAGCAGTTGGTCAAAGCCTTACTCAGTGTGAAGGCATAGTGATGGGACACCCTTTAACAGTAATGGTCCCACACTCAGTCGAAATCCTAATGACCCGAACTAAGTTGCAGCATATGTCAAATGCCAGACTGACAAAGTATGAGACGATTATATTGGGGTCACCAAATGTGTCATTGAAACACTGTACTGTGTTAAACCCGGCAACTTTGCTTCCCAATGAGAATACAGATGTTGATGATGCTGAGGAGGTAGAACATGATTGTCTTGAGGTAACAGAACTGTGCACCAAACTGAGGCCTGACATTAAAGATACCCAATTGGAAGAAAACGATTACATTATCTTGGTTGATGGTTCATGCCTGAGAGTCTCAGTGGGAGTACTGAGAGCCGGATACGCTGTGTGTACAATAACTGGTATCCTAGAAGCATCTTGGCTTGAAAGGGTATAGTCTGCTCAAGTGGCTGAATTGGTTGCTCTTACTAGGGCATGCCATGCCGCTGACAAACTAAAGGTGACTATCTATACTGACAGCAGGTACGGGTTTGGAAATGTCAATGATTTTGGCCAGCTATGGTCACAGAGGGGTTTCATGACCTCTTCTGGTTCTCCAGTGAAAAATGGTGAAAGAATTAAGGAATTGTTGCACGCGATTCAGTTACCTCTTGAAATTGCCGTGGTGAAATGCAGCGCTCATGTGAAATCACAAGATTTTGTGTCAATGGGAAACGGATATGCAGATCAAGTCGCAAGATTTTGTGCATTGAACTGTATATCGTTCAAAGATCAGTGGGAATTGTTACCTGGAACAGAAAATGAGACATGCACAGGCTACGCATTGAGGGTGGTTGACACAATGGAAGAATTAAAATTGTTGCAGGGACGTGCCAGAAAGGAAGAGAAACGTTCTTGGCTCAAAATGCAATGTGTACAAAGACCTGATGATTTGTAAGTGTCAGATGAGGGGAAAATGGTTTTGCCAAACAGTCTCTTATCACAATTTGCAAGGTTTTACCATGGTCAAGCACATATTGGGAGAGATGCCATGATCAGGTTGTTCAAAATTGATTGGTTAAATCTGAAATTCAGACAAGCTGCAGAAGTAATTTGTCACAGGTGCATCATCTGTCAGCAGATGAATGCGGGGAAAGGGACAGTGGAGAATTTGAGCCACATTGGGAGAGCAGGAGGTCCATTTAGCAGAATGCAATTGGATTTTATTGAGATGCCTGTGTGTGGAGGTCTGAGATACGTGTTGGTGATTGTGTGTATCTTTAGTCACTGGATCGAAGCATACCCTACACGTAGGAATGACAGCCTCACAGTAGCGAAGTTGCTGCTTAAGGAATTCATACCACATTTCGGGTTCCCGATCTCTTTAGAATCAGATAGAGGAAGTCACTTCAACAATGAGGTGGTTAAGCTCTTGTGTGCAGCATTAAACATTGAACAGAAGTTTCATTACAGTTACCGTCCTGAAGCATCAGGATTAGTGGAGCAGATGAATGGTACTTTGAAGTCAAGAATGGCAAAAATGTGCGCAGCTACAAATTTGAAATGGCCAGATGCATTGCCCTTAGTGCTAATGTCAATGAGAAATACACCCAACAAGAAAACAGGCGTGTCTCCTCATGAAATTCTCATGGGCTGAGCTATGAGATTGCCCGCAGTGCCTGCAAATGCTCTTGTGAATATCACAGATGATATGGTGTTGGACTACTGCAAGGGTCTGGCTGACGTGGTCCACTCTTTCTCTCACCAGGTGGAAGCAACCACACTGCCACCGATTAATGATCCAGGTCACAATCTGAAAGCTGATGACTGGGTTGTTGTCAAGAAACACATGAGGAAGTCGTGTTTGGAGCCACGTTGGAAGGGGCCGTATCAAGTAATACTGACAACTACCACTGCTGTGAAATGTGCGGGAATTCCAAACTGGATCCATGCCAGTCACACAAAGAAGGTGACGTGTCCAACTGATGAGGAAATTGAATTGTCGAAAATAACAGCTACAGAAAAGGAAGTCTCAGGGCCGGAAAGTAATCAAAGGGGAACTGAGACTGGAGGAGAGCCCGTTGAGGACGGCTTGGTCACTCAAACAGTAAACGAGACCCAGGAGGGTGACGGTGAGCCTATCTCAGCTGAGGAACCAGGTGGACCGACCCAAAGAGAGGTTCTCCCAGAAGCAGATGGATACGGGTTTGAGGTTGAACCCCTGACAGACCCAGAAGGCGAAGGAGTTGAGGCAGAAGAAAGTCAGAGTGTTCAGACTCCTCCTGAGCCGCTTGCAGGTCCAGCAAGAGAAAACACCATAGCACAAGAGGAGGGCATTGAACAGACAACAGGCAACTTGAAAAGCTGAACAGTAAAAGGACACTGAGAGGAGATAAGTGGCCAGAGTCACAAGCTGCAAAGGGAAAAGTGGTCCTTAATGAAACAATAGAGGAAGCGGTCGATACCACAAGGAAAGAAGACCTGAGTGAAGGAGAATTGCAGGGTGACCGCAAGCTGAAAAGAAAGAGAATAGCAAACAGAAGATACGCAGGTCCTGAATGGGCTTATGCAACTTCAGCTGAATGGCAATTAGCGTTCTGTTTTGATCGAGAAGTTCCAGGACAATATTATGGTACTTGAAATTGGCCACAAATAAGAGAGACTGTGTTAAGTTGAAATTGAGTTAAGGGAAACTTGAGAAAAGAGACTGATAAAATTACCGGATGTGACACTGTTAACTTGAGTTGACTTTTGCAAACCGATTGTGACAAGCTGATAACCTGATTTGACAAAGATCCTGGGAGTAAATGAAAAAAGCTGTAACTACTTGCTGAAGAAAGACTTTGCTTAGCTTTGCGGAAAAAAAAGAGAAAAAAAAGTTTCTAACCATCCTCAGTTGGTAGTTGTTTACACTTATAGCACTTTTCTTTCTGATTCTTTACAGATCATGCCTAGCACGGAAGATGATAGTGAGGGGAGTAGGCGTTGTAAATATTTGGGTGTTGCTTTGGGTGTTGTGTGTGTGTTATTCATTATAGCTTTGTTTGTGGAGATGCGTTTGGTGGATGAGAATGAAGCTAACAATGCTACAGTTTCTGAGACTGCTACACTAACACTGTGGGAGAGGTTTGAGCAGGAAACGAAGTATCTGCATGAGGAACCTAACTCGAAAGGGGAACTGTCTACTAATGTTTTCTGTCGCTTGTTGATCGAGTATGTTGATACTATGGATGCGAAAGCCTGTTATGTGTGTACACAAATTCCTGTTTCAGTACAAGAGGGGGGTTACATATTACAGCTTGCCACTAACCTACGGAATAAGTTGTAGTCTGCTACTAACACGTTTCTATAACCAAGAAGAAGTGCAATATTTTTACTCTAACTATGACCTTGTATTCTCTTATGTGCCTATTATAGAAGATTTGAATAGTGTAGCTAAATATTATGCTATAAAGGTAATTAAGGGTTTCTTTGAGCCTAGAGTGACGATTAGTACGTCCTATGCACACAGCAACAATTTGACATGCTTGCTTACACATGTAGAGAAAAGCTTTTTAGATCACACTGAAGATAGAAGGAGGGTTTTAAAGGGGAAATTAGAAAAAGGCTTGCAGCAACAATCCTTTATTAATAGTGGTAGTTACAATGGGGTTAGAGAACAAGGGAAATTAGCTCTAGATGCACAACATGTAGGTAAGCTTTGCATTATGCGGCCAAAGTCATATTATGATAATGTGTTTGTGGGAACGAGTGAGTGTAAGCATGTGTTTTTGTTTCAGACTAAATGGACATTCATGTTAAATGGAATGGATCAAGCAATCCCAGGGGTCTATTATATTTGTGGACTTAATGCTTATTACCGTCTTTCAAAGGGATGGTGTGGGCCATGTTATTTGGGAATAGTTTTCCCAAAGATCTATTAGCTAGATGATCTAAAGAAATTCCCAAAAGTGACTGAGTTACTTCGTACTAGACAAAAGAGAGAGACTGCTGCTGGCGTAGTAGGAGACATATTTGGAACAATAATTCCTTCAGTAGGGTTATTTAGAACTCCGTAAAGATTCAAAAGTTGTCTACTATTGTGGATAACATGCTGACAAACTTCACAGGGGCTATACTCCTGATGGATACTGAACTTGCTGCGGAGAGGGCTATGACTCTTCAAAGTAGGCTTGCTTTAGACATTCTTTTAGCGAAAAATGGCAGAGTCTGTAAAATGCTTAATGAGCGTCACTGCTGTGCCTATATACCCGACAACAGTAATGAGAACAGAAGTATGCTTACTAACCTGACAAGAGATAGTGCAGATTTGAAGGAACTGAAAGAACCAGGGGCCAGATGTAGCAAATCTTTGGCGACTGTTTGCTAGTCGCTAAAGACACTTTGCTATGTGAAATGCATTTTGCGAGTCGGAACCGACTCGCAAAATGCATTTCCGAGTCGCGAATAGGAAGGGGTGTTCCCTTCCTATTTGCGAGTCGCACTGGTATGCAATTTCATTTGCGACCGCGATTGCAGTCGCAAATGAAAGCGCAGTTACCATCCACTTGAAGTGGATGGGAACCCAGTCGCAAACGGGAAGGGGTCCCCATGGGACCCCTTCCCCTTTGTGACTGGAAATAAAAAAATAATTTTTCAGAGCAGGCAGTGGTCCAATGGACCACTACCTGCCCTGAAAAATACCGAAACAAAAGGTTTCGGTTTATTTTTCAAAGTGCAGCTCGTTTTCCTTTAAGGAAAACGGGTTGCACTTGGAAAAAAAAAATGCTTTATTTAAAAGCAGTCACGGACATGGAGGTCTGCTGACTACAGCAGGCCTCCATCCCCGTGAGTGCCCTGACTCGCTATGGGGTTGCAAATTGCGACTCACCTCATTAATATTCATGAGGTGGGTCTTTGCGACCCCATAGCGACTCGCAGAAGGTGTCTGAGACACCTTTCTGCATCTCAAATTGCGACTTGCAATTTGCGAGTCGCAGGGACTCGTAAATTGCAAGTCGCAATTTGGGAATTTGCTACATCTGGCCCCAGGAGTTTGGGAAAAGGTTGGAAAAGGACTTGCAAAAGTGGGAAGCTGGTTTAGTAACATTTGGCATGGGTTATTGGGACAATTAATAGAGGGGATAGTTATTGTTTTGGTGAGTTTATTTGGGCTATGGTTATCATGCAAAATTAGCAAAAGGATTAAAGCAAAATTGGCAAAACGCAATGCAAGGAGGGAAGAAAAGAAAAGGGAAAAATTGTTCAGGGCAAAATATGAAAAGACAAAATCAGGGGAAGAAATAGAAATGAAGGAGATAAGAAAATGAATGAATTGAAAACAAAGGGATTTGTGTGATGACAAGTGTCATCAGAGGAGGGATTGTTGGAGTGTAGCTTTTATAATCAAAATTAACATGAAAAGCTTGCAAATTAATGTATAATGATGTTGCATAGAAAATGTATTAATGTGCTTTTAATATACACGTATGAAATGTGCCCACGGGGGGTGGCCATCAATGTATACGATGATTAATGAAATTGACTAATAATGGATTATTAATGTACTAATGTGTATGATTCTGTATTAGCATTAAGAATTGTAGGTTTTGCTAAATTAACCACTAGGCCTTAGTTAGCAAGAGTCGGGCCTAGCTGCCTGGTCTTATATTAAATGTGTTTTTCTAAATGTGCAATAAGCTGACTTGCTGAAGGACATAAAGCCGTACTTTTCCAGAAGCTAGAAGATGTGTGTAATCGTAGTAAATTATTTCTCATGGGACTCAACTTGCTCAAGGAGACATTCTTGCTGCATGCAACAGTGTAAACTTGCAACAGGTACAAGGTCGCCTGAACGGGTAAAGACAATGGAACTACTGACTGAACATTGAAAGTAACTTTTCCGTACCTGACATTCTACCCGTTGAACACGTCAATTACAGGAGCCAATAAACTATGTGAGAACTGTTTTAAGTGAACATTCTAGTGAGGTGACAAGCCGATCATTGGATGGAGACAATGATGCACCAAATTTTGCCCAATCGGAAATTAGGAGACTGTACAACAAGATTAATATAACACCATGTCAGAAGGAGAAATCAGCCATTACGGGCCATTATTTAGCCATTACGTGCCACACTTTTTGCCAGTCCTAGCCACTTTGCCATTCATGCTTTTACTATGACATTCTGTCTTAAAGACTTTGCTGTTTGACTCTTCAAACCATACTCATCCTTGCCTTGCCTGATTCATACTTTTCCTCCTTATGAGGGAAGTGTTCCTTATTGCCCTGTCTTGCTGAACTCTGCTGCTTATCCCGGCTGATAGGAAATCAACTGATGTCCTGAAGACTGACTCTGTATGCTGATCCATTACGGAGGGTAACTATATGATAATGAAATTGTAATTGTCTGTTTGCCTTTTCTTTCTAGGTACCAACTGCTCTTTGATAGAGACCATAGTTAGTTGTTTTCTAAATTTGTGTTGCTAAATTGTTTTAGATGAAGCCCAACGTGCTAATGCTAATTTGAGGTTAGCTAAGGGGTTCACTAAACGGACACAAATAGACAAATGACTGAATCTATGCTTTGTTGAATAATGCGCTAATGATACTCTGCTAAAGTTAATTCATGTTGACGTCGTGCGTTGTTCTAATGTTCATGATCTTTGCTTTGATGAAGTCTTATTCAAGTTGCTATATTGTGACTTTGTTGATGTGTTTTCTGGTAGTGAGACTAATAAACTTACTAGTAGAGTGTAATAAATAGGGAATAAATATCACAAATCTTACTAAATTCTGTGTGATTATTCATGGCTGAAAGGTCATGGTGTGTTTTTGATCCTTATTAATGTTATTACTAATTTGATTGATTTGCTATTGTGAATATTTATGATATTGATCTACTGATTGAAATGCTGATTAGTTATCTCATCCTAAGGTGTCTCCAATCAGGGTCAAAAGATTAATTGGCCTAAAACGAGTCCAAGAGTAAGTAAATTATCTAGGACGGGATGCGTTATCCCCGCTGCAGCAGAAATATCCTACCATTTTCTGTCACCGAAATGAGAGGAAAAAGTGTTTTTTTTGGCCACATTTTGAGGGTTGCAAAGGATTCTGGGTAACAGAACCTGGCCCGAGCCCCACAAGTCACCCCATCTTAGATTCCCCTAGGTGTCTAGTTTTCAACAATGCACAGGTTTGCTAGGTTTCCCCAGGTGCCGGCTCAGCTAGAGGCCAAAATCCACAGCTAGGCACTTCGTAAAAAACAGCTCTGTTTTCTTTGTGAAAATGTGATGTGTCCACGTTGTGTTTTTGGGCATTTCCTTTTGCGGGTGCTAGTCCTACCCACACAAGTGAGGTACCATTTTTATCGGGAGACTTGGGGGAACGCTGGGTGGAAGGAAATTTGTGGTTCCTCTCAGATTCCAGAACTTTCTGTCACTGAAATGAGGGGAAAAATTTTTGTTTGGCCAAATTATGAGGTTTGCAAAGGATTCTGGGTAACAGAACCTGGTCAGAGCCCCACAAGTCACCCCATCTTGGATTTCCCTAGGTGTATAGTTTTCAAAAATGTGCAGCTTTGCTAGGTTTCCCCAGGTGCCGGCTGAGCTAGAGGCCAAAATCCACAGCTAGACACTTTGTAGAAAACAGCTCTGCTTTCTTTGTGAAAATGTGATGTGTCCAAGTTGTGTTTTGGGGCACTTCCTTTCGCGGGCGCTAGGTCTACCCACACAAGTGAGGTACCATTTTTATCGGGAGACTTGAGGGACTCTGGGTGGAAGGAAATTTGTGGCTCCTCTCAGATTCCAGAACTTTCTGATACCGAAATGAGAGGAAAAAGTGTTTTTTTGGCCATATTTTGAGGTTTCCAAAGGATTCTGGGTAACAGAACCTGGTGAGAGCCCCACAAGTCACCCCATCTTAGATTCCCCTAGGTGTCTAGTGTCCAACAATGCACAGGTTTGCTAGGTTTCCCCAGGTGCCGGCTGAGCGAGAGGCCAAAATCCACAGCTAGGCACTTTGTAAAAAACAGCTCTGTTTTCTTCGTGAAAATGTGATTTGTCTATGTTGTGTTTTTGGGCATTTCCTTTTGTGGGCGCTAGGCCTACCCACACAAGTGAGGTACCATTTTTATCAGGAGACTTGGGGGAACGCTGGGTGGAAGGAAATCTGTGGCTCCTCTTAGATTCCAGAACTTTCTGTCACCGAAATGAGAGGAAAAAGTGTTTTTTGGACACATTTTGAGGTCTGCAAAGGATTCTGGGAAACAGAACCTGGTCAGAGCCCCACAAGTCACCCCATCTTGGATTCCCCTAAGTGTCTAGTTTTCAAAAATGCGCAGGTTTGCTAAGTTTTCCCGATTGCCGGCTGAGCTAGAGGCCAAAATCCACAGCTAGGCACTTTGTAAATTACAGCTCTGCTTTCTTGGTGAAAATGTGATGTGTCCACGTTGTGTTTTGGGGCAATTCCTTTCGCGGGCGCTAGGCCTACCCACACAAGTGAGGTACCATTTTTATCAGGAGAGTTGGGGGAACGTTGGGTGGAAAGAAATTTGTGGCTCCTCTCACATTCCAGTACTTTCTGTCACTGAAATGAGAGGGAAAAGTGTTTTTTGGCCAAATTTTCAGGTTTGCAAAGGATTCTGGGTAACAGACCCTGGTCTGAGCCCCACAAGTCACCCCATCTTAGATTCCCCTAGGAGTATAGTTTCCAAAATTGCACAGGTTTGCTAGGTTTCCCCAGGTGCCGGCTCAGCTAGAGGCCAAAATCCACAGCTACAGACTACGTAAAAAACTGCTCTGTTTTCTTTGTAAAAAAGTGATGTGTCTACATCATGTTTTTGGGCATTTTCTTCCGTGGGCGCTAGGCCTACCCACACAAGTGAGGTACCATTTTTATCAGGAGACTTGGGGGAACACTTGGTGGAAGGAAATTTGTGGCTCCTCTCAGATTCCAGAACTTTCTGTCACCAAAATGAGAGGGAAAAGTATTCTTTGGGCCAAATTTTGAGGGTTGCAAAGGATTCTGGGTAACAGAACCTGGTCAGAGCCCCACAAGTCACCCCATCTTAGATTCCTCTAGGTGTCTAGTTTCCAACAATGCACAGGTTTGCTACGTTTCCCCAGGTGCCGGCTCAGCCAGAGGCCAAAATCCACAGCTAGGCACTTCGCAAAAAACAGCTCTGTTTCTTCTTTGTGAAAATGTGATGAGTCCACGTTGTGTTTTCCGGCATTTCCTTTTGCGGGTGCTAGGCCTACCCACACAAGTGAGGTACCATTTTTATCGGGAGACGTGGAGGAACGCTGGGTGGAAGGAAATTTGTGGCTCCTCTCAGATTCCAGAACTTTCTGTCACCGAAATGAGAGGAAAAAGTGTTTTTTTGGCCAAATTTTGAGGTTTGCAAAGGATTCTGGGTAACAGAACCTGGTCAGAGCCCCACAAGTCACCCCATCTTAGATTCGCCTAGGTGTCTAGTTTTCAGCAATGCACAGGTTTGCTGTGTTTCCCCAGGTGCCGACTGAGCTAGAGGCCAAAATCCACAGCTAGGCACTTCGTAAAAAACAGCTCTGTTTTTTCTTTGTTAAAATGTGATGTGTCCATGTTGTGTTTTCGGGCATTTCCTTTTTGCGGGCCTAGGCCTACCCACACAAGTGAGGTACCATTTTTATTGGGAGACTTGGGGGAACACTTGGTGGAAGGAAATTTGTGGCTCCTCTCAGATTCCAGAACTTTCTGTCACCAAAATGAGAGGGAAAAGTATTCTTTGGGCCAAATTTTGAGGGTTGCAAAGGATTCTGGGTAACAGAACCTGGTCAGAGCCCCACAAGTCACCCCATCTTAGATTCCTCTAGGTGTCTAGTTTCCAACAATGCACAGGTTTGCTACGTTTCCCCAGGTGCCGGCTCAGCCAGAGGCCAAAATCCACAGCTAGGCACTTCGCAAAAAACAGCTCTGTTTCTTCTTTGTGAAAATGTGATGTGTCCACGTTGTGTTTTCCGGCATTTCCTTTTGCGGGTGCTAGGCCTACCCACACAAGTGAGGTACCATTTTTATCGGGAGACGTGGGGGAACGCTGGGTGGAAGGAAATTTGTGGCTCCTCTCAGATTCCAGAACTTTCTGTCACCGAAATGAGAGGAAAAAGTGTTTTTTTGGCCAAATTTTGAGGTTTGCAAAGGATTCTGGGTAACAGAACCTGGTCAGAGCCCCACAAGTCACCCCATCTTAGATTCGCCTAGGTGTCTAGTTTTCAGCAATGCACAGGTTTGCTATGTTTCCCCAGGTGCCGACTGAGCTAGAGGCCAAAATCCACAGCTAGGCACTTCGTAAAAAACAGCTCTGTTTTTTCTTTGTTAAAATGTGATGTGTCCATGTTGTGTTTTCGGGCATTTCCTTTTTGCGGGCCTAGGCCTACCCACACAAGTGAGGTACCATTTTTATTGGGAGACTTGGGGGAACACTTGGTGGAAGGAAATTTGTGGCTCCTCTCAGATTCCAGAACTTTCTGTCACCAAAATGAGAGGGAAAAGTATTCTTTGGGCCAAATTTTGAGGGTTGCAAAGGATTCTGGGTAACAGAACCTGGTCAGAGCCCCACAAGTCACCCCATCTTAGATTCCTCTAGGTGTCTAGTTTCCAACAATGCACAGGTTTGCTACGTTTCCCCAGGTGCCGGCTCAGCCAGAGGCCAAAATCCACAGCTAGGCACTTCGCAAAAAACAGCTCTGTTTCTTCTTTGTGAAAATGTGATGTGTCCACGTTGTGTTTTCCGGCATTTCCTTTTGCGGGTGCTAGGCCTACCCACACAAGTGAGGTACCATTTTTATCGGGAGACGTGGGGGAACGCTGGGTGGAAGGAAATTTGTGGCTCCTCTCAGATTCCAGAACTTTCTGTCACCGAAATGAGAGGAAAAAGTGTTTTTTTGGCCAAATTTTGAGGTTTGCAAAGGATTCTGGGTAACAGAACCTGGTCAGAGCCCCACAAGTCACCCCATCTTAGATTCGCCTAGGTGTCTAGTTTTCAGCAATGCACAGGTTTGCTATGTTTCCCCAGGTGCCGACTGAGCTAGAGGCCAAAATCCACAGCTAGGCACTTCGTAAAAAACAGCTCTGTTTTTTCTTTGTTAAAATGTGATGTGTCCATGTTGTGTTTTCGGGCATTTCCTTTTTGCGGGCCTAGGCCTACCCACACAAGTGAGGTACCATTTTTATTGGGAGACTTGGGGGAACGCTGGGTGGAAGAAAATTTGTGGCTCCTCTCAGATTCCAGAACTTTCTGTCACTGAAATGAGAGGGAAGAGTGTTTTTGGGCCAAATTGTGAGGTTTGCAAAGGATTCTGGGTAACAGAACCTGGTCAGAGCCCCACAAGTCACCTCATCTTAGATTCGCCTAGGTGTCTAGTTTTCAGCAATGCACAGGTTTGGTAGGTTTCCCCAGGTGCCAGCTGAGCTAGAGGCCAAAATCCACAGCTAGGCACTTTGTAAATAACAGCTCTGCTTTCTTTGTGAAAATGTGATGTGTCCACGCTGTGTTTTGGGGAACTTCCTTTCGCGGGCACTAGATCTACCCACACAAGTGAGGTACCATTTTTATCGGGAGACTTGGGGGAACGCTGGGTGGAAGGAAATTTGTGGCTCCTCTCGTATTCCAGAACTTTCTGTCACCGAAATGAGAGGGAAAAGTGTGTTTTTGGCCAAATTTTGAGGTTTGCAAAGGATTCTGGGTAACACAAACTGGTCAGAGCCCCACAAGTCACCCACCAACTTGGATTCCCCTAGGTGTCTAGTTTTCAAAAATGCGCAGGTTTGCTCGGTTTCCACAGGTGCCGGCTGAGCTAGAGGCCAAAATCCACAGCTAGGCACTTTGTAAAAAAACAGCTCTGCTTTCTTTTTGAAAATGTGATGTGTCCACGTTGTGTTTTGGGGCACTTCCTTTCGCGGGCGCTAGGTCTATCCACACAAGTGAGGTACCGTTTTTATCAGGAGACTTGGGGGAACGCTGGGTGGAAGGAAATTTGTGGCTCCTCTCAGATTCCAGAACTTTCTGTCACTGAAATGAGAGGGAAAAGTGTTTTTTGGCCAAATTGTGAGGTTTGCAAAGGATTCTGGGTAACAGAACCTGGTCAGAGCCCCACAAGTCACCCCATCATAGCTTCGCCTAGGTGTCTAGTTTTCAGCAATGCACAGGTTTGCTAGGTTTCCCCAGGTGCCGGCTGACCTAGAGGCCAAAATCCACAGCTAGGCACTTTGTAAAAAACAGCTCTATTTTCTTTCTGAAAATGTGATGTGTCCACGTTGTGTTTTCGGGCACTTCTTTCGCGGGCGCTAGGCCTACCCACACAAGTGAGGTACCATTTTTATCGGGAGACTTGGGGGAACGCTGGGTGGAAGGAAATTTGTGGCTCCTCTCAGATTCCAGTACTTTCTGTCACTGAATTGAGAGGGAAAAGTGTTTTTTGGCCAAATTGTGAGGTTTGCAAAGGATTCTGGGTAACAGACCCGGGTCAGCGCCCCACAAGTCACCCCATCTTGGATTCCCCAAGGTGTCTAGTTTTAAAAAATGCGCAGGTTTGCTCGGTTTCCACAGGTGCCGGCTGAGCTAGAGGCCAAAATCCACAGCTAGGCACTTTGTAAAAAAACAGCTCTGCTTTCTTTTTGAAAATGTGATGTGTCCACGTTGTGTTTTGGGGCAGTTCCTTTCGCGGGCGCTAGGTCTATCCACACAAGTGAGGTACAGTGTTTATCAGGAGACTTGGTGGAACGCTGGGTGGAAGGAAATTTGTGGCTCCTCTTAGATTCGAGAACTTTCTGTCACCAAAATGAGAGGGAAAATTATTTTTGGGGCCCGATTTTGAGGTTTGCAAAGGATTCTGGGTAACAGAACCTGGTCATGGCCCAACAAGTCACCCCATCTTAGATTCCCCTAGGTGTCTAGTTTCCAAAATTTCACAGGTTTGCTAGGTTTCCCCAGGTGCCGGCTCAGCTAGAGGCCAAAATCCACAGCTAGGGACTAGGTAAAAAACAGCTCTGTTTTCTTTGTAAAAAAGTGATGTGTCCACATCGTGTTTTTGGGCATTTCCTCCGTGGGCGCTAGGCCTACCCACACAAGTGAGGTACCATTTTTATCGGGAGACTTGGTGGAACGCTGGGGGAAAGGAAATGTGTGGCTCCTCTCAGATTCCAGAACTTTCTGTCACCAAAATGAGAGGGAAAAGTATTCTTTGGGCCAAATTTTGAGGTTTGCAAAGGATTCTGGGTAACAGAACCTGGTCAGAGCCCCACAAGTCACCCCATCTTAGATTCCTCTACGTGTCTAGTTTCCAACAATGCACAGGTTTGCTAGGTTTCCCCAGGTGCCGGCTCAGCCAGAGGCCAAAATCCACAGCTAGGCACTTCGTAAAAAACATCTCTGTTTTCTTTGTTAAAATGTGATGTGTCCACATCATGTTTTCGGGCATTTCCTTTTGCGGGTGCTAGGCCTACCCACACAAGTGAGGTACCATTTTTATCGGGAGACTTGGGGGAACGCTGGGTGGATGGAAATTTATGGCTCCTCTCAGATTCCAGAACTTTCTGTCACCGAAATGAGAGGAAAAATTGTTTTTTTTGGCCACATTTTGAGGTTTTCAAAGGATTCTGGGTAACAGAACCTGGTCAGAGCCCCACAAGTCACCCCATCTTAGATTCACCTACGTGTCTAGTTTTCAGCAATGCACAGGTTTGCTAGGTTTCCCCAGGTGCCGGCTGAGCTAGAGGCCAAAATCCACAGCTAGGCACTTTCTAAAAAATAGCTCAGTTTTCTTTGTGAAAATGTGATGTGTCCACGTTGTGTTTTCGGGCACTTCCTTTCGCGGGCGCTAGGCCTACCCACACAAGTGAGGTACCATTTTTATCGGGAGATGTGGGGGAACGCTGGGTGGAAGGACATTTGTGGCTTCTCTCAGATTCCAGAACTTTCTGTCACCAAAATGAGAGGGAAAAGTATTCTTTGGACCAAATTTTGAGGTTTGCAAAGGATTCTGGGTAACAGAACCTGGTCAGATCCCCACAAGTCACCCCATCTTAGATTCCTCTAGGTGTCTAGTTTCCAACAATGCACAGGTTTGCTAGGTTTCCCCAGGTGCCGGCTCAGCTAGAGGCCAAAATCCACAGCTAGGCACTTCGTAAAAAACATCTCTGTTTTCTTTGTGAAAATGTGATGTGTCCACGTTGTGTTTTCGGGCATTTCATTTTGCGGGTGCTAGGCCTACCCACACAAGTGAGGTACCATTTTTATCAGGAGAGTTGGGGGAACGCTGGGTGGAAGGAAATTTGTGGCTCCTCTCAGATTCCAGAACTTTCTGTCACCAAAATGAGAGGGAAAAGTATTCTTTGGGCAAAATTGTGAAGTTTGCAAAGGATTCTGGGTAACAGACCCTAGTCTGAGCCCCACAAGTCACCCCATCTTGGATTCCCCTAGGTGTCTAGTTTTAAAAAATGCGCAGGTTTGCTAGGTTTCCCCAGGTGCCGGCTCAGCTAGAGGCCAAAATCCACAGCTAGGCACTTTGTAAATAACAGCTCTGCTTTCTTTGTGAAAATGTGATGTGTCCACGTTGTGTTTTGGGGAACTTCCTTTCGCGGGCACTAGATCTACCCACACAAGTGAGGTACCATTTTTATCGGGAGACTTGGGGGAACGCTGGGTGGAAGGAAATTTGTGGCTCCTCTCGTATTCCAGAACTTTGTGTCACCGAAATGAGAGGGAAAAGTGTTTTTTTGGCCAAATTTTGAGGTTTGCAAAGGATTCTGGGTAACACAAACTGGTCAGAGCCCCACAAGTCACCCACCAACTTGGATTCCCCTAGGTGTCTAGTTTTCAAAAATGCGCAGGTTTGCTCGGTTTCCACAGGTGCCGGCTGAGGTAGAGGCCAAAATCCACAGCTAGGCACTTTGTAAAAAAACAGCTCTGCTTTCTTTTTGAAAATGTGATGTGTCCACGTTGTGTTTTGGGGCACTTCCTTTCGCGGGCGCTAGGTCTATCCACACAAGTGAGGTACCGTTTTTATAAGGAGACTTGGGGGAACGCTGGGTGGAAGGAAATTTGTGGCTCCTCTCAGATTCCAGAACTTTCTGTCACCAAAATGAGAGGGAAATGTATTTTTGGGGCCAGATTTTGAGGTTTGCAAAGGATTCTGGGTAACAGAACCTGGTCATGGCCCCACAAGTCACCCCATCTTAGATTCCCTAGGTGTCTAGTTTCCAAAATTGCACAGGTTTGCTAGGTTTCCCCAGGTGCCGGCTCAGCTAGAGGCCAAAATCCACAGCTAGGCACTTCGTAAAAAACATCTCTGTTTTCTTTGTGAAAATGTGATGTGTCCACGTTGTGTTTTCGGGCATTTCCTTTTTGCGGGCCTAGGCCTACCCACACAAGTGAGGTACCATTTTTATTGGGAGACTTGGGGGAACGCTGGGTGGAACAAAATTTGTGGCTCCTCTCAGATTCCAGAACTTTCTGTCACTGAAATGAGAGGGAAAAGTGTTTTTTGCCAAATTGGGAGGTTTGCAAAGGATTCTGGGTAACAGAACCTGGTCAGAGCCCCACAAGTCACCCCATCTTAGCTTCGCCTAGGTGTCTAGTTTTCAGCAATGCACAGGTTTGCTAGGTTTCCCCAGGTGCCGGCTGACCTAGAGGCCAAAATCCACAGCTAGGCTCTTTGTAAAAAACAGCTCTACTTTCTTTCTGAAAATGTGATGTGTCCACGTTGTGTTTTCGGGCACTTCTTTCGCGGGCGCTAGGCCTACCCACACAAGTGAGGTACCATTTTTATCGGGAGACTTGGGGGAACGCTGGGTGGAAGGAAATTTGTGGCTCCTCTCAGATTCCAGTACTTTCTGTCACTGAAATTAGAGGGAAAAGTGTTTTTTGGCCACATTTTGAGGTTTGCAAAGGATTCTGGGTAACAGACCCTGGTCAGATCCCCACAAGTCACCCCATCTTAGATTCCTCTAGGTGTCTAGTTTCCAACAATACAAAGGTTTGCTAGGTTTCACCAGGTGCCGGCTCAGCTAGAGGCCAAAATCCACAGCTAGGCACTTCGTAAAAAACAGCTCTGTTTTCTTTGTGAAAATGTGATGTGTCCACCTTGTGTTTTCGGGCATTTCATTTTGCGGGTGCTAGGCCGACCCACACAAGTGAGGTACCATTTTTATCAGGAGAGTTGGGGGAACGCTGGGTGGAAGGAAATTTGTGGCTCCTCTCAGATTCCAGTACTTTCTGTCACTGAAATTAGAGGGAAAAGTGTTTTTTGGCCACATTTTGAGGTTTGCAAAGGATTCTGGGTAACAGACCCGGATCAGCGCCCCACAAGTCACCCCATCTTGGATTCCCCTAGGTGTCTAGTTTTAAAAAATGCGCTGGTTTGCTCGGTTTCCACAGGTGCCGGCTGAGCTAGAGGCCAAAATCCACAGCTAGGCACTTTGTAAAAAAACAGCTCTGCTTTCTTTTTGAAAATGTGATGTGTCCACGTTGTGTTTTGGGGCACTTCCTTTCGCGGGCGCTAGGTCTATCCACACAAGCGAGGTACCGTTTTTATCAGGAGACTTGGGGGAACGCTGGGTGGAAGGAAATTTGTGGCTCCTCTCAGATTCCAGAACTTTCTGTCACCAAAATGAGAGGGAAAAGTATTTTTGGGGCCAGATTTTGAGGTTTGCAAAGGATTCTGGGTAACAGAACCTGGTCATGGCCCCACAAGTCACCCCATCTTAGATTCCTCTACGTGTCTAGTTTCCAACAATGCACCGGTTTGCTAGGTTTCCCCAGGTGCCGGCTCAGCCAGAGGCCAAAATCCACAGCTAGGCACGTCGTAAAAAACATCTCTGTTTTCTTTGTTAAAATGTGATGTGTCCTCATCGTGTTTTCGGGCATTTCCTTTTGCGGGTGCTAGGCCTACCCACACAAGTGAGGTACCATTTTTATCGGGAGACTTGGGGGAACGCTGGGTGGAAGGAAATTTGTGGCTCCTCTCAGATTCCAGAACTTTCTGTCACCGAAATTAGAGGAAAAATTGTTTTTTTTGGACACATTTTGAGGTTTGCAAAGGATTCTGCGTAACAGAACCTGGTCAGAGCCCCACAAGTCACCCCATCTTAGATTCCCCTAGGTGTCTAGTTTTCAGCAATGCACAGGTTTGCTAGGTTTCCCCAGGTGCCGGCTGAGCTAGAGGCCACAATCCACAGCTAGGCACTTTGAAAAAAACAGCTCTGTTTTCTTTGTGAAAATGTGATGTGTCCACGTTGTGTTTTCGGGCATTTCCTTTTGCGGGTGCTAGGCCTACCCACACAAGTGAGGTACCATTTTTATCGGGAGGCTTGGGGGAACGCTGGGTGGAAGGAAATTTGTGGCTCCTCTCAGATTCCAGAACTTTCTGTCACCAAAATGAGAGGGAAATGTATTCTTTGGGCCAAATTTTGAGGTTTGCAAAGGATTCTGGGTAACAGAACCTGGTCAGAGCCCCACAAGTCACCCCATCTTAGATTCTCCTAGGTGTCTAGTTTTCAGCAATGCACAGGTTTGCTAGGTTTCCCCAGGTGCCGGCTGAGCTAGAGGCCAAAATCCACAGCTAGGCACTTTGTAAAAAACAGCTCTGTTTTCTTTGTGAAAATGTGATGTGTCCACGTTGTGTTTTCGGGCACTTCCTTCCGCGAGCGCTAGGCCTACCCACATAAGTGAGGTGCCATTTTTATCAGTAGACTTGGGGGACCGCGGGGGGAAGCAAATTTGTGGCTCCTCTCGTATTCCAGAACTTTCGGTCACCGAAATGAGAGGGAAAAGTGTTTGTTTGGCCAAATTTTGAGGTTTGCAAAGGATTCTGGGTAACAGAACCTGGTCAGAGCCCCACAAGTCACCCCATCTTAGATTCGCCTAGGTGTCTAGTTTTCAGCAATGCACAGGTTTGCTATGTTTCCCCAGGTGCCGACTGAGCTAGAGGCCAAAATCCACAGCTAGGCACTTCGTAAAAAACAGCTCTGTTTTTTCTTTGTTAAAATGTGATGTGTCCACGTTGTGTTTTCGGGCATTTCCTTTTTGCGGGCCTAGGCCTACCCACACAAGTGAGGTACCATTTTTATTGGGAGACTTGGGGGAACGCTGGGTGGAAGGAAATTTGTGGCTCCTCTCGTATTCCAGAACTTTCTGTCACCGAAATGAGAGGGAAAAGTGTGTTTTTGGCCAAATTTTGAGGTTTGCAAAGGATTCTGGGTAACACAAACTGGTCAGAGCCCCACAAGTCACCCACCAACTTGGATTCCCCTAGATGTCTAGTTTTCAAAAATGCGCAGGTTTGCTCGGTTTCCACAGGTGCCGGCTGAGCTAGAGGCCAAAATCCACAGCTAGGCACTTTGTAAAAAAACAGCTCTGCTTTCTTTTTGAAAATGTGATGTGTCCACGTTGTGTTTTGGGGCACTTCCTTTCGCGGGCGCTAGGTCTATCCACACAAGTGAGGTACCGTTTTTATCAGGAGACTTGGGGGAACGCTGGGTGGAAGGAAATTTGTGGCTCCTCTCAGATTCCAGAACTTTCTGTCACCAATATGAGAGGGAAATGTATTTTTGGGGCCAGATTTTGAGGTTTGCAAAGGATTCTGGGTAACAGAACCTGGTCATGGCCCCACAAGTCACCCCATCTTAGATTCCCTAGGTGTCTAGTTTCCAAAATTGCACAGGTTTGCTAGGTTTCCCCAGGTGCCGGCTCAGCTAGAGGCCAAAATCCACAGCTAGGCACTTCGTAAAAAACATCTCTGTTTTCTTTGTGAAAATGTGATGTGTCCACATTGTGTTTTCGGGCATTTCCTTTTTGCGGGCCTAGGTCTACCCACACAAGTGAGGTACCATTTTTATTGGGAGACTTGGGGGAACGCTGGGTGGAAGAAAATTTGTGGCTCCTCTCAGATTCCAGAACTTTCTGTCACTGAAATGAGAGGGAAAAGTGTTTTTTGGCCAAATTGTGAGGTTTGCAAAGGATTCTGGGTAACAGAACCTGGTCAGAGCCCCACAAGTCACCCCATCATAGCTTCGCCTAGGTGTCTAGTTTTCAGCAATGCACAGGTTTGCTAGGTTTCCCCAGGTGCCGGCTGACCTAGAGGCCAAAATCCACAGCTAGGCACTTTGTAAAAAACAGCTCTATTTTCTTTCTGAAAATGTGATGTGTCCACGTTGTGTTTTCGGGCACTTCTTTCGCGGGCGCTAGGCCTACCCACACAAGTGAGGTACCATTTTTATCGGGAGACTTGGGGGAACGCTGGGTGGAAGGAAATTTGTGGCTCCTCTCAGATTCCAGTACTTTCTGTCACTGAAATGAGAGGGAAAAGTGTTTTTTGGCCAAATTGTGAGGTTTGCAAAGGATTCTGGGTAACAGACCCGGGTCAGGGCCCCACAAGTCACCCCATCTTGGATTCCCCTAGGTGTCTAGTTTTAAAAAATGCGCAGGTTTGCTCGGTTTCCACAGGTGCCGGCTGAGCTAGAGGCCAAAATCCACAGCTAGGCACTTTGTAAAAAAACAGCTCTGCTTTCTTTTTGAAAATGTGATGTGTCCACGTTGTGTTTTGGGGCAGTTCCTTTCGCGGGCGCTAGGTCTATCCACACAAGTGAGGTACAGTGTTTATCAGGAGACTTGGTGGAACGCTGGGTGGAAGGAAATTTGTGGCTCCTCTTAGATTCGAGAACTTTCTGTCACCAAAATGAGAGGGAAAATTATTTTTGGGGCCCGATTTTGAGGTTTGCAAAGGATTCTGGGTAACAGAACCTGGTCATGGCCCAACAAGTCACCCCATCTTAGATTCCCCTAGGTGTCTAGTTTCCAAAATTTCACAGGTTTGCTAGGTTTCCCCAGGTGCCGGCTCAGCTAGAGGCCAAAATCCACAGCTAGGGACTAGGTAAAAAACAGCTCTGTTTTCTTTGTAAAAAAGTGATGTGTCCACATCGTGTTTTTGGGCATTTCCTCCGTGGGCGCTAGGCCTACCCACACAAGTGAGGTACCATTTTTATCGGGAGACTTGGTGGAACGCTGGGGGGAAGGACATTTGTGGCTCCTCTCAGATTCCAGAACTTTCTGTCACCAAAATGAGAGGGAAAAGTATTCTTTGGGCCAAATTTTGAGGTTTGCAAAGGATTCTGGGTAACAGAACCTGGTCAGAACCCCACAAGTCACCCCATCTTAGATTCCTCTACGTGTCTAGTTTCCAACAATGCACAGGTTTGCTAGCTTTCCCCAGGTGCCGGCTCAGCCAGAGGCCAAAATCCACAGCTAGGCACTTCGTAAAAAACATCTCTGTTTTCTTTGTTAAAATGTGATGTGTCCACATCATGTTTTCGGGCATTTCCTTTTGCGGGTGCTAGGCCTACCCACACAAGTGAGGTACCATTTTTATCGGGAGACTTGGGGGAACGCTGGGTGGATGGAAATTTATGGCTCCTCTCAGATTCCAGAACTTTCTGTCACCGAAATGAGAGGAAAAATTGTTTTTTTTGGCCACATTTTGAGGTTTTCAAAGGATTCTGGGTAACAGAACCTGGTCAGAGCCCCACAAGTCACCCCATCTTAGATTCACCTACGTGTCTAGTTTTCAGCAATGCACAGGTTTGCTAGGTTTCCCCAGGTGCCGGCTGAGCTAGAGGCCAAAATCCACAGCTAGGCACTTTCTAAAAAATAGCTCAGTTTTCTTTGTGAAAATGTGATGTGTCCACGTTGTGTTTTCGGGCACTTCCTTTCGCGGGCGCTAGGCCTACCCACACAAGTGAGGTACCATTTTTATCGGGAGATGTGGGGGAACGCTGGGTGGAAGGACATTTGTGGCTTCTCTCAGATTCCAGAACTTTCTGTCACCAAAATGAGAGGGAAAAGTATTCTTTGGACCAAATTTTGAGGTTTGCAAAAGATTCTCGGTAACAGAACCTGGTCAGATCCCCACAAGTCACCCCATCTTAGATTCCTCTAGGTGTCTAGTTTCCAACAATGCACAGGTTTGCTAGGTTTCCCCAGGTGCCGGCTCAGCTAGAGGCCAAAATCCACAGCTAGGCACTTCGTAAAAAACATCTCTGTTTTCTTTGTGAAAATGTGATGTGTCCACGTTGTGTTTTCGGGCATTTCATTTTGCGGGTGCTAGGCCTACCCACACAAGTGAGGTACCATTTTTATCAGGAGAGTTGGGGGAACGCTGGGTGGAAGGAAATTTGTGGCTCCTCTCAGATTCCAGAACTTTCTGTCACCAAAATGAGAGGGAAAAGTATTCTTTGGGCAAAATTGTGAGGTTTTCAAAGGATTCTGGGTAACAGACCCTGGTCTGAGCCCCACAAGTCACCCCATCTTGGATTCCCCTAGGTGTCTAGTTTTAAAAAATGCGCAGGTTTGCTAGGTTTCCCCAGGTGCCGGCTCAGCTAGAGGCCAAAATCCACAGCTAGGCACTTTGTAAATAACAGCTCTGCTTTCTTTGTGAAAATGTGATGTGTCCACGTTGTGTTTTGGGGAACTTCCTTTCGCGGGCACTAGATCTACCCACACAAGTGAGGTACCATTTTTATCGGGAGACTTGGGGGAACGCTGGGTGGAAGGAAATTTGTGTCTCCTCTCGTATTCCAGAACTTTCTGTCACCGAAATGAGAGGGAAAAGTGTTTTTTTGGCCAAATTTTGAGGTTTGCAAAGGATTCTGGGTAACACAAACTGGTCAGAGCCCCACAACTCACCCACCAACTTGGATTCCCCTAGGTGTCTAGTTTTCAAAAATGCGCAGGTTTGCTCGGTTTCCACAGGTGCCGGCTGAGGTAGAGGCCAAAATCCACAGCTAGGCACTTTGTAAAAAAACAGCTCTGCTTTCTTTTTGAAAATGTGATGTGTCCACGTTGTGTTTTGGGGCACTTCCTTTCGCGGGCGCTAGGTCTATCCACACAAGTGAGGTACCGTTTTTATAAGGAGACTTGGGGGAACGCTGGGTGGAAGGAAATTTGTGGCTCCTCTCAGATTCCAGAACTTTCTGTCACCAAAATGAGAGGGAATGTATTTTTGGGGCCAGATTTTGAGGTTTGCAAAGGATTCTGGGTAACAGAACCTGGTCATGGCCCCACAAGTCACCCCATCTTAGCTTCGCCTAGGTGTCTAGTTTTCAGCAATGCACAGGTTTGCTAGGTTTCCCCAGGTGCCAGCTGACCTAGAGGCCAAAATCCACAGCTAGGCTCTTTGTAAAAAACAGCTCTACTTTCTTTCTGAAAATGTGATGTGTCCACGTTGTGTTTTCGGGCACTTCTTTCGCGGGCGCTAGGCCTACCCACACAAGTGAGGTACCATTTTTATCGGGAGACTTGGGGGAACGCTGGGTGGAAGGAAATTTGTGGCTCCTCTCAGATTCCAGTACTTTCTGTCACTGAAATTAGAGGGAAAAGTGTTTTTTGGCCACATTTTGAGGTTTGCAAAGGATTCTGGGTAACAGAACCTGATCAGAGCCCCACAAGTCACCCCATCTTAGCTTCGCCTAGGTGTCTAGTTTCCAACAATGCACAGGTTTGCTAGGTTTCCCCAGGTGCCGGCTGACCTAGAGGCCAAAATCCACAGCTAGGCTCTTTGTAAAAAACAGCTCTACTTTCTTTCTGAAAATGTGATGTGTCCACGTTGTGTATTCGGGCACTTCTTTCGCGGGCGCTAGGCCTACCCACACAAGTGAGGTACCATTTTTATCGGGAGACTTGGGGGAACGCTGGGTGGAAGGAAATTTGTGGCTCCTCTCAGATTCCAGTACTTTCTGTCACTGAAATTAGAGGGAAAAGTGTTTTTTGGCCACATTTTGAGGTTTGCAAAGGATTCTGGGTAACAGACCCTGGTCAGATCCCCACAAGTCACCCCATCTTAGATTCCTCTAGGTGTCTAGTTTCCAACAATGCACAGGTTTGCTAGGTTTCACCAGGTGCCGGCTCAGCTAGAGGCCAAAATCCACAGCTAGGCACTTCGTAAAAAACAGCTCTGTTTTCTTTGTGAAAATGTGATGTGTCCACCTTGTGTTTTCGGGCATTTCATTTTGCGGGTGCTAGGCCGACCCACACAAGTGAGGTACCATTTTTATCAGGAGAGTTGGGGGAACGCTGGGTGGAAGGAAATTTGTGGCTCCTCTCAGATTCCAGTACTTTCTGTCACTGAAATTAGAGGGAAAAGTGTTTTTTGGCCACATTTTGAGGTTTGCAAAGGATTCTGGGTAACAGACCCGGATCAGCGCCCCACAAGTCACCCCATCTTGGATTCCCCTAGGTGTCTAGTTTTAAAAAATGCGCTGGTTTGCTCGGTTTCCACAGGTGCCGGCTCAGCTAGAGGCCAAAATCCACAGCTAGGCACTTTGTAAAAAAACAGCTCTGCTTTCTTTTTGAAAATGTGATGTGTCCACGTTGTGTTTTGGGGCACTTCCTTTCGCGGGCGCTAGGTCTATCCACACAAGCGAGGTACCGTTTTTATCAGGAGACTTGGGGGAACGCTGGGTGGAAGGAAATTTGTGGCTCCTCTCAGATTCCAGAACTTTCTGTCACCAAAATGAGAGGGAAAAGTATTTTTGGGGCCAGATTTTGAGGTTTGCAAAGGATTCTGGGTAACAGAACCTGGTCATGGCCCCACAAGTCACCCCATCTTAGATTCCTCTACGTGTCTAGTTTCCAACAATGCACCGGTTTGCTAGGTTTCCCCAGGTGCCGGCTCAGCCAGAGGCCAAAATCCACAGCTAGGCACGTCGTAAAAAACATCTCTGTTTTCTTTGTTAAAATGTGATGTGTCCACATCGTGTTTTCGGGCATTTCCTTTTGCGGGTGCTAGGCCTACCCACACAAGTGAGGTACCATTTTTATCGGGAGACTTGGGGGAACGCTGGGTGGAAGGAAATTTGTGGCTCCTCTCAGATTCCAGAACTTTCTGTCACCGAAATTAGAGGAAAAATTGTTTTTTTGGACACATTTTGAGGTTTGCAAAGGATTCTGCGTAACAGAACCTGGTCAGAGCCCCACAAGTCACCCCATCTTAGATTCCCCTAGGTGTCTAGTTTTCAGCAATGCACAGGTTTGCTAGGTTTCCCCAGGTGCCGGCTGAGCTAGAGGCCAAAATCCACAGCTTGGCACTTTGTAAAAAACAGCTCTGTTTTCTTTGTGAAAATGTGATGTGTCCACGTTGTGTTTTCGGGCATTTCCTTTTGCGGGTGCTAGGCCTACCCACACAAGTGAGGTACCATTTTTATCGGGAGGCTTGGGGGAACGCTGGGTGGAAGGAAATTTGTGGCTCCTCTCAGATTCCAGAACTTTCTGTCACCAAAATGAGAGGGAAATGTATTCTTTGGGCCAAATTTTGAGGTTTGCAAAGGATTCTGGGTAACAGAACCTGGTCAGAGCCCCACAAGTCACCCCATCTTAGATTCTCCTAGGTGTCTAGTTTTCAGCAATGCACAGGTTTGCTAGGTTTCCCCAGGTGCCGGCTGAGCTAGAGGCCAAAATCCACAGCTAGGCACTTTGTAAAAAACAGCTCTGTTTTCTTTGTGAAAATGTGATGTGTCCACGTTGTGTTTTCGGGCACTTCCTTCCGCGAGCGCTAGGCCTACCCACATAAGTGAGGTGCCATTTTTATCGGTAGACTTGGGGGACCGCGGGGGGAAGGAAATTTGTGGCTCCTCTCGTATTCCAGAACTTTCGGTCACCGAAATGAGAGGGAAAAGTGTTTGTTTGGCCAAATTTTGAGGTTTGCAAAGGATTCTGGGTAACAGAACCTGGTCAGAGCCCCACAAGTCACCCCATCTTAGATTCCTCTAGGTGTCTAGTTTCCAACAATGCACAGGTTTGCTAGGTTTTCCCAGGTGCCGGCTCAGCCAGAGGCCAAAATCCATAGCTAGGCACTTCGTAAAAAACTGCTCTGTTTTCTTTGCAAAAATGTGATGTGTCAACGTTGTGTTTTCGGGCATTTCCTTTTGCGGGTGCTAGGCCTACCCACACAAGTGAGGTACCATTTTTATCGGGAGGCTTGGTGGAACGCTGGGTGGAAGGAAATTTGTGGCTCCTCTCAGATTCCAGAACTTTCTGTCACCGAAATGAGAGGAAAAATTGTTTTTTTTGGCCACATTTTGAGGTTTGCAAAGGATTCTGCGTAACAGAACCTGATCAGAGCCCCACAAGTCACCCCATCTTAGATTCTCCTAGGTGTCTAGTTTTCAGCAATGCACAGGTTTGCTAGGTTTCCCCAGGTGCCGGATGAGCTATAGGCCAAAATCCACAGCTAGGCACTTTGTAAAAAACAGCTCTGCTTTCTTTGTGAAAATGTGATGTGTCCACGTTGTGTTTTGGGGCACTTCCTTTCGCGAGCGCTAGATCTACCCACACAAGTGAGGTACCATTTTTATCGGGAGACTTGGGGGAACGCTGGGTGGAAGGAAATTTGTGGCTCCTCTCGTATTCCAGAACTTTCGGTCACCAAAATGAGAGGGAAAAGTGTTTTTTTGGCCAAATTTTGAGGTTTGCAAAGGATTCTGGGTAACAGAACCTGGTCAGAGCCCCAAAAGTCACCCCATCTTAGATTCCTCTAGGTGTCTAGTTTCCAACAATGCACAGGTTTGCTAGGTTTCCCCAGGTGCCGGCTCAGCCAGAGGCCAAAATCCATAGCTAGGCACTTCGTAAAAAACAGCTCTGTTTTCTTTGTGAAAATGTGATGTGTCAACGTTGTGTTTTCGGGCATTTCCTTTTGCGGGTGCTAGGCCTACCCACACAAGTGAGGTACCATTTTTATCGGGAGACTTGGGGGAACGCTGGGTGGAAGGAAATTTGTGGCTCCTCTCAGATTCGAGAACTTTCTGTCACCGAAATGAGAGGAAAAATTGATTTTTTTGGCCATATTTTGAGGTTTGCAAAGGATTCTGCGTAACAGAACCTGGTCAGAGCCCCACAAGTCACCCCATCTTAGATTCCCCTAGGTGTCTAGTTTTCAGCAATGCACAGGTTTGCGAGGTTTCCCCAGGTGCCGGCTGAGCTAGAGGCCAAAATCCACAGCTAGGCACTTTGTAAAAAACAGCTCTGTTTTTTTTTGTCAAAATTTGATGTGTCCACGTTGTGTTTTCGGGCACTTCCTTTCGCGAGCGCTAGGCCTACCCACATAAGTGAGGTACCATTTTTATCGGGAGACTTTTAGGGAATGCGGGGGGAAGGAAATTCGTGGCTCCTCTCAGATTCCAGAACTTTCTGTCACCAAAATGAGAGGGAAAAGTATTCTTTGGGCCAAATTTTGAGGTTTGCAAAGGATTCTGGGTAACAGAACCTGGTCAGAGCCCCACAAGTCACCCCATCTTAGATTCCTCTAGGTGTCTAGTTTCCTACAATGCACCGGTTTGCTAGGTTTCCCCAGGTGCCGGCGCAGCTAGAGGCCAAAATCCACAGCTAGGCACTTTGTAAAAAACAGCTGTTTTCTTTGTGAAAATGTGATGTGTCCACGTTGTGTTTTGGGGCACTTCCTTTCGCGGGCGCTAGGTCTATCCACACAAGCGAGGTACCGTTTTTATCAGGAGACTTGGGGGAACGCTGGGTGGAAGGAAATTTGTGGCTCCTCTCAGATTCCAGAACTTTCTGTCACCAAAATGAGAGGGAAAAGTATTTTTGGGGCCAGATTTTGAGGTTTGCAAAGGATTCTGGGTAACAGAACCTGGTCATGGCCCCACAAGTCACCCCATCTTAGATTCCTCTACGTGTCTAGTTTCCAACAATGCACCGGTTTGCTAGGTTTCCCCAGGTGCCGGCTCAGCCAGAGGCCAAAATCCACAGCTAGGCACGTCGTAAAAAACATCTCTGTTTTCTTTGTTAAAATGTGATGTGTCCACATCGTGTTTTCGGGCATTTCCTTTTGCGGGTGCTAGGCCTACCCACACAAGTGAGGTACCATTTTTATCGGGAGACTTGGGGGAACGCTGGGTGGAAGGAAATTTGTGGCTCCTCTCAGATTGCAGAACTTTCTGTCACCGAAATTAGAGGAAAAATTGTTTTTTTTGGACACATTTTGAGGTTTGCAAAGGATTCTGCGTAACAGAACCTGGTCAGAGCCCCACAAGTCACCCCATCTTAGATTCCCCTAGGTGTCTAGTTTTCAGCAATGCACAGGTTTGCTAGGTTTCCCCAGGTGCCGGCTGAGCTAGAGGCCAAAATCCACAGCTAGGCACTTTGTAAAAAACAGCTCTGTTTTCTTTGTGAAAATGTGATGTGTCCACGTTGTGTTTTCGGGCATTTCCTTTTGCGGGTGCTAGGCCTACCCACACAAGTGAGGTACCATTTTTATCGGGAGGCTTGGGGGAACGCTGGGTGGAAGGAAATTTGTGGCTCCTCTCAGATTCCAGAACTTTCTGTCACCGAAATGAGAGGAAAAATTGTTTTTTTTGGCCACATTTTGAGGTTTGCAAAGGATTCTGCGTAACAGAACCTGATCAGAGCCCCACAAGTCACCCCATCTTAGATTCTCCTAGGTGTCTAGTTTTCAGCAATGCACAGGTTTGCTAGGTTTGCTAGGTTTCCCCAGGTGCCGGATGAGCTATAGGCCAAAATCCACAGCTAGGCACTTTGTAAAAAACAGCTCTGCTTTCTTTGTGAAAATGTGATGTGTCCACGTTGTGTTTTGGGGCACTTCCTTTCGCGGGCGCTAGATCTACCCACACAAGTGAGGTACCATTTTTATCGGGAGACTTGGGGGAACGCTGGGTGGAAGGAAATTTGTGGCTCCTCTCGTATTCCAGAACTTTCGGTCACCAAAATGAGAGGGAAAAGTGTTTTTTTGGCCAAATTTTGAGGTTTGCAAAGGATTCTGGGTAACAGAACCTGGTCAGAGCCCCACAAGTCACCCCATCTTAGATTCCTCTAGGTGTCTAGTTTCCAACAATGCACAGGTTTGCTAGGTTTCCCCAGGTGCCGGCTCAGCCAGAGGCCAAAATCCATAGCTAGGCACTTCGTAAAAAACAGCTCTGTTTTCTTTGTGAAAATGTGATGTGTCAACGTTGTGTTTTCGGGCATTTCCTTTTGCGGGTGCTAGGCCTACCCACACAAGTGAGGTACCATTTTTATCGGGAGACTTGGAGGAACGCTGGGTGGAAGGATATTTGTGGCTCCTCTCAGATTCGAGAACTTTCTGTCACCGAAATGAGAGGAAAAATTGTTTTTTTTGGCCATATTTTGAGGTTTGCAAAGGATTCTGCGTAACAGAACCTGGTCAGAGCCCCACAAGTCACCCCATCTTAGATTCCCCTAGGTGTCTAGTTTTCAGCAATGCACAGGTTTGCTAGGTTTCCCCAGGTGCCGGCTGAGCTAGAGGCCAAAATCCATAGCTAGGCACTTTGTAAAAAACAGCTCTGTTTTTTTTTGTCAAAATTTGATGTGTCCACGTTGTGTTTTCGGGCACTTCCTTTCGCGAGCGCTAGGCCTACCCACATAAGTGAGGTACCATTTTTATCGGGAGACTTTTAGGGAATGCGGGGGGAAGGAAATTCGTGGCTCCTCTCAGATTCCAGAACTTTCTGTCACCAAAATGAGAGGGAAAAGTATTCTTTGGGCCAAATTTTGAGGTTTGCAAAGGATTCTGGGTAACAGAACCTGGTCAGAGCCCCACAAGTCACCCCATCTTAGATTCCTCTAGGTGTCTAGTTTCCTACAATGCACCGGTTTGCTAGGTTTCCCCAGGTGCCGGCGCAGCTAGAGGCCAAAATCCACAGCTAGGCACTTTGTAAAAAACAGCTGTTTTCTTTGTGAAAATGTGATGTATCCACGTTGTGTTTTGGGGCACTTCCTTTCGCGGGCGCTAGGTCTATCCACACAAGCGAGGTACCGTTTTTATCAGGAGACTTGGGGGAACGCTGGGTGGAAGGAAATTTGTGGCTCCTCTCAGATTCCAGAACTTTCTGTCACCAAAATGAGAGGGAAAAGTATTTTTGGGGCCAGATTTTGAGGTTTGCAAAGGATTCTGGGTAACAGAACCTGGTCATGGCCCCACAAGTCACCCCATCTTAGATTCCTCTACGTGTCTAGTTTCCAACAATGCACCGGTTTGCTAGGTTTCCCCAGGTGCCGGCTCAGCCAGAGGCCAAAATCCACAGCTAGGCACGTCGTAAAAAACATCTCTGTTTTCTTTGTTAAAATGTGATGTGTCCACATCGTGTTTTCGGGCATTTCCTTTTGCGGGTGCTAGGCCTACCCACACAAGTGAGGTACCATTTTTATCGGGAGACTTGGGGGAACGCTGGGTGGAAGGAAATTTGTGGCTCCTCTCAGATTCCAGAACTTTCTGTCACCGAAATTAGAGGAAAAATTGTTTTTTTTGGACACATTTTGAGGTTTGCAAAGCATTCTGCGTAACAGAACCTGGTCAGAGCCCCACAAGTCACCCCATCTTAGATTCCCCTAGGTGTCTAGTTTTCAGCAATGCACAGGTTTGCTAGGTTTCCCCAGGTGCCGGCTGAGCTAGAGGCCAAAATCCACAGCTAGGCACTTTGTAAAAAACAGCTCTGTTTTCTTTGTGAAAATGTGATGTGTCCACGTTGTGTTTTTGGGCATTTCCTTTTGCGGGTGCTAGGCCTACCCACACAAGTGAGGTACCATTTTTATCGGGAGGCTTGGGGGAACGCTGGATGGAAGGAAATTTGTGGCTCCTCTCAGATTCCAGAACTTTCTGTCACCAAAATGAGAGGGAAATGTATTCTTTGGGCCAAATTTTGAGGTTTGCAAAGGATTCTGGGTAACAGAACCTGGTCATAGCCCCACAAGTCACCCCATCTTAGATTCTCCTAGGTGTCTAGTTTTCAGCAATGCACAGGTTTGCTAGGTTTCCCCAGGTGCCGGCTGAGCTAGAGGCCAAAATCCACAGCTAGGCACTTTGTAAAAAACAGCTCTGTTTTCTTTGTGAAAATGTGATGTGTCCACGTTGTGTTTTCGGGCACTTCCTTCCGCGAGCGCTAGGCCTACCCACATAAGTGAGGTGCCATTTTTATCGGTAGACTTGGGGGACCGCGGGGGGAATGAAATTTGTGGCTCCTCTCGTATTCCAGAACTTTCGGTCACCGAAATGAGAGGGAAAAGTGTTTGTTTGGCCAAATTTTGAGGTTTGCAAAGGATTCTGGGTAACAGAACCTGGTCAGAACCCCACAAGTCACCCCATCTTAGATTCCTCTAGGTGTCTAGTTTCCAACAATGCACAGGTTTGCTAGGTTTTCCCAGGTGCCGGTTCAGCCAGAGGCCAAAATCCATAGCTAGGCACTTCGTAAAAAACTGCTCTGTTTTCTTTGCGAAAATGTGATGTGTCAACGTTGTGTTTTCGGGCATTTCCTTTTGCGGGTGCTAGGCCTACCCACACAAGTGAGGTACCATTTTTATCGGGAGGCTTGGGGGAACGCTGGGTGGAAGGAAATTTGTGGCTCCTCTCAGATTCCAGAACTTTCTGTCACCGAAATGAGAGGAAAAATTGTTTTTTTTGGCCACATTTTGAGGTTTGCAAAGGATTCTGCGTAACAGAACCTGATCAGAGCCCCACAAGTCACCCCATCTTAGATTCTCCTAGGTGTCTAGTTTTCAGCAATGCACAGGTTTGCTAGGTTTGCTAGGTTTCCCCAGGTGCCGGATGAGCTATAGGCCAAAATCCACAGCTAGGCACTTTGTAAAAAACAGCTCTGTTTTCTTTGTGAAAATGTGATGTGTCCACGTTGTGTTTTCGGGCACTTCCTTTCGCGGGCGCTAGGCCTACCCACACAAGTGAGGTACCATTTTTATCGGGAGACTTGGGGGAACGCTGGGTGGAAGGAAATTTGTGGCTCCTCTCAGATGCCAGAACTTTCTGTCACCGAAATGAGAGGAAAAATTGTTTTTTTTTGGCCACATTTTGAGGTTTCCAAAGGATTCTGGGTAACAGAACCTGGTCAGAGCCCCACAAGTCACCCCATCTTAGATTCCCCTAGGTGTCTAGTTTTCAGCAATGCACAGGTTTGCTAGGTTTCCCCAGGTGCCGGCTGAGCTAGAGGCCAAAATCCACAGCTAGGCACTTTGTAAAAAACAGCTCTGCTTTCTTTGTGAAAATGTGATGTGTCCACGTTGTGTTTTGGGGCACTTCCTTTCGCGGGCGCTAGATCTACCCACACAAGTGAGGTACCATTTTTATCGGGAGACTTGGGGGAACGCTGGGTGGAAGGAAATTTGTGGCTCCTCTCGTATTCCAGAACTTTCGGTCACCAAAATGAGAGGGAAAAGTGTTTTTTTGGCCAAATTTTGAGGTTTGCAAAGGATTCTGGGTAACAGAACCTGGTCAGAGCCCCACAAGTCACCCCATCTTAGATTCCTCTAGGTGTCTAGTTTCCAACAATGCACAGGTTTGCTAGGTTTCCCCAGGTGCCGGCTCAGCCAGAGGCCAAAATCCATAGCTAGGCACTTCGTAAAAAACAGCTCTGTTTTCTTTGTGAAAATGTGATGTGTCAACGTTGTGTTTTCGGGCATTTCCTTTTGCGGGTACTAGGCCTACCCACACAAGTGAGGTACCATTTTTATCGGGAGACTTGGGGGAACGCTGGGTGGAAGGAAATTTGTGGCTCCTCTCGTATTCCAGAACTTTCGGTCACCAAAATGAGAGGGAAAAGTGTTTTTTTGGCCAAATTTTGAGGTTTGCAAAGGATTCTGGGTAACAGAACCTGGTCAGAGCCCCACAAGTCACCCCATCTTAGATTCCTCTAGGTGTCTAGTTTCCAACAATGCACAGGTTTGCTAGGTTTCCCCAGGTGCCGGCTCAGCCAGAGGCCAAAATCCATAGCTAGGCACTTCGTAAAAAACAGCTCTGTTTTCTTTGTGAAAATGTGATGTGTCAACGTTGTGTTTTCGGGCATTTCCTTTTGCGGGTGCTAGGCCTACCCACACAAGTGAGGTACCATTTTTATCGGGAGACTTGGGGGAACGCTGGGTGGAAGGATATTTGTGGCTCCTCTCAGATTCGAGAACTTTCTGTCACCGAAATGAGAGGAAAAATTGTTTTTTTTGGCCATATTTTGAGGTTTGCAAAGGATTCTGCGTAACAGAACCTGGTCAGAGCCCCACAAGTCACCCCATCTTAGATTCCCCTAGGTGTCTAGTTTTCAGCAATGCACAGGTTTGCTAGGTTTCCCCAGGTGCCGGCTGAGCTAGAGGCCAAAATCCATAGCTAGGCACTTTGTAAAAAACAGCTCTGTTTTTTTTTGTCAAAATTTGATGTGTCCACGTTGTGTTTTCGGGCACTTCCTTTCGCGAGCGCTAGGCCTACCCACATAAGTGAGGTACCATTTTTATCGGGAGACTTTTAGGGAATGCGGGGGGAAGGAAATTCGTGGCTCCTCTCAGATTCCAGAACTTTCTGTCACCAAAATGAGAGGGAAAAGTATTCTTTGGGCCAAATTTTGAGGTTTGCAAAGGATTCTGGGTAACAGAACCTGGTCAGAGCCCCACAAGTCACCCCATCTTAGATTCCTCTAGGTGTCTAGTTTCCTACAATGCACCGGTTTGCTAGGTTTCCCCAGGTGCCGGCGCAGCTAGAGGCCAAAATCCACAGCTAGGCACTTTGTAAAAAACAGCTGTTTTCTTTGTGAAAATGTGATGTATCCACGTTGTGTTTTGGGGCACTTCCTTTCGCGGGCGCTAGGTCTATCCACACAAGCGAGGTACCGTTTTTATCAGGAGACTTGGGGGAACGCTGGGTGGAAGGAAATTTGTGGCTCCTCTCAGATTCCAGAACTTTCTGTCACCAAAATGAGAGGGAAAAGTATTTTTGGGGCCAGATTTTGAGGTTTGCAAAGGATTCTGGGTAACAGAACCTGGTCATGGCCCCACAAGTCACCCCATCTTAGATTCCTCTACGTGTCTAGTTTCCAACAATGCACCGGTTTGCTAGGTTTCCCCAGGTGCCGGCTCAGCCAGAGGCTAAAATCCACAGCTAGGCACGTCGTAAAAAACATCTCTGTTTTCTTTGTTAAAATGTGATGTGTCCACATCGTGTTTTCGGGCATTTCCTTTTGCGGGTGCTAGGCCTACCCACACAAGTGAGGTACCATTTTTATCGGGAGACTTGGGGGAACGCTGGGTGGAAGGAAATTTGTGGCTCCTCTCAGATTCCAGAACTTTCTGTCACCGAAATTAGAGGAAAAATTGTTTTTTTTGGACACATTTTGAGGTTTGCAAAGCATTCTGCGTAACAGAACCTGGTCAGAGCCCCACAAGTCACCCCATCTTAGATTCCCCTAGGTGTCTAGTTTTCAGCAATGCACAGGTTTGCTAGGTTTCCCCAGGTGCCGGCTGAGCTAGAGGCCAAAATCCACAGCTAGGCACTTTGTAAAAAACAGCTCTGTTTTCTTTGTGAAAATGTGATGTGTCCACGTTGTGTTTTTGGGCATTTCCTTTTGCGGGTGCTAGGCCTACCCACACAAGTGAGGTACCATTTTTATCGGGAGGCTTGGGGGAACGCTGGATGGAAGGAAATTTGTGGCTCCTCTCAGATTCCAGAACTTTCTGTCACCAAAATGAGAGGGAAATGTATTCTTTGGGCCAAATTTTGAGGTTTGCAAAGGATTCTGGGTAACAGAACCTGGTCATAGCCCCACAAGTCACCCCATCTTAGATTCTCCTAGGTGTCTAGTTTTCAGCAATGCACAGGTTTGCTAGGTTTCCCCAGGTGCCGGCTGAGCTAGAGGCCAAAATCCACAGCTAGGCACTTTGTAAAAAACAGCTCTGTTTTCTTTGTGAAAATGTGATGTGTCCACGTTGTGTTTTCGGGCACTTCCTTCCGCGAGCGCTAGGCCTACCCACATAAGTGAGGTGCCATTTTTATCGGTAGACTTGGGGGACCGCGGGGGGAATGAAATTTGTGGCTCCTCTCGTATTCCAGAACTTTCGGTCACCGAAATGAGAGGGAAAAGTGTTTGTTTGGCCAAATTTTGAGGTTTGCAAAGGATTCTGGGTAACAGAACCTGGTCAGAGCCCCACAAGTCACCCCATCTTAGATTCCTCTAGGTGTCTAGTTTCCAACAATGCACAGGTTTGCTAGGTTTTCCCAGGTGCCGGTTCAGCCAGAGGCCAAAATCCATAGCTAGGCACTTCGTAAAAAACTGCTCTGTTTTCTTTGCGAAAATGTGATGTGTCAACGTTGTGTTTTCGGGCATTTCCTTTTGCGGGTGCTAGGCCTACCCACACAAGTGAGGTACCATTTTTATCGGGAGGCTTGGGGGAACGCTGGGTGGAAGGAAATTTGTGGCTCCTCTCAGATTCCAGAACTTTCTGTCACCGAAATGAGAGGAAAAATTGTTTTTTTTGGCCACATTTTGAGGTTTGCAAAGGATTCTGCGTAACAGAACCTGATCAGAGCCCCACAAGTCACCCCATCTTAGATTCTCCTAGGTGTCTAGTTTTCAGCAATGCACAGGTTTGCTAGGTTTGCTAGGTTTCCCCAGGTGCCGGATGAGCTATAGGCCAAAATCCACAGCTAGGCACTTTGTAAAAAACAGCTCTGTTTTCTTTGTGAAAATGTGATGTGTCCACGTTGTGTTTTCGGGCACTTCCTTTCGCGGGCGCTAGGCCTACCCACACAAGTGAGGTACCATTTTTATCGGGAGACTTGGGGGAACGCTGGGTGGAAGGAAATTTGTGGCTCCTCTCAGATGCCAGAACTTTCTGTCACCGAAATGAGAGGAAAAATTGTTTTTTTTTGGCCACATTTTGAGGTTTCCAAAGGATTCTGGGTAACAGAACCTGGTCAGAGCCCCACAAGTCACCCCATCTTAGATTCCCCTAGGTGTCTAGTTTTCAGCAATGCACAGGTTTGCTAGGTTTCCCCAGGTGCCGGCTGAGCTAGAGGCCAAAATCCACAGCTAGGCACTTTGTAAAAAACAGCTCTGCTTTCTTTGTGAAAATGTGATGTGTCCACGTTGTGTTTTGGGGCACTTCCTTTCGCGGGCGCTAGATCTACCCACACAAGTGAGGTACCATTTTTATCGGGAGACTTGGGGGAACGCTGGGTGGAAGGAAATTTGTGGCTCCTCTCGTATTCCAGAACTTTCGGTCACCAAAATGAGAGGGAAAAGTGTTTTTTTGGCCAAATTTTGAGGTTTGCAAAGGATTCTGGGTAACAGAACCTGGTCAGAGCCCCACAAGTCACCCCATCTTAGATTCCTCTAGGTGTCTAGTTTCCAACAATGCACAGGTTTGCTAGGTTTCCCCAGGTGCCGGCTCAGCCAGAGGCCAAAATCCATAGCTAGGCACTTCGTAAAAAACAGCTCTGTTTTCTTTGTGAAAATGTGATGTGTCAACGTTGTGTTTTCGGGCATTTCCTTTTGCGGGTACTAGGCCTACCCACACAAGTGAGGTACCATTTTTATCGGGAGACTTGGGGGAACGCTGGGTGGAAGGAAATTTGTGGCTCCTCTCAGATTCGAGAACTTTCTGTCACCGAAATGAGAGGAAAAATTGTTTTTTTTGGCCATATTTTGAGGTTTGCAAAGGATTCTGCGTAACAGAACCTGGTCAGAGCCCCACAAGTCACCCCATCTTAGATTCCCCTAGGTGTCTAGTTTTCAGCAATGCACAGGTTTGCTAGGTTTCCCCAGGTGCCGGCTGAGCTAGAGGCCAAAATCCACAGCTAGGCACTTTGTAAAAAACAGCTCTGTTTTCTTTGTGAAAATGTGATGTGTCCACGTTGTGTTTTCGGGCATTTCCTTTTGCGGGTGCTAGGCCTACCCACACAAGTGAGGTACCATTTTTATCGGGAGGCTTGGGGGAACGCTGGGTGGAAGGAAATTTTTGGCTCCTCTCAGATTCCAGAACTTTCTGTCACCAAAATGAGAGGGAAATGTATTCTTTGGGCCAAATTTTGAGGTTTGCAAAGGATTCTGGGTAACAGAACCTGGTCAGAGCCCCACAAGTCACCCCATCTTAGATTCTCCTAGGTGTCTAGTTTTCAGCAATGCACAGGTTTGCTAGGTTTCCCCAGGTGCCGGCTGAGCTAGAGGCCAAAATCCACAGCTAGGCACTTTGTAAAAAACAGCTCTGTTTTCTTTGTGAAAATGTGATGTGTCCACGTTGTGTTTTCGGGCACTTCCTTCCGCGAGCGCTAGGCCTACCCACATAAGTGAGGTGCCATTTTTATCGGTAGACTTGGGGGACCCCGGGGGGAAGCAAATTTGTGGCTCCTCTCGTATTCCAGAACTTTCGGTCACCGAAATGAGAGGGAAAAGTGTTTGTTTGGCCAAATTTTGAGGTTTGCAAAGGATTCTGGGTAACAGAACCTGGTCACAGCCCCACAAGTCACCCCATCTTAGATTCCTCTAGGTGTCTAGTTTCCAACAATGCACAGGTTTGCTAGGTTTTCCCAGGTGCCGGCTCAGCCAGAGGCCAAAATCCATAGCTAGGCACTTCGTAAAAAACTGCTCTCTTTTCTTTGCAAAAATGTGATGTGTCAACGTTGTGTTTTCGGGCATTTCCTTTTGCGGGTGCTAGGCCTACCCACACAAGTGAGGTACCATTTTTATCGGGAGGCTTGGTGGAACGCTGGGTGGAAGGAAATTTGTGGCTCCTCTCAGATTCCAGAACTTTCTGTCACCGAAATGAGAGGAAAAATTGTTTTTTTTGGCCACATTTTGAGGTTTGCAAAGGATTCTGCGTAACAGAACCTGATCAGAGCCCCACAAGTCACCCCATCTTAGATTCTCCTAGGTGTCTAGTTTTCACCAATGCACAGGTTTGCTAGGTTTGCTAGGTTTCCCCAGGTGCCGGATGAGCTATAGGCCAAAATCCACAGCTAGGCACTTTGTAAAAAACAGCTCTGCTTTCTTTGTGAAAATGTGATGTGTCCACGTTGTGTTTTGGGGCACTTCCTTTCGCGGGCGCTAGATCTACCCACACAAGTGAGGTACCATTTTTATCGGGAGACTTGGGGGAACGCTGGGTGGAAGGAAATTTGTGGCTCCTCTCGTATTCCAGAACTTTCGGTCACCAAAATGAGAGGGAAAAGTGTTTTTTTGGCCAAATTTTGAGGTTTGCAAAGGATTCTGGGTAACAGAACCTGGTCAGAGCCCCACAAGTCACCCCATCTTAGATTCCTCTAGGTGTCTAGTTTCCAACAATGCACAGGTTTGCTAGGTTTCCCCAGGTGCCGGCTCAGCCAGAGGCCAAAATCCATAGCTAGGCACTTCGTAAAAAACAGCTCTGTTTTCTTTGTGAAAATGTGATGTGTCAACGTTGTGTTTTCGGGCATTTCCTTTTGCGGGTGCTAGGCCTACCCACACAAGTGAGGTACCATTTTTATCGGGAGACTTGGGGGAACGCTGGGTGGAAGGATATTTGTGGCTCCTCTCAGATTCAAGAACTTTCTGTCACCGAAATGAGAGGAAAAATTGTTTTTTTTGGCCATATTTTGAGGTTTGCAAAGGATTCTGCGTAACAGAACCTGGTCAGAGCCCCACAAGTCACCCCATCTTAGATTCCCCTAGGTGTCTAGTTTTCAGCAATGCACAGGTTTGCTAGGTTTCCCCAGGTGCCGGCTGAGCTAGAGGCCAAAATCCATAGCTAGGCACTTTGTAAAAAACAGCTCTGTTTTTTTTTGTCAAAATTTGATGTGTCCACGTTGTGTTTTCGGGCACTTCCTTTCGCGAGCGCTAGGCCTACCCACATAAGTGAGGTACCATTTTTATCGGGAGACTTTTAGGGAATGCGGGGGGAAGGAAATTCGTGGCTCCTCTCAGATTCCAGAACTTTCTGTCACCAAAATGAGAGGGAAAAGTATTCTTTGGGCCAAATTTTGAGGTTTGCAAAGGATTCTGGGTAACAGAACCTGGTCAGAGCCCCACAAGTCACCCCATCTTAGATTCCTCTAGGTGTCTAGTTTCCTACAATGCACCGGTTTGCTAGGTTTCCCCAGGTGCCGGCGCAGCTAGAGGCCAAAATCCACAGCTAGGCACTTTGTAAAAAACAGCTGTTTTCTTTGTGAAAATGTGATGTATCCACGTTGTGTTTTGGGGCACTTCCTTTCGCGGGCGCTAGGTCTATCCACACAAGCGAGGTACCGTTTTTATCAGGAGACTTGGGGGAACGCTGGGTGGAAGGAAATTTGTGGCTCCTCTCAGATTCCAGAACTTTCTGTCACCAAAATGAGAGGGAAAAGTATTTTTGGGGCCAGATTTTGAGGTTTGCAAAGGATTCTGGGTAACAGAACCTGGTCATGGCCCCACAAGTCACCCCATCTTAGATTCCTCTACGTGTCTAGTTTCCAACAATGCACCGGTTTGCTAGGTTTCCCCAGGTGCCGGCTCAGCCAGAGGCCAAAATCCACAGCTAGGCACGTCGTAAAAAACATCTCTGTTTTCTTTGTTAAAATGTGATGTGTCCACATCGTGTTTTCGGGGATTTCCTTTTGCGGGTGCTAGGCCTACCCACACAAGTGAGGTACCATTTTTATCGGGAGACTTGGGGGAACGCTGGGTGGAAGGAAATTTGTGGCTCCTCTCAGATTCCAGAACTTTCTGTCACCGAAATTAGAGGAAAAATTGTTTTTTTTGGACACATTTTGAGGTTTGCAAAGCATTCTGCGTAACAGAACCTGGTCAGAGCCCCACAAGTCACCCCATCTTAGATTCCCCTAGGTGTCTAGTTTTCAGCAATGCACAGGTTTGCTAGGTTTCCCCAGGTGCCGGCTGAGCTAGAGGCCAAAATCCACAGCTAGGCACTTTGTAAAAAACAGCTCTGTTTTCTTTGTGAAAATGTGATGTGTCCACGTTGTGTTTTTGGGCATTTCCTTTTGCGGGTGCTAGGCCTACCCACACAAGTGAGGTACCATTTTTATCGGGAGGCTTGGGGGAACGCTGGATGGAAGGAAATTTGTGGCTCCTCTCAGATTCCAGAACTTTCTGTCACCAAAATGAGAGGGAAATGTATTCTTTGGGCCAAATTTTGAGGTTTGCAAAGGATTCTGGGTAACAGAACCTGGTCATAGCCCCACAAGTCACCCCATCTTAGATTCTCCTAGGTGTCTAGTTTTCAGCAATGCACAGGTTTGCTAGGTTTCCCCAGGTGCCGGCTGAGCTAGAGGCCAAAATCCACAGCTAGGCACTTTGTAAAAAACAGCTCTGTTTTCTTTGTGAAAATGTGATGTGTCCACGTTGTGTTTTCGGGCACTTCCTTCCGCGAGCGCTAGGCCTACCCACATAAGTGAGGTGCCATTTTTATCGGTAGACTTGGGGGACCGCGGGGGGAATGAAATTTGTGGCTCCTCTCGTATTCCAGAACTTTCGGTCACCGAAATGAGAGGGAAAAGTGTTTGTTTGGCCAAATTTTGAGGTTTGCAAAGGATTCTGGGTAACAGAACCTGGTCAGAGCCCCACAAGTCACCCCATCTTAGATTCCTCTAGGTGTCTAGTTTCCAACAATGCACAGGTTTGCTAGGTTTTCCCAGGTGCCGGTTCAGCCAGAGGCCAAAATCCATAGCTAGGCACTTCGTAAAAAACTGCTCTGTTTTCTTTGCGAAAATGTGATGTGTCAACGTTGTGTTTTCGGGCATTTCCTTTTGCGGGAGCTAGGCCTACCCACACAAGTGAGGTACCATTTTTATCGGGAGGCTTGGGGGAACGCTGGGTGGAAGGAAATTTGTGGCTCCTCTCAGATTCCAGAACTTTCTGTCACCGAAATGAGAGGAAAAATTGTTTTTTTTGGCCACATTTTGAGGTTTGCAAAGGATTCTGCGTAACAGAACCTGATCAGAGCCCCACAAGTCACCCCATCTTAGATTCTCCTAGGTGTCTAGTTTTCAGCAATGCACAGGTTTGCTAGGTTTGCTAGGTTTCCCCAGGTGCCGGATGAGCTATAGGCCAAAATCCACAGCTAGGCACTTTGTAAAAAACAGCTCTGTTTTCTTTGTGAAAATGTGATGTGTCCACGTTGTGTTTTCGGGCACTTCCTTTCGCGGGCGCTAGGCCTACCCACACAAGTGAGGTACCATTTTTATCGGGAGACTTGGGGGAACGCTGGGTGGAAGGAAATTTGTGGCTCCTCTCAGATGCCAGAACTTTCTGTCACCAAAATGAGAGGAAAAATTGTTTTTTTTTGGCCACATTTTGAGGTTTCCAAAGGATTCTGGGTAACAGAACCTGGTCAGAGCCCCACAAGTCACCCCATCTTAGATTCCCCTAGGTGTCTAGTTTTCAGCAATGCACAGGTTTGCTAGGTTTCCCCAGGTGCCGGCTGAGCTAGAGGCCAAAATCCACAGCTAGGCACTTTGTAAAAAACAGCTCTGCTTTCTTTGTGAAAATGTGATGTGTCCACGTTGTGTTTTGGGGCACTTCCTTTCGCGGGCGCTAGATCTACCCACACAAGTGAGGTACCATTTTTATCGGGAGACTTGGGGGAACGCTGGGTGGAAGGAAATTTGTGGCTCCTCTCGTATTCCAGAACTTTCGGTCACCAAAATGAGAGGGAAAAGTGTTTTTTTGGCCAAATTTTGAGGTTTGCAAAGGATTCTGGGTAACAGAACCTGGTCAGAGCCCCACAAGTCACCCCATCTTAGATTCCTCTAGGTGTCTAGTTTCCAACAATGCACAGGTTTGCTAGGTTTCCCCAGGTGCCGGCTCAGCCAGAGGCCAAAATCCATAGCTAGGCACTTCGTAAAAAACAGCTCTGTTTTCTTTGTGAAAATGTGATGTGTCAACGTTGTGTTTTCGGGCATTTCCTTTTGCGGGTACTAGGCCTACCCACACAAGTGAGGTACCATTTTTATCGGGAGACTTGGGGGAACGCTGGGTGGAAGGAAATTTGTGGCTCCTCTCGTATTCCAGAACTTTCGGTCACCAAAATGAGAGGGAAAAGTGTTTTTTTGGCCAAATTTTGAGGTTTGCAAAGGATTCTGGGTAACAGAACCTGGTCAGAGCCCCACAAGTCACCCCATCTTAGATTCCTCTAGGTGTCTAGTTTCCAACAATGCACAGGTTTGCTAGGTTTCCCCAGGTGCCGGCTCAGCCAGAGGCCAAAATCCATAGCTAGGCACTTCGTAAAAAACAGCTCTGTTTTCTTTGTGAAAATGTGATGTGTCAACGTTGTGTTTTCGGGCATTTCCTTTTGCGGGTGCTAGGCCTACCCACACAAGTGAGGTACCATTTTTATCGGGAGACTTGGGGGAACGCTGGGTGGAAGGATATTTGTGGCTCCTCTCAGAGTCGAGAACTTTCTGTCACCGAAATGAGAGGAAAAATTGTTTTTTTTGGCCATATTTTGAGGTTTGCAAAGGATTCTGCGTAACAGAACCTGGTCAGAGCCCCACAAGTCACCCCATCTTAGATTCCCCTAGGTGTCTAGTTTTCAGCAATGCACAGGTTTGCTAGGTTTCCCCAGGTGCCGGCTGAGCTAGAGGCCAAAATCCATAGCTAGGAACTTTGTAAAAAACAGCTCTGTTTTTTTTTGTCAAAATTTGATGTGTCCACGTTGTGTTTTCGGGCACTTCCTTTCGCGAGCGCTAGGCCTACCCACATAAGTGAGGTACCATTTTTATCGGGAGACTTTTAGGGAATGCGGGGGGAAGGAAATTCGTGGCTCCTCTCAGATTCCAGAACTTTCTGTCACCAAAATGAGAGGGAAAAGTATTCTTTGGGCCAAATTTTGAGGTTTGCAAAGGATTCTGGGTAACAGAACCTGGTCAGAGTCCCACAAGTCACCCCATCTTAGATTCCTCTAGGTGTCTAGTTTCCTACAATGCACCGGTTTGCTAGGTTTCCCCAGGTGCCGGCGCAGCTAGAGGCCAAAATCCACAGCTAGGCACTTTGTAAAAAACAGCTGTTTTCTTTGTGAAAATGTGATGTATCCACGTTGTGTTTTGGGGCACTTCCTTTCGCGGGCGCTAGGTCTATCCACACAAGCGAGGTACCGTTTTTATCAGGAGACTTGGGGGAACGCTGGGTGGAAGGAAATTTGTGGCTCCTCTCAGATTCCAGAACTTTCTGTCACCAAAATGAGAGGGAAAAGTATTTTTGGGGCCAGATTTTGAGGTTTGCAAAGGATTCTGGGTAACAGAACCTGGTCATGGCCCCACAAGTCACCCCATCTTAGATTCCTCTACGTGTCTAGTTTCCAACAATGCACCGGTTTGCTAGGTTTCCCCAGGTGCCGGCTCAGCCAGAGGCCAAAATCCACAGCTAGGCACGTCGTAAAAAACATCTCTGTTTTCTTTGTTAAAATGTGATGTGTCCACATCGTGTTTTCGGGCATTTCCTTTTGCGGGTGCTAGGCCTACCCACACAAGTGAGGTACCATTTTTATCGGGAGACTTGGGGGAACGCTGGGTGGAAGGAAATTTGTGGCTCCTCTCAGATTCCAGAACTTTCTGTCACCGAAATTAGAGGAAAAATTGTTTTTTTTGGACACATTTTGAGGTTTGCAAAGCATTCTGCGTAACAGAACCTGGTCAGAGCCCCACAAGTCACCCCATCTTAGATTCCCCTAGGTGTCTAGTTTTCAGCAATGCACAGGTTTGCTAGGTTTCCCCAGGTGCCGGCTGAGCTAGAGGCCAAAATCCACAGCTAGGCACTTTGTAAAAAACAGCTCTGTTTTCTTTGTGAAAATGTGATGTGTCCACGTTGTGTTTTTGGGCATTTCCTTTTGCGGGTGCTAGGCCTACCCACACAAGTGAGGTACCATTTTTATCGGGAGGCTTGGGGGAACGCTGGATGGAAGGAAATTTGTGGCTCCTCTCAGATTCCAGAACTTTCTGTCACCAAAATGAGAGGGAAATGTATTCTTTGGGCCAAATTTTGAGGTTTGCAAAGGATTCTGGGTAACAGAACCTGGTCATAGCCCCACAAGTCACCCCATCTTAGATTCTCCTAGGTGTCTAGTTTTCAGCAATGCACAGGTTTGCTAGGTTTCCCCAGGTGCCGGCTGAGCTAGAGGCCAAAATCCACAGCTAGGCACTTTGTAAAAAACAGCTCTGTTTTCTTTGTGAAAATGTGATGTGTCCACGTTGTGTTTTCGGGCACTTCCTTCCGCGAGCGCTAGGCCTACCCACATAAGTGAGGTGCCATTTTTATCGGTAGACTTGGGGGACCGCGGGGGGAATGAAATTTGTGGCTCCTCTCGTATTCCAGAACTTTCGGTCACCGAAATGAGAGGGAAAAGTGTTTGTTTGGCCAAATTTTGAGGTTTGCAAAGGATTCTGGGTAACAGAACCTGGTCAGAGCCCCACAAGTCACCCCATCTTAGATTCCTCTAGGTGTCTAGTTTCCAACAATGCACAGGTTTGCTAGGTTTTCCCAGGTGCCGGTTCAGCCAGAGGCCAAAATCCATAGCTAGGCACTTCGTAAAAAACTGCTCTGTTTTCTTTGCGAAAATGTGATGTGTCAACGTTGTGTTTTCGGGCATTTCCTTTTGCGGGTGCTAGGCCTACCCACACAAGTGAGGTACCATTTTTATCGGGAGGCTTGGGGGAACGCTGGGTGGAAGGAAATTTGTGGCTCCTCTCAGATTCCAGAACTTTCTGTCACCGAAATGAGAGGAAAAATTGTTTTTTTTGGCCACATTTTGAGGTTTGCAAAGGATTCTGCGTAACAGAACCTGATCAGAGCCCCACAAGTCACCCCATCTTAGATTCTCCTAGGTGTCTAGTTTTCAGCAATGCACAGGTTTGCTAGGTTTGCTAGGTTTCCCCAGGTGCCGGATGAGCTATAGGCCAAAATCCACAGCTAGGCACTTTGTAAAAAACAGCTCTGTTTTCTTTGTGAAAATGTGATGTGTCCACGTTGTGTTTTCGGGCACTTCCTTTCGCGGGCGCTAGGCCTACCCACACAAGTGAGGTACCATTTTTATCGGGAGACTTGGGGGAACGCTGGGTGGAAGGAAATTTGTGGCTCCTCTCAGATGCCAGAACTTTCTGTCACCGAAATGAGAGGAAAAATTGTTTTTTTTTGGCCACATTTTGAGGTTTCCAAAGGATTCTGGGTAACAGAACCTGGTCAGAGCCCCACAAGTCACCCCATCTTAGATTCCCCTAGGTGTCTAGTTTTCAGCAATGCACAGGTTTGCTAGGTTTCCCCAGGTGCCGGCTGAGCTAGAGGCCAAAATCCACAGCTAGGCACTTTGTAAAAAACAGCTCTGCTTTCTTTGTGAAAATGTGATGTGTCCACGTTGTGTTTTGGGGCACTTCCTTTCGCGGGCGCTAGATCTACCCACACAAGTGAGGTACCATTTTTATCGGGAGACTTGGGGGAACGCTGGGTGGAAGGAAATTTGTGGCTCCTCTCGTATTCCAGAACTTTCGGTCACCAAAATGAGAGGGAAAAGTGTTTTTTTGGCCAAATTTTGAGGTTTGCAAAGGATTCTGGGTAACAGAACCTGGTCAGAGCCCCACAAGTCACCCCATCTTAGATTCCTCTAGGTGTCTAGTTTCCAACAATGCACAGGTTTGCTAGGTTTCCCCAGGTGCCGGCTCAGCCAGAGGCCAAAATCCATAGCTAGGCACTTCGTAAAAAACAGCTCTGTTTTCTTTGTGAAAATGTGATGTGTCAACGTTGTGTTTTCGGGCATTTCCTTTTGCTGGTACTAGGCCTACCCACACAAGTGAGGTACCATTTTTATCGGGAGACTTGGGGGAACGCTGGGTGGAAGGAAATTTGTGGCTCCTCTCAGATTCGAGAACTTTCTGTCACCGAAATGAGAGGAAAAATTGTTTTTTTTGGCCATATTTTGAGGTTTGCAAAGGATTCTGCGTAACAGAACCTGGTCAGAGCCCCACAAGTCACCCCATCTTAGATTCCCCTAGGTGTCTAGTTTTCAGCAATGCACAGGTTTGCTAGGTTTCCCCAGGTGCCGGCTGAGCTAGAGGCCAAAATCCATAGCTAGGCACTTTGTAAAAAACAGCTCTGTTTTTTTTTGTCAAAATTTGATGTGTCCACGTTGTGTTTTCGGGCACTTCCTTTCGCGAGCGCTAGGCCTACCCACATAAGTGAGGTACCATTTTTATCGGGAAACTTTTAGGGAACGCGGGGGGAAGGAAATTCGTGGCTCCTCTCAGATTCCAGAACTTTCTGTCACCAAAATGAGAGGGAAAAGTATTCTTTGGGCCAAATTTTGAGGTTTGCAAAGGATTCTGGGTAACAGAACCTGGTCAGAGCCCCACAAGTCACCCCATCTTAGATTCCTCTAGGTGTCTAGTTTCCTACAATGCACCGGTTTGCTAGGTTTCCCCAGGTGCCGGCGCAGCTAGAGGCCAAAATCCACAGCTAGGCACTTTGTAAAAAACAGCTGTTTTCTTTGTGAAAATGTGATGTGTCCACGTTGTGTTTTCGGGCATTTCCTTTTTGCGGGTGCTAGGCCTACCCACACAAGTGAGGTATCATTTTTATCGGGAGACTTGGGGGAACGCTGGGTGGAAGGAAATTTGTGGATCCTCTCAGATTCCAGAACTTTCTGTCACCAAAATGAGAGGGAAAAGTATTTTTGGGGCCAGATTTTGAGGTTTGCAAAGGAGTCTGGGTAACAGAACCTGGCCAGGGCCCCACAAGTCACCCACTATCTTGGATTCCCCTAGGTGTCTAGTTTCCAAAATTGCATAGGTTTGCTAGGTTTCCCCAGGTGCCGGCTCAGCTAGAGGCCAAAATCCACAGCTAAGGAGTAGGTAAAAAACAGCTCTGTTTTCTTTGTAAAAAAGTGATGTGTCCACATCTTGTTTTTGGGCATTTCCTCCTGTGGGCGCTAGGCCTACCCACACAAGTGAGGTACCATTTTTATTGGGAGACTTGGGGGAACCCTGGGTGGAAGGAAATTTGTGGCTCCTCTCAGATTCCAGAACTTTCTGTCACCAAAATGAGAGGGAAAAGTATTTTTGGGGCCAGATTTTGAGGTTTGCAAAGGATTCTGGGTAACAGAACCTGGCCAGGGCCCCACAAGTCACCCACCATCTTGGATTCCTCTAGGTGTCTAGTTTCCAAAATTGCACAGGTTTGCTAGGTTTCCCCAGGTGCCGGCTCAGCTAGAAGCCAAAATCCACAGCTAGGGGCCAGGTAAAAAACAGCTCTGTTTTCTTTGTAAAAAAGTGATGTGTCCACATCGTGTTTTGGGGCATTTCCTCCTGTGGGCGCTAGGCCTACCCACACAAGTGAGGTACCATTTTTATTGGCAGACTTGGGGGAACGCTGGGTAGAAGGAAATGTGTGGCTCCTCTCAGATTCCAGAACTTTCTGTCACCAAAATGAGAGGGAAAAGTATTTTTGGGGCCAGATTTTGAGGTTTGCAAAGGATTCTGGGTAACAGAACCTGGTCAGGGCCCCACAAGTCACCCCATCTTAGATTCCCCTAGGTGTCTAGTTTTCAAAAATGCGCAGGTTTGCTCGGTTTGCTCGGTTTCCACAGGTGCCGGCTGAGCTAGAGGCCAACATCCACAGCTAGGCACTTTGTAAAAAAACAGCTCTGCTTTCTTTTTGAAAATGTAATGTGTCCACGTTGTGTTTTGGGGCACTTCCTTTCGTGGGCTAGGTCCATCCACACAAGTGAGGTACCGTTTTTATCAGGAGACTTGGGGGAACGCTGGTTGGAAGGAAATTTGTGGCTCCTCTCAGATTCCAGAACTTTCTGTCACCAAAATGAGAGGGAAAAGTATTTTTGGGGCCAGATTTTGAGGTTTGCAAAGGATTTTGGGTAACAGAACCTGGTCAGGGCCCCACAAGTCACCCCATCTTAGATTCCCCTAGGTGTCTAGTTTTCAAAAGATGCGCAGGTTTGCTCGGTTTCCACATGTGCCGGCTGAGCTAGACGCCAAAATCCACAGCTAGGCACTTTGTAAAAAAACAGCTCTGCTTTCTTTTTGAAAATGTAATGTGTCCACGTTGTGTTTTGGGGCACTTCCTTTCGCGGGCGCTAGGTCCATCCACACAAGTGAGGTACCGTTTTTATCAGGAGACTTGGGGGAACGCTGGTTGGAAGGAAATTTGTGGCTCCTCTCAGATTCCAGAACTTTCTGTCACCAAAATGAGATGGAAAAGTATTTTTGGGGCCAGATTTTGAGGTTTGCAAAGGATTCTGGGTAACAGAACCTGGTCAGGGCCCCACAAGTCACCCCATCTTAGATTCCCCTAGGTGTCTAGTTTCCAAAACTGCACAGGTTTGCTAGGTTTCCCCAGGTGCCGGCTCAGCTAGAGGCCAAAATCCACAGCTAGGGACTAGGTAAAAAACAGCTCTGTTTTCTTTGTAAAAAAAGTGATGTGTCCACATCGTGTTTTTGGGCATTTCGTCCCGTGAGTGCTAGGCCTACCCACACATGTGAGGTACCATTTTTATTGGGAGATTTGGGGGAATGCTGGGTGGAAGGACATTTGTGGTTCCTCTCAGATTCCAGAACTTTCTGTCACCAAAATGAGAGGGAAAAGTATTCTTTGGGCCAAATTTTGAGGTTTGCAAAGGATTCTGGGTAACAGAACCTGGTCAGAGCCCCACAAGTCACCCCATCTTAGATTCCTCTACGTGTCTAGTTTCCAACAATGCACAGGTTTGCTAGTTTTCCCCGGGTGCCGGCTGAGCCAGAGGCCAAAATCCACAGCTAGGCACTTTGTAAAAAAAAGCTCTGCTTTCTTTGTGAAAATGTGATGTGTCCACGTTGTGTTTTGGGGCACTTTTTTCGCGGGCGCTAGGTATACCCACACAAGTGAGGTACCATTTTTATCGTGAGACTTGGGGGAACGCTGGGTGGAAGCAAATTTGTGTCTCCTCTCGTATTCCAGAACTTTCTGTCACCGAAATGAGAGGGAAAAGTGTTTTTTTGGCCAAATTTTGAGGTTTGCAACGGATTCTGGGTAACAGAACCTGGTCAGAGCCCCACAAGTCACCCACCATCTTGGATTCCCCTAGGTGTCTAGTTTTAAATAATGCGCAGGTCTGCTCGGTTTCCACAGGTGCCGGCTGAGCTAGAGGCCAAAATCCACAGCTAGGCACTTTGTAAAAAAACAGCTCTGCTTTCTTTTTGAAAATGTGATTTGTCCACGTTGTGTTTTGGGGCACTTCCTTTCGCGGGCCCTAGGTCTATCTACACAAGTGAGGTACCGTTTTTATCAGGAGACTTGGGGGAACGCTGGGTGGAAGGAAATTTGTGGATCCTCTCAGATTCCAGAACTTTCTGTCACCAAAATGAGAGGGAAAAGTATTTTTGGGGCCAGAGTTTGAGGTTTGCAAAGGATTCTGGGTAACAGAACCTGGGCAGGGCCCCACAAGTCACCCACCATCTTGAATTCCCCTAGGTGTCTAGTTTCCAAAATTGCACAGGTTTGCTAGGTTTCCCCAGGTGCCGGCTCAGCCAGAGGCCAAAATCCAAAACTAGGCACTTCGTAAAAAAACAGCTGTTTTCTTTGTTAAAATGTTATGTGTCCACATCGTGTTTTCGGGCATTTCCTTTTGCGGGTGCTAGGCCTACCCACACAAGTGAGGTACCATTTTTATCGGGAGACTTGGGGGAACGCTGGGTGGAAGGAAATTTGTTGCTCCTCTCAAACTTCAGAACTTTCTGTCACCGAAATGAGAGGAAAAATTGTTTTTTTTGGCCACATTTTGATGTTTGCAAAGGATTCTGCGTAACAGAGCCTGGTCAGATCCCCACAAGTCACCCCATCTTAGATTCCTCTAGGTGTCTAGTTTCCAACAATGCACAGGTTTCCTAGGTTTCCCCAGGTGCCGGCTCAGCTAGAGGCCAAAATCCACAGCTAGGCACTTTGTAAAAAAACAGCTCTGCTTTCTTTTTGAAAATGTAATGTGTCCACGTTGTGTTTTGGGGCACTTCCTTTCGTGGGCTAGGTCCATCCACACAAGTGAGGTACCGTTTTTATCAGGAGACTTGGGGGAACGCTGGTTGGAAGGAAATTTGTGGCTCCTCTCAGATTCCAGAACTTTCTGTCACCAAAATGAGAGGGAAAAGTATTTTTGGGGCCAGATTTTGAGGTTTGCAAAGGATTTTAGGTAACAGAACCTGGTCAGGGCCACACAAGTCACCCCATCTTAGATTCCCCTAGGTGTCTAGTTTTCAAAAGATGCGCAGGTTTGCTCGGTTTCCACATGTGCCGGCTGAGCTAGACGCCAAAATCCACAGCTAGGCACTTTGTAAAAAAACAGCTCTGCTTTCTTTTTGAAAATGTAATGTGTCCACGTTGTGTTTTGGGGCACTTCCTTTCGCGGGCGCTAGGTCCATCCACACAAGTGAGGTACCGTTTTTATCAGGAGACTTGGGGGAACGCTGGTTGGAAGGAAATTTGTGGCTCCTCTCAGATTCCAGAACTTTCTGTCACCAAAATGAGATGGAAAAGTATTTTTGGGGCCAGATTTTGAGGTTTGCAAAGGATTCTGGGTAACAGAACCTGGTCAGGGCCCCACAAGTCACCCCATCTTAGATTCCCCTAGGTGTCTAGTTTCCAAAACTGCACAGGTTTGCTAGGTTTCCCCAGGTGCCGGCTCAGCTAGAGGCCAAAATCCACAGCTAGGGACTAGGTAAAAAACAGCTCTGTTTTCTTTGTAAAAAAAGTGATGTGTCCACATCGTGTTTTTGGGCATTTCGTCCCGTGAGTGCTAGGCCTACCCACACATGTGAGGTACCATTTTTATTGGGAGATTTGGGGGAATGCTGGGTGGAAGGACATTTGTGGTTCCTCTCAGATTCCAGAACTTTCTGTCACCAAAATGAGAGGGAAAAGTATTCTTTGGGCCAAATTTTGAGGTTTGCAAAGGATTCTGGGTAACAGAACCTGGTCAGAGCCCCACAAGTCACCCCATCTTAGATTCCTCTACGTGTCTAGTTTCCAACAATGCACAGGTTTGCTAGTTTTCCCCGGGTGCCGGCTGAGCCAGAGGCCAAAATCCACAGCTAGGCACTTTGTAAAAAAAAGCTCTGCTTTCTTTGTGAAAATGTGATGTGTCCACGTTGTGTTTTGGGGCACTTTTTTCGCGGGCGCTAGGTATACCCACACAAGTGAGGTACCATTTTTATCGTGAGACTTGGGGGAACGCTGGGTGGAAGCAAATTTGTGTCTCCTCTCGTATTCCAGAACTTTCTGTCACCGAAATGAGAGGGAAAAGTGTTTTTTTGGCCAAATTTTGAGGTTTGCAACGGATTCTGGGTAACAGAACCTGGTCAGAGCCCCACAAGTCACCCACCATCTTGGATTCCCCTAGGTGTCTAGTTTTCAATAATGCGCAGGTCTGCTCGGTTTCCACAGGTGCCGGCTGAGCTAGAGGCCAAAATCCACAGCTAGGCACTTTGTAAAAAAACAGCTCTGCTTTCTTTTTGAAAATGTGATTTGTCCACGTTGTGTTTTGGGGCACTTCCTTTCGCGGGCCCTTGGTCTATCTACACAAGTGAGGTACCGTTTTTATCAGGAGACTTGGGGGAACGCTGGGTGGAAGGAAATTTGTGGATCCTCTCAGATTCCAGAACTTTCTGTCACCAAAATGAGAGGGAAAAGTATTTTTGGGGCCAGAGTTTGAGGTTTGCAAAGGATTCTGGGTAACAGAACCTGGGCAGGGCCCCACAAGTCACCCACCATCTTGAATTCCCCTAGGTGTCTAGTTTCCAAAATTGCACAGGTTTGCTAGGTTTCCCCAGGTGCCGGCTCAGCCAGAGGCCAAAATCCAAAACTAGGCACTTCGTAAAAAAACAGCTGTTTTCTTTGTTAAAATGTTATGTGTCCACATCGTGTTTTCGGGCATTTCCTTTTGCGGGTGCTAGGCCTACCCACACAAGTGAGGTACCATTTTTATCGGGAGACTTGGGGGAACGCTGGGTGGAAGGAAATTTGTTGCTCCTCTCAAACTTCAGAACTTTCTGTCACCGAAATGAGAGGAAAAATTGTTTTTTTTGGCCACATTTTGATGTTTGCAAAGGATTCTGCGTAACAGAGCCTGGTCAGATCCCCACAAGTCACCCCATCTTAGATTCCTCTAGGTGTCTAGTTTCCAACAATGCACAGGTTTCCTAGGTTTCCCCAGGTGCCGGCTCAGCTAGAGGCCAAAATCCACAGCTAGGCACTTTGTAAAAAACAGCTCTGTTTTCTTTGTGAAAATGTGATGTGTCCACGTTGTGTTTTCGGGCACTTCCTTTTGCGGGTGCTAGGCCTACCACCACAAGTGAGGTACCGTTTTTATAAGAAGAGTTGGGGGAACGATGGGTGGAAGGAAATTTGTGGCTCCTCTCAGATTCCAGTACTTTCTGTCACTGAAATGAGAGGGAAAAGTGTTTTTTGGCCACATTTTGAGTTTGCAAAGGATTCTGGGTAACAGACCCTGGTCAGAGCTCCACAAGTCACCCCATCTTGCATTTCCCTAGGTGTCTCGTTTTGAAAAATGCGCAGGTTTGCTAGGTTTCCCCAGGTGCTGGCTGAGCTAGAGGCCAAAATCCACAGCTAGGCACTTTGTAAAAAACAGCTCTGCTTTCTTTGTGAAAATGTGATGTGTCCACGTTGTGTTTTGGGGCACATCCTTTCGCGGGCGCTAGGTGTATCTACACAAGTGAGGTACCGTTTTTATCAGGAGACTTAGGGGAACGCTGGGTGGAAGGAAATATGTGGCTCCTCTCCGATTCCAGAACTTTCTGTCACCAAAATGAGAGGGAAAAGTATTTTTGGGGCCGGATTTTGAGGTTTGCAAAGGATTCTGGGTAACAGAACCTGGCCAGGGCCCCACAAGTCACCCACCATCTTGGATTCCCCTAAGTGTCTGGTTTCCAAAATTGCACAGGTTTGCTAGGTTTCCCCAGGTGCCGGCTCAGCAAGAGGCCAAAATCCACAGCTAGGGACTAGGTAAAAAACAGCTCTGTTTTCTTTGTAAAAAAGTGATGTGTCCACATCGTGTTTTTGGGCATTTCCTCCTGTGGGCGCTAGGCCTACCCACACAAGTGAGGTACCATTTTTATCGGGAGACTTGGGGGAAGGCTGGGTGGAAGGAAATTTGTGGCTCCTCTCAGATTCCAGAACTTTCTGTCACCAAAGTGAGAGGGAAATGTATTCTTTGGGCCAAATTTTGAGGTTTGCAGAGGATTCTGGGTAACACAAACTGGTCAGAGCCCCACAAGTCACCCACCATCTTGGATTCCCCTAGGTGTCTAGTTTTAAAAAATGTGCAGGTTTGCTAGGTTTCCCCAGGTGCCGGCTCAGCTAGAGGCCAAAATCCACAGCTAGGGACTAGGTAAAAAACAGCTCTGTTTTCTTTGTAAAAAAGTGATGTGTCCACATCGTGTTTTTGGGCATTTCCTCCTGTGGGCGCTAGGCCTACCCACACAAGTGAGGTACCATTTTTATTGGGAGACTTGGGGGAACGCTGGGTGGAAGGAAATTTGTGGCTCCCCTCAGATGCCAGAACTTTCTGTCACCAAAGTGAGAGGGAAATGTATTCTTTGGGCCAAATTTTGAGGTTTGCAAAGGATTCTGGGTAACAGAACCTGGCCAGGGCCCCACAAGTCACCCACCATCTTGGATTCCCCTAGGTGTCTAGTTTCCAACATTGCACAGGTTTGCTAGGCTTCCCCAGGTGCCGGCTCAGCTAGAGGCCAAAATCCACAGCTAGGGACTACGTAAAAAACAGCTCTGTTTTCTTTGTAAAAAAGTGATGTGTCCACATCGTGTTTTTGGGCATTTCCTCCTGTGGGCGCTAGGCCTACCCACACAAGTGAGGTACCACTTTTATCGGGAGACTTGGGGGAAGGCTGGGTGGAAGGAAATTTGTGGCTCCTCTCAGATTCCAGAACTTTCTGTCACCAAAATGAGAGGGAAAAGTATTTTTGGGGCCAGATTTTGAGGTTTGCAAAGGATTCTGGGTAACAGAACCTGGTCAGGGCCCCACAAGTCACCCCATCTTAGATTCCCCTAGGTGTCTAGTTTTCAAAAATGCGCAGGTTTGCTCGGTTTGCTCGGTTTCCACAGGTGCCGGCTGAGCTAGAGGCCAAAATCCACAGCTAGGCACTTTGTAAAAAAACAGCTCTGCTTTCTTTTTGAAAATGTAATGTGTCCACGTTGTGTTTTGGGGCACTTCCTTTCGTGGGCTAGGTCCATCCACACAAGTGAGGTACCGTTTTTATCAGGAGACTTGGGGGAACGCTGGTTGGAAGGAAATTTGTGGCTCCTCTCAGATTCCAGAACTTTCTGTCACCAAAATGAGAGGGAAAAGTATTTTTGGGGCCAGATTTTGAGGTTTGCAAAGGATTTTGGGTAACAGAACCTGGTCAGGGCCCCACAAGTCAACCCATCTTAGATTCTCCTAGGTGTCTAGTTTCCAAAACTGCACAGGTTTGCTAGATTTCCCCAGGTGCCAGCTCAGCCAGAGGCCAAAATCCACAGCTAGGCACTTTGTAAAAAACAGCTCTGCTTTCTTTGTGAAAATGTGATGTGTCCACGTTGTGTTTTTGGGCACTTCCTTTCGTGGGCGGTAGGTCTACCCACACAAGTGAGGTACCATTTTTATCGGGAGACTTGGGGGAAGGCTGGGTGGAAGGAAATTTGTGGCTCCTCTTAGATTCCAGAACTTTCTGTCACCAAAATGAGAGGGAAATGTATTCTTTGGGCCAAATTTTGAGGTTTGCAGAGGATTCTGGGTAACACAAACTGGTCAGAGCCCCACAAGTCACCCACCATCTTGGATTCCCCTAGGTGTCTAGTTTTCAAAAATGTGCAGGTTTGCTCGGTTTCCACAGGTGCCGGCCGAGCTAGAGGCCAAAATCCACAGCTAGGCACTTTGTAAAAAAACAGCTCTGCTTTCTTTTTGAAAATGTGATGTGTCCACGTTGTGTTTTGGGGCACTTCCTTTCGCGGGCGCTAGGTCTATCCACACAAGTGAGGTACTGTTTTTATCAGGAGACTTGGGGGAACGCTGGGTGGAAGGAAATTTGTGGCTCCTCTCAGATTCCAGAACTTTCTGTCACCAAAATGAGAGGGAAAAGTATTTTTGGGGCCAGATTTTGAGGTTTGCAAAGGATTCTGGGTAACAGAACCTGGTCATGGCCCCACAAGTCACCCCATCTTAGATTCCTCTACGTGTCTAGTTCCCAACAATGCACCGGTTTGCTAGGTTTCCCGAGGTGCCGGCTCAGCCAGAGGCCAAAATCCACAGCTAGGCACTTCGTAAAAAACATCTCTGTTTTCTCTGTTAAAATGTCATGTGTTCACATCGTGTTTTCGGGCATTTCCTTTTGCGGGTGGTAGGCCTACCCACACAAGTGAGGTACCATTTTTATCGGGAGACTTGGGGGAACGCTGGGTGGAAGGAAATTTGTGGCTCCTCCCAGATTCCAGAACTTTTTGTCACTGAAATGAGAGGAAAAATTGTTTTTTTTTGGACACATTTTGAGGTTTGCAAAGGATTCTGCGTAACAGAACCTGGTCAGAGCCCCACAAGTCACCCCATCTTAGATTCCCCTAGGTGTCTAGTTTTCAGCAATGCACAGGTTTGCTAGGTTTCCCCAGGTGCCGGCTGAGCTAGAGGCCAAAATCCACAGCTAGGCACTTTGTAAAAAACAGCTCTGTTTTCTTTGTGAAAATGTGATGTGTCCACGTTGTGTTTTCGGGCACTTCCTTTTGCGGGTGCTAGGCCTACCACCACAAGTGAGGTACCGTTTTTATAAGAAGAGTTGGGGGAATGCTGGTTGGAAGGAAATTTGTGGCTCCTCTCAGATTCCAGAACTTTCTGTCACCAAAATGAGAGGGAAAAGTATTTTTGGGGCCAGATTTTGAGGTTTGCAAAGGATTTTGGGTAACAGAACCTGGTCAGGGCCCCACAAGTCACCCCATCTTAGATTCTCCTAGGTGTCTAGTTTCCAAAACTGCACAGGTTTGCTAGATTTCCCCAGGTGCCGGCTCAGCCAGAGGCCAAAATCCACAGCTAGGCACTTTGTAAAAAACAGCTCTGCTTTCTTTGTGAAAATGTGATGTGTCCACGTTGTGTTTTGGGGCACTTCCTTTCGTGGGCGGTAGGTCTACCCACACAAGTGAGGTACCATTTTTATCGGGAGACTTGGGGGAAGGCTGGGTGGAAGGAAATTTGTGGCTCCTCTCAGATTCCAGAACTTTCTGTCACCAAAATGAGAGGGAAATGTATTCTTTGGGCCAAATTTTGAGGTCTGCAAAGGATTCTGGGTAACAGAACCTGGTCAGAGCCCCACAAGTCACCCTATCTTAGATTCCTCTAGGTTTCTAGTTTCCAACAATGCCCAGGTTTGCTAGGTATCCCCAGGTGCCGGCTCAGCCAGAGGCCAAAATCCATAGCTAGGCACTGCGTAAAAAACAGCTCTGTTTTCTTTGTGAAAATGTGATGTGTCCACGTTGTTTTTTCGGGCATTTCCTTTTGCGGGTGCTAGGCCTACCCACAAAAGTGAGGTACCATTTTTATCGGGAGGCTTGGGGGAACGCTGGGTGGAAGGAAATTTGTGGCTCCTCTCAGATGCCAGAACTTTCTGTCACCAAAATGAGAGGGAAATGTATTCTTTGGGCCAAATTTTGAGGTTTGCAAAGGATTCTGGGTAACACAAACTGGTCAGAGCCCCACACGTCACCCCATCTTAGATTCCCCTAGGTGTCTAGTTTTCAGCAATGCACAGGTTTGCTAGGTTTCCCCAGGTGCCTGCTGAGCTAGAGGCCAAAATCCACAGCTAGGCACTTTGTAAAAAACAGCTCTGTTTTCTTTGTGAAAATGTGATGTGTCCACATTGTGTTTTCGGGCACTTCCTTTCGCGAGCGCTAGGCCTACCCACATAAGTGAGGTGCCATTTTTATCGGTAGACTTGGGGGACCGCGGGGGAAGGAAATTTGTGGCTCCTCTCAGATGCCAGAACTTTCTGTCACCGAAATGAGAGGAAAATTTTTTTTTTTTGGCCACATTTTGAGGTTTGCAAAGGATTCTGCGTAACAGAACCTGGTCAGAGCCCCACAAGTCACCCCATCATAGATTCCCCTAGGTGTCTAGTTTTCAGCAATGCACAGGTTTGCTAGGTTTCCCCAGGTGCCGGCTAAGCTAGAGGCCAAAATCCACAGCTAGGCACTTTGTAAAAAACAGCTCTGTTTTCTTTGTGAAAATGTGATGTGTCCACGTTGTGTTTTCGGGCACTTCCTTTCGCGGGCGCTAGGCCTACCCACACAAGTGAGGTACCATTTTTATCGGGAGACTTGGGGGAACGCTGGGAGGAAGGAAATTTGTGGCTCCTCTCAGATTCCAGAACTTTCTGTCACCAAAGTGAGAGGGAAATGTATTCTTTGGGCCAAATTTTGAGGTTTGCAGAGGATTCTGGGTAACACAAACTGGTCAGAGCCCCACAAGTCACCCACCATCTTGGATTCCCCTAGGTGTCTAGTTTTCAAAAATGTGCAGGTTTGCTCGGTTTCCACAGGTGCCGGCTGAGCTAGAGGCCAAAATCCACAGCTAGGCACTTTGTAAAAAAACAGCTCTGCTTTCTTTTTGAAAATGTGATGTGTCCACGTTGTGTTTTGGGGCACTTCCTTTCGCGGGCGCTAGGTCTATCCACACAAGTGAGGTACCGTTTTTATCAGGAGACTTGGGGGAACGCTGGGTGGAAGAAAATTTGTGGCTCCTCTCAGATTCCAGAACTTTCTGTCACCAAAATGAGAGGGAAAAGTATTTTTGGGGCCAGATTTTGAGGTTTGCAAACGATTCTGGGTAACAGAACCTGGTCATGGCCCCACAAGTCACCCCATCTTAGATTCCTCTTCGTGTCTAGTTCCCAACAATGCACCGGTTTGCTAGGTTTCCCGAGGTGCCGGCTCAGCCAGAGGCCAAAATCCACAGCTAGGCACTTCGTAAAAAACATCTCTGTTTTCTTTGTTAAAATGTGATGTGTCCACATCGTGTTTTCGGGCATTTCCTTTTGCGGGTGCTAGGCCTACACACACAAGTGAGGTACCATTTTTATCGGGAGACTTGGGGGAACGCTGCGTGGAAAGAAATTTGTGGCTCCTCTCAGATTCCAGAACTTTCTGTCACCGAAATGAGAGGAAAAAGTGTTTTTTTGGGCCAAATTTTGAGGTTTGCAAAGGAATCTGGCTAACAGAACCTGGTCAGACCCCCACAAGTCACCCCATCTTAGATTCCCCTAGGTGTCTAGTTTTCAGCAATGCACAGGTTTGCTAAGTTTCCCCAGGTGCCGGCTGAGCTAGAGGCCAAAATCCACAGCAAGGCACTTTGTAAAAAACAGCTCTGTTTTCTTTGTGAAAATGTGATGTGTCCACGTTGTGTTTTCGGGCTCTTCCTTTCGCGGGCGCTAGGCCTACCCACACAAGTGAGGTACCATTTTTATCGGGAGACTTGGGGGAACGCTGGGTGGAAGGAAATTCGTGGCTCCTCAGATGCCAGAACGTTCTGTCACCGAAATGAGAGGAAAAATTGTTTTTTTTGGCCACATTTTGAGGTTTGCAAAGGATTCTGCGTAACAGAACCTGGTCAGAGCCCCACAAGTCACCCCATCTTAGATTCCCCTAGGTGTCTAGTTTTCATCAATGCACAGGTTTGCTAGGTTACCCCAGGTGCCGGCTGAGCTAGAGGCCAAAATCCACAGCTAGGCACTTTGTAAAAAACTGCTCTGCTTTCTTTGTGAAAATGTGATGTGTACACGTTGTGTTTTGGGGCACTTCCTTTCACGGGCGCTAGATCTACCCACACAAGTGAGGTACCATTTTTATCGGGAGACTTGGGGGAACGCTGGGTGGAAGGAAATTTGTGGCTCCTCTCGTATTCCAGAACTTTCGGTCACCGAAATGAGAGGGAAAAGTGTTTTTTTGGCCAAATTTTGAGGTTTGCAAAGGATTCTGGGTAACAGAACCTGGTCAGAGCCCCACAAGTCACCCCATCTTAGATTCCTCTAGGTGTCTAGTTTCCAACAATGCACAGGTTTGCTAGGTTTCCCCAGGTGCCGGCTCAGCCAGAGGCCAAAATCCATAGCTAGGCACTTCGTAAAAAACAGCTCTGTTTTCTTTGTGAAAATGTGATGTGTCAACGTTGTGTTTTCGGGCATTTCCTTTTGCGGGTGCTAGGCCTACCCACACAAGTGAGGTACCATTTTTATCGGGAGGCTTGGGGGAACGCTGGGTGGAAGGAAATTTGTGGCTCCTCTTAGATTCCAGTACTTTCTGTCACTGAAATGAGAGGGAAATGAGTTTTTGGCCAAATTTTGAGGTTTGCAAAGGATTCTGGGTAACAGATCCTACCCCATCTTGGATTCCCCTAGGTGTCTAGTTTTAACAAATGCGCAGGTTTGCTAGGTTTCCCCAGGTGCCGGCTGAGCTAGAGGCCAAAATCCACAGCTAGGCACTTTGTAAAAAACAGCTCTGCTTTCTTTGTGAAAATGTGATGTGTCCACGTTGTGTTTTGGGGCACTTCCTTTTGCGGGTGCTAGGCCTACCACCACAAGTGAGGTACCGTTTTTATAAGAAGAGTTGGGGGAACGCTGGGTGGAAGGAAATTTGTGGCTCCTCTCAGATTCCAGAACTTTCTGTCACCAAAATGAGAGGGATATGTATTCTTTGGGCCAAATTTTGAGGTCTGCAAAGGATTCTGGGTAACAGAACCTGGTCAGAGCCCCACAAGTCACCCCATCTTAGATTCCTCTAGGTGTCTAGTTTCCAACAATGCACAGGTTTGCTAGGTTTCCCCAGGTGCCGGCTCAGCCAGAGGCCAAAATCCATAGCTAGGCACTTCGTAAAAAACAGCTCTGTTTTCTTTGTGAAAATGTGATGTGTCCACGTTGTGTTTTCGGGCACTTCCTTTTGCTGGTGCTAGGTCTACCACCACAAGTGAGGTACCGTTTTTATAAGAAGAGTTGGGGGAACGCTGGGTGGAAGGAAATTTGTGGCTTCTCTCAGATTCCAGAACTTTCTGTCACCAAAATGAGAGGGAAATGTATTCTTTGGGCCAAATTTTGAGGTCTGCAAAGGATTCTGGGTAACAGAACCTGGTCAGAGCCCCACAAGTCACCCCATCTTAGATTCCTCTAGGTGTCTAGTTTCCAACAATGCACAGGTTTGCTAGGTTTCCCCAGCTGCCGGCTCAGCTAGAGGCCAAAATCTATAGCTAGGCACTTCGTAAAAAACAGCTCTGTTTTCTTTGTGAAAATGTGATGTGTCCACGTTGTGTTTTCGGGCATTTCCTTTTGCGGGTGCTAGGCCTACCTACCCACAAAAGTGAGGTACGATTTTTATCGGGAGGCTTGGGGGAACGCTGGGTGGAAGGAAATTTGTGGCTCCTCTCAGATGCCAGAACTTTCTGTCACCAAAATGAGAGGGAAATGTATTCTTTGGGCCAAATTTTGAGGTTTCCAAAGGATTCTGGGTAACAGAACCTGGTCAAAGCCCCACAAGTCACCCCATCTTAGATTCCCCTAGGTGTCTAGTTTTCAGCAATGCCCAGGTTTGCTAGGTTTCCCCAGGTGCCGGATGAGCTACAGGCCAAAGTCCACAGCTAGGCACTTTGTAAAAAACAGCTCTGTTTTCTTTGTGAAAATGTGATGTGTCCACGTTGTGTTTTCGGGCACTTCCTTTCGCGAGCGCTAGGCCTACCCACATAAGTGAGGTGCCATTTTTATCAGTAGACTTGGGGGACCGCGGGGAAAGAAATTTGTGGCTCCTCTCAGATTCCAGAACTTTCTGTCACCGAAATGAGAGGAAAAAGTGTTTTTTTGGGCCAAATTTTGAGGTTTGCAAAGGAATCTGGCTAACAGAACCTGGTCAGAGCCCCACAAGTCACCCCATCTTAGATTCCCCTAGGTGTCTAGTTTTCAGCAATGCACAGGTTTGCTAAGTTTCCCCAGGTGCCGGCTGAGCTAGAGGCCAAAATCCACAGCAAGGCACTTTGTAAAAAACAGCTCTGTTTTCTTTGTGAAAATGTGATGTGTCCACGTTGTGTTTTCGGGCACTTCCTTTCGCGGGCGCTAGGCCTACCCACACAAGTGAGGTACCATTTTTATCGGGAGACTTGGGGGAACGCTGGGTGGAAGGAAATTTGTGGCTCCTCTCGTATTCCAGAACTTTCGGTCACCGAAATGAGAGGGAAAAGTGTTTTTTTGGCCAAATTTTGAGGTTTGCAAAGGATTCTGGGTAACAGAACCTGGTCAGAGCCCCACAAGTCACCCCATCTTAGATTCCTCTAGGTGTCTAGTTTCCAACAATGCACAGGTTTGCTAGGTTTCCCCAGGTGCCGGCTCAGCCAGAGCCCAAAATCCATAGCTAGGCACTTTGTAAAAAACAGCTCTGTTGTCTTTTGTCAAAATGTGATGTGTCCATGTTGTGTTTTCGGACACTTTCTTTCGCGAGCGCTAGGCCTACCCACATAAGTGAGGTACCATTTTTATCGGGAGACTTGGGGGAACGCGGGGGAAGGAAATTTGTGGCTCCTCTCAGATTCCAGAACTTTCTGTCACCAAAATGAGAGGGAAATGTATTCTTTGGGCCACATTTTGAGGTTTGCAAAGGATTCTGGGTAACAGAACCTGGTCAGAGCCCCACAAGTCACCCCATCTTAGATTCCTCTAGGTGTCTAGTTTCCAACAATGCACAGGTTTGCTAGGTTTCCCCAGGTGCCGGATGAGCTAGAGGCCAAAGTCCACAGCTAGGCACTTTGTAAAAAACAGCTCTGTTTTCTTTGTGAAAATGTGATGTGTCCACGTTGTGTTTTCGGGCACTTCCTTTCGCGAGCGCTAGGCCTACCCACATAAGTGAGGTGCCATTTTTATCGGTAGACTTGGGGGACCGCGGGGAAGGAAATTTGTGGCTCCTCTCAGATTCCAGAACTTTCTGTCACCGAAATTAGAGGAAAAAGTGTTTTTTTGGGCAAAATTTTGAGGTTTGCAAAGGAATCTGGCTAACAGAACCTGGTCAGAGCCCCACAAGTCACCCCATCTTAGATTCCCCTAGGTGTCTAGTTTTCAGCAATGCACAGGTTTGCTAAGTTTCCCCAGGTGCCGGCTGAGCTAGAGGCCAAAATCCACAGCAAGGCACTTTGTAAAAAACAGCTCTGTTTTCTTTGTGAAAATGTGATGTGTCCACGTTGTGTTTTTGGGCACTTCCTTTCGCGGGCGCTAGGCCTACCCACACAAGTGAGGTACCATTTTTATCGGGAGACTTGGGGGAACGCTGGGTGGAAGGAAATTTGTGGCTCCTCAGATGCCAGAACTTTCTGTCACCGAAATGAGCGGAAAAATAGTTTTTTTTGGCCACATTTTGAGGTTTGCAAAGGATTCTGCGTAACAGAACCTGGTCAGAGCCCCACAAGTCACCCCATCTTAGATTCCCCTAGGTGTCTAGTTTTCAGCAATGCACAGGTTTGCTAGGTTTCCCCAGGTGCCGGCTGAGCTAGAGGCCAAAATCCACAGCTAGGCACTTTGTAAAAAACTGCTCTGCTTTCTTTGTGAAAATGTGATGTGTACACGTTGTGTTTTGGGGCACTTCCTTTCGCGGGCGCTAGATCTAACCACACAAGTGAGGTACCATTTTTATCGGGAGACTTGGGGGAACGCTGGGTGTAAGGAAATTTGTGGCTCCTCTCGTATTCCAGAACTTTCGGTCACCGAAATGAGAGGGAAAAGTGTTTTTTTGGCCAAATTTTGAGGTTTTCAAAGGATTCTGGGTAACAGAACCTGGTCAGAGCCCCACAAGTCACCCCATCTTAGATTCCTCTAGGTGTCTAGTTTCCAACAATGCCCAGGTTTGCTAGGTTTCCCCAGGTGCCGGCTCAGCCAGAGGCCATAATCCATAGCTAGGCACTTCGTAAAAAACAGCTCTGTTTTCATGGTGAAAATGTGATGTGTCAACGTTGTGTTTTCGGGCATTTCCTTTTGCGGGTGCTAGGCCTACCCACACAAGTGAGGTACCATTTTTATCAGGAGGCTTGGGGGAACGCTGGGTGGAAGGAAATTTGTGGCTCCTCTCAGATTCCAGAACTTTCTGTCACCGAAATTAGAGGAAAAATTGTTTTTTTTGGCCACATTTTGAGGTTTGCAAAGGATTCTGCGTAACAGAACCTGGTCAGAGCCCCACAAGTCACCCCATCTTAGATTCCCCTAGGTGTCTAGTTTTCAGCAATGCACAGGTTTGCTAGGTTTCCCCAGGTGCCGGCTGAGCTAGAGGCCAAAATCCATAGCTAGGCACTTTGTAAAAAACAGCTCTGTTTTCTTTTGTCAAAATGTGATGTGTCCACGTTGTGTTTTCGGACACTTCCTTTCGCGAGCGCTAGGCCTACCCACATAAGTGAGGTACCATTTTTATCGGGAGACTTGGGGGAACGTGGGGGAAGGAAATTTGTGGCTCCTCTCAGATTCCAGAACTTTCTGTCACCAAAATGAGAGGGAAATGTATTCTTTGGGCCAAATTTTGAGGTTTGCAAAGGATTCTGGGTAACAGAACCTGGTCAGAGCCCCACAAGTCACCCCATCTTAGATTCCTCTAGGTGTCTAGTTTCCAACAATGCACAGGTTTGCTAGGTTTCCCCAGGTGCCGGCTCAGACAGAGGCCAAAATCCATAGCTAGGCACTTCGTAAAAAACAGCTCTGTTTTCTTTGTGAAAATGTGATGTGTCCAGGTTGTGTTTTCAGGCATTTCCTTTTGCGGGTGCTAGGCCTACCCACACAAGTGAGGTACCATTTTTATCGGGAGAGTTCGGGGAACGCTGGGTAGAAGGAAATTTGTGGCTCCTCTTAGATTCCAGTACTTTCTGTCACTGAAATGACAGGGAAATGAGTTTTTTGGCCAAATTTTGAGGTTTGCAAAGGATTCTGGGTAACAGATCCTACCCCATCTTGGATTCCCCTAGGTGTCTAGTTTTAACAAATGCGCAGGTTTGCTAGGTTTCCCCAGGTGCCGGCTGAGCTAGAGGCCAAAATCCACAGCTAGGCACTTTGTAAAAAACAGCTCTGTTTTCTTTGTGAAAATGTGATGTGTCCACGTTGTGTTTTCGGGCACTTCCTTTCGCGAGCGCTAGGCCTACCCACATAAGTGAGGTGCCATTTTTATCGGTAGACTTGGGGGACCGCGGGGAAGGAAATTTGTGGCTCCTCTCAGATTCCAGAACTTTCTGTCACCGAAATGAGAGGAAAAAGTGTTTTTTTGGGCCAAATTTTGAGGTTTGCAAAGGAATCTGGCTAACAGAACCTGGTCAGAGCCCCACAAGTCACCCCATCTTAGATTCCCCTAGGTGTCTAGTTTTCAGCAATTCACAGGTTTGCTAGGTTTCCCCAGGTGCCGGCTGAGCTAGAGGCCAAAATCCATAGCTAGGCACTTTGTAAAAAACAGCTCTGTTTTCTTTGTGAAAATGTGATGTGTCCATGTTGTGTTTTCGGGCACTTCCTGTCGCGGGCGCTAGGCCTACCCACACAAGTGAGGTACCATTTTTATCGGGAGACTTGGGGGAACGCTGGGTGGAAGGAAATTTGTGGCTCCTCAGATGCCAGAACTTTCTGTCACCGAAATGAGCGGAAAAATTGTTTTTTTTGGCCACATTTTGAGGTTTGCAAAGGATTCTGTGTAACAGAACCTGGTCAGAGCCCCACAAGTCACCCCATCTTAGATTCCCCTAGGTGTCTAGTTTTCAGCAATGCACAGGTTTGCTAGGTTTCCCCAGGTGCCGGCTGAGCTAGAGGCCAAAATCCACAGCTAGGCACTTTGTAAAAAACTGCTCTGCTTTCTTTGTGAAAATGTGATGTGTACACGTTGTGTTTTGGGGCACTTCCTTTCGCGGGCGCCAGATCTACCCACACAAGTGAGGTACCATTTTTATCGGGAGACTTGGGGGAACGCTGGGTGGAAGGAAATTTGTGGCTCCTCTCGTATTCCAGAACTTTCGGTCACCGACATGAGAGGGAAAAGTGTTTTTTTGGCCACATTTTGAGGTTTGCAAAGGATTCTGGGTAACAGAACCTGGTCAGAGCCCCACAAGTCACCCCATCTTAGATTCCTCTAGGTGTCTAGTTTCCAACAATGCACAGGTTTGCTAGGTTTCCCCAGGTGCCGGCTCAGCCAGAGGCCAAAATCCATAGCTAGGCACTTCGTAAAAAACAGCTCTGTTTTCTTTGTGAAAATGTGATGTGTCAACGTTGTGTTTTCGGGCATTTCCTTTTGCGGGTGCGAGGCCTACCCACACAAGTGAGGTACCATTTTTATCAGGAGGCTTGGGGGAACGCTGGGCGGAAGGAAATTTGTGGCTCCTCTCAGATACCAGAACTTTCTGTCACCGAAATTAGAGGAAAAATTGTTTTTCTTGGCCACATTTTGAGGTTTGCAAAGGATTCTGCGTAACAGAACCTGGTCAGAGCCCCACAAGTCACCCCATCTTAGATTCCCCTAGGTGTCTAGTTTTCAGCAATGCACAGGTTTGCTAGCTTTCCCCAGGTGCCGGCTGAGCTAGAGGCCAAAATCCATAGCTAGGCACTTTGTAAAAAACAGCTCTGTTTTCTTTTGTCAAAATGTGATGTGTCCACGTTGTGTTTTCGGACACTTCCTTTCGCGAGCGCTAGGCCTACCCACATAAGTGAGGTACCATTTTTATCGGGAGACTTGGGGGAACGCGGGGGAAGGAAATTTGGGGCTCCTCTCAGATTCCAGAACTTTCTGTCACCAAAATGAGAGGGAAATGTATTCTTTGGGCCAAATTTTGAGGTTTGCAAAGGATTCTGGGTAACAGAACCTGGTCAGAGCCCCACAAGTCACCCCATCTTAGATTCCTCTAGGTGTCTAGTTTCCAACAATGCACAGGTTTGCTAGGTTTCCCCAGGTGCCGGCTCAGCCAGAGGCCAAAATCCATAGCTAGGCACTTCGTAAAAAACAGCTCTGTTTTCTTTGTGAAAATGTGATGTGTCCAGGTTGTGTTTTCAGGCATTTCCTTTTGCGGGTGCTAGGCCTACCCACACAAGTGAGGTACCATTTTTATCGGGAGACTTGGGGGAACGCTGGGAGGAAGGAAATTTGTGGCTCCTCTCAGATTCCAGAACTTTCTGTCACCAAAGTGAGAGGGAAATGTATTCTTTGGGCCAAATTTTGAGGTTTGCAGAGGATTCTGGGTAACACAAACTGGTCAGAGCCCCACAAGTCACCCACCATCTTGGATTCCCCTAGGTGTCTAGTTTTCAAAAATGTGCAGGTTTGCTCGGTTTCCACAGGTGCCGGCTGAGCTAGAGGCCAAAATCCACAGCTAGGCACTTTGTAAAAAAACAGCTATGCTTTCTTTTTGAAAATGTGATGTGTCCACGTTGTGTTTTGGGGCACTTCCTTTCGCGGGCGCTAGGTCTATCCACACAAGTGAGGTACTGTTTTTATCAGGAGACTTGGGGGAACGCTGGGTGGAAGAAAATTTGTGGCTCCTCTCAGATTCCAGAACTTTCTGTCACCAAAATGAGAGGGAAAAGTATTTTTGGGGCCAGATTTTGAGGTTTGCAAACGATTCTGGGTAACAGAACCTGGTCATGGCCCCACAAGTCACCCCATCTTAGATTCCTCTTCGTGTCTAGTTCCCAACAATGCACCGGTTTGCTAGGTTTCCCGAGGTGCCGAAAATCCACAGCTAGGCACTTCGTAAAAAACATCTATGTTTTCTTTGTTAAAATGTGATGTGTCCACATCGTGTTTTCGGGCATTTCCTTTTGCGGGTGCTAGGCCTACACACACAAGTGAGGTACCATTTTTATCGGGAGACTTGGGGGAACGCTGCGTGGAAAGAAATTTGTGGCTCCTCTCAGATTCCAGAACTTTCTGTCACCGAAATGAGAGGAAAAAGTGTTTTTTTGGGCCAAATTTTGAGGTTTGCAAAGGAATCTGGCTAACAGAACCTGGTCAGACCCCCACAAGTCACCCCATCTTAGATTCCCCTAGGTGTCTAGTTTTCAGCAATGCACAGGTTTGCTAAGTTTCCCCAGGTGCCGGCTGAGCTAGAGGCCAAAATCCACAGCAAGGCACTTTGTAAAAAACAGCTCTGTTTTCTTTGTGAAAATGTGATGTGTCCACGTTGTGTTTTCGGGCTCTTCCTTTCGCGGGCGCTAGGCCTACCCACACAAGTGAGGTACCATTTTTATCGGGAGACTTGGGGGAACGCTGGGTGGAAGGAAATTCGTGGCTCCTCAGATGCCAGAACGTTCTGTCACCGAAATGAGAGGAAAAATTGTTTTTTTTGGCCACATTTTGAGGTTTGCAAAGGATTCTGCGTAACAGAACCTGGTCAGAGCCCCACAAGTCACCCCATCTTAGATTCCCCTAGGTGTCTAGTTTTCATCAATGCACAGGTTTGCTAGGTTACCCCAGGTGCCGGCTGAGCTAGAGGCCAAAATCCACAGCTAGGCACTTTGTAAAAAACTGCTCTGCTTTCTTTGTGAAAATGTGATGTGTACACGTTGTGTTTTGGGGCACTTCCTTTCACGGGCGCTAGATCTACCCACACAAGTGAGGTACCATTTTTATCGGGAGACTTGGGGGAACGCTGGGTGGAAGGAAATTTGTGGCTCCTCTCGTATTCCAGAACTTTCGGTCACCGAAATGAGAGGGAAAAGTGTTTTTTTGGCCAAATTTTGAGGTTTGCAAAGGATTCTGGGTAACAGAACCTGGTCAGAGCCCCACAAGTCACCCCATCTTAGATTCCTCTAGGTGTCTAGTTTCCAACAATGCACAGGTTTGCTAGGTTTCCCCAGGTGCCGGCTCAGCCAGAGGCCAAAATCCATAGCTAGGCACTTCGTAAAAAACAGCTCTGTTTTCTTTGTGAAAATGTGATGTGTCAACGTTGTGTTTTCGGGCATTTCCTTTTGCGGGTGCTAGGCCTACCCACACAAGTGAGGTACCATTTTTATCGGGAGGCTTGGGGGAACGCTGGGTGGAAGGAAATTTGTGGCTCCTCTTAGATTCCAGTACTTTCTGTCACTGAAATGAGAGGGAAATGAGTTTTTGGCCAAATTTTGAGGTTTGCAAAGGATTCTGGGTAACAGATCCTACCCCATCTTGGATTCCCCTAGGTGTCTAGTTTTAACAAATGCGCAGGTTTGCTAGGTTTCCCCAGGTGCCGGCTGAGCTAGAGGCCAAAATCCACAGCTAGGCACTTTGTAAAAAACAGCTCTGCTTTCTTTGTGAAAATGTGATGTGTCCACGTTGTGTTTTGGGGCACTTCCTTTTGCGGGTGCTAGGCCTACCACCACAAGTGAGGTACCGTTTTTATAAGAAGAGTTGGGGGAACGCTGGGTGGAAGGAAATTTGTGGCTCCTCTCAGATTCCAGAACTTTCTGTCACCAAAATGAGAGGGATATGTATTCTTTGGGCCAAATTTTGAGGTCTGCAAAGGATTCTGGGTAACAGAACCTGGTCAGAGCCCCACAAGTCACCCCATCTTAGATTCCTCTAGGTGTCTAGTTTCCAACAATGCACAGGTTTGCTAGGTTTCCCCAGGTGCCGGCTCAGCCAGAGGCCAAAATCCATAGCTAGGCACTTCGTAAAAAACAGCTCTGTTTTCTTTGTGAAAATGTGATGTGTCCACGTTGTGTTTTCGGGCACTTCCTTTTGCTGGTGCTAGGTCTACCACCACAAGTGAGGTACCGTTTTTATAAGAAGAGTTGGGGGAACGCTGGGTGGAAGGAAATTTGTGGCTTCTCTCAGATTCCAGAACTTTCTGTCACCAAAATGAGAGGGAAATGTATTCTTTGGGCCAAATTTTGAGGTCTGCAAAGGATTCTGGGTAACAGAACCTGGTCAGAGCCCCACAAGTCACCCCATCTTAGATTCCTCTAGGTGTCTAGTTTCCAACAATGCACAGGTTTGCTAGGTTTCCCCAGCTGCCGGCTCAGCTAGAGGCCAAAATCTATAGCTAGGCACTTCGTAAAAAACAGCTCTGTTTTCTTTGTGAAAATGTGATGTGTCCACGTTGTGTTTTCGGGCATTTCCTTTTGCGGGTGCTAGGCCTACCTACCCACAAAAGTGAGGTACGATTTTTATCGGGAGGCTTGGGGGAACGCTGGGTGGAAGGAAATTTGTGGCTCCTCTCAGATGCCAGAACTTTCTGTCACCAAAATGAGAGGGAAATGTATTCTTTGGGCCAAATTTTGAGGTTTCCAAAGGATTCTGGGTAACAGAACCTGGTCAAAGCCCCACAAGTCACCCCATCTTAGATTCCCCTAGGTGTCTAGTTTTCAGCAATGCCCAGGTTTGCTAGGTTTCCCCAGGTGCCGGATGAGCTACAGGCCAAAGTCCACAGCTAGGCACTTTGTAAAAAACAGCTCTGTTTTCTTTGTGAAAATGTGATGTGTCCACGTTGTGTTTTCGGGCACTTCCTTTCGCGAGCGCTAGGCCTACCCACATAAGTGAGGTGCCATTTTTATCAGTAGACTTGGGGGACCGCGGGGAAAGAAATTTGTGGCTCCTCTCAGATTCCAGAACTTTCTGTCACCGAAATGAGAGGAAAAAGTGTTTTTTTGGGCCAAATTTTGAGGTTTGCAAAGGAATCTGGCTAACAGAACCTGGTCAGAGCCCCACAAGTCACCCCATCTTAGATTCCCCTAGGTGTCTAGTTTTCAGCAATGCACAGGTTTGCTAAGTTTCCCCAGGTGCCGGCTGAGCTAGAGGCCAAAATCCACAGCAAGGCACTTTGTAAAAAACAGCTCTGTTTTCTTTGTGAAAATGTGATGTGTCCACGTTGTGTTTTCGGGCACTTCCTTTCGCGGGCGCTAGGCCTACCCACACAAGTGAGGTACCATTTTTATCGGGAGACTTGGGGGAACGCTGGGTGGAAGGAAATTTGTGGCTCCTCTCGTATTCCAGAACTTTCGGTCACCGAAATGAGAGGGAAAAGTGTTTTTTTGGCCAAATTTTGAGGTTTGCAAAGGATTCTGGGTAACAGAACCTGGTCAGAGCCCCACAAGTCACCCCATCTTAGATTCCTCTAGGTGTCTAGTTTCCAACAATGCACAGGTTTGCTAGGTTTCCCCAGGTGCCGGCTCAGCCAGAGGCCAAAATCCATAGCTAGGCACTTTGTAAAAAACAGCTCTGTTGTCTTTTGTCAAAATGTGATGTGTCCATGTTGTGTTTTCGGACACTTTCTTTCGCGAGCGCTAGGCCTACCCACATAAGTGAGGTACCATTTTTATCGGGAGACTTGGGGGAACGCGGGGGAAGGAAATTTGTGGCTCCTCTCAGATTCCAGAACTTTCTGTCACCAAAATGAGAGGGAAATGTATTCTTTGGGCCACATTTTGAGGTTTGCAAAGGATTCTGGGTAACAGAACCTGGTCAGAGCCCCACAAGTCACCCCATCTTAGATTCCTCTAGGTGTCTAGTTTCCAACAATGCACAGGTTTGCTAGGTTTCCCCAGGTGCCGGATGAGCTAGAGGCCAAAGTCCACAGCTAGGCACTTTGTAAAAAACAGCTCTGTTTTCTTTGTGAAAATGTGATGTGTCCACGTTGTGTTTTCGGGCACTTCCTTTCGCGAGCGCTAGGCCTACCCACATAAGTGAGGTGCCATTTTTATCGGTAGACTTGGGGGACCGCGGGGAAGGAAATTTGTGGCTCCTCTCAGATTCCAGAACTTTCTGTCACCGAAATTAGAGGAAAAAGTGTTTTTTTGGGCAAAATTTTGAGGTTTGCAAAGGAATCTGGCTAACAGAACCTGGTCAGAGCCCCACAAGTCACCCCATCTTAGATTCCCCTAGGTGTCTAGTTTTCAGCAATGCACAGGTTTGCTAAGTTTCCCCAGGTGCCGGCTGAGCTAGAGGCCAAAATCCACAGCAAGGCACTTTGTAAAAAACAGCTCTGTTTTCTTTGTGAAAATGTGATGTGTCCACGTTGTGTTTTTGGGCACTTCCTTTCGCGGGCGCTAGGCCTACCCACACAAGTGAGGTACCATTTTTATCGGGAGACTTGGGGGAACGCTGGGTGGAAGGAAATTTGTGGCTCCTCAGATGCCAGAACTTTCTGTCACCGAAATGAGCGGAAAAATAGTTTTTTTTGGCCACATTTTGAGGTTTGCAAAGGATTCTGCGTAACAGAACCTGGTCAGAGCCCCACAAGTCACCCCATCTTAGATTCCCCTAGGTGTCTAGTTTTCAGCAATGCACAGGTTTGCTAGGTTTCCCCAGGTGCCGGCTGAGCTAGAGGCCAAAATCCACAGCTAGGCACTTTGTAAAAAACTGCTCTGCTTTCTTTGTGAAAATGTGATGTGTACACGTTGTGTTTTGGGGCACTTCCTTTCGCGGGCGCTAGATCTAACCACACAAGTGAGGTACCATTTTTATCGGGAGACTTGGGGGAACGCTGGGTGTAAGGAAATTTGTGGCTCCTCTCGTATTCCAGAACTTTCGGTCACCGAAATGAGAGGGAAAAGTGTTTTTTTGGCCAAATTTTGAGGTTTTCAAAGGATTCTGGGTAACAGAACCTGGTCAGAGCCCCACAAGTCACCCCATCTTAGATTCCTCTAGGTGTCTAGTTTCCAACAATGCCCAGGTTTGCTAGGTTTCCCCAGGTGCCGGCTCAGCCAGAGGCCATAATCCATAGCTAGGCACTTCGTAAAAAACAGCTCTGTTTTCATGGTGAAAATGTGATGTGTCAACGTTGTGTTTTCGGGCATTTCCTTTTGCGGGTGCTAGGCCTACCCACACAAGTGAGGTACCATTTTTATCAGGAGGCTTGGGGGAACGCTGGGTGGAAGGAAATTTGTGGCTCCTCTCAGATTCCAGAACTTTCTGTCACCGAAATTAGAGGAAAAATTGTTTTTTTTGGCCACATTTTGAGGTTTGCAAAGGATTCTGCGTAACAGAACCTGGTCAGAGCCCCACAAGTCACCCCATCTTAGATTCCCCTAGGTGTCTAGTTTTCAGCAATGCACAGGTTTGCTAGGTTTCCCCAGGTGCCGGCTGAGCTAGAGGCCAAAATCCATAGCTAGGCACTTTGTAAAAAACAGCTCTGTTTTCTTTTGTCAAAATGTGATGTGTCCACGTTGTGTTTTCGGACACTTCCTTTCGCGAGCGCTAGGCCTACCCACATAAGTGAGGTACCATTTTTATCGGGAGACTTGGGGGAACGTGGGGGAAGGAAATTTGTGGCTCCTCTCAGATTCCAGAACTTTCTGTCACCAAAATGAGAGGGAAATGTATTCTTTGGGCCAAATTTTGAGGTTTGCAAAGGATTCTGGGTAACAGAACCTGGTCAGAGCCCCACAAGTCACCCCATCTTAGATTCCTCTAGGTGTCTAGTTTCCAACAATGCACAGGTTTGCTAGGTTTCCCCAGGTGCCGGCTCAGACAGAGGCCAAAATCCATAGCTAGGCACTTCGTAAAAAACAGCTCTGTTTTCTTTGTGAAAATGTGATGTGTCCAGGTTGTGTTTTCAGGCATTTCCTTTTGCGGGTGCTAGGCCTACCCACACAAGTGAGGTACCATTTTTATCGGGAGAGTTCGGGGAACGCTGGGTAGAAGGAAATTTGTGGCTCCTCTTAGATTCCAGTACTTTCTGTCACTGAAATGACAGGGAAATGAGTTTTTTGGCCAAATTTTGAGGTTTGCAAAGGATTCTGGGTAACAGATCCTACCCCATCTTGGATTCCCCTAGGTGTCTAGTTTTAACAAATGCGCAGGTTTGCTAGGTTTCCCCAGGTGCCGGCTGAGCTAGAGGCCAAAATCCACAGCTAGGCACTTTGTAAAAAACAGCTCTGTTTTCTTTGTGAAAATGTGATGTGTCCACGTTGTGTTTTCGGGCACTTCCTTTCGCGAGCGCTAGGCCTACCCACATAAGTGAGGTGCCATTTTTATCGGTAGACTTGGGGGACCGCGGGGAAGGAAATTTGTGGCTCCTCTCAGATTCCAGAACTTTCTGTCACCGAAATGAGAGGAAAAAGTGTTTTTTTGGGCCAAATTTTGAGGTTTGCAAAGGAATCTGGCTAACAGAACCTGGTCAGAGCCCCACAAGTCACCCCATCTTAGATTCCCCTAGGTGTCTAGTTTTCAGCAATTCACAGGTTTGCTAGGTTTCCCCAGGTGCCGGCTGAGCTAGAGGCCAAAATCCATAGCTAGGCACTTTGTAAAAAACAGCTCTGTTTTCTTTGTGAAAATGTGATGTGTCCATGTTGTGTTTTCGGGCACTTCCTGTCGCGGGCGCTAGGCCTACCCACACAAGTGAGGTACCATTTTTATCGGGAGACTTGGGGGAACGCTGGGTGGAAGGAAATTTGTGGCTCCTCAGATGCCAGAACTTTCTGTCACCGAAATGAGCGGAAAAATTGTTTTTTTTGGCCACATTTTGAGGTTTGCAAAGGATTCTGTGTAACAGAACCTGGTCAGAGCCCCACAAGTCACCCCATCTTAGATTCCCCTAGGTGTCTAGTTTTCAGCAATGCACAGGTTTGCTAGGTTTCCCCAGGTGCCGGCTGAGCTAGAGGCCAAAATCCACAGCTAGGCACTTTGTAAAAAACTGCTCTGCTTTCTTTGTGAAAATGTGATGTGTACACGTTGTGTTTTGGGGCACTTCCTTTCGCGGGCGCCAGATCTACCCACACAAGTGAGGTACCATTTTTATCGGGAGACTTGGGGGAACGCTGGGTGGAAGGAAATTTGTGGCTCCTCTCGTATTCCAGAACTTTCGGTCACCGACATGAGAGGGAAAAGTGTTTTTTTGGCCACATTTTGAGGTTTGCAAAGGATTCTGGGTAACAGAACCTGGTCAGAGCCCCACAAGTCACCCCATCTTAGATTCCTCTAGGTGTCTAGTTTCCAACAATGCACAGGTTTGCTAGGTTTCCCCAGGTGCCGGCTCAGCCAGAGGCCAAAATCCATAGCTAGGCACTTCGTAAAAAACAGCTCTGTTTTCTTTGTGAAAATGTGATGTGTCAACGTTGTGTTTTCGGGCATTTCCTTTTGCGGGTGCGAGGCCTACCCACACAAGTGAGGTACCATTTTTATCAGGAGGCTTGGGGGAACGCTGGGCGGAAGGAAATTTGTGGCTCCTCTCAGATACCAGAACTTTCTGTCACCGAAATTAGAGGAAAAATTGTTTTTCTTGGCCACATTTTGAGGTTTGCAAAGGATTCTGCGTAACAGAACCTGGTCAGAGCCCCACAAGTCACCCCATCTTAGATTCCCCTAGGTGTCTAGTTTTCAGCAATGCACAGGTTTGCTAGCTTTCCCCAGGTGCCGGCTGAGCTAGAGGCCAAAATCCATAGCTAGGCACTTTGTAAAAAACAGCTCTGTTTTCTTTTGTCAAAATGTGATGTGTCCACGTTGTGTTTTCGGACACTTCCTTTCGCGAGCGCTAGGCCTACCCACATAAGTGAGGTACCATTTTTATCGGGAGACTTGGGGGAACGCGGGGGAAGGAAATTTGGGGCTCCTCTCAGATTCCAGAACTTTCTGTCACCAAAATGAGAGGGAAATGTATTCTTTGGGCCAAATTTTGAGGTTTGCAAAGGATTCTGGGTAACAGAACCTGGTCAGAGCCCCACAAGTCACCCCATCTTAGATTCCTCTAGGTGTCTAGTTTCCAACAATGCACAGGTTTGCTAGGTTTCCCCAGGTGCCGGCTCAGCCAGAGGCCAAAATCCATAGCTAGGCACTTCGTAAAAAACAGCTCTGTTTTCTTTGTGAAAATGTGATGTGTCCAGGTTGTGTTTTCAGGCATTTCCTTTTGCGGGTGCTAGGCCTACCCACACAAGTGAGGTACCATTTTTATCGGGAGACTTGGGGGAACGCTGGGAGGAAGGAAATTTGTGGCTCCTCTCAGATTCCAGAACTTTCTGTCACCAAAGTGAGAGGGAAATGTATTCTTTGGGCCAAATTTTGAGGTTTGCAGAGGATTCTGGGTAACACAAACTGGTCAGAGCCCCACAAGTCACCCACCATCTTGGATTCCCCTAGGTGTCTAGTTTTCAAAAATGTGCAGGTTTGCTCGGTTTCCACAGGTGCCGGCTGAGCTAGAGGCCAAAATCCACAGCTAGGCACTTTGTAAAAAAACAGCTATGCTTTCTTTTTGAAAATGTGATGTGTCCACGTTGTGTTTTGGGGCACTTCCTTTCGCGGGCGCTAGGTCTATCCACACAAGTGAGGTACTGTTTTTATCAGGAGACTTGGGGGAACGCTGGGTGGAAGAAAATTTGTGGCTCCTCTCAGATTCCAGAACTTTCTGTCACCAAAATGAGAGGGAAAAGTATTTTTGGGGCCAGATTTTGAGGTTTGCAAACGATTCTGGGTAACAGAACCTGGTCATGGCCCCACAAGTCACCCCATCTTAGATTCCTCTTCGTGTCTAGTTCCCAACAATGCACCGGTTTGCTAGGTTTCCCGAGGTGCCGAAAATCCACAGCTAGGCACTTCGTAAAAAACATCTATGTTTTCTTTGTTAAAATGTGATGTGTCCACATCGTGTTTTCGGGCATTTCCTTTTGCGGGTGCTAGGCCTACACACACAAGTGAGGTACCATTTTTATCGGGAGACTTGGGGGAACGCTGGGTGGAAAGAAATTTGTGGCTCCTCTCAGATTCCAGAACTTTCTGTCACCGAAATGAGAGGAAAAAGTGTTTTTTTGGGCCAAATTTTGAGGTTTGCAAAGGAATCTGGCTAACAGAACCTGGTCAGACCCCCACAAGTCACCCCATCTTAGATTCCCCTAGGTGTCTAGTTTTCAGCAATGCACAGGTTTGCTAAGTTTCCCCAGGTGCCGGCTGAGCTAGAGGCCAAAATCCACAGCAAGGCACTTTGTAAAAAACAGCTCTGTTTTCTTTGTGAAAATGTGATGTGTCCACGTTGTGTTTTCGGGCACTTCCTTTCGCGGGCGCTAGGCCTACCCACACAAGTGAGGTACCATTTTTATCGGGAGACTTGGGGGAACGCTGGGTGGAAGGAAATTCGTGGCTCCTCAGATGCCAGAACTTTCTGTCACTGAAATGAGAGGGAAATGAGTTTTTTGGCCAAATTTTGAGGTTTGCAAAGGATTCTGGGTAACAGATCCTACCCCATCTTGGATTCCCCTAGGTGTCTAGTTTTAACAAATGCGCAGGTTTGCTAGGTTTCCCCAGGTGCCGGCTGAGCTAGAGGCCAAAATCCACAGCTAGGCACTTTGTAAAAAACAGCTATGCTTTCTTTGTGAAAATGTGATGTGTTCACGTTGTGTTTTGGGGCACTTCCTTTTGCGGGTGCTAGGCCTACCACCACAAGTGAGGTACCGTTTTTATAAGAAGAGTTGGGGGAACGCTGGGTGGAAGGAAATTTGTGGCTCCTCTCAGATTCCAGAACTTTCTGTCACCAAAATGAGAGGGATATGTATTCTTTGGGCCAAATTTTGAGGTCTGCAAAGGATTCTGGGTAACAGAACCTGGTCAGAGCCCCACAAGTCACCCCATCTTAAATTCCTCTAGGTGTCTAGTTTCCAACAATGCACAGGTTTGCTAGGTTTCCCCAGGTGCCGGCTCAGCCAGAGGCCAAAATCCATAGCTAGGCACTTCGGAAAAAACAGCTCTGTTTTCTTTGTGAAAATGTGATGTGTCCACGTTGTGTTTTCGGGCACTTCCTTTTGCTGGTGCTAGGCCTACCACCACAAGTGAGGTACCGTTTTTATAAGAAGAGTTGGGGGAACGCTGGGTGGAAGGAAATTTGTGGCTCCTCTCAGATTCCAGAACTTTCTGTCACCAAAATGAGAGGGAAATGTATTCTTTGGGCCAAATTTTGAGGTCTGCAAAGGATTCTGGGTAACAGAACCTGGTCAGAGCCCCACAAGTCACCCCATCTTAGATTCCTCTAGGTGTCTAGTTTCCAACAATGCACAGGTTTGCTAGGTTTCCCCAGCTGCCGGCTCAGCCAGAGGCCAAAATCTATAGCTAGGCACTTCGTAAAAAACAGCTCTGTTTTCTTTGTGAAAATGTGATGTGTCCACGTTGTGTTTTCGGGCATTTCCTTTTGCGGGTGCTAGGCCTACCTACCCACAAAAGTGAGGTACGATTTTTATCGGGAGGCTTGGGGGAACGCTGGGTGGAAGGAAATTTGTGGCTCCTCTCAGATGCCAGAACTTTCTGTCACCAAAATGAGAGGGAAATTTATTCTTTGGGCCAAATTTTGAGGTTTCCAAAGGATTCTGGGTAACAGAACCTGGTCAAAGCCCCACAAGTCACCCCATCTTAGATTCCCCTAGGTGTCTAGTTTTCAGCAATGCCCAGGTTTGCTAGGTTTCCCCAGGTGCCGGATGAGCTATAGGCCAAAGTCCACAGCTAGGCACTTTGTAAAAAACAGCTCTGTTTTCTTTGTGAAAATGTGATGTGTCCACGTTGTGTTTTCGGGCACTTCCTTTCGCGAGCGCTAGGCCTACCCACATAAGTGAGGTGCCATTTTTATCGGTAGACTTGGGGGACCGCGGGGAAAGAAATTTGTGGCTCCTCTCAGATTCCAGAACTTTCTGTCACCGAAATGAGAGGAAAAAGTGTTTTTTTGGGCCAAATTTTGAGGTTTGCAAAGGAATCTGGCTAACAGAACCTGGTCAGAGCCCCACAAGTCACCCCATCTTAGATTCCCCTAGGTGTCTAGTTTTCAGCAATGCACAGGTTTGCTAAGTTTCCCCAGGTGCCGGCTGAGCTAGAGGCCAAAATCCACAGCAAGGCACTTTGTAAAAAACAGCTCTGTTTTCTTTGTGAAAATGTGATGTGTCCACGTTGTGTTTTCGGGCACTTCCTTTCGCGGGCGCTAGGCCTACCCACACAAGTGAGGTACCATTTTTATCGGGAGACTTGGGGGAACGCTGGGTGGAAGGAAATTTGTGGCTCCTCTCGTATTCCAGAACTTTCGGTCACCGAAATGAGAGGGAAAAGTGTTTTTTTGGCCAAATTTTGAGGTTTGCAAAGGATTCTGGGTAACAGAACCTGGTCAGAGCCCCACAAGTCACCCCATCTTAGATTCCTCTAGGTGTCTAGTTTCCAACAATGCACAGGTTTGCTAGGTTTCCCCAGGTGCCGGCTCAGCCAGAGGCCAAAATCCATAGCTAGGCACGTCGTAAAAAACAGCTCTGTTTTCTTTGTGAAAATGTGATGTGTCAACGTTGTGTTTTCGGGCATTTCCTTTTGCGGGTGCTAGGCCTACCCACACAAGTGAGGTACCATTTTTATCAGGAGGCTTGGGGGAACGCTGGGTGGAAGGAAATTTGTGGCTCCTCTCAGATTCCAGAACTTTCTGTCACCGAAATTAGAGGAAAAATTGTTTTTTTTGGCCACATTTTGAGGTTTGCAAAGGATTCTGCGTAACAGAACCTGGTCAGAGCCCCACAAGTCACCCCATCTTAGATTCCCCTAGGTGTCTAGTTTTCAGCAATGCACAGGTTTGCTAGGTTTCCCCAGGTGCCGGCTGAGCTAGAGGCCAAAATCCATAGCTAGGCACTTTGTAAAAAACAGCTCTGTTTTCTTTTGTCAAAATGTGATGTGTCCACGTTGTGTTTTCGGACACTTTCTTTCGCGAGCGCTAGGCCTACCCACATAAGTGAGGTACCATTTTTATCGGGAGACTTGGGGGAACGCGGGGGAAGGAAATTTGTGGCTCCTCTCAGATTCCAGAACTTTCTGTCACCAAAATGAGAGGGAAATGTATTCTTTGGGCCAAATTTTGAGGTTTGCAAAGGATTCTGGGTAACAGAACCTGGTCAGAGCCCCACAAGTCACCCCATCTTAGATTCCTCTAGGTGTCTAGTTTCCAACAATGCACAGGTTTGCTAGGTTTCCCCAGGTGCCGGATGAGCTAGAGGCTAAAGTCCACAGCTAGGCACTTTGTAAAAAACAGCTCTGTTTTCTTTGTGAAAATGTGATGTGTCCACGTTGTGTTTTCGGGCACTTCCTTTCGCGAGCGCTAGGCCTACCCACATAAGTGAGGTGCCATTTTTATCGGTAGACTTGGGGGACCGCGGGGAAGGAAATTTGTGGCTCCTCTCAGATTCCAGAACTTTCTGTCACCGAAATTAGAGGAAAAAGTGTTTTTTTGGGCCAAATTTTGAGGTTTGCAAAGGAATCTGGCTAACAGAACCTGGTCAGAGCCCCACAAGTCACCCCATCTTAGATTCCCCTAGGTGTCTAGTTTTCAGCAATGCACAGGTTTGCTAAGTTTCCCCAGGTGCCGGCTGAGCTAGAGGCCAAAATCCACAGCAAGGCACTTTGTAAAAAACAGCTCTGTTTTCTTTGTGAAAATGTGATGTGTCCACGTTGTGTTTTCGGGCACTTCCTTTCGCGGGCGCTAGGCCTACCCACACAAGTGAGGTACCATTTTTATCGGGAGACTTGGGGGAACGCTGGGTGGAAGGAAATTTGTGGCTCCTCAGATGCCAGAACTTTCTGTCACCGAAATGAGCGGAAAAATAGTTTTTTTGGGCCACATTTTGAGGTTTGCAAAGGATTCTGCGTAACAGAACCTGGTCAGAGCCCCACAAGTCACCCCATCTTAGATTCCCCTAGGTGTCTAGTTTTCAGCAATGCACAGGTTTGCTAGGTTTCCCCAGGTGCCGGCTGAGCTAGAGGCCAAAATCCACAGCTAGGCACTTTGTAAAAAACTGCTCTGCTTTCTTTGTGAAAATGTGATGTGTACACGTTGTGTTTTGGGGCACTTCCTTTCGCGGGCGCTAGATCTACCCACACAAGTGAGGTACCATTTTTATCGGGAGACTTGGGGGAACGCTGGGTGTAAGGAAATTTGTGGCTCCTCTCGTATTCCAGAACTTTCGGTCACCGAAATGAGAGGGAAAAGTGTTTTTTTGGCCAAATTTTGAGGTTTGCAAAGGATTCTGGGTAACAGAACCTGGTCAGAGCCCCACAAGTCACCCCATCTTAGATTCCTCTAGGTGTCTAGTTTCCAACAATGCCCAGGTTTGCTAGGTTTCCCCAGGTGCCGGCTCAGCCAGAGGCCAAAATCCATAGCTAGGCACTTCGTAAAAAACAGCTCTGTTTTCTTTGTGAAAATGTGATGTGTCAACGTTGTGTTTTCGGGCATTTCCTTTTGCGGGTGCTAGGCCTACCCACACAAGTGAGGTACCATTTTTATCAGGAGGCTTGGGGGAACGCTGGGTGGAAGGAAATTTGTGGCTCCTCTCAGATTCCAGAACTTTCTGTCACCGAAATTAGAGGAAAAATTGTTTTTTTTGGCCACATTTTGAGGTTTGCAAAGGATTCTGCGTAACAGAACCTGGTCAGAGCCCCACAAGTCACCCCATCTTAGATTCCCCTAGGTGTCTAGTTTTCAGCAATGCACAGGTTTGCTAGGTTTCCCCAGGTGCCGGCTGAGCTAGAGGCCAAAATCCATAGCTAGGCACTTTGTAAAAAACAGCTCTGTTTTCTTTTGTCAAAATGTGATGTGTCCACGTTGTGTTTTCGGACACTTCCTTTCGCGAGCGCTAGGCCTACCCACATAAGTGAGGTACCATTTTTATCGGGAGACTTGGGGGAACGTGGGGGAAGGAAATTTGTGGCTCCTCTCAGATTCCAGAACTTTCTGTCACCAAAATGAGAGGGAAATGTATTCTTTGGGCCAAATTTTGAGGTTTGCAAAGGATTCTGGGTAACAGAACCTGGTCAGAGCCCCACAAGTCACCCAATCTTAGATTCCTCCAGGTGTCTAGTTTCCAACAATGCACAGGTTTGCTAGGTTTCCCCAGGTGCCGGCTCAGCCAGAGGCCAAAATCCATAGCTAGGCACTTCGTAAAAAACAGCTCTGTTTTCTTTGTGAAAATGTGATGTGTCCAGGTTGTGTTTTCAGGCATTTCCTTTTGCGGGTGCTAGGCCTACCCACACAAGTGAGGTACCATTTTTATCGGGAGAGTTCGGGGAACGCTGGGTAGAAGGAAATTTGTGGCTCCTCTTAGATTCCAGTACTTTCTGTCACTGAAATGACAGGGAAATGAGTTTTTTGGCCAAATTTTGAGGTTTGCAAAGGATTCTGGGTAACAGATCCTACCCCATCTTGGATTCCCCTAGGTGTCTAGTTTTAACAAATGCGCAGGTTTGCTAGGTTTCCCCAGGTGCCGGCTGAGCTAGAGGCCAAAATCCACAGCTAGGCACTTTGTAAAAAACAGCTCTGTTTTCTTTGTGAAAATGTGATGTGTCCACGTTGTGTTTTCGGGCACTTCCTTTCGCGAGCGCTAGGCCTACCCACATAAGTGAGGTGCCATTTTTATCGGTAGACTTGGGGGACCGCGGGGAAGGAAATTTGTGGCTCCTCTCAGATTCCAGAACTTTCTGTCACCGAAATGAGAGGAAAAAGGGTTTTTTTTGCCAAATTTTGAGGTTTGCAAAGGAATCTGGCTAACAGAACCTGGTCAGAGCCCCACAAGTCACCCCATCTTAGATTCCCCTAGGTGTCTAGTTTTCAGCAATGCACAGGTTTGCTAAGTTTCCCCAGGTGCCGGCTGAGCTAGAGGCCAAAATCCATAGCTAGGCACTTTGTAAAAAACAGCTCTGTTTTCTTTGTGAAAATGTGATGTGTCCATGTTGTGTTTTCGGGCACTTCCTGTCGCGGGCGCTAGGCCTACCCACACAAGTGAGGTACCATTTTTATCGGGAGACTTGGGGGACCGCTGGGTGGAAGGAAATTTGTGGCTCCTCAGATGCCAGAACTTTCTGTCACCGAAATGAGCGGAAAAATTGTTTTTTTTGGCCACATTTTGAGGTTTGCAAAGGATTCTGCGTAACAGAACCTGGTCAGAGCCCCACAAGTCACCACATCTTAGATTCCCCTAGGTGTCTAGTTTTCAGCAATGCACAGGTTTGCTAGGTTTCCCCAGGTGCCGGCTGAGCTAGAGGCCAAAATCCATAGCTAGGCACTTTGTAAAAAACAGCTCTGTTTTCTTTTGTCAAAATGTGATGTGTCCACGTTGTGTTTTCGGACACTTCCTTTCGCGAGCGCTAGGCCTACCCACATAAGTGAGGTACCATTTTTATCGGGAGACTTGGGGGAACGTGGGGGAAGGAAATTTGTGGCTCCTCTCAGATTCCAGAACTTTCTGTCACCAAAATGAGAGGGAAATGTATTCTTTGGGCCAAATTTTGAGGTTTGCAAAGGATTCTGGGTAACAGAACCTGGTCAGAGCCCCACAAGTCACCCCATCTTAGATTCCTCCAGGTGTCTAGTTTCCAACAATGCACAGGTTTGCTAGGTTTCCCCAGGTGCCGGCTCAGCCAGAGGCCAAAATCCATAGCTAGGCACTTCGTAAAAAACAGCTCTGTTTTCTTTGTGAAAATGTGATGTGTCCAGGTTGTGTTTTCAGGCATTTCCTTTTGCGGGTGCTAGGCCTACCCACACAAGTGAGGTACCATTTTTATCGGGAGAGTTCGGGGAACGCTGGGTAGAAGGAAATTTGTGGCTCCTCTTAGATTCCAGTACTTTCTGTCACTGAAATGACAGGGAAATGAGTTTTTTGGCCAAATTTTGAGGTTTGCAAAGGATTCTGGGTAACAGATCCTACCCCATCTTGGATTCCCCTAGGTGTCTAGTTTTAACAAATGCGCAGGTTTGCTAGGTTTCCCCAGGTGCCGGCTGAGCTAGAGGCCAAAATCCACAGCTAGGCACTTTGTAAAAAACAGCTCTGTTTTCTTTGTGAAAATGTGATGTGTCCACGTTGTGTTTTCGGGCACTTCCTTTCGCGAGCGCTAGGCCTACCCACATAAGTGAGGTGCCATTTTTATCGGTAGACTTGGGGGACCGCGGGGAAGGAAATTTGTGGCTCCTCTCAGATTCCAGAACTTTCTGTCACCGAAATGAGAGGAAAAAGGGTTTTTTTTGCCAAATTTTGAGGTTTGCAAAGGAATCTGGCTAACAGAACCTGGTCAGAGCCCCACAAGTCACCCCATCTTAGATTCCCCTAGGTGTCTAGTTTTCAGCAATGCACAGGTTTGCTAAGTTTCCCCAGGTGCCGGCTGAGCTAGAGGCCAAAATCCATAGCTAGGCACTTTGTAAAAAACAGCTCTGTTTTCTTTGTGAAAATGTGATGTGTCCATGTTGTGTTTTCGGGCACTTCCTGTCGCGGGCGCTAGGCCTACCCACACAAGTGAGGTACCATTTTTATCGGGAGACTTGGGGGACCGCTGGGTGGAAGGAAATTTGTGGCTCCTCAGATGCCAGAACTTTCTGTCACCGAAATGAGCGGAAAAATTGTTTTTTTTGGCCACATTTTGAGGTTTGCAAAGGATTCTGTGTAACAGAACCTGGTCAGAGCCCCACAAGTCACCCCATCTTAGATTCCCCTAGGTGTCTAGTTTTCAGCAATGCACAGGTTTGCTAGGTTTCCCCAGGTGCCGGCTGAGCTAGAGGCCAAAATCCACAGCTAGGCACTTTGTAAAAAACTGCTCTGCTTTCTTTGTGAAAATGTGATGTGTACACGTTGTGTTTTGGGGCACTTCCTTTCGCGGGCGCCAGATCTACCCACACAAGTGAGGTACCATTTTTATCGGGAGACTTGGGGGAACGCTGGGTGGAAGGAAATTTGTGGCTCCTCTCGTATTCCAGAACTTTCGGTCACCGACATGAGAGGGAAAAGTGTTTTTTTGGCCACATTTTGAGGTTTGCAAAGGATTCTGGGTAACAGAACCTGGTCAGAGCCCCACAAGTCACCCCATCTTAGATTCCTCTAGGTGTCTAGTTTCCAACAATGCACAGGTTTGCTAGGTTTCCCCAGGTGCCGGCTCAGCCAGAGGCCAAAATCCATAGCTAGGCACTTCGTAAAAAACAGCTCTGTTTTCTTTGTGAAAATGTGATGTGTCAACGTTGTGTTTTCGGGCATTTCCTTTTGCGGGTGCGAGGCCTACCCACACAAGTGAGGTACCATTTTTATCAGGAGGCTTGGGGGAACGCTGGGCGGAAGGAAATTTGTGGCTCCTCTCAGATACCAGAACTTTCTGTCACCGAAATTAGAGGAAAAATTGTTTTTCTTGGCCACATTTTGAGGTTTGCAAAGGATTCTGCGTAACAGAACCTGGTCAGAGCCCCACAAGTCACCCCATCTTAGATTCCCCTAGGTGTCTAGTTTTCAGCAATGCACAGGTTTGCTAGCTTTCCCCAGGTGCCGGCTGAGCTAGAGGCCAAAATCCATAGCTAGGCACTTTGTAAAAAACAGCTCTGTTTTCTTTTGTCAAAATGTGATGTGTCCACGTTGTGTTTTCGGACACTTCCTTTCGCGAGCGCTAGGCCTACCCACATAAGTGAGGTACCATTTTTATCGGGAGACTTGGGGGAACGCGGGGGAAGGAAATTTGGGGCTCCTCTCAGATTCCAGAACTTTCTGTCACCAAAATGAGAGGGAAATGTATTCTTTGGGCCAAATTTTGAGGTTTGCAAAGGATTCTGGGTAACAGAACCTGGTCAGAGCCCCACAAGTCACCCCATCTTAGATTCCTCTAGGTGTCTAGTTTCCAACAATGCACAGGTTTGCTAGGTTTCCCCAGGTGCCGGCTCAGCCAGAGGCCAAAATCCATAGCTAGGCACTTCGTAAAAAACAGCTCTGTTTTCTTTGTGAAAATGTGATGTGTCCAGGTTGTGTTTTCAGGCATTTCCTTTTGCGGGTGCTAGGCCTACCCACACAAGTGAGGTACCATTTTTATCGGGAGACTTGGGGGAACGCTGGGAGGAAGGAAATTTGTGGCTCCTCTCAGATTCCAGAACTTTCTGTCACCAAAGTGAGAGGGAAATGTATTCTTTGGGCCAAATTTTGAGGTTTGCAGAGGATTCTGGGTAACACAAACTGGTCAGAGCCCCACAAGTCACCCACCATCTTGGATTCCCCTAGGTGTCTAGTTTTCAAAAATGTGCAGGTTTGCTCGGTTTCCACAGGTGCCGGCTGAGCTAGAGGCCAAAATCCACAGCTAGGCACTTTGTAAAAAAACAGCTATGCTTTCTTTTTGAAAATGTGATGTGTCCACGTTGTGTTTTGGGGCACTTCCTTTCGCGGGCGCTAGGTCTATCCACACAAGTGAGGTACTGTTTTTATCAGGAGACTTGGGGGAACGCTGGGTGGAAGAAAATTTGTGGCTCCTCTCAGATTCCAGAACTTTCTGTCACCAAAATGAGAGGGAAAAGTATTTTTGGGGCCAGATTTTGAGGTTTGCAAACGATTCTGGGTAACAGAACCTGGTCATGGCCCCACAAGTCACCCCATCTTAGATTCCTCTTCGTGTCTAGTTCCCAACAATGCACCGGTTTGCTAGGTTTCCCGAGGTGCCGAAAATCCACAGCTAGGCACTTCGTAAAAAACATCTATGTTTTCTTTGTTAAAATGTGATGTGTCCACATCGTGTTTTCGGGCATTTCCTTTTGCGGGTGCTAGGCCTACACACACAAGTGAGGTACCATTTTTATCGGGAGACTTGGGGGAACGCTGCGTGGAAAGAAATTTGTGGCTCCTCTCAGATTCCAGAACTTTCTGTCACCGAAATGAGAGGAAAAAGTGTTTTTTTGGGCCAAATTTTGAGGTTTGCAAAGGAATCTGGCTAACAGAACCTGGTCAGACCCCCACAAGTCACCCCATCTTAGATTCCCCTAGGTGTCTAGTTTTCAGCAATGCACAGGTTTGCTAAGTTTCCCCAGGTGCCGGCTGAGCTAGAGGCCAAAATCCACAGCAAGGCACTTTGTAAAAAACAGCTCTGTTTTCTTTGTGAAAATGTGATGTGTCCACGTTGTGTTTTCGGGCTCTTCCTTTCGCGGGCGCTAGGCCTACCCACACAAGTGAGGTACCATTTTTATCGGGAGACTTGGGGGAACGCTGGGTGGAAGGAAATTCGTGGCTCCTCAGATGCCAGAACGTTCTGTCACCGAAATGAGAGGAAAAATTGTTTTTTTTGGCCACATTTTGAGGTTTGCAAAGGATTCTGCGTAACAGAACCTGGTCAGAGCCCCACAAGTCACCCCATCTTAGATTCCCCTAGGTGTCTAGTTTTCATCAATGCACAGGTTTGCTAGGTTACCCCAGGTGCCGGCTGAGCTAGAGGCCAAAATCCACAGCTAGGCACTTTGTAAAAAACTGCTCTGCTTTCTTTGTGAAAATGTGATGTGTACACGTTGTGTTTTGGGGCACTTCCTTTCACGGGCGCTAGATCTACCCACACAAGTGAGGTACCATTTTTATCGGGAGACTTGGGGGAACGCTGGGTGGAAGGAAATTTGTGGCTCCTCTCGTATTCCAGAACTTTCGGTCACCGAAATGAGAGGGAAAAGTGTTTTTTTGGCCAAATTTTGAGGTTTGCAAAGGATTCTGGGTAACAGAACCTGGTCAGAGCCCCACAAGTCACCCCATCTTAGATTCCTCTAGGTGTCTAGTTTCCAACAATGCACAGGTTTGCTAGGTTTCCCCAGGTGCCGGCTCAGCCAGAGGCCAAAATCCATAGCTAGGCACTTCGTAAAAAACAGCTCTGTTTTCTTTGTGAAAATGTGATGTGTCAACGTTGTGTTTTCGGGCATTTCCTTTTGCGGGTGCTAGGCCTACCCACACAAGTGAGGTACCATTTTTATCGGGAGGCTTGGGGGAACGCTGGGTGGAAGGAAATTTGTGGCTCCTCTTAGATTCCAGTACTTTCTGTCACTGAAATGAGAGGGAAATGAGTTTTTGGCCAAATTTTGAGGTTTGCAAAGGATTCTGGGTAACAGATCCTACCCCATCTTGGATTCCCCTAGGTGTCTAGTTTTAACAAATGCGCAGGTTTGCTAGGTTTCCCCAGGTGCCGGCTGAGCTAGAGGCCAAAATCCACAGCTAGGCACTTTGTAAAAAACAGCTCTGCTTTCTTTGTGAAAATGTGATGTGTCCACGTTGTGTTTTGGGGCACTTCCTTTTGCGGGTGCTAGGCCTACCACCACAAGTGAGGTACCGTTTTTATAAGAAGAGTTGGGGGAACGCTGGGTGGAAGGAAATTTGTGGCTCCTCTCAGATTCCAGAACTTTCTGTCACCAAAATGAGAGGGATATGTATTCTTTGGGCCAAATTTTGAGGTCTGCAAAGGATTCTGGGTAACAGAACCTGGTCAGAGCCCCACAAGTCACCCCATCTTAGATTCCTCTAGGTGTCTAGTTTCCAACAATGCACAGGTTTGCTAGGTTTCCCCAGGTGCCGGCTCAGCCAGAGGCCAAAATCCATAGCTAGGCACTTCGTAAAAAACAGCTCTGTTTTCTTTGTGAAAATGTGATGTGTCCACGTTGTGTTTTCGGGCACTTCCTTTTGCTGGTGCTAGGTCTACCACCACAAGTGAGGTACCGTTTTTATAAGAAGAGTTGGGGGAACGCTGGGTGGAAGGAAATTTGTGGCTTCTCTCAGATTCCAGAACTTTCTGTCACCAAAATGAGAGGGAAATGTATTCTTTGGGCCAAATTTTGAGGTCTGCAAAGGATTCTGGGTAACAGAACCTGGTCAGAGCCCCACAAGTCACCCCATCTTAGATTCCTCTAGGTGTCTAGTTTCCAACAATGCACAGGTTTGCTAGGTTTCCCCAGCTGCCGGCTCAGCTAGAGGCCAAAATCTATAGCTAGGCACTTCGTAAAAAACAGCTCTGTTTTCTTTGTGAAAATGTGATGTGTCCACGTTGTGTTTTCGGGCATTTCCTTTTGCGGGTGCTAGGCCTACCTACCCACAAAAGTGAGGTACGATTTTTATCGGGAGGCTTGGGGGAACGCTGGGTGGAAGGAAATTTGTGGCTCCTCTCAGATGCCAGAACTTTCTGTCACCAAAATGAGAGGGAAATGTATTCTTTGGGCCAAATTTTGAGGTTTCCAAAGGATTCTGGGTAACAGAACCTGGTCAAAGCCCCACAAGTCACCCCATCTTAGATTCCCCTAGGTGTCTAGTTTTCAGCAATGCCCAGGTTTGCTAGGTTTCCCCAGGTGCCGGATGAGCTACAGGCCAAAGTCCACAGCTAGGCACTTTGTAAAAAACAGCTCTGTTTTCTTTGTGAAAATGTGATGTGTCCACGTTGTGTTTTCGGGCACTTCCTTTCGCGAGCGCTAGGCCTACCCACATAAGTGAGGTGCCATTTTTATCAGTAGACTTGGGGGACCGCGGGGAAAGAAATTTGTGGCTCCTCTCAGATTCCAGAACTTTCTGTCACCGAAATGAGAGGAAAAAGTGTTTTTTTGGGCCAAATTTTGAGGTTTGCAAAGGAATCTGGCTAACAGAACCTGGTCAGAGCCCCACAAGTCACCCCATCTTAGATTCCCCTAGGTGTCTAGTTTTCAGCAATGCACAGGTTTGCTAAGTTTCCCCAGGTGCCGGCTGAGCTAGAGGCCAAAATCCACAGCAAGGCACTTTGTAAAAAACAGCTCTGTTTTCTTTGTGAAAATGTGATGTGTCCACGTTGTGTTTTCGGGCACTTCCTTTCGCGGGCGCTAGGCCTACCCACACAAGTGAGGTACCATTTTTATCGGGAGACTTGGGGGAACGCTGGGTGGAAGGAAATTTGTGGCTCCTCTCGTATTCCAGAACTTTCGGTCACCGAAATGAGAGGGAAAAGTGTTTTTTTGGCCAAATTTTGAGGTTTGCAAAGGATTCTGGGTAACAGAACCTGGTCAGAGCCCCACAAGTCACCCCATCTTAGATTCCTCTAGGTGTCTAGTTTCCAACAATGCACAGGTTTGCTAGGTTTCCCCAGGTGCCGGCTCAGCCAGAGGCCAAAATCCATAGCTAGGCACTTTGTAAAAAACAGCTCTGTTGTCTTTTGTCAAAATGTGATGTGTCCATGTTGTGTTTTCGGACACTTTCTTTCGCGAGCGCTAGGCCTACCCACATAAGTGAGGTACCATTTTTATCGGGAGACTTGGGGGAACGCGGGGGAAGGAAATTTGTGGCTCCTCTCAGATTCCAGAACTTTCTGTCACCAAAATGAGAGGGAAATGTATTCTTTGGGCCACATTTTGAGGTTTGCAAAGGATTCTGGGTAACAGAACCTGGTCAGAGCCCCACAAGTCACCCCATCTTAGATTCCTCTAGGTGTCTAGTTTCCAACAATGCACAGGTTTGCTAGGTTTCCCCAGGTGCCGGATGAGCTAGAGGCCAAAGTCCACAGCTAGGCACTTTGTAAAAAACAGCTCTGTTTTCTTTGTGAAAATGTGATGTGTCCACGTTGTGTTTTCGGGCACTTCCTTTCGCGAGCGCTAGGCCTACCCACATAAGTGAGGTGCCATTTTTATCGGTAGACTTGGGGGACCGCGGGGAAGGAAATTTGTGGCTCCTCTCAGATTCCAGAACTTTCTGTCACCGAAATTAGAGGAAAAAGTGTTTTTTTGGGCAAAATTTTGAGGTTTGCAAAGGAATCTGGCTAACAGAACCTGGTCAGAGCCCCACAAGTCACCCCATCTTAGATTCCCCTAGGTGTCTAGTTTTCAGCAATGCACAGGTTTGCTAAGTTTCCCCAGGTGCCGGCTGAGCTAGAGGCCAAAATCCACAGCAAGGCACTTTGTAAAAAACAGCTCTGTTTTCTTTGTGAAAATGTGATGTGTCCACGTTGTGTTTTTGGGCACTTCCTTTCGCGGGCGCTAGGCCTACCCACACAAGTGAGGTACCATTTTTATCGGGAGACTTGGGGGAACGCTGGGTGGAAGGAAATTTGTGGCTCCTCAGATGCCAGAACTTTCTGTCACCGAAATGAGCGGAAAAATAGTTTTTTTTGGCCACATTTTGAGGTTTGCAAAGGATTCTGCGTAACAGAACCTGGTCAGAGCCCCACAAGTCACCCCATCTTAGATTCCCCTAGGTGTCTAGTTTTCAGCAATGCACAGGTTTGCTAGGTTTCCCCAGGTGCCGGCTGAGCTAGAGGCCAAAATCCACAGCTAGGCACTTTGTAAAAAACTGCTCTGCTTTCTTTGTGAAAATGTGATGTGTACACGTTGTGTTTTGGGGCACTTCCTTTCGCGGGCGCTAGATCTAACCACACAAGTGAGGTACCATTTTTATCGGGAGACTTGGGGGAACGCTGGGTGTAAGGAAATTTGTGGCTCCTCTCGTATTCCAGAACTTTCGGTCACCGAAATGAGAGGGAAAAGTGTTTTTTTGGCCAAATTTTGAGGTTTTCAAAGGATTCTGGGTAACAGAACCTGGTCAGAGCCCCACAAGTCACCCCATCTTAGATTCCTCTAGGTGTCTAGTTTCCAACAATGCCCAGGTTTGCTAGGTTTCCCCAGGTGCCGGCTCAGCCAGAGGCCATAATCCATAGCTAGGCACTTCGTAAAAAACAGCTCTGTTTTCATGGTGAAAATGTGATGTGTCAACGTTGTGTTTTCGGGCATTTCCTTTTGCGGGTGCTAGGCCTACCCACACAAGTGAGGTACCATTTTTATCAGGAGGCTTGGGGGAACGCTGGGTGGAAGGAAATTTGTGGCTCCTCTCAGATTCCAGAACTTTCTGTCACCGAAATTAGAGGAAAAATTGTTTTTTTTGGCCACATTTTGAGGTTTGCAAAGGATTCTGCGTAACAGAACCTGGTCAGAGCCCCACAAGTCACCCCATCTTAGATTCCCCTAGGTGTCTAGTTTTCAGCAATGCACAGGTTTGCTAGGTTTCCCCAGGTGCCGGCTGAGCTAGAGGCCAAAATCCATAGCTAGGCACTTTGTAAAAAACAGCTCTGTTTTCTTTTGTCAAAATGTGATGTGTCCACGTTGTGTTTTCGGACACTTCCTTTCGCGAGCGCTAGGCCTACCCACATAAGTGAGGTACCATTTTTATCGGGAGACTTGGGGGAACGTGGGGGAAGGAAATTTGTGGCTCCTCTCAGATTCCAGAACTTTCTGTCACCAAAATGAGAGGGAAATGTATTCTTTGGGCCAAATTTTGAGGTTTGCAAAGGATTCTGGGTAACAGAACCTGGTCAGAGCCCCACAAGTCACCCCATCTTAGATTCCTCTAGGTGTCTAGTTTCCAACAATGCACAGGTTTGCTAGGTTTCCCCAGGTGCCGGCTCAGACAGAGGCCAAAATCCATAGCTAGGCACTTCGTAAAAAACAGCTCTGTTTTCTTTGTGAAAATGTGATGTGTCCAGGTTGTGTTTTCAGGCATTTCCTTTTGCGGGTGCTAGGCCTACCCACACAAGTGAGGTACCATTTTTATCGGGAGAGTTCGGGGAACGCTGGGTAGAAGGAAATTTGTGGCTCCTCTTAGATTCCAGTACTTTCTGTCACTGAAATGACAGGGAAATGAGTTTTTTGGCCAAATTTTGAGGTTTGCAAAGGATTCTGGGTAACAGATCCTACCCCATCTTGGATTCCCCTAGGTGTCTAGTTTTAACAAATGCGCAGGTTTGCTAGGTTTCCCCAGGTGCCGGCTGAGCTAGAGGCCAAAATCCACAGCTAGGCACTTTGTAAAAAACAGCTCTGTTTTCTTTGTGAAAATGTGATGTGTCCACGTTGTGTTTTCGGGCACTTCCTTTCGCGAGCGCTAGGCCTACCCACATAAGTGAGGTGCCATTTTTATCGGTAGACTTGGGGGACCGCGGGGAAGGAAATTTGTGGCTCCTCTCAGATTCCAGAACTTTCTGTCACCGAAATGAGAGGAAAAAGTGTTTTTTTGGGCCAAATTTTGAGGTTTGCAAAGGAATCTGGCTAACAGAACCTGGTCAGAGCCCCACAAGTCACCCCATCTTAGATTCCCCTAGGTGTCTAGTTTTCAGCAATTCACAGGTTTGCTAGGTTTCCCCAGGTGCCGGCTGAGCTAGAGGCCAAAATCCATAGCTAGGCACTTTGTAAAAAACAGCTCTGTTTTCTTTGTGAAAATGTGATGTGTCCATGTTGTGTTTTCGGGCACTTCCTGTCGCGGGCGCTAGGCCTACCCACACAAGTGAGGTACCATTTTTATCGGGAGACTTGGGGGAACGCTGGGTGGAAGGAAATTTGTGGCTCCTCAGATGCCAGAACTTTCTGTCACCGAAATGAGCGGAAAAATTGTTTTTTTTGGCCACATTTTGAGGTTTGCAAAGGATTCTGTGTAACAGAACCTGGTCAGAGCCCCACAAGTCACCCCATCTTAGATTCCCCTAGGTGTCTAGTTTTCAGCAATGCACAGGTTTGCTAGGTTTCCCCAGGTGCCGGCTGAGCTAGAGGCCAAAATCCACAGCTAGGCACTTTGTAAAAAACTGCTCTGCTTTCTTTGTGAAAATGTGATGTGTACACGTTGTGTTTTGGGGCACTTCCTTTCGCGGGCGCCAGATCTACCCACACAAGTGAGGTACCATTTTTATCGGGAGACTTGGGGGAACGCTGGGTGGAAGGAAATTTGTGGCTCCTCTCGTATTCCAGAACTTTCGGTCACCGACATGAGAGGGAAAAGTGTTTTTTTGGCCACATTTTGAGGTTTGCAAAGGATTCTGGGTAACAGAACCTGGTCAGAGCCCCACAAGTCACCCCATCTTAGATTCCTCTAGGTGTCTAGTTTCCAACAATGCACAGGTTTGCTAGGTTTCCCCAGGTGCCGGCTCAGCCAGAGGCCAAAATCCATAGCTAGGCACTTCGTAAAAAACAGCTCTGTTTTCTTTGTGAAAATGTGATGTGTCAACGTTGTGTTTTCGGGCATTTCCTTTTGCGGGTGCGAGGCCTACCCACACAAGTGAGGTACCATTTTTATCAGGAGGCTTGGGGGAACGCTGGGCGGAAGGAAATTTGTGGCTCCTCTCAGATACCAGAACTTTCTGTCACCGAAATTAGAGGAAAAATTGTTTTTCTTGGCCACATTTTGAGGTTTGCAAAGGATTCTGCGTAACAGAACCTGGTCAGAGCCCCACAAGTCACCCCATCTTAGATTCCCCTAGGTGTCTAGTTTTCAGCAATGCACAGGTTTGCTAGCTTTCCCCAGGTGCCGGCTGAGCTAGAGGCCAAAATCCATAGCTAGGCACTTTGTAAAAAACAGCTCTGTTTTCTTTTGTCAAAATGTGATGTGTCCACGTTGTGTTTTCGGACACTTCCTTTCGCGAGCGCTAGGCCTACCCACATAAGTGAGGTACCATTTTTATCGGGAGACTTGGGGGAACGCGGGGGAAGGAAATTTGGGGCTCCTCTCAGATTCCAGAACTTTCTGTCACCAAAATGAGAGGGAAATGTATTCTTTGGGCCAAATTTTGAGGTTTGCAAAGGATTCTGGGTAACAGAACCTGGTCAGAGCCCCACAAGTCACCCCATCTTAGATTCCTCTAGGTGTCTAGTTTCCAACAATGCACAGGTTTGCTAGGTTTCCCCAGGTGCCGGCTCAGCCAGAGGCCAAAATCCATAGCTAGGCACTTCGTAAAAAACAGCTCTGTTTTCTTTGTGAAAATGTGATGTGTCCAGGTTGTGTTTTCAGGCATTTCCTTTTGCGGGTGCTAGGCCTACCCACACAAGTGAGGTACCATTTTTATCGGGAGACTTGGGGGAACGCTGGGAGGAAGGAAATTTGTGGCTCCTCTCAGATTCCAGAACTTTCTGTCACCAAAGTGAGAGGGAAATGTATTCTTTGGGCCAAATTTTGAGGTTTGCAGAGGATTCTGGGTAACACAAACTGGTCAGAGCCCCACAAGTCACCCACCATCTTGGATTCCCCTAGGTGTCTAGTTTTCAAAAATGTGCAGGTTTGCTCGGTTTCCACAGGTGCCGGCTGAGCTAGAGGCCAAAATCCACAGCTAGGCACTTTGTAAAAAAACAGCTATGCTTTCTTTTTGAAAATGTGATGTGTCCACGTTGTGTTTTGGGGCACTTCCTTTCGCGGGCGCTAGGTCTATCCACACAAGTGAGGTACTGTTTTTATCAGGAGACTTGGGGGAACGCTGGGTGGAAGAAAATTTGTGGCTCCTCTCAGATTCCAGAACTTTCTGTCACCAAAATGAGAGGGAAAAGTATTTTTGGGGCCAGATTTTGAGGTTTGCAAACGATTCTGGGTAACAGAACCTGGTCATGGCCCCACAAGTCACCCCATCTTAGATTCCTCTTCGTGTCTAGTTCCCAACAATGCACCGGTTTGCTAGGTTTCCCGAGGTGCCGAAAATCCACAGCTAGGCACTTCGTAAAAAACATCTATGTTTTCTTTGTTAAAATGTGATGTGTCCACATCGTGTTTTCGGGCATTTCCTTTTGCGGGTGCTAGGCCTACACACACAAGTGAGGTACCATTTTTATCGGGAGACTTGGGGGAACGCTGGGTGGAAAGAAATTTGTGGCTCCTCTCAGATTCCAGAACTTTCTGTCACCGAAATGAGAGGAAAAAGTGTTTTTTTGGGCCAAATTTTGAGGTTTGCAAAGGAATCTGGCTAACAGAACCTGGTCAGACCCCCACAAGTCACCCCATCTTAGATTCCCCTAGGTGTCTAGTTTTCAGCAATGCACAGGTTTGCTAAGTTTCCCCAGGTGCCGGCTGAGCTAGAGGCCAAAATCCACAGCAAGGCACTTTGTAAAAAACAGCTCTGTTTTCTTTGTGAAAATGTGATGTGTCCACGTTGTGTTTTCGGGCACTTCCTTTCGCGGGCGCTAGGCCTACCCACACAAGTGAGGTACCATTTTTATCGGGAGACTTGGGGGAACGCTGGGTGGAAGGAAATTCGTGGCTCCTCAGATGCCAGAACTTTCTGTCACTGAAATGAGAGGGAAATGAGTTTTTTGGCCAAATTTTGAGGTTTGCAAAGGATTCTGGGTAACAGATCCTACCCCATCTTGGATTCCCCTAGGTGTCTAGTTTTAACAAATGCGCAGGTTTGCTAGGTTTCCCCAGGTGCCGGCTGAGCTAGAGGCCAAAATCCACAGCTAGGCACTTTGTAAAAAACAGCTATGCTTTCTTTGTGAAAATGTGATGTGTTCACGTTGTGTTTTGGGGCACTTCCTTTTGCGGGTGCTAGGCCTACCACCACAAGTGAGGTACCGTTTTTATAAGAAGAGTTGGGGGAACGCTGGGTGGAAGGAAATTTGTGGCTCCTCTCAGATTCCAGAACTTTCTGTCACCAAAATGAGAGGGATATGTATTCTTTGGGCCAAATTTTGAGGTCTGCAAAGGATTCTGGGTAACAGAACCTGGTCAGAGCCCCACAAGTCACCCCATCTTAAATTCCTCTAGGTGTCTAGTTTCCAACAATGCACAGGTTTGCTAGGTTTCCCCAGGTGCCGGCTCAGCCAGAGGCCAAAATCCATAGCTAGGCACTTCGGAAAAAACAGCTCTGTTTTCTTTGTGAAAATGTGATGTGTCCACGTTGTGTTTTCGGGCACTTCCTTTTGCTGGTGCTAGGCCTACCACCACAAGTGAGGTACCGTTTTTATAAGAAGAGTTGGGGGAACGCTGGGTGGAAGGAAATTTGTGGCTCCTCTCAGATTCCAGAACTTTCTGTCACCAAAATGAGAGGGAAATGTATTCTTTGGGCCAAATTTTGAGGTCTGCAAAGGATTCTGGGTAACAGAACCTGGTCAGAGCCCCACAAGTCACCCCATCTTAGATTCCTCTAGGTGTCTAGTTTCCAACAATGCACAGGTTTGCTAGGTTTCCCCAGCTGCCGGCTCAGCCAGAGGCCAAAATCTATAGCTAGGCACTTCGTAAAAAACAGCTCTGTTTTCTTTGTGAAAATGTGATGTGTCCACGTTGTGTTTTCGGGCATTTCCTTTTGCGGGTGCTAGGCCTACCTACCCACAAAAGTGAGGTACGATTTTTATCGGGAGGCTTGGGGGAACGCTGGGTGGAAGGAAATTTGTGGCTCCTCTCAGATGCCAGAACTTTCTGTCACCAAAATGAGAGGGAAATTTATTCTTTGGGCCAAATTTTGAGGTTTCCAAAGGATTCTGGGTAACAGAACCTGGTCAAAGCCCCACAAGTCACCCCATCTTAGATTCCCCTAGGTGTCTAGTTTTCAGCAATGCCCAGGTTTGCTAGGTTTCCCCAGGTGCCGGATGAGCTATAGGCCAAAGTCCACAGCTAGGCACTTTGTAAAAAACAGCTCTGTTTTCTTTGTGAAAATGTGATGTGTCCACGTTGTGTTTTCGGGCACTTCCTTTCGCGAGCGCTAGGCCTACCCACATAAGTGAGGTGCCATTTTTATCGGTAGACTTGGGGGACCGCGGGGAAAGAAATTTGTGGCTCCTCTCAGATTCCAGAACTTTCTGTCACCGAAATGAGAGGAAAAAGTGTTTTTTTGGGCCAAATTTTGAGGTTTGCAAAGGAATCTGGCTAACAGAACCTGGTCAGAGCCCCACAAGTCACCCCATCTTAGATTCCCCTAGGTGTCTAGTTTTCAGCAATGCACAGGTTTGCTAAGTTTCCCCAGGTGCCGGCTGAGCTAGAGGCCAAAATCCACAGCAAGGCACTTTGTAAAAAACAGCTCTGTTTTCTTTGTGAAAATGTGATGTGTCCACGTTGTGTTTTCGGGCACTTCCTTTCGCGGGCGCTAGGCCTACCCACACAAGTGAGGTACCATTTTTATCGGGAGACTTGGGGGAACGCTGGGTGGAAGGAAATTTGTGGCTCCTCTCGTATTCCAGAACTTTCGGTCACCGAAATGAGAGGGAAAAGTGTTTTTTTGGCCAAATTTTGAGGTTTGCAAAGGATTCTGGGTAACAGAACCTGGTCAGAGCCCCACAAGTCACCCCATCTTAGATTCCTCTAGGTGTCTAGTTTCCAACAATGCACAGGTTTGCTAGGTTTCCCCAGGTGCCGGCTCAGCCAGAGGCCAAAATCCATAGCTAGGCACGTCGTAAAAAACAGCTCTGTTTTCTTTGTGAAAATGTGATGTGTCAACGTTGTGTTTTCGGGCATTTCCTTTTGCGGGTGCTAGGCCTACCCACACAAGTGAGGTACCATTTTTATCAGGAGGCTTGGGGGAACGCTGGGTGGAAGGAAATTTGTGGCTCCTCTCAGATTCCAGAACTTTCTGTCACCGAAATTAGAGGAAAAATTGTTTTTTTTGGCCACATTTTGAGGTTTGCAAAGGATTCTGCGTAACAGAACCTGGTCAGAGCCCCACAAGTCACCCCATCTTAGATTCCCCTAGGTGTCTAGTTTTCAGCAATGCACAGGTTTGCTAGGTTTCCCCAGGTGCCGGCTGAGCTAGAGGCCAAAATCCATAGCTAGGCACTTTGTAAAAAACAGCTCTGTTTTCTTTTGTCAAAATGTGATGTGTCCACGTTGTGTTTTCGGACACTTTCTTTCGCGAGCGCTAGGCCTACCCACATAAGTGAGGTACCATTTTTATCGGGAGACTTGGGGGAACGCGGGGGAAGGAAATTTGTGGCTCCTCTCAGATTCCAGAACTTTCTGTCACCAAAATGAGAGGGAAATGTATTCTTTGGGCCAAATTTTGAGGTTTGCAAAGGATTCTGGGTAACAGAACCTGGTCAGAGCCCCACAAGTCACCCCATCTTAGATTCCTCTAGGTGTCTAGTTTCCAACAATGCACAGGTTTGCTAGGTTTCCCCAGGTGCCGGATGAGCTAGAGGCTAAAGTCCACAGCTAGGCACTTTGTAAAAAACAGCTCTGTTTTCTTTGTGAAAATGTGATGTGTCCACGTTGTGTTTTCGGGCACTTCCTTTCGCGAGCGCTAGGCCTACCCACATAAGTGAGGTGCCATTTTTATCGGTAGACTTGGGGGACCGCGGGGAAGGAAATTTGTGGCTCCTCTCAGATTCCAGAACTTTCTGTCACCGAAATTAGAGGAAAAAGTGTTTTTTTGGGCCAAATTTTGAGGTTTGCAAAGGAATCTGGCTAACAGAACCTGGTCAGAGCCCCACAAGTCACCCCATCTTAGATTCCCCTAGGTGTCTAGTTTTCAGCAATGCACAGGTTTGCTAAGTTTCCCCAGGTGCCGGCTGAGCTAGAGGCCAAAATCCACAGCAAGGCACTTTGTAAAAAACAGCTCTGTTTTCTTTGTGAAAATGTGATGTGTCCACGTTGTGTTTTCGGGCACTTCCTTTCGCGGGCGCTAGGCCTACCCACACAAGTGAGGTACCATTTTTATCGGGAGACTTGGGGGAACGCTGGGTGGAAGGAAATTTGTGGCTCCTCAGATGCCAGAACTTTCTGTCACCGAAATGAGCGGAAAAATAGTTTTTTTGGGCCACATTTTGAGGTTTGCAAAGGATTCTGCGTAACAGAACCTGGTCAGAGCCCCACAAGTCACCCCATCTTAGATTCCCCTAGGTGTCTAGTTTTCAGCAATGCACAGGTTTGCTAGGTTTCCCCAGGTGCCGGCTGAGCTAGAGGCCAAAATCCACAGCTAGGCACTTTGTAAAAAACTGCTCTGCTTTCTTTGTGAAAATGTGATGTGTACACGTTGTGTTTTGGGGCACTTCCTTTCGCGGGCGCTAGATCTACCCACACAAGTGAGGTACCATTTTTATCGGGAGACTTGGGGGAACGCTGGGTGTAAGGAAATTTGTGGCTCCTCTCGTATTCCAGAACTTTCGGTCACCGAAATGAGAGGGAAAAGTGTTTTTTTGGCCAAATTTTGAGGTTTGCAAAGGATTCTGGGTAACAGAACCTGGTCAGAGCCCCACAAGTCACCCCATCTTAGATTCCTCTAGGTGTCTAGTTTCCAACAATGCCCAGGTTTGCTAGGTTTCCCCAGGTGCCGGCTCAGCCAGAGGCCAAAATCCATAGCTAGGCACTTCGTAAAAAACAGCTCTGTTTTCTTTGTGAAAATGTGATGTGTCAACGTTGTGTTTTCGGGCATTTCCTTTTGCGGGTGCTAGGCCTACCCACACAAGTGAGGTACCATTTTTATCAGGAGGCTTGGGGGAACGCTGGGTGGAAGGAAATTTGTGGCTCCTCTCAGATTCCAGAACTTTCTGTCACCGAAATTAGAGGAAAAATTGTTTTTTTTGGCCACATTTTGAGGTTTGCAAAGGATTCTGCGTAACAGAACCTGGTCAGAGCCCCACAAGTCACCCCATCTTAGATTCCCCTAGGTGTCTAGTTTTCAGCAATGCACAGGTTTGCTAGGTTTCCCCAGGTGCCGGCTGAGCTAGAGGCCAAAATCCATAGCTAGGCACTTTGTAAAAAACAGCTCTGTTTTCTTTTGTCAAAATGTGATGTGTCCACGTTGTGTTTTCGGACACTTCCTTTCGCGAGCGCTAGGCCTACCCACATAAGTGAGGTACCATTTTTATCGGGAGACTTGGGGGAACGTGGGGGAAGGAAATTTGTGGCTCCTCTCAGATTCCAGAACTTTCTGTCACCAAAATGAGAGGGAAATGTATTCTTTGGGCCAAATTTTGAGGTTTGCAAAGGATTCTGGGTAACAGAACCTGGTCAGAGCCCCACAAGTCACCCAATCTTAGATTCCTCCAGGTGTCTAGTTTCCAACAATGCACAGGTTTGCTAGGTTTCCCCAGGTGCCGGCTCAGCCAGAGGCCAAAATCCATAGCTAGGCACTTCGTAAAAAACAGCTCTGTTTTCTTTGTGAAAATGTGATGTGTCCAGGTTGTGTTTTCAGGCATTTCCTTTTGCGGGTGCTAGGCCTACCCACACAAGTGAGGTACCATTTTTATCGGGAGAGTTCGGGGAACGCTGGGTAGAAGGAAATTTGTGGCTCCTCTTAGATTCCAGTACTTTCTGTCACTGAAATGACAGGGAAATGAGTTTTTTGGCCAAATTTTGAGGTTTGCAAAGGATTCTGGGTAACAGATCCTACCCCATCTTGGATTCCCCTAGGTGTCTAGTTTTAACAAATGCGCAGGTTTGCTAGGTTTCCCCAGGTGCCGGCTGAGCTAGAGGCCAAAATCCACAGCTAGGCACTTTGTAAAAAACAGCTCTGTTTTCTTTGTGAAAATGTGATGTGTCCACGTTGTGTTTTCGGGCACTTCCTTTCGCGAGCGCTAGGCCTACCCACATAAGTGAGGTGCCATTTTTATCGGTAGACTTGGGGGACCGCGGGGAAGGAAATTTGTGGCTCCTCTCAGATTCCAGAACTTTCTGTCACCGAAATGAGAGGAAAAAGGGTTTTTTTTGCCAAATTTTGAGGTTTGCAAAGGAATCTGGCTAACAGAACCTGGTCAGAGCCCCACAAGTCACCCCATCTTAGATTCCCCTAGGTGTCTAGTTTTCAGCAATGCACAGGTTTGCTAAGTTTCCCCAGGTGCCGGCTGAGCTAGAGGCCAAAATCCATAGCTAGGCACTTTGTAAAAAACAGCTCTGTTTTCTTTGTGAAAATGTGATGTGTCCATGTTGTGTTTTCGGGCACTTCCTGTCGCGGGCGCTAGGCCTACCCACACAAGTGAGGTACCATTTTTATCGGGAGACTTGGGGGACCGCTGGGTGGAAGGAAATTTGTGGCTCCTCAGATGCCAGAACTTTCTGTCACCGAAATGAGCGGAAAAATTGTTTTTTTTGGCCACATTTTGAGGTTTGCAAAGGATTCTGCGTAACAGAACCTGGTCAGAGCCCCACAAGTCACCACATCTTAGATTCCCCTAGGTGTCTAGTTTTCAGCAATGCACAGGTTTGCTAGGTTTCCCCAGGTGCCGGCTGAGCTAGAGGCCAAAATCCATAGCTAGGCACTTTGTAAAAAACAGCTCTGTTTTCTTTTGTCAAAATGTGATGTGTCCACGTTGTGTTTTCGGACACTTCCTTTCGCGAGCGCTAGGCCTACCCACATAAGTGAGGTACCATTTTTATCGGGAGACTTGGGGGAACGTGGGGGAAGGAAATTTGTGGCTCCTCTCAGATTCCAGAACTTTCTGTCACCAAAATGAGAGGGAAATGTATTCTTTGGGCCAAATTTTGAGGTTTGCAAAGGATTCTGGGTAACAGAACCTGGTCAGAGCCCCACAAGTCACCCCATCTTAGATTCCTCCAGGTGTCTAGTTTCCAACAATGCACAGGTTTGCTAGGTTTCCCCAGGTGCCGGCTCAGCCAGAGGCCAAAATCCATAGCTAGGCACTTCGTAAAAAACAGCTCTGTTTTCTTTGTGAAAATGTGATGTGTCCAGGTTGTGTTTTCAGGCATTTCCTTTTGCGGGTGCTAGGCCTACCCACACAAGTGAGGTACCATTTTTATCGGGAGAGTTCGGGGAACGCTGGGTAGAAGGAAATTTGTGGCTCCTCTTAGATTCCAGTACTTTCTGTCACTGAAATGACAGGGAAATGAGTTTTTTGGCCAAATTTTGAGGTTTGCAAAGGATTCTGGGTAACAGATCCTACCCCATCTTGGATTCCCCTAGGTGTCTAGTTTTAACAAATGCGCAGGTTTGCTAGGTTTCCCCAGGTGCCGGCTGAGCTAGAGGCCAAAATCCACAGCTAGGCACTTTGTAAAAAACAGCTCTGTTTTCTTTGTGAAAATGTGATGTGTCCACGTTGTGTTTTCGGGCACTTCCTTTCGCGAGCGCTAGGCCTACCCACATAAGTGAGGTGCCATTTTTATCGGTAGACTTGGGGGACCGCGGGGAAGGAAATTTGTGGCTCCTCTCAGATTCCAGAACTTTCTGTCACCGAAATGAGAGGAAAAAGGGTTTTTTTTGCCAAATTTTGAGGTTTGCAAAGGAATCTGGCTAACAGAACCTGGTCAGAGCCCCACAAGTCACCCCATCTTAGATTCCCCTAGGTGTCTAGTTTTCAGCAATGCACAGGTTTGCTAAGTTTCCCCAGGTGCCGGCTGAGCTAGAGGCCAAAATCCATAGCTAGGCACTTTGTAAAAAACAGCTCTGTTTTCTTTGTGAAAATGTGATGTGTCCATGTTGTGTTTTCGGGCACTTCCTGTCGCGGGCGCTAGGCCTACCCACACAAGTGAGGTACCATTTTTATCGGGAGACTTGGGGGACCGCTGGGTGGAAGGAAATTTGTGGCTCCTCAGATGCCAGAACTTTCTGTCACCGAAATGAGCGGAAAAATTGTTTTTTTTGGCCACATTTTGAGGTTTGCAAAGGATTCTGCGTAACAGAACCTGGTCAGAGCCCCACAAGTCACCACATCTTAGATTCCCCTAGGTGTCTAGTTTTCAGCAATGCACAGGTTTGCTAGGTTTCCCCAGGTGCCGGCTGAGCTAGAGGCCAAAATCCACAGCTAGGCACTTTGTAAAAAACTGCTCTGCTTTCTTTGTGAAAATGTGATGTGTACACGTTGTGTTTTGGGGCACTTCCTTTCGCGGGCGCCAGATCTACCCACACAAGTGAGGTACCATTTTTATCGGGAGACTTGGGGGAACGCTGGGTGGAAGGAAATTTGTGGCTCCTCTCGTATTCCAGAACTTTCGGTCACCGACATGAGAGGGAAAAGTGTTTTTTTGGCCACATTTTGAGGTTTGCAAAGGATTCTGGGTAACAGAACCTGGTCAGAGCCCCACAAGTCACCCCATCTTAGATTCCTCTAGGTGTCTAGTTTCCAACAATGCACAGGTTTGCTAGGTTTCCCCAGGTGCCGGCTCAGCCAGAGGCCAAAATCCATAGCTAGGCACTTCGTAAAAAACAGCTCTGTTTTCTTTGTGAAAATGTGATGTGTCAACGTTGTGTTTTCGGGCATTTCCTTTTGCGGGTGCTAGGCCTACCCACACAAGTGAGGTACCATTTTTATCAGGAGGCTTGGGGGAACGCTGGGTGGAAGGAAATTTGTGGCTCCTCTCAGATACCAGAACTTTCTGTCACCGAAATTAGAGGAAAAATTGTTTTTTTTGGCCACATTTTGAGGTTTGCAAAGGATTCTGCGTAACAGAACCTGGTCAGAGCCCCACAAGTCACCCCATCTTAGATTCCCCTAGGTGTCTAGTTTTCAGCAATGCACAGGTTTGCAAGGTTTTCCCAGGTGCCGGCTGAGCTAGAGGCCAAAATCCATAGCTAGGCACTTTGTAAAAAACAGCTCTGTTTTCTTTTGTCAAAATGTGATGTGTCCACGTTGTGTTTTCGGACACTTCCTTTCGCGAGCGCTAGGCCTACCCACATAAGTGAGGTACCATTTTTATCGGGAGACTTGGGGGAATGCGGGGGAAGGAAATTTGTGGCTCCTCTCAGATTCCAGAACTTTCTGTCACCAAAATGAGAGGGAAATGTATTCTTTGGGCCAAATTTTGAGGTTTGCAAAGGATTCTGGGTAACAGAACCTGGTCAGAGCCCCACAAGTCACCCCATCTTAGATTCCTCTAGGTGTCTAGTTTCCAACAATGCACAGGTTTGCTAGGTTTCCCCAGGTGCCGGCTCAGCCAGAGGCCAAAATCCATAGCTAGGCACTTCGTAAAAAACAGCTCTGTTTTCTTTGTGAAAATGTGATGTGTCCAGGTTGTGTTTTCAGGCATTTCCTTTTGCGGGTGCTAGGCCTACCCACACAAGTGAGGTACCATTTTTATCGGGAGAGATGGGGGAACGCTGGGTGGAAGGAAATTTGTGGCTCCTCTTAGATTCCAGTACTTTCTGTCACTGAAATGAGAGGGAAATGAGTTTTTTGGCCAAATTTTGAGGTTTGCAAAGGATTCTGGGTAACAGATCCTACCCCATCTTGGATTCCCCTAGGTGTCTAGTTTTAACAAATGCGCAGGTTTGCTAGGTTTCCCCAGGTGCCGGCTGAGCTAGAGGCCAAAATCCACAGCTAGGCACTTTGTAAAAAACAGCTCTGCTTTTTTTGTGAAAATGTGATGTGTCCATGTTGTGTTTTGGGGCAATTCCTTTCGCGAGCGCTAGGCCTACCCACATAAGTGAGGTACCATTTTTATCAGGAGACTTGGGGGAACGCGGGGGGGAAGGAAATTTGTGGCTCCTCTCAGATTCCAGCACTTTCTGTCACCAAAATGAGAGGGAAATGTATTCTTTGGGCCAAATTTTGAGGTTTGCAAAGGATTCTGGGTAACAGAACCTGATCAGAGCCACACAAGTCACCCCATCTTAGATTCCTTTAGGTGTCTAGTTTCCAACAATGCACAGGTTTGCTAGGTTTCCCCAGGTGCCGGCTCAGCCAGAGGCCAAAATCCATAGCTAGGCACTTCGTAAAAAACAGCTCTGTTTTCTTTGTGAAAATGTGATGTGTCCAGGTTGTGTTTTCAGGCATTTCCTTTTGCGGGTGCTAGGCCTACCCACACAAGTGAGGTACCATTTTTATCGGGAGAGTTGGGGAAACGCTGGGTTGAAGGAAATTTGTGGCTCCTCTTAGATTCCAGTACTTTCTGTCACTGAAATGAGAGGGAAATGAGTTTTTTGGCCAAATTTTGAGGTTTGCAAAGGATTCTGGGTAACAGATCCTGTTCAGAGCCCCACAAGTCACCCCATCTTGGATTCCCCTAGGTGTCTAGTTTTAACAAATGTGCAGGTTTGCTAGGTTTCCCCAGGTGCCGGCTGAGCTAGAGGCCAAAATCCACAGCTACGCACTTTGTAAAAAACAGCTCTGTTTTCTTTGTGAAACTGTGATGGGTCCACGTTGTGTTTTCGGGCACTTCCTTTCGCGAGTGCTAGGCCTACCCACATAAGTGAGGTGCCATTTTTATCGGTAGACTTGGGGGACCGCAGGGGTAAGGAAATTTGTGGCTCCTCTCAGGTTCCAGAACTTTCTGTCACCGAAATGAGAGGAAAAAGTGTTTTTGGGGCCAAATTTTGAGGTTTGCAAAGGAATCTGGCTAACAGAACCTGGTCAGAGCCCCACAAGTCACCCCATCTTAGATTCCCCTAGGTGTCTAGTTTTCAGCAATGCACAGGTTTGCTAGTTTTCCCCAGGTGCCGGCTGAGCTAGAGGCCAAAATCCACAGCTAGGCACTTTGTAAAAAACAGCTCTGTTTTCTTTGTGAAAATGTGATGTGTCCACGTTGTGTTTTCGGGCACTTCCTTTCGCGGGCGCTAGGCCTACCCACACAAGTGAGGTACCATTTTTATCGGGAGACTTGGGGGAACGCTGGGTGGAAGGAAATTTGTGGCTCCTCTCAGATTCCAGAACTTTCTGTCACCGAAATGAGAGGAAAAATTGTTTTTTTTGGCCCCACATTTTGAGGTTTGCAAAGGATTCTCCGTAACAGAACCTGGTCAGAGCCCCACAAGTCACCCCATCTTAGATTCCCCTTGGTGTCTAGTTTTCAGCAATGCACAGGTTTGCTAGGTTTCCCCAGGTGCCGGCTGAGCTAGAGGCCAAAATCCACAGCTAGGCACTTTGTAAAAAACAGCTCTGCTTTCTTTGTGAAAATGTGATGTGTACACGTTGTGTTTTGGGGCACTTCCTTTCGCGGGCGCTAGATCTACCCACACAAGTGAGGTACCATTTTTATCGGGAGACTTTGGGGAACGCTGGGTGGAAGGAAATTTGTGGCTCCTCTCGTATTCCAGAACTTTCGGTCACCGAAATGAGAGGGAAAAGTGTTTTTTTGGCCAAATTTTGAGGTTTGCAAAGGATTCTGGGTAACAGAACCTGGTCAGAGCCCCACAAGTCACCCCATCTTAGGTTCCTCTAGGTGTCTAGTTTCCAACAATGCACAGGTTTGCTAGGTTTCCCCAGGTGCCGGCTCAGCCAGAGGCCAAAATCCATAGCTAGGCACTTCGTAAAAAACAGCTCTGTTTTCTTTGTGAAAATGTGATGTGTCAACGTTGTGTTTTCGGGCATTTCCTTTTGCGGGTGCTAGGCCTACCCACACAAGTGAGGTACCATTTTTATCGGGAGAGTTGGGGGAACGCTGGGTGGAAGGAAATTTGTGGCTCCTCTTAGATTCCAGTACTTTCTGTCACTGAAATGAGAGGGAAATGAGTTTTTTGGCCAAATTTTGAGGTTTGGAAAGGATTCTGGGTAACAGATCCTGGTCAGAGCCCCACAAGTCACCCCATCTTGGATTCCCCTAGGTGTCTAGTTTTAACAAATGCGCAAGTTTGCTAGGTTTCCCCAGGTGCCGGCTGAGCTAGAGGCCAAAATCCACAGCTAGGCACTTTGTAAAAAACAGCTCTGCTTTCTTTGTGAAAATGTGATGTGTCCACGTTGTGTTTTGGGGTACTTCCTTTCGCGAGCGCTAGGCCTACCCATATAAGTGAGGTACCATTTTTATCGGGAGACTTGGGGGAATGCTGGGTGGAAGGACATTTGTGGCTCCTCTCGTATTCCAGAACTTTCGGTCACCGAAATGAGAGGGAAATTTATTCTTTGGGCCAAATTTTGAGGTTTGCAAAGGATTCTGGGTAACAGAACCTGGTCAGAGCCCCACAAGTCACCCCATCTTGGATTCCCCTAGGTGTCTAGTTTTAACAAATGCGCAGGTTTGCTAGGTTTCCCCAGGTGCCGGCTGAGCTAGAGGCCAAAATCCACAGCTAGGCACTTTGTAAAAAACAGCTCTGCTTTCTTTGTGAAAATGTGATGTGTCCACGTTGTGTTTTGGGGCACTTCCTTTCGCGAGCGCTAGGCCTACCCACATAAGTGAGGTACCATTTTTATCAGGAGACTTGGGGGAACGCAGTGGGGAAGGAAATGTGTGGCTCCTCTCAGATTCCAGAACTTTCTGTCACCGAAATGAGAGGGAAAAGTGTTTTTTTGGCCAAATTTTGAGGTTTGCAAAGGATTCTGGTTAACAGAACCTGGTCAGAGCCCCACAAGTCACCCCATCTTAGATTCCCCTTGGTGTCTAGTTTTCAGCAATGCACAGGTTTGCTAGGTTTCCCCAGGTGCCGGCTGAGCTAGAGGCCAAAATCCACAGCTAGGCACTTTGTAAAAAACAGCTCTACTTTCTTTGTGAAAATGTGATGTGTACACGTTGTGTTTTGGGGCACTTCCTTTCGCGGGCGCTAGATCTACCCACACAAGTGAGGTACCATTTTTATCGGGAGACTTTGGGGAACACTGGGTGGAAGGAAATTTGTGGCTCCTCTCGTATTCCAGAATTTTCAGTCACCGAAATGAGAGGGAAAAGTGTTTTTTTGGCCAAATTTTGAGGTTTGCAAAGGATTCTGGGTAACAGAACCTGGTCAGAGCCCCACAAGTCACCCCATCTTAGGTTCCTCTAGGTGTCTAGTTTCCAACAATGCACAGGTTTGCTAGGTTTCCCCAGGTGCCGGCTCAGCCAGAGGCCAAAATCCATAAGTAGGCACTTCGTAAAAAACAGATCTGTTTTCTTTGTGAAAATGTGATGTGTCAATGTTGTGTTTTCTGGCATTTCCTTTTGCGGGTGCTAGGCCTACCCACACAAGTGAGGTACCATTTTTATCGGGAGAGTTGGGGGAACGCTGGGTGGAAGGAAATTTGTGGCTCCTCTTAGATTCCAGTACTTTCTGTCACTGAAATGAGAGGGAAATTTGTTTTTTGGCCAAACTTTGAGGTTTGCAAAGGATTCTGGGTAACAGAACCTGGTCAGAGCCCCACAAGTCACCCCATCTTAGGTTCCTCTAGGTGTCTAGTTTCCAACAATGCACAGGTTTGCTAGGTTTCCCCAGGTGCCGGCTCAGCCAGAGGCCAAAATCCATAGCTAGGCACTTCGTAAAAAACAGCTCTGTTTTCTTTGTGAAAATGTGATGTGTCAACGTTGTGTTTTCGGGCATTTCCTTTTGCGGGTGCTAGGCCTACCCACACAAGTGAGGTACCATTTTTATCGGGAGACTTTGGGGAACGCTGGGTGGAAGGAAATTTGTGGCTCCTCTCGTATTCCAGAACTTTCGGTCACCGAAATGAGAGGGAAAAGTGTTTTTTTGGCCAAATTTTGAGGTTTGCAAAGGATTCTGGGTAACAGAACCTGGTCAGAGCCCCACAAGTCACCCCATCTTAGGTTCCTCTAGGTGTCTAGTTTCCAACAATGCACAGGTTTGCTAGGTTTCCCCAGGTGCCGGCTCAGCCAGAGGCCAAAATCCATAGCTAGGCACTTCGTAAAAAACAGCTCTGTTTTCTTTGTGAAAATGTGATGTGTCAACGTTGTGTTTTCGGGCATTTCCTTTTGCGGGTGTTAGGCCTACCCACACAAGTGAGGTACCATTTTTATCGGGAGAGTTGGGGGAACGCTGGGTGGAAGGAAATTTGTGGCTCCTCTCGTATTCCAGAACTTTCGGTCACCGAAATGAGAGGGAAAAGTGTTTTTTTGGCCAAATTTTGAGGTTTGCAAAGGATTCTGGGTAACAGAACCTGGTCAGAGCCCCACAAGTCACCCCATCTTAGGTTCCTCTAGGTGTCTAGTTTCCAACAATGCACAGGTTTGCTAGGTTTCCCAAGGTGCCGGCTCAGCCAGAGGCCAAAATCCATAGCTAGGCACTTCGTAAAAAACAGCTCTGTTTTCTTTGTGAAAATGTGATGTGTCCACGTTGTGTTTTCAAGCATTTCCTTTTGCGGGTGCTAGGCCTACCCACACAAGTGAGGTACCATTTTTATCGGGAGAGTTGGGGGAACGCTGGGTGGAAGGAAATTTGTGGCTCCTCTTAGATTCCAGTACTTTCTGTCACTGAAATGAGAGGGGAATGAGTTTTTTGGCCAAATTTTGAGGTTTGCAAAGGATTCTGGGTAACAGATCCTGGTCAGAGCCCAACAAGTCACCCCATCTTAGATTCCCCTAGGTGTCTAGTTTTAACAAATGCGCAGGTTTGCTAGGTTTCCCCAGGTGCCGGCTGAGCTAGATGCCAAAATCCACAGCTAGGCACTTTGTAAAAAACAGCTCTGCTTTCTTTGTGAAAATGTGATGTGTCCACGTTGTGTTTTGGGGCAACCCCTTTCGCGAGCGCTAGGCCTACCCACATAAGTGAGGTGCCATTTTTATCGGTAGACTTGGGGGACCGCGGGGGAAGGAAATTTGTGGCTCCTCTCGTATTCCAGAACTTTCGGTCACCGAAATGAGAGGGAAAAGTGTTTTTTTGGCCAAATTTTGAGGTTTGCAAAGGATTCTGGGTAACAGAACCTGGTCAGAGCCCCACAAGTCACCCCATCTTGGATTCCCCTAGGTGTCTAGTTTTAACAAATGCGCAGGTTTGCTAGGTTTCCCCAGGTGCCGGCTGAGCTAGAGGCCAAAATCCACAGCTAGGCACTTTGTAAAAAACAGCTCTGCTTTCTTTGTGAAAATGTGATGTGTCCACGTTGTGTTTTGGGGCACTTCCTTTCGCGAGCGCTAGGCCTACCCATATAAGTGAGGTACCATTTTTATCGGGAGACTTGGGGGAACGCTGGGTGGAAGGAAATTTGTGGCTCCTCTCGTATTCCAGAACTTTCGGTCACCGAAATGAGAGGGAAAAGTGTTTTTTTGGCCAAATTTTGAGGTTTGCAAAGGATTCTGGTTAACAGAACCTGGTCAGAGCCCCACAAGTCACCCCATCTTAGATTCCCCTAGGTGTCTAGTTTTCAGCAATGCACAGGTTTGCTAGGTTTCCCCAGGTGCCGGCTGAGGTAGAGGCCAAAATCCACAGCTAGGCACTTTGTAAAAAACAGCTCTGTTTTCTTTGTGAAAATGTGATGTGTCCACGTTGTGTTTTCGGGCACTTCCTTTCGCGAGCGCTAGGCCTACCCACATAAGTGAGGTGCAATTTTTATCGGTAAACTTGGGGGACCGCGGGGGGAAGGAAATTTGTGGCTCCTCTCAGATTCCAGAACTTTCTGTCACCGAAATGAGAGGAAAAATTGTTTTTTTGGGCCAAATTTTGAGGTTTGCAAAGGAATCTGGCTAACAGAACCTGGTCAGAGCCACACAAGTCACCCCATCTTAGATTCCCCTTGGTGTCTAGTTTTCAGCAATGCACAGGTTTGCTAGGTTTCCCCATGTGCCGGCTGAGCTAGAGGCCAAAATCCACAGCTAGGCACTTTGTAAAAAACAGCTCTGCTTTCTTTGTGAAAATGTGATGTGTACACGTTGTGTTTTGGGGCACTTCCTTTCGCGGGCGCTAGATCTACCCACACAAGTGAGGTACCATTTTTATCGGGAGACTTTGGGGAACGCTGGGTGGAAGGAAATTTGTGGCTCCTCTCGTATTCCAGAATTTTCAGTCACCGAAATGAGAGGGAAAAGTGTTTTTTTGGCCAAATTTTGAGGTTTGCAAAGGATTCTGGGTAACAGAACCTGGTCAGAGCCCCACAAGTCACCCCATCTTAGGTTCCTCTAGGTGTCTAGTTTCCAACAATGCACAGGTTTGCTAGGTTTCCCCAGGTGCCGGCTCAGCCAGAGGCCAAAATCCATAGCTAGGCACTTCGTAAAAAACAGATCTGTTTTCTTTGTGAAAATGTGATGTGTCAACGTTGTGTTTTCTGGCATTTCCTTTTGCGGGTGCTAGGCCTACCCACACAAGTGAGGTACCATTTTTATCGGGAGAGTTGGGGGAACGCTGGGTGGAAGGAAATTTGTGGCTCCTCTTAGATTCCAGTACTTTCTGTCACTGAAATGAGAGGGAAATTTGTTTTTTGGCCAAACTTTGAGGTTTGCAAAGGATTCTGGGTAACAGATCCTGGTCAGAGCCCCACAAGTCACCCCATCTTGGATTCCCCTAGGTGTCTAGTTTTAACAAATGCGCAGGTTTGCTAGGGTTCCCCAGGTGCCGGCTGAGCTAGAGGCCAAAATCCACAGCTAGGCACTTAGTAAAAAACAGCTCTGCTTTCTTTGTGAAAATGTGATGTGTCCACGTTGTGTTTTGGGGCACTTCCTTTCGCGAGTGCTAGGCCTACCCACATAAGTGAGGTACCATTTTTATCAGGAGATTTGCGGGAACGCGGTGGGGAAGGAAATTTGTGGCTCCTCTCAGATTCCAGAACTTTCTGTCACCAAAATGAGAGGGAAATGTATTCTTTGGGCCAAATTTTGAGGTTTGCAAAGGATTCTGGGTAACAGAACCTGGTCAGAGCCCCACAAGTCACCCCATCTTAGGATTCCTCTAGGTGTCTAGTTTCCAACAATGCACAGGTTTGCTAGGTTTCCCCAGGTGCCGGCTCAGCCAGAGGCCAAAATCCATAGCTAGGCACTTCGTAAAAAACAGCTCTGTTTTCTTTCTGAAAATGTTATGTGTCCACGTTGTGTTTTCGGGCATTTCCTTTTGCGGGTGCTAGGCCTACCCACACAAGTGAAGTACCATTTTTATCGGGAGGCATGGGGGAACGCTGCTTGGAAGGAAATTTGTGGCTCCTCTCAGATTCCAGAACTTTCTGTCACCGAAATGAGAGGAAAAAGTATTTTTTGGGGCCAAATTTTGAGGTTTGCAAAGGAATCTGGCTAACAGAACCTGGTCAGAGCCCCACAAGTCACCCCATCTTAGATTCCCCTAGGTGTCTAGTTTTCAGCAATGCACAGGTTTGCTAGGTTTCCCCAAGTGCCGGCTGAGCTAGAGGCCAAAATCCACAGCTAGGCACTTTGTAAAAAACAGCTCTGTTTTCTTTGTGAAAATGTGATTTGTCCACGTTGTGTTTTCGGGCACTTCCTTTCGCGAGCGCTAGGCCTACCCACACAAGTGAGGTACCATTTTTATCGGGAGAGTTGGGGGAACGCTGGGTGGAAGGAAATTTGTGGCTCCTCTTAGATTCCAGTACTTTCTGTCACTGAAATGAGAGGGAAATTAGTTTTTTGGCCAAACTTTGAGGTTTGCAAAGGATTCTGGGTAACAGATCCTGGTCAGAGCCCCACAAGTCACCCCATCTTGGATTCCCCTAGGTGTCTAGTTTTAACAAATGCGCAGGTTTGCTAGGGTTCCCCAGGTGCCGGCTGAGCTAGAGGCCAAAATCCACAGCTAGGCACTTAGTAAAAAACAGCTCTGCTTTCTTTGTGAAAATGTGATGTGTCCACGTTGTGTTTTGGGGCACTTCCTTTCGCGAGCGCTAGGCCTACCCACATAAGTGAGGTACCATTTTTATCAGGAGATTTGCGGGAACGCGGTGGGGAAGGAAATTTGTGGCTCCTCTCAGATTCCAGAACTTTCAGTCACCGAAATGAGAGGGAAAAGTGTTTTTTTGGCCAAATTTTGAGGTTTGCAAAGGATTCTGGGTAACAGAACCTGGTCAGAGCCCCACAAGTCACCCCATCTTAGGTTCCTCTAGGTGTCTAGTTTCCAACAATGCACAGGTTTGCTAGGTTTCCCCAGGTGCCGGCTCAGCCAGAGGCCAAAATCCATAGCTAGGCACTTCGTAAAAAACAGATCTGTTTTCTTTGTGAAAATGTGATGTGTCAACGTTGTGTTTTCTGGCATTTCCTTTTGCGGGTGCTAGGCCTACCCACACAAGTGAGGTACCATTTTTATCGGGAGAGTTGGGGGAACGCTGGGTGGAAGGAAATTTGTGGCTCCTCTTAGATTCCAGTACTTTCTGTCACTGAAATGAGAGGGAAATTTGTTTTTTGGCCAAACTTTGAGGTTTGCAAAGGATTCTGGGTAACAGATCCTGGTCAGAGCCCCACAAGTCACCCCATCTTGGATTCCCCTAGGTGTCTAGTTTTAACAAATGCGCAGGTTTGCTAGGGTTCCCCAGGTGCCGGCTGAGCTAGAGGCCAAAATCCACAGCTAGGCACTTAGTAAAAAACAGCTCTGCTTTCTTTGTGAAAATGTGATGTGTCCACGTTGTGTTTTGGGGCACTTCCTTTCGCGAGCGCTAGGCCTACCCACATAAGTGAGGTACCATTTTTATCAGGAGATTTGCGGGAACGCGGTGGGGAAGGAAATTTGTGGCTCCTCTCAGATTCCAGAACTTTCTGTCACCAAAATGAGAGGGAAATGTATTCTTTGGGCCAAATTTTGAGGTTTGCAAAGGATTCTGGGTAACAGAACCTGGTCAGAGCCCCACAAGTCACCCCATCTTAGGATTCCTCTAGGTGTCTAGTTTCCAACAATGCACAGGTTTGCTAGGTTTCCCCAGGTGCCGGCTCAGCCAGAGGCCAAAATCCATAGCTAGGCACTTCGTAAAAAACAGCTCTGTTTTCTTTCTGAAAATGTTATGTGTCCACGTTGTGTTTTCGGGCATTTCCTTTTGCGGGTGCTAGGCCTACCCACACAAGTGAAGTACCATTTTTATCGGGAGGCATGGGGGAACGCTGTTTGGAAGGAAATTTGTGGCTCCTCTCAGATTCCAGAACTTTCTGTCACCGAAATGAGAGGAAAAAGTATTTTTTGGGGCCAAATTTTGAGGTTTGCAAAGGAATCTGGCTAACAGAACCTGGTCAGAGCCCCACAAGTCACCCCATCTTAGATTCCCCTAGGTGTCTAGTTTTCAGCAATGCACAGGTTTGCTAGGTTTCCCCAAGTGCCGGCTGAGCTAGAGGCCAAAATCCACAGCTAGGCACTTTGTAAAAAACAGCTCTGTTTTCTTTGTGAAAATGTGATTTGTCCACGTTGTGTTTTCGGGCACTTCCTTTCGCGAGCGCTAGGCCTACCCACACAAGTGAGGTACCATTTTTATCGGGAGAGTTGGGGGAACGCTGGGTGGAAGGAAATTTGTGGCTCCTCTTAGATTCCAGTACTTTCTGTCACTGAAATGAGAGGGAAATTTGTTTTTTGGCCAAACTTTGAGGTTTGCAAAGGATTCTGGGTAACAGATCCTGGTCAGAGCCCCACAAGTCACCCCATCTTGGATTCCCCTAGGTGTCTAGTTTTAACAAATGCGCAGGTTTGCTAGGGTTACCCAGGTGCCGGCTGAGCTAGAGGCCAAAATCCACAGCTAGGCACTTAGTAAAAAACAGCTCTGCTTTCTTTGTGAAAATGTGATGTGTCCACGTTGTGTTTTGGGGCACTTCCTTTCGCGAGCGCTAGGCCTACCCACATAAGTGAGGTACCATTTTTATCAGGAGATTTGCGGGAACGCGGTGGGGAAGGAAATTTGTGGCTCCTCTCAGATTCCAGAACTTTCTGTCACCAAAATGAGAGGGAAATGTATTCTTTGGGCCAAATTTTGAGGTTTGCAAAGGATTCTGGGTAACAGAACCTGGTCAGAGCCCCACAAGTCACCCCATCTTAGGATTCCTCTAGGTGTCTAGTTTCCAACAATGCACAGGTTTGCTAGGTTTCCCCAGGTGCCGGCTCAGCCAGAGGCCAAAATCCATAGCTAGGCACTTCGTAAAAAACAGCTCTGTTTTCTTTCTGAAAATGTTATGTGTCCACGTTGTGTTTTCGGGCATTTCCTTTTGCGGGTGCTAGGCCTACCCACACAAGTGAAGTACCATTTTTATCGGGAGGCATGGGGGAACGCTGCTTGGAAGGAAATTTGTGGCTCCTCTCAGATTCCAGAACTTTCTGTCACCGAAATGAGAGGAAAAAGTATTTTTTGGGGCCAAATTTTGAGGTTTGCAAAGGAATCTGGCTAACAGAACCTGGTCAGAGCCCCACAAGTCACCCCATCTTAGATTCCCCTAGGTGTCTAGTTTTCAGCAATGCACAGGTTTGCTAGGTTTCCCCAAGTGCCGGCTGAGCTAGAGGCCAAAATCCACAGCTAGGCACTTTGTAAAAAACAGCTCTGTTTTCTTTGTGAAAATGTGATTTGTCCACGTTGTGTTTTCGGGCACTTCCTTTCGCGAGCGCTAGGCCTACCCACATAAGTGAGGTGCCATTTTTATCGGTAGACTTGGGGGACCGCGGGGGGAAGGATATTTGTGGCTCCTCTCAGATTTCAGAACTTTCTGTCACCGAAATGAGAGGAAAAAGTGTTTTTTTGGGCAAAATGTTGAGGTTTGCAAAGGAATCTGGCTAACAGAACCTGGTCAGAGCCCCACAAGTCACCCTATCTTAGATTCCCCTAGGTATCTAGTTTTAACAAATGCGCAGGTTTGCTAGGTTTCCCCAGGTGCCGGCTGAGCTAGAGGCCAAAATCCACAGGTAGGCACTTTGTAAAAAACAGCTCTGTTTTCTTTGTGAAAATGTGATGTGTCCACGTTGTGTTTTCGGGCACTTCCTTTCGCGGGCGCTAGGCCTACCCACACAAGTGAGGTACCATTTTTATCGGGAGACTTGGGGGAACGCTGGGTGGAAGGAAATTTGTGGCTCCTCTCAGATGCCAGAACTTTCTGTCACCGAAATGAGAGGAAAAATTGTTTTTTTTGGCCACATTTTGAGGTTTGCAAAGGATTCTGCGTGACAGAACCTGGTCAGAGCCCCACAAGTCACCCCATCTTAAATTCCCCTAGGTGTCTAATTTTCAGCAATGCACAGGTTTGCTAGGTTTCCCCAGGTGCCGGCTGAGCTAGAGGCCAAAATCCACAGCTAGGCACTTTGTAAAAAAACAGCACTGCTTTCTTTGTGAAAATGTGATGTGTACACGTTGTGTTTTGGGGCACTTCCTTTCGCGGGCACTAGATCTACCCACACAAGTGAGGTACCATTTTTATTGGGAGACTTGGGGGAACGCTGGGTGGAAGGAAATTTGTGGCTCCTCTCGTATTCCAGAACTTTCGGTCACCGAAATGATAGGGAAAAGTGTTTTTTTGACCAAATTTTGAGGTTTGCAAAGGATTCTGTTTAACAGAACCTGGTAAGAGCCCCACAAGTCACCCCATCTTAAATTCCTCTAGGTGTCTAGTTTCCAACAATGCACAGGTTTGCTAGGTTTCCCCAGGTGCCGGCTCAGCCAGGGGCCAAAATCCATAGCTAGGCACTTCGTAAAAAACAGCTCTGTTTTCTTTGTGAAAATGTGATGTGTCAACGTTGTGTTTTCGGGCATTTCCTTTTGCGGGTGCTAGGCCTACCCACATAAGTGAGGTACCATTTTTATCGGGAGGCTTGGGGGATCGCTGGGTGGAAGGAAATTTGTGGCTCCTCTCAGATTCCAGAACTTTCTGTCACCGAAATGAGAGGAAAAATTGTTTTTTTTGGCCACCGTTTGAGGTTTGCAAAGGATTCTGCGTAACAGAACCTGGTCAGAGCCCCGCAAGTCACCCCATTTTAGATTCCCCTAGGTGTCTAGTTTTCAGCAATGCACAGGTTTGCTAGGTTTCCCCAGGTGCCGGCTGAGCTAGAGGCCAAAATCCATAGCTAGGCACTTTGTAAAAAACAGCTCTGTTTTCTTTTGTCAAAATGTGATGTGTCCACGTTGTGTTTTCGGGCACTTCCTTTCGCGAGCGCTAGGCCTACCCACATAAGTGAGGTACCATTTTTATCGGGAGACTTGGGGGAACGCGGGGGGAAGGAAATTTGTGGCTCCTCTCAGATTCCAGAACTTTCTGTCACCAAAATGAGAGGGAAATGTATTCTTTGGGCCAAATTTTGAGGTTTGCAAAGGATTCTGGGTAACAGAACCTGGTCAGAGCCCCACAAGTCACCCCATCTTAGATTCCTCTAGGTGTCTAGTTTCCAACAATGCACAGGTTTGCTAGGTTTCCCCAGGTGCCGGCTCAGCCAGAGGCCAAAATCCATAGCTAGGCACTTCGTAAAAAACAGCTCTGTTTTCTTTGTGAAAATGTGATGTGTCCACGTTGTGTTTTCAAGCATTTCCTTTTGCGGGTGCTAGGCCTACCCACACAAGTGAGGTACCATTTTTATCGGAAGAGTTGGGGGAACGCTGGGTGGAAGGAAATTTGTGGCTCCTTTTAGATTCCAGTACTTTCTGTCACTGAAATGAGAGGGAAATGAGTTTTTTGGCCAAATTTTGAGGTTTGCAAAGGATTCTGGGTAACAGATCCTGGTCAGAGCCCCACAAGTCACCCCATCTTAGATTCCCCTAGGTGTCTAGTTTTAACAAATGCGCAGGTTTGCTAGGTTTCCCCAGGTGCCGGCTGAGCTAGAGGCCAAAATCCACAGCTAGGCACTTTGTAAAAAACAGCTCTGCTTTCTTTGTGAAAATGTGATGTGTCCACGTTGTGTTTTCGGGCACTTCCTTTCGCGAGCGCTAGGCCTACCCATATAAGTGAAGTACCATTTTTATCGGGAGACTTGGGGGAACGCTGGGTGGAAGGAAATTTGTGGCTCCTCTCGTATTCCAGAACTTTCGGTCACCGAAATGAGAGGGAAAAGTGTTTTTTTGGCCAAATTTTGAGGTTTGCAAAGGATTCTGGTTAACAGAACCTGGTCAGAGCCCCACAAGTCACCCCATCTTAGATTCCTCTAGGTGTCTAGTTTCCAACAATGCACAGTTTTGCTAGGTTTCCCCAGGTGCCGGCTCAGCCAGAGGCCAAAATCCTAAGCTAGGCACTTCGTAAAAAACAGCTCTGTTTTCTTTGTGAAAATGTTATGTGTCCACGTTGTGTTTTGGGGCATTTCCTTTTGCGGGTGCTAGGCTTACCCACACAAGTGAGGTACCATTTTTATCGGGAGGCTTGGGGGAACGCTGGGTGGAAGGAAATTTGTGGCTCCTCTCAGATTCCAGAACTTTCTGTCACCGAAATGAGAGGAAAAAGTATTTTTTGGGGCCAAATTTTGAGGTTTGCAAAGGAATCTGGCTAACAGAACCTGGTCAGAGCCCCACAAGTCACCCCATCTTAGATTCCCCTAGGTGTCTAGTTTTCAGCAATGCACAGGTTTGCTAGGTTTCCCCAAGTGCCGGCTGAGCTAGAGGCCAAAATCCACAGCTAGGCACTTTGTAAAAAACAGCTCTGTTTTCTTTGTGAAAATGTGATTTGTCCACGTTGTGTTTTCGGGCACTTCCTTTCGCGAGCGCTAGGCCTACCCACACAAGTGAGGTACCATTTTTATCGGGAGAGTTGGGGGAACGCTGGGTGGAAGGAAATTTGTGGCTCCTCTTAGATTCCAGTACTTTCTGTCACTGAAATGAGAGGGAAATTTGTTTTTTGGCCAAACTTTGAGGTTTGCAAAGGATTCTGGGTAACAGATCCTGGTCAGAGCCCCACAAGTCACCCCATCTTGGATTCCCCTAGGTGTCTAGTTTTAACAAATGCGCAGGTTTGCTAGGGTTACCCAGGTGCCGGCTGAGCTAGAGGCCAAAATCCACAGCTAGGCACTTAGTAAAAAACAGCTCTGCTTTCTTTGTGAAAATGTGATGTGTCCACGTTGTGTTTTGGGGCACTTCCTTTCGCGAGCGCTAGGCCTACCCACATAAGTGAGGTACCATTTTTATCAGGAGATTTGCGGGAACGCGGTGGGGAAGGAAATTTGTGGCTCCTCTCAGATTCCAGAACTTTCTGTCACCAAAATGAGAGGGAAATGTATTCTTTGGGCCAAATTTTGAGGTTTGCAAAGGATTCTGGGTAACAGAACCTGGTCAGAGCCCCACAAGTCACCCCATCTTAGGATTCCTCTAGGTGTCTAGTTTCCAACAATGCACAGGTTTGCTAGGTTTCCCCAGGTGCCGGCTCAGCCAGAGGCCAAAATCCATAGCTAGGCACTTCGTAAAAAACAGCTCTGTTTTCTTTCTGAAAATGTTATGTGTCCACGTTGTGTTTTCGGGCATTTCCTTTTGCGGGTGCTAGGCCTACCCACACAAGTGAAGTACCATTTTTATCGGGAGGCATGGGGGAACGCTGCTTGGAAGGAAATTTGTGGCTCCTCTCAGATTCCAGAACTTTCTGTCACCGAAATGAGAGGAAAAAGTATTTTTTGGGGCCAAATTTTGAGGTTTGCAAAGGAATCTGGCTAACAGAACCTGGTCAGAGCCCCACAAGTCACCCCATCTTAGATTCCCCTAGGTGTCTAGTTTTCAGCAATGCACAGGTTTGCTAGGTTTCCCCAAGTGCCGGCTGAGCTAGAGGCCAAAATCCACAGCTAGGCACTTTGTAAAAAACAGCTCTGTTTTCTTTGTGAAAATGTGATTTGTCCACGTTGTGTTTTCGGGCACTTCCTTTCGCGAGCGCTAGGCCTACCCACATAAGTGAGGTGCCATTTTTATCGGTAGACTTGGGGGACCGCGGGGGGAAGGATATTTGTGGCTCCTCTCAGATTTCAGAACTTTCTGTCACCGAAATGAGAGGAAAAAGTGTTTTTTTGGGCAAAATGTTGAGGTTTGCAAAGGAATCTGGCTAACAGAACCTGGTCAGAGCCCCACAAGTCACCCTATCTTAGATTCCCCTAGGTATCTAGTTTTAACAAATGCGCAGGTTTGCTAGGTTTCCCCAGGTGCCGGCTGAGCTAGAGGCCAAAATCCACAGGTAGGCACTTTGTAAAAAACAGCTCTGTTTTCTTTGTGAAAATGTGATGTGTCCACGTTGTGTTTTCGGGCACTTCCTTTCGCGGGCGCTAGGCCTACCCACACAAGTGAGGTACCATTTTTATCGGGAGACTTGGGGGAACGCTGGGTGGAAGGAAATTTGTGGCTCCTCTCAGATGCCAGAACTTTCTGTCACCGAAATGAGAGGAAAAATTGTTTTTTTTGGCCACATTTTGAGGTTTGCAAAGGATTCTGCGTGACAGAACCTGGTCAGAGCCCCACAAGTCACCCCATCTTAAATTCCCCTAGGTGTCTAATTTTCAGCAATGCACAGGTTTGCTAGGTTTCCCCAGGTGCCGGCTGAGCTAGAGGCCAAAATCCACAGCTAGGCACTTTGTAAAAAAACAGCACTGCTTTCTTTGTGAAAATGTGATGTGTACACGTTGTGTTTTGGGGCACTTCCTTTCGCGGGCACTAGATCTACCCACACAAGTGAGGTACCATTTTTATTGGGAGACTTGGGGGAACGCTGGGTGGAAGGAAATTTGTGGCTCCTCTCGTATTCCAGAACTTTCGGTCACCGAAATGATAGGGAAAAGTGTTTTTTTGACCAAATTTTGAGGTTTGCAAAGGATTCTGTTTAACAGAACCTGGTAAGAGCCCCACAAGTCACCCCATCTTAAATTCCTCTAGGTGTCTAGTTTCCAACAATGCACAGGTTTGCTAGGTTTCCCCAGGTGCCGGCTCAGCCAGGGGCCAAAATCCATAGCTAGGCACTTCGTAAAAAACAGCTCTGTTTTCTTTGTGAAAATGTGATGTGTCAACGTTGTGTTTTCGGGCATTTCCTTTTGCGGGTGCTAGGCCTACCCACATAAGTGAGGTACCATTTTTATCGGGAGGCTTGGGGGATCGCTGGGTGGAAGGAAATTTGTGGCTCCTCTCAGATTCCAGAACTTTCTGTCACCGAAATGAGAGGAAAAATTGTTTTTTTTGGCCACCGTTTGAGGTTTGCAAAGGATTCTGCGTAACAGAACCTGGTCAGAGCCCCGCAAGTCACCCCATTTTAGATTCCCCTAGGTGTCTAGTTTTCAGCAATGCACAGGTTTGCTAGGTTTCCCCAGGTGCCGGCTGAGCTAGAGGCCAAAATCCATAGCTAGGCACTTTGTAAAAAACAGCTCTGTTTTCTTTTGTCAAAATGTGATGTGTCCACGTTGTGTTTTCGGGCACTTCCTTTCGCGAGCGCTAGGCCTACCCACATAAGTGAGGTACCATTTTTATCGGGAGACTTGGGGGAACGCGGGGGGAAGGAAATTTGTGGCTCCTCTCAGATTCCAGAACTTTCTGTCACCAAAATGAGAGGGAAATGTATTCTTTGGGCCAAATTTTGAGGTTTGCAAAGGATTCTGGGTAACAGAACCTGGTCAGAGCCCCACAAGTCACCCCATCTTAGATTCCTCTAGGTGTCTAGTTTCCAACAATGCACAGGTTTGCTAGGTTTCCCCAGGTGCCGGCTCAGCCAGAGGCCAAAATCCATAGCTAGGCACTTCGTAAAAAACAGCTCTGTTTTCTTTGTGAAAATGTGATGTGTCCACGTTGTGTTTTCAAGCATTTCCTTTTGCGGGTGCTAGGCCTACCCACACAAGTGAGGTACCATTTTTATCGGAAGAGTTGGGGGAACGCTGGGTGGAAGGAAATTTGTGGCTCCTTTTAGATTCCAGTACTTTCTGTCACTGAAATGAGAGGGAAATGAGTTTTTTGGCCAAATTTTGAGGTTTGCAAAGGATTCTGGGTAACAGATCCTGGTCAGAGCCCCACAAGTCACCCCATCTTAGATTCCCCTAGGTGTCTAGTTTTAACAAATGCGCAGGTTTGCTAGGTTTCCCCAGGTGCCGGCTGAGCTAGAGGCCAAAATCCACAGCTAGGCACTTTGTAAAAAACAGCTCTGCTTTCTTTGTGAAAATGTGATGTGTCCACGTTGTGTTTTCGGGCACTTCCTTTCGCGAGCGCTAGGCCTACCCATATAAGTGAAGTACCATTTTTATCGGGAGACTTGGGGGAACGCTGGGTGGAAGGAAATTTGTGGCTCCTCTCGTATTCCAGAACTTTCGGTCACCGAAATGAGAGGGAAAAGTGTTTTTTTGGCCAAATTTTGAGGTTTGCAAAGGATTCTGGTTAACAGAACCTGGTCAGAGCCCCACAAGTCACCCCATCTTAGATTCCTCTAGGTGTCTAGTTTCCAACAATGCACAGTTTTGCTAGGTTTCCCCAGGTGCCGGCTCAGCCAGAGGCCAAAATCCTAAGCTAGGCACTTCGTAAAAAACAGCTCTGTTTTCTTTGTGAAAATGTTATGTGTCCACGTTGTGTTTTGGGGCATTTCCTTTTGCGGGTGCTAGGCTTACCCACACAAGTGAGGTACCATTTTTATCGGGAGGCTTGGGGGAACGCTGGGTGGAAGGAAATTTGTGGCTCCTCTCAGATTCCAGAACTTTCTGTCACCGAAATGAGAGGAAAAAGTATTTTTTGGGGCCAAATTTTGAGGTTTGCAAAGGAATCTGGCTAATAGAACCTGGTCAGAGCCCCACAAGTCACCCTATCTTAGATTCCCCTAGGTGTCTAGTTTTCAGCAATGCACAGGTTTTCTAGGTGTCCCCAGGTGCCGGCTGAGCTAGAGGCCAAAATCCACAGCTAGGCACTTTGTAAAAAACAGCTCTGTTTTCTTTGTGAAAATGTGATGTGTCCACGTTGTGTTTTCGGGCACTTCCTTTCGCGGGCGCTAGGCCTACCCACACAAGTGAGGTACCATTTTTATCGGGAGACTTGGGGGAACGCTGGGTGGAGGGAAATTTGTGGCTCCTCTCAGATGCCAGAACTTTCTGTCACCGAAATGAGAGGAAAAATTGTTTTTTTTGGCCACATTTTGAGGTTTGCAAAGGATTCTGCGTAACAGAACCTGGTCAGAGCCCCACAAGTCACCCCATCTTAAATTCCCCTAGGTGTCTAGTTTTCAGCAATGCACAGGTTTGCTAGGTTTCCCCAGGTGCCGGCTGAGCTAGAGGCCAAAATCCACAGCTAGGCACTTTGTAAAAAACAGCTCTGTTTTCTTTGTGAAAATGTGATGTGTCCACGTTGTGTTTTCGGGCACTTCCTTTCACGGGCGCTAGGCCTACCCACACAAGTGAGGTACCATTTTTATCGGGAGACTTGGGGAAACGCTGGGTGGAAGAAAATTTGTGGCTCCTCTCAGATGCCAGAACTTTCTGTCACCAAAATGAGAGGAAAAAAAAATTTTTTGGGCCACATTTTGAGGTTTGCAAAGGATTCTGCGTAACAGAACCTGGTCAGAGCCCCACAAGTCACCCCATCTTAAATTCCCCTAGGTGTCTAGTTTTCGGCAATGCACAGGTTTGCTAGGTTTCCCCAGGTGCCGGCTGAGCTAGAGGCCAAAATCCACAGCTAGGCACTTTGTAAAAAATAGCTCTGCTTTCTTTGTGAAAATGTGATGTGTACACGTTGTGTTTTGGGGCACTTCCTCTCTTGGGCGCTAGATCTACCCACACAAGTGAGGTACCATTTTTATCGGGAGACTTGGGGGAATGCTGGGTGGAAGGAAATTTGTGGCTCCTCTCGTATTCCAGAACTTTTGGTCACCGAAATGATGGGGAAAAGTGTTTTTTTGACCAAATTTTGAGGTTTGCAAAGGATTCTGTTTAACAGAACCTGGTCAGAGTCCCACAAGTCACCCCATGTTAGATTCCTCTAGGTGTCTAGTTTCCAACAATGCACAGGTTTGCTAGGTTTCCCCAGGTGCTGGCTCAGCCAGAGGCCAAAATCCATAGCTAGGCACTTCGTAAAAAACAGCTCTGTTTTCTTTGTGAAAATGTGATGTGTCAACGTTGTGTTTTCGGGCATTTCCTTTTGCGGGTGCTAGGCCTACCCACACAAGTGAGGTACCATTTTTATCGGGAGGCTTGGGGGATCGCTGGGTGGAAGGAAATTTGTGGCTCCTCTCAGATTCCAGAACTTTCTGTCACCGAAATGAGAGGAAACATTTTTTTTTTTGGCCACATTTTGAGGTTTGCAAAGGATTCTGCGTAACAGAACCTGGTCAGAGCCCCGCAAGTCACCCCATCTTAGATTCCCCTAGGTGTCTAGTTTTCAGCAATGCACAGGTTTGCTAGGTTTCCCCTGGTGCCGGCTGAGCTAGAGGCCAAAATCCACAGCTAGGCTCTTTGTAAAAAACAGCTCTGTTTTCTTTGTGAAAATGTGATGTGTCCACGTTGTGTTTTCGGGCACTTCCTTTCGCGGGCGCTAGGCCTACCCACACAAGTGAGGTACCATTTTTATCGGGAGACTTGGGGGAACGCTGGGTGGAAGGAAATTTGTGGCTCCTCTCAGATGCCAGAACTTTCTGTCACCAAAATGAGAGGAAAAATTTTTTTTTTTGGCCACATTTTGAGGTTTGCAAAGGATTCTGCGTAACAGAACCTGGTCAGAGCCCCACAAGTCACCCCATCTTAAATTCCCCTAGGTGTCTAGTTTTCGGCAATGCACAGGTTTGCTAGGTTTCCCCAGGTGCCGGCTGAGCTAGAGGCCAAAATCCACAGCTAGGCACTTTGTAAAAAACAGCTCTGCTTTCTTTGTGAAAATGTGATGTGTACACGTTGTGTTTTGGGGCACTTCCTTTCGCGGGCGCTAGATCTACCCACACAAGTGAGGTACCATTTTTATCGGGAGACTTGGGGGAATGCTGGGTGGAAGGAAATTTGTGGCTCCTCTCGTATTCCAGAACTTTTGGTCACCGAAATGATGGGGAAAAGTGTTTTTTTGACCAAATTTTGAGGTTTGCAAAGGATTCTGTTTAACAGAACCTGGTCAGAGTCCCACAAGTCACCCCATGTTAGATTCCTCTAGGTGTCTAGTTTCCAACAATGCACAGGTTTGCTAGGTTTCCCCAGGTGCTGGCTCTTCCTTTCGCGGGCGCTAGATCTACCCACACAAGTGAGGTACCATTTTTATCGGGAGGCTTGGGGGATCGCTGGGTGGAAGGAAATTTGTGGCTCCTCTCAGATTCCAGAACTTTCTGTCACCGAAATGAGAGGAAACATTTTTTGTTTTTGGCCACATTTTGAGGTTTGCAAAGGATTCTGCGTAACAGAACCTGGTCAGAGCCCCGCAAGTCACCCCATCTTAGATTCCCCTAGGTATCTAGTTTTCAGCAATGCACAGGTTTGCCAGGTTTCCCCAGGTGCCGGCTGAGCTACAGGCCAAAATCCATAACTAGGCACTTTGTAAAAAACAGCTCTGTTTTCTTTTGTCAAAATGTGATGTGTCCACGTTGTGTTTTCGGGCACTTCCTTTCGCGAGCGCTAGGCCTACCCACATAAGTGAGGTACCATTTTTATCGGGAGACTTGGGGGAACGCGGGGGGAAGGAAATTTGTGGCTCCTCTCAGATTCCAGAACTTTCTGTCACCAAAATGAGAGGGAAATGTATTCTTTGGGCCAAATTTTGAGGTTTGCAAAGGATTCTGGGTAACAGATCCTGGTCAGAGCCCCCAAATCACCCCATCTTGGATTCCCCTAGGTGTCTAGTTTTAACAAATGCGCAGGTTTGCTAGGTTTCCCCAGGTGCCGGCTGAGCTAGAGGCCAAAATCCACAGCTAGGCACTTTGTAAAAAACAGCTCTGCTTTCTTTGTGAAAATGTGATGTGTCCACGTTGTGTTTTCAGGCACTTCCTTTCGCGAGCGCTAGGCCTACCCACATAAGTGAGGTACCATTTTTATCGGGAGACTTGGGGGAACGCGGGGGGAAGGAAATTTGTGGCTCCTCTCAGATTCCAGAACTTTCTGTCACCAAAATGAGAGGGAAATGTATTCTTTGGGCCAAATTTTGAGGTTTGCAAAGGATTCTGGGTAACAGATCCTGGTCAGAGCCCCCAAATCACCCCATCTTGGATTCCCCTAGGTGTCTAGTTTTAACAAATGCGCAGGTTTGCTAGGTTTCCCCAGATGCCGGCTGAGCTAGAGGCCAAAATCCACAGCTAGGCACTTTGTAAAAAACAGCTCTGCTTTCTTTGTGAAAATGTGATGTGTCCACGTTGTGTTTTGGGGCACTTCCTTTCGCGAGCGCTAGGCCTACCCACATAAGTGAGGTACCATTTTTATCGGGAGACTTGGGGGAACGCGGGGGGGAAGGAAATTTGTGGCTCCTCTCAGATTCCAGAACTTTCTGTCACCAAAATGAGAGGGAAATGTATTCTTTGGGCCAAATTTTGAGGTTTGCAAAGGATTCTGGGTAACAGAACCTGGTCAGAGCCCCACAAGTCACCCCATCTTGGATTCCCCTAGGTGTCTAGTTTTAACAAATGCGCAGGTTTGCTAGGTTTCCCCAGGTGCCGGCTGAGCTAGAGGCCAAAATCCACAGCTAGGCACTTTGTAAAAAACAGCTCTGCTTTCTATGTGAAAATGTGATATGTCCACGTTGTGTTTTGGGGCACTTACTTTCGCGAGCGCTAGGCCTACCCACATAAGTGAGGTACCATTTTTATCGGGAGACTTGGGGGAACGCTGGGTGGAAGGAAATTTGTGGCTCCTCTCGTATTCCAGAACTTTCGATCACCGAAATGAGAGGGAAAAGTGTTTTTTTGGCCAAATTTTGAGGTTTGCAATGGATTCTGGTTAACAGAACCTGGTCAGAGCCCCACAAGTCACCCCATCTTAGATTCCTCTAGGTGTCTAGTTTCCAACAATGCACAGGTTTGCTAGGTTTCCCCAGGTGCCGGCTCAGCCAGAGGCCAAAATCCATAGCTAGGCACTTCGTAAAAAACAGCTCTGTTTTCTTTGTGAAAATGTTATGTGTCCAGATGTGTTTTTGGGCATTTCCTTTTGCGGGTGCTAGGCCTACCCACACAAGTGAGGTACCATTTTTATCGGGAGGCTTGGGGGAACACTGGGTGGAAGGAAATTTGTGGATCCTCTCAGATTCCAGAACTTTCTGTCACCGAAATGAGAGGAAAAAGTATTGTTTTGGGCCAAATTTTGAGGTTTGCAAAGGAATCTGGCTAATAGAACCTGGTCAGAGCCCCACAAGTCACCCCATCTTAGATTCCCCTAGGTGTCTAGTTTTCAGCAATGCACAGGTTTGCTAGCTTTCCCCAGGTGCCGGCTGAGCTAGAGGCCAAAATCCATAGCTAGGCACTTTGTAAAAAACAGCTCTGTTTTCTTTGTGAAAATGTGATGTGTCCACGTTGTGTTTTCGGGCACTTCCTTTCGCGAGCGCTAGGCCTACCCACATAAGTGAGGTGCCATTTTTATCAGTAGACTTGGGGGACCGCGGGGGGAAGGAAATTTGTGGCTCCTCTCAGATTCCAGAACTTTCTGTCACCGAAATGAGAGGAAAAAGTGTTTTTTTGGGCCAAATTTTGAGGTTTGCAAAGGAATCTGGCTAACAGAACCTGGTCAGAGCCCCACAAGTCACCCTATCTTAGATTCCCCTAGGTGTCTAGTTTTCAGCAATGCACAGGTTTGCTAGGTTTCCCCAGGTGCCGGCTGAGCTAGAGGCCAAAATCCACAGCTAGGCACTTTGTAAAAAACAGCTCTGTTTTCTTTGTGAAAATGTGATGTGTCCACGTTGTGTTTTCGGGCACTTCCTTTCGCGGGCGCTAGGCCTACCCACACAAGTGAGGTACCATTTTTATCGGGAGACTTGGGGGAACGGTGGGTGGAAGGAAATTTGTGGCTCCTCTCAGATGCCAGAACTTTCTGTCACCGAAATGAGAGGAAAAATTGTTTTTTTTGGCCACATTTTGAGGTTTGCAAAGGATTCTGGGTAACAGAACCTGGTCAGAGCCCCACAAGTCACCCCATCTCAGATTCCTCTAGGTGTCTAGTTTCCAACAATGCACAGGTTTGCTAGGTTTCCCCAGGTGCCGGGTCAGCCAGAGGCCAAAATCCATAGCTAGGCACTTCGTTAAAAACAGCTCTGTTTTCTTTGTGAAAATGTGATGTGTCCACGTTGTGTTTTCAAGCATTTCCTTTTGCGGGTGCTAGGCCTACCCACACAAGTGAGGTACCATTTTTATCGGGAGAGTTGGGGGAACGCTGGGTGGAAGGAAATTTGTGGCTCCTCTTAGATTCCAGTACTTTCTGTCACTGAAATGAGAGGGAAATGAGTTTTTTTGTCAAATTTTGAGGTTTGCAAAGGATTCTGGGTAACAGAACCTGGTCAGAGCCCCACAAGTCACCCCATCTTGGATTCCACTAGGTGTCTAGTTTTAACAAATGCGAAGGTTTGCTAGGTTTCCCCAGGTGCCGGCTGAGCTAGAGGCCAAAATCCACAGCTAGGCACTTTGTAAAATACAGCTCTGTTTTCTTTGTGAAAATGTGATGTGTCCACGTTGTGTTTTCTGGCACTTCCTTTCGCGAGCGCTAGGCCTACCCACATAAGTGAGGTGCCATTTTTATCGGTAGACTTGGGGGACCGCGGGGGGAAGGAAATGTGTGGCTCCTCTCAGATTCCAGAACTTTCTGTCACCGAAATGAGAGGAAAAAGTGTTTTTTGGGCCAAATTTTGAGGTTTGCAAAGAAATCTGGCTAACAGAACCTGGTCAGAGCCCCACAAGTCACCCTATCTTAGATTCCCCTAGGTGTCTAGTTTTCAGCAATGCACAGGTTTGCTAGGTTTCCCCAGGTGCCGGCTGAGCTAGAGGCCAAAATCCACAGCTAGGCACTTTTTAAAAAACAGCTCTGTTTTCTTTGTGAAAATGTGATGTGTCCACGTTGTGTTTTCTGGCACTTCCTTTCGCGGGCGCTAGGCCTACCCACACAAGTGAGGTACCATTTTTATCGGGAGACTTGGGGGAACGGTGGGTGGAAGGAAATTTGTGGCTCCTCTCAGATGCCAGAACTTTCTGTCACCGAAATGAGAGGAAAAATTGTTTTTTTTGGCCACATTTTGAGGTTTGCAAAGGATTCTGGGTAACAGAACCTGGTCAGAGCCCCACAAGTCACCCCATCTTAGATTCCTCTAGGTGTCTAGTTTCCAACAATGCACAGGTTTGCTAGGTTTCCCCAGGTGCCGGGTCAGCCAGAGGCCAAAATCCATAGCTAGGCACTTCGTTAAAAACAGCTCTGTTTTCTTTGTGAAAATGTGATGTGTCCACGTTGTGTTTTCAAGCATTTCCTTTTGCGGGTGCTAGGCCTACCCACACAAGTGAGGTACCATTTTTATCGGGAGAGTTGGGGGAACGCTGGGTGGAAGGAAATTTGTGGCTCCTCTTAGATTCCAGTACTTTCTGTCACTGAAATGAGAGGGAAATGAGTTTTTTTGTCAAATTTTGAGGTTTGCAAAGGATTCTGGGTAACAGAACCTGGTCAGAGCCCCACAAGTCACCCCATCTTGGATTCCACTAGGTGTCTAGTTTTAACAAATGCGAAGGTTTGCTAGGTTTCCCCAGGTGCCGGCTGAGCTAGAGGCCAAAATCCACAGCTAGGCACTTTGTAAAATACAGCTCTGTTTTCTTTGTGAAAATGTGATGTGTCCACGTTGTGTTTTCTGGCACTTCCTTTCGCGAGCGCTAGGCCTACCCACATAAGTGAGGTGCCATTTTTATCGGTAGACTTGGGGGACCGCGGGGGGAAGGAAATGTGTGGCTCCTCTCAGATTCCAGAACTTTCTGTCACCGAAATGAGAGGAAAAAGTGTTTTTTGGGCCAAATTTTGAGGTTTTCAAAGAAATCTGGCTAACAGAACCTGGTCAGAGCCCCACAAGTCACCCTATCTTAGATTCCCCTAGGTGTCTAGTTTTCAGCAATGCACAGGTTTGCTAGGTTTCCCCAGGTGCCGGCTGAGCTAGAGGCCAAAATCCACAGCTAGGCACTTTGTAAAAAACAGCTCTGCTTCTTTGTGAAAATGTGATGTGTCCACGTTGTGTTTTTGGGCACTTCCTTTCGCGGGCGCTAGGCCTACCCACACAAGTGAGGTACCATTTTTATTGGGAGACTTGGGGGAACGCTGGGTGGAAGGAAATTTGTGGCTCCTCTCAGATGCCAGAACTTTCTGTCACCGAAATGAGAGGAAAAAGTGTTTTTTTTGCCCAAATTTTGAGGTTTGCAAAGGATTCTGCGTAACAGAACCTGGTCAGAGCCCCACAAGTCACCCCATCTTAGATTCCCCTAGGTGTCTAGTTTTCAGCAATGCACAGGTTTGCTAGGTTTCCCCAGGTGCCGGCTGAGCTAGAGGCCAAAATCCACAGCTAGGCACTTTGTAAAAAACAGCTCTGGTTCTTTGTGAAAATGTGATGTGTACACATTGTGTTTTGGGGCACTTCCTTTCGCGGGCGCTAGATCTACCCAAACAAGTGAGGTACCATTTTTATCGGGAGACTTGGGGGAACGCTGGGTGGAAGGAAATTTGTGGCTCCTCTCGTATCCCAGAACTTTCGGTCACCGAAATGAGACGGAAAAGTGTTTTTTTGGGGCAAATTTTGAGGTTTGCAAAGGATTCTGGGTAACAGAACCTGGTCAGAGCCCCACAAGTCACCCCATCTCAGATTCCTCTAGGTGTCTAGTTTCCAACAATGCACAGGTTTGCTAGGTTTCCCTAGGTGCCGGCTCAGCCAGAGGCCAAAATCCATAGCTAGGCACTTCGTAAAAAACAGCTCTGTTTTCTTTGTAAAAATGTGATGTGTCAACGTTGTGTTTTCGGGAATTTCCTTTTGCGGGTGCTAGGCCTACCCACACAAGTGAGGTACCATTTTTATCGGGAGGCTTGGGGGATCGCTGGGTGGAAGGAAATTTGTGGCTCCTCTCAGATTCCAGAACTTTCTGTCACCGAAATGAGAGGAATTCTTTTTTTTTTTGGCCACATTTTTAGGTTTGCAAAGGATTCTGCGTAACAGAACCTGGTCAGAGCCCCGCAAGTCACCCCATCTTAGATTCCCCTAGGTATCTAGTTTTCAGCAATGCACAGGTTTGCCAGGTTTCCCCAGGTGCCGGCTGAGCTAGAGGCCAAAATCCATAGCTAGGCACTTTGTAAAAAACAGCTCTGTTTTCTTTTGTCAAAATGTGATGTGTCCATGTTGTGTTTTCGGGCACTTCCTTTCGCGAGCGCTAGGCCTACCCACATAAGTGAGGTACCATTTTTATCGGGAGAGTTGGAGGAACGCGGGGGGAAGGAAATTTGTGGCTCCTCTCAGATTCCAGAACTTTCTGTCACCAAAATGAGAGGGAAATGTATTCTTTGGGCCAAATTTTGAGGTTTGCAAAGGATTCTGGGTAACAGATCCTGGTCAGAGCCCTCCAAGTCACCCCATCTTGGATTCCCCTAGGTGTCTAGTTTTAACAAATGCGCAGGTTTGCTAGGTTTCCCCAGGTGCCGGCTGAGCTAGAGGCCAAAATCCACAGCTAGGCACTTTGTAAAAAACAGCTCTGCTTTCTTTGTGAAAATGTGATGTGTCCACGTTGTGTTTTGGGGCACTTCCTTTCACGAGCGCTAGGCCTACCCACATAAGTGAGGTACCATTTTTATCGGGAGACTTGGGGGAACGGGGGGGGGGAAGGAAATTTGTGGCTCCTCTCAGATTCCAGAACTTTCTGTCACCAAAATGAGAGGGAAATGTATTCTTTGGGCCAAATTTTGAGGTTTGCAAAGGATTCTGGGTAACAGAACCTGGTCAGAGCCCCACAAGTCACCCCATCTTAGATTCCTCTAGGTGTCTAGTTTCCAACAATGCACAGGTTTGCTAGGTTTCCCCAGGTGCCGGCTCAGCCAGAGGCCAAAATCCATAGCTAGGCACTTCGTAAAAAACAGCTCTGTTTTCTTTGTGAAAATGTGATGTGTCCACGTTGTGTTTTGGGGCACTTCCTTTCGCGAGCGCTAGGCCTACCCACATAAGTGAGGTACCATTTTTATCGGGAGACTTGGGGGAACGCGGGGGGGAAGGAAATTTGTGGCTCCTCTTAGATTCCAGTACTTTCTGTCACTGAAATGAGAGGGGAATGAGTTTTTTGGCCAAATTTTGAGGTTTGCAAAGGATTCTGGGTAACAGATCCTGGTCAGAGCCCCACAAGTCACCCCATCTTGGATTCCCCTAGGTGTCTAGTTTTAACAAATGCGCAGGTTTGCTAGGTTTCCCCAGGTGCCGGCTGAGCTAGAGGCCAAAATCCACAGCTAGGCACTTTGTAAAAAACAGCTCTGCTTTCTTTGTGAAAATGTGATGTGTCCACGTTGTGTTTTGGGGCACTTCCTTTCGCGAGCGCTAGGCCTACCCACATAAGTGAGGTACCATTTTTATCGGGAGACTTGGGGGAATGCGGGGGGGAAGGAAATTTGTGGCTCCTCTCAGATTCCAGAACTTTCTGTCACCAAAATGAGAGGGAAATGTATTCTTTGGGCCAAATTTTGAGGTTTGCAAAGGATTCTGGGTAACAGAACCTGGTCAGAGCCCCACAAGTCACCCCATCTTGGATTCCCCTAGGTGTCTAGTTTTAACAAATGCGCAGGTTTGCTAGGTTTCCCCAGGTGCCGGCTGAGCTAGAGGCCAAAATCCACAGCTAGGCACTTTGTAAAAAACAGCTCTGCTTTCTTTGTGAAAATGTGATGTGTCCACGTTGTGTTTTGGGGCACTTCCTTTCGCGAGCGCTAGGCATACCCACATAAGTGAGGTACCATTTTTATCGGGAGACTTGGGGGAACGCTGGGTGGAAGGAAATTTGTGGCTCCTCTCGTATTCCAGAACTTTCGGTCACCGAAATGAGAGGGAAAAGTGTTTTTTTGGCCAAATTTTGAGGTTTGCAATGGATTCTGGTTAACAGAACCTGGTCAGAGCCCCACAAGTCACCCCATCTTAGATTCCTCTAGGTGTCTAGTTTCCAACAATGCACAGGTTTGCTAGGTTTCCCCAGGTGCCGGCTCAGCCAGAGGCCAAAATCCATAGCTAGGCACTTCGTAAAAAACAGCTCTGTTTTCTTTGTGAAAATGTTATGTGTCCACGTTGTGTTTTTGGGCATTTCCTTTTGCGGGTGCTAGGCCTACCCACACAAGTGAGGTACCATTTTTATCGGGAGGCTTGGGGGAACACTGGGTGGAAGGAAATTTGTGGATCCTCTCAGATTCCAGAACTTTCTATCACCGAAATGAGAGGAAAAAGTATTGTTTTGGGCCAAATTTTGAGGTTTGCAAAGGAATCGGGCTAATAGAACCTGGTCAGAGCCCCACAAGTCACCCCATCTTAGATTCCCCTAGGTGTCTAGTTTTCAGCAATGCACAGGTTTGCTAGCTTTCCCCAGGTGCCGGCTGAGCTAGAGGCCAAAATCCATAGCTAGGCACTTTGTAAAAAACAGCTCTGTTTTCTTTGTGAAAATGTGATGTGTCCATGTTGTGTTTTCGGGCACTTCCTTTCGCGAGCGCTAGGCGTACCCACATAAGTGAGGTGCCATTTTTATCAGTAGACTTGGGGGACCGCGGGGGGAAGGAAATTTGTGGCTCCTCTCAGATTCCAGAACTTTCTGTCACCGAAATGAGAGGAAAAAGTGTTTTTTTGGGCCAAATTTTGAGGTTTGCAAAGGAATCTGGCTAACAGAACCTGGTCAGAGCCCCACAAGTCACCCCATCTTAGATTCCCCTAGGTGTCAAGTTTTCAGCAATGCACAGGTTTGCTAGGTTTCCCCAGGTGCCGGCTGAGCTAGAGGCCAAAATCCACAGCTAGGCACTTTGTAAAAAACAGCTCTGTTTTCTTTGTGAAAATGTGATGTGTCCACGTTGTGTTTTCGGGCACTTCCTTTCGCGGGCACTAGGCCTACCCACACAAGTGAGGTACCATTTTTATCGGGAGACTTGGGGGAACGCTGGGTGGAAGGAAATTTGTGGCTCCTCTCAGATGCCAGAACTTTCTGTCACCGAAATGAGAGGAAAAATTGTTTTTTTTGGCCACATTTTGAGGTTTGCAAAGGATTCTGGGTAACAGAACCTGGTCAGAGCCCCACAAGTCACCCCATCTTAGATTCCTCTCGGTGTCTAGTTTCCAACAATGCACAGGTTTGCTAGGTTTCCCCAGGTGCCGGCTGAGCTAGAAGCCAAAATCCACAGCTAGGCACTTTGTAAAAAACAGCTCTGCTTTCTTTGTGAAAATGTGATGTGTCCACGTTGTGTTTTGGGGCACTTCCTTTCGCGAGCGCTAGGCCTACCCACATAAGTGAGGTACCATTTTTATTGGGAGACTTGGTGGAACGCGGGGGAAGGAAATTTGTGGCTCCTCTCAGATTCCAGAACTTTCTGTCACCAAAATGAGAGGGAAATGTATTCTTTGGGCCAAATTTTGAGGTTTGCAAAGGAATCTGGCTAATAGAACCTGGTCAGAGCCCCACAAGTCACCCCATCTTAGATTCCCCTAGGTGTCTAGTTTTCAGCAATGCACAGGTTTGCTAGGTTTCCCCAGGTGCCGGCTGAGCTAGAGGCCAAAATCCACAGCTAGGCACTTTGTAAAAAACAGCTCTGTTTTCTTTGTGAAAATGTGATGTGTCCACGTTGTGTTTTCGGGCACTTCCTTTCGCGAGCGCTAGGCCTACCCACATAAGTGAGGTGCCATTTTTATCGGTAGACTTGGGGGACCGCGGGGGGAAGGAAATTTGTGGCTCCTCTCAGATTCCAGAACTTTCTGTCACCGAAATGAGAGGAAAAAGTGTTTTTTTGGGCCAAATTTTGAGGTTTGCAAAGAAATCTGGCTAACAGAACCTGGTCAGAGCCCCACAAGTCACCCTATCTTAGATTCCCCTAGGTGTCTAGTTTTCAGCAATGCACAGGTTTGCAAGGTTTCCCCAGGTGCCGGCTGAGCTAGAGGCCAAAATCCACAGCTAGGCACTTTGTAAAAAACAGCTCTGGTTCTTTGTGAAAATGTGATGTGTACACATTGTGTTTTGGGGCACTTCCTTTCCCGGGCGCTAGATCTACCCAAACAAGTGAGGTACCATTTTTATCGGGAGACTTGGGGGAACGCTGGGTGGAAGGAAATTTGTGGCTCCTCTCGTATCCCAGAACTTTCGGTTACCGAAATGAGAGGGAAAAGTGTTTTTTTGGGGCAAATTTTGAGGTTTGCAAAGGATTCTGGGTAACAGAACCTGGTCAGAGCCCCACAAGTCCCCCCATCTTGGATTCCCCTAGGTGTCTAGTTTCCAACAATGCACAGGTTTGCTAGGTTTCCCCAGGTGCCGGCTCAGCCAGAGGCCAAAATCCATAGCTAGGCACTTCGTAAAAAACAGCTCTGTTTTCTTTGTAAAAATGTGATGTGTCAACGTTGTGTTTTCGGGCATTTCCTTTTGCGGGTGCTAGGCCTACCCACACAAGTGAGGTACCATTTTTATCGGGAGGCTTGGGGGAACGCTGGGTGGAATGAAATTTGTGGCTCCTCTCAAATTCCAGAACTTTCTGTCACCGAAATGAGAGGAAAAATTGTTTTTTTTGGCCAAACTTTGAGGTTTGCAAAGGATTCTGGGTAACAGATCCTGGTCAGAGCCCCACAAGTCACCCCATCTTGGATTCCCCTAGGTGTCTAGTTTTAACAAATGCGCAGGTTTGCTAGGTTTCCCAAGGTGCCGGCTGAGCTAGAGGCCAAAATCCACAGCTAGGCACTTAGTAAAAAACAGCTCTGCTTTCTTTGTGAAAATGTGATGTTTCCACGTTGTGTTTTGGGGCACTTCCTTTCGCGAGCGCTAGGCCTACCCACATAAGTGAGGTAACATTTTTATCAGGAGACTTGGGGGAACGCGGGGGGAAGGAAATTTGTGGCTCCTCTCAGATTCCAGAACTTTCTGTCACCAAAATGAGAGGGAAATGTATTCTTTGGGCCAAATTTTGAGGTTTGCAAAGGATTCTGGGTAACAGAACCTGGTCAGAGCCCCACAAGTTACCCCATCTTAGGATTCCTCTAGGTGTCTAGTTTCCAACAATGCACAGGTTTGCTAGGTTTCCCCAGGTGCCGGCTCAGCCAGAGGCCAAAATCCATAGCTAGGCACTTCGTAAAAAACAGCTCTGTTTTCTTTGTGAAAATGTTATGTGTCCACGTTGTGTTTTCGGGCATTTCCTTTTGCGGGTGCTAGGCCTACCCACACAAGTGAGGTACCATTTTTATCGGGAGGCTTGGGGGAACGCTGGGTGGAAGGAAATTTGTGGCTCCTCTCAGATGCCAGAACTTTCTGTCACCGAAATGAGAGGAAAAAGTGTTTTTTTTGCCCAAATTTTGAGGTTTGCAAAGGATTCTGCGTAACAGAACCTGGTCAGAGCCCCACAAGTCACCCCATCTTAGATTCCCCTAGGTGTCTAGTTTTCAGCAATGCACAGGTTTGCTAGGTTTCCCCAGGTGCCGGCTGAGCTAGAGGCCAAAATCCACAGCTAGGCACTTTGTAAAAAACAGCTCTGGTTCTTTGTGAAAATGTGATGTGTACACATTGTGTTTTGGGGCACTTCCTTTCGCGGGCGCTAGATCTACCCAAACAAGTGAGGTACCATTTTTATCGGGAGACTTGGGGGAACGCTGGGTGGAAGGAAATTTGTGGCTCCTCTCGTATCCCAGAACTTTCGGTCACCGAAATGAGACGGAAAAGTGTTTTTTTGGGGCAAATTTTGAGGTTTGCAAAGGATTCTGGGTAACAGAACCTGGTCAGAGCCCCACAAGTCACCCCATCTCAGATTCCTCTAGGTGTCTAGTTTCCAACAATGCACAGGTTTGCTAGGTTTCCCTAGGTGCCGGCTCAGCCAGAGGCCAAAATCCATAGCTAGGCACTTCGTAAAAAACAGCTCTGTTTTCTTTGTAAAAATGTGATGTGTCAACGTTGTGTTTTCGGGAATTTCCTTTTGCGGGTGCTAGGCCTACCCACACAAGTGAGGTACCATTTTTATCGGGAGGCTTGGGGGATCGCTGGGTGGAAGGAAATTTGTGGCTCCTCTCAGATTCCAGAACTTTCTGTCACCGAAATGAGAGGAATTTTTTTTTTTTTTGGCCACATTTTTAGGTTTGCAAAGGATTCTGCGTAACAGAACCTGGTCAGAGCCCCGCAAGTCACCCCATCTTAGATTCCCCTAGGTATCTAGTTTTCAGCAATGCACAGGTTTGCCAGGTTTCCCCAGGTGCCGGCTGAGCTAGAGGCCAAAATCCATAGCTAGGCACTTTGTAAAAAACAGCTCTGTTTTCTTTTGTCAAAATGTGATGTGTCCATGTTGTGTTTTCGGGCACTTCCTTTCGCGAGCGCTAGGCCTACCCACATAAGTGAGGTACCATTTTTATCGGGAGAGTTGGAGGAACGCGGGGGGAAGGAAATTTGTGGCTCCTCTCAGATTCCAGAACTTTCTGTCACCAAAATGAGAGGGAAATGTATTCTTTGGGCCAAATTTTGAGGTTTGCAAAGGATTCTGGGTAACAGATCCTGGTCAGAGCCCCCCAAGTCACCACATCTTGGATTCCCCTAGGTGTCTAGTTTTAACAAATGCGCAGGTTTGCTAGGTTTCCCCAGGTGCCGGCTGAGCTAGAGGCCAAAATCCACAGCTAGGCACTTTGTAAAAAACAGCTCTGCTTTCTTTGTGAAAATGTGAAGTGTCCACGTTGTGTTTTGGGGCACTTCCTTTCACGAGCGCTAGGCCTACCCACATAAGTGAGGTACCATTTTTATCGGGAGACTTGGGGGAACGGGGGGGGGGAAGGAAATTTGTGGCTCCTCTCAGATTCCAGAACTTTCTGTCACCAAAATGAGAGGGAAATGTATTCTTTGGGCCAAATTTTGAGGTTTGCAAAGGATTCTGGGTAACAGAACCTGGTCAGAGCCCCACAAGTCACCCCATCTTAGATTCCTCTAGGTGTCTAGTTTCCAACAATGCACAGGTTTGCTAGGTTTCCCCAGGTGCCGGCTCAGCCAGAGGCCAAAATCCATAGCTAGGCACTTCGTAAAAAACAGCTCTGTTTTCTTTGTGAAAATGTGATGTGTCCACGTTGTGTTTTGGGGCACTTCCTTTCGCGAGCGCTAGGCCTACCCACATAAGTGAGGTACCATTTTTATCGGGAGACTTGGGGGAACGCGGGGGGGAAGGAAATTTGTGGCTCCTCTTAGATTCCAGTACTTTCTGTCACTGAAATGAGAGGGGAATGAGTTTTTTGGCCAAATTTTGAGGTTTGCAAAGGATTCTGGGTAACAGATCCTGGTCAGAGCCCCACAAGTCACCCCATCTTGGATTCCCCTAGGTGTCTAGTTTTAACAAATGCGCAGGTTTGCTAGGTTTCCCCAGGTGCCGGCTGAGCTAGAGGCCAAAATCCACAGCTAGGCACTTTGTAAAAAACAGCTCTGCTTTCTTTGTGAAAATGTGATGTGTCCACGTTGTGTTTTGGGGCACTTCCTTTCGCGAGCGCTAGGCCTACCCACATAAGTGAGGTACCATTTTTATCGGGAGACTTGGGGGAACGCGGGGGGGAAGGAAATTTGTGGCTCCTCTCAGATTCCAGAACTTTCTGTCACCAAAATGAGAGGGAAATGTATTCTTTGGGCCAAATTTTGAGGTTTGCAAAGGATTCTGGGTAACAGAACCTGGTCAGAGCCCCACAAGTCACCCCATCTTGGATTCCCCTAGGTGTCTAGTTTTAACAAATGCGCAGGTTTGCTAGGTTTCCCCAGGTGCCGGCTGAGCTAGAGGCCAAAATCCACAGCTAGGCACTTTGTAAAAAACAGCTCTGCTTTCTTTGTGAAAATGTGATGTGTCCACGTTGTGTTTTGGGGCACTTCCTTTCGCGAGCGCTAGGCATACCCACATAAGTGAGGTACCATTTTTATCGGGAGACTTGGGGGAACGCTGGGTGGAAGGAAATTTGTGGCTCCTCTCGTATTCCAGAACTTTCGGTCACCGAAATGAGAGGGAAAAGTGTTTTTTTGGCCAAATTTTGAGGTTTGCAATGGATTCTGGTTAACAGAACCTGGTCAGAGCCCCACAAGTCACCCCATCTTAGATTCCTCTAGGTGTCTAGTTTCCAACAATGCACAGGTTTGCTAGGTTTCCCCAGGTGCCGGCTCAGCCAGAGGCCAAAATCCATAGCTAGGCACTTCGTAAAAAACAGCTCTGTTTTCTTTGTGAAAATGTTATGTGTCCACGTTGTATTTTTGGGCATTTCCTTTTGCGGGTGCTAGGCCTACCCACACAAGTGAGGTACCATTTTTATCGGGAGGCTTGGGGGAACACTGGGTGGAAGGAAATTTGTGGATCCTCTCAGATTCCAGAACTTTCTATCACCGAAATGAGAGGAAAAAGTATTGTTTTGGGCCAAATTTTGAGGTTTGCAAAGGAATCGGGCTAATAGAACCTGGTCAGAGCCCCACAAGTCACCCCATCTTAGATTCCCCTAGGTGTCTAGTTTTCAGCAATGCACAGGTTTGCTAGCTTTCCCCAGGTGCCGGCTGAGCTAGAGGCCAAAATCCATAGCTAGGCACTTTGTAAAAAACAGCTCTGTTTTCTTTGTGAAAATGTGATGTGTCCATGTTGTGTTTTCGGGCACTTCCTTTCGCGAGCGCTAGGCGTACCCACATAAGTGAGGTGCCATTTTTATCAGTAGACTTGGGGGACCGCGGGGGGAAGGAAATTTGTGGCTCCTCTCAGATTCCAGAACTTTCTGTCACCGAAATGAGAGGAAAAAGTGTTTTTTTGGGCCAAATTTTGAGGTTTGCAAAGGAATCTGGCTAACAGAACCTGGTCAGAGCCCCACAAGTCACCCCATCTTAGATTCCCCTAGGTGTCAAGTTTTCAGCAATGCACAGGTTTGCTAGGTTTCCCCAGGTGCCGGCTGAGCTAGAGGCCAAAATCCACAGCTAGGCACTTTGTAAAAAACAGCTCTGTTTTCTTTGTGAAAATGTGATGTGTCCACGTTGTGTTTTCGGGCACTTCCTTTCGCGGGCACTAGGCCTACCCACACAAGTGAGGTACCATTTTTATCGGGAGACTTGGGGGAACGCTGGGTGGAAGGAAATTTGTGGCTCCTCTCAGATGCCAGAACTTTCTGTCACCGAAATGAGAGGAAAAATAGTTTTTTTTGGCCACATTTTGAGGTTTGCAAAGGATTCTGGGTAACAGAACCTGGTCAGAGCCCCACAAGTCACCCCATCTTAGATTCCTCTCGGTGTCTAGTTTCCAACAATGCACAGGTTTGCTAGGTTTCCCCAGGTGCCGGCTGAGCTAGAAGCCAAAATCCACAGCTAGGCACTTTGTAAAAAACAGCTCTGCTTTCTTTGTGAAAATGTGATGTGTCCACGTTGTGTTTTGGGGCACTTCCTTTCGCGAGCGCTAGGCCTACCCACATAAGTGAGGTACCATTTTTATTGGGAGACTTGGTGGAACGCGGGGGAAGGAAATTTGTGGCTCCTCTCAGATTCCAGAACTTTCTGTCACCAAAATGAGAGGGAAATGTATTCTTTGGGCCAAATTTTGAGGTTTGCAAAGGAATCTGGCTAATAGAACCTGGTCAGAGCCCCACAAGTCACCCCATCTTAGATTCCCCTAGGTGTCTAGTTTTCAGCAATGCACAGGTTTGCTAGGTTTCCCCAGGTGCCGGCTGAGCTAGAGGCCAAAATCCACAGCTAGGCACTTTGTAAAAAACAGCTCTGTTTTCTTTGTGAAAATGTGATGTGTCCACGTTGTGTTTTCGGGCACTTCCTTTCGCGAGCGCTAGGCCTACCCACATAAGTGAGGTGCCATTTTTATCGGTAGACTTGGGGGACCGCGGGGGGAAGGAAATTTGTGGCTCCTCTCAGATTCCAGAACTTTCTGTCACCGAAATGAGAGGAAAAAGTGTTTTTTTGGGCCAAATTTTGAGGTTTGCAAAGAAATCTGGCTAACAGAACCTGGTCAGAGCCCCACAAGTCACCCTATCTTAGATTCCCCTAGGTGTCTAGTTTTCAGCAATGCACAGGTTTGCAAGGTTTCCCCAGGTGCCGGCTGAGCTAGAGGCCAAAATCCACAGCTAGGCACTTTGTAAAAAACAGCTCTGGTTCTTTGTGAAAATGTGATGTGTACACATTGTGTTTTGGGGCACTTCCTTTCCCGGGCGCTAGATCTACCCAAACAAGTGAGGTACCATTTTTATCGGGAGACTTGGGGGAACGCTGGGTGGAAGGAAATTTGTGGCTCCTCTCGTATCCCAGAACTTTCGGTTACCGAAATGAGAGGGAAAAGTGTTTTTTTGGGGCAAATTTTGAGGTTTGCAAAGGATTCTGGGTAACAGAACCTGGTCAGAGCCCCACAAGTCCACCCATCTTGGATTCCCCTAGGTGTCTAGTTTCCAACAATGCACAGGTTTGCTAGGTTTCCCCAGGTGCCGGCTCAGCCAGAGGCCAAAATCCATAGCTAGGCACTTCGTAAAAAACAGCTCTGTTTTCTTTGTAAAAATGTGATGTGTCAACGTTGTGTTTTCGGGCATTTCCTTTTGCGGGTGCTAGGCCTACCCACACAAGTGAGGTACCATTTTTATCGGGAGGCTTGGGGGAACGCTGGGTGGAATGAAATTTGTGGCTCCTCTCAAATTCCAGAACTTTCAGTCACCAAAATGAGAGGGAAAAGTATTTTTGGGGGCAGATTTTGAGGTTTGCAAAGGATTCTGGGTAACAGAACCTTGTCAGAGCCTCCCAAGTCACCCCATCTTAGATTCCCCTAGGTGTCTAGTTTCCAAAACTGCAGAGGTTTGCTAGGATTCCCCAGGTGCCGGCTCAGCTAGAGGCCAAAATCCACAGCTAGGCACTTTGTAAAAAACAGCTCTGCTTTCTTTCTGAAAATGTGATGTGTCCACGTTGTGTTCTGGGCCACTTCCTTTCACGGTGCTAGGTCTACCCACACAAGTGAGGTACCGTTTTTATCAGGAGACTTGGGGAAACACTGGGTGGAAGGAAATTTGTGGCTCTTCTCAGATTCCAGAACTTTCTGTCACCAAAATGAGAGGGAAAAGTATTTTTTGGGCCAGATTTTGAGGTTTGCAAAGGATTCTGGGTAACAGAACCTTGTCAGAGCCTCCCAAGTCACCCCATCTTAGATTCCCCTAGGTGTCTAGTTTCCAAAACTGCAGAGGTTTGCTAGGATTCCCCAGGTGCCGGCTCAGCTAGAGGCCAAAATCCACAGCTAGGAACTAGGTAAAAAACAGTTCTGTTTTCTTTGTAAAAAAAGTGATGTGTCCACATCGTGTTTTTAGGCATTTCCTTCCATGGGCGCTAGGCCTACCCACACAAGTGAGGTACCATTTTTATCGGGAGACTTGGGGGAAGGCTGGGTGGAAGGAAATTTGTGGCTCCTCTCAGATTCCAGAACTTTCTGTCACCAAAGTGAGAGGGAAAAGTGTACTTTGGGCCAAATGTTGAGGTTTGCAAAGGATTCTGGGTAACAGAACCTGGTCAGAGCCCCACAAGTCACCCCATCTTAGATTCCTCTAGGGGTCTAGTTTCCAACAATGCACAGGTTTGCTAGGTTTCCCCAGGTGCCGGCTCAGCTAGAGGCCAAAACCCACAGCTAGGCACTTTGTGAAAAACAGCTCTGTTTTCTTTGTGAAAATGTGATGTGTCCACATTGTGTTTTCGGGCATTTCCTTTTGCGGGTGCTAGGCCTACCCACACAAGTGAGGTACCATTTTTATCAGGAGACTTGGGGTAACGCTGGGTGGAAGGAAGTTTGTGGCTCCTCTTAGATTCCAGTAGTTTCTGTCACTGAAATGAGAGGAAAAGGTGTTTTTTGGCAAAATTTTGAGATTTGCAAAGGATTCTGGGTAACAGACCCTGGTCAGAGCCCCACAAGTCACCCCATCTTGGATTCCCCTAGGTGTCTTGTTTTAAAAAATGCACAGGTTTGCTAGGTTTCCCCAGGTGCCGGCTGAGCTAGAGGCCAAAATCCATAGCTAGGCACTTCGTAAAAAACAGCTCTGCTTTCTTTGTGAAAATGTGATGTGTCCAGGTTGTGTTTTGGGGCACTTCCTTTCACGGGCGGTAGGTCTACCCACACAAGTGAGGTACCATTCTTATCAGAAGACTTGGGGGAACACTGGGTGGAAGGAAATTTGTGGCTCCTCTCAAATTCCAGAACTTTCTGTCACCAAAATGAGAGGGAAAAGTATTTTGGGGCAAAATTTTGAGGTTTGCCAAGGATTCTGGATAACAGAACCTGGTCAGGGCCCTAAAAGTCATCCCATCTTAGATTCCCCTAGGTGTCTAGTTTCCAACATTGCACAGGTTTACTAGGTTTCCCCAGGTGCCGGCTCAGCTAGAGGCCAAAATCCACAGCTAGGCACTTTGTAAAAAACAACTCTGTTTTCTTTGTAAAAAAGTGATGTTTCCAGTTGTGTTTTCGGGCACTTCCTTTCGCGGGCGCTAGGCCTACCCACACAAGTGAGGTACCATTTTTAGCGGGAGACTTGGGGGAACGCAGGGTGGAAGGAAATTTGTGGCTACTCTCAGATTCCAGAACTTTCTGTCACCAAAATGAGAGGGAAATGTATTTTTTGGGCCAAATTTTGAGGTTTGCAAAGGATTCTGGGTAACAAAACCTGGTCAGAGCCCCACAAGTCACCCCATCTTACATTCCTCTAGGTGTCTAGTTTCCAACAATGCACCGGTTTGCTAGGTTTCCCCAAGTGCCGGCGCAGCTAGAGGCCAAAATCCACAACTAGGGACTACGTAAAAAAACAGCTCTGCTTTCTTTGTAAAAATGTGATGTGTCCAGGTTGTGTTTTGGGGCACTTCCTTTCACGGGCGGTAGGTCTACCCACACAAGTGTGGTACCATTCTTATCAGAAGACTTGGGGGAACACTGGGTGGAAGGAAATTTGTGGCTCCTCTCAAATTCCAGAACTTTCTGTCACCAAAATGAGAGGGAAAAGTATTTTTGGGGGCAGATTTTGAGGTTTGCAAAGGATTCTGGGTAACAGAACCTTGTCAGAGCCTCCCAAGTCACCCCATCTTAGATTCCCCTAGGTGTCTAGTTTCCAAAACTGCAGAGGTTTGCTAGGATTCCCCAGGTGCCGGCTCAGCTAGAGGCCAAAATCCACAGCTAGGCACTTTGTAAAAAACAGCTCTGCTTTCTTTGTGAAAATTTGATGTGTCCACGTTGTGTTTTGGGGCACTTCCTTCCATGGGCGCTAGGTCTACCCACACAAGTGAGGTATCATTTTTATTGGGAGACTTGGGGGAACGCTGGGTGGAAGGAAATTTGAGGCTCCTCTCGTATTCCAGAACTTTCTGTCACCGAAATGAGAGGGAAAAGTGTCTTTTTTGGCCGAATTTTGAGGTTTGCAAAGGATTCTGGGTAACAGAGCCTGGTCAGAGCCCCACAAGTCCCCCACCATCTTGGATTCCCCTCGGTGTCTAGTTTTAAAAAATGCGCAGGTTTGCTCGGTTTCCAGAGGTGCCGGCTGAGCTAGAGGCCAAAATCCCCAGCAAGGCACTTTGTAAAAAAACAGCTCTGCTTTCTTTCTGAAAATGTGATGTGTCCACGTTGTGTTCTGGGCCACTTCCTTTCACGGTGCTAGGTCTACCCACACAAGTGAGGTACCGTTTTTATCAGGAGACTTGGGGAAACACTGGGTGGAAGGAAATTTGTGGCTCTTCTCAGATTCCAGAACTTTCTGTCACCAAAATGAGAGGGAAAAGTATTTTTTGGGCCAGATTTTGAGGTTTGCAAAGGATTCTGGGTAACAGAACCTTGTCAGAGCCTCCCAAGTCACCCCATCTTAGATTCCCCTAGGTGTCTAGTTTCCAAAACTGCAGAGGTTTGCTAGGATTCCCCAGGTGCCGGCTCAGCTAGAGGCCAAAATCCACAGCTAGGAACTAGGTAAAAAACAGTTCTGTTTTCTTTGTAAAAAAAGTGATGTGTCCACATCGTGTTTTTAGGCATTTCCTTCCATGGGCGCTAGGCCTACCCACACAAGTGAGGTACCATTTTTATCGGGAGACTTGGGGGAAGGCTGGGTGGAAGGAAATTTGTGGCTCCTCTCAGATTCCAGAACTTTCTGTCACCAAAGTGAGAGGGAAAAGTGTACTTTGGGCCAAATGTTGAGGTTTGCAAAGGATTCTGGGTAACAGAACCTGGTCAGAGCCCCACAAGTCACCCCATCTTAGATTCCTCTAGGGGTCTAGTTTCCAACAATGCACAGGTTTGCTAGGTTTCCCCAGGTGCCGGCTCAGCTAGAGGCCAAAACCCACAGCTAGGCACTTTGTGAAAAACAGCTCTGTTTTCTTTGTGAAAATGTGATGTGTCCACATTGTGTTTTCGGGCATTTCCTTTTGCGAGTGCTAGGCCTACCCACACAAGTGAGGTACCATTTTTATCAGGAGACTTGGGGTAACGCTGGGTGGAAGGAAGTTTGTGGCTCCTCTTAGATTCCAGTAGTTTCTGTCACTGAAATGAGAGGAAAAGGTGTTTTTTGGCAAAATTTTGAGATTTGCAAAGGATTCTGGGTAACAGACCCTGGTCAGAGCCCCACAAGTCACCCCATCTTGGATTCCCCTAGGTGTCTTGTTTTAAAAAATGCACAGGTTTGCTAGGTTTCCCCAGGTGCCGGCTGAGCTAGAGGCCAAAATCCATAGGTAGGCACTTCGTAAAAAACAGCTCTGCTTTCTTTGTGAAAATGTGATGTGTCCAGGTTGTGTTTTGGGGCACTTCCTTTCACGGGCGGTAGGTCTACCCACACAAGTGAGGTACCATTCTTATCAGAAGACTTGGGGGAACACTGGGTGGAAGGAAATTTGTGGCTCCTCTCAAATTCCAGAACTTTCTGTCACCAAAATGAGAGGGAAAAGTATTTTGGGGCAAAATTTTGAGGTTTGCCAAGGATTCTGGATAACAGAACCTGGTCAGGGCCCTAAAAGTCATCCCATCTTAGATTCCCCTAGGTGTCTAGTTTCCAACATTGCACAGGTTTGCTAGGTTTCCCCAGGTGCCGGCTCAGCTAGAGGCCAAAATCCACAGCTAGGCACTTTGTAAAAAACAACTCTGTTTTCTTTGTAAAAAAGTGATGTTTCCAGTTGTGTTTTCGGGCACTTCCTTTCGCGGGCGCTAGGCCTACCCACACAAGTGAGGTACCATTTTTAGCGGGAGACTTGGGGGAACGCAGGGTGGAAGGAAATTTGTGGCTCCTCTCAGATTCCAGAACTTTCTGTCACCAAAATGAGAGGGAAATGTATTTTTTGGGCCAAATTTTGAGGTTTGCAAAGGATTCTGGGTAACAAAACCTGGTCAGAGCCCCACAAGTCACCCCATCTTACATTCCTCTAGGTGTCTAGTTTCCAACAATGCACCGGTTTGCTAGGTTTCCCCAAGTGTCGGCGCAGCTAGAGGCCAAAATCCACAACTAGGGACTACGTAAAAAAACAGCTCTGCTTTCTTTGTAAAAATGTGATGTGTACAGGTTGTGTTTTGGGGCACTTCCTTTCACGGGCGGTAGGTCTACCCACACAAGTGAGGTACCATTCTTATCAGAAGACTTGGGGGAACACTGGGTGGAAGGAAATTTGTGGCTCCTCTCAAATTCCAGAACTTTCAGTCACCAAAATGAGAGGGAAAAGTATTTTTGGGGGCAGATTTTGAGGTTTGCAAAGGATTCTGGGTAACAGAACCTTGTCAGAGCCTCCCAAGTCACCCCATCTTAGATTCCCCTAGGTGTCTAGTTTCCAAAACTGCAGAGGTTTGCTAGGATTCCCCAGGTGCCGGCTCAGCTAGAGGCCAAAATCCACAGCTAGGCACTTTGTAAAAAACAGCTCTGCTTTCTTTCTGAAAATGTGATGTGTCCACGTTGTGTTCTGGGCCACTTCCTTTCACGGTGCTAGGTCTACCCACACAAGTGAGGTACCGTTTTTATCAGGAGACTTGGGGAAACACTGGGTGGAAGGAAATTTGTGGCTCTTCTCAGATTCCAGAACTTTCTGTCACCAAAATGAGAGGGAAAAGTATTTTTTGGGCCAGATTTTGAGGTTTGCAAAGGATTCTGGGTAACAGAACCTTGTCAGAGCCTCCCAAGTCACCCCATCTTAGATTCCCCTAGGTGTCTAGTTTCCAAAACTGCAGAGGTTTGCTAGGATTCCCCAGGTGCCGGCTCAGCTAGAGGCCAAAATCCACAGCTAGGAACTAGGTAAAAAACAGTTCTGTTTTCTTTGTAAAAAAAGTGATGTGTCCACATCGTGTTTTTAGGCATTTCCTTCCATGGGCGCTAGGCCTACCCACACAAGTGAGGTACCATTTTTATCGGGAGACTTGGGGGAAGGCTGGGTGGAAGGAAATTTGTGGCTCCTCTCAGATTCCAGAACTTTCTGTCACCAAAGTGAGAGGGAAAAGTGTACTTTGGGCCAAATGTTGAGGTTTGCAAAGGATTCTGGGTAACAGAACCTGGTCAGAGCCCCACAAGTCACCCCATCTTAGATTCCTCTAGGGGTCTAGTTTCCAACAATGCACAGGTTTGCTAGGTTTCCCCAGGTGCCGGCTCAGCTAGAGGCCAAAACCCACAGCTAGGCACTTTGTGAAAAACAGCTCTGTTTTCTTTGTGAAAATGTGATGTGTCCACATTGTGTTTTCGGGCATTTCCTTTTGCGGGTGCTAGGCCTACCCACACAAGTGAGGTACCATTTTTATCAGGAGACTTGGGGTAACGCTGGGTGGAAGGAAGTTTGTGGCTCCTCTTAGATTCCAGTAGTTTCTGTCACTGAAATGAGAGGAAAAGGTGTTTTTTGGCAAAATTTTGAGATTTGCAAAGGATTCTGGGTAACAGACCCTGGTCAGAGCCCCACAAGTCACCCCATCTTGGATTCCCCTAGGTGTCTTGTTTTAAAAAATGCACAGGTTTGCTAGGTTTCCCCAGGTGCCGGCTGAGCTAGAGGCCAAAATCCATAGCTAGGCACTTCGTAAAAAACAGCTCTGCTTTCTTTGTGAAAATGTGATGTGTCCAGGTTGTGTTTTGGGGCACTTCCTTTCACGGGCGGTAGGTCTACCCACACAAGTGAGGTACCATTCTTATCAGAAGACTTGGGGGAACACTGGGTGGAAGGAAATTTGTGGCTCCTCTCAAATTCCAGAACTTTCTGTCACCAAAATGAGAGGGAAAAGTATTTTGGGGCAAAATTTTGAGGTTTGCCAAGGATTCTGGATAACAGAACCTGGTCAGGGCCCTAAAAGTCATCCCATCTTAGATTCCCCTAGGTGTCTAGTTTCCAACATTGCACAGGTTTGCTAGGTTTCCCCAGGTGCCGGCTCAGCTAGAGGCCAAAATCCACAGCTAGGCACTTTGTAAAAAACAACTCTGTTTTCTTTGTAAAAAAGTGATGTTTCCAGTTGTGTTTTCGGGCACTTCCTTTCGCGGGCGCTAGGCCTACCCACACAAGTGAGGTACCATTTTTAGCGGGAGACTTGGGGGAACGCAGGGTGGAAGGAAATTTGTGGCTCCTCTCAGATTCCAGAACTTTCTGTCACCAAAATGAGAGGGAAATGTATTTTTTGGGCCAAATTTTGAGGTTTGCAAAGGATTCTGGGTAACAAAACCTGGTCAGAGCCCCACAAGTCACCCCATCTTACATTCCTCTAGGTGTCTAGTTTCCAACAATGCACCGGTTTGCTAGGTTTCCCCAAGTGTCGGCGCAGCTAGAGGCCAAAATCCACAACTAGGGACTACGTAAAAAAACAGCTCTGCTTTCTTTGTAAAAATGTGATGTGTCCAGGTTGTGTTTTGGGGCACTTCCTTTCACGGGCGGTAGGTCTACCCACACAAGTGAGGTACCATTCTTATCAGAAGACTTGGGGGAACACTGGGTGGAAGGAAATTTGTGTCTCCTCTCAAATTCCAGAACTTTCTGTCACCAAAATGAGAGGGAAAAGTATTTTTGGGGGCAGATTTTGAGGTTTGCAAAGGATTCTGGGTAACAGAACCTTGTCAGAGCCTCCCAAGTCACCCCATCTTAGATTCCCCTAGGTGTCTAGTTTCCAAAACTGCAGAGGTTTGCTAGGATTCCCCAGGTGCCGGCTCAGCTAGAGGCCAAAATCCACAGCTAGGCACTTTGTAAAAAACAGCTCTGCTTTCTTTCTGAAAATGTGATGTGTCCACGTTGTGTTCTGGGCCACTTCCTTTCACGGTGCTAGGTCTACCCACACAAGTGAGGTACCGTTTTTATCAGGAGACTTGGGGAAACACTGGGTGGAAGGAAATTTGTGGCTCTTCTCAGATTCCAGAACTTTCTGTCACCAAAATGAGAGGGAAAAGTATTTTTTGGGCCAGATTTTGAGGTTTGCAAAGGATTCTGGGTAACAGAACCTTGTCAGAGCCTCCCAAGTCACCCCATCTTAGATTCCCCTAGGTGTCTAGTTTCCAAAACTGCAGAGGTTTGCTAGGATTCCCCAGGTGCCGGCTCAGCTAGAGTCCAAAATCCACAGCTAGGAACTAGGTAAAAAACAGTTCTGTTTTCTTTGTAAAAAAAGTGATGTGTCCACATCGTGTTTTTAGGCATTTCCTTCCATGGGCGCTAGGCCTACCCACACAAGTGAGGTACCATTTTTATCGGGAGACTTGGGGGAAGGCTGGGTGGAAGGAAATTTGTGGCTCCTCTCAGATTCCAGAACTTTCTGTCACCAAAGTGAGAGGGAAAAGTGTACTTTGGGCCAAATGTTGAGGTTTGCAAAGGATTCTGGGTAACAGAACCTGGTCAGAGCCCCACAAGTCACCCCATCTTAGATTCCTCTAGGGGTCTAGTTTCCAACAATGCACAGGTTTGCTAGGTTTCCCCAGGTGCCGGCTCAGCTAGAGGCCAAAACCCACAGCTAGGCACTTTGTGAAAAACAGCTCTGTTTTCTTTGTGAAAATGTGATGTGTCCACATTGTGTTTTCAGGCATTTCTTTTTGCGGGTGCTAGGCCTACCCACACAAGTGAGGTACCATTTTTATCAGGAGACTTGGGGTAACGCTGGGTGGAAGGAAGTTTGTGGCTCCTCTTAGATTCCAGTAGTTTCTGTCACTGAAATGAGAGGAAAAGGTGTTTTTTTGCCAAATTTTGAGATTTGCAAAGGATTCTGGGTAACAGACCCTGGTCAGAGCCCCACAAGTCACCCCATCTTGGATTCCCCTAGGTGTCTTGTTTTAAAAAATGCACAGGTTTGCTAGGTTTCCCCAGGTGCCGGCTGAGCTAGAGGCCAAAATCCATAGCTAGGCACTTCGTAAAAAACAGCTCTGCTTTCTTTGTGAAAATGTGATGTGTCCAGGTTGTGTTTTGGGGCACTTCCTTTCACGGGCGGTAGGTCTACCCACACAAGTGAGGTACCATTCTTATCAGAAGACTTGGGGGAACACTGGGTGGAAGGAAATTTGTGGCTCCTCTCAAATTCCAGAACTTTCTGTCACCAAAATGAGAGGGAAAAGTATTCTTTGGGCCAAATTTTGGGGTTTGCAAAGGATTCTGGGTAACAGAACTTGGTCAAAGCCCCACAAGTCACCCTATCTTAGATTCCTCTAGGTGTCTAGTTTCCAACAATACACCGGTTTGCTAGGTTTCCCCAGGTGCCGGCTCAGCTAGAGGCCAAAATCCACAGCTAGGCACTTTGTAAAAAACAACTCTGTTTTCTTTGTAAAAAAGTGATGTTTCCAGTTGTGTTTTCGGGCACTTCCTTTCGCGGGCGCTAGGCCTACCCACACAAGTGAGGTACCATTTTTAGCGGGAGACTTGGGGGAACGCAGGGTGGAAGGAAATTTGTGGCTCCTCTCAGATTCCAGAACTTTCTGTCACCAAAATGAGAGGGAAATGTATTTTTTGGGCCAAATTTTGAGGTTTGCAAAGGATTCTGGGTAACAAAACCTGGTCAGAGCCCCACAAGTCACCCCATCTTACATTCCTCTAGGTGTCTAGTTTCCAACAATGCACCGGTTTGCTAGGTTTCCCCAAGTGCCGGCGCAGCTAGAGGCCAAAATCCACAACTAGGGACTACGTAAAAAAACAGCTCTGCTTTCTTTGTAAAAATGTGATGTGTCCAGGTTGTGTTTTGGGGCACTTCCTTTCACGGGCGGTAGGTCTACCCACACAAGTGAGGTACCATTCTTATCAGAAGACTTGGGGGAACACTGGGTGGAAGGAAATTTGTGGCTCCTCTCAAATTCCAGAACTTTCTGTCACCAAAATGAGAGGGAAAAGTATTTTTGGGGCCAGATTTTGAGGTTTGCAAAGGATTCTGGGTAACAGAACCTTGTCAGAGCCTCCCAAGTCACCCCATCTTAGATTCCCCTAGGTGTCTAGTTTCCAAAACTGCAGAGGTTTGCTAGGATTCCCCAGGTGCCGGCTCAGCTAGAGGCCAAAATCCACAGCTAGGCACTTTGTAAAAAACAGCTCTGCTTTCTTTGTGAAAATTTGATGTGTCCACGTTGTGTTTTGGGGCACTTCCTTCCATGGGCGCTAGGTCTACCCACACAAGTGAGGTATCATTTTTATTGGGAGACTTGGGGGAACGCTGGGTGGAAGGAAATTTGAGGCTCCTCTCGTATTCCAGAACTTTCTGTCACCGAAATGAGAGGGAAAAGTGTCTTTTTTGGCCGAATTTTGAGGTTTGCAAAGGATTCTGGGTAACAGAGCCCGGTCAGAGCCCCACAAGTCCCCCACCATCTTGGATTCCCCTCGGTGTCTAGTTTTAAAAAATGCGCAGGTTTGCTCGGTTTCCAGAGGTGCCGGCTGAGCTAGAGGCCAAAATCCCCAGCAAGGCACTTTGTAAAAAAACAGCTCTGCTTTCTTTCTGAAAATGTGATGTGTCCACGTTGTGTTCTGGGCCACTTCCTTTCACGGTGCTAGGTCTACCCACACAAGTGAGGTACCGTTTTTTTCAGGAGACTTGGGGGAACACTGGGTGGAAGGAAATTTGTGGCTCCTCTCAGATTCCAGAACTTTCTGTCACCAAAATGAGAGGAAAAATTGTTTTTTTTGGCCACATTTTGAGGTTTGCAAAAGATTCTGCGTAACAGAACTTGGTCAGAGCCCCACAAGTCACCCCATCTTAGATTCCCCTAGGTGTCTAGTTTTCAGCAATGCACAGGTTTGCTAGGTTTCCCCAGGTGCCGGCTGAGCTAGAGGCCAAAATCCACAGCTAGGCACTTTGTAAAAAACAGCTCTGTTTTCTTTGTGAAAATGTGATGAGTCAACGTTGTGTTTTCGGGTTCTTCCTTTTCCGGGCACTAGGTCTACCGACACAAGTGAGGTACCGTTTTTATCAGGAGACTTGGGGGAACATTGGGTGGAAGGAAATTTGTGGCTCCTCTCAGATTCCAGAACTTGAGAGGGAAAAGTATTTTTTGGGCCAGATTTTGAGGTTTGCAAGGGATTCTGGGTTTACAGAACCTGGTCAGGGCCCCACAAGTCACCCCATCTTAGATTCCCCTGGGTGTCTAGTTTCCACATTTGCACAGGTTTGCTAGGTTTCCCCAGGTGCCGGCTCAGCTAGAGGCCAAAATCCGCAGCTAGGGACTACGTAAAAAACAGCTCTGTTTTCTTTGTAAAAAAAGTGATGTGTCCACATCGTGTTTTTGGGCATTTCCTTCCGTGGGCGCTAGGCCTACCCACACAAGTGAGGTACCATTTTTATCGGGAGACATGGGGGAACCCTGGGTAGAAGGAAATTTGTGGCTCCACTCAGATCCCAGAACTTTCTGTTACCAAAATGAGAGGGAAAAGTATTCTTTGGGCCAAATTTTGAGGTTTGCAAAGGATTCTGGGTAACAGAACCCGGTCAGAGCCCCACAAGTCACCCCATCTTAGATTCCTCTAGGTGTCTAGTTTCCAACAATGCACAGGTTTGCTAGGTTTCCCCAGGTGCCGGCTCAGCCAGAGGCCAAAATTCACAGCTAGGCACTTCGGAAAAACAGCTCTGTTTTCTTTGTGAAAATGTGATGTGTCCACGTTGTCTTTTCGGGCATTTCCTTTTGCGGGTGCTAGGCCTACCCACACAAGTGAGGTACCATTTTTATCGGGAGACTTGGGGGAACGCTGGGTGGAAGGAAATTTGTGGCTCCTCTCAGATTCCAGAACTTTCTGTCACCGAAATGAGAGGAAAAAGTGTTTTTTTGGGCCAAATTTTGAAGTTTGCAAAGGATTCTGGGTAACAGAACCTGGTCAGAGCCCCACAAGTCACCCCATCTTAGATTCCCCTAGGTATCTAGTTTTCAGCAATGCACAGGTTTGCTAGGTTTCTCTAGGTGCCGGCTGAGCTAGAGGCCAAAATCCACAGCTAGGCACTTTGTAAAAAACAGCTCTGTTTTCTTTGTGAAAATGTGATGTGTCCACGTTGTGTTTTCGGGCACTTCCTTTTGCGGGCGCTAGGCCTACCCACACAAGTGAGGTACCATTTTTATCGGGAGACTTGGGGGAACGCTGGGGAAGGACATTTGTGGCTCCTCTCAGATTCCAGAACTTTCTGTCACCGAAATGAGAGGAAAAAGTGATTTTGTTTCCCAAATTTTGAGGTTTGCAAAGGATTCTGGGTAACAGAACATGGTCAGAGCCCCACAAGTCACTCCATCTTAGATTCCCCTAGGTGTCTAGTTTCCAACAATGCACCGGTTTGCTAGGTTTCCCCAGGTGCCGGCTCAGCTAGAGGACAAAATCCACAGCTAGGCACTTTGTAAAAAACAGCTCTGCTTTCTTTGTGAAAATGTGATGTGTCCACGTTGTGTTTTGGGGCACTTCCTTTCGCGGGCGCTAGGTCTACCCACACAAGTGAGGTACCATTTTTATTGGGAGACTTGGGGGAACGCTGGGTGGAAGGAAATTTGAGGCTCCTCTCGTATTCCAGAACTTTCTGTCACCGAAATGAGAGGGAAAAGTGGTTTTTTTGGCCAAATTTTGAGGTTTGCAAAGGATTCTGGGTAACAGAGTCTGGTCAGAGCCCCACAAGTCCCCCACCATCTTGGATTCCCCTAGGTGTCTAGTTTTAAAAAATGTGCAGGTTTGCTCGGTTTCCACAGGTGCCGGCTGAGCTAGAGGCTAAAATCCACAGCTAGGCACTTTGTAAAAAAAAACAGTTCTGCTTTCTTTCTGAAAATGTGATGTGTCCACGTTGTGTTTTGGGCCACTTCCTTTCACGGCGCTAGATCTACCCACACAAGTGAGGTACCGTTTTTATCAGGAGAGTTGAGGGAACGCTGGGTGGAAGGAAATTTGTGGCTCCTCTCAGATTCCAGAACTTTCTGTCACCAAAATGAGAGGGAAAAGTATTCTTTGGGCCAAATTTTGGGGTTTGCAAAGGATTCTGGGTAACAGAACTTGGTCAAAGCCCCACAAGTCACCCCATCTTAGATTCCTCTAGGTGTCTAGTTTCCAACAATGCACCGGTTTGCTAGGTTTCCCCAGGTGCCGGCTCAGCTAGAGGCCAAAATCCACAGCTAGGCACTTTGTAAAAAACAGCTCTGCTTTCTTTGTGAAAATGTGATGTGTCCACGTTGTGTTTTGGGGCACTTCCTTTCGCGGGCGCTAGGTCTACCCACACAAGTGAGGTACCATTTTTATTGGGAGACTTGGGGGAACGCTGGGTGGAAGGAAATTTGAGGCTCCTCTCGTATTCCAGAACTTTCTGTCACCGAAATGAGAGGGAAAAGTGTTTTTTTTGGCCAAATTTTGAGGTTTGCAAAGGATTCTGGGTAACAGAGTCTGGTCAGAGCCCCACAAGTCCCCCACCATCTTGGATTCCCCTAGGTGTCTAGTTTTAAAAAATGTGCAGGTTTGCTCGGTTTCCACAGGTGCCGGCTGAGCTAGAGGCTAAAATCCACAGCTAGGCACTTTGTAAAAAAAACAGTTCTGCTTTCTTTCTGAAAATGTGATGTGTCCACGTTGTGTTTTGGGCCACTTCCTTTCACGGCCCTAGATCTACCCACACAAGTGAGGTACCGTTTTTATCAGGAGAGTTGGGGGAACGCTGGGTGGAAGGAAATTTGTGGCTCCTCTCAGATTCCAGAACTTTCTGTCACCAAAATGAGAGGGAAAAGTATTTTTTGGGCCAAATCTTGAGGTTTGCAAAGGATTCTGGGTAACAGAACCTGGTCAGGGCCCCACAAGTCACCCCATCTTAGATTCCCCTAGGTGTCTAGTTTCCAACATTGCACAGGTTTGCTAGGTTTTCCCAGGTGCCGGCTCAGCTAGAGGCCAAAATCCACAGCTACGGACTACGTAAAAAACAGCTCTGTTTTCTTTGTAAAAAAGTGATGTGTCCACATCGTGTTTTTGGGCATTTCCTTCCGTGGGCGCTAGGCCTACCCACACAAGTGAGGTACCATTTTTATCGGGAGACATGGGGGAACCCTGGGTAGAAGGAAATTTGTGGCTCCACTTAGATTCCAGAACTTTCTGTTACCAAAATGAGAGGGAAAAGTATTCTTTGGGCCAAATTTTGAGGTTTGCAAAGGATTCTGGGTAACAGAACCTGGTCAGAGCACCACAAGTCACCCCATCTTAGATTCCTCTAGGTGTCTAGTTTCCAACAATGCACAGGTTTGCTAGGTTTCCCCAGGTGCCGGCTCAGCCAGAGGGCAAAATCCACAGCTAGGCACTTCGTAAAAAATAGTTCTGTTTTGTTTGTGAAAATGTGATGTGTCCACGTTGTGTTTTCGGTCATTTGCTTTTGCGGGTGCCTGGCCTACCCACACAAGTGAAGTACCATTTTTATCGGGAGACTTGGAGGAACGCGGGGGGAAGGAAATTTGTGGCTCCTCTCAGATTCCAGAACTTGCTGTCACCAAAATGAGAGGGAAATGTATTCTTTGGGCCAAATTTTGAGGTTTGCAAAGGATTCTGGGTAACAGAACCTGGTCAGAGCCCCACAAGTCACCCCATCTTAGATTCCCCTAGGTGTCTAGTTTCCACATTTGCACAGGTTTGCTAGGTTTCCCCAGGTGCCGGCTCAGCTAGAGGCCAAAATCCGCAGCTAGGGACTACGTAAAAAACAGCTCTGTTTTCTTTGTGAAAATGTGATGTGTCCACGTTGTGTTTTGGGGCATTTCCTTTTGCGGGTGCTAGGCCTACCCACACAAGTGAGGTACCATTTTTATCGGGAGACTTGGGGGAACGCTGGGTGGAAGGAAATTTGTGGCTCCTCTCAGATTCCAGAACTTTCTGCCACCGAAATGAGAGGAAAAAGTGTTTTTTTTGGCCAAATTTTGAGGTTTGCAAAGGATTCTGGGTAACAGAACCTGGTCAGAGCCCCACAAGTCACCCCATCTTAGATTCCCCTAGGTGTCTAGTTTTCAGAAATGCACAGGTTTGCTAGGTTTCCCCAGGTGCCGGCTGAGCAAGAGGCCAAAATCCACAGCTAGGCACTTTGTAAAAAACAGCTCTGTCTTCTTTGTGAAAATGTGATGTGTCCACATCGTGTTTTTGGGCATTTCCTTCCGTGGGCGCTAGGCCTACCCACACAAGTGAGGTACCATTTTTATCGGGAGACTTGGGGGAACGCTGGGTGGAAGGAAATTTGTGGCTCCTCTCAGATTCCAGAACTTTCTGTCACCAAAATGAGAGGGAAAAGTATTCTTTGGGCCAAATTTTGAGGTTTGCAAAGGATTCTGGGTAACAGAACCTGGTCAGAGCCCCACAAGTCACCCCATCTTAGATTCCTCTAGGTGTATAGTTTCCAACAATGCACAGGTTTGCTAGGTTTCCCCAGGTGCCGGCTCAGCTAGAGGCCAAAATCCACAGCTAGGCACTTCGTAAAAAACAGCTCTGTTTTCTTTGTGAAAATGTGATGTGTCCACGTTGTGTTTTCGGGCATTTCCTTTTGCGGGTGCTAGGCCTACGCACACTAGTGAGGTGGGTACCATTTTTATCAGGAGAGTTGGGGGAACGCTGGGTGGAAGGAAATTTGTGGCTCCTCTTAGATTCCAGTACTTTCTGTCACTGAAATGAGAGGGAAAAGTGTTTTTTGGCCAAAGTTTGAGGTTTGCAAAGGATTCTGGGTAACAGACCCTGGTCAGAGCCCCACAAGTCACCCCATCTTGGATTCCCCTAGGTGTCTAGTTTTAAAAAATGTGCAGGTTTGCTAGTTTTCCCCAGGTGCCGGTTGAGCTAGAGGCCAAAATCCACAGCTAGACACTTTGTAGAAAACAGCTCTGCTTTCTTTGTGAAAATGTGATGTGTCCACGTTGTGTTTTGGGGCACTTCCTTTCACGGGCGGTAGGCCTACCCACACAAGTGAGGTACCATTTTTATCAGGAGACTTGGGGTAACGCTGGGTGGAAGGAAATTTGTGGCTCCTCTCAGATTCCAGAACTTTCTGTCACCGAAATGAGAGGAAAAAGTGTTTTTTTGCCCACATTTTGAGGTTTGCAAAGGATTCTGGGTAACAGAACCTGGTCAGACCCCCACAAGTCACCCCATCGTAGATTCCTCTAGGTGTCTAGTTTTCAGCAATGCACAGGTTTGTTAGGTTTCTCTAGGTGCCGGCTGAGCTAGAGGCCAAAATCCACAGCTAGGCACTTTGTAAAAAACAGCTCTGTTTTCTTTGTGAAAATGTGATGTGTCCACGTTGTGTTTTCGGGCATTTCCTTTTGCGGGTGCTAGGCCTACGCACACTAGTGAGGTGGGTACCATTTTTATCAGGAGAGTTGGGGGAACGCTGGGTGGAAGGAAATTTGTGGCTCCTCTTAGATTCCAGTACTTTCTGTCACTGAAATGAGAGGGAAAAGTGTTTTTTGGCCAAAGTTTGAGGTTTGCAAAGGATTCTGGGTAACAGAACCTGGTCAGAGCCCCACAAGTCACCCCATCTTAGATTCCTCTAGGTGTCTAGTTTCTAACAATGCACCGGTTTGCTAGGTTTCCCCAGGTGCCGGCTCAGCTAGAGGCCAAAATCCACAGCTAGGCACTTTGGAAAAAACAGCTCTGTTTTCTTTGTGAAAATGTGATGTAACCACGTTGTGTTTTGGGGCACTTCCTTTCGCGGGCGCTAGGTCTACCCACACAAGTGAGGTACCATTTTTATTGGGAGACTTGGGGGAACGCTGGGTGGAAGGAAATTTGAGGCTCCTCTCATATTCCAGAACTTTCTGTCACCGAAATGAGAGGGAAAAGTGTTTTTTTGGCCACATTTTGAGGTTTGCAAAGGATTCTGGGTAACAGAACTTGGTCAGATCCCCACAAGTCCCCCACCATCTTGGATTCCCCTAGGTGTCTAGTTTTAAAAAATGTGCAGGTTTGCTCGGTTTCCACAGGTGCCGGCTGAGCTAGAGGCCAAAATCCACAGCTACGGACTACGTAAAAAACAGCTCTGTTTTCTTTGTAAAAATGTGATGTGTCCACGTTGTGTTTTCGGGCATTTCCTTTTACGGGTGCTAGGCCTACCCACACAAGTGAGGTAGGTACCATTTTTATCGGGAAAGTTGGGGGAACGCTGGGTTGAAGGAAATTTGTGGCAGCTCCTCTTAGATTCCAGTACTTTCTGTCACTGAAATGAGAGGGAAAAGTGTTTTTTGGCCAAATTTTGAGGTTTGCAAAGGATTCTGGGTAACAGACCCTGGTCAGAGCCCCACAAGTCACCCAATCTTGGATTCCCCAGGTGTCTAGTTTTAAAAAATGCGCAGGTTTGCTAGGTTTCCCCAGGTGTCGGCTGCGCTAGAGGCCAAAATCCACAGCTAGGCACTTTGTAAAAAAACAGCTCTGCTTTCTTTGTGAAAATGTGATGTGTCCACGTTGTGTTTTGGGGAACTTCCTTTCACGGGCGGTAGGCCTACCCACACAAGTGAGGTACCATTTTTATCGGGAGACTTGGGGTAACGCTGGGTGGAAGGAAATTTGTGGCTCCTCTCAGATTCCAGAACTTTCTGTCACCGAAATGAGAGGAAAAAGTGTTTTTTTTGCCCAAATTTTGAGGTTTGCAAAGGATTCTGGGTAACAGAACCTGGTCAGAGCCCCACAAGCCACCCACCATCTTGGATTCCCCTAGGTGTCTAGTTTTAAAAAATGCGCAGGTTTGCTCGGTTTCCACAGGTGCCGGCTGAGCTAGAGGCCAAATTCCACAGGTAGGCACTTTGTAAAAAAAACAGCTCTGCTTTCTTTGTGAAAATGTGATGTGTCCACGTTGTGTTTTGGGGCACTTCCTTTCGCGGCCGCTAGGTCTACCCACACAAGTGAGGTACCGTTTTTATCAGGAGACTTTGGGGAACGCTGGTTGGAAGGAAATTTGTGGCTCCTCTCAGATTCCAAAACTTTCTGTCACCAAAATGAGAGGGAAAAGTATTTTTGGGGCCAGATTTTGAGGTTTGCAAAGGATTCTGGGTAACAGAACCTGGTCAGGGCCCCACAAGTCACCCCATCTTAGATTCCCCTAGGTGTCTAGTTTCCACATTTGCACAGGTTTGCTAGGTTTCCCCAGGTGCCGGCTCAGCTAGAGGCCAAAATCCGCAGCTAGGGACTATGTAAAAAACAGCTCTGTTTTCTTTGTATAAAAGTGATGTGTTCACATCGTGTTTTTGGGCATTTCCTTCCGTGGGCACTAGGCCTACCCACACAAGTGAGGTACCATTGTTATCGGGAGACATGGGGGAACCCTGGGTAGAAGGAAATTTGTGGCTCCACTTAGATTCCAGAACTTTCTGTTACCAAAATGAGAGGGAAAAGTATTCTTTGGGCCAAATTTTGAGGTTTGCAAAGGATTCTGGGTAACAGAACCTGGTCAGAGCACCACAAGTCACCCCATCTTAGATTCCTCTAGGTGTCTAGTTTCCAACAATGCACAGGTTTGCTAGGTTTCCCCAGGTGCCGGCTCAGCCAGAGGGCAAAATCCACAGCTAGGCACGTCGTAAAAAATAGTTCTGTTTTGCTTGTGAAAATGTGATGTGTCCACGTTGTGTTTTCGGTCATTTGCTTTTGCGGGTGCCTGGCCTACCCACACAAGTGAAGTACCATTTTTATCGGGAGACTTGGAGGAACGCGGGGGGAAGGAAATTTGTGGCTCCTCTCAGATTCCAGAACTTGCTGTCACCAAAATGAGAGGGAAATGTATTCTTTGGGCCAAATTTTGAGGTTTGCAAAGGATTCTGGGTAACAGAACCTGGTCAGAGCCCCACAAGTCACCCCATCTTAGATTCCCCTAGGTGTCTAGTTTCCACATTTGCACAGGTTTGCTAGGTTTCCCCAGGTGCCGGCTCAGCTAGAGGCCAAAATCCGCAGCTAGGGACTACGTAAAAAACAGCTCTGCTTTCTTTGTGAAAATGTGATGTGTCCACGTTGTGTTTTGGGGCACTTCCTTTCGCAGGCGCTAGATCTACCCACACAAGTGAGGTACCATTTTTATCGGGAGACTTGGGGGAACGCTGGGTGGAAGGAAATTTGTGGCTCCTCTCGTATTCCAGAACTTTCTGTCAACGAAATGAGAGGGAAAAGTATTTTTTGGGGCAAATTTTGAGGTTTGCAAAGGATTCCGGGTAACAGAACCTGGTCAGAGCCCCACAAGCCACCTACCATCTTGGATTCCCCTAGGTGTCTAGTTTTCAAAAATGCGCAGGTTTGCTCGGTTTCCACAGGTGCCGGCTGAGCTAGGGGCCAAAATCCACAGCTAGGCAGTTTGTATAAACAGCTCTGCTTTCTTTGTGAAAATGTGATGTGTCCACGTTGTGTTTTGGGGCACTTCCTTTCGCAGGCGCTAGATCTACCCACACAAGTGAGGTACCATTTTTATCGGGAGACTTGGGGGAACGCTGGGTGGAAGGAAATTTGTGGCTCCTCTCGTATTCCAGAACTTTCTGTCAACGAAATGAGAGGGAAAAGTATTTTTTGGGCCAAATTTTAAGGTTTGCAAAGGATTCCGGGTAACAGAACCTGGTCAGAGCCCCACAAGCCATCTACCATCTTGGATTCCCCTAGGTGTCTAGTTTTCAAAAATGCGCAGGTTTGCTCGGTTTCCACAGGTGCCGGCTGAGCTAGAGGCCAAAATCCACAACTAGGCACTTTGTAAAAAAAACAGCTCTGCTTTCTTTGTGAAAATGTGATGTGTCCACGTTGTGTTTTGGGGCACTTCCTTTCGCAGGCGCTAGGTCTACCCACACAAGTGAGGTACCGTTTTTATCAGGAGACTTGGGGGAACGTTGGGTGGAAGGAAATCTGTGGCTCCTCTCAGATTCCAGAACTTTCTGTCACCAAAATGAGAGGGAAAAGTATTTTTGGGGCCAGATTTTGAGGTTTGCAAAGGATTCTGGGTAACAGAACCTGGTCAGGGCCCCACAAGTCACCCCATCTTAGATTCCCCTAGGTGTCTAGTTTCCAAAATTGGTCAGGTTTGCTAGGTTTCCCCAGGTGCCCTTCTCAGCTAGAGGCCAAAATCCACAGATAGGGACTACGTAAAAAACAGCTCTGTTTTCTTTGTAAAAAAGTGATGTGTCCACATCGTGTTTTTTTTGGCATTTCCCTCCATGGGCGCTAGGCCTACCCACACAAGTGAGGTACCATTTTGTTCGGGAGACTTGGGGGAACGCTGGGTGGAAGAAAATTTGTGGCTCCTCTCAGATTCCAGAACTTTCTGTCACCAAAATGAGAGGGAAAAGTATTCTTTGGGCCAAATCTTGAGGTTTGCAAAGGATTCTGGGTAACAGAACCTGGTCAGAGCCCCACAAGTCAACTCATCTTAGATTCCTCTAGGTGTCTAATTTCCAACAATGCACAGGTTTGCTACGTTTCCCCAGGTGCCGGCTCAGCCAGAGGCCAAAATCGACAGCTAGGCACTTCGTAAAAAACAGGTGTTTTCTTTGTGAAAATGTGATGTGTCCACGTTGTGTTTTCGGGCATTTACTTTTGCGGGCGCTAGATCTACCCACACAAGTGAGGTACCATTTTTATCGGGAGACTTGGGGGAACGCTGGGTGGAAGGACATTTGTGGCTCCCCTCAGATTCCAGAACTTTCTGTCACCGAAATGAGAGGAAAAAGTGTTTTTGTTTTACCAAATTTTGATGTTTGCAAATGATTCTGGGTAACAGAACTTGGTCAGAGCCCCACAAGTCACCCCATCTTAGATTCCCCTAGGCATCTAGTTTTCAGCAATGCACAGGTTTACTAGGTTTCCCCAGGTGCCGGCTGAGCTAGAGACCAAAATCCACAGCTAGGCACTTTGTAAAAGACCGCTCTGTTTTCTTTGTGAAAATGTGATGGGTCCACGTTGTGTTTTCGGCCACTTCCTTTTGCGGGCGCTAGGCCTACCCACACAAGTGAGGTACCATTTTTATCAGGAGACTTGGGGGAACGCTGGCTGGAAGAAAATTTGTGGCTCCTCTCAGATTCCAGAACTTTCTGTCACTGAAATGAGAGGGAAAAGTATTTTTGGGGGCAAATTTTGAGGTTTGCAAAGGATTCCGGGTAACAGAACCTGGTCAGAGCCCCACAAGCCACCTACCATCTTGGATTCCCCTAGGTGTCTAGTTTTCAAAAATGCGCAGGTTTGCTCGGTTTCCACAGGTGCCGGCTGAGCTAGAGGCCAAAATCCACAGCTAGGCAGTTTGTATAAACAGCTCTGCTTTCTTTGTGAAAATGTGATGTGTCCACGTTGTGTTTTGGGGCACTTCCTTTCGCAGGCGCTAGATCTACCCACACAAGTGAGGTACCATTTTTATCGGGAGACTTGGGGGAACGCTGGGTGGAAGGAAATTTGTGGCTCCTATCGTATTCCAGAACTTTCTGTCAACGAAATGAGAGGGAAAAGTATTTTTTGGGCCAAATTTTAAGGTTTGCAAAGGATTCTGGGTAACAGAACCTGGTCAGAGCCCCACAAGCCACCTACCAACTTGGATTCCCCTAGGTGTCTAGTTTTCAAAAATGCGCAGGTTTGCTCGGTTTCCACAGGTGCCGGCTGAGCTAGAGGCCAAAATCCACAACTAGGCACTTTGTAAAAAAAACAGCTCTGCTTTCTTAGTGAAAATGTGATGTGTCCACGTTGTGTTTTAGGGCACTTCCTTTCGCAGGCGCTAGGTCTACCCACACAAGTGAGGTACCGTTTTTATCAGGAGACTTGGGGGAACGTTGGGTGGAAGGAAATTTGTGGCTCCTCTCAGATTCCAGAACTTTCTGTCACCAAAATGAGAGGGAAAAGTATTTTTGGGGCCAGATTTTGAGGTTTGCAAAGGATTCTGGGTAACAGAACCTGGTCAGGGCCCCACAAGTCACCCCATCTTAGATTCCCCTAGGTGTCTAGTTTCCAAAATTGGTCAGGTTTGCTAGGTTTCCCCAGGTGCCGGCTCAGCTAGAGGCCAAAATCCACAGATAGGGACTACGTAAAAAACAGCTATGTTTTCTTTGTAAAAAAGTGATGTGTCCACATCGTGTTTTTTTTGGCATTTCCCTCCATGGGAGCTAGGCCTACCCACACCAGTGAGGTACCATTTTTATCGGGAGACTTGGGGGAACGCTGGGTGGAAGAAAATTTGTGGCTCCTCTCAGATTCCAGAACTTTCTGTCACCAAAATGAGAGGGAAAAGTATTCCTTGGGCCAAATCTTGAGGTTTGCAAAGGATTCTGGGTAACAGAACCTGGTCAGAGCCCCACAAGTCAACCCATCTTAGATTCCTCTAGGTGTCTAATTTCCAACAATGCACAGGTTTGCTAGGTTTCCCCAGGTGCCGGCTCAGCCAGAGGCCAAAATCGACAGCTAGGCACTTCGTAAAAAACAGGTGTTTTCTTTGTGAAAATGTGATGTGTCCACGTTGTGTTTTCGGGCATTTACTTTTGCGGGCGCTAGATCTACCCACACAAGTGAGGTACCATTTTTATCGGGAGACTTGGGGGAACGCTGGGTGGAAGGAAATTTGTGGCTCCCCTCAGATTCCAGAACTTTCTGTCACCGAAATGAGAGGAAAAAGTGTTTTTGTTTTACCAAATTTTGATGTTTGCAAATGATTCTGGGTAACAGAACTTGGTCAGAGCCCCACAAGTCACCCCATCTTAGATTCCCCTAGGCATCTTGTTTTCAGCAATGCACAGGTTTAGTAGGTTTCCCCAGGTGCCGGCTCAGCCAGAGGCCAAAATCCATAGCTAGGCACTTCGTAAAAAACAGCTCTGTTTTCTTTGTGAAAATGTGCTGTGTCCACATTGTGTTTTCGGGCATTTCCTTTTGCGGGTGCTAGGCCTACCCACACAAGTGAGGTACCATTTTTATCGGGAGACTTGGGGGAACGCTGGGTGGAAGGAAATTTGTGGCTCCTCTCAGATTCCAGAACTTTCTGTCACCGAAATGAGAGGAAAAAGTGTTTTTTTGTGCCAAATTTTGAAGTTTGCAAAGGATTCTGGGTAACAGAACCTGGTCAGAGCCCCACAAGTCACCCCATCTTAGATTCCCCTAGGTATCTAGTTTTCAGCAATGCACAGGTTTGCTAGGTTTCTCTAGGTGCCGGCTGAGCTAGAGGACAAAATCCACAGCTAGGCACTTTGTAAAAAACAGCTCTGTTTTCTTTGTGAAAATGTGATGTGTCCACGTTGTGTTTTCGGGCACTTCCTTTCGCGGGCGCTAGGCCTTCCCACACAAGTGCGGGAGACTTGGGGGAACGTTGGGTGGAAGGAAATTTGTGGCTCCTCTCAGATTCCAGAACTTTCTGTCACCAAAATGAGAGGGAAAAGTATACTTTGGGCCAAATTTTGAGGTTTGCAAAGAATTCTGTGTAACAGAACCTAGTCAGAGCCCCACAAGTCACCCCATCTTAGATTCCTCTAGGTGTCTAGTTTCCAACAATGCACCGGTTTGCTAGGTTTCCCCAGGTGCCGGCTCAGCTAGAGGCCAAAATCCACAGCTAGGCACTTTGTAAAAAACAGCTCTGCTTTCTTTGTGAAAATGTGATGTGTCCACGTTGTGTTTTGGGGCACTTCCTTTCGCAGGCGCTAGATCTACCCACACAAGTGAGGTACCATTTTTATCGGGAGACTTGGGGGAACGCTGGTTGGAAGGAAATTTGTGGCTCCTCTCGTATTCCAGAACTTTCTGTCACGGAAATGAGAGGAAAAAGTGTTTTTTGGGCCAAATTTTGAGGTTTGCATAGGATTCCGGGTAACAGAACCTGGTCAGAGCCCCACAAGCCACCTACCATCTTGGATTCCCCAAGGTGTCTAGTTTTCAAAAATGCGCAGGTTTGCTCGGTTTCCCCAGGTGCCGGCTGAGCTAGAGGCCAAACTCCACAGCTAGGCACTTTGTAAAAAAAACAGCTCTGCTTTCTTTGTGAAAATGTGATGTGTCCACGTTGTGTTTTGGGGCACTTCCTTTCGCGCGCGCTAGGTCTACCCACACAAGTGAGGTACCGTTTTTATCAGAAGACTTGGGGGAAAGTTGGGTGGAAGGAAATTTGTGGCTCCTCTCAGATTCCAGAACTTTCTGTCACCAAAATGAGAGGGAAAAGTATTTTTGGGGCCAGAAATTGAGGTTTGCAAAGGATTCTGGGTAACATAACATGGTCAGGGCCCCACAAGTCACCCCATCTTAGATTCCCCTAGGTGTCTAGTTTCCAAAGTTGGTCAGGTTTGCTAGGTTTCCCCTGGTGCCGGCTCAGCTAGAGGCCAAAATCCACAGATAGGGACTACGTAAAAAACAGCTCTGTTTTCTTTGTAAAAAAGTGATGTGTCCACATCGTGTTTTATTTGGCATTTCCCTCCATGGGCGCTAGGCCTACCCACACAAGTGAGGTACCATTTTTATCGGGAGACTTGGGGGAACGCTGGGTAGAAGGAAATTTGTGGCTCCTCTCAGATTCCAGTGCTTTCTGTCACCGAAATGAGAGGGAAAAGTGTTTTATGGCCACATTTTGAGGTTTGCACAGGATTCTGGGTAACAGACCCTGGTCAGAGCTCCACAAGTCACCCCATCTTGGATTCCCCTAGGTGTCTAGCTTTAAAAAATGCGCAGGTTTGCTAGGTTTCCCCAGGTGCCGGCTGAGCTAGAGCTCAAAATCCACAGCTAGGCACTTTGTAAAAAACAGCTCTGCTTTCTTTGTGAAAATGTGATGTGTCCACGTTGTGTTTTGGGGCACTTCCTTTTGCGGGCGCTAGATCTACCCACACAAGTGAGGTGCCATTTTTATCGGGAGACTTGGGGGAACGCTGGGTGGAAGGAAATTTGTGGCTCCTCCCGTATTCCAGAACTTTCTGTCACGGAAATGAGAGGAAAAAGAGTTTTTTGGGCCAAATTTTGAGGTTTGCATAGGATTCCGGGTAACAGAACCTGGTCAGAGCCCCACAAGCCACCTACCATCTTGGATTCCCCAAGGTGTCTAGTTTTCAAAAATGCGCAGGTTTGCTCGGTTTCCCCAGGTGCCGGCTGAGCTAGAGGCCAAACTCCACAGCTAGGCACTTTGTAAAAAAAACAGCTCTACTTTCTTTGTGAAAATGTGATGTGTCCACGTTGTGTTTTGGGGCACTTCCTTTCGCGCGCGCTAGGTCTACCCACACAAGTGAGGTACCGTTTTTATCAGAAGACTTGGGGGAAAGTTGGGTGGAAGGAAATTTGTGGCTCCTCTCAGATTCCAGAACTTTCTGTCACCAAAATGAGAGGGAAAAGTATTTTTGGGGCCAGAATTTGAGGTTTGCAAAGGATTCTGGGTAAAAGAACCTGGTCAGGGCCCCACAAGTCGCCCCATCTTAGATTCCCCTAGGTGTCTAGTTTCCAAAATTGGTCAGGTTTGCTAGGTTTCCCCTGGTGCCGGCTAAGCTAGAGGCCAAAATCCACAGATAGGGACTACGTAAAAAACAGCTCTGTTTTCTTTGTAAAAAAGTGATGTGTCCACATCGTGTTTTATTTGGCATTTCCCTCCATGGGCGCTAGGCCTACCCACACAAGTGAGGTACCATTTTTATCGGGAGACTTGGGGGAACGCTGGGTGGAAGGCAATTTGTGGCTCCTCTCAGATTCCAGTGCTTTCTGTCACTGAAATGAGAGGGAAAAGTGTTTTTTGGCCACATTTTGAGGTTTGCACAGGATTCTGGGTAACAGACCCTGGTCAGAGCTCCACAAGTCACCCCATCTTGGATTCCCCTAGGTGTCTAGTTTTAAAAAATGCGCAGGTTTGCTAGGTTTCCCCAGGTGCCGGCTGAGCTAGAGCTCAAAATCCACAGCTAGACACTTTGTAAAAAACAGCTCTGCTTTCTTTGTGAAAATGTGATGTGTCCACGTTGTGTTTTGGGGCACTTCCTTTCACGGACGGTAGGTCTACCCACACAAGTGAGGTACCATTTTTATCAGGAGACTTGGGGCAACACTGGGTGGAAGGAAATTTGTGGCTCCTCTCAGATTCCAGAACTTTCTGTCACCAAAATGAGAGGGAAAAGTATATTTTGGGCCAAATTTCCCGGCTCAGCTAGAGGCCAAAATCCACAGCTAGGGACTACGTAAAAAAAAGCTTTGTTTTCTTTGTAAAAAAACTGATGTGTCCACATCGTGTTGTTGGGCATTTCCTTCCGTGGGCCCTAGGCCTACCCACACAAGTGAGGTACCATTTTTATCGGGAGACTTGGGGGAATGCTGGGTGGAAGGAAATTTGTGGCTCCTCTCAGATTCCAGAACTTTCTGTCACCAAAGTGAGAGGGAAAAGTATTCTTTGGGCCAAATTATGAGGTTTGCAAAGGATTCTGGGTAACAGAACTTGGTCAGAGCCCCACAAGTCACCCCATCTTGGTTTCTCCTAGGTGTCTAGTTTTAAAAAATGCGCAGGTTTGCTAGGTTTCCCCAGGTGCCGGCTGAGCTAGAGGCCAAAATCCACAGCTAGGCACTTTGTAAAAAACAGCTCTGCTTTCTTTGTGAAAATGTGATGTGTCCACGTTGTGTTTTGGGGCACTTCTTTCGCGGGCGCTAGGTCTACCCACACAAGTGAGGTACCATTTTTATCGGGAGACTAGGGGGAACGCTGGGTGGAAGGAAATTTGTGGCTCCTCTCAGATTCCAGAACTTTCTGTCACCAAAATGAGAGGGGAAAGTATTTTTTGGGCCAGATTTTGAGGTTTGCAAAGGATTCTGGGTAACAGAACCTGGTCAGAGCCCCACAAGTCACCCCATCTTGGATTCCTCTAGGTGTATAGTTTTCAAAAATGCGCAGGTTTGCTAGGTTTCCCCAGGTGCCGGCTGAGCTAGAGGCCAAAATCCACAGATAGGCACTTTGTAAAAAACAGCTCTGCTTTCTTTGTGAAAATGTGATGTGTCCACGTTGTGTTTTGGGGCACTTCCTTTCGCGGGCGCTAGGTCTACCCACACAAGTGAGGTACCATTTTTATCGGGAGACTTGGGGGAACGCTGGTTAGAAGGAAATTTGTGTCTCCTCTCAGATTCCAGAACTTTCTGTCACCGGAATGAGAGGAAAAAGTGTTTCTTTGGGCCAAATTTTGAGGTCTGCAAAGGATTCTGGGTAACAGAACCTGGTCAGAGCCCCACAAGTCACCCCATCTTAGATTCCCCTAGGTGTCTAGTTTTCAGCAATGCACAGGTTTGCTAGTTTTCCCCAGGTGCCGGCTGAGCTAGAGGCCAAAATCCACAGCTAGGCACTTTGTAAAAAACAGCTCTGTTTTCTTTGTGAAAATGTGATGTATCCACGTTGTGTTTTTGGGCACTTCCTTTCGCGGGCGCTAGGTCTACCCACACATATGAGGTACCGTTTTTATCAGGAGACTTGGGGGAACGCTGGGTGGATGGAAATTTGTGGCTCCTCTCAGATTCCAGAATTTTCTGTCACCAAAATGAGAGGGAAATGTATTTTTGGGGCCAGATTTTGAGGTTTGCAAAGGATTCTGGGTAACAGAACCTAGTCAGGGCCCCACAAGTCACCCCATCTTAGATTCCCCTAGGTATCTAGTTTCCAAAATTGCACAGGTTTGCTAGGTTTCCCAGGTGCCGGCTCAGCTAGAGGCCAAAATCCACAGCTAGGGACTACGTAAAACACAGCTCTGTTTTCTTTGTAAAAAAAGTGATGTGTCCACATCATGTTTTTGGGCATTTCCTTCCGTGGGCGCTAGGCCTACCCACACAAGTGAGGTACCATTTTTATCGGGAGACTTAGGGGAACTCTGGGTGGAAGGAAATTTGTGGCTCCTCTCAGATTCCAGAACTTTCTGTCACCAAAATGAGAGGGAAAAGTATTCTTTGGGCCACATTTTTAGGTTTGCAAGGGATTCTGGGTAACAGAACCTGGTCAGAGCCCCACAAGTCACCCAATCTTTGATTCCTCTATGTGTCTAGTTTCCAACAATGCACAGGTTTGCTAGGTTTCCCCAGGTGCCGGCTCAGCTAGAGGCCAAAATCCACAGCTAGGCACTTCGTGAAAAACAGCTCTATTTTCTTTGTGAAAATGTGATGTGTCCACGTTGTGTTTTCGGGCATTTCCTTCTGCGGGTGCTAGGCCTACCCACACAAGTGAGGTACCATTTTTCTCGGGAGACTTGGGGGAACGCTGGGTGGAAGGAAATTTGTGGCTCCCCTCAGATTTCAGAACTTTCTGTCACCGAAATGAGAGGAAAAAGTGTTTTTTTTAACCATATTTTGAGGTTTGCAAATGATTCTAGGTAACAGAACTTGGTCAGAGCCCCACAAGTCACCCCATCTTAGATTCCCCTAGGTGTCTAGTTTTCAGCAATGCACAGGTTTACTAGGTTTCCCCAGGTGCCGGCTGAGCTAGAGGCCAAAATCCACAGCTAGGCACTTTGTAAAAAACAGCTCTGTTTTCTTTGTGAAAATGTTATGTGTCCACGTTGTGTTTTCGGGCACTTCCTTTCGCGGGCGCTAGACCTACCCACACAAGTGAGGTACCATTTTTATCGGGAGACTTGGGGAAACGCTGGGTGGAAGGAAATTTGTGGCTCCTCTCAGATTCCAGAACTTTCTGTCACCAAAATGAGAGGGAAAAGTATTCTTTGGGCCAAATTTTGAGGTTTGCAAAGGATTCTGGGTAACAGAACCTGGTCAGAGCCCCACAAGTCACCCCATCTTAGATTCCTCTAGGTGTCTAGTTTCCAACAATGCACAGGTTTGCTAGGTTTTCCCAGGTGCCGGCTCAGCTAGAGGCCAAAATCCACAGCTAGGGACAACGTAAAAAACAACTCTGTTTTCTTTGTAAAAAAATTATGTGTCCACATCGTGTTGTTGGGCATTTCCTTCCGTGGGCCCTAGGCCTACCCACACAAGTGAGGTACCATTTTTATCAGGAGACTTGGGGGAACGCTGGGTGGAAGGAAATTTGTGGCTCCTCTCAGATTCCAGAACTTTCTGTCACCAAAGTGAGAGGGAAAAGTATTCTTTGGGCCAAATTATGAGGTTTGCAAAGGATTCTGGGTAACAGAACCTGGTCAGAGCCCCACAAGTCACCCCGTCTTGGATTCTCCTAGGTGTCTAGTTTTAAAAAATGCGCAGGTTTGCTAGGTTTCCCCAGGTGCCGGCTGAGCTAGAGGCCAAAATCCACAGCTAGGCACTTTGTAAAAAACAGCTCTGCTTTCTTTGTGAAAATGTGATGTGTCCACGTTGTGTTTTGGGGCACTTCTTTCGCGGGCGCTAGGTCTACCCACACAAGTGAGGTACCATTTTTATCGGGAGACTTGGGGGAACGCTGGGTGGAAGGGAATTTGTGGCTCCTCTCAGATTCCAGAACTTTCTGTCACCAAAATGAGAGGGGAAAGTATTTTTTGGGCCAGATTTTGAGGTTTGCAAAGGATTCTGGGTAACAGAACCTGGTCAGAGCCCCACAAGTCACCCCATCTTAGATTCCTCTAGGTGTATAGTTTTCAAAAATGCGCAGGTTTGCTAGGTTTCCCCAGGTGCCGGCTGAGCTAGAGGCCAAAATCCACAGATAGGCACTTTGTAAAAAACAGCTCTGCTTTCTTTGTGAAAATGTGATGTGTCCACGTTGTGTTTTGGGGCACTTCCTTTCGCGGGCGCTAGGTCTACCCACACAAGTGAGGTACCATTTTTATCGGGAGACTTGGGGGAACACTGGTTAGAAGGAAATTTGTGTCTCCTCTCAGATTCCAGAACTTTCTGTCACCGGAATGAGAGGAAAAAGTGTTTCTTTGGGCCAAATTTTGAGGTCTGCAAAGGATTCTGGGTAACAGAACCTGGTCAGAGCCCCACAAGTCACCCCATCTTAGATTCCCCTACGTGTCTAGTTTTCAGCAATGCACAGGTTTGCTAGGTTTCCCCAGGTGCCGGCTGAGCTAGATGCCAAAATCCACAGCTAGGCACTTTGTAAAAAACAGCTCTGTTTTCTTTGTGAAAATGTGATGTATCCACGTTGTGTTTTTGGGCACTTCCTTTCGCGGGCGCTAGGTCTACCCACACAAATGAGGTACAGTTTTTATCAGGAGACTTGGGGGAACGCTGGGTGGATGGAAATTTGTGGCTCCTCTCAGATTCCAGAATTTTCTGTCACCAAAATGAGAGGGAAAAGTATTTTTGGGGCCAGATTTTGAGGTTTGCAAAGGATTCTGGGTAACAGAACCTGGTCAGGGCCCCACAAATCACCCCATCTTAGATTCCCCTAGGTATCTAGTTTCCAAAATTGCACAGGTTTGCAAGGTTTCCCCAGGTGCCGGCTCAGCTAGAGGCCAAAATCCACAGCTAGGGACTACGTAAAATAGAGCTCTGTTTTCTTTGTAAAAAAAGTGATGTGTCCACATCATGTTTTTGGGCATTTTCTTCCGCGGGCGCTAGGTCTACCCACACAAGTGAGGTACCATTTTTATCGGGAGACTTGGGGGAACGCTGGGTGGAAGGAAATTTGTGGCTCCTCTCAGATTCCAGAACTTTCTGTCACCAAAATGAGAGGGAAAAGTATTCTTTGGGCCAAATTTTGAGGTTTGCAAATGATTCTGGGTAACAGAACTTGGTCAGAGCCCCACAAGTCACCCCATCTTAGATTCCCCTAGGTGTCTAGTTTTCAGCAATGCACAGGTTTACTAGGTTTCCCCAGGTGCCGGCTGAGCTAGAGGCCAAAATCCACAGCTAGGCACTTTGTAAAAAACAGCCCTGTTTTCTTTGTGAAAATGTTATGTGTCCACGTTGTGTTTTCGGGCACTTCCTTTCGCGGGCGCTAGACCTACCCACACAAGTGAGGTACCATTTTTATCGGGAGACTTGGGGGAACTCTGGGTGGAAGGAAATTTGTGGCTCCTCTCAGATTCCAGAACTTTCTGTCACCAAAATGAGAGGGAAAAGTATTCTTTGGGCCACATTTTTAGGTTTGCAAAGGAATCTGGGTAACAGAACCTGGTCAGAGCCCCACAAGTCACCCCATCTTAGATTCCTCTAGGTGTCTAGTTTCCAACAATGCACAGGTTTGCTAGGTTTCCCCAGGTGCCGGCTCAGCTAGAGGCCAAAATCCACAGCTAGGCACTTCGTAAAAAACAGGTCTGTTTTCTTTGTGAAAATGTGATGTGTCCACGTTGTGTTTTCAGGCATTTCCTTTTGCCGGTGCTAGGCCTACCCACACAAGTGCGGTACCATTTTTATCAGGAGAGTTGGGGGAACGCTGGGTGGAAGGAAATTTGTGGCTCCTCTCAGATTCCTGTACTTTCTGTCACTGAAATGAGAGGGAAAAGTGTTTTTTGGCCAAATTTTGAGGTTTGCACAGGATTCTGGGTAACAGACCCTGGTCAGAGCTCCACAAGTCACCCCATCATGGATTCCCCTAGGTGTCTAGATTTAATAAATGTGCAGGTTTGCTAGGTTTCCCCAGGTGCCGGCTGAGCTAGAGGCCAAAATCCACAGCTAGGACTTTGTAAAAAACAGCTCTGCTTTCTTTGTGAAAATGTGATGTGTCCACGTTGTGTTTTGGGGCACTTCCTTTTGCGGGCGCTAGGTCTACCCACACAAGTGAGGTACCGTTTTTATCAGGAGACTTGGGGGAACACTGGGTGGAAGGAAATTTGTGGCTCCTCTCAGATTCCAGAACTTTCTGTCACCAAAATGAGAGGGAAAAGTATTTTTGGGGCCAGATTGTGAGGTTTGCAAAGGATTCTGGGTAACAGAACCTGGTCAGGGCCCCACAAGTCACCCCATCTTAGATTCCCCTAGGTGTCTAGTTTCCAAAATTGCACAGGTTTGCTAGGTTTCCCCAGGTGCCGGCTCAGCTAGAGGCCAAAATCCACAGCTAGGCACTTCGTAAAAAACAGCTGTTTTCTTTGTGAAAATGTGATGTGTCCACGTTGTGTTTTTCGGGCATTTTCTTTTGCGGGTGCTAGGCCTACGCACACAAGTGAGGTACCATTTTTATCGGGAGACTTGGGGGAACGCTGGGTGGAAGGAATTTTGTGGCTCCTCTCGTATTCCAGAACTTTTTGTCAACGAAATGAGAGGGAAAAGTATTTTTTTAACCAAATTTTGAGGTTTGCAAATGATTCTGGGTAACAGAACCTGGTCAGAGCCCCACAAGTCACCCCATCTTGGATTCCCCTAGGTGTCTAGTTTTCAAAAATGCGCAGGTTTGCTCGGTTTCCACAGGTGCCGGCTGAGCTAGAGGCCAAAATCCACAGCTAGGGACTACGTAAAACACAGCTCTGTTTTCTTTGTAAAAAAAAGTGATGTGTCCACATCATGTTTTTGGGCATTTCCTTCCGTGGGCGCTAGGTCTACCCACACAAATGAGGTACCGTTTTTATCAGGAGACTTGGGGGAACGCTGGGTGGATGGAAATTTGTGGCTCCTCTCAGATTCCAGAATTTTCTGTCACCAAAATGAGAGGGAAAAGTATTTTTGGGGCCAGATTTTGAGGTTTGCAAAGGATTCTGGGTAACAGAACCTGGTCAGGGCCCCACAAGTCACCCCATCTTAGATTCCCCTATGTATCTAGTTTCCAAAATTGCACAGGTTTGCTAGGTTTCCCCAGGTGCCGGCTCAGCTAGAGGCCAAAATCCACAGCTAGGGACTACGTAAAACACAGCTCTGTTTTCTTTGCAAAAAAAGTCATGTGTCCACATCATGTTTTTGGGCATTTCCTTCCGTGGGCGCTAGGCCTACCCACACAAGTGAGGTACCATTTTTATCGGGAGACTTGGGGGAACTCTGGGTGGAAGGAAATTTGTGGCTCCTCTCAGATTCCAGAACTTTCTGTCACCAAAATGAGAGGGAAAAGTATTCTTTGGGCCACATTTTTAGGTTTGCAAAGGATTCTGGGTAACAGAACCTGGTCAGAGCCCCACAAGTCACCCAATCTTTGATTCCTCTAGGTGTCTAGTTTCCAACAATGCACAGGTTTGCTAGGTTTCCCTAGGTGCCGGCTCAGCTAGAGGCCAAAATCCACAGCTAGGCACTTCGTAAAAAACAGCTCTATTTTCTTTGTGAAAATGTGATGTGTCCACGTTGTGTTTTCGGGCATTTCCTTTTGCGGGTGCTAGGCCTACCCACACAAGTGAGGTACCATTTTTATCGGGAGACTTGGGGGAACGCTGGGTGGAAGGAAATTTGTGGCTCCCCTCAGATTTCAGAACTTTCTGTCACCGAAATGAGAGGAAAAAGTGTTTTTTTAACCAAATTTTGAGGTTTGCAAATGATTCTGGGTAACAGAACCTGGTCAGAGCCCCACAAGTGACCCCATCTTGGATTCCCCTAGGTGTCTAATTTTCAAAAATGCGCAGGTTTGCTCGGTTTCCACAGGTGCCGGCTGAGCTAGAGGCCAAAATCCACAGCTAGGCACTTTGTAAAAAAAAACAGCTCTGCTTTCTTTGTGAAAATGTGATGTGTCCACGTTGTGTTTTGGGGCACTTCCTTTCTCGGGCGCTAGGTCTACCCACACAAGTGAGATACCGTTTTTATCAGGAGACTTGGGGCAACGTTGGGTGGAAAGAAATTTGTGGCTCCTCTCAGATTCCAGAACTTTCTGTCACCAAAATGATAGGGAAAAGTATTCTTTGGGCCAAATTTTGAGGTTTGCAAAGGATTCTTGGTAACAGAACCTGGTCAGAGCCCCACAAGTCACCCCATCTTAGATTCCTCTAGGTGTCTAGTTTCCAACAATGCACAGGTTTGCTAGGTTTCCCCAGGTGCCAGCTCAGCTAGAGGCCAAAATCCACAGCTAGGCACTTCGTAAAAAACTGCTGTTTTCTTTGTGAAAATGTGATGTGTCCACGTTGTGTTTTCGGGCATTTCCTTTTGCGGGTGCTAGGCCTACCCACACAAGTGAGGTACCATTTTTATCGGGAGACTTGGGGGAACGCTGGGTGGAAGGAAATTTGTGGCTCCTCTCAGATTCCAGAACTTTCTGTCACCGAAATGAGAGGAAAAAGTATTCTTTGGGCCACATTTTGAGGTTTGCAAAGGATTCTGGGTAACAGAACCTGGTCAGAGCCCAACAAGCCACCCCATCTTAGATTCCCCTAGGTGTCTAGTTTCCAACAATGCACAGGTTTGCTAGGTTTCCCCAGGTGCCTGGCAGCAAAGGGGTTAAGTGTAATATTCACCTTTCTTTGGGAAGGCCTGCAGAGTCACTTCAGAGAAAAAAATATTATGCAGCGTATTGGAGTAGTGTGAGGAAGATGCAGGAGGCCATCAAGCCTAGAAGAGAGAATACTGCTCTCACAGTTGGATAAGATGCCTTCTTGAGAGAGTGTTACTTCCGAAGGATCGATATGCATCTCTCATCCGAAGGACACACTTTTGCCTTGATGGTGTCGATGGTGGCTCCCAAGTAATGTAAAGCCTGAACAGGAGTACCTGTGGACTTGTTGCGGTTGACATGAAGCCCCAATCAATAAAGGAGCTTGCAGGTCCATTTGAAATGACGCCGGGCTTCTTGAAAGGTATACGCCTTTATAAGCCAATCATCTAGGCATGGAGAGATGAAGATGTGGTGCTTCTTGAGATGGGCTACTACCACTGCCATGCACTTCAAGAATGTTTTCAGTGTTGACTTTAGGCCAAATGGAAGTACTGTGTACTGGTAATGGTCCTGCCCCAGAACTAACCTTAGAAACCTCTGATGCTTTCTGACAACTGGAAAATTAAAGTATGCATCTTGAAGGTCAATGGAGCAGAACCAGTCTCCCGGGTGTAGTTGGGGGTAGATTTGAGGTAATGCCAACATCCAAAACATTTCTCACCAAATGCATTTGTTGGCCATTTTGAGGTAGAGTATGGGCCTGAATTCATTCCTGTCTTTCTTTTTCACCAGAAAGTACCTTGAGTAAAATGCCAGTCCCTCATGTGTCTTTGAGGAATGGTTTCCACCACCATCTTCTGTAAGATGATGCTGACCACCAACCATAGCAATGAGAGATGGAAATTGGACGGTTTCGGAGGTATGGATGGTGGTGGACTGGTGAACCTGAGACAATACCCATTTCGCTCAAAATTCAGAACCCAGGTGTCTTGTGTGATGTTTCTTCTCTCTGCCTGATAATGAGAAATGCTACCCCCAACTGAAGTGGGTAATGGAAGAGAGGATTCAGGGTTTTGAAGCAGCTGGTTGTTTGCACCCTTGAGCAGGCTGTTGGGCAGATCTTCTTCTAACCTGTTTTCACTGGTGCTGATAAGGTCGATGTGGTTGTGACTGCTGGTGACCTTGATACCACTGAGGAGTTTGAACCCCCTGAGTGTAAAGCGGCATTGGTAGGCCCTGAAAGATTTCCTTTGTTTCCAAGGTCTCACTAAACCCACTGCCTTCAGGGATTCCAATTCCAACTTCATGCGGGCCATCTTGTCAACAGCATGGGTTCCAAAGAGGATGGACCCTGAAAGTGGAGGTTTAGGATTGTTTGCTAAGACTCCAGTTTGAGGTATGCTAATCAGAGCCAAGAATTCCTCCTCAAAGCAACATCATGGCAATATTCATGTGCCGCTAATAAAGAAGAGCCTGCAGCTGCACTTATGACTTGATTTCAGATCATCAAACCCTCATGAACGATCTCCATGAAGTTATCCAGTTTGTCTCTGTGAAGGTGTTCTGTGAATTGCTGCAGGGATTCCCATAGTGCTCTGTAGGCACCCTTTTTGACACGGTTAGCCCCCACGTTTTGCCTGGTTTCTGATGTGGTTTTGACTGTTAGTGCACTGGGTCCCTGCTAACCAGGTCCCCAGTGCCAAATGTCTTTCCCCAAAACTGCACAGTTATTTTGCACAATTGGGAAACTCTAAGTCCCTAGTAAACGGTACCCTGCTACCTAGGGCCTGGGGTACTAAGGAATGTCTCTGAGGGCTGCAGCACCAATTGTACTTACCTGAAGGACCCCTTATCAAACTCACACAGTGCTGCCATTGCAGACTGCGTGTACTGGCTAAATTGAAAACACGACTTGTCAGACACCCCTGTGTGCCAGGCCTCCTATCACTGCATGTGCCAGGTGTAAGTCGCCCCTAAGGCAGGGTACATCCAGACACATGTGAGGGCATATATCCATCAGTAGCTATGCCACTGGTATGTCTCTGTCAGTTCAGAGACATACTTAGTGCACAGGGAAGCCATTTCAAATGCATGTGGTGGACACTGGTCATTACGAGTTCCCCAGCTACATGATGGCTTCTCTGAATACTGGGATGGTTGGTTTGAAACATCTCAGAAATATAAACCCTGACACCAGTGATGGATGTATTAAAAAATGCACACAGAGGGCACCTTACAGATGCCCCTTCAAAACCTACCAGCTACTAGTGTACTGACTGGCTGGTCCTGACCAGTTCAGCCACCACATATGTGTTTCTGTCCCCCACGCCACACTCCCCAAGGTGAGAGCCAGTGCTCTCAAGGGCCTGACACAAAAGCCTGCTCTTGGCAGACGGATGACCTCCTCTCCCAGACAGAATGGCCATTCTGGAGCGGGCAGCTTCAAAGGCCTTGCTGCCAACCCCCCTTGAAGGAAAGAAGCTTCTTTCTAGCATATTTACCCCCACTTTTTGCCTTTTGTGAGTGTGTTTAGACTGTAGTACACAGGGATCTTGCTAATCAGGACCCCAGTGTCAGTGCTCTTTCCTCCAAATTTGATTGTATGCGAACTTTTACACCACACAATTGACATACTGGTGAACCCATGTAAGTCCCTAGTAGATGGTACTTAGATAGGGCACTGGTACACCAGGGGTCTCCCATGGGCTGCAGCATGTATTATGCCACCCATGGAAGCCTATGTATACTGTGTCTGCAGGCCTACCATTGCAGCCTGTCTGAAATGGTGCATGCACCTTTCACTTTAGATATAAGGCTTGCCTTATATTAGGGTCACAGCACTTAGACACTGTAAGTCACCCCAATGGTAGACCCTTCAGTCCAAGGGCAGGCTGCATGGTCCTGAGTGGGAGGGCCAGACTCCATTTCCTGGGCTTTGTAAGTGCGGGAAGTAATTTTAAAGTATGTAATGGACACTGGTCAACACAAGTATTCAAACCACATAACGGCTTCATTGAACCTAGGCATGTTTGGTATCAAACATGCTGGAATCATGCAACTACACAGATTTCAGTGTTAGTTGTATGATACATGCACTCTGGGTGTTCCTTAGAGGATCTCACAGATCTGCCTGTACAGCCTTGCAGGGTGTTCATGCCAGTCTGTAATGCTGCTGACCCTAGACACAGTTCTGGTGCTCCAGCTCCTGCAAGATTTTTGCAACACCCATTGCTGTGCATCCTCCAAGGTCACAAGGACTCTCTTTGTACCAGGAAGCAAGAAGGAATCTCTCTTGGAGTGAGGAAGTCACTCTCCTGCATCCACAGGCACCTCAATGACAACGACTGGCTGGTGGATCCTGCTGTCCCACGGACATCAAAAGACTCTGCTACACAGGTGGTGGTTATGTGGCCCTCTCCAGATCCAACTTGTCTTCTATCCAACGTGGGAGACGGTGAGTCCTTGCTGTAGCCACTGAGATGGAACTCCTGTGCACAGCGACTGTTGCTGTTACCAAAGCTTGTTGACTCTTCCTCCAGAAGCCTTTCGAGCTCCAAAAGCCCCAAACTCCAGCACTCTGCAACTCTAAGAACAGTATCCACCCTGCAACTCCTGCTGTATGGGACTCCTTCTTTGTTGTGTTGCTGAGGCCTCCCTGTGATTCCCTGTGCCTGCTGCCAGTGGGTCTTCATGGAGGCTCCAATGATTCCTGTTGGCTCTCCTGCTTGCTGAGGGCCAGCCCTGATTTCCCTCCAAGGGTCAAGTCACTAGGACTTTGCTGGTCCCCAAAATCCTGCATACCTCCATCCAGCTATTTCAAGCTTTTGCCAATGCATGTTGGTGGTTCTGTTGACCACTGACCCCTCTACAATCTGGTGACCGATGTGGGACATCTCATCAGCAACTCCAAGGATCTTTCTGCGTCACCTGGACTCAGCAGCTGGACTTCTTCTTTCAACCTCCAGGAACTTCTCCCCAAGAAGGGTGGGCATTGCCTACCTGCAGTACCTGGACAGCTCAGAGTGGTCTGGAAACTCTCCCCTTCTTTTTAAGGTTCTTCTTGTTCAGAATCTGCCCAAAGGTTCCACCGACCTGGTCCATGGGTCACAATAGCAGCTGGTCAAAAAAAGGGTCTCACTGACTTCAATAAAAGTTTATGGCATCCCTTCATCCCATGCACCTGGGCTCCCTGGTGTAGGAACTCCACTATCATGGGAGGGGGCAGTATCAAACCTTCCTTGTGCCAACTGGTTTACTAGGGGACCTCTGGAAAGAGTCCTAAATCCTGAAAATTCCAACCACGACAATCCTCTGTTAGCCTATGGGACGCACGGTTAGATAACACTTCTGCACACAGGCGCCTGGGGATGTCTATTACTTACCTTTGGTGATTTCATACACCCCCAGCCCCTGGGATCCTAACACACTTACCTTGGTTGGACACCTCCATTCTTGTACCACTTTCTAAGTACATGGTTTGCCCCCCACCCCTTAGGGTCCCATGTATTTCTATGCTTTTCCTGTTTGTTTCTAAGTATATTTTCTATGTGTGGATATCTCCAACTGGAGATATACCAACGTTAGGATAGTACTAGCATTATAATACAGAATACTTTATATTTGTAACACTTGGTGTGGTTCTTTCTTGCGTGAACATCACTGACTGACTACTGTGGTATTGCAAGTGCTTTACACTCCGCCTTTATAAGCCTGAACTGCTCTCCACAGCTACCCCTAGAGAGCTTTGGTTATCTAGGCACCACAACTCTATCATTGAGGGTTGCCTGGACTCAGTCTAGGGTGCTACACCATAGGTGTAGACCATAAACTGAGCCAGTCTCCTACACCCCTGTCCTGACCACACTTTTGGCAGCAGTACAGGCAGGAAAATTAGTTAAATTAGGAGGATTGCCCACTTCATGCAAGTCCCACCCCTAAGGTGGACAAGCTGAAGTGGACACTACTTTTTAAATTCGTCCATCTTATTTGGAAGGAATTAGGCCACTAGGGTTAGAGTTAGGATTATGCCCACTTCCCAACGGAAGTGGTCAGCCCATGTGACGCCTCTAAATTGAGTATTTAGGTGGCACGGCTGAACCCTAGAAACCAGATTTCAACAACCTAAGAAGACCCCAGACAAAGAAGAGTTGCACCCGCAGAAGAGGAAAAGAAGGAGCAGCTGACCTGCACCCACCCCCTCCAGCCTGCCTGCTAACCTCGAAGTATCTTGCACAAGAAGCCAACTCATCCAGCCTTAAATAAGATTACAGTCTCCCCTTGGCATCGGACTTGCCCTACAACAAGAAACTCTAAAGAAAAGACTCTGCAGCTGCTGGAACACCGGAAACCAGACACCAGAAGTGACCACTGCACCTGACTTCCACAACCTAAGGGGAAGCCAACCAACTGTGCCAACGCAGGTCCCCACTTGCCAAGAAACTGAGTCCAGTGTGCTTTCACTCATCTTAGATTCACCTGAGACTCCTGCAGCCTCTGCACACAGCCCCCCTCTCCCAAAGGCTTGTGGAGAGAGAAAATCCGAGAGCTCAAGATACTGTGCCTGTGACCCCTGACCCCAGGTGAGGTAAGTCACTGGTGTCAACGACATCTTCTAGCTCTTAGAAGCCTGAGTTAACCCTGGGTCCACCCCTGCCGACCTCCCCCACAACACCTCCAGTCTCAACATACAGGACCCCCTGACCACATGTGCTCCTAGATGTGAAAACCCGATACCTAAAGACATCCCCGCATTTGTCGCCAGGAGAAGAGGACCAAAGGTGCACCTACGTCTCCGAGCACCCCAAGCCTCCTACTTACCTGTTTGTTGTCCCCGACTGGCTTTCCAGCCAGAGTCTGCAGCTTGTATGTCACAGGGTCAAACTCCCATAGGAAACCATTAGGCACCTGATGCCTTACTGCACCTCTGCACCCAGTCGCCCCAGTGCCGCCTGGTGTGACCTGTTGGTGTGGTTCTGATCAGTGCCCAGTACTTACCCTAACATCATGAGATTGGCTTCATAAGTCGTTGTCAATTGTTGAGCATTTTTTTTCCTGCATAGGATAACATTGGGAGAACTCTGAAAATTGTGCTGTCTATTTTTTAAACTGCTAAGTATTTATGCTTAAAGTCTATTTACCTGATTATGAAGTTCTTGGGTTTGAAACATATATATAAAGAGAATTGTGGTTTTTCTAAATTGGTCTTGGATTTATTCATTCAGTGTGTGTCTCATTTATTGCTTCTGTGAGTAGAACACATGCTTATCACTATCCTCTGATAAGCCTAACTGCACACCCATACTACCACAAACAGAGCATTAGTCCTATCTACGTTTGCCTCTGCAATGCCAATTGGGGATCTGCTGGACTCTCTGCACAGTGTACTTCATTTTAGTGCACTATATAGAGAGCCAGCTTCCTACAGGCTCTGTCACATCTGTCAAGAAGGGCTTAGTGGTTGCTTTTGTATTATAGACTGCGACCTACAGAGTCTAGTTTTCTGCTCTCCTTGTAAGGTGGTACAGATGAAAAAGTAGTAGTGGCATGGTGCTTTTTGCCTGCTGCTACTACCACTGAGTCCAGAGGACGATCATTACAGAAGAAGACAGGGCCTTGCACCTAAGGGTGATATTTCTTCTGTGGAATAAGACAGTTTAATTAAGGCTGGGTCCGGAAAAAGGTCCATAGTTGGCTCTAGGAGGCCGGGCACTAATGACAGCAGTGGTCTTGATGTTGATCGTTGTTGAAGTGCCTCAAAAATTACAAATGTTGTTGGGGTAGGAACCAACATCTGAGTGCCAAAGCTTTGCAGCTACCCTTACTGGAACCTCCTGGAAAGTGGAAATAGCATCCACCAAAGAAATGCGAGGTGGTGGTGAATCCAACAGTGTTGGTGAGTATTGGCCCAGAGAAATAGAGGAGGTATAAGTGAAACGGTGATGAGACCTTGTGTAAGACCTTGATCTTGAGTGAGACCTCCCTAAGCGATGACAATGATGCAATAGTGAGCAACTGGAGCTGTGACGGTGAGAACTATAGCGAGTTCTGGACTGTGAGCTACATCTTGGTATAGGAGCATCCACTGGTTGCAGAACTGGGGCTGCTTGAAGTGGAGCTGCAGGAGGTTGTGGGGGAAGAGTCAGTAGTGGAGGAGGAGGTGGTGGCTGAGGAGGTGAGGAGTGTGGAGGCAAGCTAGGAATGACTATAGGTGAAGAAGAGGAGTATACTCTTGAATATTCTACGTCTGAAGATGAATTGATATGTCTCCTCTTCTTTCTTGCCTCCTGTTGTGTCCCTGATGTCGACAAGCCCCTTGCCGCCGACCTCCTTTGCCGTCTCAGCACTGACCTGCTCCTTGTGAGAGACCTTTGACAGTGTCTCGATGTTGACTTCCCCTTGAAGGTGATTTTCAGCAGTGCCTCGACGTTGACATACTCCTAGACTGCAACTTACCTCACCATCTAACGCCGAACCCCTTCTCCCTGACGTCGATACACCCTTAAGTCTGCATGTCGATGATATTTTGGTCTTCGACAATGACCCACCTGGTCTCAAGGATGATCTTCATTGGTTCCTCAATGTCAACCCAACTGCTGATGGCGAACATGTAGGTGCCATACCTCTGCTCGACATCGAGCCTCTTAACGCTGGCGGGGACCAATGTCCTTTTTGCACTGTCGTCTTCTTTCTGGATGTTTGCGACACAGCTGGCAGGGTCCTGGTAGAGGACTGGCCTTCTCCTCACCATGAGGTCCCACCTTCAGATTGCGCTTGTCCTCACCGCTCTTCGGTGCCATGGAGCAGTATTTTCTCCCTGTCTCTCAGGGTGTGCCTGGAAAAGGTCTTGCAGTGGTGGCAAGACTCAGGAACATGACTTGATGGAAGGCAGATGATACAGACTTCATGGGGGTCCATTTTGACCTTCTTTTTACGACAGGCAGCGCAATTCTCAAATAAGATGGCATTTTCTTTGACTAAATACCTCACTTTTCTGTCAGAATAATGAAGAAAAGGCTAGAGAGAGATGAAAGTCATCAAATAAAACAGATGAATTTTGTGTAAAAAAGCCTTTAAAAAAGGCCAAGCTCGAAGATCCAGGATCCTGTCAGCAGGAGCTGTAAACAAGAACTAAAGCAACTGCCACCTGCTGAGTATGATGGGATACTGGTGGTCTCTGGGTCCTTAAAGGTACAATCTCTAATTTTAACTCCTATACTGACAGCCTATGGGACTACACTGTCCGGCTTTACTTAATCTCTTTACTCCTTGAAAAAAGGGTTTGTGAAAGGCATATATGCTGTTTTACCAACACATCATGACATTATATACATATATAATTCTCCTGGACCCTTTTCTCACTCTAAGATGAAGAACTGGGCCATTGTAGTCTACTCCAATAGGCTGCATAATATTTTTTTCTCTTAAGCTACTCTGCAGGCCTTCCAAGAGAAAGGCGAACATTACACTTAAGAAGATATACTGTGAAGAAATGCTCCAGGGACCCTGCACATGGGCGGGACTATTCAGTGCTTATAACTATCTTTGGCGATCCCTTACAAGACAAGCCCAGTTTCCTACACACCCACCCACCCCCGCCCACGCATGCAGGAGACTCAGTCCACATATGGGGAAGTATATGTACTGTGCCAGGCGAGGTAGAGTAAGGAAATTGGCTGCGCTTCTGCAGGGCCTACTCTGCCTCACATCCTCCTGTGAAGGTCACTGCCTCTGGGCAGCTGACCTATCCCAAGAGTAACAGGCCTCATTTTAAACTGATCTAGATCTGGTTAGTTTTTTCTCCTTTCCTTGAGGTGAGAGGTATCTACTACCTCTGCTAACCCTATCTTACCCAGGGCTACACCCATCTTACCCAAAAAGGCTACTAATAACTGCAGTAACCCAACCAATGCCAGCAGGGGGCCTAACTTGCTATTTGACATGGGGTCAGGCCACCATGCCAAGGACAGTGCAGCCTTAAAGGCTAACACGCAGCAGAGACTACTAACAGCTGTCAGTACCCAGAACCACACTTTTAGATCTCCACTGACAGGTGAGCGAGCTAGGGAACAGGTTTCCTTGGGTTCTGGGGATCCTCTTGCTGTTTTTGAGCGGGGGTTACTACCCCTTGTAGCAAACACCCTTTCTACACTCTTTCTTCTGTTACCTGAGGGGAGCACAACCTACCCCTGAACAGCTGCCTGACCAGTTAGGACTTTTTGTGGGGCAGGTAAGGCCATACCAGTGCCAACTCTGGGGTTCTTCCTTATTGGAGCAGAATTTCCCTAGCTTACTAGATTTTAACTGAAAGTGGCTCGCCTATCCTAAACTTCTTTTTCTTCCCTTCCTCCAGGGCCTACTTTTACTAACTGCAGGTTCAGCACCTCCACAATCCTTGGGAGAGGTATGACACTGGTCTGGTACCTCTTGTGGGCTCAGACCAACCTCTAGGAGGTCATTTACGAGGAGACAATCAAGGGGGGAGCCTGGACTGACGACCACCCTCTACCAGCTAAGAGAACCAAATATCTTTAAGGGTACTAAGGCTACAGGCCTAACAGTACTCTTGCCTAGGACTACCGTTACTCTCCTACACTCTCCTGGTAATTAGTGATCTGGGGATACCAACTTGTCATGAACAATGGTGTGACTGGCACAATTATCCCTCAGGAAAGCGATTGTGGTTCCATTCACCTGAAAGTGATGGAAGTGTCTGCTTCCCTCTGGAATCACCAACTCACCTTCAGGCCCTCCTTCCCAGTTAAAGGCTAAAAGGTTGTCCTCATTCAAAGAGCACTCCTCCAAGGCTACAATTACAATCACAGTGCCTACCTTTTTCCATGGGACAAGGTGAGTCCCCTCTGTAGTGCCCAACCTGCTGCCAGTCAAAGCAGGGCCTACTTTCTAGGACCTTTTTGAGCTTAGGGTCCCGACTAATCTCTTTACCAATAGAGGTGGGGTGGGATGCACTATCCTCTTCTTTAGGTGCCTGGGTCCCTGAAGGAACATCTTTGGAGGACTTGCCATCTCCTTATTTTCCTTTCTGTAGGCCTAACCCCACCTTCCCTGGGATCTCCCTTTGTTGCCTTTTGGGAATCCTAGTCCTAACCCATTTATCAGCTTTCTTAGCCAGCTCTCTGGGACTAGTGAGCTGTCTAGCTACTAGATGCTGATGTAACTTTTCTGATGTACAGTTTGACAAAATGTGCTCCTTCATAATCAAATTGTAGAGCCCTTAACAGTCCTGCACTTTGTTGCCTTTTAAGCAGCCACCTAATGACTTGTCTGAGAAGTCAACAAAATCTATCCAAGTCTGACTCTAGGTTTTATGAGTCTCCCTGACCTTAACTCTATCCTCCTCAATGGTGAGTCCAGAGCCCTCAGTCACGGTCTCCTCCATGAGGTCATAGGACTCACCATCTGTCTCATTAAATGTCAGAAGTCTATCCCTGCACTGGCCTAAAATCAGCTCCCGGAGCATTCCCTGGTGTTTCCAGTGTTACCTTCTAATTTTACATGCCCTCTCAAAGGCAGAAAACCACTTGCTTACGTCATCATCCTCAACATATTGGGGACAATTCCTTTTGGGGATTTTAGGGTCAAAAGCTTAATCTTTTTTCCCTATTTAAAATGTTGCTGCCACCAGCGATGGATCCTAGGCCCATCTCAACCACTTCCTTCTCATAATTTCGGCCTCAAGAGCTACTCCTTTGGCGAGTTTCTCCAATACTAACCATGGATCCTCTAGTCTTTCTCTGGGCCTGGAGGAGCCTGGCTGACCTCCAGGTACAGCTTTAGGGTAGAGGTTTCTACTGTTCTCCTCTCCCTCCAGGGTATTGGAAGGGAAGCCTTCCCCATGAGTACAATTTACAGTCTCATCTTCACTGAATGGGTCATCCTCAGGATGGTCAGTATTTTCTTGTAGTGCCTTGGTCTTATCGAACTCAGCAAGCAACTCCTGGAGTTGTACTTTTGTTCATCGAGACCCAGGTAAATCTTGCAAGCCTTGCAGAGGTCCTTTAGCCGCTTCAAACTAAGATGCAGGTAAAGGGTGAGGTTGAGCTTCTCAACTCTAATCTCTGAGGGTGACATGTTTTACATTAGTTGGGACCTTTTCAGAACTTACAAACAATTCTAAACAGTAGTACCTTTACATATTTCCAACACAACATAATTGGAGGACTTAACATAAGACCCTATCAGTTCAGATTAGAAATTTGGAGAAAAAAATTAAAACATAAAAACTCGAAAAATATTTCTGGCAACTGAAGTCAATTGTGCATTCTTTAGTGGAAACACTTATTGAGAGAGTGGTACAGCAAATGAAAAGCCTTATATCCCACTGCTGTGCCACTAATGTAGGAAGCTGACTATCTATGTGGTGAGCCAATGTAAGGGGACACTATGCAGATAGTTCAGGCTGACCCTTTTTTGGGGTTAAAATAATAACCCTAAAAGCTCTCTTTTGTGGTAGTGTGGGCGAGCAGTTAGGCTTATTAGAGGACAGTGTTACTATTTAGTGCACACAGAGCCAGTAAGCGAGACACACTCAATAAATAAATCTGACACCAATCTATAAAAATAACACATATTTGTTATTTGAATTGAGATACCAAGATCATCAGAATCAGGTAAGTACTTTTAAAGATATGAATGTTTATACATTTCAAAAGTTGACACTGCAATTTCTGTAGCTGTAATGTTATCCTATGGGGAAAATACATATACTGCATTCTGGCACTTAACAACGACTTACAGGACTGTTCTTCTGGAGTTAAGGTAAGTATGGGGCAAGTTCCAAATCAGCACCAACAGGTCATTTCGCGAGGCACTGAGGTGTCCGAGTGCTGAAGTGCTTTTGAGCCTTGGGTCCCCTAATGTACTCCTACGAGAAAGAAACAGACATAGGATACTGGTACTTAGCAATGACTTACAAGACTGTCCTTTTGGATTTGAGGTGAGTATTGGGCAAGGTCCACAACCACACCAATAGGTCACCTCGGGGGAGGTCTGGGGCTTCCGGGTGCAGAGGTGTGTTACAGCGTCAAGCGTCCCATTTACTTCAATGGAGATCGGTCCAGTTCGGAAAGTGGCTGCAAGCAGGGACTGGGGGCCAGTCTGGGGGAACCCACAAGAGGCTCGACCCCTGAGATCCTGGGGCACGTAGGGATACTGTTGGTCCACTTCTCCTCGGGCGGTGGGGCTCGGTGAAGTGGTGACTTTTAGCATCAGGTTCCAGTGCAGAGGATACTCGAGGTTGAAGGGCCCTGGAGAAAGAGGCTGCAAGCAGCTTCGGTAAGTTCACTGTTGGCAAACCTAAGGAGAGTCTTGGCTCTGGAGGGCCTGAGGACCATGCTGGCAAAATTGGCCACAATCTAGGGCTAGGGGGCACAGGTGCAGTGATGCTGTTTGGTGTCAGGTTTTAGAGGTCCTTGTGAGTCTTCTTTGGTGCCTGCAGGGTACAGGGAAGCAGCTGCTCTACTCCACAGGAGATCCTGGTTACTTCTCAAAGTGGAGGCAGCCCTCCCAGCTGAAGGACAAGTCGTTTTGGCACAATTCTAGAGGACAACAAGCAGGCCGGCGTGATTGGGGCCAAGCCAGTAGCTGCTCCTCAATTCTTGTTTTTCGCGGCTCTAGCGGTCCTTCTTGGTTAGTCCATCGACTCTGAAGTCCTGGTATCAGGAGGTCGCCTAAATACTCCATTTAAGGACGTTAAGGAGAGTGATGGGAAGTAACCTACGGACTACTTACCCTTGGGGTCACTACACCCCCTTGATGACCACATCCTTTGGGGAGTGGGCATCACCCTGTCTCAGAATTCCTAATTCCACCACACATAACATGGTGGAATTTCTTATTTCATGTTTCCTTCAGGCTGGTCACCCTAGAGGTGTGTCCAGCCTGGCTGTGTAACAACCCTCCTGCACAGCTCATTTTCCTGCCTGTCCTGGTGCCAAATGGGCCTCAAAGCAAGGGATTGCCTCTCCTGGGTCTGGGGGAAGTGGGGTCGCATACCAAGGGCGGCAGAGACTTGGAAGTCCAAAGCCTTGGTATGCAGATTTACTAGCCATCCTGTAGAGCAGGCATTGTTTCTGGCCTCGGAAAGGAGAGACTCTCACCTCCAGGGGGTTAGAAATGTATCTGTGGTGGCAGGCTGGTCAAAACCAGTCAGCCAGCAAACTAGAAGACTAGTGGGTTTCATGGGGCACCTCTGAGGTGCCCCCCGGGTCTTGTCATAATAAATCCAAAACTAGCATCAGTATGGATTTATGAAGATGAGGTGCTTGACACCAAACACCTCTATTTCTGTGTAGCTATCATCTAGCTGGGTCATTTGTACTGACCAGTGTCCAGTACATGCTTTAAGAGTGCTGGCGGGTCACTTGCGATGTCTAGGAATTGAACTAGATATCATAGGGGCATATCTGCTCATGTAGATTTGTCCTCACATGTATTATAATGGACCCTGCCTTAGAGTTTAGCATGGCAAACAATGGGTGTGCCATGTTGTGTTTGCACTCAGGGTTTGCACCCTGACATACAGTCTGTGATGGCAGGCTGTGTGTAACTTCTGTGTGGGTCCCTTAGGGTGCCATAAGTTATGGTACAGCCCTTAGGGCCCTCTTTAGTACCGATGCCCTAGGTACCAGTAGTACCATTTACTAGGGACTTAAGTCCTGCGTCAATCAGAAAACAATCAGACATACTTTGGCCCTCCTCATGACATTGGTGGTAAGTGATAAAATGGCGGAAATACCACCAACAGGCCGGTGCTACTTACAGCCAAATTATGACCATGGTGGTAAGAACTCCTTTACACAGCCAATTTACCACACCATCAGACAGGGCGTTGACACCACATATGCCAGCGGTCGCCATCAACAGCCAGGCAGAAGACAAAGTACCGCCCACCATATTATGACACAGCAAACCGCCAGGATTACCGGGGCAGTAGCAATGCCATCAAAAGCCTGGCGCAAACAGAACACAGAAAACTAAAGACTCACCAACAAGTACACAGAGGACTCTGCCGCCGCCATGGAACCGGAACTTCAAGTCTTCCTGATGCTCTTCTACGCCACACTCCACCTGGAAAACCAATGCCGACGAAGACGACAACGGTGAGTACAGCCGCCTAGCACACAAGGGAGGGAGGGAGGAAAACAAGAGTGATACACACACGTACAACACACACCAGACACACACCCACCATATACACAACCAGTTGCTGAGGAAAAACAATGGGACACAACACACAGCACAATTAAACAAGGACCAGATTTTGGAAATACTGAAAATGTATTAGCAACGGAAAAGCCACCACAAGCTCCAGATATGTACAACTGTCCACAAAGGGGCAATGCCCAGTCCAAAGTACAAAGGGCCCACATGGTCACAAGGCACAGTCTAAGGCCTAACTTGTCTCCTGACATCAACTGCACAGAACTCTATAGGGGCATCATTTTGCAAGAGGCAGGCACCTCAGTGGGATGGGGGGCACATCAGCCGAATTTGGGAACTTTCCCACTGGTTCTGGAGGGGGCTCCATGACCATTTCTCTGTGCAGGGGAGTGCAAGGTCACAGTCTCTCAGGTGGGTGACTTGCCCACTGGTTCTGGAGGGGGCTCCATGCCCATTTCTCTGTGCTGGGGAGTGCAAGGTCACAGTCTCTCAGGTGGGTGACTTGCCTACTGGTTCTGAAGGGGGATCCATGCCCATTTCTCTGTGTTGTAGAGCACAAGGTCACAGTCTCTCAGATGGGTGACTTTCCCACTGGTTCTGGAGGGGGCTCCTTCTACAGCAGTCCCAGGAGGGTAGCCTACATGCCCTCTGCTGGAGGAAAGGGCTGCTCTGTCTCATCTGGCGGTGAGGGCTGCACTATGTCAGCAGGTGAAGGTGCCTCCTGGGCAGCCTCTACTGGAGGTGAGGGCTGCATTGTCTCAGCAGGTGAAGGTGCAGGCTCTGCAGGAGGAGTGGGCTGCACTGCCTCAGCTGGAGGTGAGGGCTCCGTGACCACTGGTGGTGGTGTCACCCTACCAGCCTCGGCTGGAGGTAAGAGCTGCACTGTGTCAGCAGGTGAAGGTGCCTCCTGGGAAGCCTCTGCTGGAGGTGAGGGCTGCGCTGTCTCAGTGGGTGAAGGGGCAGCCTCCGCAGGAGCAGTGGGCTGCACTGCCTCAGCTAGAGGTGAGGGCTCCGTGACCACTGGTGGTGGTGTCATCCTGCCAGGCTCTGCTGGAGTCGAGGGCTTCTTCCCCTTCATGGCAGGAGGAGTGGCCTCCTCCCCCTTCATGGTAGGACTCGGGGGCTTCTTCTCCTTAATGGCATGAGGTGTGGTCTCCTTCCCCTTCATGGCAGGAGTCGAGGGCTTCTTCCCCTTTATGGCAGTGGCTGTGGGATCCTTACCCTTCCCGGCTGGTGGAGTGGGATCCATCACTGTCTTGCCTCCACGACTAGGAGGTACCTCCACTGTCCTCGTGGACTGTTTGGCTGAGGTGCTGAGCTGTGTCGTTGGGACCCTGCTCTTACGGGCAGGACAGGGGGAGGGAAGCTTTTTAGGGATGGTGGGGTGGGAAGAGGGAGGAGGGATGAGAGTGGAGGTTGAGGGATTGGTTGTTGGAGGAGTACATCTGCTGGACTTGGGTGCAGGTGCAAGGGGAGTGTGCTGATATGAGGTGGATGGCTGTTGGATGGCTGAGTGCTTGCGTTTGTGTGATTTATGAGGGGAGACAGACAGGGTTGGAGAAGACACAGGGCACGCATGTATGGATGTTGTGGAGGTGTCTGCTAGTGAGGTGTGTGTGCTGCTTGGTGTGGTGATGCTGGTGGTGGATGTTGAAGCAGTGCATACAGGTGTGAGTGTGGACGTGACTGTGTGGGAGGTGCTGGAGGAGGAGGAGCAGGGGGAGACAGTGGAGGCAGTGGATGTGGTTGTGTCTGCAAATGTCTTGTTTGCGTGAGTGCTTGTGTGTTGAAGTGTGGTGCCTATGTTTGACTGTGCCACTCGTATGTTGTCTTGTGTGCATGCTCGTCTGTATGTGTGCATGTGATGGGGTGGGATTGAGGAGACTGGGACTGGGAAGTGGTAGTTGGAGGGGGGACAGTAGGGACAGGGACAATGGCTGCCATCAGAGAGTAGGCCAGGGCCTGGATCCATCTCTGTTGGGCCACCAATCACTGTGGATGCCCTCTGGGAATGCATTGTATTGCTGCATCTGGGATGCCAGCCCCTGGATGACATTCACAATGGTTGACTGCCCTACAGAGATAGATCTCAGGAGGTCAATAGCCTCCTCACTCAGGGCAGCAGGGCTCAACGGGGCAGGGTGCCTTGGGCGAAGGAGATGTTCACCCTCTTGGGTGAGCGGGCAAGGCCAACTCGCTGATGGGCTACTGTGAGGGCAGTGCTGCTATGGGGGTTGGTGGCTGTACCTGCAGCTGGGGTGGTCACAGAGGTGCCTGCCACCACCAGGGAGCTTCCATAGGGGGAGGTATCTGAGTCTGTGTTGTCAACTCCTGTCTCCGCCGTGGTGCTCCCCTCGCCCTCTGTCCCACTATTTCCCTCGGCGTTGGTGGACTCTGCCTCCTGGGTCCTGTTGGATGTAGCTCCCTCTGTCACCATTGCCCCTGCTCCTCCACCTGATGATGCTAATGCACACATACAGGATGACAGAAGATAAAGGGGGGGAGAGAGAGAAAGGGAACACTGGTTCAATTACTGCACGAACACCACAGTTGGCATACACAGCACCGTCACACACAGGCATCAGGATTGAGTACTATGCATAGCACTGCCATTGATTTGGCTAGATGCCACAGCAAGATGAGGGCCAAACACCACCAACTGCACACCTCCTGGGACCCATTAAGCTCTGTCTGACATGGAATGCAATCTCGCTAGGTTACCTTGTTTTCCCTTTCAACCATTATCCTGGAGCTGGATCACGCTGCAATGTCTCACCTGGCATTAAGGTGCACCCACTAACTGACACTCACCACCCGGATCCCATGCCACCTATAAATTATTGTTGTAACGGCCACTGTACTCACCCCCTTGTGGCTGCTGTGATGCCCTCAAGCGCCCATCCAACTCTGGGTAGGCCACCGCCAGTATGCGGACCATCAGGGGGGTCAGGTTCCGACAGGCACCCCTTCCTCATTGGGAGGCCATCCCCAGCTGGGCCTCTGCGGTCTTCCGTGCCCAGTGTCTCAGGTCCTCCCATCGTTTCCAACAGTGGGTGCTCCGCCTGCCGCAGATCCCCCAGGGTCTGCACGTCCTTTGGCGATGGCACTCCATAATCCCTTCTTTTGATGGGCACTGACCTGCAGAGGCGATACAGATGGGAGGACACCATTACTCATACAATCCAGACTGTGACACATACGGCCTACCAATCCCGTTTCCTCCACCATTGGCACACACATCGCCCAGCGCACGCCATGTACACCACCACATGACATCACCCCCCCGATGACACGATGCTTGCACACACATCTCCATGCACCCTTCCCATATGCATTGTGCCCAAGGTGTACTCACCTGTTGGTCTGGAGGCCCATACAACAGTCCGTACTGGGGTGGGGCCCCATCCACCAATCGCTCCAATTCCTCCGAAGTGAAGGCAGGGGCCCTTTCCACGGTCACGGGCCATGGTAGGTTCCAGACACAGGTCACAGCAGCACACGCAGTGTAGGTGTTCTCCTGTTGAAGGTTAGGAAACAAGTGAGGAATCAGATAGAAAATGGCAGTCACGTCCACGGAGGTGTACACCGTCATCGCCGGCACAGATCCCCATTGCCCATCGGTACTCCATAAAGCCCCATATTATCCAATGAGGAATTGCATAGTGGTGCAAGACCGCCTTCCACCACACCACCCAACGTCGGTGGAGTTACCTCACTTCCACCTGTCCCTACATACACGACAGGTGGTCGCCATGTCATGGTGATGGACACACGTCAAATTAACCTTTACTGCATCACTGCCTAGATTTGCACATACCTTGCCATTCCCACTGTCACATCACATAAATGCAACATGTACACTGAGGTTGTGGTTCAATTGTTGAAAATGTGACAGCCTACTCACTCTTGTGTGCCTTAGATACCTGCCGCTGTGGATGAATGGGAGGAGAAAATGAACCTCTGTGTACAGACCCCTTGTGGACTTGGCTACACTGGAGGACAGGCACATTATACTGACTTATAGACTGGACAGGGCCACAATCACAGAGCTGTATGCCCAATTGAAGTCTGACCTGATATCAGCTATCCGTCATCCCACTGGTATGCCCCCTCTTGTGCAAGTGCTATCAGTGCTCCATTTCCTGGCAACTCGTTCATTCCAAGTGACAGTGGGCTTGGCAGCTGGAATGTCACAGCCAATGTTTCTATCGTACTGGCAAGGGGCTTGTCTGCCCTGGTGAAACACACATGCAGGTACATTGCTTTCCCCCGGGTGGAATATTTGGCCACTGTGAAGGCAGGATTCTATGCAATGGGCCATATAATTGGGGCAACACATATTGCGTTAGTTCCCCCCGCTAAAATGAACAAGTTTTCAGGGAAGGTAAGAGTTTCCACTCACTGAATGTGAAAATAGAGTGCCTAGAGGAACAGTACATTTCCCACGTCACTGCCAAGTGTCCTGAGTCAGTGCATGACACCTTCGTCCAGAGGAGTAGCAGCATCCCAAATCTGATGGCCCAACTACAGAGGCACAGGGTGTGGATAATAGGTGAGCCAGATCCCCCACCCACTGTATGTCAGTGTATGCCTTCAGGTGTTCTCCCCATAGGAATGTGTAAGGCTAAATGTGGTTCCTCAGTACTTGCAGGTGACTCTGGCTACTTAAACCTATTGTGGCTGCTGACATCTGTGAGGAATGCCAGTACAGGGGCTGAGGACTGTTATAATGAGGCACATGGGTGAACCAGAAGAATAATTGAGCGGACCTTCGGCCTCCTGAAGGCCAGGTTCAGGTGCCTCCATCTGACAGGTGGATCCCTTTGCTACTCACCCGGAAAGGTCTGCCAGATAGTAGTAGCATGTTGCACAACCTGTCCCTCAGACGACATGTGCCTTTTCTGTAGGAGGAGGGGAAAGGAGATGACCCTATGGCAGCAATGGACCCTGAGGACAGAGAGGATGAGGATGAGGACAACAGAACATCAGTCAAACGACAATACTTCAAATGACACACAGGTGAGACAGTGGAACTGACCATTACTGTGACTATTGATGTATCTGTATGCCTGTGGCATGATGGCATTCACTTCATTTAGATCTAAACTTATTGTCACCTATGGCTTCTCATTTTACAGATGTTGGTGATATGACAACATTGTCCTGATGTGATCACTACAGACAGTTATGGTCATTATTTTTTAGCTATCACAGTGTTCAGATCATTTGCACTCAATGTGACTGTTCCCACAAATGCACATTTAAGACACATTAAACAGTGTTATTGAAATTGTGTTCAAGGGTGTTTATTGTAGTGCTATAAAATTGAGGGTAAAGTGCAATGGAAGGGGGTGATGGTGGAGGAAAGTCCAGGGTAGTTTTCCAGTCTGTCTGTAGCACAAGCTCAGTGTCTAAGAGGCCATAGGAAGGGGAGCAAAGGCAGTTCAAAGTGAACAAGGTGACAGGGTGGGATACAAGGGAGACAATCAGGAGAGTCTCATTTTCTGGCGGTGGTCTTTGTCTTGGAAAGTGTCTCTGGCTCTGTCTGGTTCCCAGGGGATGTTTGCGGGGTGGTTCACCTTCTGCAGGGGGAGGGATGCTGGGACCTGTGCGTCCTGAGGAGGGGCCTCCTGTCCACTAGCTGCAGCGGACGTGGTGGGCTGGTCAATAGACTGGCTAGTGGTAGGGGCCCGCTGCTGTGCAGTCCATTCCCTCATGATGCTGGCCATGTCTGCCAGCACCATTGCTATGGAGATCATGGTGGTGTTAAAGGCCTGCAAGTCCTCCCTGAGCTCCTGATGGTGTTCCTTCTTCAGCCGCTTGTTCTCCTGCATGTTGTTCAGGATCTGGCCCATCGTGTCCTGGGATTGTTGGTAGGCACCCAGGACATTAGTAAGGGCCTCCTGGAGAGTCGCTTCCCTGGGCCTGTCTTCCCCCTGGAACCCAGTGTCCCTGTTGCCCTGTGCCCCTGTCCCCTGAGCGGTATTCCCACTGCCACTGACCCCAGGTCCCTGATTGTCTTGGGTATGATTTGTGGACTGGGGTCCCTGTACAGGTGGGCACACTGCTGATTGACGTGTCCTGGGGACAGAGAGTTGTGGGGACGCTAGGTGGGTGCTGTGGTGTTGGTAACTGATGGGGGAGGCTCTGTGGTGGACAGGGAGTGGGCTGGGGTGACCGAATGACCAGTAGTCCCTGATGGGCCAGGTTGTTGATCCAGATCTTGGAGTCCAGAGTTACTGTCATCACTGGGGGCATCTTCTGTTGGGGGACTGAACAGTTGTGGCACTTCCTCTCCACTGAGACTGGCTGGGGCACTTGTGGGGATGTAAGTGATGTAGTATGCTTCATGCCTGTGACATGTCGTACATGCCTATCTTCCCCTCTATTGTTGCTGTTGCCCTGCCACCTTTGTTTGTGTATGGTGGTATATTGTGTGCTTTTTAGTTCCCCATGCTGTGCATGTTTTTGTGATGGGTGTCCATGCAGGGCTGGGAGGGCTGTCCATGCATTGGTATGGCATGCAGGGCTTGGCATTGGGGATAGTCATATGTGTAGGTGCAGTGTGTGGGATAGAGTGGAATGATGGGAGCGACTGTGAGGGTGTGAGATGCCATGCAGGTACGGGGGTGATAAGTGGTAAATGTTGACTTACCAGTGTCCAGTCCTCTGGCTACTTAAGCTTGTCCCTCAGGATGCAGTAATGCCAAGACTTGCTCCTCCCATGCTCTGAGCTGTGGGGGAGCAAGTTAGGGTCCACTGCCAGTCCTCTATATGGCGAGTTGGTGCCTTGCTGCCACGGAACATACCTTCCCCCGTAGGTCGTTCCACCTCTTCCTGATGTCGTCCCTTGTTCTTGGATGCTGTGCTCTACCCTGACTATTTCCCCCACCATGACCTGCAACTCCTCAACTGTGAAATGGGGGTGCCTTTGTGAGGCCATGGGTGTTATGTGGTGTGTGTAAGTGTGTGGGTGTTGGCTGGTGTGATTGGGTGTGCGTAGTGGAGTGCTTGAGGGATGTATGGGTGTGTGTGTAGTTGTCACAGTAGTCTTGATGTCTGTCTGGTGGCAATGATTTGTATTTGTAAAGGGTTGTGGGTAATGTGGGTGGGTGTTTTATAGTTGTGTGAGTAGGTGTGTGTGGTGTGTGTATGGGTGTCAGGTGTGTGTTTTTTTTAAATTGGCCAATGTTGTGTAGTTTAGTATTTGTGTGTCCATTCTGAGCATGGTGGTGTGTACCGCCAATGGTTTACCGCCGTTGAATGTCTGTCGTGGTGATTCATTGGTCATGATGTGGTGGGCATTGTTCTGTTGGCGTAACGGTATGAGTGTTGGTACCGGCAATTTATCACTAACCTTTGGGCTGGCGGATTTCTGTATGTGGCTGTATTCTGTCGGTTTGGTGTGTGTGTCATAATATGCCAAATGGATATTTGCCACCGTGGCGGTATGTTGGCGGCCGTCAGCGTGGTGGTAAGCGTTTTTTATTGCCAAGGTCCAAATGACCACCTTTGTATTTAAAGAAAGAGCACTGGCGCTGAGGTCTGTTTAGCAGGCCTAAGTGCACTGTCAGAGTCGAAAATCAGCATCTAGTAGTTCTAAAAGGGGCAAAAAGAAGCACAGTTTCCTACAGTATCATACCACCATTCATTTACAGCCACCAACGATCGTGCTCTATAATAAGATTATATTTTTGTTGGTGCAATGCCACCTTCAAAGGTGGATTTAAAGTATTTCTGTAAGGTGATTCGTGGGTATACCTCATTCCAAAGAAAGCTCTGAAGCATGAAGTTTATCTTGTGAAAGAAGCAGCATTGCATTGCGTATTGGTAATTCTGTATTTGGTGTAAGCACAAGGGAGCAAAATCATTTTAAAAATGACAGACCTCCCAAGGAGCAACACGTAGAGTGCCGACCACACCTTGAAATCTGAGGTCAACCTGTTGACTAGTGGCTGTGTTTTCATTTTCCATAGCACTGTGGCGTTCGGGGTGACACATACTCCCAGATACTGAAACCCGCTCATGGCGGTTTGGAATTCTGCAGCCCTTCACAGTTCGTGGGGGTGGGAGGAATTAGCCGGGAAGATTGGTGATTTGGTTTTATTAACGTGAAGACCGAAAGTTGGGGTTTAGGATGTGGATCGTTCATGTGACAATAGATTGATTCTTAATCTGTGTCAGAATCCAGCAAAGGGCTCCTCTGAGAAAACATGGTAGCTGTCATCATCATCACCTATAGAGCCTTCAAGGTAATCTTGCATATCCTCCCTGGAGGTAACATTAGATTGGAGTGTTATCTATCTGCATTGGTCTTCCTTCTTCCCTATGAATGTTCATAAAAAAGTAATCGTTTCTTACCTGTAACTCCAGTTCTCTAACAGAGGAACCTCCATTGAAGTCATAAGCACTGAATAGTCCCACCCACGTGCAGAGATCCCAGAGCACTTTTTCACAATATAGCTTCTTAAGTGTAGATATTCGTCTTTCTTCGGTAAGGCCTGCAGGGTAACTTAAGAAAAAAATATATTATGCAGCTTATAGCAATAGGCTACAGTGGCCCAATTATTCATCTTGTAGTCAAAAAGGGGGCCAGGAGAACTGTATATGTGTATCAATTCATGATGTTTTTGTAAAACAGCATCAATTTCTTTTACAAACCATTTCTTTAATAGAGTATAGAGATGAAGGAAGGAGAGAAGGACAGTGAAGCCCCCTAGGCCGTCATTATAAGAGTTAAAAATAGAGGCTGTGCCTTTAAGAACCTAGGAACCACTAGTACCAGATCATGTTCAGCAGCTGACAGTTGCTTCAGTTCCTTTTGCGGTGATGTGTGAATGATAGAAAGATCCCAGGGTTACCTCTCTTCAGTCCACCGGGGAGGAGGGAGGGTTCTGTCTGACTTCAATGGAGATTCCCCTATGAGAGAACTGGAGTTACAGGTAAGAAACTATTCCTTCGCTTGTAGGGGAAATCCATTGATAGTCATACGCACTGAATAGAATGGCAAGCCTATCCCCACTAAGAGCATTGACAAAAGACAGAGGAAGAAGAAGGGAACCATCGAGGCAAATGGATTTCTTAGGGAGGTCTGTTCTACTTGAGCATCTGCTTTAGCATCAGAGTTCAAACAGTAATGCTTGGTTAATGTATGAACAGACCTCCATCTGGCTGCTTTGCAAATCTCTGCAATGGGGATATTCCTCACTAAAGCAGCTGTAGCTGCTTTACCCCTAGTGGAGTGTTCTCTGGGTCTGGTTGAGAGTAGCTTGTTAGCTTTCTGACAGCATAACAGGATTCAAAATACAATCCATCTCGAAATGGACTGTTTAGAGGAGGCTAGCCCTGGATGGACTGGACCATAATTGATAAATAATTGGTTTGATCTGCGAATGCCTCGTGTTTTATCAAGATAAAACTTTAAAACCCTCCTAACATCTAGAAAATGAAGTGTTCGCTCGGTTGGAGAAGAGGGACTCTGAACGAATGTGGGTAGTGAAATGGTTTGGTTATCATGGAAATCCAAAATAACCTTATGTAGGAATCTCGGGTGAGTCGTAATGACCACTTTGTTAGAGTGGAATACTGTGTATGGTTTTGAGAACATAATGCTTGAGTCTGGCTAACCCTGTGGGTTTATGTTATTGTGTCAAGGAAAACAGTTTTCCAAGAGAGATGCTGCAGGGATGCATTATGAATGAGCTCAAACGGGTCTTGCATGAGTTGTGAAACAACTACACTGAGCTTCCAAGAAGGTGACGGATGCCTAACTGGAGCGAAAACTTTCTTTAACCCTTCTAAAAAATCCTTAATTACAGGGATTTTGAAATAAGAGGTTTGTGAAGGACATTTTGTGTAGACAGTAAGAGCTGCTAAGTGAACTTTTATGGAAGAGAATTGGAAGCTAGATCTTACCAGATATAATAAGCATGGAAGAATTGCATCTTCTTAGCAAGTCATAGGGTCCATGTTCTTGGAAGAACACCAGATACATAATCTCCTCCACTTTAAGGCATATGCTGCCCGGCTGGACGACAGCTTAGCCTCCTTGAGGATCTCCATGCAGTCCTGTGGGAGGTTCAAATGTCCATACTGCACTAGCTCAGATGCCATGCAGCCAAAATCAAGGAGGAGAGGTTTGGGTGTCCCATCTGGCCTCCGAATTTCATTAGCAGGTCTGGTCTGCATGGCAGCTTGAGATGTGCACTCTCAGACTGGTGAACCAGGTCCGTAAACACCACTGATGTGGTCACTCCGGAGCTATTAGGGTCATCCTGGCTCTCGAGAGGGACAGCTTGATAAGGACTGACAGGATAAGGGGAATCAATGGATAAGAGTAAAGAAATTTGCCTGACCAGTCTATCTAGCAGAAATTTGCTTCCCCAATGATCCTGGTTGGAAGTATCTCCAGGCGAAGCTTCAGCATTTTTTGTTTTCTGCTGTGCGAACAAGTCAATGGTTGGAGAGCCCACAACTGGAAGACGTCATGTGCGATGTCAATGTCTAAGACCCATTTGTGGTTTTTGTGAGAATTATGAAGAGAGTGTCTGCCTGACCATTTTGAACGCCTGTAAGATGTGTTGCCGTGATCACCATGTCCCAGGCTATGAGCCATTTCCAGATTGTTTGGACCTCGTGTGAAAACAGTCTCGACCTCGTTCCTTATTGCTTGTTGAGGTAGTACATGGTGGTTGTATTGTCTGTCTGAACAAACAGAGATTAGGTTTTGAATGATGGACGAAACACTTTCAGCGCTAGATATACTGCGCATAATTCGAGGAGATTGATATGCTAGGTCATCCCTCTCTGTGACCACTTGCTTTGAATTTGGAGATGATCTACGTCGGCTCCCCACCCTAACAATGATGCATCCGTCACTACTGTTTGAGAAGGGACCTGGTGATGAAATGGCATTCCTCAAAGCAGGTTTGCTGGAGAGCAGCACCATTTCAGTGATTGCTTTGCATGAATCTATATCCTCTCTTCCTAGGCACCCGTCAGTTGGTCCCATTGGCCCTCAAGACATTCCTGGTAAGGGCACATGTGGAGACATACATTCAGTTTGAGGAACATGCAGGAAGTCACTGAGCTATAAAGAAAGGATACTGCCCTCACTGATGGATGAGAGACTTTCATGAGAGAAAGACACTTCTGAAGGATTAATAAGCATCTCTCCTCTGAAGGGCACACTCTTGCCTGTATTGTGTAGATGGACACTCTCAGACAATGCAATGTATGGGCTGGAATAGGTGTTGATTTGCTGAGGTTGGCAAGAAGCCCCAACTGTTGCAGGAGACACAAGTCGAGTTGCAATGATGCTGAGCTTTCTAAGAAGTTGACCCTTTGATTAGCCAATCATCTAGGTACGTGTAGGCGAAGATTTGGTGTTTCCTGAGGTGGGCAGCTACTACTGCCATGCACTTGGAGAAAGTTCTGGGTGCTGACTTCAGACCAAATGAAAGTACTTGGTAGTGATAGTGGTCCAGCCCAACCACAAACTTCAAGAACTTTTGATGTTTTCTGACTATTGTAATATGAAAGTATGCATCTTGAAGGTTGATGGAACAATGCCAATCCCCTTGGTGTAATTGGGGGCAGATTTGATGTAATGCTAGCATCCAGAACTTTTAACACTGAATTCATTTGTTGGCTGTTTTGAGGTCGAGTGTGGACCTCAATTTGTCCTGGTCTTTCTTTTTCACCAGAAAGTATCTGGAATAAAGACCCATTCCTTGTTGTCTGTGTGGAATGCATTCCACTGCCTGTTTTTGTAAGAGGATGTTGACTTAAGACCCTAGAAGTGGGAGATGGAGATTGGACAGTTTAAGAGGTATGGATGGTGGAGGACTGGTGAATACTCAGAACCCAGGCGTCTTTTGTTATGCTTTTCCACACTGTCAGATAGTGTTAAATGCTTCCCCCCACTGGAGTGGGTAACAGAAAAGTGGGAGGTAATGATTTAGGGTTTTGATCCTGTTGGTTGGTTGTCACCTTGAGCAGGCTGCTGGGTGGATCGTCCCCTAGTCTGCTCCTGTTGGTGTTGCTGATAGGGATGATGAGGTTGTGATTGTTCAGGACCCTGATACCACTGGGGGGTTTGAACCCTCTGAGTGTAGAAATGGCGTTGATAGGGCCGGGAAGATTTTCTCTGCTCTTTGGGTCTCTCTAATCCTACTACCTTATGAATCTCAATTTCAGTCTTTATTTCTGCCATCTCATCATCTGTGTAGCTTCCAAATAGAGTAGAGTCAGAGAATGGGAGATTTAGTATTCTCTCTTGGGACTCTGGCTTGAGGGATGAGAGGTGGAGCCAAGAATGCCTTCCCAGAGCGAAGCCGTGGAAGTAGTCATGTGCTGCAAATAAGGAAGAGTCTGCTTCAGCACTTATTATTTGATTGGAAACCACTAAGCCATCATTGAACATTTCCATGAAGTCTTCTCATTTATCTCTACAGAGATATTCTGCAAACTGTTGCATGGATTCCTCTAATGCTCTCTCTCATATCAGCCGAGAAGAGCCATTGCACTGGCTGCTTTCATGGTGGTTGCTGCCGTGCTGCACACCTTCCAACCCATTGAGTCAAACTTTCTATTCTCCTTATCAGGAGGTACTGTACATGTTGCAGTAGTGACATGATGCTCTTTTCCCGCTACTACAATCACTAAGTCTAGAGACAGGTCAGTTCGGTGGAAGGAAAGCTCTTGCTTCACAGGGCTATATTTCTTTTGGAGCCATTACGGAGCCAGTATAACTGTGGCTGGAGTCACGAAAAGACTTACAGGAAGGGTATGCCCAGACGTGGGTCCCGTGCTTCCCATGCCACTGGATTCAAGCTAGCCTGGCTGATGAGGGGTGAAACCCCGAAACCGGTCCCAGGATGCTTGTTTCCGGTCCAGTGAGGACCTGGCTTGGCAGTTCGGGCTGGACTGTTCCCATGAGGAACAGGGTCGAGACTGATTTGCATATGGCTGGGTCCAAACTGGGGTGGCATGGTGAGCAAAAGAACGATGGATTAAACCCAGATCTGTGACTGGGGGTGAGTGTTTGACAATGTTCAGCATTCCGTCCATCACTTGTTGTTTTTGCTTTGTCGCTCTAATTGGGAAGGGTATGCCCAGACGTGGGTCCCGTGCTTCCCATGCCACTGGATTCAAGCTAGCCTGGCTGATGAGGGGTGAAACCCCGAAACCGGTCCCAGGATGCTTGTTTCCGGTCCAGTGAGGACCTGGCTTGGCAGTTCGGGCTGGACTGTTCCCATGAGGAACAGGGTTGAGACTGATTTGCATATGGCTGGGTCCAAACTGGGGTGGCATGGTGAGCAAAAGAACGATGGATTAAACCCAGATCTGTGACTGGGGGTGAGTGTTTGACAATGTTCAGCATTCCGTCCATCACTTGTTGTTTTTGCTTTGTCGCTCTAATTGGGAAGGGTATGCCCAGACGTGGGTCCCGTGCTTCCCATGCCACTGGATTCAAGCTAGCCTGGCTGATGAGGGGTGAAACCCCGAAACCGGTCCCAGGATGCTTGTTTCCGGTCCAGTGAGGACCTGGCTTGGCAGTTCGGGCTGGACTGTTCCCATGAGGAACAGGGTCGAGACTGATTTGCATATGGCTGGGTCCAAACTGGGGTGGCATGGTGAGCAAAAGAACGATGGATTAAACCCAGATCTGTGACTGGGGGTGAGTGTTTGACAATGTTCAGCATTCCGTCCATCACTTGTTGTTTTTGCTTTGTCACCTGGTGCAGCGACCTGTGGGGAAAGGGTGCATGCATCTTCTCATCCAGGCTGCAATGGAAGGCCTGCAGACACATTTTGCATAGGTCCCATGGGTGGCACAATACATGCTGCAGCCCATGGGGAACCCCTTGTGCCTCAATGTCCTAGGTACCTATGTACCATATACTAGGGACTTATAAGGGGGCACCAGTATGCCAATTGTGGGGTGGGCAATGTCCTAGGCAACCAAATTTAGAAAGAGAGAGAGAGAGCACAATCACTGGGGTTCTGGTTAGTAGGATACCAGTGAAAACAGTCTAAGCATACTGACAGCAGGCAAAAAGTGGGGGTAACCATGCCAAAAAGAGGGTACTTTCCTAAAGGTGGGACTATTTAGTGCTCCTATCAATGGAGATCCCCATGACAGAAAGCTCTTTTTCAAATACATTAGAATGCACCGAACATACACTTTTCTTTATCCTTTGTAATGGCCAGGCATATTTGAGTCCCTATTACTGCCAAGCAATCTAGACATATTAGACTGCTCCCTTTAAGGCAGGGGTGGTGATGATTTGGGTCCCAGCAGTTATTCAAGGGTTTTGCTCATACTTACTGTCTGAAAGATATACTAGACCAAGTCTGTGAGGCCACATTTTAAACTAAATAAAAATTAAGGCCAAAAGTCTGAAGACTTAAACTACAACAAAAGGTATTTTTAAGCCCAAGGTCTTCAAAACACTATCCAAAAGAGAGGCCATCAACCTGATGTCTCTCCAGGGAAAATAAATTAAAGAGCCCGGAAGAACAACTGCAGGGATTCCCTTCCTCACACAATGATTTCTGACAGCAAAGAAGCACTACATTACATCTCCCTACTCTGTCAGGTCACTGTGCAAAGTGGTAGATCATACGATGGACAAGGGGAAAAGACAGGTGTAGAGAGGCTGCGACTGTCATGACCTCTGATGTGGAAGCAGCCTACCAGCAGTTTCAGACAAGGAACTGTGTAGGAAGGGGTCGCAACTACCCTGCCCTTTGGTGGTTTACAGCAGCTCACCCTTTCCGTCATTGAGACGTGGAGCTGTAGGAAAGGTGGGCAACAGCTGCGCGGCTGAAAAAAGTTTGCTCCCCTAGGCATAGAACACACATCAATTAGGACAAAGAGAGCACTGAGACTTTCTGGGACAAGGATTGCGTGAGACGAGGCGAGAAGCACAGGGGCCTTAGTAGTAAAATGGGTGCATACAGTTGGCACAATAAGAAATCAACAGTGAACAAATGCTACAATTAGGTTATAGAAACTAAACCTCAAGTAATACACTGGTACATTGATCTTAGCGTAGACATATAAGGGAAAGAAGTGTGTATTTATATTGGTTGCTCAGCAACAAAGAAAGAGGTCTGTCAGTGGAAATTAATTTAAGGCCATCACGGGTACCTAGCTTGTAGTTGTTTTTCTGTGAGATGCAGCTGTTCGTTCATACAGGATTCATGGAAGTTTTAATTTTTATGTGTTGATAGTTACATAGGCCTGTTGTAGAAATAAAGCAAAGAAGGTAAGGCACACTCCTTGCCTTGAAATAGAATTAGCAACATGTGATGTGCATCTCGCAAACGTGACGGCTTTTATTCGAAAATTCAACTGTATTTGCCAAGTCCAGGGAACTCCAACAGATATTCCTTTCTCTACCCCTGCTCCAGAGCAAAGACTACACAAGAAAGGCTAAACAAAGCTATTGCAACTTTCACCCGATTGGAGATTAAAAACTCCTTGCTAAAGCTGGAAATGTGAGGGGCGTGTCCAAGGCGTCAAGATGGCGGTCGCACTTTAGTAGTGCTCCGGACCCCTCCGTCATCCGCCTCAAGTAGGGAAAGGCCATCCGTTCTCATCGATGCTGCAATAGATCCCTGAGGGTCCCGCTGTCTCGCCCCCATACCAGCGGCTAATTTTCCGACCCTCCGACAATCCGGCCAGAATTGCCACAGGGCAAGATGGCGGCTAGAGAGTAAGGCTGGGAGACGGGATACCCAGAGCGGGCAAGCGGCGGCGGTCCGGAACACCTGAGTGCCTGGCGGTGGGTCCCCGATGTTGGGAGGTGTGCCCGGCGATCTGGGGCGTGGCGCCCAGGGTCGGCCTGAAGGGGGCCCCGGGCTGGGGATCAACGACGGTGCGGCCCGCGGTCCCCTCCTCCCCCCTCTTCCCTACTGACATCGCTCTGCTGCCGGCAGAGACTGAAGAAAGGCCAAAATATCCCCCTGGCCTGGGATCGGAACCGGGTGACACCCCGGCGGCAGGGAAACCCGAGATCGGGCCGGGAAGCGGCGCCCGGCAGGGGTGCGGTCTCTGGCCCGGGATCGTGACTGGGGTCTTGTGGCGCCCCGGCAACGTGGAGATGGCGTCCGAAGGTGGAACACAGAGAGAGCCGAACAAGATTATAACATTTTGCAAAAAACCCTGAAAGGTGAGCCGTGGCTGGGGACCGAAATGCGGGGATAACATGGGATACGCTGAAAACGGCACCCTTGCGCGAGACCGGGCCCCCTCGAAGTCAGAACTCATGGATCTGGCATAAGGCCCAGACACTGATTGGAGGCCCCCCCCCATAAATAAAGAAAATAAAGAAAAGAGAATCCGCGGGCCACATAAGATGAAAGGACAACCGGGTCATCACGAAGAATCACCTTGACAGGAGGCACGAGATGGGAAGAAGCCCATAAAATGCTGTGAGCGCGTGGAGAATAGGGTGCGGAACCAAAGCCACAAGGTGAGGAGACATCTCCACCTCACAATCTCTCCCCCCGTTTGCTCTCTCACTGGGAGGAAGACCCAACTCCAAATCAGTGCACTGCATATCCGGGGGGCAGACCCTCCTCGCCTCCTTTCCTCCTCCTGCAAATCTCTTCTCTTCTCGCTCTGGCCTCACGATCCCCCTCAAATACGAAAGGGACTAGACCCAAGATCACTTTTACAAATAATTCAAAATACCACAGAACTGAAAGCTGACCCGAACAACAATAAGGATATAATCTAGACACTAAAGCACTATAATTTTCTAAAGCTCTGAACCTGAGAATATCGGTTGGCCTTCAAATAAAACAAGACAACTTCATTAAAACACATGACCGGCCGAGCACTGCGGCCCTTGTAAGCTCAAAACCAACACCAAACACCATGGGCAAAGACAAATCTGCCAAACAGGCAACGGCACAAACTCGCATAGACCAGTTTACTATAGGTGCGACAGGCCCCCGGTCGGAAGACCCGAACCCAAACGAGGGCGGCGAACCACGGACAACATCTCGCGACTTGGCAGCAATCCTTCAGGTGATCCAGGCCTCCCAAGTGGCGGTCGAATCCAAAATCGGAGAGGTTAGGGTGGAAGTCGTCCTGGTCCGACAAGACCTGCGTAACGCCACGGCCCGAATCACAGAAGCCAAATCCAGAATCTCCACAACAGAGGATGAGATAGCTGCTCTTAAAGCCCAGGTCTCATTGCTAACTACGCGCACATCGGAACTACACAGGAGAGCAGAAGATGCCGAGAACAGATCGAGACGCAACAATCTCCGCATGGTAGGGCTCCCTGAAACCACCGCAGAATCATCCCTGGCCGCCCACCTGGAGGAATGGATTAAAACCTGGGTACCCACAAACCACCTCACACCATGGTTTACGATTGAAAGGGCCCACAGATCGCTGCGGGCCAGACCCCCGCCCGGGTCCCCACCCCGACCGGTAATAATCCGCCTCTTTAATTTTAAAGACAGAGATATGGTGTTGCAAGAGGCACGCTCCAAAGGAGATCTTCTCTATAATGGGACCAAAGTCCTCCTTTTCCCAGACTACACATATGAAGTCCAACAACAACGCTGGTCATTCATTGAAGTAAAACAAAAACTAAGATCTATGGATAAGCAATACCACCTCCTGCTTCCAGCGAGACTCCGGGTGATCTATAAAAACAAGACACACTTCTTTGAACAACCAGACACAGCCTGGATGTGGTTGACAGAAGAGATCCCATTGAACATAGACAAACCGGGACGAAGGCCGCCTCCCAAAACAATGCCAACCCACTCAAATGGGCGACCGCCCAGCCGGTGCCGGCGCACTCGCTCGCAGTGAAGAAAGGACAAACATGGATCTCGCTTGAGCTCCCCTACGGGGACCGCCGACCGGGACCGAGGGAATCACGATCTCCCGAAAACTCTGTAAATACTACCGAAAACCAGAGTCCACAGAAGGCCACCCGATCACAAAGGGACACACCTGAAGACACAGATATATCCTGCAGCCCGACTCTATGAACCCACAGGCCGAAAACTGCTCCAAGGGGGGAAATTGAACCGATGAGTGAAATCAAGGCCTAACTTGAACACCAACTAACTAATCATTATGCATTCTTCGATGATCCGACATTATGGAGCGGTCCACCGCCACCAATACCACAACCCACCAGTTGAAAACCACCTCACCAGTTATAGAAGTGAGGGGTCATATATATATGGGCGACAGATGCTTTTGGGGGGAAGTATGGGGAGGGGAGGGAGTTGGGGCCAAAGGGGTTCAAGCCTAGTTTCCAAGGCCACTGTTCAATCGGTTCTGTTACTGCAATGTTCATGTTCATATTTGTTAATTAACACACAAAGCAAGGGTTTTAAAAATACTATTGACACAACTGGGGGGCAAAATCAGCTAAAGGGAAAGCAAGAAGTAAGCTCCCCAAAAATGCATGTCTCCATAACTAAAAACAAGGTCAGCCATTGGGAAACCCTGCTCAAAACCAACCATCCACCATGAGCCAGACACAGATTATTTCATGGAATGTTAATGGTCTCCTTGACAAAATCAAACGCACCGCAATATGCTCATATATACAGAGATATCGACCAGAAATACTTATGCTGCAAGAAACGCACCTGCTAGGTGATAACTGTCCCTTTCTGGCCCGCCGCGGGTTTGATAGAGTGTATCATGCAGGATTTACACACGGATCACGAGGGGTAGCTATATTATTACGCCGCACGTTCCCCATGACACACATCCAGATAAGGAGAGGCAAACAAGGTCGATACATAGCCCTCACCAGCAAAATTGAAGGAGCCACAATCAATATAATCAGTGTCTACACTCCTTCGTCCTTGATCAGCAAAACACTCCAAGCACTCACCACACTCCTTTCTGACCTACCCACGGGATGTACTATACTAGGTGGCGACTTCAACGCAACCCCAGACCCAACCCTTGGCATAACCGGACCAATTTCAACACAAAGGTCCACATTAGCAACAGAAATCAATGGTTGGCTCTCAGCGACAGTGCTTTGCGATGCCTGGTGAATATGGCACCCTAGAAAGCGACAATTCACTCACACCTCGGCAGCTCATTGCTCCCAATCTAGAATAGACCTGGTGCTTCTCCCAAGCACTGACTGTGCAGCCCTTACACACGTGGAAATTTTAGCAAGAGGGATCTCGGATCACGCTCCACTCCGCCTTACTCTGGGCCAACCTCAACCCCAGCTCCGCCCGATGTGGGGACTAAATGCATGGTACCTTCAAGACAAATAATACAGGGAACAAATACAACAGGCATTAACAGAATATTTTCACTTAAACGAAAGATCAGTGTCCTCAACAGGCACTCTATGGGTGGCGGGTAAAGCGGTACTACGGGGTGTAGCGAAAAATCTGATACAAAATCAAGAATGCACCAAAACCCAACTAATCACACATCTAGAACTCCGGGCGATCACCCTTAAAAACAAAAACACAACAAACCCAAGTGAGAAGCAAAAGCGGCAACTCATTCTAATCCGAGAGGAAATCCGAGATCGCTCCCTAGAAACTGCAAAACACATATGGAGGGCAAACACCAGGAGATTACACGGATGGGGGGACAAAACCGGCAAAATGCTATACTCACTAATTTCCCATCAACATGCCTCCAGAATTGTCCCCGAAGTCTATGATAAAGGAACCACCCTGGTTACAGGACACTCCAAAATTGCAACTTTGCCAAATACTACACTGCTCTATACCAGGCATCCACACAAATAGACCTACGTCAGGCCCGCCAAACACTAGAAGGGACCCCCCTCCCACAACTGCCCACGTTAGAAATACAAATATTGGAAGAACCCATCGGGGTAGAGGAAATTGGAGAAGCAATCTCAACTCTAGGCACAGGCAAGACGCCAGGCCCTGATGGGTTCCCTTCAGAGTATTACAAGGCATACAGGGAAGAACTGACACTATACCTGTTGTGACTCTACACGGAAGTCGGGAAAAATGGGTCCTTCCCCCAGGAGCTAGACACTGCCACGATTGTGGTGCTCCCCAAAACCCAACCCCCCTCGCCACAGTGCGCAGATTATAGACCAATATCATTTATAAACACTGAAATTAAAATCTTTGCATCCATCCTCGCCACTCGTCTCAAAAGGGTCCTGCCGCAACTAATCCACCCAGATCAATGTGGGTTTATGGCAACCCGTAGTACACGGCACTGCATCCGCAGACTACACGTGGCTTTGACGGAGAGACGCCGACTACCCCGAAACCTTGCCCTCCTGCTCATCGATTTCGAAAAGGCATTTGATTCGGTTCATTGGGGCTCGGTGCAAGTCAACAGGACACTGTCCTCTGCATTTGACATCCACAGGGGCACGCAGCAGGGATGACCCTTATCCCCTCTCATGTTTACCCTGGCCATCGAGCCGTTGGCCCAGATGATCAGGACCGACACAATCTACCACAGGTGGAGATGGGGCCCCTCTCACGAGGATAGGGTAGCACTGTACGCTGACGATGTCTTGTTATACATGGAAGAGCCCAACATAACCGGCCGAAGAAGTCTTGATCTTTTACGACAATATGAACAAATATTGGGACTCAAGATGAACTCCACTAAATCAATTCTGATCCCGTTGGCGAATTCACGTGATTGCTTTGACTGGCAAAGCACAATACCCCTGGGTAGGCTCAGCTTCAAATATTTAGGTATCTGGGTATCCCTCCTGCCTGAAATGACATGGGCTAGAAACCTATCCCCTTTGCTAACACGAATCAAACTAGACTTACAGAAATGGCAAACCCTGCCACTAAACGTGATGGGCCTATATAAAATGATGATCCTACCAAGACTCCTATACATATTTCAAAACTTTCCCCTTCCTATCCCTCACTCCTGGTTCAGAAACCTCAAAGGTATCACAGGGAAATTCCTTTGGCGAGGTGCCAGACACAGAGTAGCAATACACCACTGTCGGAAAGGAGTATATGACGGAGGCCTAGGCGCATCAGACCCCCTACCTGTATTACCTGGCCACCCAATTAATTGTGTGATTGGTTCACTGGGGGCTGGGATGACCCGGCCTACAAAACAGAACTGACAATCCTGGGATTCCCTTGTGTTCTTGACATGCTATACGGTTCACTGCTCCCCCGGGATATGGAAGACGTAACTAAGGCAGTCTTCCTGGCTTGGCGAGCAGCATTGCGGTACACCCATTGGAACGCCATTGTCACCCTCCAGACCCCGTTATGGAGAGGGAAATGGGTGAGCGTCTCAGCTGCACTAAAGGGATTTTCGGAATGGGACCGAATAGGTATTTCCTTGGTGGGAGACATATGGAAAGGGAAATCCATGAAATCATTTCAGGAACTCCAGGCAGAATTTCAACTAAACTCGACACAATTCTTCAGATACCTCCAACTACGACACACCCTGAGAATACACTTGCCCACCACAGGCCATATGCCAGAATTTAACCCACTCGAAGCCAAACTACTCATGGGAAACCTAGAAGGGAAAGGCATCTCTCAAATTTATAATACACTAATTAATAATATCCCAGATAAATTAGCCCCAATTAGGACCAAGTGGGAAACCTGGGTGGGAACCCTGGAAGAGGCGGAATGGAGAGAAGCCCTGATGGCACCCAAGGTACTGGCGGTGTCAACTAGATTCCGTGTAATACAATTCTATTACCTATACGAAGCATACCTGACACCATCCAGACTTCACAAAATGGGAGCCCGCCCATCTCCCAGATGCCAAAGATGCCAGAGTGACCCAGCAGACTTCTTCCATATGGTATGGACCTGCCCAATAATACAGAAGTACTGGGAAGGGGTATTTCAGGAATTGGAAAGAACCTGGGGCAAGATATACAAAAGTCAGCGAAATTAACTTTATTAGGAATAATGGAAGAAATGGATGGAACACACGCAAAACGCACCCTAGTAGCCACAGCATTACTAGTTGCCAAAAGAGACATTGCAGCGGCCTGGAGTCTCCCTGGGGGCCCATCTCTCAAAAAATGGAAGAGGGGGGTGGACTGGTGTGCTAACCAGGAGAAAATAGTATTCGAATCTAGAGGATGCCCACCAAAATTCCGAAAGATCTGGGGACAATGGTTAGAATTATTGACATAAACCAGAAAGATCACATGGCTAAAAATACTAAAAATACTGTATTGTTGCATGATTGTAATATAGTAAAGAGGCATGAAAGGCTACTACAACAATTGTCAGCCCTCAAACAACAATGCTTTCTAAACATTACTATGAAAATGGAAATGATAACAAAATTTTGTAAGATGCGTACGTCCCTTGCTTTGTACCTTTTCTTTTTTCCCTTCCCTTTGAAAATAATAAAAAATGTTTATCAACAAAAAAAAAAAAAGCTGGAAATGTGCACGATGTTTAAAAAATAGTGCTAAACAAACATTTCCAAAAGAAAGCCAATACAGGTTGAGATCAAGTGGAAAATATCTATTTATTAGTGGCTGAACTAACAGAAAACTACGTAGCTGTGCAGCTGAAATATTGCTTCGAAAATCACCACATTATTAGTAATAGGTGGCATTTAACACGTGGGCAATTAACAACTGCCTACTAATATTGCTAGACCGGTCATCAGCATAGGAACACTGACAGAAAGAATAGATAAGGCCCTATTTCGATGGTCTGAGATAACTCTTTAAAGACTGAGGCCTAAAGTTTGTGTGAAAATGTGGACTTTTATAAACAATCATGAAGCCAAGATTTTGAGTGACCTATGTAAATTGAATACCATGGCAATCCGTTTAAAGGTTGGTCTGAAAAGCACTTTATTCGTAGGTTTAGCAGCTGTTTTACGGTGGGGGTATTAACTACTTCATTGTGAAAAGAATTCCCTGCGCAATCTACTACACCTTGAAATATTTCATCAAATGAGGGAAGATAGCATATTTCGCAGACATTTTCTATATGCATTAGAACTGTTTGAGTTACAGCAGAATGGCCCTGAGTCCATAACATTTAATAAACTTAAATTCAATTTGAAATCGGTGATCCTGGGTTTGATTATGAAATTAAATATTGAGAATTGTTCACAAAAGGATAACGTCAGTATTATTATTGTCTCCTCTAATGAAAGAAAACCACGGCACTCTCTGATTTGGAATATGCAACATGATATTCAGCGCTTCGTCTTAAATTTACAATTGAAAATGTTCCCTTTGTGGATTGCCACAGGTCGTCAGCAACAAATAACTGTTAAAGATAAAATAAGTGATTGGTGTAATATTGGCATTCAATACTTGAATCATGTCATTTTTGTTGGTCCTGCTCTGCACTTTGGACGCTGCCTGTTTCTGAGACAGCTTTTTCCTAAATTAGGAGCATGCTCTGTGAATTATAAATGCTCACAGAAAATTAAATGACCTGTTTTAAAATGTTTAGGCTGTTTAAAAAATTGTAAACGTGTATTGAAGTCATATTTTGTACGTATGTGTACTCGTACGTTTGTTGAATGTGGATGGATCTCTGCAAGGCACCACATTTCATGAAATAAATAACTTTAAAAACAGATTAAATAAATAAATGCCTAATGGTTGTACACTACACTGAAGGAATCTAACTTTAGATCACATTACCTAATGAATATGACCTTCACATGCCCTGAAACTATCTTGTTAATTACAAACATTTTTCAAAGTCTGCCTCCAGAAAAACCAATCATTGCTAAAAAAAAAACATCTGAACACCTAAGCAGCCATGTTCTGTGACCACACCCCATGTTCTTATATATACTTTTTTGTTGAAAAACAATTTGTTTTTTTCTGTTTTTAAAACAGCAATTCAAAGCAGCTTTCACTAAAATCAAACTGGAGTGTCTGGAATTTAAATAAAGCTACCAACATGGCAGTTAGGATCAGTTTGACTGAAATCAAGGTGATCAGGTTGCATTTGAGATATTAGTCAGGCATGTAAACCAAGCAAGTAAGAAGAGGGCTTGCAGATGGTTTTGGCCGGTATTAAAATTCCAATGTTGGGACATTTCCTGAAAGTAACAGGTAACAAACGTTCCCTAGTGTTGTAGTGTTCATTTAGTTAAAATGTTGCAATTACAAACTGTATCAGCGATCAAACAATTCTGATTGTGGTCGATCTTAGTACAGTGTTTAAGTTAAAAACTACAGTTTAAGTACCAAGTGCTATGGCCATCTAAAACGGAAATGAAGGCCTAACTGGCATCCCCAAAAATGACAATAAAACTTACAGCAGTGTTTCAAATGACACAAAGGCAAATTTGACCACATCACACCCCTGCTACCCTCTCGGAGATGGATCCCCTGACATGCAACATACTCTTATAAACCAGCCAGCCAGACGTACACAGAGGTGCACATAAAGCCTCTAAGTAAACTAGAACAGAAACATCAGATACCTCAGGATCAAAGGAAAGAGAGGCTAGTGCCATCCGATTCAAGAATACCACAGTCCTCTCATTTAATTAGAAATTTTGGAGAAAACTACCAGCACAAAGTTTGGTTTGAAGGATCCCATCACTAGCATCCTTCAATCACTTGCTGAAAGAACACCTCCTTAAGAAACACTTTAGTATACACACACACACCATAAGACACCACCAAGATCCAAGCCAGACCCTATATTTTATGATGCCTCCATTACCTATCCAGCAAAATGTCAGTAATAAACTGATTTGCACTGCTTCACATCTGACATGGTAACAATTCCCCCAGTTTTTGCGCTCCCTGCTTGGAATTTGTAATGCTAATTAGAACATTGGAATGCTGGGGGCTCCATTGAAAACAATGGAGTGCTGCGGGCTTTTACTGGCCGGTAAAAGCCCGCAGCACCAACATTCCAATGTTCGCTTTGTTCACAGCAACAGCTGTGAACAAAGCCTCACGGAGTCCGAGGGGATTTTAATCCCCTCGGGCTCCGTGAATTTTTTTTTTTTTAATAGAACATTCTGCCCTGAGTGGCAGAATGTTCTAATAGCCTTAGAACCCGCGGTAGCGGGCTCTACCGGCTATTAAAGTCCCTCTCCCTTGTTAAATGAGCGGGCCTTTAATAGCCGGTAGAGCCCGCTACGGCGGGTTCTAAGGCTATATTATATGCCAGGCATTACAAACTGATACGTTATCTGTGTATCACTCTATATATCACGTGTATATTTTGATTTCTTTCAAGCTACCCCTTGATCCATAATATTCCTTCTTTTAGGTTAGAATGTCTCATTGTAAAGCACGCTGAACCCGCCACTGTGTCAAAATATGAACAATGTAAAAAACACAAAATTAAAAAAAATATGAAAAAGGTCCTCAAGGGTCTTAAACTTGTGCTCCAGTATGAAATAAGTACATTAAAATGTGTTCTGTGGTCATAAACACTAAAGCAATAAGGATTAGTCAGTGAACATGGTGCTTTCTCACTTACAGATAACATGTTACTCTTTTGCTCCAGCCACATACATAGATCCTGTGGTTAATGTACAAAAGACCCGTTATCTAAAGGAGAGAAACAAATGATATAAAGATAATTACAAACTCCCTCGAAAAATCATATATCTTTATTACAGTCAATTGGCATATGCAGATAAGGTTCAAGAGAATGTGATGTGACACTGTAAGCAGAAGAGTTATCATAATCGAAAAAATCCAGTTAATACTTTAATGTGTTAAAATTATACTTCCCCCATAAAACAGGTACTCCAGCAATGATGTCCTTCCTTCACAGATTTTTATACTGCTGTAATTCTGCAACACAAGGGGGACGCTTAAAACAAGACCTTCTTAAAATACTATTCAGTTTAAACTTGTCGGAGAAGCAAGATAAGGTGTAACTTAGGATGACAGTGGGAAAACGTACATATTCGGTTGATCACCAACCGAAACCTGAGTACTCAGGAAATCCTGGAAAACATACATGGCCAAACATCTAACTACTGGAATCATCTACTAGTAAACCAGAACACCAAACTTTTAAAAAGTTTGAGTAATGGAGTTTATGGAGGATTAATGTTATTGTTTATCCTATAAAACTAAAGTTCCTGCACATTTGTTTATCACAGTGTTCTAGACAGGAAGAAGGCGATCAGTGGTGGTTGTTTTTCGTGTATCATGCTTTTGAGAGAAGCTAGAGGAAGTATTCATTCAAGCAGCATTTTAGCTAAGTCTAAAACAACAAAATGTATCTTTTTCTAGGGTGAAATATTTTTAAAAGGATATTTGTTACAGGACAGTTTTACAGGAAGCTTAGCTGCTGTGCCCGCATGGGTGTATTGTCTTTCAAAATAACTTTTTAAAATACTTAAAGTTATCTGCTTTTGGATTTATGAATAATGATCACATTTTTAATGTACTTCATTGATTTTACTGCTTGTCTGGGATTTTACACTTTATGGCAGTTTTTGGAGGCTCTTAAGAGTGTGACAGAACATTCCTCTGCTCATGCATTTGCGCACCAAGTGCTAAATTAGTCACACCTCACTTGTTTCACATCTCATCAATGAACTGGGGATATACATATTTTGTGGAGCTATCTGTTTTTATTGCAGGTTGATTAGAGCATAACATAAAAATTGTTCCATTGCCATCTTAATTTCTTAATGATTTTTGGGGCCATGGACTAGACATGTTTTGGGGCCCTGTGTTTGGGGCAACTTTATGTTTATTACCCATTATCAGCTAATCCTCCTAGTCCTACTGGAGCCTAAAACTGTGTTATTTTTACAGGGCTGTGGTTCCACAGGAGGATCCCCCTCCCCATTAAAAAATCTGGTCAGCCCCGAGGGATGGGGTCCGCAACTCCTTCAGAAGGCACAGGGGAGGCAGTGCACACCCACTTCCTCAATAAAAAAAAACTGTGAATGTGAACTTAGTAAAGCAGCTTCACTGCTATAGCTTGGGAGCGCCCCATAAAGCCATACACCGCCTTTTTTGTTTTTAAATATTCGTTGATGCAGGTGGTGCCCTTAGAAGTGGCAGGGGCACCATCAAGCTTTTTTAAAGTTATTGTGGAGGCTACAGGGAGTACAGCCGCCACCAGCAACATTTAAAAACACTTAAGTCTCCTGGGTCATTGACTTCATGACCCCAGGAGAGACTACCATATTTTGTAAGGTACTCCAAGCTGGGGCTGTATTCTCTTCAACTGGAGTCCAGGGATCCCTTGTGGTCGTTGTCTGGTTCCATTTTGTGCGCTGAAAAATCTCTAAAAAAAAAAAAAGACTCAAAGACATGTTAATGCTTTTCTAAATGATTTATTGAAAATATTTTATGGGGGTCACTTTTATTAAACACTGCAATGTGTGAATTTATTTAATAAACATTTGATTATAGTTATTAGTGACTTTTTGACAAAGGCAATAGGTCTGCTTTGTAAATGTTGATGTGCTGAACCCTTTATAAAGTCAGTAAGCCCACTTTTTATATTTTGGTGTCATGACCCTTTGCCAAAGTCAGCAGGTCTGTCTTGCTTAAAATGACGCTCTTTATATTGTTAGATTACATATTAAGCCATGGCCCTGTGGGATTTTGGGCACAGGGCCTGCACCCAACCCCATGCCACGAAAGGTGATTGACATCTTACTTAACGTTTAAAAAACACAGAAATTCACACAAAAAAAACAAAGGTTAAAGTGATGTTATTGTTAGGAAGTGTAATAACATCTTACTTATAATAAAACAAAACCTTAGACATTTACTGAAAAAATATAAGTTAAAGGGACATTATATTTAGGTGAAAATGTCAGATAAAACATACATGTTTAAAAGAACAAAAACACTGAAATTCATCAGTTACTGTTACCTACAGTAACTATAACTTGTGCCCTTTAGTAATTATTGCCCTCATTACGACCCTGGCGGTAGGCGGTAATATGGTGGAAAGTACTGCCAACAAGCTTGTGGTACTTTCCACCATATTATCACAATGGTCGTTTGGCTGATGCCAAACCGCCAATGTACCACACCGACCGCCATAGTGGTAATGGCCGCCAGGCTGGAGATATCAATCTCCAGCCCGGCACCCGGCACTGTACCGCTTGCGGGACTGGGACTCCACCTACTGCCATGGTTTTGTGGCTCCCTTACGGTGGCGGGAGGCAGTATTAGTGACAGGGAATACCTTCCCTGTCACTGATAGAGGTCTTTTCCACCCCCATCCCCTCCCCAGATTCCCCCCCAAACCCTCTTCCTCTCCAAAACCCCCCTACATTCACACCCCCTTCACACACGCATACACACACCTATTCCCACATTCATCCATGCATGCATACATCCATTCACACACACATCCGCACACACTTTCATACATAAATGCAGACACGTATTCACAGAATACAACATACACGCACTCACAACTCCATACATGCACACACATTCAACATGCAACACACACCTGCATACACGTATGCACGAACATTAACACCCACACACACACGCACAACACACCCCTGTCGGAGCACCCACTTACCTGTGTTTAGGGGGTCCTCCGGCAGGAGACGGGACGGGGTGCTGCTGCCAGCAGAACACCGCCAGGCTGTATTATGGGTCATAATATGGCTGGCGGCAGTCTACTGGCGTGGCGTGGCGTTGCTGCTGGCAGCAGTGCCACCTTACCGACGTCTGCCGGCAAGGACACAGCTGGATTTCCGCCATCCTTCTGGTGGAAATCCGTCTGTGGTCATAATACGGCAGATGGCTGGTAGCCGCAACAACGGTCTTTTGGCAGCCGTCGCCACGGTGGTAGGCAGTTTTTACCACCAATGACATAATGAGGGTCTATATCTTGTGTCCTCACCATGTACTGCCAATTACCTCACATATTACATCACTCATTGCATGTTCTATGACATCACTTATAATGTAAATGCAACATCTAAAAGTACATCACTGGTGACATAATTGCGCATCGCAATGGAACAACAAGTAGGAAATAGTACAAACCTGTTTCGTGGCTCAATACCATGAACCTTGACAGCATCTAACCCCACATTTCACTGCTTCTAACCCCAACTTTCACAGCTGGTGTCCTGCTTGCTGGCACAACAGCCACCAAAGATGGTGCACTTACGATAAGTGGGGGCGATGGTCGTCATGGCATTCTAATTGACTCAACCTTTTAAGAAATTTGCATGCTAGCAAGTGGAGTCGATGGAGTTCTGTCATAAGGGTGGATTGATGTGATTATATTTCTCAGCCTCTGGATGAGACGCACTGAGCCAGTGTGGAGTCCAGTAGGCCATGGATTTGGGCTTTACTGCCATCTAGATGCAAGAGTACAAGGGCACCAGTATGCCATATGTCAGATCACATTTTCTCTCTCACTAGTTATCCTATAAAACCAATAAAGAATGGTACTAAGAAGAAAACAGCCAAGTATTTAAATTCTTATGGAAATTAAGTTGACATCTTGCCAGATGTCAAAAGGGGTACAAGTCTTCAGGTCTTCCTTGTATTCTAAAATCCTTGCTTTCAATTTTTCTTTCTCACTCTAGGTATTACTAACAGAAGTTTGGATGAGCACCCAGTGTTTCTTGCCATTCTTTTCACCTGATTTTCCCCATTGTCTTTTTCCTTGTTATGAAACCTGTCTCTCTGTGAGGGTAAGTTCTCACCCCAAGAAGCAATGTCTTTAAAATGCTGTCCCTGACCATACTGCTTGATTGTTCCTGTCCAAATAGATAGATCAATGCCACCTAGGCCCTAAGCATGTCCTCAGTAGATATCTTCAGGTCAAGAAACTACAGGAGTGCGACGATTTGGACCAAAGTGCCTATGTTAGTTAATGGGGTCACTGAAAACAGTCAAAGATGAGACTGTGCTCCAAGGCAGACACAAACACAGAGGCACTTGTCTATGATGTTGAATTCTCAGCAAGCAAGCAATATTGTAGAATAATGTATAGTACTCATACCAAATGAGTGAGACCAAGTTTGAGACTCATGTCCAATGACTGAGACTGTGCTCCAAGACACAAGATTAGCGTTCAATGAGAGACATTGTGCTCCCAGAGGTGAAACTAAGTACCTGTGGCTGATAATGTATTAAAGTAGTAAAAGCACTGAAAAATAATTAAGACTAGGGGTATATGAACAAAATCCTCTGCACCCAACAAGAGCCAAATAATGTTAATTCATTCATGACTGGGAGCCAAATCATACAGGCTTATACTGTAAAGTCTACCAAGCACTGATAATCACACCAATGAATTTAAGAGATAAATCATACAGACTGTCCCAACTTAAGAAATACCCTGGAGTTCAGTAACCCCTAAGACAGTAATGATTTTAGTACACCCAGAAAAATAATGGTGCAAGAGCGGCATGGACACATTACTTACTTGTATCTCTAGTTCTGCATCACAAGTATCCTCACTTAAGTCATAAACACAGGATTTTTCAATCAGCAGTGAGGATCCCAAAAACCTTTATCTTCAAATCTTGAAAAAATTATTATTAGTAGGAAGTAAAACCTAAGGAATGACAGGTCTTATAAAAAACATCTGATCAATGTAAAAAGACCACACTGCAGCACCTGACAACAAGGCAACCCTGACTTGAATTAAAAACACATCCATTGGGCACCTGCAGAAACAGAAAATGAAGTTAAAAAAAAAGCCTGTCAGGTCAAAATTTCACAGAGTGTGATTAGAAAACACACTGTTACTTTGAGGTGCCAGCATCTTCCCTTCCCAGCACACACTGTACTGGCAGTCTGCCTCACAGCATTTTCGAATGGCAGAACAATGTGCAGAAAAAGGAGCATATATAGCAAATGTATTGGCAACCGGGGAGGAGGGACGATTGTTTATGACTTTGGTGAGAATACCTATGATGCAGAACTAGGAATACAAGTGAGTAACTTTTTCTTCGCATCGTAGGATCCTCTTGATAGTCATAAACACAGAATAGAATAGCAAGCATATCCCTAAATTGCAGAGGCCAAAACAATGTAATATGAAAAATAACACTGATTATTAATGTAGAAAGCTGGTGTGAGCCAAGAAAGAATTGCTCTAATTAAATAGATTTTTCAGAGCTGCCTGGCCTAGCAAAGAATCTGCTCTTGAGTCTTCATCTAAACTGTAGTGTTTAGTGAACGTTGAGAATCGATTTCTATTTGACTGCCTTACAGTTGTCTGTAATTGGAACATTTTTAATCCAAATGACAGATGAATAAGTTACTTACCTTCGGTAACGCTTTTTTTGGTGGATACAGTAACTACCTGTGGATTCCTCACCTAAATAATTCTCCTTTCGCGCCAGCCCTCGACGGAAATTTTTTCTAGCTCTGCACGTCGACGATGACGTCACAATCGCCCGACTCCACGCGACGCCACATGACGTCATCCAGGCAATAAGAAGCCCTCTTCGATGTGCAGACATCAGTTATCACCATTTATTTACGTGCCATAGAGGCGAACAGGTTAAACCTAAAGTGTACACATTCATCCAGAATAGATGAAAATAAAACATTTAATATAGAACTCAATATAAATCACAGTTATGAATGCCCAATTCGAGAGAGAAATAAACATATATATGTATAATTCCAGCCCAAAATGTCCTTTTCACTATCTTAATTTGCAAAGGAAAAGTATATACAATGAATACAACTAAATGCATGAAACAGCTATATACATATGTATACAAGATCCAGGATGCACACCCAAAGAGATCTTGGCTTGACCAGTCAGGCAACGGTGAGGCGGGTGGGTCAGTGAGGAACCCACAGGTAGTTACTGTATCCACCAGAAAAAGCGTTACCGAAGGTAAGTAACTTATTCTTCTGATGGATACACCTACCTGTGGATTCCTCACCTAAAGTCCCCAAGCAGTATAACCTCCGGTGGTGGGTGCCCGAATGGTCAAACCAAGAAATCTTGCAGCACTGAGCGAGCAAAATGGCCATCCCTCCTAACCTCAGAGTCCAAACAGTAATGTTTGGCAAAAGTATGGAGGGACGCCCAAGTCGCTGCCCTGCAGATGTCAGCCACAGGAACACCTCTAGCCAAAGCTGATGAAGCTGCTTTGGCTCTGGTGGAATGGGCATGAAGCCCCACAGGTCGATCCCTCTTCGCCAAAGAATAGCAGATCTTAATACATAGAATGACCCACCTGGATAGCGTTCTCTTGTGGACTGCTCTACCTTTCCTCTTCCCCACGTATCCAACAAAGAGCTGTTCATCCTGTCTGAACTCTTTCGTCCTGGCGACGTAGAAGCTCAGAGCTCTTTATGGATCCAGCCGGTGGAGCCTCTCTTCCTCCTTGGATGGGTGAAGTGGAGGGTAAAAGGAAGAGAGAGTAATCGACTGCCCCAGGTGAAAGGGTGTAACAACCTTCAGTAGGAAAGCCGCCTTGGTCCTCAACACCACTTTGTCCTCAAAGAAAGAAAGGTATGGGGTTTCCACAGAGAGAGCCTGAAGCTCGCTAACCCTTCTGGCAGATGTTATGGCCACCAGGAAAACAGTTTTGAATACTAGGTACCGTAAAGAACAAGAGTGCATTGGTTCGAACTGAGCCCCCATAAGAAAAGTTAAGACTAAGTTAAAGTCCCACTGAGGCACAACGAATGGCGTGGGTGGATACCTATTAGTGAGTCCCTTTAGAAACTTTAAAACAATTGGTGATTTAAAGAAGGATGGTTGATCAGGAAGGCACAGAAAAGCAGATAGTGCAGACAGATAACCTTTAACAGTGGCAATTGCAAAACCTTTCTGTGCCAGATGCAGTGCAAATGACAAAATGTCAGATAATCACAGCTTTTAAAGGATCTAAACTATTCTCTCCACACCAGCTTGTAAATTTAGTCCAACGATTAGCATAGATCGTCTTGGTGGAGTGTCGCCTGGCCGATAAAATAACTTCGACCACATCTGGAGGGAGAGCAAAGGAACTCAGATTGCCCCGTTCAATCTCAAGGCATGAAGATGCAGGCTCTGGAGGTGGGGGTGTAGAATCTGCCCCGGCGATTGCGAGAGGAGGTCCACCCGGCAAGGGAGACGGAGCGGAGGCCACAGAGAGAGTTGGAGTAGGTCAGAATACCACACCCTTCTCAGCCAATCCGGAGCTATTAAGATGACTTGAGCTCGGTCTTGGCGGATCTTCCTGAGAACTCGAGGAATCAAGGGTATGGGGGGAAACGCGTAAAGTAACTGACCCTTCCAGGACATCTGAAATGCGTCCCCCAAAGCTCCTTGCACCGGATACTGGAGGCTGCAAAATAGCGGGCACTGCGCATTCTCTTAAGTGGCAAAAAGATCTATTTGCGGATATCCCCACATCCTGAAGATAGACAGAACTAGATCTGGATGAAGACGCCACTCGTGGTCGACCGAGCTGCGATGACTGAGAATGTCTGCACGCACGTTCAGGACTCCGGCCAAGTGATGTGCAATCAAGCAGATCTTGTGGTCCCGAAGCCGGGACCAGAGATGAAGAGCTTCTCTGCAGAGAAGATACGACCTCACTCCTCCCTGTTTGTTTATATACCACATCGCAGTCGTGTTGTCCGTTAGAACTTGGATTGACTGACCGCGAATGGAAGGGTGGAGGTCCTTGAGTGCCAGACGTACTGCCCGCAACTCTAACAGATTGATATGTAACTTCTGTTCCCCTGGAGACCTAAGGCCCTTGATCTCCAGGTCCCCCAAATGAGCTCCCCACCCTAGAGTGGAAGCATCCGTTACCACCGTGGCCACTGGAGGAGGCAGCGAGAACGGCCTTCCTTGAGACCGGTTGTCGACCGCTGCCCACCATTGAAGATCCACTGCAGTGTCTCTGGAGATCTTTATCGAATCTTCGAGATCCCCTTTGTGCTGAAACCACTGCTTGCGGACGCACCACTGAAGAGCCCTCATGTGCCAGCGTGCATGAGTGACCAACAGTATGCAAGAAGCGAACAGACCGAGCAGTCGAAGGACCTTGAGGACTGGAACTACCGCTCCATTTTGAAACATTGGAATCAACGCCTGAATATCCTGGACCCGCTGGGGTAGAGGAAAGGCCCGATTCAATGTCGTGTCCAATACTGCCCCTATGAACAGGAGGCGCTGAGAGGGCTCCAGGTGAGATTTGGGTACATTGACTGAAAAACCCAGGTCGTACAACGTCGACTGGAGATGGCATCGCACGAGCTCCGGAGTTTTGGTCTTGATCAACCAATCGTCCAGATAGGGAAACACAGCTATCCCCCTTCTTCTGAGCTCTGCTGCTACCACCGCCATCACCTTTGTGAAGACTCGAGGTGCTGAAGTAAGACCAAAAGGGAGAACCGCAAACTGATAATTCTGCGATCCCACTACAAACCGGAGCTACTTCCTGTGCGATTTGAGGATCGGAATATGAAAATACGCGTCCTGCAAATCGACCGACACCATCCAGTCTCCTTCGTTCAACGCCAAAAGAACCTGTGAGAGGGTCAGCATTTTGAATTTTTCCTGCTTGAGGAACCAATTCAAAATCCTCAAGTCCAAAATCGGTCTCAGCCGACCATCCTTTTTGGGAATCAGGAAGTATCTTGAATAACAACCCTGACCCCTCTCTTGCTCGGGAACCAACTCTATCGCACCTTTTTCTAATAGGGATAATACCTCCTGCTGTAATAAGAGAAGATGGTGTTCCGAACAGAAGGATGGGTGGGGAGGGAAGGTAGGAGGGAATTCCCGAAAGGGAAGAGCGTACCCCCTCTTCACAATGTCGATGACCCAGGAGTCCGATGTTATAACCTCCCACATTGGAAGAAAACGGGCAAGTCTCCCCCCTACCAGAGACAAATGGACAGGGAGTGGAGGAGGACTACGGCTGTTTTCCTTGCTGCACCCCTCCTGAGGAAGAGGAAGAGGCAGAGTGCTGCAAGGTGGCTCCTCTCGTACGGACTCTGCCCCTGCCCCTGAAGGATCTGTATGGCAGGGTAGAAGTAGATTGCTGTGGTCCTTGCAATCTTCCCCGAAAGGAACCACGTCCAAATCCTTTAAACCTCCGAAAGCCTCTAAAGGAGGATGAGGCTGACGACTGGAGTCCCAAAGATCTAGCAGTCACTCTGCTTTCTTTAAAACGTTCCAGGGCAGAGTCAGCCTTTGTGCCGAAGAGCTTCTCTCCATCAAACGGAGGATCAAGAAGGGTGGCCTGCACGTCCGACGAGAAGCCAGATGACCGTAGCCAAGACTGCCGTCTAGAAACTATGGTCGTGCCCATAGCCCTAGCCACCGAGTCCGAAGTATCCAATCCCGACTGGATCACCTGAGTCGCAGCCGCCTAAGCATCCGCTAACAGCTGCAACATCTCCTGGGACAAATTAGGGTGGCCCTTCGCCTCTTCCATAAGGGCATGGATGTAACGCCCCAGTATGCAAGTTGCATTGGAAGATTTTAGGGCCATACTGCAAGATGAAAAGGTCTTTTTTGCAGTATGGTCCATCTTTTTTGACTCCCTGTCCGCAGGGGTCCCAGGAAACGAGCCAGGAGAGGATCTGGACGAACAAGAGGCTTGCACCACTAGACTCTCCGGAGTTGGCTGTCTGGAGAGAAACATCGGATCCCCAGGTGCCGTCCTGTACCGACGAGCCACCGCTCTGTTGACCGCAGCGGTGGACACAGGTTTCAGCCAGATATCCTTAATGGGGTCCAGCAGAGCCTCATTGAAGGGCAAAAGAGGCTCAGCAGAAGCAGATGCCGGGTGAAGAACCTCTGTTAATAAATTTCTCTTGACTTCCGGAGTGGGAAGGGGAAGATCCAAAAAGTCTGCAGCCTTACGAATGACTGCGTGGAATGAAGCAGCTTCCTCCGTGACCTCTCCAGGGGAAGCTAGATCCCATTGCGGGGTAGTGTCCAGGCCACTAGCTGAATCCAGTCCCTGGAAGTCACCAGAGGGCTCTACAACTTCACCTTCCTCCAGGTGTTGCCTCGCGTACTCTTCTTCCTCCAAAGCCGAAGAGCCAGACGTCTTGACTTAAGACTTGACTCCAAGCCTGGAGTCGACAAGGCGTCGGCCGACGCCGAAGATCTTCGTCGGCGCCGAACCTCGGATCCGTCCGAAGCCGGAGGCTCCGGCTCCAAAGGGTTCTTAGATGTCGATCGGATCCGAGGCGAATCCGATGGCGCCGTAGCAGGTGTAGTCATCCTGGGCGACATCATAGGCATCGGCGCCGCTTCAGGTGCAGCAGATAAAAATGGGGTGAACGGCGCCGATCTGTAAGACGCCGGAACACCCAAATCATAGGCCAGAAGGCCAGACGGACCTGCATGACTTCCACCCGGCGTCATGGAAGCAAAAATGTTAAACATTGAGTTTAAAAACGCTGCAGGATCCGATCCCGGAGTCGGGAAAGCCGGATACTGCTGCTGCTGCACCGGCGCCGGCATAGCTGCCGAGGAGGGTCCAGGTAACTCCTGGCCAGGAGAACCTTCAGGCCTCTGGGGAGGCTCGACCTCAAAAACCAACCCGGGTGACGTCGGGGTCGTAGGAGGTGGAGGGGTGATGGTCGGGCTTATCTCCCACGTCGGACGACGCCGAGCCGACGGAGAAGCCGATCTTGACATGGACCGTCCCTTGCTCGATCGGCGCCGAGATCCATGACAGCGCTGGGAGTCACTATGATGGTGACGAGACCTCAAGGATCTCGAAGAAGACTCCCTCCGATGACGCCTCTCCTTCTTCTTCTTGGACCGAACCAAGAACAATTTTGCCTCCCTCTCCTTAAGTGCCTTAGGGTTCATGCGTTGACATGAGCCGCATGACTCGACCTCATGGTCGGAACTAAGGCACCAGAGGCAGTTTTCGTGGGGGTCGGTAACCCACATTCGACCCCTGCACTGGCTACAAGGTTTAAAGCCGGATTTTCTAGGCTGCGAATTCGTAACCGTCGTTGAAAACAGTAGCTCCCTGTGAGCCTCGAAGAATTAGCTGTTACTCGGGCACGGAAAAAAGGGAACTGACGTCTGCCGTCGACGAGGGCTTCTTATTGCCTGGATGAGGTCATGTGGCGTCGCGTGGAGTCGGGCGATTGTGACGTTATCGTCGACGTGCAGAGCTAATAGAAATTTCCGTCGAGGGCTGGCGCGAGGGGAGAATTCTTTAGGTGAGGAATCCACAGGTAGGTGTATCCATCAGAAGTAGCTTTACTACGTGTAAAATGAGCTTTAGGTTTACCTGGAAGAGGGTTTTTAGTTAATTGATAGCAGTAGGTTATGCAGAATAGTATCTATTTGGTTACAGTTTGTTTTGATGAAGCCATACCAGTTTTCAAGGGTCCAGTGGGAGCACTTAAGCATTCACAGTGCACAAAGTCTTTATCGGGGAACTGTGTATGTTGGTGGGCTTTTTCAGCATCATGGTAACTCTCTCTCTGCCTTTCTCTTGCCTCACTTTTCTTATTTGTGCCATCCCCTTCGTTATATCTACACATTAAGTCGTGGGCTTCTCTGTTCCCTGCATACAGAAGACTTACATAGGGCACTCTTCTCAGTGGCCAACCAACAGGACAATCTCAGTGACTGTAGGAAACTACCCCCTTTCTTGGCATGGTTACCCCCATTTTCTGCCTGTTGTCAGTGTGTTTGACTGTGCTCCCTGGGATCCTGCTAATCAGGACCCCAGTGATTATGCTCTCTCCCTGTAAATTTGGTTGCTGGAACAAAACACACCCCACATTTGGGATACTGGTACCCCCTTGTAAGTCCCTAGGATATGGTACCCAGGTACCCAGGGCATTGGGGTATCAGGTAATTCCCATGGGCTGCAGCATGTATTATGTCACCACTAGGGAACCCACAGAAAATGTGACTGTAGGCCTGCCATTGCAGCCTGCAGCAAAAGATGCATGCACCTTTTCACTACAGGTCACTGTAAGTCACCCCTATGGTAGGACCTCCTAGCCCAGAGGGCAGGGTGCAAGTACCTTTGTGTGAGGGAACCCCTTCAGTAGCAAAGGTGCGCCCACGAACTCCAGTTCCATTTTCCTGGACTTCGTGAGTACGGGGATGCCATTTTATGCGTGTGCTGGACATAGGTCACTAAGCTACATAATGGTAACTCTGACCCTGGGCATATTTGGTATCAAACATGTCGGAATCATACCCCAATACTGTTGTCAGTATTGGAAGTATGATTCCATGCACTCTGGGGGCTCCTTAGAGGACCACTAGCATTGCTTCTACCAGCCTTCTTGGGTTTACCGGGCAGTCTAAGCTGCTGCCACCCCTCAGACAGGTTTCTGCCCTCCTGCTGCTTGAACAGCTGAAGCCCAAGAAGGCAGAACAAAGGATTTCCTTTGGGAGAGGGGGGTGACCCTCTCTCCCTTTGGAAACAGGTGTTACATGGCTGGGAGGGGTAGCCTCCCCAAGCCACTGGTATGCTTTGAAGGGCACTCCTTGCATAAACATATCTACACTGGTTCAGGGACCCCCCCAGTCCCTGCTCTGGCACGAAACTGGACAATAGAAAGGGGAGTAACCACTCCCCTGTTCACCACCACTCCAGGGGTGGTGCCCAGAGCTCCTCCAGAGGGTGCCTTGATTCTGCCATCTTGAATCCAAGGTGGGCAGAGGCCTCTGGGAGCATCTGAGTGGCCAGGTCAGGCAGGTGACGTCTGAGCCCCCTCCTGATAGGTGGTCACCTGGCTAGGTGACCAATCCACCTTCCAGGGCTATTTAGGGTCTCTCTCTTGGGTGGGTCCTCAGATTCGGCTTGCAAGACTGCTGCAGGACTCCTCTGCAACCTTTACTTTGACTTCTGGCCAGTGGAACTGCGACTGGACCCTCCAGGAACTGACAATCTGCATCCACTACAAAGAATCTGCTTGCAAAATTGTTTCCACTGCTCCTTCCAGCTTATGCAATATTTCCCGAGCTGTGCATCCTCTGAGGACAGCAAGTCTTCAGTCCGCACGAGAAGGAAGAAGGAATCACCCTTGGAGTGAAGGAGTCACTCCCCTGCATCTACAGGCAACAACTGCAACAATGACTGGCTGTGTGGATCTCCTCTCATCCTGAGCTACGTGGATCCTGCATCACAGATGGTGGTCTAGAGCAGTCCTCTTGGTCCTCTCTGCTAGCTGTCCAACTTTGGTGGAGGTAAGCTCTTGCCTTCCTATGCAGGACAGTACTCTCTTGCAGTTACCAATTCTTGTTGGCATCTCCTCCAAGGGATCTTCAGACTCTTTGTAGCCCCAGCCCCCAGCATTCCTTCCTGCGACGCACAGCCCTCTGCCTGCTTCTCCTGTGGTATGTGACCCTTCTCCAGTTGTGCTGCAAGGGCTACTCTGCGACTCGTGCAGTGGGTCTCCTGTGGGGGCTGCCGTTTCTTCTGTGGACTCTCTGCCTTGCTGAGGGTCCCCCCAGGGCTCCCCTCATGGATTGAGTCCTCCTGGACCGTGCTGGTCCCTGGCAGGTCCACTTTTGCTTCATTGCGACTTCTGCCTTTGCAAAGGCTTGTTGGTGGTTCTTTCACTCCACTAACCGACTGCAATCTTCCATCTGGCGTGGGACCTCGACTGCATCCTCCAGGGCTGCATTGCTGACCGTCTTCGTCCTACCGTCGACCAACTCCTACAACCACAGACGGGTGGGTAGTGGCTCCTGCCACAACCAGACACTTGACTTGGTCCCCTCCTTCCACAAGTCTTCCTCTTCAGGAATACACTGCTGGTTTCTTGCAGTCTTCTCTGCATGTTGCATTATCTTCTTTTTAGTCCTTTTCCAGTAACTTACTCTTTTTTTCCTGGTCACTGGCGGGCACTGTGGTACTTACCTTTGCGGTTTCCTAGTTCCTCCAGCTCCCCTCTACACATTCCACTTACCTAGGTGGGAGTCCTGCATTGGAATTTCATTTTTTTAGTATATGGTTTGGGCTCCCCCAGGGTCACTATTGTCTATTGCTATTTGCACTGTTTTCTATTGCTATTTATACCTATTTCTGATTACTAGTGTACATATTTAGGTGGTCATTACGACCCTGGCGGTCAGAGACCGCCAGCGGTAATGTAGCGTCCGTACCGCCAATGGGCTGGCGGTACGGAGGCCCTCATTACGACCGCGGCGGTAGCACCGCCAGGGCCGGCGGTTTCCCGCCGTTTTAGCCCCGGCGGTGATAATCCGCCAGGGCAGCACTGCAAGCAGCGCTGCCCTGGGGATTATGACACCCCTACCGCCAGCCTGTTTCTGGCGGTTTGCACCGCCAGGAAAAGGCTAGCGGTAGGGGTGTCATAATCCCCAGGGCTGCGCTGCCCTGGCGGATTATCACCGCCGGGGTCCCGGCCAGCTTTTCACTGTCTGCATAGCAGACAGTGAAAAGCGCGACGTGTGCAACTGCACCCGTCGCACGGGCGCAACCCGCCGGCTCCATTAGGAGCCGGCTTCTATGTTGCGGCCTCATCCCCGCTGGGCCAGCGGGCGCAAACTTGGTTTGCGCCCGCCGGCCCAGCGGGAATGTCATTATGGGGGCCGCGGGAGTGCGGCAGCATTGGCGGCCGCACGGCGGTTACCGCCTGGCGGCCAGCGGTAGCCGCCCACCAAGGTCGTAATGACCCCCTTATTGTGTTACTTATCTCATATTGGAGGGTTGCCTCTCTAGTACTTTTTAGTAATTGTGTCACTAAAATAAAGTATCTTTATATTTGTAACACTGGGTGTTTCTTTCATGTGTGTAAGTTCTGTGTGACTACAGTGGTACTGCATGAGCGTTGCATGTCTCCTAGATAAGCCTTGGCTGCTCATCCACATCTAGAGAGCCTGGCTTCTAGACACTGCCTACACTACACTAATAGGGGACCTGGTATAAGGTGTAAGCACATTAGGTACCCACCACACACCAGGCCAGCTTCCTACAGTAACCAACCAAGACATTTTCTTCCTTCAAGCCTCAAAAGTGTTCTTTCCAAAAAATATTTGATTTATGACATTTTGCATGGAGAGTATGTGTATATGATTTCTTATCATATGCTATTATTAACAGGCCCCTAACAGTGTCATATTTACCAGTGCGTGAAAGTGGCCTTCTGAGTGATTATCTGTACCATCCTCTATACCGGCTGAACCTGCTCCATAATTTTTCGCTTATCTTCCTCTCTTCTCTGTTTAACCATTAATTTAAATCAAATCACTGTTTACCTCTAGTGCTCTAGTTTGAGGCAGAGGAGAAGCAGCAGACTGTCATCCAGAGCCAAGCCTTTGAGGTCCTGATAGTTGCCCGGCCTGGATAAGGCTGACAGCTCATTTGCTTCATTATCAGAGGGAGTTGTGGATGGCCGGAGTCAAACGGGTTACTTACAGGATCGTCATAATTATTTGAAAATTAATATTTATGGAATATATAGAATATGGCCAATTTAGCTTGAAGGTTGTAAATAGTTTTATTTCCAAATTGTCTTTTTTATGAACAATATGTATTTTAAAAAGGTGCTTGGACATCCCAACCACTCTGTGGGCTATTTATTAATATTAATAACGATCATATGAAGGAGAAGTATTCTCATTTCATAAGAATGTTGGGAGACTGTCATGACTGAGAAGGTTTATTCAATGAAGTGCTAGTGTAGCAAGTATTTTTCATGTTTTTTCAACTGCTGATCTGGGAAAGCACATGAAAAAGTAAAGTATTTATTGTAGGTGGATGAAAGAAGGAAACTGAAGCTAAAGGTGGTTTATGTTTCAAAGCAGACGTTCACTGAAGAGCATCCAGGAGGTCAACTAATTTATGGGTTTTTGATATGCTTATGACACACAATCAGTCAATGAGTCCTAGTGTGAAAATATTGACACACTAAGGCCTTCCTTTATAGTTTGACAGATTGCATCACATGCTATCATATGTCTGTATTGATCATGTCTAAGATTGAACATTATGAAAAGGCTTTAAATTCCATAAATCTCTTACCTCTTTCTTGTCAAGACAAGGCAATTCCTGTAGACATGCTCCATTATTGAAGTTCCACAGTTTGATTGTTCCATCTTTTAATCCAGTGATGAGGCGCCTCCCAGGACCATCAAAAGTCATTGCAGTGACCTCAACTGATTTCTCCCTGGATGTACAAAACTGCATCAACTTTTGTCCAGTCATGATGTCCCACACACTAATATCCCCACTGTGGCACCCGCTCACCACCTGAATGGAAGTTAAATCAGCACAATGACCTTAAATCCATTTGACAGTATCTTAGTGTTCTATAATTATAATACAACAAATAAGAACAGTACAGTAAAGTACGTAAAATAACAACTGGAATTGAAAGCACTTTCACTTTCTTACCTTCAATAAGGTAATTCTTTACATTTTGAAAATCAAAATTTCCTTGCTAAGTGCCTTTAAAGAATCTGAAAATGCCACTGCTTGATATATCAGGTGACTCAAGAGAACTTTAGTTCAAGCTGACAGCGTTAATTGATGAGTAACAAAACAGCTTTAGGTACACTATTCAAATACACATAACATATTAAAATATACACAAGAAAGAGTTGAGGTGTCATGGGTTCTGACCGGTGGGGACTTCCAAGGGTCCTGACTAACACTGCACGACTGGATTGTGCATCACTGGAAAATGTCTGCATTGCAGTGGTTCAGCATTGTATGCATGGGAGTTTTTTTTTAAATGGTGCTTTGTGTTGGTCTCTGGTTTCCTCATCACAAAGACACCAACCAATGAGACTCTGCAGGATGTCTTCACTCTAGAGAGGCTAAGTATTAATAGTGCTGTGTATACTGTAAACTTAAATGCACAACTCTCCATTACATCCTAGTGTCAGTGGCCCACCAAGCGCCTTACATACAAGAAACACTGACTCACTACGCTGCAAAGTATTCTATGTTGCAGTGGATATTAATAATGGGGACTTGGCTACGGGACATATGGGAATTTTCACATTTGTTTTTTTCACTTTCACTCTTTGCAGAAGGGTGCCTGCCTATCGCCTCACACAAAAGACTTTTGCGGCTCACACAAACAGCCTTATGTTGTACAAGTAGGACCACATTTGCACAGGAGTCACCAGGGGTGAGGAAGAGAGAAACAAAGGGTGATAAAGAGGGATGGCAAAAAGATGTGAAGGGAAATAAAATTCAGACGAACAGGAAAGAGTGGGGCCTGAAAGGAAAGGGAGTACAAAAATGAGAGGTGGGACAAGAGAGATGCGAAACAAGAAGGGGAGACACAGCAGGAGAAGGACAGCATGAGACGGAAGTTGAAAGAAGAATGGTGGAAGGTGATGTTGAAGGATTGAGAAGGGCAAAAAGAAATTAGAGACAGAGAGGGAGTGAGAGAAAGTGGGATGAGACTTGAGAGGATGAAGGCAGTCTGAGGTTGGCACGAGGAGAATGGTGAGGAGGGGAGAGCTAGAGAAGTACAGCTGAAGAAGAGTGGAAGAGAGTAACAAAGAAGAAAAAAAGGATGGAGAATAGAAAATCACCAAACAGAGAAAATGGAGGAAAAGTGAAGGGTAGTATGAGTGAAAGAAGAAGAATGACCCATTTGGAAAAAGTGAATGGAGTGAACGTGGATAGAGAAAATGAAAGAGTTAGGTAATAAATTAAAGTGGGGGGAATGAAGGCAACAGAGTGATGGGGTGAATGGTAAAGCAACATATGGAGAGGGGTGGGGTAGTGTCGAGTTTTCTGCTCTATAAAAAGAAGGGAAGGCTAAATAGAGCCTCATACATATTATCTTAGTCTCTTTGTGGCCCAGTTGTTTAGAAACTTTGGGGCATATTTACAAGCCCCTTGCGCCACCACTTTTTGTGGCTTAACGCAGTTTTCTGTAACAAAGGTGGGTGCAATGGGTGTTGCTGTTGGTGTACCCATGCAACACCCATTTCTTTTTGACACTTCCCCAGATTTACAAGGAAACTTAAATCTGAGCCAGCGCCAGAAACTAACGTCACCCCAGGGGTGGCGATAGAGTGGAGCAACTCGGAGGAATACTTTATTTCTCCTCATTTTTTGCTCTATTTGTGCTGCATTCTGCAGCACACATAGGAGGAGCAAATTTCCATTAGTGATCGTTTTTGTGAAGGAAGGTATCCCTTCCTGCACAAAAACAATCACTCCTGCAACGCAGACACCCTTGCACCATGGTGCAAAGATGCCTGCGTTGGCACTAGGCAGCTAATTTCGCACCGGCGCAGGGGAGAACACAGGGATGTGCCGTATTCTTGTAAATATGGCACATCCCTACATTCTGGAAATGACGCAGCTCGGCGCAGCAAGATTGCTTGCGGCACCGAGCTGCACCATTTCCTTGAAAATATGCCCCTTCATTTATAATATTTAATCAATCAAACAAGCTTTATTCTGTCAATTAACCATCAAAGCATCACAATACATTAAAAGAAAAAAAAACATTTTATAGCCTATACAATCATTGAATAAAAAACAGATAAATAAATATATACATATAAATATTAAGCTACTCATATCTAAAATCCCAGCTAGTCAATCTTCATGAGTCCTTATTTACAAAACAGTCACGAATGTGCCATGCTGCCACTAAAACCTTACTAACTGCAAGAATAAACTCATTAGAACTGTGGCTTTTTAAAACCCTTATTGCTATGCTACATTTTTTTATCCCCATTTCTCGGCAAGTTTTACAAATCCATTTTGACCGTGGGGAAAAATAAGCAGGAAAGAAGAACATAAAGGGGGTTATTACAACTTTGGAGGAGGTGTTAATCCGTCCCAAAAGTGACGGATATACCACCAGCCGTATTACGAGTTCCATAGGATATAATGGACTTGTAATACGGCTGGTGGTATATCCGTCACTTTACCGTCACTTTTGGGACGGATTAACACCTCCTCCAAAGTTGTAATAACCCCCAAAATGTTTGACTGTTTCCGGGGCACCATAGCATAGTGGGCATATGTCAGAAGTAGCAGTTGACCCTTCACTGCTAGTTAGGGACATCAACGGTAAGGTTCCAAAATGAAATCTAACATATAAACCTTTGCCCAGTAAGTCGGGTATAGTATCTAAATAAGGTTCATGCTGCGGGTACCACTTAAAATCAATAAAAAGATTAGTTAAGCGACCGTGAGATTTACAACAAATATAATCATTCCTTACATGGGACCAATATACAGATTTCAGGACATTTTTATGGGATTTCACTAAACGAAACCAGTTGGACACATGTCTAACCCAAGGAATTGTAGCAGCATTTGGTCTCTTTAATAAGTCAAGCAATGAGATCTTATATATATCCAATTCAGGAAAATTAATATAGATGGGTTTCTTTCATTTAGTATTTCTGCCAAACCTCCAGAGAAGGGTTTAGGCCGTGCCAAAGAAGACCTGCTAGTCCTCTTAAATAAGAAACTACAATGTGACCATATGATATTAGATATTGACTATGTTGATTTAATGGGTATGCAAATTTCTTTTCGCAGAATCTTAAAATTATTTTTATTAATGTTTACACCGGGTATGTCTCAAGAGGTTCTGAGTCTCAGACTTTAGTTTTATTGTCTGAACTTTTAGATACTTTACAACCTTCAACCTTTTTAATTATAGCAAGTGATTTGAATTGTACTTTTGAACCTTCTGCTCTGCTCAGTGGATTAATGGTTGAAGAGGATGAACTCTGGGGAATTCCACAGATAACTAACTCTCAGTATTGTATTCGCTCTTGTGTGGCTTCTCAGCTGGCCTCTTTATGTTTAAAGTATCACCTCAGGGCTTGCAATGGTCGTACGCCCTCTAATTGAAACATCGCACTTACATTTAAATGAGGTATTTCCACAAGAGTCATTGATTATTTTTGGTGGATGTTAGGTTGTGGCTTCTGTTGCGGGATCTGAGGGTGGATTTGAGATGTGAGAGCGATCACTATCCCCTGCTTCTCACTCTTTCTGGGGATGTGTTCAGGAGGACACTTAATAACACAAACACAGTGGCTCCTTCCCCATGTTTGAACAATAATTCTACAAGGGTTGGTTGGCCAAAGGTGATGTCTAACCCCCACTTGGTTGGAGGGATTTATCAATTGTTTATAGACAATTTGGCTGTTTATGAAGAACAGGATGCTAATAACATTCCTATACTTAGTGTACATGATAGTATGATTATAAAACTGCAGAGCTTCTTTTATAAAAAGGTTGGTTTTAGGCCCTGTGGTGGGAAACTGGTCAGTAATGGATGGTTTGATGAAGTCTGCTCCAGGGCGAAGACTGGGTTAAAAACAGCTATTATGACTGGTCTCCTGGGGGAGATTCAACAAGCCAGACGTATATATAAGGAGACTATATCACAAGCAAAAAGATCATGGGAAGACTCTATCTGGCGGGGATTATTGGATGCTTCAAAATTAAATAAAAATATGCCGTTTTGGGAATTGTTGTCCAAAAGAAAAAGAGGGGGTAGGAGTAATATCAGGAATCACATGCAACCAGAAAGTTGGGTGAATCATTTCTCCCATCTTTATGCTATACCTGATAATGTCTCGGCATTCGATTCACAAAATGGAGATCATGTCCTCTCATGGAGGTCAAATGCAAATCCTAGTTTTGACTCACCTGGGGAGGGTGCCAACGCCCCCGAGGATTATATTTTTTTCTCCATGGAGGAAACCCTTGATGCAATTAATTCACTAAAACCAGGCAAAGCTCCTGGGCCGGACAAGCTTCTGGGAGATCTTTATAGATCAGAGACAATTATATGGTCCTGGTATATAAACTTGATCTCAAATAAAATCGCTGCAGGGGGTCAAATTCCGAGCACGTGGAAAGGGGCTGAAATTATCCCCATTTATAAAAAGGGTAATGCAAATCTCCCAATTAATTATAGACCAATCAGCCTTATTGATAACTTACAAAATATTTTTGCTAAACAACTTTTAGGGAGGCTAACTAGTTGGGTCCAAGACCATCAGATCCTCTCTCCACTCCAGGCGGGGTTTCGCCTGAAAACCAGCACAGTAGATCAGGTTTTTAGGCTGGCTGTTTTATATTGGAAATATGTAGCCCTTGCCAAGCAACATTTATATGTTGTTTTCGTACACCTACGATCCGCTTTTGATTTGGTCCCAAGAGAAAAACTGTGGGAAGTGTTGCACAGATTAGGAACTCCAGCTAACATAATTCAAATATTTAAGCGGTTGCACCAAAAGTGCGATGGGATAGTATTTATTCATTCTGAGTAGTTGTTTGTAGTCCACCATGGGAATTTCCTTCACAAAAGGGATAGTTTAGCAATCCCATTGATGGAGTTTTAGTGCCCATGCTCTTTCCATGGGCGTAGCTATCAGTGGTGCAACAGGCACGGTTGCACTGGGCGGAGCCTGAGGGCACAACTGAACTGGGATTATTGTGGCATATTACTCCTCAAAGGTGCCCATTTTCTTTTCCTGCTCTAGGGCCCATGGCTCCTGGATATACCTTTAACTATTCAACAGTTTCTGACTCCCGGCAGACTGAGATTTAGGAGGAAAGGCTCTCAGTTTATTCTCCTGCATACTGTGTCTACCTGTGCCAATAAGTTCTTGATTTTTGCACCTGTATCTCTGATATACCACCACAGTTATCACCCAAGTCTAATTGTCTAAGTCTGAAAATACTGCAAGTGACCTTCCATGAAGGGATATGTTCTTCATCTGAGCACTATCAATTGTATGCCTAAAATACAATTTTAAGGCACATTTTAGTCCAGTGCATTTCAGAGAAAGGACAGTTTCTGAAATTAAGTGGAAGTGTCACTCATAAGCAAACTGAAAACTTGGCAACTATGATCAATGGTGGCATTTTTCCCACTTATTCTTCTTGTTGCCTGGCGTCTTCTTGGAATGGAGCGACCCTCAGGCAGGGTATACAATAACATCTTGTTTTCCCCTGCATTACATTCTTCGATCGGTATATGAGATGCTGGGTGCTGCAAGTAAATGTAAAGTACTGCCCTCTTAAACTTAGAGGATAGAGGCTTGAACTGGGAGATTTGAAAACTGTAATTTTAAACTCCAGCACTAGGACACTGCTATTTATTTATTTAATTTATGTGACATCTAGCAGGTGGTGGTCTTAATCTTTGAAGTGGACTCTTGTCCATCCCAAATAATAATCTACTTTTGTATAACCACCAAAATACATTTTGTCAACACCATACATGCCAACAGACCCTATTTAGGCAAGAGTCTCCCGATGTTTGAAGCCAAAAATGGCTCTATTTTGGATGTCTCCCACCGGAAATTGGCTCTGCTTCAATAGAGGAAGAACATTTTCAGGATTATTTTTTTTAACTCTTCCACTTTCCCTGTTAAAAATGTTGGTATGTATGGAACACCCTTAGTTCTATCCATTCAAATCCCTTCCCCACTAGTCGTATCTATTGAAGACCCTTACTAGACTTATTAGGAAATAGACTCAGCAGATATTGCTCCTATTGCTAACCTTTATTGAAGGATTGTGAGGATGAAGATCCACGGTGGGTTTCATATAATACATATAGATTATGCATACCAGATATGTAGAATTTATCATATAATATCTGTTTGTGCCCAATTTTGCTTGTGGAACGAAGATTATGGTCATTTCAAATGTTTCTTAAGGAAGGGAATAGGTACAACAAGGACGAGGCATGGCTTTACTTTAATTCTGCTTCATCTCCAGTCTCATGTAGTTCTTCTTTTGAAATCTTGGTAATCGACGGTAGTACTGCACGAGAAGTAATGGCCTCGGGTGGGTGTGGTCGGATGAAGGCCGCGCTAGGAGCTCCAATCATGCTCTGCGGCTAACGCTGCAGCAATGGAGGCATTGGGAGAACAGCACGCCAGAGGACGCAGAATGGATGCCGTTCACGCCAGGAACACAGGAGAAATACCGGTGGTATTGGAATAGCCCAAATGCTTCCCAGAGGAGCCTGTGACCCCCCCACCTTCTCAGAGTTGGAGCTTATTTTTTTTCTGGAGCTTACCTTCGACTGGGAAACGTGATTCAAAGACTGGGGCATGCCAGGAGAAGCAGCAAGCAATCGGTCACGGACGATACAGAAGGCATGGGTGAATGAAAACATTTCTGTTGACATTTGACTGTATTTTGCTACATAAGCATACTTCAGCAGGCGCTCAACCCACAAAACGACTTTATAGATATTACTGCCCTGTATACGTCCAATTGCTCTCACGTCTTTCCTGTCTAGTGCCTGCGCCTATGTCATAGCAAACGGAAGGCAGTACAGCGGAGGGGGCTGAGGCATGTTAATATTGCACATAAATTAACCCCCCCTACTCCCAGAGAGAGTAGCATTAGGCCCTCTTTCAGGGATACTCAGCTTGGCATGCTAGGAAGAGGCCCATGTAGGTGTGGGTGCAGTTTGTGGCAATTATGGAATCTGAGTGCAATGAACATATGATAGGTAAGCTCATAAAGGGCCACTTGCAGAACTCCTGTGATAGCCAGAGCCAGCTACAAGACCTGCGCCTTTCCGAACAGACAGAACAAGGTCAGGCTAACACCCAACAAAATAGGTATGTCCAACTAGAGACATACCCTTTATTTACTACGATCAGATCTAAAGAGTCCAAGGAACCACTTAAATCAATGTTCGCAGTGCAATGCTTAACGGGGGGAGGGGGTCAGGCTAGACGTAAATCAGTACCTATTGGCCAATCTCCATTGTCCTATAATTTATCCAATACTAAGTGACACTCAGACCCCCATATCTCTTCTGGGACATTAAACTATTCGCCAATGCCAGACTCAATTCAGATGGAGGTCACATCGGGGCACCAAGAAGTTGGCAAAATAGTGGAAAGTATGAGCTCTTCAGCCTGCTCTGGATCTGGTTCTTTGCATCCCGGGCAGGCTTTCCACATTCAGATAGGAAGAGTACAAGTGGGGGAGGGCTTCTCAGCTACAGAGACTCCGCTTCTTCAGATCCTTAGTGAACTTAAGGCTTTAAAACTATCACAGGAGGAAGCAAATCGTAGGATGGAAGTCCAACTCAGCCTCATCAATGAAAATATGCAGCAATTGAGTACTTGTGTTAAGGAAGTCGAACAGCTGGTATCAGACCTAGAGGACGGTGGATCTCATATGGAAGCATCAATTGTTAGATATCAAGCTGAATTGTCAGACTTGCAGATTCATGTTGATGATGCTGAGAATCGCTCCTGTTGTCTAACTTAAGGTTCACAGGGATACTGGAAGGAAGAGAGACTGGACAGACAGTTATTAAATGAATCTCAGACTTGATCAAACAGTATGTTCTAACGGACCCAGCAGACAGTAAGATGGACCTTACCATTACACGTGCCCATCAAGTCCCAGCAGTCCAACCCCGGTGCAAAATATCCACGCAGGATAGTGGTTAACTTTGGAGATTATAGCACCAATAAAAGAATTCTCTCACTGGCCATTAAAGCAAGGACCTTTGCAACTCTGGGAGACTACTCATTTAAAATCTTCTCTGAACTGTCCGCACTTGCAACACGCAGACGCCGAGAGATTAAAGAGCAAATTCTGTTTTTGCACAATATAGGGGCACCAGCCGGTCTGGTCCAGCAATTAAAATTGAAAATTTTACATAAAGGGTATACTAATATATTCCATAGGGTGGAGGCGGCAAAAACGTTTCTGAATTCTATACAGAGCACAGACGGGAGACGGTTGTAAAAAACATTGCACTAAGGTTTAAAAGTCAGTAGCTGCTTGCTCGTATGAGGCTGCGAGATGCCGAATGGTGGATTGGGAGGTCTAGTCGTTTCTGAATTCTACACAGAGTACAGATAGAAGGGGGATGTAGAAATATTGCATTGGGGGTATGAGCCAGAGAGGTACGGGTGGTGGGTTTGGGGGGAGTTATGTGGAAAAACTTTCTCAGGGTGACACTGAGGGAATGTTTTTTACGCTTTGTGGCACGGGGATTACGAGTAGTAATGTATTGATGAAGGGGAACCAGTTGGAAAACAATGCTTAGAGTCTGTTAGCATCCGAAAAAAGGGAAAGATCATGATGCCTCCCGGATGCTTTGGCATTTACAGTGCTATGTCAAGGCACCACAGCAGGGGTAATGGGGTAGGGCAGCACAACAGGCTAGTAGCGCCAAGGAAGGATCACTGGGTGGTATTCAGGGAGGGGAGTGCTCTGAGAGTCCGTAGGCGGGAGGGCCTCTAAGGGAGGGTGGGGATGTATGGGGGTGGGCCCAGGGTTGGAGTGAGGGGATGCACGTGGAGGGGACTAAAAGGTTGAGAAAATTCAGGTTTTTCCACAAAGCAGCAGACACTAGGTATGGCTGGGAAAAGGCTACTATCAAGCTAATTAAACAACATGGTGAAGCTATAGATTATTTCCTGCAGTGCAAATGGAATCTCAAATAGGCAGAAATATAAGACAATATTAAAATGGTTGATATAATTCAATCCCGAGGTCATTTATTTTCAAGAAACCCATCTAAAAAGTAATAGCCCCAAATATTTATCCCAAAACAGAACTCAGTAGCTCTATTCCCTTTATCTGGGCTGGCAGTGAGAGGGGTGGCAATATATTTGAGTAACAGAGTCAATTGGATTATAAAAGAGGTCATTAGAGACCGCAAGGGAAGGATCTGGCTCAGAGTTATACAATCAGGAGTTCAAATTAATCTGGTCAATTACTATGGGCCAATCATGGATGAAGTAGAGCCACTAGTCCAACTCTATAATATAGAAATGAGTGTCATGGGCCCCTTTGTTATTGGAGGCAATTTTAATTATATCCAAGATATTATATTAGAGACTTCTAATCAGGTGAAAAGACAACTAAAATCTAAAATTAAAAGAATCTTGAATATAATAAAAAGTGATTTTCAGCTAATGGACCCTTGGCGAGAACAATACCCAGCAGCCACTCAATATACTTGCTTTTCACACCTCTATAAAACGGCCTCACAGATAGACTTCTTTCTAATATCTCGTACCTTGAAGGAGGCCGGTTCGCATATGTGGGCAAACGCTCTTTCTGACCATTCAGCGGTCATGGTGATGACAGAACTAGAGGCAGCTTGCATGGAGATACCCAGATGACAGTTCGATAGATCTTTACTTAGTAATCAGCAGTGGGTCACAAATATGAGAAAATTCATACAGTTCTTTCAGCTCAATCAGAATTCCGCATCTCTGTTCAATGTATGGGAGGAATTTAAAGCTACAGCCAGAGGTCAAATTATTTCTTTAAAAGCATCACAGACACGACAGCGAGAGCTTGAAATAAAAAAACTTCGGGTGACAATAGACAAGGCGACAGATGATTGTATGAAAGCAGGGTGCAGGAAGCGGCAATACGTAATCTCAATCAACGAAAGCAAAGTTAAAAGATTTTTTTATTCTTGAAGAAGTAACTAGCTTGAGGGTCTACCAGCAGCAGGTTTATGAAGAAAGTCAACAAATAGGTAAATACTTGGCTTGGACCACTCACATAAAATACAAAAAGCAGACAATACATCAAATTCAGGATCCCGAGACAAGTGCAATCGCTACTCATGAGAAGGATAGTGCTTGGGTTTTTATGTTACATTGCTCTAGAATTTATTAAATTGATTACGCAGTTTCACTCTCACAGTTAGACCAGTATTATAAGCCAATTATGCTACCAAAAATGCCGCTAAATGTCCAAAACAATATAGCACAGCAGATTGCGCACTCTGAGATTAAGGGAGCTACCCAGAAAATGCCAAGTGAAAAAGCTTGTGGTGGGGATGGCTTCCCAATAGAATTCTACAAAATCTTCTGTGAAGAGCTAGTACAGTTTCCAATGGAATTATGCAGTGCAATACTTGACAGTGTAAAAATACCTCCAACATTCAAAGAATCAACAATAGTCAGTTTTTAAAACAAAATATAAAAATCCACTGAAACCAGATGCATACCGCCCAATCAGTCTGCTGAATGCAGAATATAAAATCTTAACAAAGGTCTGGGCAATCAGGATCACACCGGTTGCGCAACAATTAATATACAAAGACCAAAACGTTTTTGTAGCCAGCAAACTGATGAAATCCAATACAAATATTTTAATACAGGCTATTGAGTATTTTTCGATTAATATAATCCCTGAGGCAATGATAATGCTAGATACAGAGAAAGCCTTTGACTTAGTAAACTGGGAAGCGTTGTTAAATAGCCTGACCAAATTCAGCTTCCCCTCGCAACTTACGTCAATGCTAAGGCGGCTGTATCAGGGTGCCTATGCAAGAATTGTTATTAATTCAAAGGTCAGAGGCATATTTCAGATTAAAAGAGGCACTAGACAGGGGTGTCCTCTTTCCCCTATACTTTTTGCCTTTTTTAGCGAACCTCTGGCCCATATAATATGCAGCTCAAATGAAATGATGTTGACAATAGCAGCTATGCCAAAGATTAAGCTCTTCACTGACAACATCATTTTATATTTAAAACCAGAGATAGACAACGTGCAAAGAGTGCTGGATCGAATTAATGAGTTTACTCAAATAGGGGGCTCTAAGAATAACAAAATCAAAACAGAGCTTCTTCTATATAACACAGGAACTGAGAATCTTCCTCATGCATTGCAACAGCAAGCTAATTCATCTGAACTTATCAGGTATTTAGGAATTTATGTTGCAAAGAATTATGGTCATTTGTTTAATCTCAACTATACAGGATGCTTGCAAAAGTATAAGCACTATTGGTCAGATGGATGGTTTTCCCATTGACTCTGACAGGGAGAGTCTCCTTAATCAAGATGCCAATTCTTCTGCTTTTTCTTTTTTTATACAATAATGTACCAATAAGAATAAATAGCTCTTATTTTCCTGAACTGCATTCCATGATACAAAGTTTTATATGGAGGAAAAAAGCCCAAGGATGAGGCTCTCAGGCATACAGCTCCATAAATACCAAGTGGGTCTTCCTAATTTTCAAGTTTATTATCAGGCTGCATTGCAGGATATATTGGCACGATACTTGGATAGCAGAGAACCCCTGGAAATATTTTTGGTCAATAGGATGATCGCAGAATCGGCAATAAGTCTCCCAGCAATCATTAAAACCACTAAACTTCCCAAATAAACTTGATATAAATATTTTTGCGATCTTAGTAAAAGAGCAGAGATTCTAAGTAAAACACATCAAATACCATCAGGTTATATTTATCTACAATTACAGGAGTGTAAGTACTTTGGCCTCCACCTTCCAGAAACAGTGATAGCTCAATGGAATAGCAAAGGGTTTAAAGAGATGAGGGATTTTCTTCTAAGAGGTAGATGCATCACTTGGGAGGAGGTCGAAACTAGGCTGGAGAATTCGGCAACTAGACTCTTTTTGAGCTTTTTTCAGGTCTCCCATTTTCTTAGTGGTAATATACCCAGGGCAAGTACCCAAGAACACCTGATATGGAGGGCTCTAATTAGGAGTAAAGTACTCAATACAGGAAACTGGTACAGATTGCTAGGTGGTCGAGCCGCCTCGGAAATAGTTAGAGATTTCAGGGATTTAGGGGGTCATTCTGACTTAGGCGGGCGGCGGAGGCCGCCCGCCAAAGTCCCGCCGTCAGAAGACCGCCACAGTAATTCTGAGTTTCCCGCTGGGCTGGCGGGCGATCGCCAGAAGGCCGCCCACCAGCCCAGCGGGAAACCCCCTTCCATGAGGATGCCGGCTCCGAATGGAGCCGGCGGAGTGGAAGGGGTGCGACGGGTGCAGTTGCACCCGTCGCAATTTTCAGTGTCTGCTTGGCAGACACTGAAAATCTTGGTGGGGCCCTGTTAGGGGGCCCCTGCAGTGCCCATGCCATTGGCATGGGCACTGGAGGGGCCCCCAGGGGCCCCACGACACCCGTTACCGCCAGCCAGGTTCTTGCGGTCAAAACCGCCAGAACCAGGCTGGCGGTAAGGGGGTCGGAATCCCCATGGCGGCGCTGCCAGCAGCGCCGCCATGGAGGATTCCATAGGGCAGCGGGAAACCGGCGGGAAACCGGCGGGACACCGCCGGTTTCCCGTTTCTGACCGCGGCTGTACCGCCGCGGTCAGAATGCCCATGGATGCACCGCCAGCCTGTTGGCGGTGCATCCGCGGTCCCCGGCCCTGGCGGTAGACAACCGCCAGGGTCGGAATGACCCCCTAAATCTCCAGAGCAACACAATGTGTAATGTCTAACGAAGACTGGAGAATTATTTCGGAAGTGGTGTACAAATCTTTGAGGGCAGCTAACCATTAAAGAATATCTTTTCTCTCTAGATGGATGGCTTACTACACTCCTGAGACGATACACAAAATGTTTCCATCAATTCCCGATCAATGTTTTCGCTGCCATCAGGAGGGGCAGGGGAACTGGTGGCATATTTTTTTAGACTGTCCCAAATTAACTATTTTTTTGGTTGGAAATAAAGAAGGTAAAACATCACAGCTCTAACTTAAGGATTGAGCTGGAGCCAAGCCTATCCTAGTCCTGTTTGGAGTATCTGAGAAAACATGCCAGCTAACTAAATATCAACAATATTTTATAGTGATAGTTGTTGCAGTAGCTCGATCGTTAATTCTCCAGTTTTGGCGGACTCAAATGATTCCTGCAATGCAGAACTGGTGGAATAAAATGTTAAGAACCAAGAAATATGAGGAAGCATACTCAAAACGCATGTGGTGTATAAAAAGGTTTTCAGCTATATGGCAGGATTTAGTAGAATAGTAAGCCAAGTAAAAGGGAAGCCGGGAGTTGTAGTAGGAACTGTTTGATAATAATGTGTTAAGACTATACAAAATGTTCGAAACCTGGATGTGTTTATATATCGGGAAGTGATTAAGGGATGTTTTTTTTTTTCTTGCATGTTTTGCTGATTCTAAAATCAAGACAAACATAGCAAATATTATGTACAAATATAACTAATCGACCAATACGAAGGGATTAGAGGCGGTCATAGTGATGTGACCAGATGAAGAAAATTTATTATTTTGCTTAATGCTACTTAGGTACAGTTCCTGTTTTATTTTTGTACATCTATACCTGAAATTAAATGAAAATAAAAAAGAGATGTAATGGCCTCCGTTTTATATATTTTGCAGTATGGGCCAAACGAGTTTTAACAGACTCGTAAACATTTTTAACATTGTAGATGTTTTATATTAAGATTTGTATTAATCCTGCAATAATCTATTTAAATACATAAACTATGCCAACATACTGACCATATCCATGTGAAAATAACCATCAACACTAAACTACTTCATAAACACAGCAAAACACCATACAATTTGCATTTTGGGGCCACTAATCAGTAAAACTCAATAAAACCCCACACTGCACAGCATCCTAAAGGCAATAACCCAACACAGAGTGGGGTACTCTTTTTATTAGATAGATGAAAATGTGAATTGTTTCTACTTTGTCTTACTTATTTACATTAGTTTTTTCATTTCAGCGATTTGTTTATTTAGGAAAACCATGGGCTATCTATGCAAAGTAATTGTGTCTGCGTCTTAGAAATGTATTGCTTTCTGGGTTCACCCATGGATTTAAAACCGGTTTCTATCACTAACTGCAAGTGGTTAGAAACCACACAAAAAATACAAAAACTTGAGAAACACTTAGAAAAATGCAAAAAATGCAGTAAACTACTCTGCCTGTTTGGAGGAGGTGATCTTAGCGTGGCAACCCTTTTGTTGATGCCATTTTTAGAAAACAGTTTTCCGCAGGACTTTAAAAAACAAACAAACACATTTTGGATATTTTGTTTTCTCAGATTCCCCCCAGAGGATTCAACAAACCCTGGGTTTAGAATCCTGTTTTTCTTCAAAGAAGTCTTTCTAGTCACAAGGTATTGACTCCTCCTAAAGTCTGTATTGTGCATGTTCATTGGTTCCTTTCTTAGATAGTTTTTTGGCTTATTGGATGATCTTAGGACAGGAATGGGTTAGTGAACAAAAGGATGAGCATGCAGGTAAAGTCAAGATAAGGTTGGGTTTTTAGTAGAAAGGTGTGTACATCAGCAAGCAGCTTCCAGGGAGGAGGGTGGATGCATACGATTCTACATGCTACAAATAGATGCTTACAAGGTAAGTAACATATTCCATTCATAGCATGTGTTGGCCGTAGATACATATGCTTAGCATTGAATGTAAAGCAGTGCTCCCCAAAAGCGGTGGTTAGCTAGTGGTTGATGTAGGTATTTGAAAATGTCCATAATACAATGTGACCCACTCTAGCTTGTTGATTTGGTAAAATATCAAAACAACAGTGTTTTGCTAATGTACCTGGGCTAATTTATGTAGCTGTTTTACAGATATCTGCTAATGGAATGTTTCCTAGAAAAGCCATGAGGCTCTTCTTTGCATGTGGAGTGTGGAGTGAGCTTGTGGAGTAATGGGTAGCAATTGGTTAGCTTTGTGGTAGCAAGTTTGAATACATCTTACTATCTATTTTGTGATTCCTGCCTTGGAGATAAGGGAATAATTTTGTGGATTTTTAAAGGCAACAGAATGTTGTTGTGTTTTATGTAAGAGTGCTGTTATCTCGATGTAGTACATTAATGCTCTTAACATTGACAGTGTGTAGAACTCTTTCTGCTACTAAATTTGTTTTGAAAAAGAATAGTGGTAGCTCAATTGTTTGATTTGGCTGGACTGCAGAAACTACTTAAGGGAGGAATTTAAGGCTTGTTCTAAGTAACAATTTATCTGGATAGACTTGGAAGAATAGTTCTTCTAGAGTGGGCGTTTGACAAATAGTCTACATGTGGTTTAGCCTTTCTCCCAAATGAAGAGAGACATATTAGTCGAACGCATAGCATACGGAGAATACTAGAGGCAAAAAAGCTGAGCAGAATTTAGAGCATGACTTACATATGTCAGAAAATAGACGCTTAATATTACACGATAAGATAGAGGGAGACATGATAAAACATTAGAAAAATATGTATAGCAGTGACATAATAGTTCATAAAAATTTGTAATTAGGTGTGCAGAAAGGAGTGTAAAAAATCCACAAAACAATCCAGTATATACATCCTGTATCTCCTATATAAGGGGAGACATAATGAGTAGACTACGTGTGGTATAACATATCTCCAGCATCGTATAGAAAAACAAATTAAAAAAGTTGAAAAATGTGTTTGTTCACCATGGACTGTCAGAGGAAGAGCAATGCCCTTAGGCATCATTTGAGCTGAGCTTGCTGGGCTGCATTTAGTGATCACAGAGAATCGTGCATCATTTTTTCTGATATGTCTTTTAGGAATTAGAAGAGTCTTACGTTCTTTGGATACTTTGGGCTCTCTAGCTAGAGAGATCACCTGTTTTGAATATCCCCTATTTTGGAAACACTGTTCCAAATGATCCAACTCCTGAAAAAATAATCTCATTATCACTACAGTTTCTTCTGGTTCTAGTCATTTCCCCATATGGGATTGCATTGATTTGTGCACTTGGGTGTGCACTCTGTGCATGCAAAATGGAGTTGCATGCGGTCGGTTTCCTGTATATTTTAGACAGTATTTTATTGTATGTCGTATATAAGATTCTGTTCCAGGCCAACATGCTGTGCAAAGAGAAGATTATAGCTATTTTTGTTCAGATAATTAATCAAAGTATCCAAGTCTGAATGTGTACCAGTCCAGATGACTAGTATGCCGTCTATATATCTTCCCCAATACAAGATGTGCTGCAAGATAACTGGTGGGCAATCTCTCCATAAATTATGTTTTTCAAAGTGTCCCACATATAGATTATCATACGAAGGTGGACATTTCACCCCCATAGCAACACCTTGTGCTTGTCTGTACCAATTGCCGTCATGTAGGAAAACATTATTCTCCAAAAACAGTCTTGTAAGATCGATCAGCATGTTGGTGTGTTCATATAGTGTTGCATCCCTATGGAAGAGTGTAGATACCAGTACATCCAAACCTTTCTCTAGTAGAATGGATGAGTATAATGAGTTCACATCAAAAGTAACAAACTTTCAGTCCCCTGTCCAGTCTAGGGTCTCTAGCTGACATAATAGATCCCTGGTGTCTTGGATGTAAGAGGGCAAGTTGCGTAACAAAGGCTGCAAAAATGTGTCTTTATACTCAAAAATATGTTCCGTGGGTGCACCAATTCCAGGAATAATGGGTCTCCCTGGAGAAAAAGTGCTTGCCTTAAGCACCTTAGGGAGTATGCAAATACAGGATGCTCGTGGCGCAGTAATGTACATATATCTATATTCCTGGTCCGAGATAATGCAACATTCTCTCCAGTAGAAGAGTCTTTTTTCTATCATACGTGTGACCTCTACAAGTGGATTACCAGTAAGATGTACATATGCTTCCCCATCCGTCAGTTGATAATTAATCACACCAAACATCTACTTCAGACACACATAAGTGCTGCCTCCTGGGGGAAACTGGCACCTTGTTGCAGTACTCCCCTCCCCCCCAACACACACACACACTTTTTGCCTGGTTTCTGAATGCAATTTGGACTGGAGCGCACTGAGATCCTGCTAACCAGGTTCCCAGTGCCAGTGTTCTGTCCCTAAAACATTGTAAAAGTAATTGGACCCACCTTTAACTACCACTATAAGTCCCTAGTAAAAGGTACTTAGGTGCCCAAGGCATGGGGTACTATGGGTAAGCCCCTGACGTCAGCAGCACTGATTGTGCCACCCTCTAGGGCCATGCATCCAGCACTGCCATAGCAGGCTGAGTGTTCTGGTGTAAACCTAACACACAACCTCAACTTGGAACCCTACCTTGTGCCCTGTCTACCATGCACTGCATTTACTATAGGTAAGACACTCTAGCAGGTCTTACAGCCCTAAGGCAGGGTGCTCCATATTATATGTGAGGGCACAGCTGCATGAGCAATATGCCCCCGCTATGTCCCTGCCAAACCTGGGACATAGTGAGTGAACAGAGCAGCCATTTTAATTAATGTGCTGGACACTAGTTTCCCAGCTACATAATGGCTACTCTAAACCCTGGGTTGTTTGGTATCAAACAACTCAGAATTATAAATCCCAACTGGAAACAGTACTGGATTTATTATAAAATGTAACCAGGGGTAACCTTAGTGATTGCTGACTGGTTCCAGCAAGCCTGCAGCATCCAGACAGTCAATATTCAAACCTGGGGGAGAGTCCCATCTCTCTGGTTTGTAAAACAATGCCATTGCTGGGTGGAGGAGCTACCACCCCCTCCCTCAGGAATGTGCACTGTCCTGGCAGTGAGCTTCGAGGGGCTACCACCCTTGAAACTTGATCCCCAGGCCTGCTGCTAGCAGCAGATGGCCTCCCCCTTTGCAAACCCACACTTCTGGAGGGAGCAAAGGCAGGACAACCACATAAAAAGTAGGAGGAGGGGGTCTCACTGAGCATGCAGCACCCCTAGGGGCTTGCAGGCAGAGTGGACCCTCCATTTCATTTTCCTCCATACTGGATGGCAGGAAAAGAGCTAATTAGGTTTAGGGAAGTGACCTTTCCCACAGGAATTGGTCACTGTAGTGGGTGTAGCCAAACAAGAGTAAGTGTCCCATTGGGAACTATCAGGTTTCCCCTAACATGGCCTCTAAATTCAGTATTTAGTGGGCTCCCTTAGACCAAGAAATCATATTGGAAAAGACAAAGAAGACCAGCACCAAAGAAGAACCAAAGCAAGATAACTGTGGACCTGCTGCACAAGAAAAGGCGCCAAACCCTGGCTGCTGCTCCCAGGACCCGAAAATCGCCGCTGCGAAGGAGCTGGACACTCGACAAACCCCAAGAAACCCAGGGGACCTCCAGCCTTCAAGAATCACCCCAGATCTCCCTTCTGAGTGTTGGCACCACTCAAAAACCAAGCAAGAACCAACAAACTGGTGAGGGTCACTTTACAGATCAGCCAATATCTCCACAACAGGACGCTGCAGCTGGACCTGACAGCACACAGACGTCCGCCCGGACATGACCTACAAGTGTGCCAAGTTTGGTGGCACTGCGCCCTCCAGTGGCCGAGGTTCGCCAATACCCTGGGTACTGGTCAGCTGATATTGGACAACCAGAAAAACAGCTCCCTCAGGGCTGAAAAAGGATCAGGAGGAAGCCCCAGTCGAGGGACTTCAGGAACACCCCGGACCTCCCGCCAGAGTGCCCCCATTGTCCTGTAATCAGCCCTCAAAGAGACTCACCTCCAGCTCCAAAGGACTCCATTGCGCACAGCTCCTGGATCTCCAACTTGTCCTGCATTTGCCAGCCCTGCGAGGAACCAGCTGTGCTCCATGGGTCCCCAACCCCTTGCAACCTCAACAGCCCAAGGGGACCCCAAGACACAATTTTTAAATCTGCAAACCAGCTCTTTTTCCATGTGGCCCCTCCGGGTGGCTCTGTGCCTGTGCCAAGAGACTTTCCAATGCTGCTCCCTCCAGAACCAGGAGCCGCCCAAGCTTCTCCAGCTAGCACAGGGGGCTCACTGAATGCTGCAACCATCCTGCAAAAGAAGAGACTGGTAACTCAACTGTCCGATTTGTAATGCATTTTTAAAGGTGACTGTGCATTGATTCCAATGGTGCATAATTACACACATAAAGACTAACTTTGCCAAAACTTTGACAAGTCATATCTCAAAAAGTACTTAACGTATTTTAAAGATCTTGGTCTTAAAATTTATATAAAAGTATGAAGTATTTTTTATAAATTCTGGTCTCGAATTATTCATTGAGTGTGTGTGGTGCATGATTGGATTTGCGAGTACAGCAAATACTTAGCACATCTCCTGGATTAGCCTAACTGCTCGACCAGCTACTTTACAAATTGGAGCATTAGGTGCACTACTTTGTGGTCTGTTGAAGGGACAGTTAAATAAAACTAAAACACTTTTGATCTACACATATGTATCTAATACTGTCTCACATAATGGTGGGATCACCCTTAGAAAAATTGTAAATATCACGTCTTGGACCTTTAAATATGGCTGCCATCATTTTGGACAGAAATTAAACTTTGCCTGATGCATTCCTTATTTTTATGTTTTGGGACGCGCGTAGTCATAACTATGGACCCACTACATAGTGCGGATCCTGACAAAGCAGACTTTGCTTTACGACATGTTTTGTGGTCTGTTGGAACAACAGACAATTAAAAAAAACTATTTCAGGTCTATATATACGCACCTAAGAGTGTCTCGTATACTGGTGGGATCACCGCTAGACAAACTGTAAATATTAGGTCTAAGTGTATTTTACACCATATGTCTTGGACCTTTAAATATGTCCACCGTCTCTTTTAACCGAAACAAGACTTTGCCTGATGTAGTCCTCTCCTTATGTTTTAGAATGCACGTACTTATGAATATTGTATAGATGCACCACACAGTGTGGATCCTGACGACGCAGAGACTTTTTTTGCGACTGCACATTCGATAACTTTTGATAGTTACGACTATCTCTTTTAGAGAAATCTGTATAACATTGCACCCAACATTAATTAGCATTTTTAGATACTAAGGGCCAGATGTAGGAAGTTCCGATTCGCAAAATCGGATGCAGAACGGTGTCTCAGACACCGTCTGCGATTCGCTATGAGGTCGCAAAGAGCCACCTCATTAATATTAATGAGGTGGGTCGCATTTTGCGACCCCATAGCGAGTCTCTGCACTCACAGGGATGGTGGCCTGCTGAAGACAGAAGACCTCCATGTCTGTGACTGCTTTTTCCTTTAAGGAAAACAAGTTGCAAAATAAAAAAAATAACAAAACCATTTGGTTTCGTTTTTTCAGAGTAGGCGGTGTCCATTGGACCACTGCCTGCTCTGAAAAAACATTTTGGGCAACATTCACAAAGGGGAAGGGGTCCCATGGGGACCCCTCACCTTTTGCGAATGGGTTACCACCAGTGTGACACTGGTGGTAACTGCGAATTGCTTTGCGACCGCATTTGCGGTTACAAAGCAATTTAGCATTGCAATGCGAGTCACAAATAGGAAGGGAACACTCCTTCCTATTTGAGGGTCACATTCACAATTTGTGAGTCGATACCGACTCGCAAATTGTGAATGAGCATCGCGATTTGCATTTTGCATGGCGCAAACTGCGATTTTTGCAGTTTGCACCATGCAAAATGCTTGCTACATCTGGCCCTAAGTGTAGTACAGACATCTGGCCCTAAGTGTAGTACAGACATGGAGAAAATATACTATCATGTTAAGGGTGGCCATGTTCCTTTTTAAAGTTTACATTCCAGTATTCGCTTGTACGTTCATCACAGCAATTAGAATATGCGTATTCATTCAGCACGGCAATTGCTTTAACACTTGTTTATGTGTGGCTCGGCCACATAAGTTTCATGGAAAGACTGTACAAACATGCTTGTATTGGCCTGGTTGGCTTAATGGATTGCAGAGGTATAAGAGGACATTTATACTATATAATAACCTGTGGTATGTGTCCTCTGATTTTGGTTTCCAGTTACGGTATTCACCTAAGATCACAGTAGGGACTGTATAGTAACTAATGGTATCTATTGACAGGATCAGGACTTATCATGGTCCCACAAACAGTATTACTATCTGACCATGGACTCTCTTGATCTTATCTGCCGCCCTGACTACATAGAAATGAAAATTGTGTACAGATTCCTTTGGGTTTACTCTTTTCAAATGGTGAGTGCCAGGTACAGGTACTTGAATAAGAATGTAATACTATTCCTCGGATTTTGTTTTCCATTCTCCTGTCATGGCTTTCTCTGTCTTTTTCCTTTTTTTGAATATGTTAGGGACAATAATTTTGAATTTGCCATATAACTAATAGTCACTACATTACATTACAGTCTCCCTAAGAACTGATGATCTACATCACAGATGGGTCATACCGTATGATGTTTTTTCTTGGTAGGTTCGGACTTTGTTGGCTAGTGACTCTATTCAATTCTTTGGCAAAAGTCCTCTGTGCACCTTACAACACAGTTTAGGGTTTACCTTCTTTTTAGGGTTGAGCGCGCAGGCGATCTGGCCCCTGTTGTAATCTCTCGCCCAACGCCCATGTCATGCCCATCACTTTCATTGGTTTGTGGGCTTGCGTTTTAAAATTCCATTGATTTCATTTGTGAAAGGCATGCATACGTCATGCCTTTTCCGATGTTTAGCCCTCGTTGAGCACACTGACAAACTACTGAAAACATAGGAGGATCGATGTTTTCCATATGGTTTCTGGATTTCTTTTTCTTTATATTTCGTAGGCAGCGTGATCTCGCTGGGCAGTAATTGAGCACTTTGCATAACTACCAGTTTACTTTTATTCCTTATCCATGCACACCTTGCCGAATTCAAGGTTTTACACAGCGCAATCGTGCGGGTTTTTTTTTCTTTTTGCTACTATGCAAAGGCGAAACCGGACCAGTCTTTTTGTTCTGATTAGTCACCTTCACGCACATGGCCCGACGCTTTAAATCGTCTCTCTTATGTGAAATTGCATTACTTTTCATTTTCAGTTTATGTGGCAAAGAAAATATGGTTAGGCGTTTACAACGCTAATAGCTCTAACTCGTTTTTATTTCTGATCAGGTTGGCTTGCTCTGGGTCGACTAACTAGCTGCCAAGTGATCTTGTGACGTGATAGTCACGGCCAGCCAGTCGCTCCTTTCCAGCAAACAACCACATTGTATTCTGGGAATTGAACTTTCAATTTTAATAGGGCACACTTGGGCTTTAAAATGTTCTGCATGCAAAGTGCTGTTAGCTGAAAAGCCAGGACCAGCGTTAAGTGTTCACATGATATGGCATGGAGTCACTAGCCAGATGTGCAGCTGAGTATTTGTGTTGGAGGAAGGTAGACTGCAGAAGCCTTTTTCGCTCCAACCCTCACATGACAAGCTGTGTGCAGACCTCCGAACCTCAAGAAAGTTTCACTGTGTGATCTCTCAGAAACAGGGCAGAAACACGGGGAGTGGGGCTTTGGACCTCCTTCTATCCAGTGCTTTAAATGGATATGTAGACATACAGGTACCTACTCTTTCGAATATTCGTTTGCTGCTGAGATGAGCCTGCGCTGTACAATCAGATGTAGTGCACTGAGGTACTTTGCCTTTCAATTTAAAGAAGTGCAGGTAATCAGTACCCGGAGAGTACCTGACAATTTAAAACACTGCTTCTATGCCTAAATGCCCTCACCCCCCCAAAAAAATCATATGGAGGAACTGTAAAATAGAACCCTGCTGAGCGAATCATTCACACCTGGCATAAAAAGCTACTCAATGAAAAGTGTAATAACTCCCATTGTGATAGTGCGTCTTCCGGGACTTGCCCTGTGTGAATTCATGACACAGACGGTGGCAGCCACAAGTGAGTTGGCAGGCATGAGTGTGTAAAATGGCTTTTAAAATAGATAGATTATGCTAACTTTATGTGTGTGAATTTTGTAGCACATGATGGACCTACCTTGAGTTTTTTGGAGTGGGAAGGGTTGAATCGAACTGGATCTCCGCATTAAGCAACATTATGACCCTCATTAGGACATTGGCGGTGAGTGATAAAGTGGCGTAAATACCACCAACAGGCCGGCGGTAATTACCGCCAAAGTATGACCATGGCGGTGAGAACTCCCATAGACAGCCAATGTACCACACCATCTGCCACAGTGTTAACACCACACACCACAGCGGTAGCCATCAACAGCCAGGCGGAAGACAAAGTTCCGCCCACCATCTTATCACACAGCACACCGCCACGATTTCCGGGGCGGTGCCAACGCCATCAAAAGCCTGGCGGAAACCGACACAGAAAACAAAAGACTCACCAACAAGTACACAGAGGACTCCGTTGTCGCCATGGAGCCGGAACTGCAAGTCTTCCCGATGCTCTTCTACACCATGCTCCACCTGGAACACCAACGCTGACAAAGACGACGATGCTGAGTACAGCCGCCTAGCACACAAGGGAGGGAGGGAGGAAAACGAGAGTGACACACACACACGCACCACATACACCATTCACACGCCATACACAAAACTAGCAGCAGATGTAAACCAATCGCACACAACACACGGCACAATAAAACATGGACCAGATTTTGTAAGTACTGAAAATGTATTAGCAAGGGAAAAGCCATCACATGAACATGATATGTACAACTGTCCACAAAGGGCCAATGCCCAGTCCAAAGTACAAAGGGCCCACATAGCCACAGGACACAGTCCAAGGCCCAACTTGTCTCCTAACATCAACTGCACAGAACTCTGCAGGGGCATCATGTTGTAAGTGGGCAGGCACCTCAGGGGGAAGGGAGAGGGGGGCACCTCAGCTGAGTTGGGGCACTTGCCCACTGGTTCTGGAGGGGGCTCCATGCCCCTTATCCTTTGCTGGGGAGCGCAAGGCCACAGTCTCTCAGGTGGGTGACTTTCCCACTGGTTCTGGAGGGGGCTCCATGCCCGTTTTTCTGTGCTGGGGAGTGCAAAGCCTCAGTCTTTGGAACGGGGGACTTTCCCACTGGTTCTGAAGGGGGCTTCATGCCCATTTCTCTGTGCTGGGGAGTGCAAGCCCAGTCTTTGGAGTGGGTGACTTTCCCACTGGTTCTGGAGGGGGCTCCATGCCCATATCTCTGTTCTGGGAAGTTCAAGGCCACAGTGGCTCAGGTGGGTGACGTTCCCACTGGTTCTGGAGGGGGCTTGTTGTACAGAGGTTGCAGGAGGGTAGCCTACATGCCCTCTGCTGGAGGTGAGGGCTGCACTGTCTCATCTGGAGGTGAAGGCTGCACTATCTCAGCGGGTGAAGGTGCAGCCTCTGCAGGAGGTGTGTGCTGCACTGCCTCAGCTGGAGTTGAGGGCTCCGTGACCACTGGTGGTGGTGGTGTCATCCTGCCAACCTCTGCTGGAGGTGAGGGCTGCACTGTGCCAGCAGGTGAAGGTGCCTCCTGGGCAGCCTCTGCTGAAGGTGAGGGCTGCACTGTCTCAGCAGGTGAAGGGGCAGCCTCTGCAGGAGGTGTGGGCTGCACTGCCTCAGCTGGAGGGGATGGCTCGGTGACCACTGGTAGTGTCACCCTTCCAGCCTCTTCTGGAGTCGAGGGCTTCTTCTCCTTCATGGCGGGAGTCAAGGGCTTTTTTCCCTTCATGGCAGTGGCTGTGGGATTTTTACCCTTCCTGGTTGGTGGAGTGGGAACAATCACTGTCTTGCCTCCATGGCTAAAAGGCGTCTCCTCTGTCCGCGTGGACTGTTTGGTTGAGGTGCTGGGCTGGGTCGTTGGGACCGTGCTTTTATGGGCAGGACGGGGGGGAGGGAAGAGGTCAAGTTGGGCAGGGAAAAGCTTTTTACGGATGGTGTGGCGGTAAGCGGGAGGAGGAATGGGAGTAGAGGTTGAGAGAGTGGAGTACGTCTGCTGGACTTGGGTGCAGGTGCCTGGGGAGTGTGCTGATTTGAGGTGGATCGCTGTTGGATGTCTCAGTGCTTGCGTTTGTGTTCTTTAGGAGGGAGGACAGACAGGGTTGGAGAGGACACAGGGGATGCGTGCATGGATGTTGTGGAGGTGTCTGCTAGTGAAGTGTGTGTGCTGCTTGCTGTGGTGATGCTGGTTGCTGAAGCAGTACGTGCAAGTGTGAGTGTGGACGTGACTGTGAGGGGGTGGAGGCGGAGGAGGGGGAGACTGTGAAGGCAGTGAATGTGGTTGTGTCTGCAAATGTCTGGTGTTTGCGTGAGTGCTTGTGTGTTGAAGTGTGGTGTCTGTGTTTGACTGTGCTACTCTTGTATGTTGTCTTGTGTGCATGCTTGTCTGTATGTGTGCATGGGATGGGATGGGTTGGGGTTGGGGAGACTGGGACTGGGAAGAGGTAGTTGGAGGGGGGACCATAGGGACAGGGACAATGGCTGCCATCAGAGAGGAGACCAGAGCCTGAATCAATGTCTGTTAGGCTGCCAATCCATTATGGATGCCCTCCAGGAATGCATGGCATTGCTGCATCTGGGATGCCAGCACCTAGATGGCATTCACAATGGTTGACTGCCCTACAGATATGGATCTCAGGACGTCAATAGCCTCCTCACTCAGGCCAGCAGGACTCACTGGGGCAGGGCCTGAAGTGCCTGGGGTGAAGGAGATGCCCAACCTCCTGGGTGAGCGGGCACAGCAACTCGCTGAGGGGCTACTGGGAGGGCGGTGCTGGTACGGGGGTGGCAGCTGCACCTGCAGCTTGGTGGTCAAAGAGGTGTCCGCCACCACCAGGGAGCTTCCATTAGAGGAGGTATCTGAGTCTGCGTTGTCACCTCCTGTCTCCGCCGTGGTGCTCCCCTCGCCCTCCATCCCACTGGTTCCCTCAGCATCGGTGGACTCTGCCTCCTGGGTCCTGTAGGATACAGCTCCCTCTGTTGCCAGTGCCCCTGCTCCTCCGCCAGATGATGCTAATGCAAAAATGGACGGGATGACAGAAGATAAAGGGGGAAAGAGAGAAAGAGAACACAGAGTCAATTACTGCACCAATACCACTGTTGACATACACAGCACCGTGACACACAGGGATCAGAATTGAGCACTATGCACTGCACTGCCATTGATTTTGCTAGATACCACAACAAGATGAGGGCCAAACACCGACTACTGCACGCCTCCTGGGACCCACTAAGCCCTGTTTAACATTGAATGCAACCTAGCAAGGTTACATTCTTTTCCCTTTCAACCATTACCCTTGAGCTGGATCACTCTGCAATGTCTGGCCTGGCATTAAGGGGCACCCAGTAACTGACATCCAATACCCGAATCTCACCCCACCTGACAAAATTTGTAATGATACCCACTGTACTCACCCCCTTGTGGCTGCTGTGATGCCCTCAAGTGCCCAACCAGCTCAGGGTTGATCACCGCCAGTATGCGGGCCATCAGGGGGGTCAGGTTGCGACGGGCACCCCTTCCTCGTTGCGAGGCCATCCCCAGCTGGGCCCCCACGGTCTTCCGTGACCAGTGTCTTAGGTCCTCCCACCGTTTCCGACAGTGGGTGCTCCGCCTGCCATAGACCCCCAGGGTCCGCACGTCCTTGGCGATGGCACGCCATAATCCCTTTTTTTGATGGGCGCTGACCTGCAGAGGCGATACAGATGGGAGGACACCATTACACATATAATCCAGCCTGTCACACATATGAACGACCAATCCCGTTTCTGTCACTATTGCCACACACATCGGCCGGCGCACACCATGTACACCACCACATTATACCCCCCCCCATGACATAATGCTTGCACACACATCTCAATGCATCCTTCCCACATACATCGTGTCCAAGGTGTATTCACCTGTTGATCTGGAGCCCCAAACAGCAGTTCGTACTGGGGTAGGACCCCATCCCCATCCACCAATCGCTCCAACTCCTCCGTAGTGAAGGCAGGGGCCCTTGCCCCAGTCACACGTGCCATGGTAGGTTCCAGACACAGGTCACAGCAGCACACGCAGTGTAGGTGTTCTCCTGTTGAAGGTCAGGAAACAAGTGAGGAATCGGATAGAAAATGGCTGTCACGTCTGCGGCGGTGTACACTGTCACTGCCGGCGCTGATCCCCATTGACCACTGTACTCCATAGAGCCTCATATTATCCAATGAGGAATTGCACAGCGGTGCAAGACCGCCTTCCGCTCGATGCCCAACATCGGCGGAGTTACCTCACTTCCACCTGTTCCTACATGCAGGACAGGCAGACGCCATGTCATGGAAATGGGCAGCCATCAGATTAAACTTTACTGCATCACTGCCTAGATTTGCACATACCTGTCATTACCACTGTCCCATCACATAAATGCAACATGTACACTGAGGTTGTGGTTCCACTGTTCAAATTGTGACAGCCTTCTGACCCTTAGATACCTACTGCTGCGGATGAATGGGAGGAGAAGATTAATCCCGTGTACAGACCCCTGGTGGACTTGGCTACACTGGAGAACAGGCACATTATACTCACCTATAGACTGGACAGGGCCACAATCACAGAGCTGTGTGTGCCCAATTGGAGCCTGACCTGATAACAGCTATCCGTCATCCCACTGGGATCACCCCTCTTGTGCAAGTGCTATCAGTGCTCCATTTCCTGGCAACTAATTCATTCCAAGTGACAGTGGGCTTGGCAGCTGGAATGTCACAGCCAATGTTTTCTATTGTGTTGACAAGGGTCTTGTTTCCCCTGGTGAAACACATGTGCAGCTACATTGCTTTTCCCCAGGTGGAAGATTTGGCCACTGTAAAGGCAGGATTCTATGAAATGGGCCATATCCGCAATATAATTGGTGCGATTGACTGTACACATATTGTGTTAGTCCCCCCCCCTCCAGAATGAATGGGTGTTCAGGAATCGTAAGAGTTTCCACTCACTGAATGTGCAAATGGTTTGCCTGGCGGACCAGTACATCTCCAACATCACTGCCAAGTATCCTGGGTCGGAGCATGACGCCTTCGTTCTGAGGAATAGCAGCATCCCAAATGTGACGGCCCAACTACAGAGGCACAGGGTGTGGCTAATAGGTGAGCCAGATCCCCACTCACTGTATGTCAGTGTATGCCTTCAGGTGTTCTCCCCATAGGATTGTGTAAGGCTAAATGTTGTCCTCAATACTTGCAGGTGACTCTGGCCACCCAAACCTATCATGGCTGCTGCCCCCTGTGAGGAATGCCAGGACAGGGGCTGAGGAACGTTATAAGGAGGCACATGGGTGAACCAGGAGAATTATTGAAAGGACCTTCGGCCTCCTGAAGGACAGGTTAAGGTGCCTCTATCTGACAGGTGGATCCCTGTGCTACTCACCCAGAAAGGTCTGCCAGATAGTAGTGGCATGCACCATGTTGCACAACCTGGCCCTCAGACGACATGTGCCTTTTCTGCAGGAGGAGGGGACTGGAAAGGGCCATGTGGCAGCAGTGGACCCTGAGGACAGTGAGGATGAGGAGGCAGAGGATGAGGACAGCAGAACATCAGTTATACGACAATACTTTCAATGACAAACAGGTGAGACAGGGGAACTGACCATTACTCTGACTATTGATTTATCTGTGTGCCTGTGGCACGATGGCATTCACTTCCTTTGCATCTCAACTTACTGTCACCTATGGCTTCTCATTTTCCAGATGTTGGTGATAAGACAACATTGTCCTGATGTGATCACTACATACTGTTCCAGGTATTATCTGTTAGCTACCACAGAGTTCAGAAAATTTGCACTCGATGTGACTGTTCCCACAAATGCACATTGAAGACACATAAAACAGTGTTACTCAAATTGTGTTCAAGGGTGTTTATTGTAGTGCTATATAATTGAGGGTAAAGTGCAATGGAAAGGGGTGATGGTGGAGGAAAGTCCAGGGTATTGTTCCGTTTGTAGCACAGGTCCAGTGTCCAAGGGGCCACTGGAAGGGGAGCAATGTTAGTTCAAAGTGGACAAGGTTACAGGGTGGGACACAAGGGGGACAATCAGGAGAGTCTCATTTCCTGCCGGTGGTCTTGGTCTTGGCAAGTGTCTCTGGCTTCTGTTTAGTTCGCAGGGAATGTTTGCGGCGTGGTTCACCTTCTGCAGGGGGAGGGGTGCTGGTGGCCTGTGGGTCCTGTGGCGGGCCTCCTGTCCACTAGCTGCAGCAGAAGTGGAGGCTGGTCAATAGACTGGCTAGTGGTAGGGGCCTGCTGGTGTGTCTATACCCCCAATCCTGAAGGGTCCAAATTTTGAGGTATTGGGGTTCACATACAACTCTGCAAATGCACCTCTTGCTGTTCTCCCATGCGCCTTGCTGTTCCACACTTCTGTTTGAGGACGTGGAGGAGCCAACTAAATCTATTCTTAGCTGCCATCTTTATTTGGGAGGGTATGTTTCACCTCTCTCACTCCGTTCTTTCCTTTACTCTGTTTACCTTCAGTGAATCGATTAGTGATTTCCCCAAGTTGTCAGCTTTGTGTAAGGTCTCCTGGGAGTAGATAATCGCAATAAGCCCTTTATTGTTCTTTATTTCCCCTGGTCTTCTTCTACCTTCCCACTTCCCTACCCTGGTTTCACATTATCCCAATAATCCAACCGTGCAAGCAATTGTGTAGCTGTGAAAGCTAAGTCCCTCCAGGGACGTGGCAAGTCTCTTCGCCTGTTCTGGTGTTCCTCCTGAGAGTTACCGTGGTCCACTCTGGGATTCTTCACTCCCTCGGCATCTCTATCTTCGGGTGTCTGGATAAGAGGTCCCTCTTGGTCCTGCTCCTCCGTTCGTTCTCGTCAGCTAAGAGGCATCTGTGCTCTCTCTCCCGCATCTTATTCTCTCCCTTTTCTCTGGTCCCGACCACTCGGCTTCCTCCAGACGTCGGTACACCTCCCTATGCGTACCAACGTAATCCTTTCTATTGTCCCCCTGGGGTACTGACTGAGCGGCCCGGGGGCTAGTACATCAATGCCTCCATATTTAACCGTTGCCTCCCTGTTACATGCAGGTTCTGTGTTACCACTGTCTCTTACTTGGCTCCCACTATATCTGCAGAAGGCATGAAGCCCAAGTGGAGTTGGTTGTTACTTTTGTGTAAGCACCTTCTCCATGGGACAAAGACCAAGGCCCTCATTATGAATCTGGCGGTCCATGGACTGCCAGATTCACAGTGGTGGGCGGACCGCCAGGGTAGTGGTGTTCCGCCCTTCCTATTATGACTGTGGAGAACAAATCACGGTGGAAATGGCGCTCCCGCTACCAGGCAGCCTGGTGGTGGCGGTGTTTCAAATCCAACAGGGCAGTGCTCCCCTGTGGATTATGAGTCCCATTCCGCCATCCTTTTCGTGGCCACCAGGGAAAGGCTGGCAGAATGGGTGACTCGGGCCCCCCTGCACTGCCCATGCACTTGGCATGGGCAGTGCAGGGGCCCCCATACACAGCCCCGTCCAATTCGGGCAGTGAAATGCGTGACGGGTGCTGCTGCAACCGCCGCACTGCCACATTGGCGCTGGCTGCATTTGGAGCCGGAGTCAATGTAAAGGCCTTGTTTCCCGCTGGGTCAGTGGGCGGAAACACTGCTTCTGCCCGCCGGCCCAGCAGGAACATCATTATAGGGCTGGCGGGGACACTGGTGGTCTGCCGTCGACCGTCAGCGTGGTTGATGGTGGGGTATCCCGCAGTCATCATAATAAGGGCCCAAGTCAGGTTTTACCTAAGGTTAGCAGAGTTCTATTCCAAGTTTATTCACAAAGTTTCTGCAGTAGCTTAGCCTATAAGAGCAATACTTAAGAAAGGGGCGAGGTTTGAGCTAGCAAATGAGTGTCAAGCTGCATTTAAATCGATCCAAGGCCAACATTAACACTATGCCAAATCTAGGTAATTTCGATGTTTTAAGAAAACCATATTGACTACTGTAGGAGGCTGGCCTGGCTTATAGTGGGTACCTAGTGGTACTTACACCTTGTGCCAGGTAGGTCCAGTTATCCCTTATTAGTAGATTAGAAGTGTTCTAGCAGCTTAGGCTGATAGAGGTAGCTATAGCAGAGCAGCTTAGGCTGAACTAGGAGACATGCAAAGCTCCTACTATACCACTTATATCATATAGGTACTATATCACAAGTAAACACAATCCTCAGAGTTACTAAAAATAAAGGTACTTTATTTTAGTGACAATATGCAAAAAATATCTCAGAGGATATACTCCCTTAGGAGGTAAGTAATATACACAAAATATACACACAAACCAAAACCAGGTAAGTAAACAGTTAGAAAAGTAGTGCAAACACTGTAGAACACAATAGAATGCAATAGGAGATAATAAGCCTAGGGGCAACACAAACTATATACTCCAAAAGTGGAATGCAAACCACAAATGGACCCCCTGGCCTAGTGTAGTATGTAGAGGGTCGCTGGGAGTGTAAGAAAACACTAAGGGTGTCCAAGATACCCCACCCCAAGACCCTGAAAAGTAGGAGTAAAGTTACCCTACTACCCCAGAAAGACAGTAAAGTCGAGATAGGGGATTCTGCAAGGACAACAACTGACTGCAAAGCACTGAAGACGGATTCCTGGACCTGAGGACCTGCAAATGAAGGGGACCAAGTCCAAGAGTCATGCAAGTGTCCAGGGGGGGCAGGAGCCCACTAAACCCCAGATGAAGGTGCAAAAGGGCTGCCTCTGGGTGGAAGAAACCATAGATTCTGCAACAACTGAAGGTGCCAGGAACTTCTCCTTTGGTCAGAAGATGTCCCACAGCGTGCTGGAGGATGCAGAGTTGTTTCCACACAGAAAGACCGCAAACAAGCCTTGCTAGCTGCAAGAGTCACGGTTGAAGGTTTTGGGTGCTGCCAGGGCCCAGAAAGGACCAGGAGGTTGCCCCTTGGAGGAGGAGACACAGGGGGCGCTCGGCTACACAGAGATCCCACGCAGAAGCAGGCAGCACCCGCAGAAGCACCTGAACAGGTGTTCAGAAGATCTGAGCACAGCAGTCGTCTCAGCACAACAAAAGGGAGTCCCACGAAGTCGAAAGGTCAATTCAGCGAGCTGGGCAATGCAGAACGGAGTGCTGGGGACCTGGGCTGTGCTGTGCACGAAGGAAGTCTTGCAAAAGTGCACAGAAGCCCTAGCAGCTGCAGTTCACGCAGTACACAGGATTACTGTCTGGCGTGGGGAGGCAAGGACTTACCTCCACCAAATTTGGACAGAAGGGCCACTGGACTGTCGGGGACACTTGGATCCATCTCCTGTGTTCCAGCGTCCACGCTCGTCAAGATGAGAGGGGACCTAGAGGACCGGTGATGCAGAAGTTGGGTGCCTTCGTTGGCAGGGGGAAGATTCCGTCGACCCACGGGAGATTTCTTCTTGGCTTCCAGTGCAGGGTGAAGGCAGACAGCCCTCAGAGCATGCACCACCAGGAAACAGTCGAGAAAGCCGGCAGGATGAGGCGCTACAATGTTGCTGGTAGTCTTCTTGCTACTTTGTTGCAGTTTTGCAGGTGTCCTAGAGCAGTCAGCGGTCAATCCTTGGCAGAAGTCGAAGAGGGAAGTGCAGAGGAACTCTGGTGAGCTCTTGCATTCGTTATCTGAAGAGGAACCCACAGGAGAGACACTAAATAGCCCTCAGAGGAGGATTGGCTACCTAACCAGGTAAGAGCCTATCAGGAGGGGTCTCTGATGTCACCTGCTGGCACTGGCCACTCAGAGGTCTCCATTGTGCCCTTACACCTCTGCATTCAAGATGGCAGAGGTCTGGGACACACTGGAGGAGCTCTGGGCACCTCCCCTTGGGAGGTGGTGGTCAGGGGAGTGGTCACTCCCCTTTCCTTTGTCCAGTTTCACGCCAGAGCAGGGCTGGGGGGATCCCTGAACCGGTGTAGACTGGCTTATGCAAGGAGGGCACCATCTGTGCCCCTGAAAGCATTTCCAGAGGCTAGGAGAGGTTACTACTTTCAGGCCCTTAACACCTATTTCCAAAGGGAGAGGGTGTAACACTCTCTCTCAGAGGAAATCCTTTGTTCTGCCTTCCTGGGACTGGGCTGCCCAGGCCCCAGGGGGGCAGAAACCTGTCTGAGGGTTGGCAGCAGCGGTAGCTGCAGAGAAAGCCCCAGAGAGCTAGTTTGGCAGTACCCGAGGTCCACGCTGGAACCCTGGGATGCATGGAATTATCCCCCCAATACCAGAATGGTTGATCCTGAGCTGTGATAGTACTGCTCCAAACCTATGTTCTAAAGTATCAGTTTGTACAATAAACTCCTTGCTAAAGTCGTGTGCCTTTAGGACAGGTGCTGAGTGCAAAGTTTCCTTAAGGGTGTCCAAGGTTTTTTTATATTGGTCAGTCCAGATGACTTTCCTTGGCTGCCTTTTTGAGGTTAACTCTATGAAGGTTGCCATTTTGGTACCATATCCTTTGACAAAACATGTGTAGTACCCTAGTCGGGAGAAGAAAGGCCCTGACTTGGGTTTGTGTCTTAGGAGCGTCACAGTCCAGAATTGTCTGGATTTTGGGCGGGAGAGTGTTAGACCTGACAGCCTTAGGGTGGTCATCCCCCCACTTTTTGCCTGCCTCCCTCCATTTTTCTGGCACTGTTTTGCTGGTATTAGGACTCTGCACACTTTACCACTGCTGTCCAGTGCTAAAGTGCCTATGCTCCCTCCCATAAACATGTTAACATTGGTTCCTACCCAACTGGCATATTGTTTTTACCTGTAAGTCCCTTCTAAAGTGCACTACATGTGCCCAGGGCCGGTAAATTAAATGATACTAGTGGGCCTGCAGCACTGATTGTGCCATCCACATAAATAGCCCCTTAACCATGTCTCAGGACTTTCATTGCTGGGCCTGTGTGCAGTTTCACTGCCACTTCGATTTGGCATTTAAACCTACTTGCCAAGCCTTAAACCCCCCTTTTGCTACATATAGGTAACTCATAGGGCAGGGCGCTATGTAGGTAAAAGGCAGGACATGTACTTATGTGTTTTACATGTCCTCGTAATGAAAACCTCATAAATGCGTTTTCCACTACTGTGAGGCCTGCTCCCCTCACAGACTAGCATTAGAACTGCCCTCATATACTTTTGAGTGGTAAATTCTGATCTGCAAGGAGTAGCCCTGTCATATTTAGTATTGCCAGACTGGTAATAGAAAAACCTGCTTACTGGTGAAGTTGGATATTACTATTTTAGAAATGCCACTTTTAGAAAGTGGGCATTTCTCTGCAGTTACTGCCATCTGTGCCTTACAGCACAGTCTCCAATCCACGTCTGGTCTGTGCTGGTTAACAGCTCCCATTGTGCATTCCATGCAGACAGTGTTAAACACAGGACACTCAGTCACATCTGCATATTGCATGGGTCTCTCTGGGCAGGAAGGGTGGAGGAGCTCTCTCTTACATTTAAAAGGCCAGTGGCCTGCCCTCACACAAAGGACTGATAACCCCCCACATGGATCCTGGCAGACAGAACTAGGCTGAACGGGGAACTTGTGCACTTCAAATCCACTCTTTGAAGGTTCCCCCATTTCAAAGGCACTTTTGGGTATATAAACTGGGTCTCTGACCCGACCAAATCAGATGCTTCTGGAGCTACACCTGCACTCTGTCAGAGGAACCGCCTGGCTGCCCATAGGACTCATCTAGACTGCTTTGCTGACAAGGACTACTGCCCTGCTTGTTGCCCTGCTGCCCTCTGACTTTTCTGGAAGGACTCTGTCTTCCTCAAAAGTGCTCTTCAAGGGCTTGGATTGAGCTTGCCTCCTGTTCTGAAGTTTCAGGGCCAACAAAGACTTAATCAGCTAGCTTTAAGCTAGTTTTTCCGACTTCAGAGAATCCAAGAACAACTTCAGCAAAGCCATCACCGACGCCGAAGCTGCTCCCCCTCCATGGACGTCACTGCATGCAACGGGCGTGGCTTGCCACGCAAGTCTGGCGTTGCTACAACGCCTCTGACGTTATGCAGTGTAGTTACAACACCGCAAAGTCGACTCATCACGTCTTGACCTACGGGAGTCATCGACCTCGCCGGTCCACAAGAAACTGATGCCGCACCAGCTCCCTCTGCAACCGGACATGACCAATGTCTCGCCTCCCCTGCCTTGTAGTACGGAACTGACGCTTCACCTCCGTGGACGCTATAAGGGACTGATGCCGTGCCGTACCGGCTCCAGCGACACCTCAACTCCACGACTCCGTGCAACGTCTTTGTTTTTCCGTTACCAAAAGGTACTGTGCCTTGGGGTCCGTGTGACTCCATGACGGCGCCTGTGGCGTCGGATTATTGAGAACAACTTTGTCAACGACATCGTGATAGCCGCAGTTGGAGCTATTAAGTTTCTAAGCGCTTTAGTGGGATTTAATCTTTAAAAATTCATAACTTTGCTTGTGTAAATTGGAATTTCATAGTTTTGAGCTTATTTTATTCAGATAAATATTATCTATTGTTCCAAACATGTGTGATGTATTTTTGTGGTGTTTCACTGTGTCACTGTATGAATTATTTCATAAATACTTTACAGATTACCTTCTAAATTAAGCCTCCCTGCTCTGTGCCAAGCTACCGGAAGGTGAGCAAAGGATAATATGGGCTGTGTTTTGACTTACAGTGACTAGGATTCTTGTCTCTACTTGGACAAGGGTGTATGTCTCTGCCAACTAGAGACCCGATTTCTAACACTGGTGATGAGCGGTAAGAATAGGACTTGGGTTTGTGCAGTGCCATACAACAGCTATGTGTACACTACCTACCCACAGTTAAAAGTCAATTTGATTTATTTTCTTTTTGCTACAATTTCCCTGATTGACATTTTTTTTAATCAATCCTATACATTACATCTCTGGCTGGGTCCAAAAGTGGAGCTGGGGAGTTTGACCTGGCTAAGTCGGAGGAGTACATAGTACCCCAGCTGAATGGCTTCAGCAAGGATTTGGGGGTGCCTGCCCATGGAGCTTCCAAGAAGAGAGAGTTTCAAAAGGCGCTGAAGGCCTGGGCAGAGTCCCGCATCCAAGGGAATGATGAGTTGGGGGAGCCGGAGAAGGGCTCTTCTGAGGAGATGCCAGCAGCAGTAGGGGATGACACCCCTGGATTTGTTCCTCCCCTCGGACTAGGAAACAGTGTCTCCAGTCATTGCTTGACCACAGAGGAAAGGAGGGAGGAGAGCGAATTCAGGCTGCAGTTGGCAAAATTAAAGATGGAAGCAGAGGAAAGGGAAGCTGAAAGAAAAGCTGAAAGGCAGGCTGAGGCTATAAGAGCTTTAGCGGTGAAGAAACGTATCTTGGTTCATGAACTGAGTCTGAAAGAGTTGGAGTTTAAGGCTAGGCAGTCTGAATCCAGCAGTGATGGTGGCAGCATACATGCAGGACCTGCTGGAGACAAGAAGGTTTGTATACCTAAAGATCTGGTGTCCAGTTATGTGGTGGGAGATGACACTGACAAATGGTTTTCTGGTTATGAAGTTGCACTAAAGGCACATGGGATTCTGAAGGGCCCTCGGGGTGGGGGCTCTCTGGAAACACAAGTCTACACTTGGGAGGGACACACGTTTGACATTAGAGGCTGGGGACCAAAGCAAGTACACTCTTATGAAAACATTTTGATTGCCAAATTTGGACTGACCACTGAAAAGTATCGCCAATAATTCAGGGACAGTAACAGGCTCCCCAACCAGTCCTGGGTAGACGTCATTGCATTTTCCAGTAAGGCACTGAATAACTGGTTGAGGGGCAGCAAAATCAGTGATTATGATGGGTTGTACAGTTTAATCCTGAGAGAGCATATGTTCAGACATTGTTTTGTAGTGTTGCACCAGCACCTAGTTGACAATAATCCAACTGATCCATGAAGCTTCCTTAGGAGGCGGCCCTCTGGGCTAGCACCAGTATGTCCAAAAAGGTATTGGCAGAGGAGGGAGGGGGCAACAGACACGCACAAAGGTGGTCAGGGTTCCCAACAGAAGAAAGAGGAGGAGAAACTTAAAAATAAGGAGTTCTCTATAGGCCCATAAATTAATTTCCAAGGGAACAGTGGTAACCATTCCCAGTCTGATCCTAAGAAGAAAGGGTTCTTTGATCATGAGAGGGAGGTTTGTACCCCAAGGTGCAGATTGCTCCAAGTATGGTCACTCTAAGGGTGACTTCCAAATGTCCAAAGAGGGCCCAGCCACACACTGGTGGGCAGACACCTGGGTTGGCTAGTGTAGCACTTAGGTAGGAGGTAGTCCCAGATAGTTTTGGGGAACAGACAGAGCTAACCCTAGTTTCCCTGGGGGATGGAGGCATGGTGCCAAAAGCCCACATACCTGCCAATACTTTTAAGTATAGGCAGTGGATAACCATTAATGGGCAACGGGTGGAGGCTCTGAATGACACAGGAGCCAGCATGACTACTGTCAACTGGTGTCAGCAGAGCAGGTCCTACCCAAACACATTCCACCAAGTCATAGTTGCTGACAATCACAAGAGACACCTACGGTGGCTCTGTTTCCGTTTGAGCGTGTGGGGTGGGGTGGAGGGTGCGGTCTCTGGTACTCTGGAAGTAGCAGTGAGCTCTAAGATACCTGGAGACTGTCTGTTAGGCAATGACCTAGAGCACACAACCTGGAGGGAGGTAGAGCTCAGGTCTCACTTGGAGATGATGAAATTGCCTGAGTGGGTCTGTATGACTACATGGTCCATGGATGCCCGGGAGGAAGTCAATGGTGTCTGGAGCCAGGAATAATGGCCCAAAGAGAGGGGCATGGAAAACCAGTCCCAGAAATTCCTAAATTGGAGGTTGATGGGGTCCCTAAGGAGGAGGCCCCTGAAACAATCGGGAAGGACATTGCCACCCTAGGTGACCTACCTTAGCTTGCTGGCTGACAAGATGAGGGTGGGCCCACCAGGAAGGAATTCTGCAAAGCACAGAAAGAGTGTCCCACTCTTGAGGGCTTGAGGCAGCAGGCCTCAGCTAATGCAACAGGTGCAGCCTCTGGGGAACAATTAATTTACTGGGAGAATGATCTCCTATATAGTGAGCCTAAGGCTCTGGGTACTGGAGCAGCACGTGTGCTGGTGGTCCCCCAGTGGTACCGGGACTTCCTACTGGTTTTGGCTCATGACATACCCTTGACAGGACATCTAGGGCAAGACAAGACCTTTGCCAGGCTTGTCACCCACTTCTATTGGCCTGAATGAAGACAGCCACAGAAACATTCTGTGGGTCCTTTCCCACCTACCAGGCCAGTGGTAAGACAGGGGGGAAAAAAAAGAAGCTAAAGGCTCCCCTGATCAACCTCCCAGTCATTGGCACCCCCTTTGAAAGGGTGGGCATCGACATCATTGGTTCATTGGAACCCAAGACAACCCTAGCCAACAGATTCATCCTGGTCTTGGTAGACCACGCCACCCGCTACCCAGAGGCAATCCCTCGGATGATGGTGACTGCACCTGTGGTGACCAGTAACTTGATGTGGATCTTTACCCATTAGGAATTCCCCAAAAAGATAGTGTCTGACAGAGGCACTAACATCATGTCCACAAACGTGAAGTCCATGTGGGGTGCGTGTGGTGTAGCCTACAAGGTTCACCACACCCCATCACCCTCAATCCAACGGTATAGTTGAGAGATTCAACAAGACCTTGAAGGGCATGATTGCAGGCCTACTTGGGGCCTTGTGGTGTAGGCAGGACGTCCTCTCACCATGCCTTCTCTTTGCTTACAGAGAGGTGCCCCAGAAGGAGGTAGTGTTTAGTCCTTTTGAGTTTCTCTATGGCTACCCTGTGAGGGGGCCGCTAAGCATTCTCAAGGAGGGTGGGAGAACACTCCCAGGAAATCCCCCAGGATTCTGTCAGCTGCATATTGGCCCTCTGCAGCCAGAAGCACCGCCTCTGGAACAAGGCCAAAAACAATCTTGAGGCCAGTCAGGATGTAAGGAAACGCTGGTATGACCAGATAGCCACACTGGTGGAATTTCAGCCTTGCGACAAAGTATGGGTCATGGAACCAGTAGAGCCCAGAGCTATCTAGGACAGCTGGACTGGCTCATATGAAGTAAAGGAGCATAATGGGGAGGCCCCTTACTTAGTGGACCTCCATACCCCTAAGAAGCCCCTAAGGGTGTTCCATGTAAACAGACTGAAGCCTCACTTTGAGAGGTCTGAAGTCAGCATGCTCCTTGTGACAGATGACAGTGTGAAGGAGGAGAGTGAGCCTTTCCCTGACCTCCTCTCTGTGCAAGAAAGTGATGGGTCAGTGGAGGGTGTCAACCTCTCCGACTCCCTGACCCTAGACCAGCGAGGTGACGGTTACCAGTTACTGGAATAGTTCTCCTTTCCGTTTTATCTCACCCTGGACTCACACATCTATGTGTCCATGATGTTGACATGGGAGACAGTACTCCTGTAAAGAACAACATTTACAGGTTGTCAGACAGGGTGAAGGCCAGCATCAAGGATGAAGTTGCCAAGATGCTTGCTTTAGGGGTGACTGAAATCTCTAACAGTCCTTGGTCCAGATGTGCTGGTACCTAAGGCTGCCCAATCCGGCACCAAACCAGCACTTCTGATCTGTGTGGACTACAGAGGTCTCAACTCGGTACCTAAGACTGACACACACCCATCCCCAGAGCTGAGGAGCTCATTGACAGGCTAGGTGCTGCCAAATTCCTCAGTACCTTTCATTTAACAAACAGTGTACTGGCATATTGCCTTGATTGAGGGGGAACAAAGAGAGGTCAGCATTCTCAACACCTGAGGGACATTACCAATTCCAGGTGATGCCCTTTGGCTTGAAGTACGCCCCCAATACCCTCTGACAGATGGTCAACAGGGTCCTGGCTGGTAAGGAGGCATTCTGTGCCACTTACCTAGACGATATTGCCATCTACCGTGCCAGCTGGGAGGAACACCTGCTTCACTTTCAAGAGGTGTTCCAGGTGCTGCATCAGGCAGGACTGACAATCAAGGACAGTAAGTACCAGATTGGGCAGGGTTCTGAGGAGCACTTGGGACACCTAGAAGGTGGTGTGGCAAGGTGCAGCCCCTCCAGGCCAAGATTGAAACAATCATGGCCTGGCAACCATCTAAAACTCAAACTGAAGTGAGGGCCTTCCTATGCCTTACCGCAAATTTGTTAAGGGATATGGCACCATGGTGGCCCTCTTAACTGAGCTGACTTCCAAAATGCAGCCTAGGTTGGTGATCTGGACAGAGGCTTGTCAGAAAGACTTTGATTCTCTCAAGGAAGCCATGTGCACAGCACCTGTGCTCACGGCCCCTGATTACTCCAAGGAGTTCATAGTGCAGATGGACACTTCAGAGCATGGCATAGGGACAGCCTTAGCACAGCTGAATGAGGAGGGCCTAGACCAACCAGTAGCCTTCATTAGCAGGTTACTTCCACGGGAACAGAAGTGGAGTGCCACTGAAAGAGAAGAATTTGCTGTGTTCTGAGCACTGAAGAAGCTGGGACTATACCTGTTCGGGACTACCTTCCAGGTTCAGACAGACCACAGACCCCTCAGATGGTTCATGCAGATGAGGGGTGAAAATCCTAAACTCTTGAGGTGGTCCATCTCCTGACAGTGAATAGACTTTACGGTGGAGCATCGCCCGGGGACTGGCCACGTTCATGCTGATGGTCTCTCTAGATTCTCCCACCTTAGTGAAGTGAGCTCCTAAGGGGCTGGGTAGCTCTCCCCACTTTCAGCTGGTAGGGAACACATGTTAGACCTGACAGCCTTAGGGTGGGCATCCCCCAACTTTTTGCCTCCCTCCCTCCATTTTTCTGGCCCTGTTTTTGATGGTTTTAGGACTCTGCTCACGTTGCCACTGCTGTCCAGTGCTAAAGTGCATATGCTCTCTCCCGTAACATTGGTTCCTACCCAATTGGCATTTTCAGTTTACTTGTAAGCCCGTACTAAAATGCATTACATGTGCCTAGAGTCTGTAAATTAAATGCTACTAGTGGGCCTGCAGCACTGATAGTGCCACACACATAAGTAGCCCCTTAACCATGTCTCAGGCCTGCCATTGCAAGGTCAGTGTGTGCAGTTTCACTGCCACTTTGACTTGGCATTTAAACCTACTTGCCAAGCCTTAAGCTCCCCTTTCTCTACATATAAGTCACCCTAAGGTAGGCGCTAGGTAGACCATAGGGCAGGGTGCTATGTAGGTAAAAGGCAGGACATGTACTTATGTGTTTTACATGCCCTGCCCCCCTCATAGTCTAGCATTAAAACTTCCCTTATATACGTTTCAGTGGTAAATTCAGATGTGAAGGAGCAACCCAGTCATATTTAGTATTGCCAGAATGGTAACAGAAAAACCTGTTTACTGATGAAGTTGGATGTAATATTACTATTTTAGAAAGGCCACTTTTAGAAAGTGGGCATTTCTCTGCACTTACTGCCATCTGTGCCTTACAGCCCTGACTCCAATCGACCGTCTGGACTGTGCTGGTTGTCAGCTCCCCTTGTGCATTCCACCCAGACAGCTATAAACACAGGACACTCAGTCACATCTGCATTCACATACATACTGAATGGGTCTCCCTGTGCAGGAAGGGTGAATGAGCTCTCTCTTACATTTCAAAGGCCAGTCGCCTGCCCTCACACAAAGGATTGCACCCCACCCCCACACACACAGGGATCCTGGAAGACATGATTAGGCTGAAAGGGGAACTTGTGCTCTTCAAAAACATTATTTGAAGGTTCCCTCACTTCAAAGGCTTTTTTGGGTATATAGACTCTGACCCCACCAAATCAGACGCTTCTGGATCTACACCTGCACTCAGAGGAACTGCCCGGCTGCCCAAAGGACTCATCTGCACTGCCTTGCTGATAAGGATTGCTGCACTGCTTGTTGCCTTGCCACCCAGCTGGCCTCTGACTTTGCTAGAAGGACTCTGCCAATGCCAAGAACGACTTCAGCAACATCAGCACCAACCCCGCAGCTGCTCCGTGGACATTGCTGCACACAACGACCACGGCCTGCAACACAAGTCTGACAATGCCGCAACGCCTCTGACGTCACGCAGTGTGATCGTGACACTGCAAAGTCGACTCATCACGTCTTGATCGACTGGTTCCATCGACCCCACCGGGTCATATGGAACTGACGCCTCACCTCCAACGCCGCACCAACTCCTGCTGCAACCAGACCAAACTAATGTCTTGCCTCCCCAGCCTCGCAGTACGATACCGACGCCTCACCTCTCCGAACGCCTCATCTCTACAACTCAGTGCAACATTTGATGCCAAAGTTACAGTGCCTGGGGCTCTGTGTGACTTCGTGACCGGCGATTGTGGTGTTGGATTATTGGGAACTCCATCAACGATGCTGTGATGGCCCCATTTAGAGCTATTGAGTTTCTAAGCGCATTAGTGGGATTTAATCTTTAAAAATTCATTACTTTGGTGGTGTACGTTGGAATTTCATCATTTTGACCTTATATTATTCAGATAAATATCTATGTTTTAAACACCTGTGTGGTGTATTTATGTGGTTTTTTCACTGTTACTGTAGGTGTTATTGCACAAATACTTTACACATTGCTTTCTAAGTTAAGCCTACCTGCTCTGTGCCAAACTACCAGAGGGTGGGCACAGGATAATTTAGGTTGTGTTGTGACCTGCCCTGACTAGGATTGTGGTCCCTACCTGGATAAGGGTGTTTACCTCTGCCAACTAGAGACCCCATTCCTAACAGAGAGATTGTACATGGCCTCCACCCACTTGGTGGGCCACGTACACTACAGACCCTTGCCCTATCTGGCACTTACGTGCCTTGATAGTCAGCCTTGCTTGTTGAAGGGCTTGAAGCACTTCCTTGAGGTGGACAGGTGATCCTCCCAGGTAGATCTAAATACAGGAACATCATCCTTATATACAGCATTAAAATCTTCCAAACCTGAGGGGGCACTCGTCACCAACCTCTGGACGATAGACGGTGCATTTTTCAACCCAAAGGGCATCACTTTGAACTGTAAGTGACCTTTAGGGACTCGGATGTTAGGAGCTAGGTCCCACACCCTAGTGGTGTTGCTATCTCTGGGCTAAACACCCATGGGAAAACCGGTTTGGGCACTGGTCTCCCTTGTCTGTTCCAGCCACCAGCCTGTATTTCCGAACAAAGGGCAACGTCTCAAGAGTGTGATCGCCATTTGCCCACCAAAGGCGGCCTCACCTTTGAAGAACGCCTTTTGAGGTAACATGAAATGACTTCCTGTGAAGGGGAGGTAATACTTCTACATGTAGCAGGCTGCTATTGTTCCTAAGCCTGGGAGTTGTTCATACTGCTCCCCAGGAGAGCAGAGAGTTGTCTGATGGCCTGAAACAAAATGTTTATGTCGGCCCCAGGGATGGGGTCCCGAGGCCGAGATCAGCCTTGAGAGGGAGTCACACAGCCCCTCCTCTCCAAAAATAAAAATAGGTGAAGGCTGGGCCCCCCTTGGGATGGAGTCCCTGGGACTGAAATCAGCTGGGGGAGGGGGGCCGCGTGCCTCTCCCAAAAAAAAGAATGCAGACAGGCACACCCTGGGATTTGGGGCCCCGGGGCCGAGATCAGCCCAGGCCAAGGGGGCACAGAGCCCCCCTCACCCAAATAAATAAATATATTAATGCTAGGCCCCAGGGGATGGGGTCCCCAGGCTGAAATAGGCTGGGGGGGGAGGGCCATGCAGACCTGCAGCCAGTTCTGGCTACGCATGACCAAAGCCTGCGCGCAGCGTGGGGCTGGGTGGTTGGGGTGTGGGGGGGGGTGGTGACGGGAGGCTGGCCACAGTCCAGGCCCTGCAATTACTTTACGTTAAAAAAACCATATAAAATCACTGATAAAACAAAGGTTACAGGGACATTATAGTTAGACTCACATTTTAAAAGTACAAAACCAAAGAAATTCACCTGTTATAGAGTTATCTCAAGTATTTATAACTCACTCCCTAAGGTAACTATAACTCACACCCTTGTCATACACTGCTAATTACCTGCTGAGATCTGATTGGCTGCCAACACTTCAAACAAGAAGCGTTAGCAGCCCTTTTGAGACTCGGGTTCAGTCAAGCCCCCCAAAAAAGTGCACAAAATAAAAAAAGGGAGCAGGGTATGTATATCCTATCACACGATCCTTGGTCCAGGGGTCCCCTTGGGACCCTGCAAGAGCTAAAAAAAACAAATTTTTAATTCACTGAGAAAACCATGGCTGGATCCGCAGATTTCTCTGAGATAAAAAATAAATAAATGAATGAGTGGTCTCCCGCATCTCTGACTTTGCCCCCCGGGGAGGCCAGGTCCCAGGGTCATTGCTGGTTTAAAAATTAAAGGAGGGGACCCATGGTGTCCCCCTACTAAGGTTTATTAAAGCCCAGGGGCTGAATATTATAGTATCGGGTGGGGGGTCCCCAAGGCAACATTGGTGAAGTATGCGTGGGGCTGTGCAGACCCCCCTGTGTCCCTGGAACCACCACCTCCCTGGGGCAAGAAAGAAAAACATAAGGGGGGGCCAGAGGCCCACCCCCCCGGCCCCTGGGATCACCACCTCCCCGGGGCTATAAAACTGTAATATGGGGGGGAGGCGCGGACACCACAAGCCCCCGAGACAACCACCTCCCAGAGCTACAATATCAAATAACGAAGGGGTACGCACAGAACTCCAGCGCCGGAGACCACCACATCCCCAGTGCCAAATAGAAATAAAAAAGAAGGGGATCCGATCTGTCCTGGAGCCATATATGGCCCTGGGGACTGCTACTCCCGAGGGCCGGCTCCTGCTACCTCCTGAGGTGCCCCCCCTCAGAAGGCAGCTGTTTGCTTTTGCTTGGCAGGAGCTGAAAATGGTCCTGCTTGTTGGGAGCAGAGATTTGATCTGTTTCCCTACCCGCTGTCATGTCAGGCAGCTGAGACTGCAGTGGCCTTGAGGCTCCTTCACAGAACCCATCAATCACTACTATATGCCCTGCGTGGGGCCAGGGTAACCAGGACGACATGGCCAGGCCCCACAGGATGGGGTGCCGTCTCCAAAATTGGCCTAGGGAGGGGGCTCCAGGCCCCCCTTTTTTTAAAATAGAAAATATGGCCCTGAGGAGGTGGTGGTGGTATCTGGAGCCTGAGGTTTGGCCGCATGACCCCCCCCCCTAAATATTGTAAATGTATTGCCCCGGGGAGGTAGTGGTCCATGGGGACTGGGTCTGTGTGGCCCCAAAAATATTTAGTCGATAACCCCAGGGAGGTCCCAGGGGATTTCCACGTGGCTCCCCCAAATATTAATTAAATGTAACCACGTGGAGGTGTAGGTCCCTGGGGCTGGCCCAGGGGGTCTGCACGGCACCACTATTTTTAATTTGTTGCCCCTGGGGAGGTGGTGGTCCCTGTGGCCTGGTTGGGGGCCACATGAACCCCCCCATCATTTTAGCCCCGGGGAGGTGATGGTCCCTGGGTTCAGTGTGCCCCACCCCAACTTTTTTGTTAGGGTCCCCCCACCCTAGAAGTTGTGGTCCCTGGGGGTGCGTGTGCCCTTTCTACATTTTTTATTCGGTAGCCCCAGGGAGGTGGTGTGGGGCATGGGGTTGAGTGGTTATAGGGGGTTGGCCGCAGGGCTTGGCAGCCATCCTCTGCTGTGCATGGCCAAAGACCATATGCAGCGGTGGTTGGATTAACGTATAGTAATGAAAATTACTTTACGTTAAAAAAACCATATAAAATCACTGAAAAAACAAAGGTTACAGGGACATTATAGTTAGACTCACATTTTAAAAGTACAAAACCAAAGAAATTCACCTGTTATAGAGTTATCTCAAGTATTTATAACTCATTCCCTAAGGTAACTATAACTCACACCCTTGCCATACACTGCTAATTACCTGCTGAGATCTGATTGGCTGCCAACACTTCAAACAAGAAGCGTTGGCAGCCCTTTTGAGAATCGGGTTCAGTCAAGCCCCCAAAAAAAGTGTCAAAAATAAAAAAAGGGAGCAGGGTATGTATATCCTATCACACGAGCCTGGGTCCAGGGGTCCCCTTGGGACCCTGCAAGAGCTAAAAAAAACAAATTTTTAATTCACTGAGAAAACCATGGCTGGATCCGCAGATTTCTCTGAGATAAAAAATAAATAAATGAATGAGTGGTCTCCCGCATCTCTGACTTTGCCCCCCGGGGAGGCCAGGTCCCAGGGTCATTGCTGGTTTAAAAATTAAAGGAGGGGACCCATGGTGTCCCCCTACTAAGGTTTATTAAAGCCCAGGGGCTGAATATTATAGTATCGGGTGGGGGGTCCCCAAGGCAACATTGGTGAAGAATGCGTGGGGCTGTGCAGACCCCCCTGTGTCCCTGGAACCACCACCTCCCTGGGGCAAGAAAGAAAAACATAAGGGGGGGCCAGAGGCCCACCCCCCCGGCCCCTGGGATCACCACCTCCCCGGGGCTATAAAACTGTAATATGGGGGGGAGGCGCGGACACCACAAGCCCCCGAGACCACCACCTCCCAGAGCTACAATATCAAATAACGAAGGGGTACGCACAGAACTCCAGCGCCGGAGACCACCACATCCCCAGTGCCAAATAGAAATAAAAAAGAAGGGGATCCGATCTGTCCTGGAGCCATATATGGCCCTGGGGACTGCTACTCCCGAGGGCCGGCTCCTGCTACCTCCTGAGGTGCCCCCCCCTCAGAAGGCAGCTGTTTGCTTTTGCTTGGCAGGAGCTGAAAATGGTCCTGCTTGTTGGGAGCAGAGATTTGATCTGTTTCCCTACCCGCTGTCATGTCAGGCAGCTGAGACTGCAGTGGCCTTGAGGCTCCTTCACAGAACCCATCAATCACTACTATATGCCCTGCGTGGGGCCAGGGTAACCAGGACGACATGGGCAGGCCCCACAGGATGGGGTGCCGTCTCCAAAATTGGCCTAGGGAGGGGGCTCCAGGCCCCCCTTTTTTTAAAATAGAAAATATGGCCCTGAGGAGGTGGTGGTGGTATCTGGAGCCTGAGGTTTGGCCGCATGACCCCCCCCCCTAAATATTGTAAATGTATTGCCCCGGGGAGGTAGTGGTCCATGGGGACTGGGTCTGTGTGGCCCCAAAAATATTTAGTCGATAACCCCAGGGAGGTCCCAGGGGATTTCCACGTGGCTCCCCCAAATATTAATTAAATGTAACCACGTGGAGGTGGAGGTCCCTGGGGCTGGCCCAGGGGGTCTGCACGGCACCACTATTTTTAATTTGTTGCCCCTGGGGAGGTGGTGGTCCCTGTGGCCTGGTTGGGGGCCACATGACCCCCCCCATAATTTTAGCCCCGGGGAGGTGATGGTCCCTGGGTTCAGTGTGCCCCACCCCAACTTTTTTATTAGGGTCCCCCCACCCTAGAAGTTGTGGTCCCTGGGGGTGCGTGTGCCCTTTCTACATTTTTTATTCGGTAGCCCCAGGGAGGTGGTGTGGGGCATGGGGTTGAGTGGTTATAGGGGGTTGGCCGCAGGGCTTGGCAGCCATCCTCTGCTGTGCATGGCCAAAGACCATATGCAGCGGTGGTTGGATTAACGTATAGTAATGAAAATTACTTTACGTAAAAAAAAACATATAAAATCACTGAAAAAACAAAGGTTACAGGGACATTATAGTTAGACTCACATTTTAAAAGTACAAAACCAAAGAAATTCACCTGTTATAGAGTTATCTCAAGTATTTATAACTCATTCCCTAAGGTAACTATAACTCACACCCTTGCCATACACTGCTAATTACCTGCTGAGATCTGATTGGCTGCCAACACTTCAAACAAGAAGCGTTGGCAGCCCTTTTGAGAATCGGGTTCAGTCAAGCCCCCAAAAAAAGTGTCAAAAATAAAAAAAGGGAGCAGGGTATGTATATCCTATCACACGAGCCTGGGTCCAGGGGTCCCCTTGGGACCCTGCAAGAGCTAAAAAAAACAAATTTTTTATTCACTGAGAAAACCATGGCTGGATCCGCAGATTTCTCTGAGATAAAAAATAAATAAATGAATGAGTGGTCTCCCGCATCTCTGACTTTGCCCCCCGGGGAGGCCAGGTCCCAGGGTCATTGCTGGTTTAAAAATTAAAGGAGGGGACCCATGGTGTCCCCCTACTAAGGTTTATTAAAGCCCAGGGGCTGAATATTATAGTATCGGGTGGGGGGTCCCCAAGGCAACATTGGTGAAGAATGCGTGGGGCTGTGCAGACCCCCCTGTGTCCCTGGAACCACCACCTCCCTGGGGCAAGAAAGAAAAACATAAGGGGGGGCCAGAGGCCCACCCCCCCGGCCCCTGGGATCACCACCTCCCCGGGGCTATAAAACTGTAATATGGGGGGGAGGCGCGGACACCACAAGCCCCCGAGACCACCACCTCCCAGAGCTACAATATCAAATAACGAAGGGGTACGCACAGAACTCCAGCGCCGGAGACCACCACATCCCCAGTGCCAAATAGAAATAAAAAAGAAGGGGATCCGATCTGTCCTGGAGCCATATATGGCCCTGGGGACTGCTACTCCCGAGGGCCGGCTCCTGCTACCTCCTGAGGTGCCCCCCCCTCAGAAGGCAGCTGTTTGCTTTTGCTTGGCAGGAGCTGAAAATGGTCCTGCTTGTTGGGAGCAGAGATTTGATCTGTTTCCCTACCCGCTGTCATGTCAGGCAGCTGAGACTGCAGTGGCCTTGAGGCTCCTTCACAGAACCCATCAATCACTACTATATGCCCTGCGTGGGGCCAGGGTAACCAGGACGACATGGGCAGGCCCCACAGGATGGGGTGCCGTCTCCAAAATTGGCCTAGGGAGGGGGCTCCAGGCCCCCCTTTTTTTAAAATAGAAAATATGGCCCTGAGGAGGTGGTGGTGGTATCTGGAGCCTGAGGTTTGGCCGCATGACCCCCCCCCCTAAATATTGTAAATGTATTGCCCCGGGGAGGTAGTGGTCCATGGGGACTGGGTCTGTGTGGCCCCAAAAATATTTAGTCGATAACCCCAGGGAGGTCCCAGGGGATTTCCACGTGGCTCCCCCAAATATTAATTAAATGTAACCACGTGGAGGTGGAGGTCCCTGGGGCTGGCCCAGGGGGTCTGCACGGCACCACTATTTTTAATTTGTTGCCCCTGGGGAGGTGGTGGTCCCTGTGGCCTGGTTGGGGGCCACATGACCCCCCCCATAATTTTAGCCCCGGGGAGGTGATGGTCCCTGGGTTCAGTGTGCCCCACCCCAACTTTTTTATTAGGGTCCCCCCACCCTAGAAGTTGTGGTCCCTGGGGGTGCGTGTGCCCTTTCTACATTTTTTATTCGGTAGCCCCAGGGAGGTGGTGTGGGGCATGGGGTTGAGTGGTTATAGGGGGTTGGCCGCAGGGCTTGGCAGCCATCCTCTGCTGTGCATGGCCAAAGACCATATGCAGCGGTGGTTGGATTAACGTATAGTAATGAAAATTACTTTACGTAAAAAAAAACATATAAAATCACTGAAAAAACAAAGGTTACAGGGACATTATAGTTAGACTCACATTTTAAAAGTACAAAACCAAAGAAATTCACCTGTTATAGAGTTATCTCAAGTATTTATAACTCATTCCCTAAGGTAACTATAACTCACACCCTTGCCATACACTGCTAATTACCTGCTGAGATCTGATTGGCTGCCAACACTTCAAACAAGAAGCGTTGGCAGCCCTTTTGAGAATCGGGTTCAGTCAAGCCCCCAAAAAAAGTGTCAAAAATAAAAAAAGGGAGCAGGGTATGTATATCCTATCACACGAGCCTGGGTCCAGGGGTCCCCTTGGGACCCTGCAAGAGCTAAAAAGTATTTTTTTTAATTCACTGAGAAAACCATGGCTGGATCTGCAGATTTCTCTGAGATAAAAAATAAATAAATGAATGAGTGGTCTCCAGCGTCTCTGACTTTGCCCCCGGGGAGGCCAGGCCCCAGGGTCATTGCTGGTTTCAAAATTAAAGGAGGGAACCCATGGTGTCCCCCTCCTAAGGCTTATTAAAGCCCAGGGGCTGCATATTATACTAACGGGTGGGGGGTCCCAGGGGCAACATTGGTGAAGTATGCATGGGGCTGTGCAGACCCCCCTGTGTCCCTGGAACCACCACCTCCCCGGGGCAAGAAAGAAAAAAATAAGGGAGGCCAGAGGACCCCCCACCCCATGGGATCACCACCTCCCGGGGCTACAATACTGTAATATGGGGGGGAGGCACGGACGCCAGAAGCCCCCGAGACCACCACCTCCTAGAGATACAATATCAAATAACAAGGAGGTCCACACGGAACTCCAGCCCTGGAGACCACCACATCCCCAGTGCCAAATAGAAATAAAAAAGAAGGGGATCCGACCTCTCCTGGAGCCATATATGGCCCTTGGGCTGCTACTCCCCAAGGCCGGCTCCTGCTACCTCCTGAGGTGCCCCCCAGCTGTTTGCTTTTCCTTGGCAGGAGCTGAAAATGGTCCTGCTTGTTGGGAGCAGAGATTTAATCTGTTTCCCTTCCCGCTGTCATGTCAGGCGGCTGAGACTGCAGTGGCCTTGAGGCTCATTCACAGAACCCATCAATCACTACTATATGCCCTGCGTGGGGCCAGGGTAACCAGGACGACACGGCCGGGCCCCACAGGATGGGGTGCCGTCTCCAAAATTGGCCTAGGGAGGGGGCTGCAGGCCCCCTTTTTAAAAAAAAAATAGAAAATATGGCCCTGAGGAGGTGGTGGTCTCTGGGGCCTGAGGTTTGGCCGCATGCCCCCCCCCCTAAATATTGTAAATGTATTGCCCTGGGGAGGTGGTGGTCCATGGGGACTGGGTCTGTGTGGCCCCAAAAATATTTAGTCGATAACCCCAGGAAGGTCCCAGGGGATGTCCACGTGTCTCCCCCAAATATTAATTAAATGTAGCCATGTGGAGGTGGTGGTCCCCGGGACCGGCCCTGGGGGTCTGCACTGCACCACTATTTTTTATTTGTTGCCCCTGGGGACGTGGTGGTCCCTGTGGCCTGGTTGGGGGCCACATGACCCCCCAACATTTTAGCCCCGGGGAGGTGATGGTCCCTCGGGTTCAGTGTGCCCCACCCCAACTTTTTTATTAGGGACCCCCCACCCCCGAGAAACTGTGGGCCCTGGGGGTGCGTGTGCCCTTTCTAAAAATTTTATTCGGCAGCCCCAGGGAGGTGGTGTGGGGCATGGGGTTGAGTGGTTATAGGGGGTTGGCAGCAGGGCCTGGCAGCCATCCTCCGCTGTGCATGGCCAAAGACCACATGCAGCGGTGGTTGGATTAACGTATAGTAATGAAAATTACTTTATGTTAAAAAAAAAAAACATAGAAATTCACTGAAAAAAAACAAAGGTTACATGGAAGTTTTAGTTAGGAAATAGAATTACAAAAAACACAGAAATTCAGTTTAAAATACAAGGGACGTAATAGTTTGGCTCACGTTTTAAACACACAAAACCACTGAAATTCAGCTGTTATAGTTATTTCAATTAACTATAACTCACGCCCTCACTATCCACTGCTAATTACCCCACATATTACAGCACTCATAACATCTTTGACCTCATAAATAATAGCAATGTAATATTTGTAGTCACATTTTTTAGGGAAAAACTTTGCATGGCAGGGGCGTGAGTTATGGTCACCTTAGGGCACTTTAAACTGGTGATATGGGATAGCTTGAAGCCGGACTGGGAAATATCATATCCGCTGCGGTTCTATGTTTTACAGTTTTTCGTGATCTGGGATTTCCAGGTCTCGGAGTCTGTAAGTCTAACCCCTAGGTAAATAAATTCAACACCCTCTCTAAGACCTTCCCATCTAGGGATTCACTTCCCTTTATTTGTTTCCCCAGAGTTAAACACCATATATCTGGTTTTAGCTCCATTTATTTCCAACCCATGGTTCTTGCAGAATCTGTCGCACTTCTCTATGAGGGAACTTGTCCCCTGAGGTATTTAATGAAGAAGGAGAATGTCCTCAGCAAATAAGAGACCTGGGACGTCTAAGGAACAGTTCTGGGTGAGTCATTTTCAGTCTCTCACGTAAATTTTACAACCAGTAATAAACAGCAAGAAAAGGGTTGGAGCCACGACACAGCCTTGGCGGACTCCACTTCTTATTAAGATATCCTATGTAGTCTCCACATTGGCACCCATCTTACTTCATCAAAATTAACTGTATAAAGCTGTTCGATCAAGTAAAGAAAGCCAGGTGGAACCCCCTCTTTAGACAGGACCTCCCACAGTCTCGTCCTCGGGATTAAATCAAATGCTGCTCATAGGTCAACTACAGAAACAGGTGTCTCACTCTATATCAACTGTTTTCCATTTGAAAGTAAAGAAACAGAGCACCTGGTCTAATGCACTAATGTTGGCTTTAAACCCTGCTCAGATATGGGTAAGCACCTTTGTTTTCAGTAATCCACTCGCTAAGCTTAGCTAAAGTTTATGTACAGTATACCTTTTGAATGTTGTCAATAAGGCTTGTGGGACAATAATTAGATGTTATACTTCTAGACCCCTTCTTAAATATCATTATGATTTCCGCTCCCTTCCTAGAAGTGATAATTGGGGATTCTGCAGCTATAGCATTTGACAGCTTGTTTATGTAAGGTCCCTATACTGTCAGCTCAGAACAGAACAAATCTATGGGAACTATCTAAGACCAGGGCGTTTCTGGGTTTCTGAACAGTTGTAGCATTTAAAGTCTCTTCCATTGTAAATTCAATCTTCTCTGTGTCGAATGCCACACTTGCGTTAAAGATTTTTGGCAATATTTCATCAAACTCCTCTTTGCTTCTAGGTTCAGAGTAAAGAAATGAAAAATATTTTACTCATTCTCCGGGCTGAATATGAATTTCTGGTCTAGTAGGATCCATACACCTTCCATGGGTAACTAGGTGCCAAAAGTTCCTGCGGTCTTTCTTTCTAATCATTTCTAATAGCTCTTCCCATATTTGTGCTAAGCATTTTTGATCGTTTGTTTATGTGTGTGCCTACACTCAATTATGCCACTCCTTACTCCTCTTTTAGGGCTAGGATTAATACAGATTGTGCCTCCTTGAAATCTTGATGAAACCATTCTTGAGTCTTGGTAATAGTTTTTTTTTTTAATCCCTTCTCTTTTGAAAAGTTGTCTTAACTTGGAGAAATATTCCTTGTGTGCATTCACAAATTGGAAGATTGTGAAAGTGTGGTCCCTTCACAGGGAAAAGGTTGTAACCAGTGTGTTCTAAATGGCTTATATATAATTCACGGAATTAGCAATATCTGCCCATTTTACATGTCTTCTGTTGTTAGACAGGACAGGGGTTTCCATGGAAAGGACATCAAGATTTGTCAGGTCTCTAGTCTGAGACCCCTTGAGTTCTAATAAAAAGGGATCATGATCGCTCTCTATCCTTTCAATGACCTTCATATCCGCCATGTGATACCAAATTCAAAGGTCAATTACAATGTAATCAATATTGTTTGTATAGTTGCATCTTCTAAAGGCTGGCTTGACACTGATCAGAGTGAGAGCGCCAATTACAGGCTCTTACACCATAGGTGACTGTCAGCTCTACCATTTGAAGGGCTGCTGCACTCCTCTTTCTCGCAGGGTTAAGCAGGGAAGGTATTCTCCAAGGCTCATCATCTTTTTTTGTTAAGTCTGTCAAGAGGTCATAAGGCTTGAAGCAAGTGTTAAAATCCCCAATCAGATTCACATGATGGCTTCACAGTAAACTTTAAGAATACTGTCCAAAGATGTTAACGTCAAGGATGCTACCTCTATTATATATATATACACACTAGGAGATAAGGCTCCCCCTCTTTTGGTGACAACCTTAAACAAGTAAGCCTTGGGATGTTATATCATTTAACTTGACAGGACAATATGAGGATATATTTACCCAGATAATTAGCTCCCTGATGGCCTACCCACCCAATATATTTTAGTCTCTATACTACATGTGATAAAGCCTAACTTATGTATTCAGCTGGTTGCTCAACTCTCTTGGAAAATGCACAGGTAAAAATCATCTGTAAATTGCCCCCAATCATTATCAGCTAGCTTTGATTTAAAACCCATATGTTCCAATTCAGTAATCTGATGTATTCCCTACTTTTCTGATTACTGCCAATCTCAATCACGTAAGACTTTATATTCTCAGTGATTGAATTAGGTAAGGCAAGCTATTTTTCTGAAAATTGAGTGATAGATATAGCATCTACTTGGTCGACATGAGAGCCGACTTGGCCAGTACTTGAAGAATCTCTATCCTCCCTGCTTATATGAAGAGTAGAAGAAAGTGAATCTACATAACAGTATCTCTGCCTGCATGCATTTTATAAAGGGCCTTGGTGTACCTTAGTAGGACAACCTTTCTGCATTATTGTCTTTTGAAAAGCACTAGGTAGTGCACGCTTGAATTGATTCTCAGAACCCTGGTGGGGGGGGGAAGCATGCAGGTCTAACATGATTAAGCTCTCTGCAAAACTATTATTGATTAATGTAATTTCTATGCAATCTCATTTTTCTTCATCGGCCTTATGACATTTTATGAAGACAAAGGCCCTCATTACAACCTTGGTGGGCGGAGGAGGCCACCGGCCAAGGTTTGACCACTGGGCGGCCACCTATGTGGCCGCAATCCCGCTGGCCGCATTATGATATCCCCGCTGGGCAGGCGGGCAAAAACAGAGTTTCCACCCGCCGGCCCAGCGGGGATGTCGGCGGTAACACTGGAGCCGGCTCCTAATAGAGACGGCGGTGTTGCAGCCGTGCGATGTGTGCAGCTGCACCCGTCGCGGGGTGGGGCTGTGCCTGGGGGCCTCTGCACTGCCCAGGGGCCCCGCAACTCCCCTTCCCGCCAGCCTTTCCATGGCAGTCTCTACCGCCATGGACAGGCTGGCGGGAAGGAGAGTCGTAATTCCCTGCGCGCTGCCCTGGCGGATTAAAACCGCCAGGACAACCATGGCGGGAAACCGCCGGTCCCGCCGGTGCGACCGCGGTGCGACCGCAGCGCTACCGCTGCGGTCGTAATACGGCAGATTGTACCGCCAGCCTGTTGGCGGTACAATTGCCAAAACAGCCCTGGTGGTCTTTGACCACCAGGGTTGTAATGAGGCCCAAAGTCTGAGATGACTATTGAATTGAAATGTCTAACATTACATATCCATTGAGCTACTTTGTTTTTTAAATACATTCTACTTTCAGTAGTGGCCCTGGATAGCTTGGGGACCTTAGCCATGTACAATGACTTCCTTTATTGGGCAAATGGTGCACATGAATATCGTAACTAGTGGCTGGAAATACCATCAAAGGCAGACCACTGTTAAGGAGGAGTTTTAGGACACAGACCGAGGCCCCCAGGATTACTGAATACATGAGATGGCTTCCTTGCATTAAAGTTGTAATTAATCTCTCCTACATGATAAGGATATTGCAATCCCAGTATCAGGGTTAACAGTATCCACTTTGAGTACAGATGAGACCACAGCACCCATAAAGTTCAATAACATATAGTGCGACAGTAAGAGCCGATATAGAAGGTCCAAATTGTACATAACAGGAGTCTTCTTGATGTTCCAAAGGATGGTTTATTTAGTTCAGTAAGACACAGCCAACACGTGTTTCGTCACACAGTGAAGAATACTTTTTGGATTTTATTTTATGTTGATATGTATGTGTTACCGGAGTCCACAATACCCCAAATACAGAGTCCTGTTCCAGAATGACCCTATTGATTACAAACAATTGTAAACCCTTATCCCAGTAGTAACACAATATGGAACGGATCGCCTCTTCTCTTCTGTCACTAGTTTATTGAATTAGCTTTACATTCATTTTTGCAAAATTCCAGTTAAAATATATTATGGTGGCCTATGTGGCCACAATCCCGCCGGCCGCATTATGATATCCCCGCTGGGCAGGCGGGCAAAAACAGAGTTTCCACCCGCCGGCCCAGCGGGGATGTCGGCCGTAACACTGGAGCCGGCTCCTAATAGAGACGGCGGTGTTACGGCGGTGTTGCGGCCGTGCGACGTGTGCAGCTGCACCCGTCGCGGGGTGGGGCTGTGCCTGGGGGCCTCTGCACTGCCCATGCAAAGTGCATGGGCAGTGCAGGGGCCCCGCAACTCCCCTTCCCGCCAGCCTTTCCATGGCAGTCTCTACCGCCATGGACAGGCTGGCAGGAAGGAGAGTTGTAATCCCCTGGGCAGAGCTGCAAGCAGCGCTGCCCTGGCGAATTAAAACTGCCAGGACAACCATGGTGGGAAACCGCCGGTCCCGCCGGTGCGACCGCGGCACTACCGCTGCGGTTATAATACGGCAGATTGTACCGCCAGCCTGTTGGCGGTACAATTGCCAAAACAGCCCTCGCGGTCTTTGACCACCAGGTTTGTAATGAGGCCCAAAGTCTGAGATGACTATTGAATTGAAATGTCTAACATTACATATCCATTGAGCTACTTTGTTTTTTAAATACATTCTACTTTCAGTAGTGGCCCTGGATAGCTTGGGGACCTTAGCCATGTACAATGACTTCCTTTATTGGGCAAATGGGGCACATGAATAACGTAACTAGTGGCTGGAAATACCATCAAAGGCAGACCACTGTTAAGGAGGAGTTTTAGGACACAGACCGAGGCCCCCAGGATTACTGAATACATGAGATGGCTTCCTTGCATTAAAGTTGTAATTAATCTCTCCTACATGATAAGGATATTGCAATCCCAGTATCAGGGTTAACAGTATCCACTTTGAGTACAGATGAGACCACAGCACCCATAAAGTTCAATAACATATAGTGCGACAGTAAGAGCCGGTATAGAAGGTCCAAATTGTACATAACAGGAGTCTTCTTGATGTTCCAAAGGATGGTTTATTTAGTTCAGTAAGACACAGCCAACACGTGTTTCGTCACACAGTGAAGATACTTTTTGGATTTTATTTTATGTTGATATGTATGTGTTACCGGAGTCCACAATACCCCAAATACAGACTCCTGTTCCAGAATGACCCTATTGATTACAAACAATTGTAAACCCTTATCCCAGTAGTAACACAATATGGAATGGATCGCCTCTTCTCTTCTGTCACTAGTTTATTGAATTAGCTTTACATTCATTTTTGCAAAATTCCAGTTAAAATATATTATGGTGGTCATTACAACCCTGGCGGTCGGTGTTAAAGCGGCGGTAAGACCGCGAACAGGCCGGCGGTAAAAAAACTTGCAATTGCGACAGTGGCGGAAACCGCCAACAAAGACAGCCACTTTAACACTCCGACCCCCACGGCGGTACAGACAAACAGCTTTGCGGTCACCGCCAACAGACAGTCGGAAGACAAAGTAACGCCCACAGTATCACAACCTACCAATCCACCACCTTTTCCGGGGCGGATTCACCGCGGATAAAAACACGGCGGAAACAGGATTTTGAAGGGAAAACGCTCACCTCTACACACCCCACGAGGAACCAGGACACCATGAAGCCGGAACTCCAAATTCTACCTGCGATAGTCTTCCTGCTCCTCTACCAGGAGCACGAACGCCGGCGGCGGCGACCATGGTGAGTACTGCACCTACGACACAGGGGAGGGGGAGGGAAAAAACAGGGACACATACACGCAACCCCCCCACCCCCACCCTCACCCACTACAACACACACACTAATACATAATTATACATGATAGTTACACCCCCCAACCCCCCGGAAGAATGCAAAGACAAAAGAAAATGAGTGTAACCATTGTAATATATTAAAACCAAGTACGCAAAAATATATATATATACAGCATAAACAAAATATACACCAAGCTTAGTAGTCCAGGTAGTGCTCCAATGAAGTCTGTGGAACACTGGGCCCACACGGTATGGGTGAGGCCTACACAAGATCCCCGACCATGACAGAGAGAACACTGCAGGGGCATCAGAAAGCAAGAAAACAGGCACCTCAGGGGGAGGGAAAGGGGGGGCACCTCAGCCGGTTGAGTGCACTACGTGAAATCCACGAGAGGGCCACATGCCCACTGTTACATCCTGGGGAGTGCAAAGCCACAGTCTCTCAAGTCTCTACAGTGGGTGGGTTGCCCACTGTTCCATCCTGGGGAGTGCAAAGCCACAGTCTCTCAAGTCTCTACAGTGGGTGGATTGCCCACTGTTCCATCCTGGGGAGTGCAAAGCCACAGTCTCTCTAGCGGATGACAGTGTCCACTGGTTCTGGAGGGGGCATGGTACCCAGAGTGCTTCATCCTGCTAAGGACAGAGGTAGTGGATGTATCTCTCCACTGGTTCTGGAGGGGACATGGTGCCCAGAGTGCTTCATACTGCTAAGGACAGAGGTAGTGGATGACAGTCTCCACTGGTTCTGGAGGGGGCATGGTGCCCAGAGTGCTTCACCCTGCTAAGGACAGAGGTAGTGGATGACAGTCTCCACTGGTTCTGGAGGGGGCATGGTGCCCAGAGTGCTTCATCCTGCTTGTGACGGACTCAGTAGCGTCAGTGACCTTGGCGCTCATGGGCCAGCGGTGCTTGAGATGGCAGTGCCCTGTTCAGCGGTGCTTGGAGCAGCAGTGCCCTGTTCAGCGGTGCTTGAGGCGGCGGTGCCCTGTTCAGCGGTGCTTGAGGCGGTGGTGCTCTGTTCAGCGGTGCTTGGAGTGGAGGTGCCCTGTTCAGCGGTGCTTGGAGTGGCGGTGCCCTGTTCAGCGGTGCTTGGAGTGGCGGTGCCCTGTTCAGCGGTGCTTGAGGCGGCGGTGCCCTGTTCAGCGGTGCTTGAGGCGGCGGTGGCCTGTTAAGCGGTGCTTGAGGCGGCGGTGGCCTGTTCAGCGGTGCTTGAGGCGGCGGTGGCCTGTTCAGCGGTACTTGGAGTGGTCGTGCCCTGTTCAGCGGTGCTTGAGGCAGCGGTGCCCTGTTCAGTGGTGCTTGAGGCGGCGGGCTCCTTTGCAGTGACTCAGCTGCTGGCGGTCCTCTCTGTCACAGCGGGGCTTGTGCTGGCAGTCCTCTCTGTCCCAGCGGGGCTCGTGCTGGCAGTCCTCTCTGTCCCAGCGGGGCTTGTACTGGCTGTCCTCTCTGTCCCAGCGGGGCTTGTGCTGGCGATCCTCTCTGTCCCAGCGGGGTTTGTGCTGGCGGTCCTCTCTGTCCCAGCGGGGCTTGTGCTGGCGGTCCTCTCTGTCCCAGCAGGGATGATGGCGTTGGCCTCCTGGCCAGCGGGGATGATGGCTGTGGCCTCCTGGCCAGCAGGATGATAGCGGTGGCCTCCTGGGCAGCGGGGATGATGGCGGTGGCATCCTGGCCAGCGGGGATGATGGCTGTGTCCTCCTGGGCAGCGGGGTTGATGCTGCTCTTCCCAGACTTTCTTGGTTTCTTGTGGCCCTTCCCACCTTGGAAGGTGTCGCAGTTGACTCCACACTCCCACCGGGACCCCTGGGAGCGGCTTTGGTGGCTGGAGTCTTCCCCCTCTCCCGCTGGGCACTGGCTAACTTTTTATGCTTGACAGGTGGGGGACTGTCCGTGCTGTGGCTCCATGCCACACTGGCTGCCCTGGTGGCCGGTGCACTCCAGATTCCTGTGACTACAGGCACCACTGGTCCCGGAGATGTTGTGGCTGAGGTGCTAGTTCGGGACCTAGGAGACGGACGGGGTGGGGGAGGTGTGGGAAAGAGGTCAAGGTTGGACAGGAAAAGTTTTTGGGAGACACTGGGACGGGTAGCTGGAGGGGGTTTGGGAGTGGAGGAAGAGGTTGTGGTTGTAGGAGGTGTTCGTTTGCTGACTTTGGGTGAAGGTGCATGGTCTGGAGGCTGTCGTGAGGTGGATGGCTGTTGGGTGGGTGTGTTCCTGCGTTTGTGTATCTTGGGAGGTGGCGTCACAGACACACTGGGAGAGGACACAGGGGACGTGTGAATGGTAGTGGGGATGGTGACTGCGCGTGAGCGGGGTGTGGTGGTGGGTGTGCTGGTGATGGCAGTAGTGGCTGTAGATGTAGTGCATGCAGGTGTGAGTGTAGACAAGACTGGGAGGGAGGAGGGAGACGAGGGGGACACAGTGGAGGCAGTGGATATTGGTGTGTCTGCATGTGTGTGATGCTTGCGTGAGTGCCTGTGGGATGTGTGGTCCTTATGTTTGCCAGAGCTTCCCTTGTGTGTTGAGGTGTGTGCATGCTGGTCTGTAGGTGTGCTTGTGATAGGCTGGGGTACAGGGGAGTGGGGCTGGGTGGATGAAGTTGGAGGGGGGAGGCTAGAGACAGGGACGATGGCTGCCATCAGTGCTGAGGCCAGAGTCTGAAAAGCTTGCTGAAGGGCCGCCTGACCAGAATGAATGCCCTTCAGGAATGCATTGGTTTGTTGCAACTGCCTTTCTACATCCTGGATGGCATTCAAAATGGTAGACTGCCCAACAGTGAGGGACCTGAGGAGGTCAATGGCCTCCTCACTGAGGGCAGCAGGGGTGACTGGGGCAGGGGATGAGGTGCCTGGGCCGAAGGTGATGCCCACCCTCCCCGGTGAGCGGGCACGAGGAAAAGGCTGAGGGGCTGCTGGGAGGGCGGTGCTGGTAGGGGGTTGACGGCTGTACCTGTAGATGGGGGGGCACAGATGTTGCCGCCACCACAAGGGAGCTCCCATCAGAGGACGAGTCCGTGTCGCTGGTGTCAGCTCCTGTCCCCGCCGTGGAGTTCCCCTCGCCCTCCGTCCCACTGGTGAAGTCCGAGTCCGTAGTGTGGCCAACCATGGCCATGTGGGATGCAGCCCCCTCGTGCTCCGGTGCCACTGCTCCTCCGCCTGATGATGCTAATGCACACAAGAACAGGGAGACCACAAAAAGGGGGTGGACGACAGAAGAAAGACATGTTGAGTGCATACATTACCGCTAGCGTTGGCGGACACGACAGACACAGAAACCCCCTGCATTACGCCACGCTCTTGGGCTCCACTGTTCAATCACTTGGAAATGGCCTACTAGGCTATGGACGACATCTGCACACATGGATGACACAGGGGCATGACTAGGTGTACTTGGCACTCTACAGAGGTGGGGTGGGGTGCCACACGGCCTGCCTTATGGAGGGACCATGCCTACGAAACTCACCCTGGCCTAGGGAAACCCACAGCCCACCTCCCCCACCCAGACACCTCCACTGTGCGCAAAATCAGCAGGATGAGGGTGTACTCACCCCCTTGTGGCTGATGTGATGCCCTCAAGCACCCATCCAACTCCGGGTACGCCACCGCCAGGATCCGGAACATCAGGGGGGTCATGGTGCGACAGGCACCCCTCCCACATTGGGAGGCCATCCCCAGCTGAGCCTCCGCCGTCTTCTTGCTCCAGCGGCGAATGTCCTCCCATCTTTTCTGGCAGTGGGTGCTCCGTCTGTGGTAGACCCCCAGGGTCCGGACGTCCTTGGTGATGGCACGCCAAATATCTTTTTTCTGGTGGGCGCTGATCTACATGAATTGTACAGGGGGAAGAGAAACTTATTACCAACTGCACCGTCAGTCGTTGGCCCCCATCCCTACCCTTGCCATGTGGCACATGCACTCACCGTCGTTTCATGCATGCCGCCATCTCCCCCCCTTCTTACATCCACCCCACTCCACACAGGCATAGCCCATACAGCATGCTCCCAGTGTACTTACCTGTTTGTCTGGAGGACCGTAGAGTAGCGTGTACTGGGGGAGGACCCCGTCCACGAGTTTCTCCAACTCCTCCGATGTGAAGGCAGGGGCCCTTTCCCCAGACACTCGAGCCATTGTCTCTTCCAGACCGAGGTCACAGCAGCACTTGCAGTGTAGGTCATCTCCTGTTGAAGATCAGGTATCGAGCGATTGAACAGATAGAAAATGGCAGTCACATCCACAGCGGTGTGTACCGTCAGCGCCAGTGTACATCGTCATTGGCTCCTTGGAGCCATACGGTCCAATGTTAACCAATGCAGCATTGCGCCGAGGTCTTTGACCACCTACCGCAACGGTGTACAACGCCAGCGCAGTTACCTCACATCCCATTGTCCCACTTTAGAGGTCAGGCAGCCGCCATGCCAGGGGCCCACATGGCTTCATTTTTAACTGCGTCACACATACCTAGGGCTAGACTCAACACACATAGAGGCCACTTTTTGGATTATGATATTCGTGTTCTGTGTAAGCTGTGGGTACATACCTCTGAGTTAGTTGACTCTGTGCTCGCTGTTGTCCTTCATAGGCACCGTCCGCTGGGACATGTGAGGAGATGGCGGCATCCTCCGGTGTACCGACCGTTGGTGGACCTGTCGACAATGGAGGAAAGACATGTGATCATCACCTACAGGCTTGACCGTGCCACAATCCAGGAACTGTGTACCCAGCTGGAGCCAGACCTGATGTCAGCTATCCGCCATCCCACAGGAATCCCCCCTCAAGTGCAGGTGCTGTCAGTGCTCCATTTCCTTGCAAGTGTGTCATTTCAAACAACAGTGGCCATAGCATCAGGGATGTCCCAGCCTATGTTTTCCAACGTGTTGTCCAGAGTGTTTTCTGCCCTGCTGAAACACATGCGGAGCTGCATCGTTTTCCCTCAGGTGGAGGATTTGCCTACAGTGAAATGTGATTTATATGCCCTGGGACATATCCCCAACATCATAGGTGCCATTGATGGGACCCATGTGGCTTTGGTTCCCCCCGCAGGAGTGAACAGGTGTACAGAAACCGGAAGAGTTACCATTCCATGAATGTACAGATGGTATGTTTGGCAGACCAGTACATCTCCCATGTTAATGCCAAGTTCCCTGGCTCAGTGCATGATGCCTACATCCTGCGGAATAGCAGCATCCCTGATGTGATGGGTCAACTCCAGAGGCCCCGTGTGTGGCTATTAGGTGAGCACATGGAAGCAAGACAGTGGGAATGGTTGTCTGGGTCTGGGGATATCCCTACAGGTTAATGTGTGTCTAACAGTTGTCCCTCGCCATTTGCAGGTGACTCTGGTTACCTCAACCTGTCATGGCTACTGACCCCAGTGAGGAATCCCAGGACAAGGGCAGAGGAACGCTACAATGAGGCCCATGGGCGAACACGGCGGATAATCGAGCGGACCTTCGGCCTCCTGAAGGCCAGGTTCCGGTGCCTCCATATGACAGGTGGATCCCTATTCTACTCACCAAAGAAGGTGTGCCAGATCATCGTGGCCTGCTGTATGCTTCACAACTTAGCTTTGCGACAACAGGTGCCTTTTCTGCAGGAGGATGGTCCAGATGGCGGTGTTGTTGCAGCTGTGGAGCCTGTGGACAGTGAAGACGAGGAAGCAGAAGAAGAAGACATGAACAACAGGGACTCAGTGATCCAGCAATATTTCCAGTGAAACACAGGTAAGAATACAAACCTGCCTACTACATGTACTTAAACACTACTACCTCTCTACTGTCTGTCGTTTTCACCCAGTGTATGGTCACTGAGTTGTCACTTTCCCTTATGATTTCACAGATGTGGGTCCCACAGTGTGACATCTGCTTTGTTTCCTCATCGACTACAACTGTTTGACATAGGTATGTTGACATTACAAATGAAAGAGCTTTTTGACACTGTAATTGCTAATACACTATTCCGAAATCACAGACTGACTCCAGATTGTTTTGTGCTTTAAGAGTTTATTTTATTGCTCAATATTGGAGGAGGTAGCAAAATGGTGAGGGGTGATGGTGGAGGAATGTCCATGGCAGAGTCCAGTCTATTAGTCTCACAGGTGCATTGCCCAAATGGGCATAGGAAGTGGAGCTGGGGCAGTTTAAGGATGGACAGGGTGACAAAGTGGGACAGAAGGATGACATTCAGGGTGGTATAATTTCTTGGCGGGGGTCTTGGCATCGTTCTCTATCTTTGTCCTGGATCTCAGGGACCGTTTGCAAGGTGGTTCTCCCTCTGCAGGGGGTGGGGTGCTGGTGTGGTGGTCCTGTGGCGGTGCCTCCTGTCCACTAGCGCCGGCGGAGGTGGTGGGCAGTTCATCGTCCAGGCTAGTGTCAGGGGCCCCTTGTAGTGCCACAGTGTCCCTCCTGGTGTTGAGTACTTCCTTCAGCACCCCTACGATGGTGCCCAAGGTGGAATTGATGGCTCTGAGTTCCTCCCTAAAGCCCAAATACTGTTCCTCCTGCAGGCGCTGGGTCTCCTGAAACTTGGCCTGTACCATTGCCATCGTCTCCTGGGAGAGGTGGTAGGCTACCATGATGTTGGAGAGGGCTGCATGGAGAGTGGGTTCCCTTGGCCTGTCCTCCCCCGTCGCACAGCAGCCTTCCAGTTCCCTTGTGTTCCTGGGCCTCCGTTCCCTGGACCGTGTGCCCACTGCCACTGCCCCCAGGTCCCTGTTGTTGTTGGGGTGGTGGGTTATCCTGGGTTCCCTGTAATGGTGGACACACTGCTGATTGACGTGTCCTGGGGACAGAGGTATGGGCCTGCTGGATGGGTGCTGTGCTGGTGTTTCCAGAGGGGGGAAGCTCTGTAGTGGCCTGTGACTGTGTGATGGGAACCGACTGTCCCGAGGTCCCCGATGGGCCGGGCTGATCATCTAGATCCAGTTGGACAGAGGTGCTGTCATCACTGTGGGCCTTTTCTGTTGGTGGTGTGGACATGTGTGGACCCTCCTGTCCGGTGACGTTGGGTAGGGGTCATGCAGGAGTATAAAAGGATATTTATTACATCTGTGTGTGCCATGGTGTGCAATGGATGGGTGACCGTGTACCCCAGTGCTTGCATTCCTGTGTGGGACCTTGTGTGATGATGGTTTAGGGGGGTGTATGGGTATGTGCAGTGGACATGCTTTAGTGATGGGTGTCCATGCTTTGTTGTTGCATGCAGGGCTTGATGTTAGGATGTGTGGTTTGTGATGTTGGGACATTTGTGAGGAGTTAGAGTGATGTGGGTTAGGGTGAGGGTGGGGATATGTGATGGCATGCAGGTAGGGTGGGGGATGTAATAGTTAAGATTTGACTTACCAGAGTCCATTCCTCCAGCTACTCCTGCGAGGCCCTCAGGATGCAGAATCGCCAAGACCTGCTCCTCCCATGTTGTTAGTTGTGGGGAAGGAGGTGGGGGGCCGCCGACAGTCCGCTGAACCGCAAGGTGGTGTCTTGAGACCACGGAACGCACCTTCCCCCGTAGGTCGTTCCACCTCTTCCTGATGTCATCCCGATTTCTTGGGTGCTGTCCCACTGCGTTGACCCTGTCCACTATTCTGCGCCATAGCTCCATCTTCCAGCTATGGAGGTGTGCTGCACCTGTGATCCGAATAGCTGTGGCTCTACCCAGACGATTTCCTCCACCATGACCCTGAGCTCCTCCTCCGAGAACCTGGGGTGTCTTTGACGTGCCATGGGGTGGTGTGGGTGATGTGTGGGGTGGTGTGTGTACTGATAAGTGTGCTGATATGTAGTGGGGTGTTGTGTGAGGTGCGTGGAAGTTATGTGGGTGATGGTGTTGTGTGCCTGTGGATGCTAGTATTGTTGATGGTGGTGTCTCTCTGTGTGCTTCTTTCTCAATTGTGGTCGTAGGGGTTTGTGGGTGATGTGGGTGTGTGTTTTATATTGTATTGGGTGTGTGGGAGTGGCGTGTGTATGTGTATCAGGTGTGTGTATTTCGAATTGTCCAATGTGGCTGTGTTTTGTAAGTGTGTGTGTATTTTGAGTGCGGCGGTGTGTACCGCCAATGGAATACCGCGGCTGAAAGACCGCCGCGTGGATTCGTGTGTCGTGATAGTGTGGGCGTATTTCTGTTGGTGTGACGGTGGAGGTTTTGTTTTAGCCAGTTTATCACTGACTTTTCGTGTTCCGGACTTGTGTGGGTGTCTGAATATTGCCGGATTCAGAGCTGTGGGTGATAATAGCTGTGGCGGAATTCCGCGGCCGCGACGGTGTGTTGGCGGTCTTCTGCACGGCGGTAAGCGGCTTTTACCGCCAATGTTGTAATGACCGCCTATATTATCTGCTCTAAAAATAGGACTTATCATGGCCTGCTGACCTGCAATTTACTGAACTATCGTTTGACAACTCACGGAGGATACACTCATTACAACTCTCATTACCTTTAGTGTTCTACCCACAAATTGGTCTCCTAGTCCTATGTGACTAGATAACAGGTACTCATTAGGATATAAATATATATTTGTATATTCATGTTCTATTAATATTATCAATACTCAGATGTATCCAATATTTCCCACCATTACTCACTACATTTTGTCTTCCCCTTTTTTTCTTTTCTTTTCTCTTTTTGCCCCTTGTTTACTCTTTTTCAGTATATTACACCATTATTTAGATGGACATGGGAAATGTTCATGCATTATCTAGGTAGGTCTTGCGAATGTGGGGTGATTACCTTACTCACTGTTTATCTTCTTTGACTCTTCACGGTTCTTGCATCTCTATATTTCTTACTTTACAGGCACTATGCCTTTCCCAAACGGTTGGGTGACTTATACCCTATATCGGGATAAGGTTTGGAACAGTTAACCTGAAATTTGCACAATATTCTGTAACTACGGGCGCTTTTTGTTTCTTCATGCCCGAACCACTGAGGTTATCTCTATCTCTCCTCACTTATAATCTATCCATTTCATTATTTTTAGTATGGCAATTTTTTTGTTATCTACGATTCTGTATAAATAAGCTTTGCGACCTACATTTTGTTTATGTACAATATATCTTTCTACAGTCTTGAAAAAGTCACTGTGTGATGAAACACGTGTTGGCTCTGTCTTACCAAACTAAATAAACCATCCTTTAGAAGAAGACTCCTGTAATATACACTTTGGACCTTCTATGCCGGCTCTTACTGTCGCACTATATGTTATTGACCTTTATGGGTGCTGTGGTCTCATCTGTACTTATGCATATTCTGTATTTAGTTTCTTTATACTCAATACTTTTTTGCTCTTAGGTAGTAGGGCGAATTGACCACTTTTGCACCACATGTGAGGCAAACTATTCACAACACCACACTTATGGGAATATACTAGGAGGTGCAGTACTATTGCCAGTACTACCTGTTGCTATTAATATAGTATCCACTTTGAGGTTGGTTTCTACACAAACACTTAAAGGTTAGTTGGGGGGGCAAGGTGTGACACTGCAAAACATAAAATAGATTTGAACCCTCTACCTTAGCTAAAGTTCCCACTGTCATTTGGGAGGAGACAGTCTGGCTTAGCTGGAAAAGTAGTTTTCTCTCTAGGATGGCGATTAACAGCTAAGGGCCTGAGTTAGAGTTTGGGGGAGCGGGTTACTCCGTCACAAACGTGACAGATATCCCATCTGCCGTATTACGAGATCATAATACATTGGACGGGATATCCGTCACATCTGTGACAGAAAAACCCATCCCCCACACTCTAAACCAGGCCCCAAGTCTACTTGGCTAGATTTCTTAGCTTTTTTAGTGAAAATTGCAGTCATCTTTTTCCCTTTGTTTGTAACCTCTTTGTTTTTAATATACATTCCACTTCCTCTAATAAATCACTTATGTACGTAAACGTACAACTCTCTGCTGGATGCTTGTGATGTGCTTTTGGAGGGTTACACCCGTCGGGCTAGGTACTGTTTTTCTTTTCCCCAATTTAGAGAACCAAGATTTTAGCATGAGCAAATGAGTAAAAAGGTAGAAAGTCACAGTACCTTAACCCCTTCGCTGACAGGCCTTTTCCCCCTGAGGTGCCAAGCCTTTTTTGCCTGTTTGGGGCAGTTCGCACTTAGGCCCTGACAACCTTTTGTCCACATAAGTTACCCATGCCAAATTTGTGTCCTTTTTTTGCAACATCCTAGGGATTCTAGAGGTACCCAGACTTTGTGGGTCCCCCTGAAGGAGGCCAAGAAATTATCCAAAAGACAGCGAACATTTTGGTTTTTAAAAAGAAATGGGAAAAAAGGGCTGCAGAAGAAGGCTTGTGTTTTATTCCCTGAAAATGGCATCAACAAAGGGTTTGCGGTGCTAAAATCACCATCTCCCTAGCTTACAGGAACAGGCAGACTTGAATCAGAAATCCCCATTTTTTAACACAGTTTTGGCATTTTACTGGGACACACCACATTTTTACTATTTTTTGTGCTTTCAGCCTCCTTCCAGTTAGTGACAGAAATGGGTGAGAAACCAATGCTGTATCTCAGAAACTTAAACATTTCTGAAAGGTAGACAACATTCTGAATTCAGCAAGGGGTCATTTGTGTAGATTCTACAAGGGTTTCCTACAGAAAATAACAGCTGAAATAAAACAAATATTGAAACTGAGGTGAAAAAAACTGCAATTTTTCGCCACTTTTTACTCTGTAACTTTTTTCTGCGATGTCAGATTTTTTAAAGCAATATACCGTTACATCTGCTGGACTCTTATGGTTGCGAGGATATATAGGGCTTGTAGGTTCATCAAGAACCCTAGGTACCCGGAGCCAATAAATGTGCGGCTCCGTGCAATGGGTTTTTATTTTATACCAGATATACAGCAATTCATTTGCTGAAATATAAAGAGTGAAAAATAGGCATCAAGAAAACCTTTGTATTTCCAAAGTGGGCATAAGATAAGGTGTTTAGAAGCAGTGGTTATTTGCTCATCTCTGAATTCTGGGGTGCCCATACTAGCATGCGAATTACAGGGCATTTCTCAAATAGACGTCCTTTTTACATACTGTCTTACATTTGGAAGTAAAAAATGTAGAGAAAGACAAGGGGCAATAACACTTGTTTTGCTATTCTGTGTTCCCTCATGTCTCCCGATAAAAAGGGTACATAATTTGCATCGGTAGGCCTAATGCTCGCGACAGGAAACGGAACATGAACACATCACATTTTTACATTGAAATCTGACGTCTTTTTTGCAAAGTGTCTAGCTGTATATTTTGGCATCTAGCTCAGCCGGCACCTAGGGAAACTTGCCAAACCTGCACATTTTGAAAACTAGACACCTAGGGGAATCCAAGATGGGGTGACTTGTGGGGCTCTCACCAGGTTCTGTTAACCAGAATCCCTTGCAAACCTCAACATTTGGGGCATAAAAACACCTTTTCCTCAAATTTCAGTGACAGAAAGTTCTGGAATCTGAGAGAAGCCACAAATTTCCTTCCACCAAGTGTTCCCAAAGTCTCCCGATAAAAATGGTACCTCACTTGTGTGGGTAGGCCTAGCGCACACGACAGTAAATGCCCCAAAACACAACATGAACACATCACATTTTCCCAAAGAAAACAGAACTGTTTTTTGCCAAGTGCCTAGCTGTGGATTCTGGCCTTTAGCTCAGCCGGCACCAAAGGAACCTACCAAACCTGCGCATTTTTTAAAACTAAACACCTAAGGGAATCAAAGATGGGGTGACTTGTGGGGCTCTCACCAGGTTCTCTTACCCAGAATTATTTGCAAACCTCAAAATTTGGCCAAAAACACTTTTTCCTTACATTTCTGTGACAGAAAGTTCTGGAATCTGAGAGGAGCCACACATTTACTTCCACCCAGCGTTCCCCAAGTCTCCCGATAAAAATGGTACCACACTTGTGTGGGTAGGCCTAGCGCCAGCGACAAAAAATGCCCCAAAACATAACATGGACACATCACATTTTCCCGAAGAAAACAGAGCTGTTTTTTGCAAAGTGCCTAGCTGTGGATTTTGGCCTCCAGCTCAGCCGGCACCTAGGGAAACCTACCAAATCAGCACATTTTTTCAAACTAGACACCTAGGGGAAACCAAAGATAGGGTGACTTATGGGGCTCTCACCAGGTTCTTTTACCCAGAATCCTTTGCAAACCTCAAAATGTGGCCACAAAATCACTTTTTCCTCTCATTTCGGTGGCAGAAAGTTCTGGAATCTGAAAGGAGCCACAAATGTCCTTCCACCCAGCGTTCCCCCAAATCTCCCGATAAAAATGGTACCTCACTTGTGTGAGTAGGCCTAGCGCCTGCGTCAGGAAATGGCCCAAAACACAACGTGGATACATCACATTTTCCCAAAGAAAACAGAGCTGTTTTTTGCAAAGTGCCTAGCTGTGGATTTTTGCCTCTAGCTCAGCCAGCACCTAGGGAAACCTACCAAACCTGTGCATTTTTTAAAACTAGACACCTAGAGAAATCCAAGATGGGGTGACTTGTGGGGCTCTCACCAGGTTCTGTTACCCAGAATCCTTTCCAGACCTCAAAATGTGGCCAAAAAAAACACCTTTTCCTCTCATTTCGGTGACAGAAACTTCTGGAATCTGAGAGGAGCTACAAATTTCCTTCCACCAAGTGTTCCCCAAGTTTCCTGATAAAAATAGTACCTCACTTGTGTGGGTAGGCCTAGCGCCCGCGACAGGAAATGCCCCAAAACACAACATGGACACATCACATTTTCCCAAAGAAAACAGCTGTTTTTTGCTAAGTGCTTAGCTGTGGATTTTGGCCTCCAGCTCAGCCGGCACTTAGGGAAACCTACCAAACCTGCGCATTTTTTAAAACTAGACACCTAGGGGAATCCAAAGATAGGGTGACTTGTGGGGTTCTCACCAGGTTCTTTTACCCAGAATCCTTTGCAAACCTCAAAATGTGGCCAAAAAATCACTTTTTCCTCACATTTCGGTGACAGAAAGTTCTGGAATCTGAAAGGAGCCACAAATTTCCTTCCACTCAGCGCTCCCCCAAGTCTCCCAATAAAAATGGTACCTCACTTGTGTGGGTAGGCCTAGTGCCCGTGAAAGGAAATGCCCCAAAACACTATCTAGACACATCAAAATTATCAAATACAAAACTACCTGTTTTCGAAAAGGGGGGGGACCTGCGTTTTTGGTCCTGGGCTCAGCAGCCATCTAGGGAAACCTACCAAACCCAGACATTTCTGAAAACTAGACACCCAAGGCAGTCCAGTGAGGTGTGACTTGCGTGGATCCCCCAATGTTTTCTTACACAGAATCCTCAGCTAACCTCAAATTTAGCTTTAAAAAAATCTAATTTTTCCCACATTTCTGTGTGGGGTCTCCGCACTGGGACGAATTTCCTACCACCCAACGTTCCCCTCAGTCTCCCGGTTAAAATGATACCTCACTTGTGTAGGTGGGCCAAGAGCTTGTGACAGGGAAGAGCCAAAAACATGTCAAAATTGAGGGGGAACCAAAGTAGGTCCAAAAGGGCAGTTAGAGGGAAAAAACATTTTTTTAGGCTGACAAGTGCAGCAGAATTTTTATCGTATAGATGCTGGGTGGTAGGAAGTTTGTGGATTCCTGCAGATTCCGGAAGGTTCCAGAACAAAAATGTGGGGAAAATGTGTGATTTCCAGCAAAGTTGGAGGTTTGCAGGGCATTGTGGGTAAGAAAATGGTGCGGGTGCATGAGAAGCACACCACCCTGGAATCACCCAGATGTTTAGTTTTCAGATGTTTCTAGGTCTTGTGGATTTTTCTACATGGCAGAGTCCCAAAGCCCAAAAAGTGCAGGCCTCACCATTCCAAGTGGGACGATTCTGAGAGTTAGCCAAGCTCTCATGACCCAAATGTAAAACAAGAACCCAAAATAATCAAATGTCCTCTTGCTTGCCATGGGATAAGATGTTTTAGTGTGCAGGGAGAGAGCTGAAAGACTGTTACCCCCTTCAGTTGGAGTGGGGGCACAACCAGGCCCATACTGGTTGGTAGCCACCACCACACAATTTTTTGTCTTTTTTTAATTCCCTGGCATCTAGTAGACTTTCTTCCCCCTCCCCCTCCCGGGGTGTGGATCGTGGGTAATTGCCCCATCTGCCCACTGGTGGGCATAACAACTTTGGCGCCATTTATTTAGTTTTTTTTTTGTTTTTTTTAAATCTTCCCTGGTCTCTGGTGGGCTTTCTGCCCCCCATCGGGGCAGATGGGCCTGGCCAACAGTAATGTGCCCCCATGGGGAGCGACCCTTGCCCAAACAAAACACACACATACAAACACACCAATCCCTGGTGCCGAAGTGGTCTCTGCCCCCGCAGGGGCAGATCGGCCTGACAGAAATAGGCCAATCTGTCCCCAAGGGGAGCAGAAATGGCCTAAAATATACACCCCCCCCCATGGGAGTGACCTTTGCCTAAGGGATAGCTCCCCTTGCGTGAAATTGGCACAAAATAAAAACCCTGGAACCGAGTGGTTCCTGTCCCCCTTAGGGGCAGAGTGGCCTAATACAAATAGGTCGATCTGCCCCCAAGGGGGGCAGAAATGGCCTAAAATAAATTTGCCCCCCAGAAGAACGACCCTTGCCTAAGAGGTCGCTCCCCTTGCATGAAATTGGCACAAAAAATCCCCAGAATCTAGTGGTTTCTGCCCCCCTAAGGGGCAGATCGGCCAAACAAAAATAGGTTGATCTGCCCCAAAGGGGGGCAGAAATGGACTAAATACAATTTGCCCTCCAGGGGAGCGGCCCTTGCCTAAGGGGTCACTCTCCATATATAAAAAACAAAAGTAAACATAAATAAAAATATCTCCCTGGTGTCTAGGGGCTTCTGCCCCCCCACCCAGGGGCAGATCGGCCTAATTATAAAAGGCTGATCTGCCCCCAGGGGGGGCAGAAAAGGCCTAAAAATATTTTGGCTCCTAGGGAGCGGCCCTTGCCCAGGGGCCGCTCCCCTTATGTGCAAGTATAAAAAAAAAATCCTGGTGTCTACTGGTTTCTGCCGCCCTTGGGGGCAGATTGGCCTAATAAAAAATAGGCTTATCTGCCTCCAAGGGGCGCAGAAATGGCCTAAATACAATTTGCCCCTCAGGTGAGCGGCCTTTGCCTAAGGGGTCGCTCCCCATATATTAAAAACAAAAGTAAACATAAACAAAAATATATCCCTGGTGTCTAGGGGTTTCTGCCCCCCCCCCCGGGGCAGATCGGCCAAATTATAAAAGGCCAATCTGCCCCCAGGGGGGCAGATAAGGCCTAAAAATATTTTGCCACCTAGGGAGCGCCCCTTGCCCAAGGGGCCGCTACCCTTATGTGCAAGTATTATAAAAAAATCCCTGGTGTCTACTGGGGCAGATTGGCCCAATAAAAAATAGGCCGATCTGCCCCCAAGAGGGGCAGAAATGGCATAATAGAATTTGCCTCCCAGGGGAGCGACCCTTGCCTAAGAGGTCGCTCCATAGACAGAAATGGCCTAAAATAAATTCGCCCCCGCCCTCCAAGGGAGTGACCCTTGACTAACTGGATCGCTCCGCTTGCGTGAAATTGGCACACAAAAAAAATCTCCAGAACCTAGTGGTTTCTGCTTCCCTTAGGGGCAGAAAGGCCTAATAAAAATAGGTCAATCGGCCCCCAAGGGGGGCAGAAATGGCCTAAAATAAATTTGCCCCCCAGGGAAACGACCCTTGCCTAAGGGGTCACTCCCCTTGAGTGAAACTGACGCAAACAAATAAAAATCTCTGGAGTCTAGTGGTTTCTGCCCCCATTAGGGGCAGATTGGCCTAACAAAAATAGGCCTAGTGTCTAGGGGGTTTCTGCCCGCCCGGGGGCAGAAATGACCTAAAAATAATTTGGCCCCCTGGGGAGTGGCCCTTACCCAAGGGGCTGCTCCATTTATGAGTAAGTATCAAAACAAAAAATTCCCTGGTGTCTAATGGGCAGCAGAAATGCTTGCAGAGACATGAAAGGAAAGGAAAGGCCTTTCCTTTCATACGTCTGCCTGCCCCCTCCTCCCTAGCGGAAGAGAAATGCTGAGCATTTCACTTCTGCATTGCGCTGGAAGTCACTGGGGGGATCGGGGTGGAAGGGGAAGAGATTCCCCTTCCAGCCCTGCCCTGATGGGGTGGGTAGAGGCCCTCAGGGAAGCGCCACCGCTTCCCCCGATGGCCTATACCAGGACGTAGTGGTTACGTCTGTGGCAGTCAGCACCGCGCCACCGGACGTAACCACTAGGTCCTTGGCAGGGAACGGGTTAAGGAAGATCCAGCAGATGCCTTTGGTCTTTAAAACCAGGGTCAAGTGGGGGTGACACTACCCGGCCTTTTCCTGGCTTTTACATGCCGGGACTAGCCTAGGCTTTGCGTGGGCATGACTCGCACAGCGGGTATAATGATGGTGCTACTGCAGGGTCAGCGTCCTCCTCACTGTCAGGCAAGGTCTCTTGGAACACTGACTCCCGAAGTCAGGTGTCCCAGACAGTGCTGCCAAACTTTTAACAATGAAGTAATGCAATTGTAGGCTGAAGCATACATTTTAAAGCATAAATCAAATTACTATTGTAAGCAAATAAGTGGAACTCACAGTGCCTAGATTATTCATTGCATTACACACTAAAAATGGAAATAAACATGGAAAAATGGTCATTCACTTCTTATGATGAGCAGCAAATTGGAACAAATAGTAAAACTGGACTTGGTGAGACACATAAATCATGATTATGTGCACAGCAGTCCTTCTTTGACACACCTTTTCACATTGAAGCCTGTAGCAGCTACTTTATTTTCTTTTGTTTAGAGACAGAAAGATGAACGTCGCTTTGATAAAGTTAACAGCAGTCCTTTTGATACCAGTTTTGGCACTGGAGTCCTTTGTAGCAGGCAGATTATTTTCCTTTGTTTATAGACAGAAAGCACGGGCAGTAGCCACTTCCTAGGCCGCAATATGCTTTTTTCAGTGTGTGAGGCATGGACTGCTAAGCAAACATGGCTGGTAAAGTGAAACTGCGAATGGTTCATTAAATCACTTACGCGCTGTTTGCTGCAGGTTGCTTCAAATCATTGGAATGGGCACGCAATTTTTTATGGCAGTACTTGAATGCAGCCTTGGTATTATCCTATTTTACAGGGAAATCAGTCATTTTAATTCAGAAACCACTACTCTTTTTATTATATTGTCATATTGAGCCACTTGCCCGCGTTGCAATAATTAAACTGCAACTGCTTAGCAGCTGGTATAGACTGCTCAATAAATGTCTTGTTGAGACGACAGGGGACTACCTGAAACTGCAAGAGACAAAGTGACCATCTCTACATTCGTAATGCATAACTGTGGTAGTCAGTACTGGTGTCTGGCAGCATGCAGGTTTCTGATTCTGTATTGTGTGAGTGTGTGCGTATTAACAGATTTCCTTAGAGTGTGAAACAGATTTTAGTTAGCACAAGTCCTAAATTAGGATGATGCCGCGCTCTCATATTGTCATGAGTAGGCTATAGGGTGGTTCGACCGGTGCAGCCGTATCTGGTACTGACCTGGCAGATGGCGGGAGTGTTTAGTAATAATACAGGTTTAATAGCACCTGCTGCAGAGTTACTTGTACTTCCTGCAATTTTCAAGCAACAATAAAATGTCATGACAATGTTGGTGATTAAAGTTCCTGCTAGAGAGAGATGGGAATTTTGTCTAATGGCAGTATCTGCTCATGTTAAAGTAGGGCAGAGGGTTAATATGTCTGCTGCAAAGAAAGCGTACCACAAAAATCACAAAACTGTAATTCATGTGAATCACTCAGAAGGTTACTGCATTTTTCCCACAGATCCTTTTGTTACTCGCAGTTCACAAATTACAACCGTTATATAGCACAGTGAGCTATGAAATGTCATGAAAAAGATGCAAGCAAAATGCATGGTATAGGTTATCATCCTACCAAATACTTACGTTTTTCCCCATTCTTCCATTATCCTAATGTTGCTAAAAGGGTTTATTTGGCTAGAACTACATTCTTATTAGTAAATCCAACCACTGTGGTACTTTCCAAGTGTGTGCTTCTCCAGACCAAATACTCCTAAAATACACTGCCTACTACTATCTGCAACATGTGACACATGTGACACTTACACCTTGTAATCCTTATTTTCTTGTGAATAATTTCCTATGGACTGATTTACACATTTAGGGTTAATTGGCTCTGTATAATTTGTGTGTGATGTAAAGTGCTCTAAACCCCTAAACTGATACGAGTATCGCTAAAGTTTACAAGCTGGCACTGCTCATGAGTGAGCCGGAAGTCTTACTTTTTAACTAGGGATGTATTTAACCTTTGCATGCATTTTTAACTTCACTGAATAACACCACCATAATAATTTACAAAAACAAAGTAAGCACATGGCAGAGCCCTGTACAGGATCAAGAGTTTCTAAGAGCAGGAGTTGATTATTGCAGCATCGTAAAATTACAGGTTAATCATAATAGTTATGGTTTAATCAACATCTACAGCAATTCCTGTAAGCTAACAGTAGCTGGTGGGTACATGGATAACTAGTTTGATGTTTAATCGAGATTATATTGGTCCCTACAAAGCCGAGCATAACCTTCCCATTCGACGTTCTAGACAACACAACGAAGGTTCTGATCAACAAGTGACGAAAACAGCTTCAGGCGAGTACCACTAACATAAATTGCAAAGGCTTCATAACATAACCAAGCTAAGCACGAAAAGAAGTGGCACATACGCAGAAACACTCGGACCTAGGATGGGACGACGACTAAAGGAAGCCGGTTAGCTAATCATAATATTGTGCACCGTGTCATGCAGTGTCCTTGAACACTCCTGCAGCCTCTGGTCGTAAAGGGTGCACCGGTCTGCGGACTGCGCAGCAGGGGCAGGCAAATAATTTTTAGCAGGGGCCAGGCCATCAATTGGTAACGCTTTCGCGTACTCATGATTCAGGTGACACACACTATCACTGAGGAAGAGCCCATTTTATATTCTGCTGTGGCGGTGGCCACGCCCCGCAAAGAATTTTACGCAAAAACGGCTAATAATTGCCCAACAATTAGGCTGCCGCAACTGTTTTTTCCCCCTGCACAAATGGGAAAAATATCGCCCATTTGTGCAGGAAATTGCCGGATCTGGCAACACTAGTCCCATATCATATAGCATCTATGTTTATAGTGCTTTATAGCACTGTGGAGCATGGGCCATCCTTCTCCTTGGCCCCACCTCACTGTTAACCAATGTCTGCTGGGACACTGAGTCCCAAAGTCAGACATCCAGCGCAGAGAGTATGATGACGGCGTTTTGTAGCCCAATGCAGCGTCTGTCCTCCTCTTCCTCCTCCTCCTCCATGCACCCCGTCCCCCCACTGTCAGACAATGTCTCCTGGGACACTGAGTCCTAAGTTGGGTGTGCCGCACAGCGGGTTTGACACCGCTTTACAGCACTATGCGTCGTGGGCCTTCCTCCTCCTTGGCCCCTCCTCACTGTCCTGCAAGGTCTCTTGGGAGCTGAGTCCCAAAGTCACGCACCCCCCCTCCCCTTCCCCCTCAAAAGTTATGCTTTTGTAAAGCAGGAGTTAATTTGTGAGCTTTGGTAAGGAGTGCTTAAAACGATAACATTCAAACCATGCTATCAATAAATGGTGATCAACAAACAAAGTGTTTGTCTTAACAGTCCTGTCCACAAAATGCTTAGCTTAGCAGCCGAGCTCGAAATGGAGAAATGGGAAAAAAATATACTGGGATCCTACAATTCGGCAGTGAAGGGGTGGAGCAGACAGGAGGGCGCAGTTATAAAGAGAAGAGTCAATTCATGCATGTTTTTTCAACCCTTCCCTTTCTCACTCTTGTAAGCATTCTTTCTTCCTCACTATTTTTGCCTGCATGTGTACAGGCTGGAAAACGGCACGTAACTGTTCCGTCACTAGCCACAAAGTTCTGACTTTGATGGTATTCACAATACATTTGCATTACTATTCCTTGTAACCAGAATGGTGTAAAAATCTGACGTGCACCAGGTAAGCTGAAGCACTCCCGTCCCACTGAATAAAATTCATTTTGGAGAACTGGGTGGCACTACAAAGCTGCTGCTTTAGCATGAAATTCCTGAAATTCTGGGCATCACTAAAGCATTCTTTTTCTCTACCATTTCCTCCCGTCATATACATCATCATTATTACCACCATCACAGACTTCATCAATACTATCACCACCAGTCATTACTACCACTGTCACAACTACCACTACTACCATCACCGCCATCATAACTACTCTTAAAATCACCATCAACCCTCATAATCAAAATCACCAATGACATCACCAAACATCACTGCTACCCCACCACTATATTCATTATTACCAACACTGCCACTACTTCCATCACTAATACTAGTACAAACAATTCAACTACTTCCATCATCAGCTGTAGTACCAACACTTCCACCACCGCAATGTTCTAATATGCTTGCATTCATAGAACATTGTGCATTTGACACTGTATTGTTTATACGAGGAATGGTGGTGTGGTCGTGCATGCGCTTCTATATGCTTGATATGAGTAAATAAAAAAGGCCCGACCTGTTGGGTTTACCATTCTTTGCTACATCATTAATTCTAATGAGGCAATATTTTTGTAAAGTATCTTTAGGACACAATGGCCCTCATGATGACATTGGCGGTGAATCCTACTTACCGCCACGCTGAAGGCCGCCAACTAACCGCCGTGGTGGCAGATATCCGTTCACCATATTATGACACACACACACCAATCCGTCAGTATTCAGCCACATACACAAATCCACCAACCCAAAGGTCAGTGATAAACTGGCGGTATCAAAACCCACACCGTTGCGCCAACAGAACAACGCCCACTATAATAGGACCCATGAATCATCACAGCGGACATTCAACAGTGGTAAACCATTGGCGGTACATACCGCCGTGCTCAAAATAGACACACACAAACAAAATAACACCATATTGGACAATTCAAACAACACACACCTAACACCCACACACACACCACACCACTATAAAACACACACCTACATTACCCACAACCCTCTACGATTACAAACCATTGCCAGCAGAGAGACACCAAGACTACTGACACAACTAGAGCCACACACTATTCACACCTACACACCACTCACGCACTCCACATCACACACCCCAACACATTACTCAACACACCTTCACCAACACACCTCACACAACACCCATGGCACCACAAAGACACCCCCCTTTCACAGAGGAGGAGCTATAGGTCATGGTGGAGGAAATTGTCAGGGTAGAGCCACAGCTATTTGGAGCACAGGTGCAGCAGATATCAATAGCCAGGAAGATGGAGTTATGGCGGAAAATCGTGGACAGGGTCAACGCGGTGGGACAGCACCCAAGAACTAGGGATGACATCAGGAAGAGATGGAACGACCTACGGGGGGAAGGTACATTCCATAGCAGCAAGACACCAGCTCGCCATACCGAGGACTGGTGTTGGACCACTACCTCCTCCCTCACAGCTGACAGCATGGAAGGAGCAAGTCTTGGCAATACAGCATCCTGAGGGCCTGGCTGGGGTCGGAGGAGGACTGATCTCCGGTAGGTCAACTCTCAACCACTATCACCCCCCTACCTTCATGCCATCACATACCCTCACCCTCACCCTCACCCCCATCACTCCACTACATCCCACACACCCCACCATCACAACCCACTCATCCCAATGCAAAGCCCTCCATGCTGTACCAATGCATGGACACCCCTCACAGCCCTGCATGGACACTCATCACTAACGCATGCACACCATAGAGAATTAACTGTCCCACCATACACTAACTGACACAAGTGAAAGCTGGCAGGGCAAATTCAACCATAGAGGGGAAGCCACGGATGTACAATATGTCATACACAGAATCCATAGCACATCATTTACATCCCCACAGGTGCCCCAGCCAATGTCAGCGGAGAGGAGGTGCCACCACTATCCAGTCCCCCAACTGAAGAGGCCCACAGTGATGACAGCAGCTCTGGTCTTCAGGATCTGGCTGACCTACCTGGCCCATCAGGGACCACTGGACAGCCAGTTACCCAGGCCCAGTCACACACCACCACAGAGCCTCCCCCATCAGGAAACACCTCCACAGCACCCACCCAGCGTACCCACACCTCTGTCCCCAGGACACGTCAATTAGCAGTGTGTCCACCACTACAGGGACCCCAGGGCACACCTCGCCCCCAAGACAATCAGGGACTTGGGGTCAGCGGGAGTGGGCACACGGTTCAGGGGACAGAGGCACATGCCACCAAGGACAATGGGAAGACTGCTGTGCGCCAGGGGAGGACAGGCCCAGGGAACCGACTCTCCAGGAGGCACTAGCTGAGATCTTCGGAGCCTATCAACATTCCCAGGACTCAATGAGCCAGATCCTGGACAATGTGTAGGAGAACAGGAGGCTGCAGGAGGGACAGTACCAGGGCAACAGGGAGGACTTGCAGGCCATTAACAACACCCTGATCTCCATAGCAGGGGTGCTGGCAGACATGACCAACATTATGAGGGAGTCAGTCTCACTCCTTCGGGCCCCTGCCACTAGCCAGACATCTGAACAGCCTTCTGCCGCTAGTGGCCCGGAGACCCCACCACAGGACTCACAGGCTACCAGCACCCCTCCCCCTGCAGAAGGTGAACCACCCCGCAAATGTTCCCTGCGATCCAGACAGAAGCCAGAGACACTTGCCAAGACCCCTGCCAGAAAATGAGACTCTCCTAATTGTCCCCCTTGTGTCCCACTCAGTCACCCTGTCCACCTTGAACTGCCATTGCTCCCCTTCCCATGTACCCATGGACAATGCACCTGTGCTACAAACAGGCTGGAACAATACCCGGACTTTCCTCCATCATCACCCCATACCATTGCACTTGCCCCTCTATATATTAGCACTTGAATAAACACACTTTGAAAAAATTCCATTTGGAGTATGTCATATATATCAAATATGTATTCATTGATACAGGTACAAACATTGCAAATCAACTGTACAGAGAATGAGCATTGACTAATGACCTGTAGTTGCCTGAGTGATCACACCAGGAGTATTTGTCAAATCACCAACATCTGCAAAATGAATTGCCAGAGGGAATAGTAAGTGGGTATTGAAGTGGAAAATATCAGCATGCCATTGCAGCACAAATTACAACCAAAGTCATTGAAATGTGAAGTAACACTGTCCTACCTGTGTTTCATTGGAAGTATTCTCAGATCACATATGTTCTGTTGTCCTCATCCTCATCCTCTGCCTCCTCATCCTCACTGTCCACAGGGTCTACTGCCGCCACACAGGCATCTCCAGCCTCCCTTCTCTTGCAGGAATGGGACATGGTGCCTGAGGGCCAGGTTATGCAACATGCAGCATGTCACCACTATCTGGCAAACCTTCATTAGAGTAGCACAGGGAACCACCTGTTAGATGGAGACGCCAGAACCTGGCCTTCAGGAGGCCAAAGGATCTCTCAATAATCCTGGTTGGCCCATGTGCCTCATTATAACGTTCTTCTGCCCTTGTCCTGGCATTCATCAGAGGGGTCAGCAGCCATGATAGGTTTGGGTAACCAGAGTAACCTGCAAATATTGAGGGACAACATATAGCAACACACTATCCTATATGGCCCACACCATACCCAAACACCAACATCTACTGGGTGGGAACCAAGGCTCACCTAGTAGCCACACCCTGTGCCTCTGTAGATGGGCCATCACATTTGGGATGCAGCTATTCTTCAGGACAAAGGCATCATGCACCGACCCAGGATACTTAGCACTGACGTGGAAACTCTTACAATTCCTGAACACCTGTTCATTCTGCCGGGGGGGGGGGGGCACTGGATTCAAGCTAGCCAGGCTGATGAAGAGTGATACCCTGAAACTGGTCCCAGGATGCTTGTTTCCTGTCCAGGGAGGACCTGGCCCATCAGTTCGGGCTGGACTGTTCCCATGGGGAACAGGGTCAAGACTGATTTGCATATGGCTGGGTCTCAACTGGGGTGACGTGGCGAGCAAAATAACGATGGATTAAACCCAGATCTGTGACTGGGGGTGAGTGTTTGAAAAGTTTCAACACTCCGTCCATCATTTTATTTTGTTTTGTGATGTTGCTTTGTCCTCCAGTGTTGCCAAGTCCACCAGGGGTCTGTACACAGGGGTATGTCTCCATCTCCTATTTGTCTGCAGTGATAGCCATCTAAGGGACAAAAAAGTGAGGAGCCGGTCACAAACTGAACAATGGAGCTACAACAGTAATTTGCATCCTGTAACCATGTAATGGGTCAGTGTGATTTGTCCAGTATCTGCTCATTTCTCTTTTGATGCAGCATTATTCCAGGGCCTCCCCTCCCCCTTCAATGGCATCTGCCTGCCCTGTGTGGAGGGACATGTGGAAGTGAGGTAATTCCGCTGACGCTGTGCACCGTTGCGGGAGGCGGTTGGGAACCGCTGTGCAACTCCTCATTGGTTAACATTGGGCCCTATGGGGTACAGTGGCCAATGGTGATCTACGCCGGCAGTGGTGGTATGCACCGCCACGGACATGACCGCCATTTTCTATCATATTCCTCACTTGCTACCTGACCTTCCATAGGAGAGGTCCTACACAGCGTGTGCTGCTGTGACCTGTGTCTGGAACCTACCATGGCCCATGTGACTGGGGAAAGGGCCCCAGCCTTCACTTCGGAGGAGTTGGAGAGACCGGTGGATGGGGTCCTACCCCAGTACGGACTGCTGTATGGGTCTCCAGACCAACAGGTGAGTACGCTGTGAGCACGATGCATGTGGCATGAATGCACTGAGTTGTGTGTGTGAAGGCCTTGTGTAAGGGGGTGGGTATATGTCCTCTTGGCGGCGTACAGGTTGTGTGCTGGGCTATGTGTGTGGAAATGATGACAGGAACGGGTATGGTGGGCCATATGTGTAACAGGCAGGACTGTTTGTCTAATGGTATTTTCCTATGTGTATTGCCTTTGCAGGTCAGCGCCCATCAAGAGAAGGGTATATGGCGTGCCATCGCCAAGGTGGTGCGGACCCTGGGGGTCTATGGAAGGCAGAGCACCCACTGTCGCAAACGGTGGGAGGACCTGAGACGCTGGGCACGGAAGACAGTGGAGGCCCACCTGGGGATGGCCTCCCAATGAGGAAGGGGTGCCCGTCGAACCCTGACTCCCCTGATGGCCCGTATACTGGCGGTGGCCTATCCAGGGCTGGATGGGTGCTTGAGGGCATCACAGCAGCCACAAGGGGGTGAGGACAGTGCACATCATTACAACTTGCGCAAGGCAGGGTGGCATCCGGGTGGTGGATGTGTGTCAGTGGGTGCCCCTAGGCCAGGCCTGACATTGCAGCGTACGTCCCGTGGTGGCTAGGGTTCTGAAGGGATAATCCTGCTACCTAGCTCGTAGGCATCCACTACTGGTCAGGGCTGCGTGGGTCCCAGGTGTGCTGCATTTGGCGGTGTATCTCCCTCCCCATGCCTTGGTGGCTAGCAATATCACTGGTAGTGCAATGCATAGTGCGTAGGCCTGTTCCCTGTGTGCGAGTGTGCTGTGTACGCCAACGGTGGTGTTGGTGCAGCCATTGACCAAGTGTATCCTTTGTCTCTTCCCCCCTTTCTTTTGTCATCCTGTCCTTATGTGCACTAGCACCATCTGGCAGAGGAGCAGAGGCACTGGTGATGGAGGGAGCTGCATCCCACAGGACCCAGGAGGCAGAGTCCACCGACGGTGAGGGCACCAGTGGGACGGAAGGCAAGGGGAGCACCACGGCGGAGACTGGAGGGGACACTTCAGACACAGCTACCTCCTTCAATGGAAGCTCCCTGATGGTGGCGGACATTTCTGTGACCACCCCAGCTGCAGGTACAGCCGCCACCCCAGTACCAGCACCGCCCTCCCAGTAGCCCCTCATCGAGTTGCCCATGCCTGCTCACCCAGGAGGGTGGGCATCTCCTTCGCCCCAGGCACCTCAGGCCCTGGCCCAGTGAGCCCTGCTGTCCTGAGTGAGGAGGCTATTGACCTCCTGAGATCCATCTCTGTAGAGCAGTCAACCATTGTGAATGCCATCCAGGTGCTGGCAGCCCAGATGCAATAATCTAATGCATTTCTGGAGGGCATTCACACTGGATTGGCGGCCCAACACAGATCGATTCAGACTCTGGCCTCCTCTCTGATGGCAGCCATTGTCCCTGTTTCTGCCGTCCCCCCTCCAACTTCCACTACCTAGTACCATTCCCCTCAACCCCAACCTATCCCAGGCACGCACATACAGACGAGCATGCACACAAGACAATACCCAAGAGTGTCACAGGCAAACACAAGCACCACACGTCATCCCAAAGGCACTCACACAAACACCATCCAGTTGCAGACACAACATCCACTATTTCCACTGTCTACCCCCACCACCTCCCTCCCAGCCACGTCCACAGGGGAAACAACCTGAACAACTACGTTTGAATTGCTACTTGCTTTAACAACGACTCTTGAAGAACTACTGAGTATTAACAATGAAGTTTTGAACAACTACTGGTTTAACAACGATTTTACCTTAACAACTAATGCCAGAACAACGAATTTTAAGATAAGTGAATTATTTTTTTATTAATTTTAAGGTGAGTTTTGTCTTTTGTTTTTTATTTGTTTAGGGTTTAATTATTATATGTTTAATTTTTTTAAGTATATTGTGTGGATTAAGTAACGGATTCTATGGGTTGTGGGTGTTATGGGTGGGGTATTGTATTAATACTCAGGTATTATTTTAAGTACTTTTGTTTTTTTATATGTTGTAATTTATGTTGTGGGTTTAGGGGCGGGATATATTGGATGTAGGGGTTATGGGTGGGGAAGTGTATTAATACTCAGGTATTAATTTAAGTATTTGTTTCTTTTATATCTTGTAATTTATGTTGTGGATTTAGGGGCGGGATATATGGGTTGTAGGGGTTATGGGTGGGGAAGTGTATTAATACTCAGGTATTATTTTAAGTACTTGTGTTTTTTTATATGTTGTAATTTATGTTGTGGGTTTAGGGGCGGGATATGTGGGATGTAGGGGTTATGGGTGGGGAAGTGTATTAATACTCGGGTATTAATTTAAGTACTTGTGTTTTTTTATATGTTGTAATTTATGTCGTGGGTTTAGGTGCGGGATATATAGGATGTTGGGGTTATGGCTGGGGACGTGTATTAATACTTAGGTATTATTTTAAGTACTTGTGTTTTTTTATATGTTGTAATTTATGTCGTGGGTTTAGGGGCCGGATGTATGGGATGTAGGGGTTATGGGTGGGGAAGTGTATTAATACTTAGGTATTTTTTTAAGTAATTGTATTTTTTTATATGTTGTAATTTATGTTGTAGGTTTAGGGGCGGGATATATGGGATGTAGGGGTTATGGGGGGGGAAGTGTATTAATACTCAGGTATTAATTTAAGTACTTGTGTTTTTTATATCTTGTAATTTATGTTGTGGGTTTAGGGGCGGGATATATGGGATCTAGGAGTTATGGGTGGGAAATATATTAGTAGTCTGGTATTATTTATTGTATTTGGCTAATTGTTTATTTTTTTTATTGAAAGTATATTTACAATTAGGGGTGGGATATAGGGGATGTAGGGTTTATGGTTGGGTTTTGTTTTTATGATTAGGTTTTTTTTCTATGTTTGCGTTTTTTTTTTTTTGGGATGCAATTTGGTTTATTGGTGGATTATGATTTTGAAATGTATTGATAGTTTATAATTTTGTTATTATGGGTGAATTATTTTGTTGTGTTATATTTTTAGGTTTTGTGTTTTTTTTTATTGTTATTGAAGGTGTAAAAATTATTTTGTTTAAAAATAGTTATGTTTAAGAATTTATATTAGATTTTTTAATAGTATAGTAGTTGGTATAGTAGATTTTGGAATATAATAATGTTATATTTTTTTATTTTAAATATTTATGAGATTTTTATTTTTTTGTGATTTTAAAAATTTGTTAAAATTTTGTATATATTTTTTTATTTTATTTTTGATGTGATGTTATTAATTATGTATAATTTTATATGTACATTAATTTGTTTTAATATTATTTCTAAAAATTAATTAATTAAATAATTATTTGTAGATTATATATAGATTTTTTTTTTTTTTAGGTGTTAGAAATTTTTGCAAGTGCAATAATGTTTTTTTCATGCAAATTTAATTTTTTTAAATAAAAATACCATTCATTTTTTAAAAATATTTTTTATTTTGAACATAATCAAGTTTAAAAAATGCAAAAAACTTTTTTTAATTATAATTTGATATTTACAGATTTATAGACATTTTTTACTTATTTATTTATATTTCTTTATCTATTTTCTGTGGTATTTTCTTATTTTCCTTATTATAGTCTATGAGTGAAATAGTCCGTTTTCTATTTTTAGTGCTCTTCCATGTTTACGTTGTTTGACGTCTTCTGTATTCAGTCGGAGGAGCGTCGCAGTCAAGATAGGATGGAAGCGGAGACCTCGTTCAGGTAAGTGGGATTATAATTTTTTTTTACAGTATGTAGTAGGGTATTTCTATTACGGAAATAGTTGTCGGAGGTAGTTATAAGGTAGGTAGTAGATTTTCGGTGTTTGTTATGTTTCTTATGTTTAATTATTTGTTTTCGTATATTTTTGTATACGATAGTGGTTTCGTAAAAGTAAACAAATTTGTTTAGCAATGATATATCTTACAAATGATTATACTGCTTTTGTAGTAGTTGAAAAGAATTGTATATTTTTTTGATAAATTTAGTTTTGGGATTTTTGAGCGAGTCAGTTGTTCGGTTTATGAAAAAAAAAATTAGTTTATTGTAATAGGTTTTGTGATTAATTTTTTCTTTTGTGTTAGTAGTATCCTTTATATCGTTTTCATGTCATTTTCTTGATAGTTAATGTTTTAATTAATGATGTGGCTTTGGTTAGTATGTGATTAATTTTTTTACTTTTTTTGGTAAAAAAAAGTATATTTGGTATTTTACGTTTTTTAGATATTTTTCGAATTTCTGGTTGGGTAAAGTATTATATTTTATTTCTTTGATTGTTTGTATAGTATATAGAGTTGTTTTTTTTATCATTCATTTAATATGAATATTTTGTAATTGTTTTTGGATGATTAATGTTTTTTTTTTTCTTTTCTAATTATGAGATGCTGTTTTCTATATTAATGAAGACGATTTATTCAGCATCACGTGTTTGGATAAAGACATGAAAACGTCAAAGGTAGGAACAATTTTTGTTGTGTACATTTAGTGTAAAAAAAAATTGTAAAATGCCAATTGAATTGATGGTGTTTTTTTTTTTTAGAACTGGCAAGTATTTTTTTAGTATGTTAGTGGTTGTTAGTAATGTAGAATATATGCTAGACTGTTGAGGTAGTCTGATGGTGTTATTGTTTCAAATTGTTGTATTTTTGCCAAAATTCTTTCAGTCAATTCTTTGCTTTTTTTACTTGTGCGTGGGTTCAGGCTACCTGACAGTGATTGAGCAAGTCTCATTTCTTGGAAACTTTGTTCCTTTTTCAAAATTTCCATGAAATGATACAGCTTTGGGTGGGGTTTACCTATTACTTTATTGAAGGTGTTGTGCCATCCTTCTATGGCATTATTAGTCTTTGCACCACCTTCTAAACAGGTTTGGTAGCAGTTCCACCATTCTATTGGAAATCTTGGCTTTCGTCTGCGACCAGATCTGTTTAGGTGTCCAATCCTGGTTTGTTCTAAGTAATTTAGTAAGGGTTCTAATTTGTCTTCATTTTGTGTATAATAGTTAGACTCTGTATTTGCGGTGTAATACTCATCTACTTTTGTAGGTGGTACAAAGCATAATGCTGTGAGTTTTTTTAATTCAAATTGTAGTATGCAATCTGAGAAATATTCTCTACTTAGGGATGATTTTTGTATTCTATGCCAATATGCTTGTGAAAAGTGGTAAAAGCATCCTTGAATTTGGGTTTGTGGATATATTTTTAGTATTGTATTTATCATTGATAATTCGAAATCTAGTATTACTTTTCTAGGTGTTTTATTTGATGTTTTGTTTTTGATTGTTGATAAAAATTCACTGTAAGTAGAGGAATGTTTATCAGGCAGTAATGCATACACTAGGGGGATTGTAGTGTTATGTTTTGTGGCATGTATGGTGAAAATTTGAGTGAATGGATGGGGTGTAGATTTAAAGGTTCCATCCATCATCCAAATGTCACTATTTTGTAGGATTAGTAAGTTGCTTATTGTGATGAATATTAAAATTCTTTTTTTAGGGTTTTCATTGTCGTGAATGAGGAAAGTTTCTTTGGAGAAGGTAATTGTTAGTTCTGGGGGAATGTTAATGTCTTCATAGGTTTGTGGTGTTATATGTTGGGGATTACTTGCCAGTCTTTGTCGTTGAAATATTCTCCTAAGGTTTGGTACAGAAGGCATGCTACCGGAAATCTGTATTGGAATATTTTGTACTACCTCCCTTATAACCTGTCCGCAGGAGTCATTGGAGGTGTGTGCAATGTTTTTTATTTTTTGTATGTTTTCTCCTATCTCAATTTCTATTGCAAAGGCAGAGTGGTTGTGATCTGTTGTTTTAACAACGGTGTTTTCTAGAGTTACAGCTCTGCCTCTACAATGTGAAGAGTAGAATTGTACACACCTCCAATGGCTCCTGAGGTTGACAACCTTGTCTCTGCACTAAAGATAACCTTCATACTTTAGTAGCTGGTTTCTGGTTCTTGAGGTTATGTAACTTGCTTCTCCTTGCGATGCCATTTGTGAAATATCTGTAAATAATATAAAAGAAATAGGTTAAAATAAGTTTGCAGTTTTTATTATTAAATTTGTGGTGGATTTAGTTTACCACTTAGTAAGTTAATTAATATATAATGTGTCCTATTTGTAAGTGTTTGGTGTAGGTGGTTTGTTATGTTTTATATTTGGTGATGTGTGTTATTTATTGAGGTAAGTAATTTTTGCTTTTAGATTTGTATTTGTGGGTCTATTGTGTTCCTAGTTTTTGTTATGAGGTAAGTAGTTAGTGGAGTTGTAATAGTATATTATTTGATAATTATTCTGCAGCACCTATGTTAATGTAAGTATCTAGTGAAGTTGCTTTGATTATTTTTAAATGTTTTGAGTATTTTAATGTGATATGAGGTAAGTAGTTGGTGGAGTAGGAATAGTAATTTTCGTGCTATTTATTGTGTAGCAGGTGCTGTGATGTAAGTATGTGGTGGAGTTGTTATAGTAAATTTTGGGAAACATCCTTTATTACGATGTTTTATTTACAAAGTCGTGGTTAATTAAAGTGTAACAATGATTTTCTTAACAATGAGTACGTTATTTTGTGAGTTAACTATGTATGTTTTGAATAATGAACATGTGTGGTTAAGGTACGAAGAAGGGAGTTGGTGAAGGAGGATTATGCAGCTGGCAAGGGGTTTAATTGGGTTAGTGGGGGGTTTTAGGTTTTGGGATGGGGGAGCTGGGTCGTTTTTGGTTTTGGGGAGGGGGTTGGGGTGAGGGGGTTTTAGGTTTTGGGGTGGGTTTGGGGGGGTGGTGTGTTTTTGGTTTTGGGGAGGGGTGGAGGGTCAGGGGGTTTTAGGTTTTGGGGTGGGTTTGGGGGGGGTGGGGCGTTTTTGGTTTTGGGGAAGTGGTGGAGGGTGAGGGGGTTTTAGGTTTTAGGTTTTAGGTTTTAGGGTGGGGTTGGGGGGGTGGGGTGTTTTTGGGGAAGTGGTGGAGCGTGAGGGGGTTTTAGGTTTTGGGGTGGGGTTGGGGGTGGGGCGTTTTTGGTTTTGGGGAGGTGGTAGAGGGGGAGCGTGTTTTCGGTTTTGGGGTGGGGTTGGGGGGTGGGGTATTTTTGGTTTTGGTGAGGGGGTTGGGGTGTGGGGTTTTTTGGTTTTGGGGTGGGGTTGGGGGGGTGGGGTGTTTTTGGTTTTGGGGAGGGGGTGGGCGTCAGGGTGTTTTAGGTTTTTGGGCGGGTTTGGGGGGGTGGGGCGTTTTTGGTTTTGGGGAGGAGGTGGGGGGTTAGGGGGTATTAGGTTTTGGGGTGGGGGTTCAGGGGGTTTTAGGTTTTGGGGTGTGGTTGGGGTGAGGGATGTAGGGTGAATGGTGCCTATTAGTAATGCTTTTATCAAGAATGCTTTTAGAATGAAATATTGTTGTTAAGGCATTTGTGGTAAAATTATTAGTAGTAAGAACAAGGTTGGTGTTCTGTCCTTGTTGTTAAGGCACTAGTTGTTTTGGAAGTTGGTGTTTTGTTGTAAAATTTATTTATGTTTATTGTTCAGCAGCTGTTTAGAGGTAAGTGTTTGGTGGAGTTGTAATAGTTATTTTTTTGATGTAATATATGTAATGTGTTTGCGAAGTGTTTTTAATTTTATTGAATTTATGTGTGTTTGGTGTTAAGTTAAGGGGTATTTGAATAAGAATGTTTGTTTAGTTTTATTTAACTAGAAAATCTGGTTGTATGTTATAATGAAAATATTATTCTTACTTTGAGTTTTTTTTCTTATTTTAGATGGTTTTTTTTTTTTATTGATTTATTTCACTTTTTTATGTCTTCTGGTGTTTTTTTGGGTTCTTGGAGTCTGTAAGAAATAAGCAAGAGTGTATTATTTAGTTTATTCTTGTGTTTTATTAATTATTTAGTTTTTTTGATTTAGAAGTAATTTTTTTAGTAGGTTTGAAATTTGGTGAATAATATTTGGTTTTTGGTTAAATTTATTAGGTGAATTAATTCCTTTTTTTAAACTAATTTGTAGTTTTAATATTTAATATATTTTTTTAAATTATATTATGGTATACGTTATTTAACAAATGTTTTAGTGCAATTGTTTATGGTTTAGTGAAATTGTTTTTGTATAATGGTAATGGTTTACCTTTGATGGTGAAGGTGTGGTGTTTATCTTTTTGGTCAGATTCTTGATATTTATGCCTGTAACAAAATAGTACGAAAGGTGCATTAATTATATATTATTTTAGCTGTGGTATAGTTTAGTAAATTTCTTTATATTTATTTATCGATATTTGACCTTGTTATCTCAGTAGATTGCGGTGTTGGATAAATTATATTTTAATTCTTTTCCGTAGTGATATGCTCGTCTTCTCTGTAAGTTGTTCGGTGTAGTAATGAGTAGAAAATGGAGGTCGTTGGTATTTATATGTGTTTTTGTAAGTATTGTTTTATTTGTAAATTGAATGTGTTTTGGATGTGTTTTTTTATTGTGAATTCGTTTGTGATGTTAGATATATAATTGTGGAGTGTATTTGTTTTGTAGTTTGTATTTATTTTTATGTTTGTTCTCGTTTGTTCAGTAGAGGAAGTACTTCCTGGGTCATGTAGAAAGTGCTGTAGGACTATCGTTTTATATAGTTTTTTTTTTTTAGTGTTGTGTTTGTTTTATAATTATTTAAGTATTATTTATTTTGATTTAAAACGGTGTTTATATGTTTTGGATTTTTGTGATGTTTTGTTTTTTGTATGTAGGAAATATATTGTTATTTTCGATTTCGTTTTTTTTTACGTAGTATTGTAGTGCATTTAATATTTTATTTATTAATCGTTACTGTTTAGTTGAGATATAAATTATTAATATTTTTCGTTGTTTGGAGTTCGTTTTCAATATATTAGGTGTTTAGGCGTTTTCGGTGTTGGGTAGTGTTTGTTTGGGTATTCGTTGATTGGCTAGTCGTTTGTTTGGGTAGTAGTTATTTTAGGATTCGTTGTTTAAGTATTCCTTGTTTGGGTAGTAGTTTGTTTGGGTATTAGTTATTTGGGGAGTCGTTATTTAGGTAATTATTTTTTGGGGTAGTCGTTGTTTAGGTAATAGTTATTTGGGGAGTCGTTGTTTAGGTAGTCGTGGTTTACATAGTAGTCGTTTAGTGGAATGTTCGTGATTTAGTGGTTTTCGTAGTCGTTAAATAGGTGTTCTTTGTTAAGGAATAATTTAGTTAATGTTTTTTTTCGTTGTTTAGACTTCGTTGTAAAATAATTCGTTTTATAGGTTTTTTCGGTATTGGGAAGTCATTGTTTAAGTAGTAGTTGTTTAGGTAGTAGTGGTTTAGTGTCATATTCCGTCCACACTCACACCTGCATGTACAACATCAGCATCCACTACCAGCATCATCACCACACCAAGCAGAACACACACCTCACTGGCAGACACCTCCACAACACCCATGCACATGTCCCTTGTGTCCTCTCCCACTGTGTCTGTCCCCCTCCTAAAGTACACAAACGCAAGCACTCAGACACCCAACAGCCATCCACCTCACAACAGCATACAGACCATGCACCTGCACCCAAATCCAGCAGACACCTCCAACAACCACTCCCTCATCCTTCACTCCCATTCCTTCTCCCTCTTCCCAATGTCCCAAAAGAACTGTTCCTATCCACCATTGACCTCTTCCCTACCCCTCCCCCATCCTGCACATATGGCCAGGGTATCATGAACCCAGCCATGCACCTCAGCCACACAGTCCACGGGCCCAGTCCTAACCGCACCCACTCATGGTGGAAAGGGATCCAGGCCACATGTACTGAAGGGGAGGGAGTCTGCACCAGCCAGCCTCAAGGGAAGGAGCATGCCCTAGCAGGCAAGAAGGGCAAGGAGCCTGCACCTGCTACCCGAAAGGACAGAGAGCCTGTACCTGACACCCGAAAGGCCAAGGAGCCTGCACCTGCCACCCGAAAGGCCAAGTAGCCTGGACTAGCAGGCAGGAAGGGCAAGGAGCTTGCACCAGCAGCTGTAACGGAGCCCCCACCACCAACCATGGGTGTGCATCCGTCCGAGGGTGCAGGGGATGTGCAGGAGCCTCCCCCACCAGCAGCACCACCACTGTGCATCTGTCCGAGGGGGCAGGGGATTGCAGGAGCCTCCCTCCCACCAGCTGTACCACCACTGTGCAGCAGTCCGAGGGTGCAGGGGATGTGCAGGAGCCTCCCCCCTACAGCAGCACCACCACCACTGTGCATCCGTCCGAGGGTGCAGGGGATGTGCAGGAGCCTCCCCCCACCAGCAGCACCACCACTGTGCAGCCATCCAGGGTTGCAGGGGATGTGCAGGAGCCTCCCCGCACCAGCAGAACCACTACTATGCAGCCGTCACAACCGGTGGACGCTAAGTAATCCTGCCTCCATGGACTGCTGTGCCCATCACTCCCAAGGATCAAGCACAGGGAATGTTGCACCCTCCAGAACCAGTGGGCAAAACACCCACTCAACAGACTGTTGTCCATCACTCCCTAGGATCAAGCACAGGGCATGTTGCCCCCTCTAGAACCAGTGGGTAAGACACCCAATCGACAGACTGTGGCCCATCACTCCCCATGATCAACCACAGGGAATGTTGCCCCATCCAGAACCAGGGAGCAAAGCACTCACTCGACAGACTGTGGCTCATCACTCCCCAGGATCAAGCACAGGGCATGTTGCCCCTTCCAGAACCAGTGGGCAAGACACCCACTCAACAGACTGTGGCCTTGCACTCCCCAGGACCAAGCACAGGGCAATCTGCCCCCTCCAGAACCTGTGGTCTTGTTCCCCCCATCCCCCTGAGGTGCCTGCCTGTTTACCAACTGATGCCCCTGCAGTGCTCTCTCTGTATTGAAGCAGGTGACAAGTGGGGCCTTGGACTTTGGCCTGTGGCCATGTGGCCCACGCAAATTGAGGACTGGGCTGTGTCCCTTTTTCTGTAAATTTGTATTTATCTGTTATATTGCCTAACTTATTATTTCTACTATGTTGATCCTATTACAAACACTTTGACAAAATCATTTTGCCCTTGCATTATTTAGCCGATTTAAATGGATAAATTGTTTTTCTTGTGCAGCTGGTTGTGTGTATGGTGTGTGTATGGGGTGTGTATGGTCCGTGTGTGTGTCACTGTCGTTTTCCTCCCCCCTCCCTTGTGTGTTAGGCAGCTGTACTCACTGTCGTTGTCTTTGCCTGCGTTGGTGTTTGTGGTGGAGCAAACTGTTGAATATCATCGGAAAAACATGCAGTTCAGGCTCCATGGCGGCGTGACACCTTCCCCGTGTCTCCAAAGGTGAGTCCTTTCACTTCTGTGCTCTGTTTCCACAAGGCTTTTGATGTCGTTGGTACCACCCCGGAAAAGGTGGCAGTTTGCAGGTTCCTAATATGGTGGGTGGAACATTGACTTCCGCCTGGCTGTAGGTGGCTACCGCTGTGGTAGCTGTTGTTTCCACCCTGGTGGTCGGTGTGGTACATTGGCTGTCTTTCAGAGATCTTTCCGCCATGGTAATAATTTGGCAGTAGTTACCGCCAGCCTGTTGGCGATATTACTGTCACTTTATCATCGACCGCCAGGGTCGTAATGAGGGCTAATATTTCTTTCTAACCATATATTGGTCACTATATTCTGTTACCATATTAACGGGCAGTGTTGGTATTTTGTCACATGAAGAGGCTGCAGTAGTAGTTGTCTTCCTGTCTGCTAAAACTAATTTTCTAGAATGTATCTCCCTAACATTGTTAGGGACAAAATGTTACAGTTAGCTGGCTAATACACACATCATATTTTGTCACAGGACTCCTGTTATTGGAAGAAGACTGTTGGATTCAGGACGGCAGCACCACCATTTCTGGGTGACTGAGTCAATCCCATACCGTCTTGGCTGCTGTCAGGCCAACCCTTCCAGCTAGCATTAAGCACCTCACCTAAAGCTGAAAGAAATGGTAATTTGTGGCAGCCGAAACATGACACCCTGTGGCTTCTCAGGGGAAGCTGTGGTTGACAAATCTCACCCCTTTCTCTGCTTAGCAAAAGGTCTTATACACACACATAGGCCAAAGAAAATGATGCATGATGGTTTTCAATACATTTATTGAAAAAACTGCAATATGTGATAAATTATATGAGCTGCAATTATTATGGCAAGGAGGCAAAACATGATTTGAATGGTGGAGACCAACAAGAAGAAAATAGGCAGTCCCAACATATTGGAATACCATACATAAATTAATTCTACCTAACCCCTAACTCCTAAACAAGAGCATAGTGGCGGTAATCCACTCTGTCCATACTTAGTTCATGAGAGGAGCACCCACCCTTATTACCTGGAAGATAGAGGTCTGCCCGCCATCTCCTGGGTTGGTTGTAGAGACAGGGCTGAGGTCAGCAATGAAATGGCATGCAGCGTGGACAGACCCTGGCCGGAATACTCTCCCTATTGTCCCCTGGACTGTACAGTGTTTTTTTAAGAAAACATATTTCTGTTCAGTGAAAAGGCCTGACGTGGGCATGTGCCTAAGTGGGGGACTGTTTACACACTTTTGTGTCGACAATTACCAGCTGGATTATCATGTACTGTTCTTGCCAGCCTTGGATAGAGGTGCATTGTGAAATGCCGTGCACAGAATAATAATAACAATGCATTTGCAGAATCACAGCATTACAGCTGATTAGAAAATAAAAACATCCATCTGAAATCAGGCTAACTAAAAAATAAATAAAACTGAATAAATTAAATCAGAGCACATATGTAAGTGAATGGGCACAGGCCTAAACTAAGCTAAAATATGTGTGCCCAAGCAGAGTGTAAATGAACCCACTACACCCTCCCCACTGTTGGGACAAGAGAGTAATTCTAAAATTAAAATACTCTTAAAACTTAAAACTCTAAAAGCATGTTAAAATATACATAAAAGAGATAAAGGGGGTCATTCTGACCCCGGCCGGCGGCGGAAGCCGCCGGCCTGGCTGGAACCGCCAGAATACCGCTGCGCGGTCAAAAGACCGCCGCGGGTATTCTGGGTTTCCCGCTGGGCTGGCGGGCGACCGCCAGAAGGCCGCCCGCCAGCCCAGCGGGAAACACCCTTCCATGAGGATGCCGGCTCCGAATGGAGCCGGCGGAGTGGAAGGGGTGCGACGGGTGCAGTTGCACCCGTCGCGATTTTCAGTGTCTGCATGGCAGACACTGAAAATCTTTGTGGGGCCCTGTTACGGGGGCCCCTGCAGTGCCCATGCCATTGGCATGGGCACTGCAGGGGCCCCCAGGGGCCCCACGACACCCCTTACCGCCATCCTGTTCCTGGCGGCCAAAACCACCAGGAACAGGATGGCGGTATGGGGGTCGGAATCCCCATGGATTCCCCAGGGCAGCGCAGCAAGCTGCGCCGCCATGGAGGATTCCCAAGGGCAGCAGGAAACCGGCGGTACACCGCCGGTTTTCCGTTTCTGACCGCGGCTGTACCGCCGCGGTCAGAATGCCCATGGGAGCACCGCCAGCCTGTTGGCGGTGCTCCCGCGGTCGTTGGCCCTGGCGGATTTTACCGCCAGGGTCAGAATGACCCCCAAAATGTCTAAGATGGCAAGCAAAGCAGGCCAATAGACAGGCCAATTTAATGGGCACTTTAGTAATTTAAACAAAAATGCCAATCAACAAATTCAATAATAAATGGTCCTGCAGGAAATCTCCGCTGTCTTCATTGGTGATGGGAGCCAAGAATGATTCCATCTCGGCAGGTGACAAGCTGACCAGCGCATTAAATGAAGGCTCGACAGAACATACGTGTGTAGAAGCCTCAACCATAGGACCGGCTGAGGGGGACACATTCCTCGCAGCTGCAGATGTAGAAGAAGCCAGGAAATCCACAAGTGGTGGCTCATAGGATGCCTTGTGTATTAGCTGCAGTCTCAACGGTCATGTCTGTGAATGAGCCCTCAATGAGAACATTAACAGATCTGTGTCCACAGAAGGCACAGGCTGCATGGCAAGACACACCTTTGGTGCACACTCAAAGAAGTACCACAAGCAGTGGAAAATCAGCTGCACACAGGTCAATATTGGTCGGAATGTCAATGACCAATTCAGCTCAAGCTCCTCCAGCAGGGACACTCCAAAGAACTGTATCTTGTGCTCACGACACAGGTAGGCTGGTGGGTGCTCCATTACTCTGCTTTGCTGAGATGGGACAGCCAGTGCGTATTAAAAATAGCAACAACAAAATGCCACCAATCAATGGCAGTTATTGAGAATCCACCAAAGACACTCAAAAAGAGTAAATGGATGGCTGAAGGTATCACTTCAAATACAGTCTAGAAGGTGCTAACAAATCCAGACCCATCAGCCTTCATAAAGGATTGGATGAGTCGAAAATTCTGCTCGTGCAAGGACACCTGCTTGCAAATCATAGAATAATTAACAGCAGCCTCACATTCACTTCTGCTAAGAAAGACCTCTGTTTCGCCATTTAGGCATTTGTACTTAAAAGGCAAATCCCACACCTTGTGAATGAAACTGTCCCCTAACTGCTCAAACCTGCCAGCTGCAAAATGTTTCAAATACTTGCTAAACTGAAATATGGAAATAGGCATATTAATCACTGTGTGTTTTAGCCAAACTGCTGATGGAATTTCCGCTACAGTAAAAGGCAACTTTTCCAATCTTGCAGTGTTAAACATGATGTAACTCACTTCTCTTTTAGCCATTATCTGTTGTTGTCTGGTCAAATTGAAGGCGGCAAATAACTTGGTAGAGTTGACTTGCTGCCTGGGCACGTGGCCATTTTTAAGAACCTGCAGCGTCCAACCCAGCTGCATAATGGACCTAAGTTGATTCTATCCATGATGTAAAAATTACATATCATTCTGAATGATGTCTATCGCAGATGACACAATGTTATTTACCGTGTAAATGCAGTTGGACACTGTGTTCCAACCATTATTGACAACAGCTAAAGCCTTTTCAATGTTTTATCAATCTGCCTTAAACACGCATCAGCTTCCATTTACAAAAGCTTCCAAATTTCATTGTAAATGGCATTTTAAAAAACATTTTGAGCGTGGCGTTCTAGGAACCAACAAGAAATCTTATAAGTTGACTTCTTTTGAAAGAAGGTGTTCTTTGAAAGCTGCTAATGTGGAAGAACGTAACCACTGTTGAACGTACCCACTGTTGGCAAGTTTACCCACACTATGGGCCAGATGTACGAAGCCTATTTGCATCTCTTAACGGTCCGAATCAGTATTTCGGGATATTAAGAAATGCAAACTGGGCTTTTCTAATGTACAAAGCCATTTAAGGAATCGCAAATTGCGATTTCTACCTGTAGAAATTTCAATTTGCGATTCCCAGAATAGGAGATGCAACAGGGATTTCCTATTTGCATTGCTTATTCTGATGTACAATGCATTTCCAAAATGCGATTCGGCCATTTTGGAAATGCACTTACCCCTGACTTGAAGTCGGCAGTAACCAGGTGCAATTTTTACCCCAACGTGCTTTTTAAAAAAATTGCAACAGAGCACACATATGCCATTTAGGCATATGTGTGCTCTAGAGGTGCACCCTTATTTTTCCCATTGCTATCCATGGTTTTGCATTTCCTAAATAGTGATTTCTTAATAGGAAATCGCTATTTAGGAAATGCAAAACCAGCCTATTGTCTTAAATGCAATGGGATTCTTAATACTGATTTCCTAACTTTTGTAGGAATCGTGATTAGGAAATCGGTATCTTTGTATATAGCATTTTGCATTTCTTAAATAGTGATTTCTATGAAGTCGCTATTTAAAAAATGAAAAATTACATTTTTGTACATTTGGCCTGACATGTTGTAGTGATACTTGAGGTTTGAACTGTGACGTAGCGAGGGTCCGGTCGCCTTGCTCTGAAACCCTGTGTGGAGTTTACAACGCAAAAACAACAAGTGATGGACGGAATGCTGAACATTGTCAAACATTCACCCCCAGTACAGTGATCTGGGCCTAAATCCATCGTTTTTTTTCTGGCCATGCCATTCCAGTTTGGACCCAGCCATACGCAAATCAGTCTTGACCCTGTTCCCCATGGGAACAGTCAAGCAAGAACTGCTAGGCCAGGTCTTCCCTGGACTGGAAACAAGCATCCTGGGACCGGTTTCGGGGTTTCACCCCTCATCAGCCAGGCTAGCTTGAATCCAGTGGCATGGAAAGCACGGGACCCACGTCTGGGCATACCCTTCTGGCATGGTGAGCAAAAGAACGATGGATTAAACCCAGATCTGTGACTGGGGGTGAGTGTTTGCATTGTTCAGCACTCCGTCCATCATCCTTTTGTTTTGCTAAAGTTACCCTAAACGGGAAGGGTATGCCCAGACGTGGGTCCCTTGCTCACTGAGCCACTGGATTCAAGCTAGCCTGGCTGATGAAGGGTGAAATCCTGAAACCAGTCCCAGGATGCTTGTTTCCGGTCCAGGGAGGACCTGGCTTGGCAGTTCGGGCTGGACTGTTCCCATGAGGAACAGGGTCAAGACTGATTTGCATATGGCTGGGTCCAAACTGGGGTGGCATGGTGAGCAAAAGAACGATGGATTAAACCCAGATCTGTGACTGGAGGTGAGTGTTTGCATTGCTCAGCACTCCGTCCATCATCCTTTTGTTTTGCTAAAGTTACCCTAAGTGGGAAGGGTATGCCCAGACGTGGGTCCCTTGCTCACTGTGCCACTGGATTCAAGCTAGCCTGGCTGATGAAGGGTGAAAGCCTGAAACCGGTCCCAGGATGCTTGTTTCCGGTCCAGGGAGGACCTGGCTTGGCAGTTCGGGCTGGACTGTTCCCATGATAAACAGGGTCAAGTCTGATTTGCATTTGGCTGGGTCCAAACTGGGGTGGCATGGTGAGCGAAAGAACGATGGATTAAACCCAGATCTGTGACTGGGGGTGAGTGTTTGCATTGTTCAGCACTCCGTCCATCATCCTTTTGTTTTGCTGGAGTTTACAACACCTGCGTGACAACCATTTGTGTCTACGGGCTACAATTACCAACTCCTGGGATGTGAAAGTGAGAAATTAAAGGTACCATTCTGAACCCAACTAGTAAGTTGTTGTTCTGTGACATTTAAAAATGTCTGCCACTTGTGAAATTTTGCTGGTGTTGGGATACTGGAAGCATGCAGATCTTTTATTTTTGCTAAACTCAAGCAAGTTGCTTGCTGAACTGTGTAATTCACTAATTTTATTTGTAAAGGAATAAGGCTTTGATCTAAATAAAGCGTGCCCTACCCTGTATTTGCCAATCACGTATTCACCATACACTCTTTAACTCAACAGAGCTTTTCCGAAACTCATAGCCTTCAACAGCCAGCAAAGAAAAAAAGGAATCTGAATAGATTAATATTGTGTTGGTTAACAATATTTTTCTCACTTTAGGAGGAGATCATTTAAAATAATATGAGCCAGCATTTTTAGCATCATGCCCGGAAAAATATGTAAACTTTTCTACGTATGTTTTGGAACTACCCTCCTCCCCCGGAGGCATCAGGATAATGCTGCCATTGTTTGTAATTAAAAACTGATATCAGGGTAATAGCTTGGTGCAGAAAGTGATATCCATAATGGTGGTAAAATAACATTTCCCCATAATTTGCTGTATTCATATACACATCTTTGTTTTAAATACAGTACAATATTCAAACTCAGAAAGCATGGAATCTACTGGTTCAACATCTGAATCATCAGAAACAACCCAATGTGTAATAATATAATTCATGGAAACTTTGAAGATCTAAGGAATTTGAATGACCTAAGTAGGATTGGATTAAACATATGGAACTTTATCCTACACAATTCAATCAGGGATTATAATGACTACAATGTTCAAAAGGGACAGGTCTCTTTGGACCTTATAGATAGAAATGCAAGTTGTCAAAACCTTATCCACCTGTTTAATAGCAGAGCGTTCAGGAAGATAGTGACCATTTATCAATCAAAAGAAAACAATGACAAACCTAATCCAAAGCAGTAAGGCAAGCAATGTCAGTAGTATCCATAGATAGTACCATGGCCAAACCAAATAATTATTTTTAAACCAGTTATATAGTTGATGTGCTGCTGAAACAGGTGCAGTTGCAGGTGCATAGGAATCTGAATAAAAGTTGTTTGTTTGTGCAGACAGGAGCCCGTGCAGAACTGGTCGATGGACCCAATGGTGGTGGTTCATAATAAACACTGTCATCCCTTTGTGCTGAATTGGAATAGTAGAGATACATTTGGATGTTTCTTGTAGATGAGGTAGTGACAGGAAGTAGCAGAAGTTTGTTTTCCGCACTCCTCAAGCTTGAGGAGACAATTGTAGCACTGGTACTTGCAGAAGCATTATTGAGTGTTTGAAGAGGTATATCCTGTTCAGTAGTGAGGGAGGCTAGGGAACTACTCAGGAATCCTTGCAGTGTACTGCGCAGGATCGGCTACATGGTGCAATCTGAAGATGTCAATTGAAACAAAACAGTTTTCTTTCGAACCAGGCAGCGTGGTATGATGACAGTTCTGGTACCGTGTATTCACAGGACCGGACCCGGTGCTCTATAGGATGGGCCAAACTCCTTTTTTACATCAATCTGTTCTCGTACTAGATCCCCAACTTTAGGAATCTAGTTTGTAGATGTTGTTAGCAAATCCAACATTTCCAAGGTGGCGGCGTAGGCAGATTAATTTTCATCATGGAATTGTTGTGTTTCTTATAAAACAGTGACACATTTATTTATGTCAAAGGGTGTTTCTGCCGCCACTGCGTCAGGGGCCATCAAGATATGTTCAATTGGTAGAAATTTTGGGGTCTGTAGTTTGAGGTCAAAAACAATCAACATCAGTGGCAGTCAGAGAGGTTGCCCTTTAAATCCAATTTGGATGTAATACTTTCACGTTTGGAACGCTGGCTTTAGTAACCGCCTCAAGGGCTGGCACCAGGGTAAGAACAATAATGTGTTTTTCTTGGACAAGTGGCCTCTCCTTAATGACAGTCATTTATACAGTCAGTGTTTTCTTTGTTGGTGCAAATATTTGTTCTGCACTAGAGTACATGTGTGATTAGTATGCTATGGGTACTGTGTCACCCTGATTAAATATGCCATAACTGTACCTGATGGCACCAGGAATTATTCCAATGACGAAATTCATTTTGTTGTCATGTGTGTAAGTGTTGTGCTTCTAGCATGTCTTGTTGTAAATCTCTGAGTATGTGTGTATGTTCTAGTTTGCTTGAAAAATCTGGACAAATTAAATCATAAAGTGGTTTTATGCCTTGTGCATAGTCAAGGATGTATGTTCTGTCAACATTAAAGAAACCTAGTAATGATAAAGTTGAGCGCACTTTTCTAGAAAGTATGGGGCTAGGTTTTTGTCTTCATCAAATAATTTGTATCCTAAAAATAGGACACTAAGAAAAACAATTTTGGTGTCCTTGAAGGTAAATGTATAGCCTTTGGCAGAGAATCCTAAAACTATGTGATCCACCTGGGCCAAATGTGCACTGAGGTCATCATCTGTAAGGTAGATGTCGTCGACATAAGAAAACCCCTTGGATCAATATAATGTAATATTGATGTTATAAGGGCAGAAAACACCCCAAGACTGCTCTTATAACTTTGGGGCAAACAACAAAAATGCCTCTGCGAGCCTAGCGCATTGAAGGTGCTTAGATCCCAGCTTTCAGGTGTCAGATTAGATTTTGACAGGAAAAAAACACTGGAAATGTCCAAAGCTGCGTTATATTTTTTTGCACTATATTGTTGGTAAGTGCTGTGTGCGTTTTGTATTGCACATGTGTGTGCATGACTGTTTAAATGTCTGTAATCTAAGACTATTCTATATGAATGGTCAGGTTTTCCTACCAGGAATAATGGGTAATTCATTGCAGAGATGCAGGGTTTTATTACTCCCTGCTACTCAAGCTGATTGAGAATCTCTCTCACGAGTGCTTTAGCTTCATGTTTAATTGGATACTGAGGCTAGATCTGTGAAGTAGATGGTATTACATGGTAGGGAGAATCTCTATCCCACCCTATGTGTTTGCAATGCAGCGCAGGAGCCTGTGCCAAAGCCCAGTCGGCAGCGCAGAATTCCTTTACTAAGTCTGGAACTAAGACTGAGAAATAAGGCACAATGACATCTTCCCCTTGTGGGAGCATGCCAACAAATTCAGGTGGCCAATCTTTTTCTGCCAATAAAATATCTTAATTTAGTGTTAATCTTCTCCAGAAGATTACTTTAATAGTACGCACAATGTCTCCCTCAATCTGAATGTTTAATCTATACACCATATGGGGTAGGGAGACATGCCTCTCCGCTATTTTGACTTCAAGGAAGTCATTAGTTGGTGTCACATCCAAAGATCTATGAGACTTTGGTGACATTTCATATCCTCTGCCATGCTGTCTAGCAGAGCCAATGCCCACGTCCTGATCTTCAACAAAGTTCTCAGTACTAGTGGCATTCTTAATTGAAATTGCTGCCTGTAGGAGGCTGGCCTGGTTTGTAGTGGGTACCTTGGGTACTTACACCTTATACCAGGTCCAGGTAACCCTTATTAGTGAAGTAGTAGTGTTCTAGCAGCTTAGGCTGATAGAGGTTGCTATAGCAGAGCAGCTTATGCTGAACTAGGAGACATGCAAAGCTCATGCAATACCACTTATAGTTACACAGTACTAATACACAAGTAAAGACAATACTCAGTGTTACAAAAAAAAAGGTAGTTTATTTGGGTGACACAGTACCAAAAATATCTTAGAGACAATACTCCTTCAGGAGGTAACTATTATACACAATATATACACTAGACACCAAAATAAAGTAAGTAATTAGACATAGGATAGTGAAAACAATAGGAAATGCTATAGAATGTAATGGGAGGAAATAGGTCCGGGGCAACACAAACCACATACTAAGAAAGTGGAATGCAAATCACGAATTCCACCCTAGGCAAGTGTAGTGTGTGCAGAATCGCTGGGACAGTAAGAATACAGTAAAGGTAAGTAAATTACCCTACCCCAGAGGCCAGAAAAGCAGGAATAAAGTACTGCAAGTTTCCTTAGGACACACTACACCTTGCGATTGGGATTATTGCAATAACCAACCAAGTCTGTAAACAACAATTGCTGGATTCCTGGACCTGAAGACTTGCAAAAGAAGGGGACCAAGTCCAGAAGTAGAAAGAAGTTCCAGGAAGGACAGGAGCCCCTGTCAACCCAGAAGAGGGTGCAAAAGAAGAGTCCCCAGTTGGTCTAAGACTGCAGAAATGCACCCTTGGAAGATGCCAGCTGGTTCCTGCGTGATGCAATGGATGTCCCACGACGTGTAGGTGGATGCAGACGTGATTTCGTGTTGGAAGTCTCCAACAAGCCTTGGTTATGACAAAGTTGCGTTTTGCGTCAAAATGGGGCTGGCTGGACCCAGGAGTGACCTGGGGGCCTCTACTCTGTGTGAGGTGGAAGAGGGGGGCTCTCAGCACTTTAGAGAGCCCTCAGGACACCAGACAGCACCCACGGGAGTCCCAGGACACGGGAACAAAGGAGGTGCAACACGCGGTTTGTGCAGCACTGCAAAAAAGGGTCCCACACTGCTGGAGGTCAACTCAGCAAGTTGAGCGTCGCAGGATAGAGTACTGGGGACCTGGGCCAGGCTGTGCACGAAGGAATTTTGCAAATAGTGCACAGAGGACTCAGGAGGTGAAGAAGACGCGGTGCAGAGGTACTGTCGCTCTCAGGGAAGGCAAGGTCTTACATCCTCCAAATTGCGTCAGCAGGGCCTAAGGACAGTCTGTGTCAATGGGGTCTACCCTCTGTGTTCCAAGGAGCACGCTCGTCACTGTGAGAGGAGTCCAAGAGTACCGGTCGTCGACTTAGAAGGTGCCTGCGTGAGCAGGGGAGTGATTCCGTCACCCCACAGGAGATTTCTTCGGTCCTTCGGGTGCAAGATGAACACAGGGAGTCCTCAGAGCATGCACACTGTGGCAACTGTTGCAGTTGCTGGCTGGAGCTGAAGTTGAAGAAGAAAAGTATTACTTGAGGATACTATGTTGCTGTTATAGCGGTTCCTTGAGCAGGCTGTGGTTGATCCAAGGTCAGACGATGAAGCAGTAGTTGCAGAGGATTCTTGAAGGAAACTTGCAAGTAGAATCTGAAGAGAACCCACAAGAGAGAACCTAAATAGCCCTGAGAGGGGGATTGGCTACCTTATCAGCTAAGGACCTATCAGGAGGGGCCTCTGACGTCACCTACTGGCACTGGCCACTCAGAGCCCCCCAGAGTACCCCCACATCTTGCAAAGCAAGATGGCTGAAGTCTGGGACACACTGGAGGAGCTCTGGGCACCACCCCTAGGGTGGTGATGGACAGGGGAGAGGTCACTCCCCTTTCCTTTGTCCAGTTTCGCGCCAGAGCAGGTGACAAGGGGTCCTTGAAACGTTGTGTAGACTTGCTTATGCAAGGATGGCACCATCTGTGCCCTTCAGAGCATTTCCAGAGACTGGGGGAGGCTACCCCTCCCCAGCCTGTAACACCTATTTCCAAAGGTAGAGGGTGTAACACCCTGCTCTCAGAAGAAATGCTTTGTTCTGCCTTCCTGGGACTAAGCTGCTCAGATCCCAGGAGGGCAGAACACTGTCTGTGAGGTGGCAGCATCTGTAGCTGCAGTTCAAGCCTCAGAGAGCTGAGTTTGGCGGTACTGGGGGTCCATAGTGGAGCCCCCAGGATGCATGGAAGTGGCTCCCCAATACCAGATCTGGAATAGGGGGACAATTCCATGATCTTAGACACCTTACATGGCCATATTTGGAGTTACCATTGTGAAGCTACATATAGGTATTGACCTATAAGTAGTGCACACGTGCAATGGTGTCCCCGCACTCACAAAGTCCCGGGAAATGGCCCTGAACTATGTGGGGGCACCTTTGCTAGTGCAAGGGTGCTTTCATGCTTAGTAACTTTGCACCTAACCTTCAGCAAGTGAAGGTTAGACATTTAGGTGACTTATAGGTTACTTAAGTGCAGTGAAAATGGCTGTGAAAAAGTGTGTGCAATATTTCATGCAGGCTGCAGTGGCAGTCCTGTGAAAGCGTTTGTTTGAGCTCTTTATTGGAGGCAAAAGAAATGCTGCAGCCCATAACGATCTCCTGGAACCCCAATGCCCTGGGTATGTAGGTACCATAAACTAGGGACTTATAAGGGGGGTCCAGTGTGCCAATTGAAATTGGTAAATGAAGTCACTAGCCTATAGTGACAAAGTTAAAAGCAGAGAGAGTATAAGCATTGAGGTTCTGATTAGCAGAGCCTCAGTGACACAGTCAAGCGCTATCCAGACACACATACTAGGCCATAAACTATGAGCAGTGGGGTCCTGACCGGCAGGATCCCAGTGAGACAGGCAAAAACATACTGACATACGGGTAAAAATGGGGGTAACATGCCAAGAAAGATGGTACTTTCCTACACTGCCACCTTATTTTTTTTATTAGGGCTTTTGCTGTGGAAGTTTTTATTTTAAGAAAAAAATCTCTGAGGAGCGTTGTGAGTTCTTTTTGGGCTTCACGTAGTCACTTTGGTGTTCTAACTGTCCTCCTCTGTCATTCCGTTTATTCAGTGTGCCCTGGAAGGAACGAGATTGGCGACTGACAGTATATTGATGTCTACCTGGTGTTTTTAAAGTTTCCCTATTGCAAGGTTGTATATTTTTTCTGAGGTCTTCAGTGGTGGAGCTTCTCCTCTTTAGGTTCTTCTACCTTTATTTTGTTTATCCCAGCATTTTTAGAGCTCTCTTGGGCTTGCTTAGTACCCTCCTAGTGGAAGTACTCTGTAGTTGAGGTTTAGTTGCTATAGCCCCAGACTATCCTGACCTATACCAGTATTAGTCTCTGTAGGAGGCTGGACTGGCTTGTAGTGAGTACCAAGGGGTACTTACACCTTGCACCAGGCCCAGGTATCCCTTATTAGTGTAGAGGGGTGTCTAGCAGCTTAGGCTGATAGAAAAGGTAGCTTAGCAGAGCAGCTTAGGCTACAGTACCACTAGTGTCATATGCACAATATCATAAGAAAACACAATACACAGATATACTAAAAATAAAGGTACTTTATTTTTATGACAATATGCCAAAAGTATCTCAGTGAGTACCCTCAGTATGAGGATAGTAAATATACACAAGATATATGTACACAACACCAAAATATGCAGTAATAGCAATAGAAAACAGTGCAAACAATGTATAGTCACAATAGAATGCAATGGGGGCACATAGGGATAGGGGCAACACAAACCATATACTCTAGAAGTGGAATGCGAACCACGAATGGACCCCAAACCTATGTGACCTTGTAGAGGGTCGCTGGGACTGTAAGAAAACAGTGAGGTTTAGAAAAATAGCCCACCCCAAGACCCTGAAAAGTGGGTGCAAAGTGCACCTAAGTTCCCCAAAGAGCACAGAAGTCGTGATAGGGGAATTCTGTAGGAAAGACCAACACCAGCAATGCAACAACGATGGATTTCCAGACGAGAGTACTTGTGGAACAAGGGGACCAAGTCCAAAAGTCATGATCAAGTCAGGAGTGGGCAGATGCCCAGGAAATGCCAGCTGTGGGTGCAAAGAAGCTGCCACCGGATGGTAGAAGCTGAGGATTCTGCAAGAACGACAAGGGCTAGAAACTTCCCCTTTGGAGGATGGATGTCCCACGTCGTGAAGAGTTGTGCAGAAGTGTTTTCCCGCAGAAAGACCGCAAACAAGCCTTGCTAGCTGCAAGGGTTGCGGTAAGGGTTTTTGGATGCTGCTGTGGCCCAGGAGGGACCAGGACATCACCAATTGCGTGAGGGGACAGAGGGGGCGTCCAGCAAGACAAAGAGCCCACTCAGAAGCAAGCAGCACCCGCAGAAGTGCCAGAACAGGCACTACGAAGTGGAGTGAATCGGTGCTCACCCAAAGTTGCACAAGAGAGTCCCACGCTGCCGGAGGACAACTCAGGAGGTCGTGCAATGCAGGTTAGAGTGCCGGGGACCCAGGCTTGGCTGTGCATGAAGAAAATCCTCGGTGAGTGCACAGGAGCCGGAGTAGCTGCAAAACACGCAGTTCCCAGCAATGCAGTCTAGCGTGGGGAGGCAAGGACTTACCTCCACCAAACTTGGACTGAAGAGTCACTGGACTGTGGGAGTCACTTGGACAGAGTTGCTGAGTTCAAGGGACCTCGCTCGTCGTGCTGAGAGGAGACCCAGAGGACCGGTGATGCAGTTCTTTGGTGCCTGCGGTTGCAGGGGGAAGATTCCGTCGACCCACGGGAGATTTCTTCGGAGCTTCTAGTGCAGAGAGGAGGCAGATTACCCCCACAGCATGCACCACCAGGAAAACAGTTGAGAAGGCGGCAGGATCAGCGTTACAATGTCGCAGTAGTCGTCTTTGCTACTTTGTTGCAGTTTTGCAGGCTTCCAGCGCGGTCAGCAGTCGATTCCTTGGCAGAAGGTGAAGAGAGAGATGCAGAGGAACTCTGATGAGCTCTTGCATTCGTTATCTAAGGAATTCCCCAAAGCAGAGACCCTAAATAGCCAGAAAAGGAGGTTTGGCTACTTAGGAGAGAGGATAGGCTAGCAACACCTGAAGGAGCCTATCAGAAGGAGTCTCTGATGTCACCTGCTGGCACTGGCCACTCAGAGCAGTCCAGTGTGCCAGCAGCACCTCTGTTTCCAAGATGGCAGAGGTCTGGAGCACACTGGAGGAGCTCTGGGCACTTCCCAGGGGAGGTGCAGGTCAGGGGAGTGGTCACTCCCCTTTCCTTTGTCCAGTTTCGCGCCAGAGCAGGGCTGAGGGATCCCTGAACTGCTGCAGACTGGCTTATGCAGAGATGGGCACCATCTGTGCCCATCAAAGCATTTTCAGAGGCTGGGGGAGGCTACTCCTCCCCAGCCCTGACACCTTTTTCCAAAGGGAGAGGGTGTAACACCCTCTCTCTGAGGAAGTCCATTGTTCTGCCCTCCTGGCCCAAGCCTGGCTGGACCCCAGGAGGGCAGAAACCTGTTAGAGGGGTTGGCAGCAGCAGCAGCTGCAGTGAAACCCCGGGAAAGGTAGTTTGGCAGTACCCGGGTCTGAGCTAGAGACTCGGGGGATCATGGAATTGTCTCCCCAATGCCAGAATGGCATTGGGGTGACAATTCCATGATCTTAGACATGTTACATGGCCATGTTCGGAGTTACCATTGGGACGCTATACATATCTCGTGACATATGTATAGTGCACGCGTGTAATGGTGTCCCCGCACTCACAAAGTCCGGGGAATTTGCCCTGAATAATGTGGGAGCACCTTGGCTAGTGCCAGGGTGCCCACACACTAAGTAACTTAGCACCCAACCTTTACCAGGTAAAGGTTAGACATATAGGTGACTTATAAGTTACTTAAGTGCAGTGGTAAATGGCTGTAAAATAACGTGGACGTTATTTCACTCAGGCTGCACTGGCAGGCCTGTGTAAGAATTGTCAGATCTCCCTATGGGTGGCACAAGAAATGCTGCAGCCCATAGGGATCTCCTGGAACCCCAATACCCTGGGTACCTCAGTACCATATACTAGGGAATTATAAGGGTGTTCCAGTATGCCAATGTAAATTGGTGAAATTGGTCACTAGCCTGTTAGTGACAATTTGTAAAGAGAGAGCATAACCACTGAGGTTCTGGTTAGCAGAGCCTCAGTGAGACAGTTAGGTATCACACAGGGAACACATACATATAGGTCACAAACTTATGAGCACTGGGGTCCTGGCTAGCAGGGTCCCAGTGACACATAACAAACATACTGAAAACATAGGGTTTTCACTATGAGCACTGGGCCCTGGCTGGCAGGATCCCAGTGAGACAGTGAAAACACCCTGACATACACTCACAAACAGGCCAAAAGTGGGGGTAACAAGGCTAGAAAGAGGCTACTTTCTCACAGTCTCGGAAATAATCTTGGGCAGCTGGCGGTCCTTGTCCAACGGAGGTACCTCCCAGAGCCGCTGGCAAATTGCCAGTGCTGCTGCTTCCCCTTTAATATTGCTTCAAATCATTGAGGACATGGTGTCAAAATTGTGCATCAGTTTCATCCTCAAGTCCACGGCTGGGGCTGCCCTGTGTTCATTTTGAATTTGTTTAAAAATGTCTGGTAAATTTGCAAGTGTCAGTGTACCATGCATAGTGGTATATATTGCGGCAAAGACTGTGCCCCAAGTGGCACAATCCTTAGTTGAGGGAAGCATTCTGAATGGCAGGCACATTGTGAGAATTCTATGTTTGTCTTGGGGGCACGTATGGGGAAACATGCTTCCAGCTGGTTTGTTTTTTGTGCTACCCAGCACGGAATCTTCTCCCGCTCAGTGGGCCCTTTTTCAATTACTGAATGGAAGATTTGTGGACTTATCCCTGTAACGGCCAAATGATTTATAGCTGGAGCAGCCCTTATTGGAGCAGTGTTTAAAGTCTCCATTACAAATTGTATTAATTTTCTATATATTGCTACTAGTTCATTGTATAATGTGCGTACTTCAGCCACTAGTAGAGCTTGTACACTGGGATGTGGTGTATAGGTGGACAATGTTGGCCATGTTGGACCGTTATTGCTTAAATGACGTAACCCAACAGGTTGAATTACATGTAGAAGGGCGTCAATAACCAATCTAGGTCATCTTGCTAATTTAGAGATATTTCTAAATATTGGTATGCTCTGTACTGTAGTGGTACATTTGCTATTCTGTATGTATGAAATGTGTTGAAATCAGCATTTATTTCTGGGAAGGTGACCCAAACCCATGAGTAAAATATTTTTGTTCTGAAAGTGTCTTGAGCTTCAACAGCGAATGTGACATCCCCACCCTCATTTGTTACTATGGTAACTAAAAGGAACTGTGTAATTGGTTGTCTACAGTTCTCTTGAATATTTACTGGTCGTGCCATATTAAGGAATAGGTATCAGAGTCGGGAAAACCAAAGGGGGAATCCTTTTAAGGTTTACGCATGAACAACCTACAACCTAGGTAGGTACTCCCTATTTAGCTTTTCCCTAAGACCACGGATGTCTCTGTATAATGGTACTTAGGGTACCTTTAGTGTGTCTGACACAAAGATACTCAGGGGACCTGTATAATTAGTGCCGTACCACTGTTGGTGGGGCCATGTCGTAGACTCCTGTTATTGGAACAAGACTGCTGAATTCGGGCAGAAGCACCACCATTTGTGGGTTACTGAGTCAATCCTACACCGTCTTGGCAGCTGTCGGCCCAACTCTTTCAGCTACCTAGCAGCACCTCACGCAAACATGAAAGAAAAGGTGATTTGTGATAGCCTGAAACATGACACTCTGTGGCTTCTTAAGGGAAGTTGTGATCAACAAGATGCACCTCTTTCTCTAGTTAACAGAAGGTATTACACACACACACATAGGCCAAAGAAAAAGAGGCAGGATGGGTTTCAATACATTTATTCAAAAGACTGCGATCTACAATAAAATATATGAGCTGCAATTATTCAGGCAATGAGACATAACAGGATTAGAATGGTGGTGACCAGCAAGAGAAAAGAAAACAGTCCCAACATATTGAAATAACATACATGGATGAATTCTAGTTCACCCCTAACTCCTAAACAAGAGCAAAGCAGTGTGTAATGCAATCTTTACTTACCTACTGGCTCTATCTTGACCACTGACTCCATTTTGTGCTTAGCTTAGCTTCAAACGACGTCACGTTGGTGGTGCAGGTATTTTTCCACGCACAGCCTGTTACCCTGTTTTCGCTTTTCTCACCAGGGAAGGGAACATATCATGGGGGAGGTAATACAGATAAGGATGTACCAGGCTGAGAATGTTTATGGTAGAGCAGGGTATAGCTTGGTCTTGGAAATACACAGTGTGATCTGCCCAATCTCTATTGTGTTTTTTCAACACTGACCTAGTATGGCCAGCGCTTGAATTTCACAACTTACTCAAAGGGGAGGGGTTTCTAGCACCTTCCTCTCAAGTTTGTTTAAAGTATATAAGGTAGGGAAGCTTGACAAAAGTGAGGGAAGGAACTCATCTCTGAGAGTGGACACATTGTTCAGAGTAACCCCTTTTGGGGTAGTTCTCTTTTGTCTCGGTTGTGAAGGGTTCCACAACTTGACATTGGCAGACAAAGGATGATGTTGGATTTAAGCCCCATGGTGATGCATTTTTAATTCTTATTTCGCTTTGCTGTGTGCATACATGAATATGTAGTCACTGACTATATATATATATATATATTCATTGTTTGTTGATGTATTGCATTTTCTTTGACTATTATTATTCTATTGCTGTGATTATTTTAGGAGTTCCACGTGTGTTTGTGTTTCTGCATTCACATTAAGTGCACATGTTATTATCTTTGTGTAACCTGGGAAGGGCCTAATAAATTCATTACTCAGACTAAGAGTGCTGCATTTCTTGCATTTCCTTTCACTTCGTTCCCTCTCAGACGGAAGCAAAGCAGAACAAATTGGCGTAGCGGGCAGCACAAGGGTGGAAGGTTGAAAAGTGTACATTTTAAAAGTGAAAAATGTTTGTCAAAAAGTCAAAGGCAGCTTCCCAGGTTTCACATGAGATTCCCAGGTGGGAAAAATAACCTTATAATGTTCTTGAGAACGAATGGTCTTCTGGTGCTGGTTTATGCGAGAGCTGAGACAGATGGCTTAGCGATTCTGAGCCACAAAAAATGTTTTACTGTGTTTACAAAAAGTACATTCGGAACGGGGATGTGATCTATTTTAGGCATCAGAGGCTGGATCCTGTTATCTGCTTATATAAAAATGCATGAAAAATGTAGGCAGCTGGAACAAGAAAACCAGCAATTAGAGAGGCAGCTATTTGAATCTAAAAATAATGTAACCATGCAGTCTTGTCAGAATAAGTTATTATAAGATAAGTCCGATACTTATCAGTCTGTCGCCTAGAAAGCAGCCGTCAAGGTCACTCAACATAGGTATCGGAACGAAGGGATAAAATTAATCAAAAGAAAGTTCTTTTAGCTATTGGTAAAGCAGGGTGAGACTGGGACCCCGAAGAATGGGATTTGAATATTTGGGAATTTATATATTTTTCAAATTCCAGTGATGAAGAATTTAAAAAAGGTGGGAGCCAGTTTGAGCCAGACGAGCCGAAAGTGGTTCGCGCACAGCCAATATTAAATAAAAAATACAGGGCACTCCAGAGAACCCGGGAGGAATTAAAATGCACTCCCTAGAAGATTACACTCAGCAAGAAGTCAGTGATATTATAGTCAGATTCAAACAGAAATCTGGAGAAGCACTGCTTACTTGGATGGTGAGGTTTTTTGACACAGGTGCCTCTGGAGTGGCACTAGATGAGGGAGATTCAAGGAAGTTTTGTACTCTTAGTACTGACCCCATAATTCAAGAACAATTTAGAAGGTATAGGAACCAAGGAGTGACTAATTTGTTGCAATTGGCAGTTATGGGATGTAGTCAGAAATATCGTACTGAATCAGATTGGTCGCCAAATGATGAGCCTTGGTACATGTTGAGAGATGCTATGCACAGATTTAAAGAAAAAAGTATAACAACTGCTATTCTCTTTGATGAAGCTCACAATTTGTTAGATGCTCCATTGACAATTCCAGTACGAAATAAAATGATTTGCCTTGCTCCCTCGGCTTATAATCAGGTAATAATGACTCTTCTAATTAATCAGACAGGGCAGGTATTGAAAAGCGTGCTGGAGGCAGTCCACAAGTTTGGAGAGCTTGGAGACTGGAATAAACCTGAGCAAGCCTCGAGGTCTGAGGGTCGCACAGATAATAGAGAGCATCTAGGAGAGACATGTTTATGGCATTACTGAAGGATGGTGTCAACAAGGAGCAGAATGATGGGATAGATACTTAAATCTTGTGGAAGATGTACCGCAATAGGGGGCTGGACAGAAAGGAAGGCAGCAGGAAAGTTAATAAGCAAGATAATAAACGAGTGAATCAGGGCCAGACACAGATGCAGCAGGAGGGAAAAGAAAGTGAGAAAAATGTTTCTTCACAAGGGAAAGAGGATGAAGATTTGGACAGCGGATGGTTAACTGCTGAGAAAAGGGAAAGAGAGGTATTTACTCGCACATATGAAAACATATATCCAGACCTGACATGGGCAAAAGGTGACAGGTTCAATTAAATTAGGAAATAGGCCAAGCTCTGGTACAAGGATGGGCTCGCAAAGTTAAAAGACCCCATGTTGATTTAGAAATACAATGAAAACACAAAAATGTTCAAAGTGTCCGGGCATTAGTCGACACCGAAGCAGAGGCCTCTTTAATTTAGGGAAATCCAAAAAAGTTTACCGGTCAGCACTACCCCATCGTGGGGCTGGGTGGAAAACAAACCCCTGCTGTACAAACTAATGTTCAAATGAAAATAGGAAGAACACCAAAAAGAGAATATACTGTTCTGATTGTGCCCCTCCTAGAATGTATACTGAGAATTGACATTCTAAAGGGGATGACTTTGTACGTGGATGATGGCTGTTATCAATTTGGATCGAAGTGATACATTTCAGTAGGAGCAACAAGGGTGGGTGATCTGAAGATACCCCCAGTGAAGGTGCCCCCAGCAACCAAGGTGGTTTGTTCGAAGCAATACTGAATCCTGGGAAGGCATGATGAAATAGGTAAGACTATACATGAGTTGATTGAGGCTTGTGTGATAGCTCCAGTCACCACTGAATGGAATAATCCTCTGTGGCCTGTACGCGTCCTGATGGGCGCTATAGAATGACAGTTGCTTACCGCAAGCTGAATAAATATACACCCCCTTTGACTGCCGTGGTCCCTGACACCATCACTGTGATCGAAAAAATACAAAAACATAAAGGGACCTGGTATGCAACCATTGATATAGCTAATGCTTTCTTTTCTATACCAGTGGCCCCTGAGTGACAAGAACATTTCAGTTTTTCACATGGTGGCAGACAATTCCGGATGCTACGAATGCCCCAAGGCTATGTTCACAGCCCCACCATCTGTCACCGGATAGTCGCAGAATACCTGGATAAAGTATCTGTCATTCCAGGGTTGCAATTGACCCATTACATTGATGATGTAATGATTCAGGGAGAGACAGAAGAACAGGTGCAGACTCAGTTGTACTGAGTTGGTGAACTCTTGCAGAGCAAAGGGTGGAAGATTATTCCACATAAGACACAGGGATCAAATCAAAATGTGAAGTTTCTAGGAATTCAGTGGAATCAGGGACATAGAGAGGTGCTGCCGCAGCCAAAACAAAAGATCTTAGAATTTGCCCCTCCCGGCACCAAGCACGAGACGCAGCGATTCATTGGATTGTTTGTTTTTTGGAGACAGCATATCCCTCACTTGAGTCAGATTTTGGCCCCTTAAGTTACAAGAAAGAAACATGAGTTTGAATGGGGAGAACAGCAGCAGTGTGTGTTTGACTTGGCAAAGGAGGAGATTCAGCAGGCTTTAGATTTATGGCCAGTACAGGAAGGAGACATTCAGTTGCATCTAACCATTCAGGGGCAATATGAAAATTGGAGCATGTGGCAAAAATAGGGAAGAATGAGTGTGCCCCTGGGTTTCTGAACTTAAAAGCTACCTGATGCTGAAGAGTGATATACTCCATTTGAGCAACAGTTACTTGTTTGTTACTGGGTTCTAGTGGATACTGAGATGGAGTGAGCCATTTGAATCCTTGCACCCCTGAGGATAGGAAGCATGTATAGTTTACCAATGGTTCAGCCAATTATGTGAGGGCCAAAAGACATTGGAAGGCAGTGTCATATAACCCAGTCACCAATAAATTATTATCCAGTACAGGAGAAGGGAAGATTAGTTAATATGCCGAATTGTATGCTGTCTATCAGGCACTGAAATAAGAATTACTTGGGACTTGTCACACTTATACTGATTCTTGGTCTACCGCCAATGGGTTAGCCACCTGGCTTCCCACATGGAATGCCTATAACTGGCAAATACATTCGAAGGAGGTGTGGGGCAAAGAGTTGTGGCAAGAGCAAGAGCAAGAAATTTGGGAAATGCTTGAGCAAAGTACTGTGATTCTGAAATTCAATTATTATCCAAATCAGAATATGTGATTTTGTCATGTAGGTGCCCACTGTCCCACCAATTCACTAGAACGATGGTTCAATTCCCTTGCACACGACAAAGCCAAAATCTCAGAGGCAGAAATGGCGACTGTAGGAAACTGGCCTGGTGTGGTGTACACCTAAGGTGTTACCACCGTACACAAGGTCCAGGTATCCCACATCAATGAAGTGTAGGCAGTGTCTAGGAAGCCAGGGTCTCTAGAGGTAGTTGTGGATGAGCAGCCAAGGCTTATATAGGAGACATGCAAAGCTTGTGCAATACCACTGTAGTCACATGCAGAATCACACAGTGTTACAAAAATAAAGGTACTTTATTTGCTAACTCAATTACTAATTTAGTATATAGGCAATACTCCGTTAGCAGGTGAATAAACACAACTATATATATATATACACACACACTAGTACTTAGAAAATGGCATAGAAATGCAATAGAAAACAGTGAAAGAACAATATGCAATAGGAACCCTAGGGGGAGACCAAACCATATACAAAAAAAATGGAATGTGAAGGTTGGACCCCCACCCAGTTAAGTAAGGTCTGTAGAGGGGAGCTGGTGGAACTAGGAACCCCAAAAGATAAGTACCAGAGTGCCCCCCAGTGACCAGGGGCCAGATGTATCATGAAGGCCTTTTGCGATTCGGAAATAGCGATTTTTAAGAAATCGATATTTCCGACTCGCAAAATGCCATGTATCACATTTGCAAATCGGTAATAGCAATTTCTTAAAAATCGCATATGCTATTACCGAATCGCAAATTGCGATACCGGCCCCATTCGCACCTATGGGCCTGTTGGCCCATATCTGGGAATTTTTTGCATTTCCAAAATTGCGATTTCTTAACCAGAAATCACAATTTTGGAGATGCAAAACCCTAGGGTGCTGGGGGCCTAAGGCCTCCTCTGCTGCACCCCAAAAACATTTGGGGGACATGTAAGGTGCACACATGCCAAAAGGGCATGTGTGCTTTACATGTACATTTTAAAAATGCATTTTAAATGCATGTTTTTATTTTGCACATGGTTACCACCAGGTTCAACCTGGTGGTAAATAGCGATTCCTAAATGCCCAAATCGCATTTAGGAATGGCTTCATACATGTGCTAAGAAATCGCAAATAAGGAATCCTTATTTGCAATTTCTTATTTAGACAGGGTCGCAATTTTAAGGAATCGCTATTTTTGCGATTCCTTTACATTGTGTTCAGAATGTCTTTCATACATTCTGAAGTGGCTTTTTGCATTCGCAAACGGGCATTCGCACCGTTTACGAATGCAAAAAACCTTGATACATCTGGCCCCAGGAGAAGAAAGGTAAGTACCTGGCTTATCGCAAACCCACAGAGAAACTTTGCAGAAGGACAAGGCAAGACCAAAGCAAGACTGGAAAAAAATTAAGATGGATTCTGCCAGAAGAGAACCTGCAAAAGAAGCTAACCAGGTCCAATTCCAGTTGGAGTTTCTGGTTGAGGTAGGAGCCACTACCCACCTTCTGGAGTTGCAGGACCAGATCGACGAGGATGGACAAGAGTCAGCTGTGCAGCACAGGAGCAAAGGAGGAGTTCCAGCGGTGATGCAGTTGATGTCCCACCTTACGAGGAGCGATGCAGCCCATCAGTAGTGAGGAAAAACCACCAACAAGCCTTGGCAAAGGTAAGAGTTCCTGAAGAGGAGTTTGCAGAACTGCTGGGGACCAGGAGAGTCAGAGGGGACTCAACCCATGGAAGGGAGTCCTAGGCGACCCCAGCATCTAGAGAAGTCCGGAGATGAAGATGCAGCCCCAACAGGCGACCCAAGGGCAGCACACACAGGAGTCGCGGTGAGGCCCACTCAGCACACCTGGCAGTGAGTCTCACGTCGCTGGAGCAGCAGGCAGGAGACTGTCCATGGCAAGCAAGAGTGCTGGAGGCCGGGGCTTCACAGAGCCTGAAGATCCCTTGGATGAAGAGCATCAAGACTTGGGAGCTGCAAGAGTCGCAGTGCACAGGGGTACTGTCCTAGAAGGAATGGTAAAGACTCACCCACTCCAAAGTGGACAGCTGGTAGAGAGGACCGAGGGGACCACACCAGACCACCACCTGTGTTGCAGGATCCATGCAGAGTTGCAGGAGAGATGATCCGCACGGCCAGTTGTCGAGTATTTGGTGCCTGCAGGGGAATTACTTCTTCACTCCAAGGGAGATTCCTTCTTGCTTCTTTGGTGCAGACTGAAGATTTGCCGTCCTCAGAGGATGCACAGCTAGGAAAATGTTGCAGTTGCTGGAAGGAGCCGGAGAAACAAAGTTGCAGAGGCGAAATTGTCACTGGAGGTGCAGATTCTAGGTTATTTTGGAGTCCAGTTGTGGTTCCATTTGCCAGACATCAAAGTAAACATTGCAGAGGAGTCCTGATGGAATCTTGCACATTGAATCTGAGGACCCACCCAAAAGGGAGACCCTAAATAGCCCTGGAAGGGGGATTGGTTACCTAGTAAGGTGACCAACTATCAGGAGGGGCTGTGATGTCAGCTGCCTTTACTGGCCACTCAGATGCTCCCAGAGGCCCCCGCCCACCGTGGATTCAAGATAGCAGAATTAAGGGACCATCTGGAGGAGCTCTGGGCACCACCCCATTGGTGGTGATGGATAGGGGAGTGGTCAATCCCCTTTCCATTGTCCAGTTTCGTACCAGAGCAGGGACTGGAGGTCCCTGAACCGCTGCAGACTGGTTTATACAAGGAGAGGACAAAATGTGCCCTTCAAAGCATACCAGTGGCTTGGGAAGGCTACCCCTCATAAGCCATATAACACCTATTTCCCAAGGGATAGGGGGTTTCTTCCCTCTACCAAAGGAAATCCTTTGTTCTGCCTTCCTGGGCTTGAGCTGCCCAAGCAGTAGGAGGGCAGACACCTGTCTGGAGGGTGACAGCAGGGCGGGCTGCCCAGGAACACCTTGCAAATTGGTAGGATCAAGGCTGAGGGTCCTTTAAAGAGCCCCCAGAATGTATGGAATCATAGAACCAATCCTGGGAACAGTATTCGGGTATAATTCTGACATGCTTGATACCAAACATGCCTAAGTTGGGAGTTACCATTATGTAGCTGGACAAAGGTAGTGACCTATGTCCAGTACACGGGTGAGATGGCTTCCCTCACTCAAGAAGTGCAGGAAAATGGAGCTGGAGTTCATGGGAGCACCTTTGCCCATGCAGTGGTGCCCTCGCACACAAGTACATGCACCCTGCCCTCTGGGCTAGGCGGGCCTGCCACAGGGGTGACTTACAGTGACCTGGTGCCGTGACCTGTAGTGAAAAGGGTGCATGCATCCTTTTACGCAGGCTGCAGTGGCAGGCCTGCAGAGAGGTTTTGCATGGGATCCCATGGGTAGCATAATACGTGCTGCAGCCCACGGGGACCCCCTGGTACCCCAATGCCCTGGGTACCATATACTAGGGACTTACATGGGGACACCAGTATGCTAAGTGTGTGGTGTAAAAGTCATGAACAACTAAATCTAGGGAAAAAGAGCATAGTCACAGGGGTCCTGGTTAGCAGTCAAAAACACAATGACACCATGCAAAAAGTAGGGGTAACCATGCCAAAAAGCGGGTACTTTCATACAGAGACACAGGATTCTGACTTGGTGGGGATGGCTAAGTGGGCACACCAAAAATGTGGACAACTGAGAGAGAAAGCCACTTACAGATGGGCAGAGATTAGAGGGATGCACATTCCCCTAGACTTGATAAAAACTGTGATCATACAGTGTCCTATTTATCAACATACACAACAGAGATCTGTCCCGAAAACAGTCAAACAGAAAACAGTCAAAGATCTATTGGGGGGAGAGAAATTGCTGGGGCAGATATCGTAAATTGATTACATTGGGCCACTACCGACTATTCAGGGTGTCAGTACACTTGTACAGTAGTAGACATTTATTCTGGTTACCTGATTGCCGTCCCTTGCAAACCTACCGCCCAATACAACACCAGAAAGACTCTGGACTTGTTAATGTTATATTATGGAGTCCCACTCCAAGTCTAGAGTGACAACAGATCACATTTCAAAGGAAAATTGGTACAAGACTATTGTTTACAACACAATATTGAGTGGATTTATCACATTTCTTATTATTCACAAGCTGCAAGACTGATTGAGAGAATGAACGGTTTGCTGAAAGCCCAAATACAAAAAATCAGATGGAACTTTGAAAAACTGGAGAGAGCATTTAAATTAAGCCCTCCAAATTTTGAATAACAGACCACTAACAAATGGCGAATCTCTACTAATGTGGATGTTAACCCCAGCATTACAGATACAACCCCATGTAGCGACCAAGACCATCATGTATTGGGGAATAAAACCAGGAGCCTTAGCTCCTTACTGAGCCACACCAGAATCTGCAAGTCTTGATCTACATGTCTTAAAAACTTACACATTGAAACCAGGAGACATGGCACTCTGTGAAACAGGTGTTGCAATACAGATTCCCTCGGATCATTTCAGATTGACTGCTCCCAGATCTGGGTTGACACTCAAAGGCATTCAGGTCTTGGGGGGGGGGGGGGGGGGGGGATCGATACAGACTACCAAGGAGAAATCTAAACCATTCTCCTGAATAGTGGAGACACTGACTTTCTACTACAATCTGGAAACAGATTTGCCCAGATTGTGATTATCCCAGTATATGGAGGAATAGTGAAAAAAGGGGACTGCCACAGCCCTTTATACAGTGCGTGGGAGGGATTTTTTGGCTCAACTGACACAAAACCCTGGTCCTAAGATGTGGGTAGAATACCCAAATCATCCTCCAGTACCACCAAAAATCATAGCCAAGGGCAAAGACAACATTCTATTGATCATGAAACCCGGAAATGAGAGGTGTGAGCACATACCAGCTGATAAATGTTATTTGCAAGAATTATCATACTTGTCTCTTTTACAGATCATACTGCGAAATGTCTGTGTGCTATCTGGGCTACGTGGTCTCCCTTTGGGCGTGTGCGTGTGGGGTCACGAGGGACCGAAAGCACCCAGCTCCGAAATGACTGATCGGCCAAGTCAATAGACACCTTTACTGCACTTAACCAAAAATGTTTGGACTCATCTGGCACGAGTCGAACTCAACAGGTCGGATTTCTACATGGCCCTCATGCAAAGTCTGTCAAAGTGGCCATTCCTACTCCTGCAAAAAGTTTACTTCAAATTTTTAATGTCACTAACAAAGATGGAGACTTTCAAGAAAGCGATGTGTTATCCAATTTTAGTCCCTACGAGTACTGTAGAGTTTGCCAAGAAGTAAGGTATGAAGAGTGGGACAACTTGACCCAAGTGAGTACTTACAATATTACTACTGGCGATGTATGTTATGAAATGATCTGTGATTCTCACAAAATCGGAAAATGTGCTAAACTGAACCTAGAGGCAACAATGGGGTTTCCTCAAGAGTTCTGGGGGAACAACAAACTCTGTGTCACTACTGAACCAATAAACATTGCAAATGTATGAACAATGACATGTCTGGTTTTCAAATCGTGACTGCTGCTAGTCACATCAAGCAACCAAAACTACCTGTGGGATGGTTATTCTCTTGTGGAAATACCACTTTTACATACATTCCTGCTAATATAACTGGTGGACTGTGTACCTTTACACGATTAGGACTCATGATATTTCCATTTCATTCTGTACATACTCGCTATTCAGGGGAAACAGTTTAATTAAGAGAAGACTGTGATTCTGAAATTCAATTATTATCCAAATCAGAATATGTGATTTTAAGCATTTCTAAAGTAGGAGTTCCAAATGTAGCTGTTATAATACTCAAGTTATTAACAAGTTAGCATGTTTAATGGTTAAGAATATCAATCATGCTTCCATCGCTGTAGCTGAATTATTGCTAGATATACAAGCTGCATTGCAGAACAGGGCCGGTATTGATTTTTTACTGTTAAAGCACGATCATGGTTGCTCAGAATTTGAAGGCCTCTGCTGTTCTAATCTATCAGACCACTCTAAATCCATTCAATCCCATATTGACACTTCACATGAATTGAGGAAAGGAGTAAAACAAGATGTGGACAAAGGGTAGTGGGACTGGTTATTTAGTTGGTTGCTCGATTTTGGGCAATTACACAATATTTTAGGTGGGATACTTGTAGTGATTTGTATTATAATAATGCTATGTTGCTGTGTACAATGCATACCTAACCTGCGTACAATGTTTAAACCAAAAAGGGCTAATTTTAGACCAGTATGTTATGAGAGTCACTGGTCAAAGAGTGTAATGCTATCTGTATTTAACCACTGGCTCCACCCTGACTACTGACTCCATTTTGTGCTTAGCTTCAAACACGGCCACATTGGTGCCACAGTTATTTTTCCGCTTGAATTTCACAACCTACTTTAAGGGAGGGGTGTTTCTAGAACCTTCCTCTTAAGTATACATGGTGGGGAAGCTTGACAACAGTGAGAGAAGGAACTCATATCTGAGAGCGGATGCATTGCTCAGAGTAACTCCCTTTTGGGGTAGTTCTCTTTTGTCTCGTTTGTTAAGGGTTCCACACCTTGACATTGGCAGACAATGGATGAGGTTGGATTCAAGCCCCATGGTGATGCACTTTTAATTCTTATCATTTCACTTTGATGTGTGCATGCATATATACGTAGTCAATATATATATATATATATATATATATATATATATATATATATATATATATATATATATATTTATATATATATATATATATTCATTGTTTGTTGATGTATTGCATTTTCTTTGATTATCATTAATCTACTGCTATGATTATTTTAGGAGTTGCACGTCTGTTGCTGTATTCACATTAAGTGCTCATGTTATTATCTTCATGTAACCTGGGAAGTGCCTTAATAAATTCATAACTCAGACTAAGAGTGCTGCATTCTTTGCATTTCCTTTCACTTCCTTCCCTCTCGTTCTGAAGCAAAGCAGAAAACTGTGATAGCCCAATCAGTCCGTACGTAGTCCATGTGAGGCACACCAGCCCCCAATACCTGGAAGATAGGGGTCTACCCCCCCGTCTTCTGGGTTGGTTGTACAGACAAGGTCAGCTGAGGTCAGAAATGAAATGGCACGCAGAGTGGATTAAATCCAGGACAGAATGATGTCCCTGTTGTTTCTTGGCCTGTACAGTGTTTTTATAAGAAAACATATTTCTGTTCTGTGAAAATTCCTGACGTGGGCATGTGCCTAAGTGGCCGACTGTTTAGACACTGACTGGAAAATAAAAACATCCCAGCTGAAAGCAGGCTAACTAAAAAATGAATGAAACTGAATAAGTGAAATCAGAGCACCTAAGTAGGTTAAGGGCCACAGGCTGCAGGTCTAATCTAAGCTGAAATATTATGTGTGTCCAAGCAGAGTGTAAATGAACCCACAACAATTTAATCAGACAGCTAGTCAGTTGTGCAGATGCTGAAAATACCAAATGCCCTCACAATTCAAATCCCTTAAGGGTAATGGTACTAAAATACCTGAGATTAAAAATTTCTGCTACAAAGTTTGTGCAAAGTGTTAAAATTGAGGGAGCTGACTTACTTTTTTATTTGAGAACAAAGGGATTTCGAAAACTGGCTGATGAATTGGAAGTAGAACTGTCACCATTTACACCTGCCTCATTATAGGGAGTCAATAATGACACCATTGATCATGAGATCATTCACGAAGCAGATTTTTGGTAGGGGCGAGATAGTTATTGAAGACGTTAAACACTGGTACAAAGCAGCTGATAGGATGCACCACTGGCTGCTGAAGGAGTGCTCAATCTGATCTTCTGGAATGGAGCAAAAATATGGGGAAGACCTAAGTCGTGGCCAGCAATTTAGATTGTAGCAATACATTTAGGTGTTACAGAAAGATCCTTTGGAGAAACATTGTGTAGTAAAAATAATATTGATTGTTTGAGGCAGGACAGCTAGTCCCATACCTAATTTTATGAGAGGCAGGTCTATGCTTGTATTAGAAACAATAACTGAGAGAGGTATGTTCAGAGTGTATGAGTAAAAGCTCTTACTGCGCATATATATATCCCAATGTGTACTTCAAAATCAAAACACAGCCCACTTTTGGTGGTGGCTGGAACAAAGTGGGAGATGTTTTGAGTTGCACAGGTACGTTTTTGCTGGTCAAAGATTAGCAGGGTGGATTGTAGTATTCATGTATCTACGAACAACCAATCAGTAAAGGAGCAGGACTAACATTCACACCCAGCTTCAGTGGGAGGCACTGTCCATCAAATAATGTGTGACATTTTGTTCCTATCAGATTGGTACAATATAGTGCACTTTTAATGAATGCTGATTCAGCACCATACTCTCTACTACTTGAGCACAAACATGAAGAAGACTGTGGAACAAAGTGACCTTGGCAATACGAGTGTCTGCCATGGCTGTGTGATGAGAGATAATGAAAATCCTCAGCTGGAGTTTGCACTGACCGAAAAGAAATGTTAAGTACACCTACAATGTTACTTCCCCAAATTATTCCTCCTTAAAAAATTACCTTGGGTTCTACCCAAGGGAGGCCAGTTCCCTCCGCTGCCACCCCTCCATCCACCCACCGACGCTCATGTATTTTTACAGACAGATAAAAAGTTTGCCCTGGGTGGGAGTGCATTTAGAAAGATGTACTGCCTGTTTTCACACGTGTGGACATCTTTTACCTAGTCGAAAAACAAATTTACCCAACATCAAAACAACATTAAAAAATATTTAATCACGTTCTAGATAGATCCCACACCAGCTCAGGCACTTAACTTTGCATCATCTGACTTTCAAGGGCATGTGAATGTTGATAACGTACATTCAACAAATACAGTGATGCAGTCCTATGATCGACTGTTAATTCCGCCCCTTGTAAAAGAAAAGGCTCTTCACTGTTTTACACAATTTTTTTTCAAACAAACTATTATTTAAAAGAACTTTGTAAAATCTTAAGACTGTTGATAGTAAATACATTTTAGAAACTTCTAAGATGAGAGCAAATACAGCTTTGAGACTGCTATCAGCCTTACATACAAACTGCAAAAAAAATATACAATATTAACATTAGGTTTGCAAAGGCCAAAAAACGTTTCTAAATTGTAAAACTCAATAACAAACTTCAGTCCTTGTAATGAACTGCCCAAAGGTCAAGACTGTCACAACAGTTTTTCATCATCAAAATTTCATACCGCAAAGAATCGATCATTTCAAAAACATTTTCCAACCACTGTAATGGCTTGAATCTTCTTAGCCCCACTTTCTCCACCACCTTGGTCGAGCTTGACATCTAAGACAGCTGGGTCAAAGAAGTGAAGCTAATTTTCTCCAACAACATTTATGCCACAATAATATACACTTTTGTATTTTCTGTATATTTAGTCAAATCTTCCAATACTCTACAAATAGGCTAGGTTATTTCCTTGACTATAAGGCAACCCTATCTAAGCAGATCCATATAAATTCAACAATTACAGTACTATCGCAAAGCTCCCCAAACTTGGTAAACATATCAAGAAGTTTGATTACAAACGACTTACTATGCTGCATTTCACAAAGTGCTCAAGCTGAAGCCTCTACTATAATATTCAACAACTTTCACAGCATAATGGACAAAGGTGATTCATGTTTCGGCATCCTTCTCGACCTCTCAGCCGCCTTTGATACAACTGACCATCAAAGACATACCCACTTCCTCAAAGGAAGCATTTGCTATTTGCTTTGTTGCTTTAAGCGTAATGATCCCAGTTTGATAACCTCATTCCTAATGAACGGCAAGTATAACCTCATTTGGGAAGGGAATCCCTCCAGTGACCCTGCCTAAATTTGCGGCGTTCCCGAAGGATCGGTTCTTGCATTGATATTGTCGAACTAGTCCTCAGAACCCTGATTGAGGATACAAATGATAATGAAGATGACACAAATTTACCTTAAAATGTCATCTTCTGAAGATATATGCAAACCAAAAATAAGTCTCGCTAATCTTCATAGCTGAATGTTTGCAAACTTTCAAAAACTCAAACCTTGCTTTAAAAAAATAAAAGCTTAAACAATCCAAGTTCAACAAAACACAGTTCTCATAGCCCTGCATCAACCGTTTCGTGGTTAATATTGCCTCATGGGTAAATTCACTTTTGAACTGACCCTCACTTATTTTTCACTCTCCTACTGTATACTTATTAAGCACTGCAAGAATTTCACCACATTCAGTAAAAAAAAAACTACGTTTTCACAATTCAAACAACTTTAACTTGATTGTAGAAGCACAAGAAATTTCACACAGACAGATTATAGTAACAACACCATAATCAGTCTCCCAAAAAAACTGCTGCTTCTCAGAGGTGTGATGCATTCAGCTCCAGGGAGGAAGAGGTTTGATCACATCATCTCTGTTCTGAAAGAGTGTCACAGGCTTCCGCTGACATTCAGGTTTAAATACAAACATGACTGCGTTAGTTTAAAGGCGCACCGCCACAAACCTACATCCTATTACAACTTATCTTCAAAAATATCAGGAAGAAAAGATAATCTCCGGAGCAAGAACAGATTTAGTAGCTGATTTAGAGCCCATCCGCCAAACTCTTGAGTCTTCACAAAAAAAAAATCTAGCTCTCACGAATCTGAGTCAGATTTTATAAAGGACTGTATCATCCCTATGAAATACTCAGCCAAAAGATATCAGGTAGCAAGCAGATCTTTGATCAATAAAAAAACGGAAAACATACTTATACAAGTGCAATTAATATCTGCCTAGTACTCAGCTTGGTTGTATGACGGAACCATGCATGCCATTAGCACGCATGCCTTTATAACGCGTCCATTACAACGCATGTGCCTTTACCATGCATGCCTTCACCACGCAAAATTTTACCATTCATGCCTATACAACGAAAATGTAAGTATTTTGAAGTAAAAAGCCTATATATAGATATATATATATGTATGTGTGTGTGTGTGTATATATATATATATATATATATATATATACACACACACACACACAGTTTTTTTCTTCAATAATTTGACTGCTAATGTTTCATTGATATTTTTATTGACGTAATAAAAGTTGTCAAGAGTGCTGTTATATGTGGGATAATTAGCAGTATGTATTCTACATTACAGATGGGTAACGGAGCACAAGGAAATGTCACCTGTGACCTTGTGTGCGTTTTGGCAACATGATTGCTCCTGTTGCTTCTTTCTCTAGGATCCTGTGATAACAAGACTCATCCTATAGAGAAGCCAACAAGGCCACAAAGACGTAAATCTCCACCAAACCAGGGTTCTTCTTATCTTTATGATGCAAGTGCTTCTTTGTTTTGGGGAGATGTCCTCATATTCCTCGGCATCAAGAATGTGCCACCAAAATCATCAGGAAACTCACTGGGGGCCCTTTGGTAAGCTGTCCATCATCTTAGTAAAATGCTGAAAGACCTTTGCATGCTACTAAGGTGGACAGTGGGGGGCCCTGCACATTTGCAAACTGGTAACAATTTAAAGAGAGAACCGTGGACTCTAAGCAGCACCAGAGACCCTATCCCCCAGGGCCCGTCCATAAACAAATGGGGGAGGGGGCATGGTCCCCTCTCTGGGCCGATTTTGGCACTCGGGACCCCATCCCCTGGGGCTCAACTATTTCTCCTGGGGGATCCAAAGCACCCAGTGTGCACTGGGACTGTGGGGGCCTTGCAGGAGCCGGCATTGCTCTTGCATATAGGGAGCTTCTAAACATGCAGCTCCCTTTGTGTAAGAGCAATTGTTTCATCTCTTTCCCTGCCCGCATCACTGTGGGCAAGTTAAAGAGATGAAACAATTGCTTCCAGCGTGTGACAGCACTTTGACAGCTCTTGCCCGCTGGAAGCGGAGTGTATGCTCTGACTTGGTGGGAGCAGTCAAAGCTCCTGCCAAGTCAGACAAACAGCTATGTCCCAAGGGTAGCAGGAGGTGGCCGAGAGGGGGGGGTTGCAGTCCCCAGGTCTATTATTAGCTCCACAGTAGGGGCCGTGCGGCCCCCCTCCAATGTTTAACTTAGCCCCAGAGAGGTGGTGGTCCCCGGGGACATGACAGACATCCTTCCTCATGTTATTTCAACCCCAGGGAAGTGGCGGTCCCTGAGCTGTGAGGGAGGCCGTACAGGCCTCCCCCATTACAAATGACCATTTTGTCCTAGGGAAGTGGTAGTCTACGGGGCTAACACAAGTGTTAGGAGGGGGGGCCGTGCACCCCCCTAATTTTTTAAGCCCCCTATGCCCCCTGCACCTCGCCTACCCAGGGGCAAAATAAAGTAAAAGGGCAGAAGACAGCTTTTTAAAAAAAAAATGTCGGAAAAATCTGCGGATCCATCTGCAGATTTTTCTGAGTTTTTGTTTCTTTTCAAATGCTTTTTAGCACTGGCGGGGTCCTTGAGGGATCCCTAGACCAAGGCTGGAGGCTCAGGGTGTTCCTATCCTGGCCCTTTAAAAAAAGCCTTCTTATGTGGGACTCGGCTGAAGCGGAGTCCCAAAATGGCTGCCAAAACTTCCTTGTTGAAGTGTTGGCTGCCAATCAGATATCAGCACTGGGACAGTTGGATCCACGGAGGATATGAATCCCTAGATATCTATATTTTTTGCCCTTTAATATCTCGAAAACCACTGAACAGATTTACACCAAATCACAGAAAGCATGCTTTCTGGACCAAGAGCTAGCTTTCTGCCAAATCTGATATAATTCCGTCCAGCGGCTAGGGATGTAGCCATGTTAATAATCTCTATGGGAAAATGCGTTTTGGGTCCCCATTTTTATCGGCCCCCACTTGACGGATCACCCAGAACCTTTCAAGGCAGCACCTGAACTGACTGAATTATAAGTTTTAAAAATTTTGTGAGAATTTGTGAAGCAGCGGCAAAGTTATTGACAAAACAAAAAACGCTCTAACTAGGTCTTAACTATAACTACCTACTATATATATTACCTAGTGGCGGTCCCACTAGGTAGTTATAGTTAGGACCATGTTTCCCTAGAAAAAGTTTTTTGACTTGCCTATATCTATGGTACCATGTGACGAACATTCACAATTATTTTTTTTTTTTTAAGTGTGCCGGCGATTCTTGTTGCATATGGATGATCCGTCAACTGGGGAGGTGAGAAAAAAGGGGGTTGGGGGGTGCGGTGTCAAAAAAGTTGTGTTTCCCATGTTAATTTTCATAGGCCCTTTAAACACAACTACAGCCCCGAACCACTGAACGTGTTGCACCACGGCAGGCGGCGCGAGCCGAACATTCGGCTCGGGCCGTGGCGCATGGCGCATGGCACAGAGACATGCCGCGCCCCCAGCCTCTCGTGCAGCATACGAGGCCCCACATTGGGCTTGGGGCCTCGTTTCTTTATCGCGTGGCACACATTCGGGCATGTTTAACCCTTCCCCACTCACCTGCTATTATGTCCTTTTTCTTTCTGTCACCCTCATTTGTGCCTCCCTTTATGTTTTGCCTTCTTTCCCATTATTCCCCTCTCTTCCCAGCATGCTTTGCTTCCCTACTTTCTATGGCTCCTTGTCCATTACTTTCTATGTGGTTTTCCCTATCTAATATGGTGTCCTTGCACTTCCTGTTGGTCGCTTCCTGTGTTTGGGTATCTAAGGGCTGTGATTCTTTCCCTCCTTGCGCTGCAACACTTTCTGTTTGGATGGTGTCTTCGCTCCTTCTTCCTTGTGTCTGATACTGATTCACGTCAGTTCCTGTGTTTATTCCTGTTCTTTTTTGATCTTGTATTTACTTTTGACTTTGCTCCTGTTCCAGGAAATGTTTCCCCTTATTTCGTTTTTTTTTCCCTCTGGCACTAATTCTGTAGGACACGGCCTGCTCTTGGCGTTCCTATCGCCTGCAGCACTGTGGCTACCAGAAGGAGTCGCCCCTACCTGGGCCAAGGCCGAACATTCAGGAACAAGAACCTCGCCACCTGTTCAGCGGACTCCAGGTTAAAGCAGCGCGTAAGTCGTGACAGAACGGAAATGCATCAAATTTGGCAAAAAGTTAGCTTTCGGTACGCAGATTGTACTTTTGCTTATTTGGTGTAAATGAGTTCAGTAGTTTTGGAAAAATTAAAGGGAAGACAAATTTGTATATCTAGGGTGGCGGATCCTTTGCAATGCTTTTGACAAAAGTAACAAGCTCGTGCAGAGAAATGCAGAGCTCTGATTGGCTGCTAACACTTCAAACCAGGAAGTGTTGGTAGGCATCTTGGGACTCGGCTTCAGCTTAAATATGATAAAAGGGGCCTGGGTAGAGTCACACTGACCCCTTAGCTCTGGTGTTGAGGTCCCACAGGGACTCCCGCCGCCTCCCCAGCTAAAAAAATCACTTCTTTTAAAAACAATTGCAGCAATGTCGCGAAAATGTCACAAATTCACTGAAAAAAAAATATAAACTTTAAAAAGCCAGGTTCCAGGGTCATTCACAATTTCTAGGCAGGGGAGGCCGCCTGGCACCCCGCAGCCCAGGGGACTGCAACCTCCTGGGTCACTTTTTAAATATAATGGGGCGGTCGCCGTGCGGCCCCTCCGCAGCCCCAGATACCACTACCTCCCCTGGGCTAATGTCTAAAACAGTGTGGGGGGCCGCGCAGCCCAGCCCAGCCCAACCGCAGCCCCAAGGGCCACCACTTCTCCAGGGCATTTTTAAAATATAATGCGGCGGGCGCGCTGCCACCCCGCAGCCCTGGGGACCACCACCTCCCCAAAGCTAAATAGTCTCAAACAATGCTGGAGGGCCGTGCTGCCCCTGCAGCCACAGGGACCACCACCTCTCCAGGGCTATTGATTTTTGGAGGGGGGCCACCTGGTCCCCCTCAAGGAGCCAATGATGGCGCTAGAAAACGGCCCCTCTCTAGTCAACTCCTGCTATGTCCTGGGATGCCCAACCCAGGGACATCACAGCAAACACTTTGTTTGGAGCGAGAGAGAGCTGTCAAACAGCGAGCAGAGGTTTCTTCTGTCTCCCTTTAGCAGCTCCCTCTCTGTGACAGCAATGCTGGCTCCCACAGGAGGTGAGGAGGTGGCTGGGACCGTGGGCCTTGAGGATCCCCCCGTGGCCCCCAACATTGTCACTGGGTGCCATCCTGGTTAAATAGCCAGGGAATGGGGTCCCCAGGGCCAAGACCAGCCCTGGAATGAGGGGCCGTGCAGCTTTCCTCCCCCCCCAAAAATTAAATGTTTAGGCCAGGCCCCTGGGTTGAGACCGGCCGGGGACGGGGGTAAGGGGCACACAGCCCCACTTCCCTCCAAAAAACCCAAAATATTTATGCTGGGCCCCGGGAATGGGGTCACCGGGGCAGAAATCGGCCTGGGGCGAGGGGGACATGCAGGGTTGGGTTGATATAGGGGTTGGCTGCAGGGACTGGCTGCAGGCCAGGTCCTGCGGCCAACTCCATCCGCGCACAGCCTTCAGTGGTGGTTGGAATAACGCGTAGTAATGAAAATTAGTTTATGTTAAAAAAACATAGAAATTAACTGAATTTTTTTTTTTTACAGCAATGTTATAGTTAGGAAATAACATAGAGATTCACTTAAAACCAAATATATGTATTATAGTTAGGCTCATATTTTAAATGTACAAAACGACAGAAATTCAACTGTTAGTTATCTCAATTAACTATAACTCGTGCCCTAAGGTAACTATAACTTGCGCCCTCACCATGCACTGCTAATTACCCCACAAATTTAGGCATTCGTGACACCTTTGATAACATCATTGATAATATCAATGTAATATTTATAGTAACATTTTTGATGAAAAAACTGTGCATGGTGGGGGCGCGAGTTATAGTTAATTTAGGGCACGAATTATAGTTACTTGAGATAACCCTAACAGGTCAATTTCAATAGTTTTGCATATTTAAAATGTGAGCCTAACTATAACAACCCTGTAACTTTTGTTTTGTAGGTGAATATATAGTTATATTTCTACTTATGCTAAGAAACTATAAGTCGTGGCCTAAAGTTACTTAACAGCAAAAGCTATTGTTTCTTAAATGTGTATAACTATAATTGCTGAATGTCGATGGTTTTGTGTGGGTAAAACTTGAACCTAACATCCCTATAACCTTTGGCTTTATCTGTGAATTATTATGGGGGTCATTCCGACCCCGCCGCCCGCCTGGCGGGAACCGCCAGAAGACCGTACAGCGGTCAAATGACCTCGGCGGTCATTCTGACTTTCCCGCTGGGCCGGCGGGCGACCGCCAGCAGGCCGCCTGCCGGCCCAGCGGGAAAGCCCCTTCAACAATGAAGCCGGCTCCGAATGGAGCCGACGGAGTTGAAGGGGTGCGACGGGTGCAGTGGCACCCGTCGCGATTTTCAGTGTCTGCAAAGCAGACACTAAAAATGTTTATGGGGCCCTGTTAGGGGGCCCCTGCACTGCCCATGCCAGTGGCATGGGCAGTGCAGGGGCCCCACGACACCCGTTCCCGCCATCCTGTTCCTGGCGGTAAGAACCGCCATGAACAGGATGGCGGGAAGGGGGTCGCAATCCCCATGGCGGCGCTGCTTGCAGCGCCGCCATGAAGGATTCCTATGGCCAGGGGAAAACCGGCGGGAAACCGCCGGTTTCCCTTTTCTGACTGCGGCTTTACCGCCGCGGTCAGAATTGGCCAGGAAGCACCGCCAGCCTGTTGGCGGTGCTTCCGCGGTCGACCGCCAGGGTCAGAATGACCCCCTATGTTTTTTAAAAGCGTAAAATGATATATAATTACTATACATTAATACAACCACTGCTGCATATGGCTTTTGGCCGTTGGCAGCGGGGGCTCTGCGGCCAAAAAAAACCCTGCATGCACCCAACCGCACGGTGGGCTTGTGGTGTGCGATTTTTTTTTCCCATTGGGCTTCACATCTGCAGATCCATTGTGGATTTACAATGAAGGTTCTGCTGTGAACCATGGTGGATATGCAGATGGGCCACAAAATAAAAGGGACACAATTTCTGTCCATAAGGGGTCCCTCAGACACCCCACAATGTGTACTACCCCTGTGTGTGTTTTTATTTAAATTTTCTCCCCGGGGGCCCAGCCGAGAAACAAAACGGGGGCCCCAACTCTACATCAAGGTTGCAGCCGGCCAATCAGGACCTTGCTTTTCACCCAGATCCGTGGATCCCCTGCAAGTACCTGTAAATCCCCTGCAGGTAGATCCACAAAGGATCTGCATCTCAAGATATCTATTTTTTTCCCCTTTAACAACCCCAAAACTACTGAACAGATTTACACCAAATTACAAAAAGGGCTCTTTCGAGACCAAGACCTATCTTTTTGCCACATTTGGTGTAAATCCATACAGCGGTTTGGGATTTAGTGGTGTCTAAAAACTGCAAAATCCCCACAGACATTGCATGGGGGAAAAGCATCTTGCACCCTTCCCCCTTTTCTCTGCCTGCTTGACAAACCAGCCCAAAATCCCCACAGACAGTGCATGGGAAAAAGCATTTTGGGAACCACTCCCTTTTTCTTGCCCCCCCCCTTTGATGAATCCACCCAAAATTTTCCAGACAGCAGATAATCTGGCGTACTAGTTTTGAGTATTTCGTAAAGATTTGTCAAACAACACCAAAGTTACTAGCAAAACAAAAAATGCTTCATTTATGGGAAAAGCTGGCCCTAACTATAACTTCCTGCTGCCTATCACCAGTAGGTACATATATTCATACATTCGGCTGAAAAATACTTACATTTTTGTTGTAAAGGCATGTATGGTAGAGGCATATGCATTGTAATGTGTGCATGGTAAAGGTATTGCAGGGTAACGGCTGATCTGTAACAGCAGACTTTGCTGTTGTGGTGATTATAGTGAAGAGGCAACGCGGAACAGATTACAATGTTTATTCTTAGATGATTCCTCACAGAATTCCACGGCACCCGTTAAACCATTTCCAACATTATAAATTTATCATCATGTGGGGCCACATATACACACACCCACAAAAGGGAAGAAGGGCTGGGTTACTGAGGGTGGAGAACATAGGTGAATAAACACACACAATGATATTGGTTACTAAGGATATTACATCGTCTTCCTCTCAGGAAAGCTTTATCCTAGTACAGAGACAATGAACTGAAGAGGAGGGACGGCATTTCTGTTCACTTTCGCTTAGTCAGCATAGTTGGTCTTTTTCACTGGCCAAGGAAATGTCGTTTAAACACTTCTCATTAGCTCTCTCACTTTTCAATTTTTTACGCACACTACACTCATTCCTATTAACACCCTCAGGCATTCCATCTTGCCTGAACCCAGATCCACCCGATGGTTCTGTGTTTCACACCCACAATAATCACCTATTCCACCACTGTCTAGCAAGAATGTTGAGCCTTTAGTTTTGACCACTCACCTGGGTTCACTGTATTTACTCATATTAACTCTTTTCCTACCGTATTTCACTCTTCCTTGATCACCACTTCACACCAACACTTTCTTTACAGCATTCCTGGTATCATAGTTATTTCGCAGTTTGCACTGACCTTCAGACACCTTACTCCACATTTGGAGATCCTTCTCAGCTTGATTCATACCTTCCCATTTTTGCCATGCCACAGACCAGTAAGGTTGCAATTGGGTAATGGCCAGCCTACCCCTATGCAATTCAAATGAAGTTCTGCCTATGATGTTTTTGGGAGTGGAGCAGTATGACCATAGTCTTGCTCTAAAGACAGCCTGAACTAGAATAGGAGATTTGAAAGCCATTTGAATGGTTTCTTTAATCAATCAGTAATTTTGTTCGTCCTGACTGTTTCTCTGTGGGTGATATAAAGACTTTATATGTTCTACCCAGTTCACCCTCAAGAAAGTCACCATCTCTTGAGACAGAAACTGCACCCCGTTATCACTGATGAACTGTGGCAGAAATCCTTTACAACAAAATCATTTCTTCAACTTAATTCCTCAGAGGTAGTAGGTTGGGACACCAATTGTACTTTGATCCATTTACTGAAATAAACAATTATAACAAGGGCATAGTGCATACCAAGGGACAAGGTAATTATGGGTCCTATGAAGTAAATACTAGCTTTTTCCCAAGGACTTTCTGGTAACATTACAGAAGTCATGAGACCTTTGTCTACTGACATGGTTTTATCAGCCCTGTTACAAATGGACAATTGACTAATAAAGATATCAACATCATGATCCATCCAACTCCACCAGTACAATGCTCTAAATTTCTATTGTGTTCCAATCATTCACAAATGGCAAGAATGAGGCAAACTTATTACCTTTCCATTCAAAGATGATAGAGAAACCAGAATACCACCAAGTAAGATAAATTCATCTACCACAGTGGGATCTTCCTTTATTTTCCAAGATGGCCTAATGACCTCATCCAAGACCTTTTGACGTAGCCATCCTTTAAAAAAGTTCTCTTTCACCATCATTAATGTGTTGTCATTGCCAACCACAGTCAACCATTCTCTTTTTGTGATAGCACTATTTGAATCACCGCAATCAGTCAGAGATGCCACTATCACATCATCATCATCATCATCATCATCACCAGTGTTAATCACATCATGTTCATCTTCACCAGGAACTCATGATAGGTAATCTGATGAGACAGTTATTCTCCCTGAAATGTCTTGTATTCTGACTTGATATTCTTCCCATATACATGGCAAGTTTGAACCGGATTTAGATACTGGTGGACGAGTTACTCTGTCACAACAGTGATGGATATCCTGTCTGCCAAAATCTAAATCCCATAGGACATAATGGGATTTATATTGCGGTGGACAGGATATCCGTCATTGTTGTGATGGATTAACTCATCCGTCAATAAATAAGTCAAGCCCTTTGTGTCTCTGGGTGAAATTTTACCTCATCAACCACACCCTAATATGCTAACAAAAGGCTTATGGTCAGTTCTGGTTACAAATTCTCTTCCTCAAAGGAAAGGTTTGAATTTATTTATCGCCAATACACAGGTCAGTAATTCCCATCCAATCACCGAGTACTTGCTATTTGCCCCTCTTAATTTACATGAAGCAAAAGCAATAGTATTTTCACACTTGACAGATGTTTGACTTAGTACTGCACCCAGTCCTATCTGACTTCCATCGGTGCTCACAATGCATTGTAATTTCTCATCCAATAATTGAAGTGAAAGAGCTTTCTCCAATTATTTTTTTACCTCCTTCCCACTGACATTACATTCATCATGCCACACAAACTTCACAACCTTTGAGTCAACTACCCCAATGGTTCCACTTTGACTGCATAGTTTTGTACGAACTTTGAGTGAAAGCCACGCATGCCCAAAAATTACAATATTCTTTCTTTGTTGCATGGAGTGGGTGAATTTAAAATACTAAAATTAACAAAGGTTTTGGGTGAACGCCATTTTCATCAATCAAATGATCAAGGTACGCTACAGTATCTTTAAAAAATTTGCATTTGCTCTGTTGTAAAGTCAATTTGCTATTTTGGACTCTTTGTAATACTTACTTTAGGACTGACAAGTGGTCATCTACTATTTTACTATAAAGCAAATTGTATTCCTAGAAGACTCTTACAACATGCATGGCTGCAAGCAGCAGATTTGTAAGATCTTGAGAGACAGCAGAAGCTGAAAACAATCGAAAAGGTAACCTACGAAATTGTAATGTTTCTTCAGGAGCGATAAATGTAGTGCATTCTTTGGATTTTTCACCATGTTGTATCTGGTGATAGGCCACACAGATAAATCCAGTGTTCTGAATAATTTAGCTTGATTTGATGTCATCATATTTCCTTTATTAAATGCTAGTGGTTGATAATCTGCCACTGCACTGTGCTTAAATTGGCAAAGCTCTATGCATAAATCAATCAAACCATTTTTCTTTCTCGTTATCACAACTGCAGACAATCACTCTGGAGCATTAACAGACTATCACTCCACTGTCACAACATTCTTTTAGTATTGGATCACATCAGTGCAGATTGACAATGTTATGTTCCTAAAACATTGCTTCACTGGAAACAATTTTTTTTGTAATTTTAATTCATGTTTGAAGTCTATCAAATGTTCAATGCGGGTGTCCACACTGTATTCATTGATGCTGAACACATAAGGTAGTTGACAATGGTTTATAAGCATTTTATGCTTTTGCTGCTCTAGCCATCCTAAGATGTTCACATTGGAATCCACCACAAACACCTTTTTAACAATATTCTGGATCTTGAAAGACAAATCTGCTACAAACACTCCCTCTAGCTTGATCCTGAGACCACCTTAGGCTCCTGGAATGATTCTGCTGTTCTCCAGTGGTACTCTGTCATCTAGAATATTGTATGTATCTTTTGGGGAGATGGTGATTACTGAACCTGTTTCAATTAAAACTTCAACATAACTTGCATTGTACTTGTACATAACATTTTGGTTGATTCTAGTTTTCTTCCTTGTTGATGATGGCTACTAGTAACCCCATACTTTCCATCAATTCATTTACATTGTAGTCTTTATCTGAGTCATGTTCCTTCACAGTGTAAGCTCTTTTTCATTTGATGCTCTACATACTTTAAAAAACATGGCCCTTTGTTTCCACAATGTTTGCACAACTTACTCAGTGCTGGGCAGTTTTTGCTAGATTCAAAATCAAAAGTTGATCCACAATGAAAACATGCCCGTTTTTCATTGAGAGGCATGGATTCATTGATATTGTTTATTTTATTGGACATGTTCTTCTGTACGTCTTTTTCATTGAAAATGAGGTTGACACCAAAGTGATAGTTGTAAAGCTTGCATACCAACCTAACCCCTTTTAAGGATCTTTCTATACTTTTGATAGTTGAAATCACCTCATCAAGGCACTGTTTTCTGCGTTATGAGTTTCTCTTGTTATTTTACACATGTGGTTCGTGTAAGAAAGTACCCTCTTTCTTGGCATGGTTACCCCCATTTTCTGCATGTTGTCAGTGTGTTTGACTGTGTTCACTGGGATTCTGCTAACTAGGACACCAGTGATTATGCTCTCTCCCTTCTAACTTGGTGAACAAGTTACTTACATTCTGTAATGCATTATCTTGTAGAGACTCTATCTAGCTGCAGATTTCTTACCTTTGAATTCCCTGGCATCAGCTTCGAAATCCACAATGTTTTGCTGAGCAATACCCTGCGCTGTCGGGTGGCGTTGTTCAGATCCGCATGCGTTCAACTCTGCGTGGCATCGTCAGCATCGTTGGAGCTGTCTGTAACGTCACAGTCTCCTATAAAGGCACCGCCCTGGCGTGCGTGTCAGTTCTTTTACCCACAAACATCCACACCAGAAGCTCAGAGTCATAGATAGAAACAACAGTTTGTATGTGAAAAACTACAGCCCTGAAAGGGATAAACCCTAACCCTACTAGACATATCCACAGAGCAGGGAGGCATGGGTGGGTGTAAGGAATCTGCAGCTAGATAGAGTATCTACCAGATAATGCATTACTGAAGGTAAGTAAGTTGTTCATCTGATAGAGACTTCTAGCTGCAGATTCCTTACCTTTGAATAGATTCCCAAGCCATACCCTCCTGGCGGTGGGCTGCGGATAACTCTACGACACTAAAAAGTCCTGTAGGACTGAACGGGCAAAATGTTCGTCTTTCCGTTCCTGACTGTCCAGGCAGTAATGTTTTGCAAACGTGTGCAAAGATGCCCACGTTGCAGCTTGACTAATATCCAGGACTGGACTGCCGTGAGATAGTGCAGTGGTAGCAGCTTTGCTCCTGGTAGAATGAGGCCTCAGGAGGCTGCTTCCTGGTCAAAGTGTAGCAGATCTTGGTGCAGAGAACAACCCAGGTCAAAATGGTTTGCTTCTGCACTGCCCGACCCTTCTTTGCTCCCACTTACCCCACAAAGAGTTGCTCATCCATCCAGAACTCTTTTGTGCGGTCAAGGTAGAACGACAATGCTCTTTTTGGGTCCAGATGGTGGAGTCGCTCCTCTTCCTTAGTGGGATGCAGTGGAGCAAGGAAGGTGGGCAGGGTGATGTTCTGACCCAGATAAAATGGGGTCACCACCTTCGGGAGGAAAGAGGCACGAGTTCTGAGTACTACCTTGTCTGGATAGTGAGATACAGTGGCTTTGATGACAGGGCTTGCATCTCACTCACCTTCCTGGCAGATGTTATTGCCACTTGATGGTGAGCAGCCGGAGGGGACAGTTGCTCAAAGAAAGCACACATAAGAAAGGTGAGCACCAGATTTAAGTTTTATTGGGGCATACCAAAGGGCATAGGGGGAAACATATGTACAAGCCCTTTGAGAAATCTATGTACAATGGGGGATATGAAAAGTGAAGGCTGATCAGGTAGTCGAATGAATGTTGATAAGGCAGAAAGATAGCCTTTGAGAGTACCTAAGACAGAATCCTGCTGGGAAAGGGGAAGTATAAAGAGAAGGATATCAGAAAGAGAAGAAGAAATAGGATCAATAGACCTTTCTATACAATAATATACAAATCGTTTTCAATGGCAGGCGTATACCGTTTTAGTGGAGGCACGCCTGTCAGCCTAAATAACTTTACAAACTTCGGGAGGAAGGTCAAAAGCCATCAACTGCTGCCGCTCAATCTCCATGCATGAAGGTGTAGAGTTGACAGGTTCAGGTGGAGAACCCTCCCCTGCTGTTGTGACAGAAGATCCTCCCCAAGGGGCAGCCTGATCGGAGGAGTGATGCTTATTTTGAGAAACTCGGGATACCACACTCTCCGTGCCCAATCCGGAGCCACTAGGATGTCTTGGGCCTGGTTGTTCTTGATCCTCTTCAGAACTCTGGGCAGAAGTGGTATGGGGGGAAAAGCATACAGGAGGCCTGAATTTCACTTGCGACGAAAAGCGCTGCCGAGCGATTGCAACATTAGAAACTCCAATGCGCAATACTGCTGATATTGTGCATTCTCTGCAGACAATACTGCTGATATTGTGCATTCTCTGCAGAGGAGAACACATTTAACCAAGGGTCTTCCCATTGCTGAAAGAGTCACAGCAATGTGCGGTACCCCTCAAATAATATTAGTGTTCAATATTAGCACATACAAATATACAGGACAATCAATGTTGGTATATTTTCAATTTGTCCAATCCAGTTCAAACATTTATTGTAGTCCATCAATGGTAATATAGTTCAAACCAATTTTGGTATAATTTCAATTTGTTAAATCCAATTCAAGCATTTATTGTAGCCCGTCCATGATATTATAATTCAAGCCTGTAGCCCGTCCATGATATTACAATTCAAGCCAACACGTGTTTCGTCAAGGGAAATTGTTTTCTCACATCCCAAACGACTTCTTCAGGGCTAAAAATTGTAAACAAATTAAATGTGATTGAAAAAAACAAAATGCTCCAACTTGAAAATTGAAAAGTTTATAAAAGATCCCAGAAAAGACTTTAAGATTATAAAGGCAGTGAGTACCCAAGAGGAAAGCACAAATAGATAAATGGATATCTAAATCATATTACAAAGGTGAAAAAGGATGGAATCAAACTCCATTGGGGCATCAACCCCATATGTCTACAATACACCAAAAGGGACTTGTGTCATGCCCAACTACCATCACATGTTAATATATCAAAGTGATGAACACCAAAAATACACACCTCAAATTAATAAACAACACCCCTTCCGTGTCATCACACTAAACACCAACGTGTTGCATATACACTACAAATTTACTGCATTGAAGTGGATTATCATAAAATAAAATACCAACCAGTGTCCAATTTAATCCCATAATTCATGCTAGTGTCTCATGGTTAGAATCTAAAAATACAGTAATGATTAACCAAGCCTACCAAGGTTCCTTGAATACTCACCACTTCAATCCAATTATCCATCTCTAGTATCAAAGACAAAAATCAAATCTATATGAAATAACCTCGTATGGCGAGAGAAATCATGCCCCTATCAAATGCAAATAGTCTCACATGAAATACCTCGAATGTATGGTCCAGTAATAGTAATGAAGATTTGAGACTCCCATGAAATTCATCCGTGTGTTGTGGCACAAAAACCCGATGCGGATCTATATACAAAATATTATACCATTAATTGCCTCTCAAAACAAATATATCATATTAGTAGGGCTACCCTTTATTGATTGCTCACCTGGTTTTAACGAGCGGTTTCCGAAACGGCGTTTAGTAGTGAGATACGCCATGTTGCGAGTACGCACAATGCGTCGCTCAACACGGAAGTTAAATATGCTTCCGAGGTCAACTCGAGGCTACTATCATAAAAACAAAAAACAGACTAGCGTCCCCTGCTGTTAAAAATAGCACCGAGCAAAACTTTATTAAATAGACAAGAGGTACGGTACAGATGGCTATTATTTACATGTAATCTACAACGCAATACTTTCTTGTAACCGTAAAGGTTGGCTAATTATTTCCGTCTGTTCTCTGCGGGCTTGTCTATTTAATAAAGTTTCGCTCGGTGCTATTTTTAACAGCAGGGGACGCTAGTTTTGCAGACGTCCTGAGCAGTCAGCGGTCGATCCTTTGGCAGAAGGTGAAGAGAGAGATGCAGAGGAACTCTGGTGAGCTCTTGCATTCGGTATCTGAAGAATTCCCCAAAGCAGAGACCCTAAATAGCCTGAAAAGGAGGTTTGGCTACCTAGGAAAGAGGATAGGCTAGTAACACAGGTAAGAGCCTATCAGAAGGAGTCTCTGATGTCACCTGCTGGCCCTGGCCACTCAGAGCAGTCCAGTGTGCCAGCACACCTCTGAATCCAAGATGGCAGAGGTTTGGGGCACGCTGGAGGAGCTCTGGGCACCTCCCCTAGGAGGTGCAGGTCAGGGGAGTGGTCACTCCCCTTTCCTTTGTCCAGTTTCGCGCCAGAGCAGGGCTGGGGGATCCCTGAACCAGTGTAGACTGGCTTATGCAGAGATGGGCACCATCTGTGCCCATCAAAGCATTTCCAGAGGCTGGGGGAGGCTACTCCTCCCCAGCCCTGACACTTTTTTCCAAAGGGAGAGGTGTAACACCCTCTCTCTGAGGAAGTCCTTTGTTCTGCCTTCCTGGGCCAGGCCTGGCTGGACCTCAGGAGGGCAGAAATCTGTCTGAGGGGTTGGCAGCAGCAGCAGCTGCAGTGAAACCCCAGGAAAGGCAGTTTGGCAGTACCCAGGTCTGTGCTAGAGACTCGGGGGATCATGGAATTGTCTCCCCAATGCCAGAATGGCATTGGGGTGACAATTCCACGATCTTAGACATGTTACATGGCCATGTTCGGAGTTACCATTGTGACGCTATACATAGGTAGTGACCTATGTCTAGTGCACACGTGAAATGGTGTCCCCGCACTCACAAAGTCCGGGGAATTTGCCCTGAACGATGTGGGGGCACCTTGGCTAGTGCCAGGGTGCCCACACACTAAGGTGGTCATTATGACCCTGGCGGTATTACAACCGCAGGGCCAAAACGACAGGAGCACCGCCAACAGGCTGGCGGTGCCTCCCGGCGTATTTTGACCGCAGCGGTAGTGCCGCAGTCGCACCACTGGGGCCGGCGCTTTACCGCCACAATGGCCCCGGCGGATATAATCCGCCAGGGCAGCGCTGCCCAGGGGATTACGAGTCCCCGACCGCCAGCCTTTTTCTCGCGGTCTGAACCGCCAGGAAAAGGGTGGCGGTACGGGGAGTCGTGGGGCCCCTGGGATGCACTGGCATGGGCAGTGCAGGGGCCCCCTGACAGGGCCCCATGCGGCTTTTCACTGTCTGCTGTGCAGACAGTGAAAAGCGTGACGGGTGCAATTGCACCCGTCGCACGGCCGCAACACCGCCGGCTCCATTTGGAGCCGGCTCCCATGTTGCGGTCCACATCCCCGCCGGCCCAGCGGGGATGTCCAAATGGGCACCACAGGAGTGCGGGCGCATTGGCGGACGCACAGCGGTTACAGCCGCCCGCCAATGTTGTAATGAGGCCCTAAGTAACTTAGCATCCAACCTTCACCAGGTGGAGGTTAGACATATAGGTGACTTTTAAGTTACTTAAGTGCAGTGGTAAATGGCTGTGAAATAACGTGGACGTTATTTCACTCAGGCTGCAGTGGCAGGCCTGTGTAAGAATTGTCAGAGCTCCCTATGGGTGGCAAAAGAAATGCTGCAGCCAATAGGGATCTCCTGGAACCCCAATACCCTGGGTACCTCAGTACCATATACTAGGGAATTATAAGGGTGTTCCAGTATGCTAATGTGAATTGGTGAAATTGGTCACTAGCCTGTTAGTGACAATTTGGAAAGCAGAGAGAGTATAACCACTGAGGTTCTGGTTAGCAGAGCCTCAGTGAGACAGTTAGTCATCACACAGGGAACACATACAGGGCACACTTATGAGCACTGGGGCCCTGGCTGGTAGGGTCCCAGTGACACATACACTAAAACAACATATATACAGTGAAATATGGGGTAACATGCCAGGCAAGATGGTAATTTCCTACACAACCCCCCCCCCCCCCAAACGAAGGACAATAAGACTAGCCATGACCTGATGAGTCTTCATTGTCTAAGTGGAAATATCTGGAGAGTCCATCTGCATTGGAGTGGGTACTCCCAGGTCTATGTTCCACTGTATAGTCCATTCCCTGTAGAGATATGGACCACCTCAACAATTTAGGGTTTTCACCTTTCATTTGTTTTAGCCAAAGTAGAGGTTTGTGGTCTGTCTGAACAATGAAGTGAGTGCCAAACAGGTATGGCCTCAACTTCTTCAGTGCCCAGACCACAGCAAAGGCCTCCCTCTCTATGGCAGACCAACGCTTTTCTCTAGTGGTCAACCTCCTGCTGATAAAAGCAACAGGTTGATCCTGGCCCTCAGAATTTGGTTGTGATAAGACTGCCCCTACCCCTAATTCAGATGCATCAGCTTGAACAATGAATTTCTTGGAGTAACATGGGCTTTTTAGGACAGGTGCAGTGCACATGGCCTATTTCAGCTCCTCAAAAGCTTTCTGACAGCTAGCTGTCCACAATACCTTTTTAGGCATTTTCTTAGAAGTGAGATCATTAAGTGGGGCTGCAATGGAGCCATAGTTCTTAATGAACCTCCTGTAATACCCAGTGAGGCCTAAGAAGGCTCTCACCTGGGTATGAGTTGTAGGTGGAACCCAATCCATGATTGTCTGGATTTTCCCCTGAAGTGGTGCCATCTGTTCTCCACCTACTAGGTGTCCCAGATAAACCACTTTCCCCTGCCCTATCTGGCACTTTGAAGCCTTGATAGTGAGGCCTGCCTTTTGCAGGGCCTCCAGAACTTTCTACAGGTGGACCAGGTGATCATCCCAGGTGGAACTAAAGACAGCTATATCGTCCAGATATGCTGCACTAAAAGCCTCCAACCCTTGCAGGACTGTATTCACCAACCTCTGAAAAGTGGCAGGTGCATTTGTCAAACCAAAGGGCATTACTGTGAATTGATAGTGCCCTCCAACAGTTGAAAATGCAGTTTTTGCTTTAGCATCCTCTGATAACTTGATCTGCCAATACCCTGCAGTCAAATCAAAGGTGCTTAGACACTTGGCAGATGCCAGTGTATCTATGAGCTCATCTACCCTGGGTATAGGGTGAGCATCAGTTTTTGTTAACTGGTTGAGACCTCTGTAATCTACACAAAACCTCATCTCTCTTTTCCCATCTTTTGAGTGAGGCTTTGGTACAAGCACCACAGGAGAGGCCCATGGGCTTTCAGAATGTTCAACCACTCCTAGTTCAAGCATTTTCTGAACTTCTTGTTTTATGCAGTCCCTGACATTGTCAGGCTGCCTATAGATCTTACTTTTGACAGGCATGCTGTCTCCAGTATCTATAGTGTGCTCACACCAAGAAGTGGTGCCTGGCACAGTAGAAAAGAGTTCAGAAATCTGACCTAGGAGATTTATGCAGTTGTCTTTCTGCTCAGCAGTAAGACAGTCTGCCAAAACTACACCTTCCACTAGAGCATCCTGTTCTGTGGAAGAGAAGAGATCAGGGAGAGGGTCACTCTCTTCTTCCTGTCCTTCATCTGTTGCCATGAGCAGGGTGAGCTAAGCCCTGTCATAGTAGAGTTTAAGGGGATTGACATGGAGCACCCTAAGGGGACTCCTGGCAGTGCCCAGGTCAACCAAGTAGGTGACCTCGTTCTTATTTTCAACAATGAGATGGGGTCCACTCCATTTGTCTTAGAGTGCTCTTGGGGCCACAGGCTCCAATACCCACACCTTCTGTCCTGGTTGGTACTGAATCAGAACAACCTTCTGGTCATGCCATTGCTTTTGGAGCTCTTGGCTGGCCTGAAGGTTTTTACTGGCCTTTTTCATGTACTCAGCCATTCTGGATCTTAGGCCAAGTACATAGTCCACTATGTCTTGCTTGGGAGCTTTTAAAGGTTGTTCCCAACCCTCCTTCACAAGTGTTAGGGGACCTCTTACAGGGTGTCCAAATAGGAGTTCAAAGGGGCTGAAGCCCACTCCTTTCTGGGGTACCTCCCTGTAAGCAAAAAGGAGGCAAGGTAACAGGACATCCCATCTCCTCCTGAGTTTTTCAGGGAATCCCATTATCATTCCTTTGAGAGTTTTATTAAACCTCTCTACCAGTCCATTTGTTTGTGGATGATAAGGTGTGGTGAATTTGTATGTTACACCACATTCCTTCCACATGGCCTTCAAGTATGCAGACATAAAGTTGCTACCCCTGTCTGATACAAACTCTTTTGGGAAACCCACCCTGGAAAAGATTCCCAGGAGGGCTTTTGCCACTGCATGAGCTGTAGTGGTCCTTAGAGGAATAGCTTCAGGATATCTTGTGGCATGGTCCACTACCACCAAGATAAACCTATTGCCTGAAGCAGTAGGAGGGTCAAGGGGGCCAACTATGTCAACCCCTACCCTTTCAAAGGGAACCCCAACCACAGGCATTGGAATAAGGGGAGCCCTTGGAGTGCCACCAGTCTTGCCACTGGCTTGGCAGGTCACACAGGACTTACAAAAGTCTTTTGTGTGCTCTGACATCCTAGGCCAGTGAAACAGGGGGACAAGCATTTCCCATGTTTTAATCTGACCCAAATGTCCAGCCAAGGGAATGTTGTGTGCCAGAGTTAGGAGGAACTCTCTGTACTGCAGAGGAATGACCAATCTCCTGGCTGCTCCAGGTTTTGGGTCCCTTGCCTCTGTGTACAAGAGGTTGTCCTCCCAGTAAACTCTATGTGAGTCACTGACATCCCCATTTTGCTGTTTGACAGCTTGCTGTCTGAGACCCTCTAATCTGGGACAGGTTTGCTGTGACACACTCAGCTCCTCTCTGGCAGGCCCCCCTTCACCCAAAAGCTCAGCAGTGTCTGCTGCCAGCTCCTCTGGTGAAGGTTCTGCACAGGGGGGAAATTCTTCTTCCTCAGAAGTTGAATCATCTGTAGAGGGAGGGATAGTGGGTAGGGATTTACCCTTACTAACCCTAGCTTTAGGGAGCACTTAGTCCATTGTTCCAGGATCCAAGTCACCCTGTCCTTTTTGCTTTTTGGCCTGAGCCCTTGTCAAAGCAACAATATGCCCAGCAATGCCCAGCATTGCTGCATGAGCCTCCAACTCCACTTCTGCCCAAGCTGATGTCTCTAAATCATTTCCTAGTAGACAGTCTACAGGTAAATCTGAAGCAACCACAACTTTCTTTGGGCCAGTAACCCCCCCAGTTGAGATTCACAACAGCCATGGGGTGGCTAAGAGTGTTGTTATGAGCGTCTGTCACTTGGTACTGGTGACCAAGTAGGTGTTGTTCAGGGTGTACCAGTTTCTCTATTACCATGGTAACACTGGCGCCTGTGTCCCTGTAGGCCTGAGCCTCAACACCATTGATTAGGGGAAGTTGCTTGTACATTTATCCATATTAAGGGGACAAGCAACCAAGGTGGCCAAATCAATGGCACCTTCAAAGACTAGCACAGCCTCTGTGGTCTCCCTAACAAGACCAACCCCAACTAAATTACCAAAAGTGAGCCCAGCTACTCCCTTGGATTGGCTATTAGTAGGTTTGCTCCCACCACCACTGCTATTACTAGGGGCACTAGAGGTTGCAGTAGGGGTTGTGGTAGTGGGAGGCTTGGTGCTTTTCTTTGGACAACTGGCATCAGTTGTCCAATGGCCATTTACTTTACATACATAGCACCATGTTTTTTTTACTTGATTAGAAGAGGATTTGGACCCACCACCCCCACCAGAGTGTTTTTGTGGGCCTGATGAAGACTCATTTGTAGATTTGTCCCCACCCTTGTCTGAAGACTTACCATCCTTCTTCTTGCCATCCTTGTCACCCCTTGTATGAACTTTTCGGTTCACTCTTGTTCTGACACATTTGTCTGCCTTCTTTCCCAATTCTTGGGGAGAGGTCAGATCTAAGTCCACTAGATATTGGTGTAACAAATCAGACATACAGTTATTCAGAATATGCTCTCTCAGGTTAAGATTGTACAGGCTTTCATAGTCAGAAACTTTACTGCCATGTAACCACCCCTCCAAGGCCTTCACTGAATAGTCAACAAAGTCTACCCAGTCTTGTGAGGACTCTTTTCTGGTTTCTCTGAACTTAATCCGGTATTGTTCAGTGGTTAAGCCAAATCCATCCAAGAGTGCATTCTTCAAAACTGTAAAATTATTGGCATCACTTTCTCTAACAGTAAGGAGCCTATCCCTACCCTTTCCACTGAAAAATAGCCATAGGATAGCAACCCACTGCCTTTGAGGGACCCCCTGTACCATACAGGCCCTCTCAAGTGCAGCAAACCACTTGTTAATGTCATCCCTCTCCTTGTAAGGGGGAACTATCTTGTGCAGATTCCTAGAATCATGCTTTTTAACAGGATTGCTATCAGGAATACTGCTGCTGCCACCATGGGGTCCAAACCCCAACCTCTGTCTCTCTTTTTCTAAGTCTAGGGATTCCCTGTCTAGAGCCAGCTTTTGCTGTTTAAGCTTCAGACTGGTCTCCTCCACTCTCAACTTATTGAGTTCCCTTTCTAACATTTTGTCATCAGGGTGGGTGGGTTGGGAATGTTTTGACACAGAAGAAAGATTGGAATGAGCAGAGGGAGACCTGTCCCTAACAGTTGGCACCCTAACAACCTGGCCTACAGGAATAAAACCATCCCTACTATGATGGGAGCTTCTATTACTAACAGTTATGCTAGGTGTTCTTCTAAGAGGCAGATTAGGAAGGGAACCCTGTATCACACCTTCAAGGGGCTCCCCTGAGTCAGAGTGTGAACTATCTCCTAACTTCTAAATTGAACTGCCAGCTAAGGCCTTATCATTTTCAATGAGCATGTTAGACAGTAACTCTCTAGAAGGGATCTTTCCTACCACTAAACCTCTATCAATGCAGAGACTCCTTAGGCTCTTAAAGTTAAGATTGTCATAAATTGTACTGACCAAATTAAGAGGAGTTCCTACACCAGACATGATAGAAAAGGTTTAGAGACAGATAAAAGATAGAAAAAGTTTCAGGACTTTTTAAGGAACAAGAAAAAAACTTTTTGAAACTTTTTGAAAGTTTAGAAGTACTTTTCAGCACATAGCAGATAGTGTAAGAGAAGAAAAGCAAAACCGTTTGGTTAGGTGTACATACACTGAACTTGTTTTGTATATTATTCTCTTATGAAAAGTATACAATGACAAAGTGGTAAGTAGTTGCAAGTACTTATCCCACCGCTGCACAACCAATGTAGGAGGCTGGCCTGGCTTGTAGTGGGTACCAAAGGGTACTTACACTCTGTACCAGGTCCACTTATCCCTTATTAATGTAGAAGAGGTGTTTCTAGCAGCTTAGGCTGATAGAAGGTAGCTATAGCAGAGCAGCTTAGGCTGAACTAGGAGACATGCAAAGCTCCTACTATACCACTGGTGTCATATGCACAATATCATAAGAAAACACAATACCCAGATATACTAAAAATAAAGGTACTTTATTTTTATTACAATATGCCAAAAGTATCTCAGTGAGTACCCTCAGTATGAGGATGCCAAATATACACAAGATATATGTACACAATACCAAAAATATGCAGTAATAGCAAAAGGAAGTAATGCAAGCAGTGTAAAGTTACAGTAGATTGCCATAGGAGCACATAGGTATAGGGGCAACACAAACCATATACCCCAAAAGTGGAATGCGAACCACGAATGGACCCCAAACCTATGTGAGCTTGTAGAGGGTCGCTGGGACTGTAAGAAAACAGTGAGGGTTAGAAAAATAGCCCACCCCAAGATCCTGAAAAGTAGGTGTAAAGTGCACCTATAACCCCCAAAGAGCACAGAAGTCGTGATAAGGGGTTTCTGCAAGGAAGACCAACACCAGCAAAGCAACAACAGTGGATTTCCAGACCTGAGTACCTGTGAAACAAGGGGACCAAGTTCAAGAGTCGCGACAATGTTGAGAGTGGGCAGATGCCCAGGAAATGCCAGCTGAGGGTGTAAAGAAGCTGCCACTGGATGGAAGAAGCTTTGGTTTCTGCAAGAACGAAGAGGACTAGTAACTTCCCCTTTGGAGGATGGATGTCCCACGTCGTGGAGAAGCTTGCAGAGGTGTTCCCAAGCAGAAAGACTGCAAACAAGCCTTGCTAGCTGCAAGGGTCGCGGTTAGGGTTTTTGGATGCTGCTGTGGCCCAGGCGGGACCAGGATGTCGCCACTTGGATGAGGAGACAGAGGGGGCGCCCAGCAAGTCAGGGAACCCTCACAGAAGCAGGCAGCACCCGCAGAAGTACCGGAACAGGCACTTGGAAGAGGAGTGAACCGAAGTCCACCCGAAGTCACAATAGGGAGTCCCACGACACCCATATAATTCCCTAGTATATGGTACTGAGGTACCCAGGGTATTGGGGTTCCAGGAGATCCCTATGGGCTGCAGCATTTCTTTTGCCACCTATAGGGAGCTCTGACAATTCTTACACAGGCCTGCCAGTGCAGCCTGAGTGAAATAACGTCCACGTTATTTCACAGCCATTTACCACTGCACTTAAGTAACTTATAAGTCACCTATATGTCTAACCTTCACCTGGTGAAGATTGGGTGCAAAGTTACTTAGTGTGTGGGCACCCTGGCACTAGCCAAGGTGCCCCCACATTGTTCAGGGCAAATTCCCCGGACTTTGTGAGTGCGGGGACACCATTACACGCGTGCACTGTACATAGGTCACTACCTATGTACAGCGTCACAATGGTAATTCCGAACATGGCCATGTAACATGTCTAAGAATGGCATTGGGGGGACAATTCCATGATCCCCCGGGTCTCTAGCACAGAACCCAGGTACTGCCAAACTGCCTTTCCAGGGTCTCCACTGCAGCTGCTGCTGCTGCCAACCCCTCAGACAGGTTTCTGCCCTCCTGGGGTCCAGGCAGCCCTGGCCCAGGAAGGCAGAACAATGGACTTCCTCTGAGAGAGGGTGTAACACCCTCTCCCTTTGGAAATAGGTGTGAGGGCTGGGGAGGAGTAGTCTCCCCCAGCCTTTGGAAATGCTTTGATGGGCACAGATGGAGCCCATCTCTGCATAAGCCAGTCTACACCGGTTCAGGGATCCCCCAGCCCTGCTCTGGCGCGAAACTGGACAAATGAAAGGGGAGTGACAACTTCCCTGACCTGCACCTCCCAGGGGAGGTGCCCAGAGCTCCTCCAGTGTGTCCCAGACCTCTGCCATCTTGGAAACAGAGGTGTCTGTGGCACACTAGACTGCTCTGAGTGGCCAGTGCCAGCCGGTGACATCAGAGGCTCCTTCTGATAGGCTCTTACCTCTCTTGGTAGCCAATCCTCCTTCCTAGGTAGCCAAACCTCCTTTTCTTGCTATTTAGGGTCTCTGCTTTGGGGATCTCACCAGATAACGAATGCAAGTGCTCATCAGAGATCCTCTGCATCTCCCTCTTCACCTTCTGCCAAAGGATCGACCACTGACTGCTCAGGACGCCTGCAAAACCGCAACAAAGTAGCAAGACGACTACTAGCAACCTTGTATCGCGTCATCCTGCCAGCTTTCTCAACTGTTTCTAGGTGGTGCATGCTCTGGGGTAGCCTGCCTCCTCTCTGCACCAGGAGCTCTGAAGAAATCTCCTGTGGGTCGACGGAATCTTCCCCTGCAACCGCAGGCACCAAAAGACTGCATCACCGGCCCTCTGGGTCCCCTCTCAGCACGACGAGCGTGGTCCCTGGAACTCAGCAACTCTGTCCAAGTGACTCCCACAATCCAGTGACTCTTCAGTCCAAGTTTGTTGAAGGTAAGTCCTTGCCTCCCCATGCTAGACTGCATTGCTGGGTACCATGTGATTTGCCGCTGCTCCGGCTCCTGTGCACTCTTCCAGGATTTCCTTCATGCACAGCCAAGCCTGGGTCCCCGACACTCCTTCCTGCAGTGCACAACCTTCTGAGTTGTCCTCCGGCGTCGTGGGACTCCCTTTTGTGACTTCGCGTGGACTCCGGTTCACTCTTCTTCCAAGTGCCTGTTCAGGTACTTCTGTGGGTGCTGCCTGCTTCTGTGAGGGCTCCATGAGTTGCTGGGTGCCCCCTCTGTCTCCTCCTCCAAGTGGCGACATCCTGGTCCCTCCTGGGCCACAGCAGCACCCAAAAACCTTTACAGCGACCCTTGTAGCTAGCAAGGCTTGTTTGCGGTCTTTCTGCGTGGGAACACCTCTGCAAGCTTCATCGCGACGTGGAACATCTGTCTTCCAAAGGAGAAGTTCCTAGTCCTGTTCTTTCTTGCAGAACTCCAAGCTTCTTCCAACAGGTGGCAGCTTCCTTGCACCCTCAGCTGGCATTTCCTGGGCTCCTGCCCACTGTCGACACTGTCTCGACTATTGGACTTGGTCCCCTTGTCTTAAAGGTACTCAGGCCCGGAAATCCACTGTTGTTGCATTGCTGGTGTTTGTTCTTCCTGCAGAATCCCCCTATCACGACTTCTGTGCTCTCTGGGGGTAGTAGGTGCACTTTACACCTACCTTTCAGGGTCTTAGGGTGGGCTATTTTTCTAACCCTCACTGTTTTCTTACAGTCCCAGCGACCCTCTACAAGCTCACATAGGTTTAGGGTCCATTCGTGGTTCGCATTCCACTTTTGGAGTATATGGTGTGTTTTGCCCCTATACCCATGTGCTCCTATTGCAATCTATTGTAATTCTACACTGTTTGCATTACTTTTCTTGCTATTACTTACCTAATTTTGGTTTGTGTACATATATAACGTATCCTCATACTGAGGGTACTCACTGAGATACTTTTGGCATATTGTCATAAAAATAAAGTACCTTTATTTTTAGTATATCTGTGTATTGTGTTTTCTTATGATATTGTGCATATGACACCAGTGGTATAGTAGGAGCTTTGCATGTCTCCTAGTTCAGCCTAAGCTGCTTTGCCATAGCTACCTTCTATCAACCTAAGCTGCTAGAAACACCTCTTCTACACTAATAAGGGATAACTTGACCTGGCACAAGGTGTAAGTACCTCTGGTACCCACTACAAGCCAGGCCAGCCTCCTACAATTCCACATTCTTAGTATATGGTTTTGCCGTCCCCTAGGGCCCTTACTATTTTCACTAAGTATTGCCAATGCTTGTTGTTTCTATGCTAATTTCTGATTGCTATTGTGTACATAACTAGTGTGTACTTACTTTCAGTTGGGGGGGGACTGCCTATAAGTAATCTAGTGTTGTGTTACTATAATAAAGTACCTTTATTTTTGTTACACTGTGTGAGAAGTTACTGTGTGACTATAGTGGTATTGCATACACTTTGCATGTCTCCTAGATAAGTCTGTACTGCTCATCCACAGCTACCTCTAGAGAGTTCTGGCTTCCTAGAGACTGCCTACACTTCACTAATAGGGGTTGCCTGGATTTGGAATAAGGTTTCAACACCATAAGTTTCCACAACACACCAGGCCAGCTTCCTACAGTGGCCATACTGCAAGGCTGGTAGGAAAGTTGCCTTCATTACCCTTAGTATTGCAGCTGCTGATGAACTCCTTAGTTGTCGATTCAGTTGGCCAATCCCACAGGTAAGTGCAGTGCCCTTTTTTCTGATTGCACTTATCTGTGCACCTGCGGTGCACTTTTCGCTGAACCACACGCCAAGATAGTCAGCTGTGCTGTTGACTAGCTGCCAAGATGCCAGGAGATGATCTCTTTGTTTTTACACCTTCCGAATATAAGAACCTTTGTTTTATCCTGATTCACTTGGAGTTGGTTGGCAGTATTAAATGCATTTAGGGGGTGATTCTGACCCCGGCGGTACAAGACCGCCGGGGCCAGGGTCCGCGGGAGCACCGCCGACAGGCCGGCGGTGCCCCGCAGGGCATTCTGACCGCGGCGGTTCGGCCGCGGTCAGAAGAGGCAAACCGGCGGTCTCCCGCCGGTTTACCGCTGCCCTTAGAATCCCCCATGGCGGCGCAGCTTGCTGCGCCGCCATGGGGGATTCTGACACCCCCTACCGCCATCCTGTTCCTGGCGGTTCGCCCGCCAGGAACAGGATGGCGGTAGGGGGTGCCGCGGGCACCTGGGGGCCCCTGCCGTGCCCATGCCAATGGCATGGGCACGGCAGGGGCCCCCGTAAGAGGGCCCCGCAAAGTATTTCAGTGTCTGCTAAGCAGACACTGAAATACGCGACGGGTGCAACTGCACCCGTCGCACCCCTGCAACTCCGCCGGCGTCCTCGTTGCAGGGGCATTTCCTCTGGGCCGGCTGGCGCTCTTTTGGAGAGCGCCCGCCGGCCCAGAGGAAATGTCTAAATGGCCGCCGCGGTCTTTTGACCGCGGTGCGGTCATTCAGCGGCGGTACCTTGGCGGACGGCCTCCGCCGTCCGCCAGGGTCATAATCAGGCCCTTAGTGTGTTGAGTGCCCAATGTAAACCGGCTCTTGTTCGGACCATGATCACTATATTGTTGGCGTATTGAATTATTTGAAGCTTGATAAAACCTATCTTCAACAGGGCCAGACTGCTGGACTCCAGGCTTTTCCCTAAGTCGGCTCTATAAAGGTTGAACAGTAAGGGGGCCAGGACACACCCCTGCTTTAAGCCCATATTAGTTTTAGTTCTCCGGGTAATCAAGCAAGGGTCTGTTGGCACACATACTCAGGTTTCTGAATGTAGTGAGATCATGGCACTTAGGAGCTTTGCGGGTATGCCCCATGCATCCAGCTTCCTCAATAAGACTGCCCTGCCTAAACTGTTGAATGCCGCACTGTAGTCAACGAAGCAGCAGAATAGCGGAAGACTACTGTATTTGCCGGCTTGGTGCCTCAAGAACGATAGTGCTAAGATGTTGTCTACTGTGAATGCCCCACTCTAAAGCAGGATTGAAGAATGGTAGGAGCCATTGTTTCTGAACCCATGCCTCCAATTGCTCCAGCAGGATGCGAGTATATATTTTGGCCTCAACATCTAAAAGTGCTATTAAACGATAGTTTGAAGGGACTGATCAATCCCACTTTTTGTATATGAGGCAGAGGAATGAGCTCTCCACAGGCCCAGCACTATTGCCATTTGAAACGTGCTATTATAAAGCGTGGTCAGCATCCTTGTCCAATCTACAGGGGCGCATTTATACAGGGACACTGGCAGTCCATTAGGGCCTGGGGCCCCATCCTTCCTTATGTGCTTGATCATTTGTTTTACCTTACTAGAGCTTATATGTTTTAAGAAAGTAGCCTCCCCAGTGCTTTTGTTCTCTCCCCTTTAAATTTGGGTGTTGGATACTGTTAACACAGTATTTCACTCATAACTGGCGTACTGCTGTCCCCTTATGAGTCCCTCATATATGGTACCTAGGTACCCAGGGCATTGGGTTCCAGGGGATTCATATGGGCTGCAGCATTACTTCTGCCACCCATCAGGAGCCCATGCAAAGGCTTCTACAGCACTGCCCTTGCAGCCTGTGTGAAATGGTGCATGGACCATTTCACAGCCATTTACACTGCACCAGATCACTTATAAGTCACCCATATATCAGGCCTTCCACCCCCGGAAGGCTGGGTGCAAAGTACCTGTGTGTGAGGACACCCCTGCACTAGCAGAGGTGCCCCCACGTTGTCCAGGACCCTTTTCCCAGACTCCGTAAGTGCGGGGATGCCATTTTACGCATTCACTGGACATAGGTCAATACCTAAGTCGAAAGCCAGGGCATTCATGAGTCAAAATAAAATACGTTAGAGGTGTTTAGAGTCCATATTGTATTAGTAAAGAATTTCGTTGTAAGACCGGGAATCATGAAAACAGAAACCTTCAATTTATTCTTGAAAGATAAGTTACATCACAGTTATAGGAAACACTCCTTAAGGTCAGCACATCTGTGACCATAACAGCCGATAAGTAGTCATGTAGCAACAAACGCCAACACGTGTTTCGTCTTATGAGAGATAAATCTCAAAGACTTCATCAGGGCTGAGCTACAGTCAAGACATCTATCAATATTGTACTCCTGAGCAATCCCAGGGATCTGAAACTTGTGGTATCTGTGATAGAGAGAAATAGCAGGTAGTTGAACAACCTATAATACCGAGTATCCTATTCTATATGAAGTAGAAAAGAACGGGACCACTCCCCTGTCCATCACCATCCTAAGGGTGGTGCCCAGAGCTCCTCCAGAGTGTCCCTGGGTTTTGCCATCTTGGATTCCAAGGTGGTGGGGCACTCTAGGAGCATCTGAGGGGCCAGTAGGTGATGTCAGAGCCCTTCCTTGATAGGTGCTTACCTGTGTAGCTGACCAATCCCCTTTTCAGGGCTATTTAGGGTCTCTCCTCTTGGTGTTTCCTCACTTTCGGATTGCAAGACTCCAGCAGAAATCCTCTGCATCCTTTACTTCATCCTCTATCGACAAAACTGCAACTGGACCCTCCAGGAACTTTACAAACTGCAACAAAGAAGTAAAGACGACTTCTGCAACATTGTATCTTCAGCTCCTGCCGGCAACTGCAACTGTTTCCAGATATTGCATCCTCAGAGGGCAGCCAGTCTCCAGCCTGCACAAGAAGAATGAAGGAATCTCCCTTGAAGTGAAGGAGTCACATCCCTGCTTCAGCAGGCACCCATCTGCAGTGACGACTGGGGGTGTGGGTCCCCTCTCCTGACGAAGTGCATGGATCCAGCAACACGGGTGGTGGACTGAAGTTGTCCCAGTGGTCCTAAGGTCCAGCCGTCCAACTTTGGTGGAGGTAAGAGCTTGCCTCCTCAAGCAAGACGGTACCCCCCCCATGCACAGTGTGATTTGCAGTTTCCAAGGCTTGTGTGTGACTTTTCACTAAGTTCTTTGTGCACAGCACAGCTCCGGCCCCCAGCACTCCTTCCTGTGACACACAGCTTCCTGAGAGGTTCTCCGGCAGCATGGGATCCCTTTGTGTTGTGCTGCAAAGGCCTCCATTTGCACTTTCTTTGTCCCCATGCTGTGGGAGTCCTATGCGCATTGCCTGGTCTTCTGAGGGCTCTCTGAGTTGCCGAGAACCCCCTCTGTCTCCCCCTCCTAGGTAGAGGCCACCAGGTCCCTCCTGGTCCTGGGCAGCGCCATTTTCCGTTAACCGCGAGCTTTGCGGGTGCCAAGGCTTGTTGGTGGAACCCAGCGACGTAAACCAGACTGCAATCATCCATCCAGTGTGGGACATCATCTGCACCAACCAGGAACCTGCATCCATCTTCTTGGGTGCAGTACTGACTGTTCTTATTCACCGGTGGTTCTTCTTTTGCACCTTCATCCGGGTTAGCAGGGGCTCCTGTTCTCCCTGGACTCTTCAGTGCTTCTTGGCCTTGGTCCCCTTCTTCCACAGATCTTCAGGTCCAGGAATCCATTGTTGGTGTCTTGCAGTCTCTTCTGTTTCTTGTACTATCTTCTATCACGTGTTCTTGTGTGTTCTAGGAAACTTTCTGTGATTTACTGGCAGTGGGAGGGGTTCACACACAAGTAGGGCTTCCTTCACACCTAGAGGTCAGGTCACTAAAGTCAGCAAAGCTAGGGAAAGATCTACCTCTGCCAATTCTCATGTCACCTCAGTTTCTGAGGGGTACCGCACTTCCACTCCAGGTGATGACTCCATAGGTAGGGAGCTCAGAAAGCTGAGGTTGGAGGAGGCCAAGCTGAGGCTGCAGTAGCAGTAGCTAGCCCTCCCTATGGAGGCCTTAGCTGTGGAGAGAGAAAGACAGGGGCTTTGGTTAGTTCCCCATGGTGGCAGCAGCAGCAGTTTCAGGAATTATGGTGTTAGGGAGAATACTTTTGATTCCAAGAACTTGCACAAAATTGTTCCCCCTTACAAGGAGGGGGATGATATCTACAAGTGGTTTGCTGCACTTGAGAGGGCATGTAAAGTACAGAGGGTCCCTCAGATGCAGTGGGCTGCTACTCTGTGGTTGTCCTTTTCTGGCAAGGGGAGGGATAGACTTCTCACTGTCAGGGAGGAAGATTCAGATAATTACAATGTTTTGAAGACAGCACTCGGATGGATTTGGCTTATCCACTGAACAATATAGAATTAAGTTCAAACAGATCAGAAAAAAGTATTTGCGAGATTGGATAGACTTTGTGGACTGTTCTGTGAAGGTTTTGGAAGGTTGGTTACATAGCAGCAAAGTGTCTGACTATGAGGGTCTTTATAATCTGATTCTGAGAGAGCATATTCTTAACAATTGTGTGTCTGACTTGTTGCACCAGTACTTGGTAGACTCAGATCTGACCTCTCCCCAAGAATTGGGAAAGAAGGCAGACAAATGGGTCAGAGCAAGGATGAGCAGGAAAGCTCACACAGGGGGTGACAAAGAAAAGAAGAAAGATGGTGGAAAGTCTCAGGACAAGCTTGGGGACAAACATAAACATAAAGATTCCTCTTCAGGTCCACAACACTCCCCTGGGGCTGAGGATAAAACTTCTTCTTCCTCCTCTTCTACACACAATAAAAAGCCTTGGTGCTATGTGTGCAGACCTAAAGACAATAGGCCAGGTGACAAGTCCTGTCCAGGTAAAGTCCCAGCGCCTACCACCACTACTACACCCACTTCAACTTCTAGTGCCCCTAGTAGTAGTAGTAGTAGTAGTAGTAGTAGTGGTGGTGGACTACTGGCAATAGTCAAAGTAAAGGTGTGGTCGGGTTCACTTTTGGGTCCATCATAGAAACTGGGTAGGTGTAGAAACCCCCAAGACAGTTTCTGTCTCACCTGGTGGCATTGGCCTTGACCACCTTGGCTGCTTGTCCCCTTAACATGGATAAGTACAAACAGACAATTTAAATAAATTATGTTGATGCCCAGGCCTGCAGGGACACTGGTGCCAGTATCACTTTGGTGACTGAAAACCTGGTGTCACGTGCACAACACCTCCTTGGACAGAAGTACCAGGTTACTGATGTCAACAACTCCAATCAGTCTCGCCCCTTAGCTGTAGTGCAACTTAGTTGGGGTGGAACTACTGGCCCTAAGCAGGTGGCTGTGTCACCTAGCCTACCTGTAGAGTGTCTCCTAGGAAATGACCTAGTGACCTCAGGTTGGCCTGAAGTAGAGTTTAGGACCCATGCATCCATGCTGAGTATCCCCAAGGAATGTCTTCCTTTAATCTCAGGAGATGAAAAAGCAAAGAAGAGAAGGAGCCCTGAAGCCTCAGGATCCTCTTTGCCCCACTGGTAAAAATGGTATCAAAGTATCCCTTACCCACCCTACCACTAAGGATACCATTCCTGTGGTGGGAGATACCTCTCTTAGGGTGGAACCTGTACCAAAGGAGTCAACAGCTACCACAGCTGAACTCCCAGAGGTAAAAGTCCCTCTCTGTGGAAATACTAAAACAGACAAGCCTACCTGCCCTGTCTTAGTAAATTTGGAGCAACCCTCTTGCCCTCCCAGAGAAACTTTAGTGCAGGACCCCTGCACTACCTCTAAAACACAGGACAGCAGCCCTGTCTTAATGTGGACCCTTTAGGAGAGCAACTCTGTCCTGCTCCAACCCAAGAGGGACAGCACCCCTGTCCTCTCTTAGAGCCATGGCCATAGCTCTGGCCTTGCTAAGACGCCATCCCTGTCTAGCACTGCAATCCTTAGGACAGCAGCCCTGTCTTGGCATAGGATCCCAGGGACAGTCATCCTGCCCCACTTTAAAACTTTTTAAGAACCTTACAAATAGGGAATCTTAGAGTTCACACTTGCACTGTTCTCTAGCTAAAGGTCTTCGAACAGGGTGGTTCACCTCCCCACAGGGAAGGGACTATATAGTGGATGATAAAGGGAGTAACCACTCTATTGCAGATCTACTCTCCTCTTATCACCACTTAGACAATAAAGTCTCAACTGGCCAAGGTTAGTCTTATTGTCCTTCGTTTGAGGGGGTTATGTGAGAAAGTAGCACCATTCTAGCATGGTTACCCCCATCTTTGGCCTGTTAGTCAGCGTGCTTGACTGTGTCACTGGGATCCTACTAACCAGGACCTCAGTGCTTATGCTCTCTCCCCTTTAAATTTGGTTGTTGGATATGTTAACACAGTATTCCACTCATAATTGGCATAATGGTGTAAGGTGTAAGTACCTTTGGTGCCCACTATAAACCACGCCATCCTCCTACATATGTTCAGGATCTACGTGTACCCGTTAGTCAGATACAACAGGCAGATCAAACCCAGAGACCGCTCTGTTCTTTGTCTGTCCTTCTAATTCCCCAATAGGCACTTCAACGGGTGGAGTATGGTTGGCTGTCATCTCACTTCACTGACCGGTTGTCGCCGGGGATGCCAGAGTGTCGGATTTGTAACATGGCTGACCCAAGCAGCCTCTAATATGCCGGTCTCCCTTGATTCATTGAGGCACTTTTGTTTGTTCATGTGCTCCGAGAAGCATGGTTAGGAACTTTCAACAATAGATATAAGATTTCCCATTCCTTTTGGTCCCTTGCCACCTTGTGTTCCCAAGTTATTTTCTTGAGAATACATCTTTTATCTTTGATCTCTGCCACAGTGATAATTGTAGGTTTTTGTTTATGCGCTCACTGAGTTCTGCAAAGGGCTCTTCTTGCTCTGACGATGGTTTTGTCATAATGTGGTATTGGTCTTCTGACCATCCCAGGTACTGTAGGGTATCCCTTTTATGAGGGATATGAGGCTTTCGACGATATTTTCCCATAGCTTGAGGATCAGGTTCTTCAGCCTCGAGTTTATTACGAGGGCCTGATTATTTAACCAAGTTGCTACATGTGCTGAGAACTCTGGCCTCCATTTTATTCTTGTGGCTAAGTATACTTTCTCTATGTATGCTGAAGTACCCACTGGTCTGCTCTTTACAAGGGGTTGTACATGAAGCTCCACTAAGCATTTTAAGGGGTTGTGATCGCTTTACGGCCTCTCTGTGATTTTGAAGTGCACCAGCTGCCTGGCCAGGCGCTTAGAAAGAAACACATAGTCAATGGTTGAGCCACCTTCAAAGGTGGGGTAAAATAAACAATCCTTCTCTTTAACCAGTGTCTCCCGTTGTGCCAATACCAATTTGTAAGATGCCAAGAAGTCCTGAATGATTTGCCACCTTCTTCCTGGGAGACAAAATCCAGCTAGGCCGCTAATGTTAAAATCACCCAACATTATTTCATAGCCGGTGTGATCGAGAATGAACGAGTCTAGCCTGTCAGGCAAGTTCAAATGTGATTTTTTTTACAGCATTTATGTAGCAGTTAACCAGTATTAGATCCATGTTTTTACAATTAAGTTTCAGGCTTCTAATAGAAACCGCTTGGGCCACACTGCTGTCAATAGGAAGTTTGGAGGGCTCTAAGTCCGCTGAGTGCTTGATAAAAGTAGATAGGCCCCTGGATGGATGGCCGTAAATGCTTGAACTTGTTTCTGGTGTGAAAATCTCGTAGAAACCTGACAACAGTGAGGGAGCAAGTTCCCAGGTTTCCTGGAAGCAGAGAATGTAGTTTGTGTCTAAGTAGGCCAGGACTTCCCCACGTTCTAATACTCCTGAGAGTATTGCAAGTGATTTAATTGGTCTCAAGGACTGGTGAGCAAGGACTCCTGTGAGGCTAGGACCTATATCTCTGTTCATCTGATGCATCGGGCACCAGCTTCCCCCGGCTGCTGTATATAACTTTTTGCATGTCCGAACGCACCTCTCTCTGGTTGTGCATGCAAACAATAGTTAACATGCATGAACCCTTCTGGGTTCGAAGCCCAGCCTCGATTGCCCACACTTGTTCCCTTTAACACACTTATGGGGGTTTCCCTGGGGGATTGAGGTTAAAAGGACATATGAGTATTTTACTGTCGGCGGGATGCCCCACTCCGCAAAGGCCACTATTTCTGCCCATACTGCGTTTTTCCCTTTGCAAACTGATTGAGTAACCTGTCCAGCTGAGTTTATGAGAGGCAGATCAAACCTTACCTAGTCCATCTCTTCAGAAGTTATATGCCTTAATGCTGGGACATAACGGAAAAGCCACAGTAAATTCCATCTATTTATGGTGTCCATTGGACCTTTTTGGTGTGTATCGGGGATGAAGAATAGTTTGGGCGGGCCTGCCTGACCTCCTCGCTTGTTGACTGCCTCAGAGGCTGCTGGGCCACCAGCTGAGCGGCAAGGAGACCTCTGCTTAGCGGCCCGAAGTGTGCTGTGTCATAAGACCAAATGAAGCCATTACGCTCTAGCCACTTTGAAGGGCAGTTAAGCACCTCCCTGCTGCTAGTGGCAGATTGCAGCCCTGGAATCTCTGTAGGATGTGCTGCTCTCTCGCTACATGGACTGCTCTGATGTGCTCCAGCCATCTGGAGGGGCTGTTGTCAGTTTGGACTGGCAGTCAACTAGCTTCACTTTGGTGGGTTCCAGTCAGATTGTGTTCCTGGGTCCAGAAGTACCCTCTGAGGTCCAAGGTTTTGTTACTTCCCTGGTGACTATATAACGGGTAAGGGTACTTGACCAGCAGCTTGACCAATTGCTGTCCCCCATCAAGGAAGGCTGGAGATGATACAGTGTTCAGGCCTTGGGACTGGGTATTTAGCATGAGTGGAGGCAGGAAAATCGAAAATAGCTTGACTCGGTTGGTGCACTCCTGCTCTTTTGAAGGTTTAGTAGCTTTATGCTTTATTGCAGCTCTTCTTAAAAGTCACTGCTTCTTGGATTGCTTTTTTAGGCTCTTTTTTGCCCTTCTTGACAGACTAGTTGTTGATACTTGGGAAGCCTAGTTGGAATGTTGCCAGGGTCCACATTTGCTCAATCTATTTCTGATGGTTCTTTAGAGTGTGACTGAGGCCTTCTCCCCGTGGGGACACCCTTACTTTCTCGCAGTGTTATGATTGGCTGACTGCAATCAGTCTGTATAGTGTGGTGGTGTTGTTGCCTGGCACAGGTTGCTTGGGGCAGGGCGTCTGCTGAATAATCTGTACCTGGTATGATTGGGCTGTGGGCCACTAGGGTGCTATAGAGCAGGCTTTTTGCTAAATAATTTGAACCTGTGATGATTGGGCTATGGGCCTCGGGGGAAGGTGAGATAGCCACCACTGCCTGAGGCTCTGATCTCTTTGTAGATACCTTGAGTGCTACAACTAGAGCTCCCAACAAGCTTATCTTTTCAATGATTGGGGAGTATGGGCATAGTTTGGCCTTCTCAGTTGCTTTTAATTGGCCCTCCAAAAGGTTTAGCTTAGACCCAGGTTCAACTCAGTGGATGGCCAGTGACTGTAGCAGGTCCAGTTGTAGCTCCATTTTGTTTGACTGCCAGAGGAGAGCCCCTGCAATGGTGTCCTGCGAGCCTCTGATTGCCGCCAGCTCTTGTGAGACAGATGTAGGACATCTCCTGGGTGCTGGACCAGCTCCTTTTCCTCCAGTTTCTCTCCCAAATGTTGAGGTTTGGCTCTGTGTTTTGTCAATCTCTGCTTCTATATTGTTAAAGAAACGTTCCAACAGATACCCCAGTTCCTGGTCCCTGGAGGTTGGCCTTCTTGGATTGGGGAAAAGGGTGTTTTAATCTGGTGGACAGCCGTTGGTTTGCTGTGTTTCAGGCAGCAAACACACCCACTCTGGGGACAACTCCAGTTCACAGATAACTTGGTCGACGACCGTCATCAGATTTGTGCTTGGTTCGGGCTCCAAAGTGGGCATGCTAGTGGAGGATGGTATGGGGTGAATGGTAGTTTTATCTGTAGTTATGCTGTTGCGACACTAGTAGAAACTGATGTTGGGATGAACGTTAGTGTTAATGACTCTCTGGCTAACTCATTTAAATGATCGTTTTCTGTTAAGCTAGGACAGGAGAAAGATCTTTGTGCTCTAAATTCCCTTGTAATTTTAACATCAGGTGCATAGAGCTGTGTACCTTTGAGAGAGCTACGGACCAGATACCTGGGTTGTCTTTCTGAGCCCGCCACTTCATGTGGTCCTTCTTGCAGACTCTGTGACCGATTCCGTGGCTTATCGAAGGAACCGCCTTGTTGAGTTTTTGCCGGGGGAGACTCCTGAGGCAGAGAGGGACAGCGTCTACAGCTTGCCTCCTTCTGGCCGATGGCCTCAAAAGAGTCCAGGGAGTGAGGAGCGTGTGGCCCCTATAAGTGGGTTGCAATGCCGAACTATCCAACAGCCCATTTCTGCGAGTGAGATATTTCCGTTCTGACATTGTTCTGCTTGGTTGTCCTTCTTTATGGTTCTGTATGATTCTGTATGGTTGGCCCAGTTACCTGTCTGTGCCGCCACACCTCCTAATTATTTTTACTGTACTGTGGGGGTGGCGGAGTGGGGGGTAGGGGGGCACAAGCATGCATTTGGGACCTTGATCTACTGTTGGAGAGTTTAATTCAAGTGCTTGTCTACTTGTTTGACCTACCTCTCCTTCCGTTATTGTCCTGTAGTGGAGGGCCATGTCTCCTAAGATTGCACAGTAGAGGGGCACTGTTAGTTCCACTTATGTGTGGGGTCGCACCTGGCGGGGCGGTAGCGACCTGTCATTGGTAAGGCATAAGCCTCACAAGCCTAACCCCTGCCGCCTCTGCGCCTGCCGACTGAAGGGTATGGCTCTAGAGTCTTGCCAAGCTGTTAGGCGATGTTGACTGGTATTAGCGGTGTTTTAAGTGTGACTGACTAGGGCTGCTGGCAGGCCAGGACTGTTTCTATTTGTTGAGGCTGCAGAGACTGCTGTGGCGGAAACATGAGCAGATGAAAATAGGTGTGCGCTGGCACCAGCACGATCCCCCTTCACCAGCCACTGTTCGGGGAAGGGTGTGTAAGGGGGAAAGCAAAGTGAAGGGCAAGCAGCGGGCAGAAACTGAGGGCACAGCGAACTCACGCACCCACCTTGTGTGTGCCACTGAAACTGCCGTAGCTGCTTATGATCAGCGTGAGGTCGGCAGATCAGTAGGAGCCCTCCACACCCCGTCAGAGTTTCCTCATTGCCCCCGCACTCCCACGACCGCTGCCAGCTCCTTCGACTCGACTCAGCATCCTGCAGCCTCCGCAAAACCTTTCTACAGCTGCTTCAGTCCACGGTACGAGGTCTGCGTACTGCATACATGCGTACCTGCTCCTCTGAATGGCTCTTCGTCTGACTCCTTGTAAAGAGCAGAACACTATCAGTTACAGTGAAGCCAGTCGATAGGTAGATAGTCAAGCAGAACCAGGTCCCGCAAAGTCTATGTTCAATCAAGTCTCCCCCGTGTGTCTGACAGAGCAGAAGGGAAAAAAAGCGTGTTTAGATCCACCCCTTGCTCATGTTTCAATTACATTCTTGCATATTTCAGTTGCCTGGTTCCTGAATAGGTGTCTCTCTTTCCTATACTTATGTATGTCCCACCTAAGAGCATTTTGGTCTCATTATTTTTTGACTGGATGAGGTACATCCTTCCATATATCCTTCCACGGCGGATGGACTTTGACCTGTAATGATTGTGTACAATTTCTCTCCCTCTCTCTTTGCTCTTCCAGCTCCCCCTACTCTTTCCTACCAATTTCTCTATATTGAAAATGTGTTCCTCCCAAAGCTCCGGGGTTTCCACTCAACCTCCAGCCTCCACTGGCCCCTGAATTGGAAATCTGACATCTTTAAATGGTTGTTAAACCATTCCAAGATGGATGTTCATGGGTTCACCTGAGTGCACACACATTGGTCATTCTGGAATGCCTTTTCTTACGCTTTATCTTTTCGTATACGAGAGCATAAATCTTTTCTTCTGCTTTTTCACAATGGCAGGGTTTGTAAATGTTTTAGACAGGAGTCAAAAATGCAGGCTAAAACTAATGGCTTTGCTAATGCTTGCTAAAAGGTAGAAACACGTGCTCCATAGGTGATAAAAAGGAAGACTACAATATTAATGCCTGGTGGAAGAAAAAAATGAGAGTGTGGTACTCAGACTCTGTCCTAATCCCTTCTAGACAGGTAGTAGGTATTCATTGTGTATAACGTCTATAGAAGTTAAGTGAGGACCAATAGGGTTGAAAAAGCACAGGATGAGAAAACAGTAGCAAGCACAGCACTTATTAGAATTATTAGAAACTCAGAAAAACAGTAATACAGAAGCTGGGGGTCTGATACAGTGTACAGTAACAGTACATTTAATGATGTTGAGGGTCATCTGTAAGGGGGATCATGTGCACCTGCTTGCATTGAAGTCAATAATCCATAACATGTCATAATTTGCCAGTTGTTCCTCACCTGGTTGAAGTTGCTATTGAAAAGTGCAGCACAGAGAGGTTCATTGTGAGATGTCAGAATCTTGCCACTAAACTCCATTGCCTCTGAAGAAGCATGCAGAACTCCAATCTGCAGAACGGAAAAATAAAGCAAGCATTTAAAATATTAACCACCTGGATTTAGCACAGGGCTTTCCGCTACCTTGATCCCCAATATTTGTCTAATAAAACTAAACAAGTTACTAGAAGTCAGTATCTTCAGTCTGACTGATTCTGATTGTGAAATGCCATCCACACATAGTTATCTTGTCATCAGGGTTCAACAGCACGCCGTTTTGAGTCCGACTCTGTTTTTTTCCTTCTAATTGCAGTAAACATTCTAGGCAACACACACTGAGGTGATTTCATTTACAGTGCCGTGCTCTTTAAGTTTTTTTAATTGTAATATCGTTCGATTAATCAAGTGAATTATCAAAACCCATGCACATAAGGTAACACTAATACAGCCACCACTATAAAATGTCCTGACACCAATACAGAATACTATCAACTTATATATGGTTGTTAGTTTATGTAACTCGTTCTGGTTCCAATTTAGCAACATGGAAAACTAGAGCCATGAGGCAAAATAATGCAATGGTGTTTCAAGTCATGAGCCCTCCGTAAAGCAGTAACAGGCCTAACAACAATAGCTTTCCTTTATCACTTGCTACCTGTAGGAAGTTGGCTCTGTATGCACTATTTCAAAGTAAGGAATAGTATGCACAGAGTCCAAGGGTTCCCCTTAGAGGTAAGATAGTGGTAAAAGAGATAATTCTAATGCTCTATTTTGTGGTAGTGTGGTCGAGCAGTAGGCTTATCAGAGGGTAGTGTTAAGCATTTGTTGTACACACAAAGGCAATAAATGAGAAACACACACTCAGAGACAATTCCAGGCCAATAGGTTTTTGTATAGAAAAATACCTTTTCTTAGTTTATTTTAAGAACCACAGGTTCAAGATTTACAAGTAATGCTTTAAATGAAAGGTACTTCACTCAGGAACTTTAGGAACTTTGAATTAGCAAAATAGCATATACAGTTTTCACATATGTGACATATAGCTATTTTAAAACTAGACAATGCAATTTTCAACAGTTCCTGGGGGAGGTAAGTGTTTGTTAGTTTTTGCAGGTAAGTAAACCACCTACGGGGTTCAAAGTTGGGTCCAAGGTAGCCCACCGTTGGGGGTTCAGGGCAACCCCAAAGTTACCACACCAGCAGCTCAGGGCCGGTCAGGTGCAGAGGTCAAAGTGGTGCCCAAAACGCATAGGCTTCAATGGAGAAGGGGGTGCCCCGGTTCCGGTATGCCAGCAGGTAAGTACCAGGGTCTTCGGAGGACAGACCAGGGGGGTTTTGTAGGGCACCGGGGGGGACACAAGTCCACACAAAAAGTACACCCTCAGCGGCACGGGGGCAGCCGGGTGCAGTGTGCAAACAGGCGTCGGGTTCGCAATAGGTTTCAATGGGAGACCAAGGGGTCTCTTCAGCGATGCAGGCAGGCAAGGGGGGGTCTCCTCGGGGTAGCCACCACCTGGGCAAGGGAGAGGGCCACCTGGGGGTCGCTCCTGCACTGGAGGTCGGATCCTTCAGGTCCTGGGGGCTGCGGATGCAGAGTCTTTACCAGGTTTCGGGTCTTTGAAGCAGGCAGTCGCGGTCAGGGGGAGCCTCGGGGTTCCCTCTGCAGGCGACGCTGTGGGGGCACAGGGGGGTCAACTCTGGCTACTCACGTCTCGTAGTCGCCGGGGAGTCCTCCCTGTGGTGTTTGTTCTCCACAAGTGGAGCCGGGGGCGTCGGGTGCAGAGTGCAAAGTCTCACGCTTCCGGCGGGAAATGTGTGTTGGTTCAAAGTTGCTTCTTTGTTGCAAAAGTTGCAGTATTTGTGGAACAGAGCCGCTGTCCTCGGGAGTTCTTGGTCCTTCTAGATGCAGGGCAGTCCTCTGAGGCTTCAGAGGTCGCTGGTCCCTGTGGAACGCGTCGCTGGAGCAGTGTCTTTAGAAGTGGGGAGACAGGCCGGTAGGGCTGGGGCCAAAGCACTTGGTGTCTCTGTCTTCTCTGCAGGGTTTTTCAGCTCAGCAGTCCTTCTTCGTCTTAGGTTGCAGGAATCTAGTTTCCTAGGTTCTGGGGAGCCCTTAAATACTAAATTTAAGGGTGTGTTTAGGTCTGGGAGGGCAGTAGCCAATGGCTACTGTCCTTGTGGGTGGCTACACCCTCTTTGTGCCTCCTCCCTGAGGGGAGGGGGGCACATTCCTATCACTATTGGGGGAATCCTCCATCTGCAAGATGGAGGATTTCTAAAAGTCAGAGTCACTTCAGCTCAGGGCACCTTAGGGGCTGTCCTGACTGGCCAGTGACTCCTCCCTGTTTTTCTCATTATCTCATCCGGTCTTGCCGCCAAAAGTGGGGCCGTGGCCGTAGGGGGCAGGCAACTCCACTAGCTGGAGTGCCCTGGGGTGCTGTAACAAAGGGGGTGAGCCTTTGAGGCTCACCGCCAGGTGTTACAGTTCCTGCAGGGGGAGGTGATAAGCATCTCCACCCAGTACAGGCTTTGTTACTAGCCACAGAGTGACAAAGGCACTCTCCCCATGTGGCCAGCAACATGTCTGGTGTGTGGCAGGCTGCTAAAACCAGTCAGCCTACACGGGTAGTCGGTTAAGGTTTCAGGGGGCACCTGCAACGTGCCCTCTGGGGTGTATGTTACAATACAATGTACACTGGCATCAGTGTGCACTTATTGTGCTGAGAAGTTTGATACCAAACTTCACAGTTTTCAGTGTAGCCATTATGGTGCTGTGGAGTTCGTGCATGACAGACTCCCAGACCATATACTCTTATGGCTACCCTGCACTTACAATGTCTAAGGTTTTGCTTAGACACTGTAGGGGCATAGTGCTCATGCACTTATGTCCTCACCTATGGTATAGTGCACCCTGCCATAGGGCTGTAAGGCCTGCTAGAGGGGTGACTTATCTATACCTGTAGGCAGTGTGAGGTTGGCATGGCACCCTGAGGGGAGTGCCATGTTGACTTAGTCGTTTTGTCCCCACCAGCACACACAAGGTGGCAAGCAGTGTGTCTGTGCTGAGTGAGGGGTCCCCAGGGTGGCATAAGACATGCTGCAGCCCTTAGAGACCTTCCCTGGCATCAGGGCCCTTGGTACCAGGGGTACCAGTTACAAGGGACTTACCTGGATGCCAGGGTGTGCCAATTGTGGAAACAAAAGTACAGGTTAGGGAAAGAACACTGGTGCTGGGGCCTGATTAGCAGGCCTCAGCACACTTTCAAATCATAACTTGGCATCAGCAAAGGCAAAAAGTCAGGGGGTAACCATGCCAAAGAGGCATTTCCTTACAGAATCCCCCCACCCCTAACGAAAGAGGATGAGACTAACCTTTCCCAAGAGAGTCTTCATTTTCTAAGTGGAAGAACCTGGAAAGGCCATCTGCATTGGCATGGGCAGTCCCAGGTCTGTGTTACACTATAAAGTCCTTTCCCTTTAGGGAGATGGACCACCTCAACAGTTTTGGATTTTCACCTTTCATTTGCATTAGCCATCTGAGAGGTCTGTGGTCAGTTTGAACTACAAAGTGAGTACCAAAGAGGTATGGTCTCAGCTTCTTCAGGGACCAAACCACAGCAAAGGCCTCCCTCTCAATGGCACTCCAACACTGTTCCCTGGGGAGTAACCTCCTGCTAATGAAAGCAACAGGCTGGTCAAGGCCATCATCATTTGTTTGGGACAAAACCGCCCCTATCCCATGTTCAGAGGCATCAGTCTGCACAATGAACTGCTTGGAGTAATCTGGAGTTTTGAGAACTGGTGCTGTGCACATTGCTTGTTTCAGGGTGTCAAAGGCCTGTTGGCATTCTACAGTCCAGTTTACCTTCTTGGGCATTTTCTTGGAGGTAAGTTCTGTGAGGGGTGTCACTATGGATCCATATCCCTTCACAAACCTCCTGTAGTACCCAGTCAAGCCAAGAAATGCCCTGACTTGAGTCTGGGTTTTTGGAGCTGCCCAGTCCACAATAGTCTGGATCTTAGGCTGGAGTGGCTGAACTTGGCCTCCACCTACAAGGTGTCCCAAGTAAACCACAGTTCCCTGCCCTATCTGGCATTTGGATGCCTTGATAGAGAGGCCTGCTGCTTCCAGAGCCTTCAAAAGCTTCTTCAGGTGGACCAGGTGATCCTGCCAGCTGGAGCTAAAGACAGCAATATCGTCAAGATAAGCTGCACTAAAGGACTCCAAGCCAGCAAGGACTTGATTCACCAACCTTTGGAAGGTGGCAGGGGCATTCTTTAAACCAAAGGGCATAACAGTAAACTGATAATGCCCATCAGGTGTGGAGAATGCTGTCTTTTCTTTTGCTCCTGGTGCCATTTTGATTTGCCAGTACCCTGCTGTTAAGTCAAAGGTACTTAAGAATTTGGCAGCAACTAGTTTGTCAATCAGTTCATCTGCCCTTAGAATGGGATGGGCATCTGTCTTGGTGACAGAATTAAGTCCTCTGTAGTCCACACAAAACCTCATCTCTCTCTTTCCATCTTTGGTGTGAGGTTTGGGGAGTAAGACCACTGGGCTAGCCCAGGGGCTGTCAGAGTGCTCAATGACTCCCAATTCCAGCATCTTGTGGACTTCCACCTTGATGCTTTCCTTAACTTGGTCAGACTGTCTGAATATTTTGTTTTTTACAGGCATGCTGACTCCTGTGACCACATCATGGGTACACAGGTGTGTCTGACCAGGGGTTAGGGAAAAGAGCTCAGCAAACTGTTGCAGGACCTTCCTACAGTCAGATTGCTGTTGGCTAGAGAGGGTGTCAGAATAGATCACTCCATCAAATGAGCCATCTTTAGGGTCGGTAGAGAGGAGATCAGGGAGAGGTTCACTTTCAGCTTCCTGGTCCTCATCTGTTACCATCAACAGATTCACATCTGCCCTGTCATGGAAGAGCTTGATGCGGTTCACATGGATCACCCTTTTGGGGGCCCTGCTAGTGCCTAGGTCCACCAAGTAGGTGACCTGACTCTTCTTTTCTAACACTGGGTAAGGGCCACTCCATCTGTCCTGACGTGCCCTGGGAGCCACAGGCTCCAAAACCCAGACTTTCTGCCCTGGCTGAAATTCAACCATAGAAGCCTTTTGGTCATACCAAAACATCTGGAGCTGTTGGCTGGCCTCAAGGTTTTTACTTGCCTTTTCCATATACTCTGCCATCCTTGAATGTAGGCCTAGTACATAGTCCACTATATCTTGCTTAGGCTCACGAAGAGGTCTCTCCCAGCCTTCTTTCACAAGAGCTAGTGGTCCCCTTACAGGATGGCCAAACAGAAGTTCATAGGGGGAAAACCCTACTCCCTTCTGAGGCTCCTCTCTGTAGGCAAAAAGCAGACATGGCAAGAGGACGTCCCATCTCCTTTTGAGTTTTTCAGGGAGCCCCATGATCATGCCCTTCAATGTCTTGTTAAACCTTTCAACAAGACCATTGGTCTGTGGATGGTATGGTGTGGTGAATTTGTAAGTCACCCCACACTCATTCCACATGTGTTTCAGGTATGCTGACATAAAGTTGGTACCTCTGTCAGACACCACCTCCTTAGGAAATCCCACTCTGGTAAAAATACCAGTGAGTGCTTTGGCTACTGCAGGGGCAGTAGTCGACCTAAGGGGAATTGCTTCAGGGTATCTAGTAGCATGATCCACTACTACTAGTATGTATTGGTTCCCTGAGGCTGTGGGAGGTTCAAGTGGACCCACTATGTCCACACCCACTCTTTCAAAGGGGACCCCCACCACTGGAAGTGGAATGAGGGGTTGCCTTTGGGTGTCCACCTGTCTTACCACTGGCTTGACAGGTGGCACAGGAGACACAAAACCCCTTGACCTTCTGGGGCATGTTGGGCCAATAGAAGTGGTTGACTAGTCTCTCCCACGTCTTGGTCTGTCCCAAATGCCCAGCAAGAGGAATATCATGAGCTAAGGTCAGAATGAACTCCCTAAACTCCTGAGGCACTACCACTCTCCTAGTGGCACCAGGTTTGGGATCTCTTGCCTCAGTGTAAAGGAGTCCATCTTCCCAATAGACTCTATGGGGGTCATTCCGACCCTGGCGGTCATGGACCGCCAGGGCCGGGGACGGAGGAAGCACTGCCAACAGGCTGGCGGTGCTTCAGGGGCAATTCTGACCGCGGCGGTAAAGCCGCGGTCAGAAAAGGGGAACCGGCGGTTTCCCGCCGGTTTTCCCCTGCCCCAGAGAATCCTCCACGGCGGCCGCCAAGCAGCGCCGCCATGGGGATTCCGACCCCCTTCCCGCCATCCTGGTCCTGGCGGTAAAAACCGCCAGGAACAGGATGGCGGGAACGGGTGTCGTGGGGCCCCTGGGGGCCCCTGCACTGCCCATGCCACAGGCATGGGCAGTGCAGGGGCCCCCTAACAGGGCCCCATAATGATTTTCAGTGTCTGCCTAGCAGACACTGAAAAGCGCGACGGGTGCCACTGCACCCGTCGCACCCCTTCAACTCCGCCGGCTCCATTCGGAGCCGGCTTCATTGTTGAAGGGGCTTTCCCGCTGGGCCGGCGGGCGGCCTTCTGGCGGTCGCCCGCCGGCCCAGCGGGAAAGTTAGAATGACCGCCGCGGTCATTTGACCGCGGTACGGGCTTCTGGGGGTTCCCGCCAGGCGGGCGGCTTCCGCCGCCCGCCGGGGTCGGAATGACCCCCTATGTGTTCCTGTTACTTTTCCATTGGACTCTTCAGCAGCGTGCTGCCTAAGGCCTTCAAGAGAGGGACAGGTTTCTTGCCCCTTACACAACTGTTCCCTTGAGGGTCCCCCTGGGCCTAGGAGCTCAACCTGATAAGGTTCTAACTCCATGGGCTCAGTTCCCTCAGGGGGCAGAGCTTCTTCCTGAGAAGAGAGGTTCTCTTTTTCTTGTTGTGTTGCAACTGGTTCCCCAGTTGTCTTTCCTTTTCTCTTGGAGGGTTGGGCCCTTTTCCCAGGCTCCAACACCACTTTTTCACCCTGAGCCTTGCACTGTGCCCTTGTCTTGACACACACCAGTTCAGGGATACCCAGCATGGCTGCATTGGTTTTGAGTTCTACCTCAGCCCATGCTGAGGACTCCAGGTCATTTCCAAGCAAACAGTCTACAGGGATATTTGAGGAGACCACCACCTGTTTCAGGCCATTGACCCCTCCCCACTCTAAAGTTACCATAGCCATGGGATGTACTTTAGTCTGATTGTCAACGTTGGTGACTGGATAAGTTTGTCCAGCCAGATATTGACCAGGGGAAACCAGTTTCTCTGTCACCATGGTGACACTGGCACCTGTATCCCTCAGGCCTTCTACACTTTTCCCATTAATTAAGAGCTGCTGCCTGTATTTTTGCATGTTAGGGGGCCAGGCAGCCAGTGTGGCTAAATCCACCCCACCGTCAGAGACTAATGTAGCTTCAGTGTGAACCCTGATTTGCTCTGGGCACACTGTTGATCCCACTTGGAGACTGGCCATTCCAGTGTTAGCTGGAGTAGAGTTAGAAGTGGAAACTTTCTTGGGACAGGCCTTGTCTCCAGTTTGGTGTCCTGGCTGATTACAGCTACGACACCAGGCCTTTTTGGGATCAAAGTTTTTACCCTTGTACCCAAAATTGGGTTGTGAAGAGGCTCTGGGCCCTCCCTCCTGAGCAGGTTTTTGGGGCCCTGTAGAAGACTCTTTACTATTTTTCCCTTTGGATGTCTCAACACTCTTCCCCTGGGGAGTCTTTGTGACCCCTTTCTTTTGGTCACCCCCTGTGGAAGTCTTGGTCACCCTAGTCTTGACCCAATGGTCCGCCTTCTTTCCCAATTCTTGGGGAGAAATTGGTCCTAGGTCTACCAGATGCTGATGCAGTTTATCATTGAAACAATTACCTAATAGGTGTTCTTTCACAAATAAATTGTACAGCCCATCATAATCATTTACACCACTGCCTTGAATCCAACCATCCAGTGTTTTCACTGAGTAGTCAACAAAATCAACCCAGGTCTGTCTCAAGGATTTTTGAGCCCCCCTGAACCTAATTCTATACTCCTCAGTGGAGAATCCAAAGCCCTCAATCAGGTTAGCCTTCATGAGGTCATAGGATTATGCATCTTTTCCAGAGAGTGTGAGGAGTCTATCCCTATACTTTCCAGTGAACATTTCCCAAAGGAGAGCACCCCAGTGAGATCTGTTTACTTTTCTGGTTGCACAAGCCCTCTCAAAAGCTGTGAACCATTTGGTGATGTCATCACCATCTTCATATTTAGTTACAATCCCTTTAGGGATTTTCAACATGTCAGGAGAATCTCTGACCCTATTTATGTTGCTGCCACAATTGATGGGACCAAAACCCATCTCTTGTCTTTCCATTTCTATGGCTAGGAGCTGTCTCTCTAAAGACAATCTTTTGGCCATCCTGGCTAGCAGGAGGTCCTCTTCATTGAGGCTGTCCTCAATGTTTCCAGAGTTCCTGGACTCTCCTGTGAGAGAACCAGTATCTCTGACTATCACATTTGGAGTCAGGGCTTGAGGAGCCCTGGTCTCCCTAACTAGGACTGGAAGTGGGACTTCCTCCACATCACTAGCTTCCTTCTCTGTGAGGTCATCCTCAGAGGGGTTGTTCTTGGCAAACTCTGCCAAAAGCTCCTGGAGCTGTATTTTGGTAGGGTTTGAACCAGTTCTAATCTTTTTTGTTTTGCTGAGAGACCTTAACTCTTTCATCCTAAGATTCAGGTAAGGGGTGATGTCGAGTTCCATCACATTCTCTTCTGCATTAGACATTATGTTTCTAAAAGTTGGAATACTTTTTAAGAATCTAAAACTATCTCTAGAACTTAATTCAAACTTTTACAAACCTTTTAAACTCTAAAAGAAATGCTAACAGGGACTAACACAAGGCCCTAGCAGGACTTTAAAAAATTTAGAAAAATAGCTCAAATTTGAAAAATCAGTTTCTAATGACAATTTTTGGAATTAAGTTGTGTGATCAGGTATTGGCTGAGTAGTCCAGCAAATGCAAAGTCTTGTACCCCACCGCTGATCCACCAATGTAGGAAGTTGGCTCTGTATGCACTATTTCAAAGTAAGGAATAGTATGCACAGAGTCCAAGGGTTTCTCTTAGAGGTAAGATAGTGGCAAAAAGAGATAATTCTAATGCTCTATTTTGTGGTAGTGTGGTCGAGCAGCAGGCTTATCAGAGGGTAGTGTTAAGCATTTGTTGTACACACACAGGCAATAAATGAGGAACACACACTCAGAGACAATTCCAGGCCAATAGGTTTTTGTATAGAAAAATATATTTTCTTAGTTTATTTTAAGAACCACGGGTTCAAGATTTACAAGTAATGCTTTAAATGAAAGGTACTTCACTTAGGAACTTTAGGAACTTTGAATTAGCAAAATAGCATATACAGTTTTCACATATATGACATATAGCTATTTTAAAACTAGACAGTGCAATTTTCAACAGTTCCTGGGGGAGGTAAGTGTTTGTTAGTTTTTGCAGGTAAGTAAAGCACCTATGGGGTTCAAAGTTGGGTCCAAGGTAGCCCACCGTTGGGGGTTCAGGGTAACCCCAAAGTTACCACACCAGCAGCTCAGGGCCGGTCAGGTGCAGAGGTCAAAGTGGTGCCCAAAACGCAAAGGCTTCAATGGAGAAGGGGGTGGCCCGGTTCCAGTCTGCCAGCAGGTAAGTACCCGTGTCTTCGGAGGGCAGACCAGGGGGGTTTTGTAGGGCACCGGGGAGGACACACGTCCACACAAAAAGTACACCCTCAGCGGCACGGGGCGGCCGGGTGCAGTGTGCAAACAGGCGTCGGGTTCGCAATAGGTTTCAATAGGAGACCAAGGGGTCTCTTCAGCGATGCAGGCAGGCAAGATGGGGGGCTTCTCGGGGTAGCCACCACCTGGGCAAGGGAGAGGGCCACCTGGGGGTCGCTCCTGCACTGGAGGTCGGATCCTTCAGGTCCTGGGGGCTGCGGATGCAGAGTCTTTACCAGGTGTCGGGTCTTTGAAGCAGGCAGTCGCGGTCAGGGGGAGCCTCAGAATTCCATCTGCAGGCGTCGCTGTGGGGGCTCAGGGGGGTCACCTCTGGCTACTCACGGTCTGGTAGTTGCCGGGGAGTCCTCCCTGTGGTGTTTGTTCTCCACAAGTCGAGCCGGGGGCATCGGGTGCAGAGTGCAAAGTCTCACGCTTCCGGCGGGAAACGTGTGTTGGTTCAAAGTTGCTTCTTTGTTGCAAAAGTTGCAGTCTTTGTGGAACAGAGCCACTGTCCTCGGGAGTTCTTGGTCCTTCTAGATGCAGGGCAGTCCTCTGAGGCTTCAGAGGTTGCTGGTCCCTGTGGAACGCGTCGCTGGAGCAGTGTCTTTAGAAGTGGGGAGACAGGCCGGTAGGGCTGGGGCCAAAGCACTTGGTGTCTCTGTTTTTCAGCTCAGCAGTCCTTCTTCATCTTAGGTTGCAGGAATCTAGTTTCCTAGGTTCTGGGGAGCCCTTAAATACTAAATTTAAGGGTGTGTTTAGGTCTGGGAGGGCAGTAGCCAATGGCTACTGTCCTTGAGGGTGGCTACACCCTCTTTGTGCCTCCTCCCTGAGGGGAGGGTGGCACATTCCTATCCCTATTGGGGGAATCCTCCATCTGCAAGATGGAGGATTTCTAAAAGTCAGAGTCACTTCAGCTCAGGGCACCTTAGGGGCTGTCCTGACTGGCCAGTGACTCCTCCTTGTTTTTCTCATTATCTCCTCCGGCCTTGCTGCCAAAAGTGGGGCCGTGGCCGGAGGGGACAGGCAACTCCACTAGCTGGAGTGCCCTGGGGTGCTGTAACAAAGGGGGTGAGTCTTTGAGGCTCACCGCCAGGTGTTACAGTTCCTGCAGGGGGAGGTGATAAGCATCCGCACCCAGTACAGGCTTTGTTACTAGCCACAGAGTGACAAAGGCACTCTCCCCATGTGGCCAGCAACATGTCTGGTGTGTGGCAGGCTGCTAAAACCAGTCAGCCTACACGGGTAGTCGGTTAAGGTTTCAGGGGGCACCTCTAACGTGCCCTCTGGGGTGTATGTTACAATACAATGTACACTGGCATCAGTGTGCATTTATTGTGCTGAGAAGTTTGATACCAAACTTCACAGTTTTCAGTGTAGCCATTATGGTGCTGTGGAGTTCGTGCATGACAGACTCCCAGACCATATACTCTTATGGCTACCCTGCACTTACAATGTCTAAGGTTTTGCTTAGACACTGTATGGGCATAGTGCTCATGCACTTATGCCCTCACCTATAGTATAGTGCACCCTGCCTTACGGCTGTAAGGCCTGCTAGAGGGGTGACTTATCTATACCTGTAGGCAGTGTGAGGTTGGCATGGCACCCTGAGGGGAGTGCCATGTCGACTTAGTTGTTTTGTCCCCTCCAGCACACACAAGCTGGCAAGCAGTGTGTCTGTGCTGAGTGAGGGGTCCCCAGGGTGGCATAAGACATGCTGCAGCCCTTAGAGACCTTCCCTGGCATCAGGGCCCTTGGTACCAGGGGTACCAGTTATAAGGGACTTACCTGGATGCCAGGGTGTGCCAATTGTGGAAACAAAAGTACAGGTTAGGGAAAGAACACTGGTGCTGGGGCCTGATTAGCAGGCCTCAGCACACTTTCAAATCATAACTTGGCATCAGCAAAGGCAAAAAGCCAGGGGGTAACCATGCCAAGGAGGCATTTCCTTACACTACCTGTTACAAAATAATGCCGCCGTTGCCTTGCCTTTCGTGCACGTCGATGTGTTTATAAGCTAAAACAGAGGACAGTGATGAAGTTATGTATTATTTTCATGATGAAATAGTGTAGCACATTTTCCAAGATAAACGAAAGAGGTGTTACCTTTGCATGTAGTACCCAGGCAGAGCTCCATCATTGCTCCCGCACTCCCAAAACAGTAACTGGTTTGTCGAAGCTTCCCCGCACTTTACGCCCCCCCCATGCACGTTTCAATTATGTTCTTGACTATTTCAGTTGCCTGGTTTCTGAATAGGTGGCTCTCTTTTGTATACTTATGTATGTCTCACCTAAGAGCATTTTGGTTTCATTATTTTCTTGACTGGATTAGTTATATCCTTCCACTGCGGATGGACTTTGAATTGCAATACACAAGTACTATTTTCTCTCCCTCTCGCTCTTTGCTCTTCTAGCTCCCCCTGTACTCCTTCCTATCACTTTCTCTATATTGAAAAGTTGTTCCTCCCAAAGCCCCGGTATTTCCCTTCATTCTCCATTCTCCACCGGCCCCTGTTTTGGAAATCTGCCATTTTTAAATGGTTTTTAAACCATTCCAAGATGGATGTTCATGGGTGCACACACAGTGGTCACACCGAGAGCTTCATGACAAAAACACACCAGTTACTGTTTTCTACAACAAAATACATCTGTGGCTTGGGCCTTGAGGGACTGATGATGACAGATTGGGAATTACTGTGTGTGAGAGAAGTATACATGGCTTCTGCCCATGTTGTGATTTTTCTAATCAACAAACATATACTTATTATGTCTGAGCCAAAGACTGTATCCTGTTAGTAAACATTTCACTTCTTTTGCCTACGTTATACCTGCTCTGCAAATATGTAGAAATATTGCAATCGGTGTTCCAGCCTAATATGGCCTCAAGAATGTCACTAAGGGGGTCCTTTTGACCCTGGCAGTACGGGACCTCCAGGGCTAAAACAACGGAAGCACCGCCAATAGGCTGGCGGTGCTTCCAGGCGTATTACGACCGTGGCGGAAGCGCCGCGGTCGCACCGCCGGGGCCGGTGGTATTCCGCCACTTTTGCCCCGGCGGTGATAATCCGCCTGGTCAGCGCTGCTTGCAGCGCTGCCCAGGGGATTACGAGTCCCCGACTGCCAGCCTTTTTCTGGCGGTTTGCACCACCAGGAAAAGGCTGGCGGAACGGGGAGTCGTGGGGCCCCTACTGCCCATGCCACTGGCATGGGCAGTGCAGGGGCCCCCTGACAGGGCCCCATGCAGCTTTTCACTGTCTCCTATGCAGACAGTGAAAAGCGCAACGGATGCAACTGCACCCTTCGCACGGCCGCAACACCGTCGGCTCCATTTGGAGCTGGCTCCTATGTAGCAGCCGTGATCCCCGCTGGGCTGGCGGGCGGAAACCAGGTTTCCGCCCGCCAGCCCAGCGGAAATCTCGAAATGGCCGCGGCGGGGGTGCGGCCGCATTGGCGGCCGCATGGCGGTCAGATCTTGGCGGGCGGCTAATGCCGCCCGCCAAGGTCGTAATGACCCCCTAAGTGTGCAACAATAATGTGCCCAAAATATCATGGTGTGGAAAATATCATGGAACGTAACATCAAGGGTATAAACATTGTGATCCCTAATACTGAAAACTTTCCCCAACGGGTGTGGCAGTTTGGTGTTAAAAAGCAAATCTCTGATCCCCCAAATCAATCATTTTGGAGTTAAAACAGCAAATCTGTGCTCCCTAATAATGCTCACTTTCCTCAATGGGTGTGGAGGCTTCGTTTTCAAAAAGGAAATCTGTGCTTCTCAATGATAAACACTTTAAGCGCTTTCTGCAATTGTTTTGGGTTTGCTTATATGCTATAATTACTTTAGTAATGGAGCTAAAGTAATTACATTAATTTTATTATTTCTTTATGGTAAAAAAAGTAAGTAGGACTTTAGTTAATTATTTTTTAAGTGTGTAAATAATTTGTAGTGATAAAAATATTTCAATCTAATGTAATTCACCATGTGCAGTTTTGAAAATTAATAACATTTAAAGTATTAAAAATATAATAATAAAGGTGTAGGAAAGTGCCCCTTTTGGCATGGTTCCCCCCCCACCACACACACTTTTTGCCTGCTATCTGATGCTAATTTGACTGAGTGTGTGCTAGGATCCTGCTAACCAGGCTGAGCATCAGTGTTCTTTCCCTAAACTGTTCCATTGCTTCCACAATCGGCACACCCCTGACACACAGCTAAGTCGCTTGTAAAAGGTACCAGTGGTACCAAGGGCCCTGTAGCCGCGGAGGGTCCCTAAGGGCTGCAGCATGTATTGTGCCACACTAAGAGAGCCCTCACCAAACACATGCACACTGCCACTGCAGCTTGCGTGTGCTGGTGGGAAGAAAAGGGTAAAGTCGACATGGCTTCCCTCTCTGGGTGCCATGCTCACAAACCACTGCCTGTGGCATAGTTAAGTCACCCCTCTAGCAGGCCTTACAACCCTAAGGCAGGGTGCACTATCCCACAGATGAGGGCATAGCTGCATGAGCGATATGCCCCTACAGTGTCTAAGTCCATTCTTTGACATTGTAAGTGCAGTGTGGCCATATTTATTGAGTACACGGGCTGGGAGTTTGTCATTACGAACTCCACAGCTCCATGATGGCTTCACTGAAAACTGGGAGGTTTAGTATCAAACTTCTCAGCTCAATAAACCCACACTGATGCCAGTGAAAAATGCACACAGAGGGCATCTTAGAGATGCCCCCTGTATTTGACCCAATCCCTTAGTGCAAGACTGACCAGTCTGTGCCAGTCTGCCACATGTTTGTGACCCCATAGGGGGAGAGCCTTTGTGCTCTCTGGGGTCAGGAACAAAGCCTGCTCTGGGTGGAGGTGCTTCACACCTCCCCCTGCAGGAACTGCAACACTTCACGGTGAGTGTCAAAGTCTCAGGCCCCCTGTTGCACTGCCCCAGGGCACTCCAACTAGTGGAGATGCCCGCCCCCCGGACCAAGCCCCACTTTTGGAAACAGGTCCGGCTAGAAAATTAGGAAAAACAAGGAGGAGTGACCGCTTCAGCTGGGACCACCCCTAGGATTTCCAGAGCTGAAGTGATTCCCTCCTTGCAGAGTCCTCCATCTTGCTTTGGAGGAGAGTAGCCAATAAGGATAGGAATGTACCCCTTTCCCCAAAGGGAGTGGGCACAGGAAAGGTGTAGCCACCCTCAGGGACAGTAGCTACTGCCCTCTGAATCCTGTAACATCTTTAAATCTAGAATTTATTTAGGGGCACACCTGAACCTTGCTCATCAGATTCCCGGGGACCTTAAGAAGAAGGACTGAAGAGGCGACTTCAGCAGTAAAGACTCCAAATGACAACTGACTTGGCCCCAGCCCTTCAGGCCTGTCTGCAGCTTCAAGACTCCTGTTATAAAAAAGGCAATAAATCCTGCAGGACCAGGACCTCTACAAACCCCCAGAGGTCTGCCTGCCCAGCAGAGTACCAGGAAATCCCGAAGACAGCAGCTCTGTCCATAAGAAACCTTCGAAAAGGACTCCAGAGCCTCTCCGGATCTGTGAGTCCTGCCCACTCTGCACCTGATGTCCACAGCCCGTATCCAGGTGGCCAACTGTAGGAGGCTGGCCTGGCTTGTAGTGAGTACCAAAGGTACTTATACCAGGCCCAGTTATCCCTTATTAGTGAAATGTAGTCAGTGTCTAGCAGCCAGGCTGTCTAGGGGTAGGTGTGGTAGAGCAGCCAAGGATGATCTAGGAGACATGCAGAGCTCTTGCTATACCACTGTAGTCACACAATACTCACACCCATGAAACACAATACTCAGTGTTAGAAAAATAAAGGTACTTTATTTAGTGACACAATGCCATAAATACTTTGGAGACTATACTCCCGTAGGAGGTAAGTACATTGCACAATATATACACTAGTAACCAAAAATAGGTAAGTAAATAGTAAGAAAACAGTGCAAATAGTGAAAATCACAACAGGTTGCTATGGGCCTGGGGGAACACAAACCATTTACTAATATAGTGGAATGCGAAAGTCTGTTTCCCACCTAGGCTAGTGTAGTGTGTAGAGGGGCGCTGTGAGTGTAAGAAAACACAAAAGATAAGTAATAGACCCCACCCCAGAACCCAGGAAAGCAGTAGTAAAACACAGCAAGTTTCCTAGAACACACAAGAAGTCGTGATAGAAGATAATGCAAGAACCAGAAGAGACTGCAAGACACCAACAATGGATTCCTGGCTCTGAAGACCTGTGGAAGAGGGGGACCAAGTCCAAGAAGCACTGAAGAGTCCAGGGAGATCAGGAGCCCCTGCTAACTCGGATGAAGGTGCAAAAGAAGAACCACCTGTGAGAAGACAAAGGGGGTTATTACAACATTGGCGGTAAAAGCCGCTTACGGCCGTGCAGAAGACCGCCAACACACCACCGCGGCAGCAGAATTCTGCCACGGTCATTATGACCCACAGGTCGGAATCCGCCAAAATTTAGACACCCACACAAGTCCGCCACACCAAAGGTCAGTGATAAAGTGGCAAAAACAAAACCTCCACCGTCACACCAACAGGAATACGCCCACACTATCACAACCCACGAATCCGCGCGGCGGTCTTTCAACCGCGGTATTCCATTGGCAGTACACACCGCTGCGCTCAAAATACACACACACTTACAAAACACATCCACATTGGACAATTCGAAATACACACACCTGATACACATACACACACCACTCCCACACACCCAATACAATATAAAACACACACCCACATCACCCACAAACCCCTACGACAACAACTGCGACTGAAGGCCACAGAGAGACACCACCATCTAAATGTCACCCTACACATCACAACACACACCACCCCACACATCACCCACACCACCCCATGGCACGGCAAAGACACCCCAGGTTTTGTGAGGAGGAGCTCAGGGTCACAGGTGCAGCACACCTCCATAGCTAGGAAGATGGAGCTATGGCGAAGAATGGTGGACAGGGTCAACGCAGTGGGACAGCACCCAAGAAATAGGGATGACATCAGGAAGAGGTGGAACGACCTACGGGGGAAGGTGCGTTCCATGGTCTCAAGACACCACATCGCGGTACAGAGGACTGGCGGCGGACCCCCACCTCCTCCCCCACAACTAACAACATGGGAGGAGTAAGTCTTGGCTATTCTGCATCCTGAGGGCCTTGCAGGAGTAGCTGGAGGAATGGACTCTGGTAAGTCAAATCTTTTACTACTATATCCCCCACCCTACCTGTATGCCATCACATACCCCCACCCTCGCCCTCACCCCCATCACTCCTACTCCTCACAAATGTCCCAATATCACAAACCACCCATCCCAACACCAAGCCCTGCATGCAACAACAATGCATGGACACCCATCACCAAAGCATGGCCACTGCACATAACCATACACCCCCCTAAACCATCATCACACAAGGTCCCACACAGGAATGCAAGCACTGGGGTACACAGTCACCCACCCATTGCACACCATAGCGCACACAGATGCAATAATCATGCTTTTACAACCCTGCAGGACCCCTACCCAACGTGACCGGACAGGAGGGTTCAGACATGTCCCCACCACCCACAGAAGAGGCTCACATTGAAGACAGCAGCTCTGTTCAACTGGATCTAGACGACCAGCCCGGCCCATCTGGGACCTCAGGACAGTTGGTTCCCCTGACACAGTCACAGGCCACCACAGAGCTTCCCTCCTCTGGAAACACCAGCACAGCACCCACCCAGCGGGCCCATACCTCTGTCCCCAGGACACGTCAATCAGCAGTGTGTCCACCACTACAGGGAACCCAGGCTAACCCACCACCCCAACAACAACAGGGACCTGGGGCAGTGGCAGTGGGCACACGGTTCAGGGGACAGAGGCCCAGGGAAACAGGGGAACTGGGAAGGCTGCTATGCGACAGGGGGAGGACAGGCCCAGGGAACCCACTCTCCATGAGGCCCTCTCCAACATCATGGGAGACTACCATCATTCCCAGGAGACGATGGCAATGGTACTGGCCAAGTTTCAGGAGACCCAGCGGATGCAGGAGGAACAGTATTTGAGCTTTAGGGAGGAACTCAAATCCATCAATTCCACCCTGGGCACCATCATAGGGGTGCTGAAGGAAGTCCTCAATACCAGGAGGGACACTGTGGCAAAAACAAGGGGCCCCTGACACTAGCCTGGACGATGAACTGCCCACCACCTCCGCCGGCACTAGTGGACAGGAGGCACTGCCACAGGACCACCACGCCAGCACCCCACCCACTGCAGAGGGAGGACCACCCCGCAAACGGTCCTTGAGATCCAGGACAAAGACATAGAACGATGTGAAGACCCCCGCCAAGAAATAAGACTACCCTGATTGTCATCCTTTTGTCCCACCTTGTCACCCTGTCCATCCTCAAACTGCCCCAGCTCCAGTTCCTATGCCCCTTTGGACAATGCACCTGTGAGACTAATAGCTTGGACTCTGCCATGGACATTCCTCCACCATCACCCCTCAGCATTTTACAGCCCCTTCCAATATTGAGCACTTAAATAAACACCCTTAAAGCACAAAACAATCTGGAGTCTGTCTGTGATTTCGAATTAGTGTATTAGCAATTACAGGGACAAAATGCTCTTTCAAATGTAATGTCAACATACCTATGTCACACAGCTCTAGTCCATGAGGAAACAAAGCAGATGTCACACAGTGGGACCCACATCTGTAAAATCGTAAGGGAAAGTGACAACTCAGTGACTATACACTGGGTGAAAAGGACAGACAGTAGAGAGGTATTAGTTTTAAAGTACATGTAGCAGGCAGGTTTGTCTTCTTACCTGTGTCTCACTGGAAGTATTGCAGGATCACCGAGTTCCTGTTGTCGATGTCCTCTTCTTCTGCTTCCTCGTCTTCACTGTCCACAGGCTCCACAGCTGCCACAGCACCTCCATCTGGACCATCCTCCTGCAGAAAAGGCCCCTCGCAAAGCCAAGTTGTGAAGCATACAGCAGGCCACGATGATCTGGCACACCTTCTTTGGTGAGTAGAATAGGGAACTACCTGTCATATGGAGGCACCGGAACCTGGCCTTCAGGAGGCCAAAGGTCCGCTCTATAATCCTCCTAGTTTGCCCATGGGCGTCATTGTAGTGTTCCTCTGCCCTTGTCCTGGGATTCCTCACTAGGGTCAGTAGCCATGACAGGTTGGGGTAACCAGAGTCACCTGCAAATGGCGAGGGACAACTGTTAGACACACACTAACTCTTAGGGACATCCCCAGAACCAGACAACTATTCCCACTGATTTGTTTCCAGGTGCTCACCTAATAGCCACACAAAGTGCCTCTTGAGTTGCCCTATCACATAAGGGATGCTGCCTGTGTGCAGTGGTTGGATGAAAGATGGGGGGGGGAGAATGAGGCGTGCATGAAACAACGGTGAGTGCATGTGCCACATGGCAAGGGTAGGGATGCGGGCCAATGACTGTGACGGTGCAGTTGGTAATTACTTCTCTTCTTCCCCTGTACAATTCCTGTAGGTCAGCGCCCACCAGAAGAAGGATATTTGGCGTGCCATCACCAAGGAAGTCCGGACTCTGGGGGTCTACCACAGACGGAGCACCCACTGCCGGAAAAGATGGGAGGACATTCGCCGCTGGAGCTAGAAGACGGCGGAGGCCCAGCTGGGGATGGCCTCCCAACGTGGGAGGGGTGCCCATCGCAGCATGACTCACCTGATGTTCAGGATCCTGGCGGTGGCGTACCCAGAGTTGGATGGGCGCTTGAGGGCATCACAGCAGCAACAACAACACTCTCATTCTGCTGATTCAGCGCACATTGTAGGTGTCTGGGTGGGGGAGGTGGGCAGTGGGTTCCCCTAGGCCAGGGCGAGTTTGCTAGTTAAGTCCCCTTTTTCAGGCAGTCCCTGTGGGCCCCCACCCCACTTGGGTACAGTGCCAACTACACCTACTCAGGCTTCTGTGACATCCATGTGTGCAGAAATCGGCCATACCCTTGTAAGCCATGTCCCAGGGATTGAATAGTGGACCCCAAGTGCACGGCGTAGTGCAGGGGGCTTCTGTGTCTGTCGTGTCCGCCAACGGTAGCGGTATTGCATGCACTCAACATGTCTTTCTTCTGTCTCCCCCCCCTTTTTGTGGTCCCCCTGTACTTGTGTGCATTAGCATCATCAGACGGAGGAGCAGTGGCACCGGAGCAGGAGGGAGCTGCATCCCACATGGCCCTGGAGGGTGAGACTACGGACTCCGAATTCACCAGTGGGACGGAGGGCGAGGGGAGCTCCACGGCGGGGACATGAGCTGACACCAGCGATACGGACTCCTCCTCTGATGGGAGCTCCCTTCCGGTGGCGGCCCCATCTGTGCCCCCCGCATCTACAGGTACAGCCGCCACCGCCCCTACCAGCACCGCCCTCCCAGCAGCCCTTCAGCCTTTGCCCCGTGCCCGCTCACCCAGGAGGGTGGGCATCACCTTCGCTCCAGGCACCTCAGCCCCTGCCCCTGTCACCCCTGCTGCCCTCAGTGAGGAGGCCATTGACCTCTTCAGGTCCCTCACTGTTGGGCAGTCTACCATTTTGAATGCCATCCAGGGTGTAGAGAGGCAGTTGCAACAAACCAATGCATTCCTGGAGGGCATTCATTCTGGTCAGGCAGCCCTTCAGTGAGCTTTTCAGACTCTGGCCTCAGAACTTATGGCAGCCATTGTCCCTGTCTCTAGCCTCCCCCACCAACTTCCTCCACCCAGACCTACACCCCTGTACCTCAGCCTATCCCAAGCACACCATCAGACCAGCATGCACACACCTCAACACACAAAGGAGGCTCAGGCAAACATAAGCACCACACATCCCACAGGCACTCACGCAAGCATCAGACACATGCAGACACACCAACATCCACTGCCTCCACTGTGTCCCCCTCCTCCTCATCTCCCTCCTTCCTCCCTGTCTCGTCTCCACTCACACCTGCATGTACTACATCTTCAGCCACTACTGCCATCACCAGCACACTCACTACCACACCCTGCTCACGTGCAGTCACCACCCCCACTACCATTCACACATCCTGTGTCCTCTCCTAGTGTGTCTGTGAAGCCACCTCCCAAGGTACACAAACGCAGCCACACACCCACCCAACAGCCATCCACCTCATGACAGCCTCCAGCCCATGCACCTTCACCCAAAGTCAGCAAACGTACACCTCCTACGACCACAACCTCTTCCTCCACTCCCAAACCCCCTCCAGCTACCCATCCCAGTGTTCCTAAGAAACTTTTCCTGTCCAACCTTGACCTCTTTCCCTCACCTCCCCTACCCCGTCAGTCTCCTAGGGCCCGACTCTCCAGGTCCCAACCTGGCACCTCAGCCACAACATAGGCGGGACCAGTGGTGCCAGTAGTCACGGGATTATGGAGTGCACCAGGCAGCCGGGCAGGCAGTGTGGCAAGGAGCCACAGCACGGACAGTCCCCCACCTGTCAAGCATCAAAAGTTGGCCAGTGCCCGGCGGGAGAGGGGAAAGACACCAGCCACCAAAGCCGCTCCCAGGGGTACAGTTGGGATTGTGGAGACAGCTGCGACACCATCCAAGGAGGGGAAGGGGCACAAGAAAACTGGCAAGTCTGGGAAGATCAGCACGGCGGACAAGACTGCCAACAGCCCCGCTGCCCCGGAGGCGACCGCCAGCAGCCCCACTGCCTCAGACAGGACCGCCAGCAGCAGCCCCGCTGCCCAGGAGGCGACCGCCAGCAGCCCCACTGCCCGAGACAGGACCGCCAGCAGCAGCCCCGCTGCCCAGGAGGCGACCGTCAGCAGCCACACTGCCCCAGACAGGACCGCAACAGCAGCCCCGTTGCCCAGGAGGTGACCCCCAGCAGCCCCACTGCCACAGACAGGACCGCCAGCAGCTGAACCGCTGCCAAGGACACCGCCGCCACAAGCACCGCTGAACAGGACAAGACCGCCAGCAGCTGGACCGCTGCCAAGGACACCGGCGCCACAAGCACCGCTGCCAAGGACACCGCCGCCACAAGCACCGCTGAACAGGACAAGACCGCCAGCAGCTGAATCGCTGCCAAGGACACCACCGCCCCAAGCACCGCTGCCAAGGACACCACCGCCACAAGCACCGCTGCCAAGGACACTGCCGCCACAAGCACCGCTGCCAAAGACACAGCCGCCACAAGCACCGCTGCCAAGGACACCGTCGCCACAAGCACCGCAGGCCCATGAGCGCCATAAGCTCTGACGCTACTGAGGCCACCACAAGCAGGATGAAGCACTCTGGGCACAAGGCCCCCTCCAGAACCAATGGAGATTGATATACACTACCTCAGTCCTTGGCAGGATGAAGCACTCTGGGCACAAGGCCCCCTCCAGAACCAGTGGAGTATCACATCCACTACCTCAGTCCTTGGCAGGATGAAGCACTCTGGGCACAAGGCACCCTCCAGAACCAGTGGAGATTGACATCCACTACCTAAGTCCTAGGCAGGATGAAGCACTCTGGGCACAAGGCCCCCTCCAGAACCAGTGGAGTTTGACATCCACTTGAGAGACTGTGGCTTTGCACTTCCCAGGATTTAACAGTGGGCAAACCACCCACTATAGAGACTTGGGAGACTGTGGCTTTGCACTCCCCAGGATTGAACAGTGGGCAAACCATACATTGTAGAGACTTGAGAGACTGTGGCTTTGCACTCCCCAGGATTGAACAGTGGGCAAACCACCTACTGTAGAGACTTGAGAGACTGTGGCTTTGCACTCCCCAGGATTGAAGAGTAGGCAAACCACCCACTGTAGAGACTTGAGAGACTGTGGCTTTGCACTCCCCAGGATTGAACAGTGGGCAATCCACCCACTGTAGAGACTTGAGAGACTGTGGCTTTGCACTCCCCAGGATTGCACAGTGGGCATGGGGCCCACTCGTGGATTTGACGTTGTGCCTCAACCAGCTGAGGTGCCCCCCTCTCCTCCCTGAGGTGCCTGTTTTATTTCTATCTGATGCCCCTGCAGTGTTCTCTCCGTCTTGTTCGGGTATCTTGTGTGGGCCTCACCCATGCCTTTTGGGCCCAGTGATCCACGGACTATGATGGAGGACTCCCTTGGACTTGTGTTCTTGGTGTATTTAATTGTATATGGTATAAATGTATATATTTGTAAATATGTTTGATGTATGTAATTGAATATATCACAATTATTCGACTCATTTCCTTTTGTCCTTGCATTCTTCCAGAGGGGGTTGGAGGGTGTAACTGTGATGTACCAATATGTATTAGCATGTGTGTTGTAGTGGGTGAGGGTGGGGGTGGGGGTGTTGCGTGTGTGTGTCACTGTTTTATCCCTCCCCCCTCCCCTGTATCGTAGGTGCAGTACTCACTGTTGTCTTCGCCACCGGCGTTCGTGCTCCTGGTAGAGGGGCAGGAAGATAAGGGCTGTTAAATCTGGAGTTCTGGTTCCATGGCGTCCTGGTTCCTCGTGGGGTGTGTAGAGGTGAGCGTTTTCCCTTCGAAGTCCTGTTTCCGCCGTGTTTTTGTTCGCAGTGAATCCGCCCCGGAAAAGGTGTGGGCAGTACATTGTCTCCCGCATGTCTGTTGGCAGTGACCGCCGCTGTGTTTGTTTGTACCGCTGTGGCGGTCAGAGTGTTAAAGTGGCTGTCTATGTTGGCGGTTTCCGCCACGGTCGTAATTCAATTTTTTTTACCGCCGGCCTGTTGGCGGTCTTATAGCCGCTTTAACACCGACTGCCAGGTTTGCAATGACCACCAAAGTCAGTTATGCACCCAAGAAGATAGATGCGGGTTCCTGGTTGGTGTAGAAGATGTCCCACACCAGATGGATGATTGCAGTCTGGTTTGTGTTGCTGGATTCCGCCAACAAGCCTTAGCACACGCAAAGCTTGCGGTTAATGGAAAATTTAGCTGCCCGGGACCAGGAGGGACCTGGTGGCCTCTACTAAGGAGGGGGAGATAGAGGGGGCTCTCAGCAACTCAAAGAGCCCTCAGAAGACCAGGCTGCACGCACAGGAGTCCCACAACATGGGGACAAAGAAGGTGCAAATGGAGGCCCATGCAGCATGACACAAAGGGATCACACGCCGCCAGAGAGCAACTCAGGAAGCTGTGAGTCGCAGGATGGAGTGTAGGGGACCTAAGCTGTACTGTGCATAAAGAACTTCTTGGAAGGTCGCACACAAGACTTGACAACTGCAAGTCACGCAGTGCATGGGGGTACTGTCTTACCTCCACCAAAGTTGGACAGCTGGACCTTGGGACTGTCGGAGTCACTTAAGTCCACCACTCGTGTTGCTGGATCCACGCTTGTCGGCTGGAGAGGGAATCCATGCCACCGATCGCCACTGCAGAGAGGTGTCTGCTGAAGCAGGGAAGTGACTCTGTCACTCCACGGGACATTCCTTCAGTTCTTCTGATGCAGGCTGAAGGCAGACATTGCTCGGAGGATGCATGACCTGGAAACAGTTGCAGTAGCTGGCAGGAGCTGAAGATACAATGTTGCAGAAGTCGTCTTTGCTTCTTTGTTGCAGTTTGTAGAGTTCCTGGAGGGTTCAGCTGTGGTTCCGTCAGTAGAAGATGAAGTAAAGGATGCAGAGGATTCCTGCTGGAGTCTTGCAATCCGAATCTGAAGAAACACCAAAGAGAGAGACCCTAAATAGCCCTGAAAGGGGGGTTAGTCACTTAACCAGGTAAGCACCTATCAGGAGTGGTCTCTGACATCACTTGCTGGCACTGGCAACTCAGATGCTCCCAGAGTGCCCCACAACCTTGGAATCCAAGATGGCAAAACCCAGGGACACAATGGAGGAGTTCTGGGCACCACCCCTGGGGTGGTGATGGACAGGGGAGTGGTCACTCCCCTTTCCTTTGTCCATTTTCGTGCCAGAGCAGGGACTGGGGTTCCCTGAACCAGTGTAGACTGGATTATACAAGGATGGCACCATCTGTGCTCTTTAAAGCATTTCCAGAGGCTCTTGGAGGCTACCCCTCCCAAACCTGTAACACCTATTTCCAAAGGGAGAGGGTGTAACACCCCTCTCCCAAAGGAAATGCTTTGTTCTGTCTTCTTGGGCTTGAACTGCTCAAGCAACAGGAGGGCAGACACGTTTCTGTGAGGTGGCAGCAGTTGGGGCCGCTTGGAAAACCTCAGAAGGCTGGTTTGGCAGTACTGGAGGTCCACTGTGGAGCCTCCAGAGTGCATGGGATTGTACAACCAATACTAGAATCAGTATTGGGGTACAATTCCCGGTTGTTAGACACCTTACATGGCCATATTCGGGGTTACCATTGTGAAGATGGACATAGGTACTGAACTATGTCCAGTGCACGTGAAAAATGGCGTCCCTGCATTCACGAAGTCCAGGAAAATGGTCCCGGACGGCATGGGGGCACCTTTGCTAGTGCAGGGGTGCCCTCACACACAGGTACTTTGCACCCAACCTTCAGGGTTGGAAGGCATGACATATAGATGACTAATCAGCGACCTGTTGCAGTGTAAATGTCCCACAGGCTGCAATGGCAGTCCTGTAGAAGCCTTTGCATGGGCTCCCTATGGGTGGCAAACATAATGCTGCAACCCATAGAGATCCCTGAGACCCCAATGCCCTGGGTACCTAAGCACCATATACTAGGGTCTTATAAGGGGGCACCAGTATGCCAATTTGGGCTAAAATACTGAGTTACTAGAATGTACTGAGAAATTTGAGAGGAGAGAGAACATAAGCACTGGGGTCCTGGTTAGCAGGACTCCAGTGACACAGTCAAGCATACTGACAAAAACAGTGAAACATACTGACAAGCAGGCTAAAAAACATAAGCACTGGGGTCCTGGCTAGCAGGATCCCAGTGACACAGTCAAACAAACTGACATCAAGCAGAAATTGTGTGTATCATGTCAAAAAGAGGGTACTTTCCTACACCAACCAGAAGGGGTCCCCAGATGATTCCAACCTCGAGCCCATCCTTGGTTGGCCTCACCTGACCAACACGACAACGTCTGCAGCCTAAATCCAGAGGACCCCCCTGACTGTGACCGGATCCAACGAAGATTCCCAATGCAGAAAGGTACACCTGCATCCACAACCTGCTGGCCTTGGGGACAAATGGTCCTGCGGGCTCCTCTCCTAACTGTCCGGCCTTTGGTTTTCCACAACTGATACCCTGGACCCCGCCTGCAGCATCTTTGTGACCGCCGGGGTTCCCCTACTGAAGAGCATTGGGTGCTCAACGCTGTGTTTGCACCCTATACCCGGCCACCCCTGTGCCGTGGACGGTGAGTGTCCTGCTGCTCATCTAATCCCCCCAGGTCTGTAACCTGAAGTCACAGGTACTTACCTGCAACCTGTTCCTTTCAGAGTGCCCCCAGTATCCATAGGATTCCTTTAAAAACCTGACACAAAACTTTGACCTCTGCACCCGGCCAGACCTGTGTTGCTGGTGGTGCGCTTTTGGGGTCAACTTGACCTTGACCTGTGGTCATCCTAACCCCTGAAGACTGGGATCGTAAGTCGAGTACTTACCTGAAAACTGTTGTAAGGAAATGGCTCCCTTTTGCAATTACCCCCCACTTTTTGCCTGATACTGATGCTGACTTGACTGAGAAGTGTGCTGGGACCCTGCTAACCAGGCCCCAGCACCAGTGTTCTTTCACCTAAAATGTACCATTGTCTCCACAACTGGCACAACCCTGGCACTCAGGTAAGTCCCTTGTAACTGGTACCCCTGGTACCAAGGGCCCTGATGCCACGGAAGGTCTCTAAGGGCTGCAGCATGTCTTATGCCACCCTAGGGACCCCTCACTCAGCACAGACACACTGCTTGCCAGCTTGTGTGTGCTGGTGGGGAGAAAATGACTAAGTCGACATGGAACTCCCCTCAGGGTGCCATGCCAACCTCACACTGCCTATGGCATAGGTAAGTCACCCCTCTAGCAGGCCTTACAGCCCTAAGGCAGGGTGCACTATTGTAGGAGGCTGGCCTGGTTTGTAGTGAGTACCAAGCTGTACTTACACCTTGCACCAGGTCCAGGTATCCCTTATTAGTGTAGAGGGGTGTCTAGCAGCTTAGACTGATAGAAGGTAGCTATGGCAAAGCAGCTTAGGCTGAACTAGGAGACATGTAAAGCTCCTACTATACCACTGGTGTCATATGCACAATATCATAAGAAAACACAATACACAGATATACTAAAAATAAAGGTACTTTATTTTAATGACTGTGAGAAAGTAGCCTCTTTCTAGCCCTGTTACCCCCACTTTTGGCCTGTTTGTGAGTGTATGTCAGGGTGTTTTCACAGTCTCACTGGGATCCTGCCAGCCAGGGCCCAGTGCTCATAGTGAAAACCCTATGTTTTCAGTATGTTTGTTATGTGTCACTGGGACCCTGCTAGTCAGGACCCCAGTGCTCATAAGTTTGTGACCTATATGTATGTGTTCCCTGTGTGATGCCTAACTGTCTCACTGAGGCTCTGCTAACCAGAACATCAGTGGTTATGCTCTTTCTTTACACATTGTCACTAACAGGCTAGTGACCAATTTCACCAATTCAGATTGGCATACTAGAACACCCTTATAATTCCCTAGTATATGGTACTGCGGTACCCAGGGTATTGGGGTTCCAGGAGATCCCTATGGGCTGCAGAATTTCTTGTGCCACCCATAGGGAGCTCTGACAATTCTTACACAGGCCTGCCCTTGCAGCCTGAGTGAAATAACGTCCACGTTATTTCACAGCCATTTACCACTGCACTTAAGTAACTTATAAGTCACCTATATGTCTAACCTTTGCCTGGTAAAGGTTGGGTGCTAAGTTACTTAGTGTGTGGGCACCCTGGCACTAGCCAAGGTGCTCCCACATTGTTCAGGGCAAATTCCCCGGACTTTGTGAGTGCGGGGACACCATTACACGCGTGCACTATACATATGTCACGACATATGTATAGCGTCACAATGGTAACTCCGAACATGGCCATGTAACATGTCTAAGATCATGGAATTGTCACCCCAATGCCATTCTGGCATTGGGGAGACAATTCCATGATCCCCCGAGTCTCTAGCTCAGACCCGGGTACTGCCAAACAGCCTTTCCCGGGGTTTCACTGCAGCTGCTGCTGCTGCCAACCCCTCAGACAGGTTTCTGCCCTCCTGGGGTCCAGCCAGGCTTGGCCCAGGAAGGCAGAACAAAGGACTTCCTCAGAGAGAGGGTGTTACACCCTCTCCCTTTGGAAAAAGGTGTTAGGGCTTGGGAGGAGTAGCCTCCCCCAGCCTCTGGAAATGCTTTGATGGGCACAGATGGTGCCCATCTCTGCATAAGCCAGTCTACACCGGTTCAGGGATCCCCCAGCCCTGCACTGGTGCGAAACTGGACAAAGGAAAGGGGAGTGACCACTCCCCTGACCTGCACCTCCTCTGGGAGCTGCCCAGAGCTCCTCCAGTGTGCTCCAGACCTCTGCCATTTTGGAAACAGAGGTGCTGCTGGCCCACTGGACTGCTCTGAGTGGCCAGTGCCAGCAGGTGACGTCAGAGACTCCTTCTGATAGGCTCCTTCAGGTGTTGCTAGCCTATCCTCTCTCCCAGGTAGCCAAACCTCCTTTTCTGGCTATTTAGGGTCTCTGCTTTGGGGAATTCTTTAAATAACGAATGCAAGAGCTCAACAGAGTTCCTCTGCATCTCTCTCTTCACCTTCTGCCAAGGAACCGACTGCTGACCGCGCTGGAAGCCTGCAAAACTGCAACAAAGTAGCAAAGACGACTACTGCGACCTTGTAACGCTGATCCTGCCGCCTTCTCGACTGTTTTCCTGGTGGTGCATGCTGTGGGGGTAGTCTGCCTCCTCTCTGCACTAGAAGCTCCGAAGAAATCTCCCGTGGGTCGACGGAATCTTTCCCCTGCAACCGCAGGCACCAAAGAACTGCATCACCGGTCCTCTGGGTCTCCTCTCAGCAGGACGAGCGAGGTCCCTTGAACTCAGCAACTCTGTCCAAGTGACTCCCACAGTCCAGTGACTCTTCAGTCCAAGTTTGGTGGAGGTAAGTCCTTGCCTCCCCACGCTAGACTGCATTGCTGGGAACCGCATGTTTTGCAGCTACTCCGGCTCCTGTGCAGTCTTCCAGGATTTCCTTTGTGCACAGCCAAGCCTGGGTCCCTGGCACTCTAACCTGCAGTGCAGGACCTCCTGAGTTGTCCTCTGGCGTCGTGGGACCCTCTTTCGTGACTTCGGGTGAGCTCCGGTTCACTCCACTTTGGAGTGCCTCTTCCGGCACTTCTGCGGGTGCTGCTTGTTTCTGAGTGGGCTCTTTGTCTTGCTGGACGCCCCCTCTGTCTCCTCACGCAATTGGCAACATCCTGGTCCCTCCTGGGCCACAGCAGCATCCAAAAACCCTAACCGCGACCCTTGCAGCTAGCAAGGCTTGTTTGCAGTCGTTCTGCACGGAAACACCTCTGCACGACTCTTCACAACGTGGGACATCCATCCTCTAAAGGGGAAGTTTCTAGCCCTTGTCGTTCTTGCAGAATCCACAGCTTCTACCATCCGGTGGCAGCTTCTTTGCACCCACAGCTGGCATTTCCTGGGCATCTGCCCACTCCCGACTTGATCGTGACTCTTGGACTTGGTCCCCTTGTTCCACAGGTACTCTCGTCAGGAAATCCATCATTGTTGCATTGCTGGTGTTGGTCTCCCTTGCAGAATTCCCCTATCACAACTTCTGTGCTCTTTGGGGAACTTAGGTGCACTTTGCACCCACTTTTCAGGGTCTTTCAGGTTTTCTAGTGCCAGGGTGCCCACACACTAAGCAACTTAGCACCCAACCTTTACCAGGTAAAGGTTAGACATATAGGTGACTTATAAGTTACTTAAATGCAGTGGTAAATGGCTGTGAAATAACGTGGACGTTATTTCACTCAGGCTGCAATGGCAGGCCTGTGTAAGAATTGTCAGAGCTCCCTATGGGTGGCAAAAGAAATGCTGCAGCCAATAGGGATCTCCTGGAACCCCAATACCCTGGGTACCTCAGTACCATATACTAGGGAATTATAAGGGTGTTCCAGTATGCCAATGTAAATTGGTGAAATTGGTCACTAGCCTGTTAGTGACAATTTGGAAAGAAATGAGAGAGCATAACCACTGAGGTTCAGGATAGCAGAGCCTCAGTGAGACAGTTAGTCATAACACAGGTAACACATACAGGGCACACTTATGAACACTGGGGCCCTGGCTGGCAGGGTCCCAGTGACACATACAACTAAAACAACATATATACAGTGAAATATGGGGGTAGCATGCCAGGCAAGATGGTACTTTCCTACAACTATACCACAGGTGAGGGCATAGGTGCATGAGCACTATGCCCCTACAGTGTCTAAGCAAAACCTTAGACATTGTAAGTGCAGGGTAGACATAAGAGTATATGGTCTGGGAGTCTGTCAAAAACGAACTCCACAGCTCATAATGGCTACACTAAATACTGGGAAGTTTGGTATCAAACTTCTCAGAATAATAAACCCACACTGATGCCGGTGTTGGATTTATTAAAAAATGCACACAGAGGGCATCTTAGAGATGCCCTCTGTATTTTACCCAATTGTTCAGTGCAGGACTGACTGGTCTGTGCCAGCCTGCTGAGAGACGAGTTTCTGACCCCATGTGGTGAGGGCCTTTGTACGCTCTGAGGACGGAAACAAAAGCCTGCTCTCGGTGGAGGTGCTTCACACCTCCCCCCTGCAGGAACTGTGACACCTTTCAGTGAGCCTCAAAGCTCAGGCTTCGTGTTACAATGCCCCAGGGCGCTAGTGAAGATGCCCGCCCCCTGGACACAGCCCCCACTTTTGCCGGCAAGTCCAGGGGAGATAATGAGAAAAACAAGGAGGAGTCACCCACCAGTCAGGACAGCCCCTAAGGTGTCCTGAGCTGAGGTGACCCCTGCCTTTAGAAATCCTCCATCTTGATTTTGGAGGATTCTCCCAATGGGAATAGGGATGTGCCCCCCTCCCCTCAGGGAGGAGGCACAAAGAGGGTGTAGCCACCCTCAAGGACAGTAGCCATTGGCTACTTCCCTCCCAGACCTAAACACACCCCTAAATTCAGTATTTAGGGGCACCCCAGAACCTAGGAAACTAGATTCCTGCAACCTGAAGACAAAGAAGGAATGCTGACCTGAAAGCCCTGCAGAGAAGACGGAGACACCAACTGCTTTGGCCCCAGCCCCACCGGCCTGTCTCCCCACTTCAAGAAAAACTGCAACAGCGACCCGTTCCACAGGGTCCAGCGACCTCTGAAGCTCTAGATCTTAGAGATGCCCTCTGTATTTTACCCAATTGTTCAGTGCAGGACTGACTGGTATGTGCCAGCCTGCTGCTGAGAGACGAGTTTCTGACCCCATGTGGTGAGGGCCTTTGTGCTCTCTGAGGACGGAAACAAAAGCCTGCTCTGGGTGGAGGTGCTTCACACCTCCCCCCTGCAGGAATTGTAACACCTTTCAGTGAGCCTCAAAGGCTCAGGCTTCGTGTTACAATGCCCCAGGGCACTCCAGCTAGTGAAGATGCCCACCCCGTGGACACAGCCCCCACTTTTGGCGGCAAGTCCAGGGGAGATAATGAGAAAAACAAGGAGGAGTCACCCACCAGTCAGGACAGCCCCTAAGGTGTCCTGAGCTGAGGTGACCCCTGCCTTTAGGAATCCTCCATCTTGATTTTGGAGGATTCCCCCAATAGGAATAGGGATGTGCCCCCCTCCCCTCAGGGAGGAGGCTCAAAGAGGGTGTAGCCACCCTCAAGGACAGTAGCCATTGGCTACTGCCCTCCCAGACCTAAACACCCCCCTAAATTCAGTATTTACGGGCACCCCAGAACCTAGGAATCTAGATTCCTGCAACCTGAAGACGAAGAAGGACTGCTGACCTGAAAGCCCTGTAGAGAAGACGGAGACACCAACTGCTTTGGCCCCAGCCCTACCGGCCTGTCTCCCCACTTCAAGAAAAACTGCAACAGCGACACTTTCCACAGGGTCCAGCGACCTCTGAAGCCTCAGAGGACTGCCCTGCATCTAAAAGGACCAAGAACTCCAGAGGACAGCGGCTCTGCTCCAAAGAAGAAACAACTTTGCAACAAAGAAACAACTTTAAAAGGACTCCACGTTTCCCGCCGAAGCGTGAGACTTTGCACTCTGCACCCAACGCCCCCGGCTCGACCTGCGGAGAAACAACACTACAGGGAGGACTCCCCGGCGACTGCGATCCTGTGAGTAGCCCGAGGTGACCCCCCTGAGTCCCCCCAACGACGCCTGCAGAGGGAATCCCGAGGCTCCCCCTGACCGCGACTGCCTGTTCTAAGAACCCGACACCTGGTAAAGACACTGCACCCACAGCCCCCAGGACCTGAAGGATCCGACCTCCAGTGCAGAAGCGACCCCCAGGTGGCCCTCTCCCTTGCCCAGGTGGTGGCTACCCCGAGGAGCTCCCCCCCTTGTCTGCCTGCTTCGCTGAAGAGACCCCTGGGTCTCCCATTGAAACCTATTGCGAACCCGACACCTGTTTGCACACTGCACCCGGCCGCCCGTGCCGCTGAGGGTGTACTTTTTGTGCTGACTTGTGTCCCTCCCGGTGCCCTACAAAACCCCCCTGGTCTGCTTTCCGAAGACGCGGGTACCTACCTGCTGGCAGACTGGAACCGGGGCACTCCCTTCTCCATTGAAGCCTATGCGTTTTGGGCACCACTTTGACATCTGCACCTGACCGGTCCTGAGCTGCTGGTGTGGTAACTTTGGGGTTGCCCTGAACCCCCAATGGTGGGCTACCTTGGACCCAACTTTTAACCCTGTAGGTGGTTTACTTACCTGAAAAACTAACAAACACTTACCTCCCCCAGGAACTGTTAAAATTTGCACAGTGTCTAGTTTTAAAATAGCTTATTGCCATTTTTGTGAAAACTGTACATGCTATTTTGCTGATTCAAAGTTCCTAAGTTACCTAAGTGAAATACCTTTCATTTAAAGTATTGTGTGTAAATCTTGAACCTGTGGTTCTTAAAATAAACTAAGAAAATATATGTTTCTATACAAAAACCTATTGGCCTGGAATTGTCTTTGAGTGTGTGTTCCTCATTTATTGCCTATGTGTGTACAACAAATGCTTAACACTACCCTCTGATAAGCCTACTGCTCGACCACACTACCACAAAATAGAGCATTAGAATTATCTCTTTTTGCCACTATCTTACCTCTAAGGGGAACCCTTGGACTCTGTGCATGCTATTTCTTACTTTGAAATAGTACATACAGAGCCAACTTCCTACAACTGTATTAACACTTATCCTCCCCACGACTTCGATGCTTCCCTTCAGAAATTGTACTATATACTTCTGAAATTGAAAAGTGTTGCTTACGTATAAACTGTTTTATCTGCAAAACCTAAACAAAGTACATTTGATATATAAGATTGATACAAACTTACAACTGTGATTACCTCCAACGAATATCCTTTTGGTTCTGGAAATAAAGTAACAAAGTATATTTTTGCCATATAAAAACATTGGCCTGGAGTTAGTCATTGAGTGTGTGCCTCATTTCTTGACTGTGTGTGTACAACAAATGCTTTGCACTACTCTCCAATAAGACTAACTGCTCGACCACAATACTACAAAAGAGAGCATTAGGATTATCTACTTTAGCCTCTGTAAAGCCACTGGGGATCCACCAGACTCTGAGAACACTATACCTTACTTTGGTATAGTGTATAGAGAGCCAGCTTCCTACAAAAAGGTATATGTAAAATAAACATATACATATAATACATTAGACACATTTTATTCAAGTACATATTTTTACTAAACATAATGAACAATCTTACTGGTCTCTACTCTACAAAACCGCAGACTGCTCATCTTCAGAATATCTCAGGCAAGCGAGTAAGCAGAAAATTAAAATAACCCCCACTTCGAAGAAAAGCTCTTATGGTGCCAAGAAAACAAAGCAAGTCACCACAACCCTTCACAGAAGATCTCTCTTATCTCGTCCATGCAAGCATCTATCCATTCATCTTTTCGCTGATCCATTCATCTACCTTTTCACTGCTTCCATCCGCTCTTCCTCCCTTTAACTCATCCCATCCATCAACCGTCCCTTCCACTCAGCCAATCATCTGTCCATCCTCTTACCATCCAATCCATCCACCGTCCCTTTCACTCAGCCATCCATCATTTCACTAACTCATTCATCCACCATTTCTCTCATAATCCATCCACCCTTTCACTCATCCCTCCATCCAACCACCCTCTCTTTCACTCAACCATCTACTAACCTGTCCACTCTTTCCATCCATCCACCCTTTCTCTCCACCCACCCATACTTCCACCCACCCTTTCATTCATCTATCCATCCTTTCACTCACCCATCCAAACTGGGGATACTACTCCTTACACCAGGATGTCCTGTAGGACGGAACGGGCAAAGTCCCTGTCTCTTCGTACTTCACTGTCCAGGCAGTAATGTTTTGCAAACGTGTGCAAAGATGCCCAGGTTGCCGCCTGACAGATCTCCAGGACTGGGACACCTCGAGCTAGCACAGTGGTAGCAGCTTTCCCCCTGGCAGAATGAGCTTGCAAGCCCTCAGGAGGCTGCTTCTTGGCCAATGCGTAGCATATCTTGATGAAGAGAACGACCCAGCGTGAAATGGTTCGCTTCTGCACTACCAGACCCTTCTTTGCTTCAACATACCCCACAAAGAGTCGGTTATCTACGTGGAACTCTTTTGTGCGGTCAAGGCAGAACGCTCTTTTTTGGGTCCAGTTGGTGGAGTTGCTTCTCTTCTTTAGAGGGATGTGGTGGAGCAAACAAGGTAGGTAGGGTGATGGACTGACCCACATGAAAATGGGTCACCACCTTGGGGAGGAAAGAGGTACAAGTTCAGAGAACCACCTTGTCTGGATAGATAGTGAGATACGGCTTTGATGACAGAGCTTGCATCTCACTCACCCTCTTGGCAGATGTTATTGCCACTAAGAAGGCTGTCTTGATGGTGAGCAGCAGGAGGGGACCGTTATGCAGTAGTGGTACTAGTGGTGGGACTGCTGGCAACTGTCAAGTTAAGGGTGTAGTTGGGTTCACTTATGGGTCCATCATAGAAACTGGGGTAGTCAGTCCCAAGACAGTTTCTGTCACACCTAGTGGATTTGGCCTTGCCACACTGGCTGCTTGTCCCCTTACAATGGATAAGTACAGGCAGACAGTTTCAATAAATGGTGTTGAGGCCCAGGCCTACAGGGACACAGGTACCAGTATCACTTTGGTGACTGAAAACCTTGTGGCTCCTGAACAACACATCATTGGACAACAGTATAAAATTATTGATGTCCATAACTCCACTAAGTTTCCTCCCTTAGCTATAGTTCAGCTTAGTTGGGGTGGAGTTACTGGCCCTAAGCAAGTGGTAGTATCACCTAGCTTACCTGTAGATTGTCTCTTAGGTAATGACCTAGAGGCCTCAGGTTGGGCTGATGTAGAGTTTTATACCCATGCAGCCATGCTGGGTATCCCTGAGGAATTGTTCCCTCTCATTTCTACTGAAATGAAAAAGCAAAGGAGAGAAGGCCTGAAAACTCAGGATCCCTCTCCAACAACAGGAAAAAAGGGTATCACAGCATCCCCTAACCACCCTGCCAATCAGGATATCATTCCTGTGGTGAGAGAAACCTCTCCTGGGGTGGCACCTGTTCCAAGGGAATCATCAGCTGGCAAAGCTGTACTCCCTGAGGTAGAAGTACCTCTCTGTGGGATAACTAACATTGGTGAGAAAAAGAGCACCATTTTAGTTAACATGGAGCATCCCTCCAACCCTCCCAGAGAAACTTTAGTGCAGAAACCCTGCACTGCCTCACAACACTTAGGACAGCATCCCTGCCCTAGTGTGGAGCTCAAAGGACAGCATCCCTGCCCTGCTCCAACTCAAGAGAAACAGCATCCCTGTTCTCTCTTCCAGCCATATGGACAAAGTTGTTGCCCCGCTATGGCTTTACTGAGACAGCATCCCTGTCTGGCATTCTCATCACTAGAAATAGGTTCAGTGGACAATTTCCACTGCTCTAAACTAAAACTTACTGATAGAAACTCTGAAAATATATCTTCACATTGTTGCTTAGCTAAAAAACTTCAAACAGGGTGGTTTACATCCCCACAGGGAAGTAACCATATAGTGGATGATAAAGGGAGTAACCAGTCTATTGCAGAGCTACTCTCTACTTATCACCACTTAGACAATAAAGTCTCAACTGTCCAAGGTTAGCCTTATTGTCCTTCGTTTGGGGGGGTGGGGGTTGTGTGAGAAAGTAGCCTCTTTCTAGCCTTTTTACCCCCACTTTTGGCCTGTTTGTGAGTGTATGTCAGGGTGTTTTCACTGTCTCACTGGGATCCTGCCAGCCAGGGCCCAGTGCTCATAGTGAAAACCCTATGTTTTCAGTATGTTTGTTATGTGTCACTAGGACCCTGCTAGTCAGGACCCCAGGGGTCATAAGTTTGTGACCTATATGTATGTGTTCCCTGTGTGATGCCTAACTGTCTCACTGAGGCTCTGCTAACCAGAACCTCAGTGGTTATGCTCTCTCTTTACAAATTGTCACTAACAGGCTAGTGACCACTTTCACCAATTCAGATTGGCAAACTGGAAAACCCTTATAATTCCCTAGTATATGGTACTGAGGTACCCAGGGTATTGGGGTTCCAGGAGATCCCTATGGGCTGCAGCATTTCTTGTGCCACCCATAGGGAGCTCTGACAATTCTTACACAAGCCTGCCCTTGCAGCCTGAGTGAAATAACATCCACGTTATTTCACAGCCATTTACCACTGCACTTAAGTAACTTATAAGTCACCTATATGTCTAACCTTTGCCTGGTAAAGGTTGGGTGCTAAGTTACTTAGTGTGTGGGCACCCTGGCACTAGCCAAGGTGCTCCCACATTGTTCAGGGCAAATTCCCCGGACTTTGTGAGTGCGGGGACACCATTACACGCGTGCACTATACATATGTCACGACATATGTATAGCGTCACAATGGTAACTCCGAACATGGCCATGTAACATGTCTAAGATCATGGAATTGTCACCCCAATGCCATTCTGGCATTGGGGAGACAATTCCATGATCCCCCGAGTCTCTAGCTCAGACCCGGGTACTGCCAAACAGCCTTTCCCGGGGTTTCACTGCAGCTGCTGCTGCTGCCAACCCCTCAGACAGGTTTCTGCCCCCCTGGGGTCCAGCCCGGCTTGGCCCAGGAAGGCAGAACAAAGGACTTCCTCAGAGAGAGGGTGTTACACCCTCTCCCTTTGGAAAAAGGTGTTAGAGCTTGGGAGGAGTAGCCTCCCCCTGCCTCTGGAAATGCTTTGATGGGCACAGATGGTGCCCATCTCTGCATAAGCCAGTCTACACCGGTTCAGGGATCCCCCAGCCCTGCTCTGGCGCGAAACTGGACAAAGGAAAGGGGAGTGACCACTCCCCTGACCTGCACCTCCCCTGGGAGGTGCCCAGAGCTCCTCCAGTGTGCTCCAGACCTCTGCCATCTTGGAAACAGAGGTGCTGCTGGCACACTGGACTGCTCTGAGTGGCCAGTGCCAGCAGGTGAAGTCAGAGACTCCTTCTGATAGGCTCCTTCAGGTGTTGCTAGCCTATCCTCTCTCCTAGGTAGCCAAACCTCCTTTTCTGGCTATATAGGGTCTCTGCTTTGGGGAATTCTTTAGATAACGAATGCAAGAGCTCAACAGAGTTCCTCTGCATCTCTCTCTTCACCTTCTGCCAAGGAACCGACTGCTGACCGCGCTGGAAGCCTGCAAAACTGCAACAAAGTAGCAAAGACAACTACTGCGACCTTGTAACGCTGATCCTGCCGCCTTCTCGACTGTTTTCCTGGTGGTGCATGCTGTGGGGGTAGTCTGCCTCCTCTCTGCACTAGAAGCTCCGAAGAAATCTCCTGTGGGTCGACGGAATCTTCCCTCTGCAACCGCAGGCACCAAAGAACTGCATCACCGGTCCTCTGGGTCTCCTCTCAGCATGACGAGCGAGGTCCCATGAACTCAGCAACTCTGTCCAAGTGACTCCCACAGTCCAGTGACTCTTCAGTCCAAGTTGGGTGGAGGTAAGTCCTTGCCTCCCCACGCTAGACTGCATTGCTGGGAACCGCATGTTTTGCAGCTACTCCGGCTCCTGTGCAGTCTTCCAGGATTTCCTTTGTGCACAGCCAAGCCTGGGTCCCCGGCACTCTAACCTGCAGTGCACGACCTCCTGAGTTGTCCTCCGGCGTAGTGGGACCCTCTTTCGTGACTTCGGGTGGGCTCCGGTTCACTCCACTTCGTAATGCCTGTTCTGGCACTTCTGCGGGTGCTGCTTGTTTCTGAGTGGGCTCTTTGTCTTGCTGGACGCCCCCTCTGTCTCCTCACGCAATTGGCAACATCCTGGTCCCTCCTGGGCCACAGCAGCATCCAAAAACCCTAACCGCGACCCTTGCAGCTAGCAAGGCTTGTTTGCGGTCGTTCTGCACGGAAACACCTCTGCACGACTCTTCACAACGTGGGACATCCATCCTCCAAAGGGGAAGTTTCTAGCCCTTGTCGTTCTTGCAGAATCCACAGCTTCTACAATCCGGTGCCAGCTTCTTTGCACCCACAGCTGGCATTTCCTGGGCATCTGCCCACTCCCGACTTGATCGTGACTCTTGGACTTGGTCCCCTTGTTCCACAGGTACTCTCGTCAGGAAATCCATCATTGTTGCATTGCTGGTGTTGGTCTCCCTTGCAGAATTCCCCTATCACAACTTCTGTGCTCTTTGGGGAACTTAGGTGCACTTTGCACCCACTTTTCAGGGTCTTGGGGTGGGCTATTTTTCTAACCCTCACTGTTTTCTTACAGTCCCAGCGACCCCCTACAAGGTCACATAGGTTTGGGGTCCATTCGTGGTTCGCATTCCACTTCTAGAGTATATGGTTTGTGTTACCCCTATCCCTATGTGCCCCCATTGCATTCTATTGTGACTATACATTGCTTGCACTGTTTTCTATTGCTATTACTGCATATTTTGGTATTGTGTACATTTATCTTGTGTATATTTGCTATCCTCATACTGAGGGTACCGGCATTGGGGAGACAATTCCATGATCCCCCGAGTCTCTAGCACAGACCCGGGTACTGCCAAACAACCTTTCCCGGAGTTTCACTGTAGCTGCTGCTGCTGCCAACCCCTCAGACAGGTTTCTGCCCTCCTGGGGTCCAGCCAGGCTTGGGGGTGACAATTCCATGATCTTAGACATGTTACATGGCCATGTTCGGAGTTACCATTGGGACGCTATACATATGTCGTGACATATGTATAGTGCACGCGTGTAATGGTGTCCCCGCACTCACAAAGTCCGGGGAATTTGCCCTGAACGATGTGGGTGCACCTTGGCTTGTGCCAGGGTGCCCACACACTGAGTAACTTAGCACCCAACCTTCACCAGGTGAAGGTTAGACATATAGGTGACTTATAAGTTACTTAAGTGCAGTGGTAAATGGCTGTGAAATAACGTGGACGTTATTTCACTCAGGCTGCAGTGGCAGGCCTGTGTAAGAATTGTCAGAGCTCCCTATGGGTGGCAAAAGAAATGCTGCAGCCCATAGGGATCTCCTGGAACCCCAATACCCTGGGTACCTCAGTACCATATACTAGGGAATTATAAGGGTGTTCCAGTATGCCAATGTGAATTGGTGAAATTGGTCACTAGCCTGTTAGTGACAATTTGGAAAGCAGAGAGAGCATAACCACTGAGGTTCTGGTTAGCAGAGCCTCAGTGAGACAGTTAGTCATCACACAGGGAACACATACAGGGCACACTTATGAGCACTGGGGCCGTGGCTGGCAGGGTCCCAGTGACACATACAACTAAAACAACATATATACAGTGAAATATGGGGGTAGCATGCCAGGCAAGATGGTACTTTCCTACAACTATACCACAGGTGAGGGCATAGGTGCATGAGCACTATGCCCCTACAGTGTCTAAGCAAAACCTTAGACATTGTAAGTGCAGGGTAGACATAAGAGTATATGGTCTGGGAGTCTGTCAAAAACGAACTCCACAGCTCATAATGGCTACACTAAATACTGGGAAGTTTGGTATCAAACTTCTCAGAATAATAAACCCACACTGATGCCGGTGTTGGATTTATTAAAAAATGCACACAGAGGGCATCTTAGAGATGCCCTCTGTATTTTACCCAATTGTTCAGTGCAGGACTGACTGGTCTGTGCCAGCCTGCTGAGAGACGAGTTTCTGACCCCATGTGGTGAGGGCCTTTGTACGCTCTGAGGACGGAAACAAAAGCCTGCTCTCGGTGGAGGTGCTTCACACCTCCGCCCTGCAGGAACTGTAACACCTTTCAGTGAGCCTCAAAGGCTCAGGCTCCGTGTTACAATGCCCCAGGGCGCTAGTGAAGATGCCCGCCCCCTGGACACAGCCCCCACTTTTGCCGGCAAGTCCAGGGGAGATAATGAGAAAAACAAGGAGGAGTCACCCACCAGTCAGGACAGCCCCTAAGGTGTCCTGAGCTGAGGTGACCCCTGCCTTTAGAAATCCTCCATCTTGATTTTGGAGGATTCTCCCAATGGGAATAGGGATGTGCCCCCCTCCCCTCAGGGAGGAGGCACAAAGAGGGTGTAGCCACCCTCAAGGACAGTAGCCATTGGCTACTTCCCTCCCAGACCTAAACACACCCCTAAATTCAGTATTTAGGGACACCCCAGAACCTAGTAAACTAGATTCCTGCAACCTGAAGACGAAGAAGGAATGCTGACCTGAAAGCCCTGCAGAGAAGACGGAGACACCAACTGCTTTGGCCCCAGCCCTACCGGCATGTCTCCCCACTTCAAGAAAAACTGCAACAGCGAACCGTTCCACATGGTCCAGCGACCTCTGAAGCTCTAGATCTTAGAGATGCCCTCTGTATTTTACCCAATTGTTCAGTGCAGGACTGACTGGTATGTGCCAGCCTGCTGCTGAGAGACGAGTTTCTGACCCCATGTGGTGAGGGCCTTTGTGCTCTCTGAGGACGGAAACAAAAGCCTGCTCTGGGTGGAGGTGCTTCACACCTCCCCCCTGCAGGAACTGTAACACCTTTCAGTGAGCCTCAAAGGCTCAGGCTTCGTGTTACAATGCCCAAGGGCACTCCAGCTAGTGAAGATGCCCACCCCGTGGACACAGCCCCCACTTTTGGCGGCAAGTCCAGGGGAGATAATGAGAACAACAAGGAGTCACCCACCAGTCAGGACAGCCCCTAAGGTGTCCTGAGCTGAGGTGACCCCTGCCTTTAGGAATCCTCCATCTTGATTTTGGAGGATTCCCCCAATAGGAATAGGGATGTGCCCCCCTCCCCTCAGGGAGGAGGCACAAAGAGGGTGTAGCCACCCTCAAGGACAGTAGCCATTGGCTACTGCCCTCCCAGACCTAAACACACCCCTAAATTAAGTATTTACGGGCACCCCAGAACCTAGGAATCTATATTCCTGCAACCTGAAGACGAAGAAGGACTGCTGACCTGAAAGCCCTGTAGAGAAGACGGAGACACCAACTGCTTTGGCCCCAGCCCTACCGGCCTGTCTCCCCACTTCAAGAAAAACTGCAACAGCGACACTTTCCACAGGGTCCAGCGACCTCTGAAGCCTCAGAGGACTACCCTGCATCTTAAAGGACCAAGAACTCCCGAGGACAGCGGCTCTGCTCCAAAGAAGAAACAACTTTGCAACAAAGAAACAACTTTAAAAGGACTCCACGTTTCCCGCCGAAGCGTGAGACTTTGCACTCTGCACCCGACGCCCCCGGCTCGACCTGCGGAGAAACAACACTACAGGGAGGACTCCCCGGCCACTGCGATCCTGTGAGTAGCCCGAGGTGACCCCCCTGAGCCCCTCCAACGACGCCTGCAGAGCAATCCCGAGGCTCCCCCTGACCGCGACTGCCTGCTCTAAGAACCCGACACCTGGTAAAGACACTGCACCCACAGCCCCCAGGACCTGAAGGATCCGACCTCCAGTGCAGAAGCGACCCCCAGGTGGCCCTCTCCCTTGCCCAGGTGGTGGCTACCCCGAGGAGCTCCCCCCCTTGTCTGCCTGCTTCGCTGAAGAGACCCCTGGGTCTCCCATTGAAACCTATTGCGAACCCGACGCCTGTTTGCACACTGCACCCGGCCGCCCCCGTGCCGCTGAGGGTGTACTTTTTGTGCTGATTTGTGTCCCTCCCAGTGCCCTACAAAACTCCCCTGGTCTGCTGTCCGAAGACGCGGGTACCTACCTGCTGGCAGACTGGAACCGGGGCACTCCCTTCTCCATTGAAGCCTATGCATTTTGGGCACCACTTTGACATCTGCACCTGACCGGTCCTGAGCTGCTGGTGTGGTAACTTTGGGGTTGACCTGAACCCTCAACGGTGGGCTACCTTGGACCCAACTTTTAACCCTGTAGGTGGTTTACTTACCTGCAAAACTAACAAACACTTACCTCCCCCAGGAACTGTTAAAATTTGCACAGTGTCTAGTTTTAAAATAGCTTATTGCCATTTTTGTGAAAACTGTACATGCTATTTTGCTGATTCAAAGTTCCTAAGTTACCTAAGTGAAATACCTTTCATTTAAAGTATTGTGTGTAAATCTTGAACCTGTGGTTCTTAAAATAAACTAAGAAAAGATATGTTTCTATACAAAAACCTATTGGCATGGAATTGTCTTTGAGTGTGTGTTCCTCATTTATTGCCTATGTGTGTACAACAAATGCTTAACACTACCCTCTGATAAGCCTACTGCTCGACCACACTACCACAAAATAGAGCATTAGAATTATCTCTTTTTGCCACTATCTTACCTCTAAGGGGAACCCTTGGACTCTGTGCATGCTATTTCTTACTTTGAAATAGTACACACAGAGCCAACTTCCTACAACTGTATTAACACTTATCCTCCCCACGACTTCGATGCTTCCCATCAGAAATTGTACTATATACTTCTGAAATTGAAAAGTGTTGCTTACGTATAAACTGTTTTATCTGCAAAACCTAAACAAAGTACATTTGATATATAAGATTGATACAAACTTACAACTGTGATTACCTCCAACGAATATCCTTTTGGTTCTGGAAATAAAGTAACAAAGTATATTTTTGCTATATAAAAACATTGGCCTGGAGTTAGTCATTGAGTGTGTGCCTCATTTCTTGACTGTGTGTGTACAACAAATGCTTTGCACTACTCTCCAATAAGACTAACTGCTCGACCACAATACTACAAAAGAGAGCATTAGGATTATCTACTTTAGCCTCTGTAAAGCCACTGGGGATCCACCAGACTCTGAGAACACTATACTTTACTTTGGTATAGTGTATGGAGAGCCAGCTTCCTACAAAAAGGTATATGTAAAATAAACATATACATATAATACATTAGACACATTTTATTCAAGTACATATTTTTACTAAACATAATGAACAATCTTACTGGTCTCTACTCTACAAAACCGCAGACTGCTCATCTTCAGAATATCTCAGGCAAGCGAGTAAGCAGAAAATTAAAATAACCCCCACTTCGAAGAAAAGCTCTTATGGTGCCAAGAAAACAAAGCAAGTCACCACAACCCTTCACAGAAGATCTCTCTTATCTCGTCCATCCAAGCATCTATCCATTCATCTTTTCGCTGATCCATTCATCTACCCTTTCACTGCTTCCATCCGCTCTTCCTCCCTTTAACTCATCCCATCCGTCAACCGTCCCTTCCACTCAGCCAATCATCTGTCCACCCTCTTACCATCCAATCCATCCACCGTCCCTTTCACTCAGCCATCCATCATTTCATTAACTCATTCATCCACCATTTCTCTCATAATCCATCCACCCTTTCACTCATCCCTCCATCCAACCACCCTCTCTTTCACTCAACCATCTACTAACCTGTCCACTCTTTCTATTCATCCACCCTTTCTCTCCACCCACCCATACTTCCATCCACCCTTTCATTCATCTATCCATCCTTTCACTCACCCATCCAAACCTTCTCATCATCCATCCACCCTTTCACTCGTCCATCAATTCACCCTCCCTTTCATTCAGTCATCCATTTTTTCACTTATCTATCCATCTATCCTTTTATCCCTGTACCCTCCCTTTAACCTATTCATCCATTCTTTCACTCAACCCTCCTTCCATCCATCATTTCACTCATTCACCCATCTATCCATCTACCCTGCCACCCTTTCACTCACCTATCCACCCTTTTACTCACACTCATCCATCCGTCCTTTCAGTCACTCATCCACCCTTTCACATTATATATGAGTCTTTGCCAAGTTGCAGACAAAAGAGGCCCATCAAGTACTCCACTGCGGTTGGTAAAGTGGGGGGTTTACGACGCCCCTGATGTCAGGTGCCAGACTGGAGATGAAGAGTTCTTGCAGCAACAAGTTCTGTTCGCAGGTCATTTCACTAACTCATCCATCCACCATTTCTGTCATAATCCATCCACCCTTTCACTCATCCATCCATCCAACCACCCTCTCTTTCACTCAACCATCTACTAACCTTTCCACTCTTTCCATCCATCCACCCTTTCTCTCCACCCACCCATACTTCCATCCACCCTTTCATTCATCTATCCATCCTTTCACTCACCCATCCAACCCTTCTCATCATCAATCCACCCTTTCACTCGTCCATCAATTCACCCTCCCTTTCATTCATTCATCCATTTTTTCACTTATCTATCCATCTACCCTTTTATCCCTATACCCTCCCTTTAACTTATTCATCCATTCTTTCACTCATCCCTCCTTCCATCCATCCTTTCACTCATTCACCCATCTATCCATCTACCCTGCCACCCTTTCACTCACCTATCCACCCTTTTACTCACACTCATCCATCCGTCCTTTCACTCACTCATCCACCCTTTCACATTATATATGAGTCTTTGCCAAGTTGTAGACAGAAGAGGCCCATCAAGTACTCCACTGCGGCTGGTAAAGTGGGGGGCTGACGACGCCCCTGATGTCAGGTGCCAGACTGGAGCTGAAGAGTTCTTGCAGCAAGTTCTGTTTGCAGGTTGTGCAGAATGGCTCCAATGATTTATCGTACTGGCCAGGAAGTGACAGATAAGGCTGGTGTAGAAGCGACACCTCTGTGCTCCTTTAGTTTCTTTATCCTTCTCATTTGTCCTCAGACCAGATCACTGTAAATGAACTCTAGTTGAAAGTGTGTGGAAATCTAGCTTGGGACCTTATTACTCACTGCAGATGTTCACTCCACAGAATGGGGAGGAGGGAGGGAAGCAAGGTATCTGTGGATAGACAAACTATCTACCAGTAAGAGAGATAACAAAGAAGGAATAGTTTCTTACCTGTAATCCCAGGTCTCTCCTAGGGGAATCCCCATTGAAGTCATAAGCTTTTAATTGTACCGCCCAATTACAGGGATCCCGGAGCACTTCTTTAAAATATGTGTCTTAACTGTAGATGTTCGCCTTTCTTCAGTAACACCTGACGTTTGCTGCCCCTACATGCTGATATGATTGCTACAGGGAAAGCAGCTTTCCAAGGCTGATGCTGCAAAGAGGATATGCTGCAAAGAGGATATATGAATAGGCTCAAAGGAAGCCTGCATGTTTGTCAAGAACAAGTTAATTATCTTCAGTAATGCATTATCAGGTAGAGACTCTATCTAGCTGCAGATTACTTACCTTTGAATTCCCTGGCGTCAGCTTTGAATCCGGAATCTTTTTGCTGAGCAGTACCCTGCGCGTGCTGTCGGGCGGCGTCGTTCGGATCCGCGTGCGTCGTCTGGATCGACATGGTTTCTTCAGCGTCGTTGGAGCTGCCTGTGACATCACGGTCGCCTATAAAGGTACCACCCTGGCGCGCGTACGTCAGTTCTTTTATTCACAAAACTTCCACGCCAGGAGCACAGAGTCATGGATAGAACCAATATTTGTCTCTGCAAACAAGGGCCTTGAGAAGGGATAAACCCCAACTGTAGGAGGCTGGCCTGGCTTGTAGTGGGTACCAAGGGGTACTTACACTCTGTACCAGGTCCAGTTATCCCTTATTAGTGTAGAAGAGGTGTTTCTAGCAGCTTAGGCTGATAGAAGGTAGCTATAGCAGAGCAGCTTAGGCTGAACTAGGAGACATGCAAATCTCCTACTATACCACTGGTGTCATATGCACAATATCATAAGAAGACACAATACACAGATATACTAAAAATAAAGGTACTTTATTTTTATGACAGTATGCCAAAAGTATCTCAGTGAGTACCCTCAGTATGAGGATGCCAAATATACACAAGATGTATGTACACAATACCAAAAATATGCAGTAATAGCAAAAGGAAATAATGCAAGCAATGTAAAGTTACAGTAGATTGCAATAGGAGCACATAGGTATAGGGGCAACACAAACCATATACTCCAAAAGTGGAATGCGAACCACGAATGGACCCCAAACCTATGTGAGCTTGTAGAGGGTCGCTGGGACTGTAAGAAAACCGTGAGGGTTAGAAAAATAGCCCACCCCAAGACCCTGAAAAGTAGGTGTAAAGTGCACCTATAACCCCCAGAGAGCACAGAAGTCGTGATAGGGGTTTCTGCAAGGAAGACCAACACCAGCAAAGCAACCAAAGTGGATTTCTGGACCTGAGTACCTATGGAACAAGGGGACCAAGTCCAAGAGTCGCGACAATGTAGAGAGTGGGCAGATGCCAAAAAAATGCCAGCTGAGGGTGCAAAGAAGCTGCCACCGGATGGTAGTAGCTGTCGATTCTGCAAGAACAAAGAGGGCTAGAAACTTCCCCTTTGGAGGATGGATGTCCCACGTCATGAAGAAGCTTGCAGAGGTGTTCCCACACAGAAAGACCGCAAACAAGCCTTGCTAGCTGCAAGGGTCGCGGTTAGGGTTTTTGGATGCTTCTGTGGCCCAGGAGAGACCAGGATGTCGTCACTTGGATGAGGAGACAGAGGGGGCGCCCAGCAAGTCAGGGAGCCCTCACAGAAGCAGGCAGCACCCGCAGAAGTACCAGAACAGGCACTTGGAAGAGGAGTGAACCGGAGTCCACCCGAAGACACAAAAGGGAGTCCCACGATGCCGGAGGACAACTCAGAAGGTTGTGCACTGCAGGTTGGAGTGTCGGGGACCCAGGCTTGGCTGTGCACGAAGGAAATCCTGGAAGAGTGCGCAGGAGCCGGAGCAGCTGCAAATCACGCGGTACCCAGCAATGCAGTCTAGCATGGGGAGGCAAGGACTTACCTCCACCAAACTTGGACTGAAGAGTCACTGGACTGTGGGAGTCACTTGGACAGAGTTGCTGAGTTCCAGGGACCACGCTCATCGTGCTGAGAGGGGACCCAGAGGACCAGTGATGCAGTCTTTTTGTTGCCTGCGGTTGCAGGGGGAGGATTCCGTCGTCCCACGGGAGATTTCTTCAGAGCTCCTGGTGCAGAAAGGAGGCAGGCTACCCCCAGAGCATGCACCACCAGGAAACAGGCGAGAAAGCGGCAGGATCAGCGATACAAGGTTGCAGTAGTTGTCTTTGCTACTTTGTTGCGGTTTTGCAGGCGTCCTGAGCAGTCAGCGGTCGATCCTTTGGCAGAAGGTGAAGAGAGAAGTGCAGAGGAACTCTGATGAGCTTTTGCATTAGGTATCTGTAGAATTCCCCAAAGCAGAGACCCTAAATAGCCAGAAAAGGAGGTTTGGCTACCTAGGAAGGAGGATAGGCTAGTAACACAGGTAAGAGCCTATCAGAAGGAGTCTCTGACGTCACCTGATGGCACTGGCCGCTCAGAGAAGTCCAGTGTGCCAGCAACACCTCTGTTTCCAAGATGGCAGAGGTCTAGAGCACACTGGAGGAGCTCTGGGCACCTCCCTTGGGAGGTGCAGGTCAGGGGAGTAGTCACTCCCCTTTCCTTTGTCCAGTTTCGCGCCAGAGCAGGGCTGGGGGATCCCTGAACTGGTGTAGACTGGCTTATGCAGAGAGGCTACTCCTACCCAGCCCTGACACCTTTTTCCAAAGGGAGAGGGTGTAACACCCTCTCTCCGAGGAAGTCCTTTGTTCTGCATTCCTGGGTCAGGCCTGGCTGAACCCCAGGAGGGCAGAAACCTGTCTGAGGGGTTGGCAGCAGCAGCAGCTGCAGTGAAACCCAGTGAAAGGCAGTTTGGCAGTACCCGGGTCTGTGCTAGAGACTCGGGGGATCATGGAATTGTCTCCCCAATGCCAGAATGGCATTGGGATGACAATTCCATGATCTTAGACATGTTACATTGCCATGTTCGGAGTTACCATTGTGACGCTATACATAGGTAGTGACCTATGTATAGTGCACGCATGAAATGGTGTCCCCGCACTCACAAAGTCCAGTGAATTTGCCCTGAACGATGTGGGGGCACCTTGGCTAGTGCCAGGGTGCCCACACACTGAGTAACTTAGCACTCAACCTTCACCAGGTGAAGGTTAGACATATAGGTGACTTATAAGTTACTTAAGTGCAGTGGTAAATGGCTGTGAAATAACATGGACGTTATTTCACTCAGGCTGCAGTGGCAGGCCTGTGTAAGAATTGTCAGAGCTCCCTATGGGTGGCAAAAGAAATGCTGCAGCCCATAGGGATCTCCTGGAACCCCAATACCCTGGGTACCTCAGTACCATATACTAGGGAATTATAAGGGTGTTCCAGTATGCCAATGTGAATTGGTGAAATTGGTCACTAGACTGTTAGTGACAATTTGGAAAGCAGAGAGAGCATAACCACTGAGGTTCTGGTTAGCAGAGCCTCAGTGAGACAGTTAGTCATCACACAGGGAACACATACAGGGCACACTTATGAGCACTGGGGCCTTGGCTGGCAGGGTCCCAGTGACACATACACTAAAACAACATATATACAGTGAAATATGGGGGTAACATGCCAGGCAAGATGGTACTTTCCTACACTAACCCTATGAGACATATATGCAGAGCGAAGGTAAGTAACTTTTTCATCTGATAGAGACTTCTAGCTGCAGATTCCGTACCTTTGAATAGATACCCAAGCCATAACCTCCTGGCGGTGGGCTGGGGATACTACTCCTTACACCAGGATGTCCTGTAGGACTGAACGGGCAAAGTCCCTGTCTCTTCGTACTTCACTGTCCAGGCAGTAATGTTTTGCAAACGTGTGCAAAGATGCCCAGGTTGCCGCCCGACAGATCTCCAGGACTGGGACACCTCGAGCTAGCACAGTGGTAGCAGCTTTCCCCCTGGCAGAATGAGCTTGCAAGCCCTCAGGAGGCTGCTTCTTGGCCAATGCGTAGCATATCTTGATGAAGAGAACGACCCAGCGTGAAATGGTTCGCTTCTACACTACCAGACCCTTCTTTGCTTCAACATACCCCACAAAGAGTCGGTTATCTACGTGGAACTCTTTTGTGCGGTCAAGGTAGAACGCTCTTTTTTGGGTCCAGTTAGTGGAGTTGCTTCTCTTCTTTAGAGGGATGTGGTGGAGCAAACAAGGTAGGTAGGGTGATGGACTGACCCACATGAAAATGGGTCACCACCTTGGGGAGGAAAGAGGTACAAGTTCTGAGAACCACCTTGTCTGGATAGATAGTGAGATACGGCTTTGATGACAGGGCTTGCATCTCACTCCCCCTCTTGGCAGATGTTATTGCCACTAAGAAGGCTGTCTTGATGGTGAGCAGCAGGAGGGGACCGTTATGCAAAGGCTCGAAGGGAGCACACATCAGAAATTGAGGACCAGATTTAAGTCCCATTGGGGCATAACAAAGGGCGTAGGGGAAAAACATATGTACAAGCCCTTTGAGGAATCAATGTACAATGGGGATTTAAACAGAGAAGGCTGACCAAGCAGTTGAAGAAAAGCCGATAAGGCAGAAAGATAGCCCTTGAGAGTCCCTAAGGCAAAACCCTGCTGGGGTAGGGAAAGAATCAAGAGAAGAATATCAAAAAGAGAAGCAGAAAGAGGGTCAATAGACCTTTCTGGATAATAATATACAAAGTGCTTTTGTTTTGCTTCACTAATGACCAAGCTGAAACACTCATGCACTGACAAAAATCTCTGGAATGCGGTTCTTAGTCCAAAGAAGACATTTATTATTTCACTATGCAAGGTTCCTAAATGGAGATTTGCATGCTGAAAGCACACGTTTAAAAATGGTCACAGCAATGAAGTGAAATAATGTACAAATGATTCTCCACTGCTATATACACAGCAAATATATGTATCTATATTATAATGCAAAGCAAATAATGAATTAAAAAATATGCATCACCATGAGAAAAGGGCATGACTACTTCATCTCCCTCCTATTCAGCATTAGATCGCCAGATCCCAGAATAGATCGAGGAGAATGAGAGATCAACTATCCTCGCGGGAAGGATGGTACACTCCAGCGTCCTGGATATGCCTGAGATCTGCAAACACTCTCTGTCCCCGGTCCATCTGGTCTCGGCCTCTTATACTTTGAACAAACAAGAAAGGAAAAGTCTAGAACTTCCCTTTCCCCGCAGAAGTTTATTCATTCAAAAAATGCTGATTGCTTTAGGCCTGCTTTGAAAATAACACGTCGGGATGTGGCTACAATCCCAAGGTGCCAATCCAAAACAAGTCCATTCCCTGCCGACTGAGTACATTCTTATCAGCCTACGCCCTTGGTGGGAAAAAAAAACACGAAGAATAAAAAAAATTGCACATTGTACAAAGTGGAAAACTACTTGCAGCTTTTAACATAGCAGGGTCTAATGCTAAGATAAAGTCAATAGGCAAAATTAAGCTGGTGGTCACTAATGTGACAGTGTAGTGCTAGGCTAAGTGCAACGTGGAGTCAGTGGTCAAAACTCACATATTATTACAGCTTCCAATGGCAGGCATATGCCCATTTTAGTGGAGGGATGCCTGGCTGCCAAAATAAATTCACAGACTTCGGGAGGAAGGTCAAAAGCCATCAAATGCCGCCTGCTCAATCTCCACGCCTGAAGGCGCAGAGTTGACAGGTTCGGGTGGAGAACCCTCCCCTGTTGCCGTGACAGAAGACCCTCCAGAAGGGGCAGCCTGATCGGAGGATTGATGCTCATTTCGAGAAGCTCAGGATACCAGAATCTCCTTGCCCAATCCGGAGCCCCTAGGATGACTTGGGCCCGGTCATTCTTAATCTTCTTGACAACTCTGGGCAGAAGTGGTATGGGCGGAAAAGCGTACAGGAAGCCTGAACTCCACTCGTGACAAAAAGTGTTGCCGAGCGATTGCTGCCTTGGAAACTTCAACGTCCAATACTATTGACATTGAGTGATCTATGTGGAGGCAAACAGATCTAACCAAGGCTCTCCCCACTGCTGAAAGAGTCCTTGTGCCACATCCGGATGGAGATACCATTCGTCATCCGCTAGGCACTGACGGCTGAGTTCATCCGCCCTGGCATTCAGAGAACCTGCCAGGTGTTGAACCACCAGGGTTATGTTCCAGCCATGTCCAGAGATGCAGAGCCTCTTGACAAAGGGTCCACAGTCCCACACCGCTGTGCTTGTTGCAGTACCACATTGCGGTGGTGTTGTCCGTGAACACCTGCACTATCTTCCATTTCATAACAAGAAGAAATGCTTTCAATGCCATTCGGATTGCCTGGAGCTCCAGCAAGTTGATATGGAGTCCGGATTCCACTGGATACCCAGAGGCCTCTGATCTCCGCCTCTCCAAGATGGTTGCCCCATCCCATAAGTGATGCATCTGTCACTACTGTAAGATCTGGCTGCGGAAGGGAGAGGAGTCCACTGCAGGTCTTTTGCAGTTCCCTCCGAGATCTGAAGCCTGTCGGTGAGATTTCCCTGATGTTGTACTCACTGGAACATCAGGCCCCACTGCAGAGCCCTCATATGCCATCTGGCATGCCTGACTAACAGGATGCAGGAAGCCATGAGTCCCAACAGCCTCAGAGTCTGTGTCACCGAAATTCAGGATAGACGCTGAAACATCGGAATCGTAACCTGAATATCCTGGACTCGCAGCTCGGGAGGATAAACCCAAAACTGCACTGTATCCAGAACAGCTCCGATGAAGTGGAGCTTCTGAGAGGGAGTCAAGTTTGACTTTGGCATGTTTCTGGTGAACCCCAGCGAATGTAGGAGGTCCGCCGTAGTCTGAAGGTGGGTGATGACAGCTTGGGGCATAGGAGCCTTCAACAGCCAGTCGTCATGGTAGGAGAAGACTGAAACCCCTAACCTGCGCAGATGAGCTGCTACCACCGCCATCACCTTGTTGAACACCTGAGGGGCATTGGTGAGCCCAAAAGGGAGCACAGAAAACTGAAAGTGCTTGTGGCTCACCTTGAACTGCAAGTAATGCCTGTAGGCGGGCAGGATGGGGATGTGAAAATACGCATCCTGCAAGTCCAATGCTACCATCCAGTCTCCGTGGTTAAGGGCAGACAGGACCTGAGCTAGAGTGAGCATCTTGAATTTCTCCTTTTTGAGGAAGAGCTTGACGTCCCCCAAATCCAGAATAGAGCGAAGACCCTTGTTCTTTTTTGGAATCAGAAAGTAGCGGGAATAAAAAACACTGCCTACTTCTATGGCCCCCTTGGACAACAGAGCTGTAACTTACTTGCTGAACAAGATCAAATGATCCTCCATCAGCCGTTCTTTAAATGGAGGGATAAAGGGAGGGAAAGACTAGAAGGAGACAAAATAGCTCTTCTGCATGATCTGCAAGATCCATTTGTCCAAAGTTATGGACCGCCAGTGAGGGAGATGAAATCAAATCCTCCTTTCAACTGGATGAACATGGTATTGAAGAACCATACTAGGAGGGCTTGGGTGTTGCGGAAGAGGGAGGCTGGGTGGTGGCCGACCTATGGCTAGACCCTCTGGGTCTGAAGGTACCACAACCTCATCCTCGCACTGCATGCTGTGAAGCGGAAGGACGATGGCTGACCTATGCATGGCATGGTACCCTGCCCCTCCCGAAGCCTTGAAAGGGGTGATAAATACACTGCTGGCGAGCGGGCGCCGAGAGGCCCAAGGATCTAACCGTGGTTCGAGAGTCCAAGCGCAGAGTCTGCCTTCTCACCAAAAAGACGTGAGCCATCGAAGGGACTGTCCATCAGGTTTGTCAGGACATCCCCCGAAAAGCCAGTGGTACGCAGCTAGCCATGGCTACGAAGGGCCACTGTCGAACAAATCGTCCTGCCCAGCGAGTCGGTCGTATCCATGCCACACCACATCGTAACTTGGCTGCATCTTTCCCATCCTTGACAGCTTGAATGAGAGTGCCCCTTACGCCCTCCTGGACCTGGGGCAGCACCTGCATCACTGTATCCCATAAAGTATGGGGAAAACATCCCAAAAGGCATGAGGTGTTTACAGACCTCAATGCTAGGCTGGAGGAAGAAAACATCTTCTTTCCAAGTTGGTCCAGCCTCTTGGATTCCCTATCCGAGGGATCGGAAGGGAAGACACCATGGGAAGAGGAGGCTTGGACCGCCAAGCTCTCTGGGGTGGGGTGTTGGGTGAGAAAACTAGGGTCTGTAGAAGCTGGTTGATGGCGGCGGCCAATTGCCCTATTCACAGCAGTCCTGGTGCTGGGTTTGGACCGCGTCCCCAGCAGGATATCAGTAAGGGCCTCATTGAAGGGTAGTATTGGCTCCAATGTAGCAACCCCCAGCTGAAGCACCTCTGTCAGGAGGTTAGTCCTGACGGGCACCGTAGGCAAGTCTAGGTCCAAGACCTTGGCTGCTCTACGCACCACCATGGCATACGACACTCCCTCCTCTGAAGCCACAGAAGGAGGTGAGGGAATACCAGCACCTGGAGAAGTATCCAGTCCACTGGCTTCCCCTAGATCCTCATTCCACTTCTGCTCCTCCAATCCATATTCCAAAGGTTCCTCAGACCCTTACCACTCCTCACCCGTGCCTGGCTGTTCAAATTAAGCCTCAGGCACTGATCTGGGCCTAGTCGGCGCCGCCGAAGTCGGAATCGGTGTTGTACAACGTCATTCTGGCTCCGGATCATCAGGAATGAGGTTGGGGCTACCACCCCTGGTGGGCGCCAGTGGTGGGGGGAGCGTCCATATCGGGCCTGACACTGGAGGAGGCCGACTGTGAGGGATCGGTACCGTTCCAGATCCGATATTAGATCCTGGGGTCCCCAACGGTGCTGGCAGCGTGGAACCCGATGGCGTCCCTGCTGACCCCTTGGGGTCCGAAGACCCACCTGCAGGGGCAGCCTTGTCACAGTGTCCTTTCCTCAGAATCTGCACGTCACTGAACAAAAGAACTAGAGAAAGCTATTATACCACAGAGTTATGATGAAGCCAGTCAGGGGGAAGGGAATTAGGGCAGGGAACAGCAGGGAGAGAGATCTGAAAAGTAAAGGTTAGAACAAATATGCATTTACTCATTCATAGAAATGTAACTCATCAATAGACTCTTGACTAAATGCGTCTCCGAGATATCAGATGGAGACCCCTTCTGAAATTAGGGCAAAGCCCCGTCTTTGAAACATGGAACAAGAATAAACTACGACCTCAGAATCAAGAGATGGCAAGAACTTTGGACTACGATTATACTCAGAATATCAATCCTGTAACATCTATGCCTTCACAACATAAACCTTTGATCATGACTTAGAAAATCTCAAAGAATTAAATATGCTTTTCGCATCTTAAGCTTTTCAAAGAACAATGAAAACTATGATTTGCTTATCTCCAGAAATACTTTCACATTCACAACAATAAATGCCAAAAAGGTTTACTCATTGAACTTGAAGCGCTTTACTTAATAATACCAGGAAGCGCTTTAACTCAAGTAGCCTGAATCACTTAGATTGTTGTGCCAAGAACCTTTTACTCCTGTGAATTGAAGAACTTATAAATATAGAAGAGGGCGAGGTAGTGAGTGATTGGCGCTCCTATTCCAAAAATTCTAACTACATACACGTATATAGACACGGAGCACAAAAATGAGGTATCCACCCTCCAGAATTACCTCCACGATATACCCAAGGGTTATCTAACAATAGATTAGAAAGTAATGGCACACATGTAGTATTTGATTCTCAACACACTAGTGATATATTTTTAACTATAAAGTGGAACATTATTTATAGTAGCATCACAATATGATAAGCATTCCTTAGGTAACACAAAACAGTTGTATTTATTCGAAATTCATTTTACCATTTCATAATTGAATGTTCCTCTGAAATTCCACAAAGATATTACACACTCTTCATAATCCTACGTCTAATTCAATTCACAATCCTATGATATTATCCAACTATCACAATTATATATCTATACTCTCCAACTTTCTTGTCCGTTTCACAATCCTATGGCTAATCCAGTTATCGCATTTATATTTCCATAATTTCCAACTTGCTTGTCCGTCAACATGTGTTTCATCCGGGGGAGTGCCCCTGGGATTTCTTCAGGACTTTCTTGTTACTAGGGTTTCATCAAGACTTCCTAAAATAATATGTCCATATATAATAAATCACTTCATTGCAATAATTCCTCTTCCTGATTCCTTTAAGGGTGCTAAAAACAGAAGTCGGACTACATTTCCTTCATGTACGTCCGTATGAGTAAACAACCGAAAAGAAGAGCAGTTATTTTATTCTTATTAAAGCCCAACTCATGTACAGCGCGCCGTATCTCCAAAAAATGTAAATTATTATCACTCTTTCCAATATAATTGTCTAGTTATACTCTGAAAAAATATAATAAAGATAGCATTGAAATAAATCACGAATCAAATAACCTGACTCAAACCGATAATCAAAACCAAAATATAAATAGATTGTAGACTAAATATTCTCCGATAATAATAAGTGTTTTCTATCTCCTTAATTCTATTAATCTCATTATGACTTATTTAATTTAATTATTCAACTCCTTTAGCGTTAGTATTTACTTATCACCAAGAAAATATTCAATCTCATGATCCGTATTTAATCCTTGTTCCACAGCACCTAATCTCATAATCCATAATGATTCCCTTCTTCTTAGGGCCAATTCTCTGTTACCACCCCGTGTTTTTTTTTCACAGTGTTCAAAGCCATAAAATTTAAAGTCTTTGTACATCCCTTGTGCTTCGCATATCCTCATATGAGAGGCTATCGGATATCGTTCGTCCAGTTGCCTGATTGCTCTCCAGTGTTCCGAAATTCTTGTCTTGAGCGGGCGTATCGTACTGCCCACATATATTTTTTCACATTTACATATAAGCATGTAGACTACAAATTTGGTGTTACAATCTATGTGTGATTTTATATCTATTTTACAGCCACTTCTATCATAAAATTATTTTTTAGCTTGCCACGCCCATTTACACATTGCGCATGAGCCACACTTATAAAAACCTCGATTTCGTATACTGAGCCAATCTGACTTGGTCTCCTCTGGTGGATAGCTAGGACTCAGAATATTACTGAGGGTATTCCCTCTTCTAAACGAAACCTCCGGTTTAATACCTATATATTTCTTGAGCGTCTCATCTTGAGTAAGTATTGACCAGTGTTTTTTCATTATTCTCAGCAATCTCTGAGAAGTCTCTGTATAGTCTAAAACAATCCTCATTCTCTGAGCACTATTTCTCTTAGCTTCATTATTTTTCCGAGTCACTGGTAATAATGTCTGTGAACGGGAGATCTTAAGAGCCTTATTATGAGACTTATGTATATTCATCTCCGAATAGCCTCTAACTCTAAATCTATGTCCCATATCCTCAATGGCATCATAAAAATCACAGTCTCTACTGCAATTTCATCTCACCCTGATCATTTCTCCTAGCGGTATAGCCTTTATCTGATGCTTAGGGTGCGCGCTTGTCGCATGCAATATAGTATTACAGGCGGTCAGCTTCCAATATAGTCTGGTCTCTATTCTATTGTTCTCTACAAATAACTCCACATCTAAGAATTCGATTTTAAACTCACTATATTTATATGTAAATTTAATATTCACATCATTTTCATTAAGATAGTTACAGAAACTCTCCAATGCTGCCACATCCCCTGTCCATAGCATAAGACAGTCATCAATATATCGCCCTCAATAGAGGTACAACAGATATTACGGAAAAGAAAGGCGTGGATACAGATTTTATAATACAGTGAGACAAGTGAACAAGAATAGGTGAGCGTCTTAAAAATCTAAACTAACACTATAATCTGCTATAAAAATGAGTAAAATGTAAGAAACAATTATAAATCTTTCATCTCTTGCCGCACATATAAACAGAGTGTATTCCTCGAAAATGAATGAATGCTATGAGATGCTAAAGAAGTGAGCAACAATGGAGTTATCAAGGTAAAATAAGTGGATTAGAGGGATATACATTAAGCAATTGGTGGATATATAGTATTAAGTTTGGGGGGGGGTCCTTTTTAAATAATATAGAGCACGGTCTACATAAGGCACATACTATAAATAATATTATTCAGTTTCAATCTAATCTACATAAATCTAATCTATGGGTGCTTGTACTCAATCTATCTATATCCACTTTTACGTGGTTTACACTATAATGGGGTAAAATAATCTTTTCACTGAGGCTCACAATAAAAGAAATCACTAATGAGGGGAGAAAGGTAACCTGATGGTTCTCACTAAGTGACACGTTTGGCACACGACTAAACAATTAGGTCAGGGATGAAAATGAAAAGCTGAAATTGATTTATTATACAGTATATGGAAATATTATTTTAGGAAGTCTTGATGAAACCCTAGTAACAAGAAAGTCCTGAAGAAATCCCAGGGGCACTCCCCCGGATGAAACACGTGTTGACGGACAAGCAAGTTGGAAATTATGGATATATAAATGCGATAACTGGATTAGCCATAGGATTGTGAAACGGACAAGAAAGTTGGAGAGTATAGATATATAATTGTGATAGTTGGATAATATCATAGGATTGTGAATTGAATTAGACGTAGGATTATGAAGAGTGTGTAATATCTTTGTGGAATCTCAGAGGAACATTCAATTATGAAATGGTGAAATGAATTTCGAATAAATACAACTGTTTTGTGTTACCTAAGGAATGCTTATCATATTGTGATGCTACTATAAATAATGTTCCACTTTATGGTTAAAAATATATCACTAGTGCGTTGAGAATCAAATATTACATGTGTGCCATTACTTTCTAATCTCCTGTGAATTGAAGCACTTTGATTGTCGTGCCAAGAGCGCTTTAAACCTGAGGACTGTAGCGCTTGAATTGCTATGCCAAGAGCGCTTTACATCTGTGAACTGAAGCGCCTGAATTGTCGTGCCAAGAGCGCTTTACATCTGTGAACTGAAGCGCCTGAATTGTCGTGCCAAGTGTTCTTTACATCTATGAACTGAAGTGCCTGAATTGTCGTGCCAAGAGCGCTTTACCTCTGTGAACTGAAGCACTTTAATTGCTGTGCCAAGAGCACTTTGCATCTGTGAACTGAAGTGCTTGAATTGCCGTCCTAAGAGCGCTTTACATCTATGAACTGAAGCGCCTGAATTGTCATGCCAAGAGCTCTTTACATCTGTGAACGAAACGCTTTGAATTGTTGTGCAAAAGAGCGCTTTACATCTGTGAATGGAAACGCTTTGAATTGCTGTGCACAAAAGCGCTTTACATCTGTGAACTGAAATGCTTTGAATTGCTGTGCAAAAGGGCGCTTTACATCTGTGCTCTGAAATGCCTTTGATCGTTGCACCAAGGCCGCTGTACTCTAGAAACGCTTTGCTCGTTATGCTAAGGGGCGCTTTACCTTTTGGAAGTAATGACTTCCTCCAAATTTGGATTCAGCAAGGCCTTACTGCTACGAGTACAACCTACTCGTTTTTTAATGCACCATGGAAACAAGGATATTTTGGTTGGACGACCCTCTGCCATTCAGGAACTCTGCTCTTCTCCAGAGAAACCCCCACGAGGTCTGGCTGCATCGAAGTCTTCAAAATAGTGAGCAACATGCTTGGGTGTGGCTGGGCTAGATAGGTATGCCACACCCCAAGATGGCTACTGCCTCTAAAAACATGGGAATTGTAGTCCCTTCATAGAATAGCACTGATAAGTGCATCTTGTTCACCAATGTCCTGAACCTGCAGCTCTATGAGCTTTGCCACATGGCAGACGACGCTGATGGCCACCTTTGGAACAAGAGGGGATGACAAGTGGTGCGCATAAAGCACCGCAGAGTCGCGCAGCGGAGTTTCGGGCAATACCTGGACCGCGCCTGGCCTTATTCCTGACATTACACACCTCTCCCAAGCGCGGTCCAGGGCATGGTTTATCAGGATGGAGGAGGTGAAATCGTCGCACCAAACGTGGTGCATGGACATGTCTTGCAGGTTCCCAAGAGTCATTTTCCGGTCCGTATCCTTTCCGGGACACCAAGTACCAAAGGGAAGATCCTCTATATTTAGAGTCTAGAATAGATCGCACCTCATACTACCAATGACCTTGGACTAATAAAGGAGCAGGTTGTGTGACGCTTGAAGCCGAAGCAGTTTTAGGAAGCGAAGTGTGAAACACCGGATGAATTTTCATGGACAATGGTAATTTTAGCTTATATGTTACTGGGTTTACTTGTCGTATTACTTCATAGGGCCTTATGAATTTTGGATGAAACATATTTTTATTTTTGAATACAAAGTTTTTTGTGGATAACCAACCTCTATCTTTGATTGTATACTGAGGACCAGGCTGGTGTTTTTTGTCATATTGCATTTTATATTTTTTCTTTGCTTGTTGAAGATTTGTTTGTAATTGTGCATGTATCTTTTTCATGTGTGTTAGCACGTCCATGACTGCTGTAGTGGTTTGAGTAGATGCAGGTAACGTAACTGGCAAAATGTAAGGATGACACCCATATAAACCATAGAAAGGAGTTGAGTTTATTGAAGAGTGGTGAGAGTTATTATAAGCCAGTCCCTGCAAGCCACAAAAGATCCAGCCAGGTTGTAGGAGACTTTGTTGCATAACATCGTAAATATTGTTTCAGAGTTTGGTTTAGTCTCTCTGTTTGACCATCCGTTTGTGGATGATAACTAGTAGATAAAGTCGAATCAATTTGTAGAGCCTTGCACCACTGTTGCCAAAAAACGTGCAGAAACTTGTGTCCCTCTATCAAAAAGGATAAGTCTTTGAAGTCCGTGAAGATGAACTATAGTTTTTAAGATGATAGTCGCTAAGGTGTCAGAAGTTGGGAGACCTTTACAGGCAATGAAATGAGCATACTTGGTAAGTCTGTCTACTACCACTAGAATGGTTGTAAATTGTTTTATTTGAGGAAGACCAGTAATAAAATCCATAGAGATATGTTCCTGTGGATGACTGGGAACGGGTAAAGGTATCAGTAGACCTTTGGGCTTGCTATGTTCGCTTTTACATCTTGCACATACTTGACATGATTGTAGCATTTGCTTAAGGTCATGAACGAATGAAGGCCGCCAAAAATACCTTTTCATGAGTTCTTCTGTTTTTTGAGGACCTGGGTGACCTGCCAGAGGATGCTTGTGTAACCAATGAAAAGCTGTCTCTCTTAATTCCTCAGTAGGCAGGAATTCTCGAGATTCATGTAGAGGTAAGCCTTGTCGAATCGACCTCTTGGTGTCTTGTTGTAACCACTCTTGACACTTAGGGGGTCATTACAACCCTGGCGGTCGGTGTTAAAGCGGCGGTAATACCGCAAACAGGCCGTCGGAAAAGAAAAGGGAATCATGACCCTGGTGGAAACCGCCAACAAAGACAGCCACTTTAACACACCGCCCGCCACGGCGGTACAGACAAGCAGCGCAGGCGGAAGACAATGTACCGCCCATAGTATCACAACCCGCCAATCCGCCATCTTTTCCGGGTCGGATTCACCGTGGATAAAAACACGGCGGAAACAGTTTCTGCAATGGGAAAACGCTCACCTGAACACATCCCACGAGGAAGGAGGACACCATGGAGCCAGAATTACAAATCCTACCTGCCCTTGTATTCCTACTCATCTACGAAGACCAACGCCGGCGCCGGCGAAGACAGCGGTGAGTACTGCACCTACGACATAGGGGAGGGGGAAGGCAAAAGTCAAGGGGACACACACGCAACACCCCCACACCCACCCTCGCATATTGCAACACACACACCAATGCATGTAGAAACATCACAGTAACAACCCACAACCCCCCCGGAAGAATGCAAAGACAAAACAAAATCAGTTCAAACATTGTAATGTATCAATATACATGTCTCAAATATATACAGATATATTATAAAATCATTCAAAAGTATATACATTACGAGAAGTAGTGCAGATATGCACATATCAATGTCCGTGCACCACTAGTCCAGAAATGCATGGGCGAGGCCCACACAAGATACCTGTCCACAAACGGAAAGAACACTGCCGGGGCATCAGATAGAAATACAACAGGCACCTCAGGGGGAAGGGAAGGGGGGGCACCTCAGCCGGATGAGTGCAAAGCCAGATCCACGACGGGGCTCCATGCCCATTGATGTATCCTGGGGAGTGCAAAGCCACAGTCTCTCAAGTCTCTACAGTGGGTGAGTTGCCCACTGGACCATCCTGGGGAGTGCAAAGCCACAGTCTCTCAAGTCTCTACAGTGGGTGGGTTGCCCACTGGACCATCCTGGGGAGTGCAAAGCCACAGTCTCGCAAGTCTCTACAGTGGGTGGGTTGCCCACTGGACCATCCTGGGGAGTGCAAAGCCACAGTCTCTCAAGTCTCTACAGTGGGTGGGTTGCCCACTGTACCATCCTGGGGAGTGCAAAGCCACAGTCTCTCAAGTCTCTACAGTGGGTGGGTTGCCCACTGCCATATCCTAGGGAGTGCAAAGCCACAGTCTCTCAAGTGGATAACATTCTCCACTGGTTCTGGAGGGGGAATGGTGCCCAGACTGGATTAGTCTCCCCGTGACAGTTCCTGTCCAGTCACTATCCCAGCTGCACATGGGATAACGATGCTTGATGTGGCGGTCTTTTCCTTCTTCAGCGGTGCATGCCCTGTTCAGCGGTGCTTTGCCATGGTGGTCTCTGGACTGTTCAGCGGTGCTTTGCCATGGCGGTCTCTGGACTGTTCAGCGGTGCTTTGCCATGGTGGTTCTGGACTGTTCAGCGGTGCTTTGCCATGGCAGTCTCTGGACTGTTCAGCTGTGCTTTGCCATGGGGGTTCTGGACTGTTCAGCGGTGCTTTGCCATGGCAGTCTCTGGACTGTTCAGCGGTGCTTTGCCATGGGGGTTCTGGACTGTTCAGCGGTGCTTTGCCATGGCGGTTCTGGACTGTTCAGCGGTGCTTTGCCATGGCGGTTCTGGACTGTTCAGCGGTGCTTTGCCATGGCGGTCTCTGGACTGGGCATTGGTGTGTGGCATGACGTTCTCTGGACTGGGCATTGGTGTGTGGCATGACGTTTTCCGGACTGGGCATTGGTGTGTGGCATGACGGTCCCTCATTGCCCAGCGGGGCTGTGGCTGACGGGGCCCTCCTGGGCACTGACTCTGGCGGGGGTCTCCTGACCAGTGACGATACTTGTGCCCTCCTGAGCAATGACTCTGGCGGTGGTCTCCTGACCAGTGACGATACTTGGGCCCTCCTGGGCACTGACTTCGGCGGTGGCGGTGGTCTCCCGACCAGTGACGATACTCGGGCCCTCCTGGGCATTGACTCTGGCGGTGGTCTCCTGACCAGTGACGATACTCGTGCCCTCCTGGGCAATGACTCTGGTGGTGGTCCCCTGACCAGTGACGATACTTGGGCCCTCCTGGGCACTGACTCCGGCGGTAGCGGTGGTCTCCTGACCAGTGACGATACTCGGGCCCTCCTGGGCACTGACTCTGGCGGTGGTCTCCTGACCAGTGACGATACTCGTGCCCTCCTGGGCAACGACTCTGGCAGTGGTCTCCTGACCAGTGACGATACTCGTGCCCTCCTGGGCAATGACTCTGGCGGTGGTCTCCTGACCAGTGACGATACTTGGGCCCTCCTGGGCAATGACTCCGGCGGTGGCGGTGGTCTCCTGACTAGTGACGATACTTGGGCCCTCCTGGGCACTGACTCCGGCGGTGGCGGTGGTCTCCTGACCAGTGACGATACTTGGGCCCTCCTGGGCACTGACTCCGGCGGTGGCGGTGGTCTCCTGACCAGTGACGACGGTGCTGGCGGTGGCGTCCTGGCCGCCGGGAAGGATGCCGCCCTTCTCCACTGTGATGCTCACACCAGGCTGTGCAGACTTCTTCTGGCCCTTCCCCACCTTTGGAGGAGTCACAGCTGACTCTGCAATCCCCATGGGACCCCTTTGAGTTGTTTTGCCTCCAGGAGTCTTCACACGGTCCCGTCAGCCACTTTCCAACTTCAGAGCCTTTAGAGGGGGTGGACTGGCAGTGCCTTGGCTCCGTGTCACACTGCCTGCCCTGGTGGCCAGTGCACTCCACACACCTTGAACACGCACCACTGGTACTGGAGGCTTTTTGGCTGAGGCGCTACGACGGGACTGATGAATTGGAGGGGGGGGCAAAAAGGTCAACTTTGCAGAGGGACAGTTTCTGACGAACACTGGGATGGGTAGCTGGAGGGGGTCTGGGAGTGGAGGAAGAGGAGGTGGTTGTAGGAGGTGTCACTTTAGGTGTTTTGGGTGCAGGTGCAGATACTGGAGGCTGTCTTGAGGTAGATGGATGTTGGGTGTGTGGGTGCCCGCGTTTGTGTACTTTGGGAGGGGGCGTCACAGACACACTGGAAGAGGACACAGGCGACGTGTAAATGGGAGTGGAGGTGGTGGTTGCAGGTGAGCGGGGTGTGGTGCTGGGTGTTCTGGTGCGAGTCCTGGTGCCTGTAGATGTAGTGCATGCAGGTGAGAGTGTAGACGACACTGGGAGGGAGGAGGGAGACGATGAGGAGGGGAACACAGTGGAGGCAGTGGATGTTGCTGTGTCCGTATGTGTGTGATGCTTGTGTGAGTGCCTGTGGGATGTGTAGTGTCTATGTTTACCTGAGCTACTTTTGTGTGTTGAGGTGTGTGCATGCTGGTCTGATGGTGTGCTTGGGATGGGCTGGGGTACAGTGGATTGGGTCTGGGTGGAGGAGGTTGGAGGGGGGAGGCTAGACACAGGGACAATGGCTGCCATCAGTGCTGAGGCCAGAGATTGCAGGGTTCGCTGAAGGACAGCCTGACCAGAATGAATGCCCTCCAGGAATGCATTACCGTGTTGCAACTCCCTTTCTACACCCTGGATGGCATTCACAATGGTAGACTGCCCAACAGTGAGTGACCTGAGGAGGTCAATGGCCTCCTCACTGAGGGCAGCAGGGGTGACAGGGGCAGGGCCTGAGGTGCCTGGGGCGAAGGTGATGCCCACCCTCCTGGGTGAGCGGGCACGGGGCGAGCGCTGAGGGACTGCTGGGAGGGCGGTGCTGGTAGGGGAGGTGGCGGCTGTACCTGTAGAAGTGAGGCGCACAGATGGTGCCGCCACCACAAGGGAGCTCCCATCGGCGGACTAGTCCGTGTCGCTGGTTGGTGATCCGGTGGCCGACGTGAAGCTCCCCTCGCCCTCCGTCCCACTGGTGCATTCTGAGTCCGTGGTGTGGCCCTCCATGGCCATGTGGGATGCAGCTCCCTCGTGCTCCGGTGCCACTGTACCTCCGCCTGATGATGCTGATGCACAAAAGAACAGGGAGAGCACAAAAAGGGGGGGGGGTAGACAGAAGAAAGACAGGTTGAGTGCATGGCATACCGCTACAGTTGGCGGACAATACAGACACAGCAGCCCCCTGCACTACGCCGTGCTCCTGGCCTCTACAGATGCAATTTCTGGGATCTGGCCTACATGGCGATGGTGGACATCTGCACACATGGATGCCACAGGGGCATGTATACCTGTACTTGGCACTCTACTGCGGTGGGGTAGAGTGCCACATGACCTGCATTACGGAGGGGCCTAGCCTACGTATTTCTGCCTGGCCTAGGTACACCCACAGCCCTCCTCCCTCAGCCAGCCCCTCCACTGCACGCCAAGTACCCAGAATGAGGTTTTACTCACCCCCTTGTGTCTGCTGTGATGCCCTCAAGCGCCCATCCAACTCCGGGTAGGCCACCGGCAGGATCCGGAACATCAGGGGGGTCATGGTGCAACGGGCACCCCTCCCACGTTGGGAGGCCATCCCCAGCTGAGCCTCCGCCATCTTCTTGCTCCAGCGGCGAATGTCCTCCCATCTTTTCCGGCAGTGGGTGCCCCGTCTCTGGTGGACCCCCAGGGTCCGGACGTCCTTGGCGATGGCACGCCAAATGTCCTTCTTCTGGTGGGCGCTGACCTACATGACATGCACAAGGGAAGAAGAGAAGTTATTACCAACTGCACTGTAGATGTGAGTGTCCCCCCTCCCTACCCTACCCATGTAGCACATTCATTCACATGCATTAATGTTCCCTGAACTCTTCCCCCTTCCCTCTTACAACCAGCCCTCTCCACCCAGGCCTAGCCCATACAACGTGCTACCTGTGTACTAACCTGTTGGTCCTGAGGACCGTAGAGTAGCGTGTACTGGGGGAGGACCCCGTCTACTAGTTTCTCCAACTCCTGAGCAGTGAAGGCAGGGGCCCTTTCCCCAGACGCAGCAGCCATCGTCGCTTCCAGACCGAGGTCACAGCAGCACTTGCAGTGTAGGTCCTCTCCTGTCGAAGATCAGGTATCTAGTGATTGAACAGATAGAAAATGGTGGTGACGTCCGCGGCGGTGCATATTATCACCGGCAGCGCAATTGTTCATTGGCTCCTGGGACCCATAGGGTCCAATGTTAACCAATGCAGCATTGCGCCACGGTCTACGACCGCCTACCGCGACGGTGTGCAACGGCAACGCAGTTACCCCACAATCCCATTGTCCCAGTTTAGAGGTCAGGCAGCCGCCATTTCAGGGGCCCACATGGCTTCATTCACTTCTGCGTCACACATAGCTAGGCCTACACTTAACACACATACAGGAAGGGTTTTGTGTTTGGTGTCCTGTTCTGTGTAACTGTGGGTACATACCTGGAAAAAAGTTGACTCTGTGGTCTCTGTTGTCCTTCCTAGGCACCGTCATTTGGGACAATTGAGAAGATGGCGGAATCCTCCGGTGTACCGACCGCTGGTGGACCTGTTGACAATGGAGGAGCGACATTTAATCGTCACCTACAGGTTTGACCGTGCCACTATCCATGAACTATGTACCCAGTTGGAGCCAGACCTGATGTCACCAATCCGCCATCCCACTGGAATCCCCCCTGACGTGCAGGTGCTGTCAGTGCTCCATTTCCTTGCAAGTGGGTCTTTTCAGACAACAGTGGCAATGGCATCAGGGATGTCCCAGCCTATGTTTTCCAACGTGCTGTCCAGAGTGTTGTCTGCCCTGCTGAAACACGTAAGGAGATACATCATTTTCCCTGAGGTGGAAGATCTGGCTACAGTGAAAGGTGACTTCTATGCCCTTGGACATATCCCCAACATCATAGGTGCTATTGATGGGACCCATGTAGCTCTGGTCCCCCCCCACAGGAGTGAACAGGTGTACAGGAACCGGAAGAGTTATCATTCCATGAATGTACAGATGGTATGTTTGGCAGACCAGTACATCTCTCAGGTAAATGCTATGTTTCCTGGCTCAGTGCATGACGCCTACATCCTGTGGAATAGCAGCATCCCTGATATGATGGGTCAACTCCAGAGGCACCATGTGTGGCTATTAGGAGACTCTGGTTACCCCAACCTGTCCTGGCTATTGACCCCAGTGAGGAATCCCAGGACCAGGGCAGAGGAATGCTACAATGAGGCCCAGGGGCGGACTAGGAGGGTGATTGAACGCACCTTCGGCCTCCTGAAGGCCAGGTTCAGGTGCCTCCATATGACAGGTGGTTCCCTATTCTACTCACCGAAGAAGGTGTGCCAGATCATCATCGCCTGCTGTATGCTTCACAATCTTGCATTGCGACGCCAGGTGCCTTTTCTGCAGGAGGATGGTCCAGATGTGGCAGCTGTGGAGCCTGTGGACAGTGATGAGGAGGTAGCTGAGAAAGAAGACAATGACAACAGGGAGTCAGTCATACAGCAATATTTCCAGTGAGACACAGGTGAGGACATTTTCATTTTTACCATTACATTCACTCTCACACGTCTTCCTCTATCCTGTGTGTAATTTCATAGGATTATTTGGTAACTGAGTTGTTCCTTTCCATTACGGTTTCACAGGTGTGCTTACCAACGTGTGTCATCTGCATGCATCCTTCAAGGACTTGTGATGTGTGACATAGGTATGTTGCCTTTACAACTAGAAACGCATTTTGACACTGTCATTGATAATACATTTTACCAAATCATAGACTGACTCAACATTGTTTTGTGGTTCAAGGGTGTTTATTTAAGTGCTGAAAAATGGAGGGGGGTTGTAAAATGGTGATAGGTGATGGTGGAGGAATGTCCATGGCAGAGTCCAGTCTATTAGTCTCACAAGTACACTGCCCATATGGGGATAGGAAGTGGAGTTGGGGCAGTTTTAGTATGGACAGGGTAACAAAGTGGGACAGTGGGAGGACAATCCGGGTGGTCTCATTTCCTGGCGGGGGTCTTGCCATCTTTCTCTGTCCTGCTCCTGGATCTCAGGGACCGCTTGCGTGGTGGTTGTCCGTCTGCAGGGGGTGGGGTGCTGGTGTGGTGGTCCTGTGGCAGGGCGTCCTGTCCACTAGCGCCGGTGGAGGTGGTGGGCAGTTCATCGTCCATGCTACTGTTAGGGGCCCCTTGGAGTGCCACGTTGTCCCTCAAGGTCTTTTGTATGCCCTTCAGCACCCCTACGATGGTGCCCAAGACGGAGCTGATGGTCCTGAGCTCCTCCCTGAACCACAAATACTGGTCCTCCTGCAGGCGCTGGGTCTCCTGAAACTTGACCAGGACCGTGGCCATCGTCTCCTGGGAGTGGTGGTATGCTCCCATGATGGAGGAGAGGGCCTCGTGGAGAGTGGGTTCCCTTGGCCTGTCCGCCCCCTGTCGCACAGCAGCCCTCCCAGTTCCCCTGTGTTCCTGTGCCTCTGCCCCCTGGACCGTGTGCCCACTACCACTGCCCCCAGGGCCCTGTTGTTGTTGGGGTGGTGGGTTATCCTGGGTTCCCTGTAGTGGTGGACACACAGCTGATTGACCTGTCCTGGGTACGGAGGTTTGGGCCCGCTGGGTGGGTACTGTGCTGGTGTTACCAGAGGGTGGAAGGTCAGTGTTGGGCTGTGCCTGTGCAAGGGGAACCGACTGTCCCGAGGCCCACGATGGTCCGGGCTGGTCATCAGGATCCAGTAGGGCAGAGCTGCTATTTTCACTGTGGGCCTCTTCTGTGGGTGGAGTGGAGTTGTCTGGACCCTCCGGTGTGGTGACGGTCCTTCGTGATCCTGCAGGGGCATAAGAGCATGATTATTGTTTGTGTGTGTGTCATGGTGTGCAATGGGTGGGTGTTTGTGTACCCAAGTGCAAGCATTCCTGTGTGGGGGCTTGTGTGATGATAGTTAGGAGTTGTTATGGGTATGTGCAGTGAGCATGCTTTAGTGATGGGTGTCCATGCTTAGTTGTGTCATGCAGGGCTTGGTGTTGGGATGGGTGGTTTGTGTTATTAGTACATTAGTGAGGAGTTGGAGTGATAGGGGAGGGTGTGAGGGTGAGGGTGTGTGATAGCATGCAGGTAGGGTGGGGGATATGATAGTTAAGATTTGACTTACCAGTGCCCATTCCTCCACCGACTCCTCCGAGGCCCTCTGAATGCATGATGGTCAAGACTTGCTCCTCCCATGTTGTTAGTTGTGGGTGAGGAGGTGGGGGTCCGCCGCCAGTCCGCTGAACCGCGATGCTGTGCCTGGAGACCGCTGAACGCACCTTCCCCCGTAGGTCGTTCCACCTCTTCCTGATGTCCTCCCGATTTCTTGGATGCTGTCCCACAGCGTTGACCCTGTTGACTATTCTGCGCCATAGCTCCATCTTCCTGGCTATGGATGTGTGCTGCACCTGTGAGCCAAATAGCTGTGGCTCTACCCGTAGGATTTCCTCCACCATGACCCGGAGCTCCTCCTCGGAAAAGCGGGGGTGTCTTTGGCGTGACATGGGGTGGTGTGTGTGATGTGTGGGGCGGTGTCAGTGTTGATGTGTGTAGTGATGTGTGGTGTTTTGTGCGTGGATGTTGTGTGGGTGATGGTGTTGTGTGCCTCTGTGTGGTGGGATTGTCTATTCTGTGCTGTCTCTCTGGCCTTCGTGACTAATTTTTGGTCATAGGTGTTTGTGGGTGATGTGGGTGTGTGTTTTATATTGTGTTGGGTGTGTGGGAGTGTTGTTTGTATGTGTATCAGGTGTGTGTATTTTGAATTGTCCAATGTGGCGGTGTTTTGGAGATGTGTGTGTATTTTGAGGGTGGCGGTGTGTACCGCCAATGGACTACTGCGGTTGAAAGACCGCCACGTGGATTCGTGGGTCGTAATAGCATGGGTGTGTTTCTGTTGGCGTGACGGTGGAGGAATTGTTTTCGCCAGTTTAACACTGACCTTTGGTGTGGCGGACTTGTGTGGGTGTCTGAATTTCGGCGGATTCCGAGATGTGTGTCATAATAGTTGTGGCGGAATTCCGTGGCCGCGGCGGTGTATTGGCGGTATTCTGCGCAGCGGTAAGCGGCTTTTACTGCCAATGTTGTAATGACCCCCTTTGTGATGTGAAAATGATTATGAATGAGATCGAAAAATTTCTCGGCAGCTACTAAACACAACACTTTTGAAGGCGTTATAATAGGCATGGGTTTTTGTTCAGTAGGTGTGATTGAAGAATCTTGTCTAGATAATGCATCAGCCTTACGATTATCTATTCCTGGTCTAAAAGTCACTAAGAAATCAAATTCTGCAAAGAATAGCATCCATCTTAGTTGTCTAGGAGTTAGTAGTCTGGCAGAACTCAAAAATTTTAAATTTCTATGATCAGAATATACAGTTATGGTGTGTTTGGCTCCCAACAGATGTCGTCTCCATTCTTTAAAAGCATTGCGAATTGCTAGTAATTCCTTTTCTGCTATGGTGTAATTCTGTTCTGCTTCATTCAATGTTCTTGATGCATATGCTATGGGGTGCAATTGACCAGTTTCTCGATGATGTTGAGACAGGATGGCCCCAACAGAAACATCAGATGCATCAGCTTCCACGATGAGTGGTTCTTTCACATTAGGGTGAGCTAGAATGGGAGCGGTAGTAAAAGCCTTTTTTAAATCTTGAAATGCCTTCTCTGTCTCTTGGGACCAATTGAAGACAGCCTTTTTTCTTAGCAATTTGGTGACTGGTGCCACCTTTTGAGAGAAGTGATGGATGAAGCGTTGATAAAAATTAGCAAAACCCAAAAAGCGTTGAATGTCACGTACTGATTTTGGTGTGGGCCATTCGGATACAGCTTGAATTTTTCTTTCAGTCATTTGCATGCCGTCAGGTGTTAGAATGACTCCTAGAAATTCAACTTCTTTGGTATGGAATTCGCATTTCCTTAGCTTACAAAACAAATTATGTTTTTGTAGAGTTTTTAATACTTTTTTTTCATGTTCTTCATGTATATCTTCAGAGTTTGAATAAATCAAAATATCATCAATATAAACGATGACAAAGATGTCTAGATATTCTCTCAGAACATCGTTTAGGAAATATTGAAAGGCTGCTGGGGCATTACACAGACCAAACGGCATCACTAAATACTCAAAGAGGCCATAACGAGTCTTAAAAGCCGTTTTCCACTCATCGCCCTCTTGAATTCGAACTAGGTGATACGCACCTCATAAGTCAAGTTTAGTATAAATGATGGTGGATTCTACCTGGTCTAACAAGACTGGTATGAGAGGTAGTGGATATTTATTTTTAACTGTGATCTTATTTATTGCTCTAAAGTCAATACAAGGCCTCAAATCACCAATTGCTTTAGGTACGAAAAACAGTGGAGAAGCCGCTGGAGATCGTGATGGCCGAATTAGCTTGTTGGCTAAACATTGATCAAGGTATTCTCTTAGGACTTGATTTTCTTTCTCTGATAGTGCATAGATTCTACAATTTGGTATATTGGCTCCAGGTAGAAGGTCGATCTGACAATCGTACGGCCTGTGAGGTGGTAAAGCGCTCGCTTTCTTTCCACTGAAAACATCGGTATATTCTGAATACTGTGATGGTAAATCAATTTCCTTCTCAACTGCAGTAGCTATGGAGTGTTGAAGATTTCCTTCTATGTTTCGTCTTGATTGAAAACATTTCTTTGCACAAGAAGAAGAAGAAAAACGCAAAACCTAGTTGCGCCAGTCTATGGATGGATTATGTAACATTAACCACGGCATTCCTAAAATAAAACCATATTGAGGTGCTTGGATTATATCAAAGCGAATTATCTCACAGTGGTTCTGATTCTCATCATCTTTGCAAATCATTTGTATTCGTGAGGTTTGTTTAGTAACGGGACCTCCTGCCAACTCACTTCCATCAACTGCATACACAACTTCTGGAAGTTTATTCTTGACACTGGGAATATGCAGGTCTAGTGCAGTTTGTTGGTCCACAAAATTTCCAGTTGCCCCTGAATCAATTAGAACTTGAACATTATGGGCCTCATTACAACCCTGACGGTCAAAGACCGGCAGGGCTGTTTTGGCGATTGCACCGCCAACAGGCTGGCTGTGCAATCGTGCCTATTACGACCGCAGTGGAAGAGCTGCGGTCGCACCGCCGGGACTGGCGGTTTAGCGCCATGGTTGTCCCAGCGGTTTACCGCCATGGTTGTCCCGGCGGTTTACCACTATGGTTGTCCCAGCAGTTTTAATCCTCCTAGGGCTTACGAGTCCCCTTCCCGCCAGCCTGTCCATGGCGGTAGAGACTGACATGGAAAGGCTGGTGGGAAGGGGAGTTGCTCTGCACATGCACTTGGCATGGGCAGTGCAGGGGCCCCCAGGCACAGCCCCACACTGCTTTTCACTGTCTGCATAGCAGACAGTGAAAAGCACGACGGGTGCAGCTGCACCCGATGCACAGCCGCAACACCGCCGGCTCCATTAGGAGCCGGTTTCCATGTTGCGGCCGACATCCCCGCTGGGCCGGTGGGCAGAAACTCTGTTTCCACCCGCCGGCCCAGTGGGGATGTCAAAATGGGGCCATTGTAATGAGGCCCTATGTCTTTTTCCCCGCAAGTCACTTGTACTAAGATTCAGAAATGTTTGACATAATGATTTGTGCAAGAGGAGCACACTGAAGGGATTGTCAATTTGCCCAAGAGGTCCCCTTCGTTTTTTCTTGGGCACTTTAGTTTTCCTGTGAATTTTCCAAAGCAACCGCTATCTTTTTCTTTCTCACAACTGTTGGAAAAATTTTACCTTTGGGTTTCTTTTGGCATTCTTTTTTTTACAAAATGACACTTTTTCCCACAATACAGACACTGACCATTTTTTCGTTGCATGTCTTTCTCCTCTTTGGTCAGTGGTGGGCGAACAGTTCCGATATCCATCGGTTCAATCATAGAATCTGAAGACAACTGAAAGTGTCTGGATCTTTATATTCACCAGTTTGTTTTTTCCCATTTTTTCCTTACTCTTTTTCTTTCAGAAAGTCTGTGATCTATCCGTAGAGTTACATTAATTAAATCAGTACAAGCTTCTGGTTGTGGTTCAGCTTGGGCCAATACATCTTTTAGTTCGTCTTTTAGCTCCTGATAAAATACTGCTGACCTTTTTTCCTCAGGCCAAGCGGTTTCCACCACTAACCGGTTGAAGTGTGACAAATACGTTATCAGGTATTTACTTCCTTGACATAATTCTAGTAGCTCTTTGTCTGCAGACATAGGCCCTCATTCTGACCTTGGCGGGCGGCGGAGGCCGCCCGCCAAAGTCCCGCCGTCAGCTTACCGTTCCGCGGTCGAAAGACCGCGGCGGTAATTCTGACTTTCCCGCTGGGCCTTCAGGCCGCCCGCCAGCCCAGCGGGAAAGAGGCTTCCACGATGAAGCCGGCTCGGAATCGAGCCGGCGGAGTGGAAGCTGTGCGACGGGTGCAGTTGCACCCGTCGCGTATTTCACTGTCTGCGCAGCAGACAGTGAAATACATTTAGGGGCCCTCTTACGGGGGCCCCTGCAATGCCCATGCCAGTGGCATGGGCACTGCAGGGGCCCCCAGGGGCCCCGCGATCCCCCCTACCGCCATCCGGATCCCGGCGGTCGGACCGCTGGGATCTGGATGGCGGTAGGGGGGGTCGGAATCCCCTCGGCGGCGCAGCAAGCTGCGCCGCCGTGGAGGATTCAATGGGGCGGCGGTACACTGGCGGGAGCCCGCCAGTGGTGCCGGTCCGACCGCGGCTTTACCGCCGCGGTCGGAATCCCCATTGGAGCACCGCCGGCCTGTCGGCGGTGCTCCCGCGGTCCTCCGCCCTGGCGGTCTTTGACCGCCAGGGTCAGAATGACCGCCATAGTGTTTGCGCGTCTGTCAAGAACCTTTACGAATTCTTCTCCAAAACTACGCCAATTATATAAGAGAGGACTGTCTAATTGGACTAATGGCACTGCCCAAGTAGCTGCATCAGCATTCAGATAGGAAATAAGGAATGCAATTCTAGATTGTGCGACCGGAAAGGCACTAGGCCGACACGTAAAATGTAGTTCCACCTGTGTCAGAAATTTTTTCACCTTATTGGGGTCCCCAGAAAACCTCTCTGGTGCAGCTAGAGGAATCTGTGTCGGCACATTCACAGCTATGTTAGTAGGTGCGGGAGGTGTAGGACGAGACTCAGGTTCAGAACCATCCACCTTACTCTGTAACTGAGTTACTTTATTCACTAAATCAGCTGTAACATTTTTTGAGTCTGTCAAATCCCTTTGCATCCGAGTAACTACTTGCATAAGGGTATCTAGGGTGGCCATTTTGCGCAGCTCCCGTACAGACCAAGAGGAAAGTATAAAACTCGTGGGCTCACTATTCTGTCACAGTGTCCTTTCCTCGTGATCTGCACGTCACTGAACAAAAGGCCCACCTTCCGGCGTCACCAACTCAGAAAGCTATTATAGCACAGAGTTATGATGAAGCCAGTCGGGAGGAAGGGAATTAGGCTAGGGAACAGCAGGGAGAGAGATCTAAAAAGTAAAGGTTAGAACAAATATGCATTTACTCATTCATAGAAATGTAACTCATCAATAGACTCTTGACTAAATGCGTCTCCGAGATATTAGATGGAGACCCCTTTTGAAATGAGGGCAAAGCCCTGTCTTTGAAACATGGAACAAGAGTAAACTACGACCTCAGAATCAAGAGATGGCAAGAACTTTGGACTACGATTATACTCAGAATATCAATCCACATCTTAATCTTTTCAAAGAACAATGAAAACTATGATTTTCTTATCTCCAGAAATAATTTCATATTCACAATAAATGCCAAAAAGTTTTACTCATTCAACTTGAAGCGCTTTACTTAATAATACCAGGAAGCACTTTTACTCAAGTAGCCTGAATCACTTAGATTGTTGTGCCAAGAACCTTTTACTCCTGTGAATTGGAGCGCTTTGATTGTCGTGCCAAGAGCGCTTTAAACCTGAGGACTGAAGCGCTTGAATTGCTATGCCAAGAGCGCTTTACATCTGTGAACTGAAGCGATTGAATTGTTGTGCCAAGAGCGCTTTACATCTGTGAACTGAAGCGCCTGAATTGTCGTGCCAAGAGTGCTTTACATCTGTGAACTGAAGTGCTTGAATTGTCGTGCTAAGAGCACTTTACATCTATGAACTGAAGCGCCTGAATTGTCGTGCCAAGAGCGCTTTACATCTGTGAACGAAACGCTTTGAATTGTTGTGCAAAAGAGCGCTTTACATCTGTGACCGGAAACGCTTTGAATTGCTATGCACAAAAGCGCTTTACATCTGTGAACTGAAATGCTTTGAATTGCTGTGCAAAATGGCACTTTACATCTGAAATGCCTTTGATCGTTGCACCAAGGCCGCTGTACTGTAGAAACTGGAAACGCTTTGCTAGTTATGCTAAGGGGCGCTTTTCCTTTTGGAAGTAATGACTTCCTCCAAACTTGGATTCAACAAGGCCTTACCGCTACGAGTACGACCTACTCATTTTTTAATGCACCATGGAAACAAGGATACTTTGGTTGGACGACCCTCTGCCATTCAGGAACTCTGCTCTTTTCCAGAGAAACCCCCACAAGGTCTGGCTGCATCGAAGTCTTCAAAATAGTGAGCAACGTGCTTGGGTGTGGCTGGGCTTTATAGGCCTGCCACACCCCAAGATGGCTTCTGCCTCTAAAAACATGGGAATTGTAGTCCCTTCATAGAATAGCACTGATAAGTGCATCTTGTCCACCAATTTCCTGAAACTGCAGCTCTATGAGCTTTGCCACATGGACCGCGCCTGGCCTTATTCCTGACATTACACCCCTCTCCCAAGCGCGGTCCAGGGCCTGGTTTATCAGGATGGAGGAGGTGAAATCATCGCACCAAACGTGGTGCATGGACATGTCTTGTAGGTTCCCAAGAGTCATTTTCCGGTCCGTATCCTTTCCGGGATACCAAGTACCAAAGGGAAGATCCTCTATATTTATAGTCTAGAATAGATCGCACCTCATACTACCAATGACCTTGGACTAATAAAGGAGCAGGTTGTGTGACGCTTGAGGGCGAAGCAGGTTTAAGAAGCGAAGTGTGAAACACCGGATTAATTTTCATGGACAATGGTAATTTTAGCTTATATGTTACTGGGTTTAATTGTCGTATTACTTCATAGGGCCTTATGAATTTTGGATGAAACATATTTTTATTTTTGAATACAAAGTTTTTTGTGGAAAACCAAACTCTATCTTTGATTGTATACTGAGGATCCAGGCTGGTGTTTTTTGTCATAGTGCATTTTATATTTTTTCTTTGCTTGCAGACGACGCTAATGGTCACCTTTGGACAAGAGGGGATGACAAGTGGTGCGCATAAAGCGCCGCAGAGTCACGCAGCGGAGTTTCGGGCAAGACCTGGACCGCGCCTGGCCTTATTCCTGACAAGCCTGCTCAAAAACGAGGTGCATTGCTTCATAAAAGTCCTTTATTTGGGCGGGGTCACTCTGGCTCCCGGATATGGGGGGAGACGTGAAGTCGGCCCAGGCAAAGGCTCCACAGAACCATGCTAGGAACGTCGCCATTCCTGAGATGCCTCGTCAGCCGACAGGTGTGGAGGAGTCAAAGTTCACTTGGACTTCTTCTTCTTCTTGTACCACTTCACAAATGCCCGGAGGACCTCGAGTGGGAAGAAGAGGACTTGGGGCTCCTGGAGCAGTCCCTCAAACTCCTCCTTGAGCTGCACCGTGACCTCCATGGAGTGGTGCCGACCGACGTAGACTGCTGGGCCGCCATGAGCATCAGAGACCGCCCTCTCAAAGCCTTTGGGCCATAGTCCGGGAGTCTGAACACGACTTTAAGTCGTGGTCTCTGTCGAGGCAGAATAAGCAGATTGTTTTCATGGCTGTTTTGTCTCCTTAAATATTTTCATAGAGCCATAGTGTACTAGCTCAGGAGCCATGCTGCCAAACTCAAAGAGGAGAGATTGGGGTGATCCATCTGGCCTCCGAACTTTGTGAGAAGGTCGGGTCTGAGCGGCAGTCTCATGTGTAAATGCTCTGACATGTGGAGAAGGTCTGTGAACCACCATTGTCAGGGACACTCTGGAGCTATCAAGAGCATTCTGGCCCTCAATGGTTTAATGAGAATTATTAGAATCAGGGGGATCAGAGGAAAGGCATGGACAAATTAGCCGAACCAGTCGATCCATATGGCATTACCCAGTATTCCTGGTTAAAAGTACCTTGAGGCAAAGCCTGGGCATTTTTTGTTTTCTGCGGTGGCAAATAAGTCTATGTGGGGAATGCCCCACATGCTGGAAATGTTTTGCACAACGTCATCGTGAAGGACCCATTTGTCTTTTTCCTCTGCGAAAAGAGTCTGCCTGAACAATTTGAACACCTGGGAGATGGGTTGCAGTGATCCGCAGGTCTCTAGCTATCAGCCAATTGCAAACTGTCTGGGCTTTGTAAGACAATGGCCTGGACCTTGTCCCTCCTTTCTTGTTGAGGTAGTACATGGTTGTTATGTTGTCAGTCTGTACAAGTAGAGATTGCGTCTTGAAGGATGGGAAAAAAGCCTTCAACGCTAAGTGAACTGCTCGCTCATAGCTCAAGGACATTGATGTGATAAGCCATCTCCGTTGGAGACCATGTTCCCTGGATTTGTAGGTGATCTATATGAGCGCCGCAACCTGACGGTGAGGCATCTGTGACTACTGTCTGAGGTGGAACATCCTGATGAAACAACATTCCTTGGTGTAGGCTTGTTAGAATACACAACCATTTCAGGGACTGTTTTGCATTGGGAGATAGTGTGATCTTGTCCCCCCAATGCCTGAATGTTGATCCCCCTGATCCTCCAGACACTCTTGAAGCGGCCTCATTTGAAGACAGGCATTCAGAGTCCGAAAAATACACGAAGCCATCGAGCATAGGAGAGATGACATTGCTCTCACCGTGGAATGAGAGACTTTGGACTGGAATATGAAAGTACGCACAACTATGCACTGGCTTACATGGAGAAAAACAATTTACAAAGCACATCACAACAGATGACTTAAATACAGAAGTCTAATCTATCAAACACAAAAAGCTAAAATTGCTAACATGTAACCGCTAACAGTGCCCACGGCAAGACCTTGGGGACCAACGACGAAACCAAAAATTCAGAAAGTCTGCCTTGCTGAGAATCAAGATGACCAGTGCCACTCAAGACCATAAATTTCTAACAATGTCTAATGTAAATGGACTTCAGAGATGGGAGTCTGGCTGTGAGGATAATATCCTCTACCTAAGGCAGAAAATCAAAGGAACTCAGCTGTCACAGCTCTATCTTCATGCATGGGGGCATATGTTGTGGAGATTCAAGAGATCCTATTACATTGCTGACACAAAAAGTCCTCCCAATGTAGGCAAAGAGTCAAGCTCAGGAAATCTGGGTCACACATGCTCATGGCCCAACCCAAGGCTATCAAAATGACTTGGGCCGTGTCTGTCCACATTTCCGTCAGAACTCAAGGCAGAAGATATAGGTGGTCATTCCAAGTTTGGCGGGCGGCGGTTGCCGCCCGCCAAACTTACGCCACCACTTGGCCGCTCCGCGGTCAAAAGACCGTGGGGGCCATTCAGACCAAGGGGGCGCCCGCCGGCCCAGCGGGAAAGGTCCTGCAACACAGAAGCCGGTTTGAAGGGGTGCGACGGGTGCAGTTGCACCCGTCACGATTTTCACTCTCTGCTATGCAGAGAGTGAAAATCATGCTGGGGCCCTGTTAGGGGGCCCCTGCACTGCCCATGCCAGTGGCATGGGCAGTGCAGGGGCCCCCAGGGGCCCCACGACACCCGTTCCCGCCATCCTGCCATGGAGGATTCTCCCAGCCGGGGGAAATCCGGTGAGAAATCCGGTGGGAAACCGCCGGACCCGGCTGGGCGACCCCAGCTGTACCGCCGCAGTCGGAATGCCAAATGAAGCACCGCCAGCCTGTTGGCGGTGCTTCCGTGGACATCCACCCTGGCGGTCTATGACCGCTAGGGTTGGAATGAGGGCCATAGTGGTGAAAATGCAAACAGGAGATTAGTGTCCCATTGCAGAGAATGTACCTCCTGAGGCAACCTTAGCATGCAGAAGTCTTAAGAACTATAGGTTCTCAGCAGTAGTAGGCAGAGCTAACCACTAAAGGCCCCACTGGTAAAAGCTGCCTGGTGCAACCTCCAAATGTAGATGCCATTCAAAGGTACACCACTCAAGGCCTGCTTATATCAGCCGCTTTCATGTTTAGGTACATTGTCTGATGGCTGGCCACCAGAAACATCGGCCGCTGATCCAGCCATCTCCAAAGATGCAAGGCACAGAATCCAGGACCCCAAACCCACTTGAAGCAGTACCACACTGTGGTCATGTTGCCCAGGCAGATCTGCACCAGCATCCCTTTCATGGTCGACAGTAAGGCTTTGAGGGCCAACTGGGCTTCATAAAGCTCCAAAACACTGATATGGAGCAGGAGCTCTGCTGGCAACAAGAGGTCTCTGATCTCCACCTCTCCCAGATGACCACCCACCACAGCAATGATGCATCTGTCACAACTATGAAGTCTGGATGAGGAAGAAAGAGTGCACTGTCGCAGGTCAGGTTGATGTCTGTCTGCCACCACAGAGGTCCCTTAAAAAAATTTGCAAACCCAATGGTGAGATGTGACTGATTTCCTTCCAGAGAGGAAATGTCGATCCTGCCATGGATCAGATATGGGTTTCTGTGGCCAGACCTAAGCTGCTTGGTGTGAGAAAGTAGCCTCTTTCTAGCATGGTTACCCCCATTTTTGGCCCCTTTGTCAGTGTGTTTGACTGTGTCACTGTGATCCTGCTAACCAGGACCCCAGTGCTTATGCTCTCTCTCCTCGAAATTTTGTCACTGCATACTGGTAACCATGTATTTCATCCCAAATTGGCATACTGGTAACCATCTATAAGCCCCTAGTATATGGTACTTAGGTACCCAGGGCATTCCAGGGGATACCTATTGGCTGCAGCATTACTTTTGCCACCCATAGGGAGCCCATGCAAAGGCTTCTACAGGACTGCCACTACAGCCTGTGTGAAATGGTGCATGCACCATTTCACAGCCATTTACACTGCACCAGGGGCCAGATGTAGCAACTTTGCAAATTGCGAGTTGCAATTTGCGAGTCCGAGCGACTCGCAAATTGCAACTCGCAATTTGCAATGCAGAACGGTGTCTCAGACACCGTCTGCGAGTCGCTATGGGGTCGCAAAGACCCACCTCATTAATATTAATGAGGTGGGTCGCAAATTGCGGCCCCATAGCGACCATGGGCACTCACGGGTATGGAGGCCTGCTGGGACCAGCAGACCTCCATGTCCGTGACTGCTTTGAAATAAAGCAGTTTTTTTTTTTTCAACTGTAGCCCGTTTTCCTTAAAGGCATTTCTGCATAGCAAACTCCGGTTTGCGACTTGCAAACGGCGATTTTTGCCGTTTGCGAGTCGCAAACTGGTTGCTACATCTGGCCCCAGGTCACTTATAAGTCACCCATATACCAGGCCTTCCAACCCTGAAGGCTGGGTGCAAAGTACCTGTGTGTGAGGGCACCCCTTCACTAGCAGAGGTGCCCCCACGTTGTCCAGGACCCTTTTCCCGGACTTCATAAGTGCGGGATGCCATTTTACACCTGCACTGGACATAGGTCAATACCTATGTCCAGCTTCACAATGATAACTCCGAATAGGGTCATGTAAGGTGTCTAAGATCTCGGAATGATGCCTCGATGTTGATTCTAGCATTGATTGTATAATTCCATGCACTCTGGGGGCTCCACAGTGGACCCCCAGTACTGCAATGCCATCTTTCTGAGATTTTCCAGGCAGCCCTAGCTGCTGACACCTCACAGACAGGTTTCTGCCCTCCTGTTGCTCAAGCAGCTGGAGCCCATGAAAGCAGAACAAAGAATTTCCTTTGGGAGAGGGGTGTTACACCCTCTCCTTTTGGAAATAAGTGTTACAGGCATGGGAGGGGTAGCCTCCCAGAGCCTCTGGAAATGCTTTGAAGGACACCATCAAATGCTTTGATGGTGCCCTCCTTGCATAATCCAGTCTACACCGATTCAGGGACACCCAGTCCCTGCTCTGGCGCAGAACTGGACAAAGGAAAGGGGAGTGACCACTCCCCTGTCCATCACCACCCCAGGGGTGGTGCCCAGAGCTCCTCCAGAGTGTCCCTGGGTTTTGCCATCTTGGATTTCAAGTTGGCAGGGCACTCTGGGAACATCTGAGTGGCCAGTGCCAGCAGGTGACCTCAGAGCCCTCCCCTTTTAGGTGCTTACCTGTATAGCTGACCAATCCCCCTTTCAGGGCTATTTAGGGTCTCTCTCCGGGTGTTTCCTCAGATTCACGTTGCAAGACTCCAGCAGGAATCCTCTGCATCCTTTACTTCACCTTCTACCGATGAAACTGCATCTGGACCCTCCAGGAACTCTACAACTGCAACAAAGAAGCAAAGACGACTTCTACAACATTGTATCTTCAGCTCCTGCCAGCAACTGCAACTGTTTCCAGGTCATGCATCCTCAGAGGATAGCTAGTCTTTAGCCTGCACCAGAAAATCAAAGGAATCTCACTTAACGTGAAGGAGTCACTTCCCTGCTTCAGCAGGCACCCCTTTGCAGCGACGACTGGTGGCTTGGGTCCCCTCTCCTGAAGACGTGCGTGGATCCAGCAACACAGGTGGTGGACTGAAGGTGTTCAGTCCAGTTGTCCAACTTTGGTGGACGTAAGAGCTTGTATCCCCACACAAGATAATACCCCTGTGCACCATGTGTTTTGCAGTTGCCAAGGCTTGTTGGCATCCTTCCATGACGTCCTTCGTGCACCATGCTGCTCCAGCCCCCAGCACTCTTTGCTGCAACACACAGTCTCCTGCGTGGGATCCCTTTGTGTAGTGCTGCGTTGGCCTACTTTTGCACCTTTTTGTCCCCGTGCTGTGGGACTCCTGTGCACGCTGCCTGGTCTTCTGAGGGCTCTCTGAGTTGCGAAGGTCCCCCTCTGCCTCCCCCTTCTGGGTAGAGGCCACCAGGTCCCTCTTGGTCCTGGGCAGCGCCATTTTCCACTAACCGCAAGCTTTGCGTGTGCCAAGGCTTGTTGGCGGAATCCAGCGACGCAAACCAGACTGCAATCATCCATCCGGCGTGGGACATCATCTGCACCAACCAGGAACCTGCATTCATCTTCTTCGGTGCAGTACTGACTGTTCTTCTTCACCGGTGGGTCTTCTTTTGCACCTTTATCCGGGTTAGCAGGGTCTCTTATTCTTCTTGGACTCTTCAGTGCTTCTTGGACTTGGCCCCTTCTTCCACAGGTCTTCAGGTCCAGGAATCCATCGTTGGTATCTTGCAGTCTCTTCTGGTTCTTGAAAAATCTTCTATCATGTGGTCTTGTGTGATCTAGGAAACGTACTGTGATTTACTTCTGCTTTCCTGGACTCTGGGGTGGGATCTATTACTTACCTTTAGTGTTTTCTTACACTCCCAGCGCCTCTCTACACACTACACTTGCCTAGGTGGGAAACCGACGTTCGCATTCCACTATTTTAGTATATGGTTTGTGTTCCCCCAGGCCCATTTCTAACTATTGTGATTTTCACTATTTACACTGTTTTCTAAGTGTTTTTACAGCTATTTATGCATTCTAGTGTATATGCTGTGTATATTACTTACCTCCTAAGGGAGTATAGTCTCTAAGGTATCTTTGGCATTTGTGTCACCAAAATAAAGTACCTTTATTTTTGTAACACTGAGTATTTTCTTTCATGTCTGTGAGTACTGTGTGACTGCAGTGGTATTGCATGAGCTTTGCATGTCTCCTAGTTAAGCCTTCGCTGCTCATTCACACTACCTCTAGAGAGCCTGGCTTCTAGACACTGACTACATTTTACTAATAAGGGATAACTGGATCTGGTATAAAGCGTAAGTACCCAAGGTACCCACTACAAACCAAGCCAGCCTCCTACACTTGCCCAGATGAGTCTTCATTGTCTAAGTGGAAATATCTAGAGAGTCCATCTGCAATGGAGTGGGTACTCTCAGCTCTATGTTCCACTGTAAAGTCCATCCCCTGTAGGGAAATGGACCACCCCAACAATTTAGGGTTTTCACCTTTCATTTGTTTAAGCCATAATAGAGGCTTGTGGTCTGTTTGAACAATGAAGTGAGTTCCAAACAAGTAGGGTCTCAGCTTCTTCAAGGCCCAGACCACAGCAAAGGCATCCTTCTCTATGGCAGAGCAACACTTTTCTCTAGGGGTCAACCTCCTGCTGATAAAAGCAACATGTTGATCCTGACCCTCTGAGTTAAGTTGTGATAACACTGCCCCAACCCCCATTTCAGAAGCATCTGTCTGGACAATAAATTTTTGGAGTATTGTGGGTTTTCTAAGACAGATGCAGTGCACATAGCCTGCTTAAGCCCCTCAAACGCTTTCTGACAGCTGGCTGTCAATAATACCTTTTTAGGCATTTTCTTTGAGCTTTGAGGTGAGGTCATTAAGAGGGGCAACAATGGAGCCATAGTTCCTAATGAACGTCCTGTAATACCCAGTGAGACCTAAGAAGGTCATAACCTGGGTCTGAGTAGTAGGGGGAGTCCAGTCCATAACTGTCTGAATCTTCCCCAATAGTGGTTCAATATGTTCCCCACCTACCAGGAGGCCCAGATAAACAACCTTCCCCTGCCCTATCTGGTACCTTGAAGCCTTGATAGTTAGGCCTGCCTTTTGCAGGGTCTCTTAAACTTTCCATAGGTGGTCATCCCAGGTGGAGCTAAATACAGCAATGTCAACTAAGTGTGCTGCACTAAAAGCTTCCCTGTCTTGGAGCACTGTATTCACCAGCCTCTGGAAAGTGTCAGGTGCATTTTTTAAACCAAAGGGCATAACAGTGAATTAATAATGCCCTCCTATGGTAGGAAATGCGGTTTTTGCTTTAGTATCCTCTGATAACTTGATCTGCCAATACCCTGCAGTCAAATCAAAGGTGCTTAGATACTTGGCAGAAGCCAGTGTATCTATTAGCTCATATGCCCTAGGTTGAGGGTGAGCATCAGTTTTGGTTACAGTATTAAGACCCCTATAGTCCATACAGAACTGAATTTCTCTCTTTCCTTCTTTACTACACGCTTTAGGGTCAAGCACCACTGGGCTGGCGCAGGGGCTATCAGAGGGCTTAATAACTCCAAGGTCTAACATCTTCTGAACTTCTGATTTTATGCAATCTCTGACATGGTCAGGTTGCCTGTAAATTTTACTTTTGATAGGTAAACTGTCCCCAGTATCAACTGAATGTTCACACCAGGTAGTTGTACCAGGTAAGAGGGAAAGGAGGTCAGAAAACTGTCCAAGGAGATTTTTGCAGTCCTCCCTCTGCTCAGCAGTGAGGCAGTCTGCAAGCACCAGTCATTCCACTAAGCCATCAGCTTCAGTGCTGGAAAAGAGGTCAGGGAGAGGGTCACTCTCTTCTTCCTGTCCCTCACCTGTGGGTATGAGCAGGGTTAAGTAAGCCCTGTCATAATAAGGTTTAAGCCAATTGACATGAAGCACCCTAAGGGGGCTTCTGGTAGTGCCCAGGTCCACCAGATAGGCAACCTCACCTTTCTTCTCCACAATGAGATGGGGTCCACCAGATTTGTCCTGGAGTGCTCTTGGGGCCACAGGCTCCAATACCCACACCTTCTGTCCTGGTTGGTATTCTGTCAGGACAGCATTCTGGTCATGCCATTGCTTTTGGAGCTCTTGGCTGGCCTGAAGATTTTTAGTGGCCTTAATCATGTACTCAGCCATTCTAGATATTAGGCCAAGTACATAGTCCACAGTGTCTTGTTTAGGGGGCTTTAAAGGTTGTTCCCAACCCTCCTTCAAGGAGTGACCAAAGAGGAGCTCAAAGGGGCTGTAGCCCACTCCTTTTTGGGGTACTTCCCTGTAGGCGAAAGGAAGGCATGACAAGAGGACATCTCATCTCCTTCTCAGTTTCTCAGAGAGTCCCATGATCATGCCTTTGAGAGTTTTATTAAACCTCTCAACCAATCCATTTGTTTGTGGATGATAAGGGGTGATGAACTTGTAGGTAACACTACACTCCTTCCACATTGCTTTGAGGTATGCAGACATGAAGTTACTACCTCTGTCTGATACAACTTCCTTAGGGAAACCCACCCTGGAAAAGATTCCCAGGAGGGCTTTTGCCACTGCAGGTGCTGTAGTGATCTTTAAGAGGATAGCTTCTAGATACCTTGTTGGCATGGTCCACTACCACAAGAATGAATCTATTGCCAGAAGCTGTTGGAGGGTCAAGGGGACCAACTATGTCAACCCCTGCCCTCTCTAACCACTGGCAGTGGGATTATGGGGGTCTTTGGAGTGCCACCAGTCTTGCCACTGGCTTGGCAGGTGACACAGGAGCGACAAAACTCCTTTATGTCCTCTGACATATGAGGCCAGTGAAAATGGGGAACAAGTCTGTCCCATGTTTTACTTTGCCCCAAATGTCCAGCCAATAGAATGTCATGAGCTGGAGTTAGGAGGAATTCCCTATACTGGAGGGGGATGACCAGTCTCCTGGTGGCACCAGGTTTAGGGTCCCTTGCTTCAGTATAGAGGAGATTATTCTCCCAGTAAACTCTGTGGCTGTCATTGACATCCCCATTCTGCTGTTTGACAGCTTGCTGTCTGAGACCCTCTAGTGTAGGACAGGTTTTCTGTGCCACACTCAGTGTCTCCCTGACAGGCCCCCTTACACCCAAAAGCTCAGCTGTGTCAGCTTCAAGCTCCTCTTGTGTAGGTTCTTCACAGTGAAAAGACTCCTCCTCATCAAAAGGGGAATCATCTGGAGAGGGAGGAATAGTGGACAAGGTTTTGCCCTTTCTACCCCAAGTTTTTGGGAGCACTTGGTCCATTGATCCAGGATCCAAGTTTCCCTGTCCTCTTTGCTTCTTGGCCTGAGCCCTAGTAAGAGCAAATATATGCCCAGGAATGCCCAGCATTGCTGCATGGGCCTCCAACTCCACTTCAGCCGAAGCTGAAGTCTCCAAATCATTTCCTAAGAGACACTCTACAGGTAAGTCAGTGGACACCACAACTTTCTTTGGACCAGTAAACTAACCCCCCCCCCACCCCCACCCCCCAGTTGAGATTCATAACAGCCATGGGGTGGATGACAGTGTTGTTCTGGGCGTCTGTCAGTTGGTACAGATGACCAAGTGGTGTTGCGAGGGCTACCAGTTTTTCTATCACCATAGTGACACTGGCACCTGTGTCCCTGTAGGCCTCAACCTGAACACCATTTATTAGTGGTAGTAGCTTATACTTATCCATGTTAAGGCGACAAGCAACTAAGGTGGCATGGTCAATGCCACCACCAGAGACTAAAACAGCCTCAGTAGTCTCCCTAACTAGACCAACCCCCCCTACATTACCAAAAGTGAGCCCAGCTACACCCTTTGACTGGCTATTTGTAATGTTTTTCCCACCACCACTGCTATTACTAGGGGCACTAGTGGGAGTAGTGGGGGTTGTGGTGGTGGGAGGTTTAGTGTTTCTTTTTGAAAAAGGGGGGTCACTTGCCCAATGACCTTTGGCTTTACAGAGATAACACCCTGGCTTTTTCTGATTGTGTGAAGAGGATTTGGACCCACCATCCCCAGAGGATTTTTGTGGGCCTGATGAAGACTCTGATGATTTTTTATTTTTGTCCCCACCCTTGTCATGAGGCTTACCATCTGTCTTCTTGCTATCTGTGTCACCCCTTGTAGGAGGCTGGACTGGCTTGTAGTGAGTACCAAGGGGTACTTGCACCTTGCACCAGGCCCAGTTATCCCTTATTAGTGTATAGGGTGTCTAGCAGCTTAGGCTGATAGATAATGGTAGCTTAGCAGAGCAGCTTAGGCTGAACTAGGAGACGTGTGAAGCTACTACAGTACCACTTAGTGTCATATGCACAATATCATAAGAAAACACAATACACAGTTATACTAAAAATAAAGGTACTTTATTTTTATGACAATATGCCAAAGTATCTTAGAGTGTACCCCCAGTGAGAGGATAGGAAATATACACAAGATATATATACACAATAGCAAACATATGCAGTATAGTCTTAGAAAACAGTGCAAACAATGTATAGTTACAATAGGATGCAATGGGGAAACATAGGGATAGGGGCAACACAAACCATATACTCCAGAAGTGGAATGCGAACCACGAATGGACCCCAAACCTATGTGACCTTGTAGAGGGTCGCTGGGACTATTAGAAAATAGTGAGAGTTAGCAAAATAACCCTCCCCAAGACCCTGAAAAGTGAGTGCAAAGTGCACCAAAGTTCCCCTAAGGACAAAATAGTCGTGTTAGAGGGAAAATGCAAGGAAAACACAAATCAGCAATGCAACAACGATGGATTCCTGACTGAGGGTACCTGTGGAACAAGGGGACCAAGTCCAAAAGTCACAAGCAACTCGGAGATGGGCAGATGCCCAAGAAATGCCAGCGGTTGGTGCAAAGAAGCTCTTACTAGGCTGAAGAACTGTGAATACTGCCAGAATGACAAGGGCTAGAGACTTCCCCTTTGGAGGATGGATCCCCCACGCCTTGGAGAGTCGTGCAGAAGTGTTTTCCCGCCGGATGGACGCCAACAAGCCTTGCTACATGCAAATCGTGCGTTTGGCGTTTTTGGACGCTGCTGGGGCCCAGGAGGGACCAGGAGGTCGCAAATTGGACCTGCAGAGAGAGGGGACGTCGAGCAAGACAAAGAGCCCTCACTGAAGCAGGTAGCACCCGGAGAAGTGCCAGAAACAGGCACTACGAGGATGCGTGAAACGGTGCTCGCCGAAGTTGCACAAAGGAGTCCCACGTCGCCGGAGACCAACTTAGAAAGTCGTGCAATGCAGGTTAGAGTGCCGTGGACCCAGGCTTGGCTGTGCACGAAGGATTTCCGCCGGAAGTGCACAGGGGCCGGAGTAGCTTGCAAAGTCGCGGTTCCCAGCAATGCAGCCCAGCGAGGTGAGGCAAGGACTTACCTCCACCAAACTTGGGCTGAAGAGTCACTGGACTGTGGGGGTCACTTGGACGGTGTCGCTGGATTCGAGGGACCTCGCTCGTCGTGCTGAGAGGAGACCCAAGGGACCGGTAATGCAGCTTTTTGGTGCCTGCGGTTGCAGGGGGAAGATTCCGTCGACCCACGGGAGATTTCTTCGGAGCTTCTGGTGCAGAGAGGAGGCAGACTACCCCCACAGCATGCACAAGCAGGAAAACAGTCGAGAAGGCGGCAGGATCAGCATTACAGAGTTGCAGTAGTCGTCTTTGCTACTATGTTGCAGGTTTGCAGGCTTCCAGCGCGGTCAGCGGTCGATTCCTTATCAGAAGGTGAAGAGGGAGATGCAGAGGAACTCGGCTGAGCTCATGCATTCGTTATCTAAAGTTTCCCCAGAGACAGAGACCCTAAATAGCCAGAAAAGAGGGTTTGGCTACCCAGGAGAGAGGAAAGGCTACTAACACCTGAAGGAGCCTATCACAAGGAGTCTCTGACGTCACCTGGTGGCACTGGCCACTCAGAGCAGTCCAGTGTGCCAGCAGCACCTCTGTTTCCAAGATGGCAGAGGTCTGGAGCACACTGGAGGAGCTCTGGACACCTCCCAGGGGAGGTGCAGGTCAGGGGAGTGGTCACTCCCCTTTCCTTTGTCCAGTTTCGCGCCAGAGCAGGGGCTAAGGGGTCCCTGAACCGGTGTAGACTGGCTTATGCAGAATTGGGCACATCTGTGCCCAACAAAGCATTTCCAGAGGCTGGGGGAGGCTACTCCTCCCCTGCCTTCACACCATTTTCCAAAGGGAGAGGGTGTCACACCCTCTCTCAGAGGAAGTTCTTTGTTCTGTCATCCTGGGCCAGGCCTGGCTGGACCCCAGGAGGGCAGCTGCCTGTCTGAGGGGTTGGCAGCAGCAGCAGCTGCAGAGAAACCCCAGGAAGGGCAGTCTGGCAGTACCAGGGTCTGTGCTACAGACCACTGGGATCATGGAATTGTACCAATAATGCCAGGATGGCATAGAGGGGGCAATTCCATGATCATAGACATGTTACATGGCCATATTCGGAGTTACCATGGTGAAGCTACATATAGGTAGTGACCTATATGTAGTGCACGCGTGTAATGGTGTCCCCGCACTCACAAAGTTCAGTGAATTGGCTCTGAACAATGTGGGGGCACCTTGGCTAGTGCCAGGGTGCCCTCACACTAAGTAACTTTGCACCTAACCTTTACCAGGTAAAGGTTAGACATATAGGTGACTTATAAGTTACTTAAGTGCAGTGTAAAATGGCTGTGAAATAACGTGGACGTTATTTCACTCAGGCTGCAGTGGCAGGCCTGTGTAAGAATTGTCAGAGCTCCCTATGGGTGGCAAAAGAAATGCTGCAGCCCATGGGGATCTCCTGGAACCCCAATACCCTGGGTACCTCAGTACCATATACTAGGGAATTATAAGGGTGTTCCAGTAAGCCAATGTAAATTGGTAAAAGTGGTCACTAGCCTGTTAGTGACAATTTAGAAAGAAATGAGAGAGCATAACCACTGAGGTTCTGATTAGCAGAGCCTCAGTGAGACAGTTAGTCACTACACAGGTAACACATTCAGGCACACTTATGAGCACTGGGGCCCTGGGTTACCAGGGTCCCAGTGACACATACAACTAAAACAACATATATACAGTGAAAAATGGGGGTAACATGCCAGGCAAGATGGTACTTTCCTACACAACCCCCCCCCAAACGAAGGACAATAAGACTAGCCATTACCTGATGAGTCTTCATTGTCTAAGTGGAAATATCTGGAGAGTCCATCTGCATTGGAGTGGCTACTCCCAGGTCTATGTTCCACTGTATAGTCCATTCCCTGTAGGGATATGGACCACCTCAACAATTTAGGATTTTCACCTTTCATTTGTTTTAGCCAAAGTAGAGGTTTGTGGTCTGTCTGAACAATGAAGTGAGTGCCAAACAGGTATGGCCTCAACTTCTTCAGAGCCCAGACCACAGCAAAGGCCTCCCTCTCAATGGCAGACCAACGCTTTTCTCTAGGGGTCAACCTCCTACTAATAAAAGCAACAGGTTGATCCTGGCCCTCAGAATTAAGTTGTGATAGGACTGCCCCTACTCCTAATTCAGATGCATCAGTTTGGACATAGAATTTTTTAGAGTAACAAGGGCTTTTCAGGACAGGTGCAGAGCACATGGCCTGCTTCAGCTCCTCAAAAGCTTTCTGACAGCTTGCTGTCCATAATACCTTTTTAGGCATTTTCTTGGATGTGAGGTCATTAAGAGGGGCTGCAATGGAGCCATAGTTCTTAATGAACCTCCTGTAATACCCAGTGAGGCCTAGGAAGGCTCTCACCTGAGTCTGAGTGGTAGGGGGAACCCAATCAATAATAGTTTGGATTTTCCCCTGAAGTGGTGCAATCTGTTCCCCACCAACAAGGTGTCCCAGATAAACCACCTTACCCTGCCCTATCTGGCACTTTGAAGCCTTGATAGTGAGGCCTGCCTTTTGCAGGGCCTCCAAAACTTTCCAAAGGTGGACCAGGTGATCATCCCAGCTGGAGCTAAAGACAGCTATATCATCCAAATATGCTGCACTGAAAGCTTCCAGCCCTTGCAGGACTGTGTTCACCAACCTCTGAAAAGTGGCAGGTGCATTTTTCAAACCAAAAGGCATTACAGTAAACTGGTAATGTCCTCCAATGGTAGAAAATGCAGTCTTAGGTTTAGCATCTTCTGACAATTTGATCTGCCAATACCCTGCAGTCAAATCAAAAGTGCTTAGATACTTGGCAGATGCCAGTGTATCTATGAGCTCATCTGCCCTGGGTATAGGGTGAGCATCAGTTTTGGTTACCAAGTTGAGACCTCTATAGTCTACACAAAACCTCATTTCCTTCTTTCCATCTTTAGAATTGGGTTTTGGTACCAGTACCACAGGAGAAGCCCATGGACTGTCAGAGTGCTCAACCACTCCTAGTTCCAACATTTTCTGAACTTCTTGCTTTATGCAGTCCCTGACATGGTCAGGCTGCCTATAGATCTTACTTTTGACAGGTAAACTGTCTCCAGTATCTATAGTGTGCTCACACCAAGAAGTGGTGCCTGGCACAATGGAGAAGAGTTCTGAAAATTGTCCTAGGAGATTTATGCAATTATCTTTCTGCTCAGCAGTAAGACAATCAGCCAAAACTACACCTTCCACAAGAGCATCTTGTTCTGTGGAAGAGAAGAGATCAGGTAGAGGATCACTGTCTTCTTCCTGTCCCTCATCTGTTGCCATGAGCAGGGTGAGATCAGCCCTGTCATAGTAGGGTTTCAGGCGGTTGACATGGAGCACCCTAAGGGGACTCCTGGCAGTGCCTAAGTCAACCAAGTAGGTGACTTCACCCTTCTTTTCAACAATTGTGTGGGGTCCACTCCATTTATCTTGGAGTGCTCTTGGGGCCACAGGCTCCAAGACCCACACTTTCTGCCCTGGTTGGTACTGAACCAAAACAGCCTTCTGCTCATGCCATTGCTTCTGGAGCTCTTGGCTGGCCTGAAGGTTTTTACTGGCCTTTTTCATGTACTCAGCCATCCTTGATCTGAGGCCAAGTACATAATCCACAATATCCTGCTTAGGAGCTTTTAAAGGTTGTTCCCAACCCTCCTTTACAAGTGTGAGTGGACCCCTAACAGGGTGTCCAAAAAGAAGTTCAAAGGGGCTGAAGCCCACTCCTTTCTGGGGTACCTCCCTGTAGGCAAAAAGGAGGCATGGTAGAAGGATATCCCATCTCCTGCGGAGTTTTTCAGGGAGTCCCATAATCATGCCTTTGAGAGTTTTATTAAATCTCTCCACCAGTCCATTTGTTTGTGGATGATAGGGTGTTGTGAACTTGTAAGTTACACCACACTCCTTCCACATGGCCTTTAAGTATGCAGACATGAAATTGCTTCCTCTGTCTGATACTACTTCCTTTGGGAAGCCCACCCTGGAAAATATACCCAGGAGGGCCTTTGCCACTGCAGGAGCTGTAGTGGTCCTTAAAGGAATAGCTTCAGGATATCTTGTGGCATGGTCCACTACCACCAAGATAAACCTATTGCCTGAAGCAGTAGGAGGGTCAAGGGGGCCAACTATGTCAACCCCTACCCTTTCAAAGGGAACCCCAACCACAGGCAGTGGGATAAGGGGTGCCTTTGGAGTGCCACCTGTCTTGCCACTGGCTTGACAGGTTTCACAGGACTTACAAAATTCCTTTGTGTCCTCAGACATCCTAGGCCAATGAAACAATGGTACCAATCTGTCCCAAGTTTTCATTTGACCCAGGTGCCCAGCTAAGGGAATGTCATGTGCCAGTGTTAGGAGGAACTTTCTGTACTCCTGAGGAATCACTAATCTCCTGGCAGCTCCAGGTTTAGGATCCCTATGCTCAGTGTACAAGAGGTTGTCCTCCCAGTAAACTCTGTGAGAGTCACTGACATCCCCATTAGCCTGTTTGACAGCTTGCTGTCTGAGACCCTCTAATGTGGGACAGGTTTGCTGTGCCACACTCAGCTCCTCTCTGGCAGGCCCCCCTTCACCCAAAAGCTCAGCAGTGTCTGCTTCCAGCTCCTCTGGTGTAGGTTCTGCACAGGGAGGGAATTCTTCTTCCTCAGAAGTAGAATCCACTGTAGAGGGAGGGATAGTAGGAAGTGGTTTGCTTCTACTAGCCCTAGCTTTAGGGAGCACTTGGTCCATTGTTCCAGGATCCAAGCTTCCCTGTCCTTTTTGCTTTTTGGCCTGAGCCCTTGTCAAAGCAAAAATATGCCCTGGGATGCCCAGCATTGCTGCATGGGCCTCCAACTCCACATCTGACCAAGCTGATGTCTCCAAATCATTCCCTAATAGACAGTCTACAGGTAAATCTGAAGCTACCACAACTTTCTTTGGACCAGTTACCCCCCCCCAGTTGAGATTTACAACAGCCATGGGGTGGCTTTGTGTTATGTTGTGAGCATCGGTTACTTGGTACTGGTGTCCAAGTATGTGTTGTTCAGGGTGCACCAGTTTCTCAATCACCATTGTGACACTGGCACCTGTGTCCCTGTAGGCCTGGACCTCAACACCATTTATTAGGGTTAGTTGCTTGTACTTCTCCAAGTTATGGGGGCAAGCAACCAAAGTGGCTAAATCAATAGCCCCTTCAGAGACTAAAGTAGCCTCTGTGGTCTCCCTAATCAGACCAACCCCAACTAAATTACCAAAAGTGAGCCCAGCTACTCCCTTGGATTGGCTATTAGTAGGTTTGCTCCCACCACCACTGCTATTAGTAGGGACACTAGGTGTAGCAGTAGGGGTTGTAGTGGTAGGAGCTGTGGTGCCTTTCTTTGGACAACTGGGATCTGTTGTCCAATGGCCTTTTATTTTACATAAATAGCACCATGGTTTCTTTTCCTTGTTCTGATTAAAGGAGGATTTGGACCCACCACCCCCACCAGAGTGTTTTTGTGGGCCTGATGAAGACTCATTTTTAGATTTGTCCCCACCCTTGTCAGAAGACTTACCATCCTTCTTTTTGTTGCCATCTTTGTCACCCCCTGTATGAACTTTTCTGTTCACTCTTGTTCTGACCCATTTGTCTGCCTTCTTTCCCAATTCTTGGGGAGAGGTCAGATCAGAGTCCACCAAGTACTGGTGCAACAAATCAGACACACAATTATTAAGAATATGCTCTCTCAGGATCAAGTTATACAGGCTGTCATAATCAGTAACTTTACTGCCATGTAACCACCCCTCCAAGGCCTTCACTGCCTGGTCAATGAAATCAATCCAGTCTTGTGAAGACTCCTTTTTGGTCTCTCTGAACTTTATCCTGTATTGTTCAGTGGTTAAGCCATAACCATCCAGGAGTGCATTCTTAAGAACTTGGAAATTATTGGCATCATTTTCTTTCACTGTAAGGAGCCTATCCCTACCTTTTCCACTAAATGATAGCCATAGGATAGCAGCCCACTGCTTTTGAGGGACATCCTGTACAGCACAGGCCCTCTCAAGTGCAGCAAACCACTTGTTAATGTCATCCCCCTCCTTATAAGGGGGAACTATCTTGTGCAGATTCCTAGAATCATGCTCTTTTGCAGGATGACTATGGGGAATACTGCTGCTGCCACCATGGGTTTCTAAACCCAACTTCTGTCTTTCCCTCTCTATTTCTAAAGACTGTCTATCCAAATCCAGCTGTTGCTTCTTGAGCTTCAGTCTGGTTTGTTCCACTCTCAATCTATTGAGCTCCCTTTCTAACAATCTGTCATCAGGGTGGGTGGGAGGGACATTTCTAGATACAGAGGTATGATGGGAATGAACAGAAGGAGACCTGTCCCTTACAGAGGGCACCCTAACAGCTTGGCTACCAGCATAATGTGAGAGCACATCATCAGTATGATGTGATTCAACCTCTGTACCAACTATGCTAGACTGTCTAGTAATGGGCAGGCTGAGAAGTTTCTTTCCTGAACCTTTTCCTGGGGGAGTCCCTGGATCAGATTGAGAACCATTAGCTACTTTTTCTACAGATTGGGCACTTATGGCCTTATCCTGTACTCTAAGCATATTAATTAACAGTTCTAAGGAAGGATTCTTCCCTACACTCAAACCTCTCTCTATGCAGAGACTCCTTGCTCCTTTCCAGCTAAGGTGATCATATGCAAGTTTGGACAGTTCAACATTTTTTCCTGTGCCAGACATTTTTTTGAGAGAGTTAAAGTGATAGAAAAAGAGAAAAAAGTTTTCAGAACTTTTTGGAAAGACAGAAAAAACTTTTTAAACTTTTAAGAACTTTTTGAAAGTTTAGAAGTACTTTTCAGCACTTAGAAAAGAGTGAAAAGAGGAAATGCAAAACTTTTTGGCTATGTGTATATACACTGACCTTGTTTTGTATATTTTTCTCTTATGAAAAGTACAATGACAAGAGTGGTAAGTAGTCTCAAGCACTTATCCCACCACTGCACAACCAATGTAGGAGGCTGGACTGGCTTGTAGTGAGTACCAAGGGGTACTTGCACCTTGCACCAGGCCCAGTTATCCCTTATTAGTGTATAGGGTGTCTAGCAGCTTAGGCTGATAGATAATGGTAGCTTAGCAGAGCAGCTTAGGCTGAACTAGGAGACGTGTGAAGCTACTACAGTACCACTTAGTGTCATATGCACAATATCATAAGAAAACACAATACACAGTTATACTAAAAATAAAGGTACTTTATTTTTATGACAATATGCCAAAGTATCTTAGAGTGTACCCCCAGTGAGAGGATAGGAAATATACACAAGATATATATACACAATAGCAAATATATGCAGTATAGTCTTAGAAAACAGTGCAAACAATGTATAGTTACAATAGGATGCAATGGGGAAACATAGGGATAGGGGCAACACAAACCATATACTCCAGAAGTGGAATGCGAACCACGAATGGACCCCAAACCTATGTGACCTTGTAGAGGGTCGCTGGGACTATTAGAAAATAGTGAGAGTTAGCAAAATAACCCTCCCCAAGACCCTGAAAAGTGAGTGCAAAGTGCACCAAAGTTCCCCTAAGGACAAAATAGTCGTGTTAGAGGGAAAATGCAAGGAAAACACAAATCAGCAATGCAACAACGATGGATTCCTGACTGAGGGTACCTGTGGAACAAGGGGACCAAGTCCAAAAGTCACAAGCAACTCGGAGATGGGCAGATGCCCAAGAAATGCCAGCGGTTGGTGCAAAGAAGCTCTTACTAGGCTGAAGAACTGTGAATACTGCCAGAACGACAAGGGCTAGAGACTTCCCCTTTGGAGGATGGATCCCCCACGCCTTGGAGAGTCGTGCAGAAGTGTTTTCCCGCCGGATGGACGCCAACAAGCCTTGCTACACGCAAATCGTGCGTTTGGCGTTTTTGGACGCTGCTGGGGCCCAGGAGGGACCAGGAGGTCGCAAATTGGACCTGCAGAGAGAGGGGACGTCGAGCAAGACAAAGAGCCCTCACTGAAGCAGGTAGCACCCGGAGAAGTGCCAGAAACAGGCACTACGAGGATGCGTGAAACGGTGCTCGCCGAAGTTGCACAAAGGAGTCCCACGTCGCCGGAGACCAACTTAGAAAGTCGTGCAATGCAGGTTAGAGTGCCGTGGACCCAGGCTTGGCTGTGCACGAAGGATTTCCGCCGGAAGTGCACAGGGGCCGGAGTAGCTTGCAAAGTCGTGGTTCCCAGCAATGCAGCCCAGCGAGGTGAGGCAAGGACTTACCTCCACCAAACTTGGGCTGAAGAGTCACTGGACTGTGGGGGTCACTTGGACGGTGTCGCTGGATTCGAGGGACCTCGCTCGTCGTGCTGAGAGGAGACCCAAGGGACCGGTAATGCAGCTTTTTGGTGCCTGCGGTTGCAGGGGGAAGATTCCGTCGACCCACGGGAGATTTCTTCGGAGCTTCTGGTGCAGAGAGGAGGCAGACTACCCCCACAGCATGCACAAGCAGGAAAACAGTCGAGAAGGCGGCAGGATCAGCGTTACAGAGTTGCAGTAGTCGTCTTTGCTACTATGTTGCAGGTTTGCAGGCTTCCAGCGCGGCCAGCGGTCGATTCCTTATCAGAAGGTGAAGAGGGAGATGCAGAGGAACTCGGCTGAGCTCATGCATTCGTTATCTAAAGTTTCCCCAGAGACAGAGACCCTAAATAGCCAGAAAAGAGGGTTTGGCTACCCAGGAGAGAGGAAAGGCTACTAACACCTGAAGGAGCCTATCACAAGGAGTCTCTGACGTCACCTGGTGGCACTGGCCACTCAGAGCAGTCCAGTGTGCCAGCAGCACCTCTGTTTCCAAGATGGCAGAGGTCTGGAGCACACTGGAGGAGCTCTGGACACCTCCCAGGGGAGGTGCAGGTCAGGGGAGTGGTCACTCCCCTTTCCTTTGTCCAGTTTCGCGCCAGAGCAGGGGCTAAGGGGTCCCTGAACCGGTGTAGACTGGCTTATGCAGAATTGGGCACATCTGTGCCCAACAAAGCATTTCCAGAGGCTGGGGGAGGCTACTCCTCCCCTGCCTTCACACCATTTTCCAAAGGGAGAGGGTGTCACACCCTCTCTCAGAGGAAGTTCTTTGTTCTGTCATCCTGGGCCAGGCCTGGCTGGACCCCAGGGGGGCAGCTGCCTGTCTGAGGGGTTGGCAGCAGCAGCAGCTGCAGAGAAACCCCAGGAAGGGCAGTCTGGCAGTACCAGGGTCTGTGCTACAGACCACTGGGATCATGGAATTGTACCAATAATGCCAGGATGGCATAGAGGGGGCAATTCCATGATCATAGACATGTTACATGGCCATATTCGGAGTTACCATGGTGAAGCTACATATAGGTAGTGACCTATATGTAGTGCACGCGTGTAATGGTGTCCCCGCACTCACAAAGTTCAGTGAATTGGCTCTGAACAATGTGGGGGCACCTTGGCTAGTGCCAGGGTGCCCTCACACTAAGTAACTTTGCACCTAACCTTTACCAGGTAAAGGTTAGACATATAGGTGACTTATAAGTTACTTAAGTGCAGTGTAAAATGGCTGTGAAATAACGTGGACGTTATTTCACTCAGGCTGCAGTGGCAGGCCTGTGTAAGAATTGTCAGAGCTCCCTATGGGTGGCAAAAGAAATGCTGCAGCCCATGGGGATCTCCTGGAACCCCAATACCCTGGGTACCTCAGTACCATATACTAGGGAATTATAAGGGTGTTCCAGTAAGCCAATGTAAATTGGTAAAAGTGGTCACTAGCCTGTTAGTGACAATTTAGAAAGAAATGAGAGAGCATAACCACTGAGGTTCTGATTAGCAGAGCCTCAGTGAGACAGTTAGTCACTACACAGGTAACACATTCAGGCACACTTATGAGCACTGGGGCCCTGGGTTACCAGGGTCCCAGTGACACATACAACTAAAACAACATATATACAGTGAAAAATGGGGGTAACATGCCAGGCAAGATGGTACTTTCCTACACCCCTTGTATAAACGTTTCTGCTCACCCTTGTTCTGACCCATTGGTCTGCCTTCTTTCCCAATTCTTGGGGAGAGGTCAGATCTGAGTCCACCAGATACTAATGCAAAAAGTCAGACACACAATTATTCAATATATCCTCACTCAGAATCAAGTTGTATAGGCTTTCATAGTCAGTCACCTTACTGCCATTTAACCAACCTTCTAGGGCCTTCACTGAACAATCTATAACATCTGTAAAATCCTGTGATGACTCCTTTCTGGTCTATCTGAACTTTATCTTGTATTGTTCAGTGGTTAAGCCCAAACCATCTAAGAGTTCACTTTTGAGTAGATGTAGTTATCTGCAGCATCCTCCCTGACAATAAGGAGTCTGTATCTCCCCTTGCCAGTGAAAGGTAGCCACATGATAGCAGCCAACTGAACTTGAGGAACCCACTGAACTTTACAGGCCCTCTCAAGTGCAGCAAACCACTTGTTGACGTTACCACCATCCTTGTAAGGAGGGACAACTTTGTGCAGATTCCTAGAATCAAATAAAGATTCCCTAACATTTGTATTCCTAAAACTGCTGCTGCCACCATGGGGAACGAACCCCAAACCCTGCCTCTCTTTCTCCACAGCCAGGGATTCCCTGTCTAAGGCCAACCCCTACTGCATTAGCTTGAGCCTGGCCTCCTCTAACCTCAGCTTTCTGAGTTCCCTATCTAGGGTCTGGTTCTCACGGTTAGAATTATATGAAGCCTCTGAAACAGAGGTAAGATGAGAGTGTGCAGAGGCAAATCTATCTCTAACAGGGGCCACTCTTGTGACCTGGCCTCTAGGGGTAAAGGGAGCCCTACTTGGGTGTAAACCCTTCCCACTACCAGTTATACTAGGGGGCTTGTTGACAGATAGGTCTGTAGAAGGACCCTCCCCAGGATTGTCATCATGCTCCTCTGAGCCTTTCTGGTTGGAGTTATCCTCTACCTCTTCCCCTGTCTGATCTGGACCAGTGCTGAGTCCCTGGTCATCTTGGAGGAGAAGATTTAAGAGGAACTCCTTATGGGGGTTCTTCCAAATCCCTAAACTTCTTTCAATACAGAGACCCCCTCAAACTTTTAAAGTTTATATTCTCATATGTTGTTTTCACAACTCTAGGGGTAGCATCTACAGAAGACATATTGAAAGAAAAACGTTTTGGGAAAGTGAGTAAAAAGGTAGTAGAATAACAGATCTAACTTTTTAGTGAAAAGAATAACACTTTTCAGAACTTTGAAAAACTTTTGCAAAGTTAAACAGAACTTTTAAGAAAGTTAGAAAATTGTTTCTAGGTATATATTATATATGCTCTAAGTATTGGAGCAAGCTTTTCTTGTGGAAAGCACAGGCAAAAAAGTGGTAAAGCAATTGCAAGTACTTATCCCACCGCTGCACCACCAATGTGGGAGGCTGGCCTGGTTTGTAGTGGGTATCTTGGATACTTACACCTTACATCAGGTCCAGTTAACACTTGTTAGTGAATGTAGTAGTGTTCTAGCAGCTTAGGCTGATTAAGGTAGCTATAGCAGAGCAGCTTAGGCTGAACTAGGAGACATGCAAAGCTCATGCAATACCACTTATAGTTACACAGTACTTATACACAAGTAAAGACAATACTCAGTGTTACCAAAAATAAAGGTATTTATTTGGGTGACACAGTACCAAAAATCTCTTAGAGACAATACTCCTTCTAGAGGTAAGTATTATACACAATATATACACTAGACACCAAAATTAGACAAGTAACTAGTCATAGAACAATGCAAACAGTAGGAAATCCTATAGAATGCAATGGGAGAAAATAGGTGTAGAACCAACACAAACCATATTCTAAGAAAGTGGAATGTGAGTCGAGAATTCCCCCCTAGACAAGTGTAGTGTGTGCAGAATCGCTGGGAGAGTAAGAATACAGTAAAGATAAGTAAAGTATCCCACCCAGAGCCCAGAAAAGAAGGAGTAAAGTACTGCAAGTTTCCTTAGGACACACTACACCTCGTTTTTGAGATTTTGCAGCAGCCAACCAAGTCTGCAAAGAACAACTGCTGGATTATTGGACCTGAAGACCTGCAAAGGAAGGGGACAAAGTCCAGAAGTCGAAAGAAGTTCCAGGAAGGACAGGAGCCCCTGCCAACCCAAGAGAAGGTGCAAAAGAAGAGTCCCTGGTTAGTAGAAGACTGCAGAAATGAACCCTAGGAAGATGCCAGCGGGTTCCTGCGTGATGCAAAAGATGTCCCACGGCGTGAAGATCAATGCAGACCAGATTTCATGGTGGAAGGTACCAACAAGCCATGGCTACGGCAAAAGTGTGTTTTTCATCAAAATGGCTCTGGGTGGACCCAGGAGGGACCTTGGGGCCTCAACTCTGTGTGAGGAGGAAGAGGGGCTCCCAGCACTTTAGAGAGTCCTCAGGATGCTAGCCAGCACCCCCACAAGCTGCAGGATCCGAGTTCAAAGGAGGTGCAAAACGCAGTTGATGCAGCACTACATAAGCAGGTCCCACGCCGTCGGAGAACAACTCAGCGAGTTGAGCGACGCAGGGTGGAGTGCTGAGGACCTGGGCCAGGCTGTGCACAAAGGAATTTTGCAAAGAGTGCACAGAGGCCTCAGGAGGCGAAGAAACAGTACACAGGGGTACCATCGTTCTCGGGGAAGGCAAGGTCTTACCTCCTCCAAATTGCGTCAGCAGGACCTCAGGACAGTCTATGTCGATGACGTCCACCCTCTGTGTCCTTAGGTGCATGCTCGTCGTTGTGAGAGGAGTCTCAGGGTACCGGTCGTCTTGGAAGGTGCCTGCTTGGAGCAGAGGAGTAACTCTGTCACTCCACATGAGATTTCATCTGTTCTTCTGGTGTAGGATGAAGACAGGGAGTCCCCAGAGCGTGAACACCATGGAAACTGTTGCAGTTGCTGACTTGGAGCTGAGGTTTGCTGAAGAAAGTGTCTCTTGTAGACACATTGCTGCAGTTACAGCATTTCTTGGAGCAAGCTGTGGTTGATCCGAGGTCTGAAGTTGTTACAGAGCAGTCCTGAAGGAAACTTGCAAGCAGAATCTGAGGAGAACCCACAGTAGGGACCCTAAATAGCCCTGAGAGAGTGACTGGCTACCTTATCAGCTAAGGACATAGCAGGAGGGGTCTCTGACGTCACCTGCTGGCACTGGCCACTCAGAGGCCTCCAGAGAGCCCCCACACCTTGCAAAGCAAGATGGCTGAAGTCTGGGACACACTGGAGGAGCTCTGGGCACCACCCCTAGGATGGTGATGGACATGGGAGTGATCACTCCCCATTCCTTTGTCCAGTTTCGCACCTGAGCAGGGGAGAAAGGGTCCCTGAACCAGTGTAGACTGGTTTATGCAAGGAGGGTACCATCTGTGCCCTTCAAAGCATTTCAGAGGCTGGGGGAGGCTACCCCTCCCCAGCCTGTAACACCTATTTCCAAAGGGAGAGGGTGTAACACGCTTCTCTCAGAGGAAAAGCTTTGTTCTGCTTTCCTGGGACTGGGCTGCCCAGACCCCAGGAGGGCAGAACCCTGTCTGTGAGGTGGCAGCAGCTGTATCTGCAATGCAAGCCTCAGAGAGCTGGTTTGGCAGTACTGGGGGTCCATGGTGGAGCCCCCAGGATGCATGGAATTGGATCCCCAATACCAGATTTGGAATTGGGGGACAATTCCATGATCTTAGACACCTTACATGGCCACATTCGGAGTTACCATTGTGAAGCTACATAGAGGTATTGACCTATATGTAGTGCACGTGTGTAATGGCGTCCATGCACTCACAAAGTCCAGGGAAATGGCCCTGAACTATGCGGGGGCTACTTTGCTAGTGCAAGGGTACCCTCACACTTAGTAACTTTGCACCTAACCTTCAGCAAGTGAAGGATAGACATATAGGTGACTTATAAGTTACTTAACTGCAGTGAAAATGGCTGTGAAATAGTGTGTGCACTGTTTCACAGAGGCTGCAGTGGCAGTCCAGTGAACGGTTTTGTCTGAGCTCCTAATTGGTAGCAAAGGAAATGCTGCAGCCCATAAGGGTCTCCTGGAACCCCAATGCCCTGGGTACCTAGGTACCATATACTAGGGACTTATAAGGGGGGTCCAGTGTGCTAATTGAAATTGGTAAATTAAGTCACTAGCCTATAGTGAGCAATTTAAAAGTAGAGAGAGCATAAGCACTGAGGTTCTGGTTAGCAGAGCCTCAGTGACACAGTTAAGCTCTACTGACAACACACACATTAGGCCACAAACTATGAGCACTTGGGTCCTGACCAGCAGGATCCCAGTGAGACAGACAAAAACATACTGACATACAGGTAAAAATGGGGCTAACATGCCAAGAAAGATGGAACATTCCTACAATCAGAGGATTAAGAACGCTGGCTGAACGCTCCTTCAATAAAGTTTATTTTATGTATAATTGAATAAAATCAAAAGGGCTTGACTAAGTGTGGGAGGCTAGCCTGGTGTGTGGTGGGTACCTATAGTACTTACACCTTATACCAGGTTCAGTTATCCCTTATTAGTGTAGTGTAGTCAGTGTCTAGAAGCCAGGCTGCTATGTATGAGCAGGCAAGCCTTATCTAGGAGACATGAAACTCATGCAGTACCACTGTAGTCACACTTTGTACTTACACACATGAAAGAAAACACTCAGTGTTACAAAAATAAAGGTACTTTATTTTGTTGACACAAATACCAAAAATACCATAGACGCTATACTCCCTTAGGAAGTAAATAATACACAATTTATATACACTAGTACACAGAAACAGGCGTAAAAAAAAAGTTAGAAAACAGTGCAATTACTGAAAATCACAATAGAGAGAAATAGCCCTGGGGGAGACAAACCATACACTAAAAAAAGTGGAACGCGAAAGAAGGTCCCCCACCTAGGTAAGTGGAGTGTATAGAGGGGAGCTGAGAGTACTAGGAAAGCCAAAAGGTAAGCACCACAACCCACTCCAGCAACCAAGAAAGCTGGAGTAAATCACTGTAAATTTCCCAGAACACCCACTTAGAAGAAACAAACAATAATGCAAAACCTAGAAGAGACTGCAAGACACTGACCGTGGATTCCTGGACAAGAGGACCTGTGGAAGAAGGGAACCAAGTCCAAGAAGCACAGCAGAGTCCAGGAGGGACAAGAGCCCCTACCCACCAGACTGAAGGTGCAAGAGGTAAGTCAACTGTGAAGAAGGAGAGCCAGAAGACAAAGTTGAGTTCCTGGAGGATGCAGGTGATGCCCCACGCCGGTGGGAGGATTTCAGTCGGGTCTGCATCTTCGGATTCTATCAACAAGCCTTGGCACCTGCAAAACTTGCGGTTAGCTGAAGGTGGAGCTGCCGGGGACCAGGAAGGACCCAGTGGACTCTAAGCAGGAGCAGGGGCATCAGAGGGGCCCTCAGCAACACAGAGAGCCCACAGAAGCCCAGGCAGCCCCCAGAGGAGTCCCACAGGACGGGGACACGAAAGTCGAGGAAGAAGCCCATGCAGCACTACGAAAAAGACTCCCATGCCGCCCGAGAACCACTCAGGGAGCTATGCGTCGCAGGATGGAGTGCTGAGGGCTGGAGCTTCAAGATGCCTGAAGATCTTGTGGAAAAGATGCCAACAAGCCTTGGCAGTTGCAAAGGACACCGTGCACGTGGGTACTGTCCTAGGTGGTCAGGCAAAGGCTACCTCCACCCAAGTTGGAAGCTAGAAGAGAGGACCGTCGGGACGACTTCAGAACACCACCCATGATGCAGGATCCACGCAGCTCAGCAGGAGAGGGGATCCATGCAGCTGGTCATCGTTGCAGTTGGTGCCTGCAGAAGCATGGGAGTGACTCCTTCACTCCAAGGGAGATTCCTTCTTTCTTTTGATGCAGGCTGAAGACGGGCTGTCCTCAGAGGATACACAACAGGGGAAATGTTGCAGTTGCTGGAAGGAGCCGTGCATACAATGTTGCAGGAGGCGTCTTGCTTCTTTGTTGCAGCTTGTCGGGTCCTAGAGCGCCCAGGTGCAGTTTCTTCAGTCAGAAGTCGAACTGGAGGTTGCAGAGGAATCCTACTGGAGTCTTGAATCCGAATCTGAGAAACCACCCAAGAGAGAGACCCTAAATTGCCCTGAAAGGCGAACTGGTCAACTAGCTGGGTGACACCTATGAGGAGGGGACTCTGACATCACCTGCTGGCACTGGCCACTCAGATGCTCCCAGAGTTCCCTGCCAACCTTGAATCCAAGATGGCAAAACCCAGAGACCCTCTGGAGGAGCTCTGAGCACCACCTCTGGGGGTCCCTGAACTGGTGTAGACTGGTTTAAGCAAGGAGGGCACAAGATGTATCTCCTATTTCCGAAGGGAGAGGGTGTAATACACCTCTCCCAAAGGAAATCCTTTGTTCTGGCTTCCTGGGCTTGAGCTTCTCAAGCAGCAGGAGGGCAGAAACCTGTCTGGGATGTGGCAGCAGCTTGGGCTGCCTGGAAACCCTCAGAAGGCTGTAATGGCAATACTGGGGGTCCTTTAAGGAGGCCCCAGAGTACATGGAATCATATAACCAATGCTTGCAAAAGCCCTGGGGTATGATTCCAACATGTTTGATACCAAACATGCCTATGTTCGGAGTTACCATTGTATAGCTGGACATAGGTATTGACCTTTGTCCAGTATATGTGTAAAATGGCATACCCGCACTCACGAAGTCTGGGAAAATGGGCCTGGAGTTCATGGAGGTACCTCTGCTAGTGCAGGGGTGCCCTCACACACAGCTACTCTGCACCCTGCCCTCTGGGCTAGAAGGCCTGCCACAGGGGTGACTTATAGGTGACCTGGTCCAGTGAAAAGTGGCAGTGAAAGGGTGCTTGCACCTTTTCACGCACGCTGCAATGACAGTCCTGCAGAACCCCTTGCTTGGGCTCTCTATGGGTAGCAAAATATATGCTGCAGCCCATAGGGATCCCCTGGAACCCAAATGCCCTGGGTACCTAGGTACCATATGTTAGGGACTTCTAATGGGGCACCAGTGTGCCAATTGTGGGATGAAATACAGAGTTTTGGGAGAGACAGCATAATCACTGGGGCCTTGATTAGCAGGATCCCAGTGAACACAGTCAAACACACTGACATCAGGCAGAAAAAGGGGTAACCATCGCAAGAAAGAGGGCACTTTCCTACACTAATGGCAGACTTAACTAGGAGTTCTAACCACATATATATCCATGGCACTAGCAAGATATCACTACCCCATTTTGAGGGTCCGCTTGAGCTGCAGACTACCTCATCCTTTTCCCCTGTTACTTTGTCCCCTCAGTATTGAACTCTCTTTGGTATATATCAGGATAGATGACTAAATAAAGTGCATTCAGTTTGGTAGATTTTTCCAACTTTGCAGACACATCATACACATTAATTTCATTATTCCATACTCAACTATTGTGCTTGTAATGGGTCGCTGCTTTCAACACTAATCTGACCAAATCACAAGTGCAGACAACAATGCTATTGTTGGAGAAACCGGAACACCCAAGGCTATCATTTGAGAAGGCAGTCTTCCTGAACTCCTAGCTCCCTTTTTCCTGGACAAATATCTGGGACAGCATATCACCATGAAAGCGGCAGACCTGTACAGAGCCAACTATCCAAACTCCCTTGCATTGTAGTGTAGCCATTTTTAATATAGCTTCATGCACGTTAGTTTAACATACTAGGCCACAGTGCACTTTGACCTAGATACATTTTATTCTGCCTCGCACTGTTATTTTACAATAACCAGTTTTACGGTCTTATTTTAATTTCCTTCTATCACACTGTTTAGCTTAGTTCAGCACTGTGTTCTCAAACAATGCATTCTTGATCGCACTGTGCTTCAGTCAAGGCTACACTCTGGTACATTGCCGGTAAACGTGGTAGAAGTTTAGTCTCTAGTATTCGTGGAAAATACACATCCTTACGTAGGGACATTTTCTTAGAACATCTGCGTGTTAGTTATAAAAACACTTTCTAGTCCTAGTACACGTCAGAGGGAGATTCCGAACAGGAACCCACAACTAGATGCTGACTGCCCCGTTGCAGATGCTGATGCAGATTTCAGGTTTTTGCTCAGGTATGAGGGTTGATGTCCTCCCGGGGGAACCTGAAAGGCAGGCTTAGAGCTTCACATGCTGTGCTCAGAATATAACTGGGAAGTACTAAGATGTCATGCGCTAGGCTGCCCAATTGTCTCTTCCCTTTGGGAGAGATGGGGCACTGCTAGTTAGCCGGAGCAAAATCTAGATTTAGATTGACAAGGGTCCTTCACCGTGGGTCAGACTTAGTCACCCACACCGCGAACGATCTTGCCGCTCAAAATCCAGTAGTCTCATTAGGATAATGAGAGCCTATGCGCAATGGTGCCGCCAACGTTTGGTCAGGCTCTAATTTTCGGGTCCACCGGTATATCTCGGTCTCATATAATATAATGACCACTCAGTTCCGTATACGGAGACGTCCGTGGTACTGAGGATTTCCACCACCACCACAGGTAACACTATTTACAGCGGGTGGTTGTTCAAGCTTGAACCTTAAAAGGAAAATAGACCCTGTCTTGGTGTGCCTTCTCTGAACCTGTAGAGCTGTTATAATGGCAAAACCCCAGGCTGTACAAATAGCTCTTAATATGAGACAACCACTTACGACACATTTATTAGCACATGGACTTACAGCACAGGGCAGTCCAGTCACATTTGTGGTGGACGCTCACGCAGCTTACAGAACAGAGCTGTTCTATTCTTGGGTCACATTTCCAGCAGTTGATGGGAACAAAAATACATTCCATACATATACAGTTGCGAACGCGCCTGGGCAGTACAGGGCGTACGCATACTTAGAGATACCTCTATCTTATCAAGAACATAATAATTGGCTTGATGGCGCCCTACCCCATACCATATTACCAGTAAGGTTAGGCCCACTAAGTAATGAAGGTCCTACCTGGCCTTTATTGGCCACATATACACCTCATCCTGCGGTTGTGAACATGGCGGTAGGTGAGGTTCGACGCTTATATACTAAATTAACAGCAATATATAGACGATTAGTACACTTTGTGATGCAGACACTAAATACAAACCCAGCGCGTGCTGCTCCAGCACAACCACATGCAGTAACACCAGGTATAAATCCGTTGACTCTACACTCTATTATATGTAAAGTCCCAGCGAAACGAGAGGAGACTCCGTTTTGGCTGGCACAAAAAATTAATACGCTGGAGGCGGTATTTCCCCATACGGGACCTCAGGACAAACATAGAATATTAACTATGTGTTTACCCTTTGGGATGGTTCACACAATGGAACATTGTAATACATGGGCCACGGTATTTGCCGCGCTCTATACAACGGCACACTGTACACCGACACTAGCAAACCTACCGGAAGTGCTGAAACAAATACAAGACAAATACGGGGCTGCCCCGGCCTTAGATTTAGGAATGCAACTGATGGGCAATTTTGCCACGGTTTCTTCAATAATCCTAAGCAATCTTAAAGGGGAAGCAGTTGCACTTGCAGTGCGCATGCGTCTTCGCGACGTTCCGCAACAAGATCAGGAGCGGGAACTGCCTAAAATAATAGCGGAAACATATTCCAGTATCGGTCGAGATAGCCTGGGGCTAGACCACAAAAACCTCAATTTCAGGGAAAAATTAATAAAGACGATACAAAACAAGAACCTGAGGGTAATAAGAAGCGCTGGGAGAAAAAACAACAAACACCTAAAAAAGAAAGGGGGGAATCTCGACGTACGGAGACCCCACAGAATAGGTATAATTTCAGAAATAGAGAGAATGTAAAAACGCCTGATAGATATCAATATACTGATACACGCCAATCTCGTTCCTTTCAGGACTCATCGGAAAAGAGAAATGAGAGAGGTGGGCGATCAGAGCGGAGAACAGAGTATGTGAAACCGAGACAGGAACCACAACGCTCTTCGGAGGTTTCTGTCAAGAAGGAAGAGAAACCGGTACAACAAAAACAACAGTTTAAAAAGAAAAAAGTGGCAGAGGTCTCAGTTAGACATGCCACTCAGGAAGAGGGTTCTCTTGAAGAACAAGAATTGAGCTTTAGCACTGCTAGACAGCGCGGCAGAGGTCACAATAGTTCGCCGGAATCTTCTAGAGCATCTGGAGGTGAAAGCAACTGATGACTTCATGCAGGTAGAAACAGCAGATATGCGTGTCTCCGAACCCGATAGGGTGTATAGAGTAACTCTACAATTGGAAGGAGACATTGAACGCACCATACACGCAATCTTTTGGGACCGTGTAGTTAAAATATATGACATTTTGTTGGCCGAACAAAATTGGCCGCCTGATTTTGTCCGCACCTGCCTAGCTGGGGAGGAGGTTTTAAACCTTCCTTCTCGCCCCTTGATCCAGAGGAACTCGCTGAGTCCTATTCTATAGAATGGGCTCTCGCACAGGCACCTGCGTTATATAGAAATCACGTACAGTGGGACAGGGATTCTCCATACCATGTAATTCCCATTAAAGGTGAACCTCAGCCACAACCGCAATATCCCATTAAACATGAAGCCAGGGCACCGGCGAGAGAAATACTCACACTATTAGAATACCAGGGGGTGATTGAACCCTGGGTCTCACCGATGAATAATCCCTTATTTCCTGTAGCTAAACCGGACCATTCATACAGAATAGTCTTAGACTACAGACATTTGAACGGACATACACGTACATATGCTATACAAAACTCGCATAGCACTGCATTAATGAGTAACATTGTGCGAAAAAAAAAAAATGACTTTGGATATCTCGAATGGATTCTTCTGCCAGAATATAGCACCTGAAAGCAGAGATTTAACAAGCTTTAGCGCGCTAGGCTCCCAGAAAAAATCTGTTGTTTGCCTCAGGGGTATAAGAACAGCCCAGGACTGTTTGCAGCTCGTGTGACTGCTATTTTACACGACTTGGACCCTGAAGCGTTATCATATGTGGATGATATATGTCTTACAGATGACGAGCTACTACAGCATTTAAGACGGGTAGCCCGCATTGTTGTAGGGTTTGCCGAACTCGGCTACAAATTTAATTTAAAAAAATAAAAAATTGCCTTCCTCAGCGTCCTGTTCCTGGGATATGAGCTGTCAAATGAAGGGAAGAGCCTAGCGCCACAATTCTTAGAAAAGTGTTCACAATTGCAACTACCCAATACTATTAAGAAACTCCAATCATTGTTGGGCTTTCTGAATTTTGGCAGAACATAAATTCCGGATTATGCTACACGCATAAAACCTTTATATGAATTAATACGTCCTGATTTTTCAAGCAAATTCTGGACAACTGAACATACACATACTCTTCGAGAGTTACAAGCAGATATGCTAGCAGCGAAACATCTACACACACGGGACAATAAGACAAATTTGGTAATGAGGGTGATAGCTGGGGCCATTGGGTTTACTTATGTCACATTTAATGAAGGTGAGACAGTCCCAATAGCATACAAATCACATTTGTATTCCGCTGCTGAACAACGATTTGCACCCACAGAGAAAATTCTCACTGCTGTACAGATGGCTGTTATTAAAGAGAGACCTCTGGCCCAGGGAAAACGCATTATTGTAATTTCTCCTATTCTGGCCCTTGAGGCTGTTACAAAAGCTTGCGTCCCGCACGCAAAAGCACTCCACCCAAGATGGATACAAAGGGCCACGTCTTTAACAGCCACTGATGTAGACTACATTTTTGACCCAAAGTTACAAACTCAGGAATTTCTACAATATGAAGTTGAATATCCAGTTCCTGCTGACACATTGCCTATTGATCAATATCAGGCAGTCATGTACACCGATGGCTCTGCACAGCCAGCGATTGGAACGAAACATCAATATTCTGCTGCATGTGCGGTTGTGAGTGGCTATATGGAGGGGGAGAAATTGTGTCCCCAACATACCTATACAAAGACCTTAGGGGATTGTACAGCACAATTGGCTGAGCTAAAAGCTCTACTAATTGCATTAGAACATACAGATCCGACACAGTTCACACTGATTGTTTGTGATTCTTATTATTGCGTCCAGTCTTTTAATGAATATCTGCATTACTGGCACTAGAATGGGTTCAGAGATTCGAAAGGCAACACCATCAAACACAGAATACTGTGGGGGAAGGTAGAAGACCTGAAAGAGACGCTACCCAAAGTCCACGTTGTACACACACTTGGACACCAGCGCGTTGGAATACACGTTGCTGGAAATACTTTGGCTGCTGAAGCCGCAAAGTCGGCAATGGCGGTTGCCACTGTAGCTGCAGTGACTCGGTCGAGTTCCAAACCAGACACAGACATTATGGCTGCCAAAAAAGCTACGGTTGATAGCCCGCCTTATCCTAAAGAATTTCCTAATAAATACCAATACTTGATGGGAAGTATGCTGAACGCTGAAGTTAAAATTCCAACCGTAGGCGTATGCGACATCCCCAATAAAGATGTAAGACCACAATTGATTAAAGCAGCGCATGAGGGAGTGGCATCTGCACATGCTGGCGTGGCAGCTACAATTTCGCTATTGCAGGCCTGTTATTGGTGGCCTGGTCTCTATAAAGAGACTAAGCAGTATGTCCTTTGTTGTGACATCTGTCAACAAATTAAAGTTTCAACAGCTAAGCACCCGCCGCAGACACCCCTCTTAATATCAAACAGACCATTACAATGTGTGTACCTGGATCATTGCGGTCCACTAACATCGGATAGTGCATACAAATATATACTAGTCGCTGTTGATTCTTGCTCCAGATTTGTGTGGGTGTGGCCACAACGCTCGGCTGACGCTCGGACTGTTATTAAAGATTTGCGAGTCTTTGTCGGTACATATGCAGTTGCGGCATTCCATTGAGACCAGGGCCCTGTTTTTGCCTCAAGGGCATTCAGGGACACCATGGCTTCATTGGGGGTCCAACTCCAGTACTCGTCTCCATTTCATCCAGAGGGAAATTCTGTTGTGGAGCAATTAAACCGCGATTTAAAGCAATCCTTAACAGCCACAGTCTTAGGTACGGGTCGTAGTTGGCTAACCCACCTGTATGGAGTTCAAAGAGCAATAAATAACCTGCCTAGAAGGTCCCTGGGGGGTCGTACTTCATATGAATGCCTGATCAGAACACAAATGTTTGTTCCGGATCTTGATGGTCCTGGTGTGGAGGCGACAGAAACACCTTTTGACATAAATGATCGTGTCACTGTTTTACAGGAATTACAGCAGTTCCGTGAAGATAACTCTTCTAAAAGTGCTGCCTCCACAGGAATTAAGGATGTGCCAGTAACGCCTACCGGTTGGATTCCCAGGGTTGGGGATCTTGTGCGGGAAAAGGTCACAGTGAAAAAAGAATTTGGCCTTCTTATCGTGCACTGGTCCCTGTGTTATGGATACACGGAACCAGAACTGTTATTCTACCCCCGTTGCCAGGTGCCAAAGAAAATCGCTTTGTTTCTATTGACAATGCCAAGTTACAACATGTGGCCGATTCTAAACAGCCGACCAAGAGGAACCTCCTGTAGTTCCCGAATCCCTCTCACTACTGGAGAAGAAGTTCTGCTTCAAGTTGTTTATACCAACACTGTTGACTCTCCGAGCGTGGGGAGGGTGGATGATGATCTTGCATTATTTCCACTAACAACGACCAACTTAGAAATATTTGATCAAGAAACTATGACTACAAATGTGACGGATGGTGCTGTCTACAGTGTACCACTGTGGTAAACACCAACTCCTCCATTGACTACGGCAAAGCCTTTTGCACAAACTGCCTCTGGTTACTTTGCCGACAACAAAGATGGTCTATCGGACTCGTTTGCCTCTTCGACTGCTGACCTGTCAGGTCCACGTAAACTGATAAATTGGCTTAAAGATACATATTTATTTTTCCTTGGAACTATCTGTGGCTTTTATTGACTGTCCTAGCATTTTTTCTTTGGATTGGGTTTGTCATTACCTTTTTTCTGTTGATACATGGTCATTTTCTTCCCGAGAGATCAGCGGTTGAACAGGTGGAGGAGGTATTGAAACCACATTTTTCATAACATAAGGTTCGAAGAGACTTGTCCTTTGTGAACATTTCTGCAGTGCCAATTCCAGATGGGATTGTGTGGCATAAAGTAATGTTTGATATATACGGTCCCACTGAAATAATTCAAATACCGTATGTGCTAAAGTTATCAATGAATGATATAGTCATACCGGGCATTGTATCTGAATGATTCGGTTGTGAAAACAGTTGACTTAATGATGACAGAATTGCAATATTATACTGTCTATGAAAATGAGGATGTTTACCAGTTTAAAGACAATTATGGTGACATGTGTTGCTATAATTATTATGGGCACCACTTCATATTAAAGCGAGCAGTCCAAAAACGATATTTGACTATACGCAATGGGAACATTGCCCAACTCTCCTGCAGGGGAGTTCAAAAACTTATTTGGAAAAGTTTGCGTATTTTTCTGGGCATCATCAAAAAAATGCAGAGTCATATTATTTTAAGATAACTCTGACTAGGGATAAACAAATGTTGTTGACCAACACTAAATTTATATATTCGGACTCCTTTGTTTCCCGGTTATCAATTGAAGGTTATGAATATTGGTCAAAAAATTATGATTTGAAAAGTGTTTGGGGAACAAAAAATTGGCAAACCAAGGGTAGAGAAACATTGTTTAGAGCATGTCTCATTCCCGTTCAAATGATTTTTTAATGAAACAGTACAACAGACCAGTTGTTTAGGCTTAGCTACAATCAGAGAATTAAACATACCCAGCATACCTGCCCCTGCAAAATTTTATAACTGGCAAAAGTACACGAATGCAACTTTTAGTGAGCTTAATCAATGGGTCCAGAATGGCACATTTAACACTTCACTGACACGTCCAGGCGGGTGGTTATTGTGGCCAATAGATACCAATGGGTGTCATCAGCGTTTTGTCACCTCCTCGGTGGGTTTCCGAACGAGTAGGTCAGACCCTAGCTATATATCACCAGAACATGCTGAAATAATTACAACATATAGTGTAGGAAAATTGTGCCAGCAATGGCTAAAGTCATCTTCGCTAGATGCAGTTAAGACACATCTCACTCTCCTGTCTAACAACAATGACTTACAAGATTTTTTGTCAGGCCCGAAGATACCATGTAGGAAGCGTTTCTTGCATGAAGTATACAATGAAATATGGAAACTTTCCCAACAAGAGGCTGCAGCCCGGTTACAGCAGATAGATCAGGAAAATCTGAAAAAAGCATTAGCTGTTGTGGATAATGGAATTCACACCTTGTCCGACCCAATACATACAATTAACAACATTGCTTCTTCTGCTATAGACATTATACGATCTGATATGTCTTCTTTATATCATGGACAGAGTCAGACCAGGTCCATTATGCAGTTGGGTTGGACGCTTCAGACATTGAAGGCGGGTCGCGTTCCGTGGCAGCACATCAGTGCCAGGGAAATATTTTTTTCCTTTAATTTGACGCGACAACAACTAATGGCTAAGAAGGAGGCGACTTATGTTATGTTCAACATTGAAAAGTTAGAAAGATTGCCTTTTACCGTGGCCGAGATTCCCTCAACAGAGTGGTTGATACACGGGGTTGTTAATCTGCCTATTTCTACATTACAATTCACTTCTTGTTTGAAACATGTTCCGGTAGGCAGATATGAAAAGTTGGGAGATAGTTACATCCATGAGCTGTGGAAGCTTCCCTTCTCGTACAAATGCCTCAATGGCATGAAAGAGGTCTTTCTTAGCGGTAGTGAATGTGAGACTTCAGTCAGCCATTCGATGATTTGTAAGCAGCTGTCCTTGCATGGGGCGTGTAATGCCTCGGTTGCGAACTTGGCTTGCTATCTGAAGGGAGTTCCTATCCCCTTGATTAAATGCACGTTCCAGGTGCTTTCAAACAGCAGCTACATCCTCCTCAATAGTGAAGACTGTTGTGGCATGCGGGCCGGAATAGTTTACGTTGTTTCGGTCACTAAGGTCGTTACTTGCTGCGGGAACGTGTTCTTTCCCCCCACTAAAATTAGGGAGGTAGCAGATATTTGGCCTCACATTGCTACTTCCAAGGTGAATTTTGACAAGTTAAGCAGACTGAAGGCTTTATTGTTTCAGAAGCATGTGGCCCTTACATCTGCACGTGAGCCCTACGCACTTCAGGTGGCAAGGTCATCGGCGGAAATACAGTCCCTGTTAAATACAAACTTTCCGAGACACTTTGGTGAACTTGTGGGACGTATATTTAATGCACCCAGCTCGGCTGGATTAGCACATTTTTTCAAAGCTGTAGGTATTGGTTTCATTCACACCTTCTCTTCCATATTCGGTTTAATACCTTCGGCTATTCATTCAATTTTCAGAAGCATTTTTGGGGGATTTCAGATAACTTTGGCTTTATTAGCCGGCATTTTGCTGTTGCTGTTGTTTTTCCACAATGGCTGCCCTGCTGCAACAAGGAAGTATGTGGGCGCTCCCATCAGCGCAGCTGTTTCGTGAACGCATGATGCAGCAGTTTGGAGCAACACTCCTGGAACTGGTCTCTGTCATTCAGACCATTTTGGATTGTGTGCAGCCCGTGTTTCGGTGCCGTTGGTGCTTTTTTGAACATGCACTTGATGTTTGTCTCTCACAGCAACGCCCCCCAGTGGTTGATGCTGATCTGTTGATGTTCTCGATGAGGGTCCATTACCAGACATGCGCGCTATGGCTGCGTTTGCTTAGAGAAGCTGATTACGAGATACCCTTCCTGGAGGAAGTTGATATTAACTCGTTCGTAGGCACTGCACAGGATGTCGCCTTGGTTGACACTGGGGCTCTGGAACACACCTGCTCCTTGATAGTCTTTGGCGTGGATTTTTCGGTTTTGTCATCTGCCGAGGTGGAGAATCTCCTGCTTTCCATGACCGATGCTTGATTTGGACTTATTCTAAATTGACATTATTATTTGAATTTGGCATTTGGCCGCATGCTCATTTTTAAATTGAAAATTACTATGCTTGTGTGTCCTCTTAACTTGTTGAAATTGAATAGGGTTTTACTTATATTTTAGCTTAGGGCATTTTAGCTGCGGCTTAAACCACTTTCTACCGACAAGGGGAGGGTGTAGTCTAGCCATTTTTAGTATAGCTTCATGCACATTAGTTTAACGTACTAGGCCACTGTGCACTTTGCCCTGGATACATTTTATTCAGCCTCGCACTGTTATTTTACAATAACCAGTTTTACGGACTTGTTTTAATTTCCTTCTATCACATTGTTTAGCTTAGTTCAGCACTGTGTTCTCAAACAATGCATTCTTGATCGCCCTGTGCTTCAGTCAAGGCTACACTCTGGTACATTGCCGGTAAACGTGTGTAGGAGGCTGGACTGGCTTGTAGTGAGTACCTAGGGGTACTTGCACCTTGCACCAGGCCCAGTTATCCCTTATTAGTGTATAGGGTGTCTAGCAGCTTAGGCTGATAGATAATGGTAGCTTAGCAGAGCAGCTTAGGCTGAACTAGGAGACGTGTGAAGCTACTACAGTACCACTTAGTGTCATATGCACAATATCATAAGAAAACACAATACACAGTTATACTAAAAATAAAGGTACTTTATTTTTATGACAATATGCCAAAGTATCTCAGAGTGTACCCTCAGTGAGAGGATAGGAAATATACACAAGATATATATACACAATACCAGAAATATGCAGTATAGTCTTAGAAAACAGTGCAAACAATGTATAGTTACAATAGGATGCAATGGGGACACATAGGGATAGGGGCAACACAAACCATATACTCCAAAAGTGGAATGCGAACCACGAATGGACCCCAAACCTATGTGACCTTGTAGAGGGTCGCTGGGACTATTAGAAAATAGTGAGGGTTAGAAAAATAGCCCACCCCAAGACCCTGAAAAGTGAGTGCAAAGTGCACTAAAGTTCCCCAAAGGACAAAGAAGTCGTGATAGGGGAATAAGGCAGGAAAGACACAAACCAACAATGCAACAACGCTGGATTTCCAATCTGGGGTACCTGTGGAACAAGGGGACCAAGTCCAAAAGTCACAAGCAAGTCGGAGATGGGCAGATGCCCAGGAAATGCCAGCTGCGGGTGCAAAGAAGCTTCTACTGGACAGAAGAAGCTGCGGTTTCTGCAGGAACGCAAAGGGCTAGAGACTTCCCCTTTGGAGGACGGATCCCTCTCGCCTTGTAGAGTCGTGCAGAAGTGTTTTCCCGCCGAAAGATTGCCAACAAGCCTTGCTAGCTGCAAATCGTGCGGTTAGCGTTTTTGGATGCTGCTGTGGCCCAGGAGGGACCAGGAGGTCGTAAATTGGACCAGGAGGTAGAGGGGACGTCGAGCAAGACAAAGAGCCCTCTTAGCAGCAGGTAGCACCCGGAGAAGTGCCAGAAACAGGCATTACGAGGATGCGTGAAACAGTGCTCACCCGAAGTCGCACAAAGGAGTCCCACGTCGCCGGAGACTGACTTAGAAAGTCGTGCAATGCAGGTTAGAGTGCCGTGGACCCAGGCTTGGCTGTGCACAAAGGATTTCCGCCGGAAGTGCACAGGGGCCGGAGTAGCTGCAAAAGTCGCGGTTCCCACCAATGTAGTCTAGCGAGGTGAGGCAAGGACTTACCTCCACCAAACTTGGACTGAAGAGTCACTGGACTGTGGGAGTCACTTGGACAGAGTTGCTGGATTCGAGGGACCTCGCTCGTCGTGCTGAGAGGAGACCCAAGGGACCGGTAATGCAGCTTTTTGGTGCCTGCGGTTGCAGGGGGAAGATTCCGTCGACCCACGGGAGATTTCTTCGGAGCTTCTAGTGCAGAGGGGAGGCAGACTACCCCCACAGCATGCACCACCAGGAAAACAGTCGAGAAGGCGGCAGGATCAGCGTTACAGAGTTGCAGTAGTCGTCTTTGCTACTATGTTGCAGGTTTGCAGGCTTCCAGAGCGGTCAGCAGTCGATTCCTTGGCAGAAGGTGAAGAGAGAGATGCAGAGGAACTCGGATGAGCTCTTGCATTCGTTATCTAAAGTTTCCCCAGAGACAGAGACCCTAAATAGCCAGAAAAGAGGGTCTGGCTACCTAGGAGAGAGGATAGGCTACTAACACCTGAAGGAGCCTATCAGAAGGAGTCTCTGACGTCACCTGGTGGCACTGGCCACTCAGAGCAGTCCAGTGTGCCAGCAGCACCTCTGTTTCCAAGATGGCAGAGGTCTGGAGCACACTGGAGGAGCTCTGGACACCTCCCATGGGAGGTACAGGTCAGGGGAGTGGTCACTCCCCTTTCCTTTGTCCAGTTTTGCACCAGAGCAGGGCTAAGGGGTCCCCTCAGGGATGTGGAATTCCTATCGCCCGACGCCCGGGACATCTTGTTTGGGGTCAAGGGCAACAAGTTTTTATGTTTACTTTGTCCTTGGGACAAGTAGGCCCAATCCTCTGCAGCACAAACCCCTTTGGCTGCTTGTTTACAGAGAGTGGAACTCTCTGCAGTTGAGGTAATGTGTTTCCAAAAGATAATGCTGTTCGAACTTGTATTTATGGTTCATTATTTGAAAGCCTTCATTATTAGGGTGAGTGCTGTAAATAAATGTTTTAAGGTCACACTTCACTACTGACGTTGGTTCCAGTACAAAAAAAAAAAAAGAAAAACCTGTATACACAGGTTTGAAAAGTTTAGGCTATGAGGCTAAGTATAATGCTCCCAGAATGCTCTCTGATTAGATGCAAATTAAGTGTCATTTAGTAAAATGTTTTGATACATGCTAGTATTTCCCAAAAATATTTCTAATGGAAAATGAGTGTAACCATTTTCAACACGATTATGGGAAGCATGAAAATAAACAAACCCTGACAAAGCCAACTGATCTGACATATTTTTATAAGTCTTTTAGTTTCATCAATGCCTGTCTTGTTTTGACATGGCTTTTGTAACACTTTATTGTTGTGGGAGCTACCAGGCCCTCAACATTGTAACAAACACTGGCAAAAAAAAAAAAAAAAAAACATTTTTGAACTCTAAAAGCACACGTTGCCACCAGTGGTATAACACAGGCCCCGCAGCCGCCCTCCAGAGGGCCCCTTCAGCACAGCACCTGCCCTGAGTGAGTCTGGAGAGGGGGCTCCTCCATGTTCTTTGCAAAGGGGCACCCTCCAGTTTCGTTACGTCACTGTTGCCACTGTAGTTCCTGACACTGAACAAGACTACTTTTGTGTGCCAATATGCTCCTTGTGGAAGAGCAGAATGCGATCACTCACAGTAAAGCCAGCCGAAAGAGAGAGAAATAGAAGTTTAATAAAAACAAAATGTCTTTGTTAACACCAGACCTAATTAGGGACCAACACCCACATGTAGGTAGCTTTTTGCATGTCGCAAACAGCGACTTTCGCTGTTTGCGACGTGCAAAAAGCACATTGCGATGCACAAACCCAGTTTTGCAACTCGGTAACCTGGTTACAGAATCGCAAAACGGGTTTGCGACTCGCAATTAGGAAGGGGTGTTCCTTTCCTAATTGCGACTCGCAGTGCAATGTAGGATTGTTTTGCGAACGCGGGCGCAAACCAATCGCAGTTTGCACCCATTTCAAATGGGTGCTAACACTTTCACAAAAGGGAAGGGGTCCCTATGGGACCCCTTCCCCATTGTGAATGTCACTGTAAACATTTTTTCAGAGCAGGCAGTGTTCCTGTGGACCACTGCCTGCTCTGAAAAAATTAAACGAAAACGGTTCATTTTTCGTTTTTGTAATGCATCTCGTTTTCCTTTAAGGAAAACGGGCTGCAATACAAAAAAAAAAAAAACTGCTTTATTGAAAAGCAGTCACAAACATGGTGGTCTGCTGTCTCCAGCAGGCCACCATCCCTGTGAGGGCCGCCATTCGCAAGGGGGTCGCAAATTGTGACCCACCTCATGATTATTCATGAGGTGGGCATTTGCGAAGCTCTTGCGAATCACAGATGGTGTCAGGGACACCATCCTACATTCAGATTTGCGACTCGCAATTTGCGGGTCGCAAATCTGAACCTACATACATGTGGCCCCAAATTCCTAAAGAAAGTCACAAAAGTGCACCCATGGTATATGTCGTACCTCTATAAAATATTTGTGAACTGTATTTTAGCATGGGTAAATACGCATGTGTAGATTTGCTCATGTGAAAATCTATTGAGCATTTGCAAGTTCATGTTCCCTCCAGCCACTTTCTTCCCAACCCTGGAAGAAGTTCTAATTCTGCCATTGTCAGGAGTAAATGTCCAACCTTTCTTATTATGGGAAAATATTAGAGAGAAGCTGGTGAAAATCTTTAAAACATGCAGGTTAGTAGGTTTGCAGACTCAAAGGCATTCCAGCCCTGGAACTATTGCTTACTGCTTCCTCCAGCCCCAGTATGCAGATCTGCAGAAAGGTGGCAAAATAAGGAAATTGCTACAGTAGGGATTGAAACTGCAAGTATTCAAGCCCTACTATGGTAGTAGCCCTGGCATAATCAGAGAGGCTATTATCAGAGCTCTTAAATAATGAGATTGCTGCCATAATTTGCCGCCACACTACATGGCACCGAAGGGACAAGTAGATCTTTTTACAGGACAAGTAGATTTAAGAAGCAACCTGTCCCCTGGACAAGTAGATATTTTAAAAAATTCCACACCCCTGCCCCTGAACCGGTGTAGACTGGCTTATGCAGAATTGGGCACATCTGTGCCCAACAAAGCATTTCCAGAGGCTGGGGGAGGCTACTCCTCCCCTGCCTTCACACCATTTTCCAAAGGGAGAGGGTGTAACACCCTCTCTCAGAGGAAGTCCTTTGTTCTGCCATCCTGGACCAGGCCTGGCTGGACCCCAGGAGGGCAGCTGCCTGTCTGAGGGGTTGGCAGCAGCAGCAGCTGCAGTGAAACCCCAGGAAGGGCAGTTTGGCAGTACCAGGGTCTGTGCTACAGACCATTGGGATCATGGGATTGTGCCAACTATGCCAGGATGGTATAGAGGGGGCAATTCCATGATCATAGACATGTTACATGGCTATATTCGGAGTTACCATTGTGAAGCTACATATAGGTAGTGACCTATATGTAGTGCACGCGTGTAATGGTGTCCCCGCACTCACAAAGTCCGGGGAATTGGCCCTGAACAATATGGGGGCACCTTGGCTAGTGCCAGGGTGCCCTCACACTAAGTAACTTTGCACCTAACCTTTACCAGGTAAAGGATAGACATATAGGTGACTTATAAGTTACTTAAGTGCAGTGTAAAATGGCTGTGAAATAACGTGGACGTTATTTCACTCAGGCTGCAGTGGCAGGCCTGTGTAAGAATTGTCAGAGCTCCCTATGGGTGGCAAAAGAAATTCTGCAGCCCATAGGGATCTCCTGGAACCCCAATACCCTGGGTACCTCAGTACCATATACTAGGGAATTATAAGGGTGTTCCAGTAAGCCAATGTAAATTGGTAAAATTTGTCACTAGCCTGTTAGTGACAATTTTGAAAGAAATGAGAGAGCATAACCACTGAGGTTCTGGTTAGCAGAGCCTCAGTGAGACAGTTAGGCACCACACAGAGAACACATACATATAGGCCACAAACTTATGAGCACTGGGGTCCTGGCTAGCAGGGTCCCAGTGACACATAACAAGCATACTGAAAACATAGGGTTTTCACTATGAGCACTGGGCCCTGGCTGGCAGGATCCCAGTGAGACAGTGAAAACACCCTGACATACACTCACAAACAAGCCAAAAGTGGGGGTAACAAGGCTAGAAAGAGGCTACTTTCTCACAACGTGGTAGAAGTTCTAGTTCTATTCGTAGAAAATACACATCCTTACGTAGGGACATTTTCTTAGAACATCGGCGTGTTAGTTATAAAAACACTTTCTAGTCCTAGTACACATCAGAGGGAGATTCCGACCAGGAACCTACAACTAGATGCTGACTGCCCCGTTGCAGATGCTGATGCAGATTACAGGCCTTTGCTTAGGTATGAGGGTTGATGTCCTCCCGGGCGAACCTGAAAGGCAGGCATAGAGCTTCACATGCTGTGCTCAGAATATAACTTAGAGAGAACATAATCTAGTTGCACTATGATAGCCTTATTCTTGTGCTTCACTCTCATCGTTACTATTTTAATCCTACTGTGTTGTGTAGTTCTGGTTATTGCAGCTCACGCTTTGCTATCTAAAATGCAGTCGTTTTATTAAACCACTCTTTAAAACTTAAAATGCCTTTGTCATTTCTATGTAAGACCGTACTGTGTATAAGAGAACCGGTTGTGACCTGAGTGACCACGACTTCCCTGTGAAGTACTAAGATGTCATGCGCTCGGCTGCCCAATTGTCTCTTCCCTTTGGGAGAGATGAGGCACTGCTAGTTAGCCGGAGCAAAACCCGGATTTAGAGTGACAAGGGTCCTTCACCGTGGGTCAGACTTAGTCCCCCACACCGCGAACGATCTTGCCGCTCAAAATCCAGTAGTCTCATTAGGATAATGAGAGCTTACGTGACAGCATCTCTCTATGAAGACTTCCAGAGATAGTCACCTCTCTTCCTCTCAAGAATAGGTAGAATAAATACCATTAAAATGAATGTACGACATAAAAGCCTCTAACGTTTCCAAGACTCCCCATTATTGTGCACAAGGTTCTTCACAACGCTTAAAGAACTGATTCTGAAAATCATACATCAAGGTAACAGACGTAAACTGGTCTAGCAGGCCATGTTCAAGCATACCTCAACAAAGGGTTTGCTTTTGCAGATTTCCCTACAATACGGCAGTACAATATCAGGCCCTCTGGAATTGGTCCCACAGGGATACCAACAAACATGTCTGCCAAAACATGATACTTATGGAATGCTACCCCAAGCAATTGCCAGTGGTTAGGCCTATTTCAAGCTTTCTTCTTATCACCTTTGTGTGTCTAATGTAACACCCTAAGCGGCCAATGTATGCCCAGTCATGGGTCCCGTGCTCACTGTGCCACTGGAATCAAGCTATAGCTGACTGACGAGCCTCAATCAGGGCAAAACTGATTTGGGTTGCATGTGTTCTGGTTCGGGGGGAGCTATCCAAGCAGTTCAAGCTCAACTGTTCCTATTCGAGCATGGTCAAAAATGATTTGCATATGGCAGTGTCCAAACTGAAGTGGCATGGTAGGTAAAAGAATGACATTTGGAATACTACCTTGAGCAATTGCCAGTGGTTAGCCTTATTCCTCCCGTCATCTTATGTGTGTTTGATGTAAAGCCTTAAGTGACCAAGGTTGTGCCCATACATTTGTGTGTGCTTCATATGTTCTGTCACAACGATAATCCCAAGGTTTACCACTTCACATCAGGCATGGACATAATGGCATAAAAGACAAGTGGTATTTTCCATGCAAGAGTGAAGCTGCTGGAAAAAACTTTGCAACCCAAGGAGTTGAACATTTTTGGATCACCTGTCCAGGGGAGCCATAAAGAATTTGTTGAAGACGTCTGGAACAATAGATTCTCCAATGACTGACAGGTGAGAGGACAAAAAGTGCTGGTCACATGGGACAGGCCTATGGGGTCTGGCAAGCGGCCCCTGGGCTGCCTGGCGTGTAAAGGGTTTCTCCTACGCAGCTATTATAGGGTGTCTGAGAGCCTCATGAAGTGAAAGTAAGGACTTTGCATAACATTTGGAGGACTGCAATGTAATTACATCAGAATATTGGACTTCCTTTCAGCAGAAGGCAAAGTCAGTTCCACTGCCAATAATGTCTTCAGACCGACAGTTGTAAAAGATGCAACCTCCTGCAAAACAGGGGTACCAAATGCCTCCTTCTGCTGAAGTATCAAGTGTAGGAAAGTACCATCTTGCCTGGCATGTTACCCCCATACTTCACTGTATATATGTTGTTTTAGTGTATGTGTCACTGGGACCCTGCCAGCCAGGGCCCCAGTGCTCATAAGTCTGCCCTGTATGTGTTCCCTGGGTGATGACTAACTGTCTCACTGAGGCTCTGCTAACCAGAACCTCAGTGGTTATGCTCTCTCTGCTTTCTAAATTGTCACTAATAGGGTAGTGACCAATTTCACCTATTCACATTGGCATACTGGAACACCCTTATAATTCCCTAGTATTTGGTACTGAGGTACCCAGGGTATTGGGGTTCCAAGAGATCCCTATGGGCTGCAGCATTTCTTTTGCCACCCATAGGGAGCTCTGACAATTCTTACACAGGCCTGCCACTGCAGCCTGAGTGAAATAACGTCCACATTATTTCACAGCCATTTACCACTGCACTTAAGTAACTTATAAGTCACCTATATGTCTAACCTTCACCTGGTGAAGGTTGGGTGCAAAGTTACTTAGTGTGTGGGCACCCTGGCACTAGCCAAGGTGCCCCCATATCGTTCAGGGCAAATTCCCCAGACTTTGTGAGTGCGGGGACTCCATTTCATGTGTGCACTATACATAGGTCACTACCTATGTATAGCGTCACAATGGTAACTCCAAACATGGCATGTAACATGTCTAAGATCATGGAATTTTCATTTGGGAGACAATTCCATGATCCCCCAGGTCTCTAGCACAGAACCCGGGTACTGCCAAACTGCCTTTCCCGGGGTTTCACTGCAGCTGCTGCCAAGCCCTCAGACAGGTTTCTGCCCTCCTGGGGTCCAGCCAGGCCTGGCCCAGGAAGGCAGAACAAAGGACTTCCTCAGAGAGAGGGTGTTACACCCTCTCCCTTTGGAAATAGGTGTCAGGACTGGGGAGGAGTAGCCTCCCCCAGCCTCTGGAAATGCTTTGATGGGCACAGATGGTGCCCATCTCTGCATAAGCCAGTCTACACCGGTTCAGGGATCCCCCAGCCCTGCTCTGGCGCGAAACTGGACAAAGGAAAGGGGAGTGACCACTCCCCTGACCTGCACCTCCCAGGGGAGGTGCCCAGAGCTCCTCCAGCGTGCCCCAGACCTCTGCCATCTTGGATTCAGAGGTGTGCTGGCACACTGGACTGCTCTGAGTGGCCAGGGCCAGCAGGTGATGTCAGAGACTCCTTCTGATAGGCTCTTACCTTTCTTACTATCCTATCCTCCTTCCTAGGTAGCCAAACCTCATTTTCTGGCTATTTAGGGTCTCTGCTTTGGGGAATTCTTCAGATACCAAATGCAAGAGCTCACCAGAGTTCCTCTGCATCTCCCTCTTCACCTTCTGCCAAAGGATCGACCGCTGACTGCTCAGGACGCCTGCAAAACCGCAACAAAGTAGCAAAGACGACTACTGCAACCTTGTATCGCTTCATCCTGCCGGCTTTCCCCCCTGTTTCCTGGTGGTGCATGCTCTGGGGGTAGCCTGCCTCCTTCTTGCACCAGGAGCTCTGAAGAAATCTCCTGTGGGTCGACGGAATCTTCCCCCTGCAACCGCAGGCAACAAAAGACTGCATCACCGGTCCTCTGGGTCCCCTCTCAGCACGACGAGCGTGGTCCCTGGAACTCAGCAACTCTGTCCACGTGACTCCCACAGTCCAGTGACTCTTCAGTCCAAGTTTGGTGGAGGTAAGTCCTTGCCTCCCCACGCTAGACTGCATTGCTGGGTACTGCGTGATTTGCAGCTGTTCCGGCTCCTGTGCACTCTTCCAGGATTTCCATTGTGCACAACCAAGCCTGGGTCCCCGACATTCTAGCCTGCAGTGCACAACCTTCTGAGTTGTCCTCCGGCGTCGTGGGACTCCCTTTCCTGACTTCGGGTGGACTCCGGTTCACTCCTCTTCTAAGTACCTGTTCCGGTACTTCTGCGGGTGCTGCCTGCTTCTGTGAGGGCTCCCTGACTTGCTGGGCGCCCCCTCTGTCTCCTCATCCAAGTGGCGACATCCTGGTCCCTCATGGGCCACAGCAGCATCCAAAAACACTAACTGCGATCCTTGCAGCTAGCAAGGCTTGTTTGCGGTCTTTCTGGGTGGGAACACTCTGCAAGCTTCTTCACGACATGGGACATCCATCCTCCAAAGGGGAAGTTCCTAGTCCTCTTCGTTCTTGCAAAACACCAAGCTTCTTCCATCCGGTGGCAGCTCCTTTGCACCCTCAGCTGGCATTTCCTGGGCATCTGCCCACTCTCGACATTGTCGCGACTCTTGGACTTGGTCCCCTTGTTTCACAGGTACTCAGGTCCGGAAATCCACTGTTGTTGCTTTGCTGGTGTTGGTTTTCCTTGCAGAATCCCCCTATCACGACTTCTGTGCTCTCTGGGGGTTGTAGGTGCACTTTACACCTACCTTACAGGGTCTTGGGGTGGGCTATTTTTCTAACCCTCACTGCTTTCTTACAGCCCCAGCGACCCTCTACAAGCTCACATAGGTTTGGGGTCCATTCGTGGTTCACATTCCACTTTTGGAGTATATGGTTTGTGTTGCCCCTATACCTAAGTGCTCTTATTGTAATCTATTGTAACTTTACACTGCTTGCATTACTTCCTTTTGCTATTACTGCATACTTTTTTGTATTGTGTACATATATCTTGTGTATATTTGGCATCCTCATACTGAGGGTACTCACTGAGATACTTTTGGCATATTGCCATAAAAATAAAGTACCTTTATTTTTAGTATATCTATGTAATGTGTTTTCTTATGATATTGTGCATATGACACCAGTGGTATAGTAGGAGCTTTGCATGTCTCCTAGTTCAGCCTAAGCTGCTCTGCTATAGCTACCTTCTATCAGCCTAAGCTGCTAGAAACACCTCTTCTACACTAATAAGGGATAACTGGACCTGGTACAGAGTGTAAGTATCCCTTGGTACCTACTACAAGCCAGGCCAGCCTCCTACATCAAGGCACTGGCATTTCATAACTACGAGTACATTCTGGTATCAGTATTTAAAGGTGGTAGAAGATGATTAACTTCTCATTAATCAACCTCTATGTGGTCAAAGTCCTTATCATCCATAACCAAGCCATTTGAGTTTGAACAAACACCTCCAAGTGGGCAAACCTTGGGGAGGTGCTCCCAAAATGGTTCATTGCTAAAATGTGTCTTCACCTTCTCTTTCAACACATGGTTGACACTCTCCTCTAGTGACTCCTTGATCAGCACAGAGCCATTATCAACTTTGAAAGTAGCTCTGAAGAAGGGCCCAAACAAACAAGGTAATTCACACTGGCTGTTTTTGGCTCAACACAGGGTGTCGGGACCAGAGTCCATGGAGGCGTGGTCTCAGCTACCATCTGAGTATGAGCCGCCAGAGTTGCCAAGTTCACAATAACAGACCCCACCTTGGAGTGTACCCCAAATAGTTGCAAAGCTATCCTGAAAAGATCAAATATCACTAGCAGAAAGGGCTCAAGCTTCACAGGGTCATCTGAAGGACCTGTGTGTCTCCAATCTCATATTGTGAGAAGATTTCCCCAGAGAACATTCACTTGAAGATGACTGACCTTTGGGAGAAAGAGTCTCAGTGGGAGCCACCGTGCGGGTCTTACTCAAAAATAAGTTTGCCTCCTGCTCCTTAATGTCCTGAAAACAGACAACACAAACAGACAACATGGTTGTTCAAGAGGGACATCTTCCTGCGGCACCATCTGCACAACTTAAGCTTGAGGTCTTTTGAGAAGACATATGAGCAAGATGCTGTTAAAAGGCTAAGTAATCTGTTGGTGAAACATGGTCAGAGTTGGATTGTGTTCATGAGACTGGAAAACAGGCGCTGACTCTGGTGTGCCAGTAGGCTCACCCCAGTTTGATAGTGAGAAGACACTTCCACACCCTAGGTGGAATCAAATCTGGAGGTGTGGCTGGAGCCGCAGGGTCCCATCTGGAGGTGCTGGAGTGTTAGTGCAGAGGAATAAGTATTCCAGAACAACCTGAAGCCTGAAAGGACTATTCATAAGGTGAAGAATATGCTGGAAAATGTATCCATGAGAACCAATGTTCTCACTGACAAGTTGTTAAGTTTACAGAACAAAAAAACCTGACATAGCCATTTGATCTGGATACAATGACTCTGGTGTAATTTGGTGTGCCATCAACCAACTCCCTCAAATTTGGAGATATGTCACTTACAGGGTACAGCATTTCTGATGGTGCAGGTAGTATCATTTAAACTACCAAGATTTTCAAAGCACATAAAATAATATGAAGGTCCTAAGAAGTCGCAAGTTACTCTATGAAAGATACCAATGCTGGGGAACTGTAATTACAGGTAAGTATCATGTTCTCCTTCTTCAGCACATGACTTTCAGATTCACATGCTTGAATTACAAATCCCAAAGCAGTTGGCACCAAGGGTAGCAAGAAGGGGTTTACCTTAACAGAGAATGCTTAGCACCACATATCAATTTTTCTGCATTCTTTGACCCGGGCAGGATACCATGGCATACCTTAAGGTTTGCATAAACACTCATGCTGCTTAGATGCGGAAATACCTATGTTGTGTTTTTCAGCTCTTGCAGCAGAAAATAGCCAGGACACCTAAAATACTCACCACTGGCCTTCAGCCTGGACAGCTCCTGGTGCTAAATGTTCTGCATATACTGCATTTTCTTGCACTGTGTCCATCTCAAGAATGTAGTGCGTAGACCATCAACTTAAATCTTTCTGCCCCAGAGGCCTCACAGGGTTTGAAAGACCTGCATGTCTTTGAAGGTGTGTCTGCCATCTAAAAAATAAGATTTACCCATGCTTAAACACCCAACCTAAAGAGAAAAAAATAACTTACACTCCACAGAAGGAGTAAGAATCTGTGATACCATAGGAGGTATCGGAAAAAAACGTTTAATATGTACACCTCTGGAAACAGGGCTGAGAGGGTTCCCACCCATTCACCACACGTGAGGTAGATCAATTTGAGCCTCTGGCATACACTGGAGATCTGTGAAGAGGCTCTCTGCCTCCGCGCCTCAATGGCTAGACGTCAGGTGATAAATTGAGGTAGACATGCTGCTATAGTCTATAGACCATGGGGGTCATTCCGACCCCGGCGGGCGGCGGAAGCCGCCAGAAGACCGTACCGCGGTCAAATGACCGTGGCGGTCATTCTGACTTTCCCGCTGGGCCGGCGGGCGACCGCCAGAAGGCCGCCCGCCGGCCCAGCGGGAAAGCCCCTTCAACAATGAAGCCGGCTCCGAATGGAGCCGGCGGAGTTGAACGGGCGCGAAGGGTGCAGTGGCACCTGTCGCGATTTTCAATGTCTGCTAGGCAGACACTGAAAATCATTATGGGACCCTGTTAGGGGGTCCCACGACACCCATTCCCGCCATCCTGTTCCTGGCGGTTTTTACCGCCAGGACCAGGATGGCGGGAAGGGGGTCGGAATCCCAATGGCAGCGCTGCTTGGAGCGCCGCCTTGGAGGATTCTCTGGGGCAGGGGAAAACCGGCGGGAAACCGCCTGTTCCCCTTTTCTGACCGCGGCTTTACCGCCGCAGTCAGAATTGCCCCTGAAGCACCACCAGCCTATTGGCGGTGCTTCCTCCGTCCCCGGCCCTGGCGGTCCATGACCGCCAGGGTCGGAATGACCCCCTATGTGTCAAAGTTGGTTGAGCGTATTTATACGCTGCTTTGTTAATACTTATTACCAGGATTTCCTAGACTGACATTGGGAATAATTCAAAAATAAGAATCTATGAAATATCTAGTGATGGAGAACTGTAGTTGCCTTACATGGATCTTGCTGAAAGACAGAGGAATAATGATTCTCTGAAAAAAAGACCTCTGGGCCGAAGGTGAATAGAAGTCCCTGATGGGAGGATGGTTACTGATTTCTCTGGTATTTGAGTCATACACAGGGAAATTACCAGCACTAGTTCGAGTTTGAAATTTGATGGCATCCTTGGTGAGCTGGTGAGAGTGAAGAGTTGTCATGTAGGCTCTCATTATCCTAATGAGAATACTGGATTTTGAGCAACAAGATCGGTCACGGTGTGGGTGACTGAGTCTAACCCACGGTGAATGACACTTGTCACTCGCAATCCGGGTTTTGCTCCGGTTAACTAGCAGTGCCTCATCTCTCCCGAATGGTAGAGACAATTGGGAAGCCGAGCGCATGACATCTTAGTACTTCTCAGGGAAGTCGTGGTCACTCAGGTCACAACCGGTTCTCTTATACACAGTACGGTCTCGTATATAAATGACAAAGGCAGTTTGAGTTTTAAAGGTTGGTTTAATAAAACGACTGCATTTTAGATAGCAAAGCGTGAGCTGCAATAACCAGAAGTATACAACACTGTAAGATTGAAATAGTAACGATGAGAGTGAAGCACAAGAATAAGGCTATCATAGTGCAGCTAGATTATTTTCTCTCTCAGTTATATTTCGAGCACAGCATATCAAGCTCTAAGCCTGCCTTTCAGGTTCCCACAGGAGGACATCAACCCTCATACCTGAGCAAAGGCTTGTAATCTGCATCAGCATTGGCAATGGGGCATTCAGCATCTATTTGTGGGTCCCTGGCTGGAATCTCCCTCTTGACGTATACTAGGACTAGGAAGTGTTTATATAACTAACATGCAGATGTTCTATGAAAATGTCCCTACGTAAGGATGTGTATTTTGTACGAATACTGGAGACTAAACTTCTACCACGTTTACCGGCAATGTACCAGACTGTAGCCTTGACAAAAGCACAGGGCGATCAAAAATGCATTATTTGAGAACACAGTGCTGAACTAAGCTAAACAGTGTGATAGAAGAAAATAAAACAAGACTGTAAAACTGGTTATTGTAAAATAAAAGTGCGAAGCTGAATAAAATACATCTAGGGCAAAGTGCACAGCGGCCTAGTATGTTAAACTAACGTGCATGAAGATATATTAAAAATGGCTACACTACACCCTCCCCTTGTCGGTAGGAAGTGGTTTAAGCCTAAGCCAAAATGCCCGAAACTAAAATATATTTTAAACCCTACTTAATTTTAACAAGTCAAGAGGACACACAAGTATACTATTTGGCAATTTTAAACATGAGCATGCGGCCAAAGTTCATATTCAAAGGAAAATTTAGAACAGTTCCAAATCAAGCATCAGTCATGGAAAGCAGGAGATTCTCCACCTTGGCAGATGACAAAACCGGTAGATCCACGCCAAAAACTACTAAGGAGAAGGTGTGTTCCATAGCCCCAGTCTCAACCAAGGCGGCATCCCGCGCAGTGCCTGTGAACAAGTTAATGGTAACTTCCTCAAGGAAGGGTAGCTCGTAATCAACTTCTCTGAGCAAACGCAACCGCAGGGCGCATGTCTGGTAATGACCCCTTATAGAGAACATCAACAGATCAGCATCAATCACTGAGAGGCATTGCTGTGAGAGACAGACTTCTAGTGCATGTTCAAAAGAGCACCAACGACACCGAAACACGGGCTGCACACAATCCAAAACCGGACTGAATGACAGAGACCAGTCACACCCCAAATGTTTCAGGAGTGTTGCTCCAAAGTGCTGCATCATGTGTTCACGACACAGCTGCGCTGATGGGAGCGCCTGCATTTGTCCTTGTTGCGGCGGGACAGCCATTGCGGAAAAACAACAGCAACAGCAAAATGCCGGCTAATAAAGCCAAAGTTATTGGAAATCCCCCAAAAATGCTTCTGAAAATTGAATGAATAGCCGAAGGTATTAAACCGAATATAGAGGAAAAGGTGTGAACAAAACCAATACCAACAGCTTTGAAAAAATGTGCTAATCCAGCCGTGCTGGACGCATTAAATATACGTCCCATGAGTTCACCAAAGTATCTCGGAAAGTTCGTATTTAACAGGGACTGTATTTCTGGCGATGACCTTGCCACCTTAAGTGCGTAGGTCTCGCGTGAAGATGTAAGGGCCACATGCTTCTGAAACAATAAAGCCTTCAGTCTACTTAACTTGTCAAAATTCACCTTGGAAGTAGCACTGTGAGGCCAGATATCTGCTACCTCCCTAAATTTAGTGGGGGTAAACAACATGTTCCCGCAGCATGTAACGACCTTAGAGACCAAAACAACGTAAACTATTCTGGTCTGCATGCCACAACAGTCTTCACTATTGAGGAGGACGTAGCTGCTGTTTGAAAGCACCTGGAACGTGCGTTTAATCAATGGGACTGGAACTCCCTTCAGGTAGCAAGCCAAGTTTGCAATAGAGGCATTACACGCCCCATGCAAGGACAGCTGCTTACAAATCATCGAATGGCTGACTAAAGTCTCGCATTCACTACCGCTAAGAAAGATCTCTTTCATGCCATTGAGGCATTTGTACGAGAAGGGAAGCTCCCACACTTCATGGATGTAACTATCTCCCAACTTTTCATATCTGCCTACTGGAACATGTTTCAAACAAGAAGTGAATTGTAATGTTGAAACAGGCAGATTAATAACCCTGTGTATCAACCACTCTGCTGAAGTAATCTCAGCCACGGTAAAAGGCAATCTTTCTATCTTTTCAATGTTAAGCATGACATAAGTCGCCTCCTTTTTAGCCATTAGTTGTTGTTGTCGCGTCAAATTAAAGGAAAAAAAAATTTCCCTGGCACTGATGTGCTGCCATGGAACGTGGCCCGCCTTCAATGTCTGAAGTGTCCAAGCCAACTGCATAATGGACCTGGTCTGACTTTGTCCATGATATAAAGAAGACATATCAGATCGTATAATGTCTACAGCAGAAAAAACAATGTTGTTAATTGTATATATCCGGTCAGACAAGGTGTGAATCCCATTATCCACAACAGCTAATGCCTTTTTCAGATTTTCTTGACCTATTTGCCTTAACCGGGCTGCAGCCTCTTGCTGGGAAAGTTTCCATATTTCATTGTATACCTCATACAAGAAACGCTTCCTACGTGGTATCTTTGGGCCTGAGAAAAAAAACTTGTATGTCAGTGTTGTTAGACAGGAGACTGAGATGTGTCTTAACTGCATCTAGTGGGGATTTTTTTAGCCACTGTTGGCACAATTGTCCTACACTATATGTTGTAATTATGTCAGCATGTTCTGGTGGTATATAGCGAGGGTCGGACCTACTGGTTCGAAAACTCCCAGAGGAGGTGACAAAACGTCGATGACACCCATTGGTGTCTATTGGCCACAATACCCACCCACCTGGACGTGCCAGTGAAGCATTAAATGTACCATTCTGGACCCAATCATTAAGCTCACTAAACGTTGCATTCGTATATATTTGCCAGTTATTAAATTTTGCAGGGGCAGGTATACTGGGCATGTTTAATTCTCTAATTGTTGCTAAGCCTAAACAACTTGTCTGTTGTACTGTTTCATTTAAAAAGATCATTTGAGCGGGGATGAGACATGCTCTAAACAATGTTTTTCTACCCTTAGTCTGCAAATTTTTTGTTCCCAAACACTTTTCGGATCAACATTTTTTGACCAATATTCATAACCTTCAATTGATAACCAGGAAACAAAGGAGTCTGAATATATGAATTTCGTGTTGGTCAATGATCTTTGTTTATCCTTAGTCGGAGTTACCTTAAAATAATATGACTCAGCATTTTTTTGATGATGCCCAGAAAAATACGCAAACTTTTCAAAATAAGTTTTTGAACTCCCCTGCGGGGGAGTAGGGCAATGTTCCCATTGTGTATATTCAAATATCGTTTTTGGACTGCTCGCTTTATGTATGAAGTGGTGCCCATAATAATTATAGCAAAACATGTCACCATAATTGACTTTAAACTGGTAAACATCTTCATTTTCATAGACAGTATAATATTGTAATTCTGTCATCATTGAATCAATTGTTTTCACATCCCAATCATAAGATACAATGCCTGGTATAACTATATCGTTCATAGATAACTTTAACACATACGGTATTTGAATAATTTCAGTGGGACCATATATATCAAACATTACTTTGTCCCACACCATCTTATCCGGAATTGGCACCACAGAAATGTTCACAATGGACAAGTCTCTTCGAACCTTATGTGATGAAAAATGTGGTTTCAAAACCTCCTCCACCTGTTTAACCGCTGATCTCTCGGGAAGAAAATTACCATGTATTAACAGGAAAAAAGTAATGACAAACCCAATCCAAAGCAAAAAGGCTAGGACAGTCAAGGAAAGCCACACATAGTTCCATGGAAAAATGAAATACGTATCTCTAAGCCAATGTATTAGCTTACGTGCACCTGACAGGTCAGCTGTCGAAGAGGCAAACAAGTCTGTTAGACCGTCATTGTAATCAGCAAAATAAGCAGAGGCTGTTCGTGCAAATGGTGTAGCCGTTTCCAACGGTGGAGTTGGTGTTTTCTGGGGTGGTACGCTATAAAGAGGACCATCCGTCTCGCTTGCGGTCATAGTGACTTGATCAAATGTTTCTAAGTTGCTTGTTGTTAGTGGAACTAAGGCAAGATCATCATCATCCACCCTCCCCAAGCTTGGTGAGGCATCTGTGTTGGTATAAACAACTTGAAGCGGAACTTCTTCTCTAGTAGTGAGAGGGATTCGGGAACTACTGGACGTTCCTCTTGGTCGGCTGTGTAGAATCGGCCACATGTTGTAGTTTACATTGTCAATGAAAACAAAGCGTTGTTCTTTGGCACCTGGCAACGGTGGTAGAATAACAGTTCTGGTACAGTGTATCTCCAACACAGGGACTGGTGCTCGATAAGAAGGGCCAAATTCTTTTTTCACTGCGACCTATTCACGCACAAGATCCCCAACCCTGGGAATCCAGCCGGTAGGTGTTACTGGCACATCCTTAATTCCTGTGGAGGCAGCACTTTTAGAAGAGTTATCTTCACGGAACTGCTGTAATTCCTGTAAAACAGTGACACGATCATTTATGTCAAAAGGTGTTTCCGCTGCCTCCACACCACGACCATTAAGATCTGGAACAAACATTTGTGCTCCGAACAGGCACTCATATGAAGTACGACCCCCCCAGGGACCTTCTAGGCGGTTATTTAGTGCTCTCTGAACTCCATACAGGTGGGTTAGCCAACTACGACCCGTACCTCAGACTCTGGCCGTTAAGGATTGCTTTAGATTGCAGTTTAATCGCTCCACGACAGAATTTCCCTTGGGATGAAATGGAGACGAGTACTGGAGCTCGACCCCCAACGAAGCCATGGTGTCCCTGAATGCCCCTGAGGCAAAAGCAGTGCCCTGGTCCGAATGGAATGCCGCAACTGCATATGTACCGACAATGACTCGCAAATCTTTAATAACAGTCCGAGCGTCAGCTGAGCGTTGTGGCCATACCCACACAAATCTGGAGAAAGAATCAACAGCGACAAATATATATTTGTATGCACTATCAGGTGTTAATGGACCGCAATGATCCAAGTACACACACTGTATTGGTCTATTTAAAATTGAGAGGGGTGTCTGCGGCGGGCGCTTTGCCGTGGAAACTTTAATTTGTTGACAGATATCACAACAAAGGACATACTGCTTAGTCTCTTCATAGAGACCGGGCCACCAATAACGGGCTTGCAAGAGTGAAATTGTAGCCACCACACCAGCATGTGCAGATGCCACCCCTTCATGCGCTGCTTTAATCAATTGAGGTCCTCCATCTTTATTAAGGGTTGTCGCGTACGCCTACGCCTGGAATCTTAACTTCAGCGTTCAGCATACTTCCCATCAACTATTGATATTTATTAGGAAATCCTTTAGGATAAGGCGTACCATCAACCGTAGCTTTTATGGCAGCCATGATGTTTGTTTCTGGTTTAGAACTCTAACGAGTCACTGCAGCTACAGTGGCAACCGCGACTGCCGACTTTGCGGCTTCATCAGCCAAAGTATTTCCAGCAACGTGTATTCCAACATACTGGTGTCCAAGTGTATGTACGACATGGACTTTGGGTAGCGTCTCTTTCAGGTCTGCTACCTTCCCCCACAGAAGTCTGTGTTTCATGGTGTTGCCTTTTGAATCTCTGAACCCATTCAAGCGCCAGTAATGCAGGTATTCATTAAAAGACTGGACGCAATAATATGAATCACAAACAATCAGTGTAAACAGTGTTGGATCCGTATGTTCTAGTGCCATCAGTAGAGCTTTGAGCTCAGCCAACTGTGCTGTACAATCCCCTAAGGTCTGTGTATAGGTATGTTGGGGACAGAATTTCTCCCCCTCCATATAGCAGCTCACGACCGCACATGCAGCAGAATATTGGTGTTTAGTTCCAATCGCTGGTTGCGCAGAGCCATCGGTGTACATGACTACATGATATTGATCAATAGGCAAAGTATCAGCGGGAACTGGATATTCTACTTCATATTGTAGAAATTCTTGAGTTTGTAATTTTGGGTACAAAATTTAGTCTACATCAGTGGCTGTTAAAGACGTAGCCCATTGTATTCATCATGGATGAAGTGCTTTTGCGTTCGGGATGCTAGCTTTTGTAACAGCCTCTAGGGCCGAATAGGGGAAACGACAATAATGCGTTTTCCTTAGGCAAGAGGTCTTTCTTTAATAACAGCCACCTGCACAGCAGTGAGAGTTTTCTCTGTGGGTGCAAAGCGTTGTTCAGCAGCGGAATACAAATGTGATTTGTATGCTATCGGGACTGTCTCACCTTCATTAAATGTGACATAATTAAGACCGATGGCTCCAGCTATAACCCTGATGACCAAATGTGTCTTATTGTCCTGTGTGTGTAAATGCTTTGCTGCTAGCATATCTGCCTGTAACTCATGAAGAGTATGTGTATGTTCAATTGTCCAAAATTTGCTTGAAAAATCAGGACGTATTAACTCATTTAAAGGTTTTATGCGTGTAGCATAATCAGGAATGTTGTTCTGCCAAAATTTAGAAAGCCAAACAATGATTGTAGTTTTTTAATCGTATTTGGTGGTTGCAATTGTGCACATTTTTCTAAAAATTGTGGCGCTAGGCTCTTTCCTTCATTCAACGGCTCATATCCCAGGAACAGGATGCTGAGGAAGGCAATCTTGGACTTTTTGAAGTTAAATTTGTAGCCGAGATCGGCAAACCCTACAACAATGCAGGCTACCCGTCTTAAATGCTGTAGTAACTCGTCATCCGTGAGATATATATCGTCCACATTTGACAAAGCTTCAGGGTCTATTTGGTGTAAAATAGCAGTCACACAGGCTGCAAACAGTCTTGGGCTGTTCTTATACCCCTGAGGCAAACAACAGAATTTGTTTCTGAGAGCCTAATGCGCTAAAGCTTGTTAAGTCCCTACTTTCAGGCGCTATATTCTGGCAGAAGAACCGATTTGAGATATCCAAAGTCGTTTTATATTTTTACACACAATGTTGTTCATTAGTGCAGTACTATGTGAGTTTTGTATGGCATATGTACGTGTATGTCCGTTTATATGTCTGTAGTCTAAGACTATTCTATATGAATGGTCCGGCTTAGCTACAGGGAATAAGGGGTTATTCATCGGTGAGACACAGGGTTCAATCACACCCTGGTATTCCAATTGTTTAAGTATCTCTCTCACCGGTGCCCTTGCTTCATGTTTTATTGGATACTGCTGTTGTGGCTGAGGTTCACTTTTAATGGGAATGACATGGTATGGAGAATCCCTATCCCAACCTACGTGATTTCTATATAACGCAGGTGCTTGTGCTAGAGCCCATTTTATCGAATAGGACTCAGCGAGTTCTTCTGGAACGAGGGTTTAATAACCTCCTCTCCATATGGGCAGGTGCGGACAAAATCAGGCGGCCAATCTTGTTCGGCCAACAAGATATCATATATTTTTACTACACGGTCCCAAAAGATTGCGTGTATGTTGCGTTCAATGTCTCTTTCCAATTGTAGAGTTACTCTATACACCCTATCGGGTTCGGAGACACGCATGTCCGCTGTTTCAACTTGTATAAAGTCATCAGTTGCTTTCACCTCCAGATGCTCTAGAAGATTCCGGCGAACTATTGTGACCTCTGCCACGCTGTCTAGCAGTGCTAGAGCCCAGTTCTTGTTCTTCAAGAGAACCCTCTTCCTGAGTGGCATGTCTGACTGAGACAGCTGGCACTTTTTTCTTTTTAAATTGTTGTTTTTGTTGTACTGGTTTCTCTTCCTTCTTAACAGAAACCTCCTAAGAGTGTTGTGATTCCTGTCTCGGTTTCACATACTCTGTTCTCCACTCTGATTGCCCACCTCTCTCATTTCTCTTTTTCGATGAGTCCTGAAAGGAACGAGATTGGCGTGTATCAGTACATTGAATCTATCAGCCGTTTGATCTATCTCTATTTCTGAGATTATACCTATTCTGTGGGGTCTCCGTGCATGGAGATTTTCCCCTTTCATTTTTAGGCGTTTGTTGTTTTTTCTCCCAGCATTTCTTATTACCCTCAGGTTGTTGTTTAGCATTGTCTTTATTAATTTTACCCTGAAATTGAGGCTTTTGTGGTCTAGCCCCTAGGCTATCTCGACCGATACTGAAATATGTTTCCGCTATTATTTTAGGCAGCTCTCGCTCCTGACCTTGTTGCGGAACATCACGGAGCCGCATGAGCACTGCAAGTGCAACTGCTTCCCCTTTAAGGTTACTCAGAATAATTGAGGAAACTGTGGCAAAATCGCCCATCAGTTGCATCCCCAAATCTAGGGCCGGGGCAGCCCCATATGCATCCAGAATTTGTTTAAGCACTTCCGGTAGGTTGGCTATTGTCGGTGTACCGTGTGCCATTGTATAGAACGCAGCACATACCGTGCCCCAGGTATTACAGTTTTCAACTGTAGGAACCATCCCAAAGGGCAAGCACATAGTTATTATTCTATGTTTATCCTGAGGTCCCGTATGGGGAAATACTGCCTCCAGCGTATTAATTTTTTGTGCCAGCCAAAACGGAGTCTCTTCTCGTTTGGCTGGGACTTTACCCATAATAGAGTGTAAGGAAATGCCTCCTTGGCATGGTTACCCTCTGACTTTTTGCCTTTCCTGATGCCAAGTTATGATTTGAAACCAGGCCCCAGCACCAGTGTTATTTCCCTAACCTGTACCTTTGTCTCCACAATTGGCACACCCTGGCATTCAGGTAAGTCCCTTGTAACTGGTACCCCTGGTACCAAGGGCCCTGATGCCAGGGAAGGTCTCTAAGGGCTGCAGCATGTCTTATGCCACCCTACGGACCCCTCACTCAGCGCAGACACACTGCTTGCCAGCTTGTGTGTGCTGGTGGGGAGAAAATGACTAAGTCGGCATGGCACTCCCCTCAGGGTGCCATGCCAACCTCACACTGCCTATGGCATAGATAAGTCACCCCTCTAGACGGCCTTACAGCTCTAAGGCAGGGTGAACTATACCATAGGTGAGGGCATAGGTGCATGAGCACTATGCCCCTACAGTGTCTAAGCAAAACCTTAGACATTGTAAGTGCAGGGTAGCCATAAGAGTATACGGTCTGGGAGTCTGTCATACACGAACTCCACAGCACCATAATGGCTGCACTGAAAACTGGGAAGTTTGGTATCAAACTTCTCAGCACAATAAATGCACAATGATGCCAGTGTACATTTTATTGTAAAATACACCCAGAGGGTATCTTAGAGATACCCCCTGAAAAACATAACCGACTTCCAGTGTGGGCTGACTACTTTTACCAGCCTGCCACACACCAGACATGTTGCTGGCCACATGGGGAGAGTGCCTTTGTCACTCTATGGCTAGGAACAAAGCCTGTACTGGGTGGAGGTGCTTCTCACCTCCCCCTGCAGGAAATGTAACACCTGGCAGTGAGCCTCAAAGGCTCACCCCCTTTGTTACAGCGCCACAGGGCATCCCAGCTAGTGGAGATGCCCACCCCCTCCGGCCACGGCCCCACTATTGGCGGCAAGGCCGGAAGAGATAATGAGATAATGAGAAAAACAAGGAGGAGTCACTGGCCAGTCAGGACAACCCCTAAAGTGTCCTGAGCTGAGGTGACCCCTGCCTTGAGAAATCCTCCATCTTGAGTTTGGAGGATTCCCCCAGGGAGGAGGCACAAAGAGGGTGTAGATACCCTCAGGGATAGTAGCCATTGGCTACTAACCTCCCAGACCTAAACACACCCCTAAATTGAGTATTTAGGGGCCCCTAGAACCTAGGAAGATAGATTCCTGCAACCTAAGACGAAGAAGGACTGCTGACCTGAAGCCCTGCAGAGAAGACGGAGACACCAACTGCTTTGGCCCCAGCCCTACCGGCCTGTCTCCACACTTCAAGAAAAACTGCAACAGCGACGCGTTCCCCAGGGTCCAGCGACCTCTGAAGCTTCAGAGGACTACCCTGCATCTAAAAGGACCAAGAACTCCCGAGGACAGCGGCCCTGTTCCACAAAGACTGAAACTTGCAACAAAGAAACAACTTTTAAAGGACTTCACGTTTCCAACCGGAAGCGTGAGACTTTCCACTCTGCACCCGATGCCCCCGGCTCGACCTGTGGAGAAACAGCACTACAGGGAGGACTCTCCGGCGACTGCGACCCTGTGAGTAGCCAGAGTTGACCCCCCTTAGCCCCCCCAGCGACGCCTGCAGAGCGAATCCCGAGGCTCCCCCTGACCGCGACTGCCTGCTGCCAAGAACCAGACGCCTGGGAAACACACTGCACCTGCAGCCCCCAGGACCTGAAGGATCCGACCTCCAGTGCAGGCGCGACCCCCAGGTGGCCCTCTCCCTTGCCCAGGTGGTGGCTACCCAGAGGAGCCCCCCCCCCTTGCCTGCCTTCATCGCTGAAGAGACCCCTGGGTCTCCCATTGAAACCTATTGCAAACCCGACGCCTGTTTGAACTCTGCACCCGGCCGCCCCTGTGCCGCTGAGGGTGTACTTTTTGTGCTGACTTGTGTCCCCCCCCGGTGCCCTACAAAACCCCCCTGGTCTGCCCTCCGAAGTCGCAGGTACTTACCTGCTGGCAGATTGGAACCGGGGCACCCCCTTCTCCAATGAAGCCTAGGCGTTTTGGGCACCACTTTGACCTCTGCACCTGACCGGCCCTGAGCTCCTGGTGTGGTAACTTTGGGGTTGCCCTGAACCCCCAAGAGTGGGCTACCTTGGACCCAACATTTAACCCTGTACGTGCTTTACTTACCTGAAAAACTAACAAATACTTACCTCCCCCAGGAACTGTTGAATTTTGCAGTGTCCAATTTTAAAATAGCTTATTGCCATTTTTGCCAAAACTGTACATGCTATTGTGATGATTCAAAGTTCCTAAGATACCTGAGTGAAATACCTTTTATTTAAAGAATTGTTTGTAAATCTTGAACCTGTGGTTCTTAAAATAAACTAAGAAAATATATTTTTCTATATAAAAACCTATTGGCCTGGAATTGTCTTTGAGTGTGTGTTCCTTATTTATTGCCTGTGTGTGTACAACAAATGCTTACCGCTACCCTCTGATAAGCCTACTGCTCGACCACACTACCACAAAATAGAGCATTAGAATTATCTCTTTTTGCCACTATCTTACCTCTAAGGGGAACCCTTGGACTCTGTGCATGCTATTTCTTACTTTGAAATAGTACATACAGAGCCAACTTCCTACATTGGTGGATCAGCGGTGGGGTACAAGATTTTGCATTTGCTGGACTACTCAGCCAATACCTGATCACACAACTAAATTCCAAAAAATTTCATTAGAAACTGATTTTTGAACTTTTAGCTATTTTTCTAAATTTTTAAAAGTCCTGCTAGGGCCTTGTGTTAGTCGCTGTTAGCATTTCTTTTAGAGTTTAAAAGTTTGAATTAAGTTCTAGGGATAGTTTTAGATTCTTAAAAAGTATTCCAACTTTTAGAAACAAAATGTCTACTACAGAAGAGTTAGTGATGGAACTCAACCTCACCCCTTACCTGCATCTTAGGATGTCAGAGTTAAGGTCTCTCTGTAAAATCAAAAAGATAAAAACTGGTTCAAACCCTACCTAAGTACAGCTCCAGGAGCTCTTGGCAGAGTTTGCTAAAAACAACCCCTCTGATGGTGGCATCACAGAGGGGGACACTAGTGAGTTGGAGGAACTCCCACATCCAGTCCTAGATAGGGAGACCAGGGTTCCTCCAACCCTGACTCCACAAGTGATAGTCAGAGATGCTGCTTCTCTCACAGGAGAGTCCAGCAACTCTGGAAGCATTGAGGACAGCCTCAATGAAGATGACCTCTTGCTAGCCAGGTTGGCCATAATATTGGCTTTGGAAAGACAGATCCTAGCCATGGAAAGGGAAAGACAAGAGATGGGCTTAGGTGCCATCAATGGTCGCAGCAATATAAATACGGTCAGAGATTCTCCTGACATGCTAAAAATCCCTAAAGGGATTGTAACTAAATATGAAGATGGTGATGACATCACCAAATGGTTCACAGTTCACAGCTTCGTGGTGAACGCTGATTGACGCTTTGCCGACGCTCCGCTGACGCCGGTGCCGGGTGGCTCGCGTCCTGGTTCCGGCCGATGCGGCGTGCCGCTGCGGCGCTGCAGCGATTTTGGGGTGGTTCGCTGGTCGGGTGGGCTGCTCTTGTCACCGGTTTTTGTACCCGGCTGAGGCAGTCCACGGCTCCCGCGCCGGTTCCTGCAGCTGCGGCGCTCTAAGGAGACCTGTTGTGGAGTCCTGCTGGCCGGAGTGAGCCGCGCCTGCTCCTGCTGCCGGCCATTGCTGTGCCCTGAGGCAGTCCCTGGCCCCCGTGCCGGATCCTGCCGTGCTGTGCTCCTTTGAAGCACTTGGCTGCCCCCTGCTCCCTGCTCCCTGCTCCACTCTAGCTGCAGTCCTGGTGCTGGTGTTTGGCCGCCCTTGCCTCGCCCTAGCCCTAGCCCTCAGCTCCCAGCTCCAGTTTCAGTCTTGGTCGTTGCTGGTGGTCCGGTTGTTGCTCAGTCCACGAGGTCCTTGAGCTTTGGGAGGAGCAGGCGATGTGAGGCCATCCTGAGGCGACGAGAGACAGGAGAAGTGAAGAAGTGGAGAGGGATGGTGACGTCAGACCCCGGTGGACGCGAGTGGATGCACAAAACAACGCAAGTAAGCGACTCTACCAACTTGCTATTAACCTGCTAAGTTAGTTAAAGACAGTTATAGACATTTGAGACGGGGAGCGAAGCGGCTGCTGAGGGGGAGGAAAGGAAACAGGAGATTGATAAAGAGAAGAGAAGAGAGGAGCAGATGTTAATGGTGCCGGAGGGATAGACACCATCCGGTTGTGACTGGGCATGACACAGATAAAGGAAGGAGGTCAGAAAAAGATCCAGGTGTAAATCTTGGGACAAGCGAGGCAAGCGACGCCCTAGTCAATCGAATATCCAAACTGAGACTAGAGACATCAAAATTAAGCACTGGCATGGGCAAGTACCTCCCAGCTATAAGAAAAGAACACCTAGCTCAGGTACATTACTCAAACACAGTGGGAAACCACACCGGAAAATGTCAGCAGCTTCCGAACTCCATTACTGAGGGGGCACCACAAGAAAACAGTAAAAGTGAAAGCAGAAAGGCAGAGAGCCCCGGGCTCGTAGGAAGTGAACAAAGTACAAGAACAACTATGTGTGTGGACAACTTAATAGCTCCGGTTCCTGCACCTCGGACAAAAGCAAAATACTGCTCTCAGGCTAGCCCAGGAAATCACAATTTCAGTAGCCAGCCTGGGTGGGTTACTGATTCGCCTGCCCTTTCGCGCCCAGTGCTTGACCTGGAAACTAAAGAAAAAACTGAAAATTGGCCTCCAAAAAGGCAACCATGTGAAGGATATAGGAACAAAGAGTTGCAATCTGGAAGGAAAAAAGGCCAGGAAGAACTAGCATTGACCAGATGGGCAGTTACCACTTATAATAAAGAAAAGGAAGATAATCAACTTCAAGGAAGATGGTCGCAGGGAGGTGGCGGGCATACCGAGATCCGCACTGAAATAAGCAAAGAGCTTGAAGACACGATAATGTTTATCCCCGAGTACTCCTCAAGAGGAAGCCAAGACATCCTAAATAGGTCCAATATCATACATCTGGTCAACTCTCTGCCAGCCCTACAGAACGTAACAACCAAAGACCTGCTCTCAGTAAGATTCATACAAAGAAAAGGATTAGAGACCGGGGAATCAACAGAAACAGTCTGGGCTTCACCTTGGATAGTAAAACAGATCCTAAAATGTTCTAATTCATTGAAGATCTGGGGAATATCTACCGCTATTCCGCAAAAGGAACCGTATCCAACAATATTTCTTGAAAAAGCTCCAAAGCAAAATGTGTCAGGTAGGCATGAGGTAAAAGGCAATTCTGGCTTGATACTGCAGGGAGCAATTAGCTCCAAACAACAACTATCTGAACGAACAAATCTGAGCAACATGAGGTTCTGCCTGTTGGTTAATTCCCCAAGAAACAGCATGGGTAATCCCCCACAGTCGCAGATATATGAGGATCAGCCATCCAGAAGCCAGTAGCAAAAAATGGACTGCTTGAATACAAAAGACAGAACCAGTCCAACATTAAAAATCTTAAGCAGGAACATTGCAGGCTTAAAAAGCAAAATGGAGGATAATGATTGGGTAGAATTCATTAAACAACAAGATATCAGCTGCTTCCAGGAAACTTGGTCTACTAATGCCATCGATCTAGATGGGTTTTCTACTTTCCATTTACCTGCCACCAAACAAAAAAAAGGAAGACCATCAGGAGGCTTGATCATTTGGATCAGAACTTCACTGCTGGGAAACTCTGCAGTAACTCATATTGTATTAAGCAATGAAATCCATTCGCTTGTATTAAAATACGAGGAGTGGTCACTCGAAATAGTAAATGTGTATTTCCCTCCTATTAGCTGGGTCCAAGTCAAGCCAGGTGTGCGGCTCCTCAAGGAACATATCTTAAACAAAAGAACCAAAGGTTGGAGGAACCCAGCATTTGGTCACACGAACGACCGCCCCCCTCAGCTTTGTAAAACCTTTTTACTGATATGCAGTGATTTCAACATTAAACCCCATTCTATTCTCGGGGATGAACAAGTAGTAGAGGAAGATCACGTTTGGAACATTCCGAGACCCCTCATCCAACGTTGTCAAGACTCCAAGAAAGGAGAATTAATCTTTGAAGCTCTAATAGAAGGAGGAATCCATACATTAAATGGAAGAACAAATTCAGATAGAACCTTCAAACCCACCTTTCGAACTGGAAAAAGGCAAAGCATAATCGATTACACGGCAATAAACATCGAAGCCTGGCATTATGTCATCGACATGGAAATAAGGGACAGGATCGAGAGTGACCATGACCCATTGCTAATGGAGATGGCCCAACCGGACATGAGTTCAGGAAAAAACTGCGTCTCCATATAACGGAAATAGCTTAACAATAACTATGAGACCAATAGGCGAAGGCCCTCCAAAAAACCTAGAGCTGAATATTAACCCGCAACTCTGGGTAAAGCACTTCACCGCCCTGTATCAGGAAGAGGTCAAGATGGTATTGGGGAGCACTAATAACTCAAATAGTCTCAGTCAAAGGTTGGAAGGCAGTAATCAAAGATCAAGTAAGGCATTTCCATTTCAAGAGACTTATGTGGCATCATTAAAATGGCCCATTATGTTGAAATATGAAACACAGGACGAATTAGTCCCTAACAAATTCCGTAGCACAAATTCTATGCAAGCAATCCATGCCATTCCATGTGCAACGGAGTTAACACTGGAATTTAGTGAGAAAGAGATTAAACATGCTATTCTCCTCCAAAAGCCGCACAAGGCAGCAGGCCCAGATGGCATTCCTTCAGACGTTTATCGTAACCAACTAACGTTATGGCTACCTGCTTTAGCTCGTCTATTCAATAGTGTTTGGCACCACGAGGTAATCCCCACTTCTTGGAAGAAATCAATAATTGTTCCAATACTCAAAAAAGGGCCTCGGGATATGGTGTGTAATTACAGGCCAATCTCATTGCTTGATAGTGTTGGAAATGTTTTTGCCAAATTGATTCAGTCGCGCTTAGATCAATGGCTAGAGGATGGAGATTTATTATTGACACATCAAGCTGGTTTTAGGAGAGGCCAAAGTACAACAGATCAACTTTTTAAGTTGAACATGATCTGCGCTAAATACGTCGCCCTAAAAGATTGTCCATTATATCTTGTCTTTGTGGATTTTCAAACAGCTTTTGACAGCATGAATCGCCAAAAATTATGGCAGTTATTGTCGGAAATAGGAATACAGGGAAAAATCCTAAGGCTGTTAATTCTACTGCACACAGGAAACACCGCCAGGGTCAGATATAGTACGAGAAATGATTACACGGCAGAGATCCCAATCCAGCGAGGCGTAAAACAAGGCTGCTTTTTGGTTCCAACCTTATTTAATTGCTACATAAACGAAGTAAGTCAAGACCTGAGGAAATTAAGGCGGTCATTCTGACCGCGGCGGTCGGCGGTCGCCGCCCGCCAAGCAGTTCCCGCCGAAAGACCGCGGCGGCCATTCCGGCTTTCCCGCTGGGCCGGCGGGCGACCGCCAGAAGACCGCCGGCCGGCCCAGCGGGACAGCCCCTTCAACAACGAAGCCGGCTCGGAATGGAGCCGGCGGAGTTGAAGGGGTGCGACGGGTGCAGTGGCACCCGTCGCGGTTTTCACTGTCTGCACAGCAGACAGTGAAAATCTTTGTGGGGCCCTGTTAGGGGGGCCCTGCACTGCCCATGCCAGTGGCATGGGCAGTGCAGGGGCCACCATGGGCCCCACGGCACGCGTTCCAGCGATCCTGGTTCTGGCGGTGGACACCGCCAGAAACAGGCTGGCGGGAAGGTGGTCGGAATCCCCATGGCGGTGCTGCAAGCAGCGCTACCATGGCGGGTTCCCTGGGCCAGCGGGAAACCGCCGGCTCCCCTTTTCCGACCGCGGCTTTGCCGCTGCGGTCGGAATCGCCCAGGAAGCACCGCCAGCCTGTTGGCGGTGCTTCCGCCGCACTTCACCATGGCGGTCATGGACCGCCAAGGTCAGAATGACCCCCTAAATCTGGATGTGCCAAAACTAGCCAATGAAAGTATACCTATCCTGCTTTTTGCAGATGACGCTGTATTACTGGCAAGAACGGAGATAGCAATGCATCGACTACTTGGGGGTTTTGAATCATTTTGTACCTCGAGGAGTATGGTAATTAATGAGGGGAAAACCAAGTTTATGATTCTTAACCAAAAACAGAAGATGCAATCGACTTTTAGGGTAAATAATAAGCCTTTGGCCCAAGTGGCTACTTATGACTACCTGGGCTGTAGGCTGGATGAAAAACTGACATGGAAACCGCAAATTTATAAAAGCAACATCTCCTTGGCCCAACAAGCTGGAGATGTACTCAGATTCGCCAAAGCTACAGGCAATCACTCTGTGAGTTCTGCACTGCTTGTATATAAAACAAAAGCAAGGGCTGCAGCACTATATGGCGCAGAGATCTGGGGATTTAGAAAGACTCCATCAATACAAGTAACCGAGAATAAATTTTTACGCCAATTACTTTGCTTAGGCAGTGCTACACCAATGAACGCAATAAGAATAGATCTACAAATGAGGAAGATTGAGGACTACATTGCATTGGCTCCAATAAGATACTGGATCCGTATTTGGGCAAAAGAGGAACTCAAATCATACAGAGATGTATTGATGGACATCATGAAGCTACAAAGTCATCGAAAATTGCCCTGGTTCAAACACATCTCAACCATCCTGGCTGCTATAGGCCAGGAAGATCTCTGGCTCCATCCAGAAAAAAATCAGAAGGCCTCGTCTATCTGTTATAAAAAAAGGCATACTGGGACCAAAAGACACAGAGACACTTAGGGGGTCATTCCGACCCCGGCGGGCGGCAGAAGCCGCCCGCCTGGCGGGAACCGCCAGAAGACCGTACTGCGGTCAAATGACCGCGGCGGTCATTCTGACTTTCCTGCTGGGCCGGCGGGCGACTGCCGGAAGGCCGCCCGCCGGCCCAGCGGGAAAGCCCCTTCAACAATGAAGCCGTCTCCGAATGGAGCCGGCGGAGTTGAAGGGGTGCGACGGGTGCAGTGGCACCCGTCGCGATTTTCAGTGTCTGCTAGGCAGACACTGAAAATCATTATGGGGCCCTGTTAGGGGGCCCCTGCACTGCCCATGCCTGTGGCATGGGCAGTGCAGGGGCCCCCAGGCATGGGCAGTGCAGGGGCCCCCAGGGGCCCCACGACACCCGTTCCTGCCATCCTGTTCCTGGCGGTTTTTACCGCCAGGACCAGGATGGCGGGAAGGGGGTCGGAATCCCCATGGCGGTGCTGCGAGCAGCGCCGCCATGGAGGATTCTTTGGGGCAGGGGTAAACCGGCGGGAAACCGCCGGTTGCCCTTTTCTGACCGCGGCTTTACCGCCGCGGTCAGAATTACCCATGAAGCACCGCCAGCCCGTTGGCGGTGCTTCCTCCGTCCCCGGCCCTGGCGGTCCATGACCGCCAGGGTCGGAATGACCCCCTTAGTCCTTTATTTAAGAGTTACATTTTGTTTAATCAAGAGCTCAAACCAGCTTTTTTTATAGATAGCATTTATCCAGAAGAAAAAAGGGCTCTCTATTTTAAATTTCGTATGGGCACACTACCAGTGATAGCGGTGACCAATAGATGGCAACCCGGCCCTCCGGGTAGACTAGAATGCTGTCCATGTCTTCATGGTGGCCAAGAAACATTACCCCACTTCCTTTTATTATGTCACTTTACGCTCAAACTCCGCATATTGTACTTACGTCCACTCTTCAGATCATATGGAGTCAGGAAGTGCAAAGAAGCGGAAGTGTTATGTATGCGATCAGATGAAAAACATATAGTGACGAAGGTCTCAACTTACATACTGGAGGCTTGGAAGTTACGTCTATCAATGCACCTGCAGCTGGCACAAGTATAACTGCTCGCGTTGTCCCATAGCTGTTACTAGCTTGGGAAGCTGGTGCAGGTTGCTGTAAAATGGGGCTAGGTCCTGGGTTGCTATTAAACTGGTGGTTGGCACCGTAAGGCCCCTAATGATTAGTGCCAGAATAAGTTATCTAAATTTTAGATTTATAATGTCTTTTTAGAATAAGTTAAGAGTGCTATGTAAATAATGGTTATAGATCACGTTTTATGACAATGCAGGGTAAATTGGGTGCACTTTGGCACACGTCAAACCAAAGATTTCAAGTGTAGTTTTTTATTGAGATGTTTTATCTAATGTGATTTTTACAGCGTATGATGGACTGGTATTTATTGTGTGTAATTGTTAAGGCCGGATAGGCTGACAACAAATAAATAAATGGTTCAAAATGGTTCACAGCTTTTGAGAGGGCTTGTGCAACCAGAAAAGTAAACAAATCCCACTGGGGTGCTCTCCTTTGGGAAATGTTCACTGGAAAGTGTAGGGATAGACTCCTCACACTCTCTGGAAAAGATGCAGAATCCTATGACCTCATGAAGGCTACCCTCATTGAGGGCTTTGGATTCTCAACTGAGGAGTACAGGATTAGGTTCAGGGTCAGGGGCTCAAAAATCCTCGAGCCAGACCTGGGTTGATTATGTTGACTTCTCAGTCAAAATACTGGATGGTTGGATTAATGGCAGTGGTGTAAATGATTATGATGGGCTGTACAATCTGTTTATGAAAGAACACCTTTTAAGTAATTGATTCAGTGATAAACTGCATCAGCATCTGGAAGACCTAGGACCAATTTCTCCCCAAGAATTGGGAAAGAAGGCGGACCATTGGGTCAAGACTAGGGTGACCAAGACTTCCACAGGGGGTGACCAAAAGACAGGGGCCACAAAGACTCCCCAGGGGAAGAGTGTTGAGACATCCAAGGGAAAAAGTAAAGAGTCTTCTACAGGGCCCCAAAAACCTGCTCAGGAGGGAGGATCTAAAGCCTCTTCACAATCCAATTTTGGGTACAAACTTTGATCCCAAAAAGGCCTGGTGTCGTAGCTTTAATCAGCAGGGACACCAAACTGGAGACAAGGCCTGTCCCAAGAAAGGTTCCACTTCAAACTCTACTCCAGTTAGCACTGGAATAGCCAGTCTCCAGGTGGGATCAACAGTGTGCCCAGAGCAAATCAGGGTTCACACTGTAGCTACATTAGTTTCTGAGGGTGGGATGGACTTAGCCACACTGGCTGCCTGGCCCCCTAATATGCAAAAATACAGGAAGCAACTCTTAATTAATGGGATTAGTGTAGAAGGCCTGAGGGATACAGGTGCCAGTGTCACCATGGTGACAGAGAAACTGGTTTCCCCAGGACAATACCTGGCTGGACAAACTTATCCAGTCACCAACGCTGACAATCAGACTAAAGTACATCCCATGGCTATGGTAACTTTAGAATGGGGAGGGGTAAATGGCCTGAAACAGGTAGTAGTCTCCTCAAATATCCCTGTAGACTGTTTGCTTGGAAATGACCTGGAGTCCTCGGCATGGGCTGAGGTCGAACTCGAAACCCATGCAGCCATGCTGGGTATCCCTGAACTGGTGTGTGTCAAGACAAGGGCACAGTGCAAAGCTCAGGGAGAAAAAGTGGTGATGGATTCTGGAATAATGGCCCCACCCTCCAAGAGGAAAGGAAAGAAGAATGGGGAACCATCTTCAACACAACAAAAGAAAGGGAACCTCTCTTCCCAGGAAGAAGTTCTGTCCTCTGAGGGAACTGAGCCCATGGAGTTAGAACCTTATCAGGTTGAGCTCCTAGGCCCAGGGGGACCCACAAGGGAACAGTTGTGTAAGGGGCAAGAAACCTGTCCCTCTCTTGAAGGCCTCAGGAAGCAAGCTGCTGAGGAAACCAAAGGAAAAATCACTGGAACACATAGAGTCTATTGGGAAGATGGACTCCTCTACACTGAGGGAAGAGATCCCAAACCTGGTGCCACTAGGAGAGTGGTAGTGCCTCAGGGGTTTAGGAAGTTCATTCTGACCTTAGCTCATGATATTCCACTTGCTGGGCATTTGGGACAAACCAAGACTTGGGAAAGGTTAGTTGACCATTTCTATTGGTCCAACATGTCCCACAAAGTAAAGGAGTTTTGTGTCTCCTGTGCCACCTGTCAAGCCAGTGGTAAGACAGGTGGACACCCAAAGGCCCCCCTCATTCCACTTCCAGTGGTGGGGGTCCCCTTTGAAAGAATGGGTGTGGACATAGTGGGTCCACTTGAACCTCCCACAGCCTCAGGGAACCAGTATATCCTAGTGGTAGTGGATCATGCCTCTAGGTACCCTGAAGCAATTCCCCTTAGGTCCACTACTGCCACTGCAGTAGCTAAAGCACTCATAGGTATCTTTACCAGAGTGGGAGTCTGACAGAGGTACCAACTTCATGTCAGCATACCTGAAACACATGTGGAATGAGTGTGGGGTGACTTACAAATTCACCACACCATACCATCCACAAACCAATGGTCTTGCAAAAAGATTTAACAAGACATTGAAAGGCATGATCATGGGACTCCCTGAAAAGCTCAAAAGGAGATGGGATGTCCTCTTGCCATGTCTGCTTTTCGCCTACAGAGAGGTGCCTTAGAAGGGAGTAGGGTTTTCTCCCTTTGAACTTCTGTTTGGCCATCCTGTAAGGGGACCACTAGCTCTTGTAAAGGAAGGCTGGGAGAGACCTCTTCATGAGCCTAAACAAGATATAGTGGACTATGTACTAGGCCTACGTTCCAGGATGGCAGAGTACATGGAAAAGGCAAGCAAAAACCTTGAGGACAGCCAACAACTCCAGAAGATGTGGCATGACCAAAAGGCTGCTATGGTTGAGTTTCAGCCAGGGCAGAAAGTTTGGGTTCTGGAGCCTGTGGCTCACAGGGCACTTCAGGACAGATGGAGTGGCCCTTACCCAGTGCTAGAGAGAAAGAGTCAGGTCACCTACCTGGTAGACCTAGGCACTAGCAGGACCCCCAAAAGGGTGATCCATGTGAACCGCCTCAAACTCTTTCATGACAGGGCAGATGTGAATCTGTTGATGGTGACAGATGAGGACCAGGAAGCTAAGAGTGAACCTCTCCCTGATCTCCTCTCCACTGACCCTAAAGATGGCTCAGTAGATGGAGTGATCTATCCAGACACCCTCTCTGGCCAACAGCAATCTGACTGTAGGAAAGTCTTACAACAGTTTGCTGAGCTCTTTTCCCTAACCCCTGGTCAGACACACCTGTGTACCCATGATGTGGACACAGGAGACAGCATGCCTGTAAAAAACAGAATTTTCATACAGTCTGACCAAGTTAAGGAAAGCATCAAAGTGGAAGTCCACAAGATGCTGGAATTGGGAGTCATTGAGCACTCTGACAGCCCCTGGGCTAGCCCAGTGGTCTTAGTCACCAAACCTCACACCAAGGATGGTAAGAGAGAGATGAGGTTTTGTGTGGACTACAGAGGACTTAATTCTGTCACCAAGACAGATGCCCATCCCATTCCAAGGGCAGATGAGTTAATTTACAAACTAGGTGCTGCCAGATACTTAAGAACCTTTGACTTGATAGCAGGGTACTGGCAAATCAAAATGGCACCAGGAGCAAAAGAAAAGACAGCATTCGCCACACGTGATGGGCATTATCAGTTTACTGTTATGCCCTTTGGTTTAAAGAATGCCCCTGCCACCTTCCAAAGGTTGGTGAATCAAGTCCTTGCTGGCTTGGAGTCCTTTAGTGCAGCTTATCTTGACGATATTGCTGTCTTTAGCTCCAGCTGGCAGGATCACCTGGTCCACCTGAAGAAGGTTTTGAAGGCCCTGCAAGCAGCAGGCCTCTCTATCAAGGCATCGAAATGTCAGATAGGGCAGGGAACTGTGGTTTACTCGGGACACCTTGTAGGCCTTGTAGGTGGAGGCCAAGTTCAGCCACTCCAGCCCAAGATCCAGACTATTCTGGACTGGGCAGCTCCAAAAACCCAGACTCAAGTCAGGGCATTCCTTGGCTTGACTGGATACTATAGGAGGTTTGTGAAGGGATATGGATCAATAGTGACACCCCTCACAGAACTTACCTCCAAGAAAATGCCTAAGAAGGTAAACTGGACTGTAGAATGCCAACAGGCCTTTGACACCCTGAAACAAGCTATGTGCACAGCACCAATTCTAAAAGCTCCAGATTACTCTAAGCAGTTCATTGTGCAGACTGATGCCTCTGAACATGGGATAGGGGCAGTTTTGTCCCAAACAAATGACGATAGCCTTGACCAGCCTGTTGCTTTCATTAGCAGGAGGTTACTCCCCAGGGAGCAGTGTTGGAGTGCCATTGAGAGGGAGGCCTTTGCTGTGGTTTGGTCCCTGAAGAAGCTGAGACCATACCTCTTTGGTACTCACTTTGTAGTTCAAACTGACCACAGACCTCTCAGATGGGTAATGCAAATGAAAGGTGAAAATCCAAAACTGTTGAGGTGGTCCATCTCCCTACAGGGAATGGACTTTATAGTGGAACACAGACCTGGGACTGTCCATGCCAATGCAGATGGCCTTTCCAGGTTCTTCCACTTAGAAAATGAAGATTCTCTTGGGAAAGGTTAGTCTCAACCTCTTTTGTTTGGGGGGTTGTGTAAGGAAATGCCTCCTTGGCATGGTTACCCACTGACTTTCTGCCTTTGCTGATGCCAAGTTATGATTTGAAAGTGTGCTGAGGCCTGCTAACCAGGCCCCAGCACCAGTGTTCTTTCCCTAACCTGTACCTTTGTCTCCACAATTGGCACACCTTGGCATCCAGGTAAGTCCCTTGTAACTGGTACCCCTGGTACCAAAGGCCCTGATGCCAGGGAAGGTCTCTAAGGGCTGCAGCATGTCTTATGCCACTCTGGGGACCCCTCACTCAGCGCAGACACACTGCTTGCCAGCTTGTGTGTGCTGGTGGGGAGAAAATGACTAAGTCGACATGGCACTCCCCTCAGGTTGCCATGCCAACCTCACACTGCCTATGGCATAGATAAGTCACCCCTCTAGCCGGCCTTACAGCCCTAAGGCAGGGTGCACTATACCATAGGTGAGGGCATAGGTGCATGAGCACTATGGCCCTACAGTGTCTAAGCAAAACCTTAGACATTGTAAGTGCAGGGTAGCCATAAGAGTATATGGTCTGGGAGTCTGTCAAACACGAACTCCACAGCACCATAATGGCTACACTGAAAACTGGGAAGTTTGGTATCAAACTTCTCAGCACAATAAATGCACACTGATGCCAGTGTACATTTTATTGTAAAATACACCCAGAGGGCATCTTAGAGATACCCCCTGAAAACATACCTGACTTCCAGTGTGGGCTGACTAGTTTTACCGGCCTGCCACACACCAGACATGTTGCTGGCCACATGGGGATAGTGCCTTTGTCACTGTGGCCAGGAACAAAGCCTTGTAGGAGGCTGGCCTGGCTTGTAGTGGGTACCAGGGGTACTTACACCTTGTGCCAGGTCCCGTTATCCCTTATTAGTGTAGAAGAGGTGTTTCTAGCAGCTTAGGCTGATAGAAGGTAGCTATGTCAAAGCAGCTTAGGCTGAACTAGGAGACATGTAAAGCTCCTACTATACCACTGGTGTCATATGCACAATATCATAAGAAAACACAATACACAGATATACTAAAAATAAAGGTACTTTATTTTTATGACAATATGCCAAACGTATCTCAGTGAGTACCCTCAGTATGAGGATAAGTTATCTACACAAGATATATGTACACAAACCAAAATTATGCAGATAATAGGAAAAGGAAGTAATGCAAGCAATGTAAAGTTACAGTAGATTGCAATAGGAGCACATAGGTATAGGGGCAACACAAACCATATACTCCAAAAGTGGAATGCGAACCACGAATGGACCCCAAACCTATGTGAGCTTGTAGAGGGTCGCTGGGACTGTAAGAAAACAGTGAGGGTTAGAAAAATAGGCCACCCCAAGCCCCTGAAAGTTAGGTGTAAAGTGTACCTACTACCCCCAGAGAGCACAATAGTCGTGATAGGGGGTTTCTGCAGGAAGAACAAACACCAGCAATGCAACCACAGTGGATTTCCGGACCTGAGTACCTGTAAGACAAGGGGACCAAGTCCAAGAGTCGCAACAGTGTCGAGAGTGGGCAGGAGCCCAGGAAATGCCAGCTGAGGGTGCAAGAAAGCTGCCACCTGTTAGAAGAAGCTTGGTGTTCTGCAAGAACGAAGAGGACTAGGAACTTCACCTTTGGAGGATGGATGTCCCACGTCGTGAAGAAGCTTGCAGATGTGTTCCCATGCAGAAAGACCACAAACAAGCCTTGCTAGCTGCAAGGGTCGCGGTTAGGGTTTTTGGATGCTCCTGTGGCCCAGGAGGGACCAGGACGTTGCCACTTGGATGAGGAGACAGAGGGGGCGCCCTGCAAGTTAGGGAGCCCTCACAGAAGCAGGCAGCACCGACAGAAGTACCCGAACAGGCACTTAGAAGAAAAGTGAACTGGAGTCCACCCGAAGTCACAAAAGGGAGTCCCACGACGCCAGAGGACAACTCAGAAGGTGGTGCACTGCAGGTTAGAGTGTCGGGGACCCAGGCTTGGCTGTGCACAAAGGAAATCCTGGAAGAGTGCACAGGAGCCGGAGGAGCTGCAAATCAAGCGGTACCCAGCAATGCAGTCTAGCGTGGGGAGGCAAGGACTTACCTCCACCAAACTTGGACTGAAGAGTCACTGGACTGTGGGAGTCACTTGGACAGAGTTGCTGAGTTCCAGGGACCACGCTCGTCATGCTGAGAGGGGACCCAGAGGACCAGTGATGCAGTCTTTTGTTGCCTGCAGTTGCAGGGGGAAGATTCCGTCGACCCACGGGTGATTTCTTTGGAGCTCCTGGTGCAGAGAGGAGGCAGGCTACCCCCAGAGCATGCACCACCTGGAAACAGTCGAGAAAGCCGGCAGGATGAAGCGATACAAGGTTGCTTGTAGTCGTCTTGCTACTTTGTTGCGGTTTTGCAGGCGTCCTGAGCAGTCAGCGGTCGATCCTTTGGCAGAAGGTGAAGAGGGAGATGCAGAGGAACTCTGATGAGCTCTTGCATTCGTTATCTGGTGAGATCCCCAAAGCAGGTTCCCACGGGAGGACATCAACCCTCATACCTGAGCAAGGCTTGTAATCTGCATCAGCATCTGCAACGGGGCATTCAGCATCTAGTTGTGGGTCCCTGGCTGGAATCTCCCTCTTGACGTATAGTAGGACTAGGAAATGTTTATATAACTAACAAGCAGATGTTCTAAGAAAATGTCCCTACGTAAGGATGTGTATTTTCTACGAATACTGGAGACTAAACTTCTACCACGTTTACCAGCAATGTACCAGACTGTAGCCTTGACTAAAGCACAGGGCGATCAAAAATGCATTATTTGAGAACACAGTGCTGAACTAAGCTAAACAGTGTGATAGAAGAAAATAAAACAAGACCGTAAAACTGGTTATTGTAAAATAACAGTGCGAAGCTGAATAAAATACATCTAGGGCAAAGTGCACAGTGGCCTAGTATGTTAAACTAACGTGCATGAAGCTATATTAAAAATGGCTACACTACCGGTTCAAGGTCACAAGATCGTTGTACAAGCTGATTGGTATAGTACAGGCTTTCTTGGACCCCGGTACAGGATGTAGAATGGATAATGGTCTACACGTCATGAATGGATGTTGATTACTTCAACTGGAGATGAACATGTTGGACTTAACTGTTCGTCATGTGTTCATTGCGAACCCTGTCAAGTATTGCTATTAAGAACCATACTCAGCTGCATGTCAGGTGCTACAGAGGTGAGCGATGTGACTCCTTCAGAATTTCTCTGACCTCAACTGCATTCTGCAGCACTTTAGAAGCAGACATCCGAGACTACAGAGCTCTTTGGAGTTTAGTCCATCAACATATATCAAAATGAGGTGCCAATACCAATGTTCAACATCAAGAAAATCAGAGTCCGCTTAACGTTCCTTTATGGTCCTTCAGACCATACTGTTGCGATGTGGCACTGACAAAAGTGTTGAAGGAACTACAGAAGCATATTACTCCTAAACAAAGAACCAGCAAGGGCTCTCCAGTCTCAACAGATGGTCAACAGGCTGCATGAATTGTGTGTACTACATTCTATTTTAATAGGTTCGACAGACTCGATGGGAGACCCAAGCAGCTAAACTGATCATACAGAATCAAGAATATGAGTCAATAGCCACCAGAATATGTTACAACAGATATTTGCACTAGCTTCTCTGCGTCCCTGAACCATCTGCTGACAAAGAATTGGTATTTTACATTTTCGGGTATCGCAAAGAGGTCTAGGGACATACCACCACCATTGGGGCCCATAAAATTCCAATAAGAGTAGCGTGGTGGCTGTTTCCAATTGAACTAGGCCTCTCACTTCCTTGACTAACTAGAAAAAGAGCTGGGCATTACTTCTGAATAGGGAGGAAAGGATCTCCTATTTCTGGAGTTGATACGGCGAGGCTTGCAGTGGGCCTCATTGCACATTCAGGCTTCCTCGGGTTATCTTACTAATGAACTTAGGAAGATTAGTAATTCAGAATACAATTTGAAAATGGACAGTTAAGGCGCTAACCCTATGGATAAATGCAGCCTGTGGACAGCCCTCAGTTCCCAGCTTCAGCAGTACCTCTTTCCATCTTTTTTTTGTATTGACATTTATATAGTGTGGTACATCGATGGAATGCAATATCATATATCTGGCTCTATATATTAAGCAGATAAGGATTGTTACAAATAGCTGTGCATTATTCCTCCTGTAGTGCCAGCCAGGGTATCCATTACGACTAGGGGCCGGCCAGAATGAGTTTGTCCATGTGTGGATGAAAAACACAACAACCAGTGTTACAGCCACAGCACGACAGCCACTGGAATCAATAACCATGTTGCACACCTCAGGAACAAACGTTAAAGAATAATGTTCTGAAAACAAAGTAACATGTGCATTGAGAACTTCTCAACATCACATTCCTAAGTCTTCCAAACACTTTGGCTCACTTCAGTAATGCAGGCATCACAATACAAATATTGAACAATTGACAGTGATATACATGGAGCATGAATATCACATCTCACCCGATCTTCCAAGTGAAGTAGCAGCCAGTTTGAGCCATTATCGTGGGTTAGGTGTTTCAAGGGCTAGTTTTGTGGCTGTTTGATCCTCCCCTTCCGTAAAGGCTTTCTCCAGTATATTCAATTAAAACCTGCATCATCATTTCCCACGCCATCAAGGGGTCCGTTGCCTTGTCTTTTCTAGTATGCCTCATATGGGCCTCCTCTGTCCCAGCCCATTCAATTAAGTCCCTATTCTAATCCTGTACAGTTGGGGCCGGGGGCTAAGCCAGTGTATGATAATGCAGCACTCTGCCACCACGAGTCCTAAGACTGAGTATTTTCTGCTAAGAGTCTTCTTGGGGTTCTCAAGGAGTAAGCCCAATAAACACCAAAAAGGGCTGCCTAAGTACTGTCAACTCTGTGACTCGAATATAGGCCAACAATTCTTCCTAGAATGGGCCTACCGGGGACAACACCAGAGGAAAAAATCTGATGAAATCTGTGGCTGTCATCCCACATCAGGGACAATAGAGGTCTCTATCGGGGTACATGGTTTGAAGACATTTAGGAGAAAGATAAGCTATGTGCACTATATCATACTGGATTTTTCTAAAACATGCGTATGTGGATACTTTACGAACCCCAGCATGGATCCTACTTTATTCCTGCAATGTAATGGGGTCTTTGCAAAGGTCCTGCCTTGCCTTCTCCACCAGTAATGGGAGGGGTCAGTTTCTCAGCTCAAAGGGCCCAATATAAATGAGTTATAAATAGGCGTCCATCTGCCCTCCATATTCAGCATGGTCACCATAGTAAGGGAAGGAGGTGGTATGTCTGGGAACGAGGGTCATAGCTGCCTGGAGGTAGCAGCAATTTTGGCATGTTGAAGGAATTAGCCACGTCCCAGTTCAAATGTGGCAATCGCCTCCTGCAGGGGACTGAAGCGCCCCTCCTAGTATAAGCCAGACAGCATCCGACAACCCCTCTACAGCCATCTGTCCCCTGCCATACATGTTGCTATTCGGGGAAACTGATGTAGGATCCAGATATCAAGGTTCAGTGCATAAGGCGCTCGCCCAATTATCCAGTGAGAAACTCTCTCCCCCATTTGGCATATCAAGAACAGAGAGATCCAGGATTCTGACGACCTCTAAACAACAGGCTCCCCAACGGGTGTCCGTCATGTGTACCCTTGAACAGGGACCTTTCCCAGTTTGGCTCTCCATCCCATCAGTGGCTCGTGTGTTTCAAGTGGGCCGCAATTCTAGGTCGGGGACCTCCATGTCACCCTTACTCCATTCTCTGTTCAGCACTAAAAGGCTCACTCTATGTCTGTTGCCAGCCCAGAGGAAGTTGACAAGTAATAAATCGAGTTCCTAAAATACTTTAGGCGGATCTCATACATCGCGCCCTGCCATATGTATAGATCAATCAAAAAAATGTATAGAGCGCGCTACTCACCCGTGAGGGTCTCAAGGCGCTTGTTGGGGGGAGGGGTTAGGGGGGTTACTGTTCGAACAGCCATGTCTTGAGGTTTTTTCTGAAGAGTAGAAGGTCTTTGGTTTTGCGGAGGTTGGTGGGGAGGGAGTTCCAGGTTGTGGGGGCGAGGTAGGAGAAGGCCCTGCCTCCTGTGGTGGTTCATTGGATGCGGGGGACTGTAGCTAGTGCGAGGGCGGCTGGTCGGAGGATGCAGGTGGGAGTGTGGAAGTTCACTCTTTCGTTGAGGTAGGTCGGGCCGGTGTTGTGGTGGGATTTGTGTGCGTGGATGAGGATCTTGAAAGTGATTCTCTTGTCTATGGGGAGCCAGTGAAGAGATTTGAGGTGTGGTGAGATTCTTTCATGGCAGGGGAGGCCAAGGACGAGGCGTGCGGCTGTGTTCTGGATTCTCTGGCGTTTGCGTTTGAGTTTGAGTGTGGTGCCGGCGTAGAGGGCGTTACTGTAGTCTAGTCTGCTGCTGATGAGTGCATGGGTGACTGTCTTCCTGGTCTCTGGGGGAATCCATTTGAAGGATTTTTTTTTAGAGTGCGGAGTGTGTGGAAGCTTAGTGCATTGATCTGCTGTATAATGGAGAGGGAGGGGTCCAGGATGATGCCGAGGTTGCGTGCGTGGTTTGCGGGGGTGGGTGCGGGGCCTAGGGCGGTGGGCCACCAGGAGTCGTCCCATATGGTTTTGTTGTGGTCGAAAATTATGATCTCGGTCTTGTTGGAGTTAAGCTTGAGGTGGTTAGTTGTCATCCAGTTGGCGGTGTCGAGGCGAGCAGAGTGTAGGTTGGTTTTGGCGGTGGTGGGGTTGCGGGCGAGGGAGAGGATGAGTTGGGTGTCATCTGCGTAGTAGAGGATAGTGATTCCGTGTGGTTGGAGGATGTTGGCTAGGGGGATTAAGTAAATGTTGAAGAGTGTGGGGCAGAGGGAGGACCCTTGGGGGACTCCGCAGATTATCTTGGTAGCGGTGGAGTGGAAAGGTGGAAGGCGGACTCTCTCGGTGCGGTCGGTGAAGAAGGAGGTGAGCCAGTCTAAGGATTTATGGCGAATTCCTATGTTGTGGAGGCGTGTGCGGAGTGTGTGGTGGCAGACAGTGTCAAAGGCTGCGGAGAGGTCTAGGAGGATGACTGCGACGGTCTCGCCTTTGTCGACTTTGGTCCTGATGTTGTCAGTGCATGCAATGATGGCGGTTTCCGTGCTGTGGTTCTTGCGGAACCCGGATTGTGAGGGGTCAAGAGTGTTGTTTTCTTCGAGGAAGTGGGATAGGCGGGCGTTGACTAGTTTCTCGGCAACCTTGGCGGGGAAAGGGAGGGGGGAGATGGGGAGATAGTTGGAGAGGATCTCCGGGTCGGCTTTGTTTTTTTTTAGGAGAGCAGTGATTTCTGCGTGCTTCCAAGGGTCTGGGTAGGTTGCGGAGTCGAAAGAAGAGTTGATTATGTCGCGGAGTATGGGGGCGATGGTTGGGCTGGCTTTGTGGTAGATGCGATGTGGACAGGGTTCAGAGGGGGATCCGGAGTGGATGGAGTTCATGTTTTTTTCGATTTCTTCATGTGTGGTGGGGTCCCAGGAGGTGAGTGTGGTGGGGGGGTCGTGAGTGAGGGTTGAGTTGGGTGAGTGAGGGGTGTATGTGGTGGGTGGGTGTGGTATGAAGCTGTTGTGGATGTCCAGGATTTTGTGGTAGAAGTGGTTGGAGAGGGCGTCACATAGGGCTGTGTGTGTGTGGGGTCTATGTTGCTGGCTTTGGGTTTAGCTAGCTCTCTAATGATGGTGAAAAGTTCTTTGCTGTTTTGAGAGTTGTTGTCAAGGCGTGTCTTGTAGTGATCTCTTTTGGTGGTGCGTATGAGTTGGTGATGGGTGCAAATGGTGGCTTTGAGGGTGGAGAAGTTGGTTGTAGAGGGTTCTTGTCGCCATATTTTCTCCACTTGGCGGCATTTGCACTTGGAGTCTTGGAGTTCCGGGGTGAACCATGGGGCGTTCTTGATGTTGCAGGTGGCAATGTGTTCTCTGAGGGGGGCTAGTGTGTCTACGCAGGTAGTGATCCATTTAGAGAGGTTGTGTGCTCCTGTGTTGGGGTCGTTGGTGTGGGGGGGAGGTGGAAATGGAAAGGAAAACGGATGGTGAGGAGGTGGGGGAGGTGGGAGGGGCCGCGGGGACGCAGCGGCAAGGGCTAAGAAATGGAAAGGAAAACCGACGGTGGGGAGGTGGGGGGAGGCGGAAGGGACGGCAGGGACTCAGCGGCAGGGGCTAAGAAATGGAAAGGAAAATGGACGGAGAGGAGGTGGGGGAGGGGCCACGGGGACGCAGCGGCAGGGTCTAAGAAATGGAAAGGAAAACGGATGAGAAGGAGGCGGCGCGGGGCGGCGGCATGAGGAGCGACCTGCCTGCTGGAAGCAGGGTCAAGGGTCAAATAGATATTTGGGGAGGATCACCATTTTTTATTAGGGCTATCTTTCCTATCAGGGACAATTTAAGGGTATTCCAGAATTGGATCGAAGACCTCAGATCACTCTTCCCAAATTTAAATCAAAGACCTGTTGTTTAGTATGTGCAACGTATATCCCTAAGTATTTAACTGAGGCAACAGACCAGGACAATTTCACCCTGGGCAGCTGCGGGGCTGAGAGGCCAACAAGATGGCCCACTGAAAAGAGGAGTAATTTAGTACTAGTGAGATGTAACCCAGAATACTCCCAGAACTTAGACATGAGGTTAATTAATAGTGGTATTGTAATTTCTGGTTCACAAAGATAAATCATTTCATCATCAACATATAATCACATAATATGCTCAGTCTTTCCTATGACCACGCCCCATCCGTGCAAGACCAGTCTCAATCGACAGGCCAGGGGCTCCACCACAAGAGCAAAAAGCAACAGAGACAGGGGGCAGCCCTGTTGAGTGGCACGCTGCAGTTCAATTCCATCTGACACATATTGGCACGTTGGTACTCTAGCTCTGGAGGACTGATAAAGTAGTCAGACCCAGCTTATAAATTTACTATCCAGGCCCATCATCTCCAGCACTCGCCATAAGTAGTTCCCGTATACAAAGCTGAACGCTTGTTCTATGTCTAAAAAAGCCATTGCGTAAGGTTTTTCTTGCAGCTCAGGCACATGTAGGACGTGGGTAAATCACCTCAAATTACGTAGCCTATTTCTGCATGGGATAAATACAGATTGATTTGCCTGTACCAAGCTCGGAGGTGTGGGAGCAGTCTCCTCACCAAAACATGGCTCAGTATCTTCTGATCCATGATGACCATAGAGATAGGATAAGAAGACAGGTCTAGGGGGTCCCTCTCCGGTTTGGGTATTATAACAATCAGGGCCACCCTCAAAGAGTCAGGTAGGCATCCAGTGCTCAGGGCCTCGTCGAACATTGATAGTAGTTAGCTAATGAATCTAGGAAAGCTGTATTAAACTGGTCAATAAGCCTGTCATTGCAAGGGAATTTAACTGTTTTAAGGGCTTTCATAGCTTCCAGAAGTTCCTGCTTAGATATGGGGTCATCTAGGGAGTCGCTGTCTTGCTGTGACAGTCACTGTCTGGGTAAGGTCGCCGAATACACATGAGGGGGGGCACAAGGTTCAGCCACTGAGGCCTCTGCAAATATCCCCTGCAGATGAACTGCAGATGCTTCATTAATCACCTACTGGGTTGGTTATCAGTACTTGCTGATTTCCCACCTCCAGAATAGGTCGAGGCGCATTCTCAGATTTAATCAGTCGGGCCAACATATGCCCTGACCCCCTTTATGTACCATACCTCCTATTTACTTTCTTAATAAATTTTTCAAGTTGGTCCCATAGATCAGTGTTCCCCAACCCCCGGGCCGCGGACCGGTGCCAGTCCGTGGATCAATCGGCACCGGGCCGCCCCACTGTGGCGGGCGGTAAATGTTTGATAATTTTTCCGTGGCCCGCTTGTCACACAATGGGACAAGCGGGCCACGGAAAAATTATCAAACATTTACCGGTCCGCGGCGATAAAAAGGTTGGACAACACTGCCATAGATCATTCAGTAATTGGCTGTGTCTGTCCCTGGCGACCATTTGGTTTGGATCTGCCGCTAGGGCCTGTTCAATCGCTGGCAACTGGTTCTCTCTCTTTGTGAGGTCTTGTACCAGTGCGTCTCGCATACTAACTGATGCGGACAGGCACACCCCTTGAACCACCACCTTGATCCCGTCCCACTCTATTGCCATTTTGGTCAGTCAATACCTCAGTATTCAGTGGCCACTGCGATATTTTGGGGCGCAGTTGGTCCAAGGAATATGTGAGCAGTGCAGGCGAGTAGTACGAAATGTATTGAGCCAGGTATTACATGCCTGTCACCCTCAGTGTCACAGCGGTGTGGACAAAGAAATAGTCTAAGTGGCTGTAGGCTGATGCTGCCGGGAAATAGCAGGAGTAAGCAAGTACATGTGGATACTGAGTCCCCCAGATATCTACCAACGATAAAGCAGCAAGGGATTGGTGTAATGCCACAGTCATGCGGGGCTTGGTGTCGTTGCATGGGGGGTCTATTCAATTTTCCATTGAGCACACGATTAAAGTTGCCCGCCATGAGGATCTCGGCCATAGATTGAAGGTGTGCTGAGGCCAACACCTTATCAAAGAACTCCTTGTTTTCTGTATTGAGTGCATATATATTAATTAGGCAGAGTTTGTGTGCATCAAGGGTACCCTCTAGTAGTACATAGCACCCCTCCCCATCCACAACAGTGCAGGAGTGTTTAAATGAGATCCCAGGGGCAACCCATACGAGAGCTCCATGTGCGTATCTGGAATATGATGTAGCACAGACAGAATCTTTCCATCTCTTTCGGAGGTCTCGAATGCAATCACCCCAAACATGTGTCTCTTGCAGAAAGGGCACAGCCACCCTGCAGTGGCGCAAGTATGCATGCACTCTACTGCCCTTCACAGGATTATTTATACCCCGGACATTCCAGGTCAGGAACTTACATTGGATGGCCATAATGCTGGGGAACAGTCACATATGTAGGACTGGATGAGATCCGATGTGTGTTCATTGTCATGTGTAGGTAAGTACGAATGCATATACTTGGAGACTTGTCCCACCCAAGATTCCCACTGAACTTCAACTAACCAGAAGTAACAGTATATTATAACAATAACCCCATTTAGTACCATTCCTCAATCCTTCCCATGGGTAGTGTCAGCTAACCCTCCCAGAATAAACAGCTACCAAGAGGGAGAGAGAATCCCCACCCCAATCGCCCTCTCAACCCGTTCAGAGAACAAAAAAGACAATTAACAGTCTTATGTTTAGTGTAGTTACAGTTCAGATGCTAATTGAATTGAAATGCTAACAGTCTGACAACAAGCAGGTGTATAGATATAAGTATCTTCCGTTAGGGGCTTTATTAAATCAACAGCGTAACCTTGAATGATATGATAGAGCGGTCAAGGAGGGAGTCAATGGAGGGCCCGTTATCAATACAAAATAGGGGAGAAGAAAGGAGTTATCCCAATACCAGGAAGATTCTGTTCACTCCATCCCAAGTTCACTGTTCTGTATATCTTGCACAATGCATAAGGGAAAAAAGAGTTCTGGGTGGGCAAATGGCCCATGTTAGTTTGTAGCATGCCATCTGGGCAAACAAGGATACGATTCACATGTTCCGCCGCTCTTAGATGAATCCTATCATCCCCAGCATTTCATGGTCTATTAGATCATTGCAGGCCTCTTCATCTATGTTCTTGCCAGATCGTCGAACCACCCTCATTAGCCAGACCCACAGACTTCATCCATGCAGCAGCCTCTCAAGGTGAATTGTGAAAGTAGAATTTCCCCTCATATTGTAACCTGAGCTTGGGCGGAAAGAGAGGGCTATATTGGACACCATTTTTCCAGAGTACGCGCTTAACCTCCAGGAAGGTTATCCAATACTCCAGAAACAGGTCTGTTGTTGGACTCTCAGCTCTCTCAGGAAAGTCAAGGAAGCCCAAGTTGTTGCATCTCAAGTGCCCTTCAGCATCCTCGAGTCGGCATTCCATTTGTGCCGCAGTGGATTTTAATTCCATAACAGTGGCCTGTAGCTCTGCTACCAGCTGCTGCAGTTGAGTAAACTTCCCCTCCGTAGATGTGACTGTCTCAGACAGCTTGCGTAGGTCTAATATTAAATGTTTGATGTCCATGGAATTTATTTTTGCCTCTAGTGCCAGTTGTGATCCCTGCGCTGTATGGCCATGAGGATTTCCATTGTGCCTTGTTGCATTTCTCCTGTATCACGCTAGCTCTGGGCCCCCGTTTGTTCACGGGGGTGGCTAGGGACAGTGAAGGCCATCAATTTAATTAGGCTGTCCCCCTTCAGCGTTCTCTCCTCCTTCACCGGGCGCCTCTGAGGACAATATCAGGTTTCAGCATGGCCACTGATAGGGACTGGAGTCCTGTGGCCCCAACAATAAGTGTTCCCCCTTTTGATTATGTTTGGTTGCTAGTCCAGGAAGCAGTGTTCCACCTCAATATGAAAGGGAGAGAAGGGCTCCAAAGGGCATGTAGCACTGCTCCTGGCCAACTGTAGCTTGGTTAATCTGCACAGCAATCCCTTCACTGCTGCTTTAAGACCCAGGCTCCAGCCACTGCACCATAACTGCAACAGGCAGTTTAGGACACAGGTCCATGCGCTGCTGATGACAGGTAATGGGCCCCGCAGCTCACCGAGTGTATGCCTTCTATTTCCCTGCGGCACCCCCACAGCCCGCAATTAGGAGACCCAGCAGGGCCGCCAGTGCAAGTGATTATCGTTGAATACAAGAGGCACTCATTCAAATATCAAAAAAGATATAGTACTCATAAGTCAGTATACATTAAACAATAATTGTCCATATATTTTGAAAAAAATCACGATAACTTTTCAATATAAATATCAATGTCCAAAGTCCAAAAAAATAGAAGTTACAGATCTGTTGCTCCAAACTTGTTACATGATCCAAAGTCAAGGTCCAGATATTTTCCAATCAAGATTCCGACATATTCTTCAAAATTATCATGTAATCACTGCCGATTCCAACCTCACATCCAAATTAACAGCCAACACGTGTTTCGTCCGGGAATTTCCCAATGACTTCGTCAGGGCTACTCATATGTAAATCCGTATTATAGCTTAAGTCCTCCTTGATGATGTATCCAAAGACACTTCTGTTATATTAAATATCTACTGATTTCAAGTATGGTGATACAAATATGTGAGATCCCGATGCCAATTTTCATACGCGAGTACGCGTAGGGTACCCGGTGCGAGTGACCTGCCATGTTGTGTTCAGAAGGCCACACAGACCGACGTCCGTCCGCCCTCCACATCCACATAGCTGCCAAGGTTTCATATTGCTATGTGTGACATTTTCAAAATGTCAGAGTAATTATGAGTGACATTTCAACGACTATGAGTGACACTTTCTTGTAAGCAAACTCAACCGATGAAGACGAGGGAACCACATAAATATAATATATAGAGAATCCTATACCTCCCGTTGTACACCAGTGCCACCTTGTGGCCTTTGATAAACACTACTCGGAGCTTACCAAGAAAAGTGAGAAACTGGAACAGGAAGGTTTTACTGCACTTCACGACTTGCGTGACAATCTCAGGCATTGCGGTAATGCGGGAAAATGACCGGAAATGCATTATTCTAACGCAAGATGTGTGACAATTGGCAAGGCTGCGCCCCCCTCCAGCTTCATAGCTGCCAAGGTTTCAGATTGCGATGTGTGACATTTTTATAATTTCAGTGTAATTATGAGTGACATTTCAACAACTATGAGTGACACTTTCTCGCAAGCAAAATCAAGTGATGAAGACAAGGGAACCATATAAATATCGTAATATACTGAGAATCCTCTACCTCCCGTTGTACACCAGCGCCACTTTGCGGCTTTTCATAAACACTACTCAAAGCTTGAGAAACTGCAACAAGAGGTTTTACTGCACTTCAGGACACGGTTCTGTTACGTGACAATCTCAGGCATTGCTGTAATGCAGAAAAATTACCGGAAAGGCTTATTCTAATGTGAGATGAGTGACACTTGGCAGGGCTGCAGCACCGACAAGCTGAGGAGGGGGGAACCGGAGCGAGACCCACAGTGCAGGTGAGCCCGCAGACTCCAAAAACTGCTTATTCCAATCTGCAGCAGCCGCGATGGTGCCCATTCCAGAGCGGTCCGCTTACAATGGCACACATTCACAGCATGCAGGACGGGGTGGAAAGGCCTCCGCCCCCGGAAATGGGTGAAGGTCAGTGTAGGAAGTTGGCTCTGTATGCACTATTTCAAAGTAAGGAATAGTATGCACAGAGTCCAAGGGTTCCCCTTAGAGGTAAGATAGTGGCAAAAAGAGATAATTCTAATGCTCTATTTTGTGGTAGTGTGGTCGAGCAGTAGGCTTATCAGAGGGTAGTGTTAAGCATTTGTTGTACACACACAGGCAATAAATGAGAAACACACACTCAGAGACAATTCCAGGCCAATAGGTTTTTGTATAGAAAAATATCTTTTCTTAGTTTATTTTAAGAACCACAGGTTCAAGATTTACAAGTAATGCTTTAAATGAAAGGTACTTCACTTAGGAACTTTAGGAACTTTGAATTAGCAAAATAGCATATACAGTTTTAACATAAATGACATATAGCTATTTTAAAACTAGACAGTGCAATTTTCAACAGTTCCTGGGGGAGGTGTTTGTTAGTTTTTGCAGGTAAGTAAACCACCTACAGGGTTCAAGTTTGGGTCCAAGGTAGCCCACTGTTGGGGGTTCAGAGCAACCCCAAAGTTACCACACCAGCAGCTCAGGGCCAGACAGGTGCAGAGGTCAAAGTGGTGCCCAAAACACATAGGCTTTAATGGAGAAGGGGGTGCCCCGGTTCCAGTCTGCCAGAAGGTAAGTACCCGCGTCTTCGGAGGGCAGACCACGGGGGTTTTGTAGGGCACCGGGGGGACACAAGTCCACACAGAAAGTACACCCTCAGCGGCACGGGGGCGGCCGGGTGCAGTGTGCAAACAAGCGTCGGGTTCGCAATAGAAATCATTGGGAGACCAAGGGGTCTCTTCAGCGATGCAGGCAGGGAAGGTGGGGGCTCCTCGGGGTAGCCACCACCTGGGCAAGGGAGACGGCCACCTGGGGGTTGCTCCTGCACTGGAGGTCAGATCCTTCAGGTCCTGCGGGCTGCGGATGCAGTGCCTTTACCAGGTGTCGGGTCTTTGAAGCAGGCAGTCGCGTTCAGGGGGAGCCTCGGGATTCCCTCTGCAGGCGTCGCTGTGGGGACTCAGGGGGGTCAACTCTGGCTACTCACGGTCTCGTAGTCGCCGGGGAGTCCACCCTGTGGTGTTTGTTCTCCACAAGTCGAGCCGGGGGCGTCGGGTGCAGAGTGCAAAGTCTCATGCTTCAGGCGGGAAACGTGTGTTGTTTCAAAGTTGCTTCTTTGTTGCAAAGTTGCAGTCTTTGTGGAACAGAGCCGCTGTCCTCGGGAGTTCTTGGTCCTTCTAGATGCAGGGCAGTCCTCTGAGGCTTCAGAGGTCGCTGGTCCCTGTAGAACGCGTCGCTGGTGCAGTGTCTTTAGAAGTGGGGAGACAGGCCGGTAGAGCTGGGGCCAAAGCAGTTGGTGTCTCCGTCTTCTCTGCAGGGTTTTTCAGTTCAGCAGTCCTCTTCTTAGGTTGCAGGAATCTAGTTTCCTAGGTTCTGGGGAGCCACTAAATACTAAATTTAGGAGTGTGTTTAGGTCTGGGAGGGCAGTAGCCAATGGCTACTGTCCTTGAGGGTGGCTACACCCTCTTTGTGCCTCCTCCCTGAGGGGAGGGGGGCACATTCCTATCCCTATTGGGGGAATCCTCCATCTGCAAGATGTAGGATTTCTAAAAGTCAGAGTCACCTCAGCTCAGGACACCTTAGGGGCTGTCCTGACTGGCCAGTGACTCCTCCTTGTTTTTCTCATTATCTCCTACGGCCTTGCCACCAAAAGTGGGGGCATGGCCGGAGGGGGCGGGCAACTCCACTAGCTGGAGTGCCCTGGGGTGCTGTAACAAAGGGGGCGAGCCTTTGAGGCTCACTGCCAGGTGTTACAGTTCCTGCAGGGGGAGGTGATAAGCATCTCCACCCAGTACAGGCTTTGTTACTAGCCACAGAGTGACAAAGACACTCTCCCCATGTGGCCAGCAACATGTCTGGTGTGTGGCAGGCTGCTAAAATCAGTCAGCCTACACGGTTAGTCGGTTAAGGTTTCAGGGGCCACCTCTAAGGTGCCCTCTGGGGTGTATGTTACAATAAAATGTACACTGGCATCAGTGTGCATTTATTGTGCTGAGAAGTTTGATACCAAACTTCACAGTTTTCAGTGTAGCCATTATGGTGCTGTGGAGTTCGTGCATGACAGACTCCCAGACCATATACTCTTATGGCTACCCTGCACTTACAATGTCTAAGGTTTTGCTTAGACACTGTAGGGGCATAGTGCTCGTGCACTTATACCCTCACCTATGGTACAGTGCACCCTGCCTTAGGGCTGTAAGGCCTGCTAGAGGGGTGACTTATCTATACCTGTAGGCAGTGTGAGGTTGGCATGGCACCCTGAGGGGAGTGCCATGTCGACTTAGTCTTTTCATCCCCACTAGCACCCACAAGCTGGCAAGCAGTGTGTCTGTGCTGAGTGAGGGGTCCCCAGGGTGGCATAAGATATGCTGCAGCCCTTAGAGACCTTCCCTGGCATCAGGGCTCTTGGTACCAGGGGTACCAGTTACAAGGGACTTACCTGGATGCCAGGGTGTGCCAATTGTGGAAACAAAGGTACAGGTTAGGGAAAGAACACTGGTGCTGGGGCCTGATTAGCAGGCCTCAGCACACTTTCAAATCATAACTTAGCATCAGCAAAGGCAAAAAGTCAGGGGGTAACCATGCCAAGGAGGCATTTCCTTACAGTCAGTTGTTCTTGTCTGCCGGGGGGGTCAAATACGTTTCGGCCCGAAAGATCATGAAGGATTCATACATCCGTGGAAGTAACTCATTTTCTTCTCCGGTATTGGGGTATCTTTCATAGATTCACATGCTTGATTCAGAATAGCCAGCAGTACGAAAAAATGTTTGATTTCTGTAACACCAATAGTATGCCTGTGTATAACGCATGCTATCTGAACTCATATAGGTAATTAACATTTGCAAACTAACCGCTAACATATTAGCTATATAAACTATATATATCTATATAAAAAATATCTATATCTATATATAAATGTATATAAAAATATATACCTATACACACACACACATAGATCCATATACCTGAAATTATCCCTCAAACAGTACATAGAGGATGGAGGGTAAGAGGTTATTGGCTCACCTTATGCAAATAAATTACGTAATACCGCTTGTCCTACTGCAGCATCCACTCTGTCCGTAGCCTCTAGGCAGTAGTGCTGGGTGAAAGTGTGAGCGCGTGTCCATGTTGCCGCCCTGCAGATCTGGTCCAGAGGGACTCCAGCGAACAGAGCTGCTGAAGTGGATACCGCTCTAGTGGAGTGCGCTCTGACACTGGATGATAATGGCTTCCCTGCCAACTGGTGGCACAACTGTATGGCGGAAGAGATCCAGCGCGCTATGGTCTGCTTAGTAACGGCTTTACCCTTATTGATCTTTCCATAACTGATAAATAGTTGCTCAGATTTACGGAAGTCGCTTGTCCTTTGTATATAAAATTTTAAACAGCGTTTAATGTCTAGAGAGTGTAGAGCTCGTTCCGCTGCAGTTTGTGGATTTGGAAAAAATGTTCTGAGAACCACCGGTTCATTTAGGTGAAAAGATGATGGAACCTTAGGTATAAACTTTGGATTAGTTCTCAAAATGACCACCTCTGGCTTGAATTGGAGGAAAGGTGGAGAAATTGTGAAGGCTTGGATATCGCTGACCCTTTTCGCTGAGGTCAAGGCCAAAAGAAGGGCTGTTTTAAAAGAAATGAATTTGAGATCCACCCTATGAATGGGTTCAAACGGAAGTTTCATTTATTGGGAGAGCACAACGTTCAAATGCCACTGCGGCGCAGGACAATGAATTGGTGGAAACATCCTAAATAAACCCTTGAGAAATTGTTTTATTATTCTGGACGACCATAGAGAAGGTGACTGAGATGTCCGTCGGAAACGGGATATGGCAGCCAGGTGCACTCTGATAGATGAATGTGAAAGACCGGATTTAACCAAATGCAATAAATATGGCAAAATCTGTTCAGGAGAGGACGTTAGAGGATGAACGTTGGAAGTTGAGCACCATAAGCAAAACCTCTTCCACTTGAACTTGTATGTTCGGTTTGTAGACTGAGCCCTGGCACAGGCAAGCACCTCCCTGCAATCTGGAGGGATATCTAGTCCATCGAATTCATAGAATTCAGGAGCCAGGCTGATAAACGAAGAGATGTCGGGTTGGGATGACGAACCTGACCCTGGTTCATTGTTAACAAATCCGGTATTGCCTTTAGTCGAATGTGAGGTTGTTCCGAAAGTAATAGAAGTTCTGTGAACCAGAACTGGCGTGGCCATCTGGGAGCGATTAATAGAACCCTGCATTGTTCCCTTTTCATCTTTTGCAGAAATCTCGGAAAGAGCGGAAGCGGGGGAAAAGCATATGCATAAATCCCTGACCATCTGATCAAAAACGCATTCCCCTTTGATCCCTTCTGCGGTCGCCAGCTTGCGAAGTGTTGGCATTTCTTGTTGTCTCTGGTCGCGAACAGATCTAGACTGGGTTTGCCCCAACGACTAAAGAGATGGTCGAGAACTGACTGATTGAGTTCCCACTCGTGGCAGCTGGTTCGAGTCCTGCTTAGGGCATCTGCCCAGGTGTTGGTGATCCCTGGGAGATGTTCTGCTCTGATAGAGATTCGATGTCGAATTACCCAATGCCACAGCTTTTGCGCCTCTAGAGACAATGCTCAAGATTTTGTGCCTCCTTGCTTGTTGATGTAATGCATGACCGTGGTATTGTCTGTTCTTATCAAAACTGAAGAATTCGTGATGTTCGTGAGGAAGGATTTGAGTGCCAAGGTGACCACTCTTAACTCCAATACATTTATGTGTAGAGTCGATTCTTGAGTGGACCATTTCCCCCTCACTGAAAGATCCTGCAAATGAGCACCCCATCCCTCTAGGGATGCATCTGTTGTTATTACGTGCATGGTCCTGTCTTTCAGAAATGATAGACCGTCTGAGACGAGGGGAGTATCCTTCCACCACTTGAAAGCCTGCTTTGCTGATGGGGTTATTCTGATTACATTGTCGAAAGAGCCTTCTATTTGTTTCCATTGATTGTCTAACTGCTGTTGAAGTGTCCTCATGTGCAGACGACAGTTCTTTACTAATGGAATGCAAAACGACAGCATCCCCAGAAAAGACTTGTAAGTCCGTACTGAAGCGGACTTTCTTTTGCTGAGACGTGCTGCTAACTCTCAAAGTTTCTTTCGCCTGTCCTGTGAGGCAGAGGCTTTCGCGTGAACAGTGTCCAAGATGGCTCCTAGAAACGTGATATTCTGGGTAGGATCTAGGTGAGACTTGGGGTAATTGACTGTCAAGCCCACAGCTCTGAAAAGGGATAGACATGTCTCTGTGTCTCTGGCAGCCTTTGATGTTGTTCGTGCCTTTATTAGCCAGTCGTCTAAATACGGGAACACCTGTACCCCTAATTGTCTGAGGTGGGCTGCCACCGGTGCCAAAACCTTGGTGAATACTCTTGGGGCCGACCTGAGGCCAAAAGGCAACACTCTGAACTGGTAATGAATGCCTGCAACCCTGAATCGCAAGAATTTCCGATGATTGGGGTGAATGGGAATATGGAAATATGAGTCCTGAAGATCTAACGATGTCATAAAGTCCCCTCGGTTGAGCAGGCGCAGGTCGTCTTGCAGGGAGATCATGCGAAAAGATTGTTTCTTGAGGTATTTGTTGAGGGAACGAAGATCTAAAATGGGCCTCCAGTCCCCTGTCTTTTTCCGGCTAAGGAAAAAGCGGGAGTAAAAACCTGTTCCCCTCTGGCTCCTTGGTACGATCTCTATTGCTCCCTTCTCCATTAAAATAGCAATCTGGTCCATAAGCTCGTTGAGATGGGCTGGCGGGGGACCTCTTGGTGGTACATGAGGGGGAGGTTGGTTGAATTCTAGTGTATGCCCCCGGTTGATGATATCCAGTACCCATTTGTCTGAAGTTATTCTGGACCACTGGTGTAGAAATTTGGAAATTCTGCCCCCTATAAGAGTGTTGATATAGGGGCTGGGTGCACACACTTGATGAGGGTCAGTGCTTCCTTGCCGTCTCCTTGGACTTGAAAGCCGACTTTCCTCTCGTCTGTTGCTTGAAGTGAGCGGATGACTGTTGACGAAAGGAAAGCAGTTGTTGCTGGCCGAAGGTTGATCGAAATTGGCCTTGGTAAGAGGAGTAATGACGATATTGCTGAGAGCCTCCTCTATATGAAAAGGTTCCTCTCCCTCTCGCTCCCCGAAAGGGTTGTCTTTTGTATTGTAGCGTTGCCAGAGATCTGGCTGTCTCAGTGTCTGCTTTAATAGACTGCAATGCATCATCGACATGCTTGCCAAACAAAAGCTCGCCATCATACGGCATGTCCAGAATCTTTAATTGCACTTCAGGCCTAAAAGAGGTAGCCTTGAGCCACCCCTGGCGCCTGAGTACGGCCGCCCCGGCCAACTGACGAAAACCTGTAGAGGAAACATCAATGGCAGAGTCTATGATTTCAGCCAAAATCTTTTCTCCTTCTTGTAGAATCTTACGTGCTTCTACTCTACTGTCCTCAGGTAACATATCTATGAATTGTGACATGTCAGACCACATCTGTCGATCGTATCTCCCCAGGATGGCTAGAGAGTTAGCTGCTCTCACAGTGTTGGTCGCCATAGTTGAAAACTTTTTGCCTATGGAGTCTAAACGACGTCCTTCCTTGTCTGGGGGGCAGTCAGAGAAGCTGATGGATTCCTGGACCTCCTCTGAGCTGCCTGCCGAATCCGGTTTAGGATGGCTAATCAAACATGCTGGTGAGTTGTCTGGCCCCTTATATTTCTTCTCGAGTCTCGGCAAGACTGCGGGAATGGAGGATGGAGTCTGCATGGCCTTGAGGCCTTCCTCCCAAATGAAATCAACGATGGGTATGGCCTTTACAGACTTCCTAGTATCTTCTTTAAAGTCATAAAGAAAGCAGTCTGACTGCTTCGAAGTAATTGGCAGCTGGAATCTTTTCGCAGCTCTTTCCATGACACTATGGAAGCCACCAATGTCCTGCGGTGGAGAGTCCACTGGTGGTGGTGTAGAAGGAAATGGAGTTTGGATTTGATACTCATCCCATTCAGGAATGAGAGAGTCCGAGTCCTGTATCTCACCTTCTTCTTGCTCGTCCTCAGATGAAGGTGAAGCAATACCCTGAGCAGATGAAGGTGCTGTGGTAGGGTCCGGAAATTCTGAAGGTCTAGCCGGACTGGACACTGGTGTCTGTGGAGGTTGTACCGGGGTAGAAGAACCAGCTGGAGGAAATCTCGCATATTAATCCTGCATCATCTGTTGAAGGTTGTTTATCAACGAGACCGGCATCTGAACTGTCTGTTCTTGTTGTGCCTGAAGTTGCAGATGACTTTGATCCTGCTGGTCCGAATAAGGCTGGAGATCCTCCTCTTCATCCTCCTCTTGGCACTTAATGCGTAGTTCAGATGGACTACGTGCCACCGGAAAAAAGCCATCATCAGAATAAACATCATCGTCATCATCTTCGTCAGCAAATAGATGCTGCGGAGGAATTGGTGCGACCTTACTGGGCGATGTATGTGATGGAAGCAATAAAGAAGACTTGCTCTTTATAGGTAAAATTCTCTGCGGCAAGTAAGGAGATGTTCCAAAGTGAGGATAATGAGTCGTCGACGGAGCCGCCGTCGACGGAGCACTCGTCGATGGTGTTCTCGTCGACGGTGTAGGCGTCGACGGAGCCGTCGTCGGTGTAGTCGCTATCGGTGCCGCCAGCGTCGACGAAGTTGCCGTCGACGATGTCAATAATGCCACGCCATCCGTCGACGGGGCTGCCGCCGACGGGGTTGTCGTCGACAGGTGCGTCGTCGGTACCTTCGTCGGTGAAATCGACTGAGATTTTCTGAATTTACTCGTCGATGAATGCGTCGACGGTATAGATTTCAGCTTCTTACCCGTCGACGGCCTCTTTGTGATCTTCAGGGTGTGAGACGACGATGGGCCATACTTCAAACTCACCGACGTTATCATCGTAGATGACAGCGGAGACGAAGTTACTATCATGGGAGATGGAGGAGCCGTAAACGTGGCCGTCGCTGTCGTCGTCGTCGAAGTAAGGCCTGTCGTCGACGGAGCGCTCGTCGACGGTGTTGTCGACGGTGTAGATTTTCTGGACGCCGACAGTGAACTTGAAGGCCTTTTAAGCTTCTTTGATGAAGAAGCAGGTGTGGATGGCTCTGAGTGAACCTTGCCACATACTACCTTGGATGTTGAAGGTAGTTCCTCTGGCTTGTCCTTAGATGCATGCAGCTTCTTAGCTGACTTACTGCTTTTAGGGGATAGGCTCTCCACAGACCTCTTCCTTTTCTTTGAGGTCACTGAAGTGTCACTCTCCTCCTCCTCAGAAAGAGCTTCCCTGGCCTTTCTTTTCTGGAGCCAAAGTAGGAGCCTGGTTTCTCTGTCCCTCAGAGTCTTGTTGGGAAAGGTCCTGCAGATCTTACAGTCCTTGACCTTATGCTCTGGATGCAGGCAGTAGATACATTCCTTGTGAGGGTCCTCACAGTGAAGCCTCAATTTCCCACAGGTCCCACAAGGTCTAAACAGACCTTTTCTTACTGCAGACATGATGGAAAATTTTTGCAGTAACAGCAAAGTGAAAGTGTCTAAGATTTTCTCTTGAAGAGATAGAAAACTGAGCAGAGCTCAGGGAGACTCCCTTACACACGACGTGCGGTAGAAAATCTGAGAGACTGAGCCTCTGTGCTGAGGATTCTAAAGGGGTGGTCACGCCTGATTGGCTGAAATTTGGGCTCTTTCTAAAGAGGCTAATAGTTCTACAATTGAAGTTGTTTCTCCTATTGACTTCAATATATATTTAAAAAAAAAAAGAAGAAGAAATTTTTCTCTGATTATTGCTTTGTATGTACCGTGGGACTCCCACTTCGACGACGGGGAACGATTCAAGCATGTGAATCTATGAAAGATACCCCAATACTGGAGAATTTTAAAGTTCAGCAATACAAGACAATATTTTGTTTTTATTACTCGACAGAAAACTAATTCTGAATGTCTATGCTGCTAACAGGAAAGGATTACAATTTTACGTTTATTTGAACAATGTCCTGCGCTGCAAGAATATTGGAGAATCATTTCTTATAAATTAAGCAATGTACTTCACATGCACCATTTTATCAGAAACCAGCTCACTATGTTAGATGTTCATCATCTCATTTCCGATTATTTAGACTTAACATTTATTGCGAGACTGAGTATTGCCCAAGACTGGCTCCACACTCAAGGTTGGTCATGATAGTTTAGGCTTATGGCCTGCTTCTATCGCGAGACCCATCAATATATAGAGAAACATGAATGAAGAGGGGAGAAACTCCAAATAATCTTGGGCCCATTGGAGGATTAGATTCATTTTATTTTTTAGAAAATCAATATACAGACAGGTCTTGATTTGTCAGGCTAGTACTTCAAGTGTGAGGCGGAGGGCAATTATCATAAAAATGTATTGCCTGTTTTCTTGTCTAATGATTTGATTACGTGAATTCAGCGTATCGTAAAAATGAATCCTCTCTTTCTTATGGACTTTATTTTCTCACTTTCATAAATACAGTAAGAGATTGTGCACACAGCTGTTGTAATTTAGGGGATTTTTATTTGTTTTCAGTGGTGTTTTTTCTCAGTATTATGTTGCCTTCTAGAGCACCATGCATCTTTGGTATTTGAATGTTCTTCCATATCTCTTAATATAACATTACATATATTGTGGAAATGTGTGTGGAGATACAGAGGGGGCGAAATCTCTGGATCTGGCAGGTATCCCACACCAAATTTATATTACAGGTTTTGTCCCAGGAATGGAGAGTAACTGGAAAGCCACTGGAATTCAAATTCCCTTTACGTGTGTTTTGCTACATATCCCACTCAATGCAGGCAAAAAATATCAACAGGGATAGGGGTTTGAGGAAGGGCAGTGGGGAAAGAGGGTGTTAGGCTGAAGGGGTTTGGTTGGGCATAAGGGAGTCAAGGTTCGGTGCTGTTCTATCTTTAGAGGGAAAGAGAGAGGAGTGTCTGGGAAATAATAGAAGAAACTTTGTCTGCTCCCCAGGATGCTGCACTGGTAGGGCAGTGGCTGGGCTGTGCTCCAGCCCACAGTTCCTGCAGTTGTTTTATCAGGTGCGCAACTTCATGCAGCTGAGGGAACCATGTCTCAGTGTCCAGAATTTTCAGGTCTGGAGTTTGCTGATCCAAGATTAGCAGCTCTGGCTATTACAGAGCCTGTAATTCTAGACCTGGAGACACCAGGCCACTCAAAATAGCAAGTGATGAAATGTCATCCAAAGTTACCAGTTCAGTGGATACTACCACTCGTAATGAAAGCTAGTGAGTTGAGTTCTGTTCTAGAGTAATATTAATTATGCAACTCGAACTGAGAAAGTAGAATTACACGGAATTATCTATTTTCTATGCAAATGTAATCATTTTAAAAAAACAGATGAGAATTTGTCACAACATAGCATGAATAATTAGAAAGCAGCGTGTCATCATAATCAGTGTCCTGGGACTGAATATCAGAAATGCGTATCTGCCCAATTTAGCAACATTAGATTTTGTAGACCTCAGAAGGATTCAGGAAGAAAGGCAGAGTGAACCTGTTGGCATATGGCTATAGAGGTGTGACCATGAAGTAAACCATGAACGCTTGCTGAGGATATTTTAATCCACAGGTCATACCTACCTAAATAGCCATAACAACGGGGTAATTCATCTTGCCTAATACGGACAGTATCAGCTCTTTTTATGCAAAATACTTTCCTTATCTCACTGTTTCTTCCTTTGTAGAGTAAGGTCCTGCTTCACCGCCCAGTGACAGGCCTAAAGTCAACAGTGGGGGATATAACAGAAGAAAACAGTGTAAATGAAATAGCCCTTTCTTCGGTTATGAGGCAATCAATATGAATTAGGGCACTGTTTGTTCACTGTAGCACATCTATACTGTGCATGCTCTGTCTTCCGTTTGGCTGTGTGTTGTGAACAATGAAAACCTTATGTTTCCCATACTTGCAAATGAATAAAAAAAATTCTAGCTTACGCGACAAGAATTTTCAATTCTATTAAGGACACGGAGGCGAGGATTATGCTTTCTCTTTCTTTACTAAATTTACACAGCATCCAATTACAAAACGTTAAAGGAAAAAACTACATTTCCCAATATCATTAAATACATGTCACGTGCTCCAATCACGAATCGTGACCTCCAACCATAAGAGTCCTGAACCCCAACGTCACTTCCTCTTTCTTTGTATCAGATAATCCTAAAACCACTTGAACACAAACTTTCTCCGAAAATGAAGAAATATGAAAACTTCTCTCTTGGCAACGAATTAGAGGATTAAACCACTCCGGCAACTAGCCCAAAACGAATTCTTCGAAGAAGAAGATACTCAACGATATTCTCACCACCACCGATCTCCCAAAAAGATCTCAAGAATTCTTCTGATCAGAACCTGGAAAATAAAAATACATAATAATACTCCTCCTAGGCAGATTATATCAGAGACAACTATAAACATCTCATCACCAATTCAGGGGAGGGCATGATACTTTTATATACAATTATATAATTGAATAAAACTTCTCACACCCATAATGGGCGGGATAATCCTCGCCTCCGTGTCCTTAATAGAATTGAAAATTCTTGTCGCGTAAGCTAGAATTTTTTTTATTCTATGTCAGGACCGGAGGCTCGGATTATGCTCTTTTAAAGCTGATCCATAACAATAGAGGCAACATCAACCACAGGTTTAAAGTAAAACTTATGAAATGTGTTCTCAGAAGACCAGTCAGCTGTCTTCATAATATCTTGCAAACTAGAACCTAGACCAAATGATTTGGAAGCCATAGCTCCTCTCACCGAATGAGCTCCAAACTGCTCAGTATTAATACCTGCTTCACTCATTAACCATTTAACCCATCTTGCCAAAGTGGCAGAAGTTACTGGTCTAAATGGTTTTTGAATAGAAATTAACAATTGACCATTCATATTTTGTCTGAATTCTTCAGTAGCCGATTCATAGTCTTTCAAACATTGTACCACACATAACCTTGAATTATTCGGATACCAAGGATAGGATACCGACCTGCAATTAGTCTTAGTCCTCCTTGAAATAGAAAAGGAAACACCTTCAGGCGAATATATTCTACCAGATAAATCTAAGGCTTTGACATCAGAAACCCTTTTACAAGAAATCAAGCAAAGCAACATAGTCAATTTTGCTGAAAGTTGTTTGCGCGATAAAAACTTATTACTAGGCCAGGAATCAATAAACTTTAAGACCACATCTACATCCCATAAAGAGTTATACTTGGATTGAGGAGGATTGGAAAACCTAATACCTCTCAATAATTTACAGACTAGAGGATGTTTCCCAACCGGTTTACCATCAACAGGCTTATGTCCGGTCGAAATAGCTGACCTGAAATTGTTAATAGTTCTATAAGCTAGTCCAGTGGAGGCTAAACTTGCTAAAAAGTTAACTACTAAATCAATACTTGATTCCACGGGATTGATACTTCTTCCATCACACCAACTATTCCATCTGCGCCAAGCAGAAGCATATCTCTTGTGGGTGCTAGAAGCCCAGGCCTGTTTGATAAAGTCCCTAGCTTGTTGCGAAATGCCTGGGGTTTTCCAATTTTTCCTGAAACCATCCATGCCATCAATGTAAGCGTCCCCGATGAGATCAGAGGATTTTGAAGGCCCTCCGGACTCAACAACAGGTCCTGACGAGGAGGAATGAGCAACGGTAGAGCACACGCTAACTGGAGCTCAATAGGGAACCAGGGCTGAGATCTCCAATCGGGAGTCACTAGTATCAAGTCTGCCTTCTGTCTCCGAATCTGAGATAGCTCCCTGGGGATCAGTAGAAACGGAGGGAACGCATAACCCCGAAACGAGGACCAATCCTGTAGGAACGCATCCGTCGCTGAGGCCAGCGGATCCGGTCTCCAGCTGAAGAACTTGTGAATCTGGGTGTTGAGACGAGAGGCAAAAAGATCCACCTCGCAAGGGCCCCATATCTGAACTATCTGTTAAAAAATATTCTGATCCAATCTCCAATCGCTGGCATCTCTCAGATACCTGGAGTTCCAATCCGCTACAGTGTTCTGGGCCCCTGGTAAATACTCCGCTACAATCACCAACCTGTGATCTAGACAATAATGCCAAAACTCCTTGCCTATCTCCGCTAATATCCTGGACCTCGTCCCCCCAACTTGTTGACGTATCTTACTGCTGACACATTGTCCATCCTTAGCAGAATGCAACAATCTGTCTTGAGGGGGGATAAACTCTTTATCGCAAACGAACCAGCTAGAAGTTCTAGACAATTGATGTGAAGGGATTGTTCCGTCAGCGACCACCGACCCCTTGTCACTACAGATCCGCAGCGGGCTCCCCAACCCCACTGACTGGCATCGGATTCTATCACCACTTCCGGATGGGACCCGAAGATGGCTCTGCCACTCCAGGCTTCCATGTGAAGTAACCACCATTGAATCTCCTCTCTGACTTCCCTGGACAACGGGATTAAGGTTGAGTAATTCCAACCCTGACTCAGATACTTGATCTTTAACCTCTGCAAAGCTCGATAATGTAGAGGGGCTGGGAATATTGCTTGAAGGGATGAGGCCAGTAGACCCACCAATCGAGCAATGCTTCTTAAGGAAATATTCAGACTTGCTAGAGCCGCTCTCAACTCCCTCTTTATGTTGCGAATCTTTTGAGAGGGAAGAACCAGTTGTGCTTGTATCGAATCTATCTTGAAACCCAAGAATTCTATTACTTGAGTCGGATTCAACAATGACTTCTGCGCATTGATAAGGAATCCCAAATCCTGCAAAAGATTGATCGTCCAGTTCAAATGTCTTTGTACTGTAACTGGTTCCTGGGCCATCAAAAGGATGTCGTCCAGGTAAATTATCAATCGAACCCCCTTGGTTCTCAAGAACTCCACAACTGGTCTCAACAACTTCGTGAAGCACCATGGTGCTGAGGATAGACCGAAGGGGAGGGCTGTGAATTCCAAGCATCGACCCTTCCAATGGAACTGAAGGAATTTCCTGTGTGGCCGAAAAATTGGAATTGAAAGATAAGCGTCCTTCAGGTCCAATCTCACCATCCAGTCCCCTTCTATTAAAATGTCCCTTAACATGTGGATTCCCTCCATTTTGAAGTGCCTGTATACCAGCCAGGAATTGAAGTCTTTCAAGTTCAAAACCAGGCGATGACCTCCTCCCTTTTGTCTACGACAAATATAGGGTTGCAAAACCCCTCTGGGTGAGGGGCTGAAAATATGACTGCACCTTTGTCTAAGAGTGCTTGAACTTCTGTATCTATAAAAGTCCGATTTTCTAGGGAAAAACTAATTTGAATCGGAGGGGATACTTGGTGAGGGGTACTGAGGAATTCTAGATTAAACCATGAAACAGTCTGAAGTACCCAAGGATTTCCGGAAACCTTTCTCCAATTGTGAGCGCATAAACCCACTCTTTCCCCAAGAATAACCTGAGAAGGATGAATGAGCCTTACCAGTATAGGAGGCGTCTTGGATCGCTCCTTGCTGCCCTCTGCAATGTCCTCTGCGGAACCTGGGTCTGCCACCTCTGTTCCGGGTGGGGTAGAAGGTGGTATCTGACTGATCATTGGACCAGTTACCACGTACTCTCGGATAATAACCTTGGGGACTGGTGTAGGAGCCTCGGCCGGACATTCGTCCACCATAACGTCCGGCCCTGACAAAAAGGTCTCTTCTGAAAACCTTTTTAAGAGACAATTGGGCCTTATCCAGTGTAGAAAAAGTGGAGCAAAACTTTGCAAGTTCCTTAATAAAGGAAGATCCGAATAAGAGACCTTCGGCCGCTGGACCAGCCTCTGAGGCTGCGAGATCTACCAATTTAGGGTCCATGTGCATAAGTATCGATTTCCTGCGCTCTGCTGAAATAGCGCAATTAGTGTTGCCCAGCTGGCAAACCGCGCGCTGAGCCCAACCTGATAAGACATCTGTATTGACCGGAATACCAGATTCTTTAGAACTAGCAGCCAATTCAAGGATCTTAGTAAGAGGTCCTGACATGTCTAGAAGCTTGTCCTGGCAAGAACGCCATGACCTATCAAAACCTTTCTTCGGGTCCTTAGAGAACTTTTTCAAAAAGGTAACCATGGTCGGGTCAACCTCTGGGGTCTCGGCTACATTGTTATCTAAATCAGGTCTCGGACATTCCGTCTTGAGGCGAGTGCGAACCTCTTTATCGTCACTTTTTCTCAAGTTATCGTGTACATATTGCGCTACCTCTGAAGATTGGAGCCAGTTAGAGGATCTAGGGTGTATTATTTCAGAGAGGTCGAAGCTTAATAGTTGCGAAGTAGGATGCTTCTTCGCTTTCTTACTGGAAGATGGCGTGGATAGGTCATCTGAGTCTTGATCTGAAGAATCACCAGAAGAGGCAGAATTTTCCAAATTACTATAATTGTGCTCATCAATATGTGTCTTGCGCAGTTTAGCAAAGGCTTCTGCATGTATATCTTCAGGGTCACCCTCAATAATGTTTTTTGTTTTAGCCTTAGATTTGGAGGCGTTTAGAGGGTTGACCCCTTCGGGGTTATCAGAGGATGGACCCGGGACCCAGCCTTGAGAGTGAGCGTATTCTAGTTGTTGGCCAGAAAAGGGGCTTAACGCTCTCACTAAGGCATCATTTACGGATTGCTGCACTCTAGAATCGAGTGCCTCCACTAAATTAACCTCCAATTGGTCCACCGTATCTTCAGGGTAGTACCCTGTCTCATCCTCATTCCATTGTGCCATTGTCAGAAATATAATATAATTCAAATAAAAGGGGGAGTGAAAAAATCCCTTAACAGGCAGATGTAGTTCACAAAATTCTATAAAACTATAATTTAAATATATATTTAGGAGGGAGCCGCCTGTAATACACTCTAGGCAGAGCCTAATATAATTTTACAACCCAGCAGCACACTGTCTGGGCGTCAGGGACACACTTCTCCAGCCTGCCTCAGTCAGTATGTTGAATTGCACGAGGCGCGCTGCAATCTACGAGCCGATCCAAAGAAAAACCCTCGAGGGAATGGATCGGCTCGTAAAACGCGCACGCCGGGCAAAATTAATACCAGCAGTGAAGACAGACTGCGTGCAGCGCGCCCGCTCCGCTCACCAAATAAATGTACAAATTTAGGCAATAAAACAGCTTTTCACGTCGAAAGAGTGCGCGAAATCGCGACGCTAAAAGCAGTGAAAATACACAAGCGATATCATATAAATTCAGCAAATAACACAGAAAATAGATAAAATGTCACTTATCTGCTGCGAAGCAGCAAAGAAAGAGGGAGTGACGTTGGGGTTCAGGACTCTTATGGTTGGAGGTCACGATTGGTGATTGGAGCACGTGACATGTATTTAATGATATTGGGAAATTTAGTTTTTTCCTTTAACGTTTTGTAATTGGCTGCTGTGTAAATTTAGTAAAGAAAGAGAAAGCATAATCCGAGCCTCCGGTCCTGACATAGAATCTAAACCCGTTAAAATACTGTGCTGTTGATTTTGTAATGTGCCAGCTTTCCTCTCCAAAGGCCAGCAATTGCATTGTGCCAGAGTGCTCCGACGCTTGTGCTCCATCTCAGCAGTAAATGTATAAACCCCAGGTCACCTAGGTCACAGTCTCTTCTATCGGGATGTCAACCAGTCCGCCGGCTGTCAACTTAACACTGATATTAACAGTAGTGAAAAGCGGGGCTTCTCGAGGGCCCCCCGAGAAGCGAACACTTTTGCTGTCTACACAGCCAGTCTAGATCTCAACTATTGTAGATGTACTGGTAATTTAAGCGTATTACTCTGTCTAACAGGAAGGGATCTTCTGAAAACTACGAGCATATAGAGTAGGATTTGGTTCCACGGCATATATACTTCCTCCCCTTCGGGCAATATATAAGGGCAACACTGGCCATTCTCCCACTCGAGTAATTCCTCCAGAGACTGCAGGCTAAGGGACTGCTTTGAAAGTAAAATGGCTGCCTTGAACCAACTACGACCTTATGGCCCCATTGCATTCCCAATCTCATGCAGTGTGGGGCTGGATTTTTCCAGGGCTGTTTTGGTTTCCAGTCCGGCCCTGACTTTACTGCTTTTAAGTTTTAATCTCCGGTAGGCTAGTTAGAAACCCATTTACTGTGTTTTGCCTATTGTGTTCTTGGACTAAGTATAGTCCCATGCACTCCATGTGACTTTAAAATACAAAAATAAAAAACAAAAATACACTCTCCACTCAGGCACTGTTGAGACTTGTGGTCGTGGACGGAAATAATGGAAACTGCTGATTTGAACAATTTCGGCACAGATCTTATACTCCATGCAAACTGAGTTAATGTAAACTGTAATTATTATATATTTTTTATTTTTTTGGGGCAATCGGTTCCACTGACGTGTCTCCATGGAACAACTTAATTTTAACCTGCTAACCACTTAGAAACCCACCTATAACAGTAGAGGCACTTGGTCTCACTGTAATTAATATATGCCCACAATCAGAGCTCGGATTGGAACGTAGTTCCTTTGTTTGAGAATGCAGCTTGAACCACTAGACTAGATCTTCTCCCTGTTGTTTGTTGACAAATAATAAATACACTTTGTTTGCCAACATATTCCTCAAAGCAATATGGAACACACAAAAACGTACCTTCTAGAGGGGAATCATAGAAGTAAATGTAATGACTCCAAGGAAACAGGGAAAAGGTCAAAAGTGAGTGACCAATGGTCAAAATTCACACCATTCTTGCCATTTGTCCTAGGGTATGTAATTTGTTATAATGCGTTTATGCTTTACCGTAACTCAACAAGCGTTCTAATGCCCTACTCCCAGTAAGCTACAACCAACACTGCATTCCAGTAGCCACAGGTAACAGTGTGACCAGGCCGTTAGGGCTTCCTCTCACTCATTCAGAAAAGTAAGTTCAGAAAGATGCTAAACCCATCTTTCCGCCAACACCTGACTACTGCCCAACTTATCCCACAAGGGTTTATAAATCATGACGACCTGACTGGGCCTTAAATGAGCTTCTAGAAATGTGTGCAAGTTGTAGCATTCTGAATATCCAAAGACAGCGTAGATCAGGTATCTTCTGAGCAAAATATCTCACTTGTTGTAATTATCGATCCTCCTACAGATATTGTATTTTTGGAAAACCCTCTATAAACAATTGCTTACTCCCTCTTTGGGAGGCAAGCAAATTAGAAGAGGCATATGAAAAAATAAATGCAAATCATAATTTCTGCATGGACTATTAAAAGTATATTGAACGCATCTCTGGAATTTGTCGGCTTTTGATGTGTTACAACCATTGTGATTTGACAACTACTCACCTCATAGGTGGTACAGATGAGCATGTTCTTTGAATTGCTGTAATAAACAGCAGAGATTGGACTTCTTCCTAGTGGGATATTTCGAGCAAGAATAGACTGTAAGCACATGTGATCACGAATGTCCCAGACACGGATGTTCTGTTGAAGAGAGAGGGTGGGAGGACATCATATAAAGAAGCGTTAGAATACATAAGAAACAATTATTTCTTCTACTTTTACTTGTCCATCCTCGGAATTCACTTTGCATTTGAAAATGGTAGCATATCCTTGCACATGTGCATGATCTGAGAAAATGTATTTTTTGCCAAACTCTTTTTTGTGGGTTTAACAGGAAAACAACATTAAGTATTGTCAAAACCAATTTGTTTTGCCGTTGGGACCTACTGGCTTTCTCAATGTCTTTTGGTGATGCAGTGGAGCATGGCCTAAGAAAGAAAAAGCGCAATGACACAGCAGCAACGTCATTCTCTCGTTACGCTTGAGCAATGGGTGTGGTTCGTATTTGCTTGCTGCTCGGTAATACAAGCTCAAAGTAAAACTATTCCTCGTCTTACTACCACCACAAAATTAAAAAAATATTATAGAGCAGAGGTGATCCTCCCATTACTTGGGGAAGGTGGAAATAATGAATTTTAAGGTAGTTAATCACAGTGGCGGCTGGTGACATTTGAAAGTGGTGGAGCGTAATAGTCTGGGTATGACTTTTATGGAGCGAGCAAGCTCAGTGGACAAACGTGGGGTCCAGGGTGGGTCCTCCACCCAAGAAAAAATAGAAAAAAGATTGACAACTGGTCCATTTGAAAGGAAATAAATTTAGTGAGAAAGCAAGGTTTATAAAGCAGTGGGAATGTATAGTCTTGAAATATTAAACACATATCTTACTATATTAATACGTTCACCCTTTACTTTAATGTGCGAATTGTACACTGCAACAACTTCAGGCCCTTTAAAGTGTGTATGTACCCACTGTCTTGCACTCCATGCGGTATCAACTTTGGAAGAATATGTTCTAACCAGGCATCAGGAAGCACACACAACTGCTGGCTGCAACCAGTCATACAGAAATATGTGCAGACAGGTCTTTAAGTAGGATGAAAAAAGTGGGGTCTCTCTAAAGGGAAAATGCAAAATGAGATGTTATTGCATCGTGAAATATAACACAACAATTGACATCACGTAAAGCCTGTCAGTACAGTTGGCTATGTCAATGGTTGTTAGCTGTGGAAGATAAATGAGTAACAACAATGATTAGTTATAAATAATTAACATTGAAAATGTTTCAATTCTGAAATTGTTAGACTATGAATTAAATATTGTTGAGGCCTGCGGAAGGAGTAGGGCCTTCAGTTATTTGTTCTTTAATGTTAGATATGTTTGACCTATTTCTCTTCACATCTCATCCATCTGCACATTTTCAACCTCCTCTCTCCTCTTCAGCACCCTCTTTTCACTCTCCCCTAAATGCACACCCTGCATCTCCCTCATTTTACCACCCCAAACATACGTTGCACTCATTCACATATAAGCACTTTACTTCCTTTTGCTTTTGCCTTCTAAATAATATGACCTCTGTGCATCCTCTTCACACACATTTACACTAAGGGCCAGATGTATCAAGGTTTTTTGCATTTGCAAACGGTGCGAATGCCCGTTTGCAAATGCAAAAAGCCAGTTCAGAATGTAAGAAAGACATTCTGAACGCAATTTTAAGGAATCGCTAAATTAGCGATTCCTTAAAATTGCGACCCTGTTTAGAGAGTCGCAAATTGCGACTCTCTAAATAAGAAATCGCAAATAAGGATTCCTTATTGGCGATTTCTTAGCACATGTATGAAGCCATTCCTAAATGCGATTTGGGCATTTAGGAATCGGTATTTACCACCAGGTTGAACCTGGTAGTAACATGTGCAAAATTTAAAAATGCATTTTAAATGCATTTTTAAAATGTACATGTAAAGCACACATGCCCTTCTTGGAATGTGTGCACCTTACATGTCCCAAAAAATAATTTTGGGGTGCAGCAGAGGGGGCCTAAGGCCCCCAGCACCCTGGGGTTTTCCATTTCCAAAATTGCGATTTCTGGTTAAGAAATCGCAATTTTGGAAATGCAAAAAATTTGCAGATATGGGCCAACAGGCCCATAGGTGTAAATGGGGCCGGTATCGCAATTTGCGATTCGGTAATAGCATTTGCGATTTTTAAGAAATCGCTATTACTGATTCGCAAATGTGATACATGCCATTTTGCGAGTCGGAAATAGCAATTTCTTAAAAATCGCTATTTCCGAATCGCAAAAGGCCTTCATGATACATCTGGCCCTAAATGTCAAATGTAACTGGAAAACGTGGCCATTGTTCTGTGTGCTTCGTGAAGACGCCAACACACTGACAGGCACTTTGCTTTACCTTCAGCCTCAGCACCAGCACTCTCAATGAAAGCCCCTCATAAAGACCTGGCACGAATCAAAGTGTGCACTAGGCCCGACAGAAACAGATCATGATGAAACTGCTAACTCTCTTGGTGAAAGCAACATTAATTAAAACATGTGAAATACGAATAACTAAATCACTTTTTAATATTCATTGTTTGCATATCATTTCATGTTTTTGGCATTAATTCTAAGGGCATGATGATAGGGACAGTTTTAAGGCCATACAGCAGATAAATGCCTTTAATGTAAGCACATATTTCTCCCTTTGTGCTTGAATCCAATATTTGGATCAATTTTGCAAGGGAACACGAACCATGCTCGTCTTTTGGATCAATTTCATGAGGGAACAAATGCAGCACCTCCACTTCGAAAGGAGCCAGCGATTCGCAGCCAGGGCCTGAGGCGTCACAGTGGGGGAGGTTAGTGTGGCAAGGGGTCTCAATACCATAAAGATAACATAAGATTAGCATTACATCACTTATCATTACCCAAGACACGACACCAAGTTACTCATGCTTGCATCCACTTCTACTGCGTGAGGAATGGGGGAAAGAGTGGGCTCTATATGTCAGTGAATGTTAGACGGCTGGGATGAAGAAGTTTCAGTGATAAAAGGTACACGTTTATTTGAGCTGCGGATTACATGTTTAATATGACATATCACGTCATTAGTCTGCAGAAGAAATAAAACGAGCATAACTAGCCATGATAAATTACTGGAACCATTACTGCCTTTGAGAGATTAAATCACCTACAGAGGCAGTGAAAGGAGAGGAGAGCGGAGAGAACAGATTTTTTTCTTATTGTCTGTAAAAAAGATAGAGCTCCAACTTACTTGTGTGCAGGGTTGTCTTTGGCATATTTATGACTTGAGGTCTTCAGGTCACACTCCTGTCTGCCAGAGAGTCCTGGATGGAGTTATTTATTGTATTTATTCCATTTCTCTGCCACAGACTGCTTGTAATGCAGGAAAAGGGGATTTTCTTTGCGCGATGCCACATTCTTTTAATATAATGTGACCTCTGGTACATAGATCATTCTGATCACACCCCACCATTTGAGTAAATAGGAAAGGGTGGATAATAATAATATCGGAGTGACATGAAGTTTTCAGAAACCTGGGCTGAACAAAAAACGCTCCAGGCTGTTTACTATCAGGGCTTCTGGTGGAGGAGGAGATAAGCCAGGGACGTCACTGCGTTCTGAGAAAACGTAAGGGCTTTGCGTGGGCAAGCCCTGTCAGCCCTATTGTGCAGCTTTCAGCCACATACTGACGCAGGCGCAGTGGGGCTTTTCAAAGTGCACAACTTTCACTCAGAAAATGTTGTGCAGAAAATGTTTTACTTTCATCATGTAATTAAATATATGCTTCACTAGAGAGGCCAGAAAAGGCGAGGGGCGCAGCCCCTTAGCCCTTGAACACCAGCCGCCCCTGGTTAATCACCACCACTGAAGCAAGTGCTTGTTAATGGGAACATGTGTATTCTATTGCATTGTCGGGTTCAGACGGTCGACATTTTTAGATGTTTGCCTGCTACTTACCACTAGGGGTGCTGGAAACTTTACAAAGCTGTGCAAAGACTGTGAAAAAAGATTCAAACGCTAATACTAGTGTACCCCTTGAGAGGTAGCATTAGGGGTGAGCGCAAAGCGATCCGTACCCTGTAGTAATCTCTCTTTGGGCTTCCAACCACGCCCATGTCACGTCAGTCACTTTCATTGGTTCGTGGGCTTGCCTTTTAAAATCCGCTAGCTTTCATTTGTGAAAGGCATGCATACGTCATGCCTTTTCCAGTGTTTAGCCCACCTACACAGCATTGGTGAACTACTAAAAATATATGAGGCTCGATGTTTTCAGCATGGTTTCCGGACTATTTTATCTGTTTATTTTCCATGCAGCACAATCGCACTGGGGTTTACATAGCGCAATCACGCTCGTTTTTTCCGTTTTCAATTTCAGCACAATCGCACTGCATTTTACATAGTGCGATTGTGCTGTGTTTTTTTCCTTTTAATTTGTGTGGCAGGAAAAGTCCGGTTAGGAGTTTACAACACTAATAGCTCTAACTCGAGCAAATGCGAGACCTTCTGCATTGAAAATGCTTGTTTTATATGAAGGGGCAAAAGAAGTGATAAATCATTGGCAAAAAGTCCTTACTGCATAAAGACTTTAGGAAAATCATGTAATTCTGGGACATCAGAAGGTAAAATGACTAGAGACCAATTAACGGTCAACACTAATTCTAAAAAAAGTTGAGTTAACAGCAATTCAGGATATTAGGTGATCCCAAATAGTTGAAGCCGTTAAGATTGTAAAAGCTATTAAACGGTCTGTATCGTAGGAAAAGCATGTTCATGAGGATAAAATAGACAGGTAGAGTAATGAGGTGTGCAGTGCTAACAAAATGAAACGTATTGGCACTAGAAAGCACAATTTAACCCCACCACGCCTCTAATACACACCGATGAGACTGCACAGGGCCACCCAGGAGCGGGTGCTCACGCTACCCTGAACCGGGAGAGAGGCGTTATTTTGGTGTGCAAATTTACCCTGCAAAGCTCATTACACCCGCATAAGTAATATAACCATCAAGATCGCTGGAAAGAGACAAATCTATCTTGCTATTTGATTACTCAAGACTACTGTGTTTTCACTGGGAATCATGGGAAATGTAGTTGTTCCGTTTCTGCTGCTGTGTTCATAAAGTGAAAAGGAGAATCATAATCTTCGCCTGTAGGAAAGTACCCGCTTTCTTGGCATGGTAACCCCCTTTTTCTGCCTGATATCAGTGTGTTTGACTGTGTTCACTGGGATCCTGCTAACCAGTACCCCAGTGATATGCTCTCTCTCCCAGTGATTATGCTCTCTCTCCCAAAACTCTGTATTTCACCCACAATTGGTACACTGGTGCCCCATTATAAGTCCCTAGTATATAGTACTTAGGTACCCAGGCCATTGGGGCTCCAGGGGATCCCTATGGGCTGCAGCATATATTTTGCCACCCATTGGGAGCCCAAGCAAAGGGTTCTGCAGGACTGTCATTGCAGACTGTGTGAAAAGGTGCAAGCACCCTTTCACTGCCACTTTTCACTGCACCAGGTCACTTAAAGTCACCACAATGGCAGGTCTTCCAGCCCAGAGGGCAGGGTGCAAAGCACCTGTGTGTGAGGGCACCCCTGCACTAGCAGAGGTGCCTCCAACAAACTCCAGGCCCATTTAACCAGACTTTGAGAGTGCGGGGATGCCATTTTACACGTGTACTGGACAGAGGTCAATACCTATGTCCAGCTACATAATGGTAAGTCCGACATAGGCATGTCTGATATCAAACATGTTGGAATCATATTCCAATGCTTTTGCAAGCATTAGTTGTATGATTCCATGCACTCCGGGGGCTGCTTAGAGGACTCCAAGTACTGCCATTACAGTCTTCTGAGGGTTTCCAGGCAGCCCAAGCTGCTGCCACCTCACAAACAGGTTTCTGCCCTCCTGTTGCTTGAGAAGCTCGAGCCCAGGAAGGCGGAACAAAGGATTTCTTTTGGGAGAGGGGTGTTACACTCTCTCCGTTTGGAAATAGGTGTTAAAGGTTTGGGAGGGATGGCCTCCCCAAGCCACTGGCAATGATTTGAAGGGCACATTTGGTGCCCTCCTTGCATAAACCAGTCTACACTGGTTCAGGGACCCCCAGTCCCTGCTCTGGTGCGAAACTGGAGAAAGGGAAGGGGAGTGACCACTCCACCGTCCATCACCACACCAGGAGAGGAGACCTATAAGTTACATAAGTGCCGTGAAAATGGCTGTGAAATAGTGTGTGCACTATCTCAGGCAGGCTGCAATGGCAGGCCTGTGGAAGGGTTTGTCTGAGCTCATTATGAGTGGCAAAAGAAATGCTGCAGCCCATAAGGATCTCCTGGAACCCCAATGCTCTGGGTACCTAGGTACCATATATCAGGGACTTATAAGGGGGTCCAGTGTGCCAAATGAAATTGGTAAATTAAGTCACTAGCCTATAGTGACAAATTTAAAAGCAGAGAGAGCATAAGCACTGAGATTCTGATTAGCAGAGCCTCAGTGACACAGTCAAGCACTATACAGACACACACATTAGGCCATAAAGTATGAGCACTGGGGTCCTGACCAGCAGAATCCTAGTGAGACAGGCAAAAACATACTGACATACAGGTAAAAATGGGGGTAAGATGCCAAGAAAGATGTGTACTTTCCTACAACCGTGTCCTTTGCAGCTGCCAAGGCTTGTTGGCATCCTTTCCACAAAATCTTCAGGCATGTTGAAGCTCCAGCCCTCCTTGCTGTGACTCACAGCTCCCTGAGCGGTTCTCCAGTGGTGTCAGAGCCTTTCTTGCAGTGCTCTGTGGGACTCTTCTGCGGCTCTCCTGTCCCCGTCCTGTGGGACTCCTGTGTGCGCTGCCTGGGCTTCTGTGGGCTCTCTGTGTCGCTGAGGGCGCCCTCTGACTCCCCCTCCTGGGTAGAGTCCACCTGGTCCTTCCTGGTCCCGGGCAGCTCCACTTTTAGCTAGCCGCAAGTTTTGCGTGTGCCAAGGCTTGTTGGCGGAACACGAAGACAGAAACCCGACTGCAATCCTCCATCCGGCATGGTACATCACCTGCTTCCTCGAGGAACCCGACTTCATCTTCTTGGGTGCAGTGGTGACGCTTCTTCTTCAGCAATGGTTCACTTCTTGCACCTTCATCCTGGTGGGTAGGGGCTCCTGCCCTTCCTAGACTCTGCTGTGCTTCTTGGTCATGGTCTCCTTCTCCACAGGTCCTCTTGCCCAGGAATCCACTGTTGGTGTCTTGCAGTCGCTTCTGGGTTTTGCAATATTCTTCTTTACTTCTCTCTGTGTGTTCTAGGAAACAAACTGTGATTTCCTCCTGTTTTCCTGGTCCCTGGGGTGGGTTGTAGTACTTACCTTTGGGCTTTCCTAGTACTCCCAGCTCCCCTCTACACACTAGACTTACCTAGGTGGGGGACCGACTTTCCCATTCTATTTTTTTTAGTATATGGTTTGTGCTCCCCTTAGGGCCATTTCTCCCTATTGTGATTTTCACAAATTGCATTGTTTTCTAACTGTTTTTATGCCTATTTCTGCATTCTAGTGTATATAATTTGTGTATTACTTACCTCCTAAGGGAGTATAGCATCTATGGTATATTTGGTATTTGTCACCAAAATAAAGTACCTTTATTTTTGTTACACTGAGTGTTTTCTTTCATGCGTGTAAGTACTAGGTGTGACAATATTGGTATTGCTTGTGCTTTGCATGTCTCCTAAATAAGCCTTGGGTGCTCATCCACAGCTACCTCTACAGAGCCTGGCTTCTAGACACTGACTACACTACACTAATAAGGGATACAATTGGCAAGCAATGTAAATCTTGAGAACTTTAGGTAATTTTGCTAAGGGTTGTAGAAATGCTAAACTGACACTCAGACCTAAGTACCCCAAGTAAGTTCCTGGCACTGATGTAGAATGCAACAACATTAAAGACATGTTTTTGGTTATTAGAAATGTCAACAATGTAGCACAAGAGAGTGACCCTGGTCCACCCATGTGCAATATTGGACTGGTTGGTAAACACAGATCATGGCAGATTCTGGATCGCCTTTGACCATTCCACCAATAATTTGTGTGACAGTATTCTTAGTCAAGTAGTGTTCAAATTACATGGCCTGGCTGGACCCCAGGAGGGCAGAAACCTGTCTGAGGGGTTGGCAGCAGCAGCAGCTGCAGTGAAACCCCGGGAAAGGCAGTTTGGCAGTACCCGGGTTCTATGCTAGAGACCCGGGGGATCATGGGATTTTCTCAATTCCATGATATTAGACATGTTACATGGCCATGTTCGGAGTTACCATTGTGACGCTATACATAGGTAGTGACCTATGTATAGTGCACGCGTGAAATGGTGTCCCCGCACTCACAAAGTCCAGGGAATTTGCCCTGAACGATGTGGGGGCACCTTCGCTAGTGCCAGGGTGGCCACACACTAAGTAACTTTGCACCCAACCTTCACCAGGTGAAGGTTAGACATATAGGTGACTTATAAGTTACTTAAGTGCAGTGGTAAACGGCTGTGAAATAACGTGGACATTATTTCACTCAGGCTGCAGTGGCAGGCCTGTGTAAGAATTGTCAGATCTCCCTATGAGTGGCTAAAGAAATGCTGCAGCCCATAGGGATCTTCTGGAACCCCAATACCCTGGGTACCTTAGTACCATATACTATGGAATTATAACGGTGTTCCAGTATGCCAATGTGAATTGGTGAAATTGGTCACTAGCCTGTTAGTGACAGTTTGGAAAGCAGAGAGAGCATAACCACTGAGGTTCTGGTTAGCAGAGCCTCAGTGAGACATTTAGGCATCACACAGGGACCACATACAAATAGGCCACAAACTTATGAGCACTGGGGTCCTGGCTAGCAGGATCCCAGTGACACATAACAACCACACTTACAACATAGGATTTTCACTATTAGCACTGGGCCCTGGCTAGCAGGATCCCAGTGAGACAGTGAAAACACCCTGACATATACTCACAAACAGGCCAAAAGTGGGGGTAACAAGGCTAGAAAGAGGCTACTTTCTCACACAACCACCCCCCCACCAAACGAAGGACAATAAGGCTAACCTTGGCCAGTTGAGACTTTATTGTCTAAGTGGTGATAAGTGGAGAGTAGCTCTGAAATAGACTGGTTACTCCCTTTATCATCCACTATATGGTTACTTCCCTGTGGGGATGTAAACCACCCTGTTTGAAGTTTTGTAGCTAACCATCAATGTGACGATATATTTTCAGAGTTTCTATCAGTAAGTTTTAGCTTAGAGCAGTGGGAATTGTCCACTGGACCTATTTCTAGTGATGAGAATGCCAGACAGGAATGCTGTCTCAGTAAAGCAATAGCTGGGCAAAAGCTTTGTCATATGGCTGTAAGAGAGAACAGGGATGCTGTTTCTCTTGAGTTGGAGCAGGGCAGGGATGCTGTCCTATGAGCTCCACACTAGGGCAGGGCTGCTGTCCTAAGTGTTGTGAGGTAGTGCAGGGTTTCTGCACTAAAGTTTCTCTGGAAGGGTTGGAGGGATGCTCCATGTTAACTAAAATGGTGCTCTTTTTCTCACCAATGTTAGTTATCCCACAGAGAGGTACTTCCACCTCAGAGAGAACAGCTATGTCAGCTGATGATTCCCTTTGTACAGGTGCCACCCCAGGAGAGGATTCTCCCACCACAGGAATGGTATCCTGAATGGCAGGGTGGTTAGGGGATACTGTGATACCCTTTTTACCTGTTGTTGGAGAGGGATCCTGAGTTTTCAGGCCTTTTTCTCTCCTTTGCTTTTTCATTTCAGTAGAAATTAGAGGGAACAATTCCTCAGGGTTACCCAGCATGGCTGCATGGGTATAAAACTCTACCTCAGCCCAACCTGAGGTCTCTAGGTCATTACCTAAGAGACAGTCTACAGGTAAGCTAGGTGACACTACCACCTGCTTAGGGCCAGTAACTCCACCCCAACTAAGCTGAACTATAGCTAAGGGAAGAAACTTAGTGGAGTTATGGACATCAATAATCTTGTACTGTTGTCCAATGATGTGTTGTTCAGGAGGCACTAGGTTTTCAGTCACCAAAGTGATACCGGCACCTGTGTCCCTGTAGGCCTGGGCTTCAACACCATTTATTGAAAATTTCTGCCTGTACTTATCCATTGTAAGGGGACAAGCAGCTAGTGTGGCAAGGCCAATGCCACTAGGTGTGACATAAACTGTCTTGGGACTGACTACCCCAGTTTCTATGATGGACCCATAAGTGAACCCAACTACACCCTTAGTTTTACTGTTGCCAGCAGTCCCACCACTATTACCACTACTGCTAGGGGCACTAGAGCCTGATGTATTAGTGGTGGTAGGCTCATGGGGTTTACCTGGACAGGACTTATCCGCTGGCCTATGGCCTTTATTTTTACACACAAAGCACCAAGGCTTTTTAACGTGTGTATGTTGTGAAGAAGAGGAAGAATTTGATTTATCCCCACCCCCTGAAGAGTGTTTAGGATTTGAAGAAGGATCTTTGGTTATACCCTTATCCCCATGCTTATCCTGAGATTTCTCACCATCTTTCTTCTTGCCATCCTTGTCACCCCCTGTATGAACTTTTCTGTTCACTCTTGTTCTGACCCATTTGTCTGCCTTCTTTCCCAATTCTTGGGGAGAGGTCAGATCTGAGTCCACTAGATATTGGTGTTCAAGTCAGACACACAGTTATTCAGAATATGCTCTCTCAGAATTAGATTGTACAGGCTTTCATAGTCAGAAACTTTACTGCCATGTACCCACCCCTCCAAGGCCTTCACTGAATAGTCAACAAAGTCTACTCAGTCTTGTGAGGACTCTTTTCTGGTTTCTCTGAACTTAATCCTGTATTGTTCAGTGGTTAAGCCAAATCTATCCAAGAGTGCATCCTTCAAAACTGCAAAATTATTGGCATCACTTTCTCTAACAGTAAGGAGCCTATCCCTACCCTTTCCATTGAAAGATAGCCATAGGATAGCAGCCCACTGCCTTTGAGGGACTCCCTGTACCATGCAGGCCCTCTCAAGTGCAGAAAACCACTTGTTAATTTCATCCCCCTCCTTGTAAGGGGGAACTATCTTGTGCAGATTCCTGGAATCATGCTCTCTCACAGGATTGCTATCAGGAATACTACTGCTGCCACCATGGGGTCCAAACCCCAACCTCTGTCTCTCCTTCTCCAGATCTAGGGATTCCCTGTCTAGAGCCAGCTGTTGCTGTTTAAGCTTCAGTCTGGTCTCTTCCACTCTCAACTTGTTGAGTTCCCTTTCTAACAATTTGTCTTCAGGGCGGGTGGGTTGGGAATGCTTGGACACAAAAGATATATTGGATTCAACAGAGGGAGACCTGCCCCTAGCAGCTTGCACTCTAACAACTTGGCCTTCTGGAACAAAAACATCCCTACTATGATGGGAGCTTCTATTACTACCTGCATTGCTATGAGGTCTGCTAGGGGGCAGATTTGGAAGAGAACCCTGTTCACCTCCCTCAAGGGGCTCCCCTGAGTCAGAGTGTGAGCTATCCCCTAACTTCTCAATTGAACTGCCACCCTGGGCCTTATCATTCTCAATGAGCATGTTAGACAGAAATTCTCTAGAAGGGTTCTTTCCTACCACTAAACCTCTATCAATGCAGAGACTCCTTAGGCTCTTGAAATTTAAATTGTCATAAGTTGTATTGACTAATTTAAGAGCATTACCTACATCAGACATGATAGAAGAAGGTTTAGAGACAGATAGAAGAGAGAAAAAGTTCCATGACTTTTTAAAGAACAGGAAAAAAATATTTTTCAAACTTTTTCAAACTTTTAGAAAGTTCAGGAGTACTTTTCAGCACTTAGCAGAAAGTGTAAGAGAAGAAAAGCAAAACTTTTTGGTTAGGTGTACATACACTGAACTTGTTTTGTATATTTTTCTCTTATGAAAAGTACAATATGACAAAGTGGTAAGTAGTTACAAGTACTTATCCCACCGCTGCACAACCAATGTAGGAGGCTAGCCTGGCTTGTAGTGGGTACCAAGGGGTACTTACACTCTGTATCAGGTCCAGTTATCCCTTATTAGTATAGAAGAGGTGTTTCTAGCAGCTTAGGCTGATAGAAGGTAGCTATAGCAGAGCAGCTTAGGCTGACCTAGGAGACATGCAAAGCTCCTACTATACCACTGGTGTCATATGCACAATATCATAAGAAAACACAATACACAGATATACTAAAAATAAAGGTACTTTATTTTTATGACAATATGCCAAAAGTATCTCAGTGAGTACCCTCAGTATGAGGATGACAAATATACACAAGATATATGTACACAATACCAAAAATATGCAGTAATAGCAAAAGGAAATAATGCAAGCAGTGTAAAGTTACAATAGATTGCAATAGGAGCACATAGGTATAGGGGCAACACAAACCATATACTCCAAAAGTGGAATGCGAACCACGAGTGGACCCCAAACCTATGTGAGCTTGCAGAGGGTCACTGGGACTGTAAGAAAACAGTGAGGGTTAGAAAAATAGCCCACCCCAAGACCCTGTAAGGTAGGTGTAAAGTGCACCTACAACCCCCAGAGAGCACAGAAGTCGTGATAGGGGGATTCTGCAAGGAAAACCAACACCAGCAAAGCAACAACAGTGGATTTCCGGACCTGAGTACCTGTGAAACAAGGGGACCAATTCCAAGAGTCGCGACAGTGTCGAGAGTGGGCAGATGCCCAGGAAATGCCAGCTGAGGGTGCAAAGGAGCCACCACCAGATGGAAGAAGCTTGGTGTTTTGCAAGAACGAAGAGGACTAGGAACCTCCCCTTTGGAGGATGGATGTCCCACGTCGTGAAGAAGCTTGCAGAGGTGTTCCCACGCAGAAAGACCGCAAACAAGCCTTGCTAGCTGCAAGGGTCGCAGTTAGGGTTTTTGGGTGCTACTGTGGCCCAGGAGGGACCTGGATGTCACCCCTTGGATGAGGAGACAGAGGGGGCGCCCAGCAAGTCAGGGAGCCCTAACAGAAGCAGGCAGCACCCGCAGAAGTACCGGAACAGGCACATAGAAAAGGAGTTAACCGGAGTCCACCCGAAGTCAGAAAAGGGAGTCCCACGACGCCGGAGGACAACTCAGAAGGTTGTGCACTGCAGGTTACAGTGTCGGGGACCCAGGCTTGGCTGTGCACAAAGGAAATCCTGGAAGAGTGCACAGGAGCCGGAGCAGCTACAAATCATGCAGTACCCAGCAATGCAGTCTAGCGTGGGGAGGCAAGGACTTACCTCCACCAACCTTGGACTGAAGAGTCACTGGACTGTGGGAATCACTTGGACAGAGTTGCTGAGTTCCAGGGACCACGCTCGTCGTGCTGAGAGGGGACCCAGAGGTCCGGTAATGCAGTCTTTTGTTGCCGGCGGTTGCAGGGGAAGATTCCGTCGACCCACGGGAGATTTCTTCAGAGCTCCTGGTGCAGAAAGGAGGCAGGCTACCCCCAGAGCATGCACCACCAGGAAACAGTCGAGAAACCCGGCAGGATGAAGCGATACAAGGTAGCAGTAGTCCTCTTTGCTACTTTGTTGCGGTTTTGCAGGCGTCCTGAGCAGTCAGCGGTCGATCCTTTGGCAGAATGTGAAGAGGGAGATGCAGAGGAACTCTGGTGAGCTCTTGCATTCGGTATCTGAAGAATTCCCCAAAGCAGAGACCCTAAATAGCCAGAAAAGGAGGTTTGGCTACCTAGGAAGGGAGATAGGCTAGTAAGAAAGGTAAGAGCCTTTCAGAAGGCGTCTCTGACGTCACCTGCTGGCCCTGGCCACTCAGAGCAGTCCAGTGTGCCAGCACACCTCTGAATCCAAGATGGCAGAGGTCTGGGGCACGCTGGAGAAGCTCTGGGCACCTCCCCTGGGAGGTGCAGGTCAGGGGAGTGGTCACTCCCCTTTGCTTTGTCCAGTTTCGCGCCAGAGCAGGGCTGGGGGATCCCTGAACCGGTGTAGACTGGCTTATGCAGAGATGGGCACCATCTGTGCCCATCAAAGCATTTCCAGAGGCTGGGGGAGGCTACTCCTCCCCAGCCCTGACAACTATTTCCAAAGGGAGAGGGTGTAACACCCTCTCTCTGAGGAATTCCTTTGTTCTGCCTTCCTGGGCCAGGCCTGGCTGGACCCCAGGAGGGCAGAAACCTGTCTGAGGGGCTGGCATGTTTTTGATTATTAGAAATGTCAACAATGTAGCACAAGAGAGTGACCCTGGTCCACCCATGTGCAATATTGGACTGGTTGGTAAACACAGGTCATGGCAGATTCTGGATCGCCTTTGACCATTTCCACCAATAATTTGTGTGACAGTATTCTTAGTCAAGTAGTGTTCAAATTACATGGCCTGGCTGGACCCCAGGAGGGCAGAAACCTGTCTGAGGGGTTGGCAGCAGCAGCAGCTGCAGTGAAACCCCAGGAAAGGCAGTTTGGCAGTACCCGGGTTCTATGCTAGAGACCCAGGGGATCATGGAATTGTCTCCCCAATGCCAGAATGGCATTGGGGTGACAATTCCATGATCTTAGACATGTTACGTGGCCATGTTCGGAGTTACCATTGTGACGCTATACATAGGTAGTGACCTATGTATAGTGCACGCATGAAATGGTGTCCCCGCACTCACAAAGTCTGGGGAATTTGCCCTGAACGATGTGGGGGCACCTTGGCTAGTGCCAGGGTGCCCACACACTAAGTAACTTTGCACCCAACCTTCACGTGGACGTTATTTCACTCAGGTTGCACTGGCAGGCCTGTGTAAGAATTGTCAGATCTCCCTATGGGTGGCAAAAGAAATGCTGCAGCCCATAGGGGTCTCCTGGAACCCCAATACCCTGGGTACCTTAGTACCATATACTAGGGAATTATAACGGTGTTCCAGTATGCCAATGTGAATTGGTGAAATTGGTCACCAGCCTATTAGTGACAATTTGGAAAGCAGAGAGAGCATAACCACTGAGGTTCTGGTTAGCAGAGCCTCAGTGAGACAGTTAGGCATCACACAGGGAACACACACATATAGGCCACCAACTTATGAGCGCTGGGGTCCTGGCTAGCAGGATCCCAGTGACACATAACAACCACACTTACAACATAGGGTTTTCACTATGAGCACTGGGCCCTGGCTAGCAGGATCCCAGTGAGACAGTGAAAACACCCTGACATATACTCACAAACAGGCCAAAAGTGGGGGTAACAAGGCTAGAAAGAGGCTACTTTCTCACAAGCACTGATTGTGCTGCCTGCTTAAGCAGTCCTCTAAACATGTCTCAGGACCGCTATTACATCCCGTGTGTGCAGTTTCAAACTGCCAAATTAGCATGGACAAAAATAAACCTTCTGCCATGCCCAAACTTTCCTTTTTAATATATATAAGTCACTCCTAGGGTAGGCCCTGGAGAGACCATAGGGCAGGGTGCAGTGTATTTAAAAAGTTGGGCATGTTAAGTCTTATATGACCTGGTAGTGAAAAACTCTTACATTCATTTTTCACCATTGCAAGGCCTACCTCTCCCAAAGGATAACATTGGAGTTACCTTATTAAATTTAGAAGCTCTAACTTCCAATTGGGACTAGCTAGACAGGTCAAGTTTGATGTTGAAAGATTTGTAATTAAAAGCACACTTTAATGCTAAGCTGGATTTTTAGAAATATTTCTGAAGATGATGTATTTTAGATTGTTGGCATTTTCTTGTCCTAACCATTTAGTACCTGCAGCCTGTTCTGTTCCTGGGTCACATGACTAAGGGCCAGATGTACCAAAAAAGCAATTTGCGACTTGCAAATTGCGAGTCCCTGCGACTCGCAATTTGCCAGTCGCTAATTGCTATGCAGTACGGTGTCTCAGACACCGACTGCAACTCGCAATGGGGTCGCAAAGACCCACCTCATGAATATTCATGAGGTGGGTCGCAAATTGCGGCCCCATTGCGAGTATAGGCACTCGCTAACATGGAGGCCTGCTGACGTCAGCAGACCTCCATGTTAGCGACCTGCTTTTAAATAAAGTAGTTTTTTTTTTTTAAGTGTAGCCCGTTTTCCTTAAGGTAAAACGAGCTGCACTTCAAAAAAAACCGAAACCTTTAGTTTCGGTTTTTTTTCAGGGCAGGGAGTGGTCCCTTGGACCACTCCCTGCCCTGAAAAAATATTTTGGGGGCCAGTCACAAACTGGAAGGGGTCCCATGGGGACCCCTTCCAATTTGCGATTGGGTTACCATCCACTTGAAGTGGATGGTAACTACGATGCCATTTGCGACCGCATATGCGGTCGCAAATGGTATTGCATCCCAATGCGACTCGCAAATAGGAAGGGAACACCCCTTCCTATTTGCGAGTCTGAAATGCATTTTGCGATTCGGTAACGACTCGCAAAATGCATTTCTGCATTGGGATACGCGTTTTGCGACTCGCAAACGGCAAATTTTGTCTCAGACACCGACTGCAACTCGCAATGGGGTCGCAAAGACCCACCTCATGAATATTCATGAGGTAGGTCGCAAATTGCGGCCCCATTGCGAGTATAGGCACTCGCTAACATGGAGGCCTGCTGACGTCAGCAGACCTCCATGTTAGCGACCTGCTTTTAAATAAAGCAGTTTTTTTTTTTTGAAGTGTAGCCCGTTTTCCTTAAGGGAAAACGAGCTGCACTACAAAAAAAACCGAAACCTTTAGTTTCGGTTTTTTTTCAGGGCAGGGAGTGGTCCCTTGGACCACTCCCTGCCCTGAAAAAATATTTTGGGGGCCAGTCACAAACTGGAAGGGGTCCCATGGGGACCCCTTCCAATTTGCGATTGGGTTACCATCCACTTGAAGTGGATGGTAACTGCGATGCCATTTGCGACCGCATATGCGGTCGCAAATGGTATTGCATCCCAATGCGACTCGCAAATAGGAAGGGAACACCCCTTCCTATTTGCGAGTCTGAAATGCATTTTGCGAGTCGGTAACGACTCGCAAAATGCATTTCTGCATTGGGATACGCGTTTTGCGACTCGCCAACGGCAAATTTTGCCGTTTGCGAGTCGCAAAACGTTTGCTACATCTGGCCCTAAGTGTAGCTGGCAGTTGGACTTTGTGTATTGCTCCTAGACAGTGAAACAAAGGGATAATATGGGTTGGCATGGTGGGCCACTCTGAGTTAATAAATGGGAGGAGCTGTCACCCACCATACATGCATATAACAAAGATCCTGCCTGAGCACTGTCACAAAAAGGGCTTTCCACTAGCCAAAAATACCATAGAGACTTTACTCCCTTAGGAGGTAAGTAATACACAAATTATATATACTAGTATGCAGAAAGAGCTGTAAAAACAGTTTGTAAACAGTGAAATAGTGAAAATCACAATAGTTAGAAATGGGCCTAGGGGGAACACAAACTATATACTAAGTAAGTGGAATGTGAATGTTGGTTTCCCACCTAGGCAAGTGTAGTGTGTAGAGGGGCGCTGGGAGTATCAGAAAATACCAAAGGTAAGTAGTAGAACCCACCCAAGAGCACAGGAAAGCAGGAGTAAATCACAGTAACTTTCCTAGAACACACAAGAACACGAGAAAGAAGATTCTGCAAGAAGAGACTGCAAGACACCAATGATGGATTCCTGGACCTGAAAACCTGTGGAAGAAGGTGACCAAGTCCAAGAAGCACAGAAGAGTCCAGGGAGAACAGGAGTCCCTGCTAACCCGGAATAAGGTGCAAATGAAGAACCACTGGTAAAGATCAACAATCAGTACTGCACCCAAGAAGACGGATGTGGGTTCCTGGTTGGTGAAGATGATGTCCTACACCGGATGGATGATTGCAGTCTGGTTTGCATTGCTGGATTCCGCCAACAAACCTTGGCACATGCAAAGCTCGCGGTTAGAGGAAAATGGCGCTTCCCGGGACCAGGAGGGACCTGGTGAACTCTACCCAGGAGGATAAGTCAGAGGGGGCTCTCAGCAACCTGGAGAGCCTTCAGAAGACCAGGCAGCACGCACAGGAGTCCCACAGCATGGGGACAAAGAAGGTGCAAAAGGAGGCTCATGCAGCACTACAACAAAGGGTCCCACGCTGCTGGAGAACCACGCAGGAAGATGTGCAACGCAAGATGTGCATTGCAGGATAGAGTGCTGGGGGCTGGAGCTGCACGAGCTGCACGATGCATGAAGAACTTCGTGGAAGGATGCCAACAAGCATTGGCAACTGCAAACCACACAGTGCACCGGGGTACTGTCTTGCGTGGGGAGATAAGCTCTTACCTCCACCAAAGCTGGACAGTAGGACGTCAGGACCGTCAGGACTAATTCAGTCCACCACCCGTGATGCAGGATCCACGCAACTTGTCAGGAGAGGGGACCCACGCAGCCGGTCATAAATGCAGAGGGGTGCCTGCTGAGGCAGAGGAGTGACTCCTTCACTCCAAGGGAGATACATTTTTTCTTCTGGTGCAGGCTGAAGACAGGCTTTCCTCTGAGGATGCATGACCGGGAAACAGTTGCAGTTCCTGGGAGGAGCTGAAGATACAATGTTGCAGAAGTCGTCTTTGCTTCTTTGTTGCAGTTTGCAGAGTTCCTGGAGGGTCCAGATGCAGTTTCTTCGGTAAGAAGGTGAAGTAAAGGATGCAGAGGATTCCTGCTGGAGTCTTGCAATCTGAGTCTGAAGAACCACCCAAGAGCGAGACCCTAAATAGCCCTGAAAGGGGGTATTGGTCAGCTAAACAGGTAAGCACCTATCAGCGGAGGGCTCTGATGTCACCTGCTGGCACTGACCACTCAGATGCTCCCAGAGTTCCCTGCAAACTTGGAATCCAAGATGACAAACCCAAGGACCCTATGGAGGAGCTCTGAGCAACACTCCTGGGGTGGTGATGGACAGGGGAGTGGTCACTCCCCTTTCTTTTGTCCATTTTCGTGCCTGAGCCGGGATGGGGGTCCCTGAACCAGTGTAGACTGGATTATGCAAGGAAGGCACCAAATGAGCCGTTCAAAGCATTTCCAGGGCTTTGGGGAGGCTACCCATCCCAAGCCTGTAACACCTATTTCCAAAGGGAGAGGGTGTAACACCCCTCTCCCGAAGGAAATCCTTTGTTCTGAGTTCCTGGGCTTGAGCTGTTCACACAATAGGAGGGCAGAAACCTGTTTGAGAGGTGGCAGCAGCTGGGGCTGCCTAGAAAACCTCAAAAGGCTAGAATGGCAATATTGGGGGTCCTCTAGGGAGCCCACAGAGTGCAAGGAATCATACAACCAATGCTTACAAAGGCCTTGGGGTATGATTCCAACATGCTTGATACCAAACATGCCTATGTTTGGAGTTACCATTATGTTGCTAGACATAGGTAGTGACCTATGTCCAGTACACTTGTAAAATGGTAAAATGGCATCCCCGCATTCACAAAGTCTGGGAAAATGGTCCTGGATATCGTGGGGGCACCTCTGCTAGTGGAGAGGTGCCCTAACACACAGGTACTCTGCACCCTGCCCTCAAGGCTGGGGGGCCTGCTATAGGGGTGACTTATAAGTGACCTGGTGCAGTGTAAATGGCAGTGAAAGGATGCATGCACATTTTCTCGTAGGCTGCAATGGCAGTCCTACAGAAGCCTTTGCATGAGTGGCAAAAGATATGCTGCAGCCCATAGGGATCCCCTGGAACCCCAATGCCCTGGGTACCTACGTACCATATACTAGGAACTTACAAAGGGGTACCAGTATGCCAATTGTGGGTGAAATACTGGCTTACGAGTATGCAACAACCATAATTTAAGAGAGAGAACATAACTACTGGGGTCCTGATTAGCAGGATCCCAGTAGACGCAGTCAAGCACACTGGCAAACAGGCCAAAAGTGGGGGTAACCAGGCTAGAAAGAGGCTACTTTCCTACAGGATAAAATACAGAGTTTTGAGAGAGAGCATAATCATGGGGTCCTGGTTAGCAGGATCCCAGCGAACACAGTCAAACACACTGACATCAGGCAGAAAAAGGGGGTAACCATACCAAGAAAGAGAGAACTTTCCCACAACATGGTCTTTATTTAGTGTCAATACCAATATCGGTGAAGCCATTTCTATCAATTTCTCACTGTTCACCCTCAGAGACTGCTGTTTACTGCAATTTCATCTTTCTGGCATTTTGCAAAATTAATTTCTTAGCAGTCATGTACACCGAGCTCTCTCAAATTACCAATCAACCAAACTGAAAAGCAAACTTTAGATCTTCATTTTGAGTGGCCTCTTCACAATGATTTGTGTGGAAACATGAATTTGGTATTAAGACTCGAGTGCTGTTCTCACATGCACTAATATCACATTGAGGGCCATATGTACGAACACTTTTTCCCATAGACACAGAATGGGTAAAAACCTTTGCTACATCTGGCCCTGAGTTCTGTGGACATATCCTACATGTCAAACCTAAAGAAATCTGTTTCAAAAGATAAAAAAAAAAAAAAATTTGCATGTAATTTGAATGTTCTTCTCCATTCCAGAGCAGCCTAAAGCAGGAATACTTGTCATTACTGGTGATACTGCATCCTGATATTTTTGATAACCCTTGTATTGATAATAACATCTGCAAGAATACTGCACACAAATACCAACAGGCTTGTAATGCAGACATTAGCGTTTAGAGGAGAGGAATAAGTTACTTACCTTTGGGAATGCTCTTTTTGGTGGATACTCTAACAGCAGATTCCCCAACCTGTGAATATTTCCTAGGCATCAGACTGGATCTGTAAACAGCAAAGCAGTACCCTAACATGCCTCTAGGGTATGCTGTGCAGCTACGCACTGACAACATTCCCCATTGGAAATGTCATATATATATATATATATATAAGTGCTACCCATGAGTTCTTGTGTCAGTTGCTCTCTTAGGCTGTCTGCGGAGCTTCTCAGCACATTGGCATGACCAGTGTGCAGAACCGTTTAGACAGAAAAAGAGTCCAGTTCACAGGACGGGTAGGTGGGAAGGCAAGTGAGAAATCTGCTGATGGATAGAGTGGCCACCAAAATGAGGGTTACCAAAGGTAAGTAACTTGTTCTTCTGATGGATACTTCCAACTGCAGGTTTCTCTCCTTGTGACGCATAGATATCATAACAGTACCTCACCAGGTGGGGGGTCTGTGAGCTGGCTCAAACCAAAAAGTTCTGTAGGACTGAGAATGCAAACTGCCCTAATTAATAATAGTGTTTCGTGAAAATATATAGTGACACCCATATAGCAACCTGGGAAATATCCAGGACAGGTACCCCACATGCTAGTGCAGTGGCAACAGCTTCAGCTCTGATGGAATGACCTCGTAAACATTCTGGAGGGAGTTTCTTAGCCAGTGCATAACAGATCTTAAAGCAGAGAACTATCTGTTGGGAGGTGTTACATTTCTGCAGCTTGCACTTCATTGCCCAGGAGAACCCTAGAAAGAGCGTTTCATCTACCTAATGTTCTTTGATGCAATCTATTAGCTTAGAGGGATGAGGTGGAGCAAGGAATCTCAGAAGGGTGATGGCCCCCCAAAATGTAAAGGAGTAACTACTTTCTCTACAAAGGAAGCTCAGGTCGTCAACACCAACTTATCTGGGAAGCATGTTGTATAAGGTGGGTTAAGAGAAATAACCTGCAGTTTGCTCACATGCTTAGTTGATGTTATAGCAATGAGAAAGACCATTGTCAATGTTAAAAGCCTTAATGTACAACTGAGCAGCAGTTCAAAAGGGGTGCATACTAAAAAAGTGAGGACTAAATTCAAGTCCCACTGTGGCATCACAAAGGGTTTTGGTAGAAACGCTGTTCTGGCAACGACAAAGAAGCAAAAAATAGCCTTTAACAGTCTTTAAAGCAAGTCTTTAATAGGCCATGGACAAAACAAACAACAAAATTTCAGAGAACCTGGTGGGTGCTGCAACAAGCTACAATCACTGGCCTACACTGATTTTGCAGAGCGATGCCTCGCCACCCAGATGACATCAACAACCTTAGGAGAAAGGTAAAAAATAATCAACTGCCACTGCTCAATGAGAGACGGAGATTGTGAAGGTCTGGGTGCAGCACTCAACCCTGCTGCTGTCACAGTAGGAGCATCTTTGTCGGAGGAAGGATGCCCATGCCCAAGAGTTCTGGAAACCACACTCTTCTGCCAGTTCCACTAGGACGACTTGCCCCGGTCCTTTCTTATCTTCTTCAGACCTCAGGACAGGAGAGTTAGCACGTAAAGGCATGCAGGAGCCTGAGCTCCACTCTTGGTGGAATGCTTCTTCGAGAGAGAGAGCCCCCTTGGAAACTCCTAACACCCAAACATGCTGACATTGTATGTTCTTGGCAGTGGCAAAAAGATTGAGCCAGTGTTCTTCCACTGATGGAATACACCTTGCTGAACCTCTGGTAGTAACTGCTATTTGTGTTCTGCTAGGCATACATGGCTGAGTTTGTTTGCCCTGGGGTAGAGATCCACCAGGAGGTTCATCATCAGAAAAATCCCGCATTGTGGGCAGACCCCGAGCCCTAGCCCACAATGCCACTATGCAGTAACACATGGTAGTGGGGTTGTCTGCAATCACCTGCACCAGCCTTTCTTTGAAGAAGGCCTTCAAAGCCAAGGGAATAACCCACAACTTTAACAAATTGATGTGGAGTTGAGCTTCCGCTGTTTATGCATTGGTAGAAGTTGGTTCTGGTGGCCAGGAGCCACCACTGCTGGTCTTTACACATGGTAGTGGGGTTGTTTGCAATCACCTACACAACACTGAGCCCTTATATGCCATTTGGCATGTTTCACCATCAGGATGCATGGAGCCAGAAATCCCAGGAGCCTCAGAGTCATCCACACTGAGTTATTGAGATCCAGGACAGAGACTGAAATATCAGTATCATAGCCAGAATGTCCTCGACACTCCGCACTGGGGGAAATGCACAAACCTGTACTGTATACTGAATGGCTCTGATGAAATGGAGTGTCTGCAAAGGAGTCAAGTGTGCCTTTAGCATATCAATAATGAACCTCAACAACATTAGGAGTTTAGCTGTTGTCTGGAAAAGGCTGACAACTAACCGTCAGAGGCATGGCAGGCCCAAGGAACGTGTTATGTCCCTGCTTTCTTTAAACAGTTGCAGGGCTGAATCCACTTCCCGCCAAAAAGGTTAGAGCCGTCAAATGGCATGTCCATTAAAGATGTCTGGATATCTCCGGAAAAGCCCATAGACTTGTTGTGTTGAAGTGAAGTGCCATGCTTGTTCCAATTACCAGACCTAATAAGTTAGTTGTGTTTAAGTCACTTTGGATGACAAACTTTGCTGCATCATGTCAATCATGAATAGCTTGGGTGAGGGGTACCCGAAGGCTGTCTGGTATAGTTGGCAACATCTGGCCCACCTAAGAGGCAGCTGGCATTGATAGAGCTAAGAGCAAGGCTTGAAATGAGAACATATGTTTTAGAAAAGTCTCAATGAGTTCTGACTCGCCATCAGGTGGGGTGGTAGGGAAGGAGTCAGGATTCACCTTACTTTTGGTGGTCAGTACCACTCAATCAATCAATCAATCAGGGATTTGTAAAGCGCACTACTCATCCGGTAGGTCTCAAGGCGCTGGGGGGGGGGGGGGCTACTGGTCGAAAAGCCAAATCTTGAGGTGTTTTCTGAAAGATAGAAGGTCATTGGTCAGGCGGAGGTGGAGTGGTAGGGAGTTCCAGGTCTTTGCGGCAAGGTGGGAGAATGATCTTCCTCCGGCGGTCGTGCGGCAGATGCGAGGAACGTAGACGAGGGCGTGGTTGGCGGAGTGAAGGTTGCGGGTGGGGGTGTGAAAGGTGAGTCTGTCGTTGAGGTAGGTGGGACCTGTGTTGTGGAGGGCCTTGTGTGCGTGGATGAGGATTTTGAAGGTGATCCTCTTTGATACTGGTAGCCAGTGTAGGTCTCTGAGATGGGGTGAGATGTGGTCGCAGCGTGGGATGTCCAGAATGAGGCGGGCGGATGCGTTCTGGATTCTTTGCAGTTTTGTTTGGAGTTTGTTTGTTATTCCTGCATATAGGGCGTTTCCGTAATCCAATCGGCTACTGACCAAGGCGTGGGTGACGGTTTTCCTGGTTTCGATGGGAATCAATTTGAAGATTCTGCGGAGCAGGCAGAGGGTGCTGTAGCAGGAAGAGGAGATGGCATTGACCTGCTGAGTCATGCTGAGTGTGGAATGCAAGATGAAGCCCAAGTTGCGTGCATGGGTGGTGGGTAAGGGTGCGGATCCTAGGGAGGTGGGCCACCAGGAGTCGTTCCAGGCTGAGGGGTTGGTGCCGAATATGAGTAATTCTGTCTTGTCTGTGTTTAGCCTGAGGTGGCTTGATACCATCCAGCTGGCTATGGTGTGGAGTCCGTTGTGGAGGTTGTCCTTTGCAGTAGTGGGATCTTTCATGAAGGAGATGATGAGCTGAGTGTCGTCGGCGTAGGAGACTATGTTGATGTGGTGTCTTTGTGCGATGTTGCCGAGGGGGGCCATGTACACGTTGAAAAGTGTGGGGCTGAGTGAAGATCCTTGAGGGACGCCACAGGTGATATTGGAGGCTTCTGATAGGAACGGCGGGAGGCGGACTCTTTGGGTCTTGTCCGTGAGAAATGACGAGATCCAGTCCAGGGCTTTGTTACGGATTCCAGCGTTGTGGAGGCGTGTGTGGAGAGTGTGATGGCATACCGTGTCGAAGGCTGCGGAGAGGTCCAGGAGTATGAGTGCTGCTGTTTCTCCTTTGTCTAGCATGGTCTTGATGTCGTCTGTTGCAGCAATGAGTGCGGTCTCGGTGCTGTGGTTTTTGCGGAATCCGGATTGCGAGGTGTCCAGTGCCTTGTTGTCTTCCAAGAACAGGGATAGTTGATTGTTCACAATTTTTTCGATGACCTTGGCTGGGAAGGGGAGGAGGGAGATCGGTCGGTAGTTCTTGGGGTCGTCAGGGTCTGCCTTAGGTTTCTTTAGCAAGGCATTGATTTCTGCGTGCTTCCATCTCTCTGGGAAGGTGGCTGATTCGAAGGAACTGTTGATGGTGTGGCAGAGATGCGGGTCGAAGATGGTGTTGGCTTTGTTGAAGATGTGGTGTGGACAGGGGTCTGATGGAGATCCGGAGTGGATGGAGGCCATGGTGTTCATGGTGTCTTCTGTGTTGACCGGGGTCCAGGTGTGGAGGAGGTGGGTGTTTCTTGGAGCATAGGGTTTGAGGGTGTTTGTAGTTAGCTGGTGGGACTTGGAGTTGAAGCTGTTGTGGATTTCTTCTATCTTTCGACGGAAGTGGGATGCGAGTGAGTTGCAGAGCTCCTGTGATGGCGTGGGTTCGTTGGAGCATACCTTCGGGGTGGATAGCTCTTGGATGATGCCGAAGAGTTCTTTGATGTTGTGAGCGTTGGTGTCGATGCGGTTTTTGAAGTGGGTCCTTTTGGCGGTGCGTATTAATTGGTGATGTCTGCGTAGGGCCTCCTTGAAGGCAAAGCGATTGGAGGTGGTGGGGTCACGGCGCCAGTTTTTTTCCATTATGCGGCATTGTCGTTTGGATTCCTGTAAATCTGGGGTGAACCAGCTGGCCTTGATTCTGTGCGGGGTGTTTGGGTGTTTTTTGAGCGGTGCAAGGGTGTTGGCGCATTCTTCTATCCAGTGGTGCAGGTTGGTGGCGGCTGTGTTTGGGTCTGAGGTCCCGGGAGGGGGGGTCTGGGCGAGGGTGGAGATCAGTTGGTCCGTGGATATTTTGCTCCAGTTGCGTCGGGGCGGCTGTGTGTGGTGGTGGTGAGTGACTGGTTTCTGGTAGGAGAAATGGAAGCATCAGTGGTCTGTCCAGTAGAGTTCAGTGATGTGGCTGAAGGCAATGGGATCGAGTGTGTGGCCTGCAGAGTGGGTCGGTGAGGTGACAAGTTGCTTGAGGCCGAGGTCGGCAAGGTTGTCGATTAGGTTGCTGGTGTTGGTATCATTGTTATTTTCCAGGTGGAAGTTCAGGTCGCCTAGGAGGATGTAGTCCGTTGAGGCGAGGGCTTGGGAGCTGATGGTGTCGGCGATATCGTCACAGAACTGTGGTCTCAGGCCAGGGGGGTCTGTAGACCAGTGTTCCTCTGAGTGTGTTGTTGGCGTTCACGTAGATTGTGAAGTGGAGGTGCTCGGCGGACTTGATGATGTCGTCGGAGTTGGTGGAGATTCCTATGGTGTTTTTATGGACTATGGCGATTCCTCCTCCTGGTTTGGTGTTGCGATCGCTACTGGTGATTTTGTAATTATCTGGTAAAGCTATTGCTATGTCTGGTTCCGAGGCAGGGTTCATCCATGTTTCAGTGAGGAATGCGATGTCCAGCTCTCACCTGGTGCTGCTCTATGTTGATGAGTGATCTGTCCACTGGAGGTCCAATTGAAGGATAAGAGAGGTTCTGTAAGTGGATGCCCTGAGTGCCCTTGGTAATACTACAGTGAAGAAGGCGCTTTCTTCTGTGGTAGGGCGAGGGGGGTGGAGCCGACCATTATCTGTGGAGGTGTCTAGGTCACTGGCATCTTGTAACTCCTCATAACAGGGACAAAGTCAAAGCCTTCATCAAAACTGTCATTGACTGAGTCTGTGGCAAATATTGTGTACATTCTGGGATCTCCAACATGGCAAATGCAAGATATGTGAATCAGATGAATTACAAGAAGACTGCACCCCAGAAGCAGCAGCTCCCCCATTAGGGCGGATGAGCGTCGCCTCCCCCTCCCCCACCAGCAGCAGCCTCTGCAAATTGTTTACCAAACCAAACGATAATAAAGAAAACAAATTACTTACCTGTAACTACAGTTATTCAGTATTGGTATCTTTCATAAATTCACATGCTTGAAACATCCCCATCGAAGTGGGAGTCCCACGGTACATAAAAAGCAATAAGCACCAAAAAAAATTCCATAGGCTATAATGGTAACCCAAATGACTCATATAGCCTATCTCTGTCCTTTTGTGAAAAGGACCCAAACCTGGCCAATCAGGCACCAGTACCCTCTAGAATAGTCTGCAGAGAGGCTCTTTCCCTAAGATTTTCTAGCACAAGAGTGAAGATCATGACCTGAGGAGGAAATGTGAGCCTCTAAGGGGTGGAGGGTGGGTCGCTTGTGAATTTATGAAAGATACCAATACTGGATAACTGTAGTTACAGGTAAGTAACTTGTTTTCTTATTCAGTATTGGATCTTTCATAAATTCACATGCTTGAATCCGAATAACCAGCAGTACTCTTAATAAACGTCATGCCCGCCATGGATGGTGGGTGCGAGCATAGAAATCCTCTAAAACATATTACCAATTCACGAGCTTATAAACCTTGTACTATGTGCATAAAATAAATATATATATATATATATATATATATATACATATATTAAACCAAATTGCATAGCAAATATAGACTATTGCATATAGAATTATGTCTACACATTAAAGGAAAGATCTCACCTTAGCGAAAAAGATGACGTAAGACCACCTGTACAACGAGAGAATCAGTTCTTTGTGACGATTCCAAACAGTAGTGCTGCGTAAAGGAGTGTGTAGTCTTCCACGTCGCAGCCTGACATATTTTATCCAGAGTAATACCCTGGAACAAAGCAGCCGATGTGGAGACTGCTCTTGTGGAGTGCGCTCTTGGGCGCTTAGTCAATGGTTTTCCTGCTTTCGTGTGGCAAAACTGAACTGTAGATGCAATCCACCGGGCTATGGTGGCCTTAGTGACCCCTGCCACTTGCAGTCCATGAGCATAAGTTACCAACAGCTGATCTGGCTTCCTAAGCTGCTTGGTACTTTGAAGGTAAAATTTCAGGCATCTCTTGATGTCCAACAAATGTGGAGTCTTTTCTGCGATTGTCAACAGATTCAGGAAAAAAGTTCTTAATATTACCGGCTCATTCAGGTGGAATGATGAGGGCACTTTAGGAATGTACCTCGGGATACTCCTAAGAAGGACAAAGTCATCTGAAAAGACCAGAAAAGGTTCCTTAATAGTAAAGGTCTGTATATCGCTGACTCTTCTGGTGGAAGTAAGAGCAAGCAGAGTTGCCACCTTTCATGTGATGTATTTGAGTTCTGCTCTGTGAATGGGTTCGAACGGAGCTTTAATTAGCTGGGACAGGACTACATTCAGATGCCACTCTGGCGGAGGTGGACGCACCGGAGGAAAAGTACGAAAGAGGCCTTTTTATGAATTGTTTAATAATTCTGGATGAGCAAAGCGAGAGCATATCCGCTGAGCGTCTATAGGAAGCTATAGCTACCAAATGGATCTTAACGGATGCATGACATAGCCCAGCCTTTGACAGGGGGAGGAGATATGAGAGAATTTGCTCCGGCTCAACCTTTAACGGATGGAACTTGTTCTGCAAACACCAGACACAAAATCTCTTCCATTTGCGTTTGTACGTCTTATTTGTACTGTCCGCTCGTGCTCTAGATAAAATCAGTCTTCCTCAATGTTCATACCCTGGAACTCACGGAACTCAGGAGCCAAGCGTACAATTGTAGAGATGCTGGATCCGGATGAAAAATTTGACCATAAGTCTTTGTGAGAAGGTTGTGGTTGCAGGGGAGGCGCATGGAATTGGTCACCAACAGGAGAAGAAGCTCCGTGCACCAATACTGCCTGGGCCACCTGGGCGCTATGAGAATGATCTTGCAGCCCTCCAACTTCATCTTTCTCAAGAGTCTGGGAATCAATGGGATGCGGGGAACAGCGTACGCAAAGATCCCGGACCATCTCATAGAAAGAGCATTTCCCCCTGACCCCGGGAGTGGGTATAGACTGGCGTAGAATTGGCATTTGGTGTTCTGATAGGTGGCAAACAGATCCAGGGTGGGTCGTCCCCAGCATTGGAAGACGCTGTCCAGTACCCTCTGGTCGAGTTCCCATTCGTGGCAGTTGTCGTCCGTCCTGCTGAGACAGTCCGCCAGGACGTTGTTGACACCTGGCAGGAGCTCCACCCTGAGGCAAATGTTGTGCAGCATGAGCCGGTCCCAAAGAGATTGAGCTTCCCTTGAGAGGGAGAGGGATCTTGTTACTCCCTGTTTGTTGATCTAGAACATGCTTGTTGTGTTGCCGTACAGACCAACACAGATGACCCTGCAATCCATGGAAGGAACGCCATCTTCGCTGAATGCGCATGTCCTGTAAATGACCTCCCCAACCTTCCAATGAAGTGTCTGTTGTGATGATGAAGTCTGTCATTGGCGTGAGAAAGATTAGCCCTTGAGAGAGATGGTTGACTTGAGACCACCATCGCAATGCCCCCATGATCTTTGGTGTAACACTTATCAAATCCTCGAAGGATCCCTGTGACTGGGTCCATTGGAGCTGTAACTCCTCCTGCAAAGGTCTCATTCTCAAACTTGCTAGATGAACCGGGATGATGGATGAGGAAATCATGCCTAGGAGTGACTTGAACAGTCGTACTGAAACTGACCCTCTTTTTGAGATGCTGACAGCCAAGTTGGCTAGTTTCTGCTGCCGTGCCTGAGTGAGATACGCCTTGTTTTCGATGGTGTCGAGTTCTGCACCAAAAAAGACTATCCTGCATGTAGGAAGTGTGACTGACTTCTGGAAATTCACTGTTAGTCCCAAACTGTGAAATAGTTCTAGGCAGACATTTGTAGCCTTGGACGCTAGCTGTGATGAAGGAGCTTTTATCAGCCAGTCGTCCAGGTATGGGAACACCTGAAAACCCCTGTTGCGGAGAAAGCCTGCTACTGGGGCAAGACATTTCGTGAAAATTTGTGGCGCTGACTTCAAGCCGAATGGGAGGACCTTGAACTGATAATGGGCACCGGCCACAGTAAAGCAGAGATACTTCCGATGTTTTACATGTATCGGTATGTGGAAATAAGCATCCTGGAGATCCATTGTTGTCATATAGTCTCCAGGGTTCAAAAGGTGCAGGATATCCGACAGCGTGATCATACGAAAGAATTACTTCCGTAGAAACGTGTTCAGCTTCCTGAGATCCAGGATGGGCCTCCATTCCCCTGACCTCTTCCTTATTAGAAAGAACTGGGAATAGAGCCCGAGACCTCTGTGCTGAACCGGAACCTCCTCTATCGCTCCCATGACGAGCATCAGGAACACCTCCCACTGAAGCAGGCGAAGATGGAGCGGTTTGGATTTACCTGGTGGATGGTGTGGTGGTTTTTCTATAAATTCCAACATATGACCACGAGGCACTATGGTGGTCATTACGACCCTGGCGGACGGTGTTAAAGCAGCGGTAATACCGCAAACAGTACGGCGGACAAAAAAAGGGAATTACGACCCTGGCGGAAACCGCCAACAAAGACAGCCACTTTAACACACCGCCCGCCACGGCGGTACAGACAAGCAGCGCGGCGGTTACCGCCAACAGACAGGCGGGAGACAATGTACCGCCCACACTATTACAACCCGCCAATCCGTCACATTTTCCGGGGCGGATTCACCGTGGATAAAAACACGGCAGAAACAGTTACTGCAATGGGAAAACACTCACCTGAACACATCCCACAAGGAAGGAGGACTCCATGGACCCGGAATTACACATTCTACCGGCCCTTGTATTCCTACTCATCTACGAAGAGCAACGCCAGGGCAGGCGAAGACGGTGAGTACTGCACCTACGACATAGGGGAGGGGGGAGGCAAAAGTCAGGGGGACACCCACCAAACACCCCCACCCTCGCATTATACAACATACACACCAATGCAGTAACAAAAATCACATTAGCAACGCACAATCCCCCCGGAAGAATGCAAAGACAATGCGAAATTCGGGCAAACATTGTAATGTGCCAATATACATGTCATACAAAAATATACTGATATATATTTCAAAAGCACTCTTATTTACACATACAATCCGACAAGTAGTGCAGATATGTACACAACAATGTCCGTGAACCAACATTCCAAAAATGAATGGGCGAGGCCCACAATAGATACCTGACCAAAATCCGAGAGAACACTGCCGGGGCATCAGATAGAAACACTACAGGCACCTCAGGGGGAAGGGAAGGGGGGGGCACCTCAGCCAGATGAATGCGAAGCCAGATCCACGACGGGACTCCATGCCCATTGATGTATCCTGGGGAGTGCAAAGCCACAGTCTCTCAAGTCTCTACAGTGGGTGGTTTGCCCACTGCCATATCCTGGGGAGTGCAAAGCCACAGTCTCTCAAGTCTCTACAGTGGGTGACTTGCCCACTGTGCCATCCTGGGGAGTGCAAAGCCACAGTCTCTCAAGTCTCTCCAGTGGGTGGTTTGCCCACTGTACCATCCTGGGGAGTGCAAAGCCACAATCTCTCAAGTCTCTACCGTGGGTGGTTTGCCCACTGTACCATCCTGGGGATTGCAAAGCCACAGTCTCTCAAGTAGATGCGGGTAACTACTGGTTCTGGAGGGGGACTGGTGCCCAGACTGGATGAGTCTCCTCGTGAAAGTTCCTGTCCTGTGACTGTCCCAGCTGCACATGGGATAAGGATGCCTGATGTGGCGGTCCATTCATTCCTACACGGTGCATGCCCTGTTCAGCGGTGCTTTGCCATGGCGGTTCTAGACTGTTCAGCGTTGCTCTGCCATGGCAGTCTTTGCCCTGTTCAGCGGTGCTTTGCCATGGCTGTTCTGGACTTTTCAGCGGTGCTTTGCCATGGCGGCCTTTGCCCTGTTCAGCGGTGCTTTGACATGGCGGTCTTTGCCCTGTTCAGCGGTGCTTTGCCATGGCGGTTCTGGACTGTTCAGCGGTGCTTTGACATGGCGGTCTTTGCCCTGTTCAGCGGTGCTTTGCCATGGCGGTCTTTGCCCTGTTCAGCGGTGCTTTGCCATGGCGGTTCTGGACTGTTCAGCGGTGCTTTGACATGGCGGTCTTTGCCCTGTTCAGCTGTGCTTTGCCATGGCGGTCTTTGCCCTGTTCAGCGGTGCTTTGCCATGGCGGCTCGGGACTGTTCAGCGGTGCTTTGACATGGCGGTCTTTGCCCTGTTCAGCGGTGCTTTGCCATGGCGGTCTTTGCCCTGTTCAGCGGTGCTTTGACATGGCGGTCTTTGCCCTGTTCAGCGGTGCTTTGACATGCCGGTCTTTGCCCTGTTCAGCGGTGCTTTGCCATGGCGGTTCTGGACTGTTCAGCGGTGCTCTGCCATGGCGGTCTTTGCCCTGTTCAGCGGTGCTTTGCCATGGCGGTTCTGGACTGTTCAGCGGTGCTTTGCCATGGCGGTCTTTGCCCTGTTCAGCGGTGCTTTGCCATGGCGGTTCTGGACTGTTCAGCGGTGCTTTGACATGGCGGTTCTGATACGGACATTGGTGTGTGGCATGACGATCTCCACACTGGACATTGGTGTGTGGCATGACGATCTCTACACTGAGCATTGGTGTGTGGCATGACAATCTCTACACTGAGCATTGGTGTGTGGCATGACGATCCCTACACTGGGCATTGGTGTGTGGCATGACGTTCCATCATTGCCCAGCGGGGCTGTGGCATCCTGGCCCCTCCTGGGCTGTGACGCCGGCGGTGGTCTCCTGACCAGTGACGATACTTGGGCCCTCCTGGGCTGTGACTCCAGCGGTGGTCTCCTGACCAGTGACGATACTTGGGCCCTCCTGGGCAGTGACTCCGGTGGTGGTCTCCTGACCAGTGACGATACTTGGGCCCTCCTGGGCAGTGACTCCGGCGGTGGTCTCCTGACCAGTGACGATACTTGGGCCCTCCTGGGCAGTGACTCTGGCGGTGGTCTCCTGACCAGTGACGACGGTGCTGGCGGTTGTGTCTGGACCGCCAGAAATGATGGCGCACTTCTCCGCCGTGACACTCACAACAGGCTGGGCAGACTTCCTCTGGACCTTCCCCACCTTTGTTGGAGTCACAGCTGACTCACCAATCCCCCTCGATCCCATGTCACTTGTTGTCCCACCAGGAGTCTTAAGACGGTCCCGTCGTCCACTCTCCAATTTCAGAGCCTTTACAGGGGGTGGGCTGCCAGTGCCTTGGCTCCGGGTCCTACTGCCTGCCCTGGTGGACGGTGCACTCCAAAAACCTGGAACACGCACCACTGGTACTGGAGGCTTTTTGGCTGAGGCGCTACGACGGGACTGATGAATTGGAGGGGGGGTGGGGGCAAAAAGGTCAATTTGACATAGAGATAGTTTCTGACGGACACTGGGATGGGTAGCTGGAGGGGGTCTGGGAGAGGAGGAAGAGGAGGTGGTTGTAGGAGGTGTCACTTTAGGTGTTTTGGGTGCAGGTGCAGGTACTGGAGGCTGTCGTGAGGTGGATGGATGTTGGGTGAGTGATTGCCGGCGTTTGTGTACTTTGTGAGGGGGCGTCACAGACACACTGGGAGAGGACACAGGGGACGTGTAAATGGCAGTGGAGGGGGTGAGTGCAGGTGAGCGGCTTGTGGTGCTGGGTGTCCTGGTGCGAGTCCTAGTGCCTGTAGATGTGTGTGTAGACGAGACTGGGAGGGAGGAGGGAGAAGAGGAGGAGGGGGAAACAGTGGAGACAGTGGATGTTGCTGTGTCTGTATGTGGGCGAGGCTTGCGTGAGTGCCTGTGGTGTGTGTGGTGCCTATGTTTGCTTGAGCTACTTGTGTGTGTTGACTTGTGTGCATGCTGGTCTGTAGGTGTGCTTGGGATGGGCTGGGGTACAGGGGATTGAGTCTGGGTGGAGGAAGTTGGAGGGGGGAGGCTGGACACAGGGACAATTGCTGCCATCAGTGCTGAGGCCAGAGATTGCAGGGTTCGCTGAAGGACAGCCTGACCAGAATGAATGCCCTCCAGGAATGCATTACCGTGTTGCAACTCTCGTTCTACACCCTGGATGGCATTCACAATGGTAGACTGCCCAACAGTGAGTGACCTGAGGAGGTCAATGGCCTCCTCATTGAGGGCAGCAGGGGTGACTGGGGCAGGGCCTGTGGTGCCTGGAGCGAAGGTGATCCCCACCCTCCTGGGTGAGCGGGCACGGGGCGAACGCTGAGGGGCTGCTGGGAGGGCGGTGCTGGTAGGGGAGGTGGCGGCTGTACCTGTAGAAGTGGAGCGCACAGATGGTGCCGCCACCACAGGGGAGCTCCCATCGGCGGACGAGTCTGTGTCGCTGGTTGGTGATCCGGTGGCCGATGTGAAGCTCCCCTCGCCCTCCGTCCCACTGGTGCATTCTGAGTCTGTGGTGTGGCCCTCCATGGCCATGTGGGATGCAGCTCCCTCGTGCTCCGGTGCCACTGTACCTCCGCCTGATGATGCTGATGGACAAAAGGACAGGGAGAGCAGGAAAAGGGGGGGAGACAGAACAAAGAGAGTTTTAGTGCATGGCATACCGCTACCGTTGGCGGACAAGACAGACGCAGCAGCCCCATGCATTACGCTTTGCACCTGCCCTCTGCACATGCAATTTCTTGAATATGGCCTACATGGCAATGGTGGAAATCTGCGCACATGGATGCCACAGGGGCAAATATACCTCAACTTGGCACTCTGCTGAGGTGGTGTTGAGTCCCACATGGCCTACATAACGGAGGGGCCTTGCCTACCTAACTCGCCCTGGCCTAGGGACACCCACAGCCCATCACCCCCACCCAGACCCCTCCAATGCACGCAAAGTCAGCAGAATTATGTTGTACTCACCCCCTTGTGTCTGCTGTGATGTCCTCAAGCGCTCATCCAACTCCGGGTAGGCCACCGCCAGGATCTGGAACATCAGGGGGGTCATGGTACGACGGGCACCCCTCCCACGTTGGGAGGCCATCCCCAGCTGAGCCTCCGCCGTCTTCTTGCTGCAGCGGCAAATGTCCTCCCATCTCTTACGGCAGTGGGTGCCCCGTCTCTGGTGGGCCCCCAGGGTCCGGACCTCCTTGGCGATGGCACGCCAAATGTCCCTCTTCTGGTGGGCGCTGACCTACATGACATGCACAAGGGAAGAGGAACAGTCATTACCAACTGCACCATCAATGTGAGTGGCCTTCTCCCTACTCTGACCATGTGGCCCATTCATTCACATGCATTAATATACTATGAACTCTGGTCCCTTCCCTCTTCCACCCAGCCCTCTCCACCCAGGTCTAGCCCATACAGTACAACGTACTCCCTGTGTACTAACCTGTTGGTCTGGAGGACCGTAGAGTAGCGTGTACTGCGGGAGGACCCCATCCACAAGTTTCTCCAACTCCTGTGCAGTGTAGGCAGGGGCCCTTTCCCCAGACGCAGCAGCCATCGTCGCTTCCAGACCGAGGTCACAGCAGCACTAGCAGGGTAGGTCCTCTCCTGTCGAAGGTCAGGTATCTAGTGATTTAACAGATAGAAAATGGTGGTGACGTCCGCGGCGGGGCGCATCATCACCGCCGGCACACCTGTTCACTGGCTCCTGGGACCCATAGGGTTCAATATTAACCAATGCAGCCTTTACGGCGCGGTCTACGACCGCCTACCGCGACAGTGTGCAACGCAAGCGCAGTTACCCCACAATCCCATTGTCCCAGTTTAGAGGTCAGGCAGCCGCCATTTTAGGGGCCCACATGGCTTCATATACTACTGCGTCACACATAGCTAGGCCTACACTCAACACACATACAGGAAGGGTTTTGTGTCTGGTGTAGTCTTGTGTGTAACTGTAGGTACATACCAGGAGGAATAGTGACTGGTTCTTCGCTGTTGTCCTTCTTAGGCACCTTCAGCTGGGACACATGAGAAGATGGCGGAATCCTCCGGTGTACCGACCGCTGGTGGACCTGTTGACAATGGAAGAAAGACATGTCATTGTCACCTACAGGTTTGACCATGCCACAATCCAGGAACTATGTACCCAGTTGGAGCCAGACCTGATGTCACCAATCCGCCATCCGACTGGAATCCCCTCTGACGTGCAGGTGCTGTCAGTGCTCCATTTCCTTGCAAGTGGGTCTTTTCAGACAACTGTGGCCATGGCATCAGGGATGTCCCAGCCTATGTTTTCCAACGTGTTGTCCAGAGTGTTGTCTGCCCTGCTGAAACACGTAAGGAGATACATCATTTTCCCTCAGGTGGAGGATTTGCCTACAGTGAAAGGTGACTTTTATGCCCTTGGACATATCCCCAACGTCATAGGTGCCATTGATGGGACCCATGTAGCTCTGGTCCCCCCCCACAGGAGTGAACAGGTGTACAGGAACAGGAAGAGTTATCATTCCATGAATGTCCAGATGGTCTGTTTGGCAGACCAGTACATCTTGCAGGTTAATGCAATGTTCCCAGGCTCTGTGCATGACGCCTACATCCTGCGGAATAGCAGCATCCCTGATATGATGGGTCAACTCCAGAGGCACCGTGTATGGCTATTGGGGGACTCTGGTTACCCCAACCTTTCCTGGCTATTGACCCCAGTGAGGAATCCTAGGACCAGGGCAGAGGAACGGTACAATGATGCCCATGGGCGGACTAGGAGGGTGATCGAACGCACCTTTGGCCTCCTTAAGGCCAGGTTCAGGTGCCTCCATATGACAGGTGGATCCCTATTCTACTCACCAAAGAAGGTGTGCGACATCATCGTGGCCTGCTCCATGCTCCATAATTTGGCATTGCGACGCCAGGTGCCTTTTCTGCAGGAGGATGATCCAGATGACGGTGTTGTGGCAGCTGTGGAGCCTGGGGAGCCTGTGGACAGTGATGAGGATGAAGCTGAGGAAGAAGAAAACGACAACAGGGATTCAGTCATACAGCAATATTTCCAGTGACACACAGGAGAGGACATTTTCTGGTTTTACATAACATTAACTTTCATACGTCTACCTGTATCCCGTACCTCCATTTCACTCACTATTTGTTAATTGAGTTGTACCCTTCCATTTCAGTTTCACAAGTTTGGTAACCTATGTGTCAACTGCTTGCATCCTTGAAGGGCTTGTGATGTGTGACATTGGTATGTTGGCCTTCCAATGGGTAACCCATTATGACACTGTAATAGATAATACAAAGTTCCAAATCATAGACTGACTCCAGATTTTGTTTGGTGTTTCAAGGGTGTTTATTTAAGTGCTCAAAAAATGAAGTGGGGTTGTAAACTGGTGATGGGTGATGGTGGAGGAATGTCCATGGCAGAGTCCAGTCTATTAGTCTCACAGGTACACTGCCCATCTGGGCATTGGAAGTGGAGCTGGGGCAGTTCCAATTTGGACAGGGTGACAAAGTGGGACAGTGGGGGGACAATCAGGGTTGTCTTATTTCCTGGCGGGGGCCTTGCCATCGTGCTCTGTCCTGTTCCTGGATCTCAGGGACCGATTGCGGGGTGGTTCGCCGTCTGCAGGGGGTGGGGTGCTGTGTGGTGGTCCTGTGGCGGGGCGTCCTGTCCACTAGCGCCGGCGGAGGTGGTGGGCAGTTCGTCGTCCTGGCTAGTGTCAGGGGCTCCTTGGAGTGCCACGGTGTCCCTCAAGGTCTTGTGAATGTCCGTCAGCACCCCTACGATGGTGCCCAGGGCGGAGCCGATGGTCCTGAGCTCCTCCATGAACCCCAAATACTGCTCCTCCTGCAGACGCAGGGTCTCCTGCAACTTGTCCAGGACTGTTGCCATCATCTCCTGGGAGTGGTGGTAGGCTCCCATGATGGAGGAGAGGGCCTCGTGGAGAGTAGGTTCCCTTGGCCTGTCCTCCCTCTGTCGCACAGCAGCACTCCCAGTTCCCCGGTGTTCCTGGACCTCCGTCCCCTGGACCGTGTGCCCACTACCACTGCCCCCAGGTCCCTGTTGTTGTTGGGGTGGTGGGTTACCCTGGGTGCCCTATAGTGGTGGACACACCGCTGATTGACCTGTCCTGGGTAGGGAGGTTTGGGCCCGCTGGGTGGGTGCTGTGCTGGTGTTACCAGAGGGTGGAAGTTCGGTGTTGGGCTGTGGCTGGGCAAGGGGAACCGACTGTCCTGAGGCCCACGATGGTCCGGGCTGGTCATCAAGATCCAGTAGGGCAGAGCTGCTCTCGTCACTGTGGGCCTCTTCTGGGGGTGGAGTGGTGTTGTCTGGACCCTCTGGTGTGGTGACGTTCCTTCGGGTTCCTGCATGGGGTATAAGAACATGATTATTGCATGTGTGTGTATCATGGTGTGCAATGGTTGGGTGTGCGTGAACCCCAGTGCAGGCATTCCTGTGTGGGGGCTTGTGTGCTGATGGTTGGGGGGGTGTTCTGGGTATGTGCAGTGGGCATGCTATAGTGATGGGTGTCCATGCTTAGTTGTGTCATGCAGGGCTTGGTGTTGGGATGGGTGGTTGGTGTCATGGGTACATTAGTGAGGATTTGGAGTGCTAGGGGAGGGGGTGAGGGTGGGGTGTGTGATAGCATGCAGGTAGGGTGGGGGATGTGATAGTTAAGATTTGACTTACCAGTGTCCGTTCCTCCAACGACTCCTCCGAGGCCCTCAGGATGCAAGATGGTCAAGACTTGCTCCTCCCATGTTGTTAGTTGTGGGGGAGGAGGTGGGGGTCCGCCGCCAGTCTGCTGCACCGCGATGTTGTGCCTGGATACCGTGGAACGCACCTTCCCCCGTAGGTCGTTCCACCTCTTCCTGATGTCCTCCCTAATTATTGTGTGCTGTCCCACGGCGTTCACCCTGTCCACTATTCTGCGCCATAGCTCCATCTTCCTGGCTATTGATGTGTGCTGTACCTGTGAGCCAAATAGCTGTGGCTCTACCCGGACGATTTCCTCCACCATGACCCTGAGCTCCTCCTCGGAGAAGCGGGTGTGTCTTTGGCGTGACATGGGGTGGTGTGTGTGATGTGTGGGGTGGTGTATGTGGTGATGAGTGTGGTGAGTGTAGTGGTATGTGGTGTTTTGTGCTTGGATGTTGTGTGGGTGATGGTGTTGTGTGCCTCGGTGTGATGGGGTTGTCAATAGCTGTGCTCTATCTCTCGCCTTCTCTCAGAATTTTTGGTTGTAGGGGTTTGTGTGTGATGTGGGTGTGTGTTTTATATTGTGTTGGGTGTGTGGGAGTGGTGTGTGTATGTGTATCAGGTGTGTGTATTTGGAATTGTCCAATGTGGCTGTGTTTTGGTGATGTGTGTGTATTTTGAGCGCAGCGGTGTGTACCGCCAATGGAATACCGCGGTTGAAAGACCGCCGCATGAATTCGTGGGTCGTAATAGCATGTGCGTGTTTCTGTTGGCGTGGAGGTGGAGGATTTGTTTCCGCATGTTTATCGCTGACCTTTGGTGTGGCGGTGTTGTGTGGGTGTCTGAATTTCGGCGGATTCCGAGATGTGTGTCATAATCGCTGTGGCGGTCTTCCGCGGCCGTGGCGGTGTATTGGCGGTCTTCTGCACGGCGGTAAGCGCCTTATACCACCAATGTTGTAATGACCCACTATATCCAGCACCCATTTGTCTGATGTTATGCTTTTCCAATTCTGGAGGTAATTGGAGATGTTCGCTCCCACTTGATGGTTCTGTGAATACTGGGGGAGCGTAGCCAGTGCCTGATAAGAACCATTGTTTTCGTGGTTGATCCCGGATTTGGGAATTCTGCTGCCTCCTTCCTCCCTGTCTGGCGTATGATGCGGTGGATGGTTGCCTATACTGTTGCTGATAGGCTGGTCTATACTGAGGCTGTTGATACTGCCTGTGGTAGGAACCTCAAAATGTTGTAAAACTCCTTCCTCTTGCATCCCGAAAGGCCTGCTTCCGGTACTGCAAAGTACCCAGGGACCGAGCAGTGTCTGTGTCAGCCTTCATGGCCTGCAATGCGTCATTTACGTGTTTGCCGAAGAGAGATTCTCCGTCATATGGCATGTCAAGAATTCTGGACTGTACCTCTGGTCTGAAAGAGGTGTCTTTCAGCCAACCCTGGCGGCGTAATACCGCAGCTCCCACCAATTGGCGAAAGCCGGTGGAGGCTATGTTCAGGGTGCAGTCAATTATTTCTTCAGACGTACGCTCTCCTTCTAGAAGGATCTTTCGTGCCTCTGCTTGTTTGCTCTCCGAACGAGGTACATGAAAGCATGCATATCCGACCACATTTGGCAATCATATTGGCCCCAAATCACCAGAGAATTTGCTGCGCGAACAGTTATGGCCGACATGCACAAGAATCTCTTCCACACATTATCCAGTCTCCTTCCTTCACTATCAGGAGGGGTAGATATAGGCACTGACAGGTTCTTAGAACTCCTTTGAGCAGCTTGAGAGATAACAGAGTCTGGTTTTGGATGACGAGTCAAACATGCCGGAGAGTCCTGAGTTGCCTTATATTTCTTGTCGAGCTTCTGTGGCACTGGTGGAACTGTTTCCGGGTTCTGCATGATCTTGATCCCCTCACTCCAAATGAAGTCAATGATAGGGATGGCCCTCACACACCTCCTTGCTTGTTCCTTAAAGTCATGGAGGAAGCATTCAGACTGCGTGACCGATGTTCACAAGTGGAAACGCGTGGCCGCCATATCCATCAAATTGTGAAAACCACCTATATCCTCCGGTGGAGAATCTGAAGGACGAGGAGGTGGTGGAGAAGGAGTAGGGGCTAGATAATCATCACATTCCTCACTAGGATGCTGTGGTGTTGAAATTTCACCTTCTTCTTCTTCCCCAGATGTCGAAACCTCATCTCTAGGGGGAGCAGCTAACACAGATTGTGGCGTCATCCTAGGAGTAGCTGGAGGTGGAAGTACACTCCTTGGTGTAACAGGAGAAGTTGGAAGCAGCGGTTGCTCCTCCGCTGCAGCTGGGAACCTCCTCCTATAATCCTGCAACATTGACTCCAAGTCCTGAATCAAGGAGGCAGGCATCTGGACAGTGTCTCTTGGTTGAGGAGGAGGTTCATAATAGCATCCCTGATGGGAGTAATAAGCTGGTATTGAACATACTCATCATCATCATCCTCCTCTTGCTATTTGACGTGCAACTGGGATGGGCTGTGTGCATCCCCAAATGGACCCTCATCTGACTCTTCCCAGTCCAGCAGATGACTAAGCAGCAAGGTTGTCACCTTACTTGGTGAAGTATCCTGAGGATATGTAGCAGACCTGGACATTGCTGTGATTTTAACTGTGGCCCGAAGATCAGGAGAGCCAGAAGAAATAGGAATAACATCCATTTGACTCACAGCTACCATTGGTATTGTTGATGGTGTCGATGACAATGGCCACGTCGATGGCACTGATATAGTTGACAGTTTTTCTATCAACGACGGTCTATTCAACAGTGGTGTCATCAACGGTGGTGTGGTCGACGGTGGTCTCATTGACAGTGTCCTCGTCGACTGAAATGTAGCCGACGGAGCTCTCGCCGACGATGTTGCAGTCGATGGGACTTTCATAGACGTTGTCGCCAAGGATGATGTTTTCGTCGACGATGGCATCAACGTTATCTTGAGCGACAAAGTCTTTTCTGGAGCCTTCGTCGACGATGGTTTAATGGAAGAAATAGGAGCCTTTACCACAGAGGTCGACGTAGTCGACGGCGGTCTCGTCGACAAGGTGGTAGAGACGGTAGATGTGAAAACCGTCAACGGTGGTGGTGTCGTCGAGCTGATCTTGATAGATACCTTTCTAGAGGTAGAAGGCTCAGATGAAGGAGAACGGTGTGATGAGTCCTTCTTTTGTCGAGGAGAGGATGGCTCAGATGAAATTGAGCCCTATATGCCTTTTGCACATTCTTTATGGTGTATTTTTTTACGCTTTCTGGATCTTTCAGCCTGGTCCTCAGATCTGGACCTTTTATGTGGCCTTTCTGACTCACTCTCCTCACCTGAAGTACAGGATTTTGCCTGTGGCCATGTTAAAAGTCTACCCTCACAGTCCCTGAGGGTTTTTGCAGAGAAAGTGCAGAGTATCTTGCAGTCTTTCACCTAGTGTTCTGGATACAGGCAGTATAAGCAGTTTTGTGGTAGAAAATCTGAGGGAAAGAGCCTCTCTGGAGAGTATTCTAGAGGGTTGCTGGTGCCTGATTGGCCAGCAGCCAGGTTTGGGTGTTTTTCACAAAAGGACAGAGATAGGCTATCTGAGTCATTTGGGTTACCATTATAGCCTATGGAAATTATTTTGGTGCTTATTGCTTTTCATGTACCGTGGGACTCCCACTTCGACGACGAGGATGATTGAGGCATGTGAATTTATGAAAGATCCGATATTGGATAACCATGTTTATTATCTGTAGGAAGTTTTGGTCATACCACATCTTCTGGAGTTGTTGGCTGGCCTCAAGGTTTTTACTTGCCTTTTCCATGTACTCTGTCATCCTGGAACGTAGGCCTAGTACATAGTCCACTATATCTTGCTTAGGCTCATGGAGTCGAGGTCTCTCCCAGCCTTCTTTCAGAAGAGCCAGTGGTCCCCTAGCAGGATGGCCTAACAGAAGTTCAAAGGGGGAAAACCCTACTCCCTTCTGAGACACCTCTCTGTAGGCAAAAAGCAGGAATGGCAAGAGGACATCCCATCTCCTTTTGAGCTTTTCAGGGTGCCCCACGATCATGCCCTTCAATGTCTTGTTAAATCTCTCAACAAGACCATTGGTTTGTGGATGGTATTGTGTGGGGAATTTGTAAGTCACCCCACACTCATTCGACATGTGTTTTAGGTAAGCTGACATGAAGTTGGTACCTCTGTCAGAAACCACCTCCTTAGGAAATCCCACTCTGGTGAAGATACCAATGAGTGCTTTGGCTACTGCAGGGGCAGTAGTGGACCTAAGGGGAATTGCTTCAGGGTACCTAGTAGCATGATCCACTACTACTAGGATATACTGATTCCCTGATGCTGTGGGAGGTTCAAGTGGACCCACTATGTCCACTCCAACACTTTCAAAGGGGACCCCCACCACTGGAAGTGTAATGAGGGGGGGCCTTTGGATGGCTACCTGTCTTACCCCTGGCTTGACAGGTGGCACAGAACTCCTTCACTTTCTGGGACATATTGGGCCCATAGAAATGGTTGACTAACCTCTCCCATGTCTTGGTTTGTCCCAAATGCCCAGCAAGGGAAATGTCATGGGCTAAGGTCAGAAGGAACTCCCTAAATGCCTGAGGCACTACCACTCTCCTAGTGGCACCAGGTTTGGGATCTCTTGCCTCAGTGTAAAGGAGTTCATCTTCCCAATAGAGCCTGTGGGCTCCACTGATATTTCCTTGTTCTTGTTCAGCAGCTTGCTGCCTTAGACCTTCAAGAGAGGGACAAGTTTCTTGCCCCTTGCACAGCTGTTCCATTGAGGGTCCCGCTGGGCCCAAGAGCTCAACCTGGTAAGGTTCTAACTCTATAGGCTCAGTTCCCTCAGGTGATAGAACTTCTTCCTAAGAAGAGAGGTTCTGTTTCTTTTTCTGTGCTGAAGCTGGTTCCCCAGTCTTCTTTCCTTTTCTCTTGGAGGGTTGGGCCATTATTCCAGACTCCAACACCTCTTTTTCACCCTGAGCTCTGCACTGTGCCCTAGTCTTGACACACACCAGTTCAGGGATACCCAGCATGGCTTCATGTGTTTTGAGTTCTACCTCAGCCCATGCTGAGGACTCCAGATAATTTCCAAGCAGACATTCAACTGGTATAGCAGAAGAGACTACCACCTGTTTCAGGCCAGTGACCCCTCCCCATTCGAAAGTTACCATGGCCATGGGATGTACTTTAGTCTGATTGTCAGCATTGGTGACTGGAGACGTTTGTCCAGTCAGCTATTGTCCTGGGGAAACCAGTTTGTCTGTCACCATAGTGACACTGGCACCTATATCCCTCAAGGCCTCTACTCTAGTCCCATTAATAAAGAGCTGCTGCCTGTATTTTTGCATGTATGCGGCCAGGCAGCTAGTGTGGCTAAGTCCACCCCACCCTGAGAGACTAATGTAGCTTCAGTGTGGACCCTGATTTGCTCTGGGCACACTGTTGATCCCACCTGGAGACTGGCTATGCCAGTGCTAACTGGAGTAGTAGTTGAAGTGGAACCTTTCTTGGGACAGGCCTTGTCTCCAGTTTGGTGTCCATGCTGACTACAGCTGCGACACCAGGCCTTTTTGGAATCAAAATGTTTACCCTTGTACCCAAATGAGGATTATGAAGAGGCTTTGGACCCATCCTCCTGTGCAGGTTTTTGGGGCCCTGTAGAAGACTCTTTACTTTTTCCTTTGGATGTCTCAACACTCTTCCCCTGGAGAGGCTTTGTGACCCCTTTCTTTTGGTCACCCCCTGTGGAAGTCTTGGTCACCCTTGTCTTGACCCAGTGGTCTGCCTTCTTTCCCATTTTCTTGGGGAGAAATTGGACCTAGGTCTACCAGATGCTGATGCAGTTTATCATTGAAACAATTACTTAAAAGGTGACCTCCATAAACAAATTATACAGCCCTTCATAATCATTTACACCACTGCCATTAATCCAACCATCTAGTGTTTTGACTGAGAAGTCAACAAAATCAACCCAGGTCTGGCTCCAGGACTTTTGAGCCCCCCTGAGCCTAATCCTGTACTCCTCAGTTGAAAATCCAAAGCCCTCAATCAGGGTAGCCTTAATGAGGTCATAGGATTCTGCATCTTTTCCAGAGAATGTGAGGAGTCTATCCCTACACTTTCCAGTGAACATTTCCCAAAGGAGAGCACCACAGTGAGATCTGTTTACTTTTCTGGTTGCACAAGCCCTCTCAAAAGCTGTGAACCATTTGGTGATGTCATCACCATCTTCATATTTTGTTACAATCCCTTTGGGGATTTTTAGCATGTCAGTATTCTCTCTGACCTTATTTAAGTTGCGGTCACCATTGATGGGTGCTAAACCCATCTCTTGTCTTTCCCTCTCTATGGCAAGGAGCTAGGACAGGAGGGAATTATCCTCCAGGTCACTAGTTTCCCCCTCTGTAAGGTTATCTACAGAGGGGTGGTCTCTTGCAAACTCTGCCAAAAGCTCCTGGAGCTGTACTTTGGTAGGGTTTGATCCTGATTTTATATTTTTGATCTTACAGAGAGTCCTTAACTCTGACATCCTTAGATGCAGGTAAGGGGTGAGGTTCAGTTCCTGGCAGGAACTGGTCAGCCTACACTAGAAGTCGGGTAGGTATTCAGGTGGCATCTCTAAGATGCCCTCTGGGTGTATTTTACAATAAATTGCACACTGGCATCAGTGTGCATTTATTGTGCCGAGACGTTTGATACCAAACTTCCCAGTTTTCAGTGTAGCCATTATGGAACTGTGGAGTTCGTGTTTGATAAACTCCCAGACCATATACTCTTATGGCTACCCTGCACTTACAATGTCTAAGGTTTTGCTTAGACACTGTAGCGGCATAGTGCTCATGCACATATGCCCTCACCTGTTGTATAGTGCACCCTGCCTTAGGGCTGTAAGGCCTGCTAGAGGGGTGACTTTCCTATGCCACAGGCAGTGGTGGGGTTGGCATGGCACTCTGAGGGGAGTGCCATGTCGACTCAGTCATTTTCTCCCCACCAGCACACATAAGCTGTGAAGCTGAGTGAGGGGTCCCTAGGGTGGCATAAGACATGCTGCAGACTGTGCACTCCCCTTAGTGTGCATGTAGGTTTGGCGACCGTCTCGGGCCGGCCAAACACTCAGATGCAGTAGGCTCTCTCACAGTTGCCGGGCTGGAGAGACAGGCACAGGCTCCTAGTCTGCCTTGGAACACCCTGACTGGCCGCTCCCAGCCAATCCTGACGCTGCTCTTAGCAGTGTCAGAATTGGCTGCAGGGCAGGCTGGGAGCGAAGCGGTGCAGCAGCATGTAGATACGTTTTTTTTTCAATCAAATTTTACCCCTTTAACACCCCCCACCCCTGCGTGCCACACCCGCCCCCGTGAGGGCAGTGAGCGGCGAATGCACCCCAGAAGAACTGAGACGCAGCCTCAGTTGAGACTGGGACAAGTTTGGCTCCTAGTCAGAGAGCAGGATGGGTGTGTTGTTTCCCTGCAGTAACCTCACCAGTGGCATTGATGCGAAAGGAACCAGTGCAGGGGATGAAGCCTGGACTGAAATCGGCTCCGGGATTGGTACAGAAGGCAAAGTAGGACTTGGGAAAATGGAGCAGAGCGCAAACCAGAAAGCAGAAGACCGACTGGGAGCCCTCATGAATCCTTTTGGGCCAAGGCCCACCAGAGGGAACCAGTAAAGTGCAGAAGATCTTATGTTTGGCCTTACTATAGACCTGAACCTGCTGCAACATAACCAACGGACTTGAAAATTCAGAGAATGTCAAGAACAGGTTCTGAATCTGCTTCGAACGAGATAGGTGAGACCGGGAGGCACACTGACAGTCTCAAACCTCTGGAGTTCAGGAGTGGCGGGAAGGGCTTATACTTCCTACGTTTCTTCTTAAACTTACCCAATTACTTTGGCTGTGATGAAGATCTTCAACAGAAACAACTTTGGGAAAAGATAAAAGTCCTTCTTTTTAACTTCAGCCCATCACGGAGGAGTCTTTCAGTGAATAGCAATGCAAAGTTTTCCTTCTTTTTCCCCGCACAACCTTAGTGACATCTGGGTGCTGTTGTTGCAGCTCCTGCCGTCATGTTCTGATCCCAAGCACCACAGGAATACCTTGTGGAGATATGTCATAGATGTCTGTTTGCGATAGTACCTATAAAGCTTAAACTCTATTGACTTGGGTGATGACATCCCTTGTACACTGTAAAAATACCGAAAAAACTTGAGTTGAATGCTTGGGAAATATTGATAATGTGAGGAAACTGCAGCTAGAAGTATCCATCAGAAATTAAAGTACGTTTTTGTGACAAGAAGACATATGAGCTGTTAAATTTATTTTAGAAACCTGTGTATTAGCTGAGACAATTGATGTAGCTAAAGCAATTAAGGGATCTTAAGTACAAAAGTACTTAGACAGGGGAATGTGGAGTCTTCTGCTTCAGGAGGATGATTAAATATGATAAAAATGTGGAAAACAAGTTAGCAGAAAGAATTTGTGCTTCAGGTGTGGTTCTCATTATCAAATGGTGAATTCCAGCAGCTGTACTGCAATTTCCAAAACTTGTATTAAGTGTTAAAAAAAGGCATTTTGCTAGGATGAAAGGAAACAGTAAAAAGTCAGTTCAAATTTTATATTCAGCAAAGTATTTAGCTTGTTATATGTAATGGTGTAAACATATTTTGACATTAACGTCCAATGAGGGCAGTGTTCAAATGGGTATGCAGTGTGTGAGATTTTAGTAGTGGATGCAGTGTTAGATGTCACTGTTAACTCTGGCTGTCACATCACAATCATTTCTGATTGCCGATTCTATGAACGGTGGCCTGGTACTTATCTTTTATCATCAGATGTTAATCCTTTAGTCTATGGGGGCGCCAACACTGACATCCTAGGGCAGTGGTTCCCAACCTGTGGTCCGGGGACCCCTGGGGGTCCCCGAAGCCTCTTCAGGGGGTGCGCGACAGCTTAGAAAAATAAATAATATTAACAGATTAGGTCCCCAGCTTTCAGTAATGACTCAGTGGGGGGGTCCCTCGATTCCAAGAAAAATTCAGTGGGGGTCCCCAGGCTCCAGTAACGATAAAGTGGGGGTCCACAGAATTCAAAAGGTTGGGAACCACTGTCCTAGGGCACATTTGGGAAAAAGTTGCTTAAAAAGACAAAGATTTTTTACTAAGGTTTATATTCCTAAAATGGGTTAAAACATTCTAAGGTGACAAGATGCAGACAGTTTTGAGATGGTTCTAAGACCATGAACTTCTTGTCCCAGCTCACTGGTTGTATTTAAGAACCATCAGCTCAAAGTTATTTTACATTCACACCCCAGTCAAGAAGTTCTAGCTTGTGTCAAGGGGTATTGTCACAAACTTGTCTTGAAGGAGTAAATTCACCACAATGTATTGGGAATTATCAGAGGGCAGTTACAGAAACATCTTGCACTACTGGAACTGTAAGGTGTAATTACATCTGTTGTTTCAGCAGAGTGGGCTGCCCCCCTGTAGTTGAGGACAAAAACATATATGGTTATGTGCTGATCTTATTATTATTTAAAAAAAATTGATTTTTTTCCCTACCTCATAATAAGGCCTACTTGTTTTCCATCATTGACCTATGACTGGCATACCACTGAATTGAGTTAACAAAGAAGTTCCATCCACTGGCTACCTTTGTAATTCCTTCTACAGCTTATCATCACTTAAGAAGGTCTTTCAGACTAACGCTCACAGCTTCAATCTTGAAGAAGTTGATCTACAAATTGTTCCACAAGGTGCACGAGGTGCATGCATTTCAAGATGACATCTTGGTCCATGCCTGTTCTGCAAATACCATAATTTTCTTGGTGACCAGGCGTTAGTCACAGCGAGCATGGCATGTCTGTCAAGATAGAGTAATGCAAATTCTATTCAGACATGCCAGAGTACCTGGGACATCTGATGACCTCAGATGGCCTTAAACCCAAACGTGAATTAGCTAGAACGATTTTTAGACCCCAAGCCACCATCAATCGTTGATAAGTTAAAACAATTTATTGATCTCTGTGAATATTTTACAAGATTTGTGGAGAGATTTGAGGTGGTCACTGATCCCTAGAAAAAGCTGCTTCATAAGATTGTTCAATTTATTTGCAAGGATATTGAATCTGAAGCTTTTGAAAAAACAAAAGGCTTGATTATTGATCTATCTGCTTTCAAGCCAGACAAAGATGGGAAAATATGTGTAGTTACAAATGATTCCAGCGCAATTGGTACAGTGGTGTGCCCTAACGCAAATGATGAAAAGCAGTGAACACACAGTTGCCACTGTTTTTAGATATCGGTGGAGGGGGAGGGGGGTGGAAACAGATAGTATGATTTACAGTGAGGCTCTGGCTTTTGAAGGGGTTGCAGAGCATTTCAGCATATTTGTCTGGGGAAGGAGATTTATTCTGTGTATAGATCACAAACTGTTAGTTTATTGTACAGGGAGAACAGAATGGGTAAGGCCTCTCTGAGATTAGGGAGATTATTGACAAATATGCAGGGATACAACCTTGAAATTAAACGTGTCTGAGGAAAACCAATGCCAGAGCTGATTTCTTGTCTAGATTTTCTTTAGATGTGTTGTACGATGGGAGGTTATTGGTGGGCAAAATGGAACGTACTGTTGGAAGTGACTAAATCAGAAAGATCAATTCCCAAGCTAATAAAACTCTTTGTGAAGCCAAAACATTTGTAGTAAATAGATGCCGTAAGAAAAGAGGTCTTTATGTAGAGTGGGGAACAGGATGCAGTGCTAAGGGCCAGTAGTGTCATGCAAGCTTACTGAACTTGCCCATGACGGGCATTAGAGTATAGCCGCTCCCAGTACATAAATAAATAAGATTGAGTGAAGGGTACTGGTGGGTGCCTGTGAATAATTCAGTGGAAATATTTATTGGTTCTTGTTCTATTTATCAAAACATGGTAAAAGCCTTGTGAATTCCCCATTGTGTTTGGTGGCCTTTCCACAAAATGCTTGGTGGAACTAGCCATTAATTTCATGAGACCCGTTCAGTGTTTACCCAATGGTAAGAAGTTCATTACTGACCTGGTGGACTATCATTCCGAAAGATTTAGTATCATCTGGAAGGTGACCCCATAACTATAACTGTGACTGACTTCCTTGAAATGGTGTTTAGTATTGATGGTTTTCCAAAGAGTTTTGTTTCGGACAACGGCATTCAAATAGACTCACATGCCATTGAGAAGTATTAAGGTAAGGCTGTAACTAAGTATTTGGTCGTAGATTTGTGCCCCACTGAGTAATGGATTGGTCTAAAAGATCAATAGAATCACTAAGGAACCTCTGCAGTTGGCCAACAAATTGATAATGAGGCAGCTTTGCGAGACAGTATGTGGAATTATCATAGGAGACCCAAATGATTATCAGACTGAGGCCTTTCTGGATGCTACTCTTGAAAGAACCTATATTAAAGCTTATGTCTGGATATACATGTTACTGGGGATCCAAGGATGGTACTTTTAGTATCCAGGATGTGAGAAGAAGAGTGGCTGATGCTCACGTATGCAGTCCCCAAAGCTATGATCACGTGAACCCCTGCTGTGCTGAGGATTTTAATAGAGGGTAGAGGGGGAATGTTTGCTAGCCCTTTGTGATAAGCAAAACACAGTCAGTTTTTTCCATCTACTCTTATTGTCATAGTGAGAAGGGTGACTGTTTGGAGAGTTGTTTATAGTGGAGTAAAATAACAGTGCCTAAAACTAGGCATCTGACTGAAAGCATGATTGAGGGTTCCACTAGTGTGTGTGTTCCTTCACAGTGCCTGGCTTCATAACAATCACAAATGTGAGTAGCTGTGAATTTGCAGGTGTGAGTGAATGGTCTCCAGCTAAAGGACAGAATACATCCAGAAGTTCTGGCTCTGTAGTAAAACCACCAAGTTATCTGAAGGTTTATATTATGCGTTAACATATCTTTGGTCTCTTGTTCGCTGTAATGACATATCCTTTTTTGTTTTGAATAATATTATGTTCACTTTCTGAGGGTTGGGTGTTTTATTTGTTAATGAGGGAGGAGATGTTACAACTTACAAATTATGTTTACAGTCTTTTCTCCTTATTATTGTCAGCAATAATTTCCTGTGACTGTACTCATTAGTTTGTTTTATGTTCTGATATGGAATAACAGCTGTGACTGGTCTCGGGGACCATTGTGGTTACTCATTCATGATAGCCGACACAAAGGCACTGGAACAGAAGTTGCCAATACCTTAATACCTTTTAATTCCTTCAAGTCAACTAAATATATATGTTTCTACATCTACTTGTTCCTGCAGAATTTTCAATGTCACGCTCACTTTCACAGGTGGGGTACCGTTTTTATTAGGAAATATGCCATGTGGTAGGACTTCTGTCAATGCCTGCATATTAACAAACTTCTTCTCACAGAACTGCGAGGAAATTATTTGATTTTAGCCAAAGTTTGCCATTTGCAATGCATTCTGGGTAAAAAGAAATCTTCCCCAGATGTCTAGTTTTCAGAAATGTCTGTGGCTGGAAGATGTCCATCAATCAATCAATCAATCAGCCAACTTGTATAATGCGACTTGTCACCCATGACGGTATCCAGGAGCTGGCAGAGTCCAGGGTTTCAGTCGAAGAGCCAGGATTTCAGCGTCCTACAGACCTTCTGTAGAGTAGGGAAGGTCCTGAGGTGCAGGTGGAGGACGTTCCAGACTTTGGCTGCAAGGTAGGGGAAGGAGCCTTCTCCCACTCTTGCATTGCATGCAGGGAGTGTGGGCCAGCACAAGGGAGGCGGAACTGAGGAGTTTGGAGGCTTTGTAGAATCTCAGGTGGTGGTTAATGTAGACGGGTCTGGAGTCGTGCAGGGCCTTGAACACGTGGGTGAGGAGTTTGAACTTGCATCTCGTCTGAATCAGGAGCCAGTGGAGATTTTTGAGGTGGGGGTGAAGTGGCTGTAATGAAGGAGATCCAGGCTGAGATTTGCTGTGGCGTTCTGAATGGTCTGTATTCTTTGAACTCAGAGGGCCTCGATTCCCAGTAGAGGGTGTTTCCATAGTCCAGTCAACTGGCGAAGAGGGCATGGTGATGGTGTAGGAAAGAACCATCTTTCTTAGCATGTTACCTCCAATTTCTGCCTGTTTGTCAGTGCGTTTTGCCTGTCTTACTGGGATCCTGCTAGCCAGGACCCCAGTGCTCATAGTTTGTGGCCTATATGTGTTGTCGGTATGCTTGATTTTGTCACTGGAGTTCTGCTAACCAGAACTCCAGTGCTTATGCTCTCTCTGTGTACCAAATTTGTCACTATAGTTTACAGACTCCATATTCCAATTCTGATTGGCACATTGGACTCCCGTTAAAAGTCCCTCGTATGTGGTACCTAGGTACAAAGGGCATTGGGGCTCCAGGAGATCCTTATGGGCTGCATCATTTTTTTTGCCACCCATAAGGAGCTCATACAAACCTTTATTCAGGACTGTCACTGCAACCTGAGTGAAATAGTGCACACACTATTCACTGCACCACGTAACTTCTAACCTTGATTTGCTGAAGGCTAGGTGCAAAGTTACTGTGTGTAAGGGCACCCTTGCAATAGCAAAGGTGCTTCACGTTGTTCAGGGCCAATTCCCCGGACTTCGTGAGTGCGGGGACACCATTATAAGCGTGCACTACATATATGTAACTTCACAATGGTAACTCCGAATATGGCCATGTGAGGTGTCTAAGATTATGGAATTGAACCCCCAATCCAAATCTGGTATTGGGGGGCCAATTCCATGCACCCGGGGGCCTCCACCATGGACCCCCAGTACTGCTAAACCAGCTCTCTGAGGTTTCCACTGCAGCCTCAACTGGTGCCAGCTCACAGACTGGTTTCTTCCCTCCTGGGGATTGAGCAGCTCAATCCTAGGAAGGCAGAACAATGCATTTCCTTTAGGAGTGGGATGTTACACCCTCTCCCATTGAAAATAGTTGTTACAGGCATGGGAGGGGTATCCTCCCAGAGCCTCTGGAAATGCTCTGAAGGGCACAAACAGTGCCCTCCTTGCATAATCCAGTCTACACCGGTTCAGGGACCCCCAGTCCCTGCTCTGCCACGAAACTGTACAAAGGAAAGGAGAGTGACCACTCCCCTGTCCATCACCATCCCAGGGGTGGTACCCATAGCTCCTCCAGAGTGTCCCTGGCATTAGCCATCTTGGATTCCCAGGTGTGGGGACCCTCTGGAGACCTCTGAGTAGCCACTGCCAGCAGGTGACTCCAGAGACCCTTCCTGATAGGCGCATACCTGGGTAGGTAGCCAATCCCCCTCTCGGGGCTATTTAGGGTCTCTCCTCTGGGTGTTTCCGCAGATTTGGTTTGCAAGATTCCTCCAGGACTCCTCTGCGTCCTCTGCTTCAGCTTCTGGCCGTCAGATCAATCGCAGACTGCTCCAGGAACCGCTGTAACTGCAACAAAGTATCCAGGAAGACTCCTGTGACCTGCAACTTCAGCTCCAGCCAGGAATTGCAACAGTTTCCAAGGTGTGCACGCTCTGAGGCTGCCTGTCTTCACCCTGCACCAGAAGAACCAAAGGAATCTCCCGTGGAGTGACGGAGTCACTTCCCTGCTTCAGCAGGCACCGCTCTGCAATGACAACCGGTACTGTGGGACTCCTCTCCTGTTGACGAGCGTGATCCCTGGAACACATGGGGTGGACCGAAGTGACCCAGACTGTCCAAAGGTCCAGGTGTCGAAATTTGGTGGATGTAAGAGCTTGCCTCCCCGTGCTGCGACAGTACCCCTGTGCACCACATCTTCTGCAGCTCCTCAGGCTTCTGTGGACTTCTTCTACAAGTCCTTTGTGCACAGCGTAGCCCAGGTCCCCAGCACTTCATCCTATGACGCACAGCTCTCTGAGTTGTTCTCCGGCAGCCTGGGCTCCTCCAGTGTAGTGCTGCGACGACCACACTTCGCAACTCCTTTGTACTCGTGTTCTGGGACTCCCGTGGGTGTTGCCTGGTCTTCTGAGGGCTCTCTGAAGTGCTGAGACCCCCCTCTGTCTCCTCGGTCCAAGTTGAGACCCCCTGGTCCCTCCTGGGTCCAGACAGCTCCTCTTTGATACAAACTGCGCACTTGCGTGAACCAAGGCTTGTTGGTGGAATCCAGCGACGCAAACAGCCTGCATCCAACAACTCGACATGGGACATCTCTTGCACCAAGCAGGAACCCGCAGCTATCTTCTTTGGTGCATTTCTGTACTTATCTTCCAACCGGAGAATACACTTTTGTACCTTCTTCCAGGTGGGCAGGGGCTCCTGTTCTTCCAGGACTCTTTATTGACTTCTGGACTTGGTCTCCTCTCTCCACAGGTCTTCAGGTCCAGGAATCCATTGTTGGTTGCTTGCAGTCTTGCTTGGTTCTGGCATAATTCTTCATCACGACTTCTAATGTGTTCTGAGGAAACTTGCTGTACTTTACTCCTGCTTTCCTGCACTCTGGGGTGGGTTACTTTACTTAACTTTGGTGGTTTCCTACACTCCCAGCGCCCCTCAACACACTACACTTGCCTAGGGGGGAATTTGACATTTGCATTCCACTATTTTGGTATATGGTATGTGTTGCCCCTAGGCCTATTGCAATCTATTGTATTTTCTACTGTTTGCACTATTCTATGACTGTTTACTTACCTGATTTTGACTACAAGTGTATATATTGTGTATAATACTTACCTCCAGAAGGAGTATTGCCTCAGATATTTTTGGCCTTGTGTCACTAAAATAAAGTACCTTTATTTTTGGTAACACTAAGGATTGTCTTTTATTGTGTATAAGTACTGTGTAACTATAGAGGTATTGCAGGAGCTTTGCATGTTTCCTAGTTGATCCTTGGCTGCTCTGCTACAGCTACCCCTAGACAGCCTAAGCTGCTAGAACACTGCCTACATTTCACTAATAAGGGATAACTGGACCTAATATAAGGTATAAGTACCTTAGGTACCCACTACAAACCAGGCCAGCCTCCTACAGATGGTGCGTCTTGTGTTTTGGGGAAGCCACTTGAAACTTTAACGTAAAACACACAGGATGAAGAAACAGGAGGATAACCCTGTGTTGACTTGGACTTTATGGTGAGTTTGCTGTCCAGGATGATCCAAAGGTTCCTGGTGCGCTAAGCTGGGGTTGGAGTGGGCCCCAGTTCTGTGGGAGGCATCTCGGGGGTGCTTTCGCTGCAGAAGATCAAAGACTTCCATCTTGTCTGTTTTGAACATGAGGCACTTATTCCTCGCCCAATTGACAACGCTGGTCATGCATTGGTAGAAGTTGGTTCTGGCGGCAGTGCAGTTTTCAGAGGGAGAGAATGATTTACCTGTTGTCAGCATAGGATATAATGTTCAGTCCATGGGATTTGATTATGGTGACAAGGGGGGACATGTAGATGTTGAAGAGGGTGAGGCTGAGTGAAGAGCCTTGAAGGACTCCACAGATGATTGGTTTGGGCTTGGAGGTGAAGGGTGAAAGGCTGACTCGAGTTCTGTCGATAAGAAAGGAGGCGAACCATCAGAGTGCAGGTCCTTGGATGCCTATGTTGTGAAGTCTGGCAGTGTGTGTGGTGGGAGACAGTTTTGAAGGCTGCTGAGTGATCTAGGAGGATAAAGGCAACTGTCTCTCCTTAGTCGAGAAGGCCCGAATGTCATCTTTGGCCACAATCAGGGCTGTCGTGGTGCTGTGGTTGCTGCAGAATCTGGATTGGGAGTCATCCAGGAGGTGACTGTGTTCAAGATAGATGGCGAGTTGTTGGTTGGCGGTATTTTCAATGACTCTGGCTGGGTAGTTGCTTGGTTTGTTAGGGTCCCCTGAAGGTTTCTTCAGGAGAGGTTTAATTTCTGCGTGCTTCCTGTCTTCTGGGAAGATGGCAGAATCTAGTGAAGTGTTAAGTAGGGTAGAAAGTTTGAGGCCAATCCTGGATGCTTCTAGGTTGAAGATGTGGTGGGGGCACAGGTTGGAGGGGGCCCCTGAGTATATGGATTTCATGATGGTGTCCTGAGTGGTGAGGTGGTTCCAGGTGTTTAGCCCTGGGACGATTGTGTGTATGGAGGTATGGCTATTGAAAAAGTCTCCAGGCTAGAGTTGATGTTTGTAGTGTGTGTAGATTTTGGTGATTTCGTCATGGAAGAAATCTGTGAGGCTGTTCCATAGGTCCTGAGAGGGAGAGATGTTGCTTGTAGCTGTTGGGGGGTTGGTAAATTCCTAGACTATGCAGAACAGCCCCTTATTTTTGCTGGCGTTGTAGGAAGCTGGCCTGGTGTGTGGTGGACATTGGTGGTGTTTACACCTTATACCAGGTCCAGGCAACCCCTTATTAGTTAGTAACAAGGTCTAGGGAGCCAGGGCTCTTTAGGGGTAGCTGTGGATGAGCAGTGAAGACATATCTAGGAGGAGTGTAAAGCACTTGCAATATCATACTAATCACACAGCAACTTATCACACATGAAAGAAACCACACAGTGTTACAAAAATAAAGGTACTTTATTATAGTAACCCTAAACTAGATTGCTGAAGATAAGTACACACTATATATACACAATCAGTATTAGGAATTAGCATATAGGAACAACAAGCATTGGCAAGATATAGTAGAAAATAGCTAGGGCCATAGGGGCGAGCCAAACCATATACTAAAATAGTGGAATGCGAAGTTAGGTCCCCCACCCAAGGATGTGGAGTAGTTAGTAAGGAGCTTGGAGGACTCAGGACCCTAGGAGGTGAGTACTTAGATGATCCCCAGCGACCAGGACAGTAGAGGTAAGTTAACTGGTATTCCCATAAGCTAACAAGGGGACTTGGAAAAGAAACTTTGCAAGAACAGCACCAGACCAGAGGAACCCAAAGATGGAGTCTGGAAGAAGAGGACCTACAAAAAAGAAAGGAACAGAGCCCAGTCCACGATAGAGTATCCAGACACAGCAGGAGCCACTGCCCACCCTTCCAGGGGTGAAGATCTGTGTTGACGGAGGATAAATACTAGCTGCAGAGTCCAGGAGCTGCAGTTGAGTTCCCAGAGTCAAGATCTCCTACACTGGTCGTCAGATTGCAGAGAAGTCAGCAGTCAGGAAGACTACCAACAAGCCTTGGCAAATGTAAACCAGTGCAGAAGAGGAGTTGCAGAGCTGAAGAGGACCAGTAAGGCCCTGGGGACTCGACCCTTGTAGGCGAGTCCGTGCTGACCCTCAGCAGTCAGGAGAGCCAGCAGAAGCAGTCGCAGCCCACACAGGCAACCTGCTGGCAGCAGGCACAGTAAGTTGCTGTGAGGCCCAGTCATCACACATGGAGAGGAGTAGCACGTTCCCGAAGCAGCAAAGGCGAAACTGTCCTTGCAGGGGTAAAGTGCTGGAGGCCAGGACTACTTAGAGCCTGAAGATCCCTCAAGGCAGGAGTCAACAAGACTTGGTTGCTGCAAGAGTCGCAGTGCACAGGGATTCTGTCCTACAAGGAGAGACAAGGGGCAACCGTCCCCCAAGTTGGACAGAAGGCAGGGAGGACCAAGAGAACCACTTAGAACCACCACCTATGGTGCGGGATCCACACAGTTCCAGAGAAGAACAGATCCATGAAGCTGGACGTTATTGCCTTAGGTGTCCGCAGATGCAGGGGAGTGACTCCTTCACTCCAAGGGGGATTCGTTCTTGCTTCTTGGTGCAGCTGAAGTCTTGCTGACAACAGAGGATGCACAGTCATGGAAATGTTGTAGTTGCTGGAAGGAGCCAGGTAAACAATGTTGCAAGGCGAGGTCATTGCGGGAGTTGCAGTCTTGTTTGGTTTCTGAAGTGTCCAGTTGCGGTTCCGGTGGCCAGGAGCAGAAAGGTCGATGCAGGGTGTCCTGAAGAAATATTGCATGACGAATCTGGGGACCCACCTCCAAAGGCATCCCTAAATACCCTAAAAAGGGCTTTGGTCACTTTGCACAGTGACTACCTATCAGAGAGGGTCACTGATGTCACCTGCCTGACCTGGCTTCTCAGATGCTTCCAGGGGCCTCTGCACATCTTGTTTCCAAGTTGGCAAAATCGAGTGGCCACCTGGAGGAGCTCTGGGCACCACCCCTGGGGAGGTGGTGGACAGGGGAGTGGCCACTCCCCTTTCCTTTGTCCAGTTTCCTGCCAGAGTAGGCACCAAATGTGCCCTTCAAAGCAAACCAGTGGTTTGGGGAGGCTACCCATCCCCAGCCTTGTAACACCTATTTCCAAAGGAAAGTGTGGTGCATAACCTCTCCCACAAGAAATCCTTTGTCCTGCCTTCCCCTGCTTCAGCTTGTCAGGCAGCAAGAGGGCAGAACCCTGTCTGAGAGGTGGCAACAGTGTTGGCTCCCCGTAAAACCCTTGAAGACTGGTAGGAGCAATCCAGGAGGGTCTTCTAAGGAGCCCCCCAAGTGCATGCAATCGTGTCACCAATACTAGCATTGGTATTGGGGTATGACTTTGACATGTTTTACACCAAACATGACCAGGTTTGGAGTTACCAATATATAGTTAGACACAGACAAGTGACCTGTGTACAGTACACAGGTAAAATGGCTTTGGAATTTAAGTTCATAGGGGCACCTCTGCTCATGCAGGACTCCCCTCACACACAGGAACCTGCACCCTGCCCTTTGGGCTGGAAGAGCCTACCATAGGGGTGACTTACAGTGACCTGTTGTGTTGACCTGTGGTGAAAGGGTGCATGCACCTTTTCACACAGGCTGCAATGGCAATGCTCATGTACCGCAGTACCATATACAAGGGACTAATAAGGGGACATCGGTATGCCAATTGTGGAGTGCAGAAAGGATTAAGGTAACCACATTTGGAGGGAGACAGCACAATCACTGGGGTTCTGGTTAGAAGGATCCCAGTGAAAAGCAGACAAAGCACACTGATAGCAGGCAATAAATGGGGGTAACCATGCCACAAAGAGGGTACTTTACTACAAGATATACCAATGTTAGTATAGCTTTAGTGTTGTAAGAAATAAACCTTTATTTTTGCAACATCTGATGTTTTTTTTTTCTTGTGAATGGTTACCGACTGACTATTGTGGTATTGCACGTGCTTTACACTCCTCCTAGATAAGCTTTAGTTGCTCACCACAGCAACCCCTTATCTGGACATCTAAACACTATCACTAAGGGTTGCCTGGACTCAGTATAGGGTGCCACACCACAGGTGTACATCATAAACTGAGCCAGTCTTCTGCACCTTCAGTAGCCACGAAAGGGTTGAAAAGATATGGGCGCAGGGGGGAAGAGCAGCTGCGAGGCCAAAGGAGCTAGCTGTAGCTCTGGACTCCTTAAATCGCTTGAGCACTGAGTCCGTTTTGTCTCCGAAGAGATGGGTGCCATCAAAGGGCATCTCCATAAGCAATTGCTGGACTTCGCCCGAAAAGCCAGACGGCCTCAACCAAGCATGGTGCCTCAAGGCCACTGTCGAAGCAGTCAATCTGCCTAGTGAGTTGGTCGTGTCCGGCTCATAATGGATCGTAAACTTGGCAGCATCTCTCCCGTCAGCAACAGCTTGGGAGAGAACGTCCCGGGCCTCCTCTGGGACCTGTGGCAGCACTTGCATGACCATATCTTATAAAGTATTGGAATAGCGGCCAAAAGGCATGCAGTGTTTATGAACTGTAACACCAGAGTGGAAGAAGAGAACAACTTTTTCCAAAGTTGGTCCAGTCTTTTTGATTCCCTATCCAGAGGTGCAGAGGGAAATGCACCAGAAGAGGAAGGAGCCAGGATGACTATGCTCTCCAGTGTAGGGTGTTCAGTCAGGAATTTAGGGTCGATAGGCACAGGCCTATGGCGGCAGGCGATCGTCCTGTTGACAGGAGCCCCTGGCCTGGGTTTACATGATGTCCCCAGCAGGACATCAGTGAGGTCTTCATTAAACGGAAATAGAGGTTCTGACGTAGAAGCCCCGACCTGAAGCACCTCAGTCAGGAGTTTAGGCCTGACTGCCACAGAAGGCAGCTCGAGGCCCAAGACCTCAGCCGCTCCTCTCACCACCATGGAATAGGAGACTCCATCCTCCGTAACCATGGTAGGGAGAAAGCATGCCAGTGTCAGGAGAGGTGTCAAAACCACTGGCTTCACCCAATTCCTGAGTCCAACCCATTTCTGGATCATCTAGTTGGAATGGTCAGTGGCCCCTCCACACTCTCCCCTTACCCATACCCTTAAGTATAAGGGTCAGGATCCAACCTGGGGAACGTAGGCCCTGTCGAAGATGGAACTGGCGCCGAGTGACGTCAGTCCGGCTCCAGGTCAGAGTCAAGCATGAGAATGGGGTCGATGTCGATCATGGGCCCGACCGGCGTCAGAAGCGGCAAAGTCTTCGCCGGCTCCAGGGAAGGTTGCAATGGCATGACCGATAACAGACCCTGAGGTGCGCTCCAGTACCGAGGCCAAAGCCGCCGGTACAGAACCCAAGGGGGCTCCCTCTGACCCTCCTTGGATGGAGGGAATCACAAGAGGGTCGGTCTGCCCAAAAATTAGGTGCCTGACCTCATAAAACTCACTGGGATGGACAGGGGCGACTCTCGCTCCTGGAAACTCAGGGACATGCAGAGCCAATCTGGAAGCAGGCTCTAAGGATGGAGGCCTGGAACATAGACGCTCTTCCTGCATCGCATCACCAGAGCGACGGGGTGAAGTCGAGGAACATTTGTTCTTTAATTTCTTCTTGTGACCGAATGGCCCAAAGTCCTGGAGTGGGACGAAGACAAGTGGTGGTGGCTCCGCGAGTGGTCTCGTGACCTTCCTCTTGAAAGAGACCGGGAGTCACGCAGAGCCAGGTCGCCATGAGCTTTAGGGACCGCTTTCTAAAAGCCTTCAGGTTCATAGCCCAGCACTCAGAGCACGACTCCGGGTCGTGGTTCTACTTCAAACACCACAAACACATGAGTTACAGACCACATGACTTGAAAACGGTCATATGGAAAGACATCCTGAAGCACCAAGAGAGTACAAAATGGTTGAAAATTCAGTCAAAAAGTGACTAATGGTAGCTCTTCTTCTGCGGATATGCGTGTAGGCTGGTGCGGAAAGAAAAGAACTGACATCAGTGAACCGGAATGGATCCTATATATGACCGCAACATCATCACTGTGACCATGATACCAACGACAGATGTGGAGTCGAATGACACCACCTGATGGCACGCAAGGGTACTACTTGAAGAAAAATCTACAGATCCATTTAGATACCTAGGGGAAATTCTAAGGTAAGGAGTCTGCAACTAGATGTCTCTTTCATACAAACTGATGCAGCTGTTGTATCTGCTCTGCAGGGCAGTAGAACTGGCAGTTTTTATCTTAGTGTAGTAAAGTGCCCCTGTTGGCATGACCACCCCCCCCAACACTTTTTGCCTGATATTGATGCCAACTTTGATTGAGAGGGTGCTGGAATCCTGCTACAATCCTTGGCCCACGCAAAGCTTGCTGTTATCGGAAAATGGCGCTGCCTGGGACCGGGAGGGACCTGGTGGCCTCTACCCAGGAGGGGGAGGCAGAGGGGTCTCTCAGCAACTCAGAGAGCCCTCAGAAGTCCAGGCAGTGCGCACAGGAGTCCCACAGCACGGGGACAAAGAAGGTACAAATGGAGGCACGACATAAAGGATTCCCACGCCACTGGAGAACCACTCAGGAAGCTGTGCGTCGCAGAATGGAGTGCTAGGGGCCTAGGCTGTGCTGCGCACGAAGAACTTCTTTGAAGGCAGCACACACGCCTTGGCAACTGCAAGTCATGCAGTGTAAGGGAGTACTGTCTTGCGTGGGGAGGCAAACTCTTACCTCCACTAATGTTGGATGGCTGGAAGTTGGGACTATCGGAGTCACTTTAGTCCACCACCCGTGTTACTGGATCCACGCCTGTCATCTAGAGAGCAAAGTGAAGCCACTGGTCGTCGCTGCAAAGAGGTGCCTGCTGAAGCAGGGAAGTGACTCCGTCACTCAACGGAAGATTCCTTCGGATCTTCTGGTGCAGGCTGAAGTCAGGCAGTCAGTGGAGGATGCACAACCTGGAAACTGTTGCAGTTGCTGGCAGGAGCTGACATTACAATGTTGCAGAAGTCTTCTTAGCTTCTTTGTTGCAGTTTTGTAGAGTTCCTGGAGTGGTCAGCGGTTGTTCCGTCGGTAGAAGATGAAGTAAAGGATGTAGATGATTTCAGTGACAATTTAGAAAACAGTAAAACATACTGACAAGCAGGCCATAAACCATAAGCACTGGGGTTCTGACTAGCAGGATCCCAGTGACACAGTCAAAAACACACTGACATCAGGCAGAAATTGGGGTTAACATGCCAAAAAGAGGGTACTTTCCTACACAACTCCCCCACCCCACAAACGCAGGACAGTAAGGCTAACCTTGCCCAGATGAGTCTTCATTGTCTAAGTGGAAATATCTGGAGAGTCCATCTGCACTGGAGTGGTTACTCCCAGGTCTATGTTCCACTGTAAAGTCCATACCCTGTAGGGCAATGGACCACCTCAGCAATTTAGGGATTCCTCCTTTCATCTGTTTTAACCTTAAGAGAGGTTTGTGGTCTGTCTGAACTATGAAGTGAGTCCCAAACAAGTAGGGTCTTAGATTCTTCAGGGCCCAGACCACAGCAAAGGCCTCCCTCTCTATGGCTGACCAACACTTTTCTCTAGGGGTTACCCTTCTACTGATAAAAGCAACAGGCTGATCCTGGCCCTCTGAGTTTAGTTGTGATAACACTGCCCCAACCCCTATCTCAGAAGCATCTATCTGGGCAATAAACGTCTTAGAATATACACAATGAGGGACCCCTCTAGTATCACAAGAGAAATTTTGAATACACAATTCACATGGAAAAAATTAATTATACATATTAGTCCATATGCAACAGACCGGTCCTAAATTCAACCAAAACGATGAGTCCAAAGTTTATTCAGATTGTGATTACACATTAGACAGTCCGAAATCCAAAGAAATTTGTGGTTCCAGCCAACACGTGTTTCGTCTTGGGAAATGTTTATATCCCTTACGACTTCTTCAGGGCTAGAAATCATAAACAAAATACACGAGTTAAGACAAAAAACTTATTCGTATCACCGAGGCTTGAGATCACAGATCTTCCCTACTTACGACGATCTGGATGAAGATTTACTAACACTATGGGACAAGGAGCTAACTGCTAGCTCTATGAAACTTATTGATATTTTGATCATTAATTCTGAGAGAAAAGTCAGCCAATTACAAACTGAGATTGGCATTCTAGAAAAGGAGATTGAAGGTTTAAACCTTAGAGAAGCCAGTGAAAAAAATTATAAAATCTAAAATCTTGGAGGAAATACTACTTAAACATCAAGAGGAAATTATGCAGAGGAAAGCACGCAAACTTAAGCGGGACGAGAGAGACTACTTGACTGGTAGAATTTTTACTTTTTCTAATAAATATGATCATCTTTTCCATACTGGTGGGTTCTCCAGTGGTTCAGGTTTGTCGAAGTTCTCTGACTCAACATCTGTAAGTACTTCGTGAACTAGTGACAGTGAGGTGGAGGATGGAGCCAGCACTTCTGCCCAAGAGACCTCAAGTGGCAATAATTTTTTATTAGAGCTAATGAGGATGAGGCGGGGCAAGACTGTTCAGAACAAAGGAGTGGTATATACAAAAAAACTAGGAGGGGCAGGAGAGGAACGGGCAAATGTTACAAAAGAGGTGGAAGGAGTCAAAACGAGATCTCGAGACAGGAAAGTGTAAACTCTGAGGATGTATCATCAATCAATATAGTGAATCTATCAAGTTTGGTCTTAACGTCAGGGATTAAAAGTCTTCTATCTAAAGGTCTTAGCTATTGTCCTAGTAACTTTGGTGACCCGTGTAGATCCAAAATTGATCTGTTTAAGTTCATACGGAAACTTAAACTCAAGAAATATTTTCAAACTAATCCCTGCATTGATACAAATTCTGAGGCTACTGTTTCTCCCTTAAGCACTTTATCTATTGAGGATGTCCAGGATACAGCAGTTTTATTATCTCTAGTTGAACGAGATGAGGATCCTGACATTACTGCTAGAATTTTAAATGATCTAGACATGATCCCAAACAAAAGTGTATCGAGTGGTTTAAGAAGTAAATCTAGGTGGACTCCGAGATCTCTGGGCTCTAACTCTTTAGATCTGTTTTTTGATGTGGTATGCCAGGATTATGACAACTATTTAGCTAGGAACAAATATCGATACTCTACAATGAATTTGAATACAGAGGAATTAGCTGCTCTTCAAGAATTGAAACTTAATAAAGACATTGTTATCAGACAAGCAGATAAGGGTGGTAACGTGGTTATAATGGATAAGTTGGACTATGACAATGAGATTCTGTCACAACTTAATGATTTGTCTTGTTATGAGAGGATTTTACACAACCCCATCGCAAATCTTACACTTAGGATTAATAACAGACTAGCAGTGTGGCAACGACAGGGGTTACTTAACAAAGATGAATACTTATACTTGAAGGTACACCATCCTCGTTATCCATGTATATATACCTTACCTAAAATACATAAAGGCTTGCCTTTCCCACCAGGGAGACCAATTGTTTCAGGCATACTTGGTCCTACGGAAAGGCTTTCAGAATTTGTTGACTGTTTCTTGCAACCACTGTTTCATAATCTTCCTTCATTTATCAGAGACACCACGCATATTCTTAGCATTCTGAGTGATGTTGAGTGGGATAGTAACATGCTTTTGGTAACTCTAGACGTGGTATCTCTGTATACTTGTATCAATCATGACTTAGGCTTAGAAGCCTTAAAATATTTTCTAAATAAAAGATCAGCAAATCTGTGGGATCACACTAAGATGTTATTGGAGATGATCACTATGATTACTACTAATAATTTCTTTTTATTTAACAATATGTGGTTTCGACAAAAACAAGGTGTAGCAATGGGTTCCAAGTTTTCTCCATCCTATGCGAACCTATTCATGGGGTGGTTTGAACACACATGGATTTGGGGCCCTGATGCTGTTGCTTGGCAAACATATATACTATTCTGGGGTCGCTATATAGATGACTGTCTAATGATTTGGACTGGAGGCGAGGAGAAACTTGTTGAATTTTGTGGTTTTCTAAATTCCAACCACATGAATGTTAGATTCACCTATCAATGTAGTAGTGTCAAGATTGAATTTTTAGATGTTGAACTTTTTATTATTGATGATAAAATTCATAGTAGACTTTTCCGTAAAGCAACTGCCTGCAATTCTATTCTGCATGCTAAAAGTGCTCCCCCCAGACCTCAGATGGCAGCAATTCCTTTTGGAGAATTCATGAGGGCACGACGTAATTGTAGTATAGATGATGAATTTGTTGCCCAAATGAATGACATGGAGAAGAGATTTACAGCCCGTGGATATTCTAACAAGATTTTTTAAAAAGCACGACACAAAGCTAGGTATTTGGATAGAAATAGAACTTTGATACTTAAAGTACATGAAGAATCTAATAGAGCATGCAACCTGGTAAGGTTTATAACAGACTACAATGAGGCCTCCTTGACCCTTAAGAAGTACATGACCAAACATTGGAATTTACTAATGCAGGATGAGTCACTCAAAGATGTGGTGTCTGGAACAGTAGTAACATCATTTCGTAGAGGTAGAACCCTCAGAAATTTATTGAGTCCTAGTTTTACTACCATCCCCCCTAAGAAAACTTGGTTATCTCAAAGAGGTATGGTTTTTTTTAAGTGTGGTTTTTGTGGAGTCTGTCGCTGGGCATGTCATAAGATGCAGAATTTCTCTTACAATGGCAAATCATTTGTAATCTGTTCCACTAAGGACTGCAACTCCAACTTTGTTGTTTATATAATACGCTGTAAATGTTCTAGAATTTATGTTGGAAGCACCATACGACCACTTAAAATCAGAATAGGAGAACACATGCGTGTTCTCAAGAATGTTGACATGAGATATCCGTTAGTGGCACATATGATGTCGTGCGAGTCACAATCAACCCATAAATGCTTTGAATTCTTTGGACTTGAACACATCCCCTGGGACCCTAGGGGAGGCAACAGAGAGCTACGTTTACATAGACAAGAAGCACTATGGATCATGAAATTAAGAACTGTGGAATCAGGATTAAATTCGGATAGAGAATTGGAATTCTTTTTGGGTGACTAATTTCTGGCTCTCTGTGATAACAGCATGTTGCATTCATTACACTGAGATGTTGACTTTGCATATGTTGACTTAAACATTGTGGTTTTGTTGTAAGTACTGTTTGATTGTGTAATGACATATTTGTACTCATGAGTTAAATACCAAGATTCTCAAACATCATAGGTCTTAAGCAAACATGGGGGTCTCACTTGCATTCATATTTTTGGACTACTATCCCCTTAGGTTCCTTAATTTGGCTATTGGGAGTGTTATCAGTGGCTTTACGTGCTAGTATTGGTAGCGTTATTTAAGTTAAATAAGATAATTTTTCCTGACTGTTTACACCACCAGGTGTTTCACTGAGAAATCTTGTGAATCTGTGGTGTTAGTGTGTTTCCTTTATAACGTCTAGTGGCTGGTGATAAGAGTACTTGATTTTATTTATTGTTTTTTATTGCATTTGTGGCAGTTTTTTCATTAAGCTTGACTTGTACCAGTCTATAATAATTCTCTTATCAAACGATGTGTGTTTATTTAGCCATAAAGGTACATTGGTTAATATATGATCGGGCTAATCATGGTGTATCTGGTAGCATTCAGTTCGGGGCGTTTTTTCAAGTCCGTTTTCTATTTTTGTGCTTTTCAACTGGATCGTGGGAACCCGGAAGTATATTTACTTCCGGGTTCATGTGCGCATGGTTAGCGCACTCGCTAGGCGTCCGCACACGGAGACGCCGTTTTCGTATCACAGATGCTATTTGTTGAAGATCGGGGTGAGTTTGACTATGTGCTGTTGTTGGGAATTGAACGATTAACTGTTGCGAGACTACCCTAAATCGATACTTTCCTTCTAAAAGATTTAAATATATATAGTATAGTGATATTTACCAGTATACTGTTGTTTTACTATATATGAATTGTTGATGGGCTATTGTGCATGTATATTGTGCATATCAGGGTGACTTTTATGGTACAATATGATAATTCTAGCTTTCTGAAGTGTTTGTGTTCTTTATTTCTTAACAGCAGAGCAAAACCCCATTTGGATAAGATACATGTCGGATTACATTTGGCAATATAGCTTGGTTGGTTAAGCTCTAGTGGATTAATAAGGTATTTGGTTTAACAATTAGTTGCCTTGTGGACACGGTGGTGCACTATGGTGGCATGTGGCTGGTTTCTGGATTCTAACTAAAATTTGTTTATTATGTTTATAGAGTGTGCAGTATGATTTTTATTTGTTACGGGTTTGTGCATTTAGGCTTTCTATCAGGTACTAACCTTGAATTCATTTCTCTCACTTAGCGTAGTTGGTTATATTATCTAAATTTCACCTCCCTTGGGCTTTGACACACATGTATCACGAACTTGATGGTTGAGCATATTGGTCTTAACTCGTGTATTTTGTTTATGATTTCTAGCCCTGAAGAAGTCGTAAGGGATATAAACATTTCCCAAGACGAAACACGTGTTGGCTGGAACCACAAATTTCTTTGGATTTCGGACTGTCTAATGTGTAATCACAATCTGAATAAACTTTGGACTCATCGTTTTGGTTGGATTGGCATCCTGAGCGCCAAATTTCCTCTATTCGCACCCCGTTCCATTATTAACGTCTTAGAATAGTTTGGGCTTTTCAGGACAGGTGCAGTACACATAGCCTGCTTAAGCTCATGAAAAGCTTTTTGACAGCTGGCTGTCCATAATACCCTCTTTGGCATTTTCCCAGCGACCAGGACAGTAGAGGTAAGTTAACTGGTATTCCCATAAGCTAACAAGGGGACTTGGAAAAGAAACTTTGCAAGAACAGCACCAGACCAGAGGAACCCAAAGATGGAGTCTGGAAGAAGAGGACCTACAAAAAAGAAAGGAACAGAGCCCAGTCCACGATAGAGTATCCAGACACAGCAGGAGCCACTGCCCACCCTTCCAGGGGTGAAGATCTGTGTTGACGGAGGATAAATACTAGCTGCAGAGTCCAGGAGCTGCAGTTGAGTTCCCAGAGTCAAGATCTCCTACACTGGTCGTCAGATTGCAGAGAAGTCAGCAGTCAGGAAGACTACCAACAAGCCTTGGCAAATGTAAACCAGTGCAGAAGAGGAGTTGCAGAGCTGAAGAGGACCAGTAAGGCCCTGGGGACTCGACCCTTGTAGGCGAGTCCGTGCTGACCCTCAGCAGTCAGGAGAGCCAGCAGAAGCAGTCGCAGCCCACACAGGCAACCTGCTGGCAGCAGGCACAGTAAGTTGCTGTGAGGCCCAGTCATCACACATGGAGAGGAGTAGCACGTTCCCGAAGCAGCAAAGGCGAAACTGTCCTTGCAGGGGTATAGTGCTGGAGGCCAGGACTACTTGGAGCCTGAAGATCCCTCAAGGCAGGAGTCAACAAGACTTGGTTGCTGCAAGAGTCGCAGTGCACAGGGATTCTGTCCTACAAGGAGAGACAAGGGGCAACCGTCCCCCAAGTTGGACAGAAGGCAGGGAGGACCAAGAGAACCACTTAGAACCACCACCTATGGTGCGGGATCCACACAGTTCCAGAGAAGAACAGATCCATGAAGCTGGACGTTATTGCCTTAGGTGTCCGCAGATGCAGGGGAGTGACTCCTTCACTCCAAGGGGGATTCGTTCTTGCTTCTTGGTGCAGCTGAAGTCTTGCTGACACCAGAGGATGCACAGTCATGGAAATGTTGTAGTTGCTGGAAGGAGCCAGGTAAACAATGTTGCAAGGCGAGGTCATTGCGGGAGTTGCAGTCTTGTTTGGTTTCTGAAGTGTCCAGTTGCGGTTCCGGTGGCCAGGAGCAGAAAGGTCGATGCAGGGTGTCCTGAAGAAATATTGCATGACGAATCTGGGGACCCACCTCCAAAGGCATCCCTAAATACCCTAAAAAGGGCTTTGGTCACTTTGCACAGTGACTACCTATCAGAGAGGGTCACTGATGTCACCTGCCTGACCTGGCTTCTCAGATGCTTCCAGGGGCCTCTGCACATCTTGTTTCCAAGTTGGCAAAATCGAGTGGCCACCTGGAGGAGCTCTGGGCACCACCCCTGGGGAGGTGGTGGACAGGGGAGTGGCCACTCCCCTTTCCTTTGTCCAGTTTCCTGCCAGAGTAGGCACCAAATGTGCCCTTCAAAGCAAACCAGTGGTTTGGGGAGGCTACCCATCCCCAGCCTTGTAATACCTATTTCCAAAGGAAAGTGTGGTGCATAACCTCTCCCACAAGAAATCCTTTGTCCTGCCTTCCCCTGCTTCAGCTTGTCAGGCAGCAAGAGGGCAGAACCCTGTCTGAGAGGTGGCAACAGTGTTGGCTCCCCGTAAAACCCTTGAAGACTGGTAGGAGCAATCCAGGAGGGTCTTCTAAGGAGCCCCCCAAGTGCATGCAATCGTGTCACCAATACTAGCATTGGTATTGGGGTATGACTTTGACATGTTTTACACCAAACATGACCAGGTTTGGAGTTACCAATATATAGTTAGACACAGACAAGTGACCTGTGTACAGTACACAGGTAAAATGGCTTTGGAATTTAAGTTCATAGGGGCACCTCTGCTCATGCAGGACTCCCCTCACACACAGGAACCTGCACCCTGCCCTTTGGGCTGGAAGAGCCTACCATAGGGGTGACTTACAGTGACCTGTTGTGTTGACCTGTGGTGAAAGGGTGCATGCACCTTTTCACACAGGCTGCAATGGCAATGCTCATGTACCGCAGTACCATATACAAGGGACTAATAAGGGGACATCGGTATGCCAATTGTGGAGTGCAGAAAGGACTAAGGTAACCACATTTGGAGGGAGACAGCACAATCACTGGGGTTCTGGTTAGAAGGATCCCAGTGAAAAGCAGACAAAGCACACTGATAGCAGGCAATAAATGGGTGTAACCATGCCACAAAGAGGGTACTTTACTACAAGATATACCAATGTTAGTATAGCTTTAGTGTTGTAAGAAATAAACCTTTATTTTTGCAACATCTGATGTTTTTTTTTTCTAGTGAATGGTTACCGACTGACTATTGTGGTATTGCACGTGCTTTACACTCCTCCTAGATAAGCTTTAGTTGCTCACCACAGCAACCCCTTATCTGGCATCTAAACACTATCACTAAGGGTTGCCTGGACTCAGTATAGGGTGCCACACCACAGGTGTACATCATAAACTGAGCCAGTCTTCTGCACCTTCAGTAGCCACGAAAGGGTTGAAAAGATATGGGGGCAGGGGGGAAGAGCAGCTGCGAGGCCAAAGGAGCTAGCTGTAGCTCTGGACTCCTTAAATCGCTTGAGCACTAAGTCCGTTTTGTCTCCGAAGAGATGGGTGCCATCAAAGGGCATCTCCATAAGCAATTGCTGGACTTCGCCCGAAAAGCCAGACGGCCTCAACCAAGCATGGTGCCTCAAGGCCACTGTCGAAGCAGTCAATCTGCCTAGTGAGTTGGTCGTGTCCGGCTCATAATGGATCATAAACTTGGCAGCATCTCTCCCGTCAGCAACAGCTTGGGAGAGAACGTCCCGGGCCTCCTCTGGGACCTGTGGCAGCACTTGCATGACCATATCTTATAAAGTATTGGAATAGCGGCCAAAAGGCATGCAGTGTTTATGAACTGTAACACCAGAGTGGAAGAAGAGAACAACTTTTTCCAAAGTTGGTCCAGTCTTTTTGATTCCCTATCCAGAGGTGCAGATGGAAATGCACCAGAAGAGGAAGGAGCCAGGATGACTATGCTCTCCAGTGTAGGGTGTTCAGTCAGGAATTTAGGGTCGATAGGCACAGGCCTATGGCGGCAGGCGATCGTCCTGTTGACAGGAGCCCCTGGCCTGGGTTTACATGATGTCCCCAGCAGGACATCAGTGAGGTCTTCATTAAACGGAAATAGAGGTTCTGACGTAGAAGCCCCGACCTGAAGCACCTCAGTCAGGAGTTTAGGCCTGACTGCCACAGAAGGCAGCTCGAGGCCCAAGACCTCAGCCGCTCCTCTCACCACCATGGAATAGGAGACTCCATCCTCCGTAACCATGGTAGGGAGAAAGCATGCCAGTGTCAGGAGAGGTGTCAAAACCACTGGCTTCACCCAATTCCTGAGTCCAACCCATTTCTGGATCATCTAGTTGGAATGGTCAGTGGCCCCTCCACACTCTCCCCTTACCCATACCCTTAAGTATAAGGGTCAGGATCCAACCTGGGGAACGTAGGCCCTGTCGAAGATGGAACTGGCGCCGAGTGACGTCAGTCCGGCTCCAGGTCAGAGTCAAGCATGAGAATGGGGTCGATGTCGATCATGGGCCCGACCGGCGTCAGAAGCGGCAAAGTCTTCGCCGGCTCCAGGGAAGGTTGCAATGGCATGACCGATAACAGACCCTGAGGTGCGCTCCAGTACCGAGGCCAAAGCCGCCGGTACAGAACCCAAGGGGGCTCCCTCTGACCCTCCTTGGATGGAGGGAATCACAAGAGGGTCGGTCTGCCCAAAAATTAGGTGCCTGACCTCATAAAACTCACTGGGATGGACAGGGGCGACTCTCGCTCCTGGAAACTCAGGGACATGCAGAGCCAATCTGGAAGCAGGCTCTAAGGATGGAGGCCTGGAACATAGACGCTCTTCCTGCATCGCATCACCAGAGCGACGGGGTGAAGTCGAGGAACATTTGTTCTTTAATTTCTTCTTGTGACCGAATAGCCCAAAGTCCTGGAGTGGGACGAAGACAAGTGGTGGTGGCTCCGCGAGTGGTCTCGTGACCTTCCTCTTGAAAGAGACCGGGAGTCACGCAGAGCCAGGTCGCCATGAGCTTTAGGGACCGCTTTCTAAAAGCCTTCAGGTTCATAGCCCAGCACTCAGAGCACGACTCCGGGTCGTGGTTCTACTTCAAACACCACAAACACATGAGTTACAGACCACATGACTTGAAAACGGTCATATGGAAAGACATCCTGAAGCACCAAGAGAGTACAAAATGGTTGAAAATTCAGTCAAAAAGTGACTAATGGTAGCTCTTCTTCTGCGGATATGCGTGTAGGCTGGTGCGGAAAGAAAAGAACTGACATCAGTGAACCGGAATGGATCCTATATATGACCGCAACATCATCACTGTGACCATGATACCAACGACAGATGTGGAGTCGAATGACACCACCTGATGGCACGCAAGGGTACTACTTGAAGAAAAATCTACAGATCCATTTAGATACCTAGGGGAAATTCTAAGGTAAGGAGTCTGCAACTAGATGTCTCTTTCATACAAACTGATGCAGCTGTTGTATCTGCTCTGCAGGGCAGTAGAACTGGCAGTTTTTATCTTAGTGTAGTAAAGTGCCCCTGTTGGCATGACCACCCCCCCCAACACTTTTTGCCTGATATTGATGCCAACTTTGATTGAGAGGGTGCTGGAATCCTGCTACAATCCTTGGCCCACGCAAAGCTTGCTGTTATCGGAAAATGGCGCTGCCTGGGACCGGGAGGGACCTGGTGGCCTCTACCCAGGAGGGGGAGGCAGAGGGGTCTCTCAGCAACTCAGAGAGCCCTCAGAAGTCCAGGCAGTGCGCACAGGAGTCCCACAGCACGGGGACAAAGAAGGTACAAATGGAGGCACGACATAAAGGATTCCCACGCCACTGGAGAACCACTCAGGAAGCTGTGCGTCGCAGAATGGAGTGCTAGGGGCCTAGGCTGTGCTGCGCACGAAGAACTTCTTTGAAGGCAGCACACACGCCTTGGCAACTGCAAGTCATGCAGTGTAAGGGAGTACTGTCTTGCGTGGGGAGGCAAACTCTTACCTCCACTAATGTTGGATGGCTGGAAGTTGGGACTATCGGAGTCACTTTAGTCCACCACCCGTGTTACTGGATCCACGCCTGTCATCTAGAGAGCAAAGTGAAGCCACTGGTCGTCGCTGCAAAGAGGTGCCTGCTGAAGCAGGGAAGTGACTCCGTCACTCAACGGAAGATTCCTTCGGATCTTCTGGTGCAGGCTGAAGTCAGGCAGTCAGTGGAGGATGCACAACCTGGAAACTGTTGCAATTGCTGGCAGAAGCTGACATTACAATGTTGCAGAAGTCTTCTTAGCTTCTTTGTTGCAGTTTTGTAGAGTTCCTGGAGTGGTCAGCGGTTGTTCCGTCGGTAGAAGATGAAGTAAAGGATGTAGATGATTTCAGTGACAATTTAGAAAACAGTAAAACATACTGACAAGCAGGCCATAAACCATAAGCACTGGGGTTCTGACTAGCAGGATCCCAGTGACACAGTCAAAAACACACTGACATCAGGCAGAAATTGGGGTTAACATGCCAAAAAGAGGGTACTTTCCTACACAACTCCCCCACCCCACAAACGCAGGACAGTAAGGCTAACCTTGCCCAGATGAGTCTTCATTGTCTAAGTGGAAATATCTGGAGAGTCCATCTGCACTGGAGTGGTTACTCCCAGGTCTATGTTCCACTGTAAAGTCCATACCCTGTAGGGCAATGGACCACCTCAGCAATTTAGGGATTCCTCCTTTCATCTGTTTTAACCTTAAGAGAGGTTTGTGGTCTGTCTGAACTATGAAGTGAGTCCCAAACAAGTAGGGTCTTAGATTCTTCAGGGCCCAGACCACAGCAAAGGCCTCCCTCTCTATGGCTGACCAACACTTTTCTCTAGGGGTTACCCTTCTACTGATAAAAGCAACAGGCTGATCCTGGCCCTCTGAGTTTAGTTGTGATAACACTGCCCCAACCCCTATCTCAGAAGCATCTATCTGGGCAATAAACGTCTTAGAATATACACAATGAGGGACCCCTCTAGTATCACAAGAGAAATTTTGAATACACAATTCACATGGAAAAAATTAATTATACATATTAGTCCATATGCAACAGACCAGTCCTAAATTCAACCAAAACGATGAGTCCAAAGTTTATTCAGATTGTGATTACACATTAGACAGTCCGAAATCCAAAGAAATTTGTGGTTCCAGCCAACACGTGTTTCGTCTTGGGAAATGTTTATATCCCTTACGACTTCTTCAGGGCTACAAATCATAAACAAAATACACGAGTTAAGACAAAAAACTTAATCGTATCCCCGAGGCTTGAGATCACAGATCTTCCCTACTTACGACGATCTGGATGAAGATTTACTAACACTATGGGACAAGGAGCTAACTGCTAGCTCTATGAAACTTATTGATATTTTGATCATTAATTCTGAGAGAAAAGTCAGCCAATTACAAACTGAGATTGGCATTCTAGAAAAGGAGATTGAAGGTTTAAACCTTAGAGAAGCCACTGAAAAAAATTATAAAATCTAAAATCTTGGAGGAAATACTACTTAAACATCAAGAGGAAATTATGCAGAGGAAAGCACGCAAACTTAAGCGGGACGAGAGAGACTACTTGACTGGTAGAATTTTTACTTTTTCTAATAAATATGATCATCTTTTCCATACTGGTGGGTTCCCCAGTGGTTCAGGTTTGTCGAAGTTCTCTGACTCAACATCTGTAAGTACTTTGTGAACTAGTGACAGTGAGGTGGAGGATGGAGCCAGCCCTTCTGCCCAAGAGACCTCAAGTGGCAATAATTTTTTATTAGAGCTAATGAGGATGAGGCGGGGCAAGACTGTTCAGAACAAAGGAGTGGTATATACAAAAAAACTAGGAGGGGCAGGAGAGGAACGGGCAAATGTTACAAAAGAGGTGGAAGGAGTCAAAACGAGATCTCGAGACAGGAAAGTGTGAACTCTGAGGATGTATCATCAATCAATATAGTGAATCTATCAAGTTTGGTCTTAACGTCAGGGATTAAAAGTCTTCTATCTAAAGGTCTTAGCTATTGTCCTAGTAACTTTGGTGACCCGTGTAGATCCAAAATTGATCTGTTCAAGTTCATACGGAAACTTAAACTCAAGAAATATTTTCAAACTAATCCCTGCATTGATACAAATTCTGAGGCTACTGTTTCTCCCTTAAGCACTTTATCTATTGAGGATGTCCAGGATACAGCAGTTTTATTATCTCTAGTTGAACGAGATGAGGATCCTGACATTACTGCTAGAATTTTAAATGATCTAGACATGATCCCAAACAAAAGTGTATCGAGTGGTTTAAGAAGTAAATCTAGGTGGACTCCGAGATCTCTGGGCTCTAACTCTTTAGATCTGTTTTTTGATGTGGTATGCCAGGATTATGACAACTATTTAGCTAGGAACAAATATCGATACTCTACAATGAATTTGAATACAGAGGAATTAGCTGCTCTTCAAGAATTGAAACTTAATAAAGACATTGTTATCAGACAAGCAGATAAGGGTGGTAACGTGGTTATAATGGATAAGTTGGACTATGACAATGAGATTCTGTCACAACTTAATGATTTGTCTTGTTATGAGAGGATTTTACACAACCCCATCGCAAATCTTACACTTAGGATTAATAACAGACTAGCAGTGTGGCAACGACAGGGGTTACTTAACAAAGATGAATACTTATACTTGAAGGTACACCATCCTCGTTATCCATGTATATATACCTTACCTAAAATACATAAAGGCTTGCCTTTCCCACCAGGGAGACCAATTGTTTCAGGCATACTTGGTCCTACGGAAAGGCTTTCAGAATTTGTTGACTGTTTCTTGCAACCACTGTTTCATAATCTTCCTTCATTTATCAGAGACACCACGCATATTCTTAGCATTCTGAGTGATGTTGAGTGGGATAGTAACATGCTTTTGGTAACTCTAGACGTGGTATCTCTGTATACTTGTATCAATCATGACTTAGGCTTAGAAGCCTTAAAATATTTTCTAAATAAAAGATCAGCAAATCTGTGGGATCACACTAAGATGTTATTGGAGATGATCACTATGATTACTACTAATAATTTCTTTTTATTTAACAATATGTGGTTTCGACAAAAACAAGGTGTAGCAATGGGTTCCAAGTTTTCTCCATCCTATGCGAACCTATTCATGGGGTGGTTTGAACACACATGGATTTGGGGCCCTGATGCTGTTGCTTGGCAAACATATATACTATTCTGGGGTCGCTATATAGATGACTGTCTAATGATTTGGACTGGAGGCGAGGAGAAACTTGTTGAATTTTGTGGTTTTCTAAATTCCAACCACATGAATGTTAGATTCACCTATCAATGTAGTAGTGTCAAGATTGAATTTTTAGATGTTGAACTTTTTATTATTGATGATAAAATTCATAGTAGACTTTTCCGTAAAGCAACTGCCTGCAATTCTATTCTGCATGCTAAAAGTGCTCCCCCCAGACCTCAGATGGCAGCAATTCCTTTTGGAGAATTCATGAGGGCACGACGTAATTGTAGTATAGATGATGAATTTGTTGCCCAAATGAATGACATGGAGAAGAGATTTACAGCCCGTGGATATTCTAACAAGATTTTTTAAAAAGCACGACACAAAGCAAGGTATTTGGATAGAAATAGAACTTTGATACTTAAAGTACATGAAGAATCTAATAGAGCATGCAACCTGGTAAGGTTTATAACAGACTACAATGAGGCCTCCTTGACCCTTAAGAAGTACATGACCAAACATTGGAATTTACTAATGCAGGATGAGTCACTCAAAGATGTGGTGTCTGGAACAGTAGTAACATCATTTCGTAGAGGTAGAACCCTCAGAAATTTATTGAGTCCTAGTTTTACTACCATCCCCCCTAAGAAAACTTGGTTATCTCAAAGAGGTATGGGTTTTTTTAAGTGTGGTTTTTGTGGAGTCTGTCGCTGGGCATGTCATAAGATGCAGAATTTCTCTTACAATGGCAAATCATTTGTAATCTGTTCCACTATGGACTGCAACTCCAACTTTGTTGTTTATATAATACGCTGTAAATGTTCTAGAATTTATGTTGGAAGCACCATACGACCACTTAAAATCAGAATAGGAGAACACATGCGTGTTCTCAAGAATGTTGACATGAGATATCCGTTAGTGGCACATATGATGTCGTGCGAGTCACAATCAACCCATAAATGCTTTGAATTCTTTGGACTTGAACACATCCCCTGGGACCCTAGGGGAGGCAACAGAGAGCTACGTTTACATAGACAAGAAGCACTATGGATCATGAAATTAAGAACTGTGGAATCAGGATTAAATTCGGATAGAGAATTGGAATTCTTTTTGGGTGACTAATTTCTGGCTCTCTGTGATAACAGCATGTTGCATTCATTACACTGAGATGTTGACTTTGCATATGTTGACTTAAACATTGTGGTTTTGTTGTAAGTACTGTTTGATTGTGTAATGACATATTTGTACTCATGAGTTAAATACCAAGATTCTCAAACATCATAGGTCTTAAGCAAACATGGGGGACTCACTTGCATTCATATTTTTGGACTACTATCCCCTTAGGTTCCTTAATTTGGCTATTGGGAGTGTTATCAGTGGCTTTACGTGCTAGTATTGGTAGCGTTATTTAAGTTAAATAAGATAATTTTTCCTGACTGTTTACACCACCAGGTGTTTCACTGAGAAATCTTGTGAATCTGTGGTGTTAGTGTGTTTCCTTTATAACGTCTAGTGGCTGGTGATAAGAGTACTTGATTTTATTTATTGTTTTTTATTGCATTTGTGGCAGTTTTTTCATTAAGCTTGACTTGTACCAGTCTATAATAATTCTCTTATCAAACGATGTGTGTTTATTTAGCCATAAAGGTACATTGGTTAATATATGATCGGGCTAATCATGGTGTATCTGGTAGCATTCAGTTCGGGGCGTTTTTTCAAGTCCGTTTTCTATTTTTGTGCTTTTCAACTGGATCGTGGGAACCCGGAAGTATATTTACTTCCGGGTTCATGTGCGCATGGTTAGCGCACTCGCTAGGCGTCCGCACACGGAGACGCCGTTTTCGTATCACAGATGCTATTTGTTGAAGATCGGGGTGAGTTTGACTATGTGCTGTTGTTGGGAATTGAACGATTAACTGTTGCGAGACTACCCTAAATCGATACTTTCCTTCTAAAAGATTTAAATATATATAGTATAGTGATATTTACCAGTATACTGTTGTTTTACTATATATGAATTGTTGATGGGCTATTGTGCATGTATATTGTGCATATCAGGGTGACTTTTATGGTACAATATGATAATTCTAGCTTTCTGAAGTGTTTGTGTTCTTTATTTCTTAACAGCAGAGCAAAACCCCATTTGGATAAGATACATGTCGGATTACATTTGGCAATATAGCTTGGTTGGTTAAGCTCTAGTGGATTAATAAGGTATTTGGTTTAACAATTAGTTGCCTTGTGGACACGGTGGTGCACTATGGTGGCATGTGGCTGGTTTCTGGATTCTAACTAAAATTTGTTTATTATGTTTATAGAGTGTGCAGTATGATTTTTATTTGTTACGGGTTTGTGCATTTAGGCTTTCTATCAGGTACTAACCTTGAATTCATTTCTCTCACTTAGCGTAGTTGGTTATATTATCTAAATTTCACCTCCCTTGGGCTTTGACACACATGTATCACGAACTTGATGGTTGAGCATATTGGTCTTAACTCGTGTATTTTGTTTATGATTTCTAGCCCTGAAGAAGTCGTAAGGGATATAAACATTTCCCAAGACGAAACACGTGTTGGCTGGAACCACAAATTTCTTTGGATTTCGGACTGTCTAATGTGTAATCACAATCTGAATAAACTTTGGACTCATCGTTTTGGTTGAATTTAGGACCGGTCTGTTGCATATGGACTAATATGTATAATTAATTTTTTCCATGTGAATTGTGTATTCAAAATTTCTCTTGTGATACTAGAGGGGTCCCTCATTGTGTATTTTCTAAGTTGTGAGGTGGTTTTCACCTCTAAGGGTAGGGTGTGTCCCTTGTTAGGTTCCCCGTTATTTACCTAGGGTGGATTGGCATCCTGAGCGCCATATTTCCTCTATTCGCACCCCGTTCCATTATTAACGTCTTAGAATAGTTTGGGCTTTTCAGGACAGGTGCAGTACACATAGCCTGCTTAAGCTCATGAAAAGCTTTTTGACAGCTGGCTGTCCATAATACCCTCTTTGGCATTTTCTTGGAAGTGAGGTCATTAAGAGGGGCAACAATGGAGCCATAGTTCTTAATGAATCTCCTGTAATACCCAATGAGACCAAGAAAGACTCTGACCTCGGTCTGAGTTGTAGGGGGGACCAGTCTAAAATAGTCTGGATCGTCCTCTGTAGTGGTTCAATCAGTTCCCCACCAACAAGGTGTCCCAGATAAATCACCTTCCCCTGCCCTATCTGGCACTTCGAAGCCTTGATAGTGAGGCCTACCTTTTGCAGGGCCTCCAAACCTTTCCACAGGTGGACCAGGTATACATCCCAGGTGGAGGTGAATACAGCAATATCATCTAAGTATGCTGCACTGAAAGCTTCCAGACCTTGGAGGACTGTATTCACCAGCCTTTGAAAAATGGCAGCAGGTGCTGTCACGTACTGCGCTGGACTTCTCACCTCTGGATTTCGGATTGGCGAATACACCAAGTCTTCTACAGGTCCTGGATACTCCCAGATAAGGGCGACCCCTTCTAGTAGCCATGGTGCCACTTGGCAGGCTACGTCAAAGCAGACCGTACCCTCCAGAAGGAGTCCCAGAGGGGAAAAAAACCCAACACTGGGGACAAAACCTCTAACAGGAACTCCTGAAGGAAAACAAGAAAAAGCAGGACTTGACAACAGGAAACACAAATAGGCAATATCCAGGGTAAAGGGCAGGAAAAAAGGAACAGGTAAAAATATCCCAAGGCAAAAGAAGGAACAAAGAACAGGCAAAAATCTCCCAAGGCAAAAAAGCAGGAACAAAGAACAGGCAAAAATCTCCCAACGCAAAAAAGCAGGAACAAAGAACAGGAGCGAACAGCACAACCAGAAGGAAGTGTTTGCAACGCAAGGAGGAACAAGACTGACTGGCTTATATACTGAGAAAAGGGAAGTGGCATCACAGTAAAGGGAAGTAACACCATCTTGGATTGGGAAAAGCCCATAGACCAGTATAGGAAAAAGGAAGTAGTATAAAAGAAAAACAGAGCATGCTGGGACAAAAACACAAAGAAGACAAGATGGACACAACATGGATAGAGACAGGCAAAAGGACCATCAAAAAAACCCACCACCAACAACAAAAGAAGAAAAAAGGCTACAAGTAAGTGTAGCGCGACCAGAAGCGAAATATATGCTTCCCAGAAAGCATAGTCAAATAACGCGGGGAACGGCGCTCCGAATATCGGTAGCGCGTTCCACCCGCGAGGACAGAAAGAGACACCGCGTCAGAGAGCGGCGTTACAGGTGCATTCTTCAGACCAAAGGGCATAACTGTAAATTGGTAATGCCCTCCTATGGTTGAGAATGCAGTTTTAGGTTTAGCATCTTCTGATTCCTTGATCTGCCAATACCCTGCAGTCATGTCAAACGTGCTCAGATACTTGGCAGATGTCAGTGTATCTATCAGCTCATCTGCCCTGTGTATAGTGTGAGCATCAGTCTTGGTGACTGTGTTGAGCCCTGTGTAATCAACACAAAACCTCATTGTAGGAGGCTGGACTGGCTTGTAGTGAGTACCAAGGGGTACTTGCACCTTGCACCAGGCCCAGTTATCCCTTATTAGTGTATAGGGTGTCTAGCAGCTTAGGCTGATAGATAATGGTAGCTTAGCAGAGCAGCTTAGGCTGAACTAGGAGACGTGTGAAGCTACTACAGTACCACTTAGTGTCATATGCACAATATCATAAGAAAACACAATACACAGTTATACTAAAAATAAAGGTACTTTATTTTTATGACAATATGCCAAAGTATCTTAGAGGGTACCCTCAGTAAGAGGATAGGAAATATACACAAGATATATATACACAATAGCAAAAATATGCAGTATAGTCTTAGAAAACAGTGCAAACAATGTATAATTACAATAGGATGCAATGGGGAAACATAGGGATAGGGGCAACACAAACCATATACTCCAAAAGTGGAATGTGAACCACGAATGGACCCCAAACCTATGTGACCTTGTAGAGGGTCGCTGGGACTATTAGAAAATAGTGAGAGTTAGAAAAATAACCCTCCCCAAGACCCTGAAAAGTGAGTGCAAAGTGCACCAAAGTTCCCCTAAGGACAAAATAGTCGTGTTAGAGGGAGAATGCAAGGAAAACACAAATCAGCAATGCAACAACGATGGATTCCTGTCTGAAGGTACCTGTGGAACAAGGGGACCAAGTCCAAAAGTCACAAGCAACTCGGAGATGGGCAGATGCCCAAGAGATGCCAGCGGTTGGTGCAAAGAAGCTCTTACTAGGCTGAAGAACTGTGAATACTGCAGGAACGACAAGGGCTAGAGACTTCCCCTTTGGAGGATGGATCCCCCACGCCTTGGAGAGTCGTGCAGAAGTGTTTTCCCGCCGGATGGACGCCAACAAGCCTTGCTACACGCAAATCGTGAGTTTGGCATTTTTGGACGCTGCTGGGGCCCAGGAGGGACCAGGAGGTCGCAAATTGGACCTGCAGAGAGAGGGGACGTCGAGCAAGACAAAGAGCCCTCACTGAAGCAGGTAGCACCCGGAGAAATGCCAGAAACAGGCACTACGAGGATGCGTGAAACGGTGCTCGCCGAAGTTGCACAAAGGAGTCCCACGTCGCCGGAGACCAACTTAGAAAGTCGTGCAATGCAGGTTAGAGTGCCGTGGACCCAGGCTTGGCTGTGCACGAAGGATTTCCGCCGGAAGTGCACAGGGGCCGGAGTAGCTTGCAAAGTCGCGGTTCCCAGCAATGCAGCCCAGCGAGGTGAGGCAAGGACTTACCTCCACCAAACTTGGGCTGAAGAGTCACTGGACTGTGGGGGTCACTTGGACGGTGTCGCTGGATTCGAGGGACCTCGCTCGTCGTGCTGAGAGGAGACCCAAGGGACCGGAAATGCAGCTTTTTGGTGCCTGCGGTTGCAGGGGGAAGATTCCGTCGACCCACGGGAGATTTCTTCGGAGCTTCTGGTGCAGAGAGGAGGCAGACTACCCCCACAGCATGCACAAGCAGGAAAACAGTCGAGAAGGCGGCAGGATCAGCGTTACAGAGTTGCAGTAGTCGTCTTTGCTACTATGTTGCAGGTTTGCAGGCTTCCAGCGCGGTCAGCGGTCGATTCCTTATCAGAAGGTGAAGAGGGAGATGCAGAGGAACTCGGCTGAGATCATGCATTCGTTATCTAAAGTTTCCCCAGAGACAGAGACCCTAAATAGCCAGAAAAGAGGGTTTGGCTACCTAGGAGAGAGGAAAGGCTACTAACACCTGAAGGAGCCTATCACAAGGAGTCTCTGACGTCACCTGGTGGCACTGGCCACTCAGAGCAGTCCAGTGTGCCAGCAGCACCTCTGTTTCCAAGATGGCAGAGGTCTGGAGCACACTGGAGGAGCTCTGGACACCTCCCAGGGGAGGTGCAGGTCAGGGGAGTGGTCACTCCCCTTTCCTTTGTCCAGTTTCGCGCCAGAGCAGGGGCTAAGGGGTCCCTGAACCGGTGTAGACTGGCTTATGCAGAATTGGGCACATCTGTGCCCAACAAAGCATTTCCAGAGGCTGGGGGAGGCTACTCCTCCCCTGCCTTCACACCATTTTCCAAAGGGAGAGGGTGTCACACCCTCTCTCAGAGGAAGTTCTTTGTTCTGCCATCCTGGGCCAGGCCTGGCTGGACCCCAGGAGGGCAGCTGCCTGTCTGAGGGGTTGGCAGCAGCAGCAGCTGCAGAGAAACCCCAGGAAGGGCAGTCTGGCAGTACCAGGGTCTGTGCTACAGACCACTGGGATCATGGAATTGTACCAACAATGCCAGGATGGCATAGAGGGGGCAATTCCATGATCATAGACATGTTACATGGCCATATTCGGAGTTACCATGGTGAAGCTACATATAGGTAGTGACCTATATGTAGTGCACGCGTGTAATGGTGTCCCCGCACTCACAAAGTTCAGTGAATTGGCTCTGAACAATGTGGGGGCACCTTGGCTAGTGCCAGGGTGCCCTCACACTAAGTAACTTTGCACCTAACCTTTACCAGGTAAAGGTTAGACATATAGGTGACTTATAAGTTACTTAAGTGCAGTGTAAAATGGCTGTGAAATAACGTGGACGTTATTTCACTCAGGCTGCAGTGGCAGGCCTGTGTAAGAATTGTCAGAGCTCCCTATGGGTGGCAAAAGAAATGCTGCAGCCCATAGGGATCTCCTGGAACCCCAATACCCTGGGTACCTCAGTACCATATACTAGGGAATTGTAAGGGTGTTCCAGTAAGCCAATGTAAATTGGTAAAATTGGTCACTAGCCTGTTAGTGACAATTTGAAAGTAATGAGAGAGCATAACCACTGAGGTTCTGGTTAGCAGAGCCTCAGTGAGACAGTTAGGCACCACACAGGGAACATATACATGCACACCTATGAGCACTGGGGCCCTGTGTGACAGGGTCCCAGTGACACATACATATAGGCCACAAACCTATGTGCACTGGGGTCCTGACCAGCAGGATCCCAGTGACACATAACAACCATACTGAAAACCTAGTGTTTTCACTATGAGCACTGAGGCCTGGCTATCAGGATCCCAGTGAGACAGTGAAAACAGTGACAAACACCCTGACATACACTCACAAACAGGCCAAAAGTGGGGGTAACAAGGCTAGAAAGAGGCTACCTTCTCACACAACCCCCCCCCAAACGAAGGACAATAAGGCTAACCTTGGCCAGTTGAGACTTTATTGTCTAAGTGGTGATAAGTAGAGAGTAGCTCTGCAATAGACTGGTTACTCCCTTTATCATCCACTATATGGTTACTTCCCTGTGGGGATGTAAACCACCCTGTTTGAAGTTTTTTAGCTAACCAACAATGTGAAGATGTATTTTCAGAGTTTCTATCAGTAAGTTTTAGTTTAGAGCAGTGGGAATTATCCACTGAACCTATTTGTAATGATGGAAATGCCAGACAGGGATGCTGTCTCAGTAAAGCCATAGCTGGGCAAAAACTTTGTCCATTTGGCTGGAAGAGAGAACAGGGATGCTGTTTCTCTTGAGTTGGAGCAGGGCAGGGATGCTGTCCTATGAGCTCCACACTAGGGCAGGGATGCTGTCCTAAGTGTTGTGAGGTAGTGCAGGGTTTATGCACTAAAGTTTCTCTGGGAGGGTTGGAGGGATGCTCCATGTTAACTAAAATGGTGCTGTTTTTCTCACCAATGTTAGTTATCCCACAGAGAGGTACTTCCACCTCAGGGAGTCCAGCTTTGCCAGCTGATGATTCCCTTGGAACAGGTGCCACCCCAGGAGAGGTTTCTCCCACCACAGGAATGGTATCCTGAATGGTAGGGTGGTTAGGGGATACTGTGATACCCTTTTTACCTGTTGATGGAGAGGAATCCTGAGTTTTCAGGCCTTCTCTCCTTTGCTTTTTCATTTCACTTGAAATGAGAGGGAACAATTCCTCAGGGATGCCCAGCATGGCTGCATGGGCATAAAACTCTACATCAGCCCAACCTGAGGCCTCTAGGTCATTACCTAAGAGACAGTCTACAGGTAAGCTAGGTGATACCACCACCTGCTTAGGGCCAGTAACTCCACCCCAACTAAACTGAATTATAGCTAAGGGAAGAAACTTAGTGGAGTTATGGACATCAATAATCTTATACTGTTGTCCAATGATGTGTTGTTCAGGAGGCACTAGGTTTTCAGTCACCAAAGTGAAACTGGCACCTGTGTCCCTGTAGGCCAAGGCCTCAACACCATTTATTGAAACTGTCTGCCTGTACTTATCCATTGTAAGGGGACAAGCAGCCAGTGTGGCAAGGCCAATGCCACTAGGTGTGACAGAAACTGTCTTGGGACTGATTACATCAGTTTCCACTATGGACCCATAAGTGAACCCAACTACACCCTTTGCTTGACTGTTGCCAGCAGTCCCACCACTAGTACCACTACTGCTAGGGGCACTAGAGCTTGATGTATTAGTGGTGGTAGGCTCAGGGGGTTTACCTGGACAGGACTTATCCCCTGGCCTATGGCCTCTATTTTTACACACAAAGCACCAAGGCTTTTTAATGTGTGCAGGTTGGGAAGAAGAGGAAGAATTTGTTTTATCCCCACCCTCTGAAGAGTGTTTAAGATTTGAAGTGGGATCTTTGGTTTTACCCTTATCCCCATGCTTATCTTGAGATTTTTCACCATCTTTCTTCTTATTGCCATCTTTGTCACCCCCTGTATGAACTTTTCTGTTCACCCTTGTTCTGACCCATTTGTCTGCCTTCTTTCCCAATTCTTGGGGAGAGGTCAGATCAGAGTCTACCAGGTACTGGTGCAACAAATCAGACACACAATTATTAAGTATATGCTCTCTCAGGATTGTGTTATACAGGCTTTCATAATCAGTAACTTTACTGCCATGTAACCACCCCTCCAAGGCCTTCACTGCCTGGTCAATGAAATCAACCCAGTCTTGTGAAGACTCCTTTTTGGTCTCTCTGAACTTTATCCTGTACTGTTCAGTGGTTAAGCCATAACCATCCAGGAGTGCATTCTTAAGAACTTGGAAATTATTGGCATCATTTTCTTTTACAGTAAGGAGCCTATCCCTACCTTTTCCACTAAATGATAGCCATAGGATAGCAGCCCACTGCTTTTGAGGGACATCCTGTACAACACAGGCCCTCTCAAGTGCAGCAAACCACTTGTTAATGTCATCCCCCTCCTTGTAAGGGGGAACTATCTTATGCAGATTCCTGGAATCATGCTCTTTTGCAGGATGACTATGGGGAATACTGCTGCTGCCACCATGGGTATCTAAACCCAACTTCTGTCTTTCCCTCTCTATTTCTAAAGACTGTCTATCCAAATCCAGCTGTTGCTTCTTGAGCTTCAGTCTGGTTTGCTCCACTCTCAATCTATTGAGCTCCCTTTCTAACAATCTGTCATCAGGGTGGGTGGGAGGGACATTTCTAGATACAGAGGTATGATGGGAATGAACAGAAGGAGACCTGTCCCTTACCAAGGGCACCCTAACAGCTTGGCTACCAGCATAATGTGAGAGCACATCATCAGTATGATGTGATTCAACCTCTGTACCAACTATGCTAGACTGTCTAGTAATGGGCAGGCTGAGAAGTTTCTTTCCTGAACCTTTTCCTGGGGGAGTCCCTGGATCAGATTGAGAACCATTAGCTACTTTTTCTACAGATTGGGCACTTATGGCCTTATCCTGTACTCTAAGCATATTAATTAACAGTTCTAAGGAAGGATTCTTCCCTACACTCAAACCTCTCTCTATGCAGAGACTCCTTGCTCCTTTCCAGCTAAGGTGATCATATGCAAGTTTGGACAGTTCAACTTTTTGGCCTGTGCCAGACATTTTTTAGAGAGAGTTAAAGTGATAGACAAAGAGAAAAAAGTTTTCAGAACTTTTTGGAAAGACAGAAAAAACTTTTTAAACTTTTAAGAACTTTTTGAAAGTTTAGAAGTACTTTTCAGCACTTAGAAAAGAGTGAAAAGAGGAAATGCAAAACTTTTTGGCTATGTGTATATACACTGACCTTGTTTTGTATATTTTTCTCTTATGAAAAGTACAATGACAAGAGTGGTAAGTAGTCTCAAAGCACTTATCCCACCACTGCACAACCAATGTAGGAGGCTGGACTGGCTTGTAGTGAGTACCAAGGGGTACTTGCACCTTGCACCAGGCCCAGTTATCCCTTATTAGTGTATAGGGTGTCTAGCAGCTTAGGCTGATAGATAATGGTAGCTTAGCAGAGCAGCTTAGGCTGAACTAGGAGACGTGTGAAGCTACTACAGTACCACTTAGTGTCATATGCACAATATCATAAGAAAACACAATACACAGTTATACTAAAAATAAAGGTACTTTATTTTTATGACAATATGCCAAAGTATCTTAGAGGGTACCCTCAGTAAGAGGATAGGAAATATACACAAGATATATATACACAATAGCAAAAATATGCAGTATAGTCTTAGAAAACAGTGCAAACAATGTATAATTACAATAGGATGCAATGGGGAAACATAGGGATAGGGGCAACACAAACCATATACTCCAAAAGTGGAATGTGAACCACGAATGGACCCCAAACCTATGTGACCTTGTAGAGGGTCGCTGGGACTATTAGAAAATAGTGAGAGTTAGAAAAATAACCCTCCCCAAGACCCTGAAAAGTGAGTGCAAAGTGCACCAAAGTTCCCCTAAGGACAAAATAGTCGTGTTAGAGGGAGAATGCAAGGAAAACACAAATCAGCAATGCAACAACGATGGATTCCTGTCTGAAGGTACCTGTGGAACAAGGGGACCAAGTCCAAAAGTCACAAGCAACTCGGAGATGGGCAGATGCCCAAGAGATGCCAGCGGTTGGTGCAAAGAAGCTCTTACTAGGCTGAAGAACTGTGAATACTGCAGGAACGACAAGGGCTAGAGACTTCCCCTTTGGAGGATGGATCCCCCACGCCTTGGAGAGTCGTGCAGAAGTGTTTTCCCGCCGGATGGACGCCAACAAGCCTTGCTACACGCAAATCGTGAGTTTGGCATTTTTGGACGCTGCTGGGGCCCAGGAGGGACCAGGAGGTCGCAAATTGGACCTGCAGAGAGAGGGGACGTCGAGCAAGACAAAGAGCCCTCACTGAAGCAGGTAGCACCCGGAGAAATGCCAGAAACAGGCACTACGAGGATGCGTGAAACGGTGCTCGCCGAAGTTGCACAAAGGAGTCCCACGTCGCCGGAGACCAACTTAGAAAGTCGTGCAATGCAGGTTAGAGTGCCGTGGACCCAGGCTTGGCTGTGCACGAAGGATTTCCGCCGGAAGTGCACAGGGGCCGGAGTAGCTTGCAAAGTCGCGGTTCCCAGCAATGCAGCCCAGCGAGGTGAGGCAAGGACTTACCTCCACCAAACTTGGGCTGAAGAGTCACTGGACTGTGGGGGTCACTTGGACGGTGTCGCTGGATTCGAGGGACCTCGCTCGTCGTGCTGAGAGGAGACCCAAGGGACCGGAAATGCAGCTTTTTGGTGCCTGCGGTTGCAGGGGGAAGATTCCGTCGACCCACGGGAGATTTCTTCGGAGCTTCTGGTGCAGAGAGGAGGCAGACTACCCCCACAGCATGCACAAGCAGGAAAACAGTCGAGAAGGCGGCAGGATCAGCGTTACAGAGTTGCAGTAGTCGTCTTTGCTACTATGTTGCAGGTTTGCAGGCTTCCAGCGCGGTCAGCGGTCGATTCCTTATCAGAAGGTGAAGAGGGAGATGCAGAGGAACTCGGCTGAGATCACGCATTCGTTATCTAAAGTTTCCCCAGAGACAGAGACCCTAAATAGCCAGAAAAGAGGGTTTGGCTACCTAGGAGAGAGGAAAGGCTACTAACACCTGAAGGAGCCTATCACAAGGAGTCTCTGACGTCACCTGGTGGCACTGGCCACTCAGAGCAGTCCAGTGTGCCAGCAGCACCTCTGTTTCCAAGATGGCAGAGGTCTGGAGCACACTGGAGGAGCTCTGGACACCTCCCAGGGGAGGTGCAGGTCAGGGGAGTGGTCACTCCCCTTTCCTTTGTCCAGTTTCGCGCCAGAGCAGGGGCTAAGGGGTCCCTGAACCGGTGTAGACTGGCTTATGCAGAATTGGGCACATCTGTGCCCAACAAAGCATTTCCAGAGGCTGGGGGAGGCTACTCCTCCCCTGCCTTCACACCATTTTCCAAAGGGAGAGGGTGTCACACCCTCTCTCAGAGGAAGTTCTTTGTTCTGCCATCCTGGGCCAGGCCTGGCTGGACCCCAGGAGGGCAGCTGCCTGTCTGAGGGGTTGGCAGCAGCAGCAGCTGCAGAGAAACCCCAGGAAGGGCAGTCTGGCAGTACCAGGGTCTGTGCTACAGACCACTGGGATCATGGAATTGTACCAACAATGCCAGGATGGCATAGAGGGGGCAATTCCATGATCATAGACATGTTACATGGCCATATTCGGAGTTACCATGGTGAAGCTACATATAGGTAGTGACCTATATGTAGTGCACGCGTGTAATGGTGTCCCCGCACTCACAAAGTTCAGTGAATTGGCTCTGAACAATGTGGGGGCACCTTGGCTAGTGCCAGGGTGCCCTCACACTAAGTAACTTTGCACCTAACCTTTACCAGGTAAAGGTTAGACATATAGGTGACTTATAAGTTACTTAAGTGCAGTGTAAAATGGCTGTGAAATAACGTGGACGTTATTTCACTCAGGCTGCAGTGGCAGGCCTGTGTAAGAATTGTCAGAGCTCCCTATGGGTGGCAAAAGAAATGCTGCAGCCCATAGGGATCTCCTGGAACCCCAATACCCTGGGTACCTCAGTACCATATACTAGGGAATTGTAAGGGTGTTCCAGTAAGCCAATGTAAATTGGTAAAATTGGTCACTAGCCTGTTAGTGACAATTTGAAAGTAATGAGAGAGCATAACCACTGAGGTTCTGGTTAGCAGAGCCTCAGTGAGACAGTTAGGCACCACACAGGGAACATATACATGCACACCTATGAGCACTGGGGCCCTGTGTGACAGGGTCCCAGTGACACATACATATAGGCCACAAACCTATGTGCACTGGGGTCCTGACCAGCAGGATCCCAGTGACACATAACAACCATACTGAAAACCTAGTGTTTTCACTATGAGCACTGAGGCCTGGCTATCAGGATCCCAGTGAGACAGTGAAAACAGTGACAAACACCCTGACATACACTCACAAACAGGCCAAAAGTGGGGGTAACAAGGCTAGAAAGAGGCTACCTTCTCACACTCATCTCCTTTTTCCCATTCTGAGAATGAGGCATTGGTACTAGCACCACTGGGCTGGCCCAGGGGCTATCTGAGTGCTCAATCACTCCTAAGTCCAACATCTTCTGAACTTCAGATTTAATACAGTCCCTGATATGGTCAGGCTGCCTATAAATCTTTCTTTTGATAGGCAAACTGTCTCCAGTATCTAAAGTGTGTTCACACCAAGTGGTCTGACCAGGTGTCAGAGAAAAGCGTTCAGAAAATTGACCTAGGAGGTTCTTGCAGTCCTCCTTTTGCTCTGCTGTAAGGTAGTCTGCAAGGACAACTCCTTCCACTTAGCCATCAGCTGCAGTGTTGGAGAAGAGGTCAGGGAGAGGGTCACTCTCTTCCTCCTGCCCCTCATCAGTGACCATGAGTAGGGTCAAGTCTGCCCTATCATAGTAGGGTATCAGGCGGTTCACATGAAGTACTCTTAGAGAACTTCTGGGAGTGCCTGGCTTCACCAAATAGGTGACCTCACCCTTCCTGTCCACCATGAGATGTGGACCACTCCATTTGTCCTGGAGTGCAATACCCACACCTTCTGTCCTAGGTGGTACTCAGTCAGGACAGCCTTCTGGTCATGCCATTGTTTCTGTAACTATTGGCTTGCCTGAAGGTTTTCAGTGGCCTTTTTAATGTACTCAGCCATTCTTGATCTTAGGCCAAACACATCATCCACAATGTCTTCTTTAAGGGGCTTCAAGGGTTGCTCCCACCCCTCTTTGACTAGTGCAAGTGGACCCCTAACAGGGTGACCAAAAAGGATTTCAAATGGGCTGTAGCCTACTCCCTTCTGGGGTACCTCCCTGGAGATATGGAGACATGGCAGTAGTACATCCCATCTCCTCCTGAGTTTTTCAGAGAGTTCCATGATCATGCCTTTGAGAGTTTTGTTAACACTCTCAACCAATTAATTTGTCTATGGATGATAGGGTGTGGTGAATTTTTATGTTACACCACATTGCCTTTAAGTATGCAGACGTGAAGTTGCTATCCCTGTCTGATACTATCTCTTTGGGGAAGCCCACCCTGGAAAATATTCCCAGTAGGGCCTTTGCCACTGCAGGAGCTGTAACGGTCCTTAGAAGGATAGCTTCTGGATATCTAGTGGCATGGTCCACTACCACTAAGATTAATCTATTACCAGAAGCAGTAGAAGGGTCAAGGGGGCCGACAATGTCAACCCCAACCCTCTCAAAGGGCACCCCAACCACAGGCAGTGGGATAACAAGACGGCCTTTGGAGTGCCACCAGTCTTGCCACTGGCTTGGCAAGTGACACAAGAGCGACTCTTTTCTGTCTTCTGACATATGAGGACATTGAAAGTGTGGGACCAGTCTGTCCCAAGTCTTGCTTTGACCCAAATGTCCAGCAAGGAGCACCTTCCTGTTCAGCAAGCACCTCTTTGCAGAGACAACCAGTGGCTTGGGTCCCCTCTCCAGACGACAGGAATGGATCCAGCTACACAGGTGGTGGACTACAGTGACAACAACAGTGCCAATGTCCAGCTGTCCAACTTTGGTGGAGGTAAGAGCTCGCATCCCCATGCAAGACACTACTCCTGTGCAATCCATGACTTGCTTTTGCCAAGGCTTGTGTGTGACCTTCCAAAATGTTCTTAGTGCACAGCACAGCTTAGGCCCCCAGCACTCCATCCTGCGATGCACAGCTTACTGAGTAGTTTTCCGGCAGTGTGGGAATCCTTTGAGTTGTGCTGCATGGGCCTCCATTTGCACCTTCTTTGTCCCTGTGCTGTGGGACTCCTGTGCGTGCTTGCCTGGTCTTCTGAGGGCTCTCTGAGTTGCTGAGAGTCAGCCTTGGTCTCCCCCTCCTGGGTAAGAGGCCACCAGGTCCCTCCTGGTCCCGGGCAGCACATTTTCTGCTAACCGCAAGCTTTGCGTGTGCCAAGGCTTGTTGGAGGAATCCAGCGACGCAAACCAGGCTGCATTCATCCATCTGGTGTGGGACATTTTCTGCACCAACCAGGAACCGCATCTGTCTTCTTTGGTACAATATTGACTTTGGCTTCTCACCGGTGGTTCTTCTTTTACACCTTCATCCGGGTTAGCAGGGGCTCCAGTTTTCCCTGGACTCTTCAGTGCTTCTTGGACTTGGTCCCCTTCTTCCACAGGTCTTCAGGTCCAGGAATCCATTGTTGGTTTCTTGCAGGCTCTTCTGGTTATTGCATAATCTTCCATACCGACTTCTTGTGTGTTTCAGGAAACTTACTGTGATCTACTCCTGTTTTCCTGGGCTCTGGGGTGGGATCTATTACTTACCTTTGGTGTTTTCTTACAGACTCAGCACCCCTCTACACGTTACACTTGCCCAGGTGGGAAACTGACTTTCGCGTTCCACTACTTTAGTATACGGTTTGTGTTCCCCAGGCCCATTGCAACCTATTGTCATTTTCACTGTTTGCACTGTTTTCTGACTATTTACTTACCTGTTTCTGGTTACTTGTGTATATATTGTGTAATTTACTTACCTCCTAATAGAGTATAGTCTCCAAAGTATTTTTGGCATTGTGTCACAAAAATAAAGTACCTTTATTTTTGGTAACACCGAGTATTGTCTTTCATGTGTGTGAGTACTGTGTGACTACGGTGGTATTGCAAGAGCTTTGTATGTCTCCTAGTTCAGCCTTGGCTGCTCTGCCTACAGCTACCTCTAGACAACCTGGCTTCTAGACACTGATTACATTTCACTAATAAGGGATAACTGGACCTGGTATAAGGTGTAAGTACCTATGGTACCCACTACAAACCAGGCCAGCCACCTACAGTGTTCTTTCCAAAAAACATTGTAAGAGTACTTGGATACACCTTTAGCTACCACTATAAGTCCCTAGTGAAAGGTACTTCGGTACCCAGGGCATGGGGTACTATGGGTAAGCCCCTGAGGGCAGCAGCACTGATTGTGCCACCCTCAAGGGCCATGCATCCGGATGCACCCAACACTGCCAGAGAAGGCTGAGTGTCCTGGTGCAAACCTAAAATACAAACTCAACATGGCACACTCCCTGTGTGCCCTGGCCACCCTACACTGCATATGTTATGGGTACGTTACCCCTCCAGCAGGCCTTACAGCCCTAAGGCGGAGTGCACCATACTATATGTGATGGCATAATTGCATGAGCGCCAGTGCCCCCAGAACCCCACCGGCCGTATTATGAACATTCCTCTGGGCCGGTGAGCGAAAACATTGTTTCTGCCCGCCGGCCCAGAGGAATGCCTGGCCGGGACATTGACAGCAGCTACATCTCTCCTCAGTGACCTGCGTGATGGGGCACTGCACAGGAGCCCCTGCACTGCCCATGCCAAGTGCATGGGCAGTGCAGGGGCCCCCAGGGGTGCCCCGATGCACCACTTCCGCCAGCCTTTCCCTGCCAGGGAAAGACTGGAGGCTAAGGGATCATTATCTGAGGGACAGCACCGCTGCCTTGTCGGACAATGATGCCGACCACCGCCAGGCTGCTTGATGGAGGCAGCCTGGCGGTGAGTGAGGGCTGCCTATGGCGGCCCTCCATGGGTTCATTATGTGGCAGTGTGGGCCGCCATGCCGGCAGGTGGGATTTCCCGCCACCACCGGCATGGCGGCCCACACCGCCGAGTTCATAATGACAGCCATAGTGAGCAAACAGAGCAGCCATTTTAAGATATCTGCTGGACACTGGTCAATACAAGTTTGCTAGCTATATAATGGCTACTCTGAACCCTGGATTGTTTGGTATCAAACAACCCAGAATGATAAATCCAAACTGGTACCGGTACTGAATTTATTACAAATTGTACCCAGGGGTCACCTTAGAGATGCCCCTGCAAAAACGAATTATTCTGGCATGGTCGCTGACTGGTTCCAGCAAGCCTGCCACATCCAGACAGCCAATATACAAACCTGGGGGGGGGGAGCCCTGTCTTTCTGGTTTGTAAAACAATGTCTTTTCTGGGTGGAGTAGCTAACACCCCCTCCCTCAGGAGTGGTCACTGTAGTGGGTGTAGCCACCCAAGGGTAAGTGTCCCATTGGACACTACCAGGTTCTCCCTAAAACAGCCATTAAATTCAGTATTTAGTGGGCTCCCCTAGACCAAGAAATCAGATTTGAAAAGACAAAGACGACTAGCACCAAAGAAGATCCAAAGCAAGAGAACTGTGGACCTGCTGTACAAGTAAAGGTGCCAAACCCTGCCTGCTATAAGCAGGCCCCGAAAATCGCCGCTGCGGAGGAGCTAGACACTGGACCGACCCCAAGAAACCCAGGGGACCTCCAGGCTTCAAGAATCACCCCAGATCTCCCTTCTGAGTGGAGGCACCACTCAAAAGTCAAGCCAGGACCAACAAACTGGTGAGGGCCAGTTCACTGATCGGCCGAAATCTCTGCAACCAGACCCAACGACACACAAACGATCGCCTGGACGTGATCTACAAGTGTGCCAAGTTTGGTGGCACTGCGCCCTTCAGTGGCCGGGTTACGTCAATACCCTGGGTACTGGTCAGCTAACAACCAGAAAACCAGCTCCCTCAGAGCTAAAAAAGGATCAGGAAGAAGCCCCAGTCGAGGGACTTCAGGAACACTTCAGACCTCCGACCAGAGTGCCCCGCTGTCCTGTAAGTAGCCCTCAAAGAGACCCACCTTCAGCTCCAAAGGACAGCTCCTGTAGCTCCAACTCACCCTGCAACGAGAAACCAGCTGTGCTCCCCTGGTCCCCAACCCCTTGCGACCTCAATAGCCCAAGGGGACCCCGAGGCACCAACTTTAAAGCTGCAACCAGCTCCTTTTCCAAGTGCTCTTTACAGGTGACCCTGAGTCTGTGCCAAGAGGTTTTCCTATGCTGCTCCAGCCGGAACCGGGAGCTGCCCGAGGCTCTCCAGCTGGCACGAGGTGCCCACCGTCTACTGCGACCACCCTGCAAAAGAAGAGACTGGTAATTCAACTGTTCAATTTGATTCCAATGGTGCATAATTACGTGCAGAAAGACTAACTTTATCAAAACTTTAAAAAATCATATCTCAAAAAGTACTTAACATATCTTTAAAATCTTGATCTTTAAATGTATATAGAAGTCTGAAGTATTTTTATAAATTTTAGTCTCAAGTTATTCATTGAGTGTGTGTGCTGCATGATTGGATTTGTGAGTACAGCAAATACTTAGCACATCCCCTGGATTAGCCTAACTGCTCGACCAGCTACCTTAAAAATTGGAGCATTAGGTGGTCTAATTTTTACCTCTGAAAACCAAAGTGTGGTTGCCTCGACCCTCATGCACAGCGTGCCTAGTTTTGCACACTACCTAGAGGGCCAGCCTCCTACACCCAGGGCACCCCAGCTAGTGGAGCTGCCCGCCCCCCTGTTCAAAGCCCCAATTTTAGAGGCAAGTCCGGCAGGAAAATTAGGGAAAGCAGGAAGGAGGGACCACCCCAGCTATTACCACCCCTAAGGTGTCCAGAGCTGAGGTGACCCCCCTCCCTGCAGAATCCTCCATCTTAGTTTAGAGGACAGGGACCAATAGGGTTAGGTTTGTGTCCCCCTCCGCAGAGGGTTTGGACACAAGAAGGGTGTAGTCACCCTCAGGGTCAGTAGCCATTGACTAATGCCAAAGCCCTCTGATCCCTAAATTGCCCCTAAATCCAGGATTTAAGGGCTCCCCTGAACCCAAGTCATCAGAATCCTGGAGACCTCACAAGAAGAATGACTGCTAAGCTGAAACCCCAGCAGAGAAGGAGAAAAACAAAAACTGACTTGGCCCCAGCGCTACCGGCCTGTCTCCTGCTTCAAAAGCCCTGCAAAGGAAGACGACACATCTGCGGGTCCAGCGACCTCTGCCAAGCTTCCAGAGGACTTCCTTCATCACAGAGGACCAAGAACTCCAATTGTCAGCAGCCCTATCAAAGAAGAAACTACATCTAAGGACTCCAGAGCCTCCCCGGATCCGAGAGTCCTGCCCACTCTGTACCCAACGCCTATGGCCCGTGTCCAGGTGGCCCAACCGGCAAGAGAAAATCCCCAGGCGATTCTGAGCAAGTGCCCACCCTGGGTTGACACCTCCAGTCCATCACGACAATACCTGCAGTGTGAATTGAGAGGACCTCCCTAACCACGAAAGCTCCAGACAAATATATTCGATGCCTAAAGGTACACTGCATCCGCAGCTCCCAGGCCTTGGAGAACCCAACCTCTGGTGCAGCAGCGTTCAGCAGGCAGCCCTCCAACCTGTCCAGCCTGTGGTTTTCCTGAACCGACCTCCTGGACCCAGCCTTCAGCATCTAAGTGACCCCTGGGGTCTCCTCGTAGGAAAACATTGGGAGCCTGACGCTCTGTTTGCACCGTGCAACTGGCCGTAGATCTGAAACCAAGTGCCCTGGAGCCCGTGTTAAATTTGCCCAAATTTTGACCTCTGCACCCGGCCGCCCCCATGTTGCTGGTGGTGGGTGTTTGGGGTTAACTTGAACCCCAACCAATGGACTTCCTAACCCCCAGAGACTGGAAATGTAAGTGTTGTACTTACCAGCAAAACGTACTAACTTTTCTTCCCCCAGGAACCGTTCTGAAAATTGCACTGTCAACTTTTAAAACAGATCATTGCCATTTATTAAAAAACTGTACAACTTACCAATTCCAATCAAAGTGGCATTGATACATGTAGGAAGCTGGCATGGTGTTTGGTGCATACCTATGGTGCTTACACCTTACACCAGGTCCAGGTATCCCCTCTCAGAGAAGTGTAGGCTGTGTCTAGAAGCCAGGCTCTCCAGAAGTAGCTGTGGATCAGCAGCCAAGGCTTATCTAGGAGACATGCAAAGCACATACAATACCACAACAGTCACACAGTACTTTCACACAAGAAAGAAAACACTTGGTTGTACAAGAATAAAGGTACTAGAGAGGCAACCCTCCAGTAAGAGGTAAGTAAATACTATATATATATATATGTATATATATGTATATATATATATATATATATGTATATATATATATATATATATATATATATATATATATGTATATATATATATATATATATATATATATATATATATATATATATATATATATATAAATATATACACACACACACACACACATATACATACACACACACTAATAAACAGTAGGAGGCATAAAAAGGTTGGAAAACAGTGTGAAATAGCCTAGGTAAGTAAATTGTGTAGAGGGGAGCTGGGAGTACTAGGGAACCACAGAGGTAAGTAATGCAGCAGCCCCCAGCAACCAGGAATGCAGGAGTAAAACACTGGATTTCCCCAAAATCACTCCAAAGGATAAAAAGAAGAAAAGGAAGACACCCAGAACAGCCTTCAATAAATCTGCAATGGATTACCAAAGATGGAGACCTGTGGAGAGAGGAGACCAAGTCCATAAGTGTCTGTGGAGTCCACTGGGAACAGGAGATACCACCCACAAAGAGGTATCTTTTGGAGTTGGTCGACAAAGAAGGAAGACAGGTCAGTACTGCAGCACAGAAGCTGAGAAGAGTTTCTGATGCTTGCAAAAGGTGTCCCAAGCTGGAAGCTGGATTGCAGATGTGTTGGCGAAGGGTTTCCACCACAAACCTTGGCAAAGGTTAATTCGCGGTTGGAGGAAAAAAGGTGCTGCCGGGTACCAGCAAGGTCCAGGAGGAGTCTACCTAGGTGGGGGAGACACAGGGGACCCTCCACGTCACAGTAGGCCCACAGGAGCAGAGGCAGCACCCACCGGTGTCCCACAAGACAGGGACACAGAAGTCGCTGAAGCAGCCCAAGCAGCACCACAGAAGTTGCTCCCACATCGCTGGAGGGCCACGCAGAGGCCCAGCAGTTGCAGGAGGGAGTGATGGGAGCTGGAGATACATGTTGCCTGAATTTCCCCTTGGAGGTGAAGCAAACAAGCCTTGGCAGCATAGGATGCGGTGCAGGCGGTGTTGTCTTGCGTGGAGTGGAAAGTACTTACCACCACCAAATTGAGACAGCTGGTAGAGAGGACCAAGGGGAACTCTCCGGAACACCACCCATGATGCAGGAACCATGCCACTCAGGATGAGGGGAGAGCCACGCAGCCGGTCGTCGTTGAAGCCAGGTACCTCCGGATGCAGGGGAGTGATGCCTTCACCCCAATGGAGATTCCTTCTTCTTCTTGTGCAGGCTGAAGAGTTGCAGTCTTCTGAGGAGGCACGGCCAGGGAAATGTTGCAAAGCTGGCAGAAATTCTGGATACATGCCCTTCAAAGCATTTCCAGAGGCTCTGGGAGGATACCACTCCCATGCCTGTAACACCTATTTCCAGAGGGAGAGGTTGTAACCCCCCTCTCGTACAGGAAATGCATTGTTCTGCCTTCCTGGGATTGAGCTGCTCGAGCCCCAGGAGGGCAGAAGCCTGTCTGTGAGGTGGCAGCAGCTGCGGCTGCCCGGAAAACCTCAGAAGGCTGGTATGGCAGTACGGGGGGTCCACTGTGGAGCCCCCAGAGTGCATGGGATAGTGCAACCAATACTGGAATCAGTAATGGGGTAGAATTCCTAGCTGTTAGACACCTTACATGGCCATATTCGGAGTTACCATTGTGAAGCTGTGCGTAGGTATTAACCTATGTGCAGTGGACACTTAAAAGGGTGTCCCTGCCCGCATGAAGTCCGAGGAAATAGGCCTGGACAACATTGGGGCACCTCTGCTAGTGCAGGGGTGCCATCACACACAGGTGCTTTGCACCCAGCCTTCAGGGTCTGAAGGCCTGACATGGAGGTGACTTATAAGTTACCTGGTGCAGTGAAAATGGCTGTGAAAAAGTGCATGAACTGTTTCACACCGGCTGCAATGGCAGTCCTGTAGAAGCCTTTGCGTAGGGCTCCCTATGGGTGGCAAAAGAAATGCTGCAGCCCATATGGATCCCTTGGAACCCCAATGCCCTGGGTACCTCGTTACCATATACTAGGGACTTATAATGGGGGTCCAGTATGCCAATGTGGAGTGAAATACTGGATTACCAGTATGTAAGGACAAATTTGAAACCAGAGAGAGCATAAGCACTGGGAGCTGGTTAGCAGGATCCCAGTGACACAGTAAAGCAGACTGACGAAAACAGTGAAACATACTGACAAGTAGGCCACAAACCATAAGCACTGGGGTCCTGACTAGCAGGATCCTAGAGACAGTCAAAACATACTGACAAACAGGCAAAAAATGGGGGTACCCATGCTAGAAAGAGGTTACTTTCTCACAACTTTGATTTTGTGGCTTTTTAATACTGCAATTTTAAGTTGTTAGTACTACAAACTTGCCCAGTCTTAAAAGCTTGAATTCGAAACTTTTCATTTTACCATCATCAAGGTTTACATAATTTCATATCTGCTAAGTTTTGCACATGGCCAGTAGCCCAGCCTTAGACAGGAGTGACTTTTATAAGGTTCTATTTGAAACACATTTTACGATTGTAACGATTACAGTCTATGCTAATTATTTGAGTATTTATAATGCTCTCACTTTTATATGACTAGTACAGTGCACTTTGGTTTTTTGCCTTGTTATCACTACAGTTTTAAAGTTATTAGTATTATAAACTTGGGGAGCTTCCTAATGACTATGGGGGTTATTACAACTTTGGAGGAGGTGTTAATCCGTCCCAAAAGTGACGGTAAAGTGACAGATATACCACCAGCCGTATTACGAGTCCATTATATCCTATGGAACTCGTAATACGGCTGGTGGTATATCCGTCACATTTGGGACGGATTAACACCTCCTCCAAAGTTGTAATAACCCCCTATGTATTTTATTGTATAAGAAGTATTTTGCATTGAGATTTTTAACTTTTATCTTTTTAAATTGTGATTCTTATCTGACTATGAGATTTTAAGTTTCGATATTTCAATAAAAACAGCAAACATTGTTGTAGTCCTTTATCATATGAGATTTGAGAAGGCAGACCAAACACGTAACAGGGTCTTCCTTCTTGTAAAAGTTTCAACCACAGGAGGGACATATGTCAGGGAGAATAGGCATAGCGAATGGAATCACAAATAAAGGGGGAGATACCTCCCAAGAATTCAAGAAAAAGAACTCCTCTATTGACAAAAAAGCTTAACCTGGCTTAGAAAAAGTCAAGAGACAGCTAAATGTCCGGAAAAATTGAACTTTCAGTCAGAAATGAAGCACTGAGATTTTTGCTCGGGCAGAAGATAAAACACAAACTGACTGATCACCTTCCTGGAACTGATTACGGAAAATTTAGCTTTCAGAGATGTAAAAGTGTCAGGGTCTGTTTTCCACTCTGTATAGTCTAAGTATAGGAGCACTCCTACTCCACTCCTTTAAAACCAAAGTGCTAGGGTCGTGATTCGACTGGATAGATTATGGGGGTCATTACAACATTGGCGGTAAAAGGCGCTTACCGCCGTGCAGAAGACCGCCAATACACCGCCGCGGCCGCGGTAGACCGCCACAGCTATTATGACACACATCTTGGAATCCGCCGAAATTCAGACACCCACACAAGACCGCCACACCAAAGGTTAGTGATAAACTGGCGAAAACAAATCCTCCACGTCAACAGAAACACGCCCATGCCATTACGACCCACGAATCCACGCGGCGGTCTTTTAACCGCGGTATTCCATTGGCGGTACACACCGCTGCGCTCAAAATACACACACATCTACAAAACACCGCCACATTGGACAATTCCAAATACACACACCTGAGACACATACAAACACCACTCCCACACACCAACCACAATATAAAACACACACCCACATCACCCACAAACCCCTACAACCAGAAATTCTGAGAGAAGGCGAGAGAGAGAGCACAGCCATTGACAACCCCATCACACAGAGGCACACTACATCATCACCCACACAACATCCAAGCACAAAACACCACATACCACTACACTCACCACACTCATCACCACATACACCACCCCACACATCACCCACACCACCCCATGTCACGCCAAAGACACCCCCGCTTCTCCGAGGAGGAGCTCAGGGTCATGGTGGAGGAAATCCTCCGGGTAGAGCCACAGCTATTTGGCTCAGAGGTACAGCACACATCAGTAGCCAGGACGATGGAGTTATTGGCGCAGAATAGTGGACAGGGTGAACGCCGTGGGACAGCACCCAAGAAATAGGGAGGACATCAGGAAGAGGTGGAAAGACCTACGGGGGAAGGTGCGTTCCACGGTCTCCAGGCACCACATCGCGCTGCAGCGGACTGGCGGCGGACCCCCACCTCCTCCCCCACAACTAACAACATGGGAGGAGCAAGTCTTGACCATCTTGCATCCTGAGGGCCTCGGAGGAGTTGTTGGAGGAACGGACACTGGTAAGTCAAATCTGAACTATCACATCCCCCACCCTACCTGCATGCTATCACACACCCCCACCCTCACACCCTCCCCTAGCACTCCAAATCCTCACTAATGTACCCATGACAACAACCACCCATCCCAACCCCAAGCCCTGCATGACACAACTAAGCATGGACACCCATCACTAAAGCATGCCCACTGCACATACCCAGAACCCCCCCCCAACCATCAGCACACAAGCCCCCACACAGGAATGCCTGCACTGGGGTTCACACACACCCAACCATTGCACACCATGAAACACACACATGCAATAATCATGTTCTTATACCCTTGCAGGAACTCGAAGGAACTTCACCACACCAGAGGGTCCAGACAACACCACTCCACCCCCAGAAGAGGCCCACAGTGACGAGAGCAGCTCTGCCCTACTGGATCTTGATGACCAGCCCGGACCATCGTGGGCCTCAGGACAGCCGGTTCCCCTTGCCCAACCACAGCCCAACACCGAACTTCCACCCTCTGGTAACACCAGCACAGCATCCACCACTACAGGGCACCCAGGGTAACCCACCACCCCAACAACAACAGGGACCTGGGGTCAGTGGTAGTGGGCACACAGTCCAGGGGACGGAGGCACAGGAACATAGGGGAACTGGGAGGGCTGCTGTGCGACAGAGGGAGGACAGGCCAAGGGAACCTACTCTCCACGAGGCCCTCTCCTCCATCATGGGAGCCTACCACCACTCCCAGGAGACGATGGCAACGGTCCTGGACAAGTTGCAGGAGACCTGCGTCTGCAGGAGGAGCAGTATTTGGGGTTCAGGGAGGAGCTCAGGACCATCGGCTCCGCCCTGGGCACCATCGTAGGGGTGCTGACGGACATTCAAAAGACCTTGAGTGACACCGTGGCACTCCAAGGGGCCCCTGACACTAGCCAGGACGACGAACTGCCCACCACCTCCGCCAGCGCTAGTGGACAGGACGTCCCGCCACAGGACCACCACACAGCACCCCACCCCCTGCAGACGGCGAACCACCCCGCAAGCGGTCCCTGAGATCCAGGAACAGGACAGAGCACGATGGCAAAACCCCCGCCAGGAAATAAGACAACCCTGATTGTCCCCCCACTGTCCCACTTTGTCACCCTGTCCAAATTGGAACTGCCCCAGCTCCACTTCCAATGCCCAGATGGGCAGTGTACCTGTGAGACTAATAGACTGGACTCTGCCATGGACATTCCTCCACCATCACCCATCCCCATTTTACAACCCCCCATCATTTTTTAGCAGTTAAATAAACACCCTTGAAACACACAAAAAACTGGAGTCAGTCTATGATTTGGAACTTTGTATTATCAATTACAATGTCATAATGGGTTACCCATTGGAAGGCTAACATACCAATGTCACACATCACAAGCCCTTCAAGGATGCAAGCAGTTGACACATAGGTTACCACACTTGTGAAACTGAAATAGAAGGGGACAACTCAATTAACAAATAGTGAGTGAAATGTAGGTACAGGATAGAGGTAGACGTGTGAAAGTTAATGTAATGTTAATCCAGAAAATGTTCTCACTGGAAATATTGCTGTATGACTGACTCCCTGTTGTCGTTTTCTTCTTCCTCAGCTTCATCCTCATCACTGTGCACAGGCTCCACAGGCTCCACAGCTGCTACAACACCGTCATCTGGATCATCCTCCTGCAGAAAAGGCACCTGGCGTTGCAATGCCAAATTATGGAGCATGGAGCAGGCGATGATGATGTTGCACACCTTCTTCGGTGAGTAGAATAGGGATCCACCTCTCATATGGAGGCACCTGAACCTGGCCTTAAGAAGGCCGAAGGTCCGCTCGATAACCCTCCTAGTCCACCCATGGGCCTCATTGTACCATTCCTCTGCCCTGGTACTGGGATTCCTCACTGTGGTCAATAGCCAGGAAAGGTTGGGGTAACCAGAGTCCCCCAATAGCCATACATGGTGCCTCTGGAGTTGACCCATCATATCAGGGATGCTGCTATTGCACAGGATGTAGGCGTCATGCACAGAGCCAGGGAACATAGCATTTACCTGCGAGATGTACTGGTCTGCCAAACAGACCATCTGGACATTCATCGAATGATAACTCTTCCTGTTCCTGTACACCTGTTCACTCCTGCGGGGGGGACCAGAGCTACATGGGTCCCATCAATGGCACCTATGACGTTGGGGATATGTCCAAGGGCATAGAAGTCACCTTTCACTGTAGGCAAATCCTCCACCTGAGGGAATATGATGTATCTCCTTACGTGTTTCAGCAGGGCAGACAACACTCTGGACAAGAAGTTGGAAAACATAGGCTGGGACATCCCTGATGCCATGGCCACTGTTGTCTGAAATGACCCACTTGCAAGGAAATGGAGCACTGACAGCACCTGCACGTCAGGGGGGATTCCAGTCGGATGGCGGATCGGTGACATCAGGTCTGGCTCCAACTGGGTACATAGTTCCTGGATAGTGGCACGGTCAAACCTGTAGGTGACGATAACATGTCTTTCTTCCATTGTCAACAGGTCCACCAGCGGTCGGTACACCGGAGGATTCCGCCATCTTCTCATATGTCCCAGCTGACGGTGCCTACGAAGGACAAGATCGAAGAACCAGTCACTATTCCTCCAGGTATGTACCTACAGTTACACACAAGACTACACCAGACACAAAACCCTTCCTGTATGTGTGTTGAGTGTAGGCCTAGCTATGTGTGACGCAGTAGTAAATGAAGCCATGTGGGCCCCTGAAATGGCGGCTGCCTGACCTCTAAACTGGGACAATGGGATTGTGGTGAAACGGCGCTGACGTTACACACCGTCGCGGTAGGCAGTCGTAGACCGCGGCGCAATGCTGCATTGGTTAACATTGGACCCTATGGGTCCCAGGAGCCAATGAACAGGTGCGCTGGCGGTGATGATGCGCACCGGCGCGGACGTCACCACCATTTTATATCTGTTCAATCACTAGATACCTGACCTTCGACAGGAGAGGACCTACACTGCTAGTGCTGCTGTGACCTCGGTCTGGAAGCGAAGATGGCTGCTGCGTCTGGGGAAAGGGCCCCTGCCTTCACTTCACAGGAGTTGGAGAAACTTGTGGATGGGGTCCTCCCCCAGTACACGCTACTCTACGGTCCTCCAGACCAACAGGTTAGTAAACAGGGAGCATGTTGTATGGGCTAGGCCTGGGTGGAGAGAGCTGGGTGGAAGAGGGAAGGGGGCAGAGTTCATAGAACATTAATGCATGGGAATGAATGGGCCACATGGCCAGAGTAGGGAGGGGGCCACTCACATTGACGGTGCAGTTGGTAATGACTGTTCCTCTTCCCTTGTGCATGTCATGTAGGTCAGCGCCCACCAGAAGAGGGACATCTGACGTGCCATCGCCAAGGAGGTCCAGGCCCTGGACGGGGCACCCACTGCCGGAAGAGATGGGAGGACATTCGCCGCTGCAGCAAGAAGATGGCGGAGGCTCAGCTGGGGATGGCCTCCCAACGTGGGAGGGGTGCCCATCAGACCATGACCCCCCTAATGTTCCGGATCCTGGCGGTGGCGTACCCGGAGTTGGATGGGCGCTTGAGGACATCACAGCAGACACAAGGGGGTGAGTACAACCTCATTCTGCGGACTTTGCGTGCAGTGGGGGGGTCTGGGTGGGGGAGGTGGGCTGTGGGTGTCCCTAGGCCAGGGCGAGTTAGGTAGGCAAGGCCCCTCCGTAATGTAGGCCATGTGGCACTCTACCCCACCTCAGCAGAGTGCAAAGTTGAGGTATAGTTGCCCCTGTGGCATCCATGTGCGCAGATGTCCACCATTGCCATGTAGGCCATATCCCAGAAATTGCATGTGCAGAGGGCAGGAGCACGGCGTAATGCAGGGGGCTGCTGCATCTGTCTTGTCCGCCAACGGTAGCGGAATGCCATGCACTAAAACTCTCTATCTTCTGTCTCCCCCCTTTTCCTGCTCTCCCTGTCCTTTTGTACATCAGCATCATCAGGCGGAGGTACAGTGGCACCGGAGCACGAGGGACCTGTGTCCCACATGGCCATGGAGGGCCACACCACAGACTCTGAATGTACCAATGGGACGGAGGGCGAGGGGAGCTTCACGTCAGCACCGGATCACCAACCAGCGACACGGACTCGTCCGCCGATGGGAGCTCCCCTGTGGTGGTGGCACCATCTGTGCCCCCCACCTCTACAGGTACAGCCGCCCCTCCCCTACCAGCACCGGCCTCCCAGCAGCCCCTCAGCGTTCGCCCCGTGCCTGCTCACCCAGGAGGGTGGGCATCACCTTCGCCCCAGGCACCTCAGGCCCTGCCCCAGTCACCCCTGCTGCCCTCAGTGAGGAGGCCATTGACCTCCTCAGGTCACTCACTGTTGGGCAGTCTACCATTGTGAATGCCATCCAGGGTGTAGAACGAGAGTTGCAACACAGTAATGCATTCCTGGTGGGCATTCATTCTGGTCAGGCTGCCCTTCAGAGAACCCTGCAATCTCTGGCCTCAGCACTGATGGCAGCAATTGTCCCTGTGTCCGGCCTCCCCCCTCCAACTTCCTCCACCCAGACCCAATCCCCTGTACCCCAGCCCATCCCAAGCACACCTACAGACCAGCATGCACACAAGTCAACACACACAAGTAGCTCAAGCAAACATAGGCACCACACACACCACAGGCACTCACGCAAGCCTCACCCACATACGGACACAGCAACATCCACTGTCTCCACTGTGTCCCCCTCCTCCTCTTCTCCCTCCTCCCTCCCAGTCTCGTCTACACACACACCTGCATGCACCACATCTACAGGCACTAGGACTCGCACCAGGACACCCAGCACCACAAGCCGCTCACCTGCACTCACCACCTCCACTGCCATTTACACGTCCCCTGTGTCCTCTCCCAGTGTGTCTGTGACGCCCCCTCCCAAAGTACACAAACGCCGGCAATCACTCACCCAACATCCATTCACCTCACGACAGCCTCCAGTACCTGCATCTGCACCCAAAACAGCTAAAGTGACACCTCTGACAACCACCTCCTCTTCCTCCACTCCCAGACCCCCTCCAGCTACCCATCCCAGTGTTCGTCAGAAATTGTCCCTCTGTAAAATTGACATTTTTGCCCCCACCTCCCCCCTCCAATTCATCAGTCCCGTTGTAGCGCCTCAGCCAAAAAGCCTCCAATACCAGTGGTGCCTGTTCAAGGATTGTGGAGTGCACCAGCCACTAGGGCAGGCAGTAGGACCCGGAGCCAAGGCACTGGCAGCCCACCCCCTGTAAAGGCTCTACAATTGGAGAGTGGACAACGGGACCGTGTTAAGACTCCTGGTGGGACAACAACTGACATGGGTTCGAAGGGGATTGGTGAGTCAGCTGTGACTCCACCAAAGGTGGGGAAGGTCCAGAGGAAGTCTGCCCAGCCTGTTGTGAGTGTCACGGCGGAGAAGTGCGCCATCATTTCCGGCGGTCCAGACACAACCGCCAGCACTGTCGTCACTGGTCCAGAGACGACCGCCACCGCCGGAGTCACAGGCCAGGAGGGCCCAAGTATCGTTACTGGTCAGGAGACCACCGCCGGAGTCACAGCCTGTGAGAAGGTAGCCTCTTTCTAGCCTTGTTACCCCCACTTTTGGCCTGTTTGTGAGTGTATGTCAGGGTGTTTGTCACTGTTTTCACTGTCTCACTGGGATCTTGATAGCCAGGCCTCAGTGCTCATAGTGAAAACACCATGTTTTCAGTATGGTTGTTATGTGTCACTGGGATCCTGCTGGTCAGGACCCCAGTGCTCATAGGTTTGTAGCCTATATGTATGTGTCACTGGGACCCTGTCACACAGGGCCCCAGTGCTCATAGGTGTGCATGTATATGTTCCCTGTGTGGTGCCTAACTGTCTCACTGAGGCTCTGCTAACCAGAACCTCAGTGGTTATGCTCTCTCATTACTTTCAAATTGTCACTGACAGGCTAGTGACCATTTTTACCAATTTACATTGGCTTACTGGAACACCCTTATAATTCCCTAGTATATGGTACTGAGGTACCCAGGGTATTGGGGTTCCAGGAGATCCCTATGGGCTGCAGCATTTCTTTTGCCACCCATAGGGAGCTCTGACAATTCTTACACAGGCCTGCCACAGCAGCCTGAGTGAAATAACGTCCACGTTATTTCACAGCCATTTTACACTGCACTTAAGTAACTTATAAGTCACCTATATGTCTAACCTTTACCTGGTAAAGGTTAGGTGCAAAGTTACTTAGTGTGAGGGCACCCTGGCACTAGCCAAGGTGCCCCCACATTGTTCAGAGCCAATTCACTGAACTTTGTGAGTGCGGGGACACCATTACACGCGTGCACTACATATAGGTCACTACCTATATGTAGCTTCACCATGGTAACTCCGAATATGGCCATGTAACATGTCTATGATCATGGAATTGCCCCCTCTATGCCATCCTGGCATTGTTGGTACAATTCCATGATCCCAGTGGTCTGTAGCACAGACCCTGGTACTGCCAGACTGCCCTTCCTGGGGTTTCACTGCAGCTGCTGCTGCTGCCAACCCCTCAGACAGGCAGCTGCCCTCCTGGGGTCCAGCCAGGCCTGGCCCAGGATGGCAGAACAAAGAACTTCCTCTGAGAGAGGGTGTGACACCCTCTCCCTTTGGAAAATGGTGTGAAGGCAGGGGAGGAGTAGCCTCCCCCAGCCTCTGGAAATGCTTTGTTGGGCACAGATGTGCCCAATTCTGCATAAGCCAGTCTACACCGGTTCAGGGACCCCTTAGCCCCTGCTCTGGCGCGAAACTGGACAAAGGAAAGGGGAGTGACCACTCCCCTGACCTGCACCTCCCCTGGGAGGTGTCCAGAGCTCCTCCAGTGTGCTCCAGACCTCTGCCATCTTGGAAACAGAGGTGCTGCTGGCACACTGGACTGCTCTGAGTGGCCAGTGCCACCAGGTGACGTCAGAGACTCCTGCTGATAGGCTCCTTCAGGTGTTAGTAGCCTTTCCTCTCTCCTAGGTAGCCAAACCCTCTTTTCTGGCTATTTAGGGTCTCTGTCTCTGGGGAAACTTTAGATAACGAATGCATGAGCTCAGCCGAGTTCCTCTGCATCTCCCTCTTCACCTTCTGATAAGGAATCGACCGCTGACCGCGCTGGAAGCCTGCAAACCTGCAACATAGTAGAAAAGACGACTACTGCAACTCTGTAACGCTGATCCTGCCGCCTTCTCGACTGTTTTCCTGCTTGTGCATGCTGTGGGGGTAGTCTGCCTCCTCTCTGCACCAGAAGCTCCGAAGAAATCTCCCGTGGGTCGACGGAATCTTCCCCCTGCAACCGCAGGCACCAAAAAGCTGCATTACCGGTCCCTTGGGTCTCCTCTCAGCACGACGAGCGAGGTCCCTCGAATCCAGCGACACCGTCCAAGTGACCCCCACAGTCCAGTGACTCTTCAGCCCAAGTTTGGTGGAGGTAAGTCCTTGCCTCACCTCGCTGGGCTGCATTGCTGGGAACCGCGACTTTGCAAGCTTCTCCGGCCCCTGTGCACTTCCGGTGGAAATCCTTCGTGCACAGCCAAGCCTGGGTCCACGGCACTCTAACCTGCATTGCACGACTTTCTAAGTTGGTCTCCGGCGACGTGGGACTCCTTTGTGCAACTTCGGCGAGCACCGTTTCACGCATCCTCGTAGTGCCTGTTTCTGGCACTTCTCCGGGTGCTACCTGCTTCAGTGAGGGCTCTTTGTCTTGCTCGACGTCCCTTCTCTCTGCAGGTCCAATTTGCGACCTCCTGGTCCCTCCTGGGCCCCAGCAGCGTCCAAAAACGCCAAACGCACGATTTGCGTGTAGCAAGGCTTGTTGGCGTCCATCCGGCGGGAAAACACTTCTGCACGACTCTCCAAGGCGTGGGGGATCCATCTTCCAAAGGGGAAGTCTCTAGCCCTTGTCGTTCCTGCAGTATTCACAGTTCTTCAGCCTAGTAAGAGCTTCTTTGCACCAACCGCTGGCATTTCTTGGGCATCTGCCCATCTCCGAGCTGCTTGTGACTTTTGGACTTGGTCCCCTTGTTCCACAGGTACCCTCAGTCAGGAATCCATCGTTGTTGCATTGCTGATTTGTGTTTTCCTTGCATTTTCCCTCTAACACGACTATTTTGTCCTTAGGGGAACTTTGGTGCACTTTGCACTCACTTTTCAGGGTCTTGGGGAGGGTTATTTTGCTAACTCTCACTATTTTCTAATAGTCCCAGCGACCCTCTACAAGGTCACATAGGTTTGGGGTCCATTCGTGGTTCGCATTCCACTTCTGGAGTATATGGTTTGTGTTGCCCCTATCCCTATGTTTCCCCATTGCATCCTATTGTAACTATACATTGTTTGCACTGTTTTCTAAGACTATACTGCATATTTTTGCTATTGTGTATATATATCTTGTGTATATTTCCTATCCTCTCACTGAGGGTACACTCTGAGATACTTTGGCATATTGTCATAAAAATAAAGTACCTTTATTTTTAGTATAACTGTGTATTGTGTTTTCTTGTGATATTGTGCATATGACACTAAGTGGTACTGTAGTAGCTTCACACGTCTCCTAGTTCAGCCTAAGCTGCTCTGCTAAGCTACCATTATCTATCAGCCTAAGCTGCTAGACACCCTATACACTAATAAGGGATAACTGGGCCTGGTGCAAGGTGCAAGTACCCCTTGGTACTCACTACAAGCCAGTCCAGCCTCCTACATTGGTTGTGCAGCGGTGGGATAAGTGCTTTGAGACTACTTACCACTCTTGTCATTGTACTTTTCATAAGAGAAAAATATACAAAACAAGGTCAGTGTATATACACATAGCCAAAAAGTTTTGCATTTCCTCTTTTCACTCTTTTCTAAGTGCTGAAAAGTACTTCTAAACTTTCAAAAAGTTCTTAAAAGTTTAAAAAGTTTTTTCTGTCTTTCCAAAAAGTTCTGAAAACTTTTTTCTCTTTATCTATCACTTTAACTCTCTCTAAAAATGTCTGGCACAGGCCAAAAAGTTGAACTGTCCAAACTTGCATATGATCACCTTAGCTGGAAAGGAGCAAGGAGTCTCTGCATAGAGAGAGGTTTGAGTGTAGGGAAGAATCCTTCCTTAGAACTGTTAATTAATATGCTTAGAGTACAGGATAAGGCCATAAGTGCCCAATCTGTAGAAAAAGTAGCTAATGGTTCTCAATCTGATCCAGGGACTCCCCCAGGAAAAGGTTCAGGAAAGAAACTTCTCAGCCTGCCCATTACTAGACAGTCTAGCATAGTTGGTACAGAGGTTGAATCACACCATACTAATGGTGTGCTCTCACATTATACTGGTAGCCAAGCTGTTAGGGTGCCCTCTGTAAGGGACAGGTCTCCTTCTGTTCATTCCCATCATACCTCTGTATCTAGAAATGTCCCTCCCACCCACCCTGATGACAGATTGTTAGAAAGGGAGCTCAATAGATTGAGAGTGGAACAAACCAGACTGAAGCTCAAGAAGCAACAGCTGGATTTGGATAGACAGTCTTTAGAAATAGAGAGGGAAAGACAGAAGTTGGGTTTAGATACCCATGGTGGCAGCAGCAGTATTCCCCATAGTCATCCTGCAAAAGAGCATGATTCCAGGAATCTGCACAAGATAGTTCCCCCTTATAAGGAGGGGGATGACATTAACAAGTGGTTTGCTGCACTTGAGAGGGCCTGTGCTGTACAGGATGTCCCTCAAAAGCAGTGGGCTGCTATCCTATGGCTATCATTTAGTGGAAAAGGTAGGGATAGGCTCCTTACAGTGAAAGAAAATGATGCCAATAATTTTACAGTTCTTAAGAATGCACTCCTGGATGGTTATGGCTTAACCACTGAACAGTACAGGATAAAGTTCAGAGAGACCAAAAAGGAGTCTTCACAAGACTGGGTTGATTTCATTGACCATTCAGTGAAGGCCTTGGAGGGGTGGTTACATGGCAGTAAAGTTACTGATTATGAAAGCCTGTATAACACAATCCTGAGAGAGCATATACTTAATAATTGTGTGTCTGATTTGTTGCACCAGTACCTGGTAGACTCTGATCTGACCTCTCCCCAAGAATTGGGAAAGAAGGCAGACAAATGGGTCAGAACAAGGGTGAACAGAAAAGTTCATACAGGGGGTGACAAAGATGGCAATAAGAAGAAAGATGGTGAAAAATCTCAAGATAAGCATGGGGATAAGGGTAAAACCAAAGATCCCACTTCAAATCTTAAACACTCTTCAGAGGGTGGGGATAAAACAAATTCTTCCTCTTCTTCCCAACCTGCACACATTAAAAAGCCTTGGTGCTTTGTGTGTAAAAACAGAGGCCATAGGCCAGGGGATAAGTCCTGTCCAGGTAAACCCCCTGAGCCTACCACCACTAATACATCAAGCTCTAGTGCCCCTAGCAGTAGTGGTACTAGTGGTGGGACTGCTGGCAACAGTCAAGTTAAGGGTGTAGTTGGGTTCACTTATGGGTCCATAGTAGAAACTGGGGTAGTCAGTCCCAAGACAGTTTCTGTCACACCTAGTGGCATTGGCCTTGCCACACTGGCTGCTTGTCCCCTTACAATGGATAAGTACAGGCAGACAGTTTCAATAAATGGTGTAGAGGCCTTGGCCTACAGGGACACAGGTGCCAGTCTCACTTTGGTGACTGAAAACCTAGTGCCTCCTGAACAACACATCATTGGACAACAGTATAAGATTATTGATGTCCATAACTCCACTAAGTTTCTTCCCTTAGCTATAATTCAGTTTAGTTGGGGTGGAGTTACTGGCCCTAAGCAGGTGGTGGTATCACCTAGCTTACCTGTAGACTGTCTCTTAGGTAATGACCTAGAGGCCTCAGGTTGGGCTGATGTAGAGTTTTATGCCCATGCAGCCATGCTGGGCATCCCTGAGGAATTGTTCCCTCTCATTTCAAGTGAAATGAAAAAGCAAAGGAGAGAAGGCCTGAAAACTCAGGATCCCTCTCCATCAACAGGTAAAAAGGGTATCACAGTATCCCCTAACCACCCTACCATTCAGGATACTATTCCTGTGGTGGGAGAATCCTCTCCTGGGGTGGCACCTGTTCCAAGGGAATCATCAGCTGGCAAAGCTGGACTCCCTGAGGTGGAAGTACCTCTCTGTGGGATAACTAACATTGGTGAGAAAAAGAGCACCATTTTAGTTAACATGGAGCATCCCTCCAACCCTCCCAGAGAAACTTTAGTGCAGAAACTCTGCACTGCCTCACAACACTTAGGACAGCATCCCTGCCCTAGTGTGGAGCTGATAGGACAGCATCCCTGCCCTGCTCCAACCCAAGAGAAACAGCATCCCTGTTCTCTCTTCCACCCATATGGACAAAGTTTTTGCCCAGCTATGGCTTTTCTGAGACAGCATCCCTGTCTGGCATTTCCATCACTACAAATAGGTTCAGTGGACAATTCCCACTGCTCTAAACTAAAACTTACTGATAGAAACTCTGAAAATACATCTTCACATTGTTGCTTAGCTAAAAAACTTCAAACAGGGTGGTTTACATCCCCACAGGGAAGTAACCATATAGTGGATGATAAAGGGAGTAACCAGTCTATTGCAGAGCTACTCTCTACTTATCACCACTTAGACAATAAAGTCTCAACTGGCCAAGGTTAGCCTTATTGTCCTTCGTTTGGGGGGGGGTTGTGTGAGAAGGTAGCCTCTTTCTAGCCTTGTTACCCCCACTTTTGGCCTGTTTGTGAGTGTATGTCAGGGTGTTTGTCACTGTTTTCACTGTCTCACTGGGATCTTGATAGCCAGGCCTCAGTGCTCATAGTGAAAACACCATGTTTTCAGTATGGTTGTTATGTGTCACTGGGATCCTGCTGGTCAGGACCCCAGTGCTCAAAGGTTTGTAGCCTATATGTATGTGTCACTGGGACCCTGTCACACAGGGCCCCAGTGCTCATAGGTGTGCATGTATATGTTCCCTGTGTGGTGCCTAACTGTCTCACTGAGGCTCTGCTAACCAGAACCTCAGTGGTTATGCTCTCTCATTACTTTCAAATTGTCACTGACAGGCTAGTGACCATTTTTACCAATTTACATTGGCTTACTGGAACACCCTTATAATTCCCTAGTATATGGTACTGAGGTACCCAGGGTATTGGGGTTCCAGGAGATCCCTATGGGCTGCAGCATTTCTTTTGCCACCCATAGGGAGCTCTGACAATTCTTACACAGGCCTGCCACAGCAGCCTGAGTGAAATAACGTCCACGTTATTTCACAGCCATTTTACACTGCACTTAAGTAACTTATAAGTCACCTATATGTCTAACCTTTACCTGGTAAAGGTTAGGTGCAAAGTTACTTAGTGTGAGGGCACCCTGGCACTAGCCAAGGTGCCCCCACATTGTTCAGAGCCAATTCACTGAACTTTGTGAGTGCGGGGACACCATTACACGCGTGCACTACATATAGGTCACTACCTATATGTAGCTTCACCATGGTAACTCCGAATATGGCCATGTAACATGTCTATGATCATGGAATTGCCCCCTCTATGCCATCCTGGCATTGTTGGTACAATTCCATGATCCCAGTGGTCTGTAGCACAGACCCTGGTACTGCCAGACTGCCCTTCCTGGGGTTTCACTGCAGCTGCTGCTGCTGCCAACCCCTCAGACAGGCAGCTGCCCTCCTGGGGTCCAGCCAGGCCTGGCCCAGGATGGCAGAACAAAGAACTTCCTCTGAGAGAGGGTGTGACACCCTCTCCCTTTGGAAAATGGTGTGAAGGCAGGGGAGGAGTAGCCTCCCCCAGCCTCTGGAAATGCTTTGTTGGGCACAGATGTGCCCAATTCTGCATAAGCCAGTCTACACCGGTTCAGGGACCCCTTAGCCCCTGCTCTGGCGCGAAACTGGACAAAGGAAAGGGGAGTGACCACTCCCCTGACCTGCACCTCCCCTGGGAGGTGTCCAGAGCTCCTCCAGTGTGCTCCAGACCTCTGCCATCTTGGAAACAGAGGTGCTGCTGGCACACTGGACTGCTCTGAGTGGCCAGTGCCACCAGGTGACGTCAGAGACTCCTGCTGATAGGCTCCTTCAGGTGTTAGTAGCCTTTCCTCTCTCCTAGGTAGCCAAACCCTCTTTTCTGGCTATTTAGGGTCTCTGTCTCTGGGGAAACTTTAGATAACGAATGCATGAGCTCAGCCGAGTTCCTCTGCATCTCCCTCTTCACCTTCTGATAAGGAATCGACCGCTGACCGCGCTGGAAGCCTGCAAACCTGCAACATAGTAGAAAAGACGACTACTGCAACTCTGTAACGCTGATCCTGCCGCCTTCTCGACTGTTTTCCTGCTTGTGCATGCTGTGGGGGTAGTCTGCCTCCTCTCTGCACCAGAAGCTCCGAAGAAATCTCCCGTGGGTCGACGGAATCTTCCCCCTGCAACCGCAGGCACCAAAAAGCTGCATTACCGGTCCCTTGGGTCTCCTCTCAGCACGACGAGCGAGGTCCCTCGAATCCAGCGACACCGTCCAAGTGACCCCCACAGTCCAGTGACTCTTCAGCCCAAGTTTGGTGGAGGTAAGTCCTTGCCTCACCTCGCTGGGCTGCATTGCTGGGAACCGCGACTTTGCAAGCTTCTCCGGCCCCTGTGCACTTCCGGTGGAAATCCTTCGTGCACAGCCAAGCCTGGGTCCACGGCACTCTAACCTGCATTGCACGACTTTCTAAGTTGGTCTCCGGCGACGTGGGACTCCTTTGTGCAACTTCGGCGAGCACCGTTTCACGCATCCTCGTAGTGCCTGTTTCTGGCACTTCTCCGGGTGCTACCTGCTTCAGTGAGGGCTCTTTGTCTTGCTCGACGTCCCTTCTCTCTGCAGGTCCAATTTGCGACCTCCTGGTCCCTCCTGGGCCCCAGCAGCGTCCAAAAACGCCAAACGCACGATTTGCGTGTAGCAAGGCTTGTTGGCGTCCATCCGGCGGGAAAACACTTCTGCACGACTCTCCAAGGCGTGGGGGATCCATCTTCCAAAGGGGAAGTCTCTAGCCCTTGTCGTTCCTGCAGTATTCACAGTTCTTCAGCCTAGTAAGAGCTTCTTTGCACCAACCGCTGGCATTTCTTGGGCATCTGCCCATCTCCGAGCTGCTTGTGACTTTTGGACTTGGTCCCCTTGTTCCACAGGTACCCTCAGTCAGGAATCCATCGTTGTTGCATTGCTGATTTGTGTTTTCCTTGCATTTTCCCTCTAACACGACTATTTTGTCCTTAGGGGAACTTTGGTGCACTTTGCACTCACTTTTCAGGGTCTTGGGGAGGGTTATTTTGCTAACTCTCACTATTTTCTAATAGTCCCAGCGACCCTCTACAAGGTCACATAGGTTTGGGGTCCATTCGTGGTTCGCATTCCACTTCTGGAGTATATGGTTTGTGTTGCCCCTATCCCTATGTTTCCCCATTGCATCCTATTGTAACTATTCATTGTTTGCACTGTTTTCTAAGACTATACTGCATATTTTTGCTATTGTGTATATATATCTTGTGTATATTTCCTATCCTCTCACTGAGGGTACACTCTGAGATACTTTGGCATATTGTCATAAAAATAAAGTACCTTTATTTTTAGTATAACTGTGTATTGTGTTTTCTTGTGATATTGTGCATATGACACTAAGTGGTACTGTAGTAGCTTCACACGTCTCCTAGTTCAGCCTAAGCTGCTCTGCTAAGCTACCATTATCTATCAGCCTAAGCTGCTAGACACCCTATACACTAATAAGGGATAACTGGGCCTGGTGCAAGGTGCAAGTACCCCTTGGTACTCACTACAAGCCAGTCCAGCCTCCTACACAGCCCAGGAGGGCCCAAGTATCGTTACTGGTCAGGAGACCACCGCCGGAGTCACAGCCCAGGAGGGCCCAAGTATCGTTACTGGTCAGGAGACCACCGCAGGAGTCACAGCCCAGGAGGGCCCAAGTATCGTTACTGGTCAGGAGACCACCGCCGGAGTCACAGGCCAGGAGGGCCCAAGTATCGTTACTGGTCCAGAAACCACCGCCAGAGTCACAGCCCAGAAGGGCCCAAGTATTGTCACTGGTCCAGAAACCACCGCCGGAGTCACAGGCCAGGAGGGCCCAAGAATCGTTACTGGTCAGGAGACCACTGCCGGAGTCACAGGCCAGGAGGTCCCAAGTATCGTTACTGGTCAGGAGACCACCGCCGGAGTCACTGGGCAATGATGGAACGTCATGCCACACACCAATGCCCATTCTAGAGATCGTCATGCCATACACCAATGCCCATTGTAGAGATCGTCATGCCACACACCAATGTCCGTATCAGAACCGCCATGTCAAAGCACCGCTGAACAGGGCAAAGACCGCCATGTCAAAGCACCGCTGAACAGGGCAAAGACCGCCATGTCAAAGCACCGCTGAACAGGGCAAAGACCGCCATGTCAAAGCACCGCTGAACAGGGCAAAGAACGCCATGGCAAAGCACCGCTGAACAGGGCAAAGACCGCCATGGCAAAGCACCGCTGAACAGGGCAAAGACCGCCATGGCAAAGCACCGCTGAACAGGGCAAAGACCGCCATGGCAAAGCACCGCTGAACAGGGCAAAGACCGCCATGGCAAAGCACCGCTGAACAGGGCATGCACGGTGTAGGAATGAAGAGGCCACCACATCAGGCATCCTTATCCCATGTGCAGCTGGGACAGTGACAGGACATGAACTTTCACGGGGAGACTCATCCAGTCTTGGCACCAGTCCCACCCAGTACCAGTAGAGAACTGCGTCTACTTGAGAGACTGTAGCTTTGCACTCCCCAGGATGGCACAGTGGGCAATCCACCCACTGTTATCGACTTGTGAGACTGTGGCTTTGCACTCCCCAGGATGGCACAGTGGGCAACCCACCCACTGTAGAGACTTGAGAGGCTGTGGCTTTGCACTTCCCAGGATGGCACAGTGGGCAACCCACCCACTGTAGAGACTTGTGAGACTGTGGCTTTGCACTCCCCAGGATGGCACAGTGGGCAACCCACCCACTGTAGAGACTTGAGAGACTGTGGGTTTGCACTCCCCAGGATGGCACAGTGGGCAACCCACTCACTGTAGAGACTTGTGAGACTGTGGCTTTGCACTACCCAGGATGGCGCAGTGGGCAACCCACCCACTGTAGAGACTTGTGAGACTGTGGCTTTGCACTCCCCAGGATGGCGCAGTGGGCAACCCACCCACTGTAGAGACTTGAGAGACTGTGGATTTGCACTCCCCAGGATGGCGCAGTGTGCAACCCACCCACTGTAGAGACTTGAGAGACTGTGGCTTTGCACTCCCCAGGATATGGCAGTGGCAACCCACCCACTGTAGAGACTTGAGAGACTGTGGCTTTGCACTCCCCAGGATATGGCAGTGGGCAACCCACCCACTGTAGAGACTTGAGAGACTGTGGCTTTGTACTCCCCAGGATGGCACAGTGGGCAATCCACCCACTGTTATCGACTTGTGAGACTGTGGCTTTGCACTCCCCAGGATACATCAATGGGCATGGAGCCCCGTCGTGGATCTGGCTTCGCATTCATCTGGCTGAGGTGCCCCCCCTTCCCTTCCCCCTGAGGTGCATGTAGTGTTTCTATCTGATGCCCCGGCAGTGTTCTCTCCAATTTTGGTCAGGTATCTATTGTGGGCCTCGCCCATGCATTTTTGGACTGTTGGTGCACGGACATTGTTGTGTACATATCTGCACTACTTCTCGGATTGTATGTGTAAATAAGAGTGATTTTGAGTTATATATCAGTATATTTTTGTATGACATGTATATTGGCAAATTACAATATTTGACCGAACTTCTCATTGTCTTTTCATTCTTCCGGGGCGATTGTGGGTTGTTACTGTGATTTTTTTAACTGCATTGGTGTGCATGTTGTAATATGCGAGGGTGGGGGTGGGGGTGTTTGGTGGGTGCCCCCCTAACTTTTGCCTCCCCCCTCCCCTGTGTCGTAGGTGCAGTACTCACCGGTGTCTTCTGCGCCTACGTAGCTGTTGGTCGTAGAGGAGCAGAAAGACAAGGGCAGTTAGGATTTGTAATTCGGCCTCCATGGTGTCCTCGTTCCTCGTGGGATGTGTTGAGGTGAGCGTTTTCCCATAGCAAAGACTGTTTCCGCCGTGTTTTTATCCACAGTGAATCCGCCCTGGAAAAGGTGGCGGATTGGCGGGTTGTAATAGTGTGGGCGGTACATTGTCTCCCGCCTGTCTGTTGGCGGTAACCGCCGCGCTGCTTGTCTGTACCGCCGTGGCGGGCGGTGTGTTAAAGTGGCTGTCTTAGTTGGCGGTTTCCGCCAGGGTCATGATTCCCTTTTTTTGTCCGCCGGCCTGTTTGCGGTATTACCGCACCTTTAACACCGTCCGCCAGGGTTGTAATGACCACCTATGTTTTTTAGTAAGACAGAAAATATTGCCAGCTATAGGTTTATTTTGTTGGTAAATACTTTTAACCTAAAAAATATGTTGAAAAGCATATTGCGAGATCCAATATACATCCAGATATATTCTACCATTTATGAACATCAAAGCGAATCCCATACTGAAGAAACAGGTATATGTAAAATCACCAATTGCTTACATCACAGTATGGTCAAAGTAATCCACTGAAGAGTTGAAATGAACATGAAGAACAAGTTACTTACCTTCGGTTACGCTTTTTCTGGTGGATACAGTAGCTATCTGTGGATTCCTCACCTTATGAATTCTCCCAATGCACCAGCAATCAACGGAAATTTTCTTCCCAGCTCTTCACGTCGACGAGGAAGTCACAATTGCACAGCTCTGCACACAACTCCATCTGACATCATTGTGGCAATAAGACGTCCTCGCTGGCGTGCTGACGTCAGTTTCACAATTTTTTACATGCCTTCGAGGCAAACAGGTGAATACCGACCTCACAAAAACAATATATGCCAATCCAAATACAAATATAAACCACAATATTTGATTATAAAGAAACATCAAAAACATATATATACATTTATAATAATAATAAAAGAAGTCTTGGTATGACCAGACAGGCAATGGGGCGGCAGGTGACACTGTGAGGAATCCATAGGTAGCTACTGTATCCACCAGAAAAAGCGTTACTGAAGGTAAGTAACTTGTTCTTCTGATGAATACAACTACCTGTGGATTCCTCACCTTATGAATATAATCCCAAAGCACTCGGAGGTGGGTGCCTGACCGGTCACACCAAGAAATCCTGCAACACAGAACATGCAAAATGGCTGTCCCTCCTAACTTCCGAGTCCAAGCAATAATGCTTCATGAAAGTGTGGAGGGAAGCCCAAGTAGCGGCCTTACAAATTTCAGCAACTGGGATACCCCTAGCCAATGCCGAAGTAGCAGACTTAGCCCTAGTGGAATGGGCCCTAATACCTTCAGGAGGAACCTTCTTTGCCAGTGAATAACACATCTTTATGCAAAGAGTGACCCACCTGGAAAGGGTTCTCTTAAGATGGCTTTGCCCTTCAACTTGCCCACATATCCAACGAAGAGTTGATCATGAATACAAAAGTATTTTGTCCTTTCAATGTAAAAACTCAAAGCCTTTCTTGGATCTAAGCGATTAACTTGTTCCTCCTCCTTTGAAGGATGGGGAGGAGGGTAAAAGGAAGAGAGTGTTATATATTGCCCTATATGAAAGGGAGTGACAACCTTTGGAAGGAAAGCCACCCTGGTTCTCAGCACCATGTTTCATGTCAGCATGAAAGGATGTAAAAGGAGGTTTCACACTAAGAGCCTGGAGCTCACTCACTCGCCTAGCAGACGTGATAGCTGTGAGGAAAACTGTTTTCAAAACTAAAAATCTCAACGGGCAAGAATGCATAGGCTCATGCGGTGAACCCATTAAACAAGTAAGAACCAAATTCAAATCCCACTAAGCATGAGAAACGGAGTGGGAGGAAACTTGTTAGTCAGGCCTCTCAAGAACCTAATAACTATAAGAAACTTAAGTAAGGAAGGCTGATCAGGAAGGCACAGAAAGGCCAACAGCACCGATAAATAACCCTTCACAGTCTCAACTGCACATCCCTTCTGTGCCAAGGAAAGGGCAAAAAGCAAAACATCAGACAAATGGGCCTTCAAGGGATCAATTTGCTTCTCTCCACACCAAGCAACAAATTTTGCCCATCTGTTAGCATAGACAGTCTTGGTGGATTGTTGCCTGGCCGATAAGATAACATCCACCACTTCTGGGGGGAGAGAAAAGGAACTCAGACTGTCCCGTTCACTCTCCAGGCATGTAGGTGCAGGCTCTGGAGGTGGGGGTGTAGAACCTGCCCCTGCAACTGCAAGAGGAGGTCTGCCCTGTGAGGGAGATGGAGCGGAGGGCACGGTGAGAGTAGGAGAAGGTCTGTGTACCACACACTTCTTATCCAATCCGGAGCTATTAAAATGGCTTGAGCCCGATCTTGACAAATCTTCCTCAGAACCTGAGGAATCAAGGGTATGGGCAGAAATGCATAAAGTAACTGGTCTTACCAAGACATCTGAAACACGTCCCCCAACGCTCCCTGCACTGGATACTAGAGGCTGCAGAATGACGGGCAGTGTACGTTCTCCTGAGTGCCAAACAGGACTATCTGTGGAAAACCCCACATCCGGAAGATGTGAAGAACCAGGTCTGGATGGAGATGCCACTCGTGATTGGCCAAGAAATGCCGACTGAGACTGTCCCCACGTACATTGAGAACTCCGGCCAGATAGTTTGCTACTATGCAAATCTGATGGTCCTGTGCCCAGGACCAGAGCCCGCAGAGCCTCTCTGCAGAGAAGAAATGACCCTACTCCTCCCGGCTTGTTGATGTACCACATCGTGGTAGTGTTGTCCATCAAGACTTGAACTGACAGCCAGCAAAGTGACGGGAGAAAGGCCTTGAGAGCCAGACGTATTGCCCATAACTCCAAAAGACTGATGTGAAACATCTGTTTTACTGGAGACCAACGACCTTTGATCTCCAGGTCCCCCAGATGAGCTCCCTACCCCAGAGTGGAACCATCTGTTATGACGTGGCCACCGAAGGTGGGAGGCAAAATGGCCTTCCTTGGGAAGGGTTGCCGTCCACAGTCCACCATTGTAGATCCACTGCAGCGTCTCTGGAGATCATTATCGACTCCTCGAGATACCCTTTGTGTTGAAACCACTGCTTGCGGAGGCACCACTGGAGAACCCTCTTGCGCCAACGTGCATGAGTGACCAACAGAATGCAAGAAGGGAATAGACCGAGCAGACGTAAGATCTTGAGGACTGGAACAGACGCTCCCTTTTGAAACATTGGAATCAATGCCTGAATGTCCTGAATCCGCAGAGGCAGAGGATAGGCCTGATTCAATGTTGTATTCAGTACTGCCCCTAAGAGCAGGAGGCGCAGAGAGGGCTCCAGGTGAGACCTGGGCACGTTTACTGTAAAACCCAGGTTGAACAACAACCATGTTGTCATTTGCAAGTGATGCAGCACAAGCTCTGGGGACTTGGCTTTTATCAGCCAATCGTCCAGGTAAGGAAATACAGATACTCCCTTCCTTCTGAGGTCCGCTGCAACCACCGCCATCACCTTTGTGAAGACCCGAGGTGCGGAAGTAAGTCCAAAAGGAAGGACCGCAAATATAAGCATCCTGCAAGTCGACAGACACCATCCAGTCTTCTTTGTTCAATGCCAGAAGCACCTGTGCTAGAGTCAGCATTTTGAATTTCTCCTGTTGAGGAACCTATTCAAAATCCTCAGGTCCAGGAAAGGCCTCAATCGACCATCCTTCTTGGGAATCAGAAAATATCTCAAATAGCATCCCTGACCCCTTTTCTGCTCTGGAACCAACTCCACTGCACCCTTTAACAAAAGGAGTTGCACCTCTTGCTGAAGCAACAGGAGATGATCTTCCGAGCAAAACGGATGACAGGGAGGGATAAGAGGGGCAAACTCCCAAAAAGGAAGGGCATAACCTTTTCCCACAATATTTAGCTCCCAAGAGTCTGATGTGACTAACTCCCACTCGTGGAGAAAATGAAATAGCCTGTCCCCTACGGGAGAAGCATGATCCAAGATGGAGAGAAAACTAGGGCTGCTTTCCTTGTTGGGTTACCCCAGAGGAAGAGAATGATGCAGGAGGCTGCTGGGTGGCTCCTCATGTTCTAACCCTCCCTCGCCCTTTAAAAGTCCTATAGAGCCTCTACGCCGGCACCACAGTCAAGCTCAAGTGAAAACTCCAGAGGATCCAGAACGCAGCCGTCCGCCTCATCCTGGACGTCCCACGCCATGAACACATCTCCTCACACCTCAGATCCCTTCACTGGCTTCCAATCAATAAGAGGATCACCTTCAAAATCCTCATCCACGCACACAAATCCCTCCACAACACTGGACCAACCTACCTCAACGAAAGAGTGAACTTCCACACTCCCACTCGCCCCCTCCACTCCGCCGACTTCGCACTCGCCACAGTCCCCCGCATCCAACATGCCACCACCGGAGGCAGATCCTTCTCCTACATCACCTCCAAAACCTGGAATTCCCTCCCCACCAACCTCCGCAAGACTCAGAACCTCCTGCTCTTCAGAAAACAGCTCAAGACATGGCTTTTTTGAACAGTAAATTAGCCTCCTCCCCCCCAGCCCCTCCTCCTCCCCCCCCCCCAAGCGCCTTGAGACCCTTACGGGTGAGTAGCGCACTCTATAAATTTTTTTAATTAATTGATTGATTGATAGAGAGGGTTGGCAGGCTGCTGCATGCTGGACTGTGGCCTTACACGAAAAGAGGACCCACGGACAAACCCCCTGAACCTCCGAAAAGATCTAAAGGGTGTGGACGCTGAAGCCTGTAGCCCCAAGGATCTTGCAGTAGCCATGCTGCCTTTAAAACATTCCAAAGCAGAGTCGGCCTTGGACTTAAATAAATTCTCGCCATCAAACGGAAGGTCCAACAAAGTTGTTTGAACATCCGTGGAAAAGCCAGAAGACCTAAGCCACGCATGCGTCCTGGTCGCCACCAAAGTGCCCATTGCCCTGGCCACTGAATCAGCTGTATCCAAACCCGACTGGATGAAGGGCATCATTAAAAGGGAGTAGGGGCTCTGCAAACGTAGAGGAAGGATGCAACACCTCAGTCAAGATGTTTGTCTTCACCTCCGTTGCTGGTAATGGAAGTTCCAAGAATTTAGCAGCCTTCCTTATAACACTGTGATAAGATGCTGCCTCCTCTGTGAATTTGCCCGGGGACGAAAGATCCCACTCAGGGGATGTATCTAGTCTACTTGTAGAGTCCAGACCCTGAAATTCCCCCATAGGCTCAGGAATCTCCCCTTCCTCCAACAACTGTTGCTGATATTCCTGCTCCTCCAAGAGCCTCAAGGCTCTCCTCCGTAACCCCGGTCTGGCCTCCAATCTCGGCGTCGACAGAGAATTAGCCGACATCGAAGACACCAGTTTCAAGGCAGATGGACGCTCTGGCAGAGGAGATGGAGGAGAAATACTGCGTTCCGATCAGGATCCATCTGGCGCTGGCATCCATTCCATCGCCACCATCGGCAACATCATCTGGTGCGACGACGTTATCGGCGCCAAACCAGCACCTTCAGCTGGATAGAAGGGAACAAACTGAGCCTGTTTGTAAGGTGACTGCAATCCCAAAGAGAAAACTAATGGACCCACGGGACCAGCCGGTCCACCAGCAGGGGCCATAGCTTTGTTGAAAATGCTAAACATAGCATTAAGGAACGCCGCTAGATCCGCTCCCAGAGTCGGGAAGGTAGGATACCTCTGCTCATCTTGCGGCGCTTGGGTTGGATCCGAAACTTGCGCCACCCGCTCCTGAGCTAACACAGGTGAAAAGTGAATCGGAGGATTCGCTGGGGACTCAACGACCTCAATCAACGACGGCGCCGGAGAAGCCTGTGGACTCTGAGGCTGAGGAGTGATCGTTGGACTGACCTCCCACGCCATACGGCATCGTATCGGAGGGGACAGAGACCGAGCTCTAGAAGAACAGCGTCGAGAATCGTGCCGGTGACGTTTCTTATGAGATCTCAAGGACTTATGTGAGGAAGAGTCCGTCGCCTTAGATCTTCGATGACCCTTGTGCCCCCTCTTAGCTTTTGCCAAGAAAAACTTAACCTCTCTCTCTTTTAAGGCCTTCAGGTTCATTCGCTGGCAGGACACGCACCCCTCCACGTCGTGGTCCGAGCTTAGGCACCACAAGCAGTCCTCATGAGGATCTGACTGACGTTCGACCCCCCGCACTCATTTCAAGGCTTAAACTGGATTTCTTTGGTGGAGACATTGTAACTAGTACAACAAGAACACCTTCAAAACAGTAGCTGTTCGAGAGCCAGATAAAAAACTTTAGCGTCGAAGGTGCAGAAAAAAGGGAATTGACTCCAGCACGCCGGCGGGGACTTCTTATTGCCACGATGACGTCAAACGGAGTCGCGTGCGAAGCCGTGCAATTGTGACGTCCTCGTCGACGTGAAGAGCTGGGAAGAAAATGTCAGTCGAATGCTGGCGCATTGGGAGAATCCATAAGGTGAGGAATCATAAGGTGAGGAATTCACAGGTAGGTGTATCCATCAGAAAGCAATATATACCTGATTAATTTCAGCATGCATCACATGTACGTTGCTAATTTAACTATCCCAAAGACCATCAGAGAGTGCTATTAAATGAAGGGGATCGATTAAGAACACTCCACTTCAAGCTCACATATTCATTGACCATTAGCGAATATACTGTCATCCTCCTGGCATGCCCCAGCTCATTCCCAACATCAGATGGGCTACCATGCTGTTTAAAGCACAGATGCGCTTTTAATTAAATTTTCTATGCAAATTTGAATTCTGTGCAAGAATTTATAGTGTTAGCTTGAATGTCCATACCTTGTCTTTTGATACACTGATGATGATGTGTTCCTTTCCATTTGCTATCAGGTGAGTCACACAAGCCCTGTGACCTTTCATTACTGCAATTGGGCTTGTGGTGACATATGGGTTCCATACTCTAATAATTGGATCAATTCCTCCAGTCACTAACATTAGGAGAAACATTTTAAACAGAATGTAAGAAACAAACAACTTATTTAGATATATCTAATCAGCAGGCAGACAACGGCAAATGATGTGAAAACGTAAAATACTTATGTTCAATGAAAAACATCAAATGTCACAAAATTCAAAAGGTCACTAAAATCAGAGCTTGAAGACCAAAATGAGGCACGGAACATCAACTCCATTATGATAAATTACATTTAGAGATCTTGGGTTTCTTTATTCGGAAGTGTAGGTGGAAGACGACCAGATAAGTGCAACTAACACAAATCCAGCTTTTACGGTTGAGTGTGCGCAAACGTTCTGGCCCCTATTGTATTCTCTCTGTGGGCTGTTAACCACGCCTATCAGTTTGGTTGGTTTGAGGGCTTGCCTTTTAAAATTCGCTTGATTTCATTAGTGAAAGGCATGCATACGTCATGCTTTTTCTGGTGTTTAGCCCTCCTCAAGCGCATCGTACAAGGCTCTGTGTTTTCTAAATGGCTTCTGCACTATGTCTTTTTATTTCCTATGCGGCACGATCTCGAGCGCTTTGCATGACATCGGCCATGTTACATGGATAATTCTACTTTTGGTGGCTAAACAGATAATTCTACTTTGCCGGTTACATGGATAATTGCACTTTTGCCGATATGTTTCACTGCGAGCAAACTTCTGTTTCCTTTTTTGTGTCTCGTTCATGCTCAGGGCGACCGTCGGCTCACATATGTGAAACTGTTTTACTTTTCCTTATCAGTTTATGTGGCAAGAAAAGTCCGCTTTGGAGTTTACAACGCTAATAGCTCTAACTCGAGCAAATGTGAGACCCATAGTATTGCAAATGTGTGTTAGACTTCCAGTTGTTCAAAGGGAATCTCAATTGACTGCACACATCTACCGGTCAGTTTTCCCACCAGTGTAACAAGGACTATCCAATCGCTTAAATTGTGTGTGAGCTATGTACTACAAACCAGTGGAGAACTTTCTCTTAAGAACTTCTTCCCAAAACTTTTTCATACCTGAAATTACTATTTTTCTATTCTACGCTATCAAGTGAATCATTATTAATTCGAGGACTCTTGTCGTGTAAAACTAAAACTACTAAACCGGCTTTTCTCTATTTTCTCTAACTTGCAAATACACAAAATACAGATGCGCGCAAGACACAACTGACTGAAACGTGAAAGTATTTTACAAATAAGATCTGCATCACATAATATCATGGAGATAGCCCAATAAAATGAAAGACTGTGTGTAAATAATATGTCATATTTTTGAAAATCGTAAAATGACACCAGAGTGAGTAGATGCATTATTGGAAGGACTTTAATTTTTTTTCTTAAGGAACTGGAGGATAAGTATTACTTCGGTTAGAGTCCAAGACTGCATTAAAGTATTCATATACTGCTATAAAGTATTTTTAAGTTCTTCTTGACATTTGGGTTCTAACCTGGAAAAGGGATTTCAGGAGTTTCCCTTTGAAGGAAGACTACATCTGCCAACAACAAGGAGTAGGGATTTTCCATGCTTGATGTTTTCTTCAAGTGGATGCACAGTTCAATTGTCTAATTTAAAATAACTCTTTTCAGTAATTATTTTATTTATCATAATTAGAAATATTCTCCGAATTAATTTTGCTAGACCAGCCTGGTAATTGTGTTAAGTGGGATTTGACTGACTACTTTTAAAGCACAAAAAATACTTTTTGAAAGTGGTCTATTGCTGGAAATGTGTTTAACTTCTAATTCTGAAAGGCGCCAGAGAGCCAGGCACCAGATGACTGTACTTAGGTGAGGCTCTGGTTGACAGAAGCAATATTTGGCAAACATCCTTTCCCTTCTTGTGAATTAGAGGAATAAACCACAGGACCACGATCCACTAGGTGAGCCTTGTACCTGCGTAACATATAGGGACTGCCACGACCGACATTAATGGTCTGCTGTGCTTGCCGTGCTGTTGGAGGATCGTGGCCTATTGAGGCCTGCCACAGGATTCGACTGTGTGATTGACATGACATGGGCTGTTTGGGCAGAGAGCATACATGCCAATAGACCCAGTTAGACCCGGTTCTAGAGGGTGGGCCAGGCCCACCCAAGGATGATCCTGGCCCACCCAAGGCCATTCAGATGTGGGAAAGCATGGTCACGTACCTGGGCCAGCTTTTACTGCTGGTGCACAACTCAAAAGGCTGCTACAGCTTGAGTGTGACTGAGCACACCACAGAGTCAGGCCCGTCCATTTTCATGTGCAGCATGACCATGGTTCGACCGAGGAGGCACAGCATGTGGTGCACTTTCTGCCATTACATTCCTCAGGGGACAATGGGTTTGGGGGGGGGGGGGTGTGAGGAAGATGAGTTGTTGCTGGTTTTGAGCAGCACAATTACCAAGTCTTAGGCTGGAGACATTAGCTTAAGTCTCTCGCATCAGAAAAAAACCCAATAAGAACTGAAATCATTTTCCATTTACAGAACAATATGACTAAAAAAGGAGTAAAAAGAAAATGCATGTTTGACAATGTTGCAGTTAAAAAATTAATTCACCCTCTTTCTTGTGGAAAAACAGTTCAGAGGAGAGACAAGGAAAGGCGAGAGAGTGAGAGACAAATGTAAGTGAGAGACGGAGTTGGGAGTACAAACAGGAGGAAAATAATTCTAGATAAGCACATGGAGGGAGTGAAAGATGGAAAAAGGATAGAGGAAAACAGCCAAGGAAAAGATGAAGTGTGGAAAGATTAGCTGGAGACAAGGGTAGAACAACAGTTGGTATAGAGAGAAGGATAGAAAGCACAAGTGGAGGGAAGGGCGATGGCAAAGGGAGAAAGAGAACAGTGAATGATAAAGCAAAGGATGGATGCAGAAGAAGATGTTAGAAGTTTCCTGTTCAGTAATAATAATTGTAATCGTATTTAAATTGCGCTTACTACCCCAGATGAGGAACTGAAGTGCTTTACGGCAAGTATCACAGTACTCCGGAACAAAATGTTAGTGTTTAATGTTAGTTTATAGGTATAAGGTTTTAAAGAGGTGCGGTTGTGATTCATAAAATGAGATACCAGCCAATATCGGGATTACGATATTAAGAATAAGATTGAGAGACGGCTATACTGAGAAAAAGAGCGCATGCAGAGGATGGAAGGTCAGAAGAGGGTCACTGAAGAAAGAAAGGTGAGTGTTAGACCTGACAGCCTTAGGGTAGTCACCCCTAACTTTTTGCCTGCCTCCCTCCATTTTTTTTGGACACTGTTTTTGCTGGTTTATAGACTCTGCGCACTTTACCACTGCTAACCAGTGCTAAAGTGCATATGCTCTCTCCCTTAAAACATGGTAACCTGGAATCATACCTGATTGGACTATTAATTTACTTATAAGTCCCTAGTAAGGTGCACTTTATGTGCATAGGGCTGGTAAATTAAATGCTACTAGTGGGCCTGCAGCACTGGTTGTGCCACCCACTTAAGTAGCCCCTTTTTCCTTGTCTCAGGCCTACCATTGCAAGGCCTGTGTGTGCAGTTTCACTGCCACCTCGACTTGGCATTTAAAAGTACTTGCCAAGCCTAGAACTCCCCTTTTTCTACATATAAGTCACCCTTAAGGTGTGCCCTAGGTAACCCCTAGGGCAGGGTGCTGTGTAGGTAAAAGGCAGGACATGTACCTGTGTAGTTATATGTCCTGGTAGTGTAAAACTCCTAAATTCGTTTTCACACTACTGAGAGGCCTGCTCCCTTCATAGGCTAACATTAGGGATGCCCTCATACACTGTTGAAGTGGCAGCTGCTGATCTGAAAGGAGCAGGGAGGTCATATTTAGTATGGCCAGAATGGTAATACAAAGTCCTACTGACTGGTGAAGTCGGATTTAATATTACTATTCTAGAAATGCCACTTTTAGAAAGTGAGCATTTCTTTGCACTTAAATCCTTCTGTGCCTTACAATCCACGTCTGGCTGGGCTTGGTTGACATCTCCGTGTGCATTCACTCAGACACACCCCAAACACAGGGTACTCAGCCTCACTTGCATACATCTGCATTTTTGAATGGGTCTTCCTGGGCTGGGAGGGTGGAGGGCCTGCTCTCACACAAAGGACTGCCACACCCCCTACTGGGACCCTGGCAGACAGGAGTAAACTGAAAGGGGACCTGGTGCACTTCTTAGCCACTCTTTGAAGTCTCCCCCACTTCAAAGGCACATTTGGGTATAAAACAGGGCCTCTGCCCTACCTCATGAGACACTTGCTGGAGAAGGAACCTGAACCAGAAACTACATCCTGCCAAGAAGAACTGCCTGGTTGCTCAAAGGACTCACCTGTCTGCTTTCTACAGAGGACTGCTGCCTTGCTGTTGCCCTGCTGCCTTGCTGAACTCTTGTCTGGCTGTGAAAGTGCTCTCCAAGGGCTTGGATAGAGCTTGCCTCCTGTTCCTTGAAGTCTCAGGACCAAAAAGACTTCTTCCTTTCACTTGGACGCTCCGTGCGCCGAAAATTTCTACGCACAGCTTGTTTCGCGGCGAGAAAAACGCCGCACACCGACGCTGATCAACGCGACGCCCTCGGGACGATCGAGACTTCGACGCACAACCTCGCAAGGACAACGCCGCCCGACTTTCCAGGAGAAATCGACGCGACGCCTACCGTGAGTGCGAAACTTTGACGCACGGCCTCGCAAGGACAACGCCGCACGACTTCCGAGGAGAAATCGACGCGACGCCTGCCGTGAGACCAAAATTTCGACGCACGGCCTCGCAAGGACAACGCCGCCCGACTTCCAAGGAGAAATCGACGCGACGCCTACCGTGAGATTGAAACTTCGACGCGCAGCCCCGCAGAACGACGCGCAGCCGGAAAACAAATCGGAGAATCCACGCACAGACCCGGGACATCTGGTAATCCCCGCGATCCACGAAAAGAGACTGTCTGCGCGCCGGAAAACGACGCCCGACTTCCCCGCGTGGAAAAGAACGACGCAAGTCTTTGTGTGCTGAGGAGAAATCGACACACACCCCCTTTTTCCACGCATCTCTTCTCCTGTGGCCCTCTGAGGAGATTTTCCACTCCGAACCAGGTACTTGTGCTTGAAAGAGACTTTTGTTACATTCTAAAGACTTAAGACACCTTATATCACTTTCCTGTGATATTTCTACAATTTTCCATTGCATCTTTATTCTTTTTGACCTACAATTATCCTGATAAATATTATATATTTTTCTAAACACTGTGTGGTGTATTTTTGTGGTGCTATATGGTGGTATTGTATGATTTATTGCACAAATACCTTACACATTGCCTTCTAAGTTAAGCCTGACTGCTCGTGCCAAGCTACCAGAGGGTGGGCACAGGATAATCTTGGATAGTGTGTGACTTACCCTGACTAGAGTGAGGGCTTTTGCTTGGACAGAGGGTAACCTGACTGCCAACCAAAAACCCCATTTCTAACATTGGTGATCAGCGGTGAGGATAGGACTTGTATTTGTGCAGTGACATACAGTAGCTAAGTATTTCACTACCTACCCACAGTTGAAGGTCAACTTGGTTTTTATCTCTTTTTGAAAATCCGTTTTTTCCTGACAATTTTCAAAAACTAAATCCTCACTCAACATGTCTCTGACTGGGTCTCAGACAGGGGACTTTGACCTAGTCCAGTTGGATACATACACGGTCAAACAACTAAGAGGATTCTGCAGGGCATTAAGGGTACCCACCCAAGGGGCCTCCAGAAAGGAGGACTTTCAAGTGGCGCTGAGGGCCTGGGCAGAAGCCCATTTAGAGGATGATGAGGAAGGGGAGCCAGAAAATGGCCCCTCAGAAGGATTTTCACTATCTATGGATGGTGTTACCACTGCAATTGTGCACCCTTCCAGACCAGGGAGCAGTGTCTCCATGCAAAGCCTGACCGCAGAGGAAAGGAGAGAGGAAAGGGAGTTCCAATTGCAAATGGGAAAACTGAAAATTGAGGCGCAACAGGAGGAGAGGAGGGCAGAAAGAGAAGCCAAACAAGCTGAGGCTGAAAGAGCAGCCAAACAGATTGAAGCTGAAAGAACAGCCAAACAGATTCAAGCAGAAGCTGAAAGGGCAGCCAAACAAGCAGAAGCTGAAAGAGCAGCCAAACAAGTGGAAGCTGAAAGAGCTTTGGCTGAAAAGAAACTATTGTTGGCTCATGAACTGAGTCTCAAGGAGCTGGAGATCAAGGCAAGACAGTCTGAATCCAGCAATAATGGTGGCAGCATACAGACAGGACCGGCTGGAGAAAAGAAGGTTCGTATACCCAAAAATGTGGTGCCCAGTTTTGTGGTGGGAGATGACATAGATAAATGGTTAGCTGCTTATGAAGTTGCACTAAGGGCTCATGAGGTTCCTGAAGGGCAATGGGGGGTAGCTATGTGGGGGTATGTGCCGCCATTGGGGAGGGACACACTTCTCACATTGGATCCACCGGATCAAAACACATACCCACTCCAGAAAGCCACTTTACTTGCCAAGTTTGGGCTGACCCCTGAGGGATACCGTCAGAGGTTCAGGGACAGCACCAAACAAACCACACAAACATGGGTAGATTTCTTTGATTTCTCTAGTAAGGCACTGAATGGATGGGTGCGGGGCAACAAAGTAGCAGATTATAAAGGTTTATATGACTTGATCCTGAGAGAGCATATGCTTAATGTTACTTATACAGATTTGCGCCAGCACCTAGTGGATAGTAAGCTGACTGATCCCAGGAAGCTTGCTGAGGAGGCGGACCTCTGGGTTAGCACCAGAGTGTCCAAAAAGGTACCTGGGGGGGACTCCCACAAAGGTGGTCAGGGTTCCCAACAGAAGAAAGAGGGGGGAGATAAACTTACAGATAAGGAACTCTCTAAAGGCCCCCAAAAGAATTCCCAGGGAGGGGGTGGCAACCCTTCCTTTTCCAAATTTGGGAAAAAGCCAGGGACATTTGACAAGTCAGGAAAATCTAGCCCCAAATGCATGGAGTGTTACCAATATGGTCACTACAAAGGCGATCCACAGTGCCCCAAGAGGGCATCGTCCACTACCGGACAGGCACCTGGGTTGACTAGTGTAGCACTCGGGGGGGAGATGGACCCAACTAGCTTTGGGGAGCAGGTAGAGATTTCCCTAGTGTCCCTGGGAGAAGGAGAAATGGTGCCCAAGGCCCACATGCCCAGAAATACTTCCAAGTACCGGCAGTGGGTCACCATTGATGGGCAGAGGGTGGAGGCTCTGCGTGACACAGGAGCCAGTATGACTACTATCAAGAGTCAGCTGGTGTCAGCAGAGCAGATAGTACCTAATACATTCCACCAGGTCAGAGTCGCTGACAATCGCGAGAGTCACCTACCGGTGGCTCTGGTTCCCTTTGAGTGGGGGGGGGTCTCTGGTACTCTGAAAGTAGCTGTGAGTCCTGCCATGCCTGTAGATTGTCTGTTAGGCAACGACCTTGAGCACACTGCTTGGAAAGAAGTGGAGCTCAGGTCTCACCTGGAGATGTTAGGGTTACCTGAGTGGGTCTGCATGACCACACGGTCCATGGTTGACCGAGAGGGAAGTCAAGGGCATCTGGAGCCTGGAACGATGGCCCAGAGAGCTGCCAGGAGGAGGGACCAGGGGTGCGGGAAACCGGCCCCAGCTGTTCCCACAGTGGTTGACGGGGCTCCTGAGGAGGAGGCTTCCGAGCCAACTGGGGAAGACATTGCCGCCCTAGGTGACTTACCTGAGCTTGCTGGCTGGCAAGTTGAGGGTGGACCCACCAGGGAGGAATTCTGCAAGGCGCAGAAAGAATGTCCCACTCTAGAAGGTTTGAGGAAACAAGCCTCAAACCAGGCAGCCGGCGACGCCTCTGGCGATCACCACCTATATTGGGAGAATGATCTCCTCTACAGTGAGCCTAAGGTTCCGGGCTTTGGGGCAGCACGTGTGCTGGTGGTCCCCCAATGTTACCGAACCTTCCTACTGGGTCTGGCTCACGACATTCCCCTGGCAGGACATTTGGGGCAGGGCAAGACCTTTAACAGGCTTGTCACCCACTTTTATTGGCCCAAAATGAGGACACACTCAGACAAGTTCTGCAGGTCCTGTCCTACCTGCCAGGCCAGTGGTAAAGCAGGAAAAAGGGTTAAAACCCCCCTGATTCCACTTCCTGTCGTTGGCACCCCCTTTGAAAGGGTGGGCATCGACATTGTTGGTCCCTTGGACCCCAAAACTGCCTTAGGCAACAGGTTCATCCTGGTTTTGGTGGACCATGCCACCCGTTACCCAGAGGCAATCCCTCTGAGGACAGTAACTGCACCGGTGGTGGCCAGAACCCTGATGGGGATATTTACCCGTGTGGGATTCCCCAAGGAAATAGTGTCTGACAGAGGCACTAACTTCATGTCTGCATACATGAAGTCTCTGTGGGATGCGTGTGGTGTAACTTACAAGTTCACCACACCCTATCACCCCCAGTCGAATGGTCTTGTGGAGAGATTCAACAAGACCCTGAAAGGCATGATTGGTGGCCTCCCCGAGGCCATGAGGCGTAAGTGGGACGTCCTCTTACCATGCCTTCTCTTTGCTTACAGAGAGGTCCCCCAGAGAGGGGTAGGGTTCAGTCCCTTTGAACTTCTTTATGGGTACCCTGTCAGGGGACCCTTAAGCATTGTCCAGGAGGGATTGGAGAAAGCTCCAAAGACACCCCCCCAGGATGTGGTCAGCTATATGTTGGCCCTCCGCAACCAGATGACCCGCTTCTGGAAAGAAGCCCAAGATAACCTTGAGGCCAGTCAAGAGGTGATGAAACAATGGTATGACCAGAAGGCCACCCTGGTAGAGTTTCAACCTGGAGACAAAGTGTGGGTAATGGAGCCAGTAGAGCCCAGAGCTCTCCAGGACCGCTGGTCTGGCCCATTTGAAATAAAGGAGCGGAAAGGGGAGGCCACTTACCTAGTGGACCTCAAAACCCCTAGGAATCCCCTAAGGGTGCTCCATGTGAACCGACTAAAAGCTCATTTTGAGAGGTCGGAGATCAACATGCTTCTGGTCACAGATGAAGGAACGGCAGAGGAGAGTGAACCTCTCCCCGACCTCCTCTCTGCCCAAGAAGGTGATGGGTCAGTAAGCGGGGTCATTCTGTCTGACTCCCTGACTCTAAATCAGAAAGGAGACTGTTATGAGCTGTTGGAGCAGTTCTCCCCCCTGTTCTCCCTTACTCCTGGGCTGACCCACCTCTGTGTTCATGATATTGACACCGGTGACAGTCTCCCTGTGAAAAACAAAATTTACAGGTTGTCGGATAAGGTGAAGGCCAGCATCAAGGAGGAGGTCTCCAAGATGTTGACTCTAGGGGTCATTGAGAAATCCAGTAGTCCCTGGGCCAGCCCAGTGGTATTGGTCCCTAAGGCTACTGCCCCCGGTGCGAAGCAAGAACTCCGGTTCTGTGTGGACTACCGGGGTCTCAACTCAGTCACACGGACGGATGCTCACCCCATCCCCCGAGCTGATGAGCTCGTGGACAGGCTAGGCGCTGCCCAGTTCCTGAGTACGTTTGATCTTACTTCAGGGTACTGGCAGATCGGCCTAACTGAGGGGGCCAAGGAAAGATCCGCATTTTCAACCCCGGATGGCCATTACCAGTTCCGGGTGATGCCGTTTGGGTTGAAAAATGCCCCCGCTACCTTCCAACGGTTGGTTAACGGGGTCCTAGCTGGCAAGGATGCCTTCTGTGCAGCCTACCTGGATGACATAGCTGTCTACAGTTCCAGCTGGGAGGAACACCTGCTTCACCTCAAGGAGGTGCTTCAGGCCCTGCAACAGGCAGGCCTGACCATCAAGGCCAGTAAGTGCCAGATTGGGCAGGGTTCCGTGGTGTACTTAGGACACCTAGTGGGTGGTGGCAAGGTGCAGCCACTCCAGGCCAAGATTGAAACTATCAAGGCCTGGCAACCACCCCGAACACAGACGGAGGTGAGAGCCTTTCTAGGCCTCACAGGATACTACCGCCGATTTGTCAAGGGCTATGGTACCATTGTAACACCCTTGACAGAACTCACTTCCAAGAAGCAACCTAGGTTGGTGAATTGGACAGAGGCTTGTCAGAAAGCCTTTGACGCCCTGAAGGAAGCCATGTGCACGGCCCCCGTACTCATGGCCCCCGACTACTCCCAGGAATTTATCGTGCAGACAGATGCTTCAGAGCATGGCATAGGGGCAGTCCTAGCACAGCTGAATGAGGAGGGCAGAGATCAACCAGTAGTCTTTATTAGCAGAAGGCTATAACCACGGGAACAGAGGTGGAGTGCTATTGAACGAGAAGCTTTTGCTGTGGTCTGGGCACTGAAGAAGCTAAGACCCTACCTGTTTGGGACTCACTTACGGGTTCAGACAGACCACAGGCCCCTCAGATGGCTCATGCAGATGAGGGGTGAGAATCCAAAACTCTTGAGGTGGTCCATTTCCCTACAGGGGATGGACTTTACGGTGGAACATCGCCCAGGGGTTGACCACGCCAATGCTGATGGTCTCTCCAGGTACTTCCGCCTTAGCGATGAGAGCTCCCAGGAGGTCGGGTAGCTCTCCCCACTTTCAGCTGGGGGGGACACATGTTAGACCTGACAGCCTTAGGGTAGTCACCCCTAACTTTTTGCCTGCCTCCCTCCATTTTTTTTGGACACTGTTTTTGCTGGTTTATAGACTCTGCGCACTTTACCACTGCTAACCAGTGCTAAAGTGCATATGCTCTCTCCCTTAAAACATGGTAACCTGGAATCATACCTGATTGGACTATTAATTTACTTATAAGTCCCTAGTAAGGTGCACTTTATGTGCATAGGGCTGGTAAATTAAATGCTACTAGTGGGCCTGCAGCACTGGTTGTGCCACCCACTTAAGTAGCCCCTTTTTCCTTGTCTCAGGCCTACCATTGCAAGGCCTGTGTGTGCAGTTTCACTGCCACCTCGACTTGGCATTTAAAAGTACTTGCCAAGCCTAGAACTCCCCTTTTTCTACATATAAGTCACCCTTAAGGTGTGCCCTAGGTAACCCCTAGGGCAGGGTGCTGTGTAGGTAAAAGGCAGGACATGTACCTGTGTAGTTATATGTCCTGGTAGTGTAAAACTCCTAAATTCGTTTTCACACTACTGAGAGGCCTGCTCCCTTCATAGGCTAACATTAGGGCTGCCCTCATACACTGTTGAAGTGGCAGCTGCTGATCTGAAAGGAGCAGGGAGGTCATATTTAGTATGGCCAGAATGGTAATACAAAGTCCTACTGACTGGTGAAGTCGGATTTAATATTACTATTCTAGAAATGCCACTTTTAGAAAGTGAGCATTTCTTTGCACTTAAATCCTTCTGTGCCTTACAATCCACGTCTGGCTGGGCTTGGTTGACAGCTCCGTGTGCATTCACTCAGACACACCCCAAACACAGGGTACTCAGCCTCACTTGCATACATCTGCATTTTTGAATGGGTCTTCCTGGGCTGGGAGGGTGGAGGGCCTGCTCTCACACAAAGGACTGCCACACCCCCTACTGGGACCCTGGCAGACAGGAGTAAACTGAAAGGGGACCTGGTGCACTTCTTAGCCACTCTTTGAAGTCTCCCCCACTTCAAAGGCACATTTGGGTATAAAACAGGGCCTCTGCCCTACCTCATGAGACACTTGCTGGAGAAGAAACCTGAACCAGAAACTACATCCTGCCAAGAAGAACTGCCTGGTTGCTCAAAGGACTCACCTGTCTGCTTTCTACAGAGGACTGCTGCCTTGCTGTTGCCCTGCTGCCTTGCTGAACTCTTGTCTGGCTGTGAAAGTGCTCTCCAAGGGCTTGGATAGAGCTTGCCTCCTGTTCCTTGAAGTCTCAGGACCAAAAAGACTTCTTCCTTTCACTTGGACGCTCCGTGCGCCGAAAATTTCGACGCACAGCTTGTTTCGCGGCGAGAAAAACGCCGCACACCGACGCTGATCAACGCGACGCCCTCGGGACGATCAAGACTTCGACGCACAACCTCGCAAGGACAACGCCGCCTGACTTTCCAGGAGAAATCGACGCGACGCCTACCGTGAGTGCGAAACTTTGACGCACGGCCTCGCAAGGACAACGCCGCACGACTTCCGAGGAGAAATCGACGCGACGCCTGCCGTGAGACCAAAATTTCGACGCACGGCCTCGCAAGGACAACGCCGCCCGACTTCCAAGGAGAAATCGACGCGACGCCTACCGTGAGATCGAAACTTCGACGCGCAGCCCCGCAGAACGACGCGCAGCCGGAAAACAAATCGGAGAATCCACGCACAGACCCGGGACATCTGGTAATCCCCGCGATCCACGAAAAGAGACTGTCTGCGCGCCGGAAAACGACGCCCGACTTCCCCGCGTGGAAAAGAACGACGCAAGTCTTTGTGTGCTGAGGAGAAATCGACGCACACACCCTTTTTCCACGCATCTCTTCTCCTGTGGCCCTCTGAGGAGATTTTCCACTCCGAACCAGGTACTTGTGCTTGAAAGAGACTTTTGTTACATTCTAAAGACTTAAGACACCTTATATCACTTTCCTGTGATATTTCTACAATTTTCCATTGCATCTTTATTCTTTTTGACCTACAATTATCCTGATAAATATTATATATTTTTCTAAACACTGTGTGGTGTATTTTTGTGGTGCTATATGGTGGTATTGTATGATTTATTGCACAAATACCTTACACATTGCCTTCTAAGTTAGGCCTGACTGCTCGTGCCAAGCTACCAGAGGGTGGGCACAGGATAATCTTGGATAGTGTGTGACTTACCCTGACTAGAGTGAGGGCTTTTGCTTGGACAGAGGGTAACCTGACTGCCAACCAAAAACCCCATTTCTAACAGTGAGGAATCAAGGAAGGGCAATGATGTATCAAGGCCTCACACACACTACATAATTCTGAGGTTCCAACAGTTTACGGCTTGATTTAGATACCTAGAGGAAGTGCCAAACCTGGACTAAAATCCATGAAAGGGATAGTATGTTACTATACTTTAAAGGAAGGGATAGCATGGCAAAAGAAATGCCACCTGTTGATTCTCCACTGTTTCTAACACTTCCTCCAGAAATAGGCGGATTTTCCTTTACCACTCAATTCCAAATCATACTTTGGAAGCATGCAGAACTGAAGGCACTCACAAGGACACAAATCTATTTAACGCCTACAGACAATGGTCTTCTACAGATGTCAAGGTTTGATAAAGCAGGTAGTTACTGACAGCAACAAGTTAGTAAATGGGACACAATGAAATATAATATTAGGTGTAGGACACAAACGATTTTAAGGGCATTGAGAGAGATTATGGTGACCGACTAGAGAAAACACACCTGATGAAAGGGAGAATTTTCACAACAGAAAAAAGAACTGAAGTAAAACTTACGCTTTCACAGAGGCGATAGAAATTGAGAGAATGGGGAGCAAGGTCAAGAGAGATAGAAAAATAAAGGATAGACCGTACATGAGAGACACAGAAGGGAGGGAGAGAGGATTCTACAGACCGTGAGAGGGACAGAAATAGTGCAGGGATGAGAGAGAGACAAGAAAATGATTATAAACGTGCAAGGGAGGAGAATATAAGGCATAATGATAAAGGAAGGCATTAAAATAGATGGATTTGTAGAATGAGAGAAAAGCAAAGGTAGGAAGACAGAGAATGAAAAGTTTGCATGATAGATGGACAGACATACAGAAACACAGAAATTATAGCAGATGTAGTGGGTGAGAATGTGATAATGTAGATGAAATGAGAGAGAGAAGAAAGGGAAGAGACAGATATACACTAGCTGGTGGAGTTAAGGGCTGTTCGTATCCATGGGTAAGCGAAAAAGAGAGTAAGAGCACAGACAAGATATAGAAAATTAAATGAAATGCTGTAATAGAAGTATCTTCCTGCAGCATGTCAAGTATATTCAGATCATATTACTACCTGTAGTATAAACGTCAGCACGTACCATGTTGTATTACACTCCCTGAGACATCACACACAGCGAGACGTGTGTATGGCCAGCAAAAGGGTCTATGGAAGACTTGGATGTGTATAGCCACTGAAGCCTGACAACTAGAAGCAAGTTTTCTGACTTATTAAGGGTGGGTAGAGGTCCAAGGAGACCTCAGGGTGGCCAAGAAAGCCAGTGATCTGAAGGTAAGCAAGAAGTTCTCAGAAGTGAAATTGAGAGGGAGATTCAGCAACTTGAGGAGCCTAAGGTGGACTTCATAGATTAATGTCCCTGAGAAGGAACCTCTTAGCTCTTGAGTATGTCTAATAACCACAAGTAAACAGTACTGAGTAGGAGCATTACCACCCCCTGGTGACCAACATTTATCGGGAGAAGCAGAAGCCTTAAAGATCTTAGAGTGAGGAGAGCTTTGGGCAACTAAGAGTGAGAATGAACATCGGGTACCTGAGGGTGAGCTTGGGGCTCAGGGAGCTAAACTGAGCAATGCCCCATATGCATATGTTCACCCCTAGTGTCCACTGCAAGGGCTGAGGGCGAGTAGAAGGTTCAGCACTCTGGACCCCATGCCCTTAGGGTGAGCAGAACATCAAGGGAGCTAAATGGAAATATATGTTTTGTGGAATCTCATTGCAAAAATGGTCCTCAAGGAAATGAGGATGTCCTGCAGCTTCCAGGTAAGAGTGAGCAAGAGCTAAAGACCTAAAGTGGCTGACAGAGAACAAGGCAATTAGGTGACTAGATGATGAACTTGAATCTAAAGGCACCTGGGAGTGAGATGAAACCTAGAGGATCTGAGCCTGAAAAGGAGTCTCAGCAGGTCGGAAAGTGGCAATAAGCTTCAGGGTCCTTTTAATAATATGGTAGTGTAGAGACCAAATGATGGTGAGCAAGTCTCAAGGCCTTAGGGTAAGCACTACCCATGGATTCTAATGGGCGAACAGAAGTCTACAGAATAGAGGATATGCATGAGCTTCTGGGGTCATGTTGGTTGGAAGCAAGCAAGGATCCATAAGAATGACCAAGTTTTTAGGACCTTATCGCCAACAGAGGATGCAGAGATTGGAGGGTGAGTAAGGGCTTGGAGGATCTATGAGTAAGCAATTGATTCAGGGACACATTTTTCCAAAGCTGTATGGGTGAGCTGCAGTGAAATAATTGTGTTTACAGTACTGGATAATGCTAACAGCCCTAGAATATTTAAAAGCTACATTTATCACAAATGTCTCCCAACATTAGCACCATGATGCTAACCTAGCAATGTTTCACAAAAGGTTGAGATCTGAAAATGTGGGTCACTTTATTTGAGTGACCTGTGCCAATTTTTGGTCCCAATTCAACCCTTAACGTAGGCTACTTTCAGGTTTGGGTACAGGTGTGATGTCAGCAGGGATGGTAGCTGCTATCATGCACAAATGAACAGCACAGCTATCCTGAACACTCTGACTCACTCAGACAGATGAGGCTGAAGATTCCACCACAAGGAACTTAGCAGCTGTAAACAGTGATAGGACAGAAACACTCTGCAAAGTATTTCCCCATTCTTAGAAAAGTGGAAATGAGCATACAATCAGTATATACATATCAGTTGGGGTTTGTTTTATATTCTTTCTGCAGTGAGACTATTCCTAACTTGCAGCATTATATGAAAAAACCCATTAACCCCTCCGCTGGCAGGCCTTTTACCCCTCAGGTGCCATACTCTTTTTTGGCTGTTTGGGGCAGTTCGCGCTTAGGCCCTCATAACATTTTGTCCACATAAGCTACCCACCCCAAATTTGCGTCCTTTTTTTCCCACCATCCTAGGGATTCTAGCGGTACCCAGACTTTGTGGGTTCCACTGAAGGAGACCAAGAAATTAGCCAAAATACAGCGAAAATTGTGTTTTTTAAAAAAAAATGGGAAAAAAGGGCTGCAGAAGGGGGCTTGTGTTTTTTCCCCTGAGAATGGCATCAACAAAGGATTTGCAGTGCTAAAATCACAATCTTCCCAACTGTCAGGAACAGGCAAACTTGAATCAGAAAACCCAATTTTTTCAACACAATTTTGGTATTTTACTGGGACATACCCCATTTTTACTATTTTTTGTGCTTTCGGCTTCCTTCCAGTTAGTGACAGAAATGGGTGTGAAATCAATGCTGGGTCCCAGAAAGCTAAACATTTCTGAAACGTAGACAAAATTCTGAATTCAGCAAAGGGTAAATTGTGTAGATCCTACAAGAATTTCCTACAGAAAATAACAGCTGAAAAATATTGAAATGGAGGTAAAAAAAACAGACCTTTTTCTCCACGTTTTCTGCAATATCAGATTTTTAAAGCAATATGCCATTACGTTTGCTAGACTCTTCTGGTTGTGGGGATTTATAGGGCTTGTAGGTTCATCAAGAACCCTAGTTACCCAGAGCCAATAAATGAGCTGTACCTTGCAATGGGTTTTCTTTCTGTACCGGTATACAGCAATTCATTTGCTGAAATATAAAGAGTGAAAAATAGTTATCAAGAAAACCTTTTTATTTAAAAAAAAAGCACAAGATAAGGTGTTGAGAAGCAGTGGTTATTTGCACATCTCTGAATTCCGGGGTGCCCACACTAGCATGTGAATTACAGGGGATGTCTCAAATAGACATCTTTTTTTACACACTGTATAACAATTAGAAGGCAAAATGAAGAGAAAGACAAGGGGCAATAACCCTTGAATTGCTATTCGGTGTTCCCCCAAGTCTCCTGATACAAATGGTACCTCACTTGTGTGGGTAGGCCTAATGCTCGTGACAGGAAACGCAACATAGATACATCACATTTTTACATTGAAATCTAGCGTGTTTTTTCGCAAAGTGCCTAGCTGTAGATTTTGGCCTCTAGCTCAGCCGGCCCCTAGGGAAACTTACCAAACCTGGACATTTTTTTAAACTAGACACATAGGGGAATCCAAGGTAGGGTGACTTGTGGGGCTCTCACCAGGTTGCTTTACCCAGAATCCTTTGAAAACCTCACAATTTGGCCAAAAAAAACACATTTTCCTCTCATTTCTGTGACAGAAATTTCTGGAACCTGAGAGGAGCCACAAATTTCCTTCCACCCAGCGTTCCCCCAAGTCTCCCGATCAAAATGGTACCTCACTTGTGTGGGTATGCCTAGCTCCCGCAACAGGAAATGCTCCAAAACACAACGTGGACACATCACATTTTCCCAAAGAAAACAGACCTGTTTTTTGCAAAGTGCCTAGCTGTGGATTTTGGCCTCTAGCTCAGCCGGCACCTAGGGAAACCTGCCAAACCTGTGCATTTTTTAAAACTAGACACCCAGGGGAATCCAAGATAGGGTCAATTGCAGGGCTCTCAGCAGGTTCTGTTACCCAGAATCCTTTGCAAACCTCAACATTTGGCCAAAAAAACTACTTTTTCCTCACATTTTGGTGACTGAAAGTTCTGGAATCTGAGCGACACCCACAAATTTCACCTTCCACCCAGCGTTCCCCAATGTCTCCCAATAAAAATGGTACCTCACTTGTGTGGGTAGGCCTAATGCCCACGAAAGGAAATGCCCCAAAACACTATGTGGACACATCAAAATTATCAAATACAAAACTACCAGCTTTTGCAGGGGGGAGGGGGCACCTGCGTTTTTGGTCCTGTGCTCAGCAGCCATCTAGGGAAACCTACCAAACCCAGACATTTCTGAAAATTAGACACCCGAGGGAGTGCAGGGAGGTGTGACTTGTGTGGATCCCATAATGTTTTCTTACCCAGAATTCTTAGCAAACTTCAAATACCCCCACCCTCTTATTTTGAAAAAAAATCTTCCCAGTCTCTGGTGAGCTTTCTGCCCCCCTTGAGGGCAGATGGACCTTCCATAAATAGGCTGATCAAGGCCTGCCCCCAAGGGGGGCAGATTTGGCCAACAGTAATGTGCCCCCATGGGGAGCGACCCTTGCCCAAGGGGCTGCCACCCCAAACAAAACACACACATACACACACACACACCAATCCCTGGTGCCTAAGTGGTTTCTGCCCCCCTGGGGGACAGATCGGCCTAATAGAAGGAATGGTTTCTTACCTGTAACTCCAGTTCTCTCGTAGGGGTATTTCCATGATAGTCATAAGCACTGAATAGTTCCGCGCGCCCGCGGGGACCCCGGAGCACTGTTGTGTAGTATATTCTTAAGTGCAATCATCAGCTCCTTGACAAAAAAGGTCTGTGAAAAACACTTAAGAATAACAATGTGCAGCCTATGTGAACAGCTACACAGGCCAAATTGTTAGAAGAAAAAAACAGTTGTAGTGTAAATTCACGTTTAAACCTCTATTTATTCTATAAATACATAAATAAATACATTCTCATATTTTATTTACACCTCTCATGAGAATAAAACAATGTAGGGCAGTGTAGCCCATAGGCTGCCATTATACAGAATGAAAATAGAGCTGTGCCTTTAAGAAAGTAAAGTCTTCCTGTTTCCCATCATGCACAGCAAAAGGCAGTTGCCTCAGTTCTTTTTTGGAGGCTATTAACCTGACATGAAGAAAAACAAAACATTTGTTGGAGTACCAACCTTCATAATATTCATGTTCTATGTCAACTCCACCGGGGAGGAGGGAGGGTTGCTTATGACTATCATGGAAATACCCCTACGAGAGAACTGGAGTTACAGGTAAGAAACCATTCCTTCTCTCGTAGGGGATTTCCATGTATAGTCATAAGCACTGAATAGAGTAGCAAGCCCATCCCCATAACCGCGGTGGAGTAGATATAAGAATACTGAGAAAAACATGAATCATGCAAACAAATTCTTGAGCAAAGCCTGTCCAACCTGAGCATCTGCCCTAGCGTCTGTATCAAGGCAGTAATGCTTAGTAAAGGTATGGACCGACCTCCAAGTGGCAGCCTTGCATATTTCTGCCAAAGGGACATTTCTCATCAAGGCTACAGTAGCTGCTTTCCCTCTGGTAGAGTGGGCTTTTGGCCTACCACCAAGGGATTTGTTTGCTAACTGATAACATAACATTATACATGAAACAATCCACCTGGATAAAGATTGTTTAGATGTGCCCAAACCTGTTCTGATTGGGCCATAGTTAATAAAAAGCTGTTGTGATTTTCGTAAGCTTTTTGTCCTGTCCAAGTAAAATTTCAAGACTCTCTTTACATCCAGAGAGTGCAGAGTTCTCTCAGCAGGAGTAGCTGGATTCTGAAAGAAAGTCGGTAATGAAATTGTTTGGTTCACATGGAAGTCGGAGACTACCTTAGGTAAAAAATTTGGATGAGTTCTCATTACCACTTTTGCAGAATGAAAAACCGTGTAGGGTTCCTGAGCGCAAATGGCCTGGATTTCGCTGACCCTACGCGCTGAAGTGATTGCCACCAGAAAAGCAGCTTTCCATGTGAGATGTTGCAGCGATGCCTTATGTATCGGCTCGAATGGCGGCAGCATCAGACGTGATAAGACAACGTTCAGTTCCCATGGAGGAGAAGGCTTTCTAATGGGAGGAAAAACCTTCTTTAAACCTTCTAGGAAATCCTTAATAATCGGAATCCGAAAAAAGGAAGTTTGTGAAGGTCTCTTTCTGTATGCCGTGACAGCCGCCAAGTGAACTTTTATTGACGACAGTTGTAAGCCCGATTTTGCCAAACTTAACAAGTATGGCAGGATAGATTGTTCTCCACAGGAAACCGGGTCAATGTTGTTGTGTAAACACCAAATGCAGAATCTCTTCCACTTGCTTGCATAGGCTGATCGTGTGGAAGGGCGCTTTGCTTCCTTCAGAATTTCCATACAGTCCTGAGGTAGGTTCAAGTGTCCATATTGCACTAGCTCAGGAGCCATGCTGCCAAACTCAACGATGAGGGGCTGGGATGAGATATCTGCCCTCTGAACTTCGTGAGCAGGTCCGGACGATATGGTAGCCTGATGTGTGGTTTGAGTGACCGGTGAAGAAGGTCTGGGAACCACCACTGGCGTGGCCACTCCGGAGCAATTAGGATCATTTTGGTCTGAGCATTGGACAGCTTCTGGAGGACCGCCGGAATCAGGGGAAGCGGTGGAAAGGCGTAAAGAAATGCTCCTGACCAGCTTATCCATAGGGCATTCCCCAATGTCCCTGGATGGTAATATCTGGAGGCGAAGTTTTGGCATTTTTTGTTGTCTGGGGTTGCAAAAAGGTCTGTAGAGGGGGTACCCCAGAGTGCGAAAATGGAATGAACGACGTCGTCGTGTAGTACCCATTTGTGGTTCTCGTCCATTACCCGACTGAGGGCATCCGCTTGAACATTCTGGATGCCGGGCAGGTGAGTTGCCACTAGCGACAGGTTCCTGGCTAGAAGCCAATGCCAGATTGTCTGAGCCTCTCTGGATAAAATTCTGGACCTGGTGCCTCCTTGTTTGTTCACGTAGTACATAGTGGCCACGTTGTCTGTCTGGAGAAGGAGAGTTTCCGTTTTCAGAGAGGGAAGGAAGGCTTTAAGCGCAAGGTGGACTGCGCGAAGTTCCAGCAGGTTGATGTGATAGAGACTCTCTCTCTGTGACCACTCTCCTTGGACTCGAAGATGTTCCATGTGCGCCCCCCATCCGAGCAGTGACGCATCTGTTACGATGGTTTGAGATGAGACCGTTGTTGGAACGGAATCCCCACCAAGAGATTGCTGGGTAAACACCACCACTTGAGGGATTGTAGGGTGTGAGGAGAAAGAAGGACTTTGTTCTCCCAATCGTCCCTCAGTTGACACCACTGATCCTCCAGATTTTCCTGCAATGGTCTCATATGGAGGCGAGCATTGGGAACCAGATGGATACAAGACGCCATCGAGCCCAGTAGAGAAGCTATTATTCTTGCAGTGGCTTGAGGTCTTTCCTGCAGTTGTTTGCACTTTTGGAGAATCGATAACCGTCGTTCCTCCGAAGGAAACACTTTTCCTAGCCTGGTATCTACAATGGCCCCTAAGTAATGCAACCTCTGAACAGGTGTTGCTGTAGATTTCAGGAGATTGACTTGAAGACCAAGTTTTTGCAGCAGTTGTAGAGTCCATTCGAAATGCTGTTGTGCCTCGAGACAACTGGAGGCCTTTATGAGCCAATCGTCTAGATAGGGGTAGACGAATATTCGCTGTTTCCTCAAGTGGGCGGCTACTACCGCCATGCATTTGGAGAAAGTTCTCGGCGCTGATTTTAGGCCGAAAGGTAGAACTGCAAATTGGTAATGGCGTTTTCCGACGGTGAACCTTAGGAATTTTCGATGTTTCTTGGTTATCGGGATATGAAAGTAAGCGTCGCAAAGATCTATTGCACAGAGCCAGTCGCCCTGACGTAGATGTGGGTAAATTTGGTGTAAGGCTAACATCCTGAATTTTTCTTTGCGAATCCATTTGTTTGCTGTCCTCAGATCTAAAATGGGACGAAACTCTTGTATCTCGAATAAATCCCCTTCCTTTGCTGGCTGATGGGAACGGGTTCTATGGCTCTTTTTTGCAATAGAATATTGACCTCTAACTGAAGAGCTTCAAGATGGCGGTTGGCTGTTTTGGGTGGAACAGATGGTGGAGAACTGGTGAATCTGAGAGCGTAACCATGTCTCACAATATTCAATACCCAGGCGTCTGTTGTGATGCGTAGCCACTCGTCCAGATGATTTGAGATACTTCCCCCTACCGGAGTGGATAACGGAGGAGGGGGAAGCAAAGATTCAGGGCTTAGACGTGGGAGCCTGTCGAGTTGCCTGAGTTTGAGGTGTTGAACGACCCCTTGTCGACCTTCGCTGAGTGGAGAAACCCCTTTGATGCTGCTGTTGTTGCTGCTGCTGGGGGCGCGAAGACATCCAGTGTGGCGACTGATACCGGTGTGTGAAAAGTCGTCGTTGATATGGCCGGAAAACCTTTCTTTGTTCTTTCGGTCTTTCCATGCCTACCGCTTTCAGGGTATCTAGTTCAGCCTTCATTCTAGCCACCTCGTCATCGGCATGAGAACCGAACAAGGTGGAGCCCGAGAAAGGCAAGTTTTGTATTCGCTGCTGCGCTTCAGGTTTGAGTGATGTAAGTCTCAACCATGCATGCCTTCTGAGCGCTATCCCGTGTGCATAATTGTGTGCGGATAGCACCGAAGAGTCAGCTGCAGCACTTATAATTTGGTTAGAAACCATGACTCCCTCACCCACGACCTCCAGGAAATCTTCCCTTTTATCCTTAGGAAGATGTTCCGCAAACTGCATTAAAGAGTCCCAGAGGGCACGGTCGTATCGCCCTAATAACGCAGTAGTGCTGGCTGCCTTCATCGTGACGGCTGCAGTAGAACATACTTTTCGTGCTGCAGCATCTATCTTTCTGCTCTCTTTATCTGGAGGCGAAGAAGAAGACGGTGAGGTTGAATGCAGTTTCTTTGCCGCTACTATGACCACCGAATCAGGTACTGGGTCCGACCTCAAGAATAGAGGATCTTGTTCTGGTGGACGATATTTTTTAATAAGTCTGGAAGGAGCAGACTTTGTTGCGGCCGGTGCAAGGAAAATATCCATTGCTGGTTCGAGGAGACCTGGAACCAGTGAAAGCAAAGGTCTGGAAGATGTCCTGTGATGCAAAGTCTCGAAGATCACTGACGTCGATGGGGCAGGTACCGCCAGCGGGATGTTCAGCTTGGTCGCCCCTCGTACTAAGACCTCCTGGAACGTATTCACATCATCTATGGGGGACACTCTCGGGGACGGTGAGTCCGATAGGGTTGGAGAGTAGTCCCGTGTAGACGAAGAAGAACGCCTGTGATGTGAATGCTGAGATCTCTGTGATTCATGACGGTGCCGAGAGGAAGAAGAGCGTCTAGAGGAATGTCCAGAACGTCTTACAGACCGCGTTGGAGTCCTCAAAACAGACTCTGAAGGAGGAGCCGGAAGAGGCGCCGTAGGTGTTACCGGCGTCTGTGACAATGGTGATTGTCGAGGAGAGAGTTGTGGAGACGCTGGAAGGAGGATGAGTGAGGCCGAGGATTCTGAGGTTGTATAAACCCTTCTAGGTCTTTTTGATTGTCTCGACGTCGACACACTCCTCGACGTCGAAGTACGGTGACGGCGAGTGCCCTTCGACGTCGATTCTTCTCGCCGTTGAGAATCTCTCGACGACGACCCTCGACGTCGCCGTGATGACGGTGAACGCCTACGACGTCGAGCACCCCTCGACGTTGATCGCTCTCGCTGTGTCGACGGTGAGCCGGATTCAGATCTCCTCGACGTGGAACGTCCTCGCCGTGTCGACGGCGACCCAGATCTCGACGGCGAAAGTCCACGCCGTCTCGACGGCGAAATCGTCGTCGACGGCGAGCGATGCCTCTTTCTCGCCAGCGAACCACTCCTCGACGGCGAGCATGTTGGCGCCGTTCCTTGCCTCGATGTCAACGCCCTCGACGTCGACGGAGACCTGTGCCGTTTTTGAGCCGGTCTGGTCGGAGTTATAGAGGAAACAGTGTGAGCCCTGGTAGAAGACTGACCTTCTCCTCGCTCTGTGGTAGAATGACCACTTTTCCTCCTGTCCTCTTTCGCCTGGAGTCGGATCTTCTCCCTGTCACGAAGGGTCCTTCTGGAGAAGGTTTTGCAGATGTCACACGACTCCGGTTTGTGGCTGGAAGGAAGGCAAATTATGCAGACCCGATGTGGATCTGTTTTGGCCTTTTTTCTGCCACAAGAAGGGCATTTGTCAAACAGTGAAGGCATTTCTGAAGTAGAAAAACCTCAAAATTCTGTCAGAATCTAACAGAAAACAATAGAAAATGATCACTCAATGTTAAAAACGTCGAGTGAAATTGAAATTCAAAAGATTTTAAATGAATTTCTGTCACAAAAGGATTTTGTGAGGTAGAGCTCAATGCTTCAGGGTCCTGTCAGAAAGGAGCCGGAAAAAAGAACTGAGGCAACTGCCTTTTGCTGTGCATGATGGGAAACAGGAAGACTTTCCTTTCTTAAAGGCACAGCTCTATTTTCATTCTGTATAATGGCAGCCTATGGGCTACACTGCCCTACATTGTTTTATTCTCATGAGAGATGTAAATAAAATATGAGAATGTATTTATTTATGTATTTATAGAATAAATAGAGGTTTAAACGTGAATTTACACTACAACAGTTTTTTTCTTCTAACAATTTGGCCTGTGTAGCTGTTCACATAGGCTGCACATTGTTATTCTTAAGTGTTTTTCACAGACCTTTTTTGTCAAGGAGCTGATGATTGCACTTAAGAATATACACTACACAACAGTGCTCCGGGGTCCCCGCGGGCGCGCGGAACTATTCAGTGCTTATGACTATACATGGAAATCCCCTACGAGAGAAATAGGCCGATCTGCCCCAAGGGGAGCAGAAATGGCCTAAAATAAATTCCCCCCCTCCCAGGGGAGCGACCCTTGCCTAAGGGGTTGCTCCCCTTGCGTGAAATTGGCACAAAAAAAAATCCACGGTGCCTAGTGGTTTCTGCCCCCCTTGGGGGCAGATTGGTCTAACAAAAATCGGATCTGCCCCCAAGGGGGTCAGAAATGAGCTAAATACAATTTGTCCCCCAGGGGAGCGACCCTTGCCTAAGGGGTCGTTCTCCACATATAAAAAAAAAAAAAAGAAATCCCTGGTGTCTAGGGTTTTGCTTAAAAATAATATGGCCCTCTGGGGAGCAGCCCTTGCCAAAGGGGACGCTCCCCTTATACATAAATATAAATGAAAAAAACAAATCCCTGGTATCTAGTGGTTTCTGTCCTCCCTTGGGGGCAGATTGGCCTAATAAAAATAGGCCAGTAATGGGCTAAAAATAATTTGCCCCCAGGGGAGCGACGCTTGTCTAAGGGGTCGCTCCCCTTCTGCAAAAAAATAAAAATACATAATCCCTGGCATCTAGAGGTTTCTGCCCCCCACCCCCGGGGGCAGACCGCCTAACAACAATAGGCCGATCTGCCCCAATGCCTTAAAAATAATTGCCCCCCTCAGGAGCGACCCTTGCCGAAGGGGTAGCTCCCCTTATTGAAATATATATTTAAAAAATCCCTGATGTCTAGTGAGTATTTTGGCTGCCTGATCGCATCGTGATCAGGCAGCAGAAATGCTGAGAGAGACATGAAAGGAAAGGAAAGGAAAGGAAAGGAAAGGTTTTTCCTTTCCTTTCATGCCTCTCCCGCCCCACCTACCGGTCGGAAGAGAAAGGCTTTTGCATTTCTCTTCCGGGATCCCGCTCGGAGATGACCTCATCAGACATCACTTGGGGGTTGGGGAGTCGGGTCGAAGGGAAAGCGATTCCCCTTCCATCCCTGCCCAGGCCAATGGGGGTAGCGCTCCCCCCATGAGCCCGGTGCAGGACGAGACCCTCAGCACACGAGAACCGAGTGCGAAGACGAGACCAGCTCGTACAAGGCACCCTGGGGGTTAATGGAAAAGCCAACAAAATAAATGTTTCCTCGTATCACTGGGTCAAAGATATGACATTCTATGCATCATGACATTAGTTCACACTACCCATATATGCATGTAGGTGGTTACATGGGATTGAATGGTGCTTTGTGTGAGTACCCAATTTTTAATCCCATCAAGTTAATCTCAGGTTCTCATTCTTATGATGTTGATAAACTGGGTGTCTCCTGGTTGACTGATAGGAACATGTGTGAATACATACGAGAAAGCAGATTCCACATAAAACAAGTGATTATAAATTTATTTTAGGATTTTAAAAAAGCAACAATTTCAATAGATGTTAAAATTTCAACTGCTGCAAGCAACAACACAAGAAAGGACACCTTAACAGTACTGAATGACAGTGACTGAGGTATTTTTTTTTAAAGAAAACACATTATAGCACTATACAAACACCTTAGTTATTAATAAAGTATGCAGGTATTTGTATTGCATTCGTATACAGTGATGATCATTCAGAATTAGGTAAGCATTTTGCACTGCACTGTTAAGTTTTTTTTCAAAAGCATCTTAGTTGATGTATTGGAGTGCCTTCAAGATATATGGTTTATGGTTCATAGTGCACATCTTTTATACCCTTAACTACTGATGCAGTCTTTATATTAAATGAGTGGTTAAAAAGATCTCTGTCGTACACAGCATAGTGCTGTCTAGTCTGAGCATGTTTATCTTGTATAGGGCACTGCAGTATTATTTTCTTGACTGAATAAAGCTTCTTTTATCGCTTGGTGCATGTTACATACAATTTACATATTAGCAAACCAAAAACAGGCTACCAATAACCCGGACAACTCAATACTAGCAGCTCAAGCATGTTGTTACTTCTTTCATTAAGGCGGAATGCAAATGCTGGAAGTGTCACCACTACAGGGAAGGCTACTAGGGACTAGAAGAGCCAAAAAAGCAATATCTCAGAAACAACCTGGAAGACCTCAACACAGATGGGAGAAAGATTCTGGTCCAGTAGAGAATGGGTTTTGAGCATCACGAGCAACATTAGTGTAGGAAAGTAGCATCTTTCTGACATATCTACCCCAACTCTTTGCCTGGTGTCAGTGTGTTTAGACTGTAGCACACTGAGCTGCTGCTAATCAGGACCCCAATGTCTGGGCTCTCTCCTCTAAATTTGGTTGCTGGTAAACCTTTTACACCCACAATTGATATACTGGTGCACCCATGTAAGTCCCTAATAAATGTACTTAGGTACCTAGGGCATTGGTACACCAGGGGACCCCCATGGGCCGGAGCATGTATTGTGCCACCCATGGGGGCCCATGCAAACTGTGTCTGCAGGTCTGCCATTGCAGCCTCCATGAAACGGTGCTTGCACCTTTCACTTCATATATAAGGCTTGCCTTATATTATGGTCACTGCACTTAGACACTATAAGCCATCCCTCTGGTAGGCCCTTCAGCCCAGGGGCAGGGTGCATGTCTCTAAGTGTGAGGGGACCCCTTCATGAGTAGGGTACTGCATACAAACCCAGTCTCCATCCCCTGGGCTTTGTAAGTGCGGGGAGGCCATCTTAAGGTATATAGTGGACACTGGTCAACACAAGTGGTCCAACTACACAATGGCTTCTCCAAATCTAGGCATTTTTGGTATCCAACATGTTGGACTCATGCAACTACACCACTTCCAGTGCTAGCTGTAGGATACCATGTACTTTGGGGTTCCATAGAGGATCCCCCAGTTCAGTCTGTGCAGCCTTATGGGATCTGGCTGTCAACCCATGCTGCAGCCCAACCCAGATACTGTTCTGCCCTACTTCTGATGAGCCTAACTCAAGCAGGGGAAGGCAGAACAAAGGATTTCCTGTAAGAGAGAGGAGTGACCACCTCTCCCTTTGAAGTAGGTGTCTCTGTGCTGGGGTGGAATGGCCTCTGAGCGCCACCAGACTGACTTGAAGGACACATTTAGTGCCCTCCTTGCATAATCCGGTTTTCACCAGTTCAGAAACACTGGTTCCCGCTCTGGGGAGAAACCACACAAAGGACAGAGGAGTGACCACCCCTGGTCCAGCTCCTACCCTAGGGAGGTGCACAGAGCTCTGCCAGGTAGCCAGTTGATTCTGCCATCTTGAAAATAAGATGAACAGATGGCTCTGATAGCATCTGACTGATTAGGTATCTAACTAATAGGTGGGTCACTTCAGAGAGTGACTAACACCCTTTTAGGGTTACTTAAGGGCTCCCCCAAGGGTAGGTTATCAGATCTGTTGAGCAGGACTCTTCAAGGAGCTCTCTGCAAGTCATCTTCTGTTCCTGGCCTCTGGAACCGCTGCTGGTCTGCTTTTGGAACTGAAACAAGACTGTATCCAGTTGGGAGGGTTCCCACTGCAACATTGTTTCTCCAGCTTCTGGAAGACTTCTGCAACATCTGTGACTGTGCATCCTCCAGGGTCACAATGACTCTGCCTGTATCCAAGAAGCAAAAAGGATTCTCCCTTAGAGTGAAGGAGTAACTCCCCTACATCTGCCAGGCCCCTAAAGACAACGACAGCCGGCTGGTGGATCCTGCTGTCCCACGGACAACATAAAGGCTATGCCCACAGGTGATAGTTTTGTGGTCCTCTCAGGGTCCAACTTGTGTTCTGACCAACTTGGAAGATGGTGGACCCTTGCTGCAGCCACTGGAACGGAACCCCTGTGCACCGCGACTGTTGCTGTTGCCAAGGCTCTTCTTCCAAGAAGATCTTCGAGCTCCTAGAAGTCCCAGCCTCCAGCACTCTGCAACTCCAGATTCAGCTTCTACTCTACAGCTCCTGTGACATGGAACTCCTGTTTTGTTGTGTTGCTAAGGCCTCCTTGCGATTCCCTGTGCCTGCTGCCAATGGGTCACTCGTTGGGTCTCCTCCAACACCGGCTGGCTTTCCTTCCTGCTGAAGGCTTGTTCTGACTCCCCACCAAGGGACGAGTCACTAGGACCTAGCTGGCCCTCAAAAATCTGCAAACTTCCTTGCAACTGTGATTTGCCTTTGCAAAGGCTTGTTGGTGGGCCTGCTGGCCACTGACCCTCCTGCAATCTGTCGACTGACTTAGAACAGGTTGTTGGTGACTTCAAGGATCTCCTGCGTCCCCCTGGATTCCGCAGTTGGCCTTTTTCTTTCACCGTCCTGCAGGAACTTTACCTCAAAGAGGATGGGCATTGCCTACCTGCACCGCCTGGACATCTCCAAGTGGTCTGGACACTGTCTCCTTTTTTTTCAGGCTCTCTACGTCTGGAATCCACCTCCTGGTTCCACCGGCGTGGTCCACAGCTTGCAATAGCAGCTGGACAACCGAGGCTTCTATTGACTCCAACAAGGGTTTTTGACACCATTTCATCCCTATACATCTGGTCTCCCTGGTGTAGGTACTCCGGTCTTCTGGGTATCCACAGGTGGGGGCAGTTTTCAACCTTCTTTGTGCCAAGTGGTTTCCTCGGGGTCCACTGGGAGGGGTCCTAAATCCATACAAATTCAACCGCGACGGTCCTTTGTTAGCCTGTGGGAAACCAGGCTCAATAACAGTTCTGCACTCGGGCGCCTGTGGGATTTTTAGTACTTACCTTCGGTAATTTCCCACTCCCCCAGACCCTAGGATCCTAACACACCTACCTTGGCTGAGCACCTCCATTCTTATACCACTTTCTTAGGATATGGTTTGCCCCACCCCCACATAGGGTATTTTTATGCTTTTGCTGGCTGTTACTAAGTGTATTGTTTGTGTGTTGATATCTCCAGGTGGAGATATACCAATGTTAGTTTAGCTATAGTGTTGTAATAAAGAAACCTTTATTTTTCCAACACCTGGTGTGGTTCTTTCTTGTGATTGGTTACTCACTGACGATTGTGGTATTGTAGGTGTTTTACACTCCTCCTAGATAAGCTTTAGCTGCTCACCACAGCTACCCCTACAGAGCTTTTGCTATCTGGACACCTAAACACTATCACTGAGCTTTGCTTGGACTCAGTATAGGGTGCTACACCATATGTGTACACCATAAATTGAGCCAGCCTCCTACACTGGTGGTGCAGCTATGGGATAAGACACTTGCATTAGTTTACCACTTGGTCATCAGTGACTTTCCACGGGAGTGATCACTTCTAACTGTTGGGGACACTATTCTAGTACTTCATGGACTTCTAGACTTTTAACTTGGGTAGTCAGGAGTCTAGCATAGCCCTTTTTCAAACTTTCTAAAGTTTAGAAGTTTAAAGTAGGTAGGCACACTACACACACTACTCTAACAATATATCTGTAGTTGAGAGAGCTGGCCAGACTCAGGAGTCTAGGCGTGAGGCTCTTATGTGCCACGAACATAGGACCCTTCGCACAGCTAGGAAACCTAAGACATGTAGTAACCCTACCAAATCTACTCTCTTAGAATTACTTATTCAGGGCGACATACAGAACCCTGATAGGGAGCGAGAGTTAGATTAAGAGGGTGAACCAACAGAGCTTTAAAAGAAGGTACCAGGTACCTCCTAAGGCCACACTGGACAGAACCATGAGGATTCTGGAGATAACTCTGAACCTGCAGGGAGCAGTACTGGTAGCACAAGAGGGGGTTGTAGTAGTAGGAATGCTGTTTCTCTCCCTAGGGTGGTCAAAAGGGTATCCAGGAGAAGTAGATCACCCTCATCCTCATCTTCCTTTGCTTCAGCATCTTCTTCTGGGTCCATCCACTCTAGCTCAGAAGAGGGATCCTTAGAAAGAGGGTTCAGCTTGCTGAAACCTGAGAAGGCCAAACTCAAGTTGAAAAAGCAGCAGCTAGTTCTTGTGAGAGAGGTACTAGAGATGGAGAGGGAAAAGAAGAATTTGGGGTTAGAACCCCATGGTGGCAGCATTAGAGAGTCCATAGTCATGGAAGACACTTTTGATTCCAGGAATCTCAGCAAGGTAGTCCTGTCTTACAAGTCTGGAGATGACATCCACAAGTGGATTACTGTTTAGAGAGGGCCTGTAAAGTCCAGCAGATCCCTCAGAGGCAGTGGGCAGCTATCCTGGGGCTCTTCTTTGCAGACAAAGGCAGAGACAAACTTTTGGCAGTTAGCAAAGAGGCTGCAGACAACTACCAAGTCTTGAAAGAGGGTCTGATTGATGGGTTTAGGCTCACAACTGAGTATAGGATTAAGTTCAGGGAAACTCAGAAGGAGTCGTTTCAAGATTGGGTAGATTTTGTTGACTGTGCAGTTAAGGCTTTGGAAGGCTGGTTACATGGTACTAATGTGGATGACTATGAAGGGCTGTACAATCATAATGAGAAAGCACATCCCTAACAATTGTGAGTCTGACAAACTGCACCAGTACCTGGGGGACTCTGATCTGACCTCTCCCCAAGAATTGGGAAAGAAGTCAGACAAGTGGGTTCGCATCAGGATGGGTAAGAAAGCCCATGGTGAGGGTGACCCCACCAGAAGAACGAAGAATGCGTCTAAATTTAAGAAGAAGGATGAGGACAGATTTAAAGATAGTCTTCTACAGGGCCACAAAATTCTTCTGGGGGGTGTGTCCGAGTCCTCCTCCACTTCCAACAAGAAAACGTAGTGCTTTCTGTGTAAGGAAAAAGGGCATAGGAAAGGTGATAGCACCTGTCCTAAGAAAAGCACCAAGAACGGTACTTCTTCTAATCCCCCTCGTGCACCTAGCAATAGCAATGGTAGTAATACTTCAACCAAGGGTGTAGCTTGGTTCACCTTGGGTACTGTAGTGGACTATGGCCTAGTCAGAGAAACTACTGAGGCTGTCCTAATATCGGAGGGTGGTATTGACCTGGCCACTCTAGCTGCCTGACCTTCTAATATGAGGAAATACAGGCAGTACCCCCTCTTAAATGGTATTGAGGCAGAAGCTTACAGGGACACAAGTGCTAGTGTCACCATGGTAACTGAAAAACTGGTGTCTCCTGGCCAAATTGTACTTGATCACAATTACCAAGTCACCAATGCTGATAACATCACTAAGGGGGTGATTCTGACTATGGCGGACGGCGGAGGCCGTCCGCCATAGTACCGCCGCCAAATGACCGCACCGCGGTCAAAAGACCGCGGCGGCCATTCAGACATTTCCTCTGGGCCGGCGGGCGCTCTCCAAAAGAGCGCCCGCCGGCCCAGAGGAAATGCCCCTGCAACGAGGACGCCGGCTCAGAATTGAGCCGGCGTAGTTGCAGGGGTGCGACGGGTGCAGTTGCACCCGTCGCGTATTTCAGTGTCTGCAAGGCAGACACTGAAATACTTTGCGGGGCCCTCTTACGGGGGCCCCTGCCGTGCCCATGCCATTGGCATGGGCACGGCAGGGGCCCCCAGGGGCCCCACGGCACCCCCTACCGCCATCCTGTTCATGTCCATGTCCATGAACAGGATGGCGGTAGGGGCTGTCAGAATCCTCATGGCGGCGGAGCGCGCTCCGCCGCCATGAAGGATTCCCCCGAGCAGCGGTAAGTCGGCGGGAGCCCGCCGACTTGCCGCTTCTGACCGCGGCTGAACCGCCGCGGTCAGAATGCTCGTGGGAGCACCGCCAGCCTGTTGGCGGTGCTCCCGTGGTCGGTGGCCCTGGCGGCCACCGGCCACCAGGGTCAGAATGACCCCCTAAGTGTCACCGCATAGAAGTTGTTAACTTTAGCTGGGGGAGGGGTTACGGGCCCTTAAAAAGTTGTAGTGTCTTCTTCTATACCTGTCAAATGTCTATTGGGCAATGATTTGGAGACCTCAGCCTGGGCTGAAGTGGAGTTACAGGCACACACATCAATGCTGGGCATCCCTGCAAATGTTTTTGTGACAACTAGAGCACAGGACACGGAACAGAGAGAATCAGGAGCACTGGAGCCTGAAAGTATAGACCAGTTAGCTCCTAAGAAAAGAGGTAGGAAGAGTGAGAAATTACCCTCTGCCCAAAATGTATGTGAGGATCAGTCTCCTCAGGGAGATGATCTTGCCCCTCATGAAGAACCTACACCAGAGGAGCTTAGGCCTGAGGTGGCAGAGATGTTGGGTGCAGGGGGACCCTCCAGGGAGGAATTGAATTTGGAGCAGAAATCCTGCCCCTCTCTTGAAGGCCTCAGGCAGCAAGCTGACAAGGGAATGTCAGTGGGTCCCACAGAATGTACTGGGAAAATGTTTTTTTTTATTCTAAAGGGTAGGGGCCCCAAACCTGGTGCTACCATGTGGTTGGTCATACCTCAGACGTTTATGGAGTTCTTATTGACCCTAGCTCATGACATCCCCCTTGCAGGACATCTTGGGCACAGTAAGACCTGGTACAGACTTGTTTCACACTTTCACTGGCCCCACATGTCTGAAGAAACCAAGGACATTTTTCACTTCTGTGCCACCTGAAAAGCCAGTGGCAAGTCTGGTGGCATTACAAAGCCCCTCTTAATTCCACTACCTGTGGTTGGGGGTTCCCTTTGAAAGGGTAGGGATTGACATTGTTGGTCTCCTTGACCCTCCTAAAGCATCTAGGAACAGATTTATTCTGGCGGTGGTGGACCATGCCTCCAGGTAACCAGAAGCCATTCGTCTTAGGACCACTACAGCTCCTGCAGTGGGCAAGGTCCTATAATAGGACTCTCAGAAAAACTCAGAAGGAGATGGGATGTCCTTTTCCCTTGCCTTCTTTTTGATCGCAGAGAGGTTCAACAAAAGGGAATGGGCTACAGACCATTTGAACTTTTGTTTGAACATCCAATTAGGGGTACCCTTAGTCTTGTGAAAGAGGGTTGTGAGTAACCTCTCAATACCCCCAAACAAGACATAGTTGACTATGTGCTAGGCCTGCGATCTTGCATGAAGAAGGCTTCCAAAAACCTTGAGGACAGCCACAGGTGAAGTAATGACATGACCAGAAAGTTGTGCTGACTGTTCACCAGCCAGGACAGAAAGTGTGGGTCATGGAGCCTGTGGCCCTAGAACACTCCAGGACAAGTGGAGGGGCCCCCACACAATTGTAGAGAAAAAAAGTGAGGTCACCTATTTGGTTGACCTTCGTACTCCAAGAAGCCTCCACAGGGTGATTCATGTGAACCGACTTAAACCTTACTATAACAGGGCTGACATGAGCTTGCTCATGACAACTGATGAAAGACAGAAAGCAGAGAGTGACCCTCTCCCTGACCTTCTTTCCCACAACCCTGCTGATGGGGTCAGTAGATGGGTAGTCTTTGCAGTTCCCCTTTTTGAACAGCAACAGGCTGACTGCAGGCAAGTCCTCAGTACGTTTTCTGAACTCTTTTTACCCAAACCCAGTCAGACAACCTAGTGTGCCCATGATGTGGACACAGGTGATAGCCTACCTATAAAGAGTAAAATCTACAGGCAGCCTGAGCATATCAGAGATTGCATCAGGGCAGAAGTCCAAAAGATGCTGGCGTTAGGGGTTATTGAGCCCTCAGACAACCGTTGGGGTAGTCCAATAGTACATGTGCTAAGCATCATTCCCAGGGTGGAAAGAGAGAGATGAGGTTTTGTGCAGACTACAGGGGCCTTAGGGCAGTCACCAAGACTGATGCCCATCCTATCCAAGGGCAGATGAGCTGACCCATAGCTTGACTGCTGCCAAGTACCGCAGCACTTTTGATTTAACTGCAGGCTAACTCTTTGCCAAAAGTCCATAGATATCAGTACCTAAAAAGCAATTTACTTACCTTTGGACACACCTAATCTGGAAGAGACAATGGTGGTCATTACAACCCTGGCGGACGGTGATAAAGCTGCGTTAAGACCGCTAACAGGCCGGCGGAAAACAATTTGCTATTACGACCGTGGCGGAAACCGCCAACAAAGACAGCCACTTTAACACTCCGACCGCCACGGCAATACAAACAGCATGGCAGTCACCGCCAACAGACAGGCGGAGGACAATGTACCGCCCACACTATTATGACAAGCCAATCCGCCACCTTTTCCAGGGCGGATTCACTGCGGATAAAAACACGGCGGAAACAGGAATTCCGAAGGGAAAACCCTCACCTCTACACACCCCACGAGGAACGAGGACACATTGGACCCGGAACTCCAAATTCTACCTGCGATAGTCTTCCTGCTCCTCTACCAGGAGCACGAACGCCGGCGGAGAAGACCACGGTGAGCACTGCATCTACGACACAGGGGAGGGTAAAAAAAAAGGGACACTCACACGCAGCACGCAACACCCCCACCCCCACCCACTACAACACACACACTAATGCATATTAAGACATCACAGTTACACCCCCCAAACCCCACGGAAGAATGCAAAGACAATAGAAAATGAGTGTAACCATTGTAATATATTAAAATCAAGTAGGCAGAAATATATATATATACACCATGTACAAATTATATACCAAGCATAGTAGTCCAGGTAGTGCTCTAATTAAGTCCGCGGAACACTGGGACCACACGGTATGGGCGAGGCCCACACAAGATCCCAGACCATGACGGAGAGAACACTGCAGGGGCATCAGAGAGCAACTAAACAGGCACCTCAGGGGGAGGGAAAGGGGGAGCACCTCAGCCGCTTGAGTGCACAACGCCTAATCCACGAGTGGGCCCACATTCCCACTGTTCCATCCTGGGGAGTGCAAAGCCACAGTCTCTCAAGTCTCTACAGTTGGTCGGTTGCCCACTGTTCCATCCTGGGGAGTGCAAAGCCACAGTCTCTCAAGTCTCTACAGTGGGTCGGTTGCCCACTGTTCCATCCTGGGGTGTGCAAAGCCACAGTCTCTCAAGTGGATGACAGTCTCCACTGGTTCTGGAGGGGGCCTTGTGCCCAGAGTGCTTCATCCTGCTAAGGACAGAGGTAGTGGATGGATCTCTCCACTGGTTCTGGAGGGGGCATGGTGCCCAGAGTGCTTCATCCTGCTAAGGACAGAGGTAGTGGATGGATCTCTCCACTGGTTCTGGAGGGGGCATGGTGTCCAGAGTGCTTCATTCACCCCGTGATGGACTCAGTAGCGTCAGTGTCCTTGCCGCTCATGGGCCAGCGGTGCTTGAGATGTCGGTGCCCTGTTCAGCGGTGCTTGAGACGGCGGTGCCCTGTTCAGCGGTGCTTGAGACGGCAGTGCCCTTTACAGAGGTGCTTGAGGCAGCGGTCTCCATTGCAGGGACTCAGCTGCTGGCGGTCCTTCATGGCCCAGCGGGGCTTTGGCTGGTGGTCCTTCATGGCCCAGCGGAGCTTTTGCTGGTGGTCCTTCATGGCCCAGCGGGGCTTGTGCTGGCGGTCCTTCATGGCTCAGCGGGGCTTGTGCTGGCGGTCCTTCATGGCCCAGCGGGGCTGGTGCTGGCGGTGGCCTCCTGGGCAGCTGGGCTGGTACTGGCGGTGGCCTCCCGGGCAGCTGGGCTTGTGCTGGCGGTGGCCTCCTGGGCAGCTGGGCTGGTGCTGGCGGTGGCCTCCTGGACAGCTGGGCTTGTGCTGGCGGGCAGCTGGGCTGGTGCTGGCGGTGGCCTCCTGGGCAGCGGGGATGATGGAGGTCTTCTCCGCCCTGCTGCTCTTCCCAGATTTGCCGGGTTTCTTGTGGCCCTTCCCCACCTTGGAAGGTGTCACAGCTGACTCCACATTCCCACCGGGACCCCTGGGAGCGGCTTTGGTGGCTGGAGTCTTCCCCCTCTCCCGCCGGGCACTGGCCAACTTCTGATGCTTCACAGGTGGGGGACTGTCTGTACTGTGGCTGCGTGCCACACTGGCTGCCCTGGTGGCCGGTGCACTCCAGATTCCTGTGACTACAGGTACCACTGGTCCGGAGATGTTGTGGCTGAGGTGCTAGTTCGGGACCTAGGAGACGGACGGGGTGGGGGAGATGTGGGAAAGAGGTCAAGGTTGGACAGGAAAAGTTTTCTGGACACACTGGGACGGGTAGCTGGAGGGGGTTTGGGAGTGGAGGAAGAGGTGGTGGTTGTAGGAGGTGTTTGTTTGATGACTTTGGGTGAAGGTGCATGCGCTGGAGGCTGTCGTGAGGTGGATGGCTGTTGGGTGGGTGTGTGCCTGCGTTTGTGTATCTTGGGAGGGGGCGTCACAGACACACTGTGAGAGAACACAGGGGACGTGTGAATGGTAGTGGGGATGGTGACTGCACGTGAGCGGGGTGTGGTGGTGGGTGTGCTGGAGAGGGACGTAGTGGCTGTAGAGGTAGTGCATGCAGGTGTGAGTGTAGACAAGACAGGGAGGGAGGAGGGAGACGAGGAGGAGGGGGACACAGTGGAGGCAGTGGATGATGGTGTGTGTGCATGTGTGTGATGCTTGCGTGAGTGCCTCTGGGATGTGTGGTGCTTATGTTTGCCTGAGCTTCCCTTGTGTGTTGATGTGTGTGCATGCTGGTCTGTAGATGTGCTTGGGATAGGCTGAGGTAGAGGGGATAGGGTCTGGGTGGAGGAAGTTGGAGGGGGGAGGCTAGAGACAGGGACAATGGTTGCCATCAGTGCTGAGGCCAGAGTCTTAAAAGCTCGCTGAAGGGCCGCCTGACCAGAATGAATGCCCTCCAGGAGTGCATTTGTTTGTTGCAACTGCCTTTCTACACCCTGGATGGCATTCAAAAAGGTAGACTGTCCAACATTGAGGGACCTGAGGAGGTCAATGGCCTCCTCACTGAGGGCAGCAGGGGTGACTGGGCCAAGGCCTGAGGTGCCTGGGACGAAGGTGATGCCCACCCTCCCGGGTGAGCGGGCACGGGGCGAAGGCTGAGGGGCTGCTGGGAGGGCAGTGCTGGAAGGGGGGGTGGCGGCTGTACCTGTAGATGGGGGTGGCATAGATGTTGCTGCCACCACAAGGGAGCTCCCATCAGAGGACAAGTCTGTGTCACTGGTCTCAGCTCCTGTCCCCGCCGTGGAGTTCCCCTCACCCTCCGTCCCACTGGTGAACTCCGAGTCCGTAGTGTGGCCCTCCATGGCCATGTGGGATGCAGCCCCCTGGTGCTCCGGTGCCACTGCTCCTCCGCCTGATGATGCTAATGCACACAAAAACAGGGAGACCACAAAAAGGGGGGACGGACGACAGAAGAAAGACATGTTGAGTGCATGCATTACCACTACCGTTGGCGGACACGACAGACACAGAAGCCCCTTGCACTACGCCGTGCTCTTGGGCTCCACTGTTCAATTCCTGGGAAATGGCCTACAAGGTTATGGATGACATCTGCACACATGGATGACACAGGGGCATGACTAGGTGTACTTGGCACTCTACAGAGGTGGGGTGGGGTGCCACATGGCCTGCCTTACGGAGGGACCTTGCCTACGGAACTCACCCTGGCCTAGGGAAACCCACAGCCCAGCTCCCCCACCCAGACCCCTCCACTGCATGCAAAGTCAGCAGAATGAGAGTGTACTCACCCTCTTGTTGCTGCTGTGATGCCCTCAAGCGCCCATCCAACTCCGGGTAGGCCACCGCCAGGATACTAAACATCAGGGGGTCATGGTGCGACGGGCACCCCTCCCACATTGGAAGGCCATCCCCAGCTGAGCCTCCGCCGTCTTCTTGCTCCAGTGGCGAATGTCCTCCCATCTTTTCCGGCAGTGGGTGCTCCGTCTGTGGTAGACCCCCAGGGTCCGCACGTCCATGGCGATAGCACGCCAAATATGTTTTTTCTGGTGGGCGCTGACCTACATGAATTGTACAGGGGGAAGAGAAAGTTATTACCAACTGCACCGTCAAAGTGATTGGCCCCCATCCCTACCCTTGCCATGTGGCACATGCATTCACCGTTGTTTCATGTACGCCGCGCTCTCCCCTCTTCCTTCTTACATCCAGCCCTCTCCACGCAGGCATAGCCCATACATCATGCTCCCAGTGTACTTACCTGTTTGTCTGGAGGACTGTAGAGTAGCGTGTACTGGGGGAGGACCCGATCCACGAATTTCTCCATCTCCTCCGATGTGAAGGCAGGGGCCCTTTCCCCAGACACTCAAGCCATTTTCTCTTCCCGATGGAGGTCACAGCAGCACTTGCAGTGTAGGTCCTCTCCTGTTGAAGATCAGGTATCAAGTGATTGAACAGATAGAAAATGGCAGTCACGTCCGCGGCGGTGCGTACCGTCACCGCCGGCGTACATCATCATTGGCTCCTGGGACCCATAGGGTCCAATGTTAACCAATGCAGCATTGCGCTGCGGTCTTCGACCGCCTACCGCGACGGTGTACAACGCCAGCGCAGTTACCTCACATCCCATTGTCCCACTTTACAGGTCAGGCAGCTGCCATTTCAGGGGCCCACATGGCTTCATTTTCAACGGCGTTACACATACCTAGGCCTAGACTCAACACACATACAGGCCACTTTTTGAGTATGAATGGTGTTCTGTGTAAACTGTGGGTATGTACCTTTGAGTTGTTTGACTCTGTCCTCGCTGTTGTCCTTCATAGGCACCGTCCGCTGGGACATATGAGGAGATGGCGGCATCCTCCGGTGTACCGATCGTTGGTGGACCTGTCGACAATGGAGGAAAGGCATGTGATTATCACATACAGGCTTGACCGTGCCACAATCCAGGAACTGTGTACCCAGTTGGAGCCAGACCTGATGTCAGCTATCCGCCATCCCACAGGAATCCCCCCTCAAGTGCAGATGCTGTCAGTGCTCCATTTCCTTGCAAGTGGGTCATTTCAAACAACAGTGGCCATGGCATCAGGGATGTCCCAGCCTATGTTTTCCAACGTGTTGTCCAGAGTGTTGTCTGCCCTTCTGAACCACATGCGGAGCTACATCGTTTTCCCTCAGGTGGAGGATTTGCCTACAGTGAAAGGTGATTTCTATGCCCTGGGACATATCCCCAACATCATAGGTGCCAGTGATGGGACCCATGTGGGTTTGGTCCCCCCCCACAGGAGTGAACAGGTGTACAGAAACCGGAAGAGTTATCATTCGATGAATGTACAGATAGTATGTTTGGCAGACCAGTACATCTCCCATGTGAATGCCATGTTCCCTGGCTCAGTGCATGATGCCTACATCCTGCGGAATAGCAGCATCCCTTATGTGATGGGTCAACTCCAGAGGCACCGTGTGTGGCTATTAGGTGAGCACCTGGAAGCTAGTCAGTGGGAATGGTTGTCTGGGTCTGGGGATATCCCTACAGGTTAGTGCGTGTCTAACAGTTGTCCCTCGCCATTTGCAGGTGACTCTGGTTACCCCAACCTGTCATGGCTACTGACCCCAGTGAGGAATCCCAGGACAAGGGCAGAGGAACACTACAATGAGGCCCATGGGTGAACTAGGAGGGTGATCGAGCGGACCTTCAGCCTCCTGAAGGCCAGGTTCCGGTGCCTCCATATGACAGGTGGATCCCTATTCTACTCACCAAAGAAAGTGTGCCATATCATCGTGGCCTGCTGTATGCTTCACAACTTGGCTTTGCGACAACAGGTGCCTTTTCTACAGGAGGATGGTCAAGATGGAGGTGTTGTGGCAGCTGTGGAGCCTGTGGACAGTGAAGACGAGGAAGCAGAGGAAGAAGACATGAACAGGGACTCAGTGATCCAGCAATATTTCCAGTGAGACACAGGTAAGAGTACAGACCTGCCTACTACATGTACTTAAACACTACTGCCTCTCTACTGTCTGTTGTTTTAACCCAGTTTATGGTCACTGAGTTGTCACTTTCCCTTACGATTTCACAGATGTGGGTCCCACTTTGTGACATCTGCTTTTATTCCTCATGGACTAGAGCTGTGTGACATTGGTATGTTGACATTACATTTGAATGAACATTTTGCCACTGTAATTGCTAATACACTATTTCGAAATCACAGACTCCAGATTGTTTTGTGCTTTAAGTGTTTATTTAAGTGCTCAATATTGGAGTGGGTAGTAAAATGGTGAGGGGTGATGGTGGAGGAATGTCCATGGCAGAGTCCAGTCTATTAGTCTCACAGGTGCATTGTCCAAAGGGGCATAGGAAGTGGAGCTGGGGCAGTTTAAGTATGAACAGGGTGACAAAGTGGGACAGTAGGATGACAATCAGGGTGGTCTCATTTCTTGGCGGGGGTCTTGGCATCGTTCTCTGTCTTGTTCCTGGATCTCAGGGACCGTTTGCGAGGAGGTTCTCCCTCTGCAGGGGTTGGGGTGCTGGTGTGGTGGTCCTGTGGCGGGCGTCCTGCCACTAGCGCCGGCGGAGGTGGTGGGCAGTTCATCATCCAGGCTAGTGTCAAGGGCCCCTTGTAGTGCCACAGTGTCCCTCCTGGTGTTGAGTACTTCCTTCAGCACCCCTACGATGGTGCCCAGGGTGGAGTTGATGGTTCTGAGTTCCTCCCCGAAGCCCATATACTGTTCCTCCTGCAGGCGCTGGGTCTCCTGAAACTTGGCCAGTACCGTTGCCATCGTCTCCTGGGAGTGGTGGTAGGCTCCCATGATGGAGGAGAGGGCCTCATGGAGAGTGGGCTCCCTTGGCCTGTCCGCCCCCTGTCGCACAGCAGCCCTCCCAGTTCCCCTGTGTTGCTGGGCCTCCGTCCCCTGGACCGTGTGCCCACTACCACTGCCCCCAGGTCTACCACTGCCCCCAAGTCCCTGTTGTTGTTGGGGTGGCGGGTTAGCCTGGGTTCCCTGTAGTGGTGGACACACAGCTGATTGACGTGTCCTGGGGACGGAGGTACGGGCCTGCTGGGTGGATGCTGTGCTGGTGTTTCCAGAGGGGGGAAGCTCTGTAGTGGCCTGTGTCTGTGTCAGGGGAACCGACTGTTCAGAGGTCCCCGATGGGCCGGGCTGGTCATCTAGATCCAGTTGGACAGAGGTGCTGTCATCACTGTGGGCCTCTTCTGTTGGTGGTGTGGACATGTGTGGACCCTCCTGTCCGGTGACGTTGGGTAGGGGTCCTGCAGGGGTATAAAAGGATGGTTATTACATCTGTGTGTGTCATGGTGTGCAAAGGATGGGTGACCGTGTAACCCAGTGCTTGCATTCCTGTGTGGGACTTCGTGTGATGATGGTTTAGGGGGGTGTATGGGTATGTGCAGTGGGCGTGCTTTAGTGATGGGTGTCCATGCTTTGTTGTTGCATGCAGGGCTTGGTGTTGGGATGTGTGGTTTGTGATGTTGGGACATTTGTGAGGAGTTTGAGTGCTGGGGGTGAGGGTGGGGGTATGTGATAGCATGCAGGTAGGGTGGGGGATGTAATAGTTAAGATTTGTCTTACCAGAGTCCATTCCTCCAGCTACTCCTGCGAGGCCCTCAGGATGCAGAATCGCCAAGACCTGCTCCTCCCATGTTGTTAGTTGTGGGGGAGGAGGTGGGGGTCCGCCGCCAGTCCGCTGAACTGCCAGGTGGTGTCTTGAGACCACGGAAAGCACCTTCCCCCGTAGGTCGTTCCACCTCTTTCTGATGTCCTCCCGATTTCTTGGGTGCTGTCCCACTGCATTGACCCTGTCCACTATTCTTCGCCATAGCTCCATCTTCCTTGCAATGGAGGTGTGCTGCACCTGTGATCCGAATAGCTGTGGCTCTACCCGGACGATTTCCTCCACCATGACCCTGAGCTCCTCCTCAGAGAACCTGGGGTGTTTTTGCCGTGCCATGGGGTGGTGTAGGTGATGTGTGGGGTGTAGTGTGTGGTGATAAGTGTGCTGATATGTAGTGGGGTGTTGTGTGAGGTTCGTGGAAGTTCTGTGGGTGATGGTGTTGTGTGCCTGTGGATGTTGTTGTTCTTGCTGGTGCTGTCTCTCTCTGGCTTTCGTTCATGAATTGTTGTTGTAAGGGTTTGTGGGTGATGTGGGTGTGTGTTTTATATTGTATTGGGTGTGTGGGAGTGGTGTGTGTATGTGTATCAGGTGTGTGTATTTTGAATAGTCCAATGTGGTTGTGTTTTGTAAATGTGTGTTTATTTTGAGCGCGGCGGTGTGTACCGCCAATGGAATACCGTGGTTGAATGACCGCCGCGTGGATTCGTGGGTCGTGATAGTGTGGGTGTATTTCTGTTGCCGTGACAGTGGAGGTTTTGTTTTCGCCAGTTTATCACTGACCATTGGTGTGGCGGACTTGTGTGGGTGTCTAGATTTTGGCGGATTCAGAACTGTGGGTCATAATAGCTGTGGCGGAATTCCGCGGCCGCAGCGGTGTGTTGGCAGTCTTCTGCACGGCGGTAAGCGGGATTTACCGCCAATGTTGTAATGAGGGCCAATATCTAGTTTCAGATCTCTTACCTTATAATTTCCCCAGGCATCAGTTTGGATCTGAAGATTTTTCTTGAGCAGTACTCCTGTGCGCCAGTAGGTGGCGTAGATCAGTTCTGCATCCGTCATCGGCATCGTCCCCGCCGGATATGATGTTGCAGGTCCTATGTAGGTGCCACCCAGGTGCACTGATGTCAGTTCTTTTCTTTCTGCGCCAGCCAGCGCCGTTTCGAACTGACACCAGTCATCCCACCTCAAGCTTCTCTGGCGCTGATTCCGACGTTGACACTCCTGACACCGCCCATGCCCCCAGGTGTGCCACCCCCCATCCTCACTGCCGACTACAACACTGAGCTGGATGGGCGTCATACAATGCCAACTCCGGCGACAAGCAAGGGCCTTGCCCTCTATGTCAGATCCTGAGCCTTATTACAATGGGCCAGGGTACAGTGAGTAAGGAGAGGAGTCATTGGACCCTTTAGAATACCAGCTCCAAGACCCCATGGACTTCTGTGCAGAGCTGGGTGAAGCCAGTGGAATGGATACTTCCCCAGATACTGGCATGCTCTCTCCTCCTCCTATCGTGGCTACAGATGAGGGAGTTTAATATTCAATGGTGGTGCAGAGAGTGCAGCCAAGTTCCTGGACCTTGAGCTGCTTTCCATGTCAGTCAGGACTTACTTCCTGACAGAGTTGCTTCAGCCCTGGGCTTCAACCTCAGAACCCTTGCTCCCTTTTAATGAAGCCCTTATGGATGTTCTTCTGGGTACTTAGTCCAAGCCCAGCACAGGGGCTACTGAGAACAGGAATATTGCTTGCTGACATCACCCTGCACTGGGTGACCCAGTTTTCCTGATGCAACACTCAACGCCTTAGAGCTTGGTTCTGCAATGAGATGTCTCTGTCAGACATATCAGATCTCTGCAATACTTTGTTATTTTTTGTCCACTGCCAATTCACCTTCGTGGCCTACCCATCCTTGTTTAGAGTAAGAATCATACCTGGACCCAATTCACGTGGGAGACTCCTGATTTTATAAAGCAAAAAAATTCTTTATTTCAGCTGTCTACTACCTGGATTTGCCTCAGCTTCAATGAATGGAAGCCAGTGAGGGAAATGCACTCTCCAGACAGTTTTTCTAAAATCTCCAACTTTTCTCTGCTATAATATTGGCATGTATGAGAGAGGCACTTGAAGAATGTGCCCAGGGACCACCAGTCTGTTGGTGAGTCCCAGTGATTGTCTGTGCAACCGATGCTAACAGTTCAGCTTTGGTGTTAAAAACTGCACAGAGGGGTGCACAGCTGATTATGCGGCTTGGGACTGGGCTGTGGTGGCCTCTGCATCCGCAGTGAAGCCTTGATGTTAGACCCCAACCCTCCATCATGCAGTGAATCTCACTGACTGTGAGGGGCCTCTACAGGCTTGAGCGGGTGGGGTAGAGGCCCATTTACAGTGCTCTGACACTGCTGTTCGTCCCTAGGGGAACCATCCCGTACAGTCAATACAGTGTATTTCTGGCTTACACATGTAAGTGGATGACTCTGTGGATGGCTCAACCACCTCATTAACACCCTTGTCTCCAAAGAATGTGAAATACTCACTAGGGGCAAGAATGAACTCAATCTCCTGTAAACTGGAGAAACATGACAAGCAGCTACGGGAAGCTGAACAGAGCATTTCCAACTAAGAAGACAAATTGGCAGCAAAAAAACAATCCCTACTTAAAATGGAAAAAGTCCTCAAGTTCATCACTGCAGAAAACAAAGATTTGGCAGCATGCTTAGAACGTAACAATATCTGTATCCTATGAGCATAGGCAGGCTAAAGGATTATCTGGAAAATACACTGATGATTTTCTTCAGATCTGAATCCTTTACTCAAATGCTAATAATAGAAATAGGGCATACATCACTTGAAAGCACACCGCCACTTGGTGCTCTTATCAGACCCATCGTCGTTCGCCTCTTGAACTTCAGGGACTGGGTCACTTCATTTCACATGGCTAGGGGAACACGCAATGTGAACTTTGATGGAGATGACTTGCCATTATTTCCCCGACATTACCATTGCCAAATAGGAAGTTAGGGGGAAGTATCATGCAGTTCCTATTATAGTAATGAGATTGCATGTTTTAACTGTGGCACCACCATCAAATGTTGGCAACTAATTCAGTCCCACACTACTTATGGAGCTGTCAGCCTCACCCAACCCTGGAAAGGAGAAGGTGTTTGTGGCAACCTAAACCGGACACTCTGAACAGAAACAGATCATAACCTTTTTGCTCAGTTACTCAGTGATTCACAAATGCCAAGGTAGGACATAAGATGCAAACTGGATTTCAATGCATTTATTGAAGCAATTGCATCCTAGTATAAAAAGCATGGGATGTGATAATAAGGTACATGAAACATAGCATAGTAATCCTCATTATAACCAGTGTAAAGAAGATAAGTAACCCCACCATTTTGTATTATTCTAGAATGTCTAGAGATTCCTGTCCATACCCTATATCTAGATCTGAGAGCATAGTAGTGGTAACCCTTCTGCCTGTCCTGATCTAAGGAAGTAACCCTGACCCCAAACCTGAGTAGGATAGCAAGGGTCTGCCTGTTGTCTGGATGGCAATCCTCTTGGGAAGTTGAAGAGTCATCACCAGGATCAGCAAAGCTGACTGTGGGATGGTGTGCATCCAAGAGCCGGGAATGCCCTCTGCCCCACTTAGGGCTATGCGTTGTTTATATATTAACCTGTACAGGGTTCTAAGAACAGGACTGAAATACTTATGTGTTTAGAAAACGGCACTGACTCCTGAGCTCCTGGAGTGGCAATACAAGTTAATATGTTATGTACTGTACATGACAGCCTTGAACAGGGCAGAGAATGCATGTTGTATAAGTGACATATAAAATGTGCAGCACAAATAATTCCTTCTTCCTGGAAAGAACCACCTGATTAAAATATAAAAACAACAAGCTAAAAGCTAGCGGTGCTAAAAATATGAAAATTATTTAAATGTACCTAAGTGTAAAAGGTACGGACTACGGGCCTAATGCTAAAATAAGGGTGTCCAACCTTGGAGCTAATGGTGTCCTGCAACAGCCCCGACCCCCTTGATAGAACAGGAATGCAGCATCTACTACCTAAAAACTAGTATTAACACTCATAGACCCTCATTACGACCCTGGCGGTGAGTGATAAAGTGGCGGTAATACGGCCAACAGTCTGGCTGTAATTACTGCCAAATTATGACCATGGCAATGATAACTCCCATAGACAGCCAATTTACCACACCAACCGCCAGGGCGGAAATAACACTCACCATGGTGGTAGACGCCAACAGCCAGGTAGGAGACAAAGTACCGCCCACCATATTAAGACACTGCAAACCGCCACCTTTTCTGGGGCGGTACCAACGCCATCAAAAGCCTGGCGGAAACACATCACTGAAGAGAAAAGACACCATCGGAGACACAGGGAAAAAGAATGCCACTATGGTACTCAAAGTGCAAGTTTTCCAGATGATCTTCTACATTATACTCCACCTGGAACACCAACGCCAACAAAGACGACGACTGCGAGTACAGCCACCTAGCACACAAGGGAGGGAGGGAGGAAAACGAGTGACACACACACACATGCACGACACACACCCGGCACACACACACACCATACAGACAACCAGCTGCACACATAAAACAATTTGCCCTCGATACATGTCAGAATAATGCAAGGACAACAGGAATGGACGAAAGTGATTGTATTCAAAATCATCTAAAAAATGATCCATTTGGCAATGAAACAGATGTACACGTACACAAAGGGACACTACCCAGTCCAATGATCAGAGGGCCCACATGGCAACAGGGCACAGTGTAAGGGCCAACTCGAATCCTTACTTCATCCGGATAGAACACTGCAGGGGCATCAGTTTGCAAGTGGGCAGGCACCTCAGTGGGAGGGCGGGGGCACCTCAGCCGGATGTGGGAACAAGCCCCTTGGTTCTGGGGAGGGCTCTAGGCCCTTTGCTCTGTCCTGGGGAGTGCAAGGCCACAGTCTCTGGAGTGGGTGACTTTCCCACTGGTTCTGGATGGGGCAACATGCCCATTGCTCTGTCCTGGGGAGTGCAAAGCCACAGTCTCTGGAGAAGGAATAGTTTCTTACCTGTAACTCCAGTTCTCTCGTAGGGGTATTTCCATGATAGTCATAAGCACTGAATAGTTCCGCACGCATGCGGGGACCCCGCAGCACTGTTCTGAATTAAGTGTAGATGTTCGCCATGACATGAAGAAGTCTGAATATATCTTTCATTATTAATATTATTATAATAATTATTATCATGTCAACTCCACCGGGGAGGAGGGAGGGTTGCTTATGACTATCATGGAACTACCCCTACGAGAGAACTGGAGTTACAGGTAAGAAACTATTCCTTCTCTCGTAGGGGATTTCCATGTATAGTCATAAGCACTGAATAGATTAGCAAGCCCATCCCAATAACCGCGGTGGAGTAGACAGAACAATAAAGAAACAATAATTCACGCAAAGAGATTCTTAAGAGAGGCCTATCCAACCTGAGCATCTGTCCTAGCATCCGAATCAAGACAGTAATGCTTAGTAAAGGTGTGGACAGATCTCCATGTAGCCGCTTTGCAGATTTCTGCTAACGGAATGTTTCTCATCAAAGCAACAGTTGCTGCTTTGCCCCTAGTGGAATGGGCCTTAGGCCTGCCATCCAGGGATTTATTTGCTAACTGATAACAGAATAAGATACATGAGACAATCCACCTGGATAAGGATTGTTTGGATTTGGCCAGACCTGTTCTAACTGGGCCATAGTTAATAAACAGCTGTTGTGATTTGCCCAATGATTTTGTTCTATCTAAGTAAAATTTTAAAACCCTCTTTACATCGAGAGAATGTAGGGTTCTCTCAGCAGGAGCAGACGGATTTTGAAAGAAAGTCGGTAAGGAGATGGTCTGGTTTACGTGAAAGTCTGAAATGACTTTAGGTAGAAATTTAGGATGTGTTCTCATTACTACTTTTGAGGAATGAAAAACCGTATAAGGTTCTTGAGCGCAAAGGGCCTGGATCTCACTAACCCTGCGAGCTGAAGTGATTGCTACAAGAAAGGCAGTTTTCCAGGTAAGACGCTGGAGGGATGCCTTGTGTATGGGTTCAAAGGGGTGTAGCATCAGACGCGAAAGGACTATATTAAGCTCCCATGGAGGAGATGGACGTCTAATAGGAGGAAAAAACTTTTTTAAACCTTCTAGGAAATCTTTTATGATTGGAATCTTAAAGAAAGAGGTTTGGGAAGGACTTTTCCTATATGCTGTTAGTGCTGCAAGGTGTACTCTGATTGATGACAACTGTAAGCCAGACTTCGCCAGGTGTAATAAATATGGAAGAATACCTTCTTCTCCACATGTTGTTAGGTCAAAGTTCTTGTCCGAACACCATATGCAGAACCTTTCCCATTTGGAGGCATAAGCTGTTCTTGTGGAAGGGCGTTTTGCCTCCCTTAGAATCTCCATGCAGTCCTGAGGAAGATTAAGGTGACCATACTGCACTAGCTCAGAAGCCATGCTGCCAAATTCAAATACGAGAGGTTGGGATGTCTCATCTGGCCTCGAAACTTCGTGAGAAGGTCAGGCGGCAAGGTAATCTGATATGTCGACGGAGTGATTGGTGAAGAAGGTCTGGAAACCACCACTGGCGTGGCCACTCCGGGGCGATGAGAATCATCTTGGTGTTGGAATGGGACAGCTTGAGGAGGACTGTCGGTATCAGGGGAAGCGGTGGAAAGGCGTAAAGAAATTTTCCTGACCAGTTTATCCACAGGGCATTCCCCAATGTTCCTGGATGGTAGTACCTGGAGGCAAAGTCTTGGCATTTTTTGTTTTCTGGGGTTGCGAATAGGTCCATAGAAGGGGTACCCCCCATGGAGAAGATGGAGTGGACGACGTCGTCGTGCAGAACCCACTCGTGGTTTTCGTCCATTGCTCGACTGAGGGCATCCGCTTGGACATTCTGTATGCCCGGAAGGTGAGTTGCTACTATTGTTAAGTTCCTGGCTAGAAGCCAGTGCCAAATTGTTTGGGCCTCCGTAAACAGAGTCCTGGATCTGGTGCCCCCTTGTTTGTTCAAGTAATACATGGTGGCCATGTTGTCTGTTTGGAGAAGCAGTCAAAACGGGGAGGAAGGCCTTGAGCGTAAGATGGACTGCACGTAACTCTAGGAGATTGATGTGATATAGTCTTTCCCTCTGCGACCAAGAGCCTTGAATCTGAATCCATGTGCACTCCCCATCTGAGCAGCGATGCATCCGTGACTATGGTCTGAGTGGGAGGCTGTTGGTGGAATGACATCCCTTTCAGGAGATTGCTCGGAGAACACCACCACTTAAGGGATTGAATGGCATGGGGAGAAAGAAGGATGCTGTTCTCCCAATCGTCTAATAGTTGATTCCATTGATTCTCTAGGTACTCCTGTAAAGGTCTCATATGGAGGCGAGCATTGGGAGTGAGATAGATGCAAGACGCCATCGACCCCAGGAGAAAGTATATCGCTCTTGCAGTGGCCTGAGGGATTTTCTCGAGCAGCTGGCACTTCTGGAGGATTGAGAAACGTTGTTCCTCCGAAGGAAACACCTTTGCTTGAGTGGTGTCGATGATGGCGCCTAAGTAGTGCAACCTCTGTACAGGTGATGTCGTGGACTTGGAGAGATTGACCTGAAGACCCAGTCTCTGAAGTAGTTGGTAGGTCCAATTGAAGTGCTGTTGGGCCTCTAGGTATGTGGATGCTTTTATGAGCCAATCGTCTAGATAGGTATAGACGAAGATCCAATGTTTCCTTAAATGGGCTGCCACCACCGCCATGCATTTGGAAAACGTCCTCAGTGCTGACTTGAGGCCGAAGGGTAGCACTGTATACTGGTAATGGCTTTTTCCGATGAGAAATCTTAAGAACTTCCGATGTTTTTTGACCACGGGAATGTGGAAGTAAGCGTAGCGGAGATCTATTGAACAGAGCCAATTGCCTTGATGAAGTTGGGGATAGATTTGGTGTAAGGATAGCATTCTGAATTTTTCTCTGCGAATCCATTTGTTGGCTATTCTTTGATCGAGAATGGGTCGGAACTCGTGCTTGTCTTTCTTTGGTACCAGGAAGTACCTCGAGTAGATTCCCTTTCCTTTCTGGTTCATAGGAACAGGTTCTATTGCCTTCTTTTGTAACAGGGTTGTTATGTCTAGAGCGTCGAGGTGGTATTTCACCGGTTTGGGTGGAACAGAAGACGGAGGGTTTATGAACCTGAGACAATAGCCATTCTGTACAATATTCAAAACCCAGGCGCCTGATCTTATGCGTTGCCACTCTTCCAGATGATGCTAAATACTTCCCCCTACCGGAGTGGGTAACGGAGGAGGGGGAAGTGAGGATTCAGGTTTTAGACTCCGATGTTTGACGACCTGTTTGGGCTGTTTGTGGTGTGGAGTGACCCATTGTTTGTTTTCGCTGGGTCGAAAAAGGTCTCTGGTGTTGCTGGTGCTGGGATCTCGGAGGCATCCACTGTGGTGTTTGAAGCCTTTGAGCGAAGAATCTACGGTGGTAGGGACGGAATGTTTTCCGTTGTTCGCTTGGCTTCTCGATGCCCACTGCCTTCAGAGTGTCTAATTCTGTCTTCATCCAAGACATCTCTTCGTCAGCATGAGACCCGAACAAAGTTGAACCTGAAAAAGGAAGGTTTTGTATCCTCTGTTGCGCTTCTGGCTTGAGTGAAGTAAGGCGTAGCCAGGAATGTCTTCTTAACCCCTTCTGTGCCGCAGACGTAGTGGTTACGTCCTGCGGCACAGTGCTGCTGTGCCGAGGACGTAACCACTACGTCCTCGGCACACAGCCCAGAGGGAGCGCTCTCGCTCCCTCTGTGTGCTTCCCCCCACCCCCCCAAAGTCAGGGATGGAAGGGGAAGCCCTTCCCCTTCCACCCCCGACCCCCCCCACCCCCCCATAATGACGTCAGCGCGCGATCGCGCGCTGACTTCATTATGGGGATTTCGCCGCACAGGAAGCCATTTGCTTCCTGTGCGGCGAACGGAGAAGAGGTAAGAATCTCTTCCCGGTGGGTGGGGGGTTTGGGCTAAAGAGGCACCGGGGGAAAGGAAAGGCTTTTCCTTTCCCCCGGTGTCTCTTTGAGCATTCCTGCTGCCCCATCGCATTGCGATCGGGCAGCAGGAATGCCCACTAGACACCAGGGATTTTTTTTTTTTGTTGTTCTTTACGGTTTCTTGTTTGCGGGGAGCGGCCCCTTGGGCAAGGGTCGCTCCCCTTGTGGGGGCAATTTGTTACGGCCATTTCTGCCCCCCTTGGGGGCAGATTGGCCTACTTTTTAGGCGGATCTGCCCCCAAGGGGGGCAGAAACCACTGGATCACCAGGGATTTTTATTTTCTGTGCATTTATGTTGGGGGGGGGTGCCCCCTTGGGCAAGGGGCTCCCCCCCCAAGGGGGCAGAGAACTGTTGGCCTTTTCTGCCCCCCTTGGGGGCAGATCGGCCTATTTTTTTTAGGTCCATCTGCCCCCAAGGGGGGCAGAAGCCACTTAGGCACCAGGGATTGTGTGTGTAGTGAATGGGGGGGCGCCCCCTTGGGCAAGGGTCGCTCCCCTGTGGGGGGCATGTCCTTTAGGGCCATTTCTGCCCCCCTTGAGGGCAGATTGGCTACTTTTTAGCCAGATCTGCCCCCAAGGGGGGCAGAAAACACTAGATCACCAGGGTTTTTTATGTGTATTTATGTGGGGGGGGGTGCCCCCTTGGGCAAGGGGCGCCCCCCCCAAGGGGGCAGAGAACTGTTGGCCTTTTCTACCCCCCTTGGGGGCAAATCGGCCTATTTCTTTTAGGTCCATCTGCCCCCAAGGGGGGCAGAAGCCACTTAGGCACCAGGGATTGTGTGTGTAGTGGATGGGGGGGCGCCCCCTTGGGCAAGGGTCGCTCCCCTTTGGGGGGCATGTCTTTTAGGGCCATTTCTGCCCCCCTTGAGGGCAGATCAGCCTATTATTTTTAGGCTGATCTGCCCCCAAGGGGGGCAGAAACCACTAGAACGCCAGGGATGTTTTTTTATGTGTTTATTTTTGTGGGGGGGCGTCCCCTTGGGCACGGGGCGCCCCCCCAAGGGGGGCATTGACCTGTTGGCCATTTCTGCCCCCCCTGGGGGCAGATGGGCCTATTTTTCTAGACCCACCTGCCCCCAAGGGGGGCAGAAGCCACGTAGACACCAGGGATAGTGTGTGTGTGTGTGTGTGTTAGTGGATGGGGGGGGGGCTTGGGCAAGGGTCGCCCCCCACTTTGGGGGCACATGTACCCAGGCCATTTCTGCACCCCTTGGAGACAGATCAGCCTATTATTTTTAGGCTGATCTGCCCCCAAGGGGGGCAGAAACCACTAGAACGCCAGGGATTTTTTTTTATGTGTTTATTTTTGTGTGGGGGCGTCCCCTTGTGCACGGGCGCCCCCCCAAGGGGGGCATTGACCTGTTGGCCATTTCTGCCCCCCCTGGGGGCAGATGGGCCTATTTTTCTAGGCCCACCTGCCCCCAAGGGGGGCAGAAGCCACGTAGACACCAGGGATAGTGTGTGTGTGTGTGTGTGTTAGTGGATGGGGGGGGCTTGGGCAAGGGTCGCCCCCCACTTTGGGGGCACATGTACCCAGGCCATTTCTGCACCCCTTGGAGACAGATCAGCCTATTATTTTTAGGCTGATCTGCCCCCAAGGGGGGCAGAAACCACTAGAACGCCAGGGATTTTTTTTTATGTATTTATTTTTGTGTGGGGGCGTCCCCTTGGGCACGGGCACCCCCCCAAGGGGGGCATTGACCTGTTGGCCATTTCTGCCCCCCCTGGGGGCAGATGGGCCTATTTTTCTAGAACCACCTGCCCCCAAGGGGGGCAGAAGCCACGTAGACACCAGGGATAGTGTGTGTGTGTGTGTTAGTGGATGGGGGGGAGCTTGGGCAAGGGTCGCCCCCCACTTTGGGGGCACATGTACCCAGGCCATTTCTGCACCCCTTGGAGACAGATCAGCCTATTATTTTTAGGCTGATCTGCCCCCAAGGGGGGCAGAAACCACTAGAACGCCAGGGATTTTTTTTTTATTTGTTTATTTTTGTGGGGGGGGCGTCCCCTTGGTCACGGGGCGCCCCCCCAAGGGGGGCATTGACCTGTTGGCCATTTCTACACCCCCTGGGGGCAGATGGGCCTATTTTCTTAGGCCCACCTGCCCCCAAGGGGGCAGAAGCCACTTAGGCACCAGGGATAGTGTTGTGTGTGTTTTTTTTGTTTGAGGGCTGTCCCCTTTGGCAAGGGTCGCTCTCCATGGGGACACAGTACTAAAGGTATTTTTTGGCTTCCTTGGGGCAGACAGGCCTATTTTTTTAGTAGGCCCATCTGCCCCTATGGCAGAATCCACTTAGGCACCAATTTCTAAAATGTTTGATGGTGGGGTGTTTGTCAACTGAAGAAGTCTTTGCATTTGTGATAAAAAATGTTTTCCTCCTTTTTGTTCTAGTTCAAAGCTTTTGCTTTATTTGCTGTGGCTCCTTGCGGTTTTGGCGGTGGTTGACCTGCAGTTTGCACAGTTGCATGTTTTAGGTAAGTAAAAACAATTTACTCCAAAGGAGTATTGTTGCCATGCATGAATGACATGTTTGTAGGGGGTGTACTAAATGCAGGATTGTGTGTGAAATTGTCCTTAGGTTTGTGCACAATGATATTTGTTTTGTCTTATTTCTAATTTGCCTTTCTTTCTTTCTTTTTAGTGGGATATCATTGGTGATTGCTGTGTAGTTGCTGGTGAATCAAGCTTTTTCAGGCAAGTGAGCGGTATAGTTTTTGAGTTTGTAACTCTTACTAACAAAGCTACACTTTGTTACTTGTCTTACACAGTGCTGGTTGTTGGTGGTGAATTTGTCCAGTTAATTTTAGCAGGAGAGATCATGGCTAGCCGCAGGATGACCGCTCAGCAGGTGGTTGGTATGCTTTTTGAGTCACAGTCTGATCATGACTATGAGACGGACTCTGCATCTGAGGCAGAGGAGGAAGTCAGAGATTCTGGCAGTGATGTTTCTGTTGGAGGGGAATCTTCTGATGATGAAGCCACACTCAGTGCAGATGAAGGTTCTGTTTTAGAGGAGGACATTGATGTGCCAATAGTGCAGCAACCTGGGGCTGAAAGGTTTCCCGTTAGAAGACCTGATGTCTGGGTTGCCCCAAACATGGAGCAGCCAGAGTTGCCTGCCTTTACTGGTCTCCCGGGGTGTAACGCCAATACAGAGAACTTTATGCCTATCAATTTCTTTGAGTTATTCATGGATGATGTGTTTTTGGAAGAGATTGTTGAGCAGACTAATTTGTATGCGGAGCAGCATTTGAGGGACAACGCTGCTAGACTTAGGCCACACTCTAGAGCTGCCCAGTGGATTCCCACAAATTTGGAGGAGCTAAAAAAGTTTTTGGGTTTGACTTTTTTGATGGGGTTGATAAGGAAGCCGTCACTGGCTTCTTATTGGTCTACTAGTCCCTTGATGGCAACAGCTATATTTCCAGCTACCATGAGTCGTAATCGGTATTTGCTTCTTCTTAGGATGCTGCATTTTGTTGACAATGCATTAGCCTTGCCACGAGATCACCCAGATTCTGACCGTCTTTTTAAGATTAGGCCTGTCCTTGATCATTTTGTAGATCGGTTTTCGGAGGTCTATGTTCCAGGCAAAGAGATAAGTGTGGACGAGTCTTTGGTCCTCTTCAAGGGTCGTTTGGTTTTTAGGCAGTACATTCCTAGCAAAAGGGCACGATATGGAATTAAATTGTATATGCTGTCTGAAAGTAGGACAGGATATGTGTATAGTTTCCGTGTGTACACTGGTAGGGATTCCAATATTGACCCCCCTGGTTGTCCTCCCACTTTTGGAGTTACTGAGAAAATAGTGTGGGATCTTGGTAGACGACTGTTCAACAAAGGTCACCATTTGTATGTAGATAACTTCTACACTGGTGTGCAGTTGTTCAAGGAATTGTTTAGAGTGGACACAGTTGCTTGTGGCACAATCCGTTCTAACCGGAAAGGCTATCCAAGGGAGCTTGTCTGTAAAAAACTTGAGAGGGGACAGTGCTGTGCCTTGCGGAACGAGGAGCTGCTAGCTTTGAAATTTTCAGACAAGAGGGATGTCTACATGCTAAGTACCATCCATGATGAGAGTACTTCCCCTGTGACTGTTTGGGGCCAGGTTGCTGAAGTGCGCAAACCTGTGTGCATTTTAGATTATAATAAGCACATGGGAGGTGTAGATAGAGTTGACCAGAGGTTGGAACCTTATACTGCTATTCGTAAGTCTTATGTTTGGTATAAGAAGTTAGCACTTCACCTCTTCCACTTAGCAACCTTCAATGCTTTTATTGTGTTTAGGGATAGGTCTCCAGACTCAAAGATGACATTTGTGAAATTTCAGGAGTCAGTGATAGAGAGCCTTATTGTGGTGGAACAGGCCAGAGTTCCTAGAGAAGCAGTGGTGGAGGATGTGGCTAGATTGAAAGTTCGCCACTTTGCTGAGCACATTCCTCCCACACCCAAAAAAGACTTTCCAGCTAAGAAATGTAGAGTTTGTTTTCGAAGAGGTATCCGGAGGGAGTCTCGAATGTACTGCCCAGATTGTCCTTCAAAGCCTGGGCTGTGTGTCAGTGCTTGTTTTAAGAATTACCACACCCAGAAGAATTTCTGGGAACAACCATGAGTGTAAACTCATGTCTGTTTTGTATTTTCATGTGTTTAGTTTCATGGTTAGCATTTCTGTCATGTTGTTAGTTAGAGCTTTTGTGTTTGTTGTTTTGTAATTCTTTCTACTTAGTTAGGGGTTCCTCTGTTTAAAAAAAAAAAAAAAATATGATGCCATTGTGTGTGGAGTGGGGCTTGGCTGAGACTGTACATATTGACTTGATGTTGGCTACTGCAAAACACTGCCAGCCAAACACCAGTCCACACAATCCCATCAGCTGGTGTGATTGTTGTATCAGGCATGTGGGCGTATGTAAGTGATGGGCCCTTGAGTGGCGCTGTCTGTCGATGTGAGTGTTGTAATGTGCTGGGCCCGTGGCTGGCGGTGTGAATGGCCTTGTGTGTGTCATGTATGAAAGTTGTGTGAATGGACTGTAAAGCGGTTGGTGCCTTGTCGCTGCTTTACAGCTCACGAGCTGTGAGTCATTGGTTCAGTTTTTTGCCTTTCAGTTACTAACAGTGCTTTTCATTTTTGTGAAAGCTCTTGTTAGTAAAATTTGATCCACTGAACCATCACTCACCCTCGTGCCAAATCCAACCAGTATGTGTGGTAAAAATGACCAAACCTGCTCCGCTGTAATCAGGCGTCGCAGCACACCTATGACACGCTAGGTGCCTCAGGTCGGACCCCGATGATGAAGCATGCCACCAACTTGGTTGGTGGGTGAGGGGTCTTTTTCACATAACCTAAGTGTGTTTCTTTTCAAAATTTTAGTGTTTGGCACATCACGGACGTATGTGGGCACATCAAAACGATATATTACAAAACTACCTGTGTTTGGGGGGGGAGAGGGCACCTATGTTTTTGGTCCTGTGTGCGGCCTTCATCTAGGGAAACCTACCAAACCCAGACATTTTTTAAAACTAGACACCCCAAGGAGTCTAGGGAGGAGTGGCTTGCGTGGATCCCCCAACATTTTCTTACCCAGACTCCTCTGTAAACCTCAAAATGTGCTTAAAAAAAGCATATTTTCCTGACTTTTCTTCGTACGATCACCACTCCAGCACAAAATTCCTACTCCCCAGTGTTCCCCTCAGTCTCCCAAATAAAATGACACCTCACGTATGTGGGTCCCCAAAGCAGAGTCAGTCTAAAGATGTATAAAAGAATATGTCCTTATAAACTCGCAGTACTATCCCCTGTATCTCTACAAGTTTTGGGCCTTATTCTGTTGGAGGCACCTGGCCCACCCACACAACTGAGGTATCATTTTTATCGGGAGACTTGGGGGAACGCTGGGTGGAAGGAAATTTGTGGCTCCACTCAGATTCCAGAACTTTCTGTCACCGAAATGTGTGAAAAATGCGTTTTTTTAGCCAAAATTTGAGGTTTGGAAAGGATTCTGGGTAACAGAACCTGGTCAGAGCCCCTCAAGTCACCCCATCTTGGATTCCCCTAGGTCTCTAGTTTTCAGAAATGCACAGGTTTGGTAGGTTTCCCTAGGTGCTGGCTGAGCTACAGGCCAAAAACTACAGGTAGGCACTGTTTTCAATGAAAAAATGTGATGTGTCCACGCTGCGCTTTGGGGCGTTTCCTGTCGCGGGCGCTAGGCCTACCCACACAAGTGAGGTATCATTTTTATCGGGAGACGTGGGGGAACGCTGGGTGGAAGGAAATTTGTGGCCCCTCTCAGATTCCAGAACTTTCTGCTACAGAAATGTGAGGAACATGTGTTTTTTTAGCCAAATTTTGAGGTTTGCAAAGGATTCTGGGTAACAGAACCTGGTCCGAGCCACACAAATCACCCCATCTTGGATTCCCCTAGGTCTCTAGTTTTCAGAAATGCACAGGTTTGGTAGGTTTCCCTAGGTGGCGGCTGAGCTACAGGCCAAAATCTACAGGTAGGCACTTTGCTAAAAACAGGTCTGTTTTCTGTGATGTGTCCACGTTGCGCTTTGGGGCGTTTCCTGTCGCGGGCGCTAGGCCTACCCACACAAGTGAGGTATCATTTTTATCGGGAGACGTGGGGGAACGCTGGGTGGAAGGAAATTTGTGGCTCCTCTCAGATTCCAGAACTTTCTACCACAGAAATGTGAGGAACATGTGTTTTTTTAGCCAATTTTTGAGCTTTGCAAAGGATTCTGGGTAACAGAACCTGGTCCGAGCCCCGCCAGTCACCCCTCCTTGGATTCCCCTAGGTCTCTAGTTTTCAGAAATGTACAGGTTTGGTAGGTTTCCCTAGGTGCCGGCTGAGCTAGAGGCCAAAATCTACAGGTAGTCACTTCGCAAAAAACACCTCTGTTTTCTTCCAAAATTTTGGTGGTGTCCACGTTGCGCTTTGGGGCGTTTCCTGTCGCGGGCGCTAGGCCTACCCACGCAAGTGAGGTATCATTTTTATCGGGAGACTTGGGGGAACGCTGGGTGGAAGGAAATTTGTGGCTCCTCCCAGATTCCAGAACTTTCTGCCACAGAAATGTGAGGAACATGTGTTTTTTTAGCCAATTTTTGAGCTTTGCAAAAGATTCTGGGTAACAGAACCTGGTCCGAGCCCCGCCAGTCACCCCTCCTTGGATTCCCCTAGGTCTCTAGTTTTCAGAAATGCACAGGTTTGGTAGGTTTCCCTAGGTGGCGGCTGAGCTAGAGGCCAAAATCTACAGGTAGGCACTTTGCTAAAAACAGGTCTGTTTTCTGTGATGTGTCCACGTTGCGCTTTGGGGCGTTTCCTGTCGCGGGCGCTAGGCCTACCCACACAAGTGAGGTATCATTTTTATCGGGAGACGTGGGGGAACGCTGGGTGGAAGGAAATTTGTGGCTCCTCTCGGATTCCAGAACTTTCTGCCACAGAAATGTGAGGAACATGTGTTTTTTTAGCCAATTTTTGAGCTTTGCAAAGGATTCTGGGTAACAGAACCTGGTCCGAGCCCCACCAGTCACCCCTCCTTGGATTCCCCTAGGTCTCTAGTTTTCAGAAATGTACAGGTTTGGTAGGTTTCCCTAGGTGCCGGCTGAGCTAGAGGCCAAAATCTACAGGTAGTCACTTCGCAAAAAACACCTCTGTTTTCTTCAAAAATTTTGGTGGTGTCCACGTTGCGCTTTGGGGCGTTTCCTGTCGCGGGCGCTAGGCCTACCCACGCAAGTGAGGTATCATTCTTATCGGGAGACTTGGGGGAACGCTGGGTGGAAGGAAATTTGTGGCTCCTCCCAGATTCCAGAACTTTCTGCCACAGAAATGTGAGGAACATGTGTTTTTTTAGCCAATTTTTGAGCTTTGCAAAGGATTCTGGGTAACAGAACCTGGTCCGAGCCCCGCCAGTCACCCCTCCTTGGATTCCCCTAGGTCTCTAGTTTTCAGAAATGCACAGGTTTGGTAGGTTTCCCTAGGTGGCGGCTGAGCTAGAGGCCAAAATCTACAGGTAGGCACTTTGCTAAAAACAGGTCTGTTTTCTGTGATGTGTCCACGTTGCGCTTTGGGGCGTTTCCTGTCGCGGGCGCTAGGCCTACCCACACAAGTGAGGTATCATTTTTATCGGGAGACGTGGGGGAACGCTGGGTGGAAGGACATTTGTGGCTCCTCTCAGATTCCAGCACTTTCTGCCACAGAAATGTGAGGAACATGTGTTTTTTTAGCCAATTTTTGAGCTTTGCAAAGGATTCTGGGTAACAGAACCTGGTCCGAGCCCCGCCAGTCACCCCTCCTTGGATTCCCCTAGGTCTCTAGTTTTCAGAAATGTACAGGTTTGGTAGGTTTCCCTAGGTGCCGGCTGAGCTAGAGGCCAAAATCTACAGGTAGTCACTTCGCAAAAAACACCTCTGTTTTCTTCCAAAATTTTGGTGGTGTCCACGTTGCGCTTTGGGGCGTTTCCTGTCGCGGGCGCTAGGCCTACCCACGCAAGTGAGGTATCATTTTTATCGGGAGACTTGGGGGAACGCTGGGTGGAAGGAAATTTGTGGCTCCTCCCAGATTCTAGAACTTTCTGCCACAGAAATGTGAGAAACATGTGTTTTTTTAGCCAATTTTTGAGCTTTGCAAAGGATTCTGGGTAACAGAACCTGGTCCGAGCCCCGCCAGTCACCCCTCCTTGGATTCCCCTAGGTCTCTAGTTTTTAGAAATGCACAGGTTTGGTAGGTTTCCCTAGGTGGCGGCTGAGCTAGAGGCCAAAATCTACAGGTAGGCACTTTGCTAAAAACAGGTCTGTTTTCTGTGTTGTGTCCACGTTGCGCTTTGGGGCGTTTCCTGTCGCGGGCGCTAGGCCTACCCACACAAGTGAGGTATCATTTTTATCGGGAGACGTGGGGGAACGCTGGGTGGAAGGACATTTGTGGCTCCTCTCAGATTCCAGCACTTTCTGCCACAGAAATGTGAGGAACATGTGTTTTTTAGCCAATTTTTGAGCTTTGCAAAGGATTCTGGGTAACAGAACCTGGTCCGAGCCCCGCCAGTCACCCCTCCTTGGATTCCCCTAGGTCTCTAGTTTTCAGAAATGTACAGGTTTGGTAGGTTTCCCTAGGTGCCGGCTGAACTAGAGGCCAAAATCTACAGGTAGTCACTTCGCAAAAAACACCTCTGTTTTCTTCCAAAATTTTGGTGGTGTCCACGTTGCGCTTTGGGGCGTTTCCTGTCGCGGGCGCTAGGCCTACCCACGCAAGTGAGGTATCATTTTTATCGGGAGACTTGGGGGAACGCTGGGTGGAAGGAAATTTGTGGCTCCTCCCAGATTCCAGAACTTTCTGCCACAGAAATGTGAGGAACATGTGTTTTTTTAGCCAATTTTTGAGCTTTGCAAAGGATTCTGGGTAACAGAACCTGGTCCGAGCCCCGCCAGTCACCCCTCCATGGATTCCCCTAGGTCTCTAGTTTTCAGAAATGCACAGGTTTGGTAGGTTTCCCTAGGTGGCGGCTGAGCTAGAGGCCAAAATCTACAGGTAGGCACTTTGCTAAAAACAGGTCTGTTTTCTGTGATGTGTCCACGTTGCGCTTTGGGGCGTTTCCTGTCGCGGGCGCTAGGCCTACCCACACAAGTGAGGTATCATTTTTATCGGGAGACGTGGGGGAACGCTGGGTGGAAGGACATTTGTGGCTCCTCTCAGATTCCAGCACTTTCTGCCACAGAAATGTGAGGAACATGTGTTTTTTTAGCCAATTTTTGAGCTTTGCAAAGGATTCTGGGTAACAGAACCTGGTCCGAGCCCCGCCAGTCACCCCTCCTTGGATTCCCCTAGGTCTCTAGTTTTCAGAAATGTACAGGTTTGGTAGGTTTCCCTAGGTGCCGGCTGAGCTAGAGGCCAAAATCTACAGGTAGTCACTTCGCAAAAAACACCTCTGTTTTCTTCCAAAATTTTGGTGGTGTCCACATTGCGCTTTGGGGCGTTTCCTGTCGCGGGCGCTAGGCCTACCCACGCAAGTGAGGTATCATTTTTATCGGGAGACTTGGGGGAACGCTGGGTGGAAGGAAATTTGTGGCTCCTCCCAGATTCCAGAACTTTCTGCCACAGAAATGTGAGGAACATGTGTTTTTTTTAGCCAATTTTTGAGCTTTGCAAAGGATTCTGGGTAACAGAACCTGGTCCGAGCCACACAAATCACCCCATCTTGGATTCCCCTAGGTCTCTAGTTTTCAGAAATGCACAAGTTTGGTAGGTTTCCCTAGGTGGCGGCTGAGCTAGAGGCCAAAATCTACAGGTAGGCACTTTGCTAAAAACAGGTCTGTTTTCTGTGATGTGTCCACATTGTGCTTTGGGGTGTTTCCTGTCGCGGGCGCTAGGCCTACCCACACAAGTGAGGTATCCTTTTTATCGGGAGACGTGGGGGAACGCTGGGTGGAAGGAAATTTGTGGCTCCTCTCAGATTCCAGAACTTTCTGCCACAGAAATGTGAGGAACATGTGTTTTTTTAGCCAAATTTTGAGGTTTGCAAAGGATTCTGGGTAACAGAACCTGGTCCGAGCCACACAAATCACCCCATCTTGGATTCCCCTAGGTCTCTAGTTTTCAGAAATGCACAGGTTTGGTAGGTTTCCCTAGGTGGCGGCTGAGCTAGAGGCCAAAATCTACAGGTAGGCACTTTGCTAAAAACAGGTCTGTTTTCTGTGATGTGTCCACATTGCGCTTTGGGGTGTTTCCTGTCGCGGGCGCTAGGCCTACCCACACAAGTGAGGTATCATTTTTATCGGGAGACGTGGGGGAACGCTGGGTGGAAGGAAATTTGTGGCTCCTCTCAGATTCCAGAACTTTCTGCCACAGAAATGTGAGGAACATGTGTTTTTTTAGCCAAATTTTGAGGTTTGCAAAGGATTCTGGGTAACAGAACCTGGTCCGAGCCACACAAATCACCCCATCTTGGATTCCCCTAGGTCTCTAGTTTTCAGAAATGCACAGGTTTGGTAGGTTTCCCTAGGTGGCGGCTGAGCTAGAGGCCAAAATCTACAGGTAGGCACTTTGCTAAAAACAGGTCTGTTTTCTGTGATGTGTCCACGTTGTGCTTTGGGGCGTTTCCTGTCGCGGGCGCTAGGCCTACCCACACAAGTGAGGTATCATTTTTATCGGGAGACTTGGGGGAACATAGAATAGCAAAACAAGTGTTATTGCCCCTTGTCTTTCTCTACATTTTTCCCTTCCAAATGTAAGACAGTGTGTAAAAAAGACGTCTATTTGAGAAATGCCCTGTAATTCACATGCTAGTATGGGCACCCCGGAATTCAGAGATGTGCAAATAACCACTGCTTCTCAACACCTTATCTTGTGCCCATTTTGGAAATACAAAGGTTTTCTTGATAGCTATTTTTTACTCTTTATATTTCAGCAAATGAATTGCTGTATACCCGGCATAGAATGAAAACCCACTGCAGGGTGCAGGTCATTTATTGGCTCTGGGTACCTAGAGTTCTTGATGAACCTACAAGCCCTATATATCCCCGCAACCAGAAGAGTCCAGCAGACCTAACGGTATATTGCTTTCGAAAATCTGACATTGCAGGAAAAAGTTACAGAGTAAAACTTAGAGAAAAATTGATGTTTTTTTCACCTCAATTTCAATATTTTTCTTTTTCAGTTGCTATTTTCTGTAGGAAACCCTTGTAGGATCTACACAAATTACCCCTTGCTGAATTCAGAATTTTGTCTACTTTTCAGAAATGTTGCGGTTTATGGGATCCAGCGTTGGTTTCATGCCCATTTCTGTCACTGACTGGAAGGAGGCTGAAAGCACAAAAAATCGTAAAATTGGGTATGTCCCAGTAAAATGCCAAAATTGGGTTGAAAAATTGGGTTTTCTGATTCAAGTCTGCCTGTTCCTGAAAGCTGGGAAGCTGGTGATTTTATCACCGCAAACCCTTTGTTGATGCCCTTTTCAGGGGAAAAACCACAAGCCTTCTTCTGCAGCCCATTTTTCCAATTTTTTTTAAAAAAATGAAATTTTCACTGTTTTTTGGCTAATTTCTTGGCCTCCTTCTGGGGAACCCACAAAGTCTGGGCACCTCTAGAATCCCTAGGATGTTGGAAAAAAAGGACGCAAATTTGGCATGGGTAGCTTATGTGAACAAAAAGTTATGAGGGCCTAAGCGCGAACTGCTCCAAATAGCCAAAAAAAGGCTCGGCACAGGAGGGGGAAAAGGCCTGGCAGCGAAGGGGTTAAGGATATGCCATGAGAATAACTATGTGCAGATAACACAGAGGAGTCTGCAGCCGCGCTAATCACTTGGTTGGAGACCATGGCGCCTTCGTTTACAATCTCCAAGAATTCCTCCTTTTTGTCTTTAGGAAGGTAATCGGCAAATTGTAGCACAGAATCCCAAAGGGTGCGATCATACCTGCCCAACAGGGCAGTGGCACTAGCCGCTTTCATGGTGATGGCTGAGGTTGAGAAAATTTTGCGGCCTGCAGCATCAATCTTTCTACTCTCCTTGTCTGGTGGAGAAGAAGACGACGGAGATGTTGAATGCAACTTTTTAGCAGCCACGATTACCACCGAATCGGGCGCTGGATCCGCTCTCAGAAATAAAGGGTCCTGCTCTGGAGGACGGTATTTCTTTAAGAGTCTGGAAGGAGCAGTCTTAGTTATGGACGGTGTAAGGAAAATGTCCATTGCCGGTTCAAGTAACCCTGGGACCAGCGGTAGTAATGGTCTAGCCGAGGATCGCTGGTGTAATGTCTCAAATATGACAGAAGTTGTTGGAGTGGGTACTGCCAGAGGGATGTTCAGCTTGGTAGCACCGCAAATTAATACCTCTTGAAAAGTATTCACATCATCTATGGGAGAAACTCTCAGGGACGGGGAGCCCGATAACGTCGGAGAGTAATCTCTTGTGGATGAAGAGGAGTGTCTATGGTGGGAACGAGGAGACCTGTGATCCGAGTCATGCTGATGACGGTGTCTAGACGCAGAGGAACGTCTCGAAGAATGACATGATGGTCTTGTGGATTCTGCAGGAGTCACTGGGGCGGCCTCCGAAAGAGGTACCGGCGTAGGAGCTGTAGGTGCCAGAGGTGTCGGTGGTAGAGGAGATGGCTGAGGAGAAGGCTGAGGTGAAGGTGGCAGGAGAATCAGAGAAGCCGAGGATTCCGAGGTGGTATAGACTCTCCTTGGTCTCTTTGAATGCCTTCTCGACGCCGACAAGCTTCTCGACGTCGAAGTACGACGCCGACGTGTACCTCTCGACATTGACTCCTCTCGCCGTTGAGAACCCCTTGATGTCGATCTGCGTCGATGTCGGTGGGATGACGTCGATCGTCTCCGACGGCGAGTACTCTCCCTCGACGTCGATCTTCCCCTTCGGGCCGACGGTGACCTGGACAGGGAACTTCTCGACGGCAAATGTCTACGTCGACTCGTCGATGATAACGCTCTCGACAGGGAGCGATGCCTCTTCCTCAACGGCGAGCTGGTTCTCGACGGCGAGCATGTCGGTGCTGTTCCTTGTCTCGACGTCGATGCTCTCGACGTCGTCGGGGACCTGTGACGTTTTTGAGCAGATCTGGAAGCTGCTCCAGAACACAAAGTGAGAGCCCTGGTAGAAGACTGACCTTCTCCTCGCTCTGTGGTGGATTGTCCCCTCCGTCTACTGTCTTCCTTGGCTTGAAGACAAATGTTCTCCCTGTCACGAAGGGTGCGCCTGGAGAAGGTTTTACAAATGTCACAGGCATCAGGTTTATGAGATGATGGCAGGCAAATAATACAGACTTGATGTGGGTCTGTTTTGGCCTTCTTCCCGCCACAGATAAGGCACTTATCAAAAAGAAAAGGCATGCTGATGGAAAAAAACTCAAATTTCTGTCAGAATTTGACAAAAAAAAGACAGAAAACATTCACTCTGATTGAAAAACGTCGTGTGAAAATGAAATCCAAAGGATTTTTGTTGAATTCTAGTAAAAAAAACTATAAATAGGTGGAGCTCAATGCTTCAGGGTCCTGTCAGAAGGAACCGGAAAAAAGAACTGAGGCAACTACCTTTTGCTATGCATGATGGGATACAGGAAGACTTTCTCTTCTTAAAGGCACAGCTCTATTTACATTCTGTATAATGGCAGCCTATGGGCTACACTGCCCTGCATTGTTTCATCCTTATTTTGAAGTTGTAAAAATGTTTGTGAAAGGTGTTTTCTACTTCATCTCTAGAATAAACATGTTTTAAAATGTATATCTATACTACAGTATCCTTTTTTCAACCAAAAGAATGAACAATTTGGCCTTTGTAGCCGTTCCGCTAGGCTGCACATTGACATTCTTAAGTGACTTTGCAGGCCTTCCTCAAGAAAGGCGAACATCTACACTTAAGAATACACTTCAAAACAGTTCTCCGGGGTCCCCGCAGGCGTGCGGAACTATTCAGTGCTTATGACTATACATGGAAATCCCCTACGAGAGAAGGTGACTTTCCCACTGGTTCTGGAAGGGGCAACATGCACATTGCTCTGTCTTGGGGAGTGCAAGGCCACAGTCTCTCAGGTGGGTGACATTCCCACTTGTGAGAAAGTAGCCTCTTTCTAGCATGGTTATCCCCACTTTTGGCCTGTTTGTGAGTGTGGGTCAGTGTGTTTTTACTGTGTCACTGGGATCCTCCTAGCCAGGACCCCAGTGCTCATACATAAAAACCTATATGTCAGTGTGTTTTGCCTGTCTCACTGGAATCCTGCTAGCCAAGACCCCAGTGCTCATAGTTTGAGGCTAATGTGTATGCCTGTGTAGTGCCTAACTGTGTCACTGAGGCTCTGCTAACCGGAACCACCTCAGTGCTTATGCTCTTTCTGCTTTTAAATGTGTCACTGTTGGCCAGTGACTTCATTTACCAATTTCAATGGGCAAACTGGATCACCCCCTTATAAGTCCCTAGTATATGGTACCTAGGTACCCAGAGCATTGGGGTTCCAGGAGATCCTTATGGGCTGCAGCTTTATTTTGCCATCCACAGGGAGGTCAGACAAACGCTTACACAGGACTGCCACTGCAGCCTGCGTGAAATAGTGCACACACTATTTCACAGTCATTTTCACTGGACTTAAGTAACTTATAAGTCACCTATATGTCTATCCTTCACTTGCTGAAGGTTAGGTGGAAAGTTACTAAGTGTGAGGGCACCCTTGCACTAGCAAAGGTGTCCCCACATAGTTCAGGGCCATTTCCCCGGACTTTGTGAGAGCGAGGACACCATTACACGCATGCACTACAAATAGGTCAGTACCTATATGTAGCTTCACAATGGTAACTCCGAATATGGCCAGGTAACATGTCTAAGATCATGGAATTGTCCCCCCATTCCAAATATGGTATTGGGGAGCCAATTCCATGCATCCTGGGGGTTCCACCATGGACCCCGGGTACTGCCAACTAGCTCTTTGAGGCTTGCACTGCAGGTACAGCTGCTGCCACCTCACAGACAGGGTTCTGCCCTCCTGGGGTCTGGGCAGCCCAGTCCTAGGAAGGCAGAACAAATCATTTCCTAAGAAGGCAGGGTGTTACACCCTCTCCCTCTGGAGATAGGTATTACAGGCTGGGGAGGGGTAGCCTCCCCCAGCCTCGGGAAATGCTTTGAAGGGCACATATGGTGTCCCCCTTGCATAAACCAGTCTACACCAGTTCAGTGAACCCTTCTCCCCTGCTCTGGCGGGAAACTGGACAAAGGAAAGGGAAGTGACCACTTCCCTGTCCATCACCAACCCAGGGGTGGTGCCCAGAGCTCCTCCAGTGTGTCCCAGACTTCAGCCATCTTGCTTTGCAAGGTGTGGGGGCACTCTGGAGGGCTCTGAGTGGCCAGTGCCAGCAGGTGATGTCAGAGACCCCTCCTGATAGGTCCATACCTGATAAGGTAGCCAATCCCCTTCTCAGGGCTATTTAGGGTCTCTCATGTGGGTTCTCTTCAGATTCTTTTGGCAAGTTTCCTTCAGGAATCCTCTGCTACAACTTCAGACTCTTCTGTCCTCGGATCAACCGCAGCCTGCTCCAAGAAACGCTGTAACTGCAACAAAGTGTCTACAAGAGACACTTTTCTTTAGCAACCTCAGCTCCAAGTCAGCAACTGCATCAGTTTCCACAGTATGCATGCTCTGGGGACTCCCTGTCTTCATCTTGCACCAGAAGGATCGAAGAAATCTCCCTTGGAGTGACGTAGTCACTCCCATGCTCCAAGCAGGCACCTTCCAAGGCGACGACCGGTACCCTGGGACTCCTCTCACGGCGACGAGTGTGCTTCTAAGGACACAGAGGTGGACATCATCAACATAGACTGTCCTGAGGTCCTGCTGACGCAATTTGGAGGAGGAAAGACCTTGCCTTCCCTGAGAACGATGGTACCCCTGTGCATTGTGTCTTCTTCGCCTCTTGAGGCCTCTGTGCACTCTTTGCAAAATTCCTTCATGCATAGCCTGGCCCAGGTCCCCAGCACTCCCCTCTGCGACGCTCAACTCGCTGAGTTGTTCTCCGGCAGCATAGGACCTTCTTTTGTTGTGCTGCATCAACCGCATTTTGCACCTCATTTGAACCTGGATCCTGCGGCTTCTGGGGGTGCTGGCCGGCATCCTGAGGGCTCTCGTAAGTGCTGGGAGACCCCTCTTCCTCCTCACACAGAGTTGAGGGCCCCAGGTCCCTCCTGGGTCCATCCAGTGCCAGTTTGATGAAAAATGCCCTTTTGCTGTAGCCAAGGCTTGTTGGCGCCTTCCAACACGAAATCTCGTCTGCAACGATCTTCACGCCGTGTGACATCTTTTGCATCATGCAGAAACCCGCTGGCATCTTCCTAGGGTGCATTTCTGCAGTCTTCGACTAACCAGGGACTCTTCTTTTGCACCCTTATGGGTTGGCAGGGGCTCCTGTCCTTCCTGGAACTTCTTTTGGCTTCTGGACTTGGTCCCCTTCCTTTGCAGGTCTTCAGGTCCAATAATCCAGAAGTTGTTCTTTGCAGACTTGGTTGGCTGCTGCAAAATCCCCAAAACAAGGTGTAGTGTGTCCTAAGGAAACTTGCAGTACTTTACTCCTGCTTTTCTGGGCTCTGGGGTGGGGTAATTCACTTAACTTTACTGTATTCTTACTCTCCCAGCGATTCTGCACACACTACACCTTTCTAGGGGGTAATTCGTGATTCACATTCCACTTTTTTAGTATATGGGTTGTGTTGCCCCTAGACCTATTTTCTCCCATTGCATTCTATAGGATTTCCTCCTGTTTGCATTGTACTATGACTATTTACTTGTCTAATTTTGGTGTCAAGTGTATATTTTGTGTTTAATACTTACCTCCAGAAGGAGTATTTTATTTTTGGTAACACTGAGTATTGTCTTTACTTGTGTATAAGTACTGTGCAACTATAAGTGGTATTGGATGAGCTTTGCATGTCTCCTATTTCAGCCTCAGCTGCTCTGCTATAGCTACCTCTATCAGCCTAAGCTCCTAAAACACTACTACATTCACTAACAACGAATAACTGGACCTGGTGTAAGTACCCATGGTACCAACTACAAACCAGGCCAGCCTCCTACACCACTGGTTCTGGATGGAGCAACATGCCCATTGCTCTGTCCTAGGGAGTGCAAAGCCACAGTCTCTGGAGAAGGTGACTTTCCCACTGGTTCTGGATGGGGCAACATGCCCATTGCTCTGTCCTGGGGTGTGCAAGGCCACAGTCTCTCAGGTGGGTGACTTCCCCACTGCCTCTGGATGGGGCTCCGCGTACAGCAGCCCCTGGAGGGTGGCCTATATGGCGTCCATTAGTGGTGACGGCTGCAGTGTGGTGGCAGATGGAGGTGCCTCCTGGGCAGCCTCTGCAGTTGGTGATGGCTGCAGTGTGGTGGTGGATGGAGGTGCCTCCTGGGCAGCCTCTGCAGTTGGTGATAGCTGCATTGTGGTGGTAGATGGAGGTGCCTCCTGGGCAGCCTCTAAAGGTGGTGATAGCTGCAGTTCCTCAGCTGGCGGTGGGGGCCCCGTGACCACTGGTAGTGGTGGAGGTGTCACCCTGACAGCCTCTGCTGGAGTAGAGGGCTTGGTCTCCTCCATTACATGAGGCGTGGACTCCTTACCCTTCCTGGCAGGGGAGGATAGCTTCTTCCCATTCTTGGATTGAGGCGCAGGCTCCTTTCCCTTCTTGGATGGAAGTGCAGGGTCCTTCCCCTTCTTGCCTGGATGTGCAGGCTCCTTCCCCTTCTTGCCTGGAGGGGCAGGCTCTTTCCCCTTCTTGCCTGGAGATTCAGGCTCCCTCCCCTTCTTGCCTGGAGGTGTGGTATCCTGGCCACCAAGAGTAGGTGGTGCCACCACTGTCCCTGTGGACTGTTTGGCTGAGGTGCTGGGCAGGGTCTTTGGTACCCTGCTCATTTGGGCAGGACGGGGGAGGGAAGAGGTCAAGTTGGGCAAGGAAAAGCTTTGTAGGGACGGTGGGGTGGGAGGAGTGGTGGTAGAGGGAGTGAGTGCAGGTACATGGGCAGTATGCTGATGTGAGGTGGATGGCTATTGGGTGTATGTGTGCTTGCGTTTGTGTCCTTTAAGAGGGGGGACAGACAGGGTGGGAGAGGACAGAGGGGACACGTGCATGGCTGTTGTGGAGGTGTCTGCTAGTGAGGTGTGTGTACTGCTTGGTGTGGTGATGCTGGTGGTGGCTATTGATGCAGTGCATGCAGGTGTGAGTGTGGGCATGACTGGGAGGAAGGTGGAGGAGATGGAGGAAGAGGAGGGGGAGGGGGAGACGGTGGAGGCAGTGGATGTTGTCATGTCTGCAACTGTATGGTGTTTGTGTGAGAGCTTGTGTGATGAAGTGTGGTGCTTGTGTTTGCCTGTGACACTCTTGGGTGTTGTCTTATGTGCATGCTCGTCTGTATGTCTGCCTGGGATGGGTTGGGGTTGAGGAGAATGGGACTGGGAAGTGGAAGTTGGAGGGGGGATGATAGAAACAGGGACAATGGCTGCCATCAGCGAGGAGGCCAGAGCCTGAATCGATCTCCGTTGGGCCGCCAATCCACCATGAATGCCCTCCAGGAATGCACTGCAGTGCTGCATCTGGGATGCCAGCCCCTGGATGCCATTCACAATGGTTGATGTCCCTACAGAGATGGATCTCAGGAGGTCAATAGCCTCCTCACTCGAGCAGGGCTGACTGGGGCAGGGCCTGAGGTGCCTGGGGAGAAGGAGATGCCCACCCTCCTGGGTGAGCGGTCACGGGCAACTCTCTGAGGGCAGTGCTGGTAGGGGAGGTGGCGGCTGTACCTGCAGCCGCAGGGGTCACATAGGTGTCCGCCACCACCAGGCAGCTCCCATCAGAGGAGGTATCTGAGTCTGTGTTGTCACCTCCAGTCTCCGCCATGCTGCTCCCCTCACCCTCCATCCCACTGGTTCCCTCGGCGTCGGTGGACTTTGCCTCTTGGGTACTCTGGGATGCCCCTGCTCCTCCTTCAGATGATGCTAATGCACACAAGGACAGGATGACAAAACAAGAAAGGGGGGAGAGAGAAAAAGGATACACTGAGTTAATGACTGAACCAACACCACTATTAATATACACATCACCGTCACACACAGAAAACAGGCTTAAGCACTATGCATTGCATTACCAGTGATATGGCTAGTTACTAAGGCAAGATGAGGACCACACACCGCCAACTGCAGCACTCCTGCGACCCACGATGCCATGCCTGAAATGGACTGTTAACAAGCTAGGTTACCTATATTTGCCATACACATATTACCCTTCAGATGACCCACGCTGCAATGTCTGGCCTGGCCTTACGGGCACCCAATAACACACATCCACCACCCGGATACTGCCCCACCTGCCAAAATATGTAATGATACCCATTGTACTCATCCCCTTGTGGCTGTTGTGATTCCCTCAAGCACCCATCCAGCTCAGGGTAGGCCACCGCCAGTATGCCGGCCATCAAGGGGGTCAGGGTCCGACTGGCACCCCTTCCTTGTTGGGAGGCCATCCCCAGCTGGGCCTCCCCAGTCTTCCATGCCAAGCGTCTCAGGTCCTCACACCGTTTCAGACAGTGGGTGCTCCGCCTGCCATAGACCCCCAGGGTCCGCACGTCCTTGGCGAGGACACGCCATATTCCCTTCTTTTGATGGGCGCTGACCTGCAGAGGTAATACAGACAGGAGAACACCATTAAACTAACAGTCCAGCCTGTCACACAAATGGCCCACCATACCTGTTTCCATCACCATTGGCACACACCTCGCCCAGCGCACAACATGTGCACCGCCACAAGACATTCTCTCCAACCCCCAACACCGTTACACAATGCTTGCACACACATCCCCATGCATCCTTCCCACATGCATTGTGCCCAAAGTGTACTCACCTGTTGGTCTGGAGGACCATACAGCTGTCCGTACTAGGGTAGGACCCCATCCACCAGTCGCTCCAACTCCTCCAAAGTGAATGCAGGGGCCCTTTCCCCACTCACACGGGCCATGGTAGGTTCTAGACACGGGTCACAGCAGCACACGTAGTGTAGGTGGTCTCCTGTTGAAGGTCAGGAATCAAGTGAGGAATCAGATAGAAAATGGCTGTCACGTCCATGATGGTGTACACCATCACCGCCCGCCCAGATCCCCATTGAACAGTGTATGCCATAGAGCCCCATATTATCCAATGATGAATTGCACGGCGGTGCAAGACCGCCTTCCGCCACAACGCCCAATGTCGGCAGAATTACCTCACTTCCACCTGTCCATACATACAGGACATGCGGTCGCCATTTCCAGGGGTGGGAGGTCTTGGGGGGCGGGGGTGAGAACAGTAATATCGACAATAAGTGCGTCACAGAATAGACTGGCACATACCTCGCCATTAACACTGTCCCATTACATAAGTGCACCATGTAGACTGTAGTTGTGGTTTCATTGTTACACATGTGACAGTCTACTCACTCTTGTGACCTACCGCTGCGGATGAATAGGAGGTGGAGACATACCCCCGTGTACAGACCCCTGGTGGACTTAGCTACACTGGAGGACAGGCACGTCCTTACCTATAGACTGGACAGTGCCACAATCACAGAGTTGTGTGCCCAACTGGAACCAGACCTGATCTCATCTATCCGTCATCCATCTGGGATCCCGCCTCTTGTGCAAGTGCTATCACTGCTCCATTTCTTGGCAACTGGTTCCTTTCAAGTGACAGTGGGCTTGGCAGCAGGAAAGTCACAGCCAATGTTCTCAATTGTGTTGGCAAGTGTGTTGTCTGCCCTGGTAAAACACATGTGCAGCTACATTGCTTTCCCCCAGGTGGAAGATTTGGCCACTGTGAAGGCCAGATTCTATGCAATGGGACATATCCCCAATATTATTGGGGCAACTGACGGTACACATATTGCGTTTGTCCCTCCTCAGCGGAATGAACAGGTGTTCAGGAATCGTAAGAGCTTCCACTCCACGAATGTGCAAATTGCGTGCCTGGGGGACCAGCACATCTCCCATGTCAATGCTAAGTATCCTGGGTCAGTGCATGATGCCTTTGTTCTGAGGAATAGCAGCATCCCAAATGTGATGGCCCAACTACAGAGGCACAGGGTGTGGCTAATAGATGAGGTTCCCACCCACTGTATGTTAAGGTATGCCTCTGGTGTTAACCCCATAGGATTATGTGAGGCTAAATGTGCTCCCTCAAAACTTGCAGGTGACTCTGGCTAACCAAACCTATTGTGGCTGCTAACCCCTGTGAGGAATGCCAGGACAGGGGTAGAGGAACGTTATAATGAGGCCCATGTGCAAACCAGACAGATCATCGAAAGGACCTACGGCCTCCTGAAGGCCAGGTTCAGGTGCCTCCATCTAACAGGTGGATCCCTGTGCTACTCACCTGAGAAGGTCTACCAGACAGTAGTGGCATGCTGCATGCTGCGCAACCTGGCCCTCAGACGCTATGTCCCTTTTCTGCAGGTAGAGGAGACTTGAGATCCCCCTGTGGCAGCAGTAGACCCTGAGGACAGGAAGGATGAAGAGGAAGAGGCTGAGGATGAGGATGAGGACAACAGAACATCAGTTATCTGCCAGTACTTCCAATGACACACAGGTGAGACAGTGCAACTGCACATTTCTATGACTACTGCAGTATTCTGTGTGGCTGTAGAATGATGGCATTAACTTCCTTTTATCTCAACTTACTGTCACCTATGGTTTGTCATTTGACAGATGTTGGTGATATAACAACTGTGTACTGATAGGCTGACTACAGCCAGCTACAGGTAATTATTTCTATGCTCAGACAGTGTACAGTTCATTTGCAACAGATGTGACTGTTTCCATTAATACACATTTTCAACACAGAAAATACTAGTAGTCATGTTGTGTTCAAGGGTGTTTATTGTAGTGCCAATAAATTGAGGGTAAAGTGCAATGGAATGGGGTGATAATGGAGGAAAGTCCATGGTATTGCTCCAGTTTGTTTGTAGCACAGGTCCAGTGTCCAAGGGGCCAGAGGAAGGGGAGCAACGGCAGTTCAAAGTGGACAAGCTGACTAAGTGGGGCACAAGGGTGACAATCAGGAGAGTCTCATTTCCTGGCAGGGGCCTTGGTAAGTGTCTATGGCTTCTGTCTGGGTCGCAGGGAAGGTTTGCGGGGTGATTCAGCTTCTGCAGGGGGAGGGATGCTGGTGGCCTGTGGGTCCTGTGGCAGGGCCTCCTGCCCACTAGTGGCAGTGGAAGTGGAGGGCTGGTCAATGGACTGGCTAATGGTAGGGGCCCGTTGCTGTGCTGTTGTCTCCCTCATGATGTTGGTCATGTCTGCCAGCACCCCTGCTATGGAGATCAGGGTGGTGTTAATGGCCTGCAAGTCCTCCCTGATTTCCTGATAGTGTCCCTGCTGCAGCCGCCTTTTCTCCTGCACGTTGTCAAGGATCTGGCCTATCTTGTCCTGGGAATGTTGGTAGGGTCCCAGGATTTCAGAAAGTGCCTCCTGGAGTGCTGGTTCCCTGGGCCTGTCCTCCCCCTGGCGCACAGCAGTCCTTCCAGTGTCCCTGTTGGCCTGTTCCTCTGTCCCCTGAATGGTGTGCCCACTGCCACTGACCCCAGGTCCCTGATTGTCTTGGGGGTGAGGTGTGGCCTGGGGTCCCTGTACAGGTGGGCACACTGCTGATTAACGTGTCCTAGGGACAGAGGTGTGGGTACGATCGGTGGGTGCTGTGGTATTGGATACTGAAGGGGGGGGCTCTGTGGTGGAATGAGAGTGGGCTTGGGTGACCGGCTGTCCAGTGGCCCCTGGTGGGCCAGGTAGGTCATCCAGATCCAGAGTTACTCTCATCACTGGGGCATCTTCTGTTGGGGGACTGGATAGTCATGGCACCTCCTCTCTGCTGACATTGTCTGGCGTACCCGTGGGATGTAAGTGATGTATTATGCTTCATGTGTATGACATTTGTACATCCCTGGCTTGCCCTCTATCGTTGGTGTTGCCCTGCCACCTTTTGCTTGTGTATGGTGTTGTATTGTGGGATTGTTAGTTTCCCTATGCTGTGCATGCTTTTGTGATGGGTGTCCATGCAGGGCTGGGAAGGCTGTCCATGCATTGGTATAGTATGCAGGGCTTGGCATTGGAGTTAGTCATATGTGTAGGTGCAGTATGTGGGATGGTGTGGAGTGATGGGAGTGAGGGTGAGGGTGTGAGATGGCATGCAGGAATGGGGGCTGATAAGTAGTAAATGTTGACTTACCAGTGTCCCGTCCTCCGGCTAATCCTGCGATTCCCTCAAGATGCAGTATTGCCAAGACTTGCTCCTCCAATGCTGTGAGGTGTGGGGGAGGAGCTGGGGGTCCACCATCAGTCCTCTGTACGAGAGCTGGTGCCTTGTTGCCACGGAATGTACCTTCCCCCGTAGGTCGTTCCACCTCTTCCTGATGTCGTCCCTAGTTCTTGGGTGCTGTCCCACGGCATTCACTCTGTCCACGATTCTCCACCTAGCTCCATCTTCCTTGCAATGGATATCTGCTGTACCTGTGCTCCAAACAGCTGTGGCTCTACCGTGAAAATTTCCTCCACCATGACCCTTAACTCCTCATCTGTGAAACGGGGGTGCCTTTGAGGGACATGGGTGTTATGTGGTGTATGTTGATGAGAGTGTGTTGAGTAATGTGGTGGGGTGTGTGATGTGGGGTGAGTGAGGGTTGTATGGGTGTAAGTGGTGTGTGTGTATTTGTTGCAGTGGCATTGGTGTAAGTCTGGTGGCAATGATTTGTATTCGTAAAGGGTTGTGGGTAATGTGAATGTGTGTTTTATAGTGGTGTGGGTGTGGTGTGTATGAGTGTCAAGTGTGTATTTTTCGTATTGGCCAATGTGTTTTTTTTTCTATGTGGGTGTCCATTCTGAGCGCATCAGTATGTACCGCCAATGGTTTACCGCCATTGAATGTCCGCTGTGGTGATTCGTGGGTCATAATGTGATGGGTGTTGTTTTGTTGGCATAGTAGTATAGGTGTTGGGACCGCCATTTTTGCACTGACCTTTGGGCTGGCGGATTTGTGTATGTGGCTGTATTCTGTCAGACTGGTGTGTGTCATAATATGGCGAACGGATATTCACCACCACCGTGGTATGTTAGCGGCCGTCAGCGTGGCAGTAAGCGGAATTTACCGCCAATGTCATAATGAGGGCCATAATACCTATAAAGTATTCAAAATTTCCAACTAAGACAAGATATCTAAACTGTAAAACCCAAAATCAAAATGTAAAAGGTTGTCCATGTCGACAAGCAGAACAAGCCAAAGCAAGAGACCAGATTAAAACAATTAATTGTTTGAAGAAACATTGCAAATTAAAAATGATTGGAATCCCGTGTGAGGTCATAAAATATAATAGTAGAGATGGAATCCAGGATAGACCCCACTTCGCCAGACAATAAAACCACCACAGCTGTGTTTAAAACATTAAAGAAGCAAACTTGATCCGTAGTCTCAGCCATAACCATAGCCAAGAAGGCAGTGTTCCATGCTGCGCCAGATGTCGGGGCACCAGGAGCCAAAGCCACTTGATCCAAGAAGGCAGGCTGAAAGAAGGTGTCAAAAAGCAACTGCAATCTCATGGGACAACACTAGAAAAGGACCCTCATTGAGAACATCATCAGACTTATGTCCACAGAAAGTACTTGTTGCTGGATAAGACACACTTTCAGTGTATGCTCGAAGGAGTACCATACTCAACGGAAAACAGGCTACACACAGCAGAATAGTGGTCAAAATAACAATGACCAGACCAAATGACTGAATTAAGCATTTACATCATAGTTGGGCTGGCAAGAGCTCCATCACTCCTCTTTGTTGCGATGGGGCAGCCACTGAAAATTAAAAACAGCAAGATTCCGCCAATTAATGCCAAGACAAGTGGGAAACCTCCAAAAACACTTCAAAAAAGTGAGTGAATGGCCAAAGGTATTACTCCAAAGACAGTCTGGAATGAACTTACACTGATAAAAATACAGCAGCAATAAATCTGGCAATAGACTATGTCAAGAGTCTGCTCAGCTGCCTCATCAGAGAGCAGACTAACACTGTGTTTTCCTGAGCCCACATCCCAGCAGTCATGCTGACTAACTCCAATCATGACGGGCTGCATTCAATTCATTCAGATACCAGATATCAACAGCCCTGAGGGAAATGTTATCTGACTGCCCAGACATAGGAGGATTAATGACAGAGAGCATGAAGCCTGGGAAGACCATGACTGACTTTCTAGACAGAATGGGGGAAAGGTGAGGACAAGAGACAGGACAGCCATGGACCGACACAGGCCCCAAGGTTGCATTCTTTTTCAACTTCTTCAAAAAGGGGCTGCCCAGTGAAATACAGAATGGGCTGGACAGCGTAGTAGGGTTAGATATCAAACCTTGGCAGCAAACACAGGTCCACATATTACACTACTACAGGAAGAAGCAGGAAAAGGAGAGAGAAAAACAGGAGCAAGCCCAGAGAGACACCACTAAGCTGGTCCAACGTACGTTAAAAAAGACTGGCCTCAAGGGAGCTGCGTTGGCCACAAGCATGCAAACGGGACTAGTCTTGAAGGGAGCTCCACTTCAGAACCCCAGATGGTTTCTAACCAGTCTTAGCGGCAGATGTCGGGAGGCGGATAGCAGACGGACCTCAGAGACTGCTACTATTGCCGCAAAATGGGCCACATGGCAGACAAATATAGCTTAATGTCCTATCATGAGCAATAGGTCCTGACCAGTCCCTGCAAAATCCACAGAACCAAGCCCAGGTCTATCCAAATGTATCCAATATTCAGCTGCAGGGAAATCAGACAGCCACCACACCACTACAGCAGGGACCCAGTGGTTGGCCAAACACATGACAACAACAACAGCAGACAGGGAACCCAGCCCAGCAAAGACCTGGACCACAGCCAACACTGGAACCGGTGCCTGTCTGAGAAGGTAGTGACTTTACACAATCCCAAAATACAAGTATGCAGTGGTCTGAAATCCCCAGTAAGTTTAGAGACACAGCATACCCACCTCAAAACCCATATAAAAATAAAGACAATTGACAACATTAGGAGAAAACTCCCACCTTTAGTTGCGCTCAGAAAAAGGTCAGGGCGGCTGTACATTTTGTCGATCGGGAATCCACCCTAGAGTCCACCATTCGGGTGCTTGCAGGGGCCCAAGCTCCACTCTGCTGCTGCTGGTCCCCCAGGGCGGGTTGGCTGGTCACATCCCAAGGGGAGGACAGTCTGACAAAGGGTCAGGGCCGCCCGCCCCCTAACCATCCATAAAAGCAGGCACCCCGGTCCACACATCCAAGTCCCATTTGGGACAGGTTCCTATCACCAGGTCAAACAGTCCCCATTCAAGGGCACCCACCCTGGGACTGAATTTCCCATGTGGTGCATAGTCCCGACTGCAGCACCTTCAAAACCAACCAGGCCTCCAGCTAATGGAGGCCCCCAGTTTCAAAACAAAGTGATGTTCCAGGTCTGGAAGCCATGTTCCCTGTGCACTTGGGATAATAATATTCCAATAATACTTCGAAGTCCACACAAATCTGACAGGATCCAAAGCAACAATATGGCACCAAGGCAGTACGGAAATTTCCCAGAGCAAGCAGCCATCCCACTATATTACCCATACTGGGCAAATTTTGACGGATCTTGGCAGTGCAGCTGACTCCCACCATAAGAAAACAATATGCCTCCTCCTCTCCCCAAAAGGCTTCCAAAAGTCCAAAGGTTGCTCATTGGACCATGTCCCACCAAACAAGTGAGGATCCCATGTCGCCGAGCAGATGTCCGTGGTCCCAGCCAGGGCGGCAGTACCAAAACATCCTGGATCCGAGCGAGAGGGGGCTCTGGGAGGTAAAGGGATTCTGTAAATGGCCACCACAACCCCATGTGAGGTGCACAGACAAGCTCACCGCCGCATCCGGCCTGCCGATCAATCACATAAGGCCTCACACACACACAGTTCAAGGAAGCAATAGGTCCAATCTCAGCCACTGTCACATCGAAGGTCACATGGAAGCCAAATAGCACCTCTCCGATCTTCTCCAGCAGACTGCAATAAAAACAGCATCACATGAACATCTAAGAAGATGCCCAACATGCTGCAAAAAAAGTAGCCCAAAACAAAGCTTCCAGAGAAAGGGCATAGCCAAAAGACCTAACTTTGCTAGGAAGCACCTCATTGCACTCCACATATAGGAATTAGAGGGGCATATATGGGTCCTCAGAACACGCTTCACCACCAGCAACAACCAAATTGAGACATACACCCTTCCTTTCACATCACACCACGCATGTGGAGGTCAAAAGTTTCCAACCACATCAATAAAGCGTACACACACACACACATCTGGGAAAAATATTAGGGCAAAAAGGAATAATCCCACGAAGATCACCCCACCGAAACACTCTCATTTCCTGGTAAAAGAGGAGCGCCAAATGGCCCACTAAATAAAACTCAGATCCACAACTAAAACACTCACTGCTAAAATAGTTGCTCCAACCAGAGCCACCTCTAAAGTTTATGCACAAAACAAGTGTAAAAAGAAAGGCAAAGGAATCTCCTGAGACGAAAATAATGCTGCATGTTTTTCTAAAAACTAACCTACAAATCACAGCTCTTATCCAACAGGTCTGTGACTGAACCAAGAGTGCACCATCTCTACAGCAGCCTGCCATCTCTTCAGCAGCAACTTCCATAACTCCAACAAAGCCCAAGTGTACAAGACAGAGTCCACAAACTGCTTTGGACTGTTTTAACGGACACTCTTCTGTGAACTCTGCAGCATTTCCAGAGCAGAAACACCCCTGATTGCCAGAAGACGGCAGATGTTTTCCTAGGAAGCCATCCCTAGACCTGCAAAATTCCAAAAGTTATGTTACCATTCGGTATGGCCACATCTATCCGTAGCCAAAAATCTGCCTAGTAATGTGGAGTCCACCTCAACACTTCTACAGCGCTTGTGTAGTGGCTTTTCCCACATCACTTACAATTACACTGAACCTAATGTTAGTATTCCACACTCATTGCACAGCGCACTCTTACACAACACATGGTATCAGCACATGATTGTTGTGGGCACCCAGAATCAGCTAGTCTGTGCTACGTCTGTGCCCTGATACCCCACACCTTAGGCACAGATAAGCTTTATTTATTCAAGGAGAAAGCCCCTGAGAACGCAAAATGCATCATCCATCTGTAAATATGTAGGATCAGGGCCAATTTACAACCTTGTAGAGTGGAACCCTAAAGGGTGGTAGTAAACGTCACTCAATCTGAGACCAATGCCACTGCACAGTATCGATACACCAAGCCTAGCGATATTCAAACCAAGATAGACAGGATGCACAGGTGAGGCATTCTAGGGGAGGACACTGCTTGGCCTGATACTTTCAAGAAAAGAGGTTTTTGAAGGCAGAAAAACCATCGCACCAGTGCACAAACATGTCCACTCCCACTTCCATCTGTGGACCCAGGGTGACTCTTAGCATGTCTGGGGCAATATTCCTTATAATAACAAATAGACCCCAGTCTAGAAGGGCCTGTGTAGGACCATCCACTTTAATGATACAAGGGGAAATGAGTCTCATAGGTGAGGACTGAATACCACCATAGATACACCATGTCAGGAAAGAAAATGAGTTACTTACCTGTAACTGTGGTTCTCCAGTATTGGTATCTTTCATAGATTCACATGCGACCCACCCTCCTCCCCAGAGAGGCTCACCTTCTTGGATTTTTTCCTGTATTCTCTAGTGCGGAGAAATCTGACAGACTGAGCCTCTGTGGTGAGGGTTCTAAAGGGGTGGTCACGCCTGATTGGTTGAAGTTTGGGCTCTTTCTAAAGAGGCTGATAGTTCTACAATTGAATGTGTTTTTTCCTATTGACTTCAATGAAAAAAAAAAAAAAAAATAGAAAAGTTTTTCTCTATTTATTGCTTTCTATGTACCGTGGGACTCCCACTTCGACGACGGGGAATGATTCAAGCATGTGAATCTATGAAAGATACCAATACTGGAGAACCACAGTTACAGGTAAGTAACTCATTTTCTTCTCCAGTATTGGGGTATCTTTCATAGATTCACATGCTTGAATCAGAATAGCCAGCAGTAATAACAAAATGTTACTTCTTGTAGCACCAATAGCATGCATAATTATAATGCATGTTGTCTGAATCTATATAAGCAATTAACATCTGCAAATTAAGTGCTAACCATATTAACTACATATAGGGGGTCATTCTGACCTCAGCGGTAAAAGGCTCTTACCGCCGGTCAGAAGACCGCCATTCTACCGCCGCGGCCGCGGTAACCCACCACGGTCATTCTGACCCACAACTGCCAAGCCGCCAAAAACCCGACATCCACGGAAGGCCACCTCATTAGCGGGCAGCGATAAACTGGAGATGACCAAACCTCCACCACCACGCCAACACAAACACGCCCATGCCATTACGACCCACGAATCCACGCGGCGGTCATTCAACCGCGGTATTCCATTGGCGGTACACACCGCCGCGGTCAAAATACACACCCAGCTCCAAAACCCAGCCACATTGGACAATTTGAAATACACACACCTGATACACATACAAACACCACCCCCACACATCCAAGCAACTATAAAACACACACCCACATCACCCACAAACCCCCACTAGTTGGAAATCGGAGAGAAGGCGAGAGAGAGAGAGAGAGAGAGAGAGAACAGCAATCGAAAACCCCAACACACACAGGAACCCAACATCATCAACCACACCACATCTACGCACACATCACCACACACCACCACTCACATCACCACAAACAACACCCCACACCTCATCCACACCACCCCATGGCACCCCAAAGACACCCCAGGTTTTCGGACCAAGAACTCAGGGTCATGGTGGAGGAAATCATAAGGGTAGAGCCCCAGCTCTTCGGCACACAGGTGCAACACACCACAATAGCCAGGAAGGCGGAGCTATGGCAGAGGATCGTCGACAGGGTCAACGCTGTGGGACAGCATCCCAGAAACCGGGAAGACATCCGAAAGCGCTGGAACGACCTACGGGGGAAGGTACGGTCGATGGTCTCCAGACACAACATCGCTGTGCAGAGGACTGGCGGCGGACCACCACCCACCCCTCCCGAATTCACAGCATGGGAGCAAGAGGTCCTTAACATCCTGCATCCTGCGGGCCTCGCTGGAGTAGGCGGAGGAATGGACTCTGGTAAGTCTAGTCTCAACTACTCCCCCCCCCCCAACCACCAGCATGCCAACCCACACCCCCACCCTCACCCCCAACCCCCCAGCACACATCCTCCCTGCCAATGTCTCACCAGCACAAACCACCCAACCCAAAACCAAACCCTGAATGCCAACACAAACCATGGACACCCATCACCTATGCATGACCACTGCACATACCCATCCCCCCCACAAACCACCCTCACAACTCCTGCCACAAGGGAATGCCAGCACTGGGGGACAAGGGCACCCACAAATCGCACGCCATGGAACACACAGAAGCAATAACCATACTCTTTCACCCCTGCAGGGCCCGAACGCCAACACACCGACCAGGAGGGTCCAGATATGTCCATCCCACCCCCAGAACAGGCCCGCAGTGAGGACAGCAGCTCTGTCGACCTGGAACCTGATGACCAGCCCGGACCATCAGGGACCTCTGGCCAGTCGGCTCCCCACACACAGACACAGGCCACAGCAGACCTAACCCCCTCTGGGAATATCAGCACAGCTCCCACCCAGCGGGCCCATGCCTCTGTCTCCAGGACAGGTCAATCAGCGGTGTGTCCGCCACTACAGGGCACCCAGGCTGACCCAACACCCCAACAACAACAGGGACCTGGGGGCAGTGGTAGTGGGCACACCGTCCAGGGGACAGAGGCCCGGGGAAACAGGGCAACTGGGAGGGCTGCAGTGCGACAGGGGGGGGAGGACAGGCCCAGGGAACCGACTCTCCAAGAGGCCCTCACCACCATCATGGGAGCATACCACCGCTCCCAGGAGACGATGGCGACGGTACTGGCCAGGTTCCAGGAGATCCAGTCACAGCAGGAGGAACGGTACATGGGGTACAGAGAGGAGCTCAGGAACATCGTCCAGGCCCTGAACCTAATAGTCACCACATTGCGGGACCATGTGGCACCCCAAAGGGCCCCTGTCACCAGCCCGGACCAGGAACAGCCTACCACCTCCGCCGGCGCTAGTGGACAGGAGGCCCCCACACAACGACGGGCCACCAGAACCCCACCTCCTGCTGAAGATCAACCACCCCGCAAGAGGAGCCTGAGATCACAAAGGAAGACAGAGTAGGATGCCAAGACCCCTGCCAGCCTAAGATCCCCCCGGATGTCATTCCACTGTCCCACATCGTCACCCTGTCCAACCTTGAACTGCCCCTGCTCCATCCTTCCACAGGCATATGGACAATGCACCTGTGCGACCGAGAACTGGACTCTGCCATGGACATCACTCCACCCCCACCCATCACCGTTTTACTATCATGGACCTATATGTAGCACTTTAAATAAATCACTAATTGCACTTAAAACACTCAGGAGTCTGCTTGTATTCTTAACAAATGTATTACACATAACGGTTCAAAATTGTTCAGTTACATTGTGATGACAACATACCAATGTCAATGTGCTTTACTCCATGGCCGAACAAACCAGAAGTCACGCAGTGGGTCATACAGCTCTGAAAAGCCAAGGGAAAGTCACAATTCAGTTGAAAGGAACTGGGGGGAAACACAGAAAGTAGAGATGCAGGAGGCCAGAAGTAAATGTAAAATGGATTCTTACCTGGGTGCTACTGAAAATACTGTTGTATGATTGTGTCCCTGTTGTCCGTGTCGTCCCCGTCGTCTTCCTCCTCTTCACTCTCCACAGGCTCCACAGCTGCTACAACACCACCATCTGGACCATCCTCCTGCAGAAAAGGCACCTGGCGTCGCAATGCAAGATTGTGAAGCATACAGCAGGCCACGATGATCTGGCACACCTTCTTGGGTGAGTACATTAGGGATCCCCCTGTCATATGCAGGCACCTAAACCTGGCCTTCAGGAGGCCGAAGGTCCTTTCTATGATCCTCCTAGATCGCCCATGGGCCTCATTGTACCGTTCCTCTGCCCTGGTCCGGGGATTCCTCACTGGGGTCAGTAGCCAAGGCAGGTTGGGGTAACCAGAGTCACCTATTAGCCAACCACGGTGTCTCTGTAGCTGTTCCATAACATAAGGGATGCTGCTATTTCGCATAACATACGTGTCATGCACTGACCCAGGGAACTTGGCATTTACATGGGAGATGTACTGGTCAGCCAAACAGACCACCTGGACATTCATCGAATGGTAACTTTTCCTGTTTCTGTACACCTGCTCATCGTCTTTTGGGGGTACTAAGGCCACATGGGTCCCATCAATGGCACCAATGATGTTGGGGATATGTCCAAGGGCATAGAAGTCACCCTTCACAGTGGCCAAATCACCCTCCTCAGGGAAAATAATGTAGCTCCGCATGTATTTCGTCAGGGCGGACAACACTCTGGACAAAATCTTAGAAAACATAGGCTGAGACATCCCTGATGACATGGCCACTGTTGTCTGAAAAGACCCACTTGCAAAAAAATGGAGGACTGACAGAACCTGCACCAGAGTGGGAATTCCTGTGGGTTGGCGGATGGGGGACATCAGTGCTGGCTCCAGCTGGGCACACAGTTCATGTATAGTGGCTCGGTCAAGTCGGTAGCGAAGTATTATATGACGTTCCTCCATTGTCGACAGGTCCACCAGCGGTCGGTACACGGGAGGATTCATCCTTCTCCTCGCAAGTCCCAGCGGACGGTGCCTAGGAAGGACAACATGGAGCACAGAGTCAAGCAACCCACAGGTAGGTAACAACAGCTTGCACAGTACACGATTCTCAATGCATTGAATGGCTTGTATGAGTGGCAATGCAAGGCCTAGGCCTGTGTGACACAGTAGTAATTAAGCCATGTGGTCCCTTGTAATGGCGGCTGCCTGACCTGAGAAGTGTGACAGTGGGATGTGAGGTCAATGCGCTGGCGTGACACACCGTGGCGGTAGGCGGTCGAAGACCGCGGCGCAAAGCCGCATTGGTTAACATCGAACCCTATGGGTTTCACGAGCCAATGACTAGCTGCGCCGGCGGTCGCGGAACGCACCGCGGCGGTCGCGGAACGCACCGCGGCGGTACGCGCCGCCGCGGGCGTGACCGCCATTTTCTATCTGGTTAATCACTCGAGACCTGATCATCCACAGGAGAGGACCTATACTGCAAGTGCTGCTGTGACCTCGGTCTGGGAGATACAATGGCTGCTGCGACTGGGGAAAGGGCCCCTGCCTTCACTACAGAAGAGTTGGAGAAACTTGTGGATGGGGTCCTGCCCCAGTATGCGCGACTCTACGGTCCTCCAGACCAACAGGTAAGTACACTGTGTGCACGTTGAATGGGCTATGCCTGGGTTGTGTATGGTGGATGTAAGATGGTGGGGTGGGGAGACAATGACGAGTGCAAGGCACGACAGATGAGAGCATGTGCCACATGGCAAGGTTGGGGAGGGAATGCCAATCGCATCTATCATGCGGAAAATTGATGATATTTCCATTTCCACCCTGCACATGTCAAATAGGTCAGCGCCCATCAGAAAGTCGACATTTGGCGTGCCATCGCCAAGGAAGTCCGGGCCCTGGGGGTCCACAACAGACGGGGCACCCACTGCCGCAAGAGGTGGGAGGACATCCGCCGCGGGACCAGGAAGACCGCCGAGTCACTGCTGGGGATGGCCTCCCAACCTAGGAGGGGTGCCAGTCGTACCCTGACCCCCCTGATGTCCCGGATCCTGGCGGTGGCCTACCCCAATTTGGATGGGCGCGTGAGGACATTACAGCAGACACAAGGGGGTGAGTACCAGCACATTCAGCTATCTTTACGCGCAGTGGAGGTGCCTGGGTGGGGGAAGAGGGCTGTGGGTGACATTAGGCCAGGGCGCTTTCTGTAGTGTAGTCCTCTGCTTTAGCCATGTCCCTGTGCCCCCGCCCCCCACCTCTGTAGGGTGACAAGTACAGCTATCCATGGTCCTGCATCACCCATGTGCGCGTTTGTTGTCCCTAGACCTGTTGGCCTAGTCACAAGTACTGAGTAGTGTACCCCGATTGCGCGGCTTAGTGCATGAGGCTCCTGTGTCTGTCCTCTCTGCCAACGGTGTTGACAATGCATGCACTCAACCTGTTTTTATGTTTCCCCCCACCCTTTTTCTTTATCTTCTTGTGCTTGTGTGCATTAGCATCATCAGGCGGAGGAGAATTGGCACCGGAGCACGAGGGAGCTGCAACTCACCAGGCCCCGGTGGGCCATGGCACAGACACCGAGGCCACCAGTGATACGGAGGGCGAGGGGAGCTTCACAACGGGGAGCCGTGGTGACACCAGCGACACGTCCTCGGATGGGAGCTCCCTAGCGGTGGCGGCAACATCCGTGCCCGCCGCCTCTACAGGTACAGCCGCCACCCCGCGCACCAGCTCCGCCCACCCAGCAGCCCCTCAGCCTTCGCTCCGTGCCCGCTCGCCCAAGAAGGCGGGCATCTCCTTCGCCCCAGGCACCTCAGGCCCTGCCCCTGTTACCCCTGCTGCCCTCAGTGAGGAGGTCATTGACCTCCTACAGACCATCATTGTTGGGCAGTCTACCCTTTTGAATGCCATCCAGGGGGTAGAGAGGGAGGTGCATCGTAGCAATGCATACCTGGAGGGCATTCATTCGGGTCAGGCTGCCCATCAACGATCGTTCAATGCTCTGGCCTCAGCACTGACGGCAGCCATTGTCCCTGTTTCCAGCCTCCCTCTTCTAACTGCCTCCAGCCTGTCTCTGTCTCCTGTTCCTCTGCCTATCCCATCCACACCATCAGACCAGCCTGCACACACCTCAACACCCAAGGGCAGCTCATCCAGACATAAGCACCACAGATCACACAAACATTCACCCAAGCAACACCCAGATGCAGACATGCCAACAGCCACTACCACCTCTGTGTCCCCCACCTCCTCGTCTCCCTCCTCCCTCCCTGTGACGTCTCTACTCACACCTGCATGCACACCACCAACAGCCAGTACTTCCATCACCAGCACACCCTCCAGTACAGTCCGCACACGTGCAGTCACCACCCCCACTGCCATTTACACGTCCCCTGTGTCCTCTCCCACTGTGTCTGTCACCCCCTCTTCCAACACACACAAACGCAGGCAGCCACCCACCCAACAGCCAAGCACCTCACGACAGCCTCCAGCCCATGCACCTTCACCCAAGGACAGCACACCTGACTCTCCTACAACCACCTCCTCTTCCTCCACTCCCATAACCACTACACCTACCCTTTACCCTGGTCCTAAAAAAGTTTACCTCTCCACTCTTGACCTCTTTCCCTCACCTGACCCCCCCCCTCCATCTGCTAAGAGTCCCAAGAGCGCCTCAGCCACCACCAGCCCGGCTTCAAGGGTCACCGTAGTGCATGGCTTTTGGAGTCCCCCCTTTGCCAGCAGTGATACATCGGTCAGCAGCAAGGGGACAGCCAGCCCCCCCCCTGGAAAGAGGACCCGTAAAGTAAGGGGACGCCGCGGGACGACTGACACGGCTGCCCCCAAGGACCAAAGTTCTGCCACTTCACCTGCCACAACATCCAGGGGAGGCAAGGGCCAGAGAGCCACATCGAAGGAGGGCAAGGGCAGCAGGGCGGAGAAGTCAGCCAGCAGGAGCGCGGACCAGGAGGGCCCCACAAGCCCCATCCCGGGTGTGAGGGAGGACACCCAAGGGCCCAGCACACCGTCACCGAAGGGTCCAGCAACTGCACGGTCGGAGGGCGACTGAGCAGGGAGTCGTGGCCAGGTCTGACTCCCTTGACTTACAGAACAAGCACCGCTGAACAGGGCCCCCCCGTCCAGAAAGGCACCGCTGAACAGGGCCCCGCCGTGCAGAAAGGCACTGCTGAACAGGGCCCCGCCGTGCAGAAAGGCACCGCTGAACAGGGCCCCGCCGTGCAGAAAGGCACCGCTGAACAGGGCCCCGCCGTGCAGAAAGGCACCGCTGAACAGGGCCCCGCCGTGCAGAAAGGCACCGCTGAACAGGGCCCCGCCGTGCAGAAAGGCACCGCTGAACAGGGCCCTGCCGTACAGAAAGGCACCGCTGAACAGGGCCCCGCCGTCCAGAAAGGCACCGCTGAACAGGGCCCGCCGTGCAGAAAGGCACCGCTGAACAGGGCCCCACCGTGCAGAAAGGCACCACTGAACAGGGCCCCGCCGTCCAGAAAGGCACCGCTGAACAGGGCCCCGCCGTGCAGAAAGGCACCGCTGAACAGGGCCCCGCCGGGAGGAGCACCGCTGAACAGGGGCCCTTCATCTCAAGCACCGCTCCGCTGGGCCCCGCCGTCTCAAACCCCGCTCCGCTGGGCCCTTCATCTCAAGCACCGCTCCGCTGGGCCCCGCCGTCTCAAGCACCGCTCCGCTGAGCCCTTCATCTCAAGCACCGCTCCGCTGGGCCCTTCATCTCAAGCACCGCTCCGCTGGGCCCTTCCTGTCAAGCACTGCTCCGCTGGGCCCTTCCTCTCAAGCACCGCTCCGCTGGGCCCCGCCGTCTCAAGCACCGCTCCGCTGGGCCCTTCATCTCAAGCACCGCTCCGCTGGGCCCCGCAGTCTCAAGCACCGCTCCGCTGGGCCCTTCATCTCAAGCACCGCTCCGCTGGGCCCCGCCATCTCAAGCACCGCTCCGCTGGGCCCTTCATCTCAAGCACCGCTCCGCTGGGCCCTTCCTGTCAAGCACTGCTCCGCTGGGCCATTCATCTCATGCACCGCTCCGCTGGGCCCCGCCATCTCAAGCACCGCTCCGCTGGGCCCTTCATCTCAAGCACCGCTCCGCTGGGCCCTTCCTGTCAAGCACTGCTCCGCTGGGCCCTTCCTGTCAAGCACCACTCCGCTGGGCCCTTCCTGTCAAGCACTGCTCCGCTGGGCCCTTCATCTCAAGCACCGCTCCGCTGGGCCCCGCCGTCTCAAGCACCGCTGGCCCAATGACAGTGCTGGTTCTGTGTCGTGCTAATGTTCACGCTGCACTCGGGCCACCCTGCCTCCTCCATTGCCTGTGGAGACTGTTATCCACTTGATGGACTGTGGCTTTGCACTCCCCAGGATATGACAGTGGGCAAGCCACCCACTTGTGAGACTTGAGAGACTGTGGCTTTGCACTCCCCAGGATATGACAGTGGGCAAGCCACCCACTGTAGAGACTTGAGAGACTGAGGCTTTGCACTCCCCAGGATTGAACAGTGGGCATGGTGGCCCCTTCTTGGATCTGGCGTTGTGGACTCATGTGGCTGTGGTGCCCCCCCTTCCCTTCCCCCTGAGGTGCCTGTAGTTTTATCATCTGATGCCCCTGCAGTGTTTTCTCCAACGGACTCAGGTCTCCTGTGTGGGCTTTGCCCATGTGTTGATACACTTTGGCCCACGGACATTTGCAATTTCAGTGACTGTGCGGGACTTATTGCCTCTATTTATCGGTTACGCAATGTTTACACTTGGATTTTTTTGTTTCATTTTCCTATTTTACCATGACTTCAGTGAACCTATATTTTACATAAATTTAGTTTCTCACTTTAATCATATCTTTTCGTTATTCCGGGGGGTTTGGGTGGGGTCACTTTGACTTGGTGCTCTGCATTGGTGTGTAGATAGTTGGGGGGTGGGTGTAATGCGTATGTGTGTGCCCGTAACCCTTCCTCCTCCCCCCCTCCCCTGTGTCGTAGGTGCGGTACTCACCGTTGTCGTCTGCGCCGGAGTTCGTACTCGTGGTAGATGAGCAGGTAGACGAGAGCAGGTAGGATGTTCAATTCGGGCTCCATGCTGTCCTCCGTCCTCGTGGAGTGTATAGAGGTGAGCGTTTTCCCGTTCGTAGTCTGTTTCCGCCATGTTTTTATCGGCGGGGCTCCCGCCCCGGAAAAGGTGGCGGGTTGGTGAGTTGTGATAGGGTGGGCGGTACATTGTCTGCCGCCTGCCTGTTGGCGGTGACCGCCGCGCTGTTTGTCTGTCCCGCCGTGGCGGTCGGAGTGTTAAAGTGGCGGGCTCTGTTGGCGGTTCCCGCCAGGGTCAGAATTCCATTTTTTTGACCGCCAGCCTGTTGGCGGGTTGGCCGCCGCTTTATCACCGACCGCCAGGGTCAGAATGACCCCCATAGTATCCATCTATATATATATAAAAACCCCGATATATAAATATACACACACATATACATATATATATATATATATATATATATATATATATATATATATACCTACACATCCACCTCTATCTATATAAAAACATATGTATCCATAGCTACACATATGCAACTATATACTTTAAATTATACTTCAAACAATACCCAGAGGACGGAGGGTAGAGATTATAGGCTCACCTTATGTGAACAAATTGCGCAAAACTGCTTGTCCAACCGCAGCATCCACCTTGTCAGTAGCTTCCAGGCAGTAATGCTGGGTGAAAGTATGAGCACGTGTCCATGTTGCCGCCCTGCAGATCTGGTTCAGAGGGATTCCAGCGAACAGAGCTGTGGAAGTGGATACCGCTCTAGTGGAATGCGCTCGGACATTGGATGATAATGGCTTCCCCGCCAACTGGTGGGTCAACTGAATGGCGGAAGAGATCCAGCTCGCTATAGTTTGTTTAGTAACTGCGTTACCGTGATTGATCTTTCCATAGCTGATAAATAATTGTTCAGATTTACGGAAACCACTTGTCCTTTATATATAGAACTTTAAACAGCGCTTAATGTCTAAAGAATGCAGAGCTCGTTCCGCTGCCGTTTGAGGATTTGGAAAAAATGTTCTTAGAACTACTGGTTCGTTTAAGTGAAAAGATGATGGAACTTTAGGTATAAACTTTGGATTTGTTCTCAAAATGACCACCTCTGGCTTGAATTGAAGGAAAGGTGGAGAAATTGTGAAGGCCTGGATATCGCTGACTCTCTTTGCCGATGTTAAGGCTAAAAGAAGGGCTGTTTTAAAAGAAACGAACTTTAGATCCACTCTATGAATAGGCTCGAACGGATGTTTCATTAATTGGGAGAGTACAATGTTCAAATGCCATTGTGGTGCAGGACGATGAATTGGTGGAAACATTCTAAATAAACCTTTAAGAAATTGTTTTATTATTCTGGAGGGCCATAGTGAAGGTGACTGAGACGTTCGTCGGAAACGTGATATGGCAGCCAGATGCACCTTAATCGATGAATGTGAAAGACCGGATTTAGCCAAATGCAATAAATATGGCAAAATTTGTTCAGGAGATGATGTTAGAGGATGGATGTTGGAAGCTGCGCACCACAAGCAAAACCTCTTCCACTTGAACTTGTATGTGCGATTTGTAGACTGAGCTCTGGCACAGGCAAGCACCTCTCTGCAATCTGGAGGAATATTTAATCTATCGAATTCATAGAATTCAGGAGCCAGGCTGATAAACGAAGAGATGTCGGGTTGGGATGACGAACCTGACCCTGGCTCATTGTCAACAGATCCGGTATTGCCTTCAGCCGAATGTGAGGTTGTTCCGATAGCAATAGAAGTTCTGTGAACCAGAACTGGCGTGGCCACCTGGGAGCGATTAGAAGAATCCTGCATTGTTCCCTCTTCATCTTTAGCAGATGCCTCGGGATGAGTGGCAGCGGGGGAAAAGCGTATGCATAAATCCCTGACCATCTGATCAAAAACGCATTCCCCTTCGAACCCCTCTGCGGATGCCAGCTTGCGAAGTGTCGGCATTTCTTGTTGTCTCTGGTCGCGAACAGATCTAGAGTGGGTTTGCCCCAACGACGAAAGAGACTGTCGAGAACCGATTGATTGAGTTCCCACTCGTGGCAGCTGGTTCGATTCCTGCTCAAGGCATCTGCCCAAGTGTTGGTGATCCCTGGGAGATGTTCTGCTCGGATGGAGATTCGATGCTGAATCACCCAATGCCACAGCTTCTGTGCCTCCAGAGATAATGCTCGAGATCTTGTGCCTCCCTGCTTGTTGATATAATGCATGACCGTGGTGTTGTCCGTCCTTATCAAAACTGAAGAGCCTCTGATGTTCGTGAGGAAGGATTTGAGTGCCAAAGCCACCGCTCTTAACTCTAATACATTTATGTGGAGAGTTGATTCTTGAGTGGACCATTTTCCCCTCACGGAAAGATTCTGTAAATGAGCACCCCATCCCTCCAGGGATGCGTCTGTTGTTACTATGTGCATGGTCCTGTCCTTTAGAAATGACAGTCTGTCTGAGACTAGGGGAGTTTCCTTCCACCACCTGAAAGCCTGTTTCGCTGAAGGGGTTATTTGTACTACCTCGTCGAAAGAGCCTTCTGTCTGTTTCCATTGGTTGTCTAGTTGTTGTTGAAGAGTCCTCATGTGCAGACGACAGTTCCTTATCAACGGAATGCAAGACGATAGTATCCCTAGAAAAGACTTGTAAGTCCGCACTGAAACGGACCTTCTTTTGCTGAGCCGTGCTGCTAAGTTTCGAAGTTTCTTTCTTCTGTCCTGCGAAGCAAAGGCTTTCGCTTGCAGAGTGTCTAAGATGGCTCCTAGAAACGTGATGTTCTGAGTGGGTTCTAGGTGAGACTTGGGGTAATTGACTGTCAAACCCAAAGCTCCAAAAAGGGAGAGACATGTCTCCGTGTCTCTGGCAGCCTTCGACTCTGTACGTGCCTTTATTAGCCAGTCATCTAGGTACGGGAACACCTGTACCCCTAATTGTCTGAGGTGGGCTGCCACTGGCGCCAAAACCTTGGTGAACACTCTTGGAGCCGACCTGAGGCCAAAAGGAAGCACTCTGAACTGGTAATGAATGCCTGCGACCCTGAACCGCAAGAATTTCCGATGATTGGGGTGAATTGGAATGTGGAAATATGCGTCCTGAAGATCTAACGATGTCATAAAATCCCCTCGGTTGAGCAGGATCAGAACGTCTTGAAGAGAGATCATGCGAAAAGATTGCTTCTTGTGGTATTTGTTGAGCGAACGAAGATCTAGAATAGGCCTCCAGTCTCCGGTCTTCTTCCTGATAAGGAAAAAACTGGAGTAAAAACCTGTTCCCCTCTGGCTTCTTGGCACGATCTCTATTGCTCCCTTGCTCATTAAGATAGCAATCTGTTCCATAAGCTCGTTGAGATGGGCTGGCCTTTTGGTGGTACTTGAGGGGGAGGTTGGTTGAATTCTAGTGTATGCCCCGATTGATAATATCTAAAACCCATTTGTCTGTTGTTATTCTGGACCATTGGTGTAGAAATTCGGAAATTGTGCCCCCTATAAGAGTGTTGATATAGGGGCTGGGTGCAGGCACTTGATGAGGGTCACTGCTTTCTTGCTGTTTCTTTGGCTCTGAAAGCAGACTTTCCTCTCGTTTGTTGTCTGAAGCGAGCTGATGATTGCTGACGAAAGGAATGCGGCTGTTGCTGTCCATAGGTTGAGCGAAATTGCCCTTGGTAAGAGGAGTAAGGTCGATATTGTTGAAAGCCTCCTCTATGTGAAAGGGTTCCTCTCCCTCTCGCTCCCCGAAAGGGTTGCCCTTTGTACTGAAGTGTTGCAAGTGATCTGGCTGTTTCAGTGTCTGCCTTAATAGACTGCAATGCCTCGTCGACATGTTTGCCAAACAAAAGCTCGCCATCATACGGCATGTCCAGAACCTTCAATTGAACTTCAGGCCTAAAAGAGGTAGCCTTTAGCCACCCTTGGCGTCTGAGCACAGCCGCCCCGGCCAATTGTCGAAATCCTGTGGAGGAAACATCAATGGCAGAGTCTATGATTTCAGCCGAAATCTTTTCTCCTTCTTGCAGAATTCTGCGTGCTTCTGCTCTGCTGGTCTCGGGTAACATATCAATGAATTGTGACATGTCAGACCACATCTGGCGATCGTATCTCCCAAGTATTGCTAGAGAGTTAGCTGCTCTAACCGTGGTGGCAGCCATAGTTGAATTTTTTTTGCCTATGGAGTCCAAACGACGTCCTTCCTTGTCTGGGGGGGCAGTCAGAGAAGCCGACGGATTCCTGGACCTCCTCTGAGCTGCTTGTGAAATAACCGAATCCGGCTTAGGATGGCTGATCAAACATGCTGGGGAGTTGTCTGGTGCCTTATATTTTTTCTCTAGTCTGGGCAAGACTGCAGGAATGGAGGACGGAGTCTGCATGACTTTTAGGCCCTCTTCCCAGATGAAATCGACAATGGGAATGGCCCTTACCGATTTTCTAGTGTCTTCTTTAAAATCATAAAGAAAGCAGTCTGATTGTTTTGACGTAATCAATCAATCAATCAATCAATCATAGTATTTATAAAGCGCGCTATGTACCCGTCAGGGTTTCGAGGCGCTGAGGGGGGGGGGGGGGGGGGGGAGGGGAGCGCTGCTGGTTTATCGGTCGAAGAGCCAGGTCTTGAGGAGCCTTCTGAATGCGAGGAGGTCCTGGGTCTGGCGAAGGGATGTGGGGAGAGAGTTCCAGGTCTTGGCGGCGAGGAAGGAGAAGGATCTGCCGCCGGATGTCTTGCGCTGGATTCGGGGTACGATGGTGAGGGCGAGGTTGGCGGATCGGAGTTGACGTGTTGGGGTGTAGAAGTGAAGTCTGGTGTTGAGGTAGGAGGGTCCGGTGTTGTGAAGAGCCTTGTGAGCGTGGGTATCGGTAGCTGGAACCTTTTTGCAGCTCTTTCCATGACCCTATGGAAACCCCCAATGTCCTGCGGTGGAGAGTCCACTGGCGGTGGTGTAGACGGAGATGGAGTCTGGATCTGATACTCATCCCACTCCGGTATGAGAGAATCTGAGTCCTGTATCTCCCCTTCCTCCTGTTCCTCCTCGGATGACGGTGACGCAATACCCTGAACCGATGGAGGTGCTGTGGTAGGGTCCGGAAATTCTGAAGGCCTAGCCGGAGTGGACACTGGTGTCTGTGGAAGTTGTACCGGTGTAGAAGAACCAGGCGGGGGAAACCTCGCATAGTAGTCCTGCATCATTTGTTGAAGGTTGTTAATCAACGAGACCGGCATCTGTACTGTCTGTTCTTGTTGTTGGAAATGCCCTTGATCCTGTTGGTCCGGAAAAGGCTGAAGATCCTCCTCTTCATCTTCCTCTTGGCACTTTATACGTAGTTCGGATGGACTACGCGCTACTGGAAAAGATCCGTCATCAGAGTAACCATCGCCGTCATCATCATCATCAGCAAAAAGATGCTGCGGAGGAACTGGTGCAACCTTGCTGGGCGATGTATGTGATGGCAGCAATAAAGACGACTTGCTCTGCACAGGTAAAATCCTTTGCGGTAGGATAATGAGTCGTCGACGGAACTGTCGTCGACGGAGCACTCGTCGATGGTGTCCTCGTCGATGGTGTCCTCGTCAACGGAGCAGGCGTCGACGGGGCTGTCGGTGTAGTTGGTGTCGGTGATACCAGTGTCGACGAAGGTCTCGTCGACGAAGTCAATGTCACTACGCCACCCGTCGACGGGGTTGTCGTCGACGGAGTTGTCGTTGTCAGGCGCGTCGATGGAATCTTCGTCGGCGAAGCCGACGGCGACCTTCTGAATTTCTTCGTCGATGAATGCGTCGACGGCAAAGATTTTAGCTTCTTACCCGTCGACGGCTTCTTTGTGATCTTCAATGAAAAAAAAAAAAAAAAAAAAAAGAAAAGTTTTTCTCTATTTATTGCTTTCTATGTACCGTGGGACTCCCACTTCGACGACGGGAATGATTCAAGCATGTGAATCTATGAAAGATACCCCAATACTGGAGAATCTGGTATGCTGAGATAGACAGGTACACGTGTTTGGAAGGGAAGAGGCATCCTCTAACTGTACGGAAACTTACACAGTATTCCTTGTGTTTCAGAGGTAAAGGGACAATTCCTTCGGCACAAAAGTGAATTGTGAAGCAACACTGCATATACACTGCATATACCAGACATGCACTGGGGCTCCTCCGAGCTGATGGACTTCTACTGGCAGTGTGGAGAATTTGCATACGGTCAGCTCATTCTTAGATGGTGGGATCTCTGCTCCTGCGTGACCTTACACACCCAGACACTGGGCAAGGGAAGAACCTCAGATGGTGAACAGGAGCCAGGGCAAAAATCAGCCAGTGAGAACTTAGGCTCTGATTTATACTTTTTGGTGCCAAACTGCACCAACGCAGTTTTGAACCAAAAAGTTTAGCACCGGCTTGCACCATTTCTGAGCACCAACTGGGCACCATATTTATGGAATGGTGCAAGCCGGTGCAAAGGGTAGGCTAGCATAAAAAAAATGACGTTAGCCAGGTGGGGCTGGCTGTATGGAGGAAGGGGGTTTTGCATCAAAAATTGACGTTAGGCAGGTTAGAGTAAAAAAAAAAAAAAAGACTCTAACCAACCTAGCGTCATTTTCTGACGCAAAACCATCCATGCCACATGAATCCTGTCTTAGAAAAGACAGGAGTCATGCCCACCACCCCAATGGCCGGCACAGGGGACCTGGGTCCCCAGGGCATGGCCACTGCACCCAGTGCCATTTAGGGGGGCCCACTTCAGGGCCCCCAATGGCACTTTAAAAAAATATATACTTACCTGTACTTATTTATACTTACCTGGGATGGGGTCCCCCATCCTCCGCTGTCCCTCTGGTGTGGGTTTCCCTGGGGTCTGGGGAGGGCACCTGTGGGCTGTTTCCATGGTGTTCCACCATGGAAATAGGCCCAGAAGTCCCCTAACGCCTGCACTGACCCAGGCGTTAAATAATGGTGCATAGCAAGCTTTGCATCATTATTTGACCCCTCCTCACCCTGTGTGTGATTTTAGCACGGGGGATAAATATGGCGCTAAGGCTATAGAGTCACTTTTTGCACAGGAACTCCTACTTTGCATCTCATTGACGCAAAGTAGGTTTCCACATCCAAAAAATGACTTTAACTCCATAAATTTGGCGCAAGACGGGTCTAGTGCCAAAGTATACATATGTAGTTAGAGTTGCACTGAATTTGGTAAAAAAAATGATGCAAATTCAGCACAAAACAAGTATGAATATGCCCCTTAGTTGTTAACCTGTCTTCTGGACCACTCTCTACAGATGAAATCAATGCCTTGAACAAAGGGCTGGGTTTTGTGTCAACCCCCAAAGAAGACTTCTTTCGACTTAACTGTGAACTTTCCCAATTGTTTTTTAGAAAGATCCGGTTACACTTTTATTTTTAAGGACAGACCTGGTGAGTCACTGAAGGAGGACTCTAGACTTAAAAATCCATCCTCTTTTGTGCCTCCAATTGCAGTCATGCCCTGCGAGTTGCTTGCATTTGAAAAAGCAGTCATGACTGATGTGAGCAAACTACGCCCAAAACATGCCTTTGTTTACATTCCCACCATAGAGAGGAATGCACTTAAAACATTGGCATCAGACCAAACTATTGTAATAAAACCAGCAGATAAGGGTGGTGCGATTGTTGTTATGGACTCACAGGAATATAGAAAGGAATGCATATGTCTCTTGAGTGATTCCACAAACTATGCCCCTATTTCAAGAGACCCGACAGAGAGACTATAAACTCAGATACATATTATGATCCATGAAGCACAAACCAATGCATGGATTTCCCATAGGGAGGCTGAGTTTTTGGAAACTTCCCAACCTCGTACCCCTTACTTTTACTGCCTCCCTAAGATTCATAAGGGGAGACCACTGCCTTGGGGATGCCTCATTGTCTCAAGTATAGGGTCGGTTTTGGAACCCCTTTCCACTTTTTGTGACCATTTGTTGCAACCAATTGTGAGAGAGTCTTCCACATTCTTGAAAGACACTAAGGATGTCCTGAATTTGATTGAATTTATCAATGCCACTGAGGAGGTCCATGCACTCATAAGCCTTGATGTCGGAGCCCTATATACCAACATACCCCAGGAGGACACACTACGGGTGGTTGAAGAAGCTCTCATTAACAGGACAAGGACTTCACTCACTCCAGTCCATTTTTTTATGCAATGTGCTACTATAGCCTTGCCTGAAAATTTCTTTCAATTTGAAGATCAACTTTATCCTTAGATACGCTGTACATCTATTGGTAGTATCTTTGCTCCTAGTTTGGCCTGCTTGTACATGTATGATTTTGAACAACACTTCATACTTCATAGTACCAATCCTTTCTATGGCAATATCAGACTATGGCGTCAATATATTGACGATATCTTGATTGTATGGCAGGGTTAGACACAAAATGTTGATCCCTTTTCTACTTGTATCAATGAACTTGATCCTTTTTTTAAGTTTACTTCAACTGTCTCTTTAACTAAAGAACAAGTTACTTACCTTCAGTAACGCTTTTTCTGGTGGATACACTAGCTACCTGTGGATTCCTCACCTTATGAATTCGTCCTTGCGCCAGCATCCGACGGAAAGTCTTCTTCCTAGCTTTCCACGAGGACGTCATAATGGCACGGCTCCACGTGACTCCGTCTGACGTCAACGTGCCAATAAGAGGTCCTCGTCGGCGTACTGACGTCAGTTTCACCTCATTTTTTACGTGCCTTTGAGACGAACAGGTGAGAACCGACCCATCAAAAACCGTAAAGAAATATATATATATATATACACAATAACATTTCCCATTAAACGCATATATTTACATAAATACATAAAAACATATATATATACATATATCTCCAGATAAGCAAAAATCAACCATTACAAGATAACTGTGAAATCAGGCAGGCAACGGGGAGGCGGGAGGGACTGTGAGGAATCCACAGGTAGCTAGTGTATCCACCAGAAAAAGCGTTACCAAAGGTAAGTAACTTGTTCTTCTGATGGATACAACTACCTGTGGATTCCTCACCTTATGAATAGAGTCCCAAAGCTGTACCGCACTCGGTGGTGGGTGCCCGCCTGATTACACCAAGAAATCTTGCAATACCGAGCGAGCAAAAATGACCGTCCCTCCTCACTTCAGAGGCCAAACAATAATGTTTTACGAAGGTATGGAGGGACACCCAAGTTGCCGCTTTACATATGTCTACTAATGTAACTCCTCTCGCTAGGGCCGAAGAAGCGGACTTAGCCCTAGTAGAATGGGCCCCGATACCTTCAGGAGGAACTTTCTTCGCCAGAGAGTAACAAACTTTTATACACAGGATGACCCACCTGGAGATTGTTCGTTTCTGGACCGCTCTGCCCTTCCGCTGTCCAACATACCCTACGAACAGCTGATCATCCAGACGAAAGTCTTTTGTCCTCTCCAGGTAGAAACTCAGCGCCCTCTTAGGGTCCAACCGATGGAGCCTCTCTTCATCCTTAGAGGGGTGGGGAGGAGGGTAGAACGAGGGAAAGGTAATAGCCTGCCCTATATGAAAAGGAGTGACAACTTTTGGCAGAAAAGCCGCCCTGGTTTTCAACACCACTTTATCAGGGAAAAACATGGTAAAAGGAGGTTTAACAGAAAGGGCTTGAAGCTCCCCAACCCTCCTAGCAGAAGTAATCGCAATCAAGAAAACAGTCTTTAAGAGCAAGTATCTCAACGGACATGAATGCATAGGCTCGAAAGGCGAACCCATCAGAAACGTCAATACTAGATTCAAGTCCCACTGAGGCATGTGAAAGGGCGTGGGAGGAAACTTATTAACTAAATCCTTAATGAACCTATTTACAATCAGAGATTTAAATAAAGAAGGCTGGTCCGGAAGGCAAAGAAAAGCCGCCAAAGCCGCCAAATAACCTTTAACCGTAGCTACCGTACAGCCTTTCCTTGCTAAATCAAGAGCAAACAAAAGAATATCTGAAAGGTGGGCCTTCAAGGGATCTTTTTGATTCTCTCCACACCAAACCACAAATTTTGCCCACCTACCGGCATAAATGGATTTAGTGGAGTGTCGCCTGGATGATAGAATAACATCCACTACATCCGGTGGGAGAGAAAAGGAACTCAGGTTGCCCCGTTCAATCTCCAGGCATGAAGGTGCAGGCTCTGGAGGTGGGGGTGTAGAACCTGCCCCTGCAACTGTGAGAGGAGGTCTGCCCTGAGCGGCAGACGGAGCGGAGGGCACTGAGAGAGTTGAAGCAGGTCTGTATACCATACCCTTCTCGGCCAGTCCGGTGCCACCAAGATGACTTGGGCCCAGTCTTGACGAACCTTCCTCAGAACCCGAGGAATCAAGGGTATGGGGGGAAACGCATAAAGCAACTGGCCGCTCCAGGACATCTGAAACGCATCCCCCAACGCTCCTTGCAACGGATACTGGAGGCTGCAGAACAACGGGCAATGCGCGTTCTCTTGAGTGGCGAATAAATCCACCTGAGGCGTACCCCACATCCCGAAGATGTAGAGGACCAGGTCTGGATGGAGACGCCACTCGTGATCTACTGAGAAGTGACGACTGAGACCATCCGCACGTACATTCAGAACTCCGGCCAAATGATTCGCTATTAAGCAAATCTGATGGTCCTGAGCCCAGGACCAGAGCCGCAGAGCTTCTCTGCAGAGAAGGTACGACCCTACTCCTCCCTGCTTGTTTATATACCACATCGCTGTAGTGTTGTCTGTCAAGACCTGAACTGACTGACCGCGAAGGGAAGGGAGGAAGGCCTTGAGCGCCAAACGTACCGTCTGCAACTCCAACAGATTGATATGCAACATCTGTTCCACTGGAGACCAATGACCCTTGATCTCCAGGTCCCCCAGATGAGCTCCCCACCCTAGAGTGGAAGCATCCGGTATTACTGTGGCCACAGGAGGTGGTAGTGAAAACGGTTTTCCTTGGGAAAGGTTACCGTCCACTGTCCACCAATGAAGATCCGCTACAGCGTCCTTGGAGATCTTTATTGAATCCATGAGATCTCCTTTGTGCTGGAACCACTGCCTGCGGAGGCACCACTGAAGAGCCCTCATATGCCAGCGAGCGTGAGTGACCAACAGAATGCAAGAAGCAAACAGACCTAGCAGGCGTAAGACCTTGAGGACTGGAACTGCCGCTCCAATCCGAGACATTGGAATCAGTGCCTGAATGTCCCGAACCCGCTGAGGCGGGGGGTAGACCCGAAACAATGTTGTGTCCAGTACTGCCCCTATGAATAGGAGGCGTTGAGAGGGCTCCAGGTGAGATTTGGGTACATTTACTGAAAAACCCAGATCGAACAACAACTGGGTTGTCATTCGCAGATGAGACAACACAAGCTCTGGAGTCTTGGCTTTGATCAACCAATCGTCCAGGTAGGGGAAAAACGCTACTTCTCTCCTTCTGAGATGTGCTGCAACAACCGCCATCACCTTTGTTAAAACCCGAGGTTCTGAAGTAAGTCCAAACGGAAGGACCGCAAACTGGTAGTGTTGCGTCCCAACCACAAACCGGAGATACTTCCTGTGCAACTTGATTATTGGAATATGAAAGTACGCATCCTGCAAGTCGACAGACACCATCCAGTCTCCTTCGTTCAACGCCAATAGTACCTGCGCTAGGGTCAGCATTTTGAATTTCTCCTGTTTCAGGAACAAATTCAAAATCCTCAAGTCTAGAATCGGTCTTAGATGACCGTCCACTTTGGGAATCAGGAAATATCTTGAATAACACCCCTGACCCCTTTCCTGCAACGGCACCAACTCTATTGCACCCTTTGACAACATGGTCATAACCTCCTGTTGCAACAACAGAGGATGGTCTTCTGAACAAAATGAGGAACGGGGGGGAAAGGGAGGAGGGGACTCCTGAAAGGGGAGAGCATAACCTTTTTCCATAATTCTTAACACCCACGAGTCCGTTGTAATCAACTCCCACTTTTGGAGAAAAAGACTAAATCTTCCCCCTACAGGAGAAGTATGGACGATAAAGTGGGGAAAACTAGGGCTGCTTCTGCTGTTGTCCACCGGAGGAGGAGGATGAAGATGAAGGCTGCTGGGCTGGCCCTCTAGCTCTACCCCTACTCCGCCCTCTAAAGGCACGATAGGGCGGATTGGCAGGTTGCTGGGCCAAGTATTGTGACCTCCGAAAGGCAGTGCCACGTGTAAACCCCCTAAACCTGCGAAAAGGTCTATAAGATGCTGCAGCAGAGGTCTGTAAGCCTAAAGACTTAGCTTGTTGCCCGACAGTCCTTAAACCGTTCAAGGGCAGAATCCGCCTTGTCTCCAAACAGCTTTTCCCCATCGAATGGTAGATCCATTAAGGTGGATTGAACGTCCGATGAAAATCCAGAGGACCTTTACCAGGCATGCCTCCTAGTAGCCACAGATGTTCCCATGGCCCTGGCTACCGAATCAGACGTGTCCAGGCCAGACTGTATAATTTGTTGTGCAGCCACCTGCGCATCCATAAAAAGAGACCCAAATGACCTTTGCACCTCCTGTGGCTGATCCTTGGCCATCTCTTTAGCAGAGTCCATAAGGGCGTGGACATACCTGCCCAGCACACAGGTAGAATTAGTAGCCTTGAGCGCCATACTACAGGATGAAAAGATCTTCTTCGAAGACTGCTCCATCCTCTTGGACTCCCTGTCAGTTGGGACTCCAGGAAATGTTTCAGGAGCAGACTTCGCGGAGCAAGACGCCTGGACTACTAAGCTTTCCGGAGTCGGATGTCGTGACAGGAAAACCGGATCTCCTGGTGCGCCCCTATGTCTCCTCGCCACTGCCCTGCTCACTGAAGGAGTCGTAACTGGCTTCCTCCACAAGTCCAATATAGGCTCAGTTAAAGCCTCATTGAAAGGCAGCAAAGGATCAGCACTGGACGCAGAAGGATGCAACACCTCTGTGAGCAGGTTAGTGTTCACCTCCGCCACAGATAAAGGCAAGTCCAGAAACTCTGCTGCCTTCCTTACCACCGTATGGAAGGATGCAGCCTCTTCTGTAAACTCCCCAGGAGACGCAATGTCCCACTCCGGGGAAGTATCCAGCCCACTTGAAGTGGCCAGACCTTGGAATTCATCCGAAGGCTCAATCTCACCTTCCTCCAGCTGTCTATATTCTTCCTCCTCCAAAAGTCTTAAAGCCTTCCTACGAGACCGAAGATGTGTCTCCAGAGCCAGCGTCGATAAAGAATCCATCGACGCCGACGACTTTGAACCTCGGAAAGGCCCAGGAAGAGATGGGTGACTCCTAGCCTTACCCGGCGCCGGCACCAGCGCCGACACGAAGTCCAACGATGACCTCCGTGGATTTGGTTGGCAGGAAGGCGATGGAGCCGGTCTGGAAGGAGACATCATCGACGTTGAATGGCGTGGCGATGGCGTCGGCTGACGTGATGGTGGAGCCACCGTCACAGGTGGTGAACTCCCACAAGAGTTACCCTCGGCACCGATCCAACACTCTCCGCAGGACAAAAGGGCATGAATGGAGCCGCCGTATACTGCGCCGGAGAGCCCAAATCAAATGCCAATGGCCCCGTGGGACCCGCCGGTGCACCAGCAGGGGCCATAGATTGAAAAACGGCATACATTGTATTAAAAAATGCAGCCGGATCCGCCCCTGGAGCCGGGAAAGCAGGGTATTGCTGAGTAGAGGTCTGCTGTACATCAGGCTCCCTCGACGCCGGCGAAAATTGAGGGCTATGGTGAAAAGACAGATGGCGCCGGCGACAACTCCGGACTCCTGGGCTGAGGCGTCACTTTTGGGCTCATCTCCCATGTCTTCTGGCGTCGAGAAGACCGAGACCTCGATCGGCTCCGCTCCGACTGGCGCAGAGATTCATGACGGCGCCGTGAATCATGATAACGCCGCTTCTTATGCTTTTTGGGTGAAGCATGGGAGGAACCCTCTTATGGCCCTTCTTCTTCGCCAGAAAAAGCTTAGCCTCACGCTCTTTTAGAGCCTTGGATTCATACTCTGGCACGATGAGCATCCTTCAACATCATGGTCAGAACTAAGGCACCAAATACAATCCGAATGAGGGTCGGTCACTGACATCTGACCCCCACATTCTCTACACGGCTTGAAACCGGACTTCTTTGGAGGCGACATTGTAACCACCAAAAAAACGCAACAGTAATCAACGAGCCAGGAAGAAAAACCGTTGGCGTCGAAGGCACGGAAAAAAGGAAAACTGACGTCAGTACGCCGACGAGGACCTCTCATTGGCACGTTGACGTCAGACAGAGTCACGTGGAGCCGTGCCGTTATGACGTCCTCGACAACGTGGACAGCTAGGAAGAAGACTTTCCGTTGGATGCTGGCGCAAGGACGAATTCATAAGGTGAGGAATCCACAGGTAGTTGTATCCATCAGAAATTCTTTTTTTGGACCTCATGATTACTATTAATCAGGGCAAATTGGAAACTTGTACTTATCAAAAGACTACCAATTGCAATAGTTTATTGCTGTATGAGAGTCACCACCCGAAAGCACTATGAGATAACTTACCATATGGGCAGTTTTTGCAACTACGTTGCAATTACAGTAACGTTTCGACTTTTGAAACACAAGCTAATGATCTCTCGGCAAAGCAGCACCCATGTCACGTAATCAATACAGCCAGTAAACGGGTATGGAACAACCATAGAGAGGCATTGGTGACAATTGAACCTAAGGAGACTGACATTCATCTTATTTGTGTTCTACATACACTCCACTGTCTAATACCATGAAAAAACTGATCAATCAATAACAGATGGTCGATACTCACAAGTGGCAGGGTATCAATTCCAAAACCTTTGCCTTTAGGGAGGACAAATAATATAAAGGACTTGATCCACACAGAACCTAACAGACTACACTTTGGCATCTTCCTCCTATACCGGGTCATTATCCATGCAGTAATTGTAATGTATGTTCACTTACTAAACAAGTTGATGTCCTGGACCTCGAACCCATTGGGGCATGGCGTTTTTGAAACATACTAATTGCAATACCCGTAACTGTATTTATATGATTACTTGTCCCTGTGGCCTATGGTATATTGGAATGACTATAAGACCAGTTAAGGTCAGGATCAATGAACAACGTAGCAACATCAGATGTGGTCACTCTACTACCAAACTGAGCGCCCACTATCTTGATATGAACCACACTCCAGATGATATGTGGTGGGTAGTTTTAGATTTCCCCAAGTACATATCTAATTGATCTAAGTCCCTTTTGGAAAAGGAGCAACTTTGGGTGTTTAAATTGGGTACCCATATCCGGGGATTGAATCATGACATTCCATGGATGAGTTTCCCTATTAATACTTGATGGGTTTGATGTCCTGGGTATCCTTAGTCCCAGTCAGTTTGTATCCATTAACACACCATACGTCAGGGGTACCACACATTTTTTCTTCTGCTCATAACCTTGTTGCCAGCTTATCCCTGTGTGACACTCCACAAATTGTACACACAGTTCCCCTTGTAATGAGTTAAGGATAGGGGCCCTTCCATATCCTTTCACACCACCCCATTTCCTTCTTGTTTTACAGATACTTTTTATTGAGAAACATATATTTGCTAAACAATTTGTTTTAAATATTTTTTTCCTAATTAGATGTAATATGTTTATTGGATTATCGTTTGGTGGCTTTATTTTGCCCTTTTCCCCGACTCAGGGGAAGTCTTTGTTTTGTTTTTGGCACCTGGGAAGTGCCTGCCCTGCTTTCAGTTGTTGTACCCCAGTTCGTTTTTCCTTTTCCTGTTTACCCTCCCCGGTTCCGGGGTAGTCCTTCTTTTATTTTGGCTCGAGTGAAGTGCCCACCCTCAGCTGTCCAATCAGTAAACACAGTTGATGATTGGCTTGAGAGCCCGAGACCGCTCTATTTGAGCCCAAGGGCGCGTTCCCTCTATGTTTCGGGAACGCGTCCTCGGGGTAGGTCTCCTAGTGGGGACTGGCCAGCAAATTGTAAGTATTACCGGTCTCACACAGCGTTTCTTTTGGGACCCGTATGTGGGACGGTGTAAGCTTTGTGGTTCCACACACTGACCAAAGCAAGGCACACTGGGCATGTGTGGTTTGTCTCTCGATGGGCATTTCCTACCCGCTTTTTAGCTCCTAACATGGGCAGTTTGCTTTGTGTACTATTCAATATTTTGTTTTATATTCCTTCATTGATGATTTTTATGAAAATGCTTACCATGTTGTATAAGCAATTTCCTGGACACATAAGACAAGTAAGGGGGTAGGAGATGTAGTGTGCCTCATTATACTCATTAACCCACCTTATCATCGGAAATTGTATATATGGGATTTCAATGTGTGCATCATCATTACACAGCGCCATGTTGTACATTCACCAAACTCAGGGTGCATTCTTTGAGTATATATTTGGTTGATCATTTTTCTCCTATAGCTATATAGATACTACGCCAGTTCCATGGTACGTTTGTTCCTATGGAGCCTTGTCCCTAATTGAGGATGGTAAACAATGATGCTTAGTATTTTTACTTCCACAGAGCATGGCAGCACTTTGAACACTGAGGGGGTTATTACAACTTTGGAGGAGGTGTTAATCCGTCCCAAAAGTGACGGTAAAGTGACGGATATACCACCAGCCGTATTACGAGTCCATTATATCCTATGGAACTCGTAATACGGCTGGTGGTATATCCGTCACATTTGGGATGGATTAACACCTCCTCCAAAGTTGTAATAACCCCCTGAGTGCCACATCACTTTATATATACATTATGGAGGTCATTCTGACCCTGGCGGTAAAAACCGCCAGGGCCGTGGTCTGCGGGAGCACCGCCAACAGGCTGGCGGTGCTCCTTTGGGCATTCTGACTGCGGCGGTACAGCCGCGGCCAGAAACGGAAAGTCGGCGGTCTCCCGCCGGCTTTCCGCTGCCCAGGGGAATCACCGCCATGGGGATTCCGACCCCCATACCGCCATCCTGTTCCTGGCGGTTTCGGCCGCCAGGAACAGGATGGCGGTATGGGGTGTCGTGGGGCCCCTCGGGGCCCCTGCAGTGCCCATGCCAATGGCATGGGCACTGCAGGGGCCCCCGTAAGAGGGCCCCACTTAGAATTTCAGTGTCTGCTTAGCAGACACTGAAATTCGCGACGGGTGCTACTGCACCCGTCGCACCCCTTCCACTCCGCCGGCTCCATTCGGAGCCGGCTTCCTCGTGGAAGGGTGTTTCCCGTTGGGCTGGCGGGCGGCCTTTTGGCGGTCGCCCGCCAGCCCAGTGGGAAACCCAGAATGACCGCCGCGGTCTTTTGACCGCGGTACGGTCTTCTGGCGGTTCCCGCTTGGCGGGCGGCTCCTGCCGCCCGCCAAGCTCAGAATCACCCCCTATGTTTTGTTGTATGTCTTTGGATCCTGACTTTGGTTGGTCAACTTTTTGTGTAGATTTTTTGAGTGAGTGACTCAAGTTTCTGTGCACTGTGTTTTTTTACTGTAGTTTAGGAGAAGAGTTTTTCTGCGTTTGGTCCTGATGAAGTGCCACTTGATCCCTATGGACTTTTAAGGTGTGAAACATGTTGACCTGTTGCAGTGGTTGAAGGTAGTTCCTTCATCCATGTCTGTGTTTTACTGGTAGAGTGGCTGAGCATTATCTCTTTTCCACTACTGAGTATTCTTTTAACCTTGACCAAAACTCTTCCTTGATCAATACATTGTAAGTTTTCTGGAGGGTTTTGAGCCAATTTTATCCATTTTTTCTTTCTTGCTCTCTCTTTGTCTGCAGGTTAAAATGTATCCCTACACACTTTAAACCACGGCACAGATTACCAGTGAAGATGTCCGAAAAAAAAGAACCCCCATTTTGGGGGCCCGTCAGACATTGCAGCGCCAGTCTGACAAGGAGAAAGCCCTATGATGAAGCATGGCATCCAATGGATGTGTGAGGGCATTTGCTTCTAGATATGGAAGTGCCTAGTGGATTTCTTACCTTTTCTGGAGCAGTGTATTCTTGTGTGTTAGCATCCCTGGAGAAGACCTGTCCGAGTTGTTCCAAAATCCGCTACAGAAGAAAACAACCTTGTTGCATCAGGCTCCAGAAAAAAGAACTGCTGATCATTTTGGCTGGGCTCAGTACAGGGACAAACCAGAAGAATTGAGACTATTCACTGACAATCAAGTAAACGCTGGAGGGTCCATACCCTTCTTCACCCTACAGACAAAAGTCAACTTCTGCTGGTTGCAGATAACCAGGTAGGAAATGTTGAAAATGATCAACGATACTGAGCTTGGCCTAAACGCTATCAGGAAAGAACTAAGAGCCATCAGCCTCATGGTGATGCAACATCGCAATGTGTAAGTCTTGATGACTGTAAGGGTGAGGTATGCATTAAGATTGGTGCGTCCTGTCGTACATTTATCCCTGGTAAGGACCTGAACAATGGAACACTAACTACTGCCGTCCAAGCACTGCATTGTCTAGAAGCTGACATGAAGAAGGAGGGAAGCGCTCGTGAGCAGGATTGGCTATTTGATTGGTTTTCGTTACTCCTTCGGTGGGTGACCAGACTGTGCATGTCATTGCTTCCGATCTTCATTCTTGTGCTGTTTTTGTGTTGTTTCCTACAAGTGGGGGTATCCTGTTGTAAAAATGCAGTCTTCAAATTAGGTAGAATGCAAGTAACTAGGGAAATAGTAATGGACACAACAGAAACACTTCAAAGCACAAATAATGAGAATGTCATAAAGTATGGGGTGGAAAAGTACTTGAAAATTCAACTAGAGGGGGAATTTTGATAGAGATAAAAACAATGTCAACATATGCCATGATATGTGTGCGCATAACAACAAACTTGCATTACTATTGTTAATCCCACACAATGTGACCTAATCATCAACCCTGAGTCAGAAATACGTAATCAGGCAAGCCCTGCGACCTAGACCTGAAGAAACTGATTAACAGATCACAGGTGGGGTGACATGTAACCGGTAGACAAACACTCGAACAGGGAAAAACCCAGATCGTTCCCTCAGATAGGAAGCGATACCACAATAGTCGTAGGAGATTGGACCTCAGTAAAACACATTTGGCGGGAGGGGCACGCGTTCCCAAAACACCATAAAAGGTAGATGCCACATGAAGTTAGGATCACTCAGCCATTCAGAACACAACACATACATCGGTCAAGACCCACCTGATTTACGACTTCTTGCCCAGGCCCGGATTCCTTTCTGCAAAGAATGTATAGAATTGTTTTATAACCAGTCAAGAATTGTATATAAGGGTGCTCAGAACTCTAACTTGGAGAGACAAGCATCAGGCCCGGATTCTGTACTGCACTCTCCCGGCTGCTGAGTTTAATTAAATCAACTGTTCCTGTTTTGCCAAACGCCTCCGGTCTTTCATCTCTTTAAGGTAAATCCGCATTTGAGCAACAGATCCAACAGCCATAAAAAAGTGTACAATCCCTGTGGTGTTAGATGCATTAAAAATGCGACTCACCATTTCACCAAAGTGCCTCAGTAAGTTAATATATAAAAGGGACTGTATCTCAGCCGATGACGCGCGCAGATGTGAATGCCACATGTTTTTGAAACAATGGTGCTTTTAGTTTACTTAGCTTGTCAAAATTTACATTATAAGTAGCAATGTGAGGGGAGAAAATGTGTTACTTTTATCTCTTGTGTGAGAGGGAAAAGGACATTCCCTCAACAGGTCATTATTCGAGAAACAGAAATCACATAAGTGACACATGCTCTCATCCCACAACAGCCTTGATCACTCAGCATCGAGTAACTCCCATTCGAGAGTAACTGAAATACCAGTTTGATCACAGAGACGGAATACCCTTCAAGTAGTGAGCTAAGATAGCTACAGGCGCATTGCAAGTGCCGTGCAACGCCACCTGTTTGCAAATCATTGAATGGCCTACAGAAGTTTCACTTTCGCTTCCGCTGGGTAAAATCTCCTTTTTAACGCTCACGTATTTGAAATCAAAGGATAGGTCCCACACCTCATGGATGTAACTATCTCCCAACTGTTCAAACCTGCCAACTGGTAAATGTTTCAAACACGAGGTGAACTGGAATGTTGATATTGCATGGATATCACCCTGTGTATTAACCACACTGATGATGGTGTTTCAGATACAATAAAGGGCACATTTTCTAGCTTTTCTATATCACACATGATGTAATTAGCTTCTTTCTTTGCCATTATCTATTGTTTATGCATAAAGGTTGAATGCAGCAAGTAATTCTTTAGAGTTACCATGCTTCCAAGGCACACGGCTGGATATCAGAACTTGTAGAGTCCAACTCAACTGCATAATTGACCTAAGCTGAATTTGTTCATGGTGTAAAAATGACAAGTAATTTTGAATGTTAATAGCAGAAGATACAATATTATGTAGTGTGTATATATGAGTGGACATTGGGCCTGATTCTAACTTTGGAGGACGGTGTTAAACCGTCCCAAAAGTGGCGGATATACCACCTACCGTATTACGAGTCCATTATATCCTATGGAACTCGTAATACGGTAGGTGGTATATCCGCCACTTTTGGGACGGTTTAACACCGTCCTCCAAAGTTAGAATCAGGCCCATTGTGTTTAAATGATTATTGCCAACTGCTAAAAGCTTTCTGTACGTTTTCCATATCTATTTGCCTTAAACGTGTGGCAGCTTCCATTTGTGAAAGCTTCCAAATGTAGTTATATATTGCATATAGGAAACTTTTTGGAAAATTGTATTTCTGGGACCTAACAAGAAATCTAATGGGTCTATGTCTCCAGAAAGGAGAGATGTTCTTTTACAGCTGTTAACGTGGGGGATTACAACCATTGTTGACATAATTTACCGACACTGTATATAGTGACAACACCTGAATGCTGGGCGATGAGTTAACAAGGGTCTGGTCTGCTCACTCTAAAACCCCGCGAGGAGTTAATAAAACAAGCTTGACAGACATTTGTTTCCACTGGCCATATTAACCACCCGGCGGGACCTGAAAGTGATGGATTAAAAGTCCCCTTACTGAACCATGCCACTGAGATTCACAATTGTTTGCCAATTGTCAAATTTAGCTATGGAAGGAATACTGGGCACATTCATTTGTTTTACTTTTGCTAACCCAAGGCAAGTTGTTTGCTGAACAATGTCATTCAGAAAAATAATTTGCAATGGAATTAAAAGTGCTCTAAATAAAGCTTCCATGCCTTGTACCTGCCAGTCTTCATTCTCCAAACAGCTTTTATGTCTATTGCCTTTTCCAATACTCGTATCATTGGATGGCAATCAGGAAGATAATGGCCACGTATGAGCAAAGAAAAAATACTATAACAAATCCAGTCTATAAAAGGAAAGCAAGCAATGCCAATGTAATCCACAGATAGTACCATGGGCAAATTAAATAGTTGTATTTAAGACAGTTAAAAATCTTACGTATGTGCTGGTGTACTAGCTATCATCAATATCATCAAAATAACCAGAAGCAGTCTGTGCAAAAACTGAAGCCAGTGCAGGTGAAAGGGAACTGGTAGATGTATCCAAAGGGGGTTCGTCGAAGACAATCCCATCTGTTTGTGTTGTATTTGTAAATTGTAAATGAACATTTTGGACATTTCTTGTTGATGTAACAGTAACTGGATTCAACAAAAGTACATTCTCTGCCCTCCCTAATCTCCGGGAAATAATATCAGCATTGTTTAATGCTTGAAGAGGTGTCTCTTGTATGGTGGTGAGAGGGGCAAGGGAACTGCCCAGGAATCCATGGGGTCTATTGTGCAGGACTGGTTACATGATGCAACTTTATGTGATCAATGGAGACAAAGCGGTTGTCTTTGGAGCCAGGCAGTGCTGGTAGAATAACAGTTCTTGTACTCTGAATTACTAGAACTGTCACTGGTGCCCGGTAAGATGGCCAAATTCCTTCTTCACAGGTATCTTTTCTTGAACTAGGTCTTCAATTTCAGAACCCAGCTTGTGGATGTTGTTGAATACCTCATTCCCAAGGTGACGGCATGTGCTGAAGAATATTCATTTCAGAACCGTTTTAATTCCTGCAAGACAGTGACACATTAATTCATGTCAAAAGGTGTTTCTGCTGCCACCGCACCAGGACCTTTAAGATCTGGGACATACATAGGGATACCGAATAGAACATCATAGAGGGTACGGCCACCCAAAGATCTTCTTGGCAGATTATTGCTCTATGGACTCGTACAAGTGATGGATCCAATTACAAAGTGAGCCTAGTACTCTAGCTGTTAGGGATTGCTTTAAGTCCTGTCTTTTCCTCTCCACTACCAAATTTCCCTTGGAATGGTAAGGGCTAAAATAATGCACCATAATACCCATTGTTCCCATGCCATCCCTGTATGCCCTATAGACAAAAGCAGGGCCCTGGTCCAAGTGGAATGCTGTGACTGCATATGTCCCGATAAAGACTTGCAAATCTTTAATAGCAATTTGAACGTTAGCCAGTCATTGTGGTCACACCCAGCGGAATCTGGAGCAAGAGTCTACTGCAAGTAGAATGTATTTGTATGCACTATAACAATTTAGGGGACCACAATGGTCCAGGTACACACATTACGCAGGCCTGCTTAATATTAGAACGGGTGTCTGCAGTGGGCGTTTGATGGTGTAACCTTTAATTTGTTGACAGATATCACAGCTAAGGACATACTGCTTGGCCTGTTAGTATAGGTTGTGCCATCAACAGCCTTTTTGTAAAAAAGAGATGGTAGCCGCAACACAAGCATGGGCAAAAGCAACACCCTCATTAGCTCCTTTAACCAGTTTGAGCCTACGATCTTGGTTTGGTATCACAGGTTGGGTATCACACCATCACCTAACCCTGGTATTCTTGCAAAGGGAATGTTTTGGGCACTTAAGTGGAAGGAATATTTTCTAGGGTATGCTTTTGGTAAAGGTTTGCCATCAGCCGAAGCATTCACAGCAGCCAATATGTCATCATCCATCCTTGTATGAGAACGAGCTATTGCAGCAACAGATGCCTTAGCAACTACAGATTTGGCACCTTCATCAGCAAATGAGTTTTCTACAACAAGTATTTCAACACGTTGGTGGCCCAGTGTATGTACTACATGAGCCTGTGGCAGTTTGTCCTTAAGAGCTGCCACTTTCTCCTACAGAAAAATTGTGTTTTATGGTGTTTCATTTGGAATCTCTGACTCCTTTAAGGTGTTAGTAGTGTATGTTTTCATTAAAGGACCAAACACAATAATACAAATCACACACTAAAAGTGTAGGAAAGTTCAGTATTTGTATGTTCCAGTGCCAAAAGCAATGCTTTAAGCTCAGCAAGTTGTGCCGTGGAATTCCCCCGGTACTGTGTGTAGGATTGTAGAGGGTGGAATTTATCATCCCTCATAACTCCACAAATGGCTGCACAAGCCATAGAGTAATGATATTTGGTACCTTCAGCTAGCTGAGCTGAACCATCAGTATAAATGATGATTCTGTAATGGTCAAGTGGCATGACATTAGTCAGCATCGGGTACTCAAGTTTATGTTGGAAAAATCAGTCAGTAGTTTTCGATCAAAAACACAATCAACATCAATGGCAGTCATGGAGGTAGCTCATTTCATCCAATGTGGATGTAATGCTTTTGCGTTTAGAATGCTGGCTTTGGTAACAGCCTCAAGGGCTGATACCGGGGTAACAACAATGATGTGTTTTCCCTGAGCACATAGTCTCTCCTTGGTGACCGCCATCTGAACTGCAGTCAGTATTTTTTTCTGTTGGTGCAAAACACATTTCAGCACTGGAGCATAAGTGTGATTTATCCCCCTTGGGTACTGTGTCACTTTCATTACATGTGACATACGTGAATCCTATGGCAACCGGAATGACCCGGATACCAAATTTGTTTTCACATGTGTGTAAGTGTTTTGCTTCAAGCATGTCTGCCTGTAATGATGTTCGCTTGAGAAATGAGGACGTATCAAATCATACAGTGGTTTTATGCGCTGAGCATATTATGGAATGTATGTACTCCCAAAATGAAAGAATCCCAACAAGGATTGCAGTTTTTTTATATTGTTTGGTGGCTAAAGTTGTGTACACTTCTCTAAGAAGTGTGGTGCCAGCATTTTCCCCTCATTTGATAACTTGTATCCCAGAAAAAGGACACTGAGAAAAAACAATTTTAGTTTTCTTAAAATTGAACTTGCAGCCATGGTCAGCAAATTCCAGTACAATGCGATCTACCCTGGCCAAATGTGTGTTGAGTGTAATCGTATGCAAGGTCAGTGCAAGGGGGAAGTAACCTAGACTTCTGCGGAATATAGCATACTTAAAACATTTTTTCCAGTGTACCATAAATGTAATACAAAAGAAATGTATTACTTCACATATAACTTAAATCATATTAATCTAGACGTTTTCCATGTAAATTTCGATTGAACAAGTAATTCAATTCGCGGAAGTGTATTATTTACTATATTCGTCTCAATAGGTGCTCCTAGGAAAACAGTGAAAGTGCTGATGTGCAGGTAAGTGAAGGTGATATATACAATCAGTGCAGAGTGTGGTTTTAAGAAAATTAAGAACTTCGAGTGGCTCCTTCAATCCAGGAAGCCCTGAAGATTCCAAATATTTCTTTGTATTTATCTCATCCACTCTTTGGAGATGTGTCGACGTTTCGACCCCGTAATCAGGTGATTCAAAGTGGGGTCATCATCAGGACAAAGATAGTCGAATTGGTAGCACCTATGGGTGGTATAAATCACTGTATTATTAGGGGTTTGTCTGAATCCATTTAAATAATGTGATTAAAAAACAGGCTGGAAACCTCACCTAAATTCCAGTGTAAGTAGTCATTCAGGCGATCAGGGACAAACTTCCTGCTGAAAAATGATTACATAATTCAGTATGGCGGATAATCATAAAGATTGGTCTGTGTGGAAATGGATTGATTCCAATAAAGGACTTACAAGATATGGAATAGTCCCAAAGTCTGAGGATCTATGCTTGTCAGTGGTTGTTGTGGAGCTCCAATGATCTCTAATATCAAGTGCTCAGGAGATTTCTAAAAAGTAGATATTGACTGGTTAAATCAGTATACAGGGATGGCACAAAGCTGAATGCTCTAGGAGATGTGGAAATGAATCCCAAATTAAAATAAAACACTTACAGTATGTGGATGTCTGTGGGGTTATACAGAGACATCCAGAGGCTGCAAATAGCCAAGGATCGCTGAGGATTCAGGGGCTCAGTTGATCTAGAATGTACGGATTGTGCATGAGTAAGGCTAGTCACAACTATGGGAACAAGAGGGATTATTCTAAAAAATGGACTACTTACTTGTAGGTACAAGCTGCTGCCGAAGCAACCAGCATGCAGTCATCAATAGGCCGGTAATCACATAAAGCCGGGTTAGAGAAACTCCTGGGAAATGTCTGCGATAAATCAAAGGGGAACGCCGTACGTATTGCAGATGTTTTGACTTAAATGCTTTGCCTCCATCTTGGAGCGAGCATCCAGATCTGTGATTGGTTCGAGTTTCATCCAATCAAAAGATTATGCGGCCCTACGCGGAAGCGGACCCAGAAGGGAAGGTTCCCTTTCTGATCCACTCCACCCGTGGCCGAAGTCCTCAAGGACTGTGTGAGAGCGTGCAAGTTCTGAGTCCCAAAGGAGCACCCACAGGGGCCGTGGCTATATAAAATTAAACATGGTCGATGTAACGCCTAAAATTGCTACGATGTAAACCAGAATGACTGACTGGTACTGCAGGCACACATAATCCATGAGTCAGAGTGGATATATATAGTGGGCATAACAGTGATGTTTGATTAAGAACATACATTGATAATAGTAAATACAGGCTTTTTATATTACACATAAATCTCCATTGAGGGCCCTTATTGCAGAAAAAGAAGCAATAACTTAAAAATGCAATGGAAAGCAATCCATATGTTAGAATTGCATACGGGGAAAAGTGTTGACTGGTATTGCAGGCACACATAATCCATGGGTCAAAGTGGATAATTATAGTGGGCATAACAGTGAATTATATGTGCATATACAATGATGCAGTACTAACTGTATTGTGAATAACCAGGAGGATTGTATCACACAAATAGAGATCTTAACATTATGTTGTCACATGTAAACTTCAAAGAAGAAATAACTAAAATGTGCGCAATAAGGAGTCCGTAATCGTGTATCAACCTAATGGCATGCCTGAGGTCTTGGTGTCATGTTTAGGTAAAGTATAGTGTGGTATCCGTCTAACATATCAGATGTCTGTGTGTGGCTCATAGGATAGCGTGTCGCCAATCCTCGATACTGTTAAGTCCCTCTCTGATGGTACCACGTTTCTCGATCCAGAACAGTTCACGTTTAGATAGGATGTACTCTTTGTCTCCTCCCCTTGCTCCAAAAGAGATTTGTTCAACTACTTGCCATTTAATCTCAAATATGTGTTGAGGTCATCAGTCAGATAAATGTCATCTACACAGGATAGGGACTCAGGATCAATATCATGTAATACTGATGTCACACGGGCTGAGAACAATCCTGGACTTTTCTTTTGCCCTTGTGGAAGTTGACAAAAGCGACGCGGAGAGCCTAACACAGCAAATGTGCTAAACTCCTGACTTTCAAGTGCTAGATTTTGACAGAAAAAGCCATTGGAGATATTCCGGGTTGTTTTGTATTTTTTGTGTACAGTGTTGTTCATAAGAGCTGTGCTATGAATTTTAAATTGCAAATGTGTGTGTGTGTGACTATTTAAATGCCTGTAATCTAAGGCTATTCTGTAAGAATGGTCCAACTTAACTATGGGAAACAAAGGGTTATTCATAGCTGATATACAGAGTCAATTACTCCCTGGTACTCTAGTTGTGAGGGGTTCTCCCTCACTGGTGCTTTAGCATCATGTTTTATTATGTATTGAGGTTGTATTTGTGGATTGTACCATATAGGTATAATGTGATAAGTAGAGTCCCTATCCCAACCCACATGGTTGCAGAACAGCCCCAGGGCCTGTGCCAGAGTCTAATCTGCAGCATAGGCTTCTTTTACTGGTCTGGAACTAGGACTGAAAAGAATGGCAAAATGACATCTTCCCATTGTGGGAGCATTTAGACAAACTCTGATGGCCATTCTTTTTCTGCTAGAAGAATGCCATAGTTTAGCGTTAATCTTTCCCAGAAAATTATTTTAACTGTTTGCTTGATGTCCCCCCTTCAAATTTAATTTAAAATTTATAAACCCTGTCGGAAAGGATCCACTTCAAGGTAGTCGTTAGATGCTGTCACATTAAAAGGCCTAGTAGGTTCTGGAACTTTTGCGACCTCTGCCGTGCTTCACTGCCCACATTCTGTTACTCAGTAGTGTCCTCAATATGTGAGGAATACTTATCTGAAATTTGTCACAAACTTCTTTTTAATTTGATATTTGTGTTGTAGAAGTTTTTCTTCCTATTTTATTGTGATTTCAAATGAGCGTTGTGAGTCCTTTTTTGGTATCACATTCTTGTTTCTGTGTTCTGCCCACCCTTCTCTCACAGTCTGTTTGTCGTCGGAGTCCTGAAAGGTACGAGAAGGGCATGTATTAGAATACTGATACTTCTCAGTAGATTTCAATTTGTCACAATTCCTAAGATTGTAGCATTTCTCCGAATGCAGAGATTCTCCTCATTGTTTTACTTTATCTTTATTACATTTTTGTTTGTCCCAGCGTTTTTTAGAACCCTACTGCGCTGGCTTGGTATTATTCTTCTCAGAATTACTTTTAAGTTGTAGCCAATTTGGTCTGGCCCCCCCATACTATATCAACCTATACTGGTATAAGTCTTGGAAATGATCTTTGGTAACTCACGTTCCCGGTCTATCTGTGGAACTTGTAAACGTTTGTGGCATACTGCCAATGCTGCTGCTTCCTCTTTAATGTTACTTATAATAATAGAGGAGACTGTGGCAATATTGTCCATTAGTTTCATCCCAAAATCCAGGGCAGTGGTAGCCCTCTGTTCGTTTTGAATTTGTTTCAACACATCCGATAAATTTGCCAGTGTATGTGTACCATGTCTCCTGGTATAAATTGCAGGGTTAACCTCAAAAGTTGTGTCTTCTTCCTCCTAATTTTTCTGACCTGTTTTTGTTGGCTTTAGGACTCTGGACACCACTGCTAACAAGTGGTAGAGTGCATGTACTCTCTGTCTAAATTGTGTAAGTGATGATTTATCCATGACTGGCATATCTGAAGTACTAGCATGTCCCTAGTACAGTGCATCAGGTGTATCCAGGGCCTGTAAATCAAAGGCTACTAATGGGCCTGCAGCACTGATTGCGTCACCCACATGAGTAGCCCTGCAAACATCTCAGGCTTGCCATTGCAGTGCCTGTGTGTGCAGGTTTAAACTGCCATGTCTAACTGGCAACTGCAGGCACTTGCCAGGTCCAAACCCTCCCTTTTATTACCTGTGAGTCACCCCTAAGTTAGGCCCAAGGCTGCCCCCTGGGTGCAAAATGGAATGGCCTGGCAAGCAAAAAAGTAATGGATTAAACCCAGATCTGTGACTGGGGTGAATGTTTGATTTGCTCTCCATTCCGTCCATCATCTGTTGTTTTTGCATTTGTCGCCCAAAGTGGGAAGGGTATGCCCTGGCATGTGTCCCGTGTTTGCTATGCCACCAGATTCAAGCTAGCCTGGCTGGTGAAGGGTGATACCTTGAAACCGGTCCCAGGATGCTTGTTTCTGGTCCAGGGGGACCTGGCCTGGTAGTTCAGGCTGGACTGTCCCCCTGGGGAACAGGGTCAAGACTGATTTGCATATGGCTTGAACGGCACGGCAAGCAAAAAGAAAAATGATGGATTAAACCCAGATCTGTGACTAGGGGTGAATGTTTGATTTGCTCTGTATTTCATCCATCATCTGTTGTTTTTGCAAGGCTGCCCCCTGGGCATGGTACAGTGTATTTAAAAGTTAAGACCAGTGTTACTGTGTGGTACAAATACTTAAAAAAAATACCTCTGAGATAAGCCATACTGACTGAGCAAAGCTACCAAGGGGGTAAGCATGTGCTATATTAACTGTATGACTCCCTTACCCTGACTAGAGTGAGGGTCCCTACTTGGACACGGTGGAAACCACTGTTAACTAGAGACCCCATTTCTAACAGGAACCATTCCAAATGGCAGGCATATTGTGAGAAATCTGTCTTTATCTTGAAGACCTGTGTGAAGAAACACTGCCTCCAGCTGATTTGTTTTTTTCTGCAATCCAAAATGGAATTTTTTCATGTTTGGTGGGAGCCTTACCCATAATTGCACTGATAGTTACAGGTGGTGTAGTCAGCTGTGGAGCAGCCCTCGCTGGTGTGGCATTATGAATTGCATTAAGCGTCTGTATATTCTAACTCAATTATTGTATAGTGGGCCTGTAAATTTTGTATATTTGGAAATGGTGTGTAGGTGGATAGAACTGGCCATATGTCCTCAAATTACTGAGGAGTCCCAGTCTAATGTTATTAATAACATGGGCAAGGGTGCCTTGAAAACAATTATGGTGTTTTTGATACGTTAATGGTATTTCTATATATGGATAAGCTCTGTACTGTGTGGGTATGTTTGCTACAGTGTATGTATGAAACATGCTTGTATTTAAATCAACTGGTGGAAAAGTGACCCATGAGTAGAAAATGTCTGTTCTGTACGTATGAACGTAATATCTCCACCTCCATTTGCAAGCCCATTAGCAAGTAAATATTGTGTGACAGGTTGTCTACAATTTTCTGGAATGACTACTGGTTGTGCCATATTAAAAGGATAAAATTCAGAGATAGAAACACTAAATGGGGTGTCCTTTTAAGGTTCAAGCTTGAACAAACTACAGCCCAGGATAGGTACTATCCATTTAGCTGAGGAGTATTTTCTTTAACACCACAGACATCTCCATTTAAAGGTCATTAGGGTACTTTTGGCATGCAAGAGAGAGTTACTCAGGAGATCTGTTAAATATCTACCTGACCAACGTTGGTAGCGCAATGTCATGCTGTTCCTAATATTTTAATAAAACTGTGTGTTTTAGGGCAGCAGCACCACAGAGTATAGGTGGCAGAGTCAGTCCCACACTACTTTGAAAGCTGTCAGCCTTACTCCTGGTTAGCCTGTAGTGCCTCCCTCAAACCTGAAAAGCAGAGGGTAATTTGTAGCAACCTAACCCTGACACACTGACTCATTAGGGAAGTCATGGAAAAAGATCATACCCCTTTCGCTCTGTGACTCACTCATGCTACTGCAGTACACAAGATACAAACTGGATTCAATGCATTTAATGAAGCAATTGCATCCTCGTATAAAAAGCATGGGCTGCGATAACAAAGCAGAAGAAACATCGGCCCTCATTAGGACCCTGGCGGTTGGTGTAAAAGTGGCAGTAATACCACCAACAGGCCGGCAGTAATTACCGCCAAATTATGACCATGGAGGTGTTATCTCCCATAGACAGCCAATGTACCACACCGACCGCCAGGGCAGAAACAACAGCCACCACGGCAGTAGCCGCCTACAGCCAGGCGAAAGTCAAAGTTCCTCCCACCATATTAAGACCCTGGAAACCGCCACCTTTTCCGGGGCGGTATCAACAACATCAAAAGCCTGGTAGAAACTGAGCTCAGAAGGGAAAGGGCTCACCATTGGTGTCACCGTGCCCTTTCCTCGTGATCTGCAAGCTGCTGAATGAGAGGCCCACCTCCCGGCGTCACCATCTCAGAAAGCTATTATAACACAGAGATATGATGAAGCCAGGCGGGGGGGAGATATATTATGACCTAGATATATTTTAATCGGCTTCGCATTGTTATTTTACAATAACCAGTTTTATGGTCTTCTTTTATTTTCATATATCTAACTGTTTTTGCTTAGCCCAGCACTGTGTTCTCAAACAAGACATTCTTGAACACTTTGTGCTTCGGTCAAGGCTACAGTGTGGTACATTGCCAGTGAACATGGTAGAAGTTTAGTCTCCAACATTCGTAGAAAATACACATCCTTACGTAGGGACATTTTCTTAGAACATCAGCTGTGTTATTATAAAAACACTTCCTAGTCCCATTACACGTTAAGAGGGAGATTCCAGCCAGGGTACCACGACTGAATGCTTCACTGCAGTGCTAACGCAGACTACAGGCCTTTGCTTAGGTATGAGGGATGAAGTCCTCCCGGGGGAACCTGAAAGGCAGAATTAGAGCTTAACATGCTGTGCTTAGATTATGACTTAGATAGGAAATAGTCCTTAAATCCTAGTGACAATATGATAGCGTTATTCTTATGTTTCACTCTCTTCGTCACTATTCTAATATTATCATGTAGTGTCGTCCTGGTTATTGCATCTAAAATGCAGTCGTTTTATTAAACCAGTCTTTAAAACTCATACTGCTTCTTATTGTCATTTATATATGGGACCGAATTGTGAATGAGAGAACTGGATGTGACCTGAGTGACCACAACTTCTCTGAGAAGTATAATATGTCATGCGCTCGGCTGCCCAATCATCCCTATCTCTTGGTAGAGACGAGGCACTGCTAGTTAGCCGGAGCAAAACCCGGATTTAGAGCAACAGGTGTCACCTGCAGTGGGTCAGACTCAGTCTCCGTGGGCGACCTTGCTGCTCAAAATTCAGTAGTCTCTTTAGAATAATGAGAGCCTACGCGACAAGAACAAATATGCATATACTCATTCATAGCAGTATAACGCATCTATAGACTCTTGATATAAAGGCGTCTCCATGATATCAGATTAAGACCCTTTTATGAAGTGAGAGCGAAGCCAGAGGATACATTAAGGTAAGTTTTGATTAATGTGGTTAGACGGCATAGGTGGTTAGGACATAAGTGATGGTTTTTGATTGAATTTTTGTGGTGTTTTAGGGACTCCCATCGGTTTAGTCCTGAAGAAGACCCATTGTGGAGCTGGGAATTGGCCCAAGATATTGAGGGGTCGAAACTTCGATGTGTATGTCATAGTTCGGATTGGTTTCTGCATAGGATCTTTGGAGGACTGAAGGAAGTGATTTAGACTCTTTGAGGATTTGGAATGGAGTCAATGCAGCAAAAAAAGAACCAACCAACTGTTTTTAATGTTTTCTGTATAGGTTTTTGATCTGTCTGAATATGTATTATTCTTCTTTCTATCTATCTCTCGCGAGCACTTTTTCCCACACTGCCTGTCCTTCGGTGTGTTGTTTATTAGATGGGTTGTCCGTAAAGGATGAATATATTAAGATGATTTTTAGATGTATAAGTATATGAATTAATATATATTTATATGAATAAATAGTTTTTCTATCTTCACCTATGTTGTTCTATGTTGTATAGATAATTTTGTTGGCCTTTCCTTTTAAGGGCATTGTTGTATGTAATGATTATCTTGATCCTGGGAGGGCTGGGGTTGGTGGGGGTCTTACCCAGTGGTTCTGGAGAGGGCATCGTGCCCTGTGCTCTTGATCCTGGGGAGGCTGGGTTGGTGGGTGTCTTACCCAATGGTTCTGGAGGGGGCATCGTGCCCTGTGCTCTTGATCCTGGGGAGGCTGGGGTAGGTGGGTGTCTTACCCACTAGCTCTGGAGGGGGCATCGTGCCCTGTGCTCTTGATCCTGTGGAGGCTGTGGTTGGTGGGTGTCTTACCCACTGGTTCTGGAGGGGGCATCACACCTGTGCTCTTGATCCTGGGAAGGCTGGGTTTGGTGGGTGTCTTACCCATTGGTTCTGGAGTGGGCATTGCGCCCTGTGCTTTTGATCCTGGGGAGAATGGGGTTGGTGGGTGTCTTACCCACTGGTTCTGGAGGGGGCATCGCGTCCTGTGCTCTTGATCCTGGGGAGGCTGGGGTTGGCGGGTGTTTTATCCACTGGTTCTGGAGGGGGCATTGCACCCTGTGCTCTTGATCCTGGGGAGTGAAAGGTCACAGTCTCTCGGGTAGGTGTCATACCCACTGGATTTGCAGGGGGCATGCCGCACAGCAGCCCAGGGAGGCAGGACTACATACCATCTGCTGGCGGTGTCAGCTGCTCAGTGGTGGTGGTGCTGTTGCTGCTGCCGGTGGGGGGAGGGTCCTGCCCATCCCCTGCAGCCTTGGACGGCTGCTCAGTGGTGGTGGTGGTGGTGGTGCTGCTGCTGCTGGTGGGGGGAGGCTCCTGCCCGTCCCCTGCAGCCTCAGACTGCTGCTCAGTGGTGGTGGTGGTGCTGCTCCTGATGGGGGGGGCTCCTGCCCATCCCCTGCAGCCTCGGACGGCTGGTCAGGGGTGACAGTGGTGCTGCTGCTGCTGGGGGGGGAAGCTCCTGCCCATCCCCTGGAGCCTTGGACGGCTGCTCAGTGGTGGTTGGTGGTGTGGGATCCGTCACAGTTCCAGCCCCAGGCCCCTTGCTCTTCCTGCCTGCTGGTGCAGGCTCCTTGCTCTCCCTGGCAGTAGCTGGGGCAGGCTCCTTTGTCTTCCTGGCAGCAGCTGGGGCAGGCTCCTTGCTCTTCCTGGCAGCAGTTGGGGCAGGATCCTTAGTCTTCCTGGCAGGAGCTGTGGCAGGCTCCTTTCCCTTGAGGTTGCCTGGCGCAGGCTCCTTTACCCTCAGGACACGTCCTTTCCCACCAAGTGGGTATGGTGACGACTGGGCCCATGGACTGGGTGGCTGAGGCGCTTAGCTGGATTTTTGCCACCCTGGCCAGATATGAAGGACTGGGGGGAGGGGCAGGTAAGAGGTCAATGGTGGATAGGAAAGGTTTTTTAGAGACACTGGGGCGGGAAGAGGGAGAAAGTTTGGGAGTGGAGGAAGAGGGAGTGGTTGTAGGAGGTGTCTGTCTGCTGATTTCGGGTGCAGGTGCATGGACTGGATGCTGTTGTGAGCTGGATGGCTGTTGGGTGTCTGAGTGCTTGCGTTTGTGTACCTTGGGGAGGGCAGACACAGTGGATGAGGACACAGGGGACGTGTGCATGGCTGTTGTGGAGGTGTCTGCTAGTGAGGTGTGTGTTCTGCTAGGTGTGGTGGTGATGCTGGTAGTGGATGATGGAGTAGTACATGCAGGTGTGAGTGGAAATAGTGAATGTTGGTGTGCCTGCATCTGGATGGTGTTTGTGTGAGTGCCTGTGGGATGAAGTGTGGTGCTTGTGTTTACCAGAACCACTCTTGTGTGTTGTCTTGTGTGCATGCTCATCTGCCTGTGTGCTTGGGATAGGTTAGGGTTGAGCAGATTGGGATTGGGAAGAGGAAGTTGGAGGGTGGATGGTGGAAACAGGGACAATGGCCGCCATCAGAAAGGAGGCCAGAGCCTGGATTGATCTCTGATGGGCCGCCAAGCCAGTGTGAATGCCCTCCAGGAATGCATTAGTCTGTTGCATCTGGGCTGCCAGCCACTGGATGGCATTCACAATGGTTGACTGCCCTACAGAGATGGATCTCAGGAGGTCAATAGCCTCCTCACTCAGGGCAGCAGGGCTGACTTGGGCAGGGCCTGAGGTGCCTGGGGCGAAGGAGATGCCCACCCTCCTGGGTGAGAGGGGACGAGAAAATCGATGAGGGGCTGCTGGGAGGGTGGTGCTGGTACGGGAGGTGGCGGCTGTCACTGTAGCTGGGGTGGTCACAGAGGTGTCCGTCCGCCACCACCAGGAAGCTTCCATCGGAAAAGGTATCTGTGTCAGAACTGTCCCTTCCAGTCTCCGTTGTGGTGCTCCCCTCACCCTCTGTCCCACTGGTGCCCTCAGCGTCGGTGGACTCTGCCTCCTGGGTCCTGTGGGATGCAGCTCCCTCTGTCCCCGGTACCTCTGGTCCTCTGCCAGATGATGCTAATGCACAAAAGGACAGGGTGACAAAACAAGAAGGGGGGGAGAGACAAAGAATACACTTGGTCAATGAATGCACCAACACCACCTTTGGCGTACACAGCAGCCTCACACACAGAGAACAGGCCTACGCACTATGCATTGCACTACCAGTGATATTGCTAGCCACCAAGGCATGGGGAGGGGCACACACCGCCAGATCCAGCACACCTGGGACCCACGCAGCCCTGACCAGTAGTGGATGCCTACGAGCTGGGTAGCAGGACTATCCCTTGAAAACCCTAGCCACCAGGGGACCTACACTGCAATGTCACACCTGGCCTGTCAGTCCTGCCTGTTACACTTATGGCCCACCATACCCCTTCACATCACCATTTGCACACACATGGGCCAGCACACAACCAATACGCCACCCAGAGGACATCCACCCACCTCACTTACACAAGGCCTTCACACACACCATTCCATGCATTCATGCCACATGCATTGTGCCCATAGTGTTCTCACCCGTTGGTCTGGAGGCCCATACAGCAGTCGGTACTGGGGTAGGACCACATCCACCAGTCTCTCCAACTCCACCGAAGTGAAGGCAGGGGCCCTTTCCCCAGGTTCCAGACACAGGTCACAGCAGCACATGCAGTGTAGGTTCCCGCGTGTTGACGATCAGGTAGCAAGTGAGGAATATGATAGAAAATGGCAGGCGCGTCCGCAGCAGTGCATACCGTCAACCCCCCCCCCTGTAGATCACCATTGGCCACCTTAACCCATAGGGCCCAATGTTATCCAATAAAGAGTTGCACAGCGGTTCCCGACCGCCTCCAGCAACGGCGCACAACGTCAGCGGAATTACCTCACTTCCACCTGTCCCTCCACACAGGACAGGCGGATGCCATTTCAGGGTTGGGGGGCAAACCCTGGACAACTGGTGCATCACTGTTTAAATTTTGACATACTGGACAATTCACACTGACCCTTTACAAATTAACAACATGCAATGTTCTGTTGTAGCCCGATTGTCAGTTTGTGACCGGCTACTCACTCTTTTGTGCCATAGATTGCTACCGCTGCAGATGAATAGGAGATGGAGACATACCCCGTGTACAGACCCCTGGTGGACATGGCAACACTGGAGGACAGGCACATTATCCTCACCTATAGACTGGACAGGGCCACAATCACAGAGCTGACAAGAGTGTTGTCTGCCTAGATTAAACACATGTTTAGCTACATTTTATTTCCCCAGCTAGAAGATCTGGCCACAGTGAAGGCCGAGTTCTAAGCAATGGGACATATCCCCAACATAATAGGGGCGATTGATGGAACACATATTGTATTAGTCCCTTCCCCTCAGAATGAACAGGTGTACCGAAATCGACTCTATGAATGAAGAGATGGTGTGCTTAGTGGACCACTACATCTTTCACGTCAATGCTAAGTATCCTGGGTCGGTGCATGATGCCTTTGTCCTGAGGAATAGCAGCATTCCAAATGTGATGGGCCAACTACAGAGGCAGAGGGTGTGGCTAATAGGTGAGCCCTGGTCCCCACCCAGTATATGTTGGTGTATGGGTATGGTGAGGGCCATATGGGATAGTGTGTGGCTAAATGTTGTCCCCCAATATTTACAGGTGACTCTGGTTACCCCAACCTATCTTGGCTGCTGACTCCTGTGAGGAATGCCAGGACAAGGGCAGAAGAACGTTACAACGAGGCACATGGGGGAACCAGAAGGATTATAGAACGGACCTTTGGCCTCCTGAAGGCCAGGTTCTGGTGACTCCATCTAACAGATGGATCCTTGTGCAACTCCACTAAGAAGGTCTGCCAGATAATAGTGGCATGCTGCATGTTGCACAACCTTGTCCTGAGACGCATGTGACTTTTCTGCAGGAGGAGGAGGCTGGAGATGCCCGTGTGGCAGCAGTGGACCCTGTGGACAGTAAGGATGAGGAGGCAGAGGATAAGGACAACATAACAGCAGTCATCAGACAGTACTTCCAATGACACACAGGTAAGACAGTGATACTTCACATTTCATTATAATTATATTTAATTTCTGTGGCACTGGCAAGCTGTTATTTCCCACTTCTATGCTCACTTACAGTACCCTTTGGCAAATCACTTTACAGATGTTGGTGCCTCACAATAGTTCCTGGTGTGATCACTGCAACGAGCTACTGGTCATTAACATGTGCTTATTTACTGTACAGTTGAATTGCATTGTTTGAACCTGGTTAAATGAATACATATTTGAAAAATTTGACATACACCATACGTCTATTTTTTCCAAGGGTGTTTACTGAAGTGCTAAGAAAAAGAGGGGCAAGTGCAAAGGGATGGGGTGATAACGGAGGAAAGTCCAGGGTATTTTTCCAGTCTATTTGTAGCACAGATGCATTGTTCAATGGGACATGGGAAGGGGAGCAATGGCAGTTCAAGGTGGACAGGGTGACTGTGTAGGACACAAGGGTGACAATCAGGAGAGTCTCATTTCCTGGTGGGGGTCTTGGCAAGTGTCTCTGGCTTCAGTCTGGTTCGCAGGGAACATTCTGCTTCTGTAGGGGGAGGGGTGCTGGTGGCCTGTTAGTCCTGTGTTGGGGCCTCCTGTCCACTAGCAGCAGCGGAGGTGGAAAGCAGTTCAGATGTCTGGCTGGTGGCAAGGGTCCACTGTTGTGAGACTGCCTCCCTCATAAAATTGGCCATGTCTGCCACCACCCCTGCTATGGAGACCAGGGTGGTGTTGATGGCTTGCAAGTCCTCCCTGACCCCCTGGGACTGTCCCTACTGCAGCCACCTGTTCTCCTGCACATTGTCCAGGATCTGGCCCATCATGTCTTGGGAATGTTGATATGCTCCCAGGATCTCCTGTCGCACAGCACTCCTTCCAGTTTCCCTGTTGTCCTGTGCCTCTGTCCCCTGAACCGTGTGCCCACTGCCACTGACCCCAGGTCCCTAATTGTCTTGGGTATGAGGTGTGCCCTGGGGTCCCTGTAGAGGTCGGAACACTGCTGATTGATGTGTCCTGGGTACAGAGGTATGGGTACGCTGGGTGGGTGCTGTGGTGGTGTTTCCTGATGGGGGAGGCGCTGTGGTGGTGTGTGACTGGGCCTGGGTAACCGGCTGTCCAGAGGTCCCTGATGGGCCAGGTTGGTCATCCAGATCCTGACGTCCAGAGTTGCTGTCATCACTGTGGGCCTCTTCTGTTGGGGGACTGGATATTGCTGGCACCTCCTCTCCGCTGACATTGGCTGGGGTACCTATGTGGATGTAAATGATGTGTTATGGTTTCTGTGTCTGACATATTGTGCATCCGTGGCTTGCCCACTTTGGTTGTATTTGCCCTGGGACCTTTCACTTGTGTACGTTGGTATGTGGTGGGATAGCTGATTCTCTCTAGTGTGCATGCTTTAGTGATAGGTGTCAATGCAGGGCTGTGAGTGGTGTCCATGCATTGGTATGGCATGCAGAGCTTGGCATTGGGATGAGTGAGATGTGATGGTGGGGGGTGGGACGTGGTGATGTCATAAGGGTGAGGGTATGTGATGGCATGCAGGTAGGGGGGTGATAGTTGTAGAGAGGTGACTTACCAGAGTCCAGTCCTCCTCCTACTCCGGCCAGGCCCTCAGTATGCATGATTGCCAAGACTTGCTCCTCCCATATTTGGGGAGGAGGTGGGGGTCCACCGCCAGTCCTCTGTACAGCGAGTTGGTGTCTTGCTGCAATGGAACATACCTTCCCCCGTAAGTCGTCCCACCTCTCCCTGATGTCATCCCTAGTTCTTGGGTGCTGTCGCACGGCGTTTACCCTGTCCACAATTTTCCGCCATAGCTCCATCTTCCTAGCTATAGATATCTGCTGCACCTGTGCTCCAAATAACTGTGGCTCTACCCTGATGATTTCCTCCACCACGACCTTAGCTCCTCCTTTGAGAATTGGGGGTGTCTTTGTAGTGCCATGGGCGTTATGTGAGGTGTGTAGGTGAGGGTGTGTAGGGTGATGTGTTGGGGTGTGTGATGTGGGGTGAATGGGTAGTGTATAGGTGTAGGTAGTGTGTGGCTCTGGTTCTGTCTGTGGTCGTGGTGTCTGTCTTGTGCCAATGGTTTATAGTCGTAAAGGGTTGTGGGTAATGTGGGTGGGTGTTTTATAGTGGTGTGGGTGTGGTGTGTGTATGGTTGTCAGGTGTGTGTTGTTTGAATTGTCCAATGTGGTAGTGTTTTGTTTGAGTGTGTGTATTTTGAACGCGGCGGTATGTACCGCCAATGGTTTACAGCCATTGAATGTCCACCATGGTGATTCGTGGGTCATAATGTGGCAGCCGTTGTTCTGTAAGCGTAACGGTGTGGGTTTTGATACCGCCACTTTATCACGGACCTTTGGATTGGCGGAATTCAGTATGTGGCTGAATAGTGACGGATTGGTGTGTGTGTCTCATAATATGGTGGACGGATATCCGCCACAGCTGCTGTAAGTTAGCGGCAGTCAGCATGGCGGTAAGAGGGATTTACCGCCAATGTCATAATGAGGGCCATAGTGAAGTAAGCATCATTACAACTAGTGTAAAGAAGATAAATTACCCCACCATTTTGTATGATTCTAGAAAGTCTAGAGATTCCTGTCCACTCCCATTGTCTAGACCTGAAAGCATAGTTGTGGTAACCCTTCTGTCTATCCCAATCTAAGGGAGAAACCCCTACCCCATACCTCAGTAGGATAGCAAGGATTTGCATGTTGTCTGGATGGCAATCACCTCAGGAAGCGCCAGGATCAGCAAAGCTGTCTGTGGAATGGTGTGCATCCCTGGACGGCCATGACTGGAATCTCCTATGCCTACCCCCCCGGACTTCATGTTATGTATCATACATGACAGCCTTGAACAGGGCACAGAATGAACATTACACAAATGACAGATAAAATGTGCAGCACAAACTATTCTGTCTTCCTTGAAAGAAGCAGCTGGTTAAAATATAAAAACAATGAGCTAAAAGCGGGTTGTGCTAAAAATATGAAAATTACTAAAATGTATCTGAGTGTAAAAGGCACAGACTATGGGCATAATGCTAAGCTAAGGATGCCTAACCTAGGTGCTAAAGGGGGTTCTACAACAGAAGTTTCTTCCGGTCAAGCAGAAACTGCAATGGGCCGCCATCCAGTACACCATACTATATGAAGCTCGCTGACGGATCAATTTTCTGGGCAAATACCATTTTCAGAACCCCCAACAGGCTGCTGACTTTTTTTAGGAAAGTTCCAGACCATAGCCCGAGGGGTGGACCGTCGACCACTTCAAGATCCTCCTATCCACTGACTGACCAGGACTTAGCCCCATAAACAGGATATCCTCAGATGGGCTAGCAGACAGAACCTCACATGCCGCTGCTTGTCTACCCTTTCTGCTTGAAAACAGACTTACATACATCCTTGAAGACAGGAAAGCGTGAAGCTCATATTAACATTCCCCAGCCACTATTGTTTCAAGTCACCACCATTTGCTCATCTCCACTCAGAAGCTTGGATTCTGTTCAACCCACTGCAGCTGATGGTCATCTTATTCATGTACAGATGGTAAGGTATGCTCCTGCTGCCTATTGTATATTTGCACTTGTGGGATTGGGCCGCCAGCGTTGGTGGTGAGGAGTTTGGGGTGGGGGGAGAATATGGTATTACGGTGTTCATTTGATTGTCATTCAATATGTGCCAATCAATGATTGGAGTATGGCAGGACTTAACTTACCTTAGCTCAAGGGAAGCCTTTGAACATGACTGGTGTTAAAGAAACAAGGACGTTGGTATGTTTAACGTGGAACGTATGTGGACTCAATAATCTCCACAAGACTGGACAAGTCAGTTTTTATCTATATCACCACTGAGTTAGCATTCCATTATTGCAGGAAAAACACTGCCCACACCCCTTTGCCTCAAACCAGGCTGCCTATAATTAGCTTTCATTATAACCTTTATATGCATGTGGTGTAGCAATATTAACATAAAAATGAGTCTCTTTCCCTCTGCAGGAATCGCTTAAGGATGAACAGGGTTGATATGCTATTGAAGATCCTGGATTCTTTGATATCCTGTGGGGAAAAGTCACTTAGACAGACCCACAATTCTTAATTTGGGCAGGAGACTTTAAATGCTTCTTACATGAAAGCATAGATATATCCCACATTCCACTAAGCAACTGAGGTACTGCTTTGAGCCATTTACATGCAAGCCACATTATATGATCATGACTTAGTAGATGTTTGGAGAGTTCAGCACCCCCACATCAGGAAAGGCACATACTACTTCAGGGTGCACAGAGGTTGGTTGAAGCAGGACTACTGGCTATTGTCTTGGGAAGTGAGCAACTCCTTGCAGTGGTCTGGTCCTTTTGGACCATTCCCATGTACTAATTTAGCTTACACTCCCTGGCAGATCTCTGGCGGGGTCCAACTGGTGTCTCTCCCCTAGCAATCCACTCAACCAGTTATTTACAGAAGAGCTGCAGATCAAAACTAGAGTTCTTCAAGTGCAATGAGGGCTGAGCTTACTCAGTCGATACTATTTCAGAGGCTTTCAAAGTCACTATCAGAGGTAACTCCATCACAAAACAAGGAGGCATCCAACACACATTTTGCGATCATCTTGCATGCCTGGAATGTGATCTGAAGCTCTTAGAACAACAACAGGCTCAAGGGAAGGACAGCACCACTCTAGAGCAAATCATATCAAAGCTCATGGAGTATAATGAACTGGCTGAAAGAGCATGTCACTTTAGGGGCAAATATGCTACAGCTATGGCGTGCGGAAAGGGTGAGTGATCTGGGAAGCCTTGGCAGCCACAATTAAGCATCCCACAGCAGCAAACAATGTACTTGAAATTGAAAACATACAAGTAGAGTGATGCTAGTCACGACTTTCTACAAGTCACTATATACATTTAAACACACTGGTTGCATTGACACTACACCCTACCCTGAGAACTTGGTACGGGAATGGCTGGCTCAAAATCATAGACTGTTCCTGGAACAGCCTTCACCTTGGAGAAAATACCCAAAATCATAGGTAAACTCCCAACCTGCAAGGCGCCGATGGCTTCTAGGCAGAATTCTACAAATGATACATGGCACTGTTGGGTCCGTGCGTGCTCATAGTTTTTTAAGAATCATTTCAATTAGGGCAGCTACCAAAATCCATGTGTGACCCCCCTGGCAATATGACTCATGTAGACCTCTCTCACCAATAAACTGCAATGCACAAATTCTAGCCAAACTAATGGCTTACCCGCCAATACTCTTTTTGACTCATTTAGTGAGACTGGAAAAATCAGGCTTCTCTGGGCGATCACAGTTCGTAGCCTGTGGACCCTGTTTGCGGTTCTGCAGAAATTATATCCTGATCTGAACACCACATCTGTTCATTTAGATGCCACCTAGCTAAGTGAATCCCTAGAGTGGGACTATTTATTCATGATATTACCCCGGATGGGCTTCCCTTCGACATCTAGATAGGTTTATTATACACCAAGCCCATTGCCAGGGTAAGGAGTAATAGGACATTGTCCACACCTTTTTGAAATATCAAGCAGTACCAGGCAAGACTGTCCTCTGTCACCCATCCTTTTAACGCTGGCTATGGGGGCACTGACAGCCAAGCTTGGGCAACACTGACTATGCACTTTGCTACTCAAGCCAGCACATTTTAGTATCTTCATATGCTTATGACTCTATGTACACGGCATCCAATGCACACCTGAATGCAATTATGAGGAATTCCTCCCAATTTTGCACCCTCTTGGGAGTCCACACAAACTGGAATATCTTGCAAATTTACCCCTTAATCCATAAATAACACGGTTCACCCCAGATTTCCCAATGCACTGCTGCACAGACAAACGTAAATACCTGGGCATCTGGATCAACTGTGACAAATACAAGCTAATAAGTGCTAATTATAATAACTTGATTAACATCCTTACAGATAAGATCACCTGTTGGATTCCTCTCCAGCTGTCCCTAGCGGGGCACGTAGGACTCATTAAGATGGTCCTACTCCCGCCCTGTTATACCTATTCCTGAATATCCTCCTCCCTACTTGGAACACATCTGATCCGATTAGCATGGGCAGAGAGACAACCCTGCATTAAATGGGAAACTCTCACATTGCAGTTTGTCCAGAAAGGTTTTGAAGTGCCAGATATAAAGCTTTATTATCTCTGTGCCCAGGCTTTCTTTGTCACATACTGGTACTGTCCGATACCCTTCCTGCCCCATCTAGCAACTGAAGAGAGCTATATGGCCCCTCCTTTGTTGGTATCTCTTTCAATGGAACCAAAAGAAATATGTCCACTGCTGAGTGTACGTACAAGGTTTGGGAATGTTTATGCAAAAGAGTGGGAAAGATATTAAGTTATTTCCCTCAGCTTCCTCAGAGCTGCCTCCTGCTGATACCGGCTACAAAGGAAAAACTAGTAAGAACCCATCTACTAGCAAAGGGCCTGTCATAGTGGGGCATCATGTATCAACAAGACAAATTCATCACAGTTGTAGAATACCTGGGAGATTTCTTGGGATCTCCAACGGGCATTTTCACATATCACTGGTTCAAGGGCAGTTGCAGGCAAGCCATTCAAGGGTTCCCCAGGGAACCCCACATCTTCACTAGACTTCATAGTCTGCTGACAGCAGCCAGCAAAAACCATCTCATCATCATACTATATTGTGCAGCAGAGGAGGAAAGTCCAATACTTCTGTGAAGGAAAAGCAGGAATGGGTGTCTGAATTGGGGAAGGTGATTCTGAATGAAAACTGGAAATTTTTAGCACCCAGAGGATCTTCCCTTGTAGTAGGCTCAGTAGTACTGACTATGGTGGTCATTACAACCTCAGCGGTCTTTTAACAAGACCGCTGAGGGACCGCCGTGCGGAAGACCGCCAGTAGTGGCGGTTTGCCGCTCGGCGTATTATGACCGTTGGCTGCCCTCTGTCGTTTTTCCGACGGAGAGCCGCCAACAGCCATACTTGCGGGCCGCAGGGAAGTGGAGGTTGCTCCACTTCCACCGTCACACCAACAGAACACCGCCCAGCTAATCACGTCCTGTGATTCTGCGCGGCGGTGTTCTGTTGGTGGTGTGGTGTCGGCGGAGCTGCCCCCATGGCTCCCGTCCCCTCCCGGCGGATCGACGGAACAGGTAAGTTGATTGTCCGTTAGAGGAGGGGGGTGGGGGGTGTTGTGTGTTGTGTGGGTGCATGGGGGTGTGCGTCTGTGTATGTAGGGGGGTGTGTGAGAGCGTGTATGCTTGCGGGGGTGTTGCATGTTTTGGGAATGAGTGCGTGTATGTCTGTAGGTATGTCTGTGTGGATGTGTGCGTGAATGTGTGAATGTGGGTGTACATGTCTGAATGTGTGTATGGATGTTGGCATGTGTGTCGGTGTGTGTGCGTGTATGTGTGTTGGTGGTGCCTGCGTGCGTGTCGTGTGTGTGTGTGTAAGGTAATGTCGGGGGTCGGGGTGGGGAGGGGGGTCCTGCCACCTTTGGGGGGTGGCAGGGGTGGTGGGGGGTGTAGGGGAGGGAGTCGGGGTGGGGGTGGTGGGTGGGGGTGACCCCTATCAGTGCCAGGGAAGAATTCCCTGGCACTGATAGTGCTTACCGCCATGGATTTCATGGCGGTTCCTACCGCTGGAAATCCACGGCGGTAAGCCGGGTCAAAATACCATTGGCGGTATTGTCGCGGCCGCCGGGCTGGAGACCCAGGTCTCCAGCCCAGCGGGCGGAACGGAGAAGCGGCGGATGACCATGGCGGTAACCGCTATGGTCATAATTCCCAAAATAAGACCGCCAGCCTGTTGGCGGTCTTACCGCTGCTTTAACACCGTCCGCCAGGGTTGTAATGACCCCCTATATGTTTTAGCAGCAAGCCAATTATACTCCCACAAGCCTACACAAATTTGGCCTGAGGGAAAATGATTCCTGTAACAGGTGCTGGTCACCTGGAGCACGGTTCCTACACTTAGCTCGGTACTGCAACGCAGTGCAGTCATAATGGGTGGAAGTGATGACCGGCCATCCTGCCTTTGTAGAGGAGAAAATACAACTGGATCCAGTAGTTAATGTCTTGGGCCATGTAAAAGAAAATCCATATCACACAGAAGGTTCATGGCCTTGGCGCTTCTGCTGGCAAAAAGGACTGTGGTCTGCAGTTTGGGTAGGGGACAAGCTCCCAAGCTTAAAGAATAGCTTGACAATCCGATATACTGCAATGAGCCGATGGAGCCCTATTCTAAAGTATTGCATCCCACCTCTAGACCCCAAAACATTTGTCAACCTCTTTATATGTCGTTCATGTACCACTCAGTGGAAACTGTGCATGACGTGTAGCATAATCTATACTGAATGCAAAATAGGGCAAATTGATATGCTTGATGTGTGAATCGTTTTAGAAATGCTGGATAATATTACAGCGCAACTCCCCAGCTCGTAGGACAGTGAATTCCATGTCTATCTCTAACTTATTCAATGCCTCCACATGCTGCATGCTGGGCTGACAGTGGACACAATATAGATGCCCTTTCACCTCCCTTTCAGAGCCAATGTCTGATGTTACTCCTATGTAAGTGTGACTCCTACTTAAGGTGTGGATATCTTTCACTATACTGCCATAAATTCATTTTGTGTATATTTTTTAATTCCGGTTAAACGCAGTACATTGCAAATAAGCAAAGCATGTGCTTTTAAAATGTTTCACAGTTTAATAAAGGAGCAATCTTTCCTCAAACATTCTTTTTTTCTTGCATGAAAAGTGTAATTCTTCTTTTTATCAATCTTTTTACTATTGTCAAATGTTCTGGTGTCATATTCAAGGCAATCCTTTCATGTCATTCCCTTGCTCCGAGTAATCGTTAAAGTGAATGGAAACCATACTATTTCGAGTAGATTGGATCGAGATGATCTTGCGAATAAACTTCACTTTATGTGTTCGCCCATTTATTTTTCTGCCACATCATGCCTATTACTTTAGTGTGTCAGTTATCTATTGTCTCAAATCTCTTCTGTTTGTCGAAGCCTAACATGCTTGATTGTATTTTGACTTTGTCTTAATGGATGGTGACCAATGGCACTAAGTATATGATATTTCCCTGATATCATAACGCAGTTATTCTGATTTGCTACAAGCAGTGATATCATTTACTTTTAATGGGCACATAACGTATGTATATGTTAAACAGTAGATAGTGTTGGGACACCAACATTTCAACTCAAAATACAATTTCCTTCAGAGCAACAAAAGATAAGAGGATAGAATGGAGAGAGATGCATGAAAGCATTACGTTCTCAAAGGGACACTTCATCAAAGTCAAATGTGTCGCACAATGTCAATAGTTACTCTTACCGAGAATATTCATCTCAGGACAGTAATCAAAACAGAGAATTCCTTTCCTCACAACAATTCTAGTAGACCTAAAAGAAAGATAAAACCAAAAGAAAATATTACTGACCTGCACAGTGGTTCTTCAACAAAAGAACCTTGCACAAATTCACACTTGTCAGAGAATGACACACAAATGTATATTTTATCAATCACTGAGATATATGTGAGATAGGTGTACTCTTGTTTTAATTAGGAACTGACTTCCAGTGATTACCACCACTGAATCTTTCACAAAATGGCCATCCTTGTTTGAGCTTGCCTCACAGAAAACAAGCTAGTGCAGACCAATAGGGAGGGAGACACCATGAAGTGGGGTCTTCCTAAAATGCATTCTTGGGAGCTACTCCCGATTGAGTTATAACACAGGTGTCAAGGTAATAATTCCCCCTTAGTTATTTTTACTGCCCTTTGTTTAGTTAAATACCACTGAAATGTAAAAAAGAAAACAGAACAGAGTTAATTAGCTACCTTTGCACGTGTGGTCAACCTAGAAATCTGTTGACAAGTATAAGTAACAATTAGATTACTCACAAAATTAACAAAAAAACACAGCCTACAAAGAAAGGATAGATGCGTGGCAAATGTTACTTTTCTTCTAACCCAAGCTCTTCATTATGGGTACCTATGTGAGTGGAACACGTTTTGAAAATTATCCCACAAAGAAATATTCATCAGGATACAATAGTTTCTCTGTTTTTAAAATTCTGGCTCACAAGCATTAAGCATTACTTTTCGTCCATCAAGTGCACAGTAACCCATGACAACAGTACTTTTTACTTTACCAGGCTGAGATCAGCCAAAATGGGCCCAGGCCAGTCCAGGAGACACTGCAGCTGAACTGTTCCTCCCAGAGCCTCTGGAAATGCTTTGAAGGGCACAGATGGTGCCCTCCTTGCATAAGCCAGTCTGCACCAGTTCAAGGACCCCCAGTCCCTGCTCTGGCACAAAACTGGACAAAGGAAAGGGGGGTGACCACTCCCCTGTCCATCATCACCCCAGGGGCGGTGCCCAGAGCTCCTCCAGAGTGTCCCTGGGTTTTGCCATCTTGGATTCCAATGTGGTGGGGCGCTCTAGGAGCCTCTGAGCGGCCAGTGCCAGCAGGTGACGTAGAGCCCTCCCCTTATAGGTGCTTACCTGTGTACCTGGCCAATCCCCCTTTCAGGGCTATTTAGGGTCTCTTCTCTGGGTGTTTCCTCCGATTCGGATTTCAAGACTCCAGCAGGAATCCTCTGCATCCTTTACTTCACCTTCCACCGAAGAAACTACATCTGGACCCTCCAGGACCTCTACAAACTGCAACAAAGAAGCAAAGATGACTTCTGCAACATTGTATCTTTGGCTCCTGCCAGCAACTGCAACTGTTTCCAGGTCATGCATCTTCTGAGGACTGCCTATCTTCAGTCGTCACCAGAAGAACAAAGAAATTTCCCTTGAAGTGAACAAGTCACTTCCCTGCTTCAGCAGGCACCCCTGTGCAGCGATGACCGGTTGTGTGGGTCCCCTCTCCTGACAAAGTGTGTGGATCCAGCAACACAGGTGGTGGACTGAAGTTGTCCCGATGGTCCTAAGGTCCAGCTGTCCAACTTTGGTGGAGGTAAGACCTTGCCTCCCCACGCAAGACAGTACCCCGTGCACCACGTGATTTGCAGTTGCCAAGACTTGCGTGCAAACTTCCACAAAGTTCTTTGTGCACAGCACAGCTCCGGCCCCCAGCACTCCTTCCTTTGACACACAGCTTCCTGAGTGGTTCTCCAGCGGCGTGGGATCCCTTTGTGTCGTGCTGCGTGGGCCTCCATTTGCACCTTCTTTGTCCCCATGCTGTGGGACTCCTGTGCGCGCTGCCTGGTCTTCTGAGGGCTCTCTGAGTTGTTGAGACACCCCTCTGTCTGCCCCTCCTAGGTAGAGGCCACCAGGTCCTTCCTGGTCCCAGGCAGCGCCATTTTCTGCTAACCACAAGCTTTGCATGTGCTAAGGCTTGTTGGCGGAATCCAGCGATGCAAACCAGACTGCAATCTTCATCTGCACCAACCAGGAACCAGCATTCATCTTCTTGGGTGCAGTACTGACTGTTCTTGTTCACCGGTGGTTCTTCTTTTGCACCTTCTTCCGGGTTAGCAGGGGCTCCTGTTCCCGCTGGACTCATCAGTGCTTCTTGGACTTGGTCCCCTTCTCCCATAGGTCTTCAGGTCCAGGAATCCATCATTGGTGTCTTGTAGTCTCTTCTGGTTATTGCATAATCTTCTATCATGTGTCCTAGTGTGTTCTAGGAAACTTGTTGTGATTTACTCATGCTTTCCTGGGCTCTGGGGTGGGATCTATTAATTACCTTTGGTGTTTTAGTACACTCCCATGGCCCCTCTACACACTACACTTGCCTAGGTGGGAAACCGACTTTCACATTCCACTATTTTAGTATCTGGTTTGTGAATTTCACTATTTGCACTGTTTTCTTACTGTTTTTACATCTATTACTGCATTCTAGTGTATATACTGTGTATATTACTTACCTCCTACAGGAGTATAGTCTCTAAGGTATTTTTGGCATTTGTGTCACCAAAATAAATTACCTTTAATTTTCGGAACACTGAGTATTTCCTTTCATGGGTGTAAGGACTGTGTGACTACAGTGGTATTGAATGAGCTTTGCATGTCTCCTAGATAAGCCTTAGCTGCTCGGCTACAGCTACCCCTAGACAGCCTGGCTTCTAGACACTAACTGCATTTCACTAATAAGGGATAATTGGACCTGGTATAAGGTGTAAGTACCTTTGGTACCCACTACAAACCAGGCCAGCCTCCTACAATTTGGAAATCTCCTGTTTGGAGAACATTTATTTTCCAATTAATTTTCATTTTAGGATCATACACCTTGCTGGGGTGCTCTCCATTTAAGGGCCTTATATAGATCTTAGCGGTCTTACTGCCAATCCGCCATGGTGTCAGCCTGAGAACACCGTCAATTCAACTGTGTTCTGCCAGCCGTATTCAGATGTATTGCAGCTGAGCCGCACACTGCCACAACAGAGTGCTCTTCTTACCAGTCAGGAGGGCAGGTAAACGCCAACCATATTTAGGTGTTACAATCCTGCAGGTGGTGTACTGCCAGCGGATTTCTGACAGCGGGAGACCATCACTTGACCCAATGGACATCGGACAATGACAGTGGCTATGTAATACAGGTAAATCACACACACACACACCCAAACAGTACCTAGCCCGTGTGTGTCTATCTGCATCATACACAACACAACAAACCACATAAACTTGTATCCATTGCCATTCCATCACAAAACGTACATGCCACAAACACACACTGACATACATCCATGACATAACAAACACTATTGACAGTGCACCCACACATGACACAAGCACAACAACCAACACAGCTACACCCTCATCTACACAAAAACACTCCCAGAAAGACACAACTACACACGTCGCAACAACGACTGCCACACAACATTTACATGAATGTTGCATGCAGCAACACAACACCCAACATAACATACACAACATCAAACCCATATGCAAGTGGTACACATACTCACACAACCACATCACCAACTCTAGCTCCCTTTACATCAACCAGCCCACTGCATCGCACACACACATAAACACATAATGACTCACATGCACAACTGAAAGCACAACATGACAGGTACAGGTCTCTTTGCAATGTGCATACATGGACACAGTTGACAAGTGTGACTGAACCATCATTGTGGTGCCAGCATTCATATGGCAATGAATACTGACACCAAACTGACAGCTGTGAATGTGTGCTACTTGTGTGATGTACCAGTGTCTTCCAATCCATATTTTACCCAATCCCCTTGCAATGAGCACACATGGACACAGTTGACAAGTGTGATTGTATCATCATTGTCTTGCCACCATTCATTTGGCAATGAATACTAACACCACAATGACAGCTGTGTATGTGTGCGATATGTGTGATGTACCAGTGTGTCCCCATCCACATCTCACTCAATTGTGTCACATACACATACATATCACAGTAACAAAACAATTATTGTGACATGTATATGACTGCAGTGGTCCCGAGCTCATACGCGTTGCCCACACAATGTAGATAGGCATTGTGGGCGCCCTACCTTCGAGTTCGGCGATGGGGGCCATGTTTTCTCTGTGGTCCAGTGGTAGCAGTGACAGAAGGTCTTGTCCAGTTGAAAACAGAAGTAGATTCTGAAAAAAAGGTAGATTTTCACCCCATTTCTCTCCCCCACCCATCCACCAACTCAGATGTGGAGGTCAGTCCAACACAGATGGTGAGTTGGAAGCAGGAAGCTGAAGCTAGAGCAGGAAGCAGCTGGACATAATTGCATGAGGAGAGGAGAGTTAAGAGCAGTGCGAGGGACGGCTGGTGGTGCAGAGTGGTGTAGCCTGTGCTGGAGCGCCGGGAGTCAGGGTCTGGGAGCCAGGAGGTCCACTGGCACACCTGCAGCTGCTCCCGGGCCTGCACCTGTTCACTATACCTACACTACTGTCTGCACTATCACCACTCCCGCCATTACCTATCTGTGCGCACCATGGTACTTGCAGTGCGCCACTTGCCTCTCTCCCCACACTCACAGTAGAGTTGAGCAGAGTGCGGGTGGTTGTTACTGGCCTCCTGATAAGGCCTTTAGTAGGTCTGGATGGAAAGGACAGGACAGGCTTCTTGAAGGATTGTATGAAAGATTGTGTGTGGGTAAGCGCTAGGTAGCAGTTCTCTCGTCGGTGGTGCGGAAGCAGCCAACAATAGACAGTTTGCACCTCAGCCAAGGGTCGCACCCCCATACATCTGTTATTACTCGCCAGTACCATTCATGCTGCCATTGTTATTGACATCTCTGTGACATTTTGTGGGCTTTATTTACTTGGTATGTGTGTCCTCTACAAAAACATTTGCTCAGTCAATTCTCTACAGTTCTATTTGCTCAGTCAATCAGGCCATTACTGGCTATTTTTTTTATTTCCTTCTTTGTTGTAATGAGAGATTGAGCTTGCCCACAACACATAGCCCCCACAAGTGGACTGACAGAGAAAACGAGTGGTTGTGTGTCTTGTGGTACCCTGAATTGGTACCGTTTCGTACCTAAAATTATTCTACATGGGGCTTGGTAGGTTGCTTGCTGGTGGTGGCCTTATTGGGTTGAGTCTGGTCTCACAGAGACAGTCCGCTAGGTTGGGGGTGTGGTCTGTGAGCAAGAGTCATAACTATGTTCGGCTTCTGCTATCTATAACGAACTATAAGCAACTCTATAGCCTGGGTTGGTGCAGGCCACCTGTTGTTCACTTTGGACGCCAAATAAGTTGAAATAAGATACAATAGGATGTCCCCCAGGTGTTTGCCCTCTGATCGTTTAGTTTCTTCCATCAGTTCAGCTGCTACTTCCCCCAGTTCTCCTGAACTTTTAAAGACTATGGCCCTCATTCTGACCCTGGCGGTTTGAAACCGCCAGGGCAGAGGGCAGAGGAAGCACCGCCAACAGGCTGGCGGTGCTTCCTGGCCAATTCTGACCGCGGCGGTAAAGCCGCGGTCAGAAAAGGGGAACCAGCGGTTTCCCGACGGTTTTCCCCTGGCCAAAAGAATCCTCCATGGCGGCGCTGCAAGCAGTGCCGCCATGGGGATTCTGACCCCCTTCCCGCCAGCCTGTTCCTGGCGGTTTACACTGCCAGGAAGAGGCTGGCGGGAACGGGTGTCGTGGGGCCCCTGGGGGCCCCTGCACTGCCCATGCCACTGGCATGGGCAGTGCAGGGGCCCCCTAACAGGGCCCCATAAAGATTTTCAGTGTCTGCTTGGCAGACACTGAAAATCGCGACGGGTGCCACTGCACCCGTCGCACCGCAGCAAATCCGCCGGCTCCATTCGGAGCCGGCTTCATCTTTGCTGGGGCTTTCCCGCTGGGCCGGCGGGCGATCTTTTGCAGATCGCCCGCCGGCCCAGCGGGAAAGTCGGAATGTCCCCCGCGGTCATCTGACCGCGGGCGGTGTTTGGGCGGTTTCCGCCCACCGGGGTCAGAGTGACCCCCTATATGGCTTAAGAAGCCACAGTCTCATATGTCCCTCTTGAAGTCTCACTCTGCTTTTCTGTCCATGTTTTTAAAAGGTAGAAGTAGGGAAGGGTATAATCTGCACGGTAGTAAGAGTCTTGCCATCAGCCACTTTTTCCTATGGTGCCATCGACGTGGATGGGAATCATTGGTGGAATCGGTGAGACTCAGGCGCTCTTTTGCCTATGGGCCCGCCATCTCTAAATCGGGTGGGAGGACCTCCAATGCAGCGGATGGGTTTTCGGTCAGAAAACCGACAAAGGACCATTAACACCAAGACTTAAATCAGGCCCTAAATGTTTTTGCAAAATAAATAATTTTAAATAATGCTTACATACCTCCCGACGGAACACATAAGTGTGAAATGCATAAGCAGCTTTTAGTTATCTTACAAAACTTATGCCTGCTTCATATTAATGCGTCATTATTGATGATTCTAATTAGATTTGTAAACAAATTGATTTTGATACTTTTCGATAGACCACTTAGAGATGATGGAACTTTCTATGGGAAAATGGATCTAAATCTGAAACACCCGACATGTTTAGATGCTATTGGTACTGTGAGAATTGCTATTTGGCATGGTAAACCCTGTTGTTTGCAGACTGATACTGGTGGTTTAAGAACTCTGCACACTTTGGTACTACTATCCAGTCCCCGCTGTATGTTCTCTGACCCTCAAAACAATGTCAAATTAGCTGCTCCTCAAATGGCATATTAAGTTGCCTGTAAGGCCACAGTGTACGGTGCAAGAAATACATCAATAATGCTGAAGTTAAATATTGGCTTTGTGCTGCAAAACACTGTGGGGGTGATTCCAAGCTTGGCGGGCGGCAGGAGCCGCCCGCCAAGCGGGAACCGCCAGAAGACCGTACCGCGGTCAAAAGACCGTACCGCGGTCAAAAGACCGCGGCGGTCATTCTGGGTTTCCCACTGGGCTGGCGGGCGACCGCCAAAAGGCCGCCCGCCAGCCCAGCGGGAAACACCCTTCCACGAGGAAGCCGGCTCCGAATGGAGCCGGCGGAGTGGAAGGGGTGCGACGGGTGCAGTAGCACCCGTCGCAAATTTCAGTGTCTGCTAAGCAGACACTGAAATTCTAAGTGGGGCCCTCTTACGGGGGCCCCTGCAGTGCCCATGCCATTGGCATGGGCACTGCAGGGGCCCCCAGGGGCCCCACGACACCCCATACCGCCATCCTGTTCCTGGCGGCCGAAACCGCCAGGAACAGGATGGCGGTATGGGGGTCAGAATCCCCATGGCGGCGCAGCTTGATGGAGGATTCCCCTGGGCAGCGGAAAGCCGGCGGTACACCGCCGACTTTCCATTTCTGGCCGCGGCTGTACCGCCGCGGTCAGAATGCCCAAAGGAGCACCGTCAGCCTGTTGGCGGTGCTCCCGCGGACCACGGCCCTGGCGGTTTTTACCGCCAGGGTCGTAATCAGGCCCTGTATGCCATCCACTAGGCTGACAATGAAAAACAGAGCTATAGGCCTATATACTGTTGCTGCATTTAACCCTGCAAGGAAAACCTTTTTGACAGGAAGAACCTTATATTTCAATATTAGATGTTACCATTAGGAAGGCCTTGTAGCCTTCAAGGTAGGGTGTCTAGTATGTAAAAGTGGAACATATAGCAGACTTTCAGAGACAACTTACCAGCACTCCCCTCAATGTATTCCTCTACTATCGCCTCCGGGGAGCATGCAGGACAGCTATTCCTAATCATACCCATGAGCCTGACACTTTCCCAATACTAGGTAAACTGATCGCACATATACAGTTGAATTGCAGGTTGACAAATGCCCAGCTAGAAATAAATGAGGGGAGGAGCTGGAGGAGGAGATCCCCATAGACACTTGGAGGTTATGTTGTGCATAACTGATCTTGATATCTGCTAGCAGTCAATTAATAATTATACAGTAAAAATTCTTGCTGTAAGCTTATTACACCTTCCTTGCTCCATGGAAGCCTGCCTTTGCAAGGACTCCTGCTGTGTGCAATGTAATATCGTGGAGGCTGGTTTCCTTCATTTGCCATGGATGTGCCATGAGGGCTCCTCGTATTGGTGCAAGATGTTAACAGCCTTTCTCACATGACCGACTGTGTGATTCCAGTAGACTCAAAAACTGCGGTGTTAGGCTGGATATACTGTCGCAACACTACTTGTAGAAAGTTAATTGCTCTTGCACTGCTGTTAGCAGAAAGGAAGGTCGTATGCTACTGGGGTAGGGATAGGCTCCTGACTTACACAGCACCAAATCAAATAAAATCAGGATTTATAAAGCGCAACTACTCACCCGTAAGGGTCTCAAGGCACTAAAGGGGTTTGTCCTGTGAGCTTCAGTCGAAGAGCCAGGTTTTAAGGTCCGTCCTGAATTGGGGTAGCGATGGTGACTGCCTGAGGTGCAGGATAAGGGTGTCCCAGCTCTTTGCCATGAGGTAGGCGAAGAATCTCCCAGCAGCCGAGGTCTTCTGTATGTGGGGTACGGTGGCTAGTGCTTGTTGAGTGGAGCAGAAAGGTCTAGTGGGGAGTAGAAAGTGATGAGGTGGTTGAGGTAGGCGGCTCCTAGGTTGTGGAGGGCCTTGTAAGCGAGGACGAGGAGCTTGAAGTTAATTCTCTTCTCGATAGGGAGCCAGTGGAGGTCCCTTAGGTGACTGGAGATATGTTTGCAGCAGGAAATGTCCAGGATGAGTCTGGTGGAAGCGTTTTGGATGTGCTGTAATTTCTCAATGTTCTTCTGGGTAGTACCGACGTAGAGGGCGTTGCCGTAGTCGAGTCTGCTGGTAACCAGGGCATGGGTTACGGTTTTGCGGCAGTCATTTGGGATCCATTTGTAGATCTTTCCGAGAAGTCATGGTGTGTGAAATCAGGAGGATGTGACTGATTTGACTTGGCGGGTCATGGTGAACGAGGAGTCCAGGATAAAGCCAACATTGTGTATGTGGTCTGTTGCTGTGGGGGGGTGCTGAGGGTCAATGGCCACCATGAGTCGTCCTAAGCTGATGTGGATGTTCTAGGAGATGATCAGCTGGGTATCTTTGGCGTAGGAGATGATGTTAAGTCCATAGCGATGGATGTGAGAGGGGCCATAAGGACCTTGAAGAGTGTGGGGCTGAGGGAGGATCACTGTGGAATTCCACAGCTTGTTTCTGTAAGTTCTGACAGATAGGATGGGAGTCTGACTCTCTGTGTTCGGCCAGACAGGAAGAAGCGTATCCATTGTAGGGCCTTTCTGCGGATGCGGGCTGCGTGGAGCCTGGAGCACATGGTGAGGTGTGAGACCGTGTTGAAGGCGGTTGATAGGTCTAGTAGGATGAGGGCTGCTTTATGGCTGCAGTCGAGGAGCGAGCGGATGTCATCTGTGGCCGCGAGAAGGTCTGTCTCCATGCTGTGATTGCTCCTGAAGCCTGATTGTGTGGTGTCTAGGATGTTGTCCTCCTTGATGTGATTACGGGGCTGAGAGTTAATTGCCTTTTCAATGACCGTGCCTGGGAAAGTCAGTAGAGAAATGGGGTGGTAATTCTTGAGATTCAGGGCGGTCTGCCGTGAGTTTCTTCAAAAGCAGTTGTAGTGAATCCTAGTTTGTTTTAATGGGATACATGAGTTAGCTTAGCCTGTGGCTTGCAGACTCGTGCCCCTGTCACCCAGTGACTTTTACCCTACTTAGCGTGCTCTGCAGGTGCACCTGGATTCCTGTAGTGAGGGGATGAACCAGCTGGCCTTCTTGTGGTGGTGTTTGGCTGAGTCTCACGGAGAGGTGCTGCGGTGCTGGCACATTCAGCGATCCGTCTGTGAAGGTTCCGTGCTGAGATGTTAGAGTCTGCGATGAGGGGTGGAGGAGACTTGCTGAGGGTTTGGAGAGCTGTTCCTCTGTGAGCCGGTTCGATTTTCTGCTTGGGGCGCGGAGTGTGTGGCGGTGAATGGTCGGTGAGGTGATGGTGAAATGGATGCAGTGGTGGTCAGTCCGGTGAAGTGTGGAGGTGTTGTCGACGGTGATGTTGTTGCTGGTGGAAAAAATGGCATCAAGCATGTGCCCTGCGGTGCGTGTTGGCGAGGTGACCTGTTGTTTTAGTCCTGTTGTGGCAAGGTTGTCAATCAGAGAAGCAGTGTTGGTGTCATCACTGCTTCAATGTGGTAGTTGAGGTCACAGAGGAGGAAGTAGGTCAAGGAGGCGAGAGCGTGAGGGGAAATGATGTTGACGATGGAGTTCCTAAAGGCTGGATGGGGTCCGGGTGGTCTGTAGATGAGGGTGCCGCCAAAGTTTGACTTGGGTGTGGAGTGTATATGGAAGTGGAGGTGCTCCATGAGGGGGGAGTGTTCTTCTGTGTTAGTTGTCGAGCAGAGGGAGGATCTGTGTGCGATGGCCAGGCCGCCGCCTGGGCGAGAAGGCTGGTCTTTGTGGAGCAATTTGTAGTCGCTGGCGATGTCCGGTGCAGATACTGGGTTCGTCCAAGTTTCAGTGAGGAAGACGATGTCCGGGCGGGTGGAGTTCAGTAGGTTCCAGAGTTCTACGGCATCTTTGTGGAGGAAGCGAATGTTGAGGAGGATGCAGTTGAGATGCTCTGGGTTGATGTTTCCGCAGTGGGAGGATCTGGTGTTTGGTGTAGGGTGAGGGTGCAGTGGAGGCAGGCTTCTAAACCCAGAGATTTTTGGGGACCCATAAAACGTTACCTCCTACTATAGTTGAATGATCTTGCACCACATGGATGATACGGAAATTGCACTATGACACTATCCCCTGCCTTATATATGGCCAGCTATACTGAGAACTCTCTTAGTGTTCACTCCCACAAGTCCTTGATGCATTATGGACTACCTTTGGGCTAACATGCGCAGGATAATTGACTCCAACTTAGTATGTGCTTGATGGTTGAATTATATTAACGTCAATGTGAAACCAATGGCCATGAAGTTAGACCTAATTACGGTGTTATGCAAAAGACTCTATTAGTATCTGCTTACCATTTTGTAACATAAAATTATTAATGAAAGTTATAACTAAGCTCATCAGGAGAAGAAAGTGGAAGATATAATTAGAATTCTATGTTTGGCAATTTTAGTTTGGAATGAGCAGGAATGTATTCAACAAGTGTTTTTGATCATGAATATACAGGAAAGGTAACTAAAAATGTTAGACTTTGCCTGTCTGAACCCTCAGTGGGCTAATTAGCACTTAGGACGTCTGACAGGAAAGCATGGATGTGAAGCACATGGCTCATCCTCTCTCAGGAAGGTCTTTTGGGGAGAGGTCAAGAACTTCATTAACTTGAAAAAGACCAGGTGAAGTCTACCCAATCATAGTTAAATATAAGATGAGGCTTGAAGAAGAGGGGTCTTTTGATCTCAGGTGAATGGTATCCAGCGTAGTTTTTTCCAGAGGGATGGGGGTGCTGGTACCAGAATCCGTTTGAGGTGATTAAGGAGGAGGGGACTGCTCATTTCCTTCAACACACCCATGGCTGGGCCAACAGCATTCCTCAGGGGCAAGGGTTCTGCCATACCGGATTTCACTAAGACTCAGGCACTTTGTGACTGTTTACAGAAAAGCAAACAGGATTTGCTGCAAAAGAGGGCAGGGTTGCCCCCACAGAAACATTGTCTCTATTGGTTAGTCAGTGTCCAGGAGTCACCCCCATCCACAGGCAAGTCAATATTACAGAAGCTTTACCCCAGCTCTTCAGAACATATCTGGATGTGAGGGAGATCAGAAGAGAACCAGACCTTTTATGTGTGACCTATGTGAGTCCTGAAAGGCTGGACTTGCTCTGAATCATACACAGGGACAAGAGGGTGACTGCAAGGGTCAGTTGCCTGACCTCCTAACCTCTTTGTGGCTAGTGGGTCATCAAAAGCTGCAAGAGGCCCTTTTCCTGGAGTGACCAGCTGGTATGTACTTGCTGATGGCCTCTGCTGGAGTGGGTCCTCGCTTGTAAATGCTGGCTTTGAGCTTCTGGGAGCCTTAGAAGTGATCAATAGGAACTGCTCCAGAAAGCTGGAAAAAGTGGGACTTCAAAACAATAACGCATTTACCTTAAGTTAAGCTTGTCTCCTCCGTGCCACAGCTACAAGGGGTAGAGCCCAGGCTCATTTTATTGAACTTGTGTGCTGGACCTGATAAGATTTTGCACTTATTACTTGAGAAGGACTAATTTCCTCCTCAACTAATAAACAATTACCTTAACCTTTGGCTAGTTGTTATGAAATGCTTCGGAAGCTGCTGCTGGGCCTGCATATGAGCAACAGAAAATGGATCCTGAAAACATTATGGGCCTGATTACAACCTTGGTGGATGGGACACTCCATCACAAACGTGACAGATATCCCGTCCACCATATTAAAAGTTCCATTATATCCTATGGAACTTGTAAAATGGCGGGTGGGATATCCGTCACATTTGTGTCGGAGTATCCCATCCGTCAAGATCGTAATCAGGTCCTATGTATGCTAAGTCCTAATATAATGATTAGATTCCTAATTATGCAGGTTGGACCAGTGATATTTGGGGAGATTTAGGGCTGATATAGAGTTTGGAGTATGTGCCATAATTCCTTCATCAAGGAAGCAAATGCTCTGTTTGTAAGGCTCACAGAATACTGCCTGCAGTATTTAAAGGTTGTGCTAAAGGACCACCGTCAGTCATGATGGAATAAGGTATATCAGCCTATCCTCAGTACTTCGTAGTCAATTTCCCAACCCATCATCGACAGATAAAAGATTATCAGCGTTGGTATAGCGTACGTCTGTTAGCCATGTTTAGAACTGTCCTAAGTCAGAGTGGGACTGGTAGTACATTACAAGAGAGCACATCAATGTTGGGCGAGTTTCCAGACATCGGACACATCGATCATATTGACAGACGCATCCGTCAACACACACAGCTGCTCTATATCAACTTATCAATCACACTTGTCACCGCCAACAGACATGCGGGAAACAATGTACCGCCCACACTATTATGACAGGCCAATCCGCCACCTTTTCCGGGGCGGATTCATTGCGGATAAAAACATGGCGGAAACAGCAATTTCGAAGTGAAAACGCTCACCTCTACACACCCCACGAGGAACGAGGACACCATGGATCCGGAACTCCAAATTCTACCTGAGATAGTCTTCCTGCTCCAGTACCAGGAGCACGAACGTCGGCGGCGAAGACCACGGTGAGTACTGCACCTACGACACAGGGGAGGGGGAGGCAAAAAACAGGGACACACACACGCAACACCCCCACCCTCACCCTCACCCACTACAACACACACACTAATACATGTTGATACATTACAGTAACACCCCCCGAGCCCCCTGGAAGAATGCAAAGACAAAAGGAAATGATTGTAACCATTGTAATCCATTAAACTCCAGTACTCCAAAACATATATACACAATAAACAAATATAGACACCAATAATACAAGTCCAGGTATTGCATCATTTATAGTCCGTGGACCACTGGGCCCAAAATGCATGGGCGAGGCCCACACCCGATACCAGATCAAAACAGAGAGAACACTGCAGGGGCATCAGATAGAAATACAACAGGCACCTCAGGGGGAAGGGAAGGGGGGCACCTCAGCCGGATGAGTGCACGACGCCAGATCCACGAGGGGGCCCAATGCCCACTGTTCAATCCTGGGGAGTGCAAAGCCACAGACTCTCAAGTCTCTACAGTGGGTGGCTTGCCCACTGTTCAATCCTGGGGAGTGCAAAGCCACAGTCTCTCAAGTGGATAACAGTCTCCACTGGTTCTGGAGGGGGACTGGTGCCCAGAGTGCTTCATCCTGTGAAGGACAGAGGTAGTGGATGGATGTCTCCACTGGTTCTGAAGGGGGACTGGTGCCCAGAGTGTTTCATCCTGTGAAGGACAGAGGTAGTGGATGGATGTCTCCACTGGTTCTGGAGGGGGACTGGTGCCCAGAGTGCATCACTCACCCTGTGACGGATCCAGTTGCGTCAGTGCCCCTGCCGCTCATGGGCTAGCTGTGCTTGAGTTGGCGGTGCCCTGTGCAGTGGTGCTTGAGTTGGCGGTGCCCTGTGCAGCGGTGCTTGAGTTGGCGGTGCCCTGTTCAGCGGTGATTGAGTTGGCGGTCCTTCATGGCCCAGCGGGGCTTGTCCTGGCGGTCCTTCATGGCCCAGCGGGGCTTGTGCTGGCGGTCCTTCATGGCCCAGCGGGGCTTGTGCTGGCGGGGCCCTCCTGGGCAGCTGGGCTGGGGCTGGCGGGGCCCTCCTGGGCAGCTGGTCTGGGGCTGGCGGTGGCCTCCTGGGCAGCTGGGCTGGGGCTGGCGGGCCCTCCTGGGCAGCTGGGCTGGGGCTGGCGGGGCCCTACTGGGCAGCGGGGCTTATGTTGGCAGGGCCCTCCTGGGCTGGGGCTGGCGGGGCCCTCCTGGGCAGCTTGGCTGGGGCTGGCGGTGGCCTCCTGGGCAGCTAGGTTGGGGCTGGCGGTGGCCTCCTGGGCAGCTGGGCTGGGGCTAGCAGGGCCCTCCTGGGCAGCGGGGATGATGGCGGTCTTCTCCGCCGTGCTGCTCTTCCCAGACTTGCCGGGTTTCTTGTGGCCCTTCCCCACCTTGGGAGGTGTAACAGCTGACTCCACACTCCCACCGGGACCCCTGGGAGCGGCTTTGGTGGCTGGAGTCTTCCCCCTCTCCCGCCGGGCACTGGCCAACTTCTGATGCTTCACAGGGGGAGGACTAGCTGTGCTGTGGCTCCGTGCCACACTGGCTGTCCTGGTGGCCGGTGCACTCCACATACCTGTGACAACAGGCACCACTGGTCCCGGAGATGTTGTGGCTGAGGTGCTACTTCAGGACCAATGAGATGCACCGGGTGGGGGAGGTGTGGGAAAAAGGTCAAGGCTGGACAGGAAAATTCTTTTGGACACACTGGGACAGGTAGCTGGAGGGGGTTTGGGAGTGGAGGAAGAGGTGATGGTTGTAGGAGGTGTACGTTTGGTGACTTTGGGTGCAGGTGCATGCGCTGGAGGCTGTCGTGAGGTGGATGGCTGTTGGGTGGGTGGGTGCCTGCGTTTGTGTATCTTGGGAGGGGGCGTCACAGACACACTGGGAGAGGACACAGGGGACGTGTGAATAGTAGTGGGGTAGTGACTGCACGTGAGCGGGGTGTGCTGGTGGGTGTGCTGGTGATGGCTGTAGTGGCTGTAGAGGTAGTGCATGCAGGTGTGTGTGTAGACGAGACTGGGAGGGAGGAGGGAGACGAGGAAGAGGGGGACACAGTGGAGGCAGTGGATGTTGGTGTGTCTGCATGTGTTTGATGCTTGCGTGAGTGCCTGTGGGATGTGTGGTGCTTATGTTTGCTTGAGCTTCCCTTGTGTGGTGAGGTGTGCGCAGGCTGGTCTGATGGTGTGCTTGGGATAGGCAGAGGTACAGGGGATTGGATCTGGGTGGAGGAAGTTGGAGGGGGGAAGCTAGAGACGGGGACAATTGCTGCCATCAGTGCTGAGGCCAGAGTTTGAAAAGCTTGGTGAAGGGCCGTCTGACCAGAATGCATGCCCTCCAGGAATGCATTAGTTTGTTGCAACTGCCTTTCTACACCCTGGATGGCATTCAAAATGGTAGACTGCCCAACAGTGAGGGACCTGAGGCGGTCAATGGCCTCCTCACTGAGGGCAGCAGGGGTGACTGGGGCAGGGCCTGAGGTGCCTGGGGCGAAGGTGATGCCCACCCTCCTGGGTGAGCGGGCACGGGGCAAAGGCTGAGGGGCTGCTGGGAGGGCGGTGCTGGTGGGGGGGACGGCTGTACCTGTAGATGCGGGGGGCACAGATGTTGCCGCCACCACAAGGGAGCTCCCATCAGAAGACAAGTCCGTGTTGCTGGTCTCAGCTCCTGTCCCCGCCGTGGAGCTCCCCTCGCCCTCCGTCCCACTGGTGAATTCAGAGTCCGTAGTCTCGGCCTCCAGGGCCATGTGGGATGCAGCTCCCTCGTGCTCCGGTGCCACTGCTCCTCTGCCTGATGATGCTAATGCACACAAGAACAGGAAGACCACAAAAAGGGGGGGGGGGCAGAAGAAAGACATGTTGAGTGCATGGATTACCGCTACCGTTGGCGGACAAGACAGACACAGAAGCCCCCTGCACTACGCCGCGCTCTTGGGCTCTACAGTGCAATTCCTGGGAAATGGCGTACAAGGCTATGGACGACATCTGCACACATAGATGACACAGGGCCATGAATAGCTGTACTTGGCACTCTACAGAGGTGGGGTGGGGGGGGCACAGGGCCATGCCTTACGGAGGGGCCTAGCCTACGGAACTCGCCCTGGCCTAGGGAAACCCACAGCCCTCCTCCCCCACCCAGACACCTCCACTGCACGCAAAGTCAGCAGAATGAGAGTGTACTCACCCCCTTGTGTCTGCTGTGATGCCCTCAGGCGCCCCTCCAACTCCGGGTAGGCCACCGCCAGGATCCTGAACATCAGGGGGGTCATGGTTCGACGGGCACTCCTCCCACGTTGGGAGGCCATCCCCAGCTGAGCCTCCGCCGTCTTCTTGCTCCAGCGGCGAATGTCCTCCCATCTTTTCCGGCAGTGGGTGCTCCGTCTGTGGTAGACCCCCAGGGTCCGGACGGCCTTGGCGATGGCACGTCAAATATCTTTCTTCAGGTGGGCGCTGACCTTCATGAAATGTACAGTGGAAGAAGAGAAGTCATTACCAACTGCACCGTCAAAGTGAGTGGCCCCCATCCCTACCCTAGCCATGTGGCACATGCACCCACCGTCTTTCATGCACGCAGCACTCTGCCCCCTTCCTTCTTACATCCAGCCCTCTCCACACAGGCATAGCCCATACAACATGCTCCCTGTGTACTTACCTGTTTGTCTGGAGGACCGTAGAGTAGCGTGTACTGGGGGAGGACCCCATCAACGAGCTTCTCCAACTCCTCCGATGTGAAGGCAGGGGCCCTTTCCCCAGACGCACGAGCCATTGTCTCTTCCAGACTGAGGTCACAGCAGCACTTGCAGTGTAGGTCCTCTCCTGTCGAAGATCAGGTATCGAGTGATTGAACAGATAGAAAATGGTGGTCACGTCCGCGGCGGTGCGTACCATCACCGCCGGCGTACATCTTCATTGGCTCCTGGGACCCATAAGGTCCAATGTTAACCAATGCAGCATTGCGCCGCGGTCTCCGACCACCTACCGCAACGGTGTACAACGCCAGCGCAGTTACCTCACATCCCATTGTCCCACTTTAGAGGTCAGGCAGCCGCCATTTCAGGGGCCCACATGGCCTCATTTTAAACTGCGTCACACATACCTAGGCCTAGTCTCAACACACATACAGGCCACCTTTTGTGTATGATTGATGTTCTGTGTAAACTGTGGGTACGTACCTCTGAGTTGTTTGACTCTGTGCTCGCTGTTGTCCTTCTTAGGCACAATCCGCTGGGACATGTGAGGAGATGGCGGCATCCTCCGGTGTACCGACCGTTGGTGGACCTGTCGACAATGGAGGAGCGACATTTGATCATCACCTACAGGTTTGACCGTGCCACAATCCAGGAACTGTGTACCCAGTTGGAGCCAGACGTGATGTCAGCAATCCGCCATCCCACAGGAATCCCCCCTCAAGTGCAGGTGCTGTCAGTGCTCCATTTCCTTGCAAGTGGGTCTTTTCAAACAACAGTGGCCATAGCATCAGGGATATCCCAGCCTATGTTTTCCAACGTATTGTCCCGAGTGTTGTCTGCCCTTCTGAAACACATGCGGAGCTACATCGTTTTCCCTCAGGTGGAGGATTTGCCTACAGTGAAAGGTGATTTCTATGCCCTGGGACATATCCCCAACTTCATAGGTGCCATTGATGGGACCCATGTGGCTTTGGTCCCCCCCCACAGGAGTGAACAGGTGTACAGAAACTGAAAGAGTTATCATTCTATGAATGTACAGTTGGTATGTTTGGCCGACCAGTATATCTCCCATGTGAATGCCATGTTCCTTGGCGCAGTGCATGACGCCTACATCCTGCGGAATAGCAGCATTCCTTATGTGATGGGGCAACTCCAGAGGCACCGTGTGTGGCTATTAGGTGAGCCCATGGAAGCAAGACAGTGGGAATGGTTGTCTGGGGTTATCCCTCCAGGTTAGTGTGTGTCTAACAGTTGTCCCTCGCCATTTGCAGGTGACTCTGGTACCCCAACCTGTCATGGCTACTGACCCCAGTGAGGAATCCCAGGACCAGGGCAGAGGAAAGCTACAATGAGGCCCATGGGCGAACTAGGAGGGTGATTGAGCGGACCTTCGGCCTCCTGAAGGCCAGGTTCAGGCACCTCCATATGACAGGTGGATCCCTATTCTACTCACCAAAGAAGGTGTGCCAGATCATCGTGGCTTGCTGTATGCTTCACAACTTGGCTTTTCGACGACAGGTGCCTTTTCTGCAGGAGGATGGTCCATATGGCAGTGTTGTGGCAGCTGTGGAGCCTGTGGACAGTGATGAGGAGGAAGCAGAGGAAGAAGGCATGCAGAACAGAGACTCAGTGATCCAGTAATATTTCCATTGAAACACAGGTGAGAATACATTCCTGCATACTACATGTACTTTTACAATACTACCTCTATCCTGTCTGTCGTTTTCACCCAGTGTATGGTCACTGAGTTGTCACTTTCCCTTACGGTTTCACAGATGTGGGTCCCATTGTGTGTCATCTGCTTAAATTCCTCATGGACTAGAGCTGTGTGACATAGGTATGTTGACATTACTATTTCAAGAACATTTTGTCACTGTAATTGTAAATACACTATTTCGAAATCACAGACAGACTCAAGATCATTTTGCGCTTTAGGTGTGTTTGCAAAATGCAAAATATTGGAGGGGGTAGTGAAATGGTGAGGGGTGATGGCGGAGGAATGTCCATGGCAGAGTCCAGTCTATTAGTCTCACAGGTGCATTGCCCATATGGGCATAGGAAGTGGAGCTGGGGCAGTTTAATTATGGACAGGGTGACAAAGTGGGACAGTGGGGTGACAATCAGGGTGGTCTCATTTCTTGGCGGGGGTCTTGGCATCATGCTCTGTCTTGTTCCTGGATCTCAGGGACCGTTTGTGGGGTGGTTCTCCCTCTGCAGGGGGTGGGGTGCTGGTGTGGTGGTCCGGTGGCGGGGCGTCCTGTCCACTAGCGCCGGCGGAGGTGGTGGGCAGTTCGTCGTCCATGCTAGTGTCAGGGGCCCCTTGGAGTGCCACAGTGTCCCTCCTGGTGTTGAGTAGTTCCTTCAGCACCCCTACAATGGTGCCCAGGGTGGAGCTGATGGTTCTGAGTTCCTCCCTGAAGCCCATATAGTGTTCCTCCTGCATGCGCTGGATCTCCTGAAACTTGGCCAGTACTGTTGCCATCGTCTCCTGGGAGTGGTGGTAGGCTCCCATGATGGAGGAGAGGGCCTCGTGGAGAGTGGCTTCCCTTAGCCTGTCCGCCCCCTGTCACACGGCAGCCCTCCCAGTTCCGCTGTGTTCCTGTGCCTCCGTCCCCTGGACCGCGTGCCCACTGCCACTGCCCCCAGGTCCCTGTTGTTGTTGGGGTGGTGGGTTATCCTGGGTTCCCTGTAGTAGTGGACACACAGCTGATTGACGTGTCCTGGGGACGGAGGTATGGGCCCGCTGGGTGGGTGCTGTGCTGGTGTTTCCAGAGGGGGGAAGGTCTGTGGTGGCCTGTGCCTGTGTGAGGGGAACCGACTGTCCAGAGGTCCCCGATGGTCCGGGCTGGTCATCTAGATCCAGTTGGACAGAGCTGCTGTCATCACTGTGGGCCTCCTCTGTGGGTGGAGTGGACATGTCTGGAGCCTCCTGTCTGGTGGCGTTCGGTAGGGGTCCTGCAGGGGTGGAAAGGCATGATTATTGCATCTGTGTGTGGCATGGTGTGCAATGGGTGAGTGACCGTGTACCCCAGTGCTGGCATTCCTGTGTGGGACCTTGTGTGATGATGGTTTAGGGGGTTGTATGGGTATGTGCAATGGGCATGCTTTGGTGATGGGTGTCCATGCTTTGTTGTTGCATGCAGGGCTTGGTGTCGGGATGGGTGGTTTGTGATATTGGTAAATTTGTGAGGGGTTGATGTGATAGGGGTGAGGGCGAGGGTGGGGGTATGTGATAGCATGCAGGTATGGTGGGGGATGTAATAGTTAAGATTTGACTTACCAGAGTCCATTCCTCCACCTACTCCTGCGAGGCCCTCAGGATGCAGAATCGCCAAGACCTGCTCCTCCCATGTTGTTAGTTGTGGGTGAGGAGGTGGGGGTCCGCCGTCAGTCCGCTGTACCGCCAGGTGGTGTCCTGAGACCACGGAACGCACCTTCCCCCGTAGGTCATACCACCTCTTCCTGATGTCCTACCGATTTCTTGGGTGCTGTCCCACTGTGTTGACCCTGTCCACTATTCTTCGCCATAGCTCCATCTTCCTTGCTATTGAGGTGTGCTGCACCTGTGCTCCGAATAGCTGTGGCTCTACCCGGACGATTTCCTCCACCATGACCCTGAGCTCCTCCTTCAAGAACCTGGGGTGTCTTTGCCGTGCAATGGGGTGGTGTAGGTGATGTTTGGGGTGGAGTGTGTGGTGATAAGTGTGGTGATATGTAGTGGTGTGTTGTGTGAGGTGCGTGGAAGTTGTGTGGGTGATGGTGTTGGACTTGCTGGTTGTGTCTCTCACTGTGCTTCTTTCTCAATTGTGGTCGTAGGGGTTTGTGGGTGATGTGGGTGTGTGTTTTATATTGTATTGGGTGTGTGGGAGTGGTGTGTGTATGTGTATCAGGGGTGTGTATTTTGAATTGTCCAATGTGGGGATGTTTTGTAAGAGTGTGTGTATTTTGAGCGCAGCGGTGTGTACCGCCAATGGAATACTGCGGTTGAAAGACCGCCGCGTGGATTCGTGTTTCGTGATAGTGTGGGCATATTTTGTTGGTGTGACGGTGGAGGTTTTGTTTTCACCAGTTTATCACTGACCTTTGGTGTGGCAAACTTGTGTGGGTGTCTGAATTTTGGCGGGTTCCAAGATGTGGGTCATAATGGCTGTGGCGGAATTCCGCAGCCGTGGCGGTGTGTTGGCGGTCTTCTGCACGGCGGTAAGCGGCTTTTACCGCCAATGTTGTAATGAGGGCCAATGTATTAAATGCACTGTTAATAATACTATTACTTTTCTGAATATGTAGGTGCTCTTTTACCAGTTAAAAAACTGAAGTGGGTGTGCTGGTGCTAGTGTGAGGTGAGAGTGGTAAGTGGTTTGTGTGGTTAGAGTGATAGCTCCTATAGTTATCCTACAGATAGCCGCGCTGTTTGTTTGTACCGCCGTGGCGGTCGGAGTGTTAAAGTGGCTGTCTATGTTGGCGGTTTCCGCCACGGTCGTAATTGCAAATTTTTCACCGCCGGCCTGTTGACGGTCTTACCGCCGCTTTAACACCGTCCGCCAGGGTTTTAATGACCACCATTGTCTCTTGTAAAAATGTGGCCAGGATAAGTGTCACATTTATGAAGGAGTAACACTCAGATTAACTGCCAATCAGGTCCTATAAATTTATGGGAATTTTTAAATAAAAATAATAATACGACTAGCAAGCACACTCAGTTGAAGATATATGTTCTGTTGCAGATGGTCTAATATGCCTGACAACTTTAAATTAGGCCACAAATATTATGAAGTATAGAAAATATTTCTTCCATTTTCAATTCAAGATTTGATTAAAAAAAATTATTACATTTTCTAAGGTCAACCTCCAAGAAGAAAAACAATATCTTCTAATCTGGTGGCTACTAAGCCTCAAAAAACACCATGTGAAGCTTTCAATGAGAGCTGCTCTCCTGTCACTGAAGTACATCTGGAGGGCTACTGGGGCCCATCGTGTTTGTTGGCTGACCCCACGCCTACCCTCCTCTATCCACACTCTAGACATAATACAGGCAGCAGAGACTTGCCCCCATTGGAAACAGCTGGGCCGCCACCAAAAGACCCATACTACCATCAACTGTGGTTGTCACTATCTTGGCTCCTCTGACAACCACAGTCATTACAACTGCTGTGCAGGTTAAGACAGACAACATTTGTGGCTCACTTGTTAAGGATACCAGGTGTTTATGAGATGAGTAGGGTGGGAGGCCGAGGGTGCACCTACATGTTAGCACCATGGGCCAAAACCTGAGGGTGTTGCTACACAGCAGTAGGAACACCTGGGCCACATTACAGATTTTTAAGGGCCCACAGAGATCTCCTTAGGGCCCCGAATAAGCTCCAGAGTGCCTAAATGATATACTGGTACAGCACGTGACTGCCTCTACTTTATATTATGGTGTGCTGCACTATGGCTAAAGATCTCTATCTACAGCAGTGTCCAATTTAGCCAACTCTTATCATGGTCAAACAACATCTGCTGCAAGCTTGAGCCCACAAAAATCTCCAGCTAGCAGCTGTACGGAAAGGGGGACACTGCTGCCCCTGTCACCACCTCCCCAATTGGCATTTTGACAGTTTCAGTGGCCCTTACGATCATCTGGCTGTGTTAAGGGCAACAACCAACCACCAACTGCCACAAAAAGTGAACTCCTTCTGTTAGCATCTAGAATATTCCTCCTATTCAACTTCTGTCATCACAATTGTAATCCACTCATGGACTATTGCCCGGAAAAAATCTACTGTCAACTAATCTTTTGTTTCTCATACACCATACCCATTAACTCATTTTCTGAGAGTGTGAATTGTTTATGTATTATCTTTTGGATTTAAAAACATAGAATAAGAATATGTTAGAGCATTATTCTAAAACAAAGGAAGGATGCGCTTTATAAGATGTTACACATAACAATTGTTTAATAAAGTTAACAATTATTATAACAAGACACAATACACTATTCACCACAAGCATGCTACAGTGAGTGCTGCACAGCTCATTTGTTTGAAGTGCAGTTAAAGGGATTTATTCAATATTTAGGAATATAAAGTTTTAGTGGTGCAATTTTTACCAGTAAGGGAGAAGTATCCATCATCTAAGTCTACAAACACTTGCCAAGGTGGAAACCACGTAAAGAAGACACAACACTGGGAAGTACTCAACTAACAAAATATTTGGATGCATGATGAAATAAGAAATAAGAAAGAAAACCACCTAAAGGAAAGAGGAAAGTAACTATTACACTATTGTAGCGACTGGTCCTCCAAATTTATTAGCAACCCCAAACAAGATTCAGCCACACTTTGGGTCTGTCCTCGTGTTTTTCACATACATGCTCAGACATAGTGATAACATTCTTGCAATTTACACAGACATAATAAAGATGAACAGCTCAAGAACCAGATCTATAGTTTGAGACAGACACAACATGTGCACATATTTCATTAGATTGAAATATCTAAAATTACCACCATTCCATCACTGAGTCGAAGTGTATAGATTATATTCACAAACCCATCACACTACTGTTTAGGCAAATTGGATTGTGGATCACTCAGTGATCAGTTTCTGTACAAGACTGCAATATACCCAGCAATGACTTGTGAATTTTCCAATAGATGACAGGTTGAGATAACAACAGAAAAACTAGGCAGCCATAATATGTTTGCAGAAAATACTTTTAGAAATCCAATCAACATTTTATTACAAGTACAAAGACAAGGTTCAATTCTCCCTTCCTCAGGACTGCCCTATTTTGTTGTTTAGCAGTGTGGATTCAATTGGGGGATGGACCAGTTTGCCCCAAATTAGAAAAGAAGATCCAAAAGAATCAAAAACCCGCATTCAAAGAATCAAAGTTATTATGACATTTCAGATCGCTTTCAAGCAATAATCCATCGAATCCGCATGTTCAGTTTCAAGTGCATTTATTGAGCCTATATATGGTAATTCATTCAGGAAATACAAGAAGAAACAGCCAACACGTGTTTCACTCCCTTGTGGTGTGTTCACCTGGGGATTTTTCAAGGCTGCAAATAATGAGAGGTGATCAAATCAGAGTAGTACTACTAACAAGATTAATAGGTTTGAGTATTATTGAAGACCCTATGGAAGTACCGCCCATTAGTGCAAACAATAAGTGTCCAGAGAAAAAAAAGGGAACATATCCAGGTAGTACTCCCGTAGTCTAACCCAAAGTAGTGAGAAGAATGATTAATAAAAATTTGTGACAGTAGATTTCAGAGATGCTTGTTCATAAATTTATAACGCTACAGGAAAGTGCGATGTGTAAATAAAAGTTGGAATTTAAGTTTCTGTTTAAAATTCGAGAATCAAAGTAAGGTTAGAGCTGGCACTGTGAAATTTAGAGTGGCAGACAGATTAATAGTCAGAAAAGGTTAGAGGTAATCTAATGATTGTGATCAGAAGACATCATACCATTGGCGTTGTACGTCTGAGAAAATCAATTTCTAAATACAGATCGTCTAGGTAGACGCAAGGCGTGAAATAAATATGAAATACACATTTGCCAAATTGTTAGTAGAATACACTTATACGGTATACATGAAACATGACCTGGTGGTAGAAACATTATATATATATGTGTCCTTGAATATTTATTTGAAGATGCTTGTTCATAAACTTATAACGCTAGAGCATTTTATTACAAATCATCAGTCTCAACAGCTAGAATATATACAATCTCAAACACCATATCCAACTTTATGTCACAGTTTAAGTACATCATTATGTGATTTCTTGATTGAAATACATTGTTTTGTACACAAATACTATGATAATCTGTAAAAAAAAAAATGGAGAATTAGCAGCATGTATTGTAAAAGAGGAGATGTACCTTTTCAGTATATATGGTCTTTGTATTTCAATGTTATTACTAACAAATATGTTTTCAATGAGTTCACACCTAAGGTCACTGACTCCATCTTTCTACCAGGTATCTTACTGATACATCTCACCAGCTTCATTCTGGAATTCCCACTGGTAGTCAACATCAGGGATGAAGGAGATGTTCCTAAGCAGGGAGAGGCTGTGGAGCATATAACACAATAAAATTATTTTGCAGACCTTTCCAGGAGAGTAGTGAAGGCCCACGCCAGACTTGTGCAGGCACAAGAAATGGGCCTTTTGGGAGCTCCACTCCATTGCCCCCACACACCCTGTTAGTATACGGGCTTCAATGGTCAGAATTACCCTGGCGTTGTCGGGTTTCTCAGTGGTGTTAAAAGCCATGTGCTGCTAGAAGAAGTTGAATTCCCTGAAAAAATGTAATTCAAAATACAAACATAACATTAAGTATGTCTAAATGGCAACATTAGAAAAAGTAATCTCACTACAACACTTTTGATAACACTAACCTACAATGCAGGCACTGATTGATGCAATGTAATAGCAAATTATATTAATATAGAACTCACTAACCCAGATGAGGCCATGAAGCACTTTGTGGTGAGCAGCATCCCACTCCAGATCACAATGTTAGCAGTAAAATGGTAGTTGAGTAGTTCAAGTACTTATTCTGTTTTCTTTTAGATTAGTTGTAGTAACAGTGTTAAGTAGGTGCTCTTGAGAGTCCATGCACTTAATGTATTGTTTAGAAAGGGGCATATTGATTTGAAAAGGTTCAGAAAGGGAAGATGTGAGGTGTAACTGGGAGTGATGGAACTGTCTGCCTGTAAATTGGATGAACTGGATAAGGGGAGAAAAGTTTGGAGAGGATGTTTGGGAGTCCATAGTAGTCAGAAAAGTTTGGGATGGGTAAAAGAGAGTGGGGACATGCAGAGGTTGAAAGGGAAGAATATATAACTATTACTTTTTCCCCAGTAAGTACAAATTAATATATCTATGTAAACAGACCAATCCATACATATATGAATACAGCGATATGTAAAATACATACACACTTAAAAATAATATACTTATTAAGTTTTACGTACAAGATACAACCCCCAACCATATATACACTCCCGTACATATATTCAGTAATACATACATGATCAGATATTTACATGTTTGTTTTGTAAAAATATACCTAGACTGTGCAATAATTATTATTACTTATTTGTGTTATTTCATCTTTTTCTTTTATATTTATGTAACTTTATAAAGTAACACACAATTTCATGTACACAAAGAGATGTATATACACAATGCAATCTACATATATATGTGATCATGTTTAAGTCTGCCATCTGTTGTGGTATGCCGCTGTTGCATAGCACTAGCACGTCATGAGTTGAGCCAAGAAAACATAGCACTGCTATTATGTTCACAGTATGTGGGATGGCAGTTGAATTTCTAATTTCCAACAACATTGCCATTTAAAATTGTAGACCTAAGGCTTGTAATGTGCCATGGTTCAGAATGTGCTTCTTAATGATGTGTCTTACCTGTTCGGTTTCCAATATCACAAGATGCTTTCTTGAGGTTGCCTTCCTCTTAAACGTCCCTGTATTGGTGGATGGACATATCTGCAAAATAGAAGAGCAAGTAATATCCAGGCAAGCGGGCACTTTGTTTTTAATAGTAAACACACTTCGGATTAAAAATTGCATTCTATAGAAGTTTTTAGTTTTGGTTTACCTTACCTTTTTTGCCCCGTACCAGCTTACCAATCCTCTGCTGCTTCCATTTGTGTGGCAAAAGCTTTAGTTTTTGTAGTTACCCCACTTCTGGTTTTGCCGCTGGAGCACAGGTTCAGCAATCTAGCTGCTTACATCCGGTTGGCTATTTAACACCTCTCCCTTGCAGGAAATCCTTTGTTCTGCTCCTCTGGCCTGAGTCTGGTTCATCAGCAGGAGGGCAGAACAGTGTCTGTGATCAGCAGCAGCACAGGCTGGCAGCTGGACCCCGTAAGGCTGCACAAGCAGAACAGAGGAATCCCCTACGGAACCCCCAGAGTACATGGTATCATGCAACTAACTCTGGAATTGGTATAGTTAACATGATTCCAACATGATTGGTACCAAACATGCGTAGGTTCGGAGTAGCCAGTATGTAGTTGTACATGTTGACAAGTGTCCACTACATATCTTAATAAGATTGCTTCCCTGCACTTACAGAGACCAGGAATTGGCCTGGAGTCTGTTGGAGTACCTTGCTTATACAGGGGCACCCTTACACCTAGAGACATGCACCCTGTCAGTGGGCTGAAGGGCCTTCCAGAAGGGTGGCTTATAAGGGTCTAAATGCAGTGGTTAGGTTTGGCAGTGAAAGGGTGCATTCACCCTTTCAAGCAGGCTGCAATGGCAGGCCTGCAGTCACAGTTTGCAGGGGCTCCTATGGATGGCATACTACATGCTGCAGCCCATAAGGGAACCCTAGTTCATTAATGTCCTGGGTACGTAAGTACCATATACTAGGGACTTACAGGGGTGCACAAGTATGCCAAATGTGGGGGTAAAAGGGTTTACTAGCAACCAAATTTAGGGGCGAGAGCACTGGCACCGAGGCTCTGGTCAGCAGGATCTCAGTGCACTACAGTCCAAAACATACTAACACCATGCAAAAAAAGTGTGTGGGGGGGGGGGTACTACAACCATAACTCAGCTTACTACACTTGTCAAGCCAAGTCTTTGAGGATACCAATTTGAATTTATCTCCTTCTACTTGTGGCACAAATTCAAGCAAGTTTAGTACTTTCTCAGCTGAGTCAATCCAGAAAGCACTTGCCTCACCAAAATCAGGTTGTCCTATGGATATATGTCTTCCCAGGATCGTTGTTATCCTGTCTGATCAGCTTGCTCCTACCATATGTTCTTTGGTTAATCGATGTGTTAATACTGGGAAGTTTCCCTCAGTTTGGAAAGCAGCCCATGACCAAGTTATGCAGAGCCAATAAAAGGCCGATCTGTCTCCTATGAATTTAACAAATTATCGAACAACCGCACTGCTTCCCTTACTAGGTAAGCTGTTGGAATACCAAATCAGTAAGCAATTTATGGACTATCTTGAGATCAATAAGATCCTGGACCATCTCAATCTGAGTTTAGACCTTTATACAGCACAGAGACAGCTTTGGTAGCAGTCACTGATCAAGTCAGATGATTGCTTGCTTGATGCCAGCAATCCATCTTTCCTTGTGCTGCTGGACTTATCCGCAGTGTTCGACACTGTGTCTCATCCCAGGCTGATACAAAGGCTTCAGGAGATTGGAATCTAGGATTAAGCCCTCAAATGGTTCGAAGATTTTCTTACCAGTACAACCCAAACTATCATTCTAGGTCCTTACAAATCCCATACCATGAAATTGAACATAGGGGTGCCACAGGGCTCTTGCCTTAGCCCTACACTCTTTAACATCTATGTGCCCCCCCCCCCTTGCCAAGCTCCTTAAAACCTCTGGATGTTGACAATACACAACTAATAATCTCCTTTGATGAAGATCTGGCCAAGGCTAAAGAATGTTTTTCAGCCAGAATGAAAGCAATTGCCGAATGGATGGAAGAGAACTGCCTCCAGCTGAATGCAAGCAAATCTGAGATTATGTTGTTTGGGAAGGCCCCACAGTATTGGGCCTCTGACTGGTAGCCTCCTAAACTTGGTGTGGCTCTGATTCCCACACAAGTAGTTAAGAACCTGGGTGTCTGTTTGGACCAAACTCTTTCTATAAAAGAGCAGGTCTCGTCAACTACAGGAACTTGCTATCACAAGATGCACCTACTGAGGAAAGTTTATACTTTCCTCCCACTTTCAGCGAAGAAAACTCTGGTACATTCATTAGTTGACTAGACTAGGGCATTGTCTTATTGGCTTCTGCAAATGAGACAATGCTTTTGAAACTCCAAGTTATTCAGAAGGAGCCGCATGGGTGGCAGGTCCTTATCTTACCTAGCTCCTCTGTATTGGAACAGGTTACCTCTTCATATTTGGATGTGAACTGATCATTTTAAATTTTGAAAGTTACTCAAGGCAATGCTGTTCTAATTTAGCAGTTAAAGCTTGCATCTGGGTATTGCCCTGCGCTGAGATAATCCTTCTGGGAATATTTGTGAATGTTATAAATTATATTAACAGGGGGGCATGGCCAACCAAGATGCCCGGCGGGATGCGTCTCTAGTGCGCTCCACTGTCCCGTTGTTATCCTGCAGAATCCTGAGTGCCAGACTGTAGTACCCCCCTGCAACGGCAAGTGGGGGTGCCCTGAAGATGTCGGTGGGCCCCCTCCTGATTTTGGCCCCTGTTGGAGCTCCGAGATTGGAGCGCGGGGTCGGGCCTGGTGGATGGGCGTGTCTGCACTCGTGCAGCGGGTTCGCTGTGGCCTTTGCTGGTAGGCGCCGCAGCCTGCCGGCCCGACTGGGTGACTGGAGTATGTGGGGGGTGGGGGGGGGTTGATCAGGGCTATACCCCCCCCCCCGGAGTCAGCAGTGAGGACGGCTGGAATCGGGGCGGGTGTGGCTGCTAGCTCGCTCCGTAACGAAACCTCAAGGTGAAGGAGGTGAGGGAGGGTTTGTGTGCCCCCTCTCTGGACTGCCTGCAAGTATGATGCTCCCCACAGGCACAGAAGACTAATCCTGTGCAATGGTGAGCTACAGTACGGGAGCGAAGGTGGTCGGGGGCCTAGGCTGGGTCCCGTGGGAGTGGCCTTGGTTGGCACGCTCCTCTGCGGGGCCCACTGGTAACCAGCGACGAGGAAGACTGCACTGGGGCCCAACAGATGGTTCTGCTGCCACGGTAAGGTGTTAGTTTTTCCAAACTCTGGAGTGTGTGCAGAGACGTGGAGGACTTGGATCCGTGCTCCTGTGTGTAGTGTGCGCACCTGACACACGCTGGGCTGAAGTGGTCGTCACGGCGATGCGGGCATTTGGGGGCCCCTACGGTGCACACTTGGGCTAAACAGTAGATCTTCAGTGTTCTGGTGGTAACATATCCTATTATCCTTCTGTGGAGGTAAGATGGGGCGACATCGGCAGTCTACGCCGTCACAGGGGAACACAATGGAGGAATATACTACCCCTACTCTGCTTCCACAGAGACAGACCCGCACGGGAGGGTCGGGAGAGGCATTGGAGGAGCCGACCACAGCGGGGGAGCCCACACGTGCTGAGCTGTTAGCCGCCATTCAAGGCGCAAGAGTGGCCCTGGATGGGAAAATAGAAACGGTGGCTGTGGAGGTGAACCTTTTGCGAGCTGACCTCCGCAAGGTATCTGATAAGGTCAAGGTGGCCGAGGGGTCTATCGTGGACTTGCAAACAGAGGTAGGCACACTGTGCAAGCAGATGGCTCAGGTCACATCAATTGCTGGTACATTAGAGGCGCGATTGGAGGATTCAGAGGGCAGATCACGACGGAACAAAGTGCACCTCCTTGGATTCCCGGAGCGTGCGGAGGGCTCCAGGGTGGAAAGCTTTGTTGAACAATGGATCAGAGAAGTATTGCAGCCAGGGAGGGATTGTCCAGGGTGTTTGTGGTGGAGCGCGCTCACAGGGCTTTGGCAGTTCCTCCTCGGTCTGGGGCGCCGCCTGAGGGCCTTCATTGCACACCTACTGAATTATAAAGACAGGGATTGTATCCTACGGACCGCCCCTGAGCCCGATAGGGCTGTCTTTGAGAATCATAAGATTTACATCTTCCCAGACTATACGAATAAGGTCCAGCCTTCCCGAAAAGGGTTTCTGGAGGTGAAGGCCAAGCTTTGCGCCATGAACATCAGATACATGTTGTTGTATCCGGCACGGCTGAGGGTGATTTCCAGAGGTAAAACACCATTCCTTGAGCATCCTTAGGAAGTCCGGAGATGGCTGGAGATGTGGGACAGGGTTGGCCGGGTCCTTCTGGGCAGTCTGGAGTCGGTTCGGCTCACATTTCTGGAGTGAATGGTTCGGACTGGAGGAAGCGTGGTGATGGTCCATCTGGGGTCTCTGCGCAGCGCTGTGATGACTCTGACCCTGTCAGCAGAATTGAAATCCAGTAGGATGGTACTATGGCGATGATGGATCCTGAGCAGGTTGTTGAACTTGCTGGCCCTTTGGACGTGGAGGCTGGGGTGCTATATGTTGATTCTTTATTATGTGGGTCCTTGGGAGATACTGTTTGTGCAGCTCGGCTGGGGGCCCTGTGGTCCATGCCCTGCAGGATTGGGAGTAATGAAACTCTTACGGAAGTTGTTTAAAGGGGCTTCAAATGTCTGTGTACTATATGGTTGAGGGGGGAAATGTTTATCCTAGATGATGTTTGGACGGGGTGGAAGACACTGTGGGGGTGATTCTGAGCTTGGCGGGCGGCAGTAGCCGCCCGCCAAGCGGGAACCGCCAGAAGACCGTACCGCGGTCAAAAGACCGTACCGCGGTCAAAAGACCGCGGCGGTCATTCTGGTTTTCCCACTGGGCTGGCGGGCGACCGCCGAAAGTCCGCCCGCCAGCCCAGCGGGAAACACCCTTCCCACGAGGACGCCGGCTCAGAATTGAGCCGGCGGAGTGGGAAGGTGCGACGGGTGCAGTTGCACCCGTCGTGAATTTCAGTGTCTGCTAGGCAGACACTGAAATTCTTTTTGGGGCCCTCTTACGGGGGCCCCGCGGCACCCCCTACCGCCATCCTGTTCCCGGCGGGAGAACCGCCAGGAACAGGATGGCGGTAGGCGGTGTCAGAATCCCCATGGCGGCGGAGCGCGCTCCGCCGCCATGGAGGATTCTCAAGGGCAGCGGAAAGTCGGCGGGACACCGCCGACTTTCCGTTTCTGGCCGCGGCTAAACCGCCGCGGTCAGAATGCCCAGCGGTGCACCGCCAGCCTGTTGGCGGTGCTACCGCGGTCGTTCGCCCTGGCGGTTTTTACCGCCAGGGTTAGAATGACCCCCTGTGTATACTACTGGGGACGGGGTTTCATTTCCACAGTTGTGGTAGGCTTTTTGGGTGTTGGGGTGTGGGCTGTTGTCCTGGCAGCGTACATATATATGGATCTACAGTATATTTTGATAACCATGTTTTACTGTTTATCCAGGGTGGATACGGGGGTTCGGGGATGCAAAGTTTGCATAAGTTCTCAACGGTTTGATGTTTATAATGGCAGTGCATTGCTGAGTGTGAGATGGGTGGTTGGGACTTGTCACGCCTTCTTCAATTGGGTATGGGGCTGGAGTAGGGGCCCTAGCGGGAGGAGTGGCTTTATAATCTAAACATGGGTAGACAGTTTAATATAATGACATGGAATGTTAGGGGTCTGAAGAGCTACACTACGCGTTAGAGAGTGCTTAGATGTTAAGCATTTAGGAAGGTTTTTGTCTGATCATGCACCGGACCTGATGCATGTGCTGTGGGGATCTGATGCTAATGTGTCTCGTGGGTGACATATGCCTCCTTCGTTTTAGATGAAGGCTGGCTGTTGTGAGAAAATGGTGGCAACCCTCAAGGACTATTTGGATTTCAATTAGGTACGACTAACTCAAGGGGCACGGAATGGGATGCCATGAAGGCGGTCCTAAGAGGAGTGTGCATCGGCATGGTATGTGGGGTTCGCAAACAAATGGAACAAGAACTCACAGATTGGGAAAGTAAACTGGAGGTAGCACAGCAGCAGACACCGGTAACCCCAGAGGTTGAGCAAGAGCAGCTTCGGCTGTTCCAGAAGGTCAGTAACTGCTGGGACATGCTGGATAACGTTACCCTTAGATCGTATAGACAGCGCCTCCACAGGGAGGGAGACAAGTCTGGTAAATTGTTGGCATTGCTCCTTAAGCATGAGGTTGACTCTCCTCCCATCCTACGTATTAGGAATGCGGAGGGGGTACTGGTTACTAATCACAGAGACATTTTTCGGGCCTTAGTGGAGCACTTGCAGGTGGTGTCCAGGGCTGGTCCCCCTGTCTCGGATGTTAGATTAGGAGAGTTTCTGAAAGGAATGAGACTTCCACGGCTAGAGCCGGAAGGTGTGTAGCGCCTAGAGGCTGAGATAACAGTTGAAGAAGTGGGTGCGGGCTCTGGAAGCGTTGTCGAAGTCTAAATTGCCTGGTGGGGACGGTTTCCCAAACGAGTTGTACCAGACGTTTCCTCTTCTGCTGAGGGAGAGGTTAATGGCGGTGTTTGAGGAAGCTCGGGAATGGGGTATCCTTCCTGAGACCACACAACAGGGTGTTGTCTGTTTAATGCTTAAGCATGGGGGCGACCCTGATGACCCTTTCTCATATTGCCCGGTTACTATGCTCAATACGGATGTCAAGATTTTGTGTAAAATTTTGGCTACTCGATTGCGTGGAGTGATCTGGGGTCTAGTACACGAGGATCAACGCGGATTCATCCCCGTTCGTAGTACGACTTACAATTTGCACTGTTTGGCTCACGTTTTTCATGAAACAGCGGAGGCAGGAGACAAATTGGTATTAGTAACACTGGATCTAGAGTAGGCTTTTGACACTGTGGAGTGGGAGTACTTATTGACAGTTCTGCAGGGAATGGGATTTGGCTCTCAATTCTGCGCTTGAGTTAGTTTATTGTACACTGCTCCCATTGGACTTGTGCGGGTGAGAGGAGCGCTATCGGATGTTTGGATGATTGGTAGTGGAACCCAGCAGGGATTCCCATTGTCACCGCTCCTCTTTGCTTTATCAGTTGAGCCGCTGGCGGCCTGGCTGCATGAGGAATTGAGGCCCTGGGGTGTTCAGATGGGTCGGGCCACTCATATCGTCGCCCTGTATGCCAATAATGCGTTGCTATACCTCCGAGAGCCACGAGTCTCAGTTCCCCTATTGTTACAATTGATGGAAGAATTTGGGGCTGTGTGTGGGCTACGGATGAACAGGAAGAAGTCACTGCTGTTTCCTATGGGTTTGCTGTGTGATGCCCCACCAGAGGATTTATCTGAGGTAGGGCTCAGGTGGGAACTTGAAAGTTTTCGTTATTTGGGCATATGGGTTACACATATGGCGACGGTACATCTGACGCACAATGTGGAACGGGTGGTGAAGGGGTTGGATCACTCCGTTTTGTTCTGGAATAAGCTGCCCCTATCCGTGATGGGAAGGGCGGCTTTGGCCCAGATGGTGTTTTTGCCGCAGTGTCTTTACCTGGTACAGAATTCCTTGTTTCCATTGACGGCTCGGCTTTTTAATCACCTAGATAGCTTGTTGATCTCCTTGGTTTGGGCTGGCCGCCGTAGTAGGGTGACGTCCACGCTACAAAGGGGTATGGAAGATGGAGGTATGGCACTCCCTAACATTAGACTCTATTATTATTCAGCTCATTTACAACATGCCGCTAAGTGGATGACGCAGACGGATAATTGGAAGAAGCGGCTGTTTGCAGGCAGGTTGGGAGAGGAGGCACTGGTGCACGCATTGTTGGCAGGCGGTCGGTCAGTGACTCTTGTCCCCTACCTGTCCAAGTATACAGATGAGATCTGGGAACAGGCGGTTAAGCGGATACTCTGACGTGCCCCCTTTGATAGGGAACTGAAGATTTGGAGTCCAGCCCCCTTTCGGGATATGGATACCTTCATGTCAGTGGAGGCTTGGAGAATGGGTGGATGCTTGCTGGCGGGTGATCTATATCCCAATGGTGAGTTTATGTCTTTTCAGGAGGTGCGAGATACGTTTGGACTGAGCGCTATCCAGTTTTTGCAATATGCCAAGATTGAGAGTGTGGCTCGAGGGGCTCCTGTGACATCAAAGATGTTGAACCATTTGATAAACTGGGGAGATGATTCCCACTTGGGGATAGTGTGGGGGTAGAGTGTGCAGCGCTCAGGGCCTGGGATGGAGAGCTGGAGAAACCCATAGAAGAAGTGGACTGGAATTTGGCTCTATCGCTGGTATGCACGGTCTCTTGTAACCACAGATTTAAGTTATTTCACTTTAATTTTGTCCATTGTGTATACATCACGCCTGCTCAACTTAAAAGGGTGGACCCTACAAGGAAGGTAGGGTGTCCTAGATGTGGGGAGATGGGTTGTTCTTTGCTTCTTTTCTTCACTTGGCCTGGGTCTGCAGGGAGGTGCAGCAATTTTGGTGGGTGGTGGTTCGTAAGTTGGACGGGGTTACAGTCTGGGGCTTGAGGCGACCCCATTGGCTTACCTCCTGGGTATAATACAGAGCCCATTGGGTAGGTGTGTCCCATACAGATTCACGCAGCTTGCTTTGGGGTTGGCTAAGCGAAGGGTTGCTATGGGTTGGATGGATACACGAAGTCCATCCCCCTCTCACTGGTCCTGTGATGTTTTGGAATGGGGTGTGGCCGAAGAACAAAATATGAGACTCATACGCAGGGAAGAAGAGGCACTGGCAGACATAACGGCCTGTAGTGCACTATTAGAACACTTTAACAGGGCTCAGGAGTCCAGCTTTGATTGGAGCACGGATGAGGATCCTTGACCTTGGATGTTATACTATGGGTATAAGTGACAACCAACTGTGGTAAAAGAGTCAAGCTGGTAAACGAGGTGTATGAACGATGTGGTTACATATGAGGTCCTGTGGGAGGGAAGCGGGGGTGGTTATGCTGGTCTGCCTAGATATGTCCCATGTTTTTGCCTACAGGTATCATCAGCCTCTGCCCGGGAGAACAATGGACATTGTGATATCTCATATGAAAATGCACTGCCTGTTTTGTGTTATTTAAGTTGTTCATGAAAAACTCAATAAAACAGAGTTATAAAAAAAATATATATATATATATATATATATATATCAACATAGCATAACAATGTGTAAATATTGTTTCCTTACAAATTTGCATTGAGTATTAAAAAATAAGGTCTAAATTATTCAACAACAGACATGGATACATATAAAACAGAAAAATCCTTTTCACATACTTGTGGCATATTGTTTCAAAAAGTATATTTTTTTCTTATGTTTTGTGAACTATCTATTTAAATAATAATAACTCTAGTAAAACATTTCTTTATTTCTTAAAAGTCAATTAGGGATGTGCTTTTTTGTGTAACATTGTACCAAAATTAACTTTTTTTTAAATAATATTGACAAAATATGTTTTTATTTATGTGTTTATTTTACATTTTGTAAGTTTTTGGGTTTAAATCTGTCAAGGAAGACAAATCTTACATCACGGATCATTTATCTGTATATTTTGTATAGAATATGTTCTAGCTCATTTCGAAGCAAAGTCACGGATGGCAAATGCTTGCGTTAAATTTGGAGTACTGGTCTACCTTATTGTCATACATAACTAAACCTTGCAATGTAGGTTTATGTTGGTATGAGTGACATGGTGGATGACTGACATACCCATCATGTATGATGGACTAATAAGTGTAGTCTGCACCTACCTTTTTGGGTGTTCATTTTCCCACACTTGTTAAAATGGGATATTACTGATGGAAAATGTTGAAGCTGTGAAAGCATAATTTGACTTAATGTTCCATCACACTGGCATACACGTTTTTGAGGGCCATTTTGTCATTTGCTCACTCACCTTAAAATGTAGCAGATGTCCTCACAAGTTGCTGCGCAGTTTCTACTGCTAAGACCCATCACAGCTAGGGGTAAAGGTTACAGGGCCCTCAAATTCACAGAACATCCTTGCGGAGAGGTCCCTAATGAACTACGGCAAGCTGTATGGTCTACCAGAGAGTTAAGTAAGATCCACACATGTAACAGCTTAACACAAATATGTCTGATTTGTGCATATGATTGTATCTTCACTATCTAAATGTAATTGTTTTACATTTATATCAGCCATATTAATTGATATCAAAAGTTCCATTCATTATCAAAAGTACATTGAAAAGCATGCTTGTGTAATACAGAAGGGAACTGTGAGCTAGTATGCCTATAATATCAATAACTACGCTTGCTGAGCATACAATAAAAATCAGAAGTTTAAAACATGGTTGCATGGGCAACCATACTAGCCAATAACGCATGTGCCAATAAATATTTTAAAATTAATATATGCACACACACACACATATTGTGTATATGTTTATATATAACAGATTTTTTAAATGTATTAGCTCAGCTCTAGTTTTTACACGTAATAGAGTCTGATATCATAAAATAGCAATTAAACAAATTATATAGTTAATTGTTTTAAAATCACCTCTACCCCCAATTTATGTTGCTAGTAACAAGGACAGCAGAACACTGTAGTGGGTATGGAGGCACAGCCTCTGACATGTGTAAGCTGTGTGGTATACATTACAACTGTGTGATGATCCATGGACTGACAAAGCGTTCCTTCAAATTAGTGTTTATTTTGAAGTATTACAGTAATGATGTAAATCACCCCACAGACAAGAAAGAAGTGCTAAGGTCTTCAATGGTTACGTAACTGTCTTTTTAACTGTCGGCTACCAGGAACACTGAAATCCCCATTGCATGGAGCCTCCCGGTGTGACCATGCCAGCCCAAAGCTCTATGTGATGCCGACTGCCCACAGGAGGCAGAATGCTACATATCTCTTTTCCTTATTCAACATTTAAACAAACATACATAATATTTATATAACACAAGATTTGACTATGAACATGCCTAGGCATTAAAGTCTTGAACCCCAAAAAACTTCCTAAAACTAAATTTGAAAGCTATCCAAATATTGTTATTTACAAGGAATGAAAAACATTAAAAAAACAAGCAATAGTAAGACAAATTCGCAAATAAGATCACCAGAATTAACAACTGTAAGAAGCTCACAAGCTGTAAAAGATTACCTGTACCTCAGAGATATCTTACTCTGCCTAGTATTTATCCAAACCTCTTGAGAAGCATAGAGAACTACATTAGCTTTATCCATTGGATTATTTCTAGAAACATTTTTTTCATTAATTTGTCATTATTACTTTCAAGAGTCTAAGCATCATAAGGAAGCAACTTGGAATCTACTTTCACTATTTTAGACACATTCAGCCAATTACGGTCTTTCACACGTACTGCACTGCCACAAATCTTATCAATTCTCACTAGATCAGAATATTTTGATTCTCCTTTTCTCAATAAAAGTCATTCTTTTAACATGGACAACATCTCCAACTGCAAAATGCTTTGAAGAGACATTCTTTGTTTTATCATAAATACTCTTTTGCTTGATTTGAGCATTTTCAGCACTATTTCTTACAAAAGAATCTAGATCAGACAATTAAACATTCTGTTTGTGCCACTTAGACATCCTTAAATGTAAGTTGAGGGCTTCCAACCTCTCAACAATTCAAAAGGTGAAACAATGGTCGAAAAAATGAGATGTAATTCTGTAAAACCAAAGCATAGTCCTCACATCCACTGCTACTACACACTCTTGGAGCACAGCCCTCCATATGAATTCCCCTACCACTCTGTTCAGGCACTCGCTAATTCATTTGTTTGTGGGGAATAGAGTGAACTTCCTTGTCAAAGACTATCACTTCAGGGAACCCCTCCCTCATGTACACAACTTTGAGGAAATCTAATACTGCCTTGGAATCTGGTTCTCCTATAAACTTTACCTCTGGCCATTTTCAATAATAATCAACCAGAACCAGGGCAAAACAAGAATGATGAGGTAGCAAATGAAACAGTCCCATGAGATTAATGCCCAGTTTTACCCATGGCCTTGAAGTTAAAGCAATTGGAGTCAATGGAGGATTTGGTGATCGTAAAACCTTGTCGCTCCTGGAGCAGATTACATATTAATGGACTTGAAATAAATCTTTTTATCCATCTGTCTCCACCAAAAGTCTGCATGTACTTTGTGGTTGGTAAGGTTAGCCCCCAAATGCCCTTCATGTACTACATTTAATAGATTCCTCGCCTTCTAAGGAGGACTAGTTTATCCAACCTCATTTTTAAACCATCCTCTAACTGTAGCTCATCATCCACTTTTAAATAAGGTTGAATTACAGCTTCAACATTCTTTTCTTCAGGCCAACCTTCAACAATGTAGTTATATACACGCTTTAAGAAAGTGTCCTGTTCAGTTACACTCTTTCACTGGTCTTCAGAAAATGAACAGACATTTTTAACTTCAAGTGCTACTACTATGTAATTTTCCAGGTCTTCATCATCATGAAAGACTAAATCACTGTTTTGACAACCTGGTTCATCTCTATCTATTGGAAATCATGACAGAGAGTCCACTCTAGTATTCTTCTCATCAGGAGTGTGCTCCACATTAAACTGAAATTGTGGCAATTTAGTGGACAACCTAGCTTTATGGGGAGTATGACCTCTGCTACATGTCCCTCCCAGTATATACACTAAGGGCTTGTTGTCTGTCTGTAGTGAATTTTCTACCCCATGGGTAACATCAACATTTTTCAATTGAGCACAAGCATCCCAATAGTTATTTTTCAATAATTGCAGTGCAATTCAGCATTACAAAGTACTCTCAATGCAAACCCATTGTCAGTTTTTTGGGTCAGCATAGCACCTAAATTGAGATTGCTTGCATAAACTGTAAGAAAACACAGAAATGCAGGATAATAAGGTGTTAGGGCTTTAACTTCAACAAGCTGTCTTTTCACCCGTTTAAAAGGTTTTTGCAGCTTTCACCACACAACACACCTGCTTCTGGAATACACCCAGAACTTTGTTTAATATGTCATCATGCATTTGCCTATCATGTGCATATATCAAAACGTCGTCCCGGAAAATGACCACATTCTTTACACCTTTTAGAAGGTTCACCATGATGCATTGAAATGCTGATGCAGCAGAAGCCAGACCAAACGGCATACGACATATTGAAACATTCTCAACAAAGATACAAATGCAGTGAGGTATCTGGATTCATAATCCAATTCAACCTAGTTGTAGGCGGTGGCCAAATCAAGCTTTGCAAAACCTTTTGCCCCAAAACCGGTGACCAACATTTCCATGATGTTTGGAGGAGGGTGAGAATCTAACCAGACCTACTCATTTAGACTGCGAAGACACACAAACACATACACCCCAAGCTCTCTAATTTTTTCTTAGCTACAACTAATGGGGGAAGCCAAATTGAAGATTCTGTTGGTTCAATAATCTCTCTGTCACATAACGATGTATGTTCTCTCTCCAAATCTTCCCTGACACTGAAAGGAACACCCCTCAACTTCTGCTTTACTGGGATAGCAACCTCCATGATTTTGATTTTATGTCTGAAACCTTTAATTTTCCCTAATTCTCCTGAAAACACCTTGGGAAAATTGTTTATGATTTCTTTGACAAAACTAGGATCCCTTATAGCTAAAACCTGTTCTTCTGCATCAGGATACAACACTTGTCAAGTAGACCTTGATGGAACCATCCAAATATATTTAATTCTTTGACTACAACGTAGATCTTACCCTGAATACGCCTACCCTTAAACTCCAATATGTCTTCAAACTATCCAAATAATTCTATCTTGTGGCCTTAGTTAGACTCTGGCACACAATCAGGTGGTAACAACTGTCTATTCTTCCAATTCACCAAAAACAACTCTTGGTGATCATGGTAATGCGCACCCCAGAATCCACCAACAAATGCAATGCCTTGTTTGCTACCAAATGTTAACATACAGAGCCACACAATGAGAAGGTTCTCCTGTCCTTATCTTTTCATCATCAGTGACCAAAACTATGTCCTGCATGTCACCAATCAGGTCTTCTGTATCACTTCCAATGTTGTCCAAAACACACCCTAGTTTTGTTCAAGTGTGTTTTACCCCCTAACATACATTATCAAAATGACTTATTTTGCTACATGGTCTACATACCACATTCCTTGCTTGGCACGTTTTCCCACATTTGGCATGACTCAGACTCCCACACCTGAAACATATGTCACTGTGTTTGAAACCTTTTTTGCTGGCTTTCTTTTTTACTTTTGATATGGTTTGTGGTCAATTGTACTGGATTGACTCAGTCAACAGCTTTATCATTCAATTCAGAGGTTCCCAACCTTTTGACTTCTATGGACCCACACTTTATCATTACTTGAACCCGGTGACCCCCAATAATCATTATTGGAATCCAGGGACCCCCCACTGAGTCGTTACTGAAAGCTGAGGACCTAATCTGATTATATTATTTAATTTTTTAAGCAGTCGTGAACCCCCTGAGGAGGCTTTGCGGCCCCCCATGGGTCCCCGTACCACAGGTTGGAAACCACTGATCCAGTTCTTTAGCTGACTTCTTTGATGTTTCAATACTTTTGGTCACCCTAATTCTTATCTTCTAAAGTAGGATTACCCAGAGATAATAATTTATTACAAATGCCTTTGGCTGAACAAGGATTCAATGAATTGGTCATGTACTAGATGATCGCTCAATTATGAAAATCGCATTCTGCATCCAGATTTCGCAACACAGTGATGTATGTATGAATCAACATCCTCACCAGGCTTCTTAACTCTTTTAAAAAATTTGTGGCTTAACACAACCAAACTTCAAAGTACATCAACTCTAGTTGCTAGTCTTTTTAACAGTTTCTTAAAATTCATCAAGTTCCTTACCATCCCCTAAAGCTAGTTCAGGAAGATGCTTGAACGTTGGTTGCCTCGAATCCCAATGAACAGAGCAAAATACATTTATTTCTTTCAGGTCTAAATTTAGATGCTCCTATTGCTTCTAAACAGGTTTCAAAAGCATCTAACCATTGTCGCCAAGGGAAGAAAACAAGTTACTTACCTGTAACTACAGTTATCCAGTATTGGTATCTTTCATACATTCACATGCTTGAATCATCCCCGTCGTCGAAGTGGGAGTCCCACGGTACATAAAATAGCAATAATTAACAAATAAATTTTTTTTGGCATAGGCTATAATGGAGACAGCAATTGCTTATATAGCCTATCCATGTCCTTTTGTGAAAGGACCCAAACCTGCCTGCTGTCCAATCAGTCACCACCACCCTCTAGAACCTTCTCCAGAGAAGCTCCCTTCCTCAGATTTTCCAGCACGAGAGTGAAAAATTATAAACTCAGAGGAAATGCGAGCATCAAAGGGGAGGAGGGTGGGTCGCATGTGAATTTATGAAAGATACCAATACTGGATAACTGTAGTTACAGGTAAGTAACTTGTTTTCTTATCCAGTATTGGATCTTTCATAAATTCACATGCTTGAATCTGAATAGTCAGCAGTACTGTTGATAAAACATTATATCCAACGTGGATGGAGGGTGCGAGCATGAAGACCCTCTATCTCCAATATAAATAGTTAACTCATACATTTTTCATCGTGAGCTTCAGAGGAATATAGATACTTCTAAGTACATGTACACATATCCTGAACATTCGTGCTGTAAATGCCGATATACATATATATATATATATATATATATATATATATATATATATATATATATCCATACACATATATACATTACATATCCATATAGAAGTATAATAGAAATCACGGTTATTTGCATCTCAAACCATTTCTATATAACTAAGGAAAGGTCTCACCTTAATGAAAGAGATGGCGTAGAACAGCTTGTCCTACTAGAGAGTCGGTTCTTTGTGATGACTCCAAACAATAGTGCTGCGTAAAGGAGTGCGTAGTTTTCCATGTCGCAGCTTGACATATCTTATCAAGGGCAATACCCTGAAACAAAGCAGCCGATGTGGAGACTGCTCTCGTGGAGTGGGCTCTCGGGCGCCTAGTCAGCGGTCTTCCTGCCTTGGTGTGACAGAATTGGATTGTCGAGGAAATCCATCGGGCTATAGTAGCCTTGGTTACTCCTGTTCCCTGTGGTCCAAGAGAATAAGATACTAGGAGTTGGTCTGATTTTCTGATTTGTTTGGTACTTTGAAGATAAAATTTGAGGCATTGTTTGATGTCCAAAGAGTGTAGAGTTTTCTCTGCTATCGTAGTAGGATTTGGAAAAAAGGTTTGTAGTATCACAGGTTCATTGAGATGGAACGAAGATGGCACCTTGGGAATGTATTTGGGGTTGGTTCTGAGCATAACGAAGTCTTCAGAAAAAACTAAAAAGGGTTCTTTAGTAGTGAACGCCTGTATATCACTGACTCCCCTGGTAGAGGTGAGAGCGAGCAAGGTTGGCACTTTCCAAGTGATGTACTTGAGTTCCGCCCTATGAATGGGCTCGAAAGGAGCTTTCATGAGCTGGGAAAGGACAATATTAAGGTGACACTCTGGCGGAGGTAGTCGCACCGGGGGAAAAGTGCAGAAAAGCCCTTTCATAAACTGCTTAATGACTCTGGATGAGCCGATAGATGGCATCTCAGCCGATCGTCTATATGAGGCTATAGCTGCTAGGTGAATCTTGACTGATGCATGGCAAAGACCAGCTTTGGAGAGAGAGAGCAGGTAAGAAAGAATTTGCTCAGGGTTAATTTGAAACGGGTGAAAATTGTTCTGAGAGCACCAAACACAAAATCTCTTCCACTTGAGTTTGTACGTCTTATTTGTGCTCTCTGCTCGTGCCCTAGATAATATTAGCCCTCATTCCTGATCGATGTTCATATCCTGAAACTCTCTGTGCTCAGGAGCCAAGCATGCAATTGTAGTGAAGCTGGGTTGGGATGTAGGATGAGACCCTGATTCTCCGTTAGAAGATTGTGGTTGCAAGGAAGGCGGACTGGATTGGCCACAGACCGGAGTAGGAGCTCCGTGTACCAGTACTGTCTGGGCCAATTGGGGGCTATAAGAATGATCCTGCAGCATTCGGACTTCATTTTCCTGAGGAGCCTGGGAATCAGAGGGATGGGGGGGGGGAAAGCGTGTGCAAAGATCCCGGACCATCTCATCAAAAGAGCATTTCCCCACGACCCCAGGAGTGGGTATCGACTTGCGTAAAACTGGTATTTGGCGTTCAGGTTGGTGGCAAACAAGTTTAGTATCAGCCGACCCCATCGTTGGAAGATGCCGTAGAGTATGTTCTGGTTGAGTTCCTACTCGTGGCAGTTGTCGTCCGTCCTGCTGAGAGAGTCCGCTAGGGCGTTGTTGACCCTAGGCAGGTGCTCCACCCTGAGGCGGACGTTGTTCAGTGTGAGCCAGTCGTAAAGAGACTGAACTTCTCTTGAGAGGGAGAGGGATCTTGTTCCTCCCTGCTTGTTGATGTAAAACATACTTGTTGTGTTGTCCGTTTTGACTAACACTGAGGATCCTGCGATGCGTGGCAGAAAAGCTTTGAGCGTGAGATGGATCGCCTTCAGCTCTAACAGGTTTATGTGCATTTCTTTTTGGAGCTTGGACCATCTGCCTTGAATGCGCATGTCCCGCAAATGGCCTCCCCATCCTTCCAAGGAGGCGTCTGTGGTGATGACAAAGTCTGTTATTGGTGCTAGAAAAGTAAGACCTTGGGAGAGGTGGTTGGTGTGAGACCACCATTTCAACTCCTGCCGAATTTTTGGTGTGATAGTTATCAAGTCGTCGAAGGACCCTTGCGACTGGGTCCATTGAAGTTGCAGTTCTTCTTGCAGCGGCCTCATTTTGAGTCTTGCTAGCCGTACTAGGACTATGGCCGAGGAAATCATGCCCAGGAGCGACTTGAACAGTCGTACTGAAACAAACTCTTTTGTGGAGATTCTGACAGCTAAGTGGGTTAGCTTCTGCTGGCTTGCTGGAGTGAGATATGCCTTGTTTTGGATAGTGTCTAATTCTGCTCCCAGGAAAACTCTTCTGCATGAGGGAAGCACAACTGACTTCTGTAGATTCACTGTTAGACCCAAACTGTGGAATAGTTTTAAGCAGGCTTTTGTCGCTTTGGAAGCTAGTAGAGATGACGGAGCTTTTATGAGCCAGTCGTCCAGGTATGGGAACACCTGGAAACCCTTGCTTCGGAGGAAACCTGCGACTGGGGCAAGGCATTTTGTGAAGATTCTTGGAGCTGATCTGAGACCAAATGGTAGGACTTTGAACTGATAATGGGCACCGGCTACCGTAAAACTGAGATATTTGTGATGTTTTCGGTGTATTGGTATGTGGAAGTAGGCATCTTGGAGATCTAGAGTTGTCATAAAATCTCCAGGATTGAGGAGGTGCAGGATATCCGATAGTGTGATCATCCGGAAAGATTGCTTCCGAAGAACTTGTTGAGTTTCCTGAGGTCTAGTATAGGACGCCACTCCCCTGACTTCTTCCTTATGAGGAAAAAACAGGAGTAGAATCCGAGACCTCGTTGTTGTACTGGAACTGCCTCTATAGCTCCTTTGGCAAGCAGGCTGAATACCTCCCCTTGAAGCAGACGAAGATGGAGAGATCTGCCTGATGTTGGTGGATGATGCGGTGGCTTTTGTATGAATTCCAGGGTATGACCTCTTGTCACTATATCCAGCACCCATCTGTCTGATGTTATTTTCTTCCACTCCTGGATGTAGTTGGAAATATTTGCTTCTATTTGCTGATGGTGTGGGCATTGGGGGAGCATAGCCGGTGCCTGGAGAAGATCATTGCTTTCTGGGTTGAGCTCTGGATTGTGAACCTTGTCTTCGTTTACCTCCCTGTCTGGCATAGGAAGCAGTAGATGATTGCCTGTACTGTTGGTGGTAGGAAGGCCTATACTGGGACTGTTGGTATTGCCTGTGGAAGGAACCTCGAAATGAGGTGAAACTTCTTCCTCTAGCACCCCGAAAGGGCTGTTTCGGGTACTGCAGGGTGACTTGGCAGTGTCCGTGTCAGTCTTGATGCCTTGGAGCGCGTCATCTACGTGCTTGCCAAATAGAGATTGGCCATCGTAAAGGATCCGTGACTGCACTTCCGGCCTGAAAGATGTGGCTTTGAGGCAACCTTGGCGGCGTAAGACAGCGGCACCTGCTAGTTGACGAAAACCAGTAGAGGCTATATCAAGAGCGCAGTAGATTATTTCTTCCGACGTACGCTCACCCTCTTGGAGGATCTTCCGTGCCTCTGCTTGCTTACTTTCAGGGAGGAGGTCCAAGAAAGGTTGCATGTCCGACCACATTTGGTGGTCATAACGACCCAGGATTGCCAAAGAATTTGCTGCTCTGACAGTGATTGCTGACATGGAGGAGAATCTTTTGCCTATATTATCCAATCTCCGTCCTTCTTTGTCTGGAGGAGTAGAGATAGGTGTTGATGGGTTTTTGGAGCGCCTTTGAGCAGCCTGTGAGATAACTGAGTCAGGCTTTGGATGGCCAGTAAGACATGCCGGAGAGTCTTGGGTTGCCTTGTATTTCTTGTCCAGTTTTTGCAGGACTGGTGGAACTGTAGCCGGGTTGCGCATAATCTTTGTACCTTCGCTCCATATGAAATCGATAATCGGAATGGACCGTACAGACTTCCTTGACTGCTCCTTAAAATCATGTAGGAAACATTCCGACTGGGAGACAGATGTTGGAAGGGGAAAGCGTACAGCAGCTCTGTCCATAAGATTATGGAAACCACCTATGTCCTCGGGTGGAGAATCAGAAGGGCGAGGAGGTGGTGGAGAAGGAGTGGGGGCTAAGTAATCATCCCATTCCTCAGAAGGATGTTGCGGGGTAGAAATTTCTCCTTCCTCTTCTTCCCCTGAAGTGGAACCTTCATCTCTAGGGGGTGCAGCTAACACCAAGTGGGATGTCATTCTTGGAGTAGCTGGAGGAGGAGGGACATTGATTGGTGTCACCGGAGAGACTGGCGGTGGTGGCTGATCTTCTGCTGCCAGTGGGAACCTTCTCCTATAATCCTGTAGCATAGATTGTAAATCCTGGATTAAGGAGGAAGGCATCTGTATAGAGTCTCTATGCTGAGGCTCTCTTGGTTGGTAATAGTGTTCCTGATGAGAGTAGTATGGTTGGTACTGGTCATACTCATCCTCGTCATCTTCTTTTTGATACTTGACGTGGAGCTGTGAGAGGCTGTGTGCATCTCCAAATGGACCTTCATCAGATTCCTCCCAGTCAAGAAGATGACTGGGTACTAAAGTTGACACTTTGCTTGGAGATGTGTCTATTGGATAAATGTCTGGTGTGGGCAGAGAGGTGATCCTGACCATGGCTCGGAGACCTGGAGACCTGGAAGAGGTAGGAGTTTCCTCTATCTGCCTAACAGGCACCAGTGCAGTCGTCGATGGTGTGAAAGTTGACATAGCCGTAGACGGTACTGATTTTTCCATCGATGATGGTCTCGTCGACGGTGGTCTCGTCGACGGTAGTGTCGTCGATGGTAGTGTCTTCGTCGACTACGACTTCTTTGACGGTGTCCCCGTCGACGGTGAAACAGCCGATGATATTGGCGTCGCTGAAGTTCTAGTCGATGGAGCAGTCGTCGACGGTGTTATAAGCGACGATGTTTTTGTCGTCGATGGTGTACTCGTCGATGGAGGTTTGAGTGAGGGAATAGGAGCCCTTACCGTCGATGTTAGAGTAGTCGACGCTGACGACGGTCTCATCGACGATGTAGTGGAGACGGTAGTTGTTAGTACCGTCGTCACGGTCGTCGACGGTGGTGTCGTAGTCGATCTGATTTTAAGAGTTACTTTTCCAGAAGTAGAAGGCTCTGAAGAAGGAAAGAGACAGTAGGACTCCTTCTTCTGAAGAGGAGAGTAAGGCTCAGAGGAGACTGAAGTCTGTAAGCCCTTCCCATGATGTAATTTCTGCCTCTTCCTAGATTTTTCTGTGTGGCCCAGGTCCTCAGATTTGGACCTTTTATGTGGCCTCTCTGACTCACTCTCCTCACCTGAAGTACAGGATTTAGCCTGTAACCATGTCAGGAGCCTACCCTCACGGTCTCTGAGGGTCTTTGTGGAGAAGGTGCAACATATCTTGCAGTCCTTAACCTGGTGTTGTGGGTAGAGACAATACAAGCAGTCTTTATGTGGATCATCCACATGAAGCCTTTTCTTTCCACAGGTCTTGAAAGGGCGGAAAAGGCCTTTTCTAGAAGAATCCGACATATTTTCAATTCTTTTGAGAGAAAATGTTCTGAAGTAGAAGAAAAACTGAGCAGAGCTCAGGGAGACTCCCTTCACACGACGTGCGGTAGAAAATCTGAGGAAGGGAGCCTCTCTGGAGAAGGTTCTAGAGGGTGCTGGTGCCTGATTGGACAGCAGGCAGGTTTGGGTCCTTTCACAAAAGGACATGGATAGGCTATATGAGCAATTGCTGTCTCCATTATAGCCTATGGCAAAAAAAAATTATTTCTTAATTATTGCTATTTTATGTACTGTGGGAATCCCACTTCGACGACGGGGATGATTCAAGCATGTGAATTTATGAAAGATCCAATACTGGATAAGGGAGGTCTTCCAGGTGCGTCTAGAAATGGTGGTGGTGGATTTACTGTAGTGCATTTATTTTTTACTTAATAGAGCAAACACTTAAAAACAATGGTATTTCCCACTAAGTTATTAGACAAGAGAGAGAAAGAAAAGATAAACAAAATGGTACACAGGGTGTCATACCACACAATGCGCAATACCTACTGGACTAAACATAAGTGATTTTAAACCTAGTGACTTAATAATTGATTACAACATTTACAATGAAAACAGTAACAATGTTCATGCAGTTTTAATTCAGCACCGGTCGAAGAGTGTATCATATTGTGACGTGGAAACAATATAATCACACACAGATACAGTTTGTGGCATGCATTTAAATAGGTGTGCACATCGCTGCATGACAGAAGAAAAGGAGAGAGATAATAGAAAACTAGAGATCTTGTATCAGTTTCTGGTGTGTGTGTCATGACGCACCTCTATTCAATGCAAAAGCAGGCAGTGTCAGGTGTGTGCATCACTGCGCAGTTCAAGCTGTCACGTGTGCGCGTCACCGCACAGTTCTACACAAAGAGGAATCAGAATCAAATGTGTGCGCCTTTAAATAAGCAAGGACTGAGCACCATTCAGTTCTTTTCACTTGTAAAGCAGTGCGCACCGGTAAACAGATAAAAGCAATACCAGGAGAATATTCAGGACCTCACCTTCAACTCCAGTTTCAGCTGGTCACACTGTTAACTATGCAAAAACAAATACTCAGGGCTAAACACCACATTTTCTTTTCAATAATAAGGCTGTGCACTCTGTTAAATAAGTGAAACCAAGCAGTTACAGGCATGCACATCGTTAAATAAACAAAGGCTAAGCACCATGCAATTCTTTTTGTGATAAGACAGTGCGTACCGGTACACAAATGGAAGCAGTCTACCAAACTAAGCACTCAGGAATGAGTTATCTGCCCCCGTATGTTGGTTTGCACATAACTGCGCTGTTAAATTAAGTACTCATGCTCACCCCTCTAAACTCTTGTGCACAATGTTGTTAACGCTGAATTTTACTAAGGAATATTCATGTTTTCTGAGTGTTGAGTTTGCATAGAAAATGAGTTAACATGGAGAAATAATGCACGCATTTGAAATTGCGCCTATTTGAGTGACCGCCGCTGTTCACAAAGTGTACTTATTAATAGCTTATTAATATAAAATGTTGAGCAAATGTTGGATTAACATATTAATATGTCATATCAAGGGTCATGTATTATGTATTAGCTTTATTAATTGTAGGCTTTAACTTTAGGGAGGTCTTGGACCTAACTGCACGGCCTCATGCCATGCTGCATTTCCTAGGCGATTATAAAATAGCCACTTCGAGAATTAAACTGTGATCTGCCACTGTACTGACCAAATGCTCTTGGCTGAAATTCTTTCTCATGAGAACTGCTTGCTAGTATATGCTGTTCTAGCTAGGGATACAATGTATAATGTAGTGTGTGTAAAGGCGACCTTCCCAGGAGGAGACAATGGATGCACTGACTGGAGTACAAGCTGATACAATATTGTTACCTGACAAGCCCAACGACGGGAACAGGAGAAGAGGAGCCAATCATTGACATGTGAACCGTATACTAGTAAATTCCTAGATTTGGGGTTCTACTTCCATTGGATAAAGAATAACCATACAATTCCTCGACGAATGACAACATGGGAAGTAGTTTTAAGAAATCTAACTTAACCAGACTGCACGGAGAGGAGATATGCCATTTGTTGCCCTTTTCTTTCCTAACCGTTCTGAGACACCATTAGCTCTATTCTTTCTAACTTTCCAGACGCCATTCTCCCCATTCTTTTTGAGGGTTTAGTTATTATTCTCTCCAAACTGCATGAAGAGACTTTACTTTCTGAATTTTAATGCTGAATTCCGATGCCTTGCTGACCGAACTGATGTCCAATTGACGAAGACTATCACAGTTTGCTGAACCATACTGAGGCAAGGTATAAGACGATGATACTGATTGTTATGTCTATTTGCTTTTGTCCCTAGGTACAAACCGCTAATTTTGATACAGCTAGATGTTTTTCCAAATTTGTGTTGACTAAATTGCTTTAGCATGAAGCCCAAACATGCTATTCTAATCTGAAGTTAGTTAGAGTACTCACTGATGATGCTCGCTACATGTAATAACAGTTGATGTATTTTCTTTGCTAATTTGAAATGTATATCATTTCATTTGCGCAGTTATTCTTGCTATTGATTTCTACTGTAACCTTAGAATGTGTGGTGATCCAAGCTTTGATTAAGTTGCGATTCTTTAGGCGTTTGGGCAGCCAGTATTGTTTCTGTATGCTTACCATTTGATTTTGAGATTAAGTTACGTGACATTAGCATAGTTAATATCAGGAAATAAACATTTTAACTTTTACATAAAGGTGTGGTTATTTGTGACTGAAAGGTCACGGCGTGTGGCGTGATTGATTAATGTTATTGATTGTCATTGATCTGTGTTGGTCCGGAGTCTCATGGTGGGAACTACTCTAAGCGCAGTCAAAAGGTCCATCGACCTCCAAACGTGTCCCCTTATAGATTAACCAAATAAGGTCCGACGCGCTAACAGAGATGGTAGCAGAGGATGGTTTGACTCCTTAAGAGCCCATCATAACGGCCCGGTACATAGTTTGTCTCCTTAAGACCCCATCATAAAGGCCAGGTACATGGTTTGTCCCCTAAGAGGCCATCATAATGGCCCGGTACTTGGTTTGTGTCATTAAGAGCCCATCAGAAGAGTATTTGGCCCCAGGGATACTAAGTAAGGAATAACAGGTTTTCCCAGAGATGGTAGTGGGGTAAGGGTTAGTCTCCTACAAAGAGCAAAGTAATTCACAGATTTGATGAGAGAAATTGGTGAAAGTTTGGGTTTTTCAGATTCGATGATACAAAGTGGAGAGAAAATGTGCCCCTAAGTACTTAGAATGACTTTTCCAGAACCTTGGAGCTTGCCAATGATTGTTTGAGGATGTTCTCGGTGTTCTAGTGACAGTGTGAATGAAATAGGTTTTGCACTAGCACCGCTTATGCAAATCACACCTAAATTGTGATGTTTGTGAGGGTTTAGGGAGTTTGCGCACTCTTAATGAAGTTGTAGAAGGAATATGCATACTCTGAAGTTTGAGAGTAGAGAAGTCGTTGAACTTCACGTGTGGCGCATTGTGCTAAAAAATTGTCCACGTGGTTGTTGGTATACGGACCCTGTGTGGTCTAAGACTCCGGAATATATTGAAACGTGTATGAGACACTTGCTTTTTGTTGTAACTTGTTTGGTTTAATAGGTCCTTCGGGTGTGGTTGACAAGTGTGAGTCAAAGTGAGCAAAATCATTTTTCGACTGAGATCTGGTAAATTTTATGTGCATCAGGTCAGACCCACTGATAAGTTGAGAGTAAAATTTGCAGGTCGAATTTTGCTTGCAAATCGGGGAAACTGAGAAAGAAGGAGTAGCTGCTAGAGTGAAACGCGGGCAGTGAAAAATCCGTAAGGTTTCTGAAGCGATTGTGTTACTACCCTACCTGTAGTAAACAGACAAACTGGGTTTTGATTTTGTTTAGTGCTAGCAATAATTTTGCATTTGTTTCGTGTAAATCTGAGTTTGGGAGGACAAACCGCAAGACTTTGCCAGCCTCAGTATGTGTGAGTGTGACGTCATTAGAGCCACGCTGAGATAGGGTGGTTAGTGAGAGGGGTCGCACACTGATTGGCGGACAACGTGAAGCGCAATTGGTTGAGGAGGTGGGTGAAAAGAATTCTGGGATTAAAAGTCACTTCCTGATTTGATTTAGAATAGCATAAAGAGTGCCTTAAGGGGAGATACGTACATTAAAATGTGTATAGGGGATATTGCACCACTAGAGGGTACAACAGCTAACACTGTGATCGAAGAAAAGGGTGCTGCGCCATGTCTTTGGCTGAACCAGTGGTGCAAAGTGACAGAGAAAAACAGGAGTTTAGCGTTTCCTGCCCACAGAACATTTATTCTGAGGAGTTTAGAGAATCTTAGTAGGGTGTTATACGACTTAAAATCTCCTCCGAGACCAGCACAATTCGAGGCATTGGCAATTTCGGAATTAGTAGCTAGACAGCAACAATAACAGAAATTTGAGAGGCAAATGAGGAAGGCAGGGAAGACACTATTGGAGGCTAGATGGGACAGTAATCAGAAATTTGGAAGAACCAAGACTTTACAGGGGATTAAGCTGTTTCCCGCAATTACACAGGACAGAGAAAGAGAAGGAAGGAAAGCCACTAGAAAGACAAACAGAAGCCCTTCCGAGAGTAGGGAGCGGAGATCAAAGGAGTCCAGGAGATCTCTGACACCTGAAGAAGAGTCAGATGATGATGAGTTATTTTACAGTTATTGAGAAACTTTCCCCCACCATATGCAGCACAAGAGAGCGGTCCGAACACTAGTGTAAATGCTTCAGCACCAACACAGGTTAACATGATGACGAGTCCAGTGCAGGTTGATCCAAGCATGACACAAAGCCCAATGCAGAGCAGTCTTAAAGTACCTACTACACCGGTCGCACAAAATGAGATGCCACAGCCAAACGTTCCGAGGATTTACCCTGATGTACCCATTGTGGAACCTCCCACAAACTTAATAGTGCCAATAGGACAGTTTTTCCCGAAACCGACATTGGTTCAGATGGAACCAACTTCACTTTTACTGCCTCAAGTGCGGCCACAAGTAATGTCAAAGTACTCGTCTATAAAAGGGACACAGACAGACATGTCTGCGCTAATGAGCCAGAACACAGGAATTATACACCCACAAAACCCGAATGTTAGACCGAGCCCAGACTCTGTATCTGTACCTGTCACTATTGGTCCAATTGTACCTTTGTTTGCACAGGAGAATAATAGTGCAAGTGGACAGGGAGTCCTGAGTCAGAATTCAATGAAAGGAGGATTCAATTAAAATAACCAACTGGTCTATCCTGTGGGACAAACATTTGATGGTTCGAGATTGTTGCTAGACCTTGGTCCATTCAGAGTTCCTCCGGATACTGTGATAGGGTCGTATGTTAGTCAGAGCAAGAAGTTACTGACACCGCAGACTCCAAGTGTAGTCATGCAGCCATTGCCAAATACCCAGACTAACAACATTTTGCTACAAGGTTTACTGCCCAACAATTGACTAAATGGTTAGACAAGCTGAGTACCCCACAGAGTGCTCCTACAGGAGAGGAGTACTTAAACTATACAAGACTGGGAATGGAAGCGGGTGAGCTCAATGAACAAACTATGGGTGTGAATAGACTCAAATCTTACACCTTACAGGCAGAATTGAGGTAGTGGGAAGGAAGTGAGCAATGTACATCAAAGGCTAGCAGATATGGCAGAGAAGTACGGAATAGAAATAGAGAAAACTAAGCACTTGAAGAGGAGTTACAGGTTAGCTTTTGAAACCAAATATTATGAGCACATGAGATCTGCAGGAATGAAGGCATACATTAGGGAGTTACTCCAAAGAGCCCTGAGATGGGGAGCATGAGACATGCGGGAAGGCAGATGGGTAAAGAAGAGAGATAAAAGAAAAAGAGATTATGCGGTTCTTACTGCAGACGTGCAACAGAGTAAGGATCTGGTGAAAATTTTACCACTGAGAGAGATTCCAGGAGGAAATGTTGTTCATGTCCCTTGGAGCAGAAATGATATTCTGTCCTTTACAAATGATTACCCAAGGCTGAGAGAGAAACCAGTAGAATGATACCAGCAAACTAGCAAAATGCCTGTGGGAAAACTTGAAAACTCTGTTGAAAACTCTGTTAGAGGTAGTAGTTCCAGCTGATTTATGGATGGAGTGTAAGAGGAGCATAGATTGGCTGACAAAAGTACCAGAGAGAGATCCGATTACAGGTGCACCTTCTCCTGAGGTAATGAAATATTATTACAAAGTGACTGAATTTTTTTAAATGAGAATTTTGTCCAAAAACTTTGAGTGGCAGAGAATAGACAGGACAGCTCAGGAGGCGAAAGAGTCAATACATGTGCTGCCTTAAAAGTTAAACAGAGCGATTTAAACTGAATGCGCTGAGCCACCGGCAGCCAATGTAATTGCTTGAGGCTCTCTCTAACTGATGTCCGCCGAGGGAGATTAAGAACCGCTCTGGCGGCGGAATTCTGAACCAATAGAAGCTTATTAATCAGCACCTTATCCAGATTGAGGAGTAGGGCATTGCAGTAGTCTACCTTGGACATCACTAATGCTAAGATGGCAGATACTCTCCATTCATATCACAAATAAGTAAAAACAATTCTGAGCATTTTGATGGACCCGTAACCGGGCGTCTATTGCCACGGTTACACATCAATTCCGTGAGCCGATAAGCTTATACCCCCGGGGTATTCGAGAGCGAGCCATCCTGACAGAAATGACGTCGGAGGAGGAGTTCCCGTGAAGTGAATCAAAAAGAGACTTAGGACGGCGTGTGGGTGTGTCGGGGAAGCCGGAAGGAGAGTTGCGAGAGGAGAAGCCGGAAGGAGAGTTGCGAGAGGAGAAGCCGGACGGAGAGTTACGAGCGGGAAAGCAGGACAGAGAGTTGCGAGCAAGGACCGGGGAGAGGGGGACGCCCGAAGTCCCCGGAGAACCGCGAGACGAGGAAGCAGGAGAGAGGAAAGCCTCCAACCAAGACCGGGGGAAACTGGAGTCGGGAGAACAGCTGCGCGAGGCGTCGAGGAGCTCCAGAAAGACACCAGGGGAAAACGGAGGAAGCCGACACGTCCCAGGAGGGGCGTGGCATACTCAGGTACGATCGTACCTCAGGTTTAAACTCATACCTGAATGGTTGCAGGGTGGGAAAAGTCTAGTGGGGTTGAAGGGGGGACTGGGGGAGAGGTGCCTCAAGGAAGGAGAGAACGTCTAACCCACGGACAGGGTGGTATAGAGAACCATCCAGTTATACAAGAATAATAAGAGAGAAACAATAGAGAAAGTATCCACAGGAAGGTGAAACACTATAGGTATAAAGTCCCATGCACAACCCTGCACCCCCTACCCTCCCACTACCCTACTAACCATCTACAACCATAAACCCAACACCAACACTTACCTGTTGTCCCGTTCTTTCTATTTTGGGGAACCGGTCCATCTCTACTGGGATGAGGTCCAGAGCCTACTCCATTATCAGAGGGACGAAGTTCCGACATCCACCTGAACGCCCTAGAGGAAGCAAAACATCACATCACCCTGGAATTAACTAGGAGAGAACCAAGAAACCCCGAGAAAGAGAGAGGAAAGACTCTGGAATATAAATACCAATAAAGAAAGTATAAAAAACGCTTGGTGCCTATATAGTTATTCCAATATCCATCCCGTGTGGACCCAGAACCCATTACAGGACCATAGACTGATCTTTACCGTATGGTTAACCTGCTTTTTGAAGGATAACTGATCATCAAACAGAATGCCCAAATTCCTACTAACAGTAGAGGGCGCAGGGCAAGTGCCACATTCAGAGGGCCACCACCGTGAGTTCCATAGCTCCTTCCCAAGTCCGAACCATAACATTTCGGTTTTGGTGGCGTTCATTTTGAGCCAATTGGTATTCATCCATTTACTCACTGCCAGCATACAATTGCTGAACCGATCCGCCACCTCCTCCCAAGGCTGATTAATTGGGATGATAAGCTGAGAGTCATCTGCATAGGAAGATGGAATAAAACCAAAAGATTGAATTAAACTGGCCAACGGGGCTACATACACGTTAAACAGCGTGGGGCTAAGGGAAGATCCCTGAGGAATCCCACAAGGCAAAAGATAAGGTGTGGATCTAAAATCGCCACAGCTAACTGTGGTCCATCTATTCGTGAGAAAGGACTCCAACAGCTTAAGCGCCCGGTCCCTAATCCCCACTTGATGAAGGCGAGAAGTCAGCAAGATAGGAGAGAAGATGTCAAATGCCACAGATAAATCTAAAAGAACTAAAATAGCCCTTTGGCCTCCATCAACCATCCTCAGAATAGCATCGGAGGATGAGATCAAGGCCGTTTCTGTGCTGTGCACTTTCCTAAAACCATGTTGAGAGACATCAAGAACTTCCGTTTCTGCTAGGAACTCGCCAGTTCCAAATTCACAATTTTCTCTAAAATCTTCGCCAAAAATGGGAGAAGTGCTATTGGCCGCAAATTACTCAGATCCTGACTATCACCATCTGTTTTTTTCTTAAGGGGTACCACTATGGTTTCTTTCCATGAAGAGGGGTACACCCCGGATATTAGGACCTCTTGATAAATGGGAGCTAACATCAGAGCCATCAGATCAGGAGCCAAATGAAAAATAGAAGGAGGACACAGATCAAGAGGGGAGCCGGACTTAATTTCAAGAATCCTCTTTCTAATATTGTCCAAGGTAGGGAAATGGAAATCTGATAATAGTTTGCCGCTTGCATTAGAATCAACAGATGTCATGGGGGGAAATGCTCAGAGGTTATCCTGAGGAGCAAAGTTAACATGTATTTGTAGAATCTTCTTCTCAAAATGCATAGCAACCTTATCACAGAATTCCTGAGAGTTTTCCAGATCAGCAGGTTTAAGGGGCGTAGATAATGACTTTATCGTCTTAATGAGAGGTCATAATCCAAATTTCGATAACAAGGTGAATCAGATGCAAAATTTTCAACCCATGCACTAGGTGCAAATGCTATGTGTGCAGATTACACAGTTGCAGCCAATGCAACAGTAGGTTCAAGTGGTACCTAGACAGCAAATCCAAATACCTCAAGCCCCAATGGGACAGCAGCAGGTGATGCTTCCTCAACAGGTCCAAGGTCAGAAGTTTAACTAGAGTAATAGTACACCAATTCCTGTTACACAGTGAGAATGGAATAAACGATGATTGAGTGAGCGAGAGTTCGGATGAAGAGGAATGTGTGCTTGCAGCTTCTTAAGAAGTAGATCAGGAGGGTCCATATGTGAAGGGAAAGGTAATGGGTCATAATGTTTCATTCTTGTTTGACAAAGGAGCTACACGCTCTACACTGAGAACTGCAGAAGTTCCAAATCTGGCCCTTTCAGGCAAAACAGTCCAGATTGTAGGGGTAGAGAATGAGTATTTGACCAACCCAATTACAGAACCGGTTCAGGTTAAAATTGGCAGTATCCCTACTGTGAAGAGACTTGCTGTGTAAAACCAGATGCTCAATTACTTGCTGAAATGATGGAATCAAGATATAGACGAACAGTGATGATGAGGATGAGCCAGCTCCAGAGACAGAGAGTGAGACCATAAATGAGGAGTACCCTCTGATCAGTTTCTTTCCAGTATTCACAGTAAAGGATCTTCCTCCAGACTTACAGAGGACAATTAAAGAGAGAGTGTGGGATCTGACACGGAAAGACATTGGCCTGATAAAGGGAGTTCTGATAAAGCCGAATGCAATTTTCCCTCAGATTCCCAAGTACCACATGCCACAGGATATCGTTGAGAAAGTTGCTTGCATAATTGCAGAATTTGTAAACCAAGGGGTCTTGAAAGAAGTGTTGAGCAGCCCATGCAATTTACCGATAATGGGATTGAAAAATCCATGTGGGAAAGTTATGATTGTCCAGGATTTGAGGAAAATAAATGACATTGTGATCAAATGTTGTCCCACAGTGCCAAATCTAGCCGTGATTTTGTTCCAGATTCCATGTGATGCTGAATGGTTCACCATCATAGACTTATCCCAAGCCTTCTTCTCTGTGCTTCTTCATGAGGATAGTCAATTGTTTCAAATTCCTAGATCGAGTTTACTGTTGATGTAGAATTCCTCAAAGGTTTTCAGTCACCTTCCATAATCAATCAGATCTTGACAAAGAACCTGGAGACATTGGAAATGCTTTTCCAATCGACAGTGGTACAGTACATTGATTATTTGTTGATTGCATCCAAAACGAAGGAAGAGTGCAAGTATGACACGATTGCCATACTGAACCATTTGGGAAAAAATGGTCATAAAGGGGGTTATTCTAACTTTGGAGGAGGTGTTAATCCGTCCCAAAAGGGACGGAAAAGTGACGGATTTACCACCAGCCGTATTACGAGTCCATTATATCCTATGGAACTCGTAATACGGCTGGTGGTATATCCGTCACTTTACCGTCACTTTTGGGATGGATTAACACTCCTCCAAAGTTAGAATAACCCCCAAAGTGTCCCCACTTAAAATGCAATACTGTCAGAAAGAAGTAAAGTATTTGGGTCACCAGATTAAGAAGGGAATAAGGAAAATATCCAGCCAAAAGGTCGCAGCCATATTGCAGATGAATCCCCCAGCCAGACAGAGAGATGTCAGGATGTTTTTGGAGATGTATGCTAGTGTCGCCAGTGGATTCCCAATTTTTCTGTCATTTTAAAGCCATTGCAGAAGCTGACTCACAAAAAAGTCACTGACCTCCTGGTGTTAGATCAGGCCTGTACTACACTAAATCCTTCAAGTTGTTTTGTCATGAGCGTGATGCATGTTCTTCGTCTGTTTTGACTCAAATCCACGGAGGTGCAAACCGCCCAGTAGCATATTTTTTAGCTACTTTGGACCCAGTTGCAGCAGCTTTACCAAGCTGTTTGCGTGCAGTTGCAGCGGTTGGACAGAGCCTCGCACAGTGTGAAGGCATTGTGATGGGACATCCCCTGACAATTATGGTCCGTCATTCCATTAAAGTTTTGCTTACCAGAACCAAGACGCAGTACTTGACAGGTGCCAGGTTGACTCGCTATGAGACGAGCATCTTCGGGTCACCTAATGTGTCATTTAAAAAGATGTACAGTGTTTAACCCGGCAACCTTACTTCCAAATGAAAATGTTGAAATTGAAAACTTGGAACATGACTATCTTGAAGTAACTGGTCTGTGCACAAAACTGAGCAGAAGTTGCACTGCAGTTACCGCCCTGAAGTATCAGGACTTGTGGAACAGATGAATGGTACATTAAAGTCAAGAATGGCGAAAATGTGTGCGTCCACAAATCTGAAATGGCCCGACGCACTACCGTTAGTTCTGATGACAATGAGAAACACACCCAACAGGAAGACAGGATTGTCAACGCATGAGATCCTCATGAGCAGAGCAATGAGGTTGCCAACGGTTCTTGCTAATGCTCTTGTGAACATAACGGATGATATGGTGTTGGGCTACTGCAAAGGTCTGGCTGATGTGGTTCGCTCTTTGTCTCATCAGGTGGAAGCCACCACACTGCAACTGTCTCAAGATAAAGGATACAACCTGAGAGCTGGTGCCTGGGTTGTGATCCGAAAACATTTGAGGAAGACGTGTTTGGAACCTCGGTGGAAAGGCCCTTTTCAGGTAGTTCTGATGACTACAACAGCTGACCTCAGAGCTGGATAGAGAAGAAAGAGGAACTGAGACTGGATTTGAGCACATTCAGAACGGTTCAGCCACTCCTGTGAGAGATGAAGGAGAAGACCTCCAGGAGAGTGACAGTGACCCAAACTCAATTGAGGGAGCAGAAGAGCCTAGTCAGAGGAGGGCTCTCTAAGAAGTAGACGATTTTGAGAGACAAACAGAGCAAACACCAGACCCGAGGGTGAAGGAGTTGAGGCGGATCAAAGCCAATGTGATCTGACTCCTCCTGAACCAGTTGCCGGTCCGTCAAGAGAAAATCCTGCAGAGCAAGAAGAAGTTTCAAGTTCAACACTGAAAAGAACATTGACCAAGGGTCCACTGAAAGTAGATAAGTGGCCGGGGTCAAAAGCGAAGAGTAAGGAAGCTGTCACAGTGACGACTATTGAGGAAGAAGTAGATACCACAAGAAGAGAAGACCTGAGTGAAGGAGAGTTGAAAGGAGATCGAAGGTTGAAAAGAAAGAGAATTGCAAGTAGTAGGTACGAGGGTCCTGAGTGGGCATATGCAACAACAAATGAATGGCAAAGAGAATTTTTGTTTTTTTTGTTTTGATCGAGACATTCTAGGTCAATATTTTGGCACTTGAAGGAAATCAATGAACTAAACTGTTGAGGTAATTTTGAGAAAAGTACAAGGAAGAAAAGAGACAGTTGAAAGTAACCTGGAAAGACTTTTTGAAACCTAATTTGACAAGAAAACCTGATTTGACACGCTTCTGAGATGATTTTGACAAAGGATCCTGGAAGTAAGACTGAAAGATGTAAATAATTGCTGACAGAAGATTGAAGATTTTGTTTTTGATTTTTGCTGCATAGTTAATATTTTTCTCTTCTACTTTCTGATTCCTTACAAATCATGAGTAACATTAGCCAGCAGTGTAGGAAGAATAGATGCTGTAAATACATGAGCGTTGGTTTGGCAATTGTATGCATGATATTGTGCTTGATATTGATTGTGGGAATGACTGAACTTGACCAGAGTAAAGCCAACCATACTTCAGCAATAACAGAAATAGAGAAGTTTAGGTTAGATGAGAAGTATCTGCATGTGACACAACACAAGGGGAACTTTCTTCTAATGTTTTCTATTGCTTATTGAGTGAATATGTTGAGACAATGGATACAAGAGATTGTTATGTTTGCACGCAGATTCCTTCATCGGTCGAAGGAGTTACCTATCATAGTTTGCCCCTAACTTACGGGATACGTTGTAGTCTGTTACTAACAATATTCTATAACCAGGAGTACATTCAGTACTTCTATTCAAATCGTGATGTTGTGTTTTCGTTTCTCCCCATAATCAGATACCTGAGTAGAGTAGCTAAGGACAATGACATATTATTAGTAAGAGGATTCTCGGAGCCTACATTAACTTTTGGCACGACATATGCCCACAAAAATAACCTGACTTGCTTGCTTATACCATTAGAAAAGAGCTTCTTAGATCAGATAGATGACAGGAGAAAGTTATTAGAGAAGTTAGAAAAGGGTCTAGAGAAATGACTATCCATTTAGTGAAATAAATGGCCTAATTGGTAATTGTCCAACTTTGGTCCTTTTTTAAAAAGGACATATATAGACTACTAAGATGAACTTTGTATTCCCTTTTCAGCCTATTATACTGATGTATACTGCTTACTATGATACCATGGGACTCCCACTTCGACTACAGGGAATGATTCAAGCATGTAAATCTATGAAAAATATCCCAATACTGAAGAAAAAGCGCTCCTTCAAATTAGAGTTTGTATCGAAGTATTAATGAAGTAAATGACCCCACTGACAAGAACGAAGTGCTCAGCTCTTCAGTGGTCGTGTAACTGACGCCCCAACAGTCAGTTACAGGAACACTTGACTCTGCATGGCATTGAGCCTCGTGGCATGACCATCCCAAAGCACAGGCAGAATACTACAAACTGCTATAACAATAATGCGAATAGGAACATGAATAGAACTCCATATTGTTCTGATTTTAACTGTGATTGTTGTTCAAATAACATATGTCAAAATACATGGCACGGACCAAGCCAAATAATGCTTTAGTTGTGGTCTTTATTCTACTTAACATAATTTTTATTGTACCTGCCATTTTGTTTTAACTCCACTTAAATGATGAGTACAAAAGTATTCATTTGTGTCCTTTCTGGTCATTGATATTTTTAAAGGCATCTGAGACACCCATAGGCGACATTCAATCACTGTCTTCTAAAGATCGCAATCGTTCAAATGCATAACTCATATCAACATAAAAAGACCTCTGAACGTTGGTCTGAGATGTTTATGAGATGTTTATGAGAGTGTACTTTTCTTATAATCTGCCGGTCTATAAAACGAGCCATTAGATATTTGTGGATTTTCGGAGTGTCGTAGTCTGTATAGCAGGTTATCACCGATCCTCGGCTTGCTAAAGTGCATAACACTCTCCTGTACAATGTTTACGTGTGTTACCAATCCAGGAAATACTTCTCAACATAATTATTTTCTTGAACGGGTCTCGTGGGCACCCCGTGAGTTTCTTAAGCCAAAAGACAACTTTTTAAAATTGTGCCAGTATTCCTTTTGAGAAATGAATAAAACGTGTTTTTTTTAGCAGAATTACAAATGGCGTGGATTCTGGAGGCAAATGAAGATGAACTGTACTGTCCACAGGTTTAGCCAATGATGAAAGTAACTAATGTTTTAAACTATTATTTAAATTAGCTTCCATTGCTTCCTTCACGTTTTTAGCCGAATCAGCTCCCATGAGCCCTGTAGGGCTAGTGTACAGACAGTACCTCTTCGAGCAGTAGTAGCAGCAGGCAAATGGTTGTGCTTAGCCTCTTTGTTTGCTGATCTTCCAGAATGTTATTTAACAACATTCTCGGTTGTTAGCAATTATTCATATGCCGGCATAGGTATGTTTGTTTTTGTGTTTTGAGGAAACATTTTGGTAATATATATGTTTTTTCTTCTCTTACTCTCTATAGTTCACCCCCCATTACACGAATAAGAACTGGCGGCCAGCCACTTACCGAGAATTTCTGCAGCTGGGGGTTCGCAGTGCCACAAAATTCACTGTTGGAAAAAGTGGGAGGACATTCCGCGGTGGACTTACATCGCCGTGTTACAAAAACTGGAACGGTCCTCCTTCCTGCTGGCCTACCCTGATCTGGATTGTGAGGTGAAGGTCATGGAGCTGCGAACGACGTTTAGTGTATTTTGCTAAAATACCTTCCATGATCTTATATAACTTACTTTACACTTTGCAGCTTCCACATTCACGTCAGAAATATAAGTTTGGAATTTATGTTTTCATGTAGAGTTTTGGCCAAGCTGATTCCATCTCAAGCATCACGCATATTCCACCCACCTTTTTCAAAGTGCCACAGTATCAAACTGCAGTAGTTTTACGAATGTAATATGTGACACGTTTTTAGGGGACTAACACTTTTAAATGTTTGTAAACTGAAGTACAAGAAATATTAAACATTGATGGGACATTATTTTAAATATTTATTGACACAGATTTCTAAACTCATTTTAGTGTTTGCCGATGAGTTACTACTATCTCACAACGTGAACTATCTCACATCTGCTTTACTACAAATGCATTAAAGTACAAAGTATTAGTAATAATGTAGACAGGATGTGTGTTACATTGGGATGGATTACCGGTCCGTGAACAATCTTACAACTGCTTATAATGCAAACAGGATGTGTGTCACATTGGGACGGTGTACCAGCCCGCCTAAATGTAATCCAATGCCATAGTCATTGAAGTCGAAGAACAGAAGTGTCAGAATGGCAATGTGGAACATGGAATATGAGTGATGTATTGATTTGGATTATTATTTTAAGTGACTGATTGTCCAACTCAAAGAATAATAACAATTCTGTTTATAGTGGACACTTAAAAGTCACTAAATTAATGTGAGCGTAACCCTCCTGGTAGCTGTGGCACCGAAAAGCCATGCTTAACTTCGGAAAATGTGTCAGGTATGTATGCAGTAGTAAAACAGTAATAAAGTCAAAACATCAAACAACAAAATTCCAACACCAAGTTTTAAAAATAAGTATTTTTTACAACCAATATGAGACTATAACAATAAAAATCCAATAAGTGTAACCGGAGATTCGAATTTTTCACACTGTTGATAAAATCGAGCTCCAAAAAGGGCAAAGCAATAATTAGTTCGGGACCTAGGTGCAATTTGAGGCTGGACGCAAGGGTTTCCTGGTCATATATGCCAAGTAGATTGGTCCCCTGAAACCCGGAATTCAAACTGTCCCTAAAAATGTATAAATCACAATGGAGCACGGATCTTTAAAGACATTTCAACATTTTCCTTTAAAAAACATTACATCTCCAGGTCTTCCACGATCAACCTGCTTCAAATAGGCAGCCTTCAGTTTCATTTTGTTATTTGTTTTTCAAGAGTAGCATTTATTAGCATTGAGATAAATGAGTATGCACATAAAAATACTTTCTATTTTCTGAGGGACTGCGCTGTTCTTTATCAAACAGTGACTGACAGATACTTGAAAAAGCACGGACATGTTATTTGTACATTTTCCCAACAACTCATACACCATGATTATGTTTACGGAAAGCTGACTCTCAATACAGCAGTTGGAGTTATGGCTTTGTCTACTCCATCCGTCATCGCTGGAATATAACTCAATCCACAGAGGAAAGAAAAAGCAACAAAGTCTTCGGACATTTAAAAGCAATTCTCTAAATTGGAGGGACAGACTTCCATGGTGGCAGATGGGTAAAAGACGTTTTTTGATGGGCTTTAAGCATTCGTCTAACACTAAATCCGTCCCTTTGTCTCTGACGTCCTTGAAACAATTTAACAAAATGCATCAATTTGCCAAATAAGTCAGATACTAACAGCTGGAGAGATAAACACTAATGGGTTAATATAATGCAGGCTTCGCCAACAAGAAACTCAGGAGTAGCTCTCCAACATGCAGGTTCAATTAATATATACGTGCCAAAGTCGAGAAACGTGTCTATGAGATGAGAATATGTAGAGTTCCAGAATGCATAAGCTGATGTTTGGGGAAAAATGGTTGAATGTCTAAAGTATATTTAAAGTTTATATTTCAGTGGTTAAATAATGTGATGTTGAGAAAGAGTATTACTAGTAACAAATGTATTACCTTGCTATCAAAGGCATTGCAGATACAGCTGTTATGCATTACCCCTGTAGAGGCATTCCATATTGACAAATCCTTTTTTACATTACTGCTGGCTACGGTGCATGAAGAACTAAGGTGAACATTACTGGTAGTAATCAATATGGTAGCCACTAATGTAATCTTGTCTGGTGTGGTCACTATTACAACACTAATAATATTAGCAGCTCGAGATGAGTTTCACTCAACATAAGTAGCTCTTATTACAGAAAAGGTTGGAGACCCCTTATATAATTGATTCTGATTGAGAATAGAGAACCTAGAGCTCTCAGGAACTTTGTGAATTGTTAAATGGAAAAATGGATAGACATAATTGCAATTGTGTTCCAAAAAATGAATGGCTGCAACATGCTTCCAACCTATAGATGGCACCGGCCAAAGGGTCTGCACCAGTAGCTCAAGCCTTTTTAATTTAATTGGGAGGTGGCTCCCAAGCCCTCAGGTATAAAAAGTCACATTTAAGATCACAAAGAAAGATCTGTGTTTTTGGATTAATGACTGTTCTCAGCTTTTTTGCAGTACAGAACTACCCATCACAACTGGTGCGGGTGGCTTTACCACTTTTCTAAAAGGGAAATGAGAGTAACCTAAGAAGGGGTGTGGAATGAGTGGTCAACACTCCAGAAGCAACCTAAAACACCTCCTTTTCAACACTGAGTAATCCTGCCTAATTCTACTTTCAAACAGGCTCTGCTGCACAAATGAACAAGTAGCTCAGCAGTAAGACAATGAAGAACTAGCTGGAGGTAGTAAAGCCATCCAAAAGCCTCATACATCTGATGGAGATGGGGGGAAATGACTGGCTCAAGGCATCTTTGGCCTCTACAAATCACTGAAGCTAGAGGCAGAGCCCTGTGAGCTGCGGTTGGGTAAGCCGTCTACTACCTTACCTGTGCAAGGAAAATCCTTCTTCTGTGCAACAAAATGGTAGCAGGGAGATGTACTGGGACAAGAGGCCCATTCTGGCAAGGCCCCTCGTGGTTGCAACTTGCCGAAGTGAAGCCTTTACGCTGCCAATTCTGTGGGCACACACCCACATCCCGGGGAAAAGTGGAGGTGAAGCGAGTCCCCTCTGCACTGAGGATCTGACAGCAGCCGAGCCAACGCTTAGGCTGGCTACTAATGCCTCTCCCATTTGCTCTCTTCTGCTGAAAGGGGTAGTAAGCTGCAAGCGAGAGGCAGAGCGGTCAGTGTCTGACAGGAATAAGAGGAGGTGTGGATGCCCTTCCCCCAACCTCCAAACACATTCCGGGGCTGGGTACCTACCTTTAAGAGATCAGGTTTTGGGGGCGGTTAGGGGGACAGCACCCTCCTCCCTCTTTCAGATATTGTCCTTGTGGATTGGATGGGTCTTTCATACACCAACAGGGCTAAGGTACACAAGAAAACACACCTCCTCAAGAGGCAGCGACCAAAAAGAGGTGGAGTTGAGTCTGCCTTGATGTGAGAAGTTGCAGGCCTTGTGAAGTACCTGGATCAGGAAGGAAAAGGTGACAAATGACGTAAAGTAGGCACCTGCGGATAATAGAATAGTAGGGTGTGACCAGGCCTGCTTCTAGTTCTCTTACTCTTGCAGCCATCACCACAGAGGAGGGCAAGCAGGCTAGTTAATGGAAACAAGAACAAGACAGTATAGATTGACCATATGTGCTGCCTCATGCTGATACATGGAAGGACATAGCCTTTTCTTTGCTTTTCTCTCTCTTCAAACACATTACAAGGGAATGCATGCTGAGAGATCAACCATAGCAGTGCAGAAAGATGTTATGCCCTGTGTGCCCCTCATGGGTTTAGCAGTTTAGCCACAAGGTGAGTGAGGATGATCTATCCCATTTACTCAGCTGCTGGCATCCCTTGAAGCACAAAAAGCAAAGGAAGGCCACAGACAAGGTTGTGGGCTACTCTTCAGATAAAGATCACAGTGAAAGTAAAGACACTGAGAGGGATCACCACACATAAGCGGATGGGTGTTAGGAGAGACTCACCTTGTTACTCAAATACATGCTCAATCATGCCAAGAGACTAGGAGCTATCAAAACTAGTCACAGACTTAATTAGTCAAGACCCAAACCATGAAAGATGGTAAAAGACAAAGTAGGCTCTATATCCAACTAGGGTGAACGGATACATTCAGAAAACATGCTGAAATACTTCTTCTAGTGCTCTCAGAAACGAATCCCAAAGACCATGACGAATGTTACCTCCCCTGAAACAATTGTGAAAATAATTATATTTTCACATGCCACACTAGAAAAGCAAACATGCTAGGTGCTGTCGTGCTCGGGCAAGATCTTAGAAATGTGGTTGATAGGGTCACAGAAACATATCTCACAAATATAAGATTCTGTCTAAGAGATGCAGACAACCAAAGCACATTGGTCAACAATATTCAAGCACTTAGAAAAGTGTGCCTAACATGCAAGGGAAAAGAACATTGCAACAATCTTTGCTTAGTTATGTTGATGGAAGAAGCTAAGGGCACGCACCCGCTCCAAACATTGCTTTGAAAAAGGGCTTTAAACTGGATCCCAGCAGAAAGCTATACTTATGCTTCCTGATTAAGTAAGGACACTGAGCCTTGACTCAAAAACATTCCGCCCTCCATGACCTCTCCCACTCCTGGATTGCCCAGCATGTGACTGCCAGGCCCTAAATGACACAGAAAAAAATGAAAACCTTAGAGGCTAGCTCATGAAAATAAACATCATGCTCCTCTTCCAAACTAAGGCGTTTTTCTTTGAAAAAGCTCGTCCCTGCGTAGGACTGATACACACACACATACAAAACAACATTACATTTGTCAATTCAAATAACACACACCTGATACCCATACACACACCACACCCACACCACTATAAAACACACACCCACATTACCCACAGCCCTTAACCATTTCAAACCATTGGCACGAGACAGACACCACGACTACAGACAAAACCAGAGCCACACACCACCTACACCTATACGTCCCCCACGCACCCCACATCACACACCCCAACACATAACCCTGCACACCCTCCCCTACACAACTCACACAACACCCATGGCACCAAAAAGACACCCCATATTCTCAGAGGAGGAGCTAATGGTCATGGTGGAGGAAATAATCTGGGTAGAGCCACAGCTATGTGGAGCACAGGTGCAACAGACATCCATTGCTAGGAAGATGGATCTATGGCGGAGGATTGTGGACAGGGTCAATGCCTTAGGACAGCACCGAAGAACAAGGGACGACATCAGGAAGAGGTGGAACGACCTACGGGGGAAGGTACGTTCCATTGCAGCAAGACACCAAGTATCTGTACAGAGGACTGGCGGTGGACCCCCACCTCCTCCCCCACATCTAACAGCATGTGAGGAGCAAGTCTTGGCAATCATGCATCCTGAGGGCATGGCCGGAGTAGCAGGAGGACTGGACTCTGGTAAGTCAACTCTATATTACTACCCCCCTACCTGCATGCCATCACACACCCCCACCCTCACCCTCACTCCCATCACTCCACCACCTCCCACACCCCCCACCATCACATCTCACTCATCCCAATGCCAAGCCCTGCATGCCATACCAATGCATGGACACCACTCACAAACCTGCATGGAACCTATCACTGAAGCATGCACACTAGAGAGATCTAATCATCCCACCATACACCAACGTACACAAGTGAAAGCTGCCAGGGCAAATATAAACAAAGAGGGTAACCCACCAATGCACAATATGTCACACACAGAAACAATAACACAGCATTTACATCCCCACAGGTATCCCAGCCAATGTCAGCGGAGAAGAGGTGCCAGCACTATCCAGTCCGCCAACTGAAGAGGCCCACAGTGATGACAGCATAACTTCAGAGACAAGGAGAGACCGGAGCTGCTGGGGGCGGGACACAGAAGCCTCTTTAAATTTTGATTGCGCGCCCGCTGCCGTGGGACGCGCATAACTTCAGAGCAAGGAGAGACTGGAGCTGCTGGGGGCAAGACCCATAAGCCCCTTTAAATTTTGATCGCGCGCCCGCTGCCGCGGGACGCGCATAACTTCAGAGGCAAGGAGAGACCGGAGCTGCTGGGGGTGGGACCCAGAGCCCCTTTAAATTTTGACCGCGTGCCCGTTTCGCGGGACGCGCCCGGGCCAAGGGCAGGCCCGTCCTGTGACCGGTTGAGGCCGGGACCCCCCTCTGAGGCCTGCTGACCAGGAGGTCTTGTGTGTATAGCATCAAGGGAGGAGAGGGGAATATTGCTTGTTGCGCTGGACTTCCTGATCTTTGCTGGCTGACTGGAGCTGGGGGCGGGGGACTGCTTTACCGTTACTGGCTGGTGGAAGTAGGGGACAGGAACCTGTAGCCCTCTAAACTTATCCTTAAACAAAGCCCCCTCGCCTGCCACCGACCGGGCTAGATTGTGTGCGTTTTACAGTAATTTAGAGGTTCTGTAACTTATTAGGGAGCTTTTATTCCTAATTTATTGCTTAAATTTTAGATCTTGCTTTCCCCTGGTGAGGAATCATTCTTTGTTAGGGTGTGCTTCAGCACACTGCGTTGCCTTGTGGAGTAGTTAGTGTTCGAGGGGGCTGGGCCTGGTTCTTTTGCCTGGTACCTCTTAACCTATCTCAGGAGTTCTTAGACTTGTTGTATCCACGCCTATGATAGAAGGTTTTACTATTGCTGTCTAAGGGTACTTTTGTGAATTTTATTTATCATGGGGAAAAAGAAAATTAGTCTGCAGCAGGGGGATTGTGGGAAGGGCTCTTCAGTCCAACCCTCCATTACTAGTTATCTACCTTCTGTAATTGGGGCTATCGAATCTGAATTAGAACAAGTAGAAGAAAGGATTGGGGCTGTCCAAAAATCTGCTCAGCCGCCCCCACTTGAGCCTGTTGTTCATATAAACACTATTTCAAGAACCGGGCCTTTATTACCGGCCTTGTCCTCTAATATTACACAGTTGGGTCATGATACAATTCCTCCTACAGATTTAATCAATTCTCCTACCGCAATTGTTAATTCATCTCTGGAATGCTCCTGTTCCCAGTCTGATTCCCCCCTTTTGAAGAAGAGGAGAGCTGGGAAAAAGTCTAAAAACACAAAAAAGGATCTGGGCTCTAAAAAGAGAACATCCATCCATCCGGAATTAAGTGCTAAGGATTCTGTTGCCTTGGTTTCCACTCTTGAATGTTCTTTGAAGAAGGGTGCCCCTGAAGATTTCACTAGCGCTATAGATTCTATACTTAAATCTTTGCGTGCAACCTTAGAGGCGAAACTTATCACAATGATTAATAGAAAGCTTGACTATTTTTGTAATGATGTGACTAGTACTTTATTCCAATTTCTTAATCCAGGATTACTAAATTCGGGAAAACTTCATAGTCAAGACCCGGTACATCAAACCAACCCCTTACCTACTTTGTCACCCCAAGGAGTTAATATTCCCTCGATCAATTCACAGGTTGTTTCTGGCCAAGAAAACTTAGTAAATGATTCTGCTCAGGGGTTGACCATGGAAGTCTGTTCCTCTAGGTTGGATGTTTCGGGACATAACAAATCTGTAAATCATGCAGATTCTCTGCACCTACCTCCAGATTGTAATCCATATGTATTGGTTTTATCAAATGTTCCCTCTCTGGAGAGTTCCAAAATAGAAGACACACAATCTTTAATCAGGAAGGCTGGTCATTGGTTGAAATCTAATATTAAACCAAATTTTCACTATAATGATAAGATTCTTATGGCGCGCAGAGTGAAGAGGGTTGGATATTCAAAGAAAAGGTGCCTTTTCTGCAGGAGGATGGTCCAGATGGAGGTGTTGTGGCAGCTGTGGAGCCTGTGGACAGTGCAGATGAGGAAGCAGAAGAAGAGGACATCGACAAAAGGAACTCGGTGATCCTGCAATACTTCCAGTGAGACACAGGTAAGAATACAAACCTGTCTACTACATGTACTTTAACACTACTACCTCTCTACTGTCTGTCCTTTTCACCCAGTGTATGGTCACTGAGGTGTCACTTTCCCTTACGATTTCACAGATGTGGGTCCCACTGTGTGACATCTGCTTTGTTTCCTCATGGACTAGAGCTGTGTGACATAGGTATGTTGACATTACAATTGAAAGAGCATTTTGTCACTGTAATTGCTAATACACTATTTCAAAATCACAGACAGACTCCAGATTGTTTTGTGCTTTAAGGGTGTTTATTTAAGTGCTCAATATTGGAGGGGGTTGTAAAATGGTGAGGGGTGATAGTGGAGGAATGTCCATGGCAGAGTCCAATCTATTAGTCTCACAGGTGCATTGTCCAAAGGGGCATAGGAAGTGGAGCTGGGGCAGTTTGAGAATGGACAGGGTGACAAGGTGGGACAAAAGGATGACATTCAGGGCGGTCTCATTTCTTGGCGGGGGTCTTGGCATCATTCTCTGTCTTTGTCCTGGATCTCAGGGACCGTTTGCGGGGTGGTTCTCCCTCTGCAGGGGGTGGGGTGCTGGTGTGGTGGTCCTGTGGTGGTGCCTCCTGTCCACTAGCGCCGGTGGAGGTGGTGGGCAGTTCATTGTCCAGGCTAGTGTCAGGGGCCCCTTGTTGTGCCACAGGGTCCCTCCTGGTGTTGAGGACTTCCTTCAGCACCCATACGTGCCCAGGGAGGAATTGATGGATCTGAGTTCCTCCCTGAAGCCCAAATACTGTTCCTCCTGCAGCCGCTGGGTCTCCTGAAACTTGACCAGTACCGTTGCCATCGTCTCCTGGGAATGATGGTAAGCTCCCATGATGTTGGAGAGGGCCTCGTGGAGAGTGGGTTCCCAGGGCCTGTCCTCCCCCTGTCGCACAGCAGCCCTCCCAGTTCCCCTGTTTCCCTGGGCCTCTGTCCCCTGAATGGTGTGCCCACTGCCACTGCCCCCAGGTCCCTGTTGTTGTTGGGTTGGTGGGTTAGCCTGGGTTCCCTGTAGTGGTGGACACACTGCTGATTGACGTGTCCTGGGGACAGAGGTATGGGCCCGCTGGGTGGGTGCTGTGCTGGTGTTTCCAGAGGGGGCAAGTTCTGTAGTGACCTGTGCCAGTGTGAGGGGAACCAACTGTCCTGAGATCCCAGATGGGCCCGGCTGGTCGTCTAGATACAGTTGGACAGAGCTGTTATCATCACCGTGGGCCTCTTCTGTTGGTGGTGTGGACATGTGTGGACCCTCCTGTGTGGTGACGTTGGGTAGGGGTCCTGCAGGGGTGTAAAACCATGATTATTGCATCTGTGTGTACCATGGTGTGCAATGGGTGGGTGACCCTGTACCCCAGTGCTTGCATTCCTGTGTGGGACCTTGTGTGATGATGGTTTAGGGGGGTGTATGGGTATGTGCAGTGGCCATGCATTGGTGATGGGTGTCCATGCTTTGGTGTTGCATGCAGGGCTTGGTGTTGGGATGTGTGGTTTGTGATATTGGGACATTTGTGAGGAGTAGGAGTGATGGGGGTGAGGGCGAGGGTGGGGGTATGTGATGGCATGCAGGTAGGGTGGGGGATATAGTAGTTAAGGTTTGACATACCAGAGCCCATTCCTCCAGTGTAGGAGAGTACCATCTTGCCTGGCATGTTACCCCCATATTTCACTGTATATATGTTGTTTTAGTCTATGTGTCACTGGCCCCAGTGCTCATAAGTGTGCGCCCTGTATATGTTCCCTGTGTGTTGACTAACTGTCTCACTGAGGCTCTGCTAACCAGAACCTCAGTGGTTATGCTCTCTCTGCTTTCCAAATTGTCACTAACAGGCTAGTGACCAATTTCACCAATTCACATTGGCATACTGGAACACCCTTATAATTCCCTAGTATATGGTACTGAGGTACCCAGGGTATTGGGGTTCCAGGAGATCCCTATGGGCTGCAGCATTTCTTTTGCCACCCGTAGGGAGATCTGGCTATTCTTACACAGGCCTGGCAGTGCAGCCTGAGTGAAATAACGTCCACGTTATTTCACAGCCATTTACCACTGCACTTAAGTAACTTATAAGTCACCTATATGTCTAACCTTCACCTGGTGAAGGTTAGGTGCAAAGTTACTTAGAGTGTGGGCACCCTGGCACTAGCCAAGGTGCCCCCACATCGTTCAGGGCAAATTCCCCAGAATTTGTGAGTGCGGGGACACCATTTCACGCGTGCACTATGCATAGGTCACTACCTATGTATAGCGTCACAATGGTAACTCTGAACATGGCCATGTAACATGTAACATTCTGGCATTGGGGAGACAATTCCATGATCCCCCGGGTCTCTAGCACAGAACCCGGGTACTGCCAAACTGCCTTTCCGGGGTCTCCACTGCAGCTGCTGCTGCTGCCAACCCCTCAGACAGGTTTCTGCCCTCCTGGGGTCCAGGCAGCCCTGGCCCAGGAAGGCAGAACAAAGGATTTCCTCTGAGAGAGGGTGTGACACCCTCTCCCTTTGGAAATAGGTGTGATGGCTGGGGAGGAGTAGCCTCCCCCAGCCTCTGGAAATGCTTTGATGGGCACAGATGCTGCCCATCTCTGCATAAGCCAGTCTACACCGGTTTAGGGATCCCCCAGCCCTGCTCTGCCGCGAAACTGGACAAAGGAAAGGGTAGTGACCACTCCCCTGACCTGCACCTCCCAGGGGAGGTGCCCAGAGCTCCTCCAGTGTGCCCCAGACCTCTGCCATCTTGGAAACAGAGGTGTTGCTGGCACACTGGACTGCTCTGAGTGGCCAGTGCCAGCAGGTGACGCAAGAGACTCCTTTTGATAGGCTCTTACCTTTCTTACCAGCCTATCCTCCTTCCTAGGTAGCCATACCTCCTTTTCTGGCTATTTAGGGTCTCTGCTTTGGGGAATTCTTCAGATACCGAATGCAAGAGCTCACCAGAGTTCCTCTGCATCTCCCTCTTCACCTTCTGCCAAAGGATCGACCGCTGACTGCTCAGGACGCCTGCAAAACCGCAACAAAGTAGCAAAGACGACTACTGCAACCTTGTATCGCTTCATCCTGCCGGCTTTCTCGCCTGTTTCCTGGTGGTGCATGCTCTGGGGGTAGCCTGCCTCCTTGCACCAGGAGCTCTGAAGAAATCTCCCGTGGGTCGACGGAATCTTCCCCCTGCAACCGCAGGCAACAAAAGACTGCATCACCGGTCCTCTTGGTCCCCTCTTAGCATGACGAGCGTGGTCCCAGGAACTCAGCAACTCTGTCCAAGTGACTCCCACAGTCCAGTGACTCTTCAGTCCAAGGTTGGTGGAGTAAGTCCTTGCCTCCCCACGCTAGACTGCATTGCTGGGTACCGCGTGATTTGCAGCTGCTCCGGCTCCTGTGCACTCTTCCAGGATTTCCTTCGTGCACAGCCAAGCCTGGGTCCCCGACACTCTAACCTGCAGTGCACAACCTTCTGAGTTGTCCTCCGGCGTCGTGGGACTCCCTTTTCTGACTTCGGGTGGAGTCCAGTTCACTCCTCTTCTAAGTGCCTGATCTGGTACTTCTCTGGGTGCTGCCTGCTTCTGTGAGGGCTCCCTGACTTGCTGGGTGCCCCCTCTGTCTCCTCATCCAAGTGGCGACATCCTGGTCCCTCCTGGGCCACAGCAGTATCCAAAAACCCTAACTGCGACCCTTGCAGCTAGAAAGGCTTGTTTGCTGTCTTTCTGCGTGGGAACACCTCTGCAAGCTTCTTCACAATGTGGGACATCCATCCTCCAAAGGGGAAGTTCCTAGTCCTCTTCGTTCTTGCAAAATACCAAGCTTCTTCCATCCGGTGGCAGCTTCCTTGCACCCTTTGCTGGCATTTCCTGGGCTCCTGCCCACTCTCGACACTGTCGCGACTCTTGGTCTTGGTCCCCTTGTCTTACAGGTACTCAGGTCAGTAAATCCACTGTTGTTGCATTGCTGGTGTTGGTTTTCCTTACAGAATCCCCCTATCACGACTTCTGTGCTCTCTGGGGGTTGTAGGTGCACTTTACACCTACCTTACAGGGTCTTGGGGTGGGCTATTTTTCTAACCCTCACTGTTTTCTTACAGTCCCAGCGACCCTTTACAAGATCACATAGGTTTGGGGTTCATTCGTGGTTCGCATTCCACTTTTGGAGTATATGGTTTGTGTTGCCCCTATACCTATGTGCTTCTATTGCAATCTATTGTAACTTTACACTGCTTCAATTACTTCCTTTTGCTATTACTGCATAATTTTGGTATTGTGTACATATATCTTGTATACATTTCTCATCCTCATACTGAGGGTACTCACTGAGATACTTTTGGCACATTGTCATAAAAATAAAGTACCTTTATTTTTAGTATATCTGTGTATTGTGTTTTCTTATGATATTGTGCATATGACACCAGTGGTATAGTAGGAGCTTTACATGTCTCCTAGTTCAGCCTAAGCTGCTTTGCCATAGCTACCTTCTATCAGTCTAAGCTGCTAGAAACACCTCTTCTACACTAATAAGGGATAACTGGACCTGGCACAAGGTGTAAGTACCTCTGGTACCCACTACAAGCCAGGCCAGCCTCCTACATCCAGCTACTCCTTCGAGGCCCTCAGGATGCAGAATAGCCAAGACTTGCTCCTCCCATGTAGTGAGTTCTGGGGGAGGAGGTGCGGGTCCGCCGCCAGTCCTCTGAACCGCAAGGTGGTGTCTTGAGACCACGGAACGCACCTTCCCCCGTAGGTCGTTCCACCTCTTCCTGATGTCATCCCTATTTCTTGGGTGCTGTCCCACTGCGTTGACCCTGTCCACGATTCTTCGCCATAACTCCATCTTCCTAGCTATGGAGGTGTGCTGCACCTGTGATCCGAATAGCTGTGGCTCTCCCTGGATGATTTCCTCCACCATGACCCTGAGCTCCTCCTCAGAGAACCTGGGGTGTCTTTGCTGTGCCATGGGGTGGTGTGGGTGATGTGTGGGGTGGTGTGTGTTGTGATATGTGGGGTGATATTTAGTAGTGTGTTGTGTGAGGTGCGTGGATGTTATGTGGGTGATGGTATTGTGTGTCTGTGGATGCTTGGTTGTAGATTGTAGTGTCTCTCTCTGGCCTTCTGTCGCAATTGTGGTCGTAAGGGTTTGTGGGTGATGTGGGTGTGTATTTTATATTGTATTGGGTGTGTGGGAGTGGTGTGTGTAAGTGTATCAGGTGTGTGTATTTGGAATTGTCCAATGTGGTTGTGTTTTGTAAGAGTGTGTGTATTTTGAGTGTGGCGGTGTGTACCGCCAATGGAATACCGCGGTTGAAAGACTGCTGCGTGGATTAGTGGGTCGTGATAGTGTGAGCGTATTCCTGTTGGCGTAACCGTGGAGGTTTTGTTTTCGCCAGTTTATCACTGACCTTTGGTGTGGCGGACTTGGGTGGGTGTCTAAATTTTGTCAGATTCCGAGCTGTGGGTCATAATGACCGTGGCGGAATTGCACAGCCGCGGCGGTGTGTTGGCGGTCTTCTGCACGGCGGTAAGCGCCTTTTACCTCCAATGTTGTAATGACCCCCTTAGTTCTGGAGGTAACTGCGCTCTACAACATCTGCAATCATCATCATAATCACAGAGCTAAAATGAATCAGCCAAGAGATCAAGGAATGAGAATGGGAGGCAGAACTTTTCTCGGCCAAGGCTTCCAAATTCACTAGAGGGTCACCGAGCAAAACAGTCCCCCACAGAGATCCCCCTGGGCCAGACTAAGGATGAGGTTTTCAAAAAGTTGACAGCAGAAGCAAGACCTGGGGTTAGTGAGAGACAAATACCACAGGCTGCTGCAGAGGAACTAAGGCAGCAGCTACATCAGTTGGATTCCCCCCAAAAAAGATTGAGGTGGAGATAACAGATGTACCTAACTCTCTGGGAATCAGCCCATCACCTATTCATGACCAGTATTAAACCTGCTAGTTTTGGGGGGTCAGATATGTCATCCAAGTGATCTACAGAGACTGAGTACAATATTTTAGTTGACTAATGGCTCATTGAAAACAATGACCTCAAAGCAGATGAAAGTGAGTCATCCGATTCACACTTTATACACCGCACCAGTGTTTTATTAGTTTATGGCTATGCTGGTTACTGAGATTGTAAGTCGAAAATGTGAATGTATGTGTGCATTCAGTGTTCATGTGTGAAAGATGCTTCTGGGGTGGAAGTTTGAGTCAGAGGGGTTTGAAAGGAAATTTCAAAGGAAGTTCGATAAAAAGTTGCTGGTTGAAATGTTTCACTCCTATTGCATGTTGATATGGGAAACAACAACAGGGGTCTGACTAGCCCTTAGAGAGTCATTTAGAGTTTGGCTGACGGAAAACTGCGTCCGCCACAACTCCTGAGAGGGTGGTCGCCACCTACACCGCTAGGTCAGCAGGCAGACACCTAAGTTTCCACCCGCTGGCCTAGCGGGAAACAGGCTACAGCATTATCTCCGGCTCATAATCAAGCCGGTGGCAATGCTATAGCCCGCAGGGTGAACCAGCACCCTGGCAATGTTCACTGCCAGCAAAGCAGATTGTGATATGATGGTGCTGGCCCGGAGGGCCCGCACTGTCAATGCCAAGTGCATGGGGAGTGCAGCGGCCCCCCCCTTGTGCTCCCTGCACCCATTCTCAATTAGCAATTACAAGGCACTGGTACAACCAGAGAAAGGGGTCGTAATCCCCAGGGCAGCGCTGCTTGCAAGCTGACCTGGCGGACTAGGACCGCTGCCACCTCCAGACCACCGGAATCCGAAATCCTGGCAAATGCGCAGGGCTGCAATGTGGCAGTCGGATGGCTTAATGGCAGCAGTCCAGACCGCCACTGCGAGTGTGGCGGTCTATAGACTGCCACACTTGTAAGCACCCCCTAAATGTGTTAACAAGGGGGATTCACATAGACGTTGAGTATTTACATGGAACATCAATGGCCTAAATCAGTGGTTCTTAGCCTTTCGTCTTCTGTGGACCCCCTACTTAATCACTACTTGAATCCAAGGACCCCCCCACTGACACATTATTGGAATCTGCGGACTGCACAGAATCATTTTTGGGAGCCAGGGATCCCGGCCTAAGTAATTTTAGTGATTTGAACCACTTAACAATAAACAAATTATGACATATTTTATTTACTTAACAAATATAAATAAAAAAAACACAATTTTTATGGGATTGGAGGAACTTTTCTAAATTCAATTAAAACAACAAATTGTGCACACTATGGCCCTCATTAAGATATTGGCGGTAAATCCCACTTACCGCCACGCTGATGGCTGCCAATTTAGCGCTGCAGTGGCGAATATCCGTTCACCATATTATGACACACACACTCCAATCTGACAGAATTCAGTTACATACATAAATCCGCCAGACCAAAGGTCAGTGATAAACTTGCGGTCCCAAAACCCACACTGTTACGCCAAAGAAAACAAAGCCCAACACATTATGGCCCACGAATCACCACAGCGGACATTCAATGGTGGTAAACTACCTGCAGTACATACCGCCGCGCTCAGAATGGACACCCACATACAAAACAACACCACATTGGACAATTCAAACAACACACACCTGACACCCATACACATATAACACCCACACTACTATAAAACACACACCCACATTACCCACAACCCTTTACGAATACAAAGCATTGCCACCAGGCAGACACCAAGACCACTGACACAACTAGAGCCACACACTACTCACACCTATACACCACTCACACACTCCACATCACACACCCCAACACACCCTCACCATCACACCTCACATAACAATCATGGTACCACAAAGACACCCCCGTTTCACAGAGGAGGAGGTAAGGGTCATGGTTGAGGAAATTGTCAGGGTAGAGTCACAGCTGTTTGGAGCACAGGTGCAGCAGATATCAATAGCCAGGAAGATGAGGCTTTGGCGGAGAATCGTGGAAGGGGTCAACGCCGTGGGCAGCACCCAAGAACTAGGGATGACATCAGGAAGAGGTGGAACGACCTATGGGGGAAGGTACGTTCCATAGCAGCAAGACACCAGCTCGCCATCCAGAGGACTGGCAGTAGACCCCCCACCTCCTCCCCCACAACTCACAGCATAGGAGGAGCAAGTCTTGGCAATACTGCATCCTGAGGGCCTTGCGGGAGTCGGAGGACGACTGGACTCTGGTAATGCAACTCACTACCATTATCACCCCTCTACCTGCATGCCATTACATAACCTCACCCTCACTCCCATCACTCCACCACATCCCACACACTCCACCATCACATCTCACTTATCCGAATGCAAAGCCCTTCATGCTGTACCAGTGCATGGACACCCCTCACAGCCCTGCATGGACACCCATCACTAAAGCAAGCACAGCATAGAGAACTAACAATCTCACCATACACTAACATACACAAGTAAAGCTGGCATGGCAAATCCAACCATAGAGGGGAAGCCATGGATGAACAATATGTCAGGCACATAAATCATAACACATCATTTACATCCCCAAAGGTACCCCAGCCAACGTCTGTGGAGAGGAGGTGCCAGCACTATCCAGTCCCCCAATAGAAGAGGCCCACAGTGATGACAGTAACTCTGGTGGTCTTGAGGATCTGGACGATCTACCTGGCCCATCAGGGATCACTGAACAGCTGGTTCCCCAAGCCCAGTCACACTCCACCATAGAGCCTCCCCCATCTGGAAACACCCACCCAGCGTACCCACACCTCTGTCTCCAGGACACGTCAATCAGCAGTATGCCCACGTCTACAAGGACCCCAGGCCACACCTCACCCCAAGACAATAAGAGACCTGGAGTCACTGGCAGTGGGCACACGGTTCGGGGCACAGAGGCACAGGCCAACAGGGAAACTGTGAGGACTGCTGTGCGCCAGGGGGAGGACAAGCCCATGGAACCGACTCTCCAGGAGGCACTCTCCGAGATCCTGGAAGCCTATCAACATTCCCAGGACACGATGGTCCAGATCCTGGACAACGTGCGGGAGAACAGACAGCTGCAGGAGGGACAGTGTCAGGGGATCCAGGAGGACTTGCAGGCCATCAACAACACCGTGGTCTCCATAGCAGGGGTGCTGGCAGACAAAGCCCAACATTATGAGGGAGGCAGTCACACACCAGTGGGCCCCTGACACTAGCCAAACATCTGAACAGCATTCCACTTCCGCTGCTAGTGGCCAGGAAGCCCCGCCACAGGACTCACAGTCCACCAGCACCCCTCCCCCTGCAGAAGGCGAACCACCCCGCAAATGTTCCCTGAGATCCAGACGGAAGCCAGAGACACTTGCCAAGACCCCTGCCAGGAAATTAGACTTTCCTGATTGCCCCCCCTGTGTCCCACTAAGTCACCCTGTCCACCCCTTCCTATGTCCCCTTGGACAATGCAATTGTGCTACAAACAGACTGGAACAATACCCTGGACTTTTGTCCATCATCACCGCATCCCATTGCACTTTCCCCCTATATGCTAGTACTTTAATAAACACCCTTTGAAAAAAAAACATTTGGAGTATGTCATGTATATCAAATATGTATTCTTTGAAACAGGAACAAACATTGCAAATTAAGGGGGTCATTCTGACCCTGGCGGTCCATGACCGCCAGGGCCGTTGACTGCGGAAGCACCGCCAACAGGCTGGCGGTGCTTCCTGCAGAAAAGGGGAACCGGCGGTTTCCTGCCGGTTTTCCCCTGGCGGGATTCCGACCCCATTCCCGCCATCCCGTTCCTGGCAGTTTTTACCACCAGGAACAGGATGGCGGGAACGGGTGTCGTGGGGCCCCCCTAACAGGGCCCCATAATGATTTTCAGTGTCTGCAGCAGACACTGACAATATTGACGGGTGCCACTGCACCCGTCGCACCCCAGCAACACCATTCGGAGCCGGCTTCATCGTTGCTGGGTCTTTCCCGCTGGGCTGGCGGGCGGCCTTTTGGCGGTCGCCCACCGGCCCAGAGGGAAAGCCAGAATGGCCACCGCGGTCTTTTGACCGCGGTGCGGTCATTCGGCGGTTCCCGCCAGGCGGGCGGCTACCGCCGCCCGCCGCGGTTGGAATGACCGCCTAAGTGTGCATAGAAAAAGCAGAGCGTAATAACCTGTAGCTGGCTGTAGTGATCACACCAGGAGTATATGTCAATTCACCAACATCTGCAAAATAAATTGCCAGTGGGACATATCAGCATGCCATTGCCACAGAGATTACAACCAAAGTCATTGAAATGTAAAATTACACTGTCCTACCTGTGTGTCATTGGAAGTATTGTCGTATAACTGATGTTCTGTTGTCTTCATCCTCATCCTCCGACTCGTCATCCTCACTGTCCACTGGGTCTACTGCCGCCACACGGGTATCTCCAGTTCCTCCTCCTGCAGAAAAGGGACATGTCGTCTGATGGCCATGTTGTGCAACATGCAGCATGCCACTACTATCTGGCAGACCTTCTTGGGTGAGTAGCAGAGGGATCCACCTGTTAGATGGAGGTACCAGAACCTGGCCTTCAGGAGGCCAAAGGTCCTTTAAATGATCCTTCTGGTTCGCCCATGTGCCTCATTATAATGTTCTTCTGCCCTTGTCCTGGCATTCCTCACAGGGGTCAGCAGCCATGATAGGTTTGGGTAACCAGAGTCACCTGCAAATACTGAGGGACAACATTTAGCCACACACTATCCTATATGGCCCACACCATACTCATACACCAACATTTACCGGGTAGGAAACAGGGCTCACCTATTAGCCACACCCAGAGCATCTGTAGTTGGGCCATCAAATTTTGGATGCTGCTATTCCTCAGGACAAAGGCATCATGCACCGACCCAGGATACTTAGCATTGCTGTGGGAGATAATTTCCCCAAGCACACCATCTGAACAATCATGGAGTGGAAACTCTTATGATTCCTTAACACCTGATCATTCTGCCTGGGGGGACGGGGGGGAAAGAAATGCAATATGTATACCATCAATCACCCCAATTATGTTGGGGATACGTCACATTGCATACAACTCAGCCTTCACTGTGCCAAAATGCTCAACCTGGGGGAAAACAATGTAGCTGCACATGTGTTTTATCAGTGCAGACAACACTCTTATAAGGGGGTATGTCTCCATCCCCTATTCATCCGCAGCGGTAGGTATCTAAGGGACACAAGAGTGAGGAGGCTGTCACAAACTGAACATTGAAGCCACAACAGGGGCCGACATTTTCCATCTCAATCCTTACTTGCTACCTGACCTTCCATAGGAGAGGACCTACACTGCATGTGCTGCTGTGACCTGTGTCTGGAACCTACCATGGCCCGTATGACCGGGGAAAGGGCCCCAGCCTTCACTTCGGAGGAGTTGGAGAGACTGGTGGATGGGGTCCTACCCTAGTACAGACTGCTGTATGGGTCTCCAGACCAACAGGTGAGTACACTGTGGGCACAATGCATGTGGCATGAATGCATGGAGTTGTGTGTGTGAAGGCCTTGTGTAAGGGGGGGTGGATGTCCTCTATGCGGTGTACACGTTGTGTGCTGAGCTATCTGTGTGCCAATGTTGATGGAAACGGGTATGGTGGGCCATATGTGTTACTGGCTGGACTGTTTGTCTAATGGTCTTTTCCTGTCTGTATTCCCTCTGCAGGTCAGCGGCCATCGAAAGCAGGGTATATCGCATGCCATTACCAAGGAGGTGCGGACCCTGGGGGTCTATGGCAGACGGAGCACCCACTGATGCAAACGGTGGGATGACCTGAGACGCTGGGCACGGAAGACGGGGGAAGCCCAGCTGGGGATGGCCTCCCAACGAGGAAGTGGTGCCGGTCAAACCCTGACCCCCCTGATGGCCCACATACTGGCGGTGGCCTATTCAGAGCTGGATGGGCGCTTGAGGGCATCACATCAGCCACAAGGGGGTGAGTACAGTGGCTATCATTACAACTTACAGCTGGTGGGGTGGTATCTGGGTGGTGGATGTGTATTAGTGGGTGCCCCTAGGCCGGGCCTGACATAGGAGCGTAGGTCCTCTGGTTGCTAGGGTTCTGAAGGGATAATCCTGCCTTCCTAGCTTGTAGGCATCCACTATTAGTCAGGGCTGCGTGGATCCCTGGGGTGCTGCAGTTGGCGGTGTGTGCCCCTCATGCCTTGGTGGCTAGCAATATCAGTGGTGGTGCAATGCATAGTACCTAGGCCTGTTACCTGTGTGTGAGGGTGATGTGTATGCCAACTGTGGTGTTAGTGCAGCCACTGACCCAGTGTATCCTTTGTCTCTCTCCCCCCTTTCTTGTTTTGTCATCCTGTCCTTATGTGCATTAGCATCATCTGGCAGAGGAGCAGAGGCACTGGCAACAGAGGGAGCTGCATCCCACAGGAGGCAGAGCCCACCGAAGCTGAGGTCACCAGTGGGACAGAGGGCAAGGGGAGCACCACGGCGGAGACTGGAGGGGACAATTCAGACACAGATACCTCCTCCGATGGAAGCTCCCTGGTGGTGGCAGACACTTCTGTGACCACCCCAGCCACAGGTACAGCCACCAACCCATACCAGCACTGCCCTCCCAGCAGCCCCTCATCGAATTGCCCGTGCCCGCTAACCCAGAAGGTTGGGCATCTTCTACGCCCCAGGCACACCTCAGGCCCTGCCCCAGTGAGCCCTGCTGCCCTGAGTGAGGAGGCTATTGACCTCCTGAGATCCATCTCTGTAGGGCAGTCAACCATTGTGAATGCTATCCAGGGGCTGGCAGCCCAGATGCAGCAATCAAATGCATTCCTGGAGGGCATTCACACTGGAATGGCTGCCCAATAGAGATCGATCCAGGCTCTGGCCTCCTCTCTGATGGCAGCCATTGTCCGTGTTTCTACCGTCCCCCCTCCAACTACCACTTCCCAGTCCCATTGCCCTCAACCCCACCCCATCCCAAGCACACAGCCAGACGAGCATGCACAAAGGACAATACACAAGAGTGTCACAGGCAAACACAAGCACCACACTTCATCCCACAGGCACTCACACAAACACCATCCAGTTGCATACACAACATTATTCACTATTTACACTGTGTTCCCCTCCTCCTCCACCTCCACCTCCACCTCCCACCCAGTTACGTCCACACTCACACCTGTATGCTCGACAGCATGCACTCTGTGTGCTCCTTACTGGACCCCCAGCATTGCTCCTACCAGCCTTCTGGGGTTTTCCAGGCAGCTCAAGCTGCTGCCACCCCTCAGACAGGTTTCTGCCTTCCTGCTGCTTGACCAGCTCAAGCTCAGGAAGCCAGTACAAAGGATTTATTTTGGTAGAGGGGGGTAAAACCCTCTCCATTTTGAAATAGGTGTTAAAGGCATGGGAGGGGAAGCCTCCCAGAGCCTCTTTAATTGCTTTGAAGGACACAGATGGTGCCCTCCTTTCAAGGAAGAGGAGCGACTCCATTGAGTGGACCCAAAAAGAGCATTTTCTTTTTACCTTGGCCACTCAAAAGAATTCTGGGTAGACAGCTAACTCTTCGTGGGGTATGTTGGAGCCAAGAAGGGGAAGGCTGTGCAGTAACGGACCATCTCTCGATGTATTGTGCTCTGCATTAAAATCTGCACTCGCCAAGAAACAACTCCCTGAGAGTTTGCGTGCTCATTCCACCAGAGCTAAGGCTGAGGCCACTACATTAGCATGCATAGTTCCGGTCTTGGACATCTGCCAGGCAGCAACGTGGGCTTCCCTCCACACATTCACCAAGCACTACCCAACAGTCAGGTCCATCAGGATGGGCACTTTACCTGTTGGTCTTGCAAGACTTTCTAGTGTGAATTTGTTTGGCAGACCGACCTCGGTGGAAAGATTGCTTGGGTATCTATTTTAAGGTAAGGAATCTGTGGCTAGAATTCTTAATCATGAACAAGTTACTTTGCAGATTCCTTACTGACCAGCCCATCCTGACTGCTCTGTGAACAGATTCCTAGGGTCAAAGCTGTTCCCCTTTTAGGGCCCTAGTTTTCCACTCTAGTGGTCAGTGTCTTTCGTGGCTCCGCTCTCCTGGCATGGAAAGTCGCAAAAAGAAACTTACATCAGCTCACTGGGGTTCCGCCTATTTAGGCACCATTCATGTCTCTTCCAGCACAGACAATGCCATGCAGAGCCGAACCACACCAAATACGGGTGTGCAGGGATACTGCTCATGAAAAACATCTGGATCCAGTCGGACCTTTGGGATAATTCTAAGGTAAGTCTCATTTCTCAATGATGTTGATTGTTTTTTAATATTTGTATTCATTGGTACAGTGCTTAGTTGATCCTTCCAAGAGTATCTTGGAAGGTGTCCTACCTCCCTTCAACTCTTGTTTTTTTTCCACCTGGCAAAGAGCACTATTGTACTTAATCCACCAGGGAATGTAGAAATTGGGTAGAGTCCTATGACCCAAGTAAGTGGTTCTAAATCTTCTGACTTCTGGAGACTCCCACTTAATCATTACTGGAATCAGGGGATAGCCTGCCCCCTTCAGAACCAGTGGGCAAGACACCCACTCGACAGACTGTGGCCCATCACTCCCCAGGATCAAGCACAGGGCATGTTGCCCCATCCAGAACCAATAGCGAAGACACCCACTAGACATTAGAGAGACTGTGGCCTTGCACTCCCCAGAACCAGTGGTCTTGTTTCATCTCCCAGCCGAGGTGCCCCTGAGGTGCCTGCCTATTTACCAACTGATGCCTCTGCAGTGTTCTCTCCGTGTTGAAGCAGGTGACAAGTGGGGCCTTGAACTTTGGCCTGTGGCCATGTGGCCCACGCAAATTGAGGACTGGGCTGTGTCCCTTTTCTGTACATTTGTATATATTTGTTATATTGCCTATCTTATTATTTCTACTGTGTTGATCTTATTACAAACACTTTGGCGAAATAATTTTGTCCTTGCATTATTCTGCCGATTTACGGGGATAAATTGTTTTTCTTGCGCAGCTGGTTGTGTGCATGGTGTGTGTGTGTATGGGGTGTGTATGGTGCGTGTGTGTGTCACTCTCATTTTCCTCCCCCCTTCCCTTGTGTGCTAGGCAGCTGTACTCACCGTTGTCGTCTTCGCCAGTGTTGGTGTTCGTGGTGGAGCAGAATGTAGAATATCATTGGAAAAACATGTAGTTCGGGCTCCATGGCGGCATGGTTCTTCCCTGTGTTTCCAAAGGTGAGTCCTTTCACTTCTGTGCTCTGTTTCCGTCAGGCTTTTGATGTTGTTGGTACCGCCCCAGAAAAGGTGGCGGTTTGCAGAGTCTTAATATGGTGGCGGAACTTTGACTTCCATCCTGGCTGTAGGCAGCTACCGCCTTGGTGGCTGTTGTTTCTGCCCTGGCGGTCCGTGTGGTACATTGGCTGTCTTTCGGAGATCTTTCCACCATGGTCATAATTTGGCTGTAGTTACCGCCAGCCTGTTGGTGGTATTAGCGCCACTTTATCACCGACTGCCAGGGTCGTAATGAGAGCCTAAATCTTACACAATGAAAGGAAGAGACATAAAGGGCTGAAAACTACAATGAGACAGACAGTGAACTGCAACATCCCCTATGTTACCAGTATCTTCTTAATATCCCTCTTTTTCCACTACAGTCAAGACCGAATATTTATAGCTCCCAACAGAATATGAGTTTCAGCCAAAGATTCTGTCATATGTAAAAGGCACAACTACAGTTAGATGTTTCTTTACTCCTGCTTGGCAAAAAAGTCTTAGTGAGCTCTACAGACACAAACACCAGCATTTTCAGTTCCCGTACTGCCTATACAGTACCCTGCTTTCACTACACAAATTTGACTGTAATAGATCCTCGGGATGTGTCAGATGTGGTACAGACCCTGTAAGCTTTTTTCATTTGGCATGGAAATACCCAAAGGTTAGAGCCTACTGGGAAAACCTAACCCGAACTTTAGGCGAGATGATAGATTTGCACATTAAATGCACTCCTAAACTAAAACTATTAGAATATAACAAGTCTCTCTTCAAACCTACTAGAAGGCTGACTGAAGTTCTAACACTACTGGCTAAAAGCAGATTAATGCATGTGTATGTGATGGTGCTCCCTCAATAATATCCACCTAGTTGAAAGATACTGCATACAGTAGGAACATACTGAGCTTAAATAAACAAACATATGACATGAGGTCCTCTTACTGGGTCAAAGTGTTGTAAATGCCAGGGCCCGTGATCTTGATCTTCAGCTCGCAAAACATATAGAAAGAGCTGTGTGTTTTATTTCTGATTGCAGGCCAAGGACAATGCTTTGTTATTCTACAGATTGATCATCTGGCTGCCAGATCACCTTAAAACCTGGACATAATACTTGAGATGTCACAATTACAGTAACATGTTGGATGATGCTCATGTTAACACCGAACATAATGCTGCTCCTTGCTTACCTGATGTTTGTAATTGTGCTGCATTCATACCTTCAAAGTAAATTAATAAAGAGGTTTAAAAAACAGTTTTAGTGAGCGTGGCACACCTGAGCTTTGTCTTTTGTTTCTTGTGAAGGCTAGGCTCCTCGGTTTTACCTGTTGACTTCTGCAGCGCTAGGGCAATATGCAGGGATCCGACTGGCTCCCTCCCTTGTAGCAGTGGGTCTTCTCAGGTGTAGGCCGTGCTGGCAACCTAGCTCGGGATTTTGATCTTGCAGGTTATTGGTGGGGCAGCCATGTGCAGCAATGTCAGTTCTCAGCAGGGATGGTCTCCTAAACAGCTACCGCAATGTCGTGTTTGGTAACAGCGGCATATGGGCCGATCTCCTCACAATGGTGTCCTCTAACAATGGCGGCCTTCAGGATGATAAGGGTTCTTGTTTGGCTGTGATGTACGCCTTTCTCATCTTGTCAGTGGTAGCACCATCAGTCTCTCATCCTACAGCAATCTGCTGTGCCACACAAAGGGTTGTAGTACAGACTTAAATACAGCTTAAACAAACTGTACAGAGCTAATTGGTGGACCCCTTCATGATATGGATCATGCTTGTCTTTGTGCTCAGGGAAAACCCACATTTCTCTGAGTGCTCTTCATGCAGGAAGCAGGTTGAGCTTCTTCTCTGTCTTATTGTTGGGCCAGGCTACTCTCCAGACACAGCCTTTGCGCAAAGTAATGGCTCTCCTAGCCAATAGCAATAGGGCAGGAGTCATGTAGAAAAATCACTTTCATAAATATTGCTCACAAAAATACTGAAGAAATATGCTTAAAAATAAATAAAATATATTTATACACCCCCCCACCAAAATACATAAGACATATAGATCACGTTTTGTTTTAGCTTACTAAAGCTTGCCATGTGCGGAAAACTGAATATTGTGGGGTAGTTGGACAACAGCTATTGTGTGGGAATTAAAATGCAAAATTAGGATGTTGATCAAAAACAGCATGGTACTTTTTTTCATAAAACAATTGACTGCATGTTTTTTGGTGCTGTGGGATTGGCATTATGTGAGATGGAGGGGGTCTTCAAATCCAGGAATCTTCAGAAGTTTAATGGATTTTGAAGCCAGCGTAAAGAGTGCAATTGAAACTTATTTCCAAACTGCAACACTTTTAAAGGTAAATCAAACATTACCCAAAATTATTTGTTTGTCTGCATGCTTGAAGTAATGGAATACAGCAATTAAGAAGGAATTAATTTGTTGCTATCTAGCGTGAAAACTCAAGTGTTTCCAAACATATTCGTCTGTGCCTGACTTTTTATTAGCTATACTGATAGCAACAATAAAGTAGTTACAGGGTGTGGTGCATTTGAATTCCTGGCTGGCCTCCCCTGGTGCGCATCTACATAAATGCTGACGCACAGAACAAAAAGTTACTTTCCTTCGATAACAATCTTTCTGATCGATATCCTTTCTACCTACAGATTCCTCACCTTTGAATATTTCCTAGCACCAGACTAGTCAGGAAACATCTGCAATAGCATTGCAGTGTAAGCAGAGGGAGCAGACTCAGTTATGTTGTCAGGCACAGGGTTGTGATGACGTCACTGGGGCCATATGCTTCAGGACCGGTCCTCAGATGCCAGTTCTGTTTTTATTTCCGAGCCTTTCAGCACCCCCAGAGCTTTGTTCTCTTACACACCGTAGACAATTTTCTTAATATGTTTTTTAGTTGGTGGAGATAGGGACGTTACCTCTACAGAGGTCTGGTTTCAAGCCCTGTCATTGATGTGATGACCAAATGTCCATCACAGATCCGCACAAAGGCTGTCTCTGGTGCCTTGGGTCAAGACACAACATATCATTGTGTAACCTCTACCAGCAGATGTACTTCTTTTTGAATTGGTATTAAACCCCCGAGTCTTCGCAAAAGTGATGGCAGTGGTGCCCAATCTCCATCGTGCCTGGATAGCAGTTACCCAAACTGGTGCTCCACAATTTGTAGTCAGGGAGTTGGGGTTCTGAAATCAAAAGCCTCAAATCTCACCTCACTCCTGCTCTGCACATCCTGTTCATAGGGGCAGTACTGAATACCATATTGCCAAGATTTCCCTCGTCAGTAGATGATACAGGGCACTCAGGATATGATTCGGATGTTCTGGGTGTGACCTCAAGTCCCAATCTTGAAGGTCATTTGTTTTCTCTGCCTATTGGTCTTCTTCATCCTGCTGGACACTCATGCATATTGCCTCTGAAGTAGTGACTTTGCAGGCTTTGTTTCCAACTTCAAGGGGATACAGGAAAATCCATTGTGTTATCCAGGGACAGTGAGCTGGTGGCAAAGAGAGGAGGATCCTTTTCAGGAAACAACTTTGTATTCCCCTTCCGCAGAGGCCACAGTTAAAATAGATGCTTCCCCCTTAGAGAAGAGAATGTATTTAGAGGACCTGGAGTTCAGAGGATACTGGTCTCCAAAGGAACAAAGTTGTCATACCAATCTAATGGAAATGAGGGCGCGCAAGGCTTTCCTCATGACACTTTGTAGTTCAGATATTAATCTATCATATGACCGCAATATGGTACCTAAGGAAGCACGATGGAGTAGGGCCTCAGATTCACTGCCAAGAAACTCTGAGACTGGGAACATCAGGACGGTCTGTAGATTGTGGCCAACCATCTGGCAACTTTGCAGAACACACCTCATGTAGATTTCTTTGCCACTCAATACAACAACCACTGCCTAAAGTTTGGAGCCCTCCATCTCTGCAAGGAGCTTTCAAGATTCATTTCTGCTGGAGTGGACAATTCTCTTCCACTATGCATCTCCCCCATGCCCTTGGGGTCTGAGGAAGATTCTCCATGACTGGGTCTAAGTCATTCTTATTGCCCCAAACTGGAAATAAAGGGTGTGGTGTATAGACCTTTGGCACTTGTTTATTGTGGTCCCTCTTCATCTTCCAGTCAGTGGACCTTTTGTCTCAATCCAAGGGACAAGTCCTGCACCCCCAGTCTTAACTGTCTACATCTTAATTTGTGAAGGCTGGGTGGAAAAATGTAAGTGCCTTTCACCTAGTAACAGAAATGGTGGATGTGACCCTCTTAGCACACTACTCTGCCTCATAATCAGTTTGCTCAGGGGAGTGGAAAATATTTGATTTCTGGTGTGCTGAGAGAAGGATTGATCCTTTAAAATGTCCCTTGCCAACATACTACAGTTTGCATTGTTCTTGGCACAACAAGACTGTGAGAGGTACGTTTCACCACTGTCTGCTTTTGTGTGTTTACCTGATTAACTCTCCTTGTTTTAGTCTCCGGGTGTGACAATGAGATTTCTGAAAGGCCTGACAAATGAATATATATATCTGCCAACTCTTTCTACAACACCTCAGTAGGACATTAATTGGTTCTGCCAATTTTTGAGTGCATGTACAGTTGCCAATTGAGGCTTTTGAAGTTGCAAACAGTTTTCCTATTTGCCATCACTCGGTTCACTGAGTCAGTTAGTTGCAAGACTCCTGTTTATGTGTTTCTTCCCAGACAAGTTAGTGTTTTACTAAAACAAACTGCTTTATTTTTAAAGTTGGTGTCTCCTTTCTGTCTGGGACAATCCATCACCCTACCTTCCTTTTTTCCTTCATTTTATCCAACAAAAGAGTTGAGGCTTTTAAGGCTCGACCTGAAGTTTGCAGTAAATTTCTACATCAAGCTTTGTTTGCTATACTGCCTGTAAAAAAGGGAACTGTAGAGAAGCAAACTCTATTTCACGGGGTCAAGATCTGGTATGCTCCAGCCAAGAAAGACCCAACTGAAGTAAAGAGTGCTCTTTCCACCAGGGCAAAATCCTTCCCTTCAGCCCTGGCTAAAGCGGTGTGTTCCAATGGCTGGTATCTGCAAGGTTGGGGGGGGGGGGCCTATCCTACCTGAGATTGATTCAATTCATGGTGGTGTTAACAAGAGGGCACACCTCATAGACTGCGCTCTTGGGAACAGTTAATTGCACCAGGAAAATTGCAGACTCCCCTTTTATTACTGGTGGGGCTACGCTGGCTGAGGATTGCAGGTCCCAACAGTGACCAGTAAACATGTCATTGGGAGTCCTGGGTCTGTGACACATCCTGCTGCTGTGATAACAGTAAGAAGTGACAGCGGAACAATTGGGAAGCTGGACAAACAGAACAAATGGTGTAGCATGCCATGGTCCAAGTGACAACGACTGAACAGCAACTCTTGGAGAACGGGATCACACCCCTTGGAGTACTCAGTGGGGCTCCAAGTAGTATTCCAAGACCATACAGGAACTTACTGCTCTGGAGCTGTCAGTCAGTTGATTCCTAAAGGGAAAATGGTAAAATCAAAAATTATGAAATGCACAGCAGAGGCCCAACACCTCGGTCCTTGGGCACTAAACAAACTGAGAAGGTGACTAGGAAGAAGGGAGTGAGCATAGTCCTAGTATGGAGGCACTGATGGCTACAGTGAGGGAAAAAGCAGAGCGGGGAACAACATCTGCGGGTCGGCCGTCTGAAGGTAAGTTTAGATTGATAATGTAGCAGTTTACCGGCACTCTCACAGAGCTCCAAGCTCAGTGGGAACTGTGAATTCTGAAAGCCAGAGAAAGCTTCAGGTGCTGGCATCGGGAGGGACGCTGGCAGCACTGCAACAGTATGGTCCCCCTTTCAAACCTCTGGGCTTGTCTGAAAATTGCCTGAAAAAATGTTGACCCACAACTGTTGTATGAACAGAAGAAGCATCTTCCCATGACCTTTCACTAGGGGGATATCCCTTGCAGTGATTTAAGTTTTAATTTCTTCCTAAAGAAACGTGAATCCCAAATCTCTTCAACCTCAAATTCCTGTACGTGGATCACCAAAATTACGGGTCACAGAAAAAAGGCATCAAAAGAGATCTACACTGTAAGGGTTCAGTTGGGTTGGATAGAACACTCGATAAATCTTCCAATACAATGGCATTTGTACTTTTAAAGGCAACTGGATTCACGATTTGGACGATCTAAACCAGACCATAGAAGAAAACAAGTTACTTACCTGTAACTACAGTTATCCAGTATTGGTATCTTTCATAAATTCACATGCTTGAATTATCCCTGTCGTCGAAGTGGGAGTCCCACAGTACATGAAAAGCAATAAGCACCAAAAATGTTTTCCCATAGGCTATAACGCTAATCTAATGACTCATATAACCTATCTTTGTCCTTTTGTGAAAGGACCCAAACTTGGCTCCTGGCCAATCAGGCATCAGCACCCTCTAGACTACTCTCCACAGAGGCTCTTTCCCTCAGATTTTCTAGCACAAGAGTGAGGACTATGTCCTGAGAGTGAAATGCAAGTCTCTAAGGGGAGGAGGGTGGGTCGCATGTGACTTTATGAAAGATACCAATACTGGATAACTGTAGTTACCAGTAAGTAACTTGTTTTCTTATCCAGTATTGGATCTTTCATAAATTCACATGCTTGAATCTGAATAGCCAGCAGTACTCCTAATAAACGTTATGCCCGCAGTGGATGGTAGGTGCGAGCATTGTAATCCTTTAAAATATAGTACCAAACAACATAGCTATAAATCTTGCTGTATGCGTATAAAACAAACAAATCCAACAAATTTGCATAGCAATTATAGACTACTGCATACAGAATTAGGTCTACACATTAAAGGAAAGATCTCACCTTAATGAAATAGATGACGTCCAACGTGGGAATCAGTTCTTTGTGACGATTCCAAACAGTAGTGCTGCACAAAAGAGTGTGTAGTCTTCCACGTTATCCAAAGTAATCCCTAGAAACAAAGCAGCCGCTGTGGAGACTGCTCTTGTGGAGTGCGCTCTCAGGTGCTTAGTCAATGGTTTTCCCGCTTTTGTGTGGCAAAACTGAATGGTGGATGCAATCCACCGGGCTATGGCAGCCTTAGTGACTCCTGTCCCTTGCCGTCCTTCAGCATATGAGGCTAGCAGCTGATCTGTCTTCCAGAGGTGCTTTGTACGCCGAAGATAAAATTTCAAGCATCTCTTGATGTCTCAAGAATGAAGAGTCTTTTCTGCGATTGTTGACGGATTCGGGGAAAAGGTTTTTAATATTACTGGCTTGTTTAAATGAAAGGATGAGGGCACCTTCGGAATGTATCTCGGGTTTGTTCTATGAAGAATAAAGTCATCTGAAAAGATAAGATAGGGTTCCTTAATGGTAAAGGCCTGTATATCGCTGACTCTTCTCGTGGATGTAAGAGCAAGTAGAGTTGCCACCTTCCATGTGATGTATTTCAGCTCCGCTCTGTGAATAGGTTCGAACAGGGCTTTCATTAGCTGAGACAGAACTATATTTAGATGCCACTCTGGCGGGGTGGATGCACCAGAGGAAAAGTACGAAACAGGCCCTTCATGAACTGTTTGATAAGTCTGGGTAAGCCAAGTGACGGCATATCGGCCGAGCGTCTATAAGAAGCTATAGCTGCCAAATCGATCTTAACAGATGTGTGACATAGCCCAGCCTTTGAAAGGGTGAGAAGGTATGAGAGAATTTGCTCCGGCTCAATCTTCAACGGATGGAAATTGTTCTGCAGGCATCATACACAAAATCTCTTCCATTTGAGTCTGTACGTCCTATTTGTACTGTCAGCTCGTGTCCTGGACAATATCAGTTTGCATTCCTCATCAATGTTCATACCCTGGAACTCATGGAACTCAGAAGCCATGCATGCAATTGCAGAGATGCTGGATCTGGATGAAGAATCTGACCTTGACTCTTCGTGAGAAGGTGGTGCTTGCAGGGAAGACGTATGGAATTGGTCACCGACAGGAGCAGGAGCTCCATGTACCAATACTGTCTGGGCCACTTGGGCGCTATGAGTATGATCTTGCAACCCTCCAACTTCATCTTCCTCAGAAGCCTGGGAATTAATGGGATGGGGGAAAAGCGTATGCAAAGATCCCGGACCATCTCATTGAGATAGCATTCCCCCACGACCCCGGAAGTGGGTATCGACTGGCATAGAATTGGCATTTGGCGTTCTGATTGGTGGCAAATAGATCCAGGGTCGGCCGTCCCCAGCATAGAAAGATGCTGTCCAGTTCCTTCTGGTCGAGTTCCCATTCATGGCAGTTGTCGTCCGTCCTGCTGAGAGAGTCCGCCAGGACATTGCTGACACCTGGCAGGTGCTCCACTCTCAGGCAAATGTGCAGCGTGAGCCAGTCCCAGAGAGACTGAGCTTCTCTTGAGAGGGACAGAGATCTTGTTCCTCCTTGCTTGTTGCTATAGAACATGCTTGTTGTGTTGTCTGTACAGACCAAACAAACGAACCTGTAATCCGTGGAAGGAACGCCTTGAAAATGAGAATAATTGCTTTTAACTCCAACAGATTTATGTGCATTCTTCTTTGCGCGTCATCTCCCTTGAATGACCATGTCCTGTAGATGGCCTCCCCAACCCTCCAATGAGGCGTCCGGCGTGATAATGAAGTCTGTCACTGGAGTGAGAAAGGTCAACCCTTGAGAAAGATGGTTGGTTTGAGACCACCATTGCAATGTCTCTACTATCCTCGGTGTAACATTTATTAAATCCTCGAAGGATCCTTGGGATTGGGTCCATTGCAGCTGTAACTCTTGCAATGGTCTCATTTTCAACCTTGCCAGGTGGCCTAGGACGATGGATGAGGAGATCATGCCTAGAAGCGACTTGAACGGACTTTCTTCTTGAGATTCTGACAGCCATGTTGGTTAGTTTCTGCTGCAGTGCCTGTGTGAGATAAGCTATGCTCTCCATGGTGTCGAGTTCTGCACCCAAAAAGACTATCCTGCGTGTAGGAAGAGTGACTGATTTCTATAAGTTTACCGTTAGACCTAAGCTGTGAAATAGTTATAGGCAGACGTTGGTAGCCTTGTACGCTAGCTGCGATGTAGGGGCTTTTATCAGCCAGTCGTCCAGGTATAGGAAGACCTGAAAACCCCTGTTGCGGAGAAAGCCTGCTACTGGGGCAAGACATTTCGTGAAAATTTGTGGTGCTGACTTCAAGCCGAATGGGAGGACCTTGAATTGATAATGGGCACAGGCCACAGTAAAGCAGAGATATTTCCGATGCTTTGCACGGGTGAGTAGCGCGCTTTATAAATATTAATGATTTGATTTGATTTATGTGGAAATAAGCATCCCGGAGATCCATTGTTGTCATGTAATTTCGATTGTTCAAAAGGTGCAGGATATCCGACAGTGTGATCATACGAAAGGATTGCTTCCTTAGAAACTTGTTCAACTTCCTGAGGTCTACGATTGGCCTCCATTCCCCTGACCTCTTCCTTAGTAGAAAGAACCAGGAGTAGAACCCGAGCCCTCTGTGCTGCACCGGAACCTCTTCTATCGCTCCTTTGGCGAGCATTAGGGAAACCTCCTGCTGAAGCAAGTGAAGATGAAGTGGTGTGCATTTTCCTGGCGGATGGTGTGGTGGTTTTTGTATAAATTCCAGCGTATGACCTCGAGCCACTATATCCAGCACCCATTTGTCCGATGTTATGCTTTTCCAATTGTGAAGGTAATTGGAGATGTTCGCTCCCACCTGATGGCCCTACGAATACTGTGGAAGCGTAGCCGGTGTCGGACAAGACTCATTGCTTGCGAGGCTGATCCCGGGTTTGGGAACTCTGTTTTCTCCTTCCTCCCTGTCTAACGTAGGAAGCTGTGGATGGTTGCCTATATTGCTGCTGATAGGCTGGTCTATATTGAGGCTGTTGATACTGCCTATGGTAGAAAAACCCCTACCTCTTGCTCCCCGAAAGGGCTGCTTTCGGTACAGCAAAGTACCCAGGGACCGAGCTGTGTCCGTGTCAGCTTTGATGGCCTGTAATGCGTCGTCTACATGTTTACCGAAGAGAGACTCTCTGTCGTACGGCATTTCTAGAATTCTGGACTGTACCTCTGGTCTGAAAGAAGTCACTTTTAGCCAACCTTGGTGGCGTAATACAGCTGCTTCCGCCAGCCCATGGAAGCTATATCCAGGGTGTAGTCAATTATCTCCTCCGACATACGCTCTCTTTCCTGAAGGATCTTTCGTGCCTCCGACTGCTTGTTCTCAGGAATGAGATCGATGAAAGCATTCATATCCGACCACATCTGGCGATCATAGCGACCCAAAATCGCCAGGGAGTTGGCTGCAAGAACAGTTTTGGCCGACATGGATGAAAATCTCTTGCCCACATTATACAGTCTTCTTCCTTCCCTATCAGGAGGAGTAGATATAGGCGTTGATGGGTTCTTAGAACACCTTTGGGCAGCTTGGGAGATGATGGAGTCTGGTCTTGGATGCCCTGTCAAACACGCCGGAGTGTCCTGTGTCACTTTATACTTTTTGTCAAGCTTCTGTGGAACTGGTGGAACAGTCGCTGGGTTCTGCATGATCTTGATACTCTCACTCCAAATGAAGTCTAGAATAGGAATAGCCCTCACAGACTTTCTGGCTTGTTCCTTGAAGTCATGGAGGAAGAATTCCGACTGTGAGACCGACGTTGGCAAGTGAAATCGTGTGGCCGCCCCATCCATCAAGTTGTGAAACCCACCTATATCCTCCGGTGGAGAATCTGGAGGACGAGAAGGTGGGGGAGAAGGAGTAGGGGCTAGATAATCGTCCCATTCCTCACTAGGATGTTGTAGTGTTGAAATCTCTCCTTCTCCTTCATCCCCAAATGTAGAAACATCGGGGGTCATTACAACATTGGCGGTAAAAGCCACTTACCGCCGTGCAGAAGACCGCCAACACACCGCCGCAGCTGCAGAATTCCGCCACAGCTATTATGACCCACATCTCGAAATCCGACAAAATTCAGACACCCACACAAGTCCGCCACACTAAAGGTCAGTGATAAACTGGCGAAAACAAAACCGACACCGTCACGCCAACAGAAATACGCCCATGCTATCACGACCCACGAATCCACGCGGCGGTCTTTCAACCGCGGTATTCCATTGGCGGTACACACCGCTGCACTCAAAATACACACACATCTCCAAAACACCACCACATTGGACAATTTGAAATACACACACCTGATACACATACACACACCACTCCCACACACCCAATACAATATAAAACACACACCCACATCACACACAAACCCCTACGACCACCATTACAGAGAGAAGGCCAGAGAGAGACACCACCATCAACAAACTAGCAGCCACAGGCACTCAACACCATCACCCACACAACTGCCACGCACAAAACACCACACACCACTACATATCACCACACTTATCACCACACACACCACCCCACACATCACCTACACCACCCCATTGCACGGCAAAGACACCCCAGGTTCTCAGAGGAGGAGCTCAGGGTCATGGTGGATGAAATCGTCCGGGTAGAGCCACAGCTATTTGGATCACAGGTGCAGCACACCTCCATAGCTAGGAAGATGGAGCTATGGCGAAGAATAGTGGACAGGGTCAACGCAGTGGGACAGCACCCAAGAAATCGGGACGACATCAGGAAGAGGTGGAACGACCTACGGGGGAAGGTGCGTTCCGTGGTCTCAAGACACCACATCGCGGTACAGCGGACTGGCGGCGGACCCCCACCTCCTCACCCACAACTAACAACATGGGAGGAGCAGGTCTTGGCGATTCTGCATCCTAAGGGCCTTGCAGGAGTCAGTGGAGGAATGGATTCTGGTAAGTCAAATCTTAACTATCATATCCCCCACCCTACCTGCATGCTATCACAGACCTCCACCCTCGCCCCTATCACTCCAACTCCTCACAAATGTACTAATAACACAAACCACCCATCCCAACACCAAGCCCTGCATGACAAAACAAAGCATGGACACCCATCACTAAAGCATGCCCACTGCACGTACCCATAACACCCCCCTCAACCATCATCACACAAGCCCCCACACAGGAATGCTAGCACTGGGGTACACGGTCACCCACCCATTGCACACCATGACACACACAGATGCAATAATCATGCTTTTACACCCCTGCAGGAGCACTACCCAATGTCACCAGACAGGAGGGTCCAGACATCTCCACCCCACCCACAGAAGAGGCCCACAGTGATGACAGCAGCTCTGTCCAACTGGATCCAGATGACCAGCCCGGACCATCGTGGGCCTCGGGACAGTTGGTTCCCCTCACACAGGCACAGCCCACCACAGACCTTCCACCCTCTGGTAACACCAGCACAGCACCCACCCAGCGGGCCCATACCTCCGTGCCCAGGACACGTCAATCAGCTGTGTGTCCACCACTACAGGGAACCCAGGATAACCCACCACCCCAACAACAACAGGGACCTGGGGGCAGTGGCAGTGGGCACACGGTCCAGGGGATGGAGGCACAGGAACACAGGGGAACTGGGAGGGCTGCTGTGCGACAGGGGGCGGACAGGCCAAGGGAACCCACTCTCCACGAGGCCCTCTCCTCCATCATGGGAGCATACCACCACTCCCAGGAGACAATTGCAACGGTCCTGGCCAAGTTTCAGGAGGCCCAGCGCATGCAGGAGGAACAGTATTTGGGGTTCAGGGAGGAACTCAGAACCATCAGCTCTGCCCTGGGCACCATCGTAGGGGTGCTGAAGGAAATACTTAACACCAGGAGGGACACTGTGGCACTCCAAGGGGCCCCTGACACTAGCATGGCCGATGAACTGCCCACCACCTCCGCCGGCGCTAGTGGACAGGAGGCACCGCCACAGGACCACCACACCAGCACCCCACCCCCTGCAGACGGAGAACCACCCCGCAAGCGGTCCCTGAGATCCAGGAACAAGACCGAGCACAATGCCAAGACCCCCGGCAAGAAATGAGACCACCCTGATTGTCAACCTACTGTCCCACTTTGTAACCCTGTCCATATTGGAACTGCCCCAGCTCCACTTCCTATGACCATATGGCCAATGCACCTGTAAGACTAATAGACTGGACTCTGCTATGGACATTCCTACACCATCACCCCTCATCATTTTACAACCCCCCTCCAATATTTAGCACTTCAATAAACACCCTTGAAGCACAGAACAATCTGGAGTCAGTCTGTGATTTCAAAAATGTGTATTAGCAATGACAGTGACAAAATGCGTTTTCAAATGTAATGTCAACATACCTATGTCACACATCTCAAGTCCATGAGGAATCTAAGCACATGACACACATTGGAAACCACACCTGTGAAACCGTAAGGGAAATGTACAACTCAGTGACCATATACAGGTTGAAATCGACAGACAGGATAGAGGTACAAGTGTGAAAGTACATGTAGTAGGCAGGAATGTTTTCTCACCTGTGTGTCACTGGAAATATTGCTGGATAACTGAGTCCCTGTTGTCAATGTCTTCTTCCTCTGCTTCCTCCTCATCACTGTCCACAGGCTCCACAGCTGCCACAACACCGTCATCTGGACCATCCTCCTGCAGAAAAGGCACCTGTCGTCACAAAGCCAAGTTGTGAAGCATACAGCAGGCCACGATGATCTGGCACACCTTCTTTGGTGAGTAGAATAGGGAACCACCTCTCATATGGAGGCACCTGAACCTGGCCTTCAGGAGGTCGAAGGTGCGTTCGATCACCCTCCTAGTCTGCCCATGGGCCTCATTGTAGCGTTCCTCTGCCCTGGTCCTGGGATTCCTCACTGGGGTCAGTAGCCATGACAGGTTGGGGTAACCAGAGTCCCCTAATAGCCACAAACGGTGCCTCTGGAGTTGACCCATCACATAAGGGATGCTGCTATTCCGCAGGATGTAGGCGTCATGCACAGAGCCAGGGAACATAGCATTTACCTGGGAGATGTACTGGTCTGCCAAACATACCATCTGTACATTCATGGAATGATAACTCTTCCGGTTCCTGTACACCTGTTCACTCCTGTGGGGGGGACCAGAGCTACATGGGTCCCATCAGTGGCACCTATGATGTTGGGGATATGTCCAAGGGCATAGAAGTCACCTTTAACTGTAGGCAAATCCTTCACCTGAGGGAAAACGATGTAGCTCCGCATGTGTTTCAGCAGGGCAGACAACACTCTGGACAACACGTTGGAAAACATAGGCTGGGACATCCCTGATGCCATGGCCACTGTTGTTTGAAATGACCCACTTGCAAGGAAATGGAGCACTGATAGCACCTGCACTTGAGGGGGATTCCTGTGAGATGGTGGATTGCTGACATCAGGTCAGGCTCCAAATGGGCACACAGTTCCTGGATTGTGGCACGGTCAAACCTGTAGGTGATGATCAAACTTCTTTCCTCCATTGTCGACAGGTCCACCATCGGTCGGTACACCGGAGGATTCCGCCATCTCCTCACATGTCCCAGCGGACGGTGCCTAGGAAGGACAACAGCAACCACAGAGTCAAACAACTCAGAGGTATGTACCCACAGTCTACACAGAACACCATTCATACACAAAATGTGGCCTGTATTTGTGTTGTGAGACAATGCCTAGGTATGTGTGACGCAGTTGGTAATTAGGTCATGTGGGCCCCTGAAATGGCGGCTGCCTGACCTCTAAACTGGGACAATGGGATGTGAGGTAACTGAGCTGGCGTTGTACACCGTCGCGGTAGGTGGTTGAAGACCGCGGCGCAATGCTGCATTGGTTAACATTGGACCCTATGGGTCCCAGGAGCCAATGACGATGTACGCCGGTGGTGATGGTATGCACCGCCGCGGACGTGACCGCCATTTTCTATCACTTCAATCACTTGATACCTGATCTTCGACAGGAGAGGACCTACACTGCAAGTGCTGCTGTGACCTCGGTCTGGAAGAGACAATGGCTTGTGCGTCTGGGGAAAGGGCCCCTGCCTTCACTGCAGAGGAGTTGGAGAAGCTTGTGGACGGGGTCCTCCCCCAGTACACGCTACTCTACGGTCCTCCAGACCAACAGATAAGTACACAGGGAGCACGTTGTATGGGCTATGCCTGTGTGGAGAGGGCTGGTTGTATTAATGAAGGGGGCACAGTTCTGCGTGCATGAAGGACTGTGAATGCATGTGCCACATGGCAAGGGTAGGGATGTGGGCCACTCACTTAGACGGTGCAGTTGGTAATGACTTCTCTTCTTCCCCTGTACATGTCATGTAGGTCAGCGCCCACCAGAAGAAAGATATTTGGCGTGCCATCGCCAAGGACGTCCGGACCCTGGGGGTCTACCACAGACGGAGCACCCACTGCCGGAAAAGATGGGAGGACATTCGCCGCTGGAGCAAGAAGACGGCGGAGGCTCAGCTGGGGATGGCCTCCCAACGTGGGAGGGGTGCCCGTCGAACCATGACCCCCCTGATGTTCCGGATCTTGGTGGTGGCCTACCCTGAGTTAGATGGGTGCTTGAGGGCATCACAGCAGACACAAGGGGGTGAGTACAAAATCATTCAGCGGACTTTGCGTGCAGTGAAGGTGTCTGGGTGGGGGAGGAGGGCTGTGGGTTTCCCTAGGCCAGGGCAAGTTCCGTAGGCTAGGCCCCTCCGTAATGCAGGCCATGTGGCACCCCACCCCAACTCTGTAGAGTGCCAAGTACAGGTATTCATGCCCCTGTGTCATCTATGTGTGCAGATGTCGTCCATAGCCATGTAGGCCATATCCCAGGAATTGCATCGGTGGAGCCCAACAGCGCGACATAGTGCAGGGGGCTGCTGTGTCTGTATTGTCCGCCAATGGTAACGGTAAGCCATGCACTCAACCTGTCTTTCTTCTCTCGTCCCCCCCTTTTTGTGGTCTCCCTGTTCTTGTGTGCATCAGCATCATCAGGCGGAGGTACAGTGGCACCGGAGCACGAGGGAGCTGCATCTCACATGGCCATGGAGGGCCACACCACAGACTCAGAATACACCAGTGGGATGGAGGGCGAGGGGAGCACCACGGCGGTCACAGGATCTGCAACCAGCGACACGGACTCGTCCTCCGATGGGAGCTCCCTTGTGGTGGCGGCAAAATCTGTGCCCCCCACTTCTACAGGTACAGCCGCCACCCCCCCTACCAGCACCGCCCTCCCAGCAGCCCCTCAGTGTGTGCCCTGTGCCTGCTCACCCAGGAGGGTGGGCATCACCTTCGCCCCAGGCACCTTAGCCCCTGCCCCTGTCACCTCTGCTGCCCTCAGTGAGGAGGCCATTGACCTCCTCAGGTCCCTCACTTTTGGGCAGTCTACCATTTTGAATGCCATCCAGGGTGTAGAAAGGGAATTGCAACACACAAATGCATTCCTGGAGGGCATTCATTCTGGTCAGGCTGCCCTTCATCGAACCCTGCAAACTCTGGCCTCAGCACGCACTGATGGCAGCCATTGTCCCTGTATCTAGCCTCCCCCCTCCAACTTCCTCCACCCAGATCCAATCCCCTGTACCCCAGCCTATCCCAAGCACACCATCAGACCAGCCTGCACACACCTCACCACACAAGGGAAGCTCAGGCAAACATAAGCACCACACATCCCACCGGAACTCACGCAAGCATCACACACATACAGACACAACAACATCCACTGCCTCCTCTGTGTCCCCCTCCTCCTCATCTCCCTCCTCCCTTCCATTCTCGTCTACACTCACACCTGCATGCACTACCACTACAGCCACTACGTCCCACGCCAGCACACCCACCAGCACACCCCGCTCACATGCACTCACCACCCCCACTACCATTTACACGTCCCCTGTGTCCTCTCCCAGTGTGTCTGTGACGCCCCTCCGAAGATACACAAACGGAGGCACACACCCACCCAACAGCCATCCACCTCACAACAGCCTCCAGCCCATGCACCTGCACCCAAATCAACAAAAGTTACACCTCCTACAACCACCACCTCTTCCTCCACTCCCAAACCCCCTCCATCTACCCATACCAGTGTCTCCAAAAAACTTTTCCTGTCCCCCCTTAAACTATTTCCCACCACCCGCCCCCCCCTTCCAACTCATAGGTCCCGTATTAGCACCCCAGCCAAAAAATCTCCGGGACCAGTGGTGCCTGTTGTTACAGGTGTGTGGAGTGCACCGGCCACCAGGACAGCCAGTGTGGCACGGAGCCACAGCACAGCCAGTCCCCCCCCCTGAAGCACTAGAAGTTGGACAGTGCCGGACGGGAGAGGGGGAAGACTCTAGCCAGCAAAGCCGCTCACAAGGGTCCCAGGGGAAGTGTCGACTCAGTTGTGACTCATCCCAAGGTGGGGAAGGGGCAGAAGAAATCTCCAAAGTCTGGGAGGAGCAGCACGGCGGAGAAGACCGCCATCATCCCCGCTGCCCAGGAGGCCACCGCCAGCCCCATCGTCACTGGCCAAGAGGCCACCGCCAGAGTCACTGCCCAGGAGGCCAGCCCCATCGTCACTGGCCAGGAGGCCACCGCCAGAGTCACTGCCCAGGAGGCCAGCTCCATTGTCACTGGCCAGGAGGCCACCGCCAGCCACAGCCCAGCTGGCCAGGAGGGCCCCACCAGCCACAGCCCAGCTGACCCATGAAGGACCGCCAGCCACAGCCTAGCTGGCCAGGAGAGCCCCGCCAGCCACAGCCCAGCAGACCCATGAAGGACCGCCAGCCACAGCCCTGCTGGGCAATGAAGGACCGCCTTGGCAAGCACCGCTGAACAGGCCAGGGACCGCTGAACAGGGCAAAGACCGCCATGGAATGCACCGCTGAACAGGTCTGACACTGGCATCTCAAGCACCGCTGAACAGGCCAGGGACTGCTGAACAGGGCAAAGACCGCCATGGAATGCACCGCTGAACAGGTCTGACACTGGCAACTCAAGCACCGCTGAACAGGGCAAAGACCGCCATGGAAAGCACCGCTGAACAGGTCTGACACTGGCAACTCAAGCACCGCTGAACAGGCCAGGGACCGCTGAACAGGGCAAAGACCGCCATGGAATGCACCGCTAGTCCATTTGCGGCAGGGGCAGTGGCGCAACTGGGACCGTCATGGGATGTGTGCTGCACTCTGGGCACCAGTCCCCCTCCAGAACCAGTGGAGACTTGCATCCACTACCTCAGTCCTTGGCAGGATGAAGCACTCTGGGCACAAAGCCCCCTCCAGAACCAGTGGAGACTTGCATCCACTACCTCAGTCCTTGGCAGGATGAAGCACTCTGGGCACAAAGCCCCCTCCAGAACCAGTGGAGAGATACATCCACTACCTCAGTCCTTGGCAGGATGAAGCACTCTGGGCACAAAACCCCTCCAGAACCAGTGGAGACTGTTATCCACTTGAGAGACTGTGGCTCTGCACTCCCCAGGATGGTACAGTGGGCAACCCACCCACTGTAGAGACTTGAGAGACTGTGGCTTTGCACTCCCCAGGATGGTACAGTGGGCAACCCACCCACTGCAGAGACTTGAGAGACTGTGGCTTTGCACTCCCCAGGATGGTACAGTGGGTAACCCACCCACTGCAGAGACTTGAGAGACTGTGGCTTTGCACTCCCCAGGATGGTACAGTGGGCAACCACCCCACTTGAGAGACTGTGGCTTTGCACTCCCCAGGATGGTACAGTGGGCAACCCACCCACTGCAGAGACTTGAAAGACTGTGGCTTTGCACTCCCCAGGATGGTACAGTGGGCAACCCACCCACTGCAGAGACTTGACAGACTGTGGCTTTGTACTCCCCAGGATGGTACAGTGGGCAACCCACCCACTGCAGAGACTCAAGAGACTGTGGCTCTGCACTCCCCAGGATACATCAATGGGAATGGAGCCCCCTCGTGGATCTGGCGTCGTGCACTCATCCGGCTGAGGTGCGCCCCTTCCCTTCCCCCTGAGGTGCCTGTTGTATTTCTATCTGATGCCCCTGCAGTGTTCTCTCCGTTTTGATCGGGTATCTTGTGTGGGCCTCGCCCATGCATTTTGGGCCCAGTGGTCCACGGACAATGAATGGTGCAATACCTGCACTACTAATCGTGGTGTATATTTGTTTATTGTGTATATATATATATGTATATATTTGCTTACTGTATTTTGATATATTACAATGGTTCAACTCATTTCCTTTTGTCTTTGCATCCTTCCGGTGGGGTTAGGGGTTGTTACTGTAATGTATAGATATGCATTGGTGTGTGTGTTGTAGTGGGTGAGGGTCGGGGTGGGGTTTGGGATGTTGGTTGTGTGTGTCCCTGTGTTTTTGCCTCCCCCCTCCCCTATGTCGTGGGTGCAGTACTCACCATGGTCTTCGCCGCCGGCGTTGATGATCCTCGTATAGGAGCAGGAAGACTATCGCAGGGAGAATATGGAGTTCCGGCTCCATGGTGCCCTCCTTCCTCGTGGAGTGTGTAGAGGTGAGCGTTTTCACTTTGAAATGGCTGTTTCTGCCGTGTTTTTATCCGCGGTGAATCCGCCCTGGAAAAGGTGGCGGATTGGTAGGTTATGATACTGTGGGCGGTACATTGTCCTCCGCCTGTCTGTTTGTTGTGACCGCTGCACTGTTTGTCTGTACCGCCGTGGCGGTCTGAGTGTTAAAGTGGCTGTCTTTGTTGGCGGTTTCCGCCACGGTGATAATTCCAATTTTCTTAACGCCGGCCTGTTGGCGGTTTTACCGCCGCTTTAATACCATCCGCCAGGATTGTAATGACCACCATCATCTCTAGGTGGAGCGGCTAATGTAGACTGAGGAGTCAGCCTAGGAGTTGCTGGTGGTGGAGGTATACTCCTTGGTGTAACAGGAGAGGTTGGAAGAGGCGCTTGTTTCTCCGCTGCAGTTGGGAACCGCCTCTTGTAATCCTGCAACACTGACTGCAAGTCCTGAATCAAGGAGGCAGGCATCTGTACAGTGTCTCTTGGCTGATGCGGAGGTTCGTAACAGCGTCCTTGATGTGAATAATAAGGCTGGTATTGATCGTACTCATCATCGTCCTCCTGATACTTAACATGCAACTGGGATGGGATGTGTGCATCACCAAATGGGCCCTCATCTGACTAGTCCCAGTCCAGAAGATGACCAGGCAGTAAGGTTGTTACCATACTTGGTGAAGTATCCTGTGGATATATTGTAGACCTAGACATTTCTGTAATCTTAACTGCAGCGTGAAGATCAGGAGACCCAGAAGAAGTAGGAATAACATCCTGGCTGATAGCTACCATTGGCATCGTCGATGGTGTCGACGATGGTCCCGTCGACGGAACTAATGTCGTGGACGATTTCTCCATCAACGACTGTCTTGTCGACGGTGGTGTCGTCAACGGTAGTCTCGTCAACAGTGTTGCAGTCGACGGTATTCTCGTCGACAATGTCAGCAACGACGATGGTCTCGACGACGATGGTGTTGACGTTACCTTCAGAGACAAAGTCTTTTCTGAATGCACTTATAGACCACAGAGGGTAATCCATAAACCCAACGGGGCTGGGTAGAAACTGAGTATCAAAGTCTACAATGCCCCCAAAGGAGAACAAGAGTTATTTACACATATTGTAAGCAGCATAGGTAAAAATGAGTAAAAAGAAATCTTTTATTAATTCACATATAAACATTAAAATCCTATTTATATAATAGTTCAGTAGGAACAACCCATCCCAAAATCAAAAGCGGAAGGACAAACTAGTGTAAAGAAAAGGTGCTTGTGATTAACAATAGAGGAAAAAAGGAGTAATCAATATCCCAATAATCCAAAAACTAAATAGAAATAAAAGGCAGCCGGTTGGTTATTCTTTCACTGCATTGAGTCAGTCTCGAGTTATCTAGAAATATAAATCTCTTTCGTGCGTCCTTCCTTAATATCCTATGCAATAACCAATCCAGACTGAAATATGTACGTCGACGTTTCGACCCCTTTATATTCTGGGCCGATTCACTGCTCCACAATGGGTTTTCTTCAGGACTAACTGAAGGGAGTCCCCTATCTTATAAAATCTTCTGGCCACCTCATGGAGTGATCTGATACGTTATTTGGGAGAAGACACACACCCATACGGAGATTGAATTAAATGAACAATAAATGTACCACCTACGGGAAATATCTGGAATAATTAACTCCTGAATAAACAAATAGATTCAGTTGTTTGGCAAGTGTAAATCTGGAACAAAGGAGGTGGCCAGAAGATTATAAGATATTAAGGAAAATGCATCCATGACCATGATAACCTGATTACCTTCTGATGGAGGCAGGGCGTCAATTAAATCTGTGGAAATATATGCCGTGGCTCTTCGCGCTACTGGCAAGGGCAGCAGAAATCCAGTAGATCAAGAGTGAGAAACGTTCCCCTGGGCCCAGAGGGGGCATGATTTAACAAAATGTTCAGCGGCCCCTTGGGGGAAACCAAAAAGAATGATGGAGGAGCTCCAGAGTGGATTTAAGTCCTCTGTGACGAGCAACAGGAGAATCATGGCACGTTTTGAAGACTTTCAACCCCAATTCTCTGGAGTGTATGAATAAGGTCTTTCTTTTAGTTTGTAGGTTTGTCCTCATGAATATCCCAATACTTTCTTTAGAATAACTAGCTTGGACTCTTTCAAGTAAAGACTGTCATCCCAATGATCTTTTGTGGAGAAAGGATATTTTGGCCAAAGGTTGGCACATCAGCCAAGCTACTCTTAGAACCAGGAATATAAATAATAAACAAGTCCTAATGATTGAAAAAATATGCCCACAGGCTTACCGACTACACCTGCACTGCATATGTGCAAAGTACAGTAGGTTGCGTTGATCAATATGAATACTGAAGGTTTCAAAGGTTCCCATAAAAAAATGTCTTTATTCAGAACAAGCCATTTCCATTGCCAGAAGTTCCCTCTCTATGAGTAATTCCTTTTTGAGTTGGACAAAATATAAGAGTAGTAAAAAACCTTCTATTCTAGCCTGTTATGTTCCTGAGGCTCTGAGACTTCAACACCAATGGCCCAGTCGGAGGCATCAGTCTCAGCAATACATTGCTTAGTTGGATCTGGAAGGGGTAAGAATGGGGCTTGAGTAAAGGCTTGTTTCATTTCTCTGAAAACAATCTCATCTCCAGAATCTCACTGGAAACGTTGGCTAAGCATATCCGTCTTCAGCAAGCCATGAAGCTACTAGTGAATTGAGCAAAAATATTGACAAACTACTAACAGAAATTAGCAAACCCAAGAAAACATTGTGCATCTATAATACTAGAAAGGGCTGGCCAATCCAGAATGGCAGATACTTTACAGGGTGTTGTTCAAATGGAAACCCTGATAATCAACTTCAGATTGGTCAAACTCATACTTTTCTGTCTTGCAGAAAAGTTGATTCTGACGGAGACTGATCAACACCTGACAGATGCTGGTGGTTAACAAAGGATTACTTGAATGACCAAGATATTATCAAGATATATAACAACAAACATGTCAACAAAAATGTGGTCCATGAAACGCTGAATAATGGCTGGAGCCTTACTTAAATCAAAAAGCATAACAGTTGATATGCTCCACAAAGATCTAACTTGGTAAACATCCTAGTGCCTCTAAAGAAGTTTAAAACATCTTTAATCAAAGGAAGATGATATCTGCCTCTTATTGTGAGGTTGCTTAGCCCTCTAAAGTTTATGCAGGGTTTCAACTCATTACATTTCCTCGGAACAAAGGACAACATAGCACCGGCTAGGGAGGTAGATTCAGTTATTAATCATTCTATTCATTTTCGGGTGTGATGCACCCCCCTACCACTCCCACCCCCTTCTCCCTGCTCCCTACCTGGACACTGACTTGCTGCCCTGATTGCACTTGGTGTGGCCCAGAACTAGGTTGGAGGAGGCAAGCCACCTTCTATAACATTGCAGAGAGTGCAGGAGTCCTTAGCCTGTGGTAAGGCTGCTGTAAGCGTCCGGGAGCCTGTCGCCCTCGGACACTGACCTGCCTGTGTGCTGGACCGGGTGTGGGCCAGACCGGGAGGAGCGGCAGAAAGAAAGAAGTGGAGCTCAGCACACGCCATTGACAATACATTATGTTGAAGACATCCCAGAGAGTATATGCGGCAGCTAGCTGGGGCCTGCTCGTGCCTGCGGTGCTGTGTCTGGGGCCATGGACGGGGCTCGACAGCCTCCCCTAACACCCATAGCTGCCACCTCCGAGGCCCACCCTCCCTCCTAATATCATTTGCTGTTGGCACTGAAGCAGGCTAGCATTGGGGAGGCTAACTAAAGCCTGTTCATGCTTTGGGTGCTGTGCTTGGGGCTATGGACAGACCAGGATCCTTCCCACATGTGATGGGCTCCTCTAGGGCCTACCCCTCCCCCTTTACATTCCTGCCAGAAATGGAAACAGCTTCAGGAGCGGGGACAGCGACTGATCAGGGTCCTATTAGTGCATGCAGCAAACTGATGGATGGGGACCGCGGGCGAGGCTCAGAAGCCTCCCCGGGCATGGACGACTGACCCTTCAGCATGATGAGGCAAACTTTAGGTGAGACCCTGCATTTTGCTTTTTCTTCACCATCTCTTGCTGGTGCTGGAGGGGTTCATCCAACCCGCGTAAGTAATGGGCTGATCGATTCATTAAAGACTTATGCAAACAGCAAACCCACTCTACGGTATTTCAATCTCATTGTTTGAACATGAAAAGCAGGCAAGCTGTGCCTTAAATGCCATGACCAGCACAGAACTTTAAGGGGACAGTGCTACATTTGCTTCTTGAAGCCCCAGGGGCCAGAGAGACATTGCCACTGGTCTGCTTGCCCTGTTGGTGCCCACACCTGGGCTGACAGCAGGGTCTCCACTTTCCCCTCTCTAACTTCACTGATTGCCCTCCACGTGGCCCAGGCCAAACCGCCTGACGACTCTGGCTGAAAGCAAGATAAATTATTGCATTCTATGTGCACTTCCCAGCGCTGTTCTTCTGAGTGTCTCTCCGACATTTTGCCTTCACATGGATCAATACCTCTGATATCGAGGCTGGGACGAGAAGACAACTGAGGAACTGCCAAGAGTTGGAGGCATTTGGACACTAGCTGCAGGTTGTGGTGGGTTATCTGGTGTCAACGTCCTCTGGTGACTCAACTCTGAGAATGGGGAAGTCAGAGAGGAGTCAGACCAAGTTGCAGTTTGATACCACACAGGCGACCAGAGCGCAGCATGCCTCTGAGGTCTCTGCTTCCCGTGACCACTCGTCGGAGCTAGATATGAGCACCCTGATGGTACACATACAAAACAGACTCACCTCCATTGACACCAAAACAGATACTCTGACTGACCAAACAAACAAAATAACCCACACACTTGACAAACATGAAAAAGGTATGCCTACAGTGGAGAACCACATTTCACAGCTGGAGGATGATGCCAAAGGACATGCTCAGAAACTGTTGGACATGGGAAAGGTGCTTAATGTCATTAAAGAACAAGTTACTTACCTTTAGTAATGCATTATCTTGTAGAGACTCTAGCTGCAGATTCCTTACCTTTCGGTAATCTGGATTTTTTTTCTGAGCAATACCCTGCGTGCGCTATCTGGTGGCGTTGTTCAGATCCGTGTGCATCGTTTGGCTACTTGTGGCATCATCAGTGTCATTGGAGACGCCTGTGATGTCACGGTCGCCTATAAAAGCACCACCCTGGTGCGCGTACGTCAGTTCTTTTACCCACAAACGTCCATGCCAGAATTGCAGAGTCATGGATAGTACCAACATTTTGTCTGTACAAAACTAGGGCCCTGAAAGGGATAAACCCTAACCCTAATAGACATATCTGTAGAGCGGGGAGGCATGGGTGTGTGTAAGGAATCAGCAGCTAGATAGAATCTCTACCAGATAATTAACTTATTCATCTGATAGAGACTTCTAGCTGCAGATTCCTTACCTTTGAATAGATACCCAAGTCATAATCTCCTGGCATTGGGATGTGGATACCTCCACTACACTAAAAAGTCCTGTAGGACTGAACGGGCAAAGTGCCTGTCTCTCCATACCTGAATGTCCAGGCAAACTTGTGCAATGATGCCCACGTTGCCGCCTGACAAATCTTCAGGACTGGAGCACCCCGAGCTAGCGCAGTGGTAGCAGCTTTGCCCCTGGTAGAATGAGCCCTCAGGAGGCTGCTTCCTGGCAAATGTGTAGCAGATCTTGATGCACAGAACGCCCCAGCGCGAAATGGTTTGCTTCTGCACTGCCAGACCCTTCTTTGCTCCAACGTACCCCACAAAGAGTTGGTCATCCACCCGGAATTCTTTTGGGCGGTCAAGGTAGAACGACAACGCTCTTTTCGGGCCCAGTCTGTGGAGGCGCTTCTCCTCCTTAGAAGGATGCAGTGGAGCAAAGAAGATGGGCAGTGTGATGTTCTGGCACAGATGAAATGGGGTCACCACCTTGGGGAGGAAAGAGGCACGAGTTCTCAGTATCACCATGTCTGGATAGATAGTGAGGTACGGTGGCTTTGATGACAGAGCTTGCACCATCCTGGCAGATGTTACTGCCACTAAGAAGGCTGTCTTGATGGTGAGCAGCTGGAGGGGACAGTTGCGTAAATGCTCGAAGGGAGCACACATCAGAAATGTGAGGACCAGATTTAAGTCCCATTGGGGCATAACAAAGGGCATGGGGGAAACATATGTACAAGCCCTTTGAGGAATCTATGTACAATGGGGGATTTGAAAAGTGCTGATCAGGCATTAAAAGGAATGCAGATAGGACACAAAGAAAGCCCTTGAGAGTACCCAAGGCAGAACCCTGCTAGGCAAGGGAAAGAGTAAAGGGAAGGATATCCGAAAGAGAAGCAGAAAGAGGATCAATAGACCTGTCTGTACAATAATATACAAAGTGTTTCCAATGGCAGCCATTTACCGTTTTAGTGGAGGAACGCCTGGCTGGCAAAATAATTTTACAGGCTTCAGGAGGAATATCAAAAGCCATCAAGTGCCGCCGCTCAATTTCCACGCATGAAGGTGCAGAGTTGACAGGTTTGAGTGGAGAACCCTCCCCTGCTGCTGCAACAGAAGATCCTCCCAAAGGGGCAGCCTGATCGGAGGATTGATGTTTATTTTGAGAAGCTCAGTATACCAGACTCTCTGTGCCCAATCCAGAGCCACTAGGATTACTTGGGCCCGGTCGTTCTTTATCTTCTTGAGAACTCTGGGCAGGAGTGGTATGGACAGAAAAGCGGACAGGAGGCCTGAACTCCACTCGTGACGAAAAGCATTGCTGAGCGATTGCCACCTTGGACACTCAAACGCCCAATCCTGCTGACATTGCGCGTTCTCTGCGGAGGCGAACAGATCTAACCAAGGCTCTCCCCACTGCTGAAAGAGTTCTTGTGCCACCTCCGGATGGCGATACCATTTGTGATCTGCTAGGCATCGACGGCTGAGTTTGTCCGCCCTGGCGTTGGACCTCCAGGTTTATGCCCTGCTGTTCCAGCCATGTCCAGAGATGCAGAGCCTCTTCACAAAGGGTCCACGACCCCACGCCGCCCTGCTTGCTGCAGTACCACATTGCAGTGATGTTGTCCATGAACACCTGCACTATCTTCCCTTTCACAACAGGAAGAAATGCTTTCAGTGCCAGTCGGATCGCCTAGAGCTCCAGCAAGTTAATATGCAGTCCGGATTCTGCCGGAGATCTGAGGCCTCAGATCTCCGCCTCCCCCAGATGGCCACCCCATCCCAGAAGTGACACATCTGTCACTACTTTGAGATCTGGCTGGGGAAGGGAGAGGAGTCTGCCTCTGACCTAATCGCCTTTCACTAACCACCACTGCAGGTCGTTTGCAGTTCTGTCCGAGATCTGAACCATGCCCAATGGAACTTCAGGTACCACTGCAGAGCCCTCATATGCCATTTAGCATGTTTGACTAACAGGATGCAGGAAGCCATGAGTCCCAACAGCCTCAGACTCTGTCTCACCAAAATCCTGGATAGAGGCCGAAACATTGGTTTCGTAACCTGAATATCCTGGACTCACTGCTCGGAAGGTCCCCGTGTCCACAACAGCTCCATCGAAAGGGAGCTTTTGAGAAGGAGTCAGGTGTGACTTTGGCACATTCATAGTCAACCCCAGTGAATGCAGGAGGTCTGCCATAGCCTTCAACAGCCAGTTGTTGAGATAGGAGAAGATTGAAACCCCTAACCTACGCAGAAGAGCTACTACCACCGCCATCACCTTGGTGCACAGCAGAGGGGCACTGGTGAGACCAAAAGGCAGCACAGTAAACTGAAATTGCTCATGGCTCACCTTGAACCACAAGTAACGCCTGTTGGCGGGCATGATGGGGATGTGAAAATACGCATCCTGCAAGTCCAACGTTACCATTCAGTCATCTTGGTTCAGGGCAGACAAGACCTGAGCAACAGTGAGCATCCTGAATTTCTCCTTTTTGAGGAAGAGATTGACGTCCCTCAAATCCAAGACAGGGTGAAAACCATTGTACTTTTTTAGAATCAGAAAGTAGAGGGAATAACGACCACTGCCTACTTCTGACATCGGGACCCTTTCTATGGTTCCCTTGGCCAAGAGAGCTGTAACTTCCTCGCGGAGCAAGATTAAATGATCCTCCATCAGCCATTCTTTCAATAGAGGGACAGAGGGAGGGAAAGACTGGAAGGGGAGGGAACAGGAATAGCCCTTCTGTATTATCTGCAAAATGCATTTGTCCGATGTTATGGACCACCAGTGAGGGAGATGAAATCAAATCTTCCCTCCAACTGGGTGAACATGGCCTTGCAGAACATACTAGGAGGGCTTGGGCACTGTGGAAGAGGGGGGCTGGGTGGCGGCGGACCTCTGTCTAGACCCTCTGGGTCTGAAGGTACCACAACCTTGTCCTCGCACTGGATGCTGTAATAATGGAGGACGGGGGCTGACCTGTGGGTGGTGTGGTACCCTGCCCCTTCCGAAGCCTCAAAAGGGGCAAAAGCCAGACTGCTGGCGAGCAGGCGCTGAGAGGCAAAAGAATCTGGCCTTAGCTCGAGAGTCCTTGACCCGCTCATGCGCTGAGTCTGCCTTTTCTCTAAAAAGGCGTGAGCCATCGAAGGGCATGTCCATCAGGTTTGCCTGGCTATCCCACGAAAAGCCAGTGGTACGAAGCCCGGCGCGACAATGAAGGGCCACTGTCGATAAATTCGCCCTGCCCAGAGAGTGGGTTGTGTCCAAACCACACTGAATCGTAAACTTGGCTGCATCTCTCCCATCCTTGACAGCTTGAATGAGAGTGTCCTGTACGTCCTCCAGTACCTGGAGCAGCACCTCTGCCCCCATATCCCATAAAGTATGGGAAAAACGGCCTAATAGGCATGAGGTGTTGAAGGACCTCATGCCAGGCTGGAGGAAGAAAATTTCTTCCCAAGTTGGTCTGGCTTCTTGGATTTCCTATCCAGGGGAGAGGAAGGGAAGGCACCATGGGACCACCAAGCTCTCCGAGGTGGGATGTTGGGTGAGGAAACTTGGGTCGGTAGGAGTTGGTCGATGGTGGCGACAAATTGCCCTATTTACAGGAGCCCCTGTGCTGGGTTTGGACAACGTCACCAGTCGGACATCAGTAAGGGCTTCCTTGAAGGGTAAAATCGGCTCCAATACTGCAACCCCCCGGATGAAGCACCTATGTCAGGATGTTAGTCCTGACCGCCACCGTAGCCAACTCTAGGTCCAAGACCTCAGCTGCTCTATGCACCACCATGGCATACAACGCTCCCTCCTCCGTAGCCACAGGAGGTGGTGAGAGCATACCAGCATCTGGAGAAGTATCCAGTCCACTGGCTTCCCATAGATCCTCATACCAGTCCTGCTCCAGCTCCAATCCATACCCTAAAGGGTTCTCAAAAGCCTCCCATTCCTCACCTGTGCCTTGTTGTACAGAATAAGCCTCAGACACTGATCTGGGCTATGTCGGCACCGTCAAAGTATGAATCGGCGTTGTACGACGTTGTTTCAGCTATGGATCATCTGAAATGAGGATGGGACTCGCACCAGTGGTGAGCGTGGGCGGTGGGGGGAGCGTCGATGTGGGGACCGGCGCTGGATGAGGCAGACTCTGTGGAAATGGCATTGGTCCGGATCCGATATCAGATCCCGGTGTGCCCATCGGCACCGAGACCGAAGCCAGCGGCGTCGAACCCGATGGGGCCCCTGCTGACCCCGTGGGGTCCGAAGACCCACCTGGGGAGGCAGCCCACTCAAATACGAGGCTCATGGCTTCAGAAAAATCTTTAATTTGAGCGGGGTGGCTCCGGCTCCCAGATAGGGGGGAGACGTGAAGTCAGCCCTGGCAGCGGCTCTACGGAACCGTGCTTGGAACGTCGACGCTCCCGTAACGCCTCGTCGGCCAATGGGTGTGACATACTTGAAGTCCAATTGGACTTCTTCTTCTTGTGCCTCTTCCCCAAGTGCCCCGAGGACCTCCAGTGTGAACTGGAGGACTTGGGGCTCTTGGAGCAGTCCCACGACCTCCTCCTCGAGCGTAACCGTGACCTCCTAGGAGTTGCGCCAAATGACGTTGACTGACGGGCCGCCATGAGCTTCAGAGACAGTGCTCTCAAAGCTTTCGGGGCCACGACCCGGCAGTCGGAGCACGACTTTGAGTTGTGGTCTCTGTTGAGGCACCAGAAACATACCTGGTGGGGGTCTGTCACAGACATGGCGCGATGGCAGGTGCCACACAGCTTGAACCCCATCTTCCTCTATGACATCCTCGCACAGACACGAAAAATCTTAGACAAAAGGGTAGAAAAAAGTCCAGCCAAAAAAAGCTTGTTCCTGGACCTGCGCTTAACCGGCGCGGAAAGAAAAGAACTGACGTACGTGCGCCGTAGTGGTGCCTTTCTACGTGACTGTGACGTCACAGACACTTCCAACAACACAGACGCCACAAAGAGCCGAATGATGCAAGTGGATCCGAATGACGGCAGCCGACGGTGCACGCAGGGTATTGCTCAGCAGAAAATTCCAGATTCGAAGCTGACACCAGGGAATTCAAAGGTAAGGAATCTGCAGCCAGAAGTCTCTATTAGATGTTAAAAATATGGATTTAGAGGCCAAGTCATACCACAATAATCTACATATAGTGGGCCTCCCCGAGTCAACTGACGAAGACAATATGGGGACTATTTTAAGGCCTTTAGGAAAGTGCCCCTTTTGGCATGGTTAACCCCCACTTTTTGCATGATATCTGATGCTAACTTGACTGAGTGTGTGTTGGGATCCTGCTAACCTAGCCCCAGCACCTCTGTTCTTTCCCTAAACTGTACCATTGCTTCCACAGTTGGCACACCCCTGGCACACAGCTAAATCCCTTATAAAAGGTGCCAGTGGTAGCAAGGGCCCTGTGGCTAGGGAGGGTCCCTAAGGGCTACAGCACATATTATGCCACCCTAAGGGACCCCTCACCAAACACATGCACATTGCCATTGCAGCTTGTGTGTGCTGGTGGGGAGAAAAAAGGTAAAGTCGAGAAGGCATTCTTCTCTGGGTACCATACCCACAAACCACTGCCTATGACATAGGTAAGTCACCCTTCTAGCAGGCCTTACAGCCCTAAGGCAGGGTACACTATACCACAGGTGACAGCACAGCTGCATGAGCAATATGTCCCTCCAGTGTCTAAGTCCATTCTCAGGCATTGTAAGTGCAGTATAGCCGTATTGAGTACATGGGCTGGGAGTTTGTCATTATGAACTTAACTGCTCCATGGGAAATTTGGTAATCAACTTCTCAGCTCAATAAACCCACCCTTATGCCACTGTTGGATTCACTGACAAATGTACACAGAGGGCATCTTAGAAATGCCCCTGTATTTCACCCAACCCTCTAGTATAAGGCTGACCGGTCTGTGCCAGCCTGCCATTAATAGACAAGTTTCTGACCCTATGGGGTGAGAGCCTTTGTGCTCTCTGGGGTGAGGGACAAAGCCTGCTCTGGGTGGAGGTGCTTCACACTGCTCCCCTGCAGGAACTGCAACACTTGGCGGTGAGCTTCAAAGGATTCTGCCTCATGTTACACTGCCTCAGGACACTCCAGTCAGTCCTACACTAGAGGATTGGGTAAAATACAGGGGGCATCTCTAAGATTCCCTCTGTGTGCATTTTTTCATAAATCCAACACTGGCATCAGTGTGGGTTTATTGTGCTGAGAAGTGTGATACCAAACATCCCAGTATTCAGTGTAGCCATTATGGAACTGTGGAGTTCATTTTGACAAACTCCCAGACCATATACTTAATATTGCCACACTGCACTTATAATGTCTAAGAATGAACTTAGACACTGTAGGGACATATTGGTCATGCAGCTTATGTCCTCACCTGTGGTATAGTGCAGTCTGTGTTTGGGCTGTAAAGCCTGCTAGAAGGGTGACTTACCTATGCCAAAGGCAGTGTTTTGTGGGCATGGCACCCTGAGGGAGACTTTGCCTTTTTCTCCCCACCAACACACACAATCTGCAATGGCAGCGTGCATGTGTTAGATGAGCGGTCCCTTAGGGTGGCACAACACATGTTGCAGTCCTTAGGGACCCTCCCTGGTCACAGGGCCCTTGGTACCACTGGCACCTTTTACAAGGGACTTACTTATCTGTGTGCCAATTGTGAAAACAATGGTACATTTTTAGGGAAAGAACACTGGTGCTGGGGCCTGGTAAGCAGGATCCCAGCACACTCTCAGTCAAGTCAGCATCAATATCAGGCAAAATGTGTGTGTGTGTGTGTGTGAGGGGCAACTGCAACATGTGCCAGTTTCCTACATGATACATTCTTGAACTGTGCTTACCTGCAACAGAGATCCTTTTGGTTCTAGAAATAAAGAAACAGAGTATATTTTTGATACCTAAATCATTGGTCTGGAGCTAGACATTGAGGGGGTCATTCAGACCCCGGCGGGCGGCGGGAGCCGCCCGCCTGGAGGGAACCGCCATATGGCCGCTCCGCGGTCGAAAGACCGCGGAGGCCATTCTGGCTTTCCCGCTGGGCTGGCGGGCGACCACCAGAAGGCCGCCCGCCAGCCCAGCGGGAAACCCCTTCCCACGAGGAAGCCGGCTCCGAATGGAGCCGGAGGAGTGGGAAGGTGCGACGGGTGCAGTTGCACCCGTCGCGAATTTCAGTGTCTGCTGAGCAGACACTGAAATTCTTTGTGGGGCCCCCAGGGGCCCCACGACACCCCATACCGCCATCCGCCCGCCAGGAACAGGATGGCGGTATGGGGTGTCGGAATCCCCATGGCGGCGCAGCAAGCTGCGCCGCCATGGAGGATTCCTGAGGGCATCGGAAAACCGGCGGGAGACCGCCGGTTTTCCTGTTCTGACCGCGGCCAAACCGCCGCGGTCAGAATGCCCTGCGGGGCACCGCCAGCCTGTTGGCGGTGCTCCCGCATCCCCGGCCCCGGAGGTCCTTGACCGCCGGGGTCGGAATGACCCCCTGAGTGTGTGCCTCATTTCTTGTCTGTGTGTGTACAACAAATGCTTAGCACTACCCTCTGATAAGCCTAACTGCTCGACCACACTACCACATAAGAGGGCATTAGAATTATCTACTTTAGCCTCTGTAAAGCCTGTGGCAATCCACTGGACTCTGTGCACGCTATACCTTACTTTGATATAGTATATACAGAGCCAGCTTCCTACAAGACTCTCCTTAAAAAGCTTGTGGGACTGATTGCTTCTCTCCCTTTTTGACCTTGGAGCGGGCCAATTGGTCCCTGGGTCCCAGGCCCCCACCAAGGCCTCTCCCATCTCATAACTTCCTGCTTCTTCAACTACAGGGACAGGAATGCCACCCTACAGCTTGCTTGGGAGAAGCAGGTCTTGACCCACGAGGTCTCAAAGATCTTGATCTTCCCCAATTTCATGCTTGCGATGCAGAAGGTGCACAGTGAGTTCGGGCCCATCAAGTGTAAGCTGCACCAGACGGGCATTTCATATGCAATACTACACCTTGCCTGTCTGAAAATTACGCTTGGGGGGGAAATTCCATCTCTTCAACATGCCTCAGAATGCAGAACCTTTGTCAAGAAACTGATGAAAGATCACTGTGTGACACTGGGCAAGGGGATGTGACCGCAGGAGGGCAAGGACAGGGACTAGGGATAGGATGCTAATGCTGGCGGACCATGATAGACTGTGGCGGACCGGCTAAAGTTGGCATGCCAATCCTACTAACAGAAGATGTCTCCCCACATGTACGTATGGATGAATGCTCATGTTCTCTCACTATTTTTCTATAACCACCTATGTTCATGTATCCTATCAGTATGCTCTTGCTCATTTTCAATTTTTGTTGCTGTTGTTTGTGTTTCTTTGTGCATATGCACTGGCAGGTTGGGGGTTGGTATGGGTGGGGGAGGGTTCCGCGAAGACAATGCCAGAGCACGATCTAACATACTGAACGCGCAATCGCAGCAGGACTCACACTGCAATATCACAACAAATTGCCTCCTACTTTGCTGGCGTGTAGACTGACTGACTACCTCCCAATCTGTTCACGTACTTAGAATGTAAGAGGGTTCAACAATCCTTGGAAGGCCAGACTAGTAATGGCGTATCTCAACCAACTTATCATTGATATAGCTCTCCTGCAAGAGGCTCATCTTGCACCACACTCCCAGCCTCGCTTTGCCTCTCGATAGGGTGTCCATTGCTTCTTCTCTACCTATTCCTTGTATGCCCGGGGCATGGCTATACATATTAGGAAGGGTGTATCTTATTGCTTGCTCTATTAAGACAACGACCCACAAGGACACTACAATATCTTGCAGATAATACCTGGAGGGCAAACGCACTACACTAATCAACCCTTACTTCCCTTACATGGACGACCCTGCCTTGGTCAAGGGCCTTTTGACAGAATGTCAAGTCTTGCCACTGCATACTATAGGGTGGTGACTTTAACCTAATCCTTGATAAACAACTTGACTGCACTAACACAACTACCTGCACTCATCAGGCAGCTGTGACTGCACTTGCTACCATCATTACCACACACGACTTATACCATCTGTGGTGGACCTACTTTCCTGCCCAAACTGAGGGCATGCACGTCTCTACGGCTCATCTGACGTAGGCTCGCCTCAATTACAGGATAGGCACACCGGTATGTGAATAATGGATATAAGCCATAATGGACATAAGCCATCACCCTCGCACCCTGTCTGACCACTCACCGATTAAGCTGACCATCACATGGCATCTCTTCCTACAAGCCTTACTTGACACAGTGTTTGCTGAACAGGTGTGTACTGAAATACTACAGTATTTTCAGGTTAATGAGGGATCAGTGCAGTCTCCTGGAGTGGTATGAGAGGCTTTTGAGACGTATATCAGTAGTATCTGCATGGCAAAACAGAATGGGGTGCGTAAAGCACTCCAGGCCTGACTTGAGCAGATCCATGGACCCTTGAAGACACTATAGGTTGACTATCAGGCTGTGCCATCCGCAGATACTCTTGATGCAATCAGGCGTAAACAGACAGAGTTTGCAGATGCCGCGGAACTGTAGGTCAAACAATCACATAAGTAAGTAAGGGTATGGGCCTATGGTGAGGCAGAGAGGCCTAGTCACACCCTCACAATACGCTTGCAACTAGACAGGCATTTACAAGCTATCACATGCTTAACAAGAGAAAATGGCACCACAACCTATGAAGCGTTGGATATCTTTCTGGAATTAGTTGATTAGTACACTGCCTTGGGTTCCTTGTTGAGTTTTATAAACACTTTGTGCCCCTCCTGGCACCTAAGCTGTTACAGGTGTACAATGAAGAAATCCAGTGGAGGCAGCTCCCCACCTTGATGCAGGAATTTATCCTTATTACACTTCTGAAAACTGGCAAGGTGCCTAAACGTCCTGACTCGTATCGCCCCTTACCTCTCATAAACCTTGACACTAAAATACTGGCCAAGACACTGGCTAGCAGTCTGACCCTGCTGATGTCATTGCTGTTTCTCCTGGACCAGTCAGGTTGCATACCGGGCAGGTCAACGGCCCATAACTTGCACACTCTTTTAGTGCAACTACATCAGCTTGACCCGTCTTTCTGGACCAAAGCCTTTGACTCGTTGGAGTGGACACATCTATTTGAGGTGTCAGCACAAATGGGCATCCCGTGCCAACATATATATGAACTGGGTGCAATTACTGTATACCTCCCTGATGACTCTGAAACACTTGGGGGGGCTTTTCTGAACCCTTTCCCATCAGTTGTGGCACCGGGAAGGGCTGCCTGTTTCCCCCCCATCCTATACACCCTTGCCTTGGAGCCTCTAGCGTGTGCAATCAGACAACTCTGTGGTCACTGGTGTTCTCACCTTGGAATTTGATTGTGCCCCATATGTTGATGACATTACTCTATATTTGACAGACCACTACCCGAAATCTAAGCCCAGTCATTTAGGAATTAATTTTTGTTCACGCTGTGTCGGGGGTCTCCTTGATCTAGAATAAGCCCACGGTCCTTCCACTCATAACCGCTACAACACCCCGATCACTGGATTTCCTGATTCCGTGGGCGACGCAGCCTGTTAAATAACTTGGAATCTGGCTCCACTAGGATAAAGGCATTTTGATTCACGAAAATTATGGGGCCACTACGACCCTCATCGAGGCGTGGATCACCCACTGGAGGACACTTCTGCTTTCCCTGATGGGGTAGATTGCACTAAATAAAATGGTCATACTCTTCAAGCTTCTTTACATCTTCATTAACATCCTCATGCCCCTTACATAGCACTTTTTAAGACCCTCAGATTGCACCTGATCCCCCTCGATTGGGCAGGACGCCAATCAGTATACACTGAGATATGATGGCTCTCCCTTATGCCAAAGGGGGACTGAACATGCCAGACTTTGAACTCTACAATCTTGTGCCCATAGGCCCATTTTTGGCATAGCCCACCCCTATATATGGCACACATAGCTATCCATCACCAATCGCTCACAGCGTTGCTGGGTCAAGCACCTCTATGCACTTGCATCACAATCAACACAATCTCAAGCACACAACTGGCCTGGGGCAGGATTCAGCAGAGGTTGCAATCCCCTGTCCTTTATTCCCCTAAGCAGGCGCTCACCCAATTCCTGCTGGCCTCTGACTGTCAACACCACACTATTACAGCATCTACACGTGTGGGGACTGACTCTTCTGGATATTTGCATCTAATATTGTGTTTGGGGTTTAAGCAGGGCACAGTAGCCAACGTTTCCCCAGGAGACCTGCACATCATCCAGACAAGAAGATGGTCAGCAAATATAGGAATTCTTGCAATCTGTGTACCTGGAGAAATGAGGAATAGCTGAAGAAACTGCTGGAATGTCAGAAGCTCTTGAAGTGCGGGCTTGACATAAGGCAAAGTTTTCATCTCACAGTTACTATAGCTCCTGTGTCTGCTGCAAGACTGTTTGAACTAAAGCCTAAGCCTGATCTACTGGGACTCCCTGGGCAATGGCTTGGGCTTGACCCATCTTGACTGCCTGAACTGGATCCATGCGTTTAGCTTTTGGGTGTCATACACTGTTGTGAAGCTAATGCCTGATGGAGAGCCTTTGGATAAGGCTCGGTCTAGTGGCCTAGGTTATCACCCTCTTAGTCTTCCAAAGGTATGGGTGACCCCTTCCAGAATCTTTGTGGCTGCCGAAACTAGACAGCACTTAAACAGAAGGTGACTCCTGGAAAAGATACTGCATTTGAGGAAAAGGCATGAAGGCACAAAGCCTCCAAGGGAACACAGAAATCTTGGGCTGGAAGGGTGACCAATGCTACTAGAGCTCAAGGCCAGAGACACCAGCAGAGAAGAAGACATCCTTACAGAAGATTTCCAAGGAGGAACCAAGGGAGCAGTGGAGGTGTAGGATAACTCAGACAGAAGAAGCAGAAAAATGATGGAATGAGAACTGGCAAAACCTCAAGGGAGACCTGCCATTCAATCAGGAGTGCTGGAACAAGACAACAAATCTGCGCGAAGCATCACAATGGAAGGAATTTACAGATTTTCCTCTTTCCAAAGGTCAAAGGGACAGGAAATACTTATGAGTCTATATTGGTCTGGGAAAAAAGTAATAGGCTTCAATAATGTGACAGATATTTTGAACAGGGTAAATATTATACCTCATAAATCTTTACAAGAGTTTCTGGAGAGAGAAAGAATTGGAAGTATGGAGGTAGCAATGATGTCCCCTGATAGAGACTCCCAAAAGAAAGAGAAAAATGAGCATTGAAAACAACAACAACAACTCAGGCACCTGCAAGAACTCTGTGACCCGCTCAAGATAGCCCCGAGCACTAACACTGGGCAGGATGAAGCAGCAGCGCAACATGACCTGAACATGTGATACCTCAATTGTAGCCTGACACAGTGCTGAAATCCTCACTCCAGGAATGAACGAACAGGATAAGATATCTAGATTACAAGGCTAAAGGTGCAGAAAGCCACTACAGCTGAACAAATATTTGAGCAGTGGGCTTAACAGAAGGACTGAAGGAACTTACTTGGTGCAATAGTTTGCAACAGAAGTGGCTGCATGGGGTCTGTCAAAATTGTATGCGTTGAACACAATGCACAAGCTCCCAACTGAAGGGACTGCACTTAGGACCGCCCCACTCAGTGGCATCTCACATTTTTCATTTCATAAACTGAGACAACGTCCTACTTTTAAGTTATAAATCACATTGTCTCGATTTTCCCTAATAAGACAGCCTTGAGCCAAAAACACAAGGCGTCTTTTAAGTTGGTAAAAGCAACACCTCCACAAATCAGGAATAAAAAATAGATTATTGTTGGTGAGACTGGAGATAACCAATGGAGACAAATCTTTGTTCCATGAAGAACTGGGTGAATTGGTAGACTGGTGGGAATCAAAGCAAGAGAGAGCCTGCTCCTGCAGGACCATTCAAGTCTACAAGACTCAGGAGGAAAGCCACTAGGAAACGTGTTTCGAAATCAACCACAATGAAGGTGCGAGCTGAAAGGGAGGCAGTGGGGTAGCAACTAAGGCATTTCAAATTAGCAACTTTCCCTGGAGAACCTTATGAGAACCATATCCTGCCATGACAGTCCATGACTGAAATTCAGAACATTCCACACTGCAAGGGTATGAACATTAGCAGCGGGAGAGTTGAGAGGTAACAAACAAGGATATTATTCTTGATTAAATGAGGCTCATTATAACTCTGTTTATTACCAACGGTAGCAGATGTGGGTGCTTCAAAATGCGCAGAACACCCCCTTCCACTAACAAGCCAATCATCTAGATTGATGGAAAGAAGGCAGTCATTTATACTGCATATTAGACAGGGATCTGTTGCTACTCTGCTTCAGTGCAAGAGAGTTAAAATATTGTTTCCATGGAGTTGCCTCTGCAATATATACATGGTCAGACTCATGGTTCAGTTTGTACACTGTGGGATGGGTGTCAAGTACATATAATGATTTCCATTAGACAATGCTGGAAACCCCAAACAAGTACAAAAAACTAACTTGGAATGTTATGGGTAGTAGGTCCACAGTTAAATGCTTAAAATACAATCTCATAACTGATGAAGAGAAAAATTTATTATTCCTCTCCGTTAGACATATTTACACTGGCAGGAAATAACAAAGATGATGAAGAGGACAATTATTTCCAACAGGATACTCTTCCTATGTTACTGGAGCCCTGGTTTGGGTCTGATAAGGAACCCTTCAGATCTATGGATTGACTTGGAAGGCAGATACATCCTGATTAAGGGGGAATTAAACGAGTTGGAATAAGTGCTGGGAAGCATTTATTTTCAAATACAGAGCAGATGGCTTTCTGGCTCCGCCATGGGAACTCCTCCGTCTAGCGGGCAAACCACCTGTCTCCAAGTAACCCATTTCCTCTTTATTAAGATATGTTCCTAAGAATATAACAAGACACAGAGGGGTATATTTATACTCGTTTTGGCCAGAATTTACGGCATTTTTTTTTTACGCAAGTTTGAATGCAAAACCAACTCCATATTCATACTTTGGCACTTGACCTGTCTAGCACCAAATTTATGGAGTTAAAGTCAATTTTTGGACGTGGAACCTACTTTGCGTCAATGAGATGCAAAGTAGGCGTTCCCGTGCAAAACATGACTCTATGGCCTTAGCGCCATATTTATCCCCCCCATGCTAAAATCACGCACTGGGGGGAGGAGGTTGCTTGCTTTGCACCATTATTTAACGCCTGGGTCAGGGCAAGCGTTAGGGGACCTATGGGTCTATGTCCATGGTGGAACATCATGGAATAAGCCCACATGTACCCTCCCTGGGACACCCCCACCCACATTAGAGGGAAAGCGAAGGATGGGGGACCCCCATCCTAGGTAAGTATAGGTAAGTATTTTTTTTTTTAAAGTGCCATTGGGGGCCCTGAAGTGCGCCCCCCTACATGGCACTGGGTGCAGTGGCCATGCCCAGGGGACCCTGGTCCCCTGTGCTGGCCATTGGGGTGGTGGACATGACTCCTGTCTTTTTTAAAACAGGAATCATGTGGTATGGATGGTTTTGTGTCAGAAAATGATGCTAGGCTGGTGAGAGTCATTTCTTTTTTACTCTAACCTGCCTAACGTCATTTTTTGGTGCAAACCCCCCTTCTTCCATACCGCCAGCCCCACCGAGCTAACATCATTTTTTCTGATGCTAGCCTACCCTTTGCACCAGCGTGCACCATTCCATAAATATGGTGCCCAGCTGGTGCTCAGAAATGGTGCAAGCCGGTGCTAAAAGTTTTGGTGCAAAACTGCATTGGTGTAGTTTTGCACCAAAAAGTATAAATCAGGGCCTTAGGCCCTGCTTTAGAGGGTTTTGGCGCAGGGCACTGCACCAAGTCACCCTGCTGTGCTGCCCTATGCCAAAGTGAAAGGGCAGGAAAGAACCGTATTTATGCAATATGGTGCATTCCTGTCCTTTCTCCCTGCACTGGTGCAGTTTCGGAAGCCTATCACCAATGCAGGCATTCTTGCACCATGGTGCAAGGGTGTCTGTGTTGTCTGCAGGATTGTTTTTGTGCAGCAAGGGGCACAAATATTTCTCCACGCATCCCCATGTTTACATGGTTTTGTAAATATGGGGAAGCATCAAAAACCACGGGTGTTGTGTGGGTACACCCACCGTAATGCTCATGGAACACCTCCTGAGCGCAGAGTAAGGCAATGCAATGATTTACACTGCCTTGCCTTACTCCATATCTATGAGGCCCTTCAAAGTCACACAAAGCGGCTTTGTGTGGCCTCAAAGATATGATTTTGTGGTCTGCGCTGCCGAAGCGTCACACACAGTGATGCTCCGCCGGCGCAGGGAGCTCATAAATATGCTCCTATGTTTTATGCGCCTGAAGTGCCAGGTCAATGGGAAACATATGTTTGGCAATAAATGCTCATGTTTCAGTCATTAAAATGTGGTAGTTGTGTCTGCTGCACTCTAGTACACTGCTTGGGCTGCTGGCACTTCCTCAGTATCCAGTAACTAGGACATTTCCTCAAGCGAGAGCTAGAGTGGTGTGCTTCTATGTTTCTTGAATGCAATTAGACAAGCCACTTACAGGTCTGTACTCTAATGAGGTTTATCTGTTTTATGTGAGCTTTGGTATATCTTTCTTGTGCACATCTAAAAGTGAAAACATTAATAAAACACATTCATTAAAAAAGAAAAGAACATTTGGCGTAAACCAGAAAAGATAACCAGAAAAGATATACTAAATGAAGTGGGTCAAATAAAGTGACCAAGAAGTAAAACATTACAGGTATACCATTTAATAACTGAGTAGTTTCTTGCAATGAGGAGAACATCTATATGGTAAAGATTAGTATAAATAATTATTTGCATGTCAGGTCTGTCCTGCGTATAGATAAATCATACATTTCTTTGAGCATACCCAGTCTCCCGTGACACTAAGGGCCTCATAACGACTTCAGCGGTCTTCACGGAAGACTGCTAAAGCTGCTGCATCAAGCATACCGCCAGTGCAGGCGGTATGCTGGCTGCCCTATTAGGGGTTTTCAGCTGGGACAGCGGGTGCGGCAAAAACATCACTTCCACCCGCTGGCCCAGCGGAAAATTCACCGCAAAACTGATGCTGGCTCGTAGGGCTGGTGAAAAGGGAACTCGGAATCCCCATGGCAGCGCTGCTTGCAGCGCTGCCCTGGTGGATTGCGACCGCCGAGACTGCCAGGCTGTCGACAGGCGGCAACCTGGCGGTGCCGGTGGTCTGACAAGGGCGGTTAGGCCACAGTCGTAATGTTGCGGCTGGACCACCTCTTTGCGGGTGGTCCGACCACGACCATGACCATGGCGGCCTTGTGACCGCCAGGGTCCAAATGAGGGCCTAAGTGTCCACTTGCATTTGAACGTCTGTTAACTGAATTGTTTTCCACATCTCCAAAGTCTCTGCACTTAGCCGTACTCTGTTTTTGTACGTGCTGGAACCTATCTTGCATGCAAATGATCCATATCCGTATGTACCTCTCTTGGCCTCTTAATATAATAGTCCCTATATTCCCTCTGCATTCCCATGATATATACAAACCACCCACTGCCCATAATTAGCCTTCCCTTCCTGAAACTTAAGGCACTTATTTCAGCATGCAGCATATAATGAAACTCCAGGCATCAAGCATTAAAGCAGTTTTAAAACATCACAAGCATGCCTACAGACATTGGACGGTAGAGTACTGAAAACTTGCATTCTAAAGAGCGACACTTATAACAAATACAATGAGACTTGTCTTACGTTGTTTTTTTCATGGGTTTAGTTGAAAGCGTAGTGAGCACCATGGCAGTCCTTTCAGCTGTTGAACAGGAGGCAACACAATTTAATTCAGGAATAAACTTTATTTGTGTGCACCAATCCGCATGCACAGCCTAAAAAAGAGAATTACGCTTTTGGTTTAACATGGTATATACACTTCCATGTAAATAAGTAAGAATTTTCTTAAAACCAACACTTTCATTGTCAAGGCTTGTCACAGCACTTCGAGCAGAAAGAAACTATATGAAATAGGTGAATTAACTACATCTTTTAAACAATGTGTATTACTACGTGAACAATGTATATTAAGACTGAAAACATTTATCATATATACTGAAAAATAAACATATTTGGAGTCACACTCCATGTAGAAAAGAACACTTTGAAGACTGTACGGTTCTTCTTCGTCAGTAAGAAGAGTCTACATGACAATACAACATAACTTATTTTCTATATAATTTTCATCTTTTTGTTTGCCTGTGAGAATTATCTTTTGACTATCACAAAGCCATGCTGGTCCAAAGACAATCCAAACAATAAAACATCTGATCACGCAGCCTGCAAGAATCAAGGTGACAGTTTGTTTTGCGTCACTGCTGACCGAGCTGAAATACACACACACTGAAAAGAATCTCTGGAATGCACCTCTTAGTCTAGAGAATACATTTATTAAATCACTCTGCAAAGCTCGTAAAGGAAAAAATGTGCGCAACAATTACATGAAAACATGTACAAGGAATCTTCAATCTATAAACTGCAAATGTATATGCAAAGACACAGATATAAGCAGATAATAGAAATTAAAAATTCATCACCATGGGGTACAATTGCTTCATCTTTCTTCCGCCAGCACAAAATCGTTGACCCCAGATCGACTGTGATGAGAAAGAGATCTACCTTCACGGGAAGAATGACAGGCATCGGCGTCCCGCCCCTGCCAGAGGTCTCTGAATCACTTAACCGTCAATCTGGTTTTCGGTCTCTTCTATAACTTAAACAAGCCAGAGAGGAGACTTCTGGAAAACCCCTCTCGCTCCGCATGTTGTTGTTAAAAAATGCTGGCTACTTCAAGTCAGTTTTGAAAGGAACACGTTGGAACTGGTCAGTTTCCCCAAGTGCTCTCTCAAAACAAAACTGTTCCCAGCTGTACCATAAACATCATCCTAGTACACTCTTATCTCTCTAAGCCCTTGGTGAGAAAGAAAACTCAGACATGCAAAGTAAAAACATGAGCAAAAAGCAAATTGCATAACATGGGCACAGAAAAATACTTTCAGCTTCAGTACTTCTAACATCTGCACCTCTAACGTGACAGTGGCTAACGCCAAAATAAAGTCAATAGGCAAAATGAAGATGCTGGTCACCAATGTGACGGTGTGCTGCTAGGCTAAGTGCAACATGGAGTCAGTGGTCAAAACAGAAATATCATTACACAGTTCCACACCAGGCCACAAATATGTCCCAATGCCTTGAATAGATGGACGCAGGTGAGGGGAGTCTTGCCACATGAATCACATCCACGACCTCAGAAAGCAAATTATAACGACTCTGTCACCATGCATTGAGGAGTAGATTGTAGAGATTTGGTTTGCAAAATTCTGCTCTGTTGCAAAGACATGAGGTCCTGCCGACCAAGTAAACAAATCTGAGGGTAAAGTCTCAGGTTCAACAGATCAGGCATCATTCTCTCTTGGCCCAAACTGGGGCTATCAAAATGACATGGGCCGAGTCTGTCCTGACTTTCCTCAGAAATCTCGGTAGGTAAGCTAATGGTAGGAATGCATTCAAAAGGCCTTGGCTTCATAGCAATTGGAATGCATCCCCTTGGGACTTCTTGGCAGAAACTGAGTCAGCATTGTGAATTGCTCCTTCCATAAGTAGGCATTCAGGGGGCGAAGATCCAAAATCAGCCTGAGCTCAACGTCCCTTCTGGGCACCAGGAAGCAGGCGGAGTAATACTCCTCACCCATTTCTGGTACCTTCTAAATGGCTTCTTTGCCCAGTAGCGACCTGACTTCCTGCAGGGTGATGGCGCTACAAACTGCCGAAATTTGGGTAGGCATATGTGGAATACAAGGGAGGCAGGAATTGAATGGCAAGGCATAACCTTTCGAAAGCCTAGAAAGTGGGCTCTAACACAACTGTCTTTAAAGCCTTCCAGTGTAGAATCAGCATTTCCCCAGAGAGAATAGATCCATCAAATGGCATGTCTATTAAAAACACCTGGACATTTCTTGAAAATTCAGGAGCACATCCAGTAAGGGCACCTCAGACAATACTGGTGCCCATGGCATGGTACACACTGTCTGTTGTGTCGAAGCTGTACCATTTACTTTTTTGGCACTGACTTCTTCATCGTAAATTGTTTAAGATAAAACTGTCTTGAGGCTCTCAGTGACCGCCAGCAAGAGCTCACTAGCCATGTCCCAAAGGCCGCATGTACAATTGCATAATAGAAGACTGCGCTCAGGCACACTAGAGCTAAATGTAAGATGAAATATTCTCTTGCAGAAAGCATTATTGTGTTTCGGCTGCCTACCAGGCAGAGAAGAGAGGACAGCATTCAGATTGACTCTGCTCGTGGACGTATGCTCATCAAGTTTTGTGGAAGTCCCCAGTGTTGCATGGTGGGTGAGAAAAGCTGAGTCACCAGGGACAAGTCTGTTTTGTCTAGCCACTGAGTTACCATTTGGAGAAGCTAAGCATGGCTTTGTCCAAGTAGACACCAAAGTGTCCATTAAAACCTCAGTTAAACACAACAAATGTTCCTATGAGGCAGTCTCGGACTACAAGATTTTCATCAACAAATTATCCTTCATTCATGTGTGTGCATTTGGAAATCAAGAACTTGGACAACCAATGTAAGGGGGGTACTATCTTCTGTGGAAGGGTTGGATGGTGATTCTATTCTGACTTAATGTCAGGAGAAATGCCCAAATCACTAGGTTTAAGAAGTCCCATGTACAATAAAGCATCAGTATAAGGAGGGGGAGCTAGTTATTTCCCCCCTCATTGACATTATTATCACCTAGTGTGCCCTGAAGCCCTTACACTGTGCTTGAGTCATAGCTAAAGACGTTTTGATTACCATCACTTCATTCAGACATATCAGTGAGCTCAAGGCACTAACCTTAGAAGAACCTTTCTTCTAGCTACAAAAGGATAAGGTAGTTATTCGCACAAAGCCAACATTTCTTCAAAAGGTAGTTTTCCTTTTCCACCTTAATCAGTCAGTAGAGTTACTCATTTTTTTCTCACCCAGACTCTGTTGCAGAAAGGGCTCTCCAGACATTAGATGTTAAGAGGGTTCTTATGTGCTACATTGACAGAACAAAGGATATTAGCAAAAACAAACAACTTTTTCTTACTTTTTCACCTCCTCACAAAGTAAAGCCCATTTCCAAATCAGACATTGCTAGATGGATAGTTAAATGCACCCAGACATGTTACGTTAAAGCCAAAAGGACCTTACCTACACCTCTAGGAGCACACTCTACTTGTAAAATTGAGGCTTCCATGGCTTTCCTGGGTAATGCCTCTATAGCTGATATATGTAAAGCAGCTACATGGTCTACACCATACACCTTCACTAATCATTATTGTGTGGATGTTGTAGCATGCCAACAAGCTAATGTAGGTCAGGCAGTGGTACGGACACATTAACATGCAACTGCAACACCCTCAGATTAGCCACCGCTTTTGGAGGGCACAGCTTTAGAGTCTATGCAATGCAAGTGTATCTACAGCCACACGTCTTGAACAGACTGCTACTTACCCTGTAAGCATCTGTTCTTGGCATTTGCCCCTGCCAGACCTATGTTGTGCTATGAGATAACCAAAGCACAGCCCCACCCTTGGAAAGTGATCCCCAGCCACTTCCTTGATGTAAGTTCTATGGGAGACTAGAGACCATCTTTAGCTATGACTCAAGCACAGTGTAAGGGCTTCAGGGCACACTAGGTGATAATAATGTCAATGAGGGGGGAAATAACTAGCTCCCCCTCCTTATACTGATGCTTTATTGTACATGGGCCTTCTTAAACCTAGTGATTTGGGCATTTCTCCTGACATTAAGTCAGAATAGAATCACCATCCAACCCTTCCACAGACGATAGTACCCCCCTTACATTGGTTGTCCAAGTTCTTGATTTCCAAATGCACACACATGAATGAAGGATAATTTGTGGATGAAAATCTTGTAGTCCGAGACTGCCTCATAGGAAAATTTGTTGTGTTTAACTGAGGTTTTAATGGACACTTTGGTGTCTACTTGGACAAAGCCATGCTTAGCTTCTCCAAATGGTAACTCAGTGGCTAGACAAAACAGTCTCGACCTAGAGAACAGGCTCACACGACCGATCCTGGCGGAAAACAGTTTAACAATGAATTTTGTTAGCTAAATTTGAGGTATGCAGGGCTTTCTCTGTAAGAAAACATTGGAGGATCCACGCAAGCCACACCTCCCTGGATTCCCCCGGGTGTCTAGTTTTCAGAAATGTCTGGGTTTGGCAGTTTTTTCTAGACAGCCGCCGGGCCCTGGACTAAAAACACAGGGACCCCTGGCAAAAACAGGTCGGTCTCAAGGCGCTGGGGGGGTGAGGGGAGAGCTAGTGGTCGAAAAGCCAAGTCTTGAGGTGTTTTCTGAAAGACAGGTCTTGGGTCAGGCGGAGTTGGAGTGGTAGGGAGTTCCAGGTCTTTGCGGCAAGGTGAGAGAATGATCTTCCTCCGGTGGTCGTGCGGCGGACACGAGGAACATAGGCGAGGGCGTGGTTGGCGGAGTGAAGGTTGCAGGTGGGGGTGTGAAAGGCGAGTCTGTTGTTGAGGTAGGTGGGACCTGTGTTGTGGAGGGCCTTGTGTGCGTGGACGAGGATTTTGAAGGTGATCCTCTTTGATACTGGTAGCCAGTGTAAGTATCTGAGGTGGGGTGAGATGTGGTTGTAGCGTGGGATGTCCAGAATGAGGCGGGCGGATGCGTTCTGGATTCTTTGCAGTTTTGTTTGGAGTTTGTTTGTTATTCCTGCATATAGGGTGTTTCCGTAATCCAATAGGCTACTGACCAAGGCGTAGGTGATGGTTTTCCTGGTTTCGATGGGAATCCATTTGAAGATTCTGAGGAGCAGGCGGAGGGTGTTGTAGCAGGAAGAGGAGATGGCATTGACCTGCTGAGTCATGCTGAGTGTGGAGTCCAAGATGAAGCCCAAGTTGCGTGCGTGAGTGGTGGGTGAGGGTGCGGATCCTAGGGAGGTGAGCCACCAGAAGTCGTTCCAGGCTGAGGGGTTGGTGCCGAAGATGAGTAATTCTGTCTTGTCTGTATTTAACCTGAGGTGGCTTGATTCCATCCAGCTGGTGATGGTGTGTTCATGTGATGTTGCCGAGGGGGGCCTTGTACACGTTGAAAAGTGTGGGGCTGAGTGAAGATCCTTGAGTGACGCCACAGGTGATATTGGAGGCTTCTGATAGGAACGGCGTGAGGCAGACTCTTTGGGTCCTGTCCGTGAGGAATGACGAGATCCAGTCAAGGGCTTTGTCGCAGATTGCAGCGTTGTGGAGGCATGTGCGGAGAGTGTGATGGCATACCGTGTTGAAAGCTGCAGAGAGGTCCAGGAGGATGAGTGCTGCTGTTTCTCCTTTGTCAAGCATGGTCCTGATGTCGTCTGTTGCAGCAATGAGTGCGGTCTAGGTGCTGTGGTTTTTGCGGAATCCGGATTGGGAGGTGTTGACTGCCTTGTTGTCTTCCAGGAACCGGGATAGTTGATTGTTCTCGATTTGTTCGATGACCTTGGCTGGGAAGGGGAGGAGAGAGATCGCTCGGTAGTTCTTGGGGTCGTCAGGGTCTGCTTTAGGTTTCTTTAGCAAGGTGTAGATTTCTGCGTGCATCCATCTCTCTGGGAAGGTGGCTGATTCAAAGGAACTGTTGATGGTGTGGCAGAGATGGGGGGGATGATGGTGTTAGCTTTGTTGGAGATGTGGTGTGGGCAGGGGTCCGATGGTGATCTGGAGTGGATGGTGGCCATGGTGTTCGCGGTGTCTTCTGTGTTGACCGGGGTCCAGGTGTGGTGGAGGTGGGTGTTGCTTGGAGCGTAGGGTTCGAGGGTGTTTGTAGTAGCTGGTGGGACTGGGAGTTGAAGCTGTTGTGGATTTCTTCTATCTTTCGACAGAAGTGGGATGCGACTGAGTTGCAGAGCTCCTGTGATGGCGGGGGTTCGTTGGAGCAGGCCCTGGGGGTGGATAGCTCTTTGATGATGCCGAAGAGTTCTTTGCTGTTGTGAGCGTTGGTGTCGATGCAGTTTTTGAAGTGCGTCCTTTTGGCGGTGCGTATCAATTGGTGATGTCTGCGTAGGGCCTCCTTGAATGCGTTGCGATTGGAGGTGGTGTGGTCACGGCGCCAGCTTTTTTCCATTCTTCGGCATCGTCGTTTGGATTCCTGTAAATCTGGGTTAACCAGCTGGCCTTGATTCTGTGCGGGGTGTTTGGGTGTTTTTTGAGCGGTACGAGGGTGTTGCCGCAGTCTTCTATCCAGTGGTGCAGGTTGGTGGTGGCTGTGTTGGGGTCTGAGGTCCTGGGGGGGGGGGGGGCGGAGGGGATTCTGGGCGAGGGTGGAGATCAGTTGGTCCGTGGAAATTTTGCTCCAGTTGCGTCGGGGCGGTTGTGTGCAGTGGTGGTGAGTGACTGGTTTCTGGTAGGAGAAATGGATGCATCGGTGGTCTGTCCAGTAGAGTTCGGTGGTGTGGCTGAAGGCGATGTGGTTGCTGGTTGAGAAGATGGGATCGAGTGTGTGGCCTGCAGAGTGGGTCAGTGAAGTGACAAGTTGCTTGAGGTCGATGTTGGCGAGGTTGTCGATTAGGTTGGTGGTGTTGGTATCGTTGGTATTTTCCAGGTGGAAGTTCAGGTTGCCTAGGAGGATGTAGTCTGTTGAGGCGAGGGCTTGGGAGCTGATGGTGTCGGCAATGTCATCGCAGAACTGTGGTCTCGGGCCGGGGGGTCTGTAGACCAGTGTTCCTCTCAGTGTGTTGTTGCCATTTACATAGATTGTGAAGTGGAGGTGCTCGGCGGACTTGATGATGTCGTCGGAGTTGATGGAGATTCTTATGGTATTTTTATGGACTATGGCGATTCCTCCTCCTGGTTTGTTGTCCCGGTCTCTTCTGGTGATTTTGTCATTATCTGGTATAGCTATTGCTACGTCTGGTTCCGAGGCAGGGTTCATCCATGTTTCAGTGAGGAATGCAATGTCCGGCGAGTGAGTGGTCAGTAAGTCCCAGAGTTCAATTGCATGTTTGTGGACGGAGCGGGTGTTCAGCAGGACGCATCTTAGGTGGCAGTCTGTTGTTTTGTTATGGTGTTCGGGGGTTGGCTTGCAGGTGAAGTTGCAGGCATTGCAAGAGAAGGGTGCACGTTGGTGTGGACTGGCAGCAGATGGAGGAACGTGTAGTTCGTCGGCAGTGTAATAGTGAAAGGTAGTACGGGGGCGTGTTGGCCAGGGGGTCTGGCGCTAGGTGCAGTGCGGGCGGCATAAGAGGGGAGGAGGGAGGGTGTGTCAGCTGGGAGGAGGGGTGGCGGGATCCAATGGCAGGGGGGGCGGGCCAGCAGGGAACCAAGGTGGGAAGGAAAGGACTCGAGGAGGGAAGGGGGTGGGACGCAGCAGCTACGGGAGGGAAAAAACAAGTAAAAATACAGGGCAAAATACAACAGGAACTGGTGGCAGCTGACAGCAGCGAGGAGCGATGGAAGCGACCTACCTGCTCAAAGCACGGTCGGAGGTCGCTGTCCTCGCCGCGCTGTGGCCGGCATAAGAGGGGAGGAGGGAGGGTGTGTCAGCAAGGGAGGAGGGGTGGCGGGATCCAATGGCAGGGCGGGGGGCGGGCCAGCAGGGAGCCAAGGATGGAAGGAAAGGACTCGAGAAGGGAGGGGGGCGGGGCCGCAGGGACGCAGCGGCTACAGGAGGGAAAAAAACAAGTAAAAATACCGGGCAAAATACAACAGGTACATTTTTAGCAGAGACCTGGGGGAACGCTGGGTGGTAGGAAACTTGTTGTTCCCCTCAGATTCCAAACTTTTCCATCACAGAAGTGTGAGGAAAAAGGGTTTTTTAGACAAATTCGGGGGTTTGCAAGGGATTCTGGGTAACAGAACCTGGTGAGAGCCACAAAAGTCCCCCCATTCTGGATTCCCCTGGGTGTCTAGTTCTAAAAAATGTACAGGTTTGCTAGGTTCCCCTAGGTGCCGGGTGATCTAGGGCCCAAATTCCACAGCTGGGTACATTAAAAAAAAAAGAGTAAATTTTGGGTGGAAAAATTTGATGTGTCCACTTTGCATTTTGGGCCGTTTCCTGTCGCAGGCTCTAGGCCTACCCATGCAAGTGAGGTACCATTTTTATCTGGAGACCTGTGGAAGGATGTTTGTGGCTCCACTCAGATTCCAGAACTTTACCATAACAGAAATGTGAGGTAAATTTATTTTTCTAGACAAATTATGAGGTTTGCAAGGGATTCTGGGTAACAGAACCTGGTGAGAGCCACAAAAGTCACCCTATCCTGGATTTCCCTGGGTGTCTAGTCTTAAAAAATGTACAGGTCTGCTAGGTTTCCCTGGGTGCCGGCTGAGCTAGGGCCCAAAATCCACAGCTAGACACATTGCAAACAAAGGGTCAGTTTAGGGTGGAAAAGTGTGATGTGTCCATGCTGCGGTTTGGGTGGTTTCCTGTTGCGGGCACTAGGCCAACCCACACAATTGAGGTACCATTTTTAATCAGGGGACTTGGGGGAACACGGAATAGGAGAACAGGTGTTATTACCAATTGTCCTTCTCTGCATTTGGGCCTTCCAAATGTAAGTGTGTATGAAAGAAGTTCTTTTGAGAAATGCCCTCTAATTCACATGCTAGTATGGGTACCAACAAATTCGGAGATGTGCAAATAGCCACTGCATCTAAACTCCATATATTGTGCCTATTTCGGAAATACATAGGTTTCATTGACACCTATTTTACCAAATTAATTTCTGTATACCCGGGATACAATGAAAAACCATTGCAAGGTGTAGCTCAGTTACTAGCTCTGGTTACCTAGGGTTTTTGGTGGACCTACAAGCCTTATATACCCCTGCAACCAGAAGAGTCAGTATATTGCTTTTAAAAATCTGCCTTAGTTAGAAGTTACAGATTATAAAGTAATCACAAATAGCTGTTTGTTTAATCTTAATTTCAATTTTTTTTTTATTTCAACTGTTACTTTCTATAGGAAAACCTTGAAGGATCTACACAAATGACCTCTTGCTGAATGCAGAATTTTGTCTACTTTTCAGAAATGTCTAGCTTTCCATTTGTAACCCTAACTGGAAAGAAGCTGAAAAACACAAAAAATTTGAAAAATGGTCAATGTAACAGTGAAATGCCCAAACTGTTTTTTTCTGATTCAACTATGTCTGTTTGTGAAAGCTGGGAAGATGGTGATTTTAGCACTGTATATCTTTTGTTGTTTGCAGAGGAAACAAAGACACTTTCTTTTGCAGTTTTTTCTAATTTTTCCCCAAAAATTCCAATGTAGCTATATTTTGCCCAATTTCTTTGTCTCCTCCAAAGGAATTCACAAACCCTGGGCTACATTAGAATCCCCAGGATGTTGGAAAAAAGGACGCACATTTAGAGGTGGATACTTTATGTGGACAAAACGTTATAGGGACCTAAGTGCAAGCTACCCCAAATAGCCAAAAAGGGCTCAGCAGTGGAAAGGGGGGGGGGAGGCCTAGCAACGAAAGGGTTAAAAACACATGGAATAAACCATGAAGAGCAGACTGAATACTCATGTTGCAATGAAATACAACATTAATAAAGATGCATTTATATTTGAAACGTACACCTGAATAAATTAGCATATAAAACTCAAAAGGGGAATGTAGGAAGTTGGCTCGGTATGTATTATTTCAAAGTAAGAAATAGTGTGCATAGAGTCCAAGGGTTCCCCTTAGAGGTAACATAGTGGATAGAAAAAATATATTTTCTTAGTTAATTTTAAGAACCACAGGTTCAAGATTTACAAACAATACTTTAAATGAAAGGTATTTCACTCAGGTATCTTAGGAACTTTGAATTATCACAATAGTATGTACAGTTTTGGCAAAAATGGCAATAAGCTATTTTAACAGTGGACACAGTGCAAAAATCAACAGTTCCTGGGGGAGGTAAGTAAATGTTAAGTTCACAGGTAAGTAAAACACTTACAGGGTTCAAAGTTGGGTCCGAGGTAGCCCACTGTTTGGGGTGCAAGGCAACCCCAAAGTTACCACACCAGCAGCTCAGGGCCGGTCAGGTCTAGAGGGATCAAAGTGGTGCCCAAAACACATAGGCTTCAAGGCTTCAATGGAAAGAGGGGTGCCCCGGTTCCAGTCTGCCAGCAGGAAAGTACCCGGGGGTTTTGTAGGGTACCGGGGGGGGGGGGGGGGTGCACAAGCAGGCACAGAAAGTACACCCTCAGTGGCACAGGGGCAGCCAGGTGCAGAGTGCAAACAGGCGTCAGGTTTTCAATAGGAATCAATGGGGAGACCCAGGGGTCTCTTCAACGATGCAGGCAGGCACAGGGGGGCTCCTCAGGGTAGCCACCACGTGGGCTAGGCAGAGGGTCGCCTGGGGGTCGCTCCTGCACTGGAGTTCGGTTCCTTCAGGTCCTGGGGGCTGCGGGTGCAGTGCTGTTTCCAGGCTTCGGGTTCCTTGAAGCAGGCAGTCGCGGTCAGGTGGAGCCTCTGGATTTCCTCTGCAGGCATCGCTGGGGGAAGTTCAGGGGGGTCAACTCTGGCTACTCACGGGCTCGCAGTCGCCGGGGAGTCCTCCCTGTAGTGTTAGTTTTCCGCAGGTTGAGCCGGGGGCGTCGGGTGCAGAGTGGAAAGTCTCACGCTTCCGGCGGGAAACGTGTGGTCTTTAAAAGTTGCTTCTTTGTTTCAAAGTGTTGCAGTTTCTTGAACAGGGCCGTAGTTCTCGGGAGCTTCTTGGTCCTTTAGATGCAGGGTAGTCCTCTGAGGCTTCAGAGGTCGCTGGACCCTGTTGGGTGCGTTGCTGTTGCAGTTTTCTTCGAAGTAGGGAGACAGGCCGGTGGGGCTGGGGCCAAATCAGTTGTCGTCTCCGTCTTCACTGCAGGGCTTCAGGTCAGCAGTCCTTCTTCTTCTTCAGGTTGCAGCAATCTATCTTCCTCGGTTCTGGGGGGCCCCTAAATACTCAATTTAGGGGTGGGTTTAGGTCTGGGAGGGCAGTAGCCAATGGCTACTAGCCCTGAGGGTGACTACACCCTCTTTGTGCCTCCTCCCTGTGAGGAGGGGGGCACATCCCTAATCCTATTGGGGGAATCCTCCTTCTGCAAGATGGAGGATTTCTAAAAGTCAGAGTCACTTCAGCTCAGGGCACCTTAGGGGCTGTCCTGACTGGCCAGTGACTCCTCCTTGTTTTTCTCATTATCTCCTCCAGCCTTGCCACCAAAAGTGGGGGCAGTGGCCGGAGGGGTGGGCATCTCCACTAGCTGGGATGACCTGTGGTGCTGTAACAAAGGGGGTGAGCCTTTGAGGCTCACCGCCAAGTGTTACAGTTCCTGCAGGGGGAGGTGAGAAGCACCTCCACCCAGTACAGGCTTTGTTCCTGGCCACAGAGTGACAAAGGTACTCTCCCCATGTGGCCAGCAACATGTCTGGTGTGTGGCAGGCTGGCAAAAACTAGTCAGCCCACACTGGAAGTCGAGTATGTTTTCAGGGGGCATCTCTAAGATACCCTCTGGGTGTATTTCACAATAAAATGTACACTGGCATCAGTGTGCATTTATTGTGCTGAGAAGTTTGATACCAAACTTCACAGTTTTCAGTGTAGCCATTATGGTGCTGTGGAGTTCATGTTTGACAGACTCCCAGACCATATACTCTTATGGCTACCCTGTACTTACAATGTCTAAGGTTTTGCTTAGACACTGTAGGGGCATAGTGCTCATGCACCTATGTCCCCACCTGTGGTATAGTGCACCCTGCCTTAGTGCTGTAAGGCCTGCTAGAGGGGTGACTTATCTATGCCATAGGCAGTGTGAGGTTGGCATGGCACTCTGAGGGGAGTGCCATGTCGACTTAGTCATTTTCTCCCTACCAGCACACACAAGCTGGCAAGCAGTGTGTATGTGCTGAGAGAGGGGTCCCCAGGGTGGCATAAGACATGCTGCAGCCCTTAGAGACCTTCCCTGGCATCAGGGCCCGTGGTACCAGGGGTACCAGTTACAAGAGACTTACCTGGGTGCCAGGGTTGTGCCAATTGTGGAGACAAAGGCACGGTTTAGGGAAAGAACACTGGTGCTGGGGCCTGGTTAGCAGGGTCCCAGCACACTTTCAAATCATAACTTGACATCAGCAAAGGCAAAAAGTCAGAGCCTGGAGCTCACTCACCCTTCTAGCCGATGTTATGGCCACTAGAAACATGGTCTTCAAGACTAGCAAACGTAAAGAACAAGAGTGCATAGGCTCAAATGGCGATCCCATTAGAAATGTCAATACTAAATTAAGATCCCACTGTGGCATAACAAATGGAGTGGGTGGAAACCCATTAGTGAGACCCTTAATGAACCTCAAAACAAGTGGTGATTTAAACAAGGAAGGTTGGTCTGGGAGGCACAGAAAAGCCGACAGCGCTGATAAATAGCCCTTAACTGTGGCAACTGCACAACCCTTCTGTGCCAAGGAAAGAGCAAATAATAATATGTCAGCCTTTAAGGGATAAATTTGGTTCTCTCCACACCAACCTACAAATCTGGCCCACCTACTTGCATAGATCTATTTGGTGGAGTGTCGTCTGGCCGATAAAATAACATCCACCACTTCCGTCGGGAGAGAAAAGGCACTCAGATTGCCCCGTTCAATCTCCAGGCATGAAGGTGCTGACTCTGGAGGTGGGGGTGTAGAATCTGCCCCTGCGACTGCGAGAGGAAGTCTGCCCTATAAGGGAGACGGAGCGGAGGGCACAGAGAGAGTTGGAGAAGGTCTGAATACCACACCCTTCAAGATGACTTGGGCCCGGTCCTGGCGGATCTTCCTCAGAACTCGAGGAATCAGGGATATGGGAGGAAACGCGTAAAGCAACTGACCCTTCCAGGACATCTGAAATGCGTCCCTCAAAGCTCCTTGCCCTGGATACTGGAGGCTGCAAAACAACGGGCAGTGCGCATTCTCCTGAGTAGCAAACAGATCTATCTGCGGGCATCCCCACATCTGGAAGATGTAAAGAACCAGATCCGGATAAAGACACCACTCGTGGTCGATCGAGATGCGCCGACTGAGAACGTCAGCACGTACGTTCAGAACTCCAGCCAAATGATTTGCTACCAAGCAAATCTTGTGGTCGTGAAAAGCTTCTCTGCAGAGAAGATATGACCCCACTCCTCCCTGCTTGTTTATATACTACATCGCGGTAGTGTTGTCTGTCAGGACTTGGACCGACCGACCGTGAAGGGAAGGGAGGAAGGCCTTGAGAGCCAGACGTATCGCTCGCAATTCCAACAGATTGATGTGAAACCTCTGTTCCACTGGAGAACAAAGACCTTTGATCTCCAGGTCCCCCAGATGAGCTCCCCACCCTAGAGTGGAAGCATCCGTCACAACTGTGGCCACTGGCGGAGGCAGGGAAATCGGCCTTCCTTACGACAGGTTGCCGACCGCAGTCCACCAATGAAGATCCATAGCAGTGTCTCTGGAGATCCTGATCGAAGCCTCGAGATTCCCCTTGTGTTGAAACCACTGCCTGTGGGCGCACCACTGAAGAGCCCTCGTGTGCCAGCGTGCATGAGTGACCAGCAGTATGCAAGAAGCAAACAGACCAAGCAGATGAAGGACCTTGAGGACTGGAACTACTGCTCCATTTCGAAACATTGGAATCAACGCCTGAATGTCCTGAACCCGCTGGGGCGGAGGAAAGGCCGACTCAATGTTGTGTCCAGTACTGCCCCTATAAACAGGAGGCGTTGAGAGGGCTCCAGGTGAGATTTGGGCACACTGACTGAAAAACCCAGGTCGAACAACAACTGAGTTGTCGACTGCAGGTGAGCCTCATGAGCTGCAGAGACTTGGCTTTGATCAACCAATCCTCCAGATAGGGAAATACCGCTATCCCCTTTCTTCTGAGCTCTGCTACAACCACTGCCGTCACCTTTGTGAAGACTCGAGGTGCTGAAGTAAGACCAAACAGGAGGACCACAAACTGATAATGCTGCGACCCCACCACAAACCGGAGATACTTCCTGTGTGACTTGAGGATAGGAATATGGAAGTACGCATCCTGCAAATCGACAGGCACCATCCAATCTCCTTCGTTCAACACCAAAAGAACCTGTGACAGGGACAGCATCTTGAACTTTTCCTGCTTGAGGAACCAATTCAAAATCCTCAGGTCCAAGATTGGACGTAACCGACCATACTTTTTGGGGATCTGGAAGTACCTTGAATAGCAGCTCTGACCCCTCTCCTGCTCTGGAACCAACTCCACTGCGCCTTTCGACAAAAGGGACATTACCTCCTGTTGCAATAACAGAAGATGGTCGTCCGAACAGAGGGACGGGGAGGAAAGGGAGGAGGGAGTTCCCAAAAGGGAAGAGCATACCCCTTCTTCACGATGTCGATGACCCAGGAGTCTGATGTTATAAACTCCCACATGGGAAGAAATCGGGCAAGTCTCACCCCTACCGGAGACACGTGAGCAGGCAGTGGTGGAGGACTAAGGCTGCTTGCCCTGCTGCACCCCTCCTGAGGAAGAGGAAGAAGCAGAGTGCTGCTGGGTAGCCCCTCTGGTTTGTACTCTACCCCTGCCCCTGAAGGATCTGTAAGGTAGGGTTCCTGCAGGTTGCTGTGCTGCCTGGAGCCTGCCACGAAAGGAGGTGCCACGACCAAAACCCCTAAATTTTCTAAAAGATCTAAAAGCAGATGAAGTGGCTGCTTGAAGTCCCAATGATGTCGCCGTGGCTCTGCTCTCTTTAAAGCGTTCAAGAGCAGAATCAGCTTTTGCTCCAAAGAGTTTCTCTCTGTCAAAAGGTAGGTCCAGGAGAGTAGTCTGCACATCCGGGGAGAAACCTGATGAACGCAGCCAAGCCTGTCGCCTCGTCACTATGGATGTGCCCAGAGCTCTTGCCACTGAATCCGAGTTGTCCAACCCAGACTGAATCACCTGGGTCGCCGCCGCCTGAGCGTCCGGTAACAGGTGCAATACCTCCTGTGGCAATCCAGGGTGACCCTTAGCCTCCTCCATAAGGGCATGAATATAACGCCCCAAAATGCAAGTCACATTGGTCGACTTCAAAGCCATGCTGCAAGAAGAAAAGGCCTTTTTTGCTGCCTGGTCCATTTTCTTAGACTCCCTGTCCTCAGGGGTCCCGGGGAACGAACCAGGAGCTGACCGGGAGGAGCACGACGCCTGAACAACCAAACTCTCTGGAGTTGGATGTTTGGAGAGAAAGTCCGGATCACCCGGAGCCACATGATAGCGCCTCGCTACCGCCCTGTTGACGGCTGCCGAAGTCACTGGCTTTTTCCAGATATCTTCAATGGGATCCAAAAGAGCCTCAATGAAGGGCAATAGAGGCTCTGCCACCGCCGACGCTGGATTCAGCACTTCATTGAGCAGAAAGAGGAAGGTCTAAAAAGTCTGCAGCCTTCCTTACTACCGCATGAAATGACGCAGCCTCCTCTGTATACTCCCCTGGGGAAGCCAAATCCCATTCAGGGGAAGTGTCAAGGCCACTTGCTGTGTCCAAGCCTTGTAGATCTCCCGAAGGCTCCATGATCTCCCCGTCCTTCAAATGTTGTCTGCTGTATTCCTCTTCCTCCAGGAGCCGTAAAGCCAATCTCCTGGATAGGAGTCTGGATTTGAGCCCCGGCGTCGATAAGGCGTCAGCCGAAGCCAAAGATCTTCGTCTGCGCCGCTCCTCGGATCCATCCGACGCCGGACCCTCCGGCGCCACAGGCAACTTCACTGTAGACTGGATCTGTGGTGAATCCATCGGCGCCGGGACAGCAGACGTTGTCGGCGTCATAGGCCTTCTGGGCGAAGCCAAGGGCATCGGCGCTGAGGCGGCTCCAGAAGGAAGAAAGGGCATAAAGGGTGTCGGCTTGTAAGGAGCCGGAGCACCCAAGTTAAAGGCCAAAGGACCTGATGGACCCGCATGCCCTCCACCAGGCGCCATGGTGGAAAAAATGTTAAACATTGCATTTAAAAATGTAGCGGGATCCGTACCCGGTGCCGGGAAAGTCTGATAAGTCTCTGGAACCGGCACCGGAGGAGAGGCCGATGATGGACCAGGCATCTCCTGCCCCGGAGAAGCCGTCAGCTCCTGATGAGGCTCGACTTCAAACACCGACAAAGGAGACATCGGAGAAGCCGACGTCGTCGGAGGTGTGACAGTCGGGCTAACCTCCCACGTCGGCCGGCGCCGAGCTGACGGAGATCTGGATTGGCCCCTGCTCGATCGCCGCCGTGATTCGTGATGACGCCGAGAGTCCCCATGACGTCGATGAGTCTTTGAAGATTTCGAAGAAGACTCTCTGCAATGACGCCTTTCCTTCCTTTTCTTGGAACGGGCCAGAAATAACTTAGCCTCTCGCTCTTTAAGGGCCTTAGGATTCATGTGTTGACATGAACCGCATGAATCGACATCATGGTCGGAACAAAGGCACCATAAACAATTTTCATGGGGGTCCGTGACCGACATCCGTCTCCCACAATGGTTACAAGGTTTAAAGCCAGATTTTCTTGGCTTAGACATAGTAACACCGAAGTGAAACTGTAGCTCCCTGTTAGCCTTGAAGAAAAAACGTTACTCGAAGGCACGGAAAAAAGGGAACTGACGTCTGCACGTCCACGAGGACTTCTTATTGCCTGGATGACGTCATACGGCATTGCGTGGAGTAGGGCAATTGTGACATCATCGTCGATGTGCAGAGCTAGAAGAAAATTTCTGTTGAAGCTGGCTCGTGGGGGAAAATTCTTTAGGTGAGGAATCCACAGGTAGGTGTATCCATCAGAAAAGGAAAATACATGTCAAATATTTCAGACATTCTGAAAGATGTAGTTGTGTGAATCACCAGTGACATGGCTACTTCGAGGCTATTCGAATCATTTGAGCCTTGCCACTTTTTTACTCAATGATGACTGTCTAAATCATTGGTAGAAATGAAATGCTTTCACACAAACTTACTCAAAAAGGACTCTCCATAGGGTATCTGGTTGTTAAAACTTCGAGGCATACATTGAGTACTTTGTTTCCACGTTTGCGAACACAGCTATCTGGGGCAACCCCAATTGCAGTGCTTCCTCGTTTAACACCCACTTGTGATTTTGTTAAACAATTTGACTTTGGGAGTCTGCTTCTGAGTATGACTCACCGTTGCTATTTGTAGGTCCCTAGCTAATGGCCACTTTCAAATCGCCTGAGTCTTGAGAAATAGGACTCTGGATCTAGTTCCTCCTTTTTTGTTCAGAAAATGCAATCATTGTGTTGTCCGTCCAAATCAACAGAGTTTGACGGGAAGAAAGGATTTGATGGTCAGGTGGAATACCTTCAGATCTGATAGATTGATTCTGTAATATTTTTGCACCTCTAACATTGTGCCTTGTATTTGTATGTGATGCATAAGCTCTGTATTCCAGAAGCATTCGTCCGTTACTATGATATGTGATAGAATGTGGTCATGAAATGAACACCCTATAGAAGATTATATGCTCAGTACCACCAAAGAAGAAATGATGTTGATGCTTCTGTGAAAATTTGTGTTGCCAACTGCTAGGAAATTGACACCACTTGTCCTCCCGACACTGTTCAAGAGGTGTCACCCGAGGATGTGCATGCAGAACAAGGAAAATGCACAAAGGTATGTGACCGTAACACAGGAGATTTGCAGGACCAATGGATGTGATGAATTTAGAAGAGTGCAACAATTCAGACATCTCAGAAATCTCCTGAAAACTATCTATACAATGCAGGAAATTCAGAATACACAAAAAGACAGCAGTGTTACAAAGAAATTGTTTCTTAAACTCCCTTGCAATTGCGGAGCCTAAGCCAGTAACTGCGCACCATTTGGGAGGGGCTAGGCACACACCATGGTCAGATGGTTACCTGTAAGCCAATATAAGCACAGTCAGAAAGAAGTCACATTGCCTATCAAAGGTGCACTGCAAGTTTCCCGTGCTCACTTAGTTTAGCATTCGGCAATTGGTATCTTTTTTGTTTTCCCTTCTTGATTTCGCCTCTCAAAGTTTTCCCTAGTCCCTTCTTTTCCTGTGTACTGGGGTATTTCCTAGTTACTGCAGTGTTCCTCGTTGTCTATGTTCCGGATCAGCTAGTACCTTACCCTATTTATATGCCTCACTATCACAGTCCACATTTTTTCCCTCCAACTTCATCCTCATTTCAAGTGTTCCAGTGCTGAGCAGTGGCCTGTGAGTCCAAGTGTAGTATACCGTACTGTTGTGTCTTATTTTTGACCTCCTCTCTTTCCCACAAAGTACTTTTTCAAGAACGTATACCACTGAGGTTTAGGGTTATAGCAGTGTGGAGATCTGAGATGCTCATCTGAGAGCACCTGCTACTTGCTCCCCTGTCTAACAAGCCGGACAATCTAGGACCATTATCAGACAATGAATGAACTGGACTGGAATAAAAGGCAATTTTTATGGAGTAATTTTTAGACACAGTAATTGCAGAATGGACAATGCAGTAGGAAGCGCTGCTGAATTTAGACAAAGGGACGCTTACAGAAACCAGCCATCTAAACGAGGGTTTATAAAGATACTGTTCTTTCTGAGGTGTTGATACCTCTGCCAATCAGACGAAGAATCTAGTGGCTTACAGTTTTTCTGTGATCTGATGGGAGCAGCTCTAATACAGGTCAAGATCATTCCATTGCCAGTTCTAACAAACCCGAAATCAGATCTTGAGGTAGCACAATGATGGGCAGCCTAAACAATTATGCATGTATGTATGTGTGGGTGGAATTGGTATGTTTAGCTTGTAATCAAGTTTAACCAGATTTTTGTTAAATGTAGTGATATCTTCATCTGGAGATATATTTACGGGACAGAATCAAGAATAAAGTAGAGTAATCTCTTACAGAAGACCAAGATAAGCAAGTAGACAATTCTGAACGGGTTTGGAACATTGACCATGTGCATCTTTTGGACCTGGAATGGCATGAGTAATTTATTGATCTTCTGTGAGTGTGGGTGGTATTTTGGAAGGGCTTCTAGGTGTAGAAGATATATTTTTTGAGGCAGTGAGAGGAGTCGGTAAGGTAGATTGTGGAGTTGTTAGATCCGTGGGCACACATATATAAGAAGCAACTGTTGGCAAATCATGACACATTGGTGAAACAATGCCCAAGGAGAGACTTATCACAGGCGAAGTGCATCTTGAGGGTAGATCCACCATGGAACACTAAGAATCTGAAATATCCTGGAACCTCCTTTTCACCTTATGCACCCACTCGGCTGAAAAGTGTGAAGATTTATCGACGTCATGCCTTTTGGTGAATGTTGTCTTGACACTGAGTACCTCGACACTGATAAATGCTTTGAAGTCAATTTTGGCAGATCTTTGTACATCATTTGACAGTCCTACTCATTCTCAAGGTCACATGTCTGAATATCGACATGGAGCTATGATGTACAGCAGTCTACTGGGTGTTCTCCCCAGGATTCTTCTGAGGTGGTGAAGCAAAGCTATGATAGAGGAAACCCCCCTTTTCCATGCAGCGCATATCGTCCTAAGGCAGACATGTGTTATGCCTTTGCTGCTCCCTTTGAAGCCCATTGAGTCTAATCTTCGATCTGTCCCTCAGTCTTTCAGGAAAGTTCCTGACTAGAAGGACATTCTTCGGCCTAATATGAAATTGGTAGGCAAATATAAGATACTTTGCGGGTCTGTTTGTGCATATTCCCTGCCACAGAAAGGACACATTGCTAAGAAAAAAAGAAATGATTATTTTGAAAAAAGAAAAAGATTTCTATCAGGAAACAGAAAAATGTGCTCTGGGCCCCAAAAGATTGAGAAAGTGAATTCACTTGCATATGTGCCTTAATTCTTAGATATATACCATACAAATACAACGCCCATATGTGCCTTAAAGTGTGCTGTAAAGTTACATTTTATCCATCAATTGCTATTAGTTTTTTTGACCTGTCTGAAGACTACTACGCTTTAATATTATTAAACAGTAGCTAGCATTTTAAACAAAGCCTCGTTTTCCTAATCCATGTTGTACACTGCACATTTCAGCTAAATCAGTCTACGCATGGCCCTGTTCTGAAATTGGCACAACAAAGCAAGTATTGCAGTAGTCAGAGAAGTCAGCCTTCGAGAAAATTGTTGCTATTATCCAAAGTCTTCTCACATTCTTCCCACAAGAAAAGCCCGGCACCTGCTTATTAGTGCCTATCTGTAGGTATTGCTTTTATCACGTTTACAAATCCATTCACTTGCTCCGAGTAAAAGTGTGTGTATGTATATATATATATATATATATATATATATATATATATATATATATATATATATATATGTGTAGCATTAAAACATGTGGTGTTTGGCATCATCTCCTCAAACTGAGCAAGGGTGGTATGCTTCAGTTCATTTAAAAAGCAACTGCTTTGCCTAGTTTGAATACTTGATCGCTATTTCTGGATTAAATATGTATTAGATTTATTTGCACTTTATCCTGAGTGTTTTTCCAGAGTGTTTGTGTTTTCTTTCATAAGATGTCAAGCAAAGTAGTTTTGATAAGGTTTAGAAAGTTTTTAAAGCAAAAAAATAAATTAGGAACCAGGACTTCGATTAATCGTGACCAAAATTGTTAAAACGTTCTGCTGGGACCATTTTATTCTATTTTAACTACTACTCTCAGAGGCATTTTAAATACCAGACACTAGGCACTTTATTTGCTGTTGGGGACATCACTGACTTGCCTGTAGATCGCATTACTTCTCATCATTTCCTAGACAAAATGAAAAAATCCAGGCCATAAAAACTGAATAACATAAGAAATACTAAACAATAGGGTGGGATAGCACTGACGTACAGTAATTTGCACATAATATCAACAAATACCATGATATTCCAACATCATATATATACAGTGCGGTGGGATAATCCTCGCCTCTGCGTCCTTAATAGAATTGAAAAATTCTTAGCGCGAATGCTAGAAACTTTTTTATTCTATGTCAGGACCGGAGGCTCAGATTATTCTAGTTCAAAGGTGATTCACAACTACAGATGCTATATCAACAATAGGTTTACAATAAAAGGTTTTAAATGTAGAAGGCGAAGACCAATCTGCTGCCTTTAAAATGTCCTCCAGACGAGAACCTAAAACCAAAGACTTTGATGCCATAGCTCCTAGGGCAGAATGCGCTCCAAATTTAGAAACATCGACACCTGCTTCACTCAGCAACCAACGCATCCATCTAGCGAGCGTGGCTGAGGAAACAGGGTGATATGGTTTAACTAAAGAAATGAGTAATTGCCCCCCCTTTTCAGAACAAAATTCTTCTGTACTTACCTCGTAAGCCTTAAGACATTGTACCACACAAAGATTGGGGTTATCCACAAAACAAGGGTAAGTCACCGACTTCAAATTGCACTTAGTCCTACGTGAAATGGCGAAAGAGACTCCTTCAGGAGAAAACACTCTCCCCGCTAAATCTAGAGGTCTAACATCTGCCACCCTCTTACATGATATTAAACACAATAACATGGTGAGTTTAGCAGATAACTGTTTCCTAGACAAAAATCTATCAACATTAACATCCCAAAGGGACGAATAACAGGGGCAAGGAGGATTAGCTAACCTGATACCCCTCATTAATTTACATACAATAGGAGACTCACCGATGGGTTTACCTTCTACTGGTAAATGCCCTGCTGAAATAGTGGACCTATAATTATTGATAGAACGGTAAGCCAAACCTGACGCTGCTAGGGAGGAAAGGAAATTCAGGACCAGACAGCTACCTGCTGAAGAAGGAGCCGCACTCCTAGAACTACACCAAGCACTCCATCGCTTCCATGCCAAAGAGTACCTCTTGTGAGTACTGGAGGACCAGGAACCTGCAATGAAGTCGGAAGACTCCTGCGAAAGTCCTGGGATGACCGATCTTTGCCTGAAAGACGCCATGCCATCAGGGATAGCTTGCCTGCCATAATCAATGGATGTAACAAGCCCTGAGGGTCCTGGAGGAGATTCTCCCGGAAAGGAAGAAGGATCGGATGGTCGCAACTCAGTTCCATTGCTATCGGGAACCAAGCTTGCGATCTCCAAAGGGGTGTCACTAGAACTAACTCCGCTTGCTGACGCCTGATCTGGGCCAAAACCCTGGGAATCATCAGGAAGGGAGGAAATGCATAACTCAGCTCCTGAGACCAGTCCTGAAGGAACGCATCCATCTTTGATGCCTCTGGATCTGGCCTCCAACTGAAAAATCGTTTCATCTGCCGATTGAGACGAGATGCAAACAGATCTATCGAAAAAGGACCCCACTTCGCAGACAGAGTTCGGAAAACTCTGGGATGTAACCTCCAATCGCTGAAGTCTCTCAGGTGACGAGAGTTCCAATCGGCCACCAAGTTGCTGGCCCCAGGGAGGTACTCCGCCACCACAGAAATCCTGTGCTGAAGACAAAAGTGCCAGAATTCCTTGGCTATTTCCGCCAGGATGCGGGAATGAGTTCCCCCCAACTTGTTGACATATCTCACTGCCGAGATATTGTCCATTCGAAGAAGAATGCAACAATTTGCTCTGATGGACGAAAGACTCTTGATTGCAAAAGAGCCTGCTAGGAGTTCCAAGCAATTTATGTGGAGACTCAACTCCAAGCTGGACTACCTGCCTCCCCTGGACACTGAGCCGCACCGGGCTCCCCAGCCCCAACGACTGGCGTCAGACTCTATCACTACATCCGGGAGAGAGTTTAATATGGCTCTGCCGTTCCAGGCTTCCATATGATCGAGCCACCAATGCATCTCCGCACGGGACTCCTCCGACAAGGGAACTTGGTCTGCATAACTGAGTCCCTTCTGAAGATGAGAAATCTTCAAACGTTGAAGAGCTCGGTAATGCAAAGGACCCGGGAAAATCGCCTAAATCGAAGAAGATAGCAGGCCCACCATGCGAGCAATCGCTCTCAAGGAAACAGTCTGTCTGGATAATAGAGACTTCAATTCTCTCTTGATTGACCGGATCTTCCCAGAAGGAAGAATCAGGAGAGACCATAATGAGTCTATCTGGAACCCCAGAAAGTCTATCTGATGGGAGGGGACCAGAACGGATTTTGGGGCATTGATTATGAAACCCAGACTCTGAAGAAGAGACACCGACCAATTGAGGTGGTCTAACAGGAGGTCTTGATCTTGAGCCATGATCAAGATGTCGTCTAGGTATACAATCAGCCTGACCCCTTGGGAGCGAAGGAATTCTACTACTGGACGCATAACCTTCGTGAAACACCAAGGGGCGGAGGACAGGCCAAAGGGAAGGACCTTGTACTCGTAATATTCGGTCTCCCAACAGAACTGAAGGAACCTCCGATGTGGAGGAAAAATAGGGATGGTCAAGTAAGCATCTTTTAGATCTAAGCGAACTAACCAGTCTCCCTCTTGGAGAACATTTCTTAGTAAATGGATACCTTCCATTTTGAAATGACGATATAGCAAATAACCATTGAAGTCTTTTAAATTTAGAACTAGGCGCGAGCCGCCCCCTTTCTTGTCTACAAGAAACACTGGACTGACAAAACCTGGAGGGTGAAGGGGAGCTCTGATCACGGCACCCTTTTTGATCAGGGCTGCAATTTCTGCGGAAATAAGACTGTGTTCTTGATGGGAAAAATATCCCTGTCTGGGAACGCATGTTTGATAAGGGGTCTCGTAAAATTCTATCTTGAACCCCTGTACGGTCTCCAAGACCCAAGCATCCGAGGAAATTAGATGCCAATTCTCCAAAAACTTTTGAGTTCTGCCCCCCAAAATTACTTCTGAACTCAAGACCAATCTCACCTGTGGCTCCCGACTCCTGGGAGAAAGATTGTTGTTCTTTGGCTCTTCCTCTGCGGAATCTGCCTCGACCATACCTAGGTCTTGACGGGTAGAAGGTAGACGAGGAGGAGTCGTAACCTTGATAACCCCCTCTTCCTTGCTGGAAAGATCCACGATGGGGGCCTTGCTGATTGAAACGGCCGAAGGCACGCCCTCTGTAGCGTCCGGCCCCTCGAAAAAGTGGGCGCAGCACTCTCCGGATGGATCCTTGTGCCTTGTCCAGACTGGCGTAGGTGGATACGAACTTAGCAAGTTCTTTCATGAAGGGCGAACCAAATAGTAAACCCTGGGCCACGGGGCCCGATTCCGATGCAGTGAGGTCCGCCAGTTTGGGATCCAGTTTCATCAAAACCGATCTGCGTCGTTCAGATGAAATAGCAAAATTAGCAGTGCCCAAGAAACATAGAGCTCTCTGAACCCAGCCTACCAGAATATCCGGGTTAATAATGTCACCCGATTCCTTGGCTTGGAAGGCCAATTCCAGAATCTTAGTTAGAGGTCCGCGAATGTCTAAAAGTTTATCTTGACATCCGCGCCAATCGCGATCGATACCCTTCTTAGGATCCTTAGCCGATTTCTTGAGGAACGTAACAAGGGTAGGATCTAACTCTGGAGTCTCTGTAACTTTGGAGGGAAAATCAGGTCTGGGACACTCAGACCTTAATCTAGATCGGATATCCTTATCAAATCCGTGTCTGATATGTGCTTCGACATAGTCTGTCACCTCAGGAGGTGGTAACCACAGAGAGGATCTGGGATGCACGATGTCTTCAGGCTCGAAAGTCAACACCTTAGGGTTAGAGACCTCCTGGTGGTGGGCTTTCTTCTTGCGTTTACGAGGAGGCGCGTCCTCCTGCTCGGAAGAGTGGTCAGATGAAGAAGAAGAAGAAGCTGGATCATCCACAGCTTTCTTTTGCGATCCCGCATTGTAATCATGTTCCCTAGCCATATTCCTTAAAAGGGATTGGAAATCCGCAGCATGCGGATTAGGAGGCTGTTTCGCAGATTGTGGGCCTGCCGCAAAGGAAGGATCTTCCAAGGAAGGTGCGCCCACGGGCGCTGTCCAAGCTTGTTGATCAACCAAGCCCAAGAGGTGATGCTTGATGGGCTGAATGGCCTGAACCAAGGCCTGATTAACTGAATGACGCACCCCCGCGTCTAGAGCATACACCAAATCCTGGTCAAAAGTGCCAGCAGTATCATCAATATAGTACAAGTCCTCGGCTTGGTCATCATAGCCAGCCATACTGAAAACAGCAAAAAGGTAGCTCACGAGGAGCAGTATCACCAATAAAATAATAAATCAGGGCAGAAATCAAACGTCAACTTTTTAGATGTGGAGGGAGCTGCCCTGAAAGGGTTAAATGCCCTTGAACCAGGCCCAGCCTGAATAAAAATTGTTTCAACCCCAGTGTCCAAGCACTGGGGCGTAGTGGGAGCTGAGCCGGAGGAGATATAAATCAGAGGGGTTTAAAGCGCTGTAGCACTTAATATACCTGAGGCAGAGCCTCTAATAATAATATCCTCTTGACGAGGAGTCTAATAGCGCAAATGCGCTGATTGCCTCTGAGGCAGAGCCTCAATAATGCCCTCAAGGAGAAACAAAAGAGTAATTAAATAAATAAATAAAAGTTCTAAAAGCGCTCTGGTATGAGCGCTGAGAGGCCAGTACCCCGGAGAGATAAGTAAATTAATTTGTTCAACGCTCCGACGAGCGTGAACAATTTCTCTAAGAAGCGCTCCGAGCACGCGTTGGAAATTAGGAGCCCCGGTGGAGGAAGATGAAAGGGGAAGCCTAAAGAGCGCTTCGGCACGAGCGCTGACGGCCGTCACCAGGGGGAGAAGGTAAATAGAATAAACGCTCCGTCGAGCGTGAAATATAATTCTAAATAAACGCTCCGGGCGAGCGTTAACAAGCGGAGCCTCGGGGAAGACAACAAAGGGAAATTAAGCTGCCTGGCAAGCAACGAACGGAGTAAACGTACGCGCGTCTGCTGCTCTACACGCGGCGAGGACGGCGAGTACAGAGGAGAAGAAGCGACGTGGGCCCCATAAAAACGCGCTCACGCAGAGCGCGGGTCGTAAAATAAAGCATTTTTAAATAGAAGAAATATCTCCCGGCATGAAAGGACTGCGCAAAAGAGTGCGAGTCCTGCTCCATTTGCTCCCAATCCACGTAACAAAAGCGCTCCAATGGGCGCTTATAAGGAGGGGAAAAGCCCGCTCCCAACACGTTATAAATCACAATAGTAAGAAAAAATCACACTTATCTGGCTGCAAAGCAGCAAAGAAAGAGGAGTGGCTTTGTGTGATTCAACACTTTATAGGCTTCCTTCTCGATGGTTGATGACGTGTCATGACTAGTATTGGGTCATGTAGTTTTTTACTTTCCATGATGTTCATTGGCTGCTGTTTAATAATAAAGCATGGAAAGAGAAGCATAATCTGATCCTCCGGTCCTGACATAGAATCTTGACCACTATTGTTAAGGCATGCTGTTGGGGGCATTTTATTCTATTTTAACAAATAATCACAGAAGCATTTTAAATACCAGGCACTAGGCATTTTATTCAATGTCTCTCCGGTTAGAGCAAGCGGACACCATTTTTCAATGAGTCGTGTCCTAGTCTTTCTAGGAGGAGACTATTTAAACACCAATGGTAGCGCAACCGCGCACTTGGTGAGCCAATGGCATGCCAAAGGCAAACCCGTTTGCGTCCGGAATTTGCCAAGCGCCAGGACCCTGCAATTTCTTAGATCCTAAAGTAAACTCAGACTTTTATTGTTGTAATGTCTGTAACTTCACCCTCTGTCTTGAGGGCCCTGAACAATCGTCAAGACCATAATAGTGCTTAGAGCATGCAGTTAATTCCTTAGGCTGTTTTTAATAAATGCTTGGTTACTCGTTAAGCACAATCACGAGCTCCTTGAGCTGTTAGAATCTTATACCCTTCATTTGGTATTTTTAACCGAAACATGACTAGAGGAAACCACTGACCCTGATGTGGTCTCAACTCTGCCTGCCGGCTATGTTATCAACAGACTCAACAGGGTTGCAAACGCAGTGGCGGTTTAGCAATAGCATACCGCAACTTGCAGGGAATTATATGTGAACCTACCACCTTCCTAGATTGCGAGGTTCTCTTCTTTCAATGCAAGATTACATATAGCTGTACCTTTCACAGACTCCTTATTTATAGCCTCCTCCGACCCAAGGCCAATCGTCTAGATGCCATGTGCAACTATATTGATATTAGCATTCAATATTCAAATTATACCCTGATAGGGGGTTTTAACTTTGATTTAGCAGACTCAAATGATAAGGATTCAGTACAGTTAACCGAACTGCTTCATGTTGGAGCAGAAAGCGCTAACTGCCACGCATTTAGCAGGCCATATTTTAGATGGCATATTCTCTAACGACCCTAGCTTGAGGGTGGCTGCCGTACTACCTGTAATATGGTCAGATCACATGGTAGTCCAGTTTAGTATTAATATCACAACCCCCAAATTTGATACTAAAATGACAGAGGGGAGTAAAGATATTTGATTATGGAATGAGACTGATTTAGGTGATCTGGCCGAGAGCTTAACATCAACTAAGCCTGATTTTATTAATGACCCCAATTTAGCGGCCGCATGTTATGACTGGATAACCAAAGCATTCCTTAAACAAGTGCCATTATAAAACGTTAAATCTCATAGGAAGAGGCCATATGCCCCATGGTTTCCCACTGCACTTAGATCTATGAAACAAAAATGCCATAGACTTTAGATACAGAGATACAATTTGTGGATATAAAAAATGTGTTCTGGCTGAAAAAATTAATTTTATATGAAGAAAATGTAATTGGCCTTCAATTCTTAGAAAGAGCTTTTCAAAGTTGTCCAATCTCTTTTGAGTCCTAATCTCCCCTCCAGCTCTTCCCCTTGCCAGGCTTTCTGTGATAAACTGGCAGAATTTTTTTTAAGTAAAGTGGCTTTAGTATATAGAGAATTCGACTCCTCTTGTTCCTTATCCTACCCAAGTGTAGAACCCCTATCTACTGGTTCAAATAAGTTGAGCTATGCAACTTTCCTTTCCTAACCACTGATCAAGTGACTGTGCTAATTGGGCATATTAGGTCAGGAGCCCCTTCAGATGCTTGTCCAGATAACATAGTGCATGACTTGGCAGATAGTGGTGCCCCGGTCCTTACAACTTGATGAACATCATCATCACAACAGCCATTTTTCCCTTGGACTGGAAAAAGGCTTCCATTCTGACTTTACTAAAAACAAAACCTTTGTTGGACCTCAAGGAGGAGAAGAACATCCGTCCAATATTACAGTTCCCTTATGCAGCTAAGCTTCTTGAAAATCACCTTAATACTTGCATATCAGACTACTTAAAAGATAACTCCCCCCTACATAATGCACAGTATGGCTTTAGAGCAAGCTACAATACAGAGACAGAGTTGATAGCTGTCTCTGAAGAGATGAGATGTATCAAAGATGCCGAGGGGAGAGGTGCAGTGGTCCTTTTGAACTTTTCTGCAGCTTTTGAAATGGTAAACCATGTTGTTTTGTTAGATCACTTGTCTGATACTGGCACACAACCTCCTCTCATCTTTTTTGAGAAATAGGGAGCAGACGGTGGCACTGGGTGAATTCAACTCTAAATCCTTCTGCGTTCCATGCGGTGTCCCTCAGTTTTCCTCAATTATCCCTAACCTTTTCAACATATATGTGGCCACCTTGGCTAAGCTGATCCATTCCTTCAAGTTCGCCACAGCTGCATATGCTGATGACAGACTGTGGTCTCTGTCTCAAGTAACTTGGAGGAAAGTCGGCAACAAACCTAACAAGTGCATGAGCGTAATTGTTAACTAGATGACAGCTAACTGTCTGAAGTTAAATTCCGACAAAACAGAGGTTCTTATTTTTGGGCAGGAGTCCAGTTTTTTTGGGACAACTCATTGTAGCCTAGGACTCTTGGATCTCTTCCTGAACCTGTTTCCAAGGTATGGAAACTTGGAGTAGTTTTCGATTTTGATCTGTCTTTTAGGGAGCAGAATAATAAATTGACAACCTCTTGTTTTTTTATGTTAAAATCCTTAAGGAAGGTGTTGCCTTCTATCCCCTTTTCCATTGCAAAAGAACAGTGGTTATCACCCAGGTACTATTGAGGATCGACTACTGTAATGCCCTTTATATGGGCTTCAAGCAGGGGAAACGCAAGAAGCTCCAGACGTTGCAGAATGCAACTGCCCGTCATCTAAAAAAACTTCCAAAACAGAAGTCAGTGTCTAAATTCCAAGTGGAGCTTCACTGGCTTACTGTAAAAAAGAGGGTTGCCTTTAAGGCACTTAGCCTGGCACACAAAGCCTTGAGCAGTGCAGGACCTGACTACCTTATGAGGAAATTCAAATGCTATTAACCAGTACGATCAGCCTTCTAATATTTAGTCTCTGTTCCCAGGATACAGAAAGTTTTCCTGGGGCAACCACAGCTTTGGGTATTCCAGCTGTGGAATAATCTGGCACTGTACAACTAAAGCCAGCCCAATTTGCTTAGCTTCTGCAAACAGTTAAGCTACTTTTTGTTTTCTCTCCCATTATAATTCCATATGCCTTTGGTCAGTTTGTCGTAGGTCTCTCCAGTGCTAAGACGACTCTGGGTATTCGCACACTCAAGAAATAATAAATCAAATTGAAAAAGAACAGGCATACATGGCAGGGCACTATAGGGTGCTGATGGAGTACCCTTTTTTAAAGACCTGCTTGGCTATATTGCACTCTTTTTCTCACAGAAAAAAAGATAAAAATGTTTCTTTAACATAGCTTTTCAGTCAAATTGTGATAATTCAGCATCTAAAACTGCATTCTTTTTAAAAGAAAATTACAAACAATTGGCCAATTTAGCCAGCAACCAGCAAATTTTCAGAAACTCTTAATAAAAACATAGCTTTTCAAAAAAGAGAAGTCTGATATACATTTTTTGTGAAAAGTGGTCCAAGATCCCTCATGACAACTCAGTGGTTTCGGCTACAAGTGAAGTTCCCATAGAGCATAACTATTAACACAGGTCAGCAACCATTCCTTCCCCAAGAATTGTTTAATAACACTTCCATGATGAGGAGCGTTTCTCACCCATTTACATTAATATCCGGAGTTAGGTTCTTTCAAATACGGCATGTCAGAAATGACATCTTGTAGGAAGGTGGCTTTCTTCTAGCATTGTTAGCCCCATTTTTGGCCTGTTTGTCAGTGTGTTTTTACTGTCTCACTGGGATCCTGCTGGTCAGGACCCCAGTGCTCATAATTTGTGGCCTATATGTGTTGTCAACATGCTTGACTGTGTCACTGGAGTTCTGCTAACCAGAACTCCAGTGTTTATGCTCTCTCTGTTTACCAAATTTGTCACTATAGTTTAGTGACTCCATGTTCCAATTCAGATTGGCACACTGGATCCCCTTATTAGTCCCTAGAATATTGTACCCAGGACATTGGGGTTCCAGGAGATACTTATGGTCTGCAGCATTTCTTTTGCCACCCATAAGGAGCTCATACAAACACTCCTTCAGGACTGCCACTGCAGCCTGAGTGATATAGTGCACACACTATTTCACAGCCATTTTCACTGCACCAGATAACGTATAAGTCACCTATATGTCTAACCTTCAGTTACTGAAGGCTAGTTGCAAAGTTACTGTGTGAGAGGACACCCTTGCACTAGCAAAGGTGCATCCACGTTGTCCAGGACCAATTTCCCAGACATCGTGAGTTCGGGGCCACCATTATAGGTGTGCACTACATATATGTCAATACATATATGTAGCTTCACAATGGTAACTCCGAATATGGCCATGTGAGGTGCCCAAGATTGTGATAATGAACCCCCATTCCAAATCTGGTATTGGGGGCAAATTTCATGCACCCTGGGGGCTTCACCATAGGCCCCCAGTACTTCCAAACCAGTTCTCTGAGGTTTTCACTGCAGCCCTAGCTGCTGCCACCTCACAGACAGGTTTCTCCCCTCCTGGGGATTGAGCAGCTCAATCCCAGGAAGGCAGAACAATGCATTTCCTTTAGGAGATGGGTGCTACACCCTATCCCATTGGAATATGTGTTACAAGCATGAGAGGGGTATCCTCCCAGAGCCTCTGGAAATGCTTTGAAGGGCACAAATGGTGCCCTCCTTGCATAATCCTGTCTACACTGGATCAGGGACCCCAAGTCCCTGCTCTGGTGTGAAACTGGACAAAGGAAAGGGGAGTGACAACTCCCCTGTTCATCACCACCCCAGGGGTGGTGCCCAGAGCTCCTCCAGAGTGTCCCTGGCATTGGCCATCTTGTTTTCCAAGGTGTGGGGACCCTCTGGGAACATCTGAGTGGCCAGTGCCAGTAGGTGATATCATAGACCCATCCTGATAGGTGCATACCTGGGAAGGGAGCCAATCCCCCCTCTCAGGGCTATTTAGGGTCTCTACTCTGGGTGTTTCCTCAGATTCGGTTTGCAAGACTCCACCAGGACTCCTTTGCATCCTCTGCTTCAGCTTCTGACCATCGGATCAACCGCAGACTGCTCCAGGAACCACTGTAACTGCAACAAAGTATCCAGGAAGGCTACTGTGACACGCAACTTCAGCTCCAGCCAGCAACTGCAACAGTTTCCAGGTTGTGCATGCTCTGAGGACTGCCTGTCTTCATTCTGCACCAGAAGAACCAAAGGAATCTCCAGTGGAGTGACTGAGTCACTTCCCTGCTTCAGCAGGTACCTCTCTGCAAGGATTACCAGTACTCTGGGACTCCTCTCCTGTCGACGAGCATTATCCCTGGAGCACAGGTGGTAGACCGAAGTGATCCTGACTGTCCAAAGGTCCAGCTGTCCAAATTTGGTAGAGGTAAGGGCTTGCCTCCCCGTGCCAGACAGTACTCCTGTGCATCACGTCTTCTGCAGCTCCTTGGGCTTCTGTGTACTTCTTCCAAAAGTTCTTCCTGCACAGCGTAGCTCAGGTCCCCAGCACTCTATCCTGCGACGCTCAGCAACCTGAGTTGTTCTCCGGCTGCGTGGGATCCCTTTGTATAGTGCTGCGACACCTGCACATTGCAACTCCTTTGTCCCCATGTCCTGGGACTCCTGTGAAGTGCTGAGAGCCTCCTCTGTCTCCTTAGTCCGAGTTGAGACCCCCCGGGTCCCTCCTGGGTCCGGGCAGCGCCTCTTTGACGAAAAATGCGTTCTTGCGGGAATCAAGGCTTGTTAGCGGAATCCAGCAACGCAAACAGCCTGCATCCAACGGCTCAACGTGGGACATCTCTTGCACCAAGCAGGAACCCACAGCTGTCTTATTTGGTGCATGTCTGTACTTTTCTTCCAACCGGAGAATCCACTTTTGCAGCTTCATCCAGGTTGGCAGGGGCTCCTGTTCTTCCTAGACTCTTCATCGACTTCTAGACTTAATCTCCTATATCCACAGGTCTTCAGGTCCAGGAATCCATCATTGGTTTCTTACAGTCTTGCTTGGTTCTTGCATAATCCTTTACCACGACTTCTAGTGTGTTCTGAGGAAACTTACTGTACTTTACTCCTGTTTTTTGGGCTCTGGGGTGGGGTACTTTACTTAACTTTGGTGTTTTTCTTACATCCGTAGCGCCCCTCTACACACTTCACTTGCCTAGAGGGGAATCCGACTTTCTCATTCCACTATTTTAGTATATGGTTTGTGTTGCTCTTGGGCCCATTGCAATCTATTGTGTTTTTCACTGTTTGCACTATTCTATGACTGTTTACTTACCTGAATGTATTTATGAGTGTATATATTGTGTATAATACTCACCTCCAATAGGAGTATTGCCTCTAAGATATTTATGGCCTTGTGTCATTAAAATAAAGTACCTTTATTTTTGGTAACACTGAGTATTGTCTTTTATTGTGTATAAGTACTGTGTGACTATAGTGGTATTGCAAAAGCTTTGCATGTCTCCTAGTTCAGCCTTGGCTGTTCTGCTACAGCTACCCCTAGACAGCCTAAGCTGCTAGACACTGCCTAAATTTCACTAAGGTGGATCACTGGACCTGGTATAAGGTGTGAGTACCTCTGGTACCCACTACAAACCAAGCCAGCTTCTCACACATCCAAACTATGCTCCATGGTCTTAGACTGATGGTTGCTGCATATAAACAAGACCAAGATAATCAAAAAGCAGCAGTATAAATTCCACAGGGTATCCATGGAAGCTGCACTGATTGTAGCTAGGCCTGCTCCTGCTGACCTTAGTTTTCCTGCATGTCTGAATGTAATGATGTTACAATAAGATAATTCAGCAGCATTATTAGGACCTTGCAGATGCTAATTAAAACCAAACTATGACCTGGTTGTAGGGAACTTTGAAGCACTGGCTTAAAAAAATTATTACATTGTCTCTTTCCAGGTTTCCATACTGGAAATGGTTATATTGACCAGATGTTCCTGTTCGTTCATGAATATTCCTATAATTGTGCCAAAATGTTTTTTCATTAGCTGATGGCAATCAGCATTAAGTCTGTCTAGTAAGTGAAACATCCAGCGTTGGGTAGGCTATTGTGTTTAGACCTTATGGGTTAGGAGGTCTTTCAATATCTGACTTTCAACTATAGAGCTTGACTGTCTATAACCATTATGCATTTTTTGGTTTTTTGGAAGATGACATTTGATCACCTGACCAAAATGGAGAGGGCAATGATTTTATGTGCAGGGTTGCTGGCACGTACCAGGAGATAGTTATCAGAACCCAGGAAGGAAACTAACGGCTGGGCTAGTTTTGGGTGTGCCCAAAAGGAACTACTTGGATAAAAGGGATGACCTTGGAATTTTTATCCCACTACCTAGGGAAAAGATGCTAGGAATGCTAGACAAATTTGATCAACTTGTCATTCAAAAAATGTTGCATACATCAAGTAATATTAAAACAGGAGATTCATCTAAAATAAACTGTTGCTTTAAAGGTGAAGTGAATTACCTGTTTTGAGTATTATAGAGTTAAGCATGATGTCTGCATGATTCTGCTCCATTTCCTTGCCCAATGCAGTTATACAACTTGGGGAAACAGCAAGTATGTGCATTAAGGGGGTTGTCCATTGGCCTGAAGGCCGGCCCTCCAGCAAGTCCTCTTGTTTCCTCTCTATGTAAAACTTTACTTTCCACCTGTGCCCAGGCCACCTTTGAGATCACCCAGGTGGAATGTGTAGGGGGGGTCACTGTCTTCCATCTAAAGGGAATCAGGCGTTTAACTAGGATAAGGGCCAGGTTTGAGAAACATGCCCTGCTTTGTTTTTCTTGGTTCTGCATTTTAGTCCCAGCAGGCACACTTCTCTGGACTGCAATGTGGAAAGCCAGTACAACGTGTCAAGTGTGCTGTGGCTTCCAGCCACTACGGGACAAGCGTAAGGCATGCCCAAAACATATGCAGAAAATCTGCATTAAGGGTGAGGCACTGGGGGTAGGCAGCATTTGTATGGTGAAAGTATTGAATGATTTTGTGTGTGGGGGAGCTGATAAGCTCTGTGTAATGTATAAAACTGTATTAATTTGAGGTGGGTGTGGCAGGACACCAGGGTAGAGTAAGTAATATTTCCTGCCACTCTTTATCAGTACAAGAACGGCCAAAGTCAAATCCCAGTGTTGGCACAGTGTGGCAAGGGCAATCACTGCATGTGTACGCAGGGAGCCAGCTATCCAACACATCATATGTCAACCCCTTCTCATTACAAGTAGGTACTAGATTGTAAGGTGCAAAGGTATTCCTGCTGCATGCTTCCCCATCGCATCCCCACTGACCGGATGAGGGAAGAGTTCAGCAGAAACTGTCCCGGCGGGAGATCAGCATCCGCGACAAGCTTCTTAATGTATATAGGACCACCACATCCTGATACAAATCACCAACAATGCAGAGTCTGGCCTCGTGCTAGGGACCCAGTTCCCTTAGGAAGGTCACCAAATCACCCAGTGGGATGCCAAGTAGTGGCAGTGCAGAGGCGTAAGGTGTCACTGATTGGGAAAGAAAGAGATTTCTACAGAAGCAGCGTCACACAACCCAAATCAAGAGTGATCGAGGCAACGGTGCCTGGATCTTGTGTGAAAGGTGTAAAGTACACGTCCCAGGTCCCACGGAAGGAAGGTAGTTGCAGTATCTTCCAACTGGCAACCAGCACGCCACCCATTTCAGTTGTGAAGCCGATAGTAGTACTCAGAATCGGGGACACCCAATCCACCACACTCCGCTGAGAGGTATAGCTTAGCGAGGGCCACCCTTTGACACATTGCATGCCATATGAAATTGCCTGTTAAATGCTCCAGAGAGCCAAAAAAGGGTTTGCTGATATATAGGGGCAAGTTGGCAAAATAGCACAGCAGGGGTTTCGGTACTACCATCTTTGTGAGGGCCACTCTGCCCGCAACAGACAATGGCAAGATCAGCCAGAATGATTTTTGGGGCCGCGTGTAGGAAAGTACCATCTTGCCTGACATGTTACCCCCATATTTCACTGTATATATGTTGTTTTAGTCTATGTGTCACTGGGACCCTGCCAGGCAGGGCCCCGTGCTCATAGGTATGTGCCCTGTATGTGTTCCCTGTGTGATGCCTAACTGTCTCACTAAGGCTCTGCTAACCAGAACCTCAGTGGTTATGCTCTCTCTGCTTTCCAAATTTCTCACTAACAGGCTAGTGACTAAATTTACCAATTCACATTGGCATACTGGTACACCCATATAATTCCCTTGTATATGGTACTGAGGTATTGGGGTTCCAGGAGATCCCTATGGGCTGCAGCATTTCTTTTGCCACCCATAGGGAGCCCTGACAATTCTTACACAGGCCTGCCACTGCAGCCTGAGTGAAATAACGTCCATGTTATTTCACAGCCATTTACCACTGCACATAAGTAACTTATAAGTCACCTTATAAGTCACCTGTAGGTCTAACCTTCACCTGGTGAAGGTTGGGTGCCAAGTTACTTAGTGTGTGGGCACCCTGGCACTAGCCAAGGTGCCCCCACATTGTTCAGAGCAAATTCCCCGGACTTTGTGAGTGCAGGGACACCATTACACGCGTGCACTATACATAGGTCACTACCTATGTATAGCGTCACAATGGTAACTCCGAACATGGCCATGTAACATGTCTAAGATCATGGAATTGTCACCCCAATACCATTCTGGTATTGGGGGGACAATTCCATGATCCCCCGGGTCTCTAGCACAGAACCCAGGTACTGCCAAACTGCCTTTCCGGGGTTTCCACTGCAGCTGCTGCTGCTGCCGATCCCTCAGACAGGTTTCTGCCCTCCTGGGGTCCAGGCAGCCCTGACCCAGGAAGGCAGAACAAAGGATTTCCTCTGAGAGAGGGTGTTACTCTCCCTTTGGAAATAGGTGTGAAGGGCTGGGGAGGAGTAGCCTCCCCCAGCCTCTGGAAATGTTTTGATGGGCACAAATGGTGCCCATCTCTGCATAAGCCAGTCTACACCGGTTCAGGGATCCCCCAGTCCTGCTCTGGCACGAAACTGGACAAAGGAAAGGGGAGTGACCACTCCCCTGACCAGTACCTCCCAGGGGAGGTACCCAGAGCTCCTCCAGTGTCCCAGACCTCTGCCATCTTGGAAACAGAGGTGTTGGGGGCACACTGGACTGCTCTGAGTGGCCAGTGCCAGCAGGGGACCTCTCTTGGTAGCCAATCCTCCCAACCTGGTAGCCAAACCTCCTTTTCTGGCTATTTAGGGTCTCTGCTTTGGGGAATTCTTCAGATAACGAATGCAAGAGCTCACCAGAGTTCCTCTGCATCTCCCTCTTCACCTTCTACCAAAGGATCGACCGCTGACTGCTCCAGGACGCCTGCAAAACCGCAACAAAGTAGCAAGACGACTACCAGCAACATTGTAGCGCCTAATCCTGCCAGCTTTCTCGACTGATTCCTGGTGGTGCATGCTCTGGGGGTAGCCTGCCTTCACCCTGCACCAGAAGCTCAGAAGAAATCTCCCGTGAGTCGACGGAATCTTCCCCCTGCTAACGCAGGCAACAAAAGATTGCAACACTGGTCCTCTGGGTCCCCTCTCATTCCGACGAGCGTGGTCCCTGGAACACAGCAACTCTGTCCAACTGACTCCCACAGTCCTGTGACTCTTCAGTCCAAGTTTGGTGGAGGTAAGTCCTTGCCTCCCCACACTAGACTGCAAAGCTGTGTACCGCGTGATTTGCAGCTGCTCCTGCTCCTGTGCACTCTTCCAAGATTTCCTTTGTACACACCCAAGTCTGGGTCCCCATCACTCCGTCCTGCAGTGCAGAACCTTCTGAGTTGTCCTCCAGCGTCGTGGGACTCCCTTTTGTAACTTCGCGTGGACTCCTGTTCACTCTTCTTCTAAGTGCCTGTTTGGGTACTTCTGCGGGTGCTGCCTGCTTCTGTGAGGGCTCTATGAGTTGCTGAGCGCCCCCTCTGTCTCCTCCTCCAAAAGGCGACATCCTGGTCCTTCCAGGTTCTCAGCAGCACCCAAAAACCTCTACAGCGACCCTTGCAGCTAGCAAGGCTTTTTTGCGGTCTTTCATCATGGGAACACCTCTGCAAGCTTCATCGCGACGTGTGACATCAGTCTTCCAAAGGAGAAGTTCCTAGTCCTCTTCTTTCTTGCAGAACTCCAAGCTTCTTCCAACCGGTGGCAGCTTCCTTGCACCTTCAGCTGGGGTTTCTTGGGCTCCAGCCCCCCCCATGGACACTGTCGTGACTATTGGACTTGGTCCCTTTGTCTTACAGGTACTCAGGTCTGGAAATCCGTTGTCAGTGCACTGCTGGTGTTTGTTCTTCCTGCAGAATCCCCCTATCACGACTTCTGTGCTCTCTGGGGGTAGTAGGTGTACTTTACTCCTACTATTCAGGGTCTTGGGGTGGGGTATTTTTCTAACCCTCACTGTTTTCTTACAGTCCCAGCGGCCCTCTACAAGCTCACATAGGTCTGGGGTCCATTCGTGGTTCGCATTCTACTTTTAGAATATATGGTTTGTGTTGCCCCTATACCTATGTTCTCCTATTGCAACCTATTGTAATTCTACACTGTTTGCATTACTTTTCTTGCTCTTACTTACCTGATTTGGGTTTGTGTACATATATCTTGTGCATATTACTTACCTTCTTACTGAGGGTACTCACTGAGATACTTGTGGCATATTGTCATAAAAATAAAGTACCTTTATTTTTAGTAACTCTGTGTATTGTGTTTTCTAATGATATTGTGCATAAGTGGTATAGTAGGAGCTTTGCATGTCTCCTAGTTCAGCCTAGCTGCTTTGCCATAGCTACCTTCTATCAACCTAAGCTGCTAGAAACTCCTCTTCTACACTAATAAGGGATAACTGGGCCTGGCACAAGCTGGAAGTACCTTTGGTACCCACTAAAGGCCAGGCCAGCCTCCTACACCGCAAGGCATATACAGGTCGGACGAGGTTACCATCCATAAGGTCCACTTGTGTATGGTAAATTCACATTCCCAGGTATCAGACTGTGAACGTCTGCCAATTTAAATCGATACCATTGAGCTGCATAGTTGAGGCACTGCAACCTCTCCATTAACACAGCGTGGTTATGTCTACCCTTACCCAATTGTTCATGACCAGCCGCGGAGGACTGGGCCTCAAGTCTGAGCAACTTCTGTTCCACGAGAGAGACGTCACTGCCAATCTGACAGCACATGTTCCGGAGATTGCTCAGGGACCTTGAAGGTGTTCTATTCTATCAGTCTGGAGGTAGCGGTGTCAGCATTTATACTGAAATACTCTGTGAAACTACTACTAAAGGAAGCCCTACATGGAAGGTTCTTCAGTGCCAACAGCTGCCGTCGCCACATTGGGACTGAGATGGCGGGCATGTCCTAGGTGTAATGGGTTGTGATCTGAATGTTTCCTGCCAAGGTAATCTATGTGTGTGACATGTGGGATTACATCTGAGGTGCTGACAAATTGGTCTATTCGGACATGTAAACTATGGGCATGTGAATATAAGGAATACACCAGTGTGGTGGTGTTATGCTGGCACCAGACATCCAAGAGGTTCCAAAGTTACATCCATGTGGTTAAGATGTGGCCATTTGAAGTGGTAGTGGTGTGGGGTGGGGGAGGGGGTGGAAGAAGCGCTCTAAATTCACATATAGGACACTAATAAAGTTGCTGCCTAATAGCCAGGAGAGTGCGCTCCGCCATGACAAGACCCCAGTCTGTGCATTCAGAAACATTGCTTGTTCAGAGTTCGGAGCATTGATTGAGCCAAGCATTACCTGGCAGCCATCTAAAAGGCCCTCGACTAAAACATATCGAACCTCCGGGTCTATGACTGTGTTGCCTGCTATGAAGAGGATCCCCCATCTTAACCCACACCAACACCCCACGGACCTAAGTAGAGTAGTTAATAGAGCATATTTGTCCCCTCCATCTCTTCTGTAACTGCAGGGCTTCTACCTGAGTAAAGTGGGATTTCAGCAGAAATGCTACATGTGTCTTCTTGCGGCACAAATAAGAATACACAGCATATTGACGGCAAGGAGTGTGCATCCCTCGGACATTCCATGTTATAATATAAGTGTAAGTCATCATGATGGAGTCTGGATGGATAGAGTCTCACTCCCACCAGTAGGACAGGGCCAACCCCACCCTGAATAGTGGCCTTGGTTGGTGCAGGGTATAATAGCAAACCAAAAAGAAACAACCATAATAACATAATATTTATAATACCATTGAGAGCAGGGATACAATGGTTATCTGCCCAAATTTATATACAAGGGGTGAGAGGGTTGATAAACCGGTTTGAGGGGTAGGCAATGGTGGATATCGTTTGGATGGTGCCCCTATCCCATGTGAACCAGTGATGGGCTTGGCCCAAGCACCCACTATTCGCTACATACGACTGTCGAGTGTGGGGACACCAGATTATTAGAGAAGGTAGCATGCCCGCACATCAATAACAGCGCAGCTAGGAGAGAGATGGGTGATCAGTGCCACCCGTGTCGCGCATCGATGAGATGTGATCACCCTGTGTGCCGCAGGCACTCTGAGTGATACACCTGTAAGTCACCACATAGTGCCATACTGTCGCAGGACCAGCTAGGGAAGGCTCTCAGAGCAGTGGTGTCACGCAGGGGGACATGGTTGCGCTTGTGGGAGTCTGGGGATGTTTGCTTGATTAAGGACCATCAGCCGTCCCCAACCTCCGAAGAGCTGCTGGTGCTGAAAACCGGGCATGTATTCAAGGTCACTGACCCGGGCCTGCCAGCAACCTATACGTGCCACCTGATGTCCCGGGAGGCAGCAGTGAGTCAGCTATCTGAAGAAGGAAGTATAGACCTGCCATAACTGGAGGGTATAACAGAAGGCCCCTACATAGTCAAAATAACATAGCCTGTTTTAAAGGATATTGGGGGTCATTACAACATTGGCGGGTGGCAACTGCCACCCGCCAAGTTGTAACCGCTGTGTAAAAAATTGTAAATGTAAATTAGCACTTGTATAGCGCACTACTCACCCGTTAGGGTCTCAAGGCGCTGTACTCATACCGCTATGGAACCCCTCCTGGCTTTTCCCTGTGAGGCGCCCACTCCTGAGCACCCCCAGGGTGAAGCCAGGCATCCAAGCACTGTTGGGGCCGTTGTGGAGATTAAGCAAGCTATTGCCCAGAGTTGCAGAGTGGGACCCATGAATTAGATGAGGCACTGAGGCGAGAAATATCTGGTCAAGGGGAATTGAGCCCAAGACCTGCCGAAGCGGGACTTGAACCCTGGTCTTGAGCCAGATCTCTGCTTCAGGGTCTGCCGCTCTAACCATTGAGCCACACTTCTCCTTGCGATGGGCCACCAGGGTGTAGTCTGGAAAAATCATAATTTTTGTATATTTGATAACCAAATTGTCCAGTTTGCAGACCTCGCTCAGGATTACTCCCTGTCTTTTTTAGGGCATGAGGCGTGCTACCAGAGGTGTAGGCAGAAAGCCCTGTAAGGGCCTTTGCACCGGAACTTTGTCCACCTGCTCGAACAAGAAGGGGTTGTGGGAAGTTGGCTCTGAATGTACTATTTCAAAGTAAGAAATAGCATGCACAGAGTCCAAGGGTTTCCCTTAGAGGTAAGATAGTGGCAAAAAGAGAGAATTCTAATGCTCTATTTTGTGGTAGTGTGGTCGAGCAGTATGCTTATCAGAGGGTAGTGTTAAGCATTTGTTGTACACACACAAGCAATAAATGAGGAACACACACTCAGACAATTCCAGGCCAATAGGTTTTTGTATAGAAAAATATATTTTCTTAGTTTATTTTAAGAACCACAGGTTCAAGATTTACAAGTAATACTTCAAATGAAAGGTATTTCACTTAGGTAACTTAGGAACGTTGAATCAGCAAAATAGCATGTACAGTTTTCACAAAAATGGCAATAAGCTATTTTAAAACTAGACAGAGCAATTTTCAACAGTTCCTGGGGGAGGTAAGTGTTTGTTAGTTTTGCAGGTAAGTAAACCACCTACAGGGTTCAAAGTTGGGTCCAAGGTAGCCCACCGTTGGGGGTTCAGGGCAACCCCAAAGTTACCACACCAGCAGCTCAGGGCCGGTCAGGTGCAGAGGTCAAAGTGGTGCCCAAAACGCATAGGCTTCAATGGAGAAGGGGGTGCCCCGGTTCCAGTCTGCCAGCAGGTAGGTACCCGCGTCTTCGGAGGGCAGACCAGGGGGGGTTTTGTAGGGCACCGGGGGGGACACAAGTCAGCACAAAAAGAACACCCTCAGCAGCACTGGGGCGGCCGGGTGCAGAGTGCAAACAGGTGTCGGGTTTGCAATGGAGTTCAATGGGCGACCCAAGGGTCTCTTCAGCGAAGCAGGCAGGCAAGGGGGTGGGCTCCTCGGTTTAGCCACCACCTGGGCAAAGGAGAGGGCCACCTGGGGGTTGCTTCTGCACTGGAGGTCGGATCCTTCAGGTCCTGGGGGCTACAGGTGCAGTGTCTTTACCAGGCGTCGGGTTCTTAGAAGCAGACAGTCGCGGTCAGGGGGAGCCTCTGGATTCCCTCTGCAGGCGTCGCTGGGGGTGCCCAGGGGGGTCAATTCTGGCTACTCACAGGGTTGCAGTCGCCGGGGAGTGCTCCCTGTAGTGTTGGTTCTCCGCAGGTCGAGCCAGGGGCGTCGGGTGCAGAGTGGAAAGTCTCACGCTTCCAGCGGGAAACGTGTGGTCTTTAAAAGTTGCTTCTTTGTTGCAAAGTTGCAGTCTTTGTGGAACAGGGCCGCTGTCCTCTGGAGATCTTGGTCCTTTTAGATGCAGGGTAGTTCTCTGAGGCTTCAGAGGTCGCTGGACCCTGGGGGACGCGTCGCTGTTGCAGTTTTTCTTGAAGTGGGGAGACAGGCCGGTAGGGCTGGGGCCAAAGCAGTTGGTGTCTCCGTCTTCTCTGCAGGGCTTCAGGTCAGCAGTCCTTCTTCGTCTTCAGGTTGCAGGAATCTATCTTGCTAGGTTCTGGGAGCCCCTAAATACTCAATGTAGGGGTGTGTTTAGGTCTGGGGGGTTAGTAGCCAATGGCTACTAGCCCTGAGGGTGGCTACACCCTCTTTGTGCCTCCACCCTGAGGGGAGGGGGCACATCCCTAATCCTATTGGGGGAATACTCCATCTGCAAGATGGAGGATTTCTAAAAGTCAGAGTCACCTCAGCTCAGGACACCTTAGGGGTTGTCCTGACTGGCCAGTGACTCCTCCTTGTTTTTCTCATTATCTCCTCCGGCCTTGCTGCCAAAAGTGGGGCCGTGGCCGGAGGGGGCGGGCATCTCCACTAGCTGGAGTGCCCTGGGGCGCTGTAACAAAGGGGGTGAGCCTTTGAGGCTCACCGCCAGGTGTTACAGTTCCTGCAGGGGGAGGTGAGAAGCACCTCCACCCAGTACAGGCTTTGTTGCTAGCCACAGAGTGACAAAGGCACTCTCCCCATGTGGCCAGCAACATGTCTGGTGTGTAGCAGGCTGGTAAAACTAGTCAGCCCACACTGGAAGTCAGGTATGTTTTCAGGGGGCATCTCTAAGATGCCCTCTGGGGTGTATTTCACAATAAAATGTATAATGGCATCAGTGTGCATTTATTGCGCTCAGAAGTTTGATACAAAACTTCCCAGTTTTCAGTGTAGCCATTATGGTGCTGTGGAGTTCGTGTATCACAGACTCCCAGTCCATATACTCTCCATGGCTACCCTGCACTTACAATGTCTAAGGTTTTGCTTAGACACTGTAGGGGCATAGTGCTTATGCACCTATGCCCTCACCTATGGTATAGTGCACCCTGCCTTAGGGCTGTAAGGCCTGCTAGAGGGGTGACTTATCTATGCCATAGGCAGTGTGAGGTTGGCATGGCACCCTGAGGGGAGTGCCATGTCGATTTAGTCATTTTCTCCCCACCAGCACACACAAGCTGGAAAGCAGTGTGTCTGTGCTGAGTTAGAGGTCCCCAGGGTGGCATAAGACATGCTGCAGCCCTTAGAGACCTTCCCTGGCATCAGGGCCCTTGGTACCAGGGGTACCAGTTACAAGGGACTTACCTGGATGCCAGGGTTTGCCTATTGTGGAAACAAAGGTACAGTTTTAGGGAAAGAACACTGGTGCTGGGGCCTTGTTAGCAGGCATCAGCACACTTTCAAATCATAACTTGGCATCAGCAAAGGCAAAAAGTCAGGGGGTAACCATGCCAAGGATGCATTTCCTTACAGGGGTTCTAGAGGGACTCAGCAGGAATAAAACTGCAAATCCACGACTCAAGGTAGGATCTAACGTCCCAACACTCTGCGTTTTCGGGCAGACCCATCATCCGAATGTTTTGTCGTGATCGGCCCTCCGCATACTCCACCAATGTGTGAGCCCTTTCACTCAGTGTGTGCAGCTGAGACTGCATATCGTGAGTTTGCATTTGGAATGTAGCCAGCGATTGCTCCGCTATGTGGACCTTGTCAGAAAGCTTCTGATGGTCATCTCTCAGTAGCCTAAAATCTATTGCAACCAGGAATATTTTATTTTCTAGGGACACGCTGGACTGCTCTATTGATGCTAGTACCGCGTCACGTTTACCCTCGACTGAAGTAGGGCTGTTGGGATGGTTTTCAGGGTCCACGGCCTGTTGATCGCTCAGTAGCGGTGTCAAGGGTAGAAGTCGCTCGGGCTGGGTTCCAGAGTTGAGGTGCTCCATCATTGATACTGTGACTCCAACACCGTTCAGAGGGTGTAGTGGCCGACTCCGGGTGTGGCCGGCATGTGGGCACCATGTAGGGTGATGGCACTTTGCAGCACAGTGTCTCAGGGGCCTCGGGACAGGCAGTCAAGGTGGTTCTCAGGCATCCCCAATGAACGTGCAGGGTTATGCTCTCTAGGGGAGACTGGAATCTCCCCCAGTCACAAGGCAGCATCTCCTCACAAAGCTCTCATGAAGTACAGCCCAAAGCACTCAGGGCCCCGAAAGGGATCACTGTGCATGGGTGTCGTCACTTGTAAGGGGCCTCCAGCACCCCTCCTTGGGAAAGCAGCAGCGGAGGAAACACCATGTGTTCAGCACGGCTCCAACGCTTGCCCTCTGGCCCCATGCACCTGGATGTGAGGCATCATGTATCAGGTTGCACCTGTCCCCAATCCAATCCCAATGCTCTGTGTGATGTTTCACAGGCTGTCCCCCACTACAAGGCCCAAAATAAAGTGCTGGTGGTTCATGGTAACCACGCAAAATGGCATGCTTTCATCCAGGTCTCCTCTGACTGTTCAGCCCTTGAGCCTGCACTGAGACACATGCAGATTGTCATGGAGCTCGGGGTCAGCAGCACATACCCAATCGCCCCAGCTGTCCCTGGCAATGCAGGTTAAGCTATGACAGTAACTTTTTTTAATTTGGGGGATTTATATAGCACATGAGCTACTCAGTGAGTGTTTCGGCACTTGAAGTAAAATCTAACCCAATAAATTAAAAGAACTAATCGGCTGACCCAAACAGCCAAGTCTTAAGAAGTTTCTCGAATAGCAAAATACCCCTGGTGGCACCGGGTTGAAGTGTAAGAGCATTCCACTCCTGAACAGCAAGATTAGAAAAGGGCTGCCACCCCATTTTTTTCCTTATAAATTGAAGGATTACCACCAGCTGGGAGTTGGAGGACCATGACCTGACCGGTTGATATGGGGTAAATCTGCTGAACAGGTTATTTACGATAAAAAAAGCTTTCTGAGTTAGAACTGGGCCTTTAAACCTCACACTATCTTTCATGGGCAGTCAGTGCAGGTCTTTTAGAGCTGGCTGGATGTGCGCTCTCCTGGGGAGACGCAGCAAGAGCCAAGCAGTGGCAATCTGCATTAGTTGTAATTTCCTCAAGAAGTAGACATGCAGTTGGCATAGTCCAACCTAGAGGTGATAGGGCCTGGATCACTGATTTTTTTGCTGCAAAAGGGAAAGAAGATACAGATTTTTTTTTAGCATTTTTAATAGGCCAAAGCAGGTACCTACTACCCCTGCCACCTGAGGAGCAAAAGACACAAAGTTACCAAATTTCACCCCCTGGTAGACAATTGAGGTCTTAGCTGTCGCCGGGGCTGAACTGGGTCGAACCAAGCTGCCCCACTGCAAGTGTTCTGTAAGGCCACTGTCCGCTACAGAGGCCCCTGCACAACTCAGGACATGTAAGGGGCTGTCAGTCACAGGCCAGGCCCTGATTCACCCACCATCGGCCCATAGAGCAGGCTGCAGTCCTCAGGCTCCCTCCAACCAATCTGTGGCACTGGCAGGGCTGTATCTGCCCAGCTTGGATGTCTGGAACTTCTCCATTTAGAAGGCCTCATGGGGCCACGCACAGGTGACTCTCCACTGGGGGCTCAGGGCCCATTCAACAGTTCTTCACCCCCTGGATCACAGGGAAGAAGTGAGGGAGTAGAGGGCAACCCTCGCCCAGTGGCAATGTCTGGGGCTGCACCTTCCTTCAGGTGTGACAGTCTTCACTGCAGCGGGTGGTCCGGTCCCAAGTCACCCCCCGTTGGTAGTCTGGAGGCCCGTATTTGCCTCAACAGTAACCACACCATTTCCAGCAGCGCTCACAGATGAGTAGGGAAGCTGTTAGCTGCCAAGGCTTATTAATGACTACAGATGACGGGATCATGGCGCAGAGTTCCATTAAAGAGCGTCTACCATCTTGGCCTTTTTGGTTACGCCCTTAGTAGCTCACCTGTTTTTGAGACAGGAATGTCCTGTATGATGTACCCGTTGGGCTGTGGGGGCCTGTACTGACGCAGACATTGAGGGCTATCTGTACATGCGGACCCCTACCATCCTGGAGAGACTCTAACATAATCCCAATATATAAAAAGGGTGACCGCCTCAATCCAGCCTGTTACAGGCCAATCTCCCTGCTGGACACAACAGCTAAAATAGCAGGGAGAATAATTCTGAACAGGCTACAAACATGGGCAGAGGAAAATAATGTTCTAACCCCGGTCCAGTATGGATTCCGAAAAGGAATCGGAACAGTGGAACAAAGTCTAAATCTAATTCTTATTATTGCAAAGTATACTAAGATCAGAGCAGGCAACCTGTACCTGGCCTTTATTGATTTATCATCAGCCTTCGACTGTGTGATTCATGATAAATTATGGGATATTTTAAACAGCATGGGGGTGCAACCGGCCATAATTCAATTTATTCGTGAAATGTACACAGGGAGCAGAGCAAGAGTGAGGTACGGCCTAAAAGGGGAATGCACTCGCCCCTTTGGTTTATACAGAGGGGTGCGCCAAGGCTGCGTTCTTGCTCCGTTCCTGTTCTCAATGTACATAAACAACCTATACAAAGAACTGGCCACTAAATGTAAAGATCTACTCCATCTACCCCAAATAGATAACCGAACTGTCCCGGCATTACTTTACGCAGATGATGCAGTACTAATGGCTAGGACCCCAATAGCTCTCCAGAAACTCTTAACAACCTGCATTACATACATGTCATAGCTGGGTCTTACTGTCAACCGCTCAAAAACTTTTATCATGAACTGCGGTGGGAAGCCCGGGAAGTCTTATAACATCACTATTGCAGATTGCAGATAGCAAGAAGCAAGAAGCAAGGTCGAAACCGCGCAATGTTTTTCATACTTGGGCATAACTCTTGATAAGTTGGGTTCCTGGGACAACTGCAGGAAGATGAAGAGAGTGCACTTGATTAAAACAACGATGGCACTACGACTCTTCTCCAAAAGGCTTGGGGGGATTACACCACCTAACATGGTAAAGATCTACAAAGCCAAGTGCATTCCAGCTGTTACGTATGGGGAAGGAATTTGGGGTCATACAAACTGTGATCTAGTTCAGACTGTGGAGAATGATTTCCTACGACATCTGTTGAGGGTACCAAAAGGAACTTCATCGTACGTCACGCACTTGGAACTTGGGGTTCCTTTCATTGCAGACCTGATAAAGATACAGCCATTGCTATTATGGCATAAAGTCTGGACCTCGGAGCACACCAGTTTTAATAAGGCCATTCTTACTGACTGTACGAAGTCATTATACACATCAAGGGTACCATGGTTAAAATACATCACGACCTTTTTTGAAAAATTGGGCAACAAAGACTACTACTCAAATCCAGCCTCGTTGCAGAAGATATCTAGGAAGGACCTGAGCAAGCTGGCATTAAAACACCTAGAAGGCATACGTTGGGGTGTGGAATAAAAAAAAAACTTCAGTCATTCATAACCAAATAATTTTGACGGCGGAGGGCATGCAGCCTTACTTGGCAAACATGGTACTCCCTCGCCACCGTTATGTCCTTACCAGACTTAGGCTAGATACGTTTCATCGCCTAGTTTCATTTCCAACTATGAATGATTGGTCAATCTTGTTAAAACCATGCCCCTGTGATGCAAAAACATCGCAATCAACAATTCATGTGGTCTTATTTTGTCATTTTTACGCCTACCAGAGGAAACGCCTAGTTGTTCCACTTTTAAGGAAAATTAATCTCCCCAATGTCGCACAGCCTATGCCTGTCTCCAGTCACCCTCTTCCTTAGAAACGTGTGGTATTTTAGCAAATTTTGTATGTATGGTATTAAAGATAAGGAAATCTATGGGGGAGATGTTCAAAATATAATCTACCGTGATAGGTTTCTTCTATTGTTGTGTTTCTTTTCCCTCTTTTACTACATGTTTACTATATTTTTATCGTTTTATCTATTTTGACTTTTATTCTTTATTGAAACACATGTATTATAACCAGAGATCTTTTTTATGACTGTTATGTCTTTTATGACTTGGTGAAAGTCGAATAAAGATTTTGTACTACTACCCGTTGGGTCCCCAGCCCAACTGCAAGTATCTGGAATGCTGAGTTTTGCATATGTGAAGGCCTAGGTCTTCCCGTTTAACAAAAGTCTGGTTCCGGAACCCTCTAGGACCTGTAAGCGTTCTTTAAGTGGCTCTCCACTGTCACAAAGGAATACTGTCCCTAACACAGATTCATGCATATACCACTGTGTGGAAGCACACCTTGTTTTCAGAAATCTTGGTGTGACCAGACATTTTACATGTGTCTTGCGAGTGGAAGCCTTGGGCCCTCATTTAAAGTTATGCTGCATAGATAAGCCCAGACTCCTTAGATCCAGAGCACATGAGAGATGTATGTTGTGTGTAGTCTGCGTGTTAAAAAGAAGAGTGAACCGGAGTGCCAAAAGGCCTCCTAGTTCCAATTTGGAAACTCCTGGCCTGTTCATGTGCACAAGATGGATGTCATATTCCTTTCCTAGACAGTGGAGGTGTATTGCTGACATACCTGAAACTGTCAGGAGGGAACTTAGATACTGAAGTGAGGGATAGAGAACACAGACTTCCAATTAGAAGTTTGAGTGCCTCGTTTTCATTTGGAGGGCTGGTGATCAAACTTTCCGAGGGGGAAAGTTGAGACTGCAGTTCCTGTTGCCAGAGTGTGAAGAGTCCTTTGACTCGGATGTCAGTAGAGTGTAAGGGTGTAAAACATTTTGTGTAAGTGCTAAGGTAAGTATGATTTTTTCAAAGAAGTGATTGGGTTTCAGGTGCTTTATGTGCAGAGCAGGCTATGACTTGTGCAGCACTGGACATCACTTCTGTATGGTGCTGCGCTTCTTCATTCTGTTGCATCATTACAGAGTCATGAAAGACAGTTGATATTATTTCTATAAAAAAGAAGAACAAACAAGCAAAACAAAGAATCTTACCAAAACTCTGATGTTCTGATGGACCTCAGATGATCCATTTAGAAGAGCCTGAACAGGAATTTGAGTAGCGTGACCTAATTAAAGATTAAAAACAAAACACACACTACAGAAATAGTAAAGAGGACTGCAATACTGGCAGAAAAAACATCAACTGCTATAACTCAATAATCATAATAAAGCAGTGGGTCAGGTACACAACAAAAACATGCACAACCCAAATAAAACAGCTCACATTAGTGATCTCAAAAACCTGACTTTCCAATCATGTACGTAATGTATTTTTTAAAACTTTAATTGGGTTATTCAAGCAAAACACATTCAGTGTATCTCAAGATTTCCTATTAGGCTGCAAGTAAGCGTGCCAAAAAAGACAATACAGCAAAGTTAATTATGTAGTAAAACCTTCCAAAATTGCTAGTCTGATGTTAGTTTACTGAGTCTGCAATAACAGTGACACATCCTCAACACACTTTATACATCATGTAGCATGGCAAGCACAAGTGCATTCCTCTACTGAGTTATCTCGTGGGTTCTAAACTACTTTCATGGGATTAGAAAGGAAACACAGGACGATGCAATTTCATGGCAGAGTAGGATAGAATTATGGAACTAACCAATGTGGGTTAGGATTGGAAAGTGGCATTAAGAGGGTAAGTGAACTTTTCGACAGTCTCTGTGTGATCTAATAATGATTTATGTTTGTTCATGTCATTTATTAATTCCGGACCTGGTGGTAACTCTTGACTTCAAAGTAATGACTAGTATGATAATTGCTCCACATACAAGGTAATAAGAATTCCTCCATGTATTCTCAGGTCAATATGTAGCTGCAAGTTATTCTGGGTTAAGATCCTGAAATGGGCCTCAAAGCTCGATGGCCTGTAAGGGTTTGTTGCATAGTCAGTCTCTCATTCTATTTGTCTCCAGCTTCATCAAGCCAACTCTGCATGGCAACAGAATAAACGTGTACTAGAGTTTTGTCCTTTTGTACCTAGAACCACAGGAATTAAAACTACTATAAACTCAAAGAACTGCAAAAAACATTGAAGGCCTCCTCTTGAAAGGTGACATAAGTTAGGAAAGAAAGATATAGTTAAACAAAACTCCATATGTATATTGCCAGTGTGAAATTTGAAACAGTTAACCACTTAACTGCTGGGCTCCTACCTCCCCCTCTAGTGCTGAGCCCTTTTTTGGCTATTTGAGGTAGTTCGCTCTGAGGGCTCTATAACTTTTGTTCACATAAAGGGGGTCATTCTGACCTTGGCGGTCCATGACCGCCATGGCGGAGGGTGGCGGAGGGTGGCGGAAGCACCGCCAACAGGCTGGCGGTGCTTCCTGGGCGATTCTGACCGCGGCGGTAAAGCCGCGGTCAGAAAAGGGGAGCCAGCGGTTTCCCGCCGGTTTCCCGCTGGCCCAGGGAATCCGCCATGGCGGCGCTGCTTGCAGCACCGCCATGGGGATTCCGACCGCCTTCCCGCCAGCCTGTTTCTGGCGGTGTCCACCGCCAGAACCAGGATGGCGGGAACGGGTGCCGTGGGGCCCCTGGGGGCCCCTGCACTGCCCATGCCACTGGCATGGGCAGTGCCGGGGCCCCCTAACAGGGCCCCACAAAGATTTTCACTGTCTGCTGTGCAGACAGTGAAAATCGCGACGGGTGCCACTGCACCCGTCGCACCCCTTCAACTCCGCCGGCTCCATTCCGAGCCGGCTTCATTGTTGAAGGGGCTGTCCCGCTGGGCCGGCCGGCGGTCTGCTGGCGGTCGCCCGCCGGCCCAGCGGGAAAGCCGGAATGGCCGCCGCGGTCTTTCGGCGGGAACCGCTTGGCGGGCGGCGACCACCGACCGCCGCGGTCAGAATGACCGCCAAAGTATCCATGACAAATTTTCACTCTTTTTTTCCGAACATCCTGGGGATTCTAAAGATATCCAGCGTCTGTAGCTTGACTTGGAGGGGATCGAGAAATTAGGCAAAATATAGCAAAATGTAGAGTATTCTGGGAAACATAAAAAAGTGCTCTTTATAAAAGTGACACTTTTTTTAACCTAAAAATGACGTCAACGAATGGTTTCATGTGCTAAAGTCATCATCTTCCTAACATTCAGAAACATTCATAGCTGAATAAGAGAAAAATCTTTTTTTTTTACCACAGTTTCTCTCAACCTACTTCCAGGTTTGTTCTATAAAGTAGTGTAAAACCAATGAGTGATACAGGAAAGATACATATTTCTGAAAAGTAGACATAGGGGGTCATTCTGACCCTGGCGGTCAGTGTTAAAGTGGCGGCCAACCCGCCAACAGGCTGGCGGTCCAAAAAATTGAATTCTGACCCTGGCGGGAACCGCCAACACAGGCCGCCACTTTAACACTCCGACCGCCACGGCGGCACAGACAAACAGCGCGGCGGTCACCGCCAACAGCCAGGCGGCAGACAATGTACCGCCCACCCTATCACGACTCACCAATCCGACACCTTTTCCGGGGCGGGAGCCCCGCCGATAAAAACACGGTGGAAACAGACATTTCCAGTGGAAAACGCTCACCTCGACACACTCCACGTGGAATCGGGACAGCATGGAACCGGAACCCCACATCCTCCCAGCCATTGCCTTCCTGCTCTTCTTCCAGGATCACGAACGTCGCCGCAGACGACAACGGTGAGTACTGCACCTACGACACAGGGGAGGGGGGAGGAGGAAAGGTTACGGGCACACACATACGCCACACACCCACCCCCACCGTCACCCCCACCGAAATACCTACATACCAATGCAGATTAAAAAGTCAGAGTGACACCCCCAAACCCCCAAAACAAAAATGCAAAGACAAAAGGCAATGATTGTAAAAATAGAACTATATTATAGCAATAATTAAGTATAGCGAACTTAGCAATATATAAAGAATTATTACACATCTAGAACTATATATATACAAGTAGCAAAAGTCCGGCACAGTTTTGCAAAGTTCAAATGTCCGTGGGCCAATGTGCAGCAACACATGGGCAAAGCCCACACACAAGATCGAGTCCATTGGAGAGAACACTGCTGGGGCATCACAAAAATAAAATACTGGCACCTCAGGGGGAAGGGAAGGGGGGGCACCTCAGCCACATGAGTCCACGACGCCAGATCCACGAAGGGCCTCCATGCCCACTGTGCCATCCTGGGGAGTGCAAAGCCACAGTCTATCAAGTCTCTACAGTGGGTGGATTGCCCACTGTGCCATCCTGGGGAGTGCAAAGCCACAGTCTCTCAAGTCTCTACAGTGGGTGGATTGCCCACTGTGCCATCCTGGGGAGTGCAAAGCCACAGTCTCTCAAGTCTCTACAGTGGGTGGATTGCCCACTGTGCCATCCTGGGAAGTGCAAAGCCACAGTCTATCAAGTCTCTACAGTGGGTGGATTGCCCACTGTGCCATCCTGGGGAGTGCAAAGCCACAGTCTCTCAAGTCTCTACAGTGGGTGGATTGCCCACTGTGCCATCCTGGGGGGTGCAAAGCCACACTCCATCAGGTGGATTACAGAGTCCACTGGTCATGGAGGAGGCATAGTGGGCAGAGTGCCTCGTGAAGCCCTGCCCGACACAGAACCGGGCCTGCCAATGGGCCAGCAGTGCTTGACAGGAGGGCCCAGCAGAGCGGTGCTTGAGATGAGGGCCCAGCAGAGCGGTGCTTGACAGGAGGGCCCAGCGGAGCGGTGCTTGAGATGAGGGCCCAGCGGAGCGGTGCTTGACAGGAGGGCCCAGCGGAGCGGTGCTTGAGATGAGGGCCCAGCGGAGCGGTGCTTGACAGGAGGGCCCAGCGGAGCGGTGCTTGACAGGAGGGCCCAGCGGAGCGGTGCTTGACAGGAGGGCCCAGTGGAGCGGTGCTTGAGATGAGGGCCCAGCAGAGCAGTGCTTGACAGGAGGGCCCTGTTCAGCGGTGCCTGTCTTGGCGGGCCCTGTTCAGCGGTGCTTCTCACGGCGGGGCCCTGTTCAGCAGTGCCTGTCTTGGCGGGGCCCTGTTCAGCGGTGCTTCTCACGGCGGGGCCCTGTTCAGCGGTGCTCCTCACGGCGGGGCCCTGTTCAGCGGTGCCTGTCTTGGCGGGCCCTGTTCAGCGGTGCTTCTCACGGCGGGGCCCTGTTCAGCGGTGCCTGTCTTGGCGGGGCCCTGTTCAGCGGTGCTTCTCACGGCGGGGCCCTGTTCAGCGGTGCTCCTCATGGCGGGGCCCTGTTCAGCGGTGCCTGTCTTGCATTTCGAGTGAACCACACCTGGCCAATACTTCCCGCTCAGTCAGCATCGGACCTTTCCGTTGCGGGGCCCTCCTGTGATGGAGTCCTGGCGCCCTGGGTCTCCTCCGATACCCCCGGAATGGGGCTGGTGGGGCCCTCATGGCCAGGTCGGCTGCTCTCTGCCTTTTGCGCTTTGCTGCCCTTGCCCTCCTTGGCAGACTCTCCGTGGTCCTTGGCTCCCTTACCCGATGTGGCAGGTGACGGTGCAAGGCTACCCTCCTTGGGGGTAGGCGTATCAGGCCTGTCGCGCCTGCCCTTCAGTTTTTTGCTCCTCTTCCCAGGGGGGGGCTGGCTGTGCCTTTGCTTCTGGCCGATGTCCCTGCCCAAGGAAAGGGCGGACTCCAAAAACCAGGCACGACGTTCTTGGGAGTTGCTGGGCTGGTGGTGGCTGAGGTGTTTTTGGAACTCTTACGAGATGGAGGGGGTGGGTCAGGTGAGGAAAAGAGGTCCAGTTTAGAGAGGAATAGTTTTTTAGGAGCAATGGGAAGGGTAGCTGGAGTGGGTATGGGAGTTGAGGAAGAGGATGTGGTTGTAGGAGAGTCAAGTCTGGTGTCTTTGGGTGCAGGTGCTTGGGCTGGAGGCTGACGTGAGGTGGATGGCTGTTGGTTGGGTGCCTGCCTGCGTTTGTGTGGTTTGGAAGCGGGGGTGACAGACACACTGGGAGAGGACACAGGGGACGTGTACATCGCAGTGGGGGCGGTGACTGCACGTGTGCGGACTGGTCTGGAGGGTGTGCTGGTGATGGGTGTACTGGCTGATGGTGGTGTGCATGCAGGTGTGAGTATAGACGTCACAGGGAGGGAGGAGGGAGACGAGGAGGTGGGGGACACAGAGGAGGTAGTGGCTGTTGGCATGTCTGCATCTGTATGTTGCTTGTGTGAATGCTTGTGTGTTCTGTGGTGCTTATGTCTGGATGAGCTTCCCTTGGGTGTTGAGGTATGTGCAGGCTGGTCTGTAGGTGTGGATGGGATAGGCAGAGGAACAGGGGAGTGGGACTGGGTGGAGGGAGTTGGAAGAGGGAGGCTGGAGACAGGGACAATCGCTGCCGTCAGTGCTGAGGCCAGAGCGTTGAACGATCACTGCTGGGCAGCCTGACCCGAATGAAGGCCCTCCAGGTATGCATTGCTTTGATGCACCTCCCTCTCCACACCCTGGATGGCATTCAAAAGGGTAGACTGCCCAACAATGATGGATCTCAGGAGGTCAATGACCTCCTCACTGAGGGCAGCAGGGGTGACTGGGGCAGGGCCTGAGGTGCCTGGGGCGAAGGAGATGGCCGCCTTCCTGGCCGTGCGGGCACGGGCCGAAGGCCGAGGGGCTGCTGGGAGGGCGGAGCTGGTGCGCTGGGTGGCGGCTGTACCTGTAGTATCGGTGGGCACGGATGTTGCCGCCACCGCAAGGGAGCTCCCATCCGAGGACGTGTTGGTGTCACTGACGTCTGCACGGGTCCCCGTGGTGGAGCCCCCCTCGCCCTCCGTCTCACTGGTCATGTCGGAGTCCGTGCATGGCCCTCCGGGGCCATGTGAGATGCAGCTCCCTCTTGCGCCGTGCCACTTCTCCTCCGCCTGATGATGCTAATGCACACATTCACCGAAAAACAAAGAAAATGGGGGGGGGGGTGGAGAAATAAAGACAAGTTAAGTGCATGCATTGGGGACACCGTTGGCGGAGAGGACAGACACAGAAGCCCCCTGCACTACGCTGCGCACTTGGGGTACACTACTCATTCACTGGGACATGCCCTACAAGCCTATGGGCGACAACTGCCCACACAGAATACACAGGTCCATGAATAGCGTTACTAGGCACCCTACAGAGGTGGGGGGCGGGGGCACAGGACCATACCTCACGGAGGGGCCTAGCCTACAGAAATCGCCCTGGCCTAGGGATACCCACAGCCCTCCTCCCCCACCCAGGCACCTCCACTGCGCGCAAATATAGCTGAATGTGCTGGTACTCACCCCCTTGTGTCTGCTGTGATGTCCTCAAGCGCCCATCTAGATCGGGGTAGGCCACCGCCAGGATCCGGGACATCAGGGGGGTCAAGGTACGACAGGCACCCCTCCTAGGTTGGGAGGCCATCCCCAGCAGAGCCTCGGTGGTCTTCCTGCTCCCGCGGCGGATGTCCTCCCACCTCTTGCGGCAGTGGGTGCCCCGTCTGTTGTGGACCCCCAGGGCCCGGACGTCCTTGGCGATGGCACGCCAAATATCGATCTTCTGATGGGCGCTGACCTATGTGACATGTACAGGGGGGGAAAAGAAACATCATCACTTTTCTGCATGCTCGATGTGAGTGCCCCCCCCTCCCCAAACTTGCCATGTGGCACATGCTCTCATCTGTCGTGCCATGCATTCGTAATTCGCTCCCCTCCCCTCCATCGTACATCCACCCCACTCATCACAGGCATTGCCCACTATGCATTGGCCCCCGTGTACTCACCTGTTGGTCTGGAGGACCGTAGAGTAGCGCATACTGGGGGAGGACCCCGTCCACGAGCTTCTCCAACTCTTCGGAACTGAAGGCGGGGGCCCTTTCCCCAGTCGCAGCAGCCATTGTCACTTCCAGACCGAGGTCACAGCAGCACTTGCAGTATAGGTCCTCTCCTGTGGATGCTCAGGTCTCGTGTGATTAAGCAGAGAGAAAATGGCGGTCACGCCCGCGACCGCCGGCGCACATCGTCATTGGCTCCTGAAACCCATAGGGTTCAATGTTAACCAATGCTGCTTTGCGCCGCGGTCTTCGACCGCCTACCGCCACAGCGTGCCACGCCAGCGCAATGACCTCACTTCACATTGTCACACTTCACAGGTCAGGCAGCCGCCATTTCAAGGGCCCACATGGCTTAATTCCTACTGCGTCACACATGGCTAGGCCTTGCATCGACACTCATACAAGCCATTCAATCCAGAGAGATTTGTGTACTGTGCAGGCTGTGGGAACTTACCTGTGGGTTGATTGACTCTGTGCTCCATGTTGTCCTTCCTAGGCACCGTCTGCTGGGACTTGCGAGGAGACGGAGGAATGTTCCAGTGGACAGACCGCTGGTGGACCTGTCGACAATGGAAGAACGACATGTCATACTCACCTACAGACTCAACAGTGCCACTATACAGGAACTGTGTGCCCAGCTGGAGCCAGACCTGATGTCACCCATCCGCCAACCCACAGGGATTCCGCCTCTAGTGCAGGTGCTGTCAGTACTCCATTTTTTGGCTAGTGGATCATTTCAAACTACAGTGGCCATTTCATCTGGGATGTCTCAGCCTATGTTTTCAAGGGTATTGTCCAGAGTGTTGTCTGCCCCGATGAAATACATGCGGAGCTACATCATTTTCCCTGAGGTGGGTGACTTGCCTACAGTGAAGGGTGATTTCTATGCCCTTGGACACATTCCCAATATCATTGGTGCCATTGATGGTACCCATGTGGCTTTGGTCCCCCCAAAAGACAATGAACAGGTGTACAGGAACCGAAAAAGTTATCATTCGATGAATGTCCAGGTGGTCTGTTTGGCTGACCAGTACATCTCCCATTTAAATGCCAAGTTCCCAGGGTCAGTGCATGACGCATACGTCATGCGAAATAGCAGCATCCCTTATGTGATGGAACAGCTACAGAGACAGCGTGTGTGGCTAATTGGTGACTCTGGTTACCCCAACCTGCCTTGGCTATTGACCCCACTGAGGAATCCCAGGACAAGGGCAGAGGAACGGTACAATGAGGCCCATGGGCGTACTAGGAGGATGATCGAGCGGACCTTCGGCCTCCTGAAGGCCAGGTTTAGGTGCCTGCATATGACAGGTGGATCCCTAATGTACTCACCAAAGAAGGTGTGTCATATCATAGTGGCCTGCTGCATGCTTCACAACCTGGCTTTGCGACGCCAGGTGCCTTTCCTGCAGGAGGATGGTCTAGATGGTGGTGTTGTGGCCGCTGTGGAGCCTGCGGAGAGTGAAGAGGAGGAAGACGAAGAGGACGACACAGACAACAGGGACAGAGTGATACTGCAGTATTTCCAGTAACACACAGGTAAGAATCTACTCCTGCATTTTATTATATCTGTAACAGTACTGGCTCTCTACTGTCTGACCTTTCACCCCAATGTATGGTAACTTAGTTGTGAATTTGCCTTCCTATTTCAGTGATCTGGTCCCCACGGAGTGCCCTCTGGTTTATTTCCCCATGGACTACCGCTGTGTGACACTGGTATGTTGTCATCACAATGTAATTGGACATTTTTGGTTGGTTATATCGAATACATTTGGTTTAAAAAAATAAATAGCAGACTCCAGATGGTTTTTGTGCAATAATTGTGTTTATTGAAGTGCAAAAATTGGTGTATAGTTCAAAAAGGGTGATGGGTGATGGTGGAGGCATGTCCATGGCAGAGTCCAGACTCTCGTTCGCACAGGTGCATTGTCCATATGCCTGTGGAAGGTGGAGCAGGGGCAGTTCAAGGTTGGACAGGGAGAACAAGTGGGACAGTGGGATGACATCCGGGGGGATCCGTGCATGGCGGGGGTCTTGACATCCTACTCTGTCTTCTTCCTAGATCTCAGGCCTTTCTTGCGGGGTGGTTCATGTTCTGCAGGGGGTGGAGTCCGGGTGGCCTGTTGCTGTTGTGTCGGGCCTCCTGACCACTAGCGCCGGCGGAGGTGGTGGGCTGTTCTTCCTCCATGCTAGTGGCAGGGGCCCTTTGGGGGGCCACATGGTCCCGCAATGTGGTGACAATCTGGTTGAGTGCCACCACGATTGTACCCATTGCGGAACTGATGCTGCGCAGTTCTTCCCGGAACCCCATGTACTGGCCCTCCTGCATGGCCTGGATCTCCTGGAACCTGGCCAGGACAGTCGCCATCGTCTCTTGGGAGTGGTGGTACGCTCCCATGATGGTGGTGAGGGCCTCTTGGACAGTGGGTTCCCTAGGCCTGTCCTCCCTCTGTCGCACAGCAGCCCTCCCAGTTCCCCTTTGTTCCTGGGCCTCTGTCCCCTGGACGGTGTGCCCACTACCACTGCCCCCAGGTCCCTGTTGTTGTTGGGGTGGTGGGTTGCCCTGGGTGCCCTGTAGTGGTAGACACACCGCTGCTTGACCTGTCCTGGAGACAGAGGCATGGGCCCGCTGGGTGGGTGCTGTGCTGGGGTTTCCAGAGGGGGGTAGGTCTGCTGTGGCTGCCTGAGGGGAACCGACTGTCTAGAGGTCCCCAATGGTCCGGGCTGGTCATCAGGTTCTAGGTCGACAGAGCTGCTGTCATCACTGGGGGCCTGTTCTGGGGGTGGGATGGACATTTCTGGACCCTCCGGGCCGGTGTGTTGGCGTTCGGGCCCTGCAGGGGTAAAAGAGTATGGTTATTGCTTCTGTGTGTGCCATGGCGTGCGATTTGTGGGTGCCCTTGTCCCCCTGTGCTGGCATTCCCTTGTGGGAGGAGTTGTGAGGGTGGTTTGGGGGGGGGGGATGGGTATGTGCAGTGGTCATGCTTAGGTGATGGGTGTCCATGGTTTGTGTTGGCATTCAGGGGATGGTGTTGGTTTGGGTGGGTTGTGCTGGTGAGACATTAGCAGGGAGGATATGTGCTGGGGGGTTGGGGGTGAGGGTGGGGGTGTGGGTTGGCATGCTGGTGGTTGGGGGGGGTGAAGTAGTTGAGATTAGACTTACCAGAGTCCATTCCTCCGCCTACTCCAGTGAGGCCCTCAGGATGCAGGATGTTCAAGACCTCTTGCTCCCATGCTGTGAATTCAGGTGGAGTGGGTGGGGGTCCGCCGCCAGTCTTCTGCACAGCGATGTTGTGTCTTGACACCATCGTCCGCACCTTCCCCCGTAGGTCGTTCCAGTGCTTTCGGATGTCTTCCCGATTTCTGGGATGCTGTCCCACAGCGTTGACCCTGTCGACGATCCTTTGCCATAGCTCCGCCTTCCTGGCTATTGTGGTGTGCTGCACCTGTGTGCCGAAGAGCTGGGGCTCTACCCTAATTATTTCCTCCACCATGACCCTGAGTTCTTGGTCCGAGAACCTGGGGTGTCTTTGGGGTGCCATGGGGTGGTGTGGATGAGGTGTGGGGTGGTGTTTGTGGTGATGAGTGTAGTGGTGTGTGGTGTTTTGTGCGTAGATGTAGTGTGGGGGATGATGTTGGGTTCCTGTGTGTGTTGTGGTTTGCGTTCCCTGTGCTCTCTCTCTGTGTATTGCGCCTTGTCTCTGAATTTCGATTTGTGGGGGTTTGTGGGTGATGTGGGTGTGTGTTTTATATCGTATTGATTGTGTGGGAGTAGTGCTTGTATGTGTATCAGGTGTGTGTATTTGTAATTGTCCAATGTGGCAGTGTTTTGTAGATGTGTGTGTATTTTGAGTGCAGCGGTGTGTACCGCCAATGGGATACCGCGGTTGAAAGACCGCCACGTGGATTCGTGGGTCGTAATGGCATGGGCGTATTTCTGTTGGCGTGACGGTGGAGGTTTGGTCATCTCCAGTTTATCGCTGACCGCTGATGTGGCGGCCTTCAGTGGAGGTCGGGTTTTTGGCGGTTTGGCAGTTGTGGGTCAGAATGACCCTGGCGGGTTACCGCGGCCGCGGCGGTGTTATGGCGGTCTTCTGACCGGCGGTAACTGCCTTTTACAGCCAGGGTCAGAATGACCCCTATAGTGTTGAATTCAGCAAGGGATCATATGTGTAGCTCCCTCAATGTTTTCCCATAGAAAACAACTTCGAAATAAGGAAATATTGAAGCAGGAAACAACTGCCATTTGTGACAACAGTTTCATCTGTAACTTTTTGTTACAATGTTCGATTTACAAAAGCAATATACCATTGCATCTGCTAGAGCCGTCTGGTTGCGGGTATATATAAGCTTTGCAGTTTCTCCAAGAACCCAAGGTAAATAGAGCCTACAACTGAGCTGCACCATACAATGGTTTTTATTGTGTTCCGAATATAGACCAATTCATATGGTGAAATATGCAGAGTGAAAATGGGTATCAAGAGAACCTATGTATTTCTGAAATTGGCATAAGATGGGGAGTTTAGTTTTTTGTACATCTCTGAATTTGTGGGTACCCATACTAGCATAAGATTTAAAGGGTATTTTTCAAAATGTGTTCTTTCTTACACACTGGCTTACACTCGGAAGGCAGAAATGCAGTGAAATTAAATTGGTAATAACAAACATTTTCCTAGTCTATGCTCCTAGTGCCCGCGGCCACAGGAAAAAAACTAAAACGCAACATGGACACATCACATTTTTCCACTCAAAACTGACCCTTTTTTTGCAAAGTGGGCTGCTGTGGATTCTGGGCCCTATCTCAGCCGGCCCCTAGGGAAACCTAGCAAATGTGCTCATTTTTGAAAACTAGACACCTTGGGGAACTGAGGGTGGGGTGACTTGCATGGCTCTCACCGGGTTTGTGTACCCAGAATCGCATGCAAACCTCAAACATTGACTAAAAACACATTTTCCTCACATTTCGGTGAGGTAAAATTCTGGAATCTGCAGGGAGCCACAAACTCCCTTCTACCTAGCATTTCCCTAATTCTCCCGATAAAAATGGGTCCTCACTTGTGTGGGTAGGCCTAGCGCTCACAACAGGAAAATGCCCTTGTTGCTTCTTGTCGCGGAAGCTAGGCCCAGCCACACAAGTGGTGCAACATTTTTATCTGCATAAGTGGGGCAATGCTGGGAGGTAGAAATTTTGTGAATTCTTGCAGATTCTGGAAGTTTCCATCACAGAAATGTAAGGAAAATGCATGATTTCAGGCAAAGTTTAAGGTTTGAATGGCATTGTGGGTAACAAAGTATTGTAGGATTCAAACAAGACACACCACACTGGAATCCCCTACTTGTCTAGTTTTCAAAAAATTCTGTGGTTGTTAGTTTTCCACGGGTGGTGGCCGAGCATGGCCACAAAACCAGAAGCTGTCCCTAGTGCTGATCTCTCCACGTAGCACTTTATGGCTTCTTGGCCACACAAGCGAGGTACCATTTTTAGCAGGAGACTTATGGAAAACTGTGTGGTAGGAAACTGGTGGCTCCCATAGATTCAAGAAGGTTTCCTCACAGAAATGTGAAGGAAAAGTGTGTTTTTAGTCATAGTTTGAGGTTTGCAGGTTATGGTGGGAAAGGAAATGGTGTGGAATGCATCAGAAGCACAACTCACAAGACTCCCCCGGACGTATAGTTTTCCAAATTATCTGGGGCTGGTAGATTTTTCCAGGTAGCAGTCTATTCAAGCCCAAAAATTGCAGCCATTCACCATTGCAAGTGGGACGATTTTGGAAGTCAGCCACACTCTGCTGGCCTATATGTAAAAACAACACTCAAAAGAATCAAATGTCCTCTTGCTTACCATTGAGATGCAGGTGCTTCATTCTGCAGGGCAGCAGACAGGCTGTTGAGGTTTTAGGGATGAGGGTGGGTCCTGATGTTGAGAAGGGTAAGACCCACCCCAATATTTCAGCAAAAATATAAATTCCTGCCCTACAGTATGCTTCCTGTCCACCCATGGATAAATTGGGTGCATGCCTCATGCCTGCCCCTACGGGGGAAAAAGACTGGTTTGTCCCTTCCGGAGTGGGATGTGGTGTGGCCAGTGCCAGAGTGCAACACCCACAACACTTTCTTTTGCCCCAAAGGAAAACTCTTTCGTGTCAGGTGGATTTTTCCCCCCTTTTTAGAGCAAGTGTAGAGCAACATCTCCAATTGTGACATGTCTCATATCTGCCCTTATTGGGAAGGAAGTCACTAATGATCCCACTGGAGCAGGGGTAAGGCTCGATGCCAGGGTTTATTTTGGTGCCATTTTGAAATCACTGGTGTCTAGTGGGGTTTCTGCCCTCCAGGAGGGTGGTGCATATTGGGATAAATACCCTATCCACCCACCAGGAGGGATAGAAAGTCTATTCAGCCACATGGTGAGGGGGAGCATGGGCCCATGCCTGGAGGGAGGCTGCTCCCCACCAAACAAATTGCATGAATTCAGTCCCTAGTGTCTAGTGGGGATTCTGCAGCTCAGGGTTAAGCCCCCATCTGCCCGCCAGGGGCGCTAGTTGGGGTTGGCTGGACAGCCTCACCCCTATATTTAAAAAAATAAAATAATTTGCTGGAGTCTAGTACAGTGGCTCCCAACCTGTGGTCCTGGGACCCCCTAGGGGTCCATGAAGCCTCCTCAGGGGATTCCCGACTGCTTAGAAAATTAAATAATAATAACATATTGGGTCCGCAGCTCTCAGTAATGACTCAGTGGGGGTCCCTAGATTCCAATAATGATTCAAGGGGGGGGGCGCAGAAGTGAAAAGGTTGGGAACAACTGGTCTAGTAGATTTTCTGCACCCTTGGGGTGGGGGCAGAAATACTGTTGCCCCATTTAGTTAGGGTTGGGGGTATAGTCATGCACATGATGGGCAGCCCCCATCCCTATATTTAAAACAAAATCTTTCCCTGGGATAGTCACATGATTACTAATGCTCACCCCAAGAGGGGGTAGAAATACTGTTGTCCCCTTTACTTTGGGTGGGGCTATGGCCATACCCATGCAGCCCCCATCCCTATATTTGTATAAAAGGAAAAGGAAAAGATTCCTGGTGTCTAGTGGGCTTTCTGCACCCCCAGAACTACAGATTGGGGTAAATTATCGGGGGGGGCATCACAAAGACTGACAATTTTAAGGAGATTAGGGAAGCACAAGCCCTTGCTAAGGGACAGCTCCCCTTATCCCTGGTATCTAGTGGGTAGATCCCGGCTTGGGAAGCTTCTCTTGCGGCAATCACCAAGCAGGGAGCCACTGGGTAGAGGCACCTTTGGAAAGTAGCGATTTTGACCTAACCAACGATACCTCTCCTGAAGAAATCAGTCCATCAGCTTGTTTTACTTTAATTTTCAGGAGTCAAGACATCAGCGCGCCCGCACGCTAATTGTCACTACAAATAAAAAACACTCAGGCTTCTCGAGAAGCACTTGTCGAGCAGCCTGGGCTTCAGAGCATCAGAGGGCCCTTTCTAAGCCTTCCTATTGTCAGCCAAAGGCCAACAGATGCACCGGGGAGGGAGCACGGTCACTGGCTGACAGCAGCATTTAAGGGGTTAATAGTCTGATTTACCTATAGATTTTGTTTAATAAATAGAGAATACATCATGGATAGTCGCTAACTGCAATGTCAGCCTATACTATTATTAAGGGGTTCTGGTGACATTTGTTTTTTAAATGTCACCAGAACCCCGAGACAGCAGAAGTGTTGGTGATTTAGAAATCTCACCTGAATTCTGTGATTTCAACATGAGACAACATCACACACGTTCTTGTTATGCATTTTTTTTTTTACAGTACATGACTAATTCATTTTAGCACTCACTGTTCTCCTAAAACTGCACGTATTGCTATCAAAGTTTCAGTGTTTTGAGAAATGTATGTTTTTATTGGGGATAAACTGCTAATATTTAAAATGTTTTATGCAAAAATGAGATCTATTATAAATTAACGTTTGAATGCAAAGGGCACTGCAAGAAAATTAAAATCTCTCATTCTAAAATCCGGTTTTAGCACATATAGAGAAAGACAACAAAATGCAATGAAGACAGTGTTTACTTTCACACACTGGGGAGGATTCATTGGCAGATTCGTGCATCAAGTAAGGGCCTGCAATGGCCAACTTGTCAGGTGTACTGATTGGGATTGTATGTGATTTGGTTGAAAAACGATCTCATGGAATACCATTACCATTTTCCCTATGTTGTTTAATGGAAATGTGAGGATGAATGGCATTTACCATTTCAGAGAAACCAATTAATAGAATGTTCTATTTTCAAAATCAGCTTTTGTATGCCTATTTTACTGTGTAAATGCAATGGTTGGTGGCCTTACTTTCTGAAACATTTTTGTCAGAGGTAATTATTTCAGTGTTTTACTTGAGGGAACATTATTTTAGGTTTATGTGTTTTACAATGTGATCAATTACTCCATATTATTGTAATTCACTTACCCTTTACCACCCCTAAATACCATCCATCCTTTGACCCCCCTCACAACTCCTAAACACCATCCAGTTCCACATCCCGTTGAAAGTACAGCCACCCTTGACCACTATACCCCACCAATCCCTGAATTCTAAAAGCTGGTTCTACCCCAAAACTCCAAACATCTCTGATCCCTTAAAACCCTTCACCACTTCTAAACTTAATCCTTCCATGAAACCTAAAAAAACCTTAACCACCCCTAAATGCCACCCATCGCTGACCCTTAAAAACATATCAAAACCTCTAAATTCCATGTAATCCCTTAATTTTCAAACTCTTTCTACGTTTAAACTCTACCCATACCTGAACCTTTCAAACTCCTCAAACACCCCTAAAGTCCCCTGTTCCTGATGCCTAAAAACCTATCACCACCTCTAAACTCTACCCATTACTGAAACTGAAAACCCCTCCCCAACCATAAACTCTCCTCTTACATGAACCCTAAAACCCCTACACTCCTCCTGCCCCTAAACACTAAAAAACCTTCACCACCACTAAACTTCACTCAACCATGAATCCTGAAAAACCCTTTCTATCCCTAACCCTTATGGAACCCTCATCACCCCTAAATATCTCCCATCCCTGAACCTAAAAACCCATCACTACTCCTAAACTACTCCCAAGTTTATTATAATACTGGATTTTTCCTCTGTAAAATTATCTTTTGGTTTAAAATGCTTTCTTAAATTTTCATTGTATCTGTATTTCCTTAAAATCAACTTTGCATGAGTGGGTTTAGGAAGGAAAGATAAAGGTGGTCATTACAACCCTGACGGTCGGTGTTAAAGCAGTGGTAAGACCGCCAACAAGCCGGCCGTAAAAACTTTGCATTTACGACCGTGGCGGAAACCGCCAACAAAGACATCCACTTTAACACTCCGACCGCCACGGCGGTACAAACAAACAACGCAGCGGTCACCGCCAACAGACAGGCGGAGGACAAAGTACCACCCACAGTATCACAACAGGCCAATCCGCCACCTTTTCCGGGGCGGATTCACCGCGGATAAAAACATGGCGGAAACAGGATTTCGAAGGGAAAACGCTCACCTCTACACACCCCACGAGAAACTAGGACACCTTGGACCCGGAACTCCAAATTCTCCCTGCGATAGTCTTCCTGCTCCTCTACCAGGAGCACGAACGCCGGCGGCGAAGACCACGGTGAGTACTGCACCTACGACACAGGGGAGGAGGGAGGGAAAAAACAGGGACACACACATGCAACACGCAACACCCCCACCCACCACAACACACACACACTAATCCATATTGATACACCACAGTTACACCCCCCCGGAAGGATGCAAAGACAATAGAAAATGAGTGTAACCATTGTAATATATTAAAATCTAGTAGGCAAAAATATATATATACACCATGTACAAAATATATACCAAGCATAGTAGTCCAGGTAGTGCTCCAATTAAGTCCGTGGAACACTGGGCCCACACAGTATGGGCGAGGTCCACACAAGATCCCCGACCAGGACGGAGAGAACACTGCAGGGGCATCAGAGAGCAACAAAACAGGCACCTCAGGGGGAGGGAAAGGGGGGGCACCTCAGCCGGTTGGGTGCACAACGCCAAATCCACGAGAGGGCGACATGCCCACTGTTCAATCCTGGGGAGTGCAAGGCCACAGTCTCTCAAGTCTATACAGTGGGTGGGTTGCCCACTGTTCCATCCTGAGGAGTGCAAAGCCACAGTCTCTCAAGTCTCTACAGTGGGTGGGTTGCCCACAGTTCCATCCTGGGGAGTGCAAAGCCACAGTCTCTCAAGTCTCTACAGTGGGTGGGTTGCCCATTGTTCCATCCTGGGGAGTGCAAAGGCACAGCCTCTCAAGTGGATAACAGTCTCCACTGGTTCTGGAGGGGCTGTGTGCCCAGAGTGCTTCATCCTGCTACGGACAGAGGTAGTGGATGGATCTCTCCCCTGATTCTGGAGGGGGCATGGTGCCCAGAGTGCTTCATCCTGCTAAGGACAGAGGTAGGTGATGGATCTCTCCACTGGTTCTGGAGGGGGCATGGTGCCCAGAGTGCTTCATTCTGCCCATGACGGACTCAGTAGCATCAGTGCCCTTGGCGCTCATGGGCCAGCGTTGCTTGAGAAGGCGGTACCCTGTTCAGCGTTGCTTGGGACGGCGGTGCCCTGTTCAGCGGTGCTTGAGACGGCGATGTCCTGTTCAGCGGTGCTTGATACGGCGGTGCCCTGTTCAGCGGTGCTTGGAGCGGCGGTCTCCTTTGCAGTGACTCAGCTGCTGGCGGTCCTTCATGGCCCAGCTGGGCTTGTGCTGGTGGTCCTTCATGGCCCAGCGGGGCTTGTGCTGGCGGTCCTCACTGTCCCAGCTGGGCTTGTACTGGCGGTCCTTCATGGCCCAGCGGGGGTTGTGCTGGCGGTCCTTCATGGCCCAGCGGGGCTTGTGCTGGCAGTCCTTCATGGCCCAGCGGGGCTTGTGCTGGCTGTCCTCTCTGTCCCAGCGGGGCTGGTGCTGGCGGTCCTCTCTGTCCCAGCGGGGCTGGTGCTGACGGTCCTCTCTAGCCCAGCGGGGCTGGTGATGGCGGTGGCCTCCTGGGCAGCTGGGCTGGTGCTGGCGGTGGCCTCCTGGGCAGCTGGGCTGGTGGCGGTGGCCTCCTGGGCAGCTGGGCTGGTGCTGGCGGTGGCCTCCTGGGCAGCTGGGCTGGTGGCGGTGGCCTCCTGTGCAGCAGGGCTGGTGGCGGTGGCCTCCTGGGCAGCTGGGCTGGTGGTGGTGGCCTCCTGGGCAGCAGGGCTGGTGGCGGTGGCCTCCTGGGCAGCTGGGCTGGTGGTGGTGGCCTCCTGGGCAGCAGGGCTGGTGGCGGTGGCCTCCTGGGCAGCAGGGCTGGTGGCGGTGGCCTCCTGGGCAGCTGGGCTGGTGCTGGCGGTGGCCTCCTGGGCAGCTGGGCTGGTGGCCTCCTGGGCAGCAGGGCTGGTGGCGGTGGCCTCCTGGGCAGCTGGGCTGGTGCTGGCGGTGACCTCCTGGGCAGCTGGGCTGGTGCTAGCGGTGGCCTCCTGGGCAGCTGGGCTGGTGCTGGCGGTGGCCTCTTGGGCAGCTGGGCTGGTGGCGATGGCCTCATGGGCAGCGGGGATGATGGCGGTCTTCTCCGCTGTGCTGCTCTTCCCAGACTTGCTGAGTTTCTTGTGCCCCTTCCCCACCTTGGAAGGTGTCGCAGCTGACTCCACACTCCCACCTGTACCCGTGGGAGCGGCTTTGGTGGCTGGAGTCTTCCCCCTCTCCCGCCGGGCACTGGCCAACTTCTGATGCTTCACAGGTGGGGGACTGTCTGTGCTGTGGCTCCGTGCCACACTGGCTGGCCTGGTGGCCGGTGCACTCCAGATTCCGGTGACTACAGGCACCACTGGTCCCGGAGATGTTGTGGCTGAGGTTCTAGTTCGGGACCTAGGAGACGGACGGGGTGGGGGAGGTGTGGGAAAGAGGTCAAGGTTGGTCAGGAAATGTTTTTGGGAGACACTGGGACGGGTAGCTGGAGGGGGTTTGGGAGTGGAGGAAGAGGTTGCGGTTGTAGGAGGTGTTCGTTTGCTGACTTTGGGTGAAGGTGCATGCGCTGGAGGCGGATGGCTGTTGGGTGGGTGTGTGCCTGCGTTTGTGTATCTTGGGAGGGGGCGTCACAGACACACTGGGAGAGGACACAGGGGACGTGTGAATGGTAGTAAGGGTGGTGACTGCACGTGAGCGGGGTGTGGTGGTGGGTGTGCTGGTGATGGTAGTAGTGGCTGTAGAGGTAGTGCATGCAGGTGTGAGTGTAGACGAGACTGGGAGGGAGGAGGGAGACGAGGAGGAGGGAAACACAGTGGAGGAAGTGGATGTTGGTGTGTCTGCATGTGTGTGATGCTTGTGTGAGTGCCTGTGGGATGTGTGGTGCTTATGTTTTCCTGAACTTCCCTTGTGTGTTGACGTGTGTGCATGCTGGTCTGTAGGTGTGCTTGTGATAGGCTGGGGTACAGGGGACTGGGTCTGGGTGGAGGAGGTTGGATGGGGGAGGCTAGAGACAGGGACAATGTCTGCCATCAGTGCTGAGGCCAGAGTCTGAAAAGCTCGCTGAAGGGCCGCCTGACCAGAATGAATACCCTCCAGGAATGCATTTGTTTGTTGCAACTGCCTTTCTACACCCTGGATGGCATTCAAAATGGTAGACTGCCCAACAGTGAGGGACCTGAGGAGGTCTATGGCCTCCTCACTGAGGGCAGCAGGGGCGCCTGGGGCAAGGGCTGAGGTGCCTGGGGCAAAGGTGATGCCCACCCTCCCGAGTGAGCGGGCACAGGGCAAAGGCTGAGGGGCTGCTCGGAGGGAGGTGCTGGAAGGGGGGGTGGCGGCTGTACCTGTAGATGGGGGGGCACAGATGTTGTCACCACCACAAAGGAGCTCCCATCAGAGGACGAGTCCCTGTCACTGGTCTCAGCTCCTGTCCCCGCCGTGGAGCTCCCCTCGCCCTCCGTCCCACTGGTGAATTCCGATTCCGTAGTGTGGCTCTCCATGGCCATGTGGGATGCAGCCCCCTCGGGCTCCGGTGCCACTGCTCCTCCGCCTGATGATGCTAATGCACACAAGAACAGGAAGACCACAAAAAGCGGGGGGACGACAGAAGAAAGACATGTTGAGTGCATGCATTACCGCTACCGTTGGCGGACACGACAGACACAGAAGCCCCCTGCACTACGCCGCACTCTTGGGCTCCATAGTTCAATTCTTGGGAAATGGCCTACTAGGCTATGGATGACATCTGCACACATGGATGACACAGGGTCATGACTAGGTGTAGTTGGCACTCTACAGAGTTGCGGTGGGGTGCCACATGGCCTGCCTTACGGAGGGACCTTGCCTACAGAACTCGCCCTGGTCTAGGGAAACCCACAGCCCACCTCCTCCACCCGGACCCCTCCACTGCGCGCAAAATCAGCAGAATGAGAGTGTACTCACCCCCTTGTGGCTGCTGTGATGCCCTCAAGCGCCCATCCAACTCCTGGTACGCCACCGCCAGGATCCTGAACATCAGGGGGGTCATGGTGCGACGGGCACCCCTCCCACATTGGGAGGCCATCCCCAGCTGAGCCTCCGCCGTCTTCTTGCTCCAGCAGCGAATGTCCTCCCATCTTTTCCGGCAGTGGGTGCTCCATCTGTGGTAGACCCCCAGGGTCCAGACGTCCTTGGCGATGGCACGCCAAATATATTTTTTCTGGTGGGCACTGACCTACATGATTTGTATAGGGGGAAGAGAAAGTTATTACCAACTGCACCATCAAAGTGATTGGCCCCCATCCCTACCCTTGCCATGTGGCACATGCACTCACCGTTGTTTCATGCACGCCGCACTCTCCCCCCTTCCTTCTTACATCCACCTCTCTCCACACAGGCATAGCCCATACAGCATGCTCCCAGTGTACTTACATGTTTGTCTGGAGGACCGTAGAGTAGCGTGTACTGGGGGGGACCCCATCCACGAGTTTCTCCAACTCCTCCGATGTGAAAGCAGGGGCCCTTTCCCCAGACACTCGAGCCATTGTCTCTTCCAGACCGAGGTCACAGCAACACTTGAAGTGTAGGTCCTCTCCTGTCGAAGATCAGGTATCGAGTGATTGAAGTGATAGAAAATGGGGGTCACGTCCGCGGCGGTGCCTACCGTCACCGCCGGCGTACATCATCATTGGCTCCTGGGACCCATAGGGTCCAATGTTAACCAATGCAGCATTGCGCCGCGGTCTTCGACCGCCTACCGCGACGGTGTACACCGCCAGCGCAGTTACCTCACATCCCATTGTCCCACTTTACAGGTCAGGCAGCCGCCATTTCAGGGGCCCACATGGCTTCATTTTCAACTGCATCACACATACCTAGGCCTAGACTCAACACACATACAGGCCACTTTTAAGATTATGAATGGTGTTCTGTGTAAGCTGTGGGTACGTACCTCTGAGTTGTTTGACTCTGTGCTCGCTGTTGTCCTTCATAGGCACCGTCCGTTGGGACATGTGAGGAGATGGCAGCATCCTCCGGTGTACCAACCGTTGGTGGATCTGTCGACAATGGAGGAAAGACATGTGATCATCACATACAGGCTTGACCCTGCCACAATCCAGGAACTGTGTACCCAGTTGGAGCCAGACCTGATGTCAGCTATCCGCCATCCCAAAGGAATCCCCCCTCAAGTGCAGGTGCTGTCAGTGCTCCATTTCCTTGCAAGTGGGTCATTTCAAACTACAGTGGCCATAGCATCAGGGATGTCCCAGCCTATGTTTTCCAATGTGCTGTCCAGAGTGTTGTCTGCCATGCTGAAACACATGCGGAGCTACATCGTTTTCCCTCAGGTGGAGGATTTGCCTACTGTGAAAGGTGATTTCTATGCCCTGGGACATATCCCCAACATCATAGGTGCCATTGATGGGACACATGTGGCTTTGGTACCCCCCCCCCACAGGAGTGAACAGGTGTACAGAAACCGGAAGAGTTATCATTCCATGAATGTACAGATGGTATGTTTGGCAGACCAGTACATCTCCCATTTGAATGCCATGTTCCCTGGCCCAGTGCATGACGCCTACATACTGCAGAATAGCAGCATCCCTTATGTGATGGGCAACTCCAGAGGCACCGTGTGTGGCTATTAGGTGAGCACCTGGAAGCTAGTCAGTGGGATGGTTGTCTGGGTCTGGGGAGATCCCTACAGGTTACTGTGTGTCTAACAGTTGTCCCTCGCCATTTGCAGGTGACTCCGGTTACCCCAACCTGTCATGGCTACTGACCCCAGTGAGGAATCCCAGGACAAGGGCAGAGGAACGCTAAAATGAGGCCCATGGGCGAACTAGGGGGTGATCAAGCGGACCTTCGGCCTCCTGAAGGCCAGGTTCAGGTGCCTCCATATGACAGGTGGATCCCTATTCTACGCACCAAAGAAGGTGTGCCAGATCATCGTGGCCTGCTGTATGCTTCACAACTTGGCTTTGCAACGACAGGTGCCTTTTCCGCAGGAGGATGGTCCAGATGGTGGTGTTGTTGCAGCTGTGGAGCCTGTGAACGGTGAAGATGAGGAAGCAGAGGAAGAAGAAATGGGCAACAGGGACTCAGTGATCCAGCAATATTTCCAGTGACACACAGGTAAGAATACAAACCTGACTACTACATGTACTTAAATACTACTGTCTCTCTACTGTCTGTCGTTTTCACCCAGTGTATGGTCACTGAGTTGTCACTTTCCCTTACGATTTCACAGATCTGGGTCCCACAGTGTGACATCTGCTTTGATTCCTCATGGACTAGAGCTGTGTGACATAGGTATGTTGACATTACAAATGAAAGAGCTTTTTGCCACAGTTATTTCTAATACAGTATTCCGAAATCACAGACTGACTCCAGATTGTTTTGTGCTTTAAGGGTGTTTATTTTAGTGCTCAAAATTGGAGGGGTAGCAAAATGGTGAGGGGTGATGGCGGAGGAATGTCCATGGCAGAGTCCAGTCTATTAGTCTCACAGGTGCATTGCCCAAATGGGCATAGGAAGTGGAGCTGGGGCAGTTTAAGGATGGACAGGGTGACAAAGTGGGACAGTAGGATGACAATCAGGGTGGTCTAATTTCTTGGCGGGGTCTCGGCATCGTTCTCTGTCTTTGTCCAGGATCTCAGGGACCGTTTGCGAGGTGGTTCTCCCTCTGCAGGGGGTGGGGTGCTGGTGTGGTGGTCCTGTGGCGGTGCCTCCTGTCCACTATCGCCGGTGGAGGTGGTGGGCAGTTCATCGTCCAGGCTAGTGTCAGGGGCCCCTTGTAGTGCCACAGTGTCCCTCCTGGTGTTGAGGACTTCCTTCAGCACCCCTACGATGGTGCCCAGGGTGGAATTGATGGTTCTGAGTTCCTCCCTGAAGCCCATATACTGTTCCTCCTGCAGGCTCTGGGTCTCCTGAAACTTGATGGAGGAGAGGGCCTCGTGGAGAGTGGGTTCCCTGGGCCTGTTCGCCCCCTGTCGCACAGCAGCCCTCGCAGTTCCCCTGTGTCCCTGCGCCTCCGTCCCATGGACCGTGTGCCCACTACCACTGCCCCCAGGTCCCTGTTGTTGTTGGGATGGTGGGTTAGCCTGGGTTCCCTGTAGTGGTGGACCCACTGCTGATTGACGTGTCCTGGGGACGGAGGTATGGTCCAGCTGGGTGTGTGCTGTGCTGGTGTTTCCAGAGGGGGGAAGCTCTGTGATGGCCTGTGACTGGGTGTGGGGAACCGACTGTCCCGAGGTCCCCGATGGGCCGGGCTGATCATCTAGATCCAGTTGGACAGAGTTGCTGTCATCACTGTGGGACTCTTCGGTTGGTGGTGTGGACATGTGTAGACCCTCCTGTCCAGTGACGTTGGGTAGGGGTCCTGCAGGGGTATAAAAGGATGTTTATTACATCTGTGTGTGGCATGGTGTGCAATGGGTGGGTGACCGTGTACCCCAGTGCTTGCATTCCTGTGTGGGAACTTGTGTGATGATGGTTTAGGGGGGTTTATGGGTATGTGCAGTGGGAATGCCTTAGTGATGGGTGTCCATGCTTTCTTGTTGCATGCAGGGCTTGGGGTTAGGATGTGAGGTTTGTGATGTTTGGACATTTGTGAGGAGTTAGAGTGGTAAGGGTGAGGGTGGGGGTATGTGCTGGCATGCAGATAGGGTGGGGGATGTAATAGTTAAGATTTGACTTACCAGAGTCCATTCCTCCACCTACTCTTGCGAGGCCCTCAGGATGCAGAATCGCCAAGACCTGCTCCTCCCATGTTGTTAGTTGTGGGGGAGGAGGTGGGGGTCCGCTGCCAGTCCGCTGAACCGCCAGGTGGTGTCTTGAGACCACGGAACGCACCTTCCCCCAAAGGTCGTTCCACTTCTTCCTGATGTCCTCACGATTTCTTGGGTGCTGTCCCACTGCGTTGACCCTGTCCACTATTCTTCGCCATAGCTCCATCTTCCTTGCAATTGAGGTGTGCTGCACCTGTGATCCGAATAGCTGTGGCTCTACCCTGACGATTTCCTCCACCATGACCCTGAGCTCCTCCTCCGAGAACCTGGTGTGTCTTTGCCGTGCCATGGGGTGTGTAAGTGATGTGTGGGGTGGTGTGTGGGGTGATAAGTGTGCTGATATGTAGTGGTGTGTAGTGTGCAGTGCGTGGAAGTTATGTGGGTGATGGTGTTGTGTGCCTGTGGATTCTTGTATTGTTGATGGTGGTGTCTCTCTCTGGCCTTCGTTTGTGATTTGTGGTCGTAAGGGTTTGTGGGTGATGTGGGTGTGTGTTTTATATTGTATTGGGTGTGTGGGAGTGGTGTGTGTATGTGTATCAGGTGTGTGTATTTCGAATTGTCCAATGTGGCTGTGTTTTATATATGTGTATGTATTTTTAGCGCAGCGGTGTGTACCGCCAATGGAATACCGCGGTTGAAAGACCGCTGCGTGGATTTGTGGATTCGTGGGTCGTGATAGTGTGGGCGTATTTCTGTTGGCGTGACGGTGTGTTGGCGGTCTTCTGCACGGCGGTAAGTGTTTTTTACCGCCAATGTTGTAATGACCGCCAAAATGTCTTATTAAACATCCATTTAGCTTATATTTTTTGTTTAGGGAAGAAAAACATCCTGAAAATGGATTCCACACTGTGGATTACGAGGAGTATTCCTCTTCTCTATTAAATACAAGCTTTGAAACCACTGGCAAACATTCAATAAGAAGGCTTACCCTTTTAATAACTTATGAGATTGTCTCATAGGTAAATAGAGGATAATCAGGATGCTATCAGGTGGGCATCAATCTGGATTTTTTGTCTAAGGAAAAGCACAGGAGCATGAAAAGTGCTGTTTAAGTTTAGTAGGGCCAATGTAGGATTGTCAGGTTCGCCAAATAGTTGAAGATTATTCTGAACATGCCTCCATTGAGTCTTACTTGATTCAGATGTCTTGCTGGCTTTGTCTATGTAAACTATTCCTGCTAGTGCAGCAGCTATCATGTGCTTGGGTACACAATTAATGGTAGATGACAAAATCAGTGGGTCACTGGGTGATGCTGGCAAGATGCCTAAGACGTGTGACAGAGGACATGCTAATTGGGCAGTGACATGAAGGGAGCAACAGTTTTTCAGGCAGGTGAATTGATGTGACCTTCATGGTCATGCAAGTGCTTTCAGTCAGATTCAGGCATAAGTGTAGGCATAGAAGTGAAAAGGAGACACGTTAGGGTATAGGTAAAGCACCTCAGGCAACTCACCAGAATCAGCAGTTCGCCTTGGAGGTTTGAGAGTTCTCCCCTCCAATCACCATATGCAGCTTCAGTAATGCAGTTTCCTCCCTTGGAAAGTCCTGTTTAAAGACCCTGAGGAAGAAGGGTTTGCTCAGCACATAAAACCCATATTCTCAAAACAAGGGTGGGTTTTTTGAGAAAAAAAGAGAGCTATATAAACATATGTTAATAGCCCTGTGCTGGGATTGACCTGGGGAGTGGGTGGAATGTTGTGAAGGGGGAGAGTACACAACTGTGGAACGGTTAAACAGTTGCTTCTGGGGTTGGTGGAATGCAATAAAGATTACTTGTGTTCACCTTGTTGTGCGAGCACCTTCCGTTCGTTGCTGATGAGCGTAGGACCACCAGCTTCCACCCTAATCTTTTTCGTGTGCTGTGAAGCATGTTGGGCTCAATGCGACACACAGAGGTGGTGAAATCTCCCTGGCTGATATTCCAGCTGTTCCAAAGCGTCTGTCCTGGCCACGACAGTAGGAGTTTGTGAGACAGCCAAGCACATGCTCATCCGACGCCTGGAGGTATTTTGGTGCAGTCCCACCTATGCGGTAAGTACTACAGCCTGTAAAAACACACATACAGTGCATCTAGCACTGGTGTCCATTTTAGCTGATTGGGAAGGAATCACCCCCAATCAACTATAGAAATTGTACGCCAATGACGCTGACGGTGGCCATATTATTTCACTGAGAAGCTTCTCACTGACCAGCAGTGAGAGCATGTTACAGCTTTATTCTATACCAGTGGTTCCCAACCTTTTGATATCTGTGGGCCCCCACTTTATTAACACTGTAACCTGGGGACCCCCACTGAATTATTATTGGAATCAGGGGATGCCCCACTGAATCATTTTTAAAAGCTGGGCACCTAATCTGTTAATATTATTTAATTTTCTCAGCAGTCCCGGACCCCCTGAGAAGGCTTCATGGGCCCCCAGGGGTCCCCAGACCACAGACTGGGAACCACTGCTCTATACCATTGCCTTAATCGGTGACAGGCACACCTTTCAATAATATGACTGTGTTTAACAGTTGGGGATCAAACTGCACAAAATTGGGAATTTGTTGAATTCCACATTGTAGTGTGATTGCCTGCATCAGCATCAGTGACAGGCAAGTCTTGAAAAAAAATTGGCCTGCACTTACCAGTGATAGGCACCCTATGAAAGAATCAACACACCTGGTATGAACCATTTAGCAGTGAACAGGAGTTTGTTAAAAGTTACTGTACATTAGTGTGGGAGCAGCAACTCACCCACGTTTAGGTATTCTCAATAGAGAGGGTTATGGCACCCCCACCATTCCTTCAGGTCCCAGGCACCTCTCTACTTATCTGGCAGCAATGGTGGGAGGTTTTGAAGCCTATCTGGAGGCTGTAGATGGGGACACCTTCACTTCAAAGAAGAAAAAAGCATTTCTAGTGAATAAGTTAGGCGCAGAAGGAAGGAGTGTTTTGACAAAAATTGCCTTTAGAAGTTGTATATTTCCCCACTGCCATAAGGGAAGAAGGTAATACCGTACAAGTTGAGGATGAGTACGCATCCATCATAAACACTCTTGACAAGAGGTTTAATCCAAAATAAAACACTGTTTTGGAACAGCACAAATTTCTGCAATGTGGTCAGTATTCAGGTAAATCTATTGATGACATTGTTACAACTTTAAGAACACTTCTGAGTACATGAGTACATGCAACTTTAGAGAATGTAAAGATGAGATCATCAAGGACCAATTCAAACAAGCATTATGAATGTTTATAGTCCATGGAGGATCCCGACTTGGAAACTGCTTTTGTTCTAGCCAGGAACATCAAACATTCTCAAAATTTATGAAGGAAATTAATGAAAGTCCCAAAACAAGTCAAGTCAATAAAATTTTGAAACAGAGTTCTGCCAAAGGGTTGCCAAGTAGAGGTGTGGGTCCCAAATCCCTACAATCGTCTCACAACACTGAAACTCTGGCTTCCAAGTTTGGGGGAGACAAGAATGAAAGGTCATGTTTTGCTTGTGGTAGCAAATTGCATATGGGGAATGCCAAGTTTTGTGTTGTTTCCAATCAAGTATGCTTCAACTGTGGAAAGAAGGGGCATTTTGCCCGATTATGTAAGTCTCTGACAGGACAAAAAGCTTGTATTCCACAATTATGAAAGTTATTGACGTGGAGGTTGTCTCCAATGATAACAAAAATGTCATTTTAATATTATCTATCTCAGAAAATGGATGGGGTGAAGTAGTGAAAATACCCTTAATGTTTGGTTTAGATAAAAGGAAACTTCCATATTGTGAAGTCTCTATAAGCAACAAATTGGTCAAGTACATGGCAGACTTGGGTTCTCCATTTACGTTGATCAACTAAAACAATTTCTGAAGGTTTGGGGAAGTGTATTTACAGAAGTCTAATATAAAGATTTTTGCATATGGTGGTAAGAGAGTAGAGGTCGTAGGGAAAACTGATGCTACTTTAGGGTTTGAAGGTAGTTCTACAGTGTGACCAGTCTATGTGGCGAAAGGAGGTTTGACTTTGTTGGGATGAGATGAAAAGGGTGAAATGAATATTATTTTAGATCCAAATCATCTCACTATGATATTGTATCATAGAAGATGGGTGGCTCTGAGCACACACACAAACTGAGTGCAGATGATTGGGTGTAGAATACCTCAAGGTTTTTACAGATGAACTGGACAAGTTGAGAGGGTTCCAGCACTGTATCATATTAAAGCATGCTGCTCAAAGCATTGCTCACAAAGCAAATAAAGTACCATTCCATTTGCAAAGTAAATTGAAACAGGAGTTGGAAAAGCTGTGTAGGTTAGGAGTCATCAAACCCAATGAAGGTTCTGAATGGTTTGCTTCTGTAGTGTTGGCAGAAGGTCAATAAATCTTTAAGACTATGCACCTCATTATGACTGCGGGGGTCTTTTCCGAAGACTGACGCAGCAAGACCACCAGTCCTTTGATCTCGAGAATGGTGTGGTTTCACTCTCTCTCTGATATTTTTCTAACATTAAGGAATGAAAAGTGCACATTTTTTGGGAGGGCTGTCAATTATTTGGGACATTGAGTCTCTAGGAAGGATGCTGATCCTAAGAAAAAAAAAAATGTAGGCTGTTCAGAAGGCACCTGGACCCAATGACAAGGATCAGCTTTGCTCTTTTCTCGGACTATTAGAATACTATGCAAACTTTATGAGACATTTTGCGGAGAAAACTGCATGCTTATGTAATTTGCTGAAAAATAATTTGAAGTTCATATGGGATGACGATTGTGACAGTGTATTTGAATCTATCAAAATAGAAATTGTATCTGTACAACCTCTTAAGGTTTTTGACATCAATGATTTATGTTATCATCTCCACTGGTGCAAGCAATGTGGGCCTTGGTGCTGTACAAAAGCAGAAAAGGAGTAATGGACTTTGAAAGGTGCTGAGGCAATGTATTCCACTATAGAGGAGGTGCTTGTTTGTGGTGGAGTGTGCAATAATTTAAGAATTTTGTATGGGGTAACAAATTTAAGAACAGACCACAAGCCACTGACTGATTTGTTTTCCACGAAAGGAGGGAGAAGAGCCACTCGCCAAATAGCAATACAGGTTACAAAAATTCCAATATGAGTTGGGTTACTCTGCTGGTGCAAAACAGTTTGTAGCAGATTGTTTGTCCAGGTTACCTTTGGTCGACAGTTAAGTCACAGATGAAGCAGGCGATGATGAGAATATGGCATGTGCTGTGGGTTTGATTGGAGTTGTCATGAAAAGGGCTTTGACTGAAAAACAGTGGTTGGATGCATTGGGAAAGTGTGTGTGTGTTAGACCTGACAGCCTTAGGGTGGTCACCGCTAACCTTTTGCCTGCCTCCCTCCACTTTTTAGATACTGTTTTTGCTGGGTTTAAGACTCTGCGTACTTTTCCACTGCTAACCAGTGCTAAAGTGCATATGCTCTCTCCCTTTAAACATGGTAACATTGGATCATACCCAATTTGACTATTTAATTTACTTATAAGTCCCTAGTAGAGTGCACTATATGTGCCCAGGGCCTGTAGATTAAATGCTACTAGTGGGCCTGCAGCACTGATTGTGCCATCCACTTAAGTATCCCCTTAACCTTGTCTCAGGCCTGCCATTGCAAAGCCTGTGTGTGCAGTTTTACTGCCAATTCAACTTGGCATTTAAAAGTACTTGCCAAGCCTAAAACTCCCCTTTTTCTACATATAAGTCACCCCTAAGGCATGGCCTAGGTAACCCATAAGGCAAGGTGCTGTGTAGGCAAAAGGCAGGACATGTACCTGTGTAGTTTACATGTCCTGGTAATGTAAACCCCCTAACTTCATTTTTACACTGCTGTGAGGCCTGCTCCCTTCATAGGCTAAAATGGGGGCTGCCCTCATACATTGTTTGAGTGGTAGCTGCTGATCTGAAAGGAGTAGGAAGGTCATATTTAGTATGGTCAGAATGGTGATACAAAATCCTTCTGATTGGTAAAGTTGGATTTAATATTACTATTTTAGAAATGCCACTGTTAGAAAGTGAGCCTTTCTCTGCACTTAAATCTTTCTGTGCCTTACAATCCACGTCTGGCTGGGTTTAGTTGACAGCTCCCTTGTGCATTCACTTAGACACACCCCAAACACAGGATACTCAGCCTCACTTGTATACATCTGCATTTTGAATGGGTCTTCCTGGGCTGGGAGGGTGGAGGGCCTGACACTTGCATGTCAAAGGACAGTAGCCTGCCCTCACATAAAGGGCTGCCACACCCCCCTACAGGGACCCTGGCAGACATGATTAAACTGAAAGGGGACCTTGTGCACTTCTAAGCCACTCTTTGAAGTCTCCCCCACTTCAAAGGCACATTTGGGTATTTAAACAGGAACTCTGCCCCTACCAACTCAGACACTTCCTGGAGAAGAAACCTGAACCAGAACCTGCATCCTGCCAAGAAGAACTGCCTGGCTGCCCAAAGGACTCACCTGTCTGCTTTCTGTGAAGGACTGCTGCCTTGCTGTTGCCCTGCTGCCTTGCTGCTCTCTGGCTGTGGTGAAGAAGTGCTCTCCAAGGGCTTGGATAGAGCTTGCCCCCTGTTCCCTGAAGTCTCAGGACCAAAAAGACTTCATCTCTACAAGAAGGACTCCTTGTGCTGTGAAATTCGACGCACAGTTTGCCAGAAACAACGCACAGCCTGCACCGCAGTGAAAATTTCACCGCACGACGAACTGGAACAACGCAGCCCGACTTTGCATCGAGAAGATCGACGCAGCACCAGCATAGCGACTGGAAATTCGACGCACAGCCCACCGGAACGACGCACAGCCGAGCCGGAACGACGCAGCTCGACTTCCAGAGAGGAATCTACGCAGCGCCTGCCATGTGGTAGAAAATTAGACGCAACGCCCACCAAATTGACGCAGCTCCTGTGACTTCCTCCTGCCAGGGTGTCTGAAAACCCTGCAACCTGAAGAGGATCCACGACCGAGCACACCCCTTTGTTTCCACGCATCTCCTCCTCGGGTCTTTGCGGAGCTTCTTCACGCGAACCAGGTACTTTGTGCTTGAAAGAGACTTTGATTGCTTTTAAAAGACTGAAGACACTTTATATCACTTTTACAGTGATATCTCAACAAATACTTATTGCATTTTAATCGTTTTGACCTGCATTTATCCAGGAAAATATTATATATTTTTCTAAACACTGTGTGGTGTATTTTTGTAGTGCTATACTGCGTTGTTGTATGATTTATTGCACACATGCTTTACACATTGCTTTCTAAGTTAAGCCTGACTGCTCAGTGCCAAGCTACCAGGGTGTGGGCACAGGACAATTTGGATTGTGTGTGACTTACCCTGACTAGAGTGAGGGTCCTTGCTTGGACAGGGGATAACCTGACTGCCAACCAAAGACCCCATTTCTAACAGTGTGGAAATGCAGGAGGTTATGAAATGTATTTCTGGTCAGTGGCCAAATAAAAAGTGCAATGCCAAGGCTTTGGTTCTGTACAAAAGAACTGCTGAAGAATTGTCCGTTGTTGACGGCACAGTCAGGAGAAGTGAACATATTGTTGTTCCAACGAGTATCGTAAGCAAGGTGTTGGAACTAGCTCACAAGCGGCATATAAGCATAAATGCCATGGATCGCAGGGTTAGGGAATACATTTTGTGGCCAGGAATTGATGTGACTGTGAAGCGTTTCATTCATGATTGTTGTGTGTTTGCTCTCAGTGACAAATCACAGAAAACCTATCCTTCTCCTATCACACCCACTGTAGCAGATTACTTGTCTTGGCATAACCTAGCTTTTGACATGTCTGGCTCTTTTGGGGTCTTAGGAATTACACCAAAGTTCACCTTAATTTTAATCGACTATTTCTGTAAGTGGACGGAAATGAAATTCATAGAAAATGTGAGTTCCAGTGCTGTAATTAATTTCTTCAAAGAAGTGTTGTTGATAGAAGGTTACCCTAAAGAACCGGTAATGGATAATGGTAATCAGTAGGTGACCAAGCAGACTAGGAAGTTTTGGGAAATTTCTGGCATAAGGCATGTGAGAACATCCTTATATCATCCCAGCAGTAATGGCTTGGTAGAGAGGGTAAATCGTATTGTGAAGAATCAGTTACAGTTGCCACTAATTAATGGTCTTAATTGGAAAACAGTTGTTAGTGATATGATATGGGTCATGAGAACCACTCCTCGTATAAGCACAGGGGTGTCTTGGTTTACTTTGTTGAGAGGCAGAGTCTCTGGATCAAAGATGAATCAGGAACGGATGAATAGGAAGTATGCTGGTGGCACAAACTACGTTGTGTGATGGATAAGAGAAAGGCAGTGCAAAACAAATGCAACACTGATAGTATCACACAAACAAAGGAAGATGTACATGTGGGTGATTGGGTGAGATCAAAAACACTGGTGATATCTAAAAAGGTTTGTCCCATTTCATGGTACTCAGCCAGGTGAAAGAAGTGAGAGATTATGTGGTTGAACTAAGTGATGGAAAAGTTTGGAACTGGTGTTTCATTTCTGGATTTACTGAATCCGAGGCATCATATGTATGTGAGAAGTTGGGAGAGTGCAAATGGGGAGAGGAAAGTCCAATTCTGTACAAGAATCTTTGTCAAAAGAGGTTGTAGGGGAGAGTAAAACTAATTTTTGTGAAGCTTAAGGACTATGAGATGATGCAAGGGTGACAGGGGTGTAAGTTGACAATCAACCCATTTATGGTAACTTATTACCTGTTGATGCATAGGTATATACTGTATATTTCTTGCTTTAATCGTATATTGAATATTTACTGGATCCATTTTTCTAGTTCTGTTAGGAAGTTCCAAAGATTAATTTTGCTTCCATTCTAACTTACCACGTAAATATGTTATTCCATGGAAGTGATTTTCTAAGTTCTTGCATGTATTTTCGTTTAAATTGTGAAGGAATGGCCAAGATGGAGAAAGAGTAGGACGATACGACTGTCCTCTCCTCCACCGCTGGCAGGCCCGGACGACATTCCTCCCCACCTCTAAGAACCTCACCAGCTTCCAGCACTGGTCCTGAGGCCGGGGACCTCCCTCATTGTGGGGCTATTCCAGCGGAACCTGGAAGTATGCTTAACTGACAGGTGGAAGATCCAAGGAGAAGAGTCGACAAACACAAGATGCCGGACATGGCCAGGTTGCGCTGAGTCGTGGCAGCCCTTAAGCATGGCAGACCCTGAGGACAGGTCACGGAGAGGCAAGGCGGCCTATACGTGAAGATGCCTCCCGTAGCCACTAAAACACAGTCACTGCACCTGGAGGGACCGCTGGGTGCTTGAGGAGAGTGAGGCAGCCTCAGGTCCAAAGAAAGTGCAGCAGACAGAGGAGCACTGCTGGCGCAAGAGCCTGGCCAATGCCAACCATGTTGAGAAGAGGCAGGGCTGGTGAGGCAGGACCTGGCCCCTGGGGCCACACTAGGGCAGCAGAGGAGGGCACGACTGACACTGGGACACGGACCCCGCAGGATGATCTGACTGCCTACTGCCCCTACAAGACCGGTGAGGCTGCAACAGAGGGGTTGTGCTGGCGCTGGGCTCGGGACCATATGTTGACCCCACGACTCCCTTCTGCTCGGAACTGGGGGAGGCTGTCAGAGCTTGTGGGTGGCAGTGGGCCCCTGGCTAGATCATATCTAGGCACCTGGGGCTGATGCTCCCCAACGTCCGAGATAATTCCGGCACCCATGATGAGCTGCCCTACATTGGACCCTGGCGCCCATGTAGGCACAGGAGGAGGCAGCCCCTTTTTAGATAGGGCCCCGAGATCGGCACAAGGAACAGCAATACATCATCTGTTGGTGCTTATTTCGGCCCTGTGCAGCTGAGCCCCAACTGACTGCATTGCTCTGGGGCCCCTCAGGAGCATATTGTAGAATCTTGGCACACCTTATCCGGCCTTGGCACCGCTCTTCGGCGGGGGCTCATCCCTCCAGCTCTGAACATTCCTTGGTCCTCTGGGCCCCACGGAAGACAGTACCATTGAGCCTGCATGCCAGGTCCACCGTGACTGCAACACTAGGACCCGAGACACCGCAAGCTTAGCTAGAAGGCAGGAAGCGCAGGCTCCTATTACCGGGGTGGCATCCAGGGATAAACCCTTATTTGCAGCACATAACCCCCGCTCACAACACCAGCTGGGAGCCCACTGGCTTGGATGAGGCCCTTGCATTCCTTAGGCTGAGAGAGCTGCCTGAGTGGGGGTCACCTTAGCAAAACAAATGCATGATGGAAGGAGTGCTGACAATGCAAACCCCCAGTCACAGATCTGGGTTTAATCCATCGTTCTTTTGCTCACCATGCCACCCCAGTTTGGACCCAGCCATATGCAAATCAGTCTTGACCCTGCACCTCATGGGAACAGTCCAGCCCAAACTGCCAGGCTAGGTCCTCCCTGGACCGGAAACAAGCATCCTGGGATCCGGTTTCAGAGTATCACCCTTCTTCAGCCAGGTTAGCTTGATTCCAGTTGCACAGTGAGCAAGGGACCCACGTCTGGGCATACCCTTCCCAATTAGGGCAACTTTAGCAACACAAAAGGATGATGGACAGAGTGCTGACAATGCAAACACTCACCACTAGTCACAAATCTGGGTTTAATCCATCGTTCTTTTGCTCACCATGCCACCCCAGTTTGGACCCAGCCATATGCAAATCAGTCTTGACCCTGCCCCTCATGGGAACAGGCCACCCCAAACTGCCAGGCCAGGTCCTCCCTGGACCGGAAACAAGCATCATGGGACCGGTTTCAGAGTATCACCCTTCTTCAGCCAGGCTAGCTTGATTCCAGTGGCACAGTGAGCAAGCGACCCACGTCTGGGCATACCCTTCCCACTTGGGGGAACTTTAGCAACACAAAAGAATGATGGACGGAGTGCTGACAATGAAAACACTCACCCCCAGTCACAGATCTGGGTTTAATCCATTGTTCTTTTGCTCACCATGCCACTCCAGTTTGGACCCAGCCATATGCAAATCAGTCTTGACCCTGCCCCTCATGGGAACAGTCCAGCCCCGACTGCCAGGCCAGGTTCTCTCTGGACTGGAAACAAGCATCCAGGGACTGGTTTCAGAGTACCACCCTTCTTTATCCAGGCTAGCTTGATTCCAGTGGCACAGTGAGTAAGGGACCCACGTCTGGGCATACCCTTCCCACTTAGGGCAACTTTAGCAACACAAAAGGATGATGGACGGAGTACTGACAATGCAAACACTCACCCCCAGTCACAGATCTGGGTTTAACCCATTGTTCTTTTGCTCACCATGCCACCCCAGTTTGGACCCAGCCATATGCAAATCAGTCTTGACCCTGCCCCTCATGGGAACAGTCCAGCCTGAACTGCCAGGCCAGGTCCTCCCTGAACCGGAAACAAGCTTCCTGGGACTGGTTTTAGAGTATCACCCTTCTTCAGCCAGGGTAGCTTGATTCCAGTGGCACAGTGAGCAAGGGACCCACGTCTGGGCATACCCTTCCCACTTAGGGCAACTTTAGCAACACAGTCCATCACTTGTTCTTTTTGCATTTGTCGCCCTAAGTGGGAAGGGTATGCCCAGACGTGGGGCCCGTGCTTCCCATGCCACTGGATTCAAGCTAGCCTGGCAGATGAGGGGTGAAACCCCGAAACCGGTCTCATGATGCTTGTTTCCAGTCCAGGGAAGACGTGGCCTGGCAGTTCAGGCTGGACTGTTCCCATGGGGTACAGGGTCAAGACTGATTTACATATGGCTGGGTCTAAACTGGAATGGCATGGGCAGCAAAAAAAACGATGGATTTAGGTCCAGATCTCTGTACTGGGGTGAATGTTTGGCATTGTTCAGCATTCCGTCCATCACTTGTTCTGTTTGCATGAGTGGGGGCCACCGGCAATTTCTGGTGACACCCCTTTCAGACTATGGATCCACACTGTTGCTTGCAGACACTGCTTTTGACATTGACCTCTGCCGCTGAAGAGCAGAAGAATGGCAAATGCAGAGGCTAAAAATGACAGAACACTACTGAGTCCCCTGGTGGGGGAGGAGGAGGCCCTCAGCATCTGGGAGCTTCCGGACGGAACCGGAGACTATTGCGCAGGATAGGAGAGCTGTCCTTGACTCAGTCTCACAAGACTCGGGGGGGGGAGAGTGAAGAGAGATGATCCCTTCGCCTGCAGACATTACAATGAAATTTGAAAGTCATTTAACCAACACCCCTATTCTAGATTACCCAACTGGTCTCTCTTGGGTATCCTTCTGAATCCTTGAGAACACCAGCGACATTGTATTTGTTCATTACAAATGTTTTCGATATTCACTACTACACCTAGATCTCACACACAGTACTTTACATAGAGATGCTGGCTACGACGTCTTGCAGCCTCCTCCTGATTCCCGGGTAGATTTGGGGAGTTCTCAGCATTATGCTACACACCTAAACTATGCCACACCTGACTGATCACTTAGGAATAGTTTCCATAAAGGCAATGGCACTGAATAATCTTGTTAAGAGGAGGGCCCTCTCGTCCTATTAGGAGCACACTGAGGCGCAGATTTGCCTTTTCCAGGAAACACATCTGATATCCACCGACTGGCACAGACTTCGCTTCTAGTCGTTCCCAGACCAGATCCTATCATCTGCTCCTTCTAAGAAAGCAGGAGTGGGGATACTTATTTCTAACAAATTTAGAGGGGTTGTGGGCGATAAGGGGGCGGAGATCAGGGGGATGGCCCACCTATTGCTAGTAGACAACCAGACATTGATCCTGGGCTCCCTGTACGCTTCTAACAAGGGCCAAGAGCCCTTCATACACAGAGTGAAAGAGGATGTTTTGAACTCCAACTGTAGGTGGATTCTCCTGGGAGGGGACTTTAATACAGGCTTCAACTATGAGTTAGTCCGTTCTGCACAGCTGCAGGGGGGTACAGGAGCGATATCAGAGGCGACAATCCAATGGTTGAGTGGTCTGGGTCACCAGGACATTTGGAGGTTACACAACCCAGTCACAAAGGCCTACACATTTTACTCCCACACACACAAGACCTAATCCCGGCAGGACCATTTACTTGGGACATAAGAAGTGCAAGACTTGGTGATCTCGATCGATATCGAGCCCTGCTCCCTGTCTGATTATGCTGTCTATAGACTTGTATATCTCACCCCAGTTACCCACTAGCCACTCTTGGCACCCACATACTCCACTCTTACACAAACCTGATGTAATTTGTCAGATACACAGGACTCTCACCGATCTAACCCCGATATTAACCAGGCTCTTTAATTCCCTCGAGGATCCCCGAGCGGTTTTGCAAGAAATGACGGAGGACTCGATCACTGTCATCCTAAAGCCTGGTAAGGAGAGAAGTCAGTGCGGATCGTACAGCCCTATCTCCCTCTTTAATGTGGATTTTAAGATATTCACAGGCCCCCTGACGGCACGCCTACATCCACTCATACCAGGCCTGAAAGCTGCTGGTTAGGTTTGCACTCCAAAGACATTGCTTGGACAACACTAAACAGCTTCTCCATTTAACATATATGGCGCAATGGTCCAACCAGAACACTATGCTCCTATCAATAGACACAGAGAAGGCATCTGACTGAGTTCACTGGCCCTACCTGATGGTGAACCCAGCACACTTCAGCTTTGGTGACCGGTTTCATTCCTGGATACATAGCTGCTATAGCTGCCCCAGGGCTACAGTGCACATCAACGGTTCCACCTCTCCTGCCGTTTCCATCCAATAGGGTATGAGACAGGGTTGCCCCCGTCTCCCCTATTGTTTGTGTTATACATGGAGCCATTCGCCCAATGGATACGCAACAACCCAGCTATCACAGAGGTTCTATTCGGGGCGACATCCACACTGTTAGCCTCTATGCAGACAACGTTCTGGTGGCTCTGGACGACCCTATCACCTCTCTGCCGGCATTCTATCAAGAAGCAAGCAGATTTAGTGAAGCAGCTGGATTCCGCGCTAACATCCACAAATCACAGGCCCTTATCCTTACTGTTCCCCACCACCATGAGTAACAGCTTTCCCACCAATTCCCCATACAGTGGGTGGACCTGCCAATCACCTACATTGGGATCCAGCTCTTGAAATCCGTGACGGCCACCAGAGCCCTTAATTATGGGTGGCTTTGCCAGCAAGTGGTTAAAGACCTAGCATTATGGTACTCTCACTGCCTTTCCTGGCTGCGTAGGATCGCAGCCGTTAAAAAGACAATACTCCCATGAATATTTTATCTGTTCCCAACCCTCCTGGTGACCCCACCCCCTGGAACTATCCGGTTTCTCTAGGGGGCGCTCCAAGACTTTGTGCAACCCAGAATGCACAGAGACCTGAGCTACTGGCCACGGGTGATGGGAGGTTTAGGCAACCCGACCTCTACACTTACTTTCTGGCAGACCTTCTTCGCTATCTGCATGAGTGGTCCCAGCCAGAATCTGAAAAACATTGGTTGTTCATGGACCTGGAAGTCGCTGGTATCTACCTTTGGAAAGTTCCCTTCTTCCAGAAATCAGAAAGGCCCAAAAGTCTCTATGCTTCCCTAGATACAGGGTCACTCTTGTGGGAATGGGATACAACTGATGCTCGTAGGAGATTGACTATCTTTCCATCGCCCCTCAAGTCCATTGTGGGAAATACAGACTTCACTTCGGGCATGGACCTGGCCACTTTCCACCAAGTGCAAGAGGCAGTTTTTCGCTCGATGGGTCACTTTTGGGATATTAAGGCTCCCATTCCATTTGAAGACTTACGAGATTCCTATGATCTACTGGAGATAGAACACTTCCATTACATGCAAATCCGGCACTGGCTCACTAACCCTCCTAATCGAGCCACGGCGGGCTGTCATATGACAGCCTTCGAACAATGACTCTGGACAAAATCAGACAACAAACACCTGATCATGGAGTTATATTGTCTCCTTCTGTGCCCTACCCAGACTTCCTAAATCATTAATCCAAATTCGCTGGGTAAATTGAATAGGCAGACAATTCACACCTAAGGAATGGAGTGAAATCTATTACCCGGCACGGCATGTAGCCAGCAACATGGTGTGCAATGAAACATCCACCAAGATCACTTTATATTGCTATCTCACACCTGCCTGGCTTCACAGGGGAAACACCACATGGAACCCCCACAACTGGTGCCACTGTGGCCAATCGGGTATGCTGCTCCACATATTTTGAGACTGCCCCAAAATAGCCCCTTTTCGTAAATGACACAGACAAATGTCTCAATACTACATTAGCCCGATTCCAAGCTGTAGGAAGTTGGCTCTGTATATAGTGAGAAATAGTGTGCACAGAGTCCAAGGGTTCCGCTAGAGCTTGATAGTGGCAAAATTAGATAATTCTAATGCACTTATTTGTGGTAGTGTGGTCGAGCATTAGGCTTATCAGAGGGTAGTGTTAAGCATTTGTTGTTCACACAGGCAATAAATGAGGAACACACACTCGAAGACTTAACGCCAGGCTAATAGTTTTAATATGGAAAATATATTTTCTTAATTTATTTTAGAACCACAAGATTCAAGATTTGAGGTATGTACATAAAATGCAAGGTATTTCACACAGGTAAGTATGGAACTTTGAATTAAATCAGTAGTACACACAGTATAGGTTAAAATGGTAATAAGCAATTTAAAAAGTGAACACAGTGCAAAAAAACAGTTCCTGGGGGAGGTAAGTATGGTTAAGTTTCTGAGGTAAGTAAAGCACTTACACAGTCAGTCTCCTGGGCATAGGCAGCCCACCGTTGGTGGTTCAAGGCAACCCCAAAGTCACCGCACCAACAACACAGGGCCGGTCAGGTGCAGAGCTCAAAGGAGGGCCCAAAACACATAAGCGCCTATCTAGAACAGGGGTGCTCCGGGTCCGGTCTGCTGTCAGGTAGTACCTGTGTCCTCGGGGAGCAGACCAGGGGGGTATTGTAGAGCACTGGGGGGGGGGGAGGACACAAACAGGCACACAAAACACACCCTCAGCAGCACAGTGGCGGCCAGGTGCAGTGTGCAAAGTTGGCGTCGGGTTTGCTATAGAAAGCAATGGAGGGACCCGGGGGTCACTCAGGCGATGCAGGCAGGGCAAAGGGGGGCTTCTCGGGCCAGCCACTGACTGGGCTAGGATGAGGGCCGCCTGCTGGTCACTCCTGCACTGGTAGGTGGTTCCTCTCAGTCCTGGGGGCTGCGGGTGCAGTGCTTGGTCCAGGCGTCGGTTCCTTTGTTACCAGGCAGTCTCGGTCAGGGGGAGCCTCTGGATCCTCTCTGCAGGCGTCACTGTGGGTGTGCAGGGGGGTCGACTCAGGTACTCACACCGTCGCAGTTGCCTGGGAGTCCTCTCTGCAGTGTTTTTTTCTCTGGAGCTCGAGCAGGGGGCGTCGGGTGCAGAGTGAGAAGTCTCACACTTCCAGCGGGAAGGGAGAGTTCTTTCAAAGTTGTTTCAAAGTTGCAAAAATGTTGCTGTTGGTGAATAGTGCTGCTATTCTCAGGAGTTTCTTGGTCCTTCGGTTTCAGGGCAATCCTCTGAGGTCGCTGGTCCCTGTCAGATGCGTCGCTGTGCAGGTTCTTTGAGTCTGGAGACAGGCGGTAGAGCTGGGGCCAAGTCAGTTGTCGTCTCCGTTGTCTCTGCAGGGCTTTCAGGTCAGCAGTCCTTCTTCTTTGTGTAGGTTGCAAGAATCTGATTTTCTGGGTTCAGGGTTGCCCCTAAATACTCAATTTAGGGGCGTGTTTAGGTCTGGGGGGCAGTAGCCAATGGCTACTGTCCTGGAAGGTGGCTACACCCTTTTTGTGCCTCCTCCCAGAGGGGAGGGGGTCACAGCCCTAATCCTATTGGGGGAATTCTCCAATCTCAAGATGGAGGATTTCTAAAGGCAGGGGTTACCTCAACTCAGGACACCTTAGGGGCTGTCCTGACTGGTGGGTGACTCCTCCTTGTTTCTCTTATTATCCACTCCTGCCTGGCTGCCAAAAGTGGGGGCAGTGGCTGGAGGGGGCGGGCATCTCCACTACCTGGGATGCCCTGGGGTGTTGTAACAAAAGGCATGAGCCTTTGAGGCTCACCACCAGGTGCTACAGTTCCTGCAGGGGGAGGTGAGAAGCACCTCCACCCAGAACAGGCTTTGTTCCTGGCCACAGAGTGACAAAGGCACTCTCCCCACGTGGCTAGAAACTCGTCTGGTTGTGGCAGGCTGGCAGAAACTGATCAGCCTAGTACTAGGAGTCGGACTGGTATTCAGGGGGCATCTCTAAGATGCCCTCTGGGTGTATTTTACAATAAATCCCATACTGGCATCAGTGTGCATTTATTGTGCTGAGAAGTTTGATACCAAAGATCCCAGATTTCAGTGTAGCCATTATGGAACTGTGAAGTTCGTGTTTGACAAACTCCCAGACCATATACTCTTTATGGCTACCCTGCACTTACAATGTCTAAGGTTTTGCTTAGACACTGTAGGGGCATAGTGCTCATGCACTTATGCCTTCCCCTGTGGTACAGTGCACCCTGCCTTAGGGCTGTAAGGCCTGCATAGAGGGGTGACTTACCTATGCTACAGGCAGTGAGAAGTGGGCATGACATTCTGAGGGGAGTGCCATGTCGACTTAGTCATTTTCTCCCCACCAGCACACACAAGCTGTGAGGCAGTGTGCATGTGCTGAGTGAGGGGTCCCCAGGGTGGCATAAGACATGCTGCAGCTCTTAGAGACCTTCCCTGGCAACAGGGCTCTTGGTACCAGAGATACCATTTACAAGAGACTTATCTGTGTGCCAGGGCTGTGCCAACTGTGGGAACAAAGATACAGTTTAGGGAAAGAACACTGGTGCTGGGGCCTGGTTAGCAGGGTCCCAGCACACTTTCAATCATAACTGGCATCAACAAAAGGCAAAAAGTCAGGGGGTAACCATGTCAAGGAAGGCATTTCCTTACACAAGCATATACAGTTTTGGATCTCCCAACTGTCCTTACATTCCCCCTCAGGTCCTGTAGAAGCCACCATATCAGTCTCGACTTGGGTGCAGCCCACCAAACGATCCTGGCTCACTGGGAGACCGACAGAACCCCAACCAACAAAATGTGGCTCCACTGCCTCTGGTACACCCATGGAATGGAGAAGCTGGCACTAGCGGAAACCGTATGTAGCACTATTATCAAAGGATTTCCGCTAACTAACCGTATGTAGCACTATTATCAAAGGATTTCCGCTAACTGACCTGCCCCAAATATCTACGACCCCTCTGACTGGTGGAGGAGTGAGCTGAATCCCCACAGAACAGCCTTATAGCTACTTTCCAGTACCACATAACACATCTCACGACTATGCCGCAGACGGTTGAAGTACTCTAGGGGAAGGGGATGTGGGGGCAGAGGGGAGTTTGTTGTGGGAGTTTCACATGTTTTGACACTGCACCTGCGCCTTCCTTAGCTGACTGTGCAGATAATGCCCTGCCAGCCACTGGTTGTAGGCAGGTGTATGTGTAACCTCTTAATATATCTAATAAACAGAGTTAAGCCATAAATTGTGAAGGAGGTGGGGGGGGAGTCTGTTGGCATTGACCTGGGTAGTGGGTGGAATGTTGTGAATGGGAAGATTCTATAACTGGCAGTTGCTGCTGGGGCTGGTGGTTGGTGGCATTCAATAAAGACTACTCGTACTCACCTTGTTGTCGGAGCACCTGCCCTTCACCCTGCTATGACAAACTCTCCATTCCATACTCTATGTACTTTTAGTTCAATATTTCACTTTATTACCCCAAGCGGTGGGGAGTCAAACAAATATTAAAACTCAAGTTTATAAAAAATACAAAAAAATTTATTCTTTACACTGTATCCTCTTCCTAAAATGATTTTATGTGATGTATCCTGTGGACGAGCACTGGATGAGATGGGAAACATGCGCTTTTGAAATCATGAGAATGCAGGTCCCATATATTTTTAAATCTTATGGTTCAGAATGACAATGAGTATATTGAGAACACTCTTGGAAAAACATACGGATTGATTGATGCTTCGATAGTTAAATCAGATTAGATTCATCAAGGAGTACAATAATGGTACTGTTAGAACGTTAGGCTCTTTTAATACTTCTGCAATGCAGGATTCTTGATATGGCACAATATGAGATGTTCATAATCCCATCAATGTAGTCCCTCTATTACTATTTCAAACTTTTAGCAAAAATATATATGGAAACACTTAAATTCCCTTTGATCACATGAATCTGGCCCTGAAGAAGAGCTGTAGTAAAAACTGCAAAACACCAGTTGATTATTTTGCACAATAATGATTTTTTTGGTTGAAGATGTAATTAATGATGATTTATTATCAGGAAAATTAACATGTTATCCATGTAACAATTTTAGAGAAAAATATGTGATGGTGAATGCACTGTAATCTGTTGGTGGAACCATCTAAAGTAGTAGAAATATATTATCTAAGCAGAGTCCTGGGTGTGCGTGCACTGGCCACAGCCTGAAAAAAAGAAAGGCCATCCATCAGACTGCAGAGTACTGAGAAACCACAATGGGTAAAAAAGACGAGGCGCCCTCTTGCCCCGCATAGAGTGGCAGATCTGAGCCTCCACATTCGCAGTAATTGGAAGATCTTTAGCACAGAACAACAGAAGCGCACAGCAAGACCACAGAAACAGCAACAGACAATGTGAGCCAAGTACCTCTGGGAAAGTCCACCAGCACACAGTTATTGTGGCAGGTCTTACCAGAAGTGGAAAAAGCACACCGAAAGAAAGATGAGAAGTGAGGGGAGAGTCGAAAGTAGAATTGGAACGCAGCCCAAATGAAAAGCGGCATGCAGGGGCAGAGAACATAGAACAGAGACTGCATCTTATCTGCCCCTGATAGGAGGGCAGGGAAAGAGCTCCTGAAGGTTGTGGATTCTATGGAGGTATAGCTCGGAACCTCTATTAAGGTTTTCAGGTGAAAGGTGAAAGAGCAGATCTGATGTAAAGAGGAATGAGAGATACGGACTGACAGCAGGAAATCTGAAGAGGAGAGGCTTTTATTGGGGCCCAGCAGTGACAGTACAATGCAAGATGCAGGCCACAGAGGACAGCAGATTGACTAGCAGAATGACTGGACGAATGGGACACCTAATGTGGAATCAGGCACCGCTTTGCAGCTCCTGTGAACTCATATCTAACACCAAATATCTCTTCTCAGGATTAAGCAAGAGATGGGAAGTGCAGACCGTCATGGACAGACAGTGATCCCATGGAACTTACACAAATAAAAATCGAAAAAATAGTAATAACCAGAAGCAAAGACTGGAGGGGAGGCCTGAACTTCCAGGAGGAGCAATACTGAGGTTGGCAAAGCTAAAAGCCAAGTCATTCTCAGCAGGATCATCGTTCAAGTGGCTCAAAACATAGCAAGCTTCTAAAAGTCTGATGCTAAACAATATTGGGGGGGAAAGGACCTTACAGAAAAGAGGTATAGCACTTGAAAAACAGCCAGAGAATCTCAACTTGTTATACCTGAAATTATCCCAACGATTTTTGTCAAATGTGCATTTTACACGATATTACTCAAATAAAAAGGAATTATGATCAAGAAAACTGAAACTGAAAACGTTTTCACTTCAATTCAGAAATAAACAGAAGACAAAGGCAACAGGGCCAAAGACTTCAGGAACTCACTTGATGAGAGGTAAAATAAATATGTGATGGCATTTGTGAAACAGGAGGCCTGAGAGGAACAGAGTATAATCCTATAAGCAAAAGAAGCAAAAAGCGTTTCAAAGTTTCCCAATATAGACCCAGGGAAAACAGCTTAAGGACCTAGGCGTCGCTAGGTAGATCTGACCAGAAGATCAGCCCATCAAGTGTGCACAATCCAACACAACTGATGATACAATGGAGCAATCAGTCAACCCTCAATCTTATTATGATGGATAGTAAACAGAGGGTGACTCCAGCTGGCTTTGTACAGCTTGCCCAGTAAGATATTCTGGCAATTATCAATTACTATCAGCAAATTATTGTGCAAGGACAGAAAGGAGAGATCCTGTATAGAGGAAGACACCTAAGACTATCAAAATTTGTCAGCAATTACTTCACAGAAGACAAAGAGTTAAACCACTCACTGACTGAAGTTTAAATGGAAGGAAAATCCCCAAACAGTTAATGAAGATGACAAAAAGTTTACAACAATTTATTTAAAGAAGGGTAGACTGAGGCCCTCATTATGACTTCGGCGGCCCTCATTATGACTTCCGTGGTCCTTTTCAAAGAACGCCGAAGCAGCTGCAGCCAGCAGACCACCAGTGCTGGCGGTCTGCTGACTGCCATATTTGGAGTCATTGGAGGACTTCTGCCCATTTAAAGACATAAGTCCGACTCCAATGATGTGGTTGCATCTCCAGCAGCGCCACAGCAGTAAGACTCCGCCCACCGTATTACGAGCCGTAGTACAGCTTGGTGGAGTCTTGCTGGTGTTGTGGTGCAAAACCGCCAGGACCCATCCACTCCTGCACAACCAGCTCACCGGAAAATGTAAGATGATCTTCTGAAACGGATTGGGGGTGGGTGGGTGGTGGAGGCGCTGAGTGTTGGGTGCATGTGTGTGGTGTGTACATGTATGTGTTTGTGAATGGGGGTGTATGAGTGCGTGTTCATGAGCGAGTCAGTGGGGGTGTCTGTGTGCAAGTGTGCAGAAGAGGGGTGTGAGTTTATGTGAGAACGGGTGTCGGAATGGATGTGTAGGGTTGGAGTGGTGTTTCTGGGTGTGTATGCCGTGCAGGGGGGTGTCTGTGTGTGAGTGCGAGTATGCAGATGGGGAGGGGGGTTGTGAATGCGTGCGATTGAATGTGAATGTTTGTGCCCATGTATGCGCATGAATGGGGTGTTCGTGTGAGTGTTTGCATAGGTTTTAGTGTCAGTGCGTGAATGCGTGTTTCAGTGTGCGTGTTTGAGTGTGGGTCTCCGAGTGAATGAGGGTGCATGTAGCGAGTGCGTGTGAGAGTGGGGTGCATGTTCGTAAGAGTGTAGACGTGTGTGGGTGCATGTGTGCATTTGTGTGGATGTGTGGGGGTGCGTGTGCCGGCGACAGGAATGGGGATTCCTGTCACCGGGTGAGTTACCACCAGGTTTTTCGTGGGGGGGTGACCACCACGAAAAGTCTGTTGGTCTGCAGATTTATAATCCGACCAGCAGGATGAGGCCTGCCGCCGGGTTTGAGGTGCTTATCGCCGGCCGCATCGGTGCAACCACACCAGTGGGCCAGGCAGCGATGTGGAAGTTTGGCTTCTGCCAAACCCCACAAGTTGTGTTGTGGTAAGACCACCACGGCAAGGCTGGCGGGCCGGTTGACTGCCAGCCTCATAATGAGGGCCTAAGTCTGTCAGGGGAAGCTACACCAGAACCCCTAAAATAGACTAATTGAAGCATCTCTATGGAGACAGCAATTCCACAGAGGTAGAGAGTGGCTCGGTCATCAGAGAAACATGGAGGTAACAGTGGGTTGCCGACCACTAAATATTATTTATTTTGAGATTTGTAGTAGATGGAAACAGATTTGAATAAATGGGGAGGTCAGAGGCACATAAAAAACACACAAAAAGCCAGTGGAGGTTGGGTTGGGGGTATTAGTGGAGAGAATGTATGAGCATTTGTGCCATACTTGGGGCTCAATATAGATTTCAGTGGGCGGCACATGATGCCACTACCTGAATTTATAAATGACCACCAAGCTGGCGGTCACTTATAATGCACTGACAATGCCTTTGCAGTTTGGTGCAAGGCTCTTTCAACAAGTTCGAGCCCCACACCAAACAAATTTCTCTTTTTATTTTCAAAGCGAAAAACATTGAAACAGGTTTTTCTTTTTGAAAAAAAAGGAAAATGCTCCTCTTGCCATGGAAATACTTTCCCATAAGGAGTGGAGCATTTAGTAGTTATCACTGACTCTTATTGCTTGGGTTTTCCTGGCAGTGATGGGCAGTGAAAACTGACCTCTAATTCTGCCATCGAATCAGGCGGGCAGAATTAGAAGTCTGACTCCGATGGCTCTTAGTCCACAGGACCGTCAAGGGAGTTTAATCACAGAGGAGAAGCAGTATTCTCTACTGTGATTAAACCAATGGTCCTCAAGCACTTAAATCAGGCGGACAATTATCCTGGTGGTACACATACTCTGTCGGAGTTGGGATGGATTATCTATACAGCCAAGATATAAATCAGCCCCTTAGTTTTACAAGGATATGTTTTCTCAAAAAGTATGAGCAGGACTAAGAAGAATCTTGGGTGAGGAGAGTTAATAAGGGTGGGAAAGACTTCCATATGTTTGGGATAAAAATTACACATATGGATAGAGAGCTGAATTAAAGTGTTGTTGCTTTTATTAATGGATGATGTCAACTAGCCTTAAACTGATGGAGTCTCAAAAGAGGAGAGAAGGAAAATTAATAACCTAATAGGAACATTTTAAAGTAGTAACCTTGAACATCTGGAGACTCGAAACAGTACCAAAGCAAACAGGAACACTCAGGTGCTCATTCCAAGTTTGGCGGGCAGCAGAGGCTGCCCGCCAAACTCAATCCGCCACCTGACGGGTGCCCGCCCGCCGGCCCTGCAGTGAAGAGGGCCTTAACATTGACGCCGGCTCAGAACCGAGCCGGCGCCAATGTGGTGGTGCAGCGGGTGCAACAGCACCCGTCACGCATTTCACTGCCCGTAATTCGGGCAGTGTAATGCGTGAAAGGGCTGTGCATAGGGGCCCCTGCCCTGCCTATGTCAAGTGCGTGGGCAGTGCAGGGGCCCCTGGCACCCCCATTCCGCCAGCTTTTCCATGGCGGTGTGAACCATGGAAAGGCTGGCGGAATGGAACTCGTAATCCAGCGGGCAGTGCTGCCCTTGCAGATTACAACCACCAGGAGTGCTAGGCTGGAGTCCGTCTCCAGGGTGGCAGTGTCGGCGGTATTACCGTGGCGTTTCAGCCGCTGTCGGAATTTGGCAGATCGGACCGCCACACTCGGACATAGCACCTCAGTCTTCTTGGGTTGACAATTGCCTGTTTCAAAGATTCGTTTTCTCAAGAGAGACTGGGGTGTATGGAAAGGCACTCCTTACTCACCAATCTTTTGTCTCTGGTACAAACAACACAAGTAAAGTTGAAATCCTCATCTCTAAGGATATTAAAAGAAGGGTTATAACGACAGAAACAGATATATAACAATTTTTTTTTGCATTTGTTGGTAAGCATGGGTGCAAATACTTATACCAGCTGTAATATATGACCCAAACACAAGATAATTAGCTTTTCTGAAAGAAATGAATCAGAATAAATTACAGATAGCTGAAAAGGAGTTTGTAACCGAGGTGGAGGGATTTGGGATTGGGGATTTATGAAAATACAGTCAGAAACAAAGCAGAACAGGCAATGTAGGGCCATACCAGGGGAATAGGTGTATTAAACGCATTAGGGTCTAATACCTTACTCTCAACATTATTTGCTGATTAGAAGGCCTCTCCAAACCTCTTCCGGCAAGGGATTGTGGTCATGGGGAATGCCTTGTCAGTGTCCATATGCAGTTCTGTCTCATACAGGTGATATGCAAAAATCAATAAATCATCCATGGAACATTTGAGAGTATGGAAGTTCCTCACTACTGCCCAGTAGGATAACCCAGGTCACGTTCTCTGAGATCCTAGAAGAGTATTTTTAGTGGCCATCAGAACCTCCAAGTTCTCTGAGGAGAATCACATGGTTTCAAATGTCAACTCTTCATGAACCACTCACTCATGCTGAGTAATGGAAAGGAGTAAACTACTTTTCATCACTCCAAAAGATGTCTATTCTGTAGGAGATGGAGTAAATCTGGGTATCAGACCTGGCAAGGCTTGGCTGGTGGCTGTCAAAACTCATGCCCTGCAAAGTCAGGACAGGATGGATGACATACACTTCATTGATGTTGCTTGTTGCTTAATATCAGTACAAGGACATCACTTGGTGGTGCTAAAATCCTGCCACCAAAACCATACTCTTAGGGAAGGTGCTAGTGATCTCTTTGCTTAACAAGGTGAACCAGAATGGATGTTGTGTGCTCTTACAGAACGAAACAATAGGCAACTGAAGCTCCACCTACCATGTACTGTAGATGTTCTCTATGATCAGGAAGTGCCTCTTTGAACTGTGGGGGTTATGAGAGAACATTCAGGACACTACACGGAGGGACCCGTTTGGGGTTTGGGGGAGGTATAATACTTTTGCCCCATCAAGTTAATATGCAACTTACTTTTTTATGATAAAATCTATTGGGTCTTACTGTGAGCAATGTTAACATTTTACTACGTTTCAAATGTTAATGCCTTGCTGAATCCCAACCACAGAAAACAAATTGCTAAAGCAGTTCAGTCAGTGGAAACAGACATAATGGGCCTGATTCTAAGCTTGGCGGGCGGAGGGAGCCGCCCGCCAAGCGGAAACCGCCAGAAGACCGTCCCGCGGTCAAAAGACCACGGCGGTCATTCTGGGTTTCCCACTGGGCTGGCGGGCGACCGCCAAAAGTCCGCCCGCCAGCCCAGTGGGAAACACCCTTCCCACGAGGAAGCCGGCTCCGAATGGAGCCGGCGGAGTGGGAAGGTGCGACGGGTGCAGTTGCACCCGTCGCAAATTTCAGTGTCTGCAAAGCAGACACTGAAATTCTTTGTGGGGCCCCCAGGGGCCCCACGACACCCCATACCGCCATCCTGTTCCTGGCGGGCGACCCGCCAGGAACAGGATGGCGGTATGGGGTGTCAGAATCCACATGGCGGCGCAGCTATGGCGGATTCCCATGGGCAGCGGAAAGTCGGCGGTACACCGCCGGCTTTCCGCTTCTGGCCGCGGCTGTACCGCCGCGGTCAGAATGCCCGGCGGAGCACTGCCAGCCTGTTGGCGGTGCTACCGCCAACCCCCGCCCTGGCGGTATTTACCACCAGGGTCAGAATGACCCCCAATGTGTCTGCAGAAGAATCATCTTGAACATAGACACACACACACAGAGGAAACTGATGGAGCAGCCATGTTCAAAAAGGTACTGGGGTACCAGCCAGGGTTGCTGCACACAGTGTGGAGGGGGTAAAATTATTTTTAACAATCTAATTGAAGTGCTGAAAATTACCACATGAGCTGTCGGTCATTTGGTAATCATGGTAATCCATACAAGAAACTTTTGTTCCATGCCATGTTCGCCTTATGCCCCATACTGTGACAGTAGGGCTTTTGGTCACCACTGGCACTTGAACTTACCAAGTTTGAGCAGGGCTACTATATGCAACTTTAATTGTCCCAATAATTGTCAATGCCTGGTCAAAAAGAATCATAGATCTGTTTATCAAAAATTAAACTCCTCAACCTTTGGCAGAAAAAACATCCCGCACATAATTTAGATAACTTATTTTTGCAATCCGAAAAATGACACTTGTATCAATGCCATTTTGATTTCACAGCACTTTTTTTAACTTTTTTTTTTTTTTACCAAAGTGAAGTATTATTCCAACATCTTTAACAATCAAATTTCTATCAAGCTGAGCCTAAAAAATATTGCATTCCTCAATACTGTAACACAATGGATGTTTAAAAGACAGTTGCTTCGTGACCCAATTTTAAAAAGCTGTAAGCAGAAGTACCTAGGAATTAATTCAATCCATTTTTTATTGTGTTGGATACTTTCAAGGCAGCAAACTGAAGGGCTTGTAGAAGCTACTATAACCCATTATTTATTTATAAAATGAACAGGAACGGACACTTATACAGGAGGCCATCATTTTATCTAAATTAGCAGCTATGCTGCAACTCTCTAGATAACATCCCTATTGATACAGACAAAACTCATGAGTGACTGAATGCTGCTAAAGCAGACCCCGAGGACAAGATTAATTTAAGGTGCAGCAGAACATGTCACTCAACATGCGAAGTTAATTGGCAACATATTAGCCCCTCTGCTCTGAGAGGATGCATCTAACAACAGACCCACTGCAACCTTCAATCACACTGATAAGCCAGTCGGCAAAGAAAAAGTAATCCTTACACATTTTTCTCAATTATTTGATAAACTGTATGAAGATGATCACTGTTAAGTTGACATTAGTATAATGGAATTTCCCCTGCCAAAATAATGATGAAATTGCAGCTCTAAACTAGGAGGTAACCAGGGAGTAATTGTTTTAGGCTACTTCAAATTTACAACGCAGAGGCACTGCATTTCTTCTGAGATTTATGAGAGTTTCTTCGACATATCTAGAGACCTACTCCTATACGTGACTTGCAGTGCTGAGTGAGAAGGAACGACTGACACATGGGAACATGTTAATAATGTTGTATTCCCTAAAAGACAACCCATCTTGCTCTTAAATGCAGATGGCAAGATATCTGCAAGATCTTGTTTAATCACCTCACCTTGTTTAATGAACTCACCTATTGCCATGCCATGCAAAATGTGATTATGGCGCAAAATGACTTCATTAATGCTCATTACCACTAATCTGTTCCCGGCCCACAATAACCATGAATCAATAATCTTCCTCAACACAGTCCAGATTTAAGGAGGCAATGCAGATGAACTCGAACTACGATTGGAAAATAACAGCTGGCCATGCTGACACAGGCCTGCAACAGGACAATACAATCCATCTGGAAGATATTCTTCCAGTGCATCTCCAGGCACTTCATCACGCTGTCCTTGAGGGAGGTTGTTGCTTTGCCCTTCAGGGAAATTGCAATTATGATTATAGTCTATGTTGGGGATTTCCTGGATACAAAGACTGTATTTTCCTTAGAGGCCTGGTAATTAAGTGTTCAGATCTGGAATTCATGGTTTTAGAGGAGGGTGGCCTATGGCCAGAACTTGGATCCATGTGGAAGACATACCACAAACCACAGTATAAATGCCTTCGTTCGCTGTATGGATGTTGGCAGTGCAACTGATAGCCCCTCACATGTCTTGCCCATGGTTGCACAGTAGTATGTTGTTGGAACCAGTTAGTATCTGGGTCAATTTCCGACTTCCAGAGGAAGGCCCTCTTGTGAACAAGAGAATAGCAGCTGGCCCCACAGAGGATTAATCCATCCCAGAAGTACGTGCAGATGTAACCGGGACCAATGTTAGTGCTGTCATTTATTACAGAAATAACAGTGTTGGCTGATTAGCGAGATTGCTGTCGAATTTAGACCCTCAGGATATGTACAGGAGGTTGTCAGAACTGCACCGGGGCTGGAATGAGTTAAGCCAGAGTCAACAGGAGCTGCATCACGACCCAGAGCAGAGGAACCACAGAGATCTCTCTAGCCATCTTGGACTCAGAGCTTTCAAAAAGAAGACGGAGGAGAGGATGGAGGACAGCACTGGGGTGAATGTGAGAGCTGTATCAACAAGAATCTGTGAGATGTATGGCTTCTGCAGATGTGTTAGGATCTGTGCTTTCTGTGACCCACAATCTAAACTAACTGTTGAAATCTCATGTGATTTTGAATTACTGTTAAAACCTTTGAGATTTGGAGGCCACTTAAACCACATTTGACCAATGCAATGTGCTTGGCTTTGCAATAATCTGCTGAAGCTGCTCAGTTCAATTTGCAATCCTGAGGAAAACCGTGGTCCTGCAAGAAGACAGACCGAGCGAGACTGAAATTGTGGGGCAACAAATCAGTGCACTGAGAGTCCTGAGAAACTGTTATAACTCTTGGCTTCTGTGCTCTTTTGGGAAACAGTGAAGTAATTAAGAACCGAAATCTGGATTCACATTTACACTGAGAAAAAACATTTGAATGCATAAGAATGAAATGTGGATAAGTATTGAAAATAACAAAAGGGAATTAGAATACAAAATGTCCTAAATTATTTTTTAAGTTAAATGTCGGGAATACAACGGAAACATAAAGCAAATGAAAACAATGATAACTAGATAGTAAAAGGATGTTTCATGAAACCAATTAATTTGTGTGAAGTTGAACATGAAAGGAATAATTTAGGGGAATCTGTAAAACAGTGTGATCAATCTTGAGGCAATCTATGATCAATTAACTATAAAGGAGAAACTCAGCATTGAAGTGTGAGTAAAGACTGTGCAAGATTATTATTTTAAAGTAGATGTCAGATAGTGATATGAGAATCGTTCTTGGAAACCTAAGTTAATTGCTAAAATTCCCTAGACCGTTACTTTTTGGTAACCCCTTTTGTGTATAATTAAGTTAACTATTTTCTTTTCTCTTTTACTGCTCACAGGACATGCAATCGAAGTATGCTTGACAACAGGAGCACTATCCCAGCAATGTAATGAAGGCAATTACAGACATCTTAGCTGGAGCCATCTTGTCACATACGTCTGTCTGTTTTCCCCCTTTTTTGCCGTGGCGGTTCATCAGTGGGGGCGGAAAGCTGTGCAGAATGCGTAAAAAATAAAATGGTAATAAAATTATTTTATTACCATTTTATTTTTGATGGTTTCTGTCAGCAAACAGTGTGAGGGCGGGGCCAGTGCGTCACTGCTGCCAATGACTGGAAGAGAGAGGAATGGCCACTTCCGTTTGAAGTGTGCATGTTGGTTTGGCCAGCTACCTTTTCAAACCTCTACAGCCCGGCTGTCTTGGACAGCTGGGTTGGAGAGCAGGCACAGGCCTACACTGCCTCTTGGAGCATAGAGCCGGCCTGCTCCAGCCACTCAAGATACTTTTTTCAACCTGCTTAACAGCATGAAAACAGATTCTTGATTGGATGAGGGAGTTGGCTGTGGACTCTGTGCTCAAGAGGACATGCTACAGAACAACCGGGACGTGCTGCAGAACATCAAGTAAGGTAAGTGATTTTTATTTTTACATTAGTGTGTATGTGTAGTTATAGTAGTGTTATGTGTGGTTTTAGTAGTCTGTTAGGTGTAGTTTTTTTAGTATGTTTTTGTGCCCCTCCCACGTAATTTGTCACCAACCGCTATTGCCTTACTGCCTAGTAGCTCAGAGAGGTTTAATTAAGATTGTGACCAGACAGGTGCAAGAGGCGAGACAGAATCCACATCTCTCCTGCAAAGACTTCTACTCAGAGGTCAGTGTAACGTAAGTTTCTGACCCGCCACAAGATGCTCCAGGGCATAAAACTGCATAGCTCTGAGCTGTCCGACCAGGTATCTACTACCCTAAGGAAGAACAGCTGAAAGGGGTGGTGCTCTGAAAAGACGGACCGTTAGAGCTAGGGTGGATCCCCAAAAACCCAACGGCTGTCCATGCTGGAGCACCTGATGCCTAGACATGCTCCTCAAGAAAGTGGACAGGGAAAATGGGTGTGGGGGTCAAGTATGTATGTATGTTATGTTAATTCAATTTAGACAGTGCAGCGTCTAATTGAAGGTTTTTTGACGCTAGATAATTGCATAGTGGTCCTATCTGGTTGTTGGCTAAAAGGGATTAAAGATGGACATCATCAGAGGGTGCCAGGCGCACTAGAAGCCATTTGCTTCCAGTGCGTCTTCAGAAGAGGAGGTGAGTTTCTCCTCCGGCTGGGGGGGGAGGGGTAGGGGGTGGGGGGATTGCGAAGAAAGAGGCATCAGGGGAAAGGAAGGGCTTTTCCTTTCCATCGATGTCTCTTTTAGCATTCCTGCTGCCAGATCGTGATGCGATCAGGCAGCAGGAATGCCACTAGGCACCAGGGATTTTGTTTGTGTGTGTATGTTTTTGTGAAGGGAAGCGGCCCCGTGGGCAAGGGCCACTCCCCTAAGGGGGCATAATATTTTTTGCCGTTTCTGCCCCCCTAGGGGCAGATCGACTTTTATTTTTAGGCTGATCTGCCCTCAAGGGGGAAGAAGCCACTAGAAACCAGGGATTGTTTTTGTGTGTTTTTTTGTGTTGGGGGGGTGACCCTTTGGGCAAGGGTCGCCCCCTCAAGGGGGAAAAGCACTATTTGGTAGTTCTGCCCCCCTTGGGGGCAGGGGCAGAAGCCACTTAGAGCCAGGGATATTGTGTATGTGTGTTTTTTTGTGTGGGGAGGCGGCCACTTGGGGCAAGGGTTGCCCCCCCTAAGGTGGCAATATATTTTACACCACATCTGCCCCCCCTTGGCGAAAGATTGGCCTATTATTCGTAGGCCCATCTGCCCCCACGGGGGCAGAAACCACTTAGAGCCAGGGATACTGTGTGTGTGTGCGTTTTTTTTTGGGGGGGGGGGGCTGCCGGGTCCGCCCCTTGGGCAAGGGATTCAGTACAGTACTGGTGGCCATTTCTGCCCCCTTGGGGGCCGATCAGCCTAGTTTCTTTGGCCCATCTGCCCAGAGGGCGGCAGAGACCACTTGACACCAGGGAACATTTCTAAATGTTTGGTGGCGGGGTGTTTGTCAACTGGCGAAGTGTTTGCATTTGTGATTATAACAGTTTATTTATCCTTTTTGTTCCGGTTCAAAGCTTTTGATTTCTTTGCTGTGGCTCGTTGCAATTTTGGCAGTGGTTGACCTGCGGTTTGCGTAGTTGTATATTTTAGGTAAGTAAAAACAATTTACTCCAAATGACTAATGTTGCCATGCACGAATTACATTTTGTAAGTAGTGTACTAAATGCAGGATTGTGTGTGAAATTGTCATTAGATTAGTGCACAATATTTGTGTTGTCTTGTGTGTAATCTTTTAGATTTCTTTTTAGTGGGATACCATTGCTGATTGCTGTGGCTGTGCAGAGTAGTTGCTGGTGAGTCTAGCTTTTTCATGCAAGTGAGTGGTATAGTATTTGAGTTTAGAACTCTTAGTGATTAAGCCACACTTTGTTTATTACTTATCTTACACAGTGCTGGTTGTTGGTGGTGCATTTGTCCAGTTACTTTTCGTAGGAAGGATCATGGCTAGCCGTAGGATGACCGTTCAGCAGGTTGTTGGTGTACTTTTTGAGTCGTCTTCTGACGATGATTATGAGACTGACTGCATCTGAGGCAGAGGAGGAACTGCAAGATTCTGGAAGTTAATTTTCTGTCAGAGAAGAATCGTCTGATGATGAAGCCACTCTCAGTGCTGATGAAGTGCCTGTTTTAGAGGAGGACACTGATTTGCCAATGGTGCAGCAGCTAGCGGTTGAAAGGCTTCCCATTGGAAGACCTGAACTCTGGGTTGTTCCAAACATGGAGCAGCTACAGTTGCCTGCCTTTACTGGTCTCCCAGGGTGTAGAGTAAATTCGGAAAACGTTTTGCCTGTCAATTTCTTTCACTTGTTTATGGACGATATATTTTTGGGCAGACTAATTTGTATGCAGAGCAGTATTTGAGGGACAACGCTGCCAGATGCAGGCCACACTCTAGAGCTAGCCGGTGGATTCCCACAAATCGGAAAGAGTTGAAAAAGTTATTGGGTTTAACTTTTTTGATGGGGCAGATAAGGAAGCCATCACTGTCTTCATATTCTTCATATTGGTCTACTAGTCCCTTGATGGCAACTGCTATATTTCCTGCAACCATGAGTCATAACCGGTATGAGCTTCTTCTTCGGATGCTGCATTTTCTTGATAATGCTTTAGCCTTGCAACAAGAACACCCTGATTCTGACCGTCTTTTTAAGATTAGGCCTGTCCTTGATCATTTTGTAGATCGGTTTTCAGAGGACTATGTTCCATGCAAAGAAATATCTGTAGATGAGTCTTTGGTCCTGTTCAAGGGTCGTTTGGTTTTTAGGCAGTACATTCCTAGCAAGAGGGCATGCTATGGAATTAAACTGTATATGATGTCTGAAAGTAGTACAGGATATGTTTATAATTTCCAGGTCTACACTGGTAGGGATTCCAGTATTGACCCCCCTGGTTGTCTGCCACTTTTGGAGTTAGCGAGAAAATTGTGTGGGAACTTGGTAGACGACTGTTTAACAAAGGTCACCATTTGTTCGTAGATCATTTCTACACTGGAGTGCGGTTGTTCAAGGAATTGTTCAGAGTGGACACTGCTGCTTGTGGCACAATCTGCTCTAACCGGAAAGGCTATCCAAGAAAGCTTGTCAATAAAAAACTTGAGAAGGGACAGTGCAGTGTCTTGCGGAATGATGAGCTGCTAGCTCTGAAAATGTATAGTCAGGAGGGATGTCTACTTGCTAACTACCATCCATGATGAGAGTACTTCACCTGTGGCTGTTTGGGGTCAAGTTGCTGAAGTGTGCAAACCTTTGTGCATTTTACACTACAATAAGCACATGGGTGGTGTTGATAGAGTAGATCAGAGGTTGGAACCTTACACTGCTGCTCGTAAGGCTTCTGTTTGGTATATAAAATTAGCATTCACCTGTTCCACTTGGCTATTTTTAATGCTTTTGTTGTGTTCAAGAATAGTTCTCCAGAGTCAAGGATGACATTTGTGAAATTTCAGGAGTCTGTCATAGCGAGCCTTGCTGTGCTGGAACAGGCAAGAGTTGCTAGAGAAGCAGTGGTGGAGGATGTGGCTAGATTGAAAGATCGCCACTTTGCTGAGCACATTCCTGCCACGGCCAAAAAAACACTTTCCTGCTAAGAGATGTAGAATCTGTGCTCCAAGAGGTATCTGGAAGGAACCTAGGATGTACTGCCCCAATTGTCCTTCAAAGCCTGGGCTGTGTGTGCAGTGGTGGCTAGTGACTGAAAGCAGTGGTGGGGCACAAATACGTAATTGCACCTTGTGAGTGAGCCTCACTACCCACGTATTTCCATTCACCTACTCACTCACTGCCTTGGGCCACCTACCCATTTACTCATCCACATTGTCATCCACTGCCATTCACACAACTCTTATACACAGACACCCACATTTTCTCAGCCACTCAGTCAAGCCCTGCAAACACTTATGCAAACAAACACACATTGCCTCACCCATCCAGTAGCCAGCAGTTTCAGTGATACAAGCTACACGTTTATTTGAGCTGCAGATTACATGTTTAATATGACATATCATGTCATTAGTCTGCAGAAGAAATAAAATGAGCATAACTAGCCATGATCAATTCCTGGAACCATTACTGCCTTTGAGAGAGGAAATCACCTTCAGAGGCAGTGAAGGGAAGGGAGAGGAGAGCTGAGAGAACAGATTTTTTTTTTATTGTCTGTTAAAAAGATAGAGCTCCAACTTACTTGTGTGCAGGGTTGTCTTTAGCATATTTATGACTTGAGGTCTTCAGGTCACACTCCTGTCTGCCAGAGAGCCCTGGATGGAGTTATTTATTGTATTTATTCCATTTCTCTGCCACAGACTGCTTGTAATGCAGGAAAAGGGGATTTTCTTTGGGCAATGCCACATTCTTTTAATAAAATGTGACCTCTGGTACGTAGACCCTTCTGATCACACCCCAGTATATAGGAAAGGGTGGATAATAATATCAGAGTGGCATGACGTTTTCAGAAACCCGGGCTGAACAAAAAATGCTCCAGGCTGTTTACTACCAGGGCTTCTGGTGGAGGAGGAGATAAGCCAGGGTCATCACTGTGTTCTGATAAAACGTAAGGGCTTTGCGTGGGAAAGCCCTGTCAGCCCTACTGTGCAGCATTCAGCCACATACTCATGCAGGCGCAGTGGGGCTTTTGAAAGTGCACAACTTTCACTCAGAAAATGTTGTGCAGAAAATGTTTTACTTTCATCATGTAATTAAATATATGCTTCACTAGAGAGGCCAGAAAAGGCAAAGGGGCGCAGCCCCTTAGCCCTTGAACACCAGCCGCCCCTGTGTGTGTGGGTGGCTGTTTTAGGAGTTACCACACTCAAAATATTACTGGGAACTACCGTGAGCATTAACTGCCTGTCCTATATTTTCATATGCTCAGTTTCACGGTTGGCATTACTGTCATGTATTTAGTTAGAGCTTCGGTGTTTGTAGTTTTGTACTTATTTCTAATTAGTTAGTGGTTTCTTTGTTGTTAAAAGTGATGGCGGTGTGCATGGAGTGGCGCTTGACTGGTGGTGTGCATGGAGTGGCGCTTGGCTGGCAGAGTGCGTGGAGTGTCGCTTGGCTGGCGGTGTGCGTAGAGTGGCGCTTGGCTGGCAGTGTGCGTGGAGCGGTGCTTGGCTGGCAGTGTGCGTGGAGCGGCGCTTGGCTGGCAGTGTGCGTGGAGCGGCCCTTGGCTGGCGGTGTGCGTGGAATGGCGCTTGGCTGGCGGTGTGCGTGGAGTGGCTCTTGGCTGGCGGTGTGCGTGCAGTGGCGCTTGGCTGGAGGTGTAAATAGTGACTTGCAGTTGAACACTGCAACACACTGCTAACCAAACTCCATTCCACACACTCCCATCAGTTGGTGTGATTGCTGTGTCAGGCATGTGGGCGCATAAAAGTGATGGGCCCATGAATGGCGCTGTCTGTTGATGCAAGTGTTGTAATGTGCAGGGCCCGAGGCTGGCGGCGTGAATGGTCTTGTGCATGTCATGTACGAAAGGTGTGTGAATGAACTGTAAAGCGGTTGGTGCCTTGTCGCGGCTTTACAGCCCACGAGCTGTGAGTCATTGGTTCAGTTTTTTGGTCTTTCAGTTATTAACAGTGCATTTCATTTTTGTGAAATCTCTTGTTAATGAAATTCAATCTACTGAACCATCTCTAACCCTTGTGCTTAATCCAACCAGTATGTGTGGTAAAAATGAAAAAACCTCCTCCGCTGTAATCAGGCATCTCACCACACCCAGGTGTCTCGGATGGGACCCTGACGATGAAGCATACCACCAACTTGGTTGGTGGGTGAGTTTTTTTTTTTAACATAACCTAAGTGTGTTTATTTTCACAATTTTAGTGTTTGGAACGTCACAAAAGTACGTGGACACATCAAAATTATATATTACATAACTAACAGTGTTTGGGGGGGGCACCTATGTTTTTGGTCCCAGGTGCAGCATTCATCTAGGGAAACCCATAAAACTCAGACATTATTGAGAACTAGACACCCGGAGGAGTCCAGCGAGGTGTGGCTTGTGTGGATCCCCCAACATTTTCTTACCCAGACTCCCCTGCAAACCACAAAATGTGCATAAAAAAAGTATATTTTCCTCACTTTTCTTTGTAGGATCACCGCTCTGGCACACATTTCCTACCACCCAGCGTTCCCCTCAGTCTCCCAAGTAAAATGATACCTCATTTCTGTGGGTCCACAAAGCAGGGTCAGTCTAAAGATGTATAAAAGAAAAAGATGTACTTATCAACTCGCTGTGCTATTCCTGCCGTTTTTGGCTGTATTGGCCTTTTTCTGTTGCAGGCACCTAGGCCAACCACACAAGTGAGGTATAATTTTTATTGCCAGACCTAGGGGAACATTGGGTGGTAGGAAATTTGTACCGGCACAGTGATCCTACAAGAAAAGTGTGGAAAATGTGATTTTTATTTTGTTGTATTTGAGGTCTGCAGAGGAGTCTGGGTAAAAAAAATTGGGGGGATCCACGCAAGCAACACCTCCCTGGACTCCTCCGGGTGTCTAGTTTTCAAAAATGTCTGGGTTTGGTAGGTTTCCCTGGATGACCGCCACACCTCTGACCAAAAATGCCAGTGTCTGTTTGAGAAATGCCCCGTAATTCACATGCTAGTATAGGGACCCTGGAATTCAGAGATGTGCAAATAAACACTGCATCTTAAATACAAAGGTTTCCTTGATACCTATTATTGACTCTTTATATTTTACCAAATAAATTGCTGTATACCCGGTATACAATGAAAACCCATTGCAAGGTGCACCTCATTTACTGGGTCTGGGTACCTAAGGTTCTTGATGAACCTACAAGCCCTATATATCCAAGCAACCAGAAGAGTCCCGCAGACATGAAGGTATACTGCTTTTGAAAATCTGACATGGCAGGAAAAGGTTACATAGTAAAACGTGGAGAGAAATGCATGTTATTTTTGTCTTAATTTCAATATTTTTCTATTTCAGCTGTTATGTTCTGTAGGAAAACCTTGTAGGATCCACAAAAATGACCCATTGCTGAATTCAGAATGTTGTCTACTTTTTAGAAACGTTTAGCTTTCCAGGATCCAGCATTGGTTTTATATCCATTTCTGTCACTAACTGGAAGGAGACTAAAAGCAGAAAAAATAGTAAAAATGGGGTATGTCCCAGTAAAATGCCAAAATTCTATTGAAAAATGTGGTTTTCTGATTCAAGTCTGCCTGTTCATGAAAGCTGGGAGATGGTGGTTTTAGCACCACAAACCCTTTGTTGATGCCATTTTCAGGGGAAAAACCACAAGCCTTCTTCTGCAGCACTTTTTTCCCCATTGTTTTGAAAAAAACTACATTTTCGCTGTGTTTTGGCTTATTTCTTGGTCTCCTTCAGGGGAACCCACAGACTCTGGGCACCTCTAGAATCCCTAGGATGCCCAACAAAAAGGAAGCAAATTTTGTCGGGTAGCTTATGTGGAAAAAAGTTATGAGGGTCTAAGAGTGAACTGCCCCAAATAGAAAAAAAAAAGGCCTGGCACCTGAGGGGGAAAAGGCCTGGCAGCGAAGGGATTAAAGACCGTTCTCTGTCTCATGGGTAGCCAGTGCAATTTCTTAATGTGGTTGGAGACTGAGACATATTTGGGAATGTTCAACAATAGCTGGGCTGCAGCGTCCTGCAGAATTTGTAGTTTGGTTAGTATGTGCTGATGGGCCATGAGGAATAATCTGTCACAGTAATCCAGCTTGGCTATTACTAATGTGGTGACAGTAGTGTAGGAAAGTACCATCTTGCCTGGCATGTTACCCCCATTTTTCACTGTATATATGTTGTTTTAGTTGTATGTGTCACTGGGACCCTGGTAACCCAGGGCCCCAGTGCTCATAAGTGTGCCTGAATGTGTTACCTGTGTAGTGACTAACTGTCTCACTGAGGCTCTGCTAATCAGAACCTCAGTGGTTATGCTCTCTCATTTCTTTCCAAATTGTCACTGACAGGCTAGTGACCATTTTTACCAATTTACATTGGCTTACTGGAACACCCTTATAATTCCCTAGTATATGGTACTGAGGTACCCAGGGTATTGGGGTTCCAGGAGATCCCTATGGGCTGCAGCATTTCTTTTGCCACCCATAGGGAGCTCTGACAATTCTTACACAGGCCTGCCACTGCAGCCTGAGTGAAATAACGTCCACGTTATTTCACAGCCATTTTACACTGCACTTAAGTAACTTATAAGTCACCTATATGTCTAACCTTTACCTGGTAAAGGTTAGGTGCAAAGTTACTTAGTGTGAGGGCACCCTGGCACTAGCCAAGGTGCCCCCACATTGTTCAGAGCCAATTCACTGAACTTTGTGAGTGCGGGGACACCATTACACGCGTGCACTACATATAGGTCACTACCTATATGTAGCTTCACCATGGTAACTCCGAATATGGCCATGTAACATGTCTATGATCATGGAATTGCCCCCTCTATGCCATCCTGGCATTGTTGGTACAATTCCATGATCCCAGTGGTCTGTAGCACAGAACCTGGTACTGCCAGACTGCCCTTCCTGGGGTTTCACTGCAGCTGCTGCTGCTGCCAACCCCTCAGACAGGCAGCTGCCCTCCTGGGGTCCAGCCAGGCCTGGCCCAGGATGGCAGAACAAAGAACTTCCTCTGAGAGAGGGTGTGACACCCTCTCCCTTTGGAAAATGGTGTGAAGGCAGGGGAGGAGTAGCCTCCCCCAGCCTCTGGAAATGCTTTGTTGGGCACAGATGTGCCCAATTCTGCATAAGCCAGTCTACACCGGTTCAGGGACCCCTTTGCCCCTGCTCTGGCGCGAAACTGGACAAAGGAAAGGGGAGTGACCACTCCCCTGACCTGCACCTCCCCTGGGAGGTGTCCAGAGCTCCTCCAGTGTGCTCCAGACCTCTGCCATCTTGGAAACAGAGGTGCTGCTGGCACACTGGACTGCTCTGAGTGGCCAGTGCCACCAGGTGACGTCAGAGACTCCTGCTGATAGGCTCCTTCAGGTGTTAGTAGCCTTTCCTCTCTCCTAGGTAGCCAAACCCTCTTTTCTGGCTATTTAGGGTCTCTGTCTCTGGGGAAACTTTAGATAATGAATGCATGAGCTCAGCCGAGTTCCTCTGCATCTCTCTCTTCACCTTCTGATAAGGAAACGACCGCTGACCGCGCTGGAAGCCTGCAAACCTGCAACATAGTAGCAAAGACGACTACTGCAACTCTGTAACGCTGATCCTGCCGCCTTCTCGACTGTTTTCCTGCTTGTGCATGCTGTGGGGGTAGCCTGCCTCCTCTCTGCACCAGAAGCTCCGAAGAAATCTCCCGTGGGTCGACGGAATCTTCCCCCTGCAACCGCAGGCACCAAAAAGCTGCATTACCGGTCCCTTGGGTCTCCTCTCAGCACGACGAGCGAGGTCCCTCGAATCCAGCGACGCTGTCCAAGTGACCCCCACAGTCCAGTGACTCTTCAGCCCAAGTTTGGTGGAGGTAAGTCCTTGCCTCACCTCGCTGGGCTGCATTGCTGGGAACCGCGACTTTGCAAGCTACTCCGGCCCCTGTGCACTTCCGGCGGAAATCCTTCGTGCACAGCCAAGCCTGGGTCCACGGCACTCTAACCTGCATTGCACGACTTTCTAAGTTGGTCTCCGGCGACGTGGGACTCCTTTGTGCAACTTCGGCGAGCACCGTTTCACGCATCCTCGTAGTGCCTGTTTCTGGCACTTCTCCGGGTGCTACCTGCTTCAGTGAGGGCTCTTTGTCTTGCTCGACGTCCCCTCTCTCTGCAGGTCCAATTTGCGACCTCCTGGTCCCTCCTGGGCCCCAGCAGCGTCCACAAACGCACGATTTGCGTGTAGCAAGGCTTGTTGGCGTCCTTCCGGCGGGAAAACACTTCTGCACGACTCTCCAAGGCGAGAGGGATCCGTCCACCAAAGGGGAAGTCTCTAGCCCTTTTCGTTCCTGCAGAAACCTCAGCTTCTTCTGTCCAGTCGAAGCTTCTTTGCACCCGCAGCTGGCATTTCCTGGGCATCTGCCCATCTCCGACTTGCTTGTGACTTTTGGACTTGGTCCCCTTGTTCCACAGGTACCCTAGATTGGAAATCCACAGTTGTTGCATTGCTGGTTTGTGTCTTTCCTGCATTATTCCTCTAACACAACTCTTTTGTCCTTAGGGGAACTTTAGTGCACTTTGCACTCACTTTTCAGGGTCTTGGGGAGGGTTATTTTTCTAACTCTCACTATTTTCTAATAGTCCCAGCGACCCTCTACAAGGTCACATAGGTTTGGGGTCCATTCGTGGTTCGCATTCCACTTCTGGAGTATATGGTTTGTGTTGCCCCTATCCCTATGTTTCCCCATTGCATCCTATTGTAACTATACATTGTTTGCACTGTTTTCTAAGACTATACTGCATATTTTTGCTATTGTGTATATATATCTTGTGTATATTTCCTATCCTCTCACTGAGGGTACACTCTAAGATACTTTGGCATATTGTCATAAAAATAAAGTACCTTTATTTTTAGTATAACTGTGTATTGTGTTTTCTTATGATATTGTGCATATGACACTAAGTGGTACTGTAGTAGCTTCACACGTCTCCTAGTTCAGCCTAAGCTGCTCAGCTAAGCTACCATTATCTATCAGCCTAAGCTGCTAGACACCCTATACACTAATAAGGGATAACTGGGCCTGGTGCAAGGTGCAAGTACCCCTTGGTACTCACTACAAGCCAGTCCAGCCTCCGACATTGGTTGTGCAGTGGTGGGATAAGTGCTTGAGACTACTTACCACTCTTGTCATTGTACTTTTCATAAGAGAAAAATATACAAAACAAGGTCAGTGTATATACACATAGCCAAAAAGTTTAGCATTTCCTCTTTTCACTCTTTTCTAAGTGCTGAAAAGTACTTCTAAACTTTCAAAAAGTTCTTAAAAGTTTAAAAAGTTTTTTCTGTCTTTCCAAAAAGTTCTGAAAACTTTTTTCTCTTTTTCTATCACTTTAACTCTCTCTAAAAAATGTCTGGCACAGGAAAAAATGTTGAACTGTCCAAACTTGCATATGATCACCTTAGCTGGAAAGGAGCAAGGAGTCTCTGCATAGAGAGAGGTTTGAGTGTAGGGAAGAATCCTTCCTTAGAACTGTTAATTAATATGCTTAGAGTACAGGATAAGACCATGAGTGCCAAATCTGGTGAAAAAGTAGCTAATGGTTCTCAATCTGATCCAGGGACTCCCCCAGGAAAAGGTTCAGGAAAGAAACTTCTCAGCCTGCCCATTACTAGACAGTCTAGCATAGTTGGTACAGAGGTTGAATCACACCATACTGATGGTGTGCTCTCACATTATACTGGTAGCCAAGCTGTTAGGGTGCCCTCTGTAAGGGACAGGTCTCCTTCTGTTCATTCCCATCATACCTCTGTATCTAGAAATGTCCCTCCCACCCACCCTGATGACAGATTGTTAGAAAGGGAGCTCAATAGATTGAGAGTGGAACAAACCAGACTGAAGCTCAAGAAGCAACAGCTGGATTTGGATAGACAGTCTTTAGAATTAGAGAAGGAAAGACAGAAGTTGGGTTTAGATACCCATGGTGGCAGCAGCAGTATTCCCCATAGTCATCCTGCAAAAGAGCATGATTCCAGGAATCTGCACAAGATAGTTCCCCCTTATAAGGAGGGGGATGACATTAACAAGTGGTTTGCTGCACTTGAGAGGGCCTGTGCTGTACAGGATGTCCCTCAAAAGCAGTGGGCTGCTATCCTATGGCTATCATTTAGTGGAAAAGGTAGGGATAGGCTCCTTACAGTGAAAGAAAATGATGCCAATAATTTCCAAGTTCTTAAGAATGCACTCCTGGATGGTTATGGCTTAACCACTGAACAGTACAGGATAAAGTTCAGAGAGACCAAAAAGGAGTCTTCACAAGACTGGGTTGATTTCATTGACCAGGCAGTGAAGGCCTTGGAGGGGTGGTTACATGGCAGTAAAGTTACTGATTATGACAGCCTGTATAACTTAATCCTGAGAGAGCATATTCTTAATAATTGTGTGTCTGATTTGTTGCACCAGTACTTGGTGGACTCTGATCTGACCTCTCCCCAAGAATTGGGAAAGAAGGCAGACAAATGGGTCAGAACAAGAGTGAACAGAAAAGTTCATACAGGGGGTGACAAAGATGGCAACAAAAAGAAGGATGGTAAGAATTCAGACAAGGGTGGGGACAAATCTAAAAATGAGTCTTCATCAGGACCACAAAAACACTCTGGTGGGGGTGGTGGGCCCAAATCCTCCTTTAATCAGAACAAGGAAAAGAAACCATGGTGCTATTTATGTAAAATAAAAGGCCATTGGACAACAGATCCCAGTTGTCCAAAGAAAGGCACCACAGCTCCTACCACTACAACCCCTACTGCTACACCTAGTGTCCCTACTAATAGCAGTGGTGGTGGGAGCAAACCTACTAATAGCCAATCCAAGGGAGTAGCTGGGCTCACTTTTGGTAATTTAGTTGGGGTGGGTCTGATTAGGGAGACCACAGAGGCTACTTTAGTCTCTGAAGGGGCTATTGATTTAGCCACTTTGGTTGCTTGCCCCCATAACTTGGAGAAGTACAAGCAACTAACCCTAATAAATGGTGTTGAGGTCCAGGCCTACAGGGACACAGGTGCCAGTGTCACAATGGTGATTGAGAAACTGGTGCACCCTGAACAACACATACTTGGTCACCAGTACCAAGTAACCGATGCTCACAACATAACACAAAGCCACCCCATGGCTGTTGTAAATCTCAACTGGGGGGGGGGGGTAACTGGTCCAAAGAAAGTTGTGGTAGCTTCAGATTTACCTGTAGACTGTCTATTAGGGAATGATTTGGAGACATCAGCTTGGTCAGATGTGGAGTTGGAGGCCCATGCAGCAATGCTGGGCATCCCAGGGCATATTTTTGCTTTGACAAGGGCTCAGGCCAAAAAGCAAAAAGGACAGGGAAGCTTGGATCCTGGAACAATGGACCAAGTGCTCCCTAAAGCTAGGGCTAGTAGAAGCAAACCACTTCCTACTATCCCTCCCTCTACAGTGGATTCAACTTCTGAGGAAGAAGAATCCCCCCCCTGTGCAGAACCTACACCAGAGGAGCTGGAAGCAGACACTGCTGAGCTTTTGGGTGAAGGGGGGCCTGCCAGGGAGGAGCTGAGTGTGGCACAGCAAACCTGTCCCACATTAGAGGGTCTCAGACAGCAAGCTGTCAAACAAGCTAATGGGGATGTCAGTGACTCTCACAGAGTTTACTGGGAGGACAACCTCTTGTACACTGAGCATAGGGATCCTAAACCTGCAGCTGCCAGGAGATTAGTGATTCCTCAGGAGTACAGAAAGTTCCTCCTAACACTGGCACATGACATTCCCTTAGCTGGGCACCTGGGTCAAATGAAAACTTGGGACAGATTGGTACCATTGTTTCATTGGCCTAGGATGTCTGAGGACACAAAGGAATTTTGTAAGTCCTGTGAAACCTGTCAAGCCAGAGGCAAGACAGGTGGCACTCCAAAGGCACCCCTTATCCCACTGCCTGTGGTTGGGGTTCCCTTTGAAAGGGTAGGGGTTGACATAGTTGGCCCCCTTGACCCTCCTACGGCTTCAGGCAATAGGTTTATCTTGGTGGTAGTGGACCATGCCACAAGATATCCTGAAGCAATTCCTTTAAGGACCACTACAGCTCCTGCAGTGGCAAAGGCCCTCCTGGGAATATTTTCCAGGGTGGGCTTCCCAAAGGAAGTAGTATCAAACAGAGGAAGCAATTTCATGTCTGCATACTTAAAAGCCATGTGGAAGGAGTGTGGTGTAACGTACAAGTTCACAACACCCTATCATCCACAAACAAATGGACTGGTGGAGAGATTTAATAAAACTCTCAAAGGCATGATTATGGGACTCCCTGAAAAACTCCGCAGGAGATGGGATATCCTTCTACCATGCCTCCTTTTTGCCTACAGGGAGGTACCCCAGAAAGGAGTGGGCTTCAGCCCCTTTGAACTTCTTTTTGGACACCCTGTTAGGGGTCCACTCACACTTGTAAAGGAGGGTTGGGAACAACCTTTAAAAGCTCCTAAGCAGGATACTGTGGATTATGTACTTGGCCTCAGATCAAGGATGGCTGAGTACATGAAAAAGGCCAGTAAAAACCTTCAGGCCAGCCAAGAGCTCCAGAAGCAATGGCATGATCAGAAGGCTGTTTTGGTTCAGTACCAACCAGGGCAGAAAGTGTGGGTCTTGGAGCCTGTGGCCCCAAGAGCACTCCAAGATAAATGGAGTGGACCCCACACAATTGTTGAAAAGAAGGGTGAAGTCACCTACTTGGTTGACTTAGGCACTGCCAGGAGTCCCCTTAGGGTGCTCCATGTCAACCGCCTGAAACCCTACTATGACAGGGCTGATCTCACCCTGCTCATGGCAACAGATGAGGGACAGGAAGAAGACAGTGATCCTCTACCTGATCTCTTCTCTTCCACAGAACAAGATGCTCTTGTGGAAGGTGTAGTTTTGGCTGATTGTCTTACTGCTGAGCAGAAAGATAATTGCATAAATCTCCTAGGACAATTTTCAGAACTCTTCTCTACTGTGCCAGGCACCACTTCTTGGTGTGAGCACACTATAGATACTGGAGACAGTTTACCTGTCAAAAGTAAGATCTATAGGCAGCCTGACCATGTCAGGGACTGCATAAAGCAAGAAGTTCAGAAAATGTTGGAACTAGGAGTGGTTGAGCACTCTGACAGTCCATGGGCTTCCCCTGTGGTACTGGTACCAAAACCCAATTCTAAAGATGGAAAGAAGGAAATTAGGTTTTGTGTAGACTATAGAGGGCTCAACTTGGTAACCAAAACTGATGCTCACCCTATACCCAGGGCAGATGAGCTTATAGATACACTGGCATCTGCCAAGTATCTAAGCACTTTTGATTTGACTGCAGGGTATTGGCAGATCAAATTGTCAGAAGATGCTAAATCTAAGACTGCATTTTCTACCATTGGAGGACATTACCAGTTTACTGTAATGCCTTTTGGTTTGAAAAATGCACCTGCCACTTTTCAGAGGTTGGTGAACACAGTCCTGCAAGGGCTGGAAGCTTTCAGTGCAGCATATTTGGACGATATAGCTGTCTTTAGCTCCAGCTGGGATGATCACCTGGTCCACCTTTGGAAAGTTTTGGAGGCCCTGCAAAAGGCAGGCCTCACTATCAAGGCTTCAAAGTGCCAGATAGGGCAGGGTAAGGTGGTTTATCTGGGACACCTTGTTGGTGGGGAACAGATTGCACCACTTCAGGGGAAAATCCAAACAATTATTGATTGGGTTCCCCCTACCACTCAGACTCAGGTGAGAGCCTTCCTAGGCCTCACTGGGTATTACAGGAGGTTCATTAAGAACTATGGCTCCATTGCTGCCCCTCTTAATGACCTCACTTCCAAGAAAATGCCTAAAAAGGTATTATGGACAGCAAGCTGTCAGAAAGCTTTTGAGGAGCTGAAGCAGGCCATGTGCTCTGCACCTGTCCTGAAAAGCCCTTGTTACTCTAAAAAATTCTATGTCCAAACTGATGCATCTGAATTAGGAGTAGGGGCAGTCCTATCACAACTTAATTCTGAGGGCCAGGATCAACCTGTTGCTTTTATTAGTAGAAGGTTGACCCCTAGAGAAAAGCGTTGGTCTGCCATTGAGAGGGAGGCCTTTGCTGTGGTCTGGGCTCTGAAGAAGTTGAGGCCATACCTGTTTGGCACTCACTTCATTGTTCAGACAGACCACAAACCTCTACTTTGGCTAAAACAAATGAATGTGAAAATCCTAAATTGTTGAGGTGGTCCATATCCCTACAGGGAATGGACTATACAGTGGAACATAGACCTGGGAGTAGCCACTCCAATGCAGATGGACTCTCCAGATATTTCCACTTAGACAATGAAGACTCATCAGGTAATGGCTAGTCTTATTGTCCTTCGTTTGGGGGGGGGGTTGTGTAGGAAAGTACCATCTTGCCTGGCATGTTACCCCCATTTTTCACTGTATATATGTTGTTTTAGTTGTATGTGTCACTGGGACCCTGGTAACCCAGGGCCCCAGTGCTCATAAGTGTGCCTGAATGTGTTACCTGTGTAGTGACTAACTGTCTCACTGAGGCTCTGCTAATCAGAACCTCAGTGGTTATGCTCTCTCATTTCTTTCCAAATTGTCACTGACAGGCTAGTGACCATTTTTACCAATTTACATTGGCTTACTGGAACACCCTTATAATTCCCTAGTATATGGTACTGAGGTACCCAGGGTATTGGGGTTAACTAGATATGGGTTGATAATTGTTGGTATTTTTAGGGTATATATGTATACATACATACACTCACGTACATACACACACACACATATATATGTTCACTGCAAAAAATAACAGTTAATTTAACGCTATTGTTAAATGAAATGTTAAGTTTGAAAATGTTAAACTCTAAAAACGACTGAAATTCACCAGTTATAGTTAGAGTTGTCTCAAGTTCTCCACTATTAATATCTTTCATAGATTCACATACTTACATTTTCCCTGTTGTCATAGTGGAAGTCCCACGGTAACAGCAATAGAAAAGCAATGCTAGTAGATAGGGCTTAGACATTTAAAACAATAGAAGTTGTTAACCTATTGACTTTGTTTTAAAGCATCCAAACTTTAGCCAGAGTGGAGACCAAGAAGCACTCTTCCCCTGCAGAGCTACCATAAATTCTGAGCAAAAGTATAATACTTAAAGGATAAGAGGTAAAATCATGGTAAGCCTGAATGGGGAGGCAGGAGGGCCGCATGTGACAAGGAAACAGGTGCTGTAACGCAGCTTGCCCAACTGCCAAGTCAGCTTTGTGACACAAGTCCAGGCAACAGTGGTTTGTAAAGGTACGGGAGTTAACCCATGTGGCTGCCCTGCAGATGTCAGGGAGTGAAGCCCCTGCGAACAGAGCAGAAGAAGCTACTACTTTTCTTGTAGAGTGCACTTTCACCTTCATTGACAGTGGCCTTCCTTCTTTTTCATGGCAGAATATGATGGCTGCAGCAAGCTAATGTTCAATACTGGCCCTAGAAAGGGTTTGTCATTTTCTGGGTGAGGCGCATGAGACTAATAGTTGATCAGACTTCCTGAACGATTCAGTTCTGCACAGGTAGAACTTGAGACATCTTTTAATGGTCAGGGCATGAAGAGCCTTTTCCACAGGCGAGGATGAATTAGGGAAAAAATATATTGGGCTCACTGAGATGAAAGGTAGTTGGCACTTTTGGAACATACGTCGGGTTAGTTCTCAGAATCACTTAATTCTCACAAAACTGAGGATATGGTTCTCAGATTGTCAGAGCCTGCATTTTGCATATTCTCCTTGAATAGCCAAGAGAAAGGTGACCTTTGAAGAAAAAAAGTTCAAGCCAGCCTTGTGAATTGGTTCAAAGGGAGGTTTCATTAACTGTGATAAGACTGTATTGAGTTGCCAGGCCACGGGTGGAGGCTTAACCAGTGGAAAGGACAGGAAAAGACCTTTCACAAACTCCTTAGTGAGTCTGTTTGACCACAAAGAAATCTAGAAATTGCTGTCAGGTGAACTTTAAGAAGCATGAGACAAACCTGACTTTGCTAGTGCAGCAAGTAAGGAAGCACTTGTTCTAGAGTTGAAGATATGGGATGCACCAAGTGAGAAGTGTACCAAAGACAAACCCTTTTCCACTTTGCTGAATAACATTTATTTGTGGATTCTGCTCTAGCATGTCGCAAAATCATTCTACAATCTTCAGGCAGATTTAATGACTTGAACTCAGTGCCATGAAGAGCCAGGCAATCAAATTTAGGGATCGGATCTGCAGATGCAGAACTTAGCCTTGTTGAGTGAAAGGAGATCCTCTCCTGGTGGGAAAATGTGAGGAGAACTGTCCGATAGGCGAAGAAGCTCAGTGTACCAGTACTGTCTTAGCCAGACTGGAGCTATTAGAATAAGACAGCATGGTTCCAGCTTCATCTTCCTGATAATCCTGAGAATGAGAGGAAAGAGCAGGAAGGCATAAGCAAACATTCCCATCTATGCCAAATTGAAATCATTTCCTCTGGATCCTGGTTGAGGATATCTGCTGTCAAACAGACTGCATTCTTTGTTGAGCCACCCAGCAAACAGATCTTAATTGGGTATTGCCCATCACTGGAAAACTTTGATTAGGTGATGTTGATTCAGCTCCCACGAGTGACATTGTTAGTCTATCCGGCTTAGGCATCTGCCAATCTTTCTGTTCTCCTGGGACATGCGCTCCTAGAAAGACTGCTATCATTGAAGGAGTTAGTGAGGATTTCTCTTCATTCAATTGAAGACCTGGAAACTGGAACAGTCTTAGGCAAGCGCGAGTCAAGTCTTTGGCTGAGAGAAAGGTGACTCCCTTTATAAGCCAGTCGTCCAGGTAGGGGAATGTCTGATGACCTAATCTTCTCAGAAAAGCTGCTACTGGAGCCATGCATTTTATGAAGACCAAAGGAAAGTACTTTGAAATGATAATGGTACCATGCCACCTTGAAACAAAGGAATTTACAGTGTTTGGGGTTAATGGGAATATGGAAATATGCATCCAGCAGATTAAGGGATGTCATGAAGTCTTCTGGATCCACTAGTTGAAGAATTTGATGCAAAGAAATCATTCAGAAGGATTGCTTCTTGATGAACTTGTTCAGAAGCCTTAAATTCATCGCCTGTCTCCAGTTCCCTGATTTTTTTTATGAAAAGGAAACAATTGGAATAGAAGCCTATGTTGTGCTGATATGGCAGGACTTCTTCTATTGTATCCTTGGAGAGAAGCACACAGATCTCTTTCTTCAACGCAGCTAGATGTAGGTGAGATGTTTTGAGTGGTGGATCATTTGGAGGCTTTTGAATAAATTCCAGGGTGTGGCCATGCTGAATTATGTCTACCACCCAATTGTCGGAAGAGATATTTTCCAATGACTGAAGAATCTGGAAAGAAAAAAGCAGAATTTGAGGGTTGGGACAGAGATGGCAGGTTCCGACATATGATTGTCTCCTAATCTACAGGGCAGTGCTGCATGCAGCACTGCCCTGTAGATTATGGCCTTATTCTCTTTCACCCTTTTCCTGGTGGTAATGCCGCCATGAAAAGGGTGGCGGAGAACAGGTGCAGGGGGCCACAGGGGACCCAAGCACTTGGCACGTGGCAGTGCTTTGCAGACAGTGAACATTGCAAAGGTGCTGGTGCGCCCTTTGGGCTCCTGCATTGCCGCCGGCTTGATTACGAGGGAGCGACAATGATGTAACCTGTTTCCCGCTAGGTTGGTGGGCGGGAACTGAGGTTTCTGCCTGCCAACCTAGCGGGAAACTCTTAATATCTGCAGTGGGGAGGTGGCCACAAAGACGGTGGCCACCCTATCTGGAGTTGGCGGACGGGCTTTCCTGTCCGCCAAACTCTTAATTAGGTCCTTAATCTCTTATACTGTTCCTCTGAAGGAGCTGGAGGTTCAAAAGTCACCAGAAGGCTGATGGGTCAAAAGGTCAAAGCTGACTTAGCAGACGACATATAGTAAGAAATATGAGGTATGGTGGCTCTGCAATGGATGAAGGCTTCGGGGTCTCAGCTCTGGTTGGCTGAAGTATGGATGCTTTAAAACAAAGTCAATAGCTTAACCAATTCTATTATTTTCAATGGGTTTTATAAGGCCTATCTACTAGCATTACGTTTCTATTGCTGTTACTGTGGGACTTCCACCATGACGACGGGGAAGATTCAAGCATGTGAATCTATGAACGATGTAATACTAGAGAACTATAATTCATGCCATAAAACTATAGCACGTCACTGCCATGCACTGTGATATTAACAATAATCTCAAAGAAGATGTTGTAAGTCAAATCAAATCATTAACATTTATAAAGCACGCTACTCACCTGTGCGGGTCTCAAGGCGCTAGGGGAAAAGGGCGGGGGGGGTTACTGCTGCTCGAAAAGCCAGGTTTTTAGGAGTCTCCGGAATGCAGAGTGGTCCTGGGTGGTCCTGAGGCTGGTGGGGAGGGAGTTCCAGGTCTTGGCTGCCAGGAAGGAGAAGGACCTCCCACCCGCAGTGGAGCGGCGGATGCGAGGGACGGCAGCGAGCGCGAGGCCCGAGGAACGGAGGAGATGGGTGGGGGCGTAGAAGCTGAGGCGACGGTTGAGGTAATCCGGTCCCTTGTTGTGGAGGGCTTTGTGTGCGTGGGTGAGAAGTCGGAAGGTGATCCTTTTGCTGACTGGGAGCCAATGCAGGTGTCTCAGGTGTGCGGAGATGTGGCTGTTGCGGGGTACGTCGAGGATGAGGCGGGCCGAGGCGTTTTGAATACGTTGCAAGCGTTTTTGGAGCTTGGCGGTGGTCCCAGCATAGAGGGTGTTGCCGTAGTCCAGACGGCTCGTGACGAGGGCGTGGGTCACGGTTTTTCTAGTGTCGGCGGGGATCCAGCGGAAGATCTTGCGGAGAATGCGGAGGGTGAGGAAGCAGGCGGAGGACATGGCGTTGACTTGCTTGGTCATGGTGAGAAGAGGGTCCAAGATGAAGCCGAGGTTGCGGGCGTGGTCTGCGGGGGTCGGTGCGGTGCCGAGGGCCGTGGCCCACCAGGAGTCGTCCCAAGCGGACGGGGTGTTGCCGAGGATGAGGACTTCCATTTTGTCAGAGTTCAGCTTTAGGCGGCTGAGCGTCATCCAATCTGCGACGTCCTTCATGCCCTCTTGTAGGTTGGTCTTGGCGCTGGCGGGGTCCTTGGTGAGGGAGAGTATAATTTGGGTGTCGTCGGCGTAGGAGGTGATGATGATGTCGTGCTTGCGTACGATGTCGGTGAGGGGGCTCATGTAGACATTGAAGAGTGTCGGGCTGAGCGATGACCCTTGAGGTACGCCGCAGATGATCTCGGTGGGGTCTGAGCGAAACGGAGGGAGGTAGACTCTTTGGGATCGGTTTGAGAGGAAGGAGGCGATCCAGTCCAGGGCCTGGCCTTGGATCCCGGTGGAGTGGAGGCGGGTGATAAGGGTGCGGTGACAGACGGTGTCGAAGGCAGCCGAGAGGTCGAGGAGGATGAGGGCGACTGTTTCACCGTTGTCCATCAGGGTTCTGATGTCGTCTGTGACTGAGATGAGGGCGGTTTCAGTGCTGTGGTTGGTTCGGAATCCGGTTTGTGAAGGGTCGAGCAGGTTGTTGTCTTCTAGGAAGGTGGTCAGCTGTTTGTTGACGGTCTTCTCTATTACCTTGGCGGGGAAGGGGAGGAGCGAGATGGGGCGGATGTTTTTCAGGTCGCTCGGGTCAGCCGTAGGTTTCTTTAGTAGTGCGTTGACTTCGGCGTGTTTCCAGCATTCGGGGAAGGTAGCAGAAGAAAAAGAGGAGTTGATGACGGCCTGGAGGTGCGGGGCGATGATGTCGTCGGCTTTATTGAAGATGAAGTGAGGGCAGGGGTCCGATGGAGCGCCGGAGTGGATCGAGTTCATGGTGGTTTTGGTTTCTTCGGTGTTGATGTGGGTCCATTCGTTGAGGGTGATGGTCGGAGGTGTGGGTTCGGTGATGCTTGGTTGGGTCTGGTGTCCGAAGCTGTCGTGGAGGTCGCTGATCTTGCGATGGAAGAAGGTGGCGAGGGAGTTGTACAGATCTTGTGAGGGCGTGACGGCGTTGGCGTTGGCGTTGGCGTTGGGGTTGGAGAACTCCTTGACGATACTAAAAAGTTCTCTGCTGTTCTGGCTGTTTTTGTCCAGTCTGTCTGTAAAAAAGTTCCTTTTGGCAGCGCGGATCAGGTGGTGGTGTTCGCGGGTAGCGTTCTTGAGGGCGGTCATGTTGTCAGCGGTGTGGTCCTTGCGCCAGGCCTTCTCGAGGGCACGACAAGTTTTCTTCGATTCTTTGAGGGTGTCAGAGAACCAGAGAGGTTTTTTGGTGTTGGCCTGTCGATGCGTGCGTTTGAGGGGAGCAAGGTTGTCTGCACAGTTGGAGATCCAGTTCGTGAGGCTGAGGGCTGCGTCGTTGGGGTCGGTGGTGAGGGTGGGTTGGTTGGCGGCGAGTGCGGAGAAGAGTTGCTCTTCGGGGATTTTGTTCCACTGTCGACGAGGGATGGGTTGAGTGCGGAGGTGGCGGGTCTCGCGTCGGAATGTGAAATGTACACAGCTGTGGTCGGTCCAGTGTAGAGCGGAGGTGTGGCTGAAGAAGACGTGTTTGCTGGCGGAGAAGATAGGGTCAAGCGTGTGTCCGGCGATGTGGGTGGCGGTGTTCACCAGTTGCTTGAGGCCGAGGTAGGCGAGGTTGTCGAGCAGGGTGGTGGTGTTGGGGTCGTTGTTTTGTTACAGATAGAAGTTGAGGTCGCCTAGGAGGATGTAGTCCGGCGAGGCGAGGGCGTGCGGGGAGATGAAGTCGGCGATGGTGTCGCTGAAAGGGGGCCGCGGTCCGGGAGGACGGTAGACGAGGGATCCTCTGAGGGTGGTTTGGGGTCGGTGCGAATCTGAAAATGCAGGTGTTCAGCGGCGAGAGGGGTGTCTTCGGTGGAGGTGGTGACGCTGATGGAGTCTTTGAAGACGATGGCGATACCTCCTCCTACTTGGTTGGTGCGGTCTTTTCTGGAGATCTTGTAGCCTTCGGGGATGGCGGTGGCGATGTCTGGAGCAGAGGAGGCGTTCATCCAGGTCTCCGTGATGAAGGCGATGTCCGGTGCTGTGGAGTCCAGGAGGTCCCAGAGTTCAACGGCGTGCTTGTGGACGGAACGAGCGTTGACCAGGATGCACTTGAGGTGGTTGATGGCGCGTGGGCTTGTGGTCGTGGTAGTTGCGTGGTGGAAGATGCGTTTGCAGGAGTTGCAGGCGAAGGGTCCATGGGTGCGTTTGGGGTGAGCTTGGAAGCAGGTGTTGGTGCGCCCTGGGTTGAGGCCGTGGAGGGTGGTGGGGTTGTAGCGGATCAGCGGGGCTTGGGAGAGCTGGGGAACAGGGGTCGTGGCGCTGGGCGCGGGCCAGGAGCGGGCGGGCGCAGATGGGCTTGCCTCTGGCGCGCCCGCTGCGCGGTCGCGCAGCGGCTGCCATATGAGGTAGGAGGGGGGGAGGGGTCAGCTGGGGGCGAATGGGAGCTGGGGGTCGGGGGCGTGCAGGAGGTCGCAGCGGGAAAGCGCGAGGGAGGGGGGGACAGGTAGAGTGAGAAGAGCTGGGGGAGGGGGGTTTAAGGGTGGAGGGGGGTGAGTGTTAGGAGGTTTAGGAGATTAGGGAGAGAGATAGGAGTAGGGTTGTGAAGATAGGGGAGGGGGGGTTGTAGAGGTGGGTGAGGGTGAGAGGTAGAGTGAGAGGATAGGAAGATAGGTAATAGAGGGGGTGGCGGGAAGGGGGGGAGAGATAGAGAAATAGATAGATAGAGAAATAGATAGAATGAGAAATAGATAGATAGAGAGATAGATAGAGAGATAGGTAGATAGGAGGAGGTGGAGAGTGAGGGAGTTAGATAGTGAGATAGATAGATAGAGAGATAGGTAGATAGGAGGAGTGAGGGAGGTAGAAAGCGAACGGGGTAGATAGGGGTGATAGAGAGGGGGAGACGAGTGAGGGAGGGGGATAAGGCAGGAGCAGGAGGGCAGGTGCGGGGAGAAGAAGACGGAGGAGGCAGAAGAGCCGAAGACAGAAGATAGAAGACAGAAGAACAGAAGACCGGAAGAACAGAAGAATAGAAGAACAGACGAACAGACGACCGGAAGAACAGAAGAACAGAAGAACAGACGACCGGAAGAACAGAAGAACAGAAGAACAGGAGACCAGAAGATCACAGAAGAGCAGTAGATCAAAGAAGAGCAGAAGATCACAGATGAAGATACGGAAGACGAAGAACAGAAGGCAGAAGACAGGCAGAAGACCACAGAAGAAGATGAAGAAGAAGAGAGGCGACAGGAGAGGCAGAGAAGCACACAGAAGAAGAGAGAAGACGGGGAAAAGAAGAGTACAGAAGAAGATTACAGAAGAGGAGGAAGAACAGAGAAGAAGAAAAGGAGAAAAGAAGCAGGAGAGAGGGTGAGTAGCGCGGGGCAGGGCGAGGGGCTGGGAGGTGGGGGGTACTTACTGCGAGGTGGGTCTCAGGAACCTGGAGGAGCTGGAGGAGCTGCAGCGGCAGGGGGAGCGACCTACCCTTGGGTAATATTTCACCTAACTATAACATTACTTTAACCTTTGTTTTTTTTCAGTGAATTTCGAAATGGTTTTTTATGTAAGGTTATATTTAATCACCATACATTAATCCAACCCCTTGATGCCAACCAGCTCCACAGGGCATTCAGTCCTGCATTGTTGTCCACAGGACCTGTGGCCAATCTCCTGCATGCAGCCAAACCTATGATGTGCACGGCATTTAGCATTGCATAGTGGGGGGTTGGCCACAAGGTCCTGAGGCCAAAGAAACCCAAAAGCACACCACACATGGCCTTCGGCTATATGGAGCAGGGGATTGACCACAAGGCCTGGCCCTTCAAATCCCACGACTTTTTATATTTTTGAAAAAGGCTCCTTGGGCCCTGAGGACCCCATCCTCGAGGGCCACTATTAAAATTAAAGGGGAGTGAGACTGTGTGCCCTCCTCCCTGAGCTTTGTAAGGATCTGGGGACCCTATCTCCCAGGGCCACTGATTAAATTCAAGTGGCCAATTTTGGGCCCAGGACCCCATTCAGGGGCCCAGCACTTGATTTTGTTAAGGAAGGCATGTGCCCCCCCCATCTGCTTTTGGCCCCAGGAACCCAATCTGCGGGATCAAGCTCATATTTGGGTGGGAGAGGGGCACACGGCCCCATCCCTTTATCGCTTTTGGACCCAGGGACCCCATCCCCAGCGCATTTCTTTGGGATAGGGTGGCATGTGGTCCACCTCCCTGGACCGATTCTGGACCTCATCAAAAGGTGGGTGCCCACCAAAGGCTCCCACCACACTTTCACTTGGGGCTGCGGGGGGAGCCCTAAGGCACCAGCGGGAGCCGGCATTGCATCCCCCAGCAGAGAGCAGCTAAAAATGCTTCTCCCTGCAGGCAGGAGAAATATTTAAATCAGTTTCCCTGCCCGCAGTAATGCGGCCATGAAAACAGATCTGAAGTCCGCTCCCAGCATGCGGCAGCATTTTTCCAGCTTCGTGCCTTCCGGGAACAGACTTCGTGTTTGCTCCTGCTTTGTGGGAGATTTACATTGTTTCCGCCAAGCAAGAGCAAACACAGGTTTCCCTTCTCACGACAGTGCGGGCAGGGAAACCACTATGTTCCAGGGATGGGCACCCCAGGACATAGCATAAGAGCCATCCCTGGGGAATGGGGGCTGTGTGCCCCCCTCCCCCTTGCGAATTACAGTAGGACCTCAAGGGGATGGTGTGTGCAGGGCCAAAATCAGCAGAGGAGGAGGGCGCAATGACCCACCTACCCATTTACTCGGCGGCTAGGCCCCGTGGGTGGGATCCCAGGGGCATAATAAGGAACGGGAAGGAGGCAACATGCCCCCCTCCCCCTTTACCAAGTGGTTGGGCCCCAGGAGATGGGGTCCCCAGGGCAGAAATCAGCCTCGGGAGGGGGGCCATGCACACCCTGCCCGAAATTATAAATATTTGTTCCCCAGGACATGGCCCACCTGGGAGGGGGCAGTGAGGGGGAGAAGAGAGGGGCTTGAAAAAAACAAGCACAAGGGACCACACTTGTTTTTTTTTTTTTTTTAAATGGTTACTGTGGAATTTGTGACAAAAGGAAAAAAGGAAAAGAAAAAACATTTTGGCCCCAGGCCTAGGGGATCAGGGTATTCCTACCTTGCCCCGTTGTGTCTTTTTTTGCGTTTTTTTTATTTATTTTTTTAGGACTCCCAAGTCCTAAAATGGCTGGCCCACCACCTGGATGAGGTGGTGGCAGCCAATCATGTCTCAGTTTGAGATCCGTTGAGCTCTGCGGAGCCTCCACATCCCTATATATACACAAAGTTTTTCATTAATTACTCAAACACCATTGAACAATTTACACCAAAAACACAATAAGCACTCTTCCTGGACACAGATATAGCTTTCTGCCAAATTTGGATTAAATCTGTTCAGTGGTTTAGGCTGTAGCTTTGTCTAAAGTTCATATGGGAAAATGAATAGGGAAAACACATTTTGGGCCCCACTTTTTTCTCAGCCCCAACTTGACGGATCACTCAAACTTTCCATGCAAACACTATGCAAAAAAGAGCAATGTTTGGGAAAGTTTTGTGAAGATTTGTCAATCAGCACCAAAGTTTTAAGCAACACAAAAATAAATATATGGGTTAAGTAACCTAAGGTCATGGGTTACAAAGACAGACCAGGCAGGCAGGCAGGCAGGCAGGCAGACAGACAGACAGACAGACAGACAGACAGACAGACAGACAGACAGATAGATAGATAGATAGATAGATAGATAGATAGATAGATAGATAGATAGATAGATAGATAGATAGATAGATAGATAGATAGATAGATAGAACCATGTTTCCATAGGCAAAACAATTTTGCTTATAATCTTGGCACCGAAAACGCATTTTTGCCCATGCAAATTTCCATAGGAAAATAAGACACAGCTACAGCCAAAACAACTGAATGGAATGACACCAAATTTGGCAGAAAGCTAGATTGTGTTCCAGAAAGCATGCTTTTTTGATGTGATGTAAATCTGTCAGAAGTTTTCAAGAACCTAAGGTTCAAAATGTATGTACATGTCATACTGCGGCAGAGCTGTGGATCCAACAGATCATAAGATTTGATGATTTGCTGTCACGTCATCAACAAAGATGTGGCAGCAACCAATGTAGTACTCTGCTACTGAGTCCCCTGTCCTGAAGAATGATTAAAAAACATATAGTGGGGTAGGATACGGATATTCTGCCCAATGCCTGATGGGGGGTGAGGGGGGTTTGGGTGAGAGGGACACTCCCCAGGACCAAAAACGGTATATATATTTATTTTTAATAGTACTGCAGATCTGTGGTAAAGTTAAACAAAAAAAAAAAAGGTGGTCTCGAACCCTTTTCAGAAATAAGCCCCCCCCCCCCAGAATGGGCCCGGTGGATCAGTGCAATTTCATGTTACGGGGAGTGGGGTGTGTGGCTCCCCTACCCATCAGTTTCCACGACCCAGGGACCCCATTCCCTTGGGCTGGGATTTTCAATGGAGAGTGGGGTGCGCTGCCCCTCTTTCTAGACCATTTCTTAGCCCCAGGGACCACCATCTCAGGGTCTGAAGGCATTTTTCATCTTTTGGCCCAAGGACCCATTTCCTGGGGCCTGATTGCAGCATGGTCCCGGGGATGGTATTACGCAGGAAACTGCTGTTTCCTACCCTAGAGATTACAAGCAGGACATTTTCCTGAGCACAATTTTGCTGCTCTCTTCAGGAATGAGAAAAGGAATGGAGACAGATCTCAACAGCACACAGTTTTGTGTTGGTCGGGGAGCCAGCAGGGGCTAAGGGGGCCTTATGGCTCCTCCCACGCCCCTCAACTATTTTTATGTTGTTTGTGACCTGGATGAGCACACACAGTACAAGTGCGATGCCCGGCTCCTGCCGGTGCCCACAAAAGGTGCTTTGGGGCTCCTCCAGAGGCCTTAATTTTAGAACAAGTGTGGATGTCCTGGGAAACTATAAACATAATTTTTTTTTTAAATGAATAATAAATGAGCCACAGGAGCCGCTCATTTATTATTCATTCCCCCAGGAAGAAGTGCCTCCTAATGCCCTGAGAGGGCTTTTTAGTCATGTATTTAAAACCTGGTGGTGCACCCCCAGAAGTGGAAGGGGCACCACCAAGCATTTTTTAACGTTCTGGAGGGCTCCAGGGAGCAGAGGAGCCTCCCCCCAGCAACATTAAAAAGAAACACAGTAAATCTCCTGGGTCATTGAATCCATGACCCCTGGAGAGCTTACCATATGTTCTTAAATCACACTAACCTGACGCTGGCGTGCACGGACCCCTTGTGGATGGTTCTATGGCTGCACATTGCGGCCTGGTCCCTGGGACACTGCTGTTTCCTACCCAAGAGACTGAAAGCGGGACATTTTCCTGGCCATAGAGCACAACATTGCTCCTGCCTGGAGGGAGCAGAGTAAAATACTGCTCCCTTCGGTTGGAGAAATGAAATGTAGTATGATCTCATCAGCACCCATAAAGTGTGCTGGCTGGGGAGCCAGCAGAGTCCCTGTGGCTCCTCCTACACCCCTCAACTACTGTTATGTTGTGTTTGGCTCAGGTGAGTACCCACATTACAAGTGCAATTTCCAGCTCCTGTCAGCCCACAAAGAGTGCTGGCTGCGGAGCCAGCAGGAGCTGTGATGGCTTTGAAGCTCCCCCAGAGGCCTCAACTTTAGACAAAGAGTGGGTGTCCAACAACAATGAATAATAAATTAGCAGCAGGAGCCACTCATTTATTATTCACTTCGCCAGGAAGGAAAGCCTCATAATGCCCTGATAGGGCTTTTTAGTCTTATTTTTTAATCATGGTGGTGCATTCCTAGAAGGAATGGGGGCACCACCAAACATTTTATATTGTTCTGGTGGGTTCCAGGGAGCACAGGAGCCCCCCAGCAATATTAAAAAGAAACACAGCAAGTCTTGTGGGTCATTGAGTCCATGACCCCTGGACAGTTTACCATACTTTTTTAAGCACTCTGACCTGGAGCTGGAGTCCAGGGATGCCTTGTGGTTGGTTCTATGTCTGCACTTTGTGGCCTGACAAATGTTAAAAAAGACTCAAAGAAATGTTTAAATTTTGAAAACATGTTGTGACAACCACTGTTATTAAACATTGCAACTTGTAGACTTATAGTTTCTGGTGACTTTTTCACAAAGCCAATTGGTCTGCTTTAAATATGTTGATGTGCTGACCCACTGATAAAGCTAGTAGGTCTGCCTTACTTAAAATGACACCATTTATATTGTTACATGACACAGCTCCATACATCTGTGGGGTCGTTAGTCATAGGGCCTGGTCGCAAGCCAGGTGCTGCACCCAAGCACACGCCACACATGGCAAAAGGCCCACATTTCTGAGGGTTGGATGCACAGCAACTAGCATCTTACTTTACATTTTTTTTAAATAATTAAAAATTCACAGAAAAAAAGATTAAAGTAACGTTATAGTTAGAAATTGTAGTAATATTTTACTTTCCATTAACAAAAAAAAACTAGAAAATCACAGAAAAACATCAAAGATTAAAGGGACGATATATTTAGGTGAAAATGTCAGTTAAAACTTACCATTTTAAACAAACAAACCATTAAAATTCACCAGTTTAACCTATCTAAAAAAAAATCTAATTCGAGCCCAAGAGTAACTATAACTCATGCCCTACCACACACGGCTATGTACCTCACCTATTACATCACTCATGATATGGTTAATGACTTGTCACTTTTCTAGCTTAGCATGACCAGAAATATGACAATATTAGGCTTTAAAACTCTGCTAGAAGAGCAGACATTTGAGGTGAGCAGTTTTAAAAGTATTGCTGGCGTTGCAGAGTGCTCCATATCAAGGAAGCAGTTCTCAACCTAAATCCTAGGAAATACTCAAGGTTTCCTACTTCCATTCTTGCATATATACATGTGTGTGTGTGTGTGTGTATGTGTGAAAGAGGGCGAAAGTGAGCGCGCACAACTGGGGGGGCGTGTACAAAAGGATTACATTTTTCAAAAAATATAATAATGAAAAATAATGTAAAACAAATATAAAACCAAACAAAATAATTTTTAAAAAATGTAAAACAAATAATGAAATCTATAATAAAATCAACAAAATATAATGTACATTTCAAATAAAAACATGGATATAAAATTAAACAAGAACAAAATATTTGATATTACATTACATAAACCATTACTAATAATATAGCTAAAAACAACTCCTCGATGAAATAGAAATAATACATTACAATAAAATTGTACTATTAGATAAAGAAAATGCCCCAAATAATAACAAAAAACAAAATTACAGAACAACAATTCAAATAAAAACAGAAGCACAATTCAAAACATCTAAAATAAAAGCTAAAAACAATAAATCCAAATAAGTATATCTCCAACAAAAAGTTAAAATATTGAAATGCTACATCTAAAGTAACTTAGATAAAAATCAAAAATAATTATCAAACTCAATTAAAATAAACATTCAACCAATTACAAAAATAAAAAAAGAATATTCCAAATTCATCACAAAAAAACACAGAACTTTTTTTTTTACTTTTGACCACCTTTTCTATTTTATTAATTTACCACTCCCACTCACACTTAAAAATCAGAAGGAAAAACACTACACTTTAAAAATATAAAATTTACTATTCCCACATCAACCAACCTAAGTTACAAAAGGAAACCCACTGGTTTTTGGAGGGGTCCGATTTTGTATTCTCATTGCAATCTAAGCGACATTGAAAGTACTGGATTTTGGAGAGGTTGGATTTACTACTCCCACTCCAATCTACACAACAGTAGAAAACCCACTGGATAATTGGAGCAGGTTATCAGATTTCCTGTTCCCATTCCCACCTAAGCAACAGTGGTGAAAGTATTGCACTTTGGAGGGGTCAGATTGACTAGCTCCACTCCAATCTAATCAACAGTAGGGAAAGCTCTAGACTTTGAAGGGCTCTGATTTACTATTCCCATTCCAACCTAGCCAATAATAGAGAAAGAGTTGGTTTCTGTAGCGGTCAGATGTACTATTCCCACTCCAACTTAAGCAACACTGCTGAAAGTACTCAACACTGCAGGGGTGAGCAGCAGTAGAAAAAGGTTTGTAGTTTGTGGGGTAAAATTTATTATTCCCACTCCAACTTAAGCAACAGTAGGAAAAGTGCTGAACAAATAGCTAACAATTATTATAAAATATATTTAAAATCACATTAAAAATGTATACAACATAAAAAATCCTTAGTTATATTGTTATAAATAAAATCTATACTGCAAGAACTCATTATTTACTCAAAGAAATAATTGACTTAAAAATTACCAATTTAAAAAATATTTCCAAATTAAAAACACTAAAAAGTTACAATAACTGCACTTCCCACTTTATTAACTTTTAATCCAAACAACCCACCCAAAATGTGAAAAGATTCTAAAAAACATAATTCACAACAAAATAACTTATAAAACAAAAACATAACACACCCCAAAAAATATTATTTTAACAAATCAAATAATTGCACAAATAAATTTTTTAAATTAACAATTCAAAACATTAAATGACTAATGAAATAAAATAATTATACTGAATAAAATGAAAATAATTTTAATAATCAGTGACTTAACCATAGACATTTTAGAAATGTTAAACAATGTTAAAAGAAAATGTGTATTCCAAATCAGGAATGATGATATGAAATACCCAGTAGACAGGCATTTTAAAATCATGCATGAGAATTATGATTTAAGATTTTAAAAAAAATAAACAGGGGTGTGTCGCACATCCCTAAAGATATATGGGGAGGAGGTAGGGAACATAATCTTAGAAGACTTGAACCTAGAATCATTTTAGAAATGGAATTCAGGGAGCCTCTCTGCTTGAATGTAAATAAAGAACTGTACACTGTCCTCTAATTAGAGAATAGGTTGGAATGATCTCTTATGGCAATTGTGTCTTTAATAATATTTCTGTTTTTTATGGTTATTTTTTAAAGTGTATTCCCTTCCTTTTAAGAGAGACTTAATAAGAAATTGTAGGAGCTAGCCCACATGGGCAACACCTTTTTACATGGGGGCAGCAGTTGACATCAAATGGAGAAGTATACCGCTGACATTCTCCACCTTACAACGATGAGTTGCATTTATGATAATGATTTATGCCAAATAATTGGTTTACTTACAATATAATATGCATGCATAATAAGTATGGTAAACACAGGGATTAAGAGCGTTTATGAAATTATTCATTAATTTTGTGGAAGAAAAATGTTAGAATGCTCATTTACTTTATGGATGAATTAGTGGTGGAGCAATCTTGATCTGATTTTTATAGTTAGTATTTAATAATCGGTATGAACTTGAATATTATAAGTAGATGTTATCTCTGTTCATCTATATATACAGGGCTGTTGTATGGCATAGGTAACAATATGGGCACCACTTTGGTGATGATTACTCAGGTCCCTTGCTTTTGTTAGCAGCACTGTTGTGTAAGGAATGGTCTTATGTCACACTCAAGTTTAAACCAACAAGAGCCTAAATTATGCTCTTGGCAGATGGGATAATCTGTCACAAGCTTCATGGATATTCCACCCGCCATATTACAAGTTCCACAGGATATAATGGAACTTGTAATTCGGCAGAGGTGATATCCATTACATTTGTGACGGAGTATTCCATCGGTCAAGATTGTAATCAAGTCCGGAGTTGTAATGTTGATAGGTATTGTGAACAAGGCTGTTAAGCAGCTGAAACATGATGGTTCCTCAGCACGTTTGTGCAATAAAACAATTGACAAGCACCTTTTGGAGTGCCGGCTCTGCCTTGGGAATCAATGGAGAAACAAATATTTTGCACAAGTGTAAGAGGACACATGTATGCAGAGTACCACTGGTGATTTGGCACATACCAGAAACTGTGCAGTGTGTCTGAAATATTTAAATCTCTTCCCACCCTACTTTCCTACAAATCCAAAACATATAAACTCAAAAACAATACTTTAAAAATGCTACCAAAACAATAAAACACCTAGCATAGCACACACAATCATACATATTACAAAATAATACATCAATATCAATACAATTATATTTAAAAATAATAATAAACACTTAATGAAATAAATAACTACCTGTGATATTTTGTAGCATGATCTTGTTACCACATTATTATTTTTTTAACAATATTATTGTCTTTGTAACGTTCAGTCACAACAAAGGCTCATACTGCTGGGCAATATTCTGAAAGTGAGGCGTGAATGCCACAAGATGATTCCCTATGCCACCAGAATACTGTAAACACATGAAAAGCAAGGCAACTTCAGGTGAGTTCAGTACCCTGAAGAAAGAGGAAGTGTAGAGAACAAAAGATGGCGTCACTGAGATACCTCAAGATGAAGGCATTAGTTCTCCTTGCTGCCAATACCTTCAGTGTTTATGGTGTGTCTAATAAACATACTGTATGTGTTACTGCCTTCACGTTATTCTCCTTCTCAACATCTGCCGGCCACCATGAGAGAGAGTCTCAACCATGGAAGCAGAATTAGGAGATACAACTGTATTAGACACGGGCTACAACAAAGGCCACCCAAAAAGAGGAAGAGCAATTGGGCTTGGATCTCTGGTGCAAATCTCCAGCCTCACTGGAGTAGGAGTCTATGGTCACGAGTCCAGGGGCAGAGAGATAGGCTCAATCTTTGAGTACAATACTTCTATACTGTAGGAAAGTACCCTCTTTTTGGCATGGTTACCCCCACTTTTTGCTTGCTGGCAGTGTGTTCTGTTTTCACTGGGATCCTGCTAACCAGGACCCCAGTGATTGTGCTCTCTCCCACTAAATCTGGTTGCTTAGGACATGGCACACCCCACAATTGGCATACTGGTGCCCCCCCATATAAGGCCCTAGTATATGGTACTTAGGTACCCAGGGTATTGGGGCACCAAGGGTTCACCATTGGCTTCAGCATGTATTTTGCCACCCATGGGAGCCCATGTAAAATGTGTCTGCAGGCCTGCCATTGCAGCCTGCGTGAAAAGGTGCATGCGCCCTTTCACTACAGGTCACTGCACCAGGTCACTGTAAGTCACCCCTATGGTAGGCCCTCCTAGCCCAGAGGGCAGGGTGCAGGTACCTGTGTGTGAGGGCACCTCTGCATGAGCAGAGGTGCCCCTACAAACTCCAGCTCCATTACACTGGACTTCGTAAGTGCGGGGAAGCCATTTTACCTGTGTACTGGATACAGTTCACTACCTGTATCCAGCTACATAATGGTAACTCTGAACCTAGGCATGTTTCTTATCAGCCATGTCTGAATCGTATCCCAATACTTTTGACAGTATTTGTTGTATGATTCCATGCACTCTAGGGGCTCCTTATAGGACCTCCAGCATTGCTCCTACCAGTCTTCTGGGGTTTTCCAAGCAGCCCAGGTTTCTGCCCTCCTGCTGCTTGACCAGCCCGGACAGAGGAAGGCAGAACAAAGAATTTCCTGTGGGAGAGGGAGGTAACACCCTCTCTCTTGGAAATAGGTGTTAGGCTTGGGAGGGGTAGCCTCCCCAAGCCACCGGTATGCTTTGAAGGGTACATTTGGTGCCCTCCTTGCATAAACCGGTTTGCACCAGTCCAGGGACCCCCAGTCCCTGCTCTGGTGCGAAACTGGACAATGGAAATGGGAGTGTCCACTACCCTGTCCATCACCACCACAGGGGTGTTGCCCAGAGCTCCTCCATGTGGCCACTTGGTTCTGCCATCTTGAAACCAAGGTGGGCAGAGGCCCCTGGAAGCATCTTGAGTGGCCAGGTGATTCCACAACCCCCTCATGGTAGTTGGTCACACTGTTAGGTGACCAACCCCCCTTCCTTGGCTATTTAGGGTCTCTCTCTTGGGTGGGTATTCAGATTTGACATGTAATATTCCAGTAGGACTCCTATCCATCACTTCATATCTTCTGGCCACTGGGACTGCAACTGGACGAGTTTTCAGCCTGAAAAAGAAGCAAGAAGGAATCTCCCTTGGAGTGAAGGAGTCACTCCCCTAAATTTACAGGCATCACTGTAACGACGACCGGCTGCATGGATTTTCTCTCATCCAGAGCTACGTGGATCCTGCATCACAGGTGGTGGTCTGGAGTGGTCCCCTTGGTCCTCTCTACCAGCTGTCCAACCTGGGAGACAGTAAGCCCTTACCTCTCCTTGCAGGACAGTACCCCTGAGCACCGTGACGCTGGCAGCTACCAGGGCTTGTTTGTTGCTCCTCCAAGGGATCTTCAGGCTCTGTGTTGCCCCGGCCTCCAGCACTCCCTCCTGCAAACCACAATCTCGTGCCTGCTGCTCCAGCGACATGGGACTCCTCTTCAGGCCTGCTGAGCGGGCCTCACCGCGACTCCTGTGCCTGCTGCCAGTGGGATGCCTGTGGGGGCTGCTTCCTCTTCTTGTGACTATCCCAGCTGTTGAGGGTCACCCCAGTCTCCACTCCTTGCGATGAGTCCCTTGGACCTTGCTGGTCCTCTTCAACCTTGCAAAACCTTCTTCTCTGACTCTTGTATTTGCCAAGGCTTGTTGGTGGTTTTCCAGCACCCCGGACCAACTGCATCACGAACCCCTACGTCAGAGACTACGTGCATCACTGCTGACTTTCTCTATCCACCGTCGACCTGGTCCTGCATACACAGACGTGTGAGTAGTGGCTCCTGCCACAACTGGACACTCCATCACGAACTGCACTTGGTCCCCTTTCTTTTCAGATCCTCTTCTGTCAGGATCCACCTTTGCTTTCTTCCAGTCTAAGCCAGGGACTTACCTCTGCTTTCCTGGTTGCCGGGGGTCACTCTGGTACTCACCTCTTGGGTTTCCTAGTTCCGCCAGCTCCCCTCTTCTGATTTCAATTCCTTGGGTGGGGGACTGCCTTTCACATTTCACTTTTATATTATATGGTTTGGCCCTACCCTAGGACCCTCATTATTTGCTATTGCTTTTATCAATGCATATTGTTTTCTATGCTATTCACTAATTGCTAATGTGTATATAATAGTGTGTTTACTTACCTTCAGTTGGGGTATTGCCTATAGAGTATTTTAGTATTTGTGTTACTATAATAAAGTAGCTTTAGTTTTGTAACACTGTGTGGTTCTTTCATGTGTGTAAGTCCTGTGTGACTGTATTGATATTGCATAAGCTTTGCATGTCTCCTAGATAAGTCTTAGTTGCTCATCCACAGCTACGTCTAGAGAGCCCTGGCTTCCTAAACACTGCATACACTTCACTAATAGAGGATACCTGGACCTGGTATAAGGTGATAACACCATAGGTGCTCACCACACACCAGGCCAGCTTCCTACATATAGCACTGCACCCAAAAAGAGAAACCAGCTCCACCCTTCAGTATGTTGGGTTCTCCATGTTCAAACACGGAGCCGAGCTTGACAACAGGCAATAGAATCTTAAGAACAGAGGAGCTTACATCGTTGGTGATACGGTGCTCTTAGGCACTTCAAACTGTCCCTAGGGACTGTGACAACTGGGTCAGACTGGAACAAGAATTGAAGCACTGTGGTAGATGGTCTTTCGCCATGGTACTTTTGCCTCCTGGAGCCCGAGCCCCTGTAATTAACCCCTGATACTTCTTCCTGGTAATGGAGTCCAAAGTCTTTTTGGGACTGGTGAAGCTTTGTTATGCTGGCATATCAAGACAATTCCAAAGGAACTGTATGTAAATTTTAGCACGTAAAGTACAGGCACGCTCTGGATGACTGTTCCCTTTAAGAGGTTATGAAGGTCAGCTCTGCAGAGGGCCCTAATGGCTTAAATCCCAAGTGTTGCACATACCCTACGAAAGCTGAACAAAAAAGTGGGCTAGAGATTAAAAACAACAAAAGGTCTCTAGAAAATTAATCTGAAAACCCATGGTCTGTGCGACTAGGAATTTTCTGAGCAGGACTCAAGCATTCTCTGATTCACCTGGTGTGCAGACAAAAAACTGAAAATGGTGAGGAAATGTACATGTGCAAGCATAGGTAAAATGCTGTGTGTAACATGTTAACCTTTAAGTGGTAAAGGCAAGTTAAAGTTCTGTATAAAATAGCAGCACATCCGCTAGGTTGAAGGGTTAACCACAAATTGAGATCAGGAAGAGTCCGGATCTAAGAGTACAAACAATCACATCCACTCCCTCGATAAACCTAAACTGTGAGTAATTCTAAGATGGCACATGTGACCTTATTCATCACACTGTGCATTTGTCTTCAAAAATAGTGGTGATCCACTATAAATGCGCTCCCAATTACTGCAATGTTTTGCACAAAGTAGTATTTCGACCACATTTGAGGCATTCCCAAAAAAGGCCATACAAAGGCAAAAATATTTCTGAACATTCGATCAGTTCATACCTGAGAAACTCAGTGATTTGGCCTCGTGCCTTGGCAGAAATGCTATTTGAAGCCAATCTTGCATGAAATACGTACACACCACAAGCCAAACAACCTAGATACCAAACGCTCATAATCTATACTGTCAATAGCACACTCCAGCAAAGTACACTTCACATTTCACACTTCAGACAAAATATCTCATGCTCACAATTTGGATACTAAATACTGTAGTATGGGGCCCTAGGCCCTCATGCTGGGAAGTAACGTGACGCAGACACAGTGGTAGGGTACTACTAACTGGCCTCATGCACGTGCGCCCGGCCGCTTTTATTGGCAGGGTCACATGACTGGTGACGCCTGTGTTGGGTGGGTGTGGGGTGCACATGCAAGACCAGCCCTCAGCAGAGTGGCTGGCAGAAACACTAGAACGAGTCCAGCTGGACTCTACATCCCTCCCAAACTTTATTGAGGAACCAAACAAAGTTCAACCTGTAAAAGAAAACAATAACAAAGCACCACAATCAGTCTCTCGGCCTCAAAAAGGCAGACTGCAAAATTGCAGTGGACATGGTGCAGCTGGGAGCACCCGGACATCTCCGCACGAGTCCATAATTTAACCAGGTACAGCTGATACGAACACTGTGTGGATGAAGTCCAGATACTTCAGTCGCTTGTCCACGGCCTCACAGTTCGCTGGATATTGTCGATCCGGTCTTGCCTGGGCTCATGTGGTCAAAGTCTATTTACAGTTTCTGATGCGGGTGCATCTGGAGCAGTGGGGAGTCCACTGTACACAGTTCTGGACGGCATTCTGACTCTGGAGATTGTCTTCCTCCTAAGACTGCAGATGACGTGACGGCCTGGGGCACCTGGGAGTCCAGCGGCAGAGCACCGGCAGTCTTCCCTCTCCTGCCAGACCTCCATCAAGCAGGAGTCTCCTCGAGGCCCTTTTGCGGGCTTCCACAGGACTGTGTGGATTGTGCTTGCCTATCTCAGGCCCAGCAAAGACGTCTCAGAGGAACAGCCTACAGGACCACACCCGAGTCTCGCATGGAGCCACAAGGGTGGTTGATGCAGGGTCCGCTTGCTCGAGCCATCTGGATTCAGGTGCTCTGGCCATAGTGCAAAGTCTTCAGGTGACCAGTCTCTCAATATAAGACCTCTGTGCTTCCGGATGCCTGACGTGGAGTTGTCTCAGATGCATTCTCTCTCGGCGAGATTCCGCTCTCACAGGAATTCGCTGGAGGCCCTTGTCCCTGGATTGCCGTGGGACTGCATGGGCTGTGCGGCCAACATAGGCCACGCCAAAGAAGTCTCTCTGAACTCCCAACAGGGCCACGTCCAAGTCTTGTGCAACCCCAAGGGTGGATGGTCCAAATGATCTGGTCTGCTCTCACCGGCAGGTGTCTGGTTCACGGGGCTCATGGCAGGTGTTCAGATGGTACGTTTCTACGTTGCCAGACATGCCTTGTCAGCGTCAGTTCTCGTTACTGACTGTCTCCACTCAGGTGGTGCTGTGCTCCTTCGGTGTTTGGGCGATGCACCTCATCATGATGATAATGATGTTTTTCATCCTTCTGCAGATCAAACAGGTGGCAGTGTCTTCGTCGGCGGAAGGACCACTTGATGGACGTCGCGGCCAATGGCGGGTCTTGTGTGGCCTGTGCAGTTGGCGTCAGGGATGCCATTGCAGCCAAGCAGCCGGTGACAGGACGGTCGCACTGCGAAGCGTGGGGGACCACCCACATCGCTGTCTTCAGTGACGTCTGCTCACCCCGGTGACTGTCTTGTGCTGATGGGTACCTTCTCATCTGCTCGCACGAGTCCTCAGTTGTGTCACTCTACTTCCTTCCACTTTCACACCTGTGATGGAGTTGATCTGTGGTGTGACTGGTCTGTCACACTCCTCTCCTCATTTCTTGTTAGCATTGTGCCACTCTCTCTTCTCCTTTTTCTCCTTGGTGTGGCATCGTGCCACAGGTCGCATGCTGTGTCACATGGACCTATCACTGCACCTTTGCTGGTGCATCTTCCTCTTCGTCCTTGATGTGGCGTTGTGCCACAGGTCTCATGCTGCGTCACATGGACCTATCACTGCACCTCCTCTGGTGCATCTTGCTCGGTTGCAGCCTCTTGCAGGCTGAGTTCTGCGGGTAGGACATGATCTGCTCTTTAGGCAGACCTCTCCCGGTCTGGTCCGTTCCCAGATCCTCTTTGTGGACCTCTCCGTGGCAGGAGGGCCCCTGCTCTCTTCCTCCATCTCTTCACTCAAGGGTGCCACTCTTGCGCCTCGAGGCTCTGCTGTTGTGGCGATCACTCCTGCCATCTGCTCTGGCAGGGTCAGTCAGTTCAGATCGGCCAACCGTGGCCATCTTCCGTCGTTGTGTGGCCAGCTGACATGGCCTCTTGTCCCCTGCGTTACGTCACGCTCTCGAGTACTCTCTCCATCTTCACGGGCTTTTCCCCGTGTCGTCACGTTCTCCGGCGCAGCTCTCTGCGCACGTGACATAGGGGGTCATTCTGACCCCGGCGGGCGGCGTGCACTGCCCGCCGGGCGGAAACCGTCCAAACACCGCCCCGCGGTCAAATGACCGCGGGGGACATTCCGATTTTCCCGCTGGGCCGGCGGGCGATCTGCAAAAGATCGCCCGCCGGCCCAGCGGGAAAGCCCCAGCAAAGATGAAGCCGGCTCCGAATGGAGCCGGCGGATTTGCTGCGGTGCGACGGGTGCAGTGGCACCTGTCGCAATTTTCAGTGTCTGCCAAGCAGACACTGAAAATCTGTATGGGGCCCTGTTAGGGGGCCCCTGCACTGCCCATGCCAGTGGCATGGGCAGTGCAGGGGCCCCCAGGGGCCCCACGACACCCGTTCCCGCCAGCCTCTTCCTGGCGGGGTCGGAATCCCCATGGCCATGGAGGATTCCTTTGGCCAGGGGAAAACCGGCGGGAAACCGCTGGTTCCCCTTTTCTGACAGCGGCTTTACCGCCGCGGTCAGAATTGGCCAGGAAGCACCACCAGCCTGTTGGCGGTGCTTCCTCTGCCCTCTGCCCTGGTGGTTTCAAACCGCCAGGGTCAGAATGAGGGCCATAGTCTCTTTATGTTTCATCTCTGGGCGTGCTATGGTAACGCCTGGCATGTCACTTTCTTGTCCTGCGGTGATGTCCATCACTCCTGGGGCATGTGGTGTTCTTTTGGCAGTGGCAGCGGACGGCCGCCAGGGGCTGCGCAGGCAATGTGCCTCACGTGGCACTTATGTCCACTCCCCACCGTTGCAGCTGCAGTCTTCTCCTTCCCTTTGCAGCGTTGTCTGCGTTGCTTCAATCTTCCTGGCCGTTTCCGTCTTCTGCGCTGTTTCCGTCCAAGGGCGCATTGTTGGTCTGGAGCAGTCACTTTCTGAAAGTGCTGCTGTAAACTTGCCTTCATCCATGCTTGTTTTCCTTTAAAACAGAAACAGGGTGCAGTACCAACTTTGGCCACTGGATGCCAGTAGTGCACTTCTTTTCTAGGTTGAAGACAGTCTTTCCTGTTACCGGGCCTCGTTTGTTTCAACAGATGTCGTGAGGAAGGAATACTGCCGGGAGGACTTCTCAGGCTGGTGGGGGCTGCAGGTAAGTGCAATTTTTTTTATTTTCTCCTTTTTCTCTTCTCTTCTCTTTTTTTTTTTCCTTTCTGTCCATTTTTTTTTCTTCCAAAAAATGCGCAGCCTTGTCTGAAGAGGCTTGCAGACGGATGTCAGTGAGGGGGTGGGGGCTCCGGGCACAGTTTTCTCTAGGTGCGTGTCAGCACCTCAATACTTTGTTCTTTTGTAGGAGGTGGGGGGCGTGGCCCTGGGCAATTTTCTTTGCCCTTGGTGCGTGTCTGCACCTTTTATTTCAAACTGTTTTCGGTATGTATCTGCACCGATGTTATCTGTGACCACACGGCAGCAGGGGGGCGGCTCTGGGCATTTTGATTTCTTTTGTGGTGCATACCAGCACCGTCACGGATATCTCGTTGCGGCCGCAGCAACCGTCCTTTGTGCTGCAGCTGTTTTGCCAGCATTTTTGGGGTGGGGGCGGCCCTGGGCATATTTTCTTCGGTGCGCGACAGCACCATGAATTAAAAACGAAAAGGGGAAAACGGCCCCCGGTCGTTTTCTTCATTCCTGGTGCCCGATTGTACCATGTACTTCACACGCGGCCGCAGCAGCATGACACACGCTGCGGACTGCGTTCTTTTCTTGGGGGTGACCGGCCCCAGCCATATTTTGGCACTTTCACTCTCCTTCTTCACGGTGCGCAACAGCGCCTTCTGCCCATATACTGCGCGGACCCACCAGCCCTCTCTCCCGCTGCGGGCCGCGCTGCCTCTGACGTTGTGGGGGGGGGGGGCTCCGGGCATCCCTCCACGAGGGCTGGGGGGAAAGCAGCACTGCTCGCCTTGCAGCGCTTTGTCTACCTTCGGCGCCCGCAGCCGTTCTGGCAGTGCTGTGGGACGCTCCGATCTGCAGCACTCACCCCCTTCATTCACACCGGTGGGTCTGGGGCTGCGACGGCCTCACTTCTCCTTGTTCCTCCACCGATTGCTGTGTCAAGTTCATGTCTGCAACCACGTGGGGTTGCAGATCCCACTCATCGCCATTGTAGTATGGGGCCCTAGGCCCTCATGCTGGGAATTAACATGACGCAGACACAGTGGTAGGGTACTACTAACTGGCCTCAGGCACGTGCGCCCGGCCCCTTTTATTGGCAGGGTCACCTGACTGGTGACGCCTGTGTTGGGTGGGTGTGGGGTGCAAATGTAAGACCAGCCCTCAGCAGAGTGGCTGGCAGAAACACTAGAACGAGTCCAGCTGGACTCTACATCTACCACCATTTGAGAGACCTAAAACTACAGACATCGAACACCCTCAACACTGTTGACTACAGTACACCAACTACTCACACCCAAACACATTACATGCTTCATGCACCCAAAACAAACATAAACTGATAATGCGCACGGACACCCCCCAGTACACACCACACAGAGGAACACACTGTTCTGACCAAGCCAGCATGGCAATATATGGTTATCAAACTGTTTGTGCAAATAGTTGAAACACACCGAAGAATAATGCTGATTGTTTTACCTGGTCTAATCACGAAGCTTTGCAGATTAAATAGGCCATAGTTTACTGCGTCACTGGAAGTGAAGATCAGAATGTTTCCTCTCGCATCTCCAACAGAGAACACAGTCTTTTGGCCATCTGTCCTGAGAGAACAACATGAAATAACATTAAAAGCACCAGTGCTTTCAAGCTTTCAAGAACTATTAGTAACCTCTAGTGTTAGTGGATTATCAGGCTACTGTCTAGTGCAGAGTGAACAACTCAGGAGGTTTCCTTACTGTGAAAACAAATGCATGCTGTTCTCATACTAATGTAGTTTACATTACATGGCAAGTTATAGTCACAAATCAAGTAATTTCTAGTCTTGCTTTTGTGGAAACATAATTCTGGAAACAATAGTGTTGGCCTTCCTATAATAAAAATATTTGAGTGACAACTTTGTGGTGTGGGAAAGTAGAAGAGGAAGCAACAGGGCACTACCCTGAGAAGGGGATAAAAAGAGTTATTTCGGCCTGGGAGGATTTGGGTGGGGGAAGAGAAAAAGTGGTGTGTTCTGCTGGAGTGGGAAGCTGTAGTTTATACTTTTGGGAGGAAAAAGCATTTGAGAAAGGAATGAGGAGGTAAACAACCCAAGATATATTGTATGTATAAGTTGCATTTGAAGGCTTAAGGACAGTACAAGGCTATAAGATTATGGCCCGATGATGCCAGCTAGAGCCCCCTACTGCCGCACCCACACTATGTTTATTCAGTGAGGGTCACTCCTCATTGGCTGTACTCTCAGACACAGTCATAAACACACACAAAGGCAACAACCCCACATCCCCTCTCACTAAACTAATTAGTGAGTTGGCCAGTGCAGACAGGCTTCTTTCAACTCATAATTCGGACCAACCCGCAGCTTTCACTATATCCGCCCAATTGCACCTCGCCAGTAAGTAAACCAGTTTACATCATTCAAACCAGAAGAGGTGGGACATATTGTAAAAATAGCATAAAAAGTCTAAGTACTCCATCTGCCAGCAAGACCATGCACACCATCACGTTTAAAGCAATTGCTATCAAAGCAAGATTCTTAACTGGTATTGTTCCAATCCAACTAAAACACACAGTAACAAATACACTTTTGAAACTGACAACAGGCCATTAATTCTTGCTAAATAATGTTTAAAATCAAAGCTATCCTATCATAGCAAAATATCAGAAATAGAGATAACAAGACATCCAACTACAAAATCACTTTTTTCTTCTTAATCCGCAATCCTGGTGCTGATTAAAGAAGGGAACTAAAACCACCCTTGCCAGCACAAGAGAGAAACGCCTCAAGACACTGGTTGATGGCATGCAAGCCACACTCGTGCTCCATGATCTCTCAGATTTTTATGACATGAAGGATAATGCCATTCTTCTCCCAAGACTTGAGCAAGGGGTGGAGGGACCAATATCACCTGAAAGAGAAAGGTTACTTACTCGTAACTGTAGTTCTCCAGTATTGATGTCTTACGTAGATTCACATAATTGAATCATCCCAACCTCGAGCTGGGATTCCCACGGTTTACATAGAGAGCAGGAAAATGTAAAGTATAGGCAGAAAACTTTGACACAGTCATAGTAGTAGCCTATTCACTTCATTTAACAATGATCTGAACTTCAATCAATTGGTACCCACTTCACCCTTCTTCAGCCAGGTAACCAGGCTCAGATTTCGCAGCACACTTTTTGCAAATATATTGTAATATAGGTGAGCCTATGATGGGGAGGAGGGTTGCTTTGCATGTGAATCTATGAAACATACCAATACTAGAGAACTGCTGTTACAGGTAAGTACATTTTATGTTTTCCAATATTGGATCTTTCATTGATTCACTTGCTTAAATCAGAGTAGCAATCAGTTATTTATAACCTATACAGATAGTGGGAAAAACAAAGGAGAAACAATAGACTCACCTTAATGAAAAAAGATGATGTGGTACTGCTTGTCCCAATGCTATATCTCTGTTAAATATTGTATCTGCTGTATCTCTGTTAAGAAATGCTGAGTAAACATGCCTGTCCTTCTATGTGGCTATCCTGCAAATGCCCACTATTGGAACTCCTGCAAGCTGCACTGCAGATGTAGACAGATGTAGACAGGTAAAGCTGATATCCCACGTTATTAAGGTGCTAGATTATGGCTACAGATACCCAGCGAGCTGTCACTTTTTTCAACAGTGGCAGTCCTCTTTGCAGAGAGACACAGGGCATTAATGACCGATCAGATAGTTGGAAAGATAAAGGGCCCAACGTATGGAGCAATTTTGCATTTCCTAAGAGTTGCTATTTCAGGTTGTTAGGAAATGCAAAATGGTGTTTTCGTGTGTACAAAAGGCATTTTCGATGATGCCATTTTCGTTATGTTTCAAATCACATTTTTTGCATTTTGAAATTAGAAATCACAAATTGGTATTACCAAATAGCGTGTCACTAACACTATGTACAAAGGTTTTGCGTATTACAATTAGTCTCAAAATGGCCATTTAGGAAATGTAAATACCATCAATGTGTTTCAGGTGATAATCAGGTTCAAACTATAAAAAGTCACCTAAAGTGCATCTGGATGTTTCAGAATGGTGGCTCTCTATATCTAAAAAGGAGACAGGACAGAATATTTAGGGTGCGGATCGCCCTGTTTGAACTAACTGAGGAGATTTACGAGGAGATTTACGAGAAGTATAGACTGAGTAGAGAAGTATTTTTGGATGTAACTGCTGCATTACATTCTCAGCTACAAACCCCAACAGTCAGAAGCAATGGATTTCCACGACATATGCAGGTATTGTTCTGTCTACCCCTTTTAACTTCTGGCAGTCACCAGGGATTCATATCGGTGGCAGCGGCAGAGTCACAAAGTGCATTTTCCAGGTTTTTTCATTGTCTTTTGGACTGAATGGTTGATAAAATGAACCAATTTTTTTCCAAACTATACAACACACAAAACTAATGTTTTATCGACGAGCACAGTTTTCCAAACGTTATTGGTTGTGTTGATGGGGCACATATTGTCATATGCACCCCCTCCGCAAGTTAATTCATTTACAGAACCAAGAAAAGTACCCACTTGCTCAGCGTTCAGGGAGTATGTGACGTCTTGTGCACCATCAATGACCTTGTAGCCAGATTCCCAGGCAGAACACATGACTCCTTTATGTTGCGCCACAGTGGAATAAATAACAGTGTTTCTCAGGGTGAATTTGGTGATTTTTTTTTACTTGGTGAAAGGATTACACACTCAATTCATACATTGTTCAATAGTAATAATGTAAAATAAACTACTTGTTTCTCCTTCTCATAATGCCTAAGAAGTAGGTGCATATGCCTTACGCCCTTGGATACTGACCACATGTTTGAATACAAGAATCAGAATTGACAAGCTGTACAACAGGGCACATAAAACAACACAATCGATAATTGAACAGACTTTTGGAATACTGAAATCATGTTTTAGATGCCTACATAAGACTGGTGGAGCACTGTTCTACAGACCAGAGACCTTTTGCAAAAGCATTGCCACGTGCTATTCTCCACAACATAGCCATGAGGAAGGGTTTTCACAACGTCAACATACAACCAGAATCAGAATCAGATGTAGAACTACCACCACTACAGATCCATCAGGACGGGACACATTCAGCAGAGGGTCGAGCCCGACACACAGAGATCACTAATAACTATTTTTAAGGTAAGCATGATGACCACATTAAAAAAAACACACACATGTTGCCAATGTTTTTCTATCAATTATGTTTTGTAATTGTGTATCACTAACTGTAATCCTATAGGATGTCACTGTTTGAACAAAGCAACAAAGTTTGAGAACACAAACATAACAATCTAGTAACATACATCTCAGTGTATGCAAAAGTTACATTTTACAAACTCTGTCGTTGGTCCCCTTCTCAGCAGGACTTGGCTGTGGAGTTGGGCATAAATCTGTGCCAGATGTGTCGGCGTGTTCACCTTGTACAGCATACATCTGGTACACATATGCCACTGAGGATATAGCAGTCTGCGCTTTAAGTTGATTGTAATATGTTGGTGACAGTGTTGAAATGTTCTCCAGAGCTGTGTGGTCATTTGAACCAGACCATGTGCTACATCCTGGCTGTAGTGCTCCATGTCATTTTGGATGTTCACAGTTCTCTTGGCAAGAGTGATGGTGGCTACTGCCAAATTATTTATTGATTTGGTAAATGCATCATAGCGTGTCATGTGGCCCTTGTGTCAGCAGCTTTGCATACATTGCTCCTTATCTATGCCAGCTATCTAACATTCTTGTCCTTTCTGCAATGTCAGCATTGAACGCGACATGCTTTGCAGATGCCTATTCACTGTTTTTATCTGTTTGGCTTGCAGGTGCTGTACTGTGAACATTGATTATTCAAGCCCATCAAACAATTGTGAATTGTATGGCATGTCATCAGAGACATCATCATGGCCTACAGATTGTTGGACTTTATGATGTCTGTGTCTAACGCACAGAGATGAAGTTGTAATCCTGGCTTGTGTTTGCTCTTCATCACCTTCCTCAAAGTTTGGGATTAGTGTCAATTTTGCTCTCCTAGTAGTCGGAGTTTGAATTATGGGTGTAGGAGTAGCAATTGTGCTGTCATCGTTTTCCATTTGTGTGACAGGTGCTTCATCAGCCTCAATGTTTTCTGACAAGTTCTCGGTGTGATCTGTGAAAATTCATGTATCCAGTTAGTGTAGATAACTAGTTACTAAGTTCATGTAATATAGTTTACAATGTGATTTAGATGTTTTTTACAAGAAAACACACAGCTATATGTACTTTATCATCCACAAATACTACACCACTCAACTTGGTTGTACTACAACTCCCATAATGATTACTAAATTACAGGAAATGTTTAACTTGAGTTTTTGTAGCTAATATGCTGCACTTGAGGACTAACAAACAATATGTTATGGATAATTTAATGCAAGAAAAAGGTTTATGCTAGCTGGAGCCCCCAGGATTGGAGGTATCAATGTATGACATTCCCACCACACTTTTAGGTTCAAGTGTCCCCCCCATTAAGTACTTCTATTGGAGTGGGAGGAGGAGGTTTGGAGATTCACTACCTGTGCCGTGTGCCACAAGCCTCAGTCATTCTGTTGGCCACCTTTTCATTGGTACGCGAGCTTAGGTCGTACCGTTGTTTCCCTATTTCTGGTATGTCCTTCTGGGTAATACCAAGAGTTTTCAGTTTTTCAAGAATGATGTTCCAAATTATTGTTTTCTGGGCCTCAGGTACAGAAGAAGATGATTTGCCAAACAGCTAATCTGTGTGTGCCATACATTCCTCAGTCAACAGCGCCAGCTCTTTATCTGAAAATGGCACTTTCCTCTTCCTGCTGCCAAGTCCTTATCCCCAACGAACAAGTTACTTACCTTCGGTAACGCCTTTTCTGGTGGATACACTAGCTACCTGTGGATTCCTCACTCATTGAATTTTCCCCATGCGCCAGCATCCGACGGAAATTTTCTCCTAGCTTCTGCACGTCGACGAGGACGTCACAATTGCCAAGCTCCCATGCGACGCCGTCTGACGTCATATGGGCAATAAGAGGTCCTCGCCGGCGTGCTGACGTCAGTACAACATTTTTTACGTGCCTTTGAGGCGAACAGGCAAATACCAACAAAATATATCTGAAAGGAACACATCAAATAAAATCTTATACCATAATATTTAATTAACTTAAATAGAAAAAACATTCGTATAAATATGCATATATGCAAAAATATATACATATAAATAATATACAAATATACCATAACAAAAATATATACATATATAGAAATATATATATATATATATATATATATATATATATATATAAAAATAACACAAACATGTATAACATCTGCATCAGTTTAAACAAATCAATGACTTAAAGGAGCTCACCCAAGGAAATCTTGGTAAGACCAGACAGTCAACGGGGAGGCGGGAGGGACCGTGAAGAATCCACAAGTAGCTAGTGTATCCACCAGAAAAGGCGTTACCGAAGGTAAGTAACTTGTTCTTCTGATGGATACAACAACCTGTGGATTCCTCACTCATTGAATAGAGTCCCAAAGCAGTACCGCACTCGGTGGAGGGTGCCTGAATGGTCAAACCAAGAAATCCTGCAGCACCGACCGTGCAAAATGGCCATCCCTCCTCACCTCCGAATCCAAGCAATAATGCCTTACAAAAGTCTGGAGGGATGACCAAGTTGCGGCCTTGCAGATGTCAACCACAGGAATACCTCTAGCCAGGGCCGAAGAGGCCGACTTAGCTCTGGTGGAATAAGCTCTTATTCCATCAGCGGGTTCCTTCTTTGCCAGAGAGTAACACAGCTTAATGCAAAGAATGACCCACCTGGAGAGTGTTCTCTTGTGGACTGCCTTTCCTTTACCCGATGAAGAGTTGATCTTCCAATCTGAACTCCTTTGTTCTGTCGACAAAGAAGCTCAGTGCTCTTCTTGGGTCCAAACGATGCAGTCTTTCTTCCTCTTTCGAAAAATGAGGTGGAGGATAAAAAGAGGAGAGTGTAATAGACTGACCCATATGGAAGGGTGAAACAACCTTCGGCAAGAAAGCAGCCTTGGTCCTCAACACCACCTTATCCCCATAAAAGGATGAGTACGGGGGCTTAACAGAAAAAGCCTGTAGCTCACTCACTCTTCTAGCTGAAGTGATGGCAACAAGGAAAACAGTCTTTAGAACCAATAGCCTTAAGGGGCAAGAATGCATCAGCTCAAATGGTGAGCCCATAAGAAACGTTAAAACTAGATTCAAATCCCACTGAGGCATAATGAAAGGAGTGGGAGGATATCTATTAGTCAGGCCCTTTATAAACCTCAAAACTAACGGAGATTTAAATAAAGAAGGTTGGTCAGGCAGACACAGAAAGGCTGACAGAGCCGACAAGTAGCCTTTAACTGTCGCAACTGCACAACCCCTCTGTGCCAAGGACAATGCAAAAGACAAGATGTCCGATAAGTGGGCACGTAAGGGATCAATTTGCTTCTCTCCACACCAATTCACAAATTTAGCCCACCTGCTAGCGTAGATAGATTTAGTGGAGTGTCGCCTGGCCGATAAAATAACATCCACCACCTCAGGTGGGAGAGAAAAGGAACTCAGGTTGCCCGTTCAATCTCCAGGCATGAAGGTGCAGGCTCTGGAGGTGAGGGTGTAAAACCTGCCCCTGCGATTGTGAGAGGGGGTCTGCCCTGTGAGGGAGACGGAGCGGGGGCACAGTGAGAGTTGGAGAAGATCTGAATACCACACCCTCCTTGGCCAATCCGGAGCTATTAAGATGACTTGGGCCCGGTCTTGGCAAATTTTCCTCAGAACCCGAGGAATCAAGGGTATGGGGGGAAACGGGTAAAGCAACTGGTCGCACCAGGACATCTGAAACGCGTCCCCCAACGTTCCTTGCACCGGATACTGGAGGCTGCAGAACAACGGGCAGTGCGTGTTCTCCCGAGTGGCAAAAAGATCTACCCGAGGAAATCCCCACATCTGGAAGATGTACAGGGCTAGATCTGGATGAAGACGCCACTCGTGATCGGTCGAGAAGTGCAGACTGAGACTGTCCGCACGCACGTTCAAGACTCCGGCCAGATGGTTTGCTACCAAGCAAATCCGATGGTCCCTTGCCCAGGACCATAGCCGAAGAGCTTCTCTGCAGAGAAGGTACAACCCCACTCCTCCCTGCTTGTTGATGTACCACATCGCGGTAGTGTTGTCCGTCAGGACCTGAACCGACTGACCGCGAAGGGAAGGGAGGAAGGCCTTGAGAGCCAGACGTATCGCCCGCAATGCCAACAGATTTATGTGAAACATCTGTTCCACTGGAGACCAATGACCTTTGACCTCTAGGTCCCCCAGATGAGCTCCCACCCTAGAGAGGAAGCATCCGTTATCACTGTGGCCACTGGCGGAGGCAGCGAGAACGGCCTTCCTTAGGAAAGATTGCCGTCCGCAGCCCACCATCGAAGATCCACTGCAGCGTCTCTGGAAATCCTTACCGATCCCTTGAGATCCCCTTTGTGCTGAGACTACTGCCTTCTGAGGCACCCCTGAAGAGCCCTCATGTGCCAGCGTGCATGAGTGGCCAACAGAATGCAAGAAGCGAACAGACCGAGCAGACGAAGGACCTTGAGGACTGGAATGACCGCTCCACTTTGAAACATTGGAACCAATGCCTGAATGTCCTGAATCCGCTGGGGCGGAAGAAAGGCACGATTCAATGTTGTGTCCAGTACCACCCCTATGAACAGGAGGCGTTGAGAGTGCTCCAGGTGAGATTTTGGCACGTTCACCGAAAAGCCCAGATCGAACAACAACTGGGTTGTCGACTGCAGGTGACGCAGCACGAGCTCCGGAGACTTGGCTTTGATCAACCAATCGTCTAGGTAAGGAAATACCGCTATCCCCTTCCTTCTGAGCTCTGCTTCAACCACCGCCATCACCTTCGTAAAGACTCGAGGTGCTGAAGTAAGACCAAACGGAAGGACCGCAAACTGATAGTGTTGCGATCCCACCACAAACCGGAGATACTTCCTGTGAGACTTGAGTATCGGGATATGAAAGTAAGCATCCAATCTCCTTCGTTCAACGCCAAAAGCACCTGAGCTAGGGTCAGCATCTTGAACTTTTCCTGTTTGAGGAACCAATTCAAAATCCTCAGGTTCAGGATTGGTCTCAACCGACTATCCTTCTTGGGGATCAGGAAATATCTTGAATAACAACCCTGACCCCTCTCCTGCTCTGGAACCAACTTCACTGCACCCTTTGAAAGGAGGACCAGAACCTCCTGTTCTAGTAACAGGAGATGTTCTTCCAAACAGAAGGATGGACGGGGCAGGATGGGGGGCGGAAACTCCTGAACGGGAAGGGCATAGCCTTTCCCCACAATATTGGTGACCCAGGAGTCCGATGTTATTGCCTCCCACATGTGGAGAAAGTACATTAACCTCCCCCCTACAGGAGTGGTATGCAAAGGAATTGGTGGATGACTAAGGCTGCTTTCCATGCTGCACCCCTCCAGAGGAAGAGGCAGAGTGCTGCTGGGTGGCCCCTCTGGTTCGAACCCTACCCCTCCCCCGTACGATCTATAGGGGAGGGCAGTGGCGGCTTGCTGTTGAAACCTGCCCCGAAAGGAGGAGCCACGACCAAACCCCCTAAATCTTCTGAACAATCGTGAGGAAACAGAAGAGGAGGCCTGCAAGCCCAAAGATTTCGCTGTGGCTCTACTTTCTTTATATCTTTCAAGGGCAGAGTCTGCCTTTGAACCAAAAAGTTTATCCCCATCAAAGGGTAGATCCAGCAGGGCTGATTGAACATCTGGTGAAAACCCTGAAGAACGAAGCCAGGCCTGTCTCCTCGTAGCGACAGTGGTGCCCATAGCCCTGGCCACAGAATCAGTTGTGTCCAGCCCTGACTGGATTACTTGGGTCGCCGCAGCCTGAGCATCTGACACAAGGCCCAACACTTCCTGAGGTAATTCAGAATGAGATTACTTGATCTCCTCCATAAGGGCGTAGATGTATCTGCCCAAGATACATGTGGCATTCGTGGACTTAAGGGCCATACTACAAGAAAAAAATGCCTTCTTTGAAGACTGGTCCATCTTTTTAGAGTCTCTGTCCGAAGGCACACCCGGAAAAGAACCTGGAGCAGTACGTGATGAACATGAAGCTTGCACAACCAAGCTTTCCGGAGTTTCCAATATCTGCGCGCTACTGTCCTGTTAACAGCCGTAGATGTAACTGGCTTTTTCCAAATCTCCATTATTGGATCAAGGAGAGCCTCATTAAAAGGCAAAAGAGGCTCTGCAACAGCCGAAGCCGGATGTAGTACCTCAGTCAGAATGTTGGGTTTTGCCTCAGCCACTGAGAGGGGAAGGTCCAAAACGTCAGCTGCTTTCCTTAAAACAGAGTGGAAAGAAGCAGCTTCCTCTGTATATTCCCCAGGAGATGTCAAATCCCACTACGGGGAAGTGTCCAAGCCACTTGCAGTGTCCAAACCGTAAAGATCTGCAAGAGGCTCCTCAATCTCACCCTCCTTCAAGGCCTGCTTGTTATATTCCTGTTCCTCAAGGAGGCGGAGAGCTAGCCTCCTAGAATGAAGCCTGGCCTCGATCCTTGGCGTCGACAAGGCGTCCCCTGACTTCGATGATCTCGCCTGACGTGCAAGGACCTCTTATTGCCCGTATGACGTCGGACGGCGTCGCGTGGGAGCCGGGCAATTGTGAGGTCCTCGTCGACGTGCAGAAGCTAGGAGAAAATTTCTGTCGGATGCTGGCGCATAGGGAAAATTCAATGAGTGAGGAATCCACAGGTAGTTGTATCCATCAGAAATCCTTAGACATGGTTTTGTAGGCAAATGTAAATGTCACTACCAGTAAGCACACAGGAACACACCTTCCTTTCAGCACCTTCCTAGGCATCTGAGTTGTGGCCACACCCTGTATCTCTCATGTGGTCCTTACATCATCAATTTGCATCCAAAATGCAACTTTTCCAAATTGCAATTTCCTATTTGGAAATCGCGTCAGTGTGATTTTCAAATAGGAAAATTCTTAATTGCTATTTAGACAGAATCTTTAATAGTAGAATACTTAACTTCCTGCATATCAATATGTGATTTCCAAATAGCAATTTCCATTAACTCGTGATTTGGAAATCGCAAACAGACATTTTCACACAAATAGCCCTTAGTTCTGTCAAAATAGCATTTTAGATACTTTTTAACATCTAAAGCATGAAGAGCACTTTCTGCTGCTTTGGTTGGATTCTGCAAATCACGTTTTTATTTTTACTGATTCATTTAAATGGGCACCTTAGGTATGAATCGAGTAATCCTTCTTAGCATTACTTTAACTTTAAACTGGAGAAAAGGCTCTTTGATTGTAAAGGTCTGGATTTTGTTAATTCTCCTGGCTTAAGTAAGCGCTAATAAAAGTGCCACTTCTAAAGAAACAAATTTTAATTCCACTTTTGGTTCAAAAGGAGTCTTAATTAGTAGGGCTAAAATTATATTGAAAGTCAGTGGACAGATGGGTTTCTTATTAGAGGATACATTCTAAAAAGGCCTTTGAGAAATTCTTTAATTATTCTTTCAGACTACAGCAATGGCCGATTGAGAGTTCTTCAATAGAGAGAAATGGCAGCTAACCTGGCTTTGACTGGTGCATGGCTCAGACCTAATTGAGACAGATGTAACAGATAAGATAATATTTGTTGTGGTAAAGATGATAATGGGTGTAAACTGTGATCAGTGCATCATGAGCTAAATTGTTTTCATTTAGCTTCTTAAGACTGTTCGTAAAAGGGGCTCAAGCATTACATAATATTCTCCTGCAATCTTCTGAGAGGGGGTCTAAATGGGGGAACTCATCACACTTAGTAGCACAGTTGTCAATCTCAGCAAATTAGGGTCTGGGTGAAGTATTTGGCCATTGCATCATGTCAATAGGTTCTGATGCGGCTTTAAAGGTTTACTTCAAAAGGAGAAGTAGCTCTGTGAACCATTACTGACTGATGAACAGGTTACTTACTTTGGTAACACCATATCTGGTAGAGATTCGATCTAGCTACAGATTCCTTACCTTAGAATACTCCCCAGGCATCAGACTATATCTGAAAACTTGATGACCAGTACACCTGCGCTCCGGTAGGTGGTGCTGTTTGGCTCTGCATGGCGTCATATGTGCCAGAAGTGTTGTGCACAGTGCCTATACAGGCACCACCCCAGCACACTGACATCAGTGTCTATTTGTGACTTTCCACGCCAGAAGCGCAGACGCATGAGAAACACTGACCAATACTGCTCTAAGCTAGGGCTCTTAAAAAAGGGGAACAACCCTTTAGTCTAAAATCCATTCACAGAGCTGGGAGAATGAGAGAGTTGAACACCTAGGCCACCGCACAGCAACTGGGATGGAAAAGTAGCTCAGGGGGAGGTCAATAATTCCAACCTCCCAGAAGTAGACTCAAATACCAACCAGAACATTGTGCAAGGGTGCTATGGTGACAACACCGGGCGAGCAGCCCTTGATCACAGAGTATTTAACCAATCTCCCACAGCAATTGAGCACTGTCATGTCCCGCAACATGTAGTACTGGCTAATATCCAGCCAACCCCAACAGGGTACAACATATAAAACACAACACCAATCTGAAATCGCAGACATCAAAATGCCTGCCGGAAGGACACTTTCTTTTGCATTCCAAGGCTCTAAGCAATCATAAACTTCTTTTCATTCCCTGGTATAATTCAATAGGAACCTTTGACATCTTAAACAGAGGATCGATCATCAGACTCGTTAGCGAAATTCTGACCCTTTGCCATATCACTACAACCGAGCTGCAGTTAGTGGAGTTTGTCCTGCATCCGTACAACCGGGACAAAGAGGCAACTCTTACATCCTGGGTTTCTCCAGATATTACCGCTCAAATTCTGTCTTATCAAGACACCTTTTGCTCATGGGGCATTACATTATTAAAACAAGAACCCTGCCAATATCCCAGCCACTTGCTCCCGGGAACTGCGAAAGAGGCGTCAGTGTTGAAAGGAGCAGTTGCAGTAGAGAAGTTCCAAAGCAGACGTGAAAATGTAACCATAGTAAGTAACCTAAGCTTGCTTGATCAGGGGTGCAGTCATCAAGTATTCATCGGGAACCAGGTAGAGCAACAGCCCACCAAGGCCCAACACAGCAATTGGTCCTAACGTTAGAGTTTGGGAAACTACCACTGAGGATCACTTACACATATGCACTTGGAATTGCCATGGTCTGAAACAATTGGTCGCGGATGAAGCTGCACTGAAGTTCTTAAATACTTTTGATATAATCATGCTCCAGGAAATATGGTGCACACAGACCATTCAAATCTATGGCTATGTTGGTCGACATGTCCCAGCAGTTAAGCTCCAAAATTTTGGGCATCCAAAAAGGTGGTCTCACCACACTATGCTCAACCAAGATCAGATGGGCCATCAAACAAATCGATCTTGCAATCGACTGGCTGCTGCCAATCAAGTTGGACCCCCAAGAGCCATCCGGGACTGTGAACTCACTACTGTTAATCAATGTTTACATTCACCCGAACAGAGTTAAACAGCGTAAATTTGGAAACTGTTCAACATCCTTAAAATATTGATGAGGCAGTATAAGAGGTCATTCATATTGGGTCCGGTGACTTCAATGTGGATCTGAGCAAAAGCCACCTAAGACAGGTGAAAAAACATTATGGCCCATATCTAAATAATTGGGTTGAAAAACTGGGACTAAGTTGCTTGAAGACGCTGTAGGAGGCTGGACTGGCTTGTAGTGAGTACCTAGGGGTACTTGCACCTTGCACCAGGCCCAGTTAGCCCTTATTAGTGTATAGGGTGTCTAGCAGCATAGGCTGATAGATAATGGTAGCTTAGCAGAGCAGCTTAGGCTGAACTAAGAGACGAGTGAAGCTCCTACAGTACCACTAGTGTCATATGCACAATATCATAAGAAAACACAATACACAGATATACTAAAAATAAAGGTACTTTATTTTTATGACAATATGCCAAAAGTATCTCAGTGAGTACCCGCAGTATGAGGATAGCAAATATACACAAGATATATGTACACAATACCAAAATATGCAGTAATAGTATTAGAAAACAGTGCAAACAATGTATAGTTACAATAGGATGCAATGGGGACACATAGGGATAGGGGCAACACAAACCATATACTCCAAAAGTGGAATGCGAACCACGAATGGACCCCAAACCTATGTGACCTTGTAGAGGGTCGCTGGGACTATTAGAAAATAGTAAGGGTTAGAAAAATAGCCCACCCCAAGACCCTGAAAAGTGAGTGCAAAGTGCACTAAAGTTTCCCAAAGGACATAGAAGTCGTGATAGGGGAATTCTACAGGAAAGACACAAACCAACAATGCAACAACGATGGATTTCCAGTCGAGGGTACCTGTGGAACAAGAGGACCAAGTCCAAAAGTCACAAGCAAGTCGGAGATGGGCAGATGCCCAGGAAATGCCAGCTGTGGGTGCAAAGAAGCTGCTACTGGACAGTAGAAGCTGGAGGTTCTGCAGGAACGACAAGGGCTAGAGACTTCCCCTTTGGAGGATGGATCCCCCACGCCGTGGAGAGTCGTGCAGAAGTGTTTTCCCGCCGAAAGACCGCCAAAAAGCCTTCCTAGCTGCAAGTCGTTTGGTTAGGGTTTTTGGATGCTGCTGTGGCCCAGGAGGGACCAGGATGTCGGCAATTGCGTCTGGGGACAGAGGGGGCATCGAGCAAGACAAGGAGCCCTCTCAGAAGCAGGCAGCACCCGCAGAAGTGCCGGAACAGGCACTACGAAGTGGAGAGAAACGGTGCTCACCTGAAGTCGCACAAAGGAGTCCCACGTCGCCGGAAGACAACTTAGGAGGTCGTGCAATGCAGGTTGGAGTGCCGTGGACCCAGGCTGGACTGTGCACAAAGGATTTCCGCCGGAAGTGCACGGAGGCCGGAGTAGCTGCAAAAGTCGCGGTTCCCAGCAATGCAGTCTGGCGTGGGGTGTCAAGGACTTACCTCCACCAAACTTGGACTGAAGAGTCACTGGACTGTGGGAGTCACTTGGACAGAGTTGCTGGATTCAAGGGACCTCGCTCGTCGTGCTGAGAGGAGACCCAGGGTACCGGTGATGCAGTTCTTTGGTGCCTGCGGTTGCAGGGGGACGATTCCGTCGACCCACTGGAGATTTCTTCGGAGCTTCTAGTGCAGAGAGGAGGCAGACTACCCCCACAGCATGCACCACCAGGAAAGCAGTCGAGAAGGCGGCAGGATCAGCGTTACAGAGTTGCAGTAGTCGTCTTTGCTACTTTGTTGCAGTTTTGCAGGCTTCCAGCGCGGTCAGCAGTCGATTCCTTGGCAGAAGGTGAAGCGAGAGATGCAGAGGAACTCGGATGAGCTCTTGCATTCGTTATCTAAGGAATCCCCAGAGACAGAGACCCTAAATAGCCAGAAAAGAGGGTTTGGCTACCGAGCAGAGAGGATAGGCTAGCAACACCTGAAGGAGCCTATCAGAAGGAGTCTCTGACGTCACCTGTTGGCACTGGCCACTCAGAGCAGTCCAGTGTGCCAGAAGCACCTCTGTTTCCAAGATGGCAGAGGTCTGGAGCACACTGGAGGAGCTCTGGGCACCTCCCAGGGGAGGTGCAGGTCAGGGGAGTGGTCACTCCCCTTTCATTTGTCCAGTTTCGCACCAGAGCAGGGCTGAGGGGTCCCTGAACTGGTGTAGACTGGCTTATGCAGAAATGGGCACCATGTGTGCCCATGAAAGCATTTCCAGAGGCTGGGGGAGGCTACTCCTCCCCTGCCTTCACACCATTTTCCAAAGGGAGAGGGTGTAACACCCTCTCTCAGAGGAAGTCCTTTGTTCTGCCATCCTGGGCCAAGCCTGGCTGGACCCCAGGAGGGCAGAAACCTGTCTGAGGGGTTGGCAGCAGCAGCAGCTGCAGTGAAACCCCGGGAAAGGCAGTTTGGCAGTACCCAGGTCTGAGCTACAGACCTGTGGGATCATGGGATTGTGCCACCTATGCCAGGATGGCATAGAGGGGGCAATTCCATGATCATAGACATGTTACATGGCCATATTCGGAGTTACCATTGTGAAGCCACATATAGGTAGTGACCTATATGTAGTGCACGCGTGTAATGGTGTCCCCGCACTCACAAAGTCCGGGGAATTGGCCCTGAACAATGTGGGGGCACCTTGGCTAGTGCCAGGGTGCCACACACTAAGTAACTTAGCACCCAACCTTTACCAGGTAAAGGTTAGACATATAGGTGACTTATAAGTTACTTAAGTGCAGTGTAAAATGGCTGTGAAATAACGTGGACGTTATTTCACTCAGGCTGCAGTGGCAGGCCTGTGTAAGAATTGTCAGAGCTCCCTATGGGTGGCAAAAGAAATGCTGCAGCCCATAGGGATCTCCTGGAACCCCAATACCCTGGGTACCTCAGTACCATATACTAGGGAATTATAAGGGTGTTCCAGTAAGCCAATGTAAATTGGTAAATTTGGTCACTAGCCTGTTAGTGACAATTTGTAAAGAGAGAGGATAACCACTGAGGTTCTGGTTAGCAGAGCCTCAGTGAGACAGTTAGGCATCACACAGGGAACACATACCTATAGGTCACAAACTTATGAGCACTGGGGTCCTGACTAGCAGGGTCCCAGTGACACATAACAAACATACTGAAAACATAGGGTTTTCACTATGAGCACTGGGCCCTGGCTGGCAGGATCCCAGTGAGACAGTGAAAGCACCCTGATATACACTCACAAACAGGCCTAAAGTGGGGGTAACAAGGCTAGAAAGAGGCTACTTTCTCACACAACCCCCCCCCCCCAAACGAAGGACAATAAGGCTAACCTTGGCCAGTTGAGACTTTATTGTCTAAGTGGTGATAAGTAGAGAGTAGCTCTGCAATAGACTGGTTACTCCCTTTACCATCCACTATATGGTTACTTCCCTGTGGGGATGTAAACCACCCTGTTTGAGGTTTTTTAGCTAAGCAACAATGTGAAGATGTATTTTCAGAGTTTCTATCAGTAAGTTTTAGTTTAGATCAGTGGGAATTGTCCACTGAACCTATTTGTAGTGCTGGAAATGCCAGACAGGGATGCTGTCTCAGAAAAGCCATAGCTGGGCAAAAACTTTGTCCATATGGCTGGAAGAGAGAACAGGGATGCTGTTTCTCTTGGGTTGGAGCAGGGCAGGGATGCTGTCCTATGAGCTCCACACTAGGGCAGGGATGCTGTCCTAAGTGTTGTGAGGCAGTGCAGAGTTTCTGCACTAAAGTTTCTCTGGGAGGGTTGGAGGGATGCTCCATGTTAACTAAAATGGTGCTCTTTTTCTCACCAATGTTAGTTATCCCACAGAGAGGTACTTCTACCTCAGGGAGTACAGCTTTGCCAGCTGATGATTCCCTTGGAACAGGTGCCACCCCAGGAGAGGTTTCTACCACCACAGGAATGATATCCTGAATGGCAGGGTGGTTAGGGGATACTGTGATACCCTTTTTACCTGTTGATGGGGAGGGATCCTGAGTTTTCAGGACTTCTCTCCTTTGCTTTTTCATTTCAGTAGAAATGAGAGGGAATAATTCCTCTGGGATGCCCAGCATGGCTGCATGGGCATAAAACTCTACATCAGCCCAACCTGAGGCCTCTAGGTCATTACCTAAGAGACAATCTACAGGTAAGCTAGGTGATACCACCACCTGCTTAGGGCCAGTAACTCCACCCCAACTAAACTGAATTATAGCTAAGGGAAGAAACTTAGTGGAGTTATGGACATCAATAATCTTATACTGTTGTCCAATGATGTGTTGATCAGGGTGCACTAGGTTTTCAGTCACCAAAGTGATACTGGCACCTGTGTCCCTGTAGGCCAAGGCCTCAACACCATTTATTGAAACTGTCTGCCTGTACTTATCCATTGTAAGGGGACAAGCAGCCAGTGTGGCAAGGCCAATGCCACTAGGTGTGACAGAAACTGTCTTGGGAGTGACTACCCCAGTTTCTACTATGGACACATAAGTGAACCCAACTACACCCTTAACTTGACTGTTGCCAGCAGTCCCACCACTAGTACCACTACTGCTAGGGGCACTAGAGCTTGATGTATTAGTGGTGGTAGGCTCAGGGGGTTTACCTGGACAGGACTTATCCCCTGGCCTATGGCCTCTGTTTTTACACACAAAGCACCAAGGCTTTTAAATGTGTGCAGGTTGAGAAGAAGAGGAAGAATTTGTTTTATCCCCACCCTCTGAAGAGTGTTTAAGATTTGAAGTGGGATCTTTGGTTTTACCCTTATCCCCATGCTTATCTTGAGATTTTTCACCATCTTTGTCAGAAGACTTACCATCCTTCTTCTTATTGCCATCTTTGTCACCCCCTGTATGAACTTTTCTGTTCACCCTTGTTCTGACCCATTTGTCTGCCTTTTTTCCCAATTCTTGGGGAGAGGTCAGATCAGAGTCCACCAAGTACTGGTGCAACAAATCAGACACACAATTATTAAGAATATGCTCTCTCAGGATCAAGTTATACAGGCTGTCATAATCAGTAACTTTACTGCCATGTAACCACCCCTCCAAGGCCTTCACTGAATGGTCAATTAAATCAACCCAGTCTTGTGAAGACTCCTTTTTGATCTCTCTGAACTTTATCCTGTATTGTTCAGTGGTTAAGCCATAACCATCCAGGAGTGCATTCTTAAGAATTGTAAAATTATTGGCATCACTTTCTTTCACAGTAAGGAGCCTATCCCTACCCTTTCCACTAAATGATAGCCATAGGATAGCAGCCCACTGCCTTTGAGGGACATCCTGTACAACACAGGCCCTCTCAAGTGCAGCAAATCACTTGTTAATGTCATCCCCCTCCTTATAAGGGGGAACTATCTTGTGCAGATTCCTAGAATCATGCTGTTTTGCAGGATGACTATTGGGAATACTGCTGCTGCCACCATGGGTTTCTAAACCCAACTTCTGTCTTTCCTTCTCTACTTCTAAGGAGTGTCTATCCAAATCCAGCTGTTGCTTCTTGAGCTTCAGTCTGGTTTGTTCCACTCTCAATCTATTGAGCTCCCTTTCTAACAATCTGTCATCAGGGTGGGTGGGAGGGACATGTCTAGAAACAGACGTATGATGAGAATTGACAGAAGGAGACCTATCCCTTACAGAAGGCACCCTAACAGCTTGGTTAACAGAAACATCACTTCTACTGTGGTGAGAAGGAATACTCTTGCTATGATGTGATACAACACTATCTGTATGGTGTGGCTCTACATCAGTACCAACTATGCTAGACTGTCTAGTAATGGGCAGGCTAGGAAGTTTCTTTCCTGAATCTTTTCCTAGGGGAGGCCCTGGATCAGATTGGGAACCATTAGCTACTTTTTCAACAGATGGGGCCCTTCTGGCCTTATCTTGTTCTCTAAGCATGTTAAGCAATAATTCCAAAGAAGGATTCTTCCCTACACTCAAACCTCTCTCTATGCAGAGACTCCTTGCTCCTTTCCAGCTAAGGTGATCATATGCAAGTTTGGACAGATCAACATTTTGGCCTGTGCCAGACATTTTTAGAAAGAGTTTAAGTGACAGAAAAAGAGAAACAAGTTTTCAGAACTTTTAGAAAAGACAGATAAAAACTTTTTTAAACTTTTAAGAACTTTTTAGAAAGTTTAGAGGTACTTTTCAGCACTTTAGAAAAGAGGTGAGAAAAGAAATGCAAAACCTTTTGGTTAGGTGTACATACACTGAACTTGTTTTGTATATTTTTCTCTTATGAAAAGTACAATGACAAAAGTGGTAAGTAGTCTCAAAGCACTTATCCCACCGCTGCACAGCCAATGTAGGAGTCTGGACTGGCTTGTAGTGAGTACCTAGGGGTACTTGCACCTTGCACCAGGCCCAGTTATCCCTTATTAGTGTATAGGGTGTCTAGCAGCATAGGCTGATAGATAATGGTAGCTTAGCAGAGCAGCTTAGGCTGAACTAGGAGACGAGTGAAGCTCCTACAGTACCACTAGTGTCATATGCACAATATCATAAGAAAATACAATACACAGATATACTAAAAATAAAGTGAGTACCCTCAGTATGAGGATAGCAAATATACACAAGATATATGTACACAATACCAAAATATGCAGTAATAGTATTAGAAAACAGTGCAAACAATGTATAGTTACAATAGGATGCAATGGGGACACATAGGGATAGGGGCAACACAAACCATATACTCCAAAAGTGGAATGCGAACCACGAATGGACCCCAAACCTATGTGACCTTGTAGAGGGTCGCTGGGACTATTAGAAAATAGTAAGGGTTAGAAAAATAGCCCACCCCAAGACCCTGAAAAGTGAGTGCAAAGTGCACTAAAGTTTCCCAAAGGACATAGAAGTCGTGATAGGGGAATTCTGCAGGAAAGACACAAACCAACAATCCAACAACGATGGATTTCCAGTCGAGGGTACCTGTGGAACAAGGGGACCAAGTCCAAAAGTCACAAGCAAGTCGGAGATGGGCAGATGCCCAGGAAATGCCAGTTGTGGGTGCAAAGAAGCTGCTACTGGACAGTAGAAGCTGGAGGTTCTGCAGGAACGACAAGGGCTAGAGACTTCCCCTTTGGAGGATGGATCCCCCACGCCGTGGAGAGTCGTGCAGAAGTGTTTCCCGCCGAAAGACCGCCAACAAGCCTTGCTAGCTGCAAGTCGTGCGGTTAGGGTTTTTGGATGCTGCTGTGGCCCAGGAGGGACCAGGATGTCGCCAATTGCGTCTGGGGACAGAGGGGGCGTCGAGCAAGACAAGGAGCCCTCTCAGAAGCAGGCAGCACCCGCAGAAGTGCTGGAACAGGCACTACGAAGTGGAGAGAAACGGTGCTCACCCAAAGTCGCACAAAGGAGTCCCACGTCGCCGGAGGACAACTTAGGAGGTCGTGCAATGCAAGTTGGAGTGCTGTGGACCCAGGCTGGACTGTGCACAAAGGATTTCTGCCGGAAGTGCACAGAGGCCGGAGTAGCTGCAAAAGTCGTGGTTCCCAGCAATGCAGTCTGGCGTGGGGAGGCAAGGACTTACCTCCACCAAACTTGGACTGAAGAGTCACTGGACTGTGGGAGTCACTTGGACAGAGTTGCTGGATTCAAGGGACCTCGCTCGTCGTGCTGAGAGGAGACCCAGGGTACCGGTGATGCAGTTCTTTGGTGCCTGCGGTTGCAGGGGGACGATTCCGTCGACCCACAGGAGATTTCTTCAGAGCTTCTAGTGCAGAGAGGAGGCAGACTACCCCCACAGCATGCACCACCAGGAAAGCAGTCGAGAAGGCGGCAGGATCAGCGTTACAGAGTTGCAGTAGTCTTCTTTGCTACTTTGTTGCAGTTTTGCAGGCTTCCAGCGCGGTCAGCAGTCGATTCCTTGGCAGAAGGTGAAGAGAGAGATGCAGAGGAACTCGGATGAGCTCTTGCATTCGTTATCTAAGGAATCCCCAGAGACAGAGACCCTAAATAGCCAGAAAAGAGGGTTTGGCTACCTAGGAGAGAGGATAGGCTAGCAACACCTGAAGGAGCCTATCAGAAGGAGTCTCTGACGTCACCTGTTGACACTGGCCACTCAGAGCAGTCCAGTGTGCCAGCAGCACCTCTGTTTCCAAGATGGCAGAGGTCTGGAGCACACTGGAGGAGCTCTGGGCACCTCCCAGGGGAGGTGCAGGTCAGGGGAGTGGTCACTCCCCTTTCCTTTGTCCAGTTTCGCGCCAGAGCAGGGCTGAGGGGTCCCTGAACCGGTGTATACTGGCTTATGCAGAAATGGGCACCATGTGTGCCCATGAAAGCATTTCCAGAGGCTGGGGGAGGCTACTCCTCCCCTGCCTTCACATCATTTTCCAAAGGGAGAGGGTGTAACACCCTCTCTCAGAGGAAGTCCTTTGTTCTGCCATCCTGGGCCAAGCCTGGCTGGACCCCAGGAGGGCAGAAACCTGTCTGAGGGGTTGGCAGCAGCTGCAGTGAAACCCCGGGAAAGGCAGTTTGGCAGTACCCAGGTCTGAGCTACAGACCTGTGGGATCATGGGATTGTGCCACCTATGCCAGGATGGCATAGAGGGGGCAAGTCCATGATCATAGACATGTTACATGGCCATATTCGGAGTTACCATTGTGAAGCCACATATAGGTAGTGACCTATATGTAGTGCACGCGTGTAATGGTGTCCCCGCACTCACAAAGTCCGGGGAATTGGCCCTGAACAATGTGGGGGCACCTTGGCTAGTGCCAGGGTGCCACACACTAAGTAACTTAGCACCCAACCTTTACCAGGTAAAGGTTAGACATATAGGTGACTTATAAGTTACTTAAGTGCAGTGTAAAATGGCTGTGAAATAACGTGGACGTTATTTCACTCAGGCTGCAGTGGCAGGCCTGTGTAAGAATTGTCAGAGCTCCCTATGGGTGGCAAAAGAAATGCAGCAGCCCATAGGGATCTCCTGGAACCCCAATACCTTGGGTACCTCAGTACCATATACTAGGGAATTATAAGGGTGTTCCAGTAAGCCAATGTAAATTGGTAAATTTGGTCACTAGCCTGTTAGTGACAATTTGTACAGAGAGAGCATAACCACTGAGGTTCTGGTTAGCAGAGCCTCAGTGAGACAGTTAGGCATCACACAGGGAACACATACCTATAGGTCACAAACTTATGAGCACTGGGGTCCTGACTAGCTAGGTCCCAGTGATACATAACAAACATACTGAAAACATAGGGTTTTCACTATGAGCACTGGGCCCTGGCTGGCAGGATCCCAGTGAGACAGTGAAAGCACCCTGATATACACTCACAAACAGGCCTAAAGTGGGGGTAACAAGGCTAGAAAGAGGCTACTTTCTCACAGACGCACTCAGGGGGAGATTATTTTCCACCGGTAACCTTTTCAAACGGAGCTACGAAATCAACAATTGACTTTATGCTAATACATTACGCAGCACTGCCCCTTGTTGCTACCTACAATATACTTGCACACCCAGGAAGCGACCACTTTCCTCAAGCCATACAACTAAGACGGGCATGCAAGCGATTACCAACTACAATCATTATTATTGCCGCTCCAAGGACCGATAACATAAAGAAGTTAAAATGGCAAGGGCAAGGCATTAAGAAAGTTATGGAAGCAGTACATTGTGGCGTGGGGTCATTTGAAGAGCTTATAAATTAATTTGAAAATCAGGAAGATACTGTTTTGTGTCCGGGAGCACGGGTGAAGGCTTGGAAACACTTATGTGACTCACTACTAAATACATTTCCTAATAAATCATCTAGTTTAAACTCTGCAGTTGTTTTAAAGAAAAAACAAAAAGCTGACACCAAAGAGCAGCCATGGTACAATAGAGCTCTGCGCAATTTAAAAAAAACAAGTTTCACGCAAATCTAAAAAAGGGGCTAAGGAAACACGTAAGAATAAGATCCCCAATAACTCAATGCTCTTGAAATTGAGATCGCAATACAAGAAGGCCTGCTGGAAGGAAAAAAGGCAGTACTAAGAAGACCTGTGGGGCAAGCTCTTGATGTCCAACAAAACGAAGAACAATAGTAAATTCTGGCAATTGGTGAACGGGCTGGTACATGGGAAACGATGGCATTCCAATGCAGGCATAGATGCTGCCTATTGGGAAGCCCATGTTTTGGCACTATACTCGTCCCCAGCACAAACAGATACTAAGGGACCTCCCACCAACAATCTGGAGCACTTCAAGGCCATCTGATTTTGGCTTTAGAATCACGACAAAGGCAAACCCTGACCAAGTCGACGTCATCAAGGACATTGATATCGAACAGCTAATTGGCATTATAAAGAAGCTAAAAATGGCAGGAGCCGCAGGACAGAATGGTATTCCCAATACCCTATTTAAAGGTGATGCAACACACTGGGCCTACTATCTGGCGCTCCTTTTCAACGACCTCTATGGCTCCAAGACGCTTCCAGACGCCTGGAAAAGGAGCATATTCCACCCTATCCACAAGACGGGCAATCCTGCCTCTCCAACGAACTATAGACTAATAGCCTTGATTGACGTTGAAGCTAAGCTTTATGCATCATGTTTGCTGTGACAACCATCGGGTTGGATCCAAGAGAGAAAACTCTTACCATGAAGCCAGACTGGCTTCAGAGCTGGCATGGGAACCTCAACCAACCTGACAGCCTTGGCCTTGCTAGGATATAAGTCCGGATACAAGAAAAGTCAGTTATTTGCCTGTTTCATTGACATTCAGTCAGCGTTTGATTGGGTCCCGAGAGTCCGTCTGTGGGAAAAACTGAAAAGCTACCCAGCTGCCTGTTGACCCCGATCATGGAAATATACACAGGCATCTGGGCGCAAGTTAAGATCGGAGCAGGCAGCCACATCACCAACAGAATTTAAACTTTAAACGGTCTAAAGCAAGGATGTGTTTTAGCCCCCATGCTCTTTAATTTATACCTAGCCGATCTTGCTGAGGATCCCTCCTCGATATCAAACCATCCGCCGGTCTTGGCTCTGAATACAGTTGCATGGTTACAGTATGCAGATGACATTGTGCTTCTTAGTCAAACTCCAATTGGCCTGCAGTGTAGTATTAATGCACTTTCTGGTTACATCACCAAACAAGGTTTAGAACTGAACCTGAACAAAACCAAAGTGGTCAGACTGGTGGATTTGAAACTTAAATCTGGCTCATGGTTCATCAATGAAAGTCAGGTGGATGTCGTTGCTGCTTACAAATATCTAGGCTTCATAGTAGATTAAAATCTGTCCTTCAAACCCCACCTGGTTGCTGCTCAAGCAAAAACACAAGCCCTGACATATGGATTCAAGACACTAAAAAAAAAAACTGAGCTGTCCATCATACAATCATTTGCTCTCTGTTATGACAGCACAGTTAATGCCAACAGTAACTAATGGGGCCGAGACAATGCTGGGTAAAGAAACAGCAGTCTTTAATCAAATTCAAACAAAGGCCTACAAAGCTGTCTTCCAGATTCCTAATTCAGCTTCACCATCTCCGGTTTGTCTAGAATTTGGGTTAAACAACTATATATTCCAGAGCAACAATGTGTATGTTAAATTCTGATGGCGACTGTGAGCCACAGAAATAGGATCGATAAGCAACCTATGCTGGCTTGAAATCAAGGAACAACAGCACCGTAATATCATCGGCTCATGGGGAAACCATCTAAATAACTCAATAAAGGACCTGAGCCTTAACATTGTCTGGGGCATGAGCTTGAGTAAAGGGGAGTTTTACCGGATGGTGAACACTGCAGCCCGGTCACTGTCACTCATCACTGATAAGAACATACTTGCCAAAAGACGACATGCCTGGGTGGTACTACCTTCATACAAAGTTCTCAGGCCCCAGGAATATTTATCAGCTTTTTTAGGCAAACGCTGAAATTACAATTTACGCTTTTGCACTTTGGGTCGATTGCCGCCAAAGGTAGGTTTCCCTCTGGGAAACAGCAATTTAGGTCGGAAGCGTGTCATCTCTGTGGGTACAAGCAAGGGTCCTTTGTGCATCTTTTCTATGTATGTCCAGCACTGTTGGAGCAAAGGAAAATACTTTTGAAATACACCTTATGGCCCTTGGCATTCGCTCTTGCGGATCAGCTGTTATCAGCTGGCTAAGCGGCTCTTCGATTCATTTTGCCTGCCATGGGACGAAGTTTATGGTGCAGGCGTGTAAATCTCTGTCAAATACGGCCGAACCGGTAGCTGAAAAATCTGCGCAAAGCCAGGATTGATAATGGCGTCATTGTCCAACATTCAGTATGAGGTGTAACCAAACACTACCAGACTTCGGGATGATAGTCAATGCTGTACTGACATTGCAAAATTAAGATCAGAATTGAGGCTTTGTCCTCAACTTTCTCCTGTTTTAAGTTTTAAGGAGGATCCGTCTTCAACTCTTTGTTTGTTTTAAGTTTTAAGAAAACCAGGTGGGGCAAACCCACCCAGCCAGTTTGTACCGCCTGTTCTAACCATATTAATGCATACATGTTTACGTGTATTTATTGCTCACAAATGCTATGTGTTGAATTGGCGTTGGTTTTAATTAACTATGCTAATAAAATCTACACACAGTCATTATGATTTTAGAGCGGTATAAACACTTGCAGGTCATAGACAAGCGTCCAGAGAGAGTTGGTAAGGAATCTGCGACTAGATAAAGGGGGTCATTCTGACCCTGGCGGCCGCCACCGACCACGGGAGCACCGCCAACAGGCTGACGGTGCTCCCACGAGCATTCTGACCGCGGCGGTTCAGCCGCGGTCAGAAGCGGCAAGTCGGCGGGCTCCCGCCGACTTACCGCTGCTCGGGGGAATCCTTCATGGCGGCGGAGCGCGCTCCGCCGCCATGAGGATTCTGACCCCCCCTACCGCCATCCTGTTCATGGCGGGAAAGCCGCCATGAACAGGATGGCGGTAGGGGGGGTCGCGGGGCTAGCGCTGTATACATTATACTAAAGCAAGATATAGTGTGCACAGAGTCCAGTGGATCCCCAGAGGCTTATCAGAAACTAAAGTAGATAATACTAATGCTCTCTTTTGTGCTATTATGGTCGAGCAGTTAGGATTATCAGAGGATAGTGCTAAGCACTTGTTGTACCCACACAGTCAAGAAATGAGGCACATGCTCAATGACTAACTCCAAACCAATGCTTTAGGTATCAAAAAATATACTTTGTTACTTTATTTCTAGAACCAAAAGGATCTTTCTTGCTGGTAAGTGCAGTTTGAGGAATGTATCACTTTCAAGTATCAAATACACTTTGTTTAGAATTTGCAGATAAAACTTTTTACAGGAAAGAAAGGCTTTTCAATTTCAAAAGTAGACTGCAATTTCTCATAGAAAGCAATGTAATCATAGGGGAGGAAAAGTAACAACACAATTTGCAGGTAAGTACATGACTTACAATCCCAATCTTTGGGGGTTAAGGTATCCACAGGGCAGAGTTTAGGAAGGCACCAACAGTGCACCACCAGCAACACGAGGCCGTCCGGGTGCAGAAGTCAAAGTTGATGTTGCGCGCCCAATGGAATTCTATGGAGAAGGGGGGCACTTAGAAAGAAACAGCTAGCAGGTAAGTACCTGTGACTTTAGGGCACAGACCTGGGGGGTTTAGATCAGCACCAGGGGGCCACAGGTCAGCACTATACACACACTCTCAGCAGCACAAGGGCGGCCAGGTGCAAGGTGCAAACATAGCGTCGGGCGCCAAATGTTTTTCAGTGAGGGAACTCCAGGGGTCACAAAGATGCTGCAGGCCTTGTCCAGGGAACCGACTGAAGAAAACCAATTGCTGGACAGGTAAGCAGAGGGCCCACTGGACATCGCTGGACCATCAGTTGAGTACCCCAAGACCAGGGGGCTGTGGGTGTGGGGGTACCTTTAGGCATAGGGATATCTTCACCGGAGCGAGTTGCAGTCAGGGGAATCCTCTGGATTTAGGCTGCAGGTGTTGTTGTGTTGGTCAGGAAGGGCCGACCCAGGATGGACTTGAGGTCAGAATCACCTGGGGACCTTCTCTGGACTGGTGGGCCACCTGGACATGGGCTGTGGGTGTCTGGTGCAGAGTGGGCAGGACTCGCGGATCCGGGGTGGTTATGGAGCTCTTCTTGGAGGTTTCTTTGAGGACAGGGCAGCTGTCCTTAGGAGATCTTGGTCCTTGGGTAGGCAGGCAGTCCTCTGGGGGGGTTTTCGAGGTCACTGGTCCTGGAGGATGCGTTGTCTTCTTGTAGCAGGATTCTTGAAGCTGCAGACAGGCCGGTAGGGCTGGGGGCATATCAGTTGTCATCTGAAGTCTTCTCTGCAAGTGCGGCTCTTCAATCCTTATTCTTCTTTTCAGGTCAACAGGAATCTGAAAATCAAGTTTCAGGGGTGCCCCTAAATACTAGATTTAGGGGTGTTACAGGGGTCAGAGGGCAGCATCAAATGGCTACTGTCCATGAGGGTGGCTACACCCTTCCTAACCGTACTGGCTAACATCCTCCAAGGCCAGATGGAGGATTCCGCCAGCAGGGGATCACCTCAGCTCTGGGCACCCCAGGGGTGGCCCCAGCTGGGATAGACACTCCTCGTGGAGTTTACTAATTTTACAGCTGGACCTGCCGCCAAAAGTGGGGCCTGGTCTGATGGGTCAGGCATCTCCATTAGTTGGAGTGACCTGGGGCAGTGTAACAGGAGGAAGTCGCCTTTGAGGCTCACCACCAAGTGTTGCAGTTCCTGCAGAGGGAAGGTGTGAAGCACCTCCACCCAGAGCAGGCTTTGTTTCTGACCCTAGAGAGCACTAAGGCTCTCCCCTCATGGGGTCAGAAACTTGTCTGTTGGTGGCAGGCTGGCACAGTCCGGTCAGCCTTACCCTGGAAGGTTAGGTGAAATTCAGGAAGTGTCTCTAAGAATGCCCTCTGTGTGCATTTTTCAATAAATCCAACACTGACATCAGTGAGGGTTTACTGAGCTAAGATGGCTATGTGCCCAATAGATGTCCAGACTGAAACCTAATCCAAGATGATGCTGCGTCTTTTCCTGTGATGTCATTTCTGGTTATTACCAGACACAGTGGGAAGCATTTCTGAATAAAAAAGGTTACATGTTAGTTCCTGACTGTATCATACATAGGTGGAGGCATTTTCAAATGAAGGGTACATCAAGAGATATGTTCCTTTACTTTTGAATGTGTGCATCACTCCTATATATCATTTGTGTTGCTTACCTTTACTGATTGCAACTGGTATTGGAGTTTACCTTTGCCCTTTCTCCTTCCTGATGTCAAGAGAAGTTTAGTGCCTTGCTACTTTCTTCACTATTTATCTTTGTTCTCAATCAAGACTCGAAGTTTGCAAAAGGTGTTTGTTACCCATTGTGGTGTTTTACTCCTAACTGGGACCCTTTAAGGAGACACTTATCCTTTAACGTATAGTAATGTATGCAGGCTGACACTGTGGATACCGGGAGGAGTAGCCTATTGATCACATGATCAAAAAGGGGACTTTAGATATCCTTTTCAAGTCCAATCCTTGACATCACCACAACACAACCAACATCACTATGGTACAGCAACACATCTAGCATCATACACTAACACACCCACCATGTGAGTCAAGACAAACATCCATCTTAAACATGTCCACTCCACCAACACTAAACGACAGACCCAATATCAGACCCCAATTCAAGTGTGGGCACACATCTATATAACCATCTTCCCAGCACAAGCCAATCACCAATATACATAATACACCCACCACCCTCTATCCACACACACCCATCATACCACAACATGTCCACCATCATTCATTATAGGAAGTTGTCTCTGTTTATACTATCTCAAAGTGAGAGATAGTGTGCACAGAGTCCAAGGGTTCCCCTTAGAGGTTGATAGTGGCAAAATTAGATAATACTAATGCTCTATTTTGTGGTAGTGTGGTCGAGCAGTAGGCTTATCAGAGGGTAGTGTTAAGCACTTGTTGTACACACACTGGCAATAAATGAGTACACACACTCAAAGACTTAATTCCAGGCCAATAGCTTTTTATATAGAAAAATATGATTTTCTTAATTTATCTTAGGACCACGAGATTCAGAATTTAGGTAAGTACATAAATTGTAAGGTACTTCACACAGGTGAGCATGGAACTTTGAATTAAAACTGTAGTATACACAGTTTGGGCAAATAATGGCAATAAGCTATTTTAAAAGTGGACACTGCAAAAATCAACAGTTCCTGGGGGAGGTAAGTAATAGTTAGTTTCTCAGGTAAGTGAAGCACTGACAAGATCTCCAGGGCATAGGCAGCCCACCGTTGGGGGTTCAAGGCAACCCCAAACCCACAGCACCAGCAACACAGGGCCGGTCAGGTGCAGCGGTCAAAGGAGGGCCCAAATAACATAGGTGCCTATGGAGAACAGGGGTGCTCCGGTTCCAGTCTGCTAGCAGGTAAATACAAGCATCCTCGGGAGCAAACTAGGAGGGTTTTCTATACCACTGGGAGGGGACACACATAGGCACACAAAATACACCCTCAACGGCACAGGGGCGGGCGGGTGCAGTGTGCAAGTAGGTGTCGGGTTTTGAGTTGAAAGCAATGGAGGGACCCGGGGTGTCACTCTGGCGATGCAGGCAGGACACAGAGAGGCTTCCCGGGCCAGCCACCGACTGGGCTAGGATGAGGGCCACCTGCTGGTCACTCCTGCACTGGTAGGTGGTTCCTCTCGGTCCTGGGGGCTGCGGGTGGAGTGCTTGATCCAGGCATCAGGTTCCTTTGTTACCAGGCAGTCGTGATCAGGGGGAGCCTCTGGATCCTCTTTGCAGGCGTCACTGTGGGGGTGTCCGCGTCATTGAAGTGACCAGTGGGTCCTCTCTGCGGTGTTGGTTCTCCTGAACTCGAGCTGGGGGTGTCAGGTGCAGAGTGCTTCTGGAGTGAGGTGAGAGTCTCTTTAAAGTTGGTTTCTTGTAACTGTTTTTTAACAGAGCCACTGTTCTCAGGAGGTTCTTGGTCCTTTAGGTGCACAGCAGTCCTCTGAGTACTCAGAGGTCGCTCATCCTCCTGGATGCAACGCTGTGCAGGTTCTTTGAGTATGGAGACAGGCTGGTAGGGCCGGGGCCAAGTCAGTTGTCATCTCCGGTCTCTCTGCGGGGCATTCAGGTCAGCAGTCCTTCTTCTTTCTTCAGGTTGCAGGAATCTGATTTCCTGGGTTCAGGGTCGCCCCTAAATACTCAATGTAGGGGTGTGTTTAGGTCTGGGGGCAGTAGCCAATGGCTACTTTCCTGGAGGGTGGCTACACCCTCTTTGTGCCTCCTCCCTGAGGGGAGGGAGGCACATCCCTAATCCTATTGGGGGAATCCTCCAAAACAAGATGGAGGATTTCTTAAGGCAGGGGGACATCTCAGCTCAGGACACCTTAGGGGCTGTCCTGACTGGTGGGTGACTCCTCCTTGTTTTTCTCATTAACTCCTCCGGACTTGCCGCCAAAAGTGGTGGCTGTGTCCGGAGGGGCGGGCATCTCCACTAGCTGGAGTGCCCTGGGGCACTGTAACACCAGGCTTGAGCCTTTGAGGCTCACTGCCAGGTGTTACAGTTCCTGCAGTGGGAGGTGAGAAGCACCTCCACCCAGTGCAGGCTTTGATCCTTGCCACAGAGTGACAAAGGCACTCACCCCATGTGGCCAGAAACCCGTCTGGATGTGGCAGTCTGGCAGGAACTGGTCATTCTAACACTAGCATTTTGACTGCTATACAGGGGGCATCTCTAAGATGCCCTCAGTGTGCATTTTTCAATAAATCCCACACCAGCATCAGTGTGGATTTATTGTGCTGAGAAGTTTGATACCAAACTTCCCAGAATTCAGTGTAGCCATTATGGAACTGTGGAGTTTGTGTTTGACAATCTCCCAGACCATATACTCTTTATGGCTACCCTGCACTTACAATGTCTAAGATTTGGCTTAGACACTGTAGGGGCATAGTGCTCATGCAACTATGCCCTCACCTACGGTATAGTGCACCCTGCCTTAGGGCTGTAAGGCCTGCTAGAGGGGTGACTTACCTATGCCACAGGCAGTGGGCATGGCACTCTGAGGGAAGTGCCATGTCGACTTAGTCATTTTCTCCCCACTAGCACATACAAGCTGTGAGGCAGTGTGTATGTGATGACTGAGGGGTCCCACGGTGGCATAATACATGCTGCAACCCTTACAGACCTTCCTTGGCCACAGGGCCCTTGGCACCAGGGGTAGCACTTACAAGAGTCTTATCTGTGTGCCAGGGCTGTGCCAATTGTGGAGACAAAGGTACAGTTTAGGGAAAGAACACTGGTGCTGGGGCCTGGTTAGCAGGGTCCCAGAACACTTTCTATCATAACTAGCATAAAAAAAGGCAAAACGTTAGGGGGTAACCATGCCATAAGAGCCATTTTCCTACATTCATCCACCCACCCACCTTCACACCGCAACACAGCCACCATCATACACCAATACACCCACCACCATCTCTCCACCCAACCAATAATGAATGTAGAGTCTTCTCTGAAAACATTTAATTTCTGGGAAAGTAATGATATCTTGATGTTTTGGTTTGGTAATGTAGAACAACTAAATAAGTTCATAACAATCACAAACAATACCCTTTCAATAGTCAGTGTATTACAATCTACAATTCCAACAAGACTGATGTTTTTGGGTGGAAGTTATTCAGGGTTACAGAATAAAAAGTAAACTATTCTGACAACCAGCACCACACAATGCTGTGATACACTCAGGAAGTGGCAAAACAAACTGTGAGTGGGCAGGATAGATAACAGCCTTGTAAAGTGAAAGAAAGTACCCTCTTTTTGCCCTGGTTACCCCAATTTCTGCCTGATGTCAGTGTGCTTGACTGTGTTCACTGGGATCCTGCTAATCAGGACCCCAGTGATAATGCTCTCGCCCTTCTAAATGTTATCACTGCATACTGGTAACCCAGTATTTCACCCACCATTGGCATACTGGTGCCCCCTTAGAAGTCCCTAGTATATGGTTCTTAGGTACAAAAGTTCCAGCGGATCCCTATGGGCTGCGGCATATCTTTTGCCACTCATAGGGAGCCCATACAAAGGCTTCTGAGGACTGCCATTGCAGCCTGTGAGAAAATGTGCATGTACCCTTTAACTGCCGTATACACTGCACCAGGTCACTTATAAGTCACCCCCTATAGCAGGCCCTCCAGCCCTGAGGGCAGGATGCAGAGTACCAGTGTGTGAGGGCACCCCTGCACTAGCAGAGGTGCCCCCCACAACCTCCAGGACCATTTTCCCAGACTTCGTGAGTGCGTGTAATGAAAATAGGCCACTACCTGTGTCCAGCTACATAATGGTAACTCTGAACATAGGCATGTTAAGTATCAAACATGTTTGAATCATACCCCAATGCTTTTGCATGCATTGGTTGTAAGATTCCATGCACTCTAGGAGCTCCTTAGAGGTCCCCCAGTATTGCCATTTCAGCCTTCTGAGGTTTTCCAGGCAGCCCCAGCTGCTGCCACCTTTCAGACACGTTTCTGCCCTCCTGCTGATTGAGCAGCTGGAGCCCAGGAAAGCAGAACAAAGGATTTCCTCTGGGGGAGGGGTGTTACACCCTCTCCCTTTGGAAATAGGTGTTACACGCTTGGGAGGGGGTAGCCTCTGCAAGCCACTGGAAATGCTTTGAAGGGCACAGATGGTGCCCTCCTTGCATAATCCAGTCTACACCGGTTCAGGGATCCTGACTCCCTGTTCTGGTGCGAAACTGGACAAAGGAAAGGGGAGTGACCACTCCCTGCCCATCACCACCCCAGGGGTGGTGCTCAGAGCTCCTCCAGACGGTCCCTGGGTTTTGCCATCTTGGATTCCAAGTTGGCAGGGAACTCTGGGAGCATCTGAGTGGACAGTGCCAGCAGGTGACGTCAGAATCCTCCCCTGATAGGTGCTTACCTGTGTAGCTGGCCAATTCCCCTTTCAGGGCTATTTAGGATCTCTCTCTTGGGTGACTCTTCAGATTCAGATTGCAAGACTCCAGCAGGAATCCTCTGCATCCTTTACTTCACCTTCATACCGAAGAAACTGCATCTGGACCCTCCAGGAACTGTACAAACTACAACAAAGAAGCAAAGAGGACTTCTGCAACATTGTATCTTCAGCTGCTGCCAGCAAATGCAACTGTTTCCCAGTTGTGCATCCTCAGAGGACAGCCTGTCTTCAGCCTGCACCAGAAGAATGAAGGAATCTCCCTTGGAGTGAAGGAGCCACTCCCCTGCTTCAGCAGACACCGCTCTGCAATGACGACTGGCTGCGTGGGTCCCTTCTCCTGACGAGTTGCGTGGGTTCTGCATCACAGGTGGTGGACTGAAGTGGTCCAGACGGTCCTGACATCCTACTGTCCAACTTTGGTGGAGGTAAGAGATTGCCTCCCCACGCAAGACTGTACCCCCATGGCACAGCATGTTTTGCAGTTGTCAAGGCTTGTTGGCATCCTTCCACAAAGTTCTTCGTGTACCGAGCAGCTTCGGCCCCCAGCATTCCTTCCTGTGACGCACAGCTTTCTGCGCAGTTCTCCAGCGACATGGGACCCTTTGTTGTAGTGCTGCATGGGTCTCCTTTTGCACCATCTTTGCCCCCGTGCTGTGGTACCCCTCTGCGCGCTGCCTGGTCTTTTGTGGGCTCTCTGAGTTGCTGAGAGCCCCCTCTGCCTCCCACCTGAGTAGAGTCCACCAGGTTCCTCCTGGTCCTGGCCTGCGCTATTTTCCACTAACCGCGAGCTTTGCTTGTGCCAAGGCTTGTTGGCAAAATCCAGCAACGCAAACCAGACTGCAATCATCCATCCAGAATGGAACAAGATCTGCAACAACCAGGAAGCCGCATCCGTCTTCTTGGGTGCAGTACTGACCGTTGTTCTTCACCGGTGGTTCTTCTTTTGCACCTTCATCTGGGTTAGCAGAGGTTCCTGTTTTCCCTGGACTCCTGTATGCACCTTGGACTTGGTCGCCTTCTTCCACAGGTCTTCAGGTTCAGGAATCCATCGTTGGTGTCTTGCAGTCTCTTCTGGTTCTAGCATAATCTTATTTTTCGTGTTCTTGTGTGTTCTAGCAAAGTTACTGTGATTTACTCCTGCTTCCTTTCTGGACTCTGGGGTGGGTTCTATTACTTACCTTTTGTGTTTTCTAATACTCCCAGCGCCCCTCCACACACTACATTTGCCTATGTGGGAAACCGATATTCGCATTCGCATATATGGTTTGTGTTGCCCACAGGCCCATTGCAGTCTATTGTATTTTCTACTGTTTGCACTATTCTGTGACTGTTTACTTACCTGATTTGGTTACTAGTGTATATATTGTGTATAATACTTACCTCCAGAAGGAGTATTGCCTCTAAGATATTTTTGGCCTTGTGTCACTAAAATAAAGTACCTTTATTTTTGGTAACACTGAGCATTGTCTTTTATTGTGTATAAGTACTGTGTAACTGTAGTGGTATTGCAGGAGCTTTGCATGTCTCCTAGTTCAGCCTAAGCTGCTCCGCTACAACTACCTCTAGACAGCCTAACCTGCTAGAACACTGCCTACATTTCACTAATAAGGGATAACTGGACCTGATATAAGATTTAAGTACCTTAGGTACCCACTACAAATCAGGCCAGCCTCCAACATTGTTGGTGCAGCGGTGGGATAAGTACTTGCAATTGCTTTACCACTTTGTTACTGATGCTTCTTACAAGAAAAGTGTACTCCAGTACTTAGAGCTATATACAATTGTACCTAGCAGTCATTTTTCACTTTCTAAAAAGTTCTTTCAAACGTTCTAAAAGTTTCCAAAAGTTTTGAAAAGTTTTTCTTTTTTCTGAAAAGTTAGGCCAAATAGTTTGCTAACTTTGTGCTCTTCTCCTTAACCTTTTTCTTTCACTATGTCTGTTGTAGAGGCTACCCCCAGGGTTGTACAGACAAATTATGAAAGCTTGAATTTCAAACGTTTGAGGGGGCTCTGCTGAGAAAGAAGTTTAGCGATTGGGAAGAACCCCAACAAGGAATTTTTCTTAAATCTCCTCCTGCAAGATGACCAGGAACATCCTATTGGTCAGGTACAGTCAGAGGGGTGAAGTAGAGGGAGATTTTACCCAGGAAGATTCAGGAGACCATTCTGAAGATCCGGGGGAGGGCCCTTCCACAGTTCTTTCCATAAACAAACCTCCTAGTGGAGCTGGTAGTGGGAAGGGGTCAGACACAGGTAGCGCACCCTTCACACCTACAGGCCAGGTCACTAGAGTTACTCAAGTTAGGGAAAGGTCTTCCTCTGCTAATTCCCATGTCACTTCTGTCTTAGAGGTGTCACACACATCCAACCCTGAGGATCAGTCCCTAGATAGGGAACTCAAAGCTGAGGTTGGAAGAGTCCAAACTGAGGCTACAGCAGCAACATTTGGCCTTAGACAGGGAATCCCTGGCTGTGGAAAGGGAAAGGCAAGGGTTGGGGTTAGTTCTCCATGGTGGCAGGAGCAGTAGTTGCAGGAACCCCAGTGTTGAAGAACATACAATGGATTCCAGAAATCTGCACAAGGTTGTCCCCCCTTACAAGAATGGGGATGACATTTACAAGTGGTTTGCTGCACTTGAGAGGGCCTGTGGTTGTCTTTCACTGGCAAGGGGAGAGACAGACTCCTTATTGTCAGAGAAGATGACTCAGACAACTACCATGTTCTGAAAAGTGCACTCTTGGATGGATTAGGCTTAACCACTGAACAATATAGATTCAAGTTCAGAGAAACCAGAAAAGAGTCTTCACAGGATAGGATAGACTTTGTAGACTGTTCAGTGAAGGCCTTAGACGGTTGGTTAAATGGCATTAAGGTGACTCACTTCGGCAGCTTATACAATCCGATCTCGAGATAGCATATTCATAAAAATAGTGCATCTGATTTGTTGCACCAGTATCTTGTGGACTCAGATTTGACCTCTTCCCAAGAACTGGGAAAGAATGCAGACAAATAGGTTGGAACTCGGGTGAGCAGAAAAGCTCATACAGGGGGTGACAAGGACAGCAAGAAGAAGGATGGTAAGTCTCATGACAAGGGTGGGGACAGTTATAAAAAATAATGAGAGTCTTTATTGGGCCCCACAAATCCTCTGGGGGTGGTGGGTCCAAATCCTCTTCAAATCATCAGAAAACCCCTTGGTGTTATTTGTGTAGGAACAAAGGCCACTGGGCAAATGTCCCCACTTGTCCAAAGAGAAAGACCAACCCTCCAAACACCACAACCCCAACTGTTTCCACTAGTGCCCCTAGTAATAGCAGTGGTGGTGGGAAAAACTGTACAAATAGCCAAACAAAGGGTGTAGCTGGGATCACTTTTGGTAATGTAATGGGGGTTGGTCTAGTTAGGGAGACCACGGAGGCTGTTTTCGTCTCTGATGGTGGCATTGACCTTGCCATCTTAGTTGGTTGTCCCCTTAATATAGATAAGTACAAGAAACTACCCCTAATCAATGGTGTTCAGGTTGAGGCCTGCAGGGACACAGGTGCCAGTGTCACTGTGGTGATGGAGAAACTGGTTGCCCCTGAGCAACACCTACTTGGTCATCAGTACCAAGTTACTGACGCCATAACAACACTGTTAGCCACCCCATGGCTGTTGTGAATCTCACCTGGGGGGGGCGCCAAGGGGGGGGTTACTGGTCCAAAGAAGGTTGTGGTATCCACTGACTTACCTGTAGAGTGTCTGTTGGGCAATGATTTGGACACTTCAGCTTGGGCAGAAGTGGAGTTGGAGGCTCATGCAGCCATGCTGGGCATTCCAGGGCATATCTTTGCTCTTACCAGTGCTCAGGCCAAGAAGCAAAGAGGACAGAGAAACTTGGATCCTGGAACAGTGGACCAAGTGCTCTCAAAAACTAGGGGTAGAAAGGGCAAACCCTTGTCCACTATCCCTCCCTCTCCAGAAGATTCCCCTTTTGATGAGTAGGAGTCAACTCCCTGTGCTGAACTTACACCAGAGGAACTTCAAGCTGACACAGCTGAACTCTTGGGTACAGGGTGGCCTGCCAGGGAGGAACTGAGTGTGGTACTGTAGGAAAGTACCATCTTGCCTGGCATGTTACCCCAATATTTCACTGTATATATGTTGTTTTAGTCTATGTGTCACTGGGACCCTGCCAGACAGGGCCCCAGTGCTCATAAGTATGTGCCGTGTATGTGTTCCCTGTGTGATGCCTAACTTTATCACTGAGGCTCTGCTAACCAGAACCTCAGTGGTTATGCTCTCTCTGCTTTCCAAATTTGTCACTAACAGGCTAGTGACCAATTTCACCAATTCACATTGGCATACTGGTAAACCCATATAATTCCCTAGTATATGGTACTGAGGTACCCAGGGTATTGGGGTTCCAGGAGATCCCTATGGGCTGCAGCATTTCTTTTGCTACCCATAGGGAGATCTGACAATTCTTACACAGGCCTGCCAGCGCAGCCTGAGTGGAATAACGTCCACGTTATTTTACATCCATTTACCACTGCACTTAAGTAACTTATAAGTCACCTATATATCTAACCTTCACCTGGTGAAGGTTGGGTGCAAAGTTATTTAGTGTGTGGGCACCCTGGCACTAGCCAAGGTGCCCCCACATCGTTCAGGGCGAATTCCCCGGACTTTGTGAGTGCAGGGACACCATTACACGCGTGCCCTGTACATAGGTCACTACCTATGTACAGCGTCACAATGGTAACTCCAAACATGGCCATGTAACATGTCTAAGATCATGGAATTGTCACCCCAATGCCATTCTGGCATTGGGGTGTCTGGCATTGGGGTGACAATTCCATGATCCCCCGGGTCTCTAGCACAGAACCCGGGTACTGCCAAACTGCCTTTCCGGGGTCTCCACTGCAGCTGCTGCTGCTGCCAACCCCTCAGACAGGTTTCTGCCCTCCTGGGGTCCAGGCAGCCCTGGCCCAGGAAGGCAGAACAAAGGATTTCCTCTGAGAAAGGGTGTAACACCCTCTCCCTTTGGAAATAGGTGTGAAGGCTGGGGAGGAGTAGCCTTCCCCAGCCTCTGGAAATGCTTTGATGGGCACAGATGGTGCCCATCTCTGCATAAGCCAGTCTACACCGGTTCAGGGATCCCCCAGCCCTGCTCTGGCGTGAAACTGGACAAAGGAAAGGGGAGTGACCACTCCCCTGACCTGCACCTCCCAGAGGAGGTGCCCAGAGCTCCCCCAGTGTGTCCCAGACCTCTGCCATCTTGGAAACAGAGGTGTCTGTGGCACACTGGACTGCTCTGAGTGGACAGTGCCAGCAGGTGACGTCAGAGGCTCCTTCTGATAGGCTCTTACCTCTCTTGGTAGCCAATCCTCCTTCCTAGGTAGTCAAACTCCTTTTCCGGCTATTTAGGGTCTCTGCTTTGGGGAATTCTTCAGATAACGAATGCAAGAGCTCACCAGAGTTCCTCTGCATCTCCCTCTTCACCTTCTGCCACAGGATCGACCGCTGACTGCTCAGGACGCCTGCAAAACCGCACCAAAGTAGCCAGATGACTACTAGCAACCTTGTATCGCTTCATCCTGCCGGCTTTCTCGACTGTTTCCAGGTGGTGCATGCTCTGGGGGTAGCCTGCCTCCTTTCTGCACCAGGAGCTCTGAAGAAATCTCCCGTGGGTCGACGGAATCTTCCCCCTGCAACCGCAGGAAACAAAAGACTGCGTCACCGGTCCTCTGGGTCCCCTCTCAGCACGACGAGCGTGGTCCCTGGAACTCAGCAACTCTGTCCAAGTGACTCCCACAGTGACTCTTCAGTCCAAGTTTGGTGGAGGTAATTCCTTGCCTCCCCATGCTAGACTGCATTGCTGGGTACCGCGTGATTTGCAGCTGCTCGAGCTCCTGTGCACCCTTCCAGGATTTCCTTCGTGCACAGCCAAGCCTGGGTCCCCGACACTCTAACCTGCAGTGCACAACCTTCTGAATTGTCCTCCGGTGTCGTGGGACTCCCTTTTGCGACTTCAGGTGGACTCCGGTTCACTTTTCTTCTAAGTGCCTGTTCAGGTACTTCTGCGGGTGCTGCCTGCTCCTGTGAGGGCTCCCTGACTTGCTGGGCGCCCCCTCTGTCTCCCCATCCAAGTGGCGACATCCTGGTCCCTCCTGGGCCACAGCAGCATCCAAAAACCCTAACTGCGACCCTTGCAGCTAGCAAGGCTTGTTTGCGGTCTTTCTGCGTGGGAACACCTCTGCAAGCTTCTTCACGACGTGGGACATCCATCTTCCAAAGGGGAAGTTCCTAGTCCTCTTCGTTCTTGCAGAACACCAAGCTTCTTCCACCCGGTGGCAGCTTCTTTGCACCCTCAGCTGGCATTCCCTGGGCTCCTGCCCACTCTCGACACTGTTGCGACTCTTGGACTTGGTACCCTTGTCTTACAGGTACTCAGGTCCGGAAATCCATGGTTGTTGCATTACTGGTGTTTGTTTTCCTTGCAGAATCCCCCTATCATGACTTCTGTGCTCTCTGGGAGTAGCAGGTGCACTTTACACCTACCTTTCAGGGTCTTGGGGTGGGCTATTTTTCTAACCCTCACTGTTTTCTTACAGTCCCAGCGACCCTCTACAAGCTCACATAGGTTTGGGGTCCATTTGTGGATCGCATTCCACTTTTGGAGTATATGGTTTGTGTTGCTCCTATACCTATGTGCTCCTATTGCAATCTACTGTAACTTTACATTGCTTGCATTACTTCCTTTGCTATTACTTGATTAATTTTGGTTTGTGTACATATATCTTGTGTATATTTCTCATCCTCATACTGAGGGTACTCACTGAGATACTTTTGGCATATTGTCATAAAAATAAAGTACCTTTATTTTTAGTATATCTGTGTATTGTGTTTTCTTATGATATTGTGCATATGACACCAGTGGTATAGTAGGAGCTTTACATGTCTCCTAGTTCAGGCTAAACTGCTTTGCCATAGCTGCCTTCTATCAGCCTTATCTGCTAGAAACACCTCTTCTACACTAATAGGGATAACTGGACTTGGCACAAGGTGTAAGTACCTCTGGTACCCACTACAAGCCAGGCCAGCCTCCTACAGGTGCAGCAGACCTGTCCCACACTAGAGGGTTTAAGACAGCAAGCTGTCAAACAGAAAAATGGGGATATCAGTGACTCACACAGAGTTTACTGGGAGAACAATCTCCTTTATACTGAGGCAAGGGACCCTAAACCTGGTGCTACCAGGAGATTGGTCACTCCTTTGCAGTATAGGGAGTTCCTCCTAACTCTGGCACATTATATTCTCTTGGCTTGACATTTGGGGCAAAGTAAAACCTGGGACAGACTTGTCCCTCACTTTCACTAGCCTCATATGTCAGAGGACACCAAAGAGTTTTGTAGCTCTTGTGTGACCTGCTGTCAGGAATAAGGCTGTGTGTGGTCCAGGTCCCGCCCGAAACTCCGCTGCGCATATTTGTGGCGCTTCATGTGCACCACTTGTCATCCCTTCCTGTTCTAAAAGTGGTCATCAGCGTCGCCTGTCCTGTGGTAAAGCTCATGTAGCTGCAGGGTCAGGACACTGGTGGACAAGATGTACTTATCAGTGCTATTCTATGAAGGGACTACAATTCCCAGGATTTTAGAGGCAGTGGCCATCTTGGGGTGTGGCAGGCCTATAAAGCCCAGCCACACCCAAGCACATTGCTCACTATTTTGAAGACTTCGATGCGGTCAGACCTCGTGAGGGTTCCTCTGAAGAAGAGCAGATTTCCTGCATGGCAGCTTGACAGCAAATCGGAGTATCCTTGTTTCCATGGTGAATTCAGATACGAGTAGGTCGTACTCGTAGGGGTAAAGTCTTGATGAGTCCAATCTTGAAGGGAGTTGTTACTTCCAAAAGGTAAAGCGTCCCTTTGCACAACAAGCAAAGCGTTTTCAGTTTTAAGAGTAAAGCGGCCTTGGCGAGACAATCAACACGCTCCGGATCACAGGAGTAAAACGCCCCTTAGCACAACGAGCAAAGCGCTTCAGTCCACATGAGTAAAGCGCCCTTGGCACAGCAATCAAATCGCTTCAGTCCACAAGAGTAAATCGCCCCTTAGCACAACGAGCAAAGTGCTTCAGTCTACATGAATAAAGCGCCCTTGGCACAGCAATTAAAGCGCTTCAGTCCACAAGAGTAAATCGCCCCTTAGCACAATGAGCAAACACTTCAGTCCACATGATTAATGCGCCCTTGGCACAGCAATCAAAGCGCTTCAGTCCACATGAGTAAAGCGCCCTTGGCACGGAAATCAAAGCGCTTCAGTTCACATGAGTAAAGAGTCCTTGGCACGGCAATCAAATCGCTTCTGTTCACATGAGTAAAGCGCCCTTGGCACGGCATTCAAATCGCTTCAGTTCACGTGAGTAAAGTGCCCTTAGCAATGAGTAAAGCGCCCTTGGCACAACAATCAAAGCACTTCAATCCACATGAGTAAAGCGCCCTTGGCATGGCAATCAAAGCGCTTCAGTCCACATGAGTAAAGCGCCCTTGGCACGGCAATCAAAGCGCTTCACTCCACATGAGTAAAGCGCCCTTGGCACGGCAATTAAGGCGCTTCAGTCCACATGAGTAAAGCGCCCTTGGCACGGCAATTAAAGCGCTTCAGTTCACATGAGGAAAGAGCCCTTGGCACGGCAATCAAAGCACTTCAGACCACATGAGTAAAGCGCCCTTGGCACGGGAAACAAAGCGCTTCTAGTTCAATGAGTAAAACTTTCAGGCCTAGATAGTAAATGTAAAAACATTTCGGACATAAGCAAATTATAGTTTTCATTGTTTTTTTGGAAAGCATAATACGTGAGATGCATATTTAAGTCTTTGAAAATTTCTAGGTTGAGATCAAACGTTTATCTTACGAATGCATAATTGTTACAGGAATGATATTCAGAGTATGACCATAGTCCAAAGCTCTTGCCATCTCTAGGTTCAGAGGTTGCAGTTTGTTCTTGTTCCATGATTCAAAGAAAGGGCTACGCCCAATTCACAAAGGGTCTCAACCTGATATCACGGAGACGCCTTTACTCAAGAGTCTATTGGTGAATTATACTGTTATGAATTAATGTATGCATATTTGTTATAACTGTTTCTTTTCAGATCTCTCTACCTGCAGTTCCCTACCCTAATTCCCTTCCCCCCGCCTGACTTCATCATAACTCTGTGCTATAATAGCTTTCTGAATTGGTGACACCGGGAGGTGGGCCTTTTGTTCAGCAGCGTGCAGATCCAGAGGAAAGGGCACTGTGACAGAATAGTGAGCCCACAAGTTTATACTTTCCTCTTGGTCTGTACGTGAGCTGCTCAAAATGGCCACATTAGACACCCTTATGCAAGTAGTCACTCAAATGCAAAGGGATTTGACAGACTCAAAAAATGTTACAGCTGATTTAGTTAATAAAGTAACCAAGTTACAGAGTAAGGTGGATGGTTCTGAATCTGAGTATCATTCTACGATTTCCACACCTACGAACATAGCTGTGAACGTGCCGACACAGATTCCTCTAGCTGGTTTTCTGGGGACCCCAATAAGGTTCATGTTTTTCTCACACAGGTGGAACTAAATTTTACGTGTCATCCCAGTGCCTTTCCGGATGCACAATCAAGAATTGCATTCCTTATATCATATCTGAACAAAAACGCGGCGGAAACAAGACTCCGAAGGGAAAATGCTCACCTCTACACACCCCACGAGGAACCAGGACACCATGGAACCCGAGCTTCACATTTTCCCTGCCCTTATCTTCTTGCTCCTCTACCAGGAGCACGAACACCGGCGGCGAAGACCACGGTGAGTACTGCACCTACGACACATTGGAGGGGGGAGGGGGAGGGAAAAAACAGGGACACACACACACGCAACACCCCCACCCCCACCCTCACCTACCACAACACACACACTAATACAGCATGATGCATTACAGTTACACCCCACAAACCCCCTGGAAGAATGCAAAGACAAAAGGAAATGAGTGTAACCACTGTAATCTATTAAAATCCAGTAAGCAAAAATATATATACACTATAAACAAATATATACAGCAAGAATAGTAGTCCAGGTATTGCTCCATTGAAGTCCGTGGAACACTGGGCCCACACTGCATGGGCGAGGCCCACACTCAATACCCGAACATGACGGAGAGAACACTGCAGGGGCATCAGATAGAAATAAATCAGGCACCTCAGGGGAAAGGGAAACGGGAGGCACCTCAGCTGGTTGAGTGCACGACGCCAAATCCACGAGGGGGCCCCATGCCCACTGTTCAATCCTGGGGAGTGCAAAGCCACAGTCAATCAAGTCTCTCCAGTGGGTGGTTTGCCCCCTGTTCAATCCTGGGGAGTGCAAAGCCACAGTCTCTCAAGTCTCTCCAGTGGGTGGTTTGCCCACTGTTCAATCCTGGGGAGTGCAAAGCCACAGTCTCTCAAGTCTCTCCAATGGGTGGTTTGCCCACTGTTCAATCCTGGGGAGTGCAAAGCCACAGTCTCTCCAGTGGGTGGTTTGCCCACTGTTCAATTCTGGGGAGTGCAAAGCCACAGTCTCTCAAGTGGATAACAGTCTCCACTGGTTCTGGAGGGGGCTTTGTGCCCAGAGTGCTTCATCCTGCCAAGGGCTGAGGTAGTGGATGCCTTTCTCCACTTGTTCTGGAGGGGGCTTTGTGCCCAGAGTGCTTCATCCTGCCAAGGGCTGAGGTAGTGGATGCCTTTCTCCACTGGTTCTGGAGGGGGCTTTGTGCCCAGAGTGCTTCATCCTGCCAAGGACTGAGGTAGTGGATGCCTTTCTCCACTGGTTCTGGAGGGGGCTTTGTGCCCAGAGTGCTTCATCCTGCCAAGGACCGAGGTAGTGGATGCCTTTCTCCACTGGTTCTGGAGGGGGCTTTGTGCCCAGAGTGCTTCATCCTGCCAAGGACTGAGGTAGTGGATGTAAATCTCCACTGGTTCGTGAGGGGGCTTTGTGCCCAGAGTGCTTCATCCTGCTTGTGGCGGACTCAGTAGCATCACTGCCCTTGACTCTCATGGGCCAGCGGTGCTTGTGGAGGCGGTGTCCTGTTCAGCGGTGCTTTGTGTGTTGAGGTGTGTGCATGCTGCTCTGATGGTGTGCTTGGGATAGGCTGAGGTACAGGGGATTGGGTCTGGGTGGAGGAAGTTGGAGGGGGAGGCTAGAGACAGGGACAATAGCTGCCATCAGTGCTGAGGCCAGAGTCTGAAAAGCTCGCTGAAGGGCTGCCTGACCAGAATGAATGCCCTTCAGGAATGCATTTGTTTGTTGCAACTGTCTCTCTACACCCTGGATGGCATTCAAAATGGTAGACTGCCCAACAGTGAGGGACCTGAGGAGGTCAATGGCCTCCTCATTGAGGGCAGCAGGGGTGACTGGGGCAGGGCCTGAGGTGCCTGGGGCGAAGGTGATGCCCACCCTCCTGGGTGAGTGGGCACGGGGCAAAGGCTGAGGGGCTGCTGGGAGGGCGGTGCTGGTAGGAGGGGTGGCGGCTGCACCTGTAGATGCGGGGGGCACAGATATGGCCGCCACCACAAGGGAGCTCCCACCAGAGGACGAGTCCGTATCACTGGTGTCAGCTCCTGTCCACGCCGTGGAGCTCCCCTCGCCCTCCGTCCCACTGGTGAATTCTGAGTCCATAGTCTCGCCCTCCAGGGCCATGTGGGATGCAGCTCCCTCCTGCTCCAGTGCCACTGCTCCTCCGCCTGATGAGGCTAATGCACACAAGAACAGGGAAACCACAAAAAGGGGGGGACGACAGAAGAAAGACATGTTGAGTGCATGCATTACCGCTACCATTGGCAGACACGACAGACACAGAAGCCCCCTGCACTACGCCGCGCATTTGGGGTCTACTGTTCAATCCCTGGGACATGGCCTACAAGGCTATGGCTGACATCTGCACACATGGATGTCACAGGAGCCTCACTAGGTGTAGTTGGCACTGTACACAAGTGGGGTGGGGTGCCACAGGGTCTGCCAGAAGAAGGGGACCTAACTAGCACACTCGCCTTGGCCTAGGGAAACCCACAGCCCACCTCTCCCACCCAGACACCTACACTGCATGCTGACTCAGCTGAATGAGAGTGCACTCACCCCCTTGTTGCTGCTGTGATGCCCTCAAGCTCCCATCCAACTCTGGGTACGCCACCACCAGGATCCTGAACATCAGGGGGGTCATGGTGCGACGGGCACCCCTCCCACGTTGGGAGGCCATCCCCAGCTGGGCCTCCGCTGTCTTCTTGCTCCAGCGGTGAATGTCCTCCCATCTCTTACGCCAGTGGGTGCTCCATCTGTGATAGACCCCCAGGGTCCGGAAGTCCTTGGCGATGGCACGCCAGATGTCCTTCTTCTGGTGGGCGCTGACCTACATGAATTGTACAGGGGAAAAAAAAGAAGTTATTACCAACTGCACCGTCACAGTCATTGGCCCCCATCCCTACCCTTGCCATGTGGTACATGCACTCACAGTCGTTTCATGCACGCCTCAATCTCTCCCCCCCCATCTTTCATCCACCCCACTCCACACAGGCATGGCCCATACAGCATGCTCCCAGTGTACTTACCTGTTTGTCTGGAGGACCGTAGAGTAGCGTGTACTAGGGGAGGACCCCATCCACGAATTTCTCCAACTCCTCCGTGCTGAAGGCAGGGGCCCTTTCCTAAGACGCACAAGCCATTGTCTCTTCCAGACTGAGGTCACAGCAGCACTTTCAGTGTAGGTCCTCTCCTGTCGAAGATCAGGTATCGAGTGATTGAACAGATAGAAAATGGCAGTCACGTCCACGACAGTGCATACCATCACCGCCGGCGTACATCGTCATTGGCTCCTGGGACCCATAGGGTCCAATATTAACCAATGCAGAATTGCGCCGCGGTCTTCGACCGCCTACCGCGACGGTGTACAAAGCCAGCGCAGTTACCTCACATCCCATTGTCCCACTTTACAGGTCAGGCAGACGCCATTTCAGGGGCCCACATAGCTTAATTTTTAACTGCGTCACACATTCCTAGGCCTTGCCTCAACACTCATACATGCACATTTCGGGTTATGATTCGTGTTCTGTGTAAGCTGTGGGTACGTACCTCTGAGTTGGTTGACTCTGTGCTCGCTGTTGTCCTTCATAGGCACCGTCCGCTGGGACATGTGAGGAGATGGCGGCATCCTCCGGTGTACAGACCGCTGGTGGACCTGTCAACAATGGAGGAAAGACATGTGATCATCAACTACAGGCTTGATCGTGCCACAATCCTGGAACTGTGTGCCCAGTTGGAGCCAGACCTGATGTCACCTATCCGCCATCCCACAGGAATCCCCCCTCTAGTGCAGGTGCTGTCAGTACTCTATTTCCTTGCAAGTGGGTCATTTCAAACAACATTGGCCATAGCATCAGGGATGTCCCAGCCTATGTTTTCCAACATGTTGGTGGAGGATTTGCCTACAGTGAAAGGTGACTTCTATGCCCTTGGACATATCGCCAACATCATAGGTGCCATTGATGGGACACATGTGGCTTTGGTACCCCCCGCAGGAGTGAACAGGTGTACAGAAACCGGAAGAGTTATAATTCGATGAATGTGCAGATGGTGTGTTTGGCAGGCCAGTACATCTCCCATGTGAATGCCAAATTCCCTGGCTCAGTGCATGACGCTTACATCCTGCGGAATAGCAGCATCCCTTATGTGATGGGTCAACTCCAGAGGCACTGTGTGTGGCTATTAGGTGAGCACCTGGAAGCTAGTCAGTGGGAATGGTTGTCTGGGTCTGGGGATATCCCTACAGGTTAGTGTGTGTCTAACAGTTGTCCCTCGCCATTTGCAGGTGACTCTGGTTACCCCAACCTGTCATGGCTACTGACCCCAGTGAGGAATCCCAGGACAAGGGCCGAGGAACGCTACAATGAGGCCCATGGGCGAACTAGGAGGATTATTGAGCGGACCTTCGGCCTCCTGAAGGCCAGGTTCAGGTCCCTCCATATGATAGGTGGATCCCTATTCTACTCACCAAAGAAGGTGTGCCAGATCATCGTGGCCTGCTCTATGCTTCACAACTTAGCTTTGCGACGACAGGTGCCTTTTCTGCAGGAGGATGGTCCAGATGGAGGTGTTGTGGCAGCTGTGGAGCCTGTGGACAGTGCAGACAAGGAAGCAGAAGAAGAGGACATCGACAACAGGAACTCGGTGATCCTGCAATACTTCCAGTGAGACACAGGTAAGAATACAAACCTGCCTACTACATGTACTTTAACACTACTACCTCTCTACTGTCTGTCCTTTTCACCCAGTGTACGGTCACTGAGTTGTCACTCTCCCTTAAGATTTCACAGATGTGGGTCCAACTATGTGACATCTGCTTTGTTTCCTCATGGACTAGAGCTGTGTGACATAGGTATGTTGACATTACAATTGAAAGAGCATTTTGACACTGTAATTGCTAATACACTAGTTTGAAATCACGGACAGACTCCAGATTGTTTTGTACTTTAAGGGTGTTTATTTAAGTGCTCTATATTGGAGGGTGCTGTAATATAGTGAGGGGTGATGGTGGAGGAATGTCCATGGCAGAGTCCAGTCTATTAGTCTCACAGGTGCATTGCCCAAATGGGCATAGGAAATGGAGCTGGGGCAGTTTGAGGATGGACAGGGTGACAAGGTGGGACAGAAGGATGACAATCAGGGTGGTCTCATTTCTTGGCGGGGGTCTTGGCATTGTTCTCTGTCTGTGTCCTGGATCTCAGGGACCATTTGCCGGGTGGTTCTCCCTCTGCAGGGGATGGGGTCCTGGTGTGGTGGTCCTGTGGCGGTGCCTCCTGTCCACTAGCGCCGGCGGAGGTGGTGGGCAGTTCATCGTCCAGGCTAGTGTCAGGGGCCCCTTGTTGTGCTACAGTGTCCCTCCTGGTGTTGAGTACTTCCTTCAGCACCCCTACGATGGTGTCCAGGGTGGAATTGATGGATCTGAGTTCCTCCCTGAAGCCCAAATACTGTTCCTCCTGCAGCCGCTGGGTCTCCTGAAACTTGGCCAGTACCGTTGCCATCGTCTCCTGGGAATGGTGGTAGGCTCCCATGATGTTGGAGAGGGCCTCGTGGAGAGTGGGTTCCCTGGGCCTGTCCTCCCCCTGTCGCACAGCAGCCCTCCCAGTTCCCCTGTGTTCCTTGGCCTCCGTCCCCTGGACCGTGTGCCCACTGCGCCCAGGTCCCTGTTGTTGTTGGGGTGGTGGGTTAGCCTGGGTTCCCTGTAGTGGTGGACACACTGCTGCTTGACATGTCCTGGGGACAGAGGGATGGGCCCGCTGGGTAGGTGCTGTGCTGGTGTTTCCAGAGGGGGGAAGCTCTGTGGTGCCTGTTACTGTGTCAGGGGAACCGACTGTCCAGAGGTCCCAGATGGGCCGGGCTGGTCATCTAGATCCAGTTGGACAGAGTTGCTGTCATCACTGTGGGCCTCTTCTGTTGGTGGTGTTGACATGTGTGGACCCTCTTGTCCGGCGACGTTGGGTAGGGGTCCTGCAGGGGTATAAAAGGATGTTTATTACATCTGTGTGTGCGATGGTGTGCAATGGGTGGGTGACCGTGTACCCCAGTGCTTGCATTCCTGTGTGGGACCTTGTGTGATGGTGGTTTAAGGGGGTGTATGGGTATGTGCAGTGGCCATGCTTTGGTGATGGGTGTCCATGCTTTGTTGTTGCATGCAGGGCTTGGTGTTGGGATGTGTGGTTTGTGATGTTGGGACATTTGTGAGGAGTTGGAGTGATGGGGGTGAGGGTGGGGGTATATGATAGCATGCAAGTAGGGTGGGGGACGTAAGAGTTAAGAGTTGACTTACCAGAGTCCATTCCTCCATCTACTCCTGTGAGGCCCTCAGGATGCAGAATCGCCAAGACTTGCTCTTCCCATGTTGTTAGTTGTGGGGGAGGAGGTGGGGGTCCGCCGCCAGTCCGCTGAACCGCAAGGTGGTGTCTTGAGACCACGGAATGCACCTTCCTCTGTAGGTCGTTCCACCTCTTCCTGATGTCATCCCTATTTCTTGGGTGCTGTCCCACTGCGTTGACCCTGTCCACTATTCTTCACCATAGCTTCATCTTCCTAGCTGTGGAGGTGTGCTGCACCTGTGATCCGAATAGCTGTGGCTCTACCCGGACGATTTCCTCCACCATGACCCTGAGCTCCTCCTCAGAGACCTGGGGTGTCTTTGCCGTGCCATGGGGTGGTGTGGGTGATGTGTGGGTAGGGTGTGTAGTGATAAGTGGGGTGATATTTAGTACTGTGTTGTGTGAGGTGCGTGGAAGTTATGTGGGTGATGGTATTGTGTGCCTGTGGATGCTTGGTAGTAGTTTGTAGTGTCTCTCTCTCTGGCCTTCTTTCGGTATTTTTGTCGTAGGGGTTTGTGGGTGATGTGGGTGTGTGTTTTATATTGTAATGGGTGTGTGGGTGTGGTGTGTGTATGTGTATCAGGTGTGTGTATTTTGAATTGTCCAATGTGGCAGTGTTTTGTAAATGTGTGTGTATTTTGAGCGGGCGGTGTGTACCACCAACGGAATACCGCGGTTGAAAGACCGTCGCGTGGATTCGTGGGTCGTGAGCGTGGGCGTATTTCAGTTGGCGTGACGGTGGAGGTATTGTTTTCGCCAGTTTATCACTGACCTTTGGTGTGGCGGACTTGTGTGAGTGTCTCAATTTTGGTGGATTCCGAGCTGTGGGTCATAATGACCTTGGTGGAATTCCACTGCCGCGGCGGTGTGTTGGCGGCGGTAAACGGCTTTTGCCGCCAATGTTGTAATGAGGGCCATAATGTACAAGTTCTAATTGATTCAGGGGCAACAGGAAATTTTGGGGACCAACAAATTGCACATACCCAGTGTCAAGAAAAAGGTTTCTGAAGTTATTTTTGCAGTTGATGGTAGTGAATTAGCAGAAGGCCCTGTTACTAAACAAACCTCATGAATACAAATGATTTGCAAAGATGATGAGAATTAGAACCACTGAGATAATTTGCTTCGATATAATCCAAGCACCCCAATATGGTTTTGTCTTCGGAATGCTGTGGTTAATGTTACACAATCTATGCATAGACTGGCCCAACCAGGTTTTGCGTTTTTCTTCTTCCTCTTGTGCATACAAATGTTTTCAACCAAGGTGAGACAAAGAAGGAAATCTTCAACACTCTATTGCTACTGCAGTCGAGAAGGAAATTGATCTGCCACAACAGTATTCAGAATTTACTAACGTTTTCTGTGAAACGAAAGCGAGCTCCTTACCACCTCACAGGCCATACTACTGTCAGATCAACCTTGTACCCGGCACCAATATACCAAATTGTAGAATCTATGCATTATCAGAGAAAGAAAATCAAGTCCTACGAGAATACCTTGATCAATGCTTAGCCAACTAGCTAATTCGGCCATCACGATCTCCAGCGGCTTCTCTGCTGTTTTTCGTACCCAAAGCTAATGGCGAATTGAGACCTTGTATTGACTTTAGAGCGAGAAACAAGATCACTGTTAAAAATAAATATCCACTACCTCTCATACCAGTCTTGTTAGACCAGGTAAAATCTGCAGTTATTTACAATAACTTGACTTACGAGGTGCTTATCACCTAGTTCGAATACAAGAGGGAGATGAGTGGAAAATGGCTTTTAAGACTCGTTATGGTCTCTTTGAGTATCTAGTGATGCCGTTTGGTCTATGTAATGCCCTAGAAGCTTTCCAATATTTCCTAAACGATGTTCTGAGAGAATACCTAGACATCTTTGTCATTGTTTATATTGACGATATATTGATTTATTCAAACTCTGAAGAAATACATGAAGAACATGTAAAAAAAGGTATTACAAACTCTACAAAACCATAATTTGTTTTGCAAATTAAGTAAATACGAATTCCATACCAAAGAAATTGAATTTTTGGGAGTCAGTTGAACACTTGACTGCATGCAAGTGACTGAAAGAAAAATTCAACCTGTATCTGAATGGCCCACACCAAAGTCAGTACGTGACATCCAATGTTTTTGGGGTTTTGCTAATTTTTATCGACGCTTCATCCATCACTTCTCCCAAAAGGTGGCACCAATTTCCAAATCGCTAAGGAAAAAGGCCGTCTTCAACTGGTCAAAAGAGACAGAGGAAGCATTTAAAGACTTAAAAAGGGCATTTACTTCATCTCCCATTCTAGCTCATGCCAATGTGGAGGAACCATTCATTGTGGAAGCCGATGCATCCAATGTCGCTGTTGGGGCCATCTTATCTCAACCTCATCGAGAAACTGGACAATTGCATCCCATAGCATATGTGTCAAGAAAACTGAATGAAGCAGAACAGAATTACACCATAGCAGAAAAAGAATTACTAGCAATTCGCAATGCTTTCAAAGAATGGAGGCATTATCTTTTGGGAGCGAAACACACCATAACTGTATACTCTGACCATAGAAATGTACAATTTATGAGCTCTGCCAGACTACTAACTCCCAGGCAACTGAGATGGATGCTATTCTTTGCAGAATTTGATTTCATAGTGACTTTAGACCAGGAGTAGATAATCGTAAGGCTGACGCATTGTGTAGGCAAGACTCTTCAATGACACATACTGAACAAAAACCCATGCCTATTATAACGCCTTCAAAAGTGTTGTGTTTAGTAGCAGCCGAGAGGTTCTTTGATCTCATTCGTAATCATTTTCACATCACCAAGTGACAAGAGTGGTTACAACAAGACACCAAAAGGTCCATTCAACAAGGCCTACCTCTACACGAATCTAGAGTATTCCTGCCTACTGAGGAGTTAAGAGAGACAGCTTTTCATTGGTTGCATAGTCATAATCTGGCAGGTCATAGTCATAATCTGGCAGGTCATCCAGGTCCTCATAGCAAGCCCAAAGGTCTACCGATACCTTTACCCTTTCCTAATCATCCATGGGAACATATCTCTATGGATTTTATTACTGGTCTTCCTCAAATAAAGCAATTTACAACCATTTTAGTGGTGGCAGATAAGCTTACCAAATATGCTCACTTCATTGCCTGTAAATGTCTCCCAACCGCCGACACCTTAGTAACTATCATCTTAGAAAACATAGTTCGCCTTCATGGACTTCCAAAAGTCATCCTATCTGATAGAGGTACACAATTTTCTGCACGTTTTTGGCAACAATGGTGCAAGGCTTTACAAATTGATTCAACCTTATCTACTAGTTATCATCCACAAACGGATGGTCAAACAGAGAGACTAACAAACTCTAAAACAATATTTACGATGTTATGCAACAAAGTCTCCTAAAACCTGGCTGGATCTTTTGTGACTTGCAGAACTGGCTTATAACAACTCTCACCACTCTTCAATAAACTCAACTCCTTTCTATGGTTTACATGGGCGTCATCCGCACATTTTGCCAGTCATGCTACCTACTTCTACTCAAACCACTCCAGCAGTCATTGACATGTTAACACACATGAAAAAAGTACATTCACAATTGCAAACAAATCTACACCAAGCAAAGACAAAATATAAAATGCAATATGACAAAAAACATCAGCCTGGTCCTCAGTATACAGCCAAAGATAGAGTTTGGTTTTCTACGAAAAACTTTGTATTAAAAAATAAAAATATGTTTCATCTAAAATTCAAAGGGCCCTATTGTAGGAAAGTACTATCTTGCCTGGCATGTTACCCCCATTTTCACTGTATGTATGTTTGTTTTTGCCCTTGTGTCACTGGGATCCTGCTAGGCAGGACCCCAGTGCTCATAATGTATGCCCTGTATGTGTTCCCTGAGTGGTGCCTAACTGTATCACTGAGGCTCTGCTAACCAGAACCACAGTGTTTATGCTCTCTCTGCTTTCTAAAATTGTCACTGCAGGCTAGTGACTAAATTTACCAATTCTCATTGGCACACTGGTACACCCATATAATTCCCTTGTATATGGTACTTAAGTACCCAGGGTATTGGGGTTCCAGGAGATCCCTATGGGCTGCAGCATTTCTTTTGCCACCCATAGGGAGCTCAGGCAATTCTTACACAAGCCTGCCACTGCAGCCTGAGTGAAATAACGTCCACGTTATTTCACAGCCATTTTTCACTGCACATAAGTAACTTATAATTCACCTATATGTCTAACCCTCACTTGGTGAAGGTTAGGTGCTAAGTTACTTAGTGTGTGGGCACCCGGGCACTAGCCAAGGTGCCCCCACATTGTTCAGGGCAAATTCCCAAACTTTGTGAGTGCAGGGACACCATTACACGCGTGCACTGCACATAGGTCACTACCTATGTGTAGCGTCACAATGGTAACTCCGAAAATGGCTATGTAACATGCCTAAGATCATGGATTTGTCAGAATGGTATTGGGGGGACAATTCTATGATCCCCCGGGTCTCTAGCACAGAACCCAGGAACTGCCAAACTGCCTTTCTGGGGTTTCCACTGCAGCTGCTGCTGCTGCCAACCCCTCAGACAGGATTCTGCCCTCCTGGGGTCTGGGCAGCTCCGGCAGGCAGAACAAAGGATTTCCTCTGAGAGAGGGTGTTACACCCTCTCCCTTTGGAAATAGGTGTGAAGGGCTGGGGAGGAGTAGCTTCCCCCAGCCTCTGGAAATGCTTTGATGGGTGCAGATGGTGTCCATCTCTGCATAAGCCAGTCTACACCGGTTCAGGGATCCCCCAGCCCTGTTCTGGCACGAAACTGGACAAAGGAAAGGGGAGTGACCACTCCCCTGACCAGTACCTCCCAGGGGAGGTGCCCAAAGCTCCTCCAGTGTGTCCCAGACCTCTGCCATCTTGGATTCAGAGGTGTTTGGGGCACACTGGACTGCTCTGAGGGGCCAGTGCCAGCAGGTGACGTCAGAGACCCCCTCTGATAGGTTCTCACCTCTCTTGGTCGCCAAACCTGCTTTCTTGGTAGCCAAACCTCCTTTTCTGGCTATTTAGGGTGTCTCCTCTGGGGTATTCTTCAGATAACAAATGTAAGAGCTCACCAGAGTTCCTCTGCACTTCCCTCTTCGACTTCTGCCAAGGATCAACCGCTGACTGCTTCAGGGCACCTGCAAAACCGCAACAAAGTAGCAAGACGACTACCAGCAACATTGTAGCACCTCATCCTGACGGCTTTCTCGGTGGTGCATGCTCTGAGGGCTGTCTGCCTTCACCCTGCACTGGAAGCCAAGAAGAAATCTCCTGTGGGTCGACGGAATCTTCCCACTGCTAACGCAGGCACCAAAAGACTGCATCACCGGTCCTCTGGGTCCCCTCTCATCCTGACGAGCGTGGTCCCTGGAACACAGGAGCTGGATCCAAGTGACCCCCACAGTCCAGTGATCCTTCAGTCCAAGTTTGGTGGAGGTAAATCCTGGCCTCCCCACACCAGACTGCAAACCTGTGTACTACGTGATTTGCAGCTGCTCCGGCTTCTGTGCACTTCTCCAAGGATTCCTTTGTGCACAGCCTAGCCTGGGTCCCTAGCACTCCGTCCTGCAGTGCTCAACCTGCTGAGTTGGACTCTGATGTCGTGGGACCCTCCTTTTGTGACTTTGTAGTTCACAGAACTTCCAAGGGCCTGCTCCGGTACTTCTGCGGGTGCTGCCTGCTTCTGCGGGGGTCTCTGAGTTGCTGAGTGCCCCCTCTGTCTCCTTCTCCAAGGGGCGACATCCTGGTCCTTCCTGGTCCCTAAGAGCACCCAAAAACCTCTATCGCGACCCTTGCAGCTAGCAAGGCTTGATTGTGGTATTTCTGTGTGGAAACACTTCTGCGACATCTAGCACGCCGTGGGACATCTTCCATCTGAAGGAGAAATTCCTAGCCCTTTTAGTTGTTGCAGAATCTTCAGCTTCTTCCATCCGGACACAGCCCTTTTGCACCTTCATCCGGGGTTTCCTGGGCTCCTGCCCCCCCCTGGACACTATTGTGATTCTTGGACTTGGTCCCCTTGCCTTGCAGGTCGTCAGGTCCAGGAATCCATCTTCAGTGCTTTGCTGGTGTTTGTGGTTCTTGCAGAATCCCCCTATCACGACTATTGTGTCTTTCTGGGGTAGTAGGGTAACTTTACTCCTACTTTCTAGGGGCTTCGGGTGGGGTATTTTGGACACCCTTACTGTTTTCCTACAGTCTCTGCGACCCTCTACAAGCTCACATAGGTCTGGGGTCCATTCGTGATTCGCATTCCACTTTTGGAGTATATGGTTTGTGTTGCCCCTAGACCTATGTTCACCTATTGCATCCTATTGTGATTCTACTTTGTTTGCACTACTTTTCTCACTGTTGCTTACCTGTTTTGGGTTTGTGTACATATAACTTGTGTACATTACTTACCTCCTAAGTGAGGGTATTCTCTGAGATACTTTTGGCATATTATCACTAAAATAAAGTACCTATATTTTGAGTAACTCTGAGTATTGTGTTTTCTTATTATATTGTGCTATATGATATAAGTGGTACAGTAGGAGCTTTGCATGTGTCCTAGTTCAGCCTAAGCTGCTTTGCCATAGCTACCTTCTATCAGCCTAAGCTGCTAGAAACACCTCTATTCTACTAATAAGGGATAACTGGATCTGGCACAGGGTGTACGTACCACAAGGTACCCACTATAAGCCAGGCCAGCCTCCTACACCTATGAAGTTCTGCGACGAGTGAACCCATTAACATATAAACTAAAATTACCATTGTCCCTGAAAATTAATCCGGTGTTTCACACTTCACTTCTTAAACCTGCTTCGCCCTCAAGTGTCATACAACCTGCTCCTCTATTAGTCCAAGGTCCTTGGGAGTATGAGGTGCGATCTATCTTAGACTCCAGATATCGTGGGTCTTCCCTCTGGTACTTAGTGTCCTGGAAAGGATACGGACGATGAAAATGACTCCTGGGAACCTGCAAGACATGTCCATGCACCATGTTTGGTGCAACGCTTTCATCCCCTCCATCCTAATAAGCCGGGCCCTGGACCAAGCTTGGGAGAGGGGTGTAATGTCAGGAATAAGGCTGTGTGCGGTCCAGGTCCCGCCCGAAACTCTGCTGCACGTATTTGCAGCACTTCATGCGCACCACTTGTCATCTCTTCCTGTTCTAAAAGTGGTCATCAGCGTCACCTGCCCTGTGGTAAAGCTCATGTAGCTGCAGGGTCAGGACATTGGTGGACAAGATGCACTTATCAGTGCTAGTCTATCAAGGGACTACAATTCCCAGGTTTTTAGAGGCAGCGGGCATCTTGGGGTGTGGCAGGCCTATAAAGCCCAGCCACACCCAAGCACATTGCTCACTATTTTGAAGACTTCGATGTGGTCAGACCTCGTGGGGGTTGCTCTGAAGAAGAGCAGATTTCCTGCATGACAGATTGACAGCAAATCGGAGTATCCTTGTTTCCATGGTGAATTCAGATACAAGTAGGTCATACTCGTAGCTCTAAGGTCTTGATGAGTCCAGTCTTAAAGGGAGTTACTTCCAAAAGGTAAAGCGCCCCTTAGCACAACGAGCAAAGCGTTTTCAGTATTCAGAGTAAAGCAGCCTTGGCGCAACGATCAAAGCTCTTCAGAGCACAGAAGTAAAGCGCCCATTAGCACAACAAGCAAAGCGCTGCAGTCCACATGAGGAAAGCGCCCTTGGCACAGCAATCAAAGCGCTTCAGTCCACATAAGTAAAGCGCCCTTGGCACGGCAATCAAAGCGCTTCAGACCGCATGAGTAATGCGCCCTCGGCACGGCAATTAAAGCGATTCAGTCCACCTGAGTGAAGCGCCCTTGGCACAGCAATCAAAGCATTTCAGTCTGCATGAGTAAAGCGCCCTTGGCACAGCAATCAAAGCGCTTCAGTCCACATGAGTAATGCGGCCTTGGCGTGACGATCAAAGCGCTCCAGATCACAGGAGTAAAGCACCCCTTAGCACAACGAGCAAAGCGCTTCAGTCCATATGAGTAAAGCGCCCTCGGCACAGCAATCAAAGCGCTTCAGTCCACAAGAGTAAAGCGCCCCTTAGCGCAATGAGCAAAGCGCTTCAGTCCATATGAGTAAGGCGCCCTTGGCACAGCAATCAAAGCGCTTCAGTCCACATGAGTAAAGCGCCCTTGGCATGGCAATCAAAGTGCTTCAGTTCACATGAGTAAAGCGCCCTTGGCACTGCAATCAAAGCGCTTCAGTTCACACGAGTAAAGCGCCCTTGGCACGGCAATCAAAGCGCTTCACTCCACATGAGCCAAGCGCCCTTGGCACAGCAATCAAAGCGCTTCAGTTCACATAAGTAAAGCTTCCTTGGCACGGCAATTAAAGCGCTTCAGTTCACATGAGGAAAGCGCCCTTGGCACGGCAATCAAAGCGCTTCAGACCACGAGTAAAGCGCCCTTGGCACGGCAAACAAAGCGCCTCAAGTTCAATGAGTAAAACTTTCAGGCCTAGATAGTAAATGTGAAAACGTTTCGGATATAAGCAAATTATAGTTTTCATTGTTTTTTTAGAAAGCATAATATGTGAGATACATTTTTAAGTCTTTGAGAATTTCTAGGTTGAGATCAAACGTTTATCTTATGAATGCATAATTGTTACAGGAATGATATTCAGAGTATGACCATAGTCCAAAGCTCTTGCCATCTCTAGGTTCAGAGGTTGCAGTTTGTTCTTGTTCCATGATTCAAAGAAAGGGCTACGCCCAATTCACAAAGGGTCTCAACCTGATATCACGGAGACACCTTTACTCAAGAGTCTATTGGTGAATAATACTGTTATGAATGAATGTATGCATATTTGTTCTAACCGTTTCTTTTCAGATCTCTCTCCCTGCAGTTCCCTACCCTAATTCCCTTCCCCCCACCTGGCTTCATCATAACTCTGTGCTATAATAGCTTTCTGAGTTGGTGACGCCGGTAGGTGGGCCTTTTGTTCAGCAGCGTGCAGATCCTGAGGAAAGGGCACTGTGACACCTGCCAGGCCGAAGACTGGTGGCACCCCAAAGGCCCCATTAATCCCAATGCCAGTGGTTGGGGTGCCCTTTGAGAGGGTAGGGGTTGACATTGTTGGCCCCTTTGACTCTCCAACTGCTTCTGGTAACAGGTTCATTCTCGTGGTAGTGGACCATGCCACAAGATACCCAGAAGCTATCCCCTTAAGGACCACTACAGCACCTGCAGTAGCAAGGACCCTCCTGGGAATATTTTCCAGGGTGGGCTCTCCTAAAGAGGTAGTAGCAGACAGCAGTAGTAACTTCATGTCGGAATACTTGAAAGCTATGTAGAAGGAGTGTGGTGCAACCTACAAATTCACAAACAAATGGACTGGTTGAGAGATTTAACAAAATTCTCAAAGGCATGATCATGGGACTCTCTGAAAAACTCAGGAGATGTAATGTCCTCTTGCCATGCCTCCTTTTTTCCTACAGGAAGGTACCCCAGAAAGGAGTGGGCTACAGCCCTTTGAACTCATCTTTGGTCACCCTGTTAGGGGGTCCCCTTGCTCTTGTGAACGAGGGGAGGGAGCAACCATTAAAGCCCACTAAACAAGACATTGTGGACTATGTACTTGGCCTAAGATCAAGTACATGAAAAAGGCCAGTAAGAACCTTCGGGCCAGCCAACAGCTTCAAAAGCAATGGCATGACCAGAAGGCTGTACTGACTGAGTACCACCCAGGACAGAAGGTGTGGGTTTTGGAACCTCTGGCACCAAGTGCACTCCAGGACAAATGGAGTGGACCCCATCTCACTATGGAAAAAAAAGCTGAGGTCACCTATCTGGTAGACCTTGGCACTGCCAGAAGTCCCCTTAGGGTACTTCATGTCAACCACCTTAAACCTTACTATGATAGGGCAGATTTAACCCTACTCATGGCCACAGATGAGGGGCAGGAGGAAGAAAGTGACCCTCTCCCTGAACTCTTCTCCAGCACTGAAGCTGATGGCTCAGTGGAAGGAGTGGTACCTGCAGACTACCTCACAGCAGAGCAGAGGGAGGGCTGCAGGAACTTACTAGGCCAATTTTTTGACCTCTTTTCACTCATACCTGGTACCACTACTAAGTGTGCACATACCATTGATACTGGAGACAGTTTAACTGCCAAAAGTAGGATTTATAGGCAGCCTGAATATGTCAGAGACTGTATTAAGTCTGAGGTACAGAAAATGTTGGACCTATGTGTTATTGAGCACTCAGATAGCCCCTGGGCCAGCCCAGTGGTGCTTGTCCCCAAACCTCATAGCAAAGAAGGAAAGAGAGAAATGCGGTTTTGTGTGGATTATAGAGGGCTCAATACTGTAACTAAAACAAATGCTCACCCTATACCCAGGTCAGATTTGCTCATAGATACACTGGCCTCTGCCAAGTGTCTAAGCACCTTTGATTTGAATGCAGGGGATTAGCAGATCAAGTTATCAGAGGATGCTAAGCCAAAAACTGCATTTTCAACAACTGGAAGGCATTATCAGTTTACAGTTATGCCCTTTGGTTTTATAAAATACACCTGTCACTTTTCAGAGGCTGGTGAACACAGTCCCCCAAGGTCTGGAAGCTTTTAGAGCAGCATACTTAGATGACATTACTGTATTTAGCTCTACCTGGGATGTCCACCTGGTCCACATGTGGAAAATTTTGGAAGCCCTACAAAAGGCAGGCCTCACTATCAAGGATCCAAAAAGCCAGATAGGGCAAGGGAAATTTGTTTATCTGGGCCACCTGGTAGGTGGAGAACAGATTGAACCACTACAAGGGAAGATCTAGACAATTTTGGCCTGGGCTCCCCCTACTACTCAGACCCAGGTTAGAGCCTTTCTCGGTCTCACTGGGTATTACAGGAGGTTCATTAAGAACTATGGCTCTGTTGTTGCCCCTCTTAATGATCTCACTTCTAAAAAGATGCCTAAAAAGGTATTGTGGACAGCCAGCTGTCAAAAAGCTTTTGAGGAGCTCATGCAGGCTATGTGTACTGCACCGTCCTAAAAAGCTTAAATTACTCTAAAACATTAATTGTCCAGACAGATGCATCTGAACTGGGGGTTGGGGCAGTATTATCACAACTGAACTCAGGGGGCCAGGATCAACCTGTTGCTTTTATCAGTAGGAGGTTGACCCCTAGAGAAAAGCGTTGGTCAGCCATATTGAGGGAGGCCTTTGCTGTGGTCTGGGCCCTGGAGAAGTTGAGACCATACTTATTTGGGACTCACTTCATTGTTCAGACAGACCATACACCTCTCTTATGGTTAAAACAGATGAAAGGTGAAAACCCTAAATTGTTGAGGAGGTCCATTTCCCTACAGGGTAGACTTTATAGTGAAACATAGACCTGAGAGTAACCACTCCAATGCAGATGGACTATCCAGATATTTCCACTTAGACAATGAAGACTCATCTAGGCAAGGTTAGCCTTATTGTCCCTCGTTTTTGGGGGTGGGGGTTGTACGAAAGTACCATCTTTCTTGACATGTTACCCCCAATTTCTGCCTGTTTGTCAGTGTGTTTTGCCTTTCTCACTGGGATCCTGATAGCCAGGAGCCCAGTGCTCATAGTTTGGGGCCTGTGTGTGTGTGTGGTCAGTATGCTTAACTGTATCACTGAAGTTCTGCTAACCAGAACTCCAGTGCTTATGCTCTCTCTACTTACCAAATTAGTCACTATAGTTTGGTGAGTCCATATTCCAATTCCAACTGGCACACTGGACGCCCGTTATAAGTCCCTAGTACATAGTACCTAAGTACCCAGGGCATTAGGGTTCCAGGAGATCCTTATGGGCTGCTTAATTTCTTTTGCCACCCAGGAGGAGCTCAGACAAACCATTCTTCAGGACTGCCACTGCAGCCTGAGTGAAATAGTGCCCACACTATTTCACAGCCATTTTTACTGCTTTTAAGTAACTTATAAATCACCTATATGTCTAACCTTCATTTATTGAAAGCTAGGTGCAAAGCTACTAAGTGTGAGGGCACCCTTGCACTAGCAGGGGTGCCCCCACGTTGTCCAGGGCCCATTTCCCAGACTTCGTGAGTGCAGGGATACCATTAAACATGTGCACTACATATATGTCAGTACATATATGTAGCTTCACATTGGTAACTCCGAATATGACCATGTGAGGTGTCTAAGATCATGGAATTGTCCCCCCCATTCCAAATCTGATATTAGGGGGCCAATCCCATACACCAGGGGGGCTCTACCATGGACCCCCAGTACTGCCAAACCAGCTCTCAAAGGTTTCCACTGTAGCCCCAGCTGCTGCCATCTCACAGACAGGTTTCTGCCCTCCTGGGGACTGAGCAGCTCAATTCCAGGAAGTCAGAACAATGCATTTCCTTTGGTAAGAGGGTGTTACACCCTTTCCCTTTGGAAATAGGTGTTACAGGCTTGGGAGGGGTATCCTCCCAGAGCCTCTGGAAATGCTTTGAAGGGCAAAGATGGTACCCTCCTTGCATAATAGAGTCTTCACCGGTTCAGAGACTCCCAAGCCCAGCTCTGGAGCAAAACTGGACAAAAGAAAGAGGAGTGACCACTCCCCTGTCCATCACCATCCCAGGGGTGATGCCCAGTGTTCCTCAAGTGTGTCCCTGGCGTTAGCCATCTTGGATTCCAAGGTGTGGGGACACCCTTGAGACCTCTGAGTGGCCAGTGCCAGCAGCTGGCATCAGAGACCCCTCCTAATAGGTGCATACCTGGGTAGGTAGCCAATCCCCCTCTCAGGGCTATTTTGGATCTCTCCTCTGGGTGTTTCCTCAGATTCAGCTTGCAAGACTCCTCCAGGAATCCTCTGTATCCTCTGCTTCAGCTTCTGACCGTCAGATCAACCACAGACTGTTCCAGGAACCGCTGTAACTGCAACAAAGTATCCAGGATGGCTCCGGTGACCTGCAACTTCAGCTCCAGACAGCATTTGCAACAGTTTCCAAGGTGTGCAGGCCTGTCTTCATCCTGCACCAGAAGAACTGAAGTAATCTCCTGTGGAGTGACAGAGTCACTTCCCTGCTCCTGCAGGCAGTCTTCTGCGACGACGACTGGTACTCTGGGGCTCCTCTCCTGACGACGAGCATGCTCCCTGGAACACAGGTGGTGGACCGACATGACCCAGACTGTCCTAAGGTCCAGCTGTCCAAATTTGGTGGAGGTAAGAGCTTGTCTCCCCGTGCTGCAACAGTAACCCTGTGCACTGCGTCATCTCCAGCTTCTTGGGTTTCTGTGCACTTCTTCCAAGAATCCTTTGTGCACAGCGTAGCCCAGGTCCCCAGCACTCCATCCTGAGACGCACAACTCGCTGAGTTCTTCTCCGGCGGCGTGGGACCTTCCTTTGTTGTGCTGCGACGACCGCACTTTGCATCTTCTTTGTCCCATTGTCCTGGGACTCCAGTGGGTACTGCCAGATCATCTTAGGCCTCTCTGAAGTGCTGAGAGCCCCCTCTGTCTCCTCAGTCTGAGGTGATACCCCCAGGTCCCTCCTGGGTCCAGGCAGCTCCATTTTGACACAAACCGCGTAGTTGTGTGAACCAAGGCTTGTTGGTGGAATCCAGTGACGCAAACAGCCTGCATCCAACAACTTGACGTGGGACATCTCCTGCACCACGCAGAAACCCGCAGCCACCTTCTTTGGTGCTCTTCTGTACTCTTCTTCTTACTGGAGAATTCACTTTTGCACCATCTTCTAGGTTGGCAGGGGCTCCTGTCCTTCCTGGAATCTTCTGCAACTTCTGAACTTGGTCACCTCTCTTCACAGGTCTTCAGGTCCAGGAATCCACCAGTTGTTGATTGCAGTCTTGCTTGGTTCTTACAAAATCTCTTATCATGACTTGTGTGTCCTGAGGAAACTTGCAGTACTTTACTTCTACTTTCCTGGGCTCTGGGGTGGGGTACATTACTTACTTTTGGTGTTTTCTTACACTCCCAGCCCCCTCTACACACTATACTTGCCTAGGGGGGAATTTGAGATTTGCATTCCACTTTCTTAGTATATGGTTTGTGTTGCCCCTAGGCCCATTGCAATTGATTGTATTTTCTACTGTTTGCACTATTCTATGACTGTGTACTTACCTGATTTTGGTTACTAGTGTATATATTGTATATAATACTTACCTCCAGAAGGAGTATTGCCTCTAAGATATTTTTGGCCTTGTGTCACTAAAATAAAGTACCTTTATTTTTGGTAACACTGAGTATTGTCTTTTATTGTGTATAAGTACTGTGTAACTATAGTGGTATTGCAGGAGCTTTGCATGTCTCCTAGTTCAGCCTAAACTGCTCTGCTACAGCTACCTCTAGACAGCTTAAGCTGCTAGAACACTGCCTACATTTCACTAATAAGGGATAACTGGACCTGGTATAACGTGTAAGTACCTTAGGTACCCACTACAAACCAGACCAGCCTCCTACACTGGGTTGCTACAGTGGTGTTGCATGAGCTTTGCATGTCTCCTAGATAAGCCTTGGCTGCTCAGCTACCTCTAGAGAGCCTGGCTTCTAGACACTGCCTACATTTCACTAATAAGGGATAACTGGACCTGGTATAAGGTGTAAGTACCACAGGTACACATTACAAACCAGGCCAGCCTTAAGTATGCTGATGTCAGTTGCTTCCAGGGCTTTCTGCACCACCAAATGCAGTGTGCCAAGAGCAAGTTGGCTTTGAGAAGTGTGTAGAGTCCTAGACTTGGAATCGTATTAATGGGAAGAACACAATTCAGAAAAGGGGCAGGATCAGTGAGGAATATGCAGTTAGTTAGAGTCTCTATCAGAAAGAACGTTACTGAAGGTAAGCAACTACTTCTAACTAGAGGTTCCTCATCTTTTGAATAGAATCTAAACAAGTATCTATTAGGAGGTGGGTCTGTGAATTGGCTCAAACCAAAAGTCCTGTAGGATTGAGCGGGAGAAATGCCTCTCTCTGCAAACCTAGCTGTCCAGACAGTAGCGTTTTATGAAAATATGGAGCAACAGCCACATAGCTGCCTGGAATATGGCCAGGAAAGGAACCCAGTATTAGCAGCTTTGACCCTGGTGGAATGAGCCTGAAGACCTGGAGGCTGCTTTGTAGCCAGGGGGTAGCAGAACCTGCAGAATATGATCCAAAGGAAAATGGTCCTAATCTGTACAAACTTGCCTTTTTCGTCCCCAAGTGAAACAAACAAAGTCATGATCCTTCACCCGTTGTTCTTTGGTACAATTGATGTAAAAGTTTAGTGTTCATTTGAGGTCCAAGCAATGGAGTAACTTCTCCTCCTTAGAGAGGTGAGGGGAGCATATAACACCGGCAGGGTGATAGCTTGGCTGATGTAGAACAGCACCACAACTTTAGGCACAAGGATTCTTGCAGTCACAGAATCAGTCTGTTTGGAAAGAAGGTGGTATACTATGAATTGACAGAAACCCAGCCTGCTCACTCGCAGGACCGAGTTGGGTAACACTGTTTTTGGTAGCAACTCTATCTAACTGCAGATTCCTCACCTTCTGAATATTCCCCAGATGCCAGACTGGATTGGGAACCGTTTTCAGCAGTACCTCTGTGTGCTGGTAAGTGGCCCTGTGCTGCTCCACCTGACACTGTTCAGCTCCAGAACTGACGTGCTGTGCCCGTATAGGCACCCTTCCGTGTGGTGATGTCAGTTACTTTCAAGGCTTGCTGCTCCACCAGATGCAGCGTCCCAAAAGCAAATTGGCTTTGAGGAGTGTGCAGATTCCTAGTCTTGGGATCTTAATAATGGGAAGAACACAATTCAGAGAAGGGGCAGGATGGGAGGGTTGGTGAGGAATCTGCAGTTAGAGTCTCTATCAGAAAGAGCGTTACTGAAGGTAAGCAACTACTTCTAACCAGAGATTCCTCGTCTTTTGAATGGATACTAAACAAGTATCTATTAGGAGGTGGGTATGTGAATTGGCTCAACCAAAAAGTCCTGAAGGACCGGGTGGGAGAAATACCCCTTTTGGCAGACCTAGCTGTCCAGACTGTAGCGTTCTGTGAATGTATAGACCTACAGCCACATAGCTGCTTGGCAGATGACCAGTTCAGAAACTCAGTAGTAGCAGCTTTAGCCTGGGGGAATGAGCCTGAAGACCTGGAGGCTGCTTTGTGGCCAGAGGGCAGTAGATCTTAATGCAGAGTATGATCCCAAGGAAGATGATCCTATTTTGCACACCCTTGCCTTTGTCCCCCAAGTGAACCCCACAAAGACCTAATCCTTTAGCCGGTGTTCTTTGGTACAATCAATGTAAAAGCTTGGTCAGTGTGGATCTGGAAGTGCAGGTGTTCGTTGGTGCTGAGGGTGTCTTCAGTGCTGGTCATGATCCTGAGGGTGTTCTTGTGGACGATGGCAATGCATCCTCCTGGTTTGTTGGAGTGGTCCCTGCAGGTGATCTTGTAGCCATCCGGGATGTCTATGGCGATGTCAGGAGCTGAGGAGGGGTTCATCCAGGTCTCGCTCAGGAAGGCGATGTCTGGGAAGGCTGAGTCGAGTAGATTCCATAGCTCTACTGCGTGCTTGTGGACGTAGCGGGTGTTGAGGAGGATACATCTGAGATGGCTGCATCCTGCCTTGGTGGGTGGGTCGTTGCCGTGGAAGCTGGTGAAGGTGCAGTTCCGGCAGGAGAAGGGTCCGTGGGTGGTCTGCGGGGAGGCTTGAAGGCAGACAGGAGAGCAGCCGGTGTTGAGGGCGCAGAGGGTGGTGGGGTCATTGTAAAGACGCGCGTGGCGGCGGTGGGGGAGGACGGGAGCCAGGGGTTCTGGCGCTGGGCGCGGTCCAGGCACAGACAGGCACAGACGGCCTTGCCTTTGGCTGCCATTAAGTAGGGAGGGGGGGAGGAGAGGACAGCTGGGAGGCGGGAGCAGGGCGAAAAATGGCACGAAAAAGGGGGTGGACTGAGGGGGCAGCAGGGGCGGGGGAGAGGGAGAGGGGGAGAGTGGAAGTGAGAGAGAGAGAAGAGTGAGAAAAAAACGGGGAAGAGGGTAGGGAAGCAAAAAGAGCACAAAGGGACAGAAGAGCAGAGAGCAAAGCAGAGAGAGAAGGAGAAAAAGAAGAGAGAAGCAGAAGGTAGCCTAGTAGGAAAGCAGAGCTCTCCCACTAGACACCAAGGATAAGGTGCAGGCAAAAGCCTGCGGTGGAGGAGTGACTCGAACTCCTGACAGGGGTCAGGAGTTCAGAGAAGCCAGGGAAAGGGCTCTACTTACCAGGTGGAGCCACGGGGAGCAGAGCAGTGCACTGACCATAATGAGTTCAGAGCCTCATCCTCCAGGAAGGGCAACTCATAAGCAGCTTCCCATAGCAAACGCACCCTCAATGCACATGTCCGGTAATGAACCCTCAGTGAGAACATCAACAGATCAGCATCCAATGAAAGCAAGCGCTGCGAAGAAAGACAAACGTTCAGTGCATGTTCGAACGAGCACGAGAGGCATCAAAACATGGGCTGCACACAATGCAAAACTGGTCTGAATGACAGGGACCAGTCACACTCCAATTGCTCCAGGAGTGTTGCTCCAAAGTACTGCATCATGCGTTCACGACACAGCTGCGCTGGTGGGAGCGCTTTCATTCCTCCTTGTTGCGGCGGGACAGCCTTTGCGCAGAAAAAACAGCAATAGCAAAAAATGCCACCTATTATAGCCAAAGTTATTGAAAATCCCCCAAAAATACTGGAAAATATTGAGTGGATGGCTGATGGTATTAAAACGAATATAGAGGAGAAGGTGTGAACGAAACCAGAAACAACAGCCTTAAAGAAGTTTGCATTTCCAGTAGCACTGTACGTATTAAATATTAGCCCACAAGCTAAATGAAGTGTCTCGCAAAGTTGGTACTTAAAAGGGACTGTATCTCTGCTGATGACCTTGCCACCTGAACTGCATAGGTCTTGCGTGCAGATGTGAGCGCCACATGTTTTTGGAGCAATAAAGCCTTGAGTCTGCTCAACTTGTCAAAATTCACATTACAAGTAGCAATATGGGGCCAAATGTCAGCTATCTCTCTTTGTCTAGTGGGAGAAAACAGTAAGTTCCCGCAGCATGTAGGAGAAAATAGCTGCAATTTGAAAGCACCTGGAATGCAAGTCTTTTCAAGGGGACTGGAACTCGCTTCAAATGAAAAGCCAAGTTCGCTGCCGAAGCGTTACACGCCCTGTGCAAGGACAGCTGTTTAGAAACCACTGAATGGTTGACAGAAGTCTCACATTCACTACCGCTAATAAAGACCTCTTTCATGCCACTGAGACATTTGTACGAGAAGGGCAGCTCCCACACCTCATGGATGTAACTATCTCCCAGCCTTTCATATCTGCCTACTGGAATGTGTTTTAAACAGGACGTGAATTGAAGTGTTGAAATAGGCAGATTAATGACCCCATGTATTAACCATTCAGCAGATGGTATTTCAGCCACAGTGTAGGAAGTTGGCTCTGTATATACTATTTCAAAGTAAGAAATAGTGTGCACAGAGTCCAAGGGTTCCCCTTAGAGGTAAGATAGTGGCAAAAAGAGATAATTCTAATGCTCTATTTTGTGGTAGTGTGGTCGAGCAGTAGGCTTATCAGAGGGTAGTGTTAAGCATTTGTTGTACACACACACAGGCAATAAATGAGGAACACGCACTCAAAGACTTACTCCAGGCCAATAGCTTTTTATATAGAAAAATATATTTTCTTAGTTTATTTTAAGAACCACAAGTTCAAGATTTACAAACAATACTTTAAATGAAAGGTATTTCACTCAGGTATTCTAGGAACTTTAAATTATCACAGTAGCATGTACAGTTTTGGCAAAAATGGCAATAAGCTATTTTAAAAGTGGACACAGTGCAAAAATCAACTGTTCCTGGGGGAGGTAAGTAAATGTTAAGTTCACAGGTAAGTAAAACACTTACAGGGTTCAAAGTTGGGTCCAAGGTAGCCCACCGTTTGGGGTTCAAGGCAACCCCAAAGTTACCACACCAGCAGCTCAAGGCCGGTCAGGTGCAGAGGTCAAAGTGGTGCCCAAAACACATAGGCTTCAATGGAAATAGGGGTGCCCCGGTTCCAGTCTGCCAGCAGGTAAGTACCTGCGTCTTCGGAGGGCAGACCAGGGGGGTTTTGTAGGGCACCGGGTGGGACACAAGCAGGCACAGAAAGTACACCCTCAGCGGCACAGGGGCGGCCGGGTGCTGAGTGCAAACAGGCATCGGGTTTTCAATAGGAATCAATGGGGAGACCCGGGGGTCCCTTCAACGATGCAGCCAGGCACCGGGGGTGGGGGGGGCTCCTCGGGGTAGCCACTACCTGGGCTAAGCAGAGGGTCGCCTGGGGTCGCTCCTGCCCTGGAGTTCGGTTCCTTCAGGTCCTGGGGGCTGCGGGTGCAGTGTGGTTTCCAGGCGTCGGGTTCCTTAAAGCAGGCAGTCGCGGTCAGGGGGAGCCTGTGGATTTCCCCTGCAGGCGTCGCTGTGGGAGCTCAGGGGGGTCAACTCTGGCTACTCACGGGCTCGCAGTTGCCGGGGAGTCCTCCCTGTAGTGTTAGTTTTTTGCAGGTCGAGCCGGGGGCGTCGGGTGCAGAGTGGAAAGTCTCACGCTTCCGGCAGGAAACATATGGGTGGTCATTCTGACCCTGGCGGTCTTTGACCGCCAGGGCGGAGGACCGCGGGAGCACCGCCGACAGGCCGGCGGTGCTCCAATGGGGATTCCGACCGCGGCGGTAAAGCCGCGGTCGGACCGGCACCACTGGCGGGGTCCCGCCAGTGTACCGCGGCCCCATTGAATCCTCCGCGGCGGCGCAGCTTGCTGCACCGCCGCGGGGATTCCGACCCCCCCTACCGCCATCCAGATCCCGGCGGTCGGACCGCCGAGATCCGGATGGCGGTAGGGGGGGTCGCGGGGCCCCTGGGGGCCCCTGCAGTGCCCATGCCACTGGCATGGGCATTGCAGGGGCCCCCGTAAGAGGGCCCCTACATGTATTTCACTGTCTGCTGCGCAGACAGTGAAATACGCGACGGGTGCAACTGCACCCGTCGCACAGCTTCCACTCCGCCGGCTCGATTCCGAGCCGGCTTCATCGTGGAAGCCTCTTTCCCGCTGGGCTGGCTGGCGGTCTGAAGGCGACCGCCCGCCAGCCCAGCGGGAAAGTCAGAATTACCGCCGTGGTCTTTCGACCGCGGAACGGTAACCTGACGGCGGGACTTTGGCGGGCGGCCTCCGCCGCCCGCCAAGGTCAGAATGAGGGCCATGGTCTTTAAAAGTTGCTTCTTTGTTTAAAAAAGTTTCAGTTTTTTGAACAGGGCCGCTGTTCTCAGGAGCTTCTTAGTCCTTTAGACGCAGGGTAGTCCTATGAGGTTTCAGAGGTTGCTGGACCATGTTGGATGCGTCACTGTTGCAGTGTTCTTTGAAGTAGGGAGACAGGCAGGTGGGGCTGGGGCCAAATCAGTTGTTGTCTCCTTCTACAATGCAGGGCTTCAGGTCAGCAGTCCTTCTTCTTCTTAGGTTGCAGGAATCTATCTTCCTCGGTTCTGGGAGCCCCTAAATACTCAATTTAGGTGTGTGTTTAGGTCTGGGAGGGCAGTAGCCAATGGCCACTGGCCCTGAGGGTGGCTACACCCTCTTTGTGCCTCCTCCCTGTGGGGAGGGGGGGCACATCCCTAATCCTATTGGGGGAATCCTCCATCTGCAAGATGGAGGATTTCTAAAAGTCAGAGTCACCTCAGCTCAGGACACCTTAGGGGCTATCCTGACTGGGGAGTGACTCCTCCTTGTTTTCCTCATTATCTCCTCCAGCCTTGCCGCCAAAAGAGGGGCAGTGGCCGGAGGGGCGGGCATCTCCACTAGCTGGGATGCCCTGTGGCACTGTAACAAAGGGGGTGAGCCTTTGAGGCTCACCGCCAGGTGTTACAGTTCCTGCAGGGGGAGGTGAGAAGCACCTCCACCCAGTACAGGCTTTGTTCCTGGCAACAGTGACAAAGGCACTCTCCCCATGTGGCCAGCAACATGTCTGGTGTGTGGCAGGCTGGCAAAAACTAGTCAGCCCACACTGGAAGTCGGGTATGTTTTCAGGGGGCATCTCTAAGATGCCCTCTGGGTGTATTTCACAATAAAGTGTACACTGGCATCAGTGTGCATTTATTGTGCTGAGAAGTTTGATACCAAACTTCCCAGTTTTCAGTGTAGCCATTATGGTGCTGTGGAGTTCATGTATGACAGACTCCCAGACCATATACTCTTATGGCTACCCTGCACTTACAATGTCTAAGGTTTTGCTTAGACACTGTAGGGGCATAGTGCTCATGCACCTATGCCCTCACCTATGGTATAGCGCACCCTGCCTTAGGGCTGTAAGGCCTGCTAGAGGAGTGACTTACCTATGCCACAGGCAGTGTGAAGTTGGCATGGTACTCTGAGGGGAGTGCCATGTCGACTTAGTCATTTTCTCCCCACCAGCACACACAAGCTAGCAAGCAGTGTGTATGTGCTGAGTGAGATGTCCCCAGGGTGGCATAAGACATGCTGCAGCCCTTACAGACCTTCCCTGGCATCAGGGTCCTTGGTACCAGGGGTACCAGTTACAAGGGACTTACCTGGATGCCAGGGTTGTGCCAATTGTGGAGACAAAGGTACAGTTTAGGCAAAAGAACACTGGTCCTGGGGCCTGGTTAGCAGGCCTCAGCACACTTTCAAATCATAACTTGGCATCAGCAAAGGCAAAAAGTCAGGGAGTAACCATGCCAAGGAGGCATTTCCTTACACACAGTAAAAGGCAACTTTTCTAACTTTTTGATGTTTAACGTGACATAAATTGCTTCTTTCTTAGCCATTAGTAGTTGTTGTCACGTTAAATTAAATGTTGAAAATAAGTCCCTTGCGCTAACGTGTTGCCAGGGAACGTGACCTGCTTTCAGTGTTTGAAGTGTCCAACCCAACTACATAATGGACCTTAGTTGACTCTGTCCATGGTGTAAAGAAGACATATCACTTTGTATTATGTCTATTGCAGAGGAAACAATGTTGTTTAATGTGTACATCTGGTCAGAGAGGGTATTAATCCCATTATCTACAACAGTTAATGCCTTGTGTAAGTTTTCCTAGTCTATTTGCCTTAACCGGGCAGCAGCTTGTTGTTGAAAAATCTTCCAAACTTCATTATATACTTCATACAAGAATCACTTTCTGCGTTTTTTTCTGGGGCCTAACAGGAAGTCCTGTAAGTCAGTGATATTAGACAGAAGACAGAGGTGTTCTCTAACTGCATATAGTGAGGAACTTTTCAACCATTGCTGGCATAGTTTCCCTACATTGTGTGTTGTTACTATACCCCCATGTTCAGATAACACATAGCAAGGGTTTTGCCTATTAGTTCTAAAACATTTATGACACCCATTGGAATCTTTTGGCCACAATAACCACTCACCAGGACATGACAGTGAAGGATTAAACATGCGATTCAGGACCCATTCATCGAGTTGCTCTTCAGATGCATTTATGAATTTTTGCCATTTGTGAAATTTTGCAGGGGCAGGAATACTGGGCACACTCAATTCCTTAATTTGTTTCTAAGCCTAAACAACTAGTTTGTTGTACAGTTTCATTTAAAAAGATAATTTGAACAGGTATCAGGCATGCTCTAAACAAAGCTTCCTTCCCCCTTATTTGCCAATTTCATGTTCCCTACACACTTTTTAAGTCAAACAACTTTAACCAATATTCATGGCCTTCTACAGCCAACCGGGAAACAAAGGAATCCGCATAAATAAATATCATATCTGTCAATAATATATGTACATTTTCCATTGATGGCAATTGAAAATCATATGACTCAGCATTTTTGACATTGGGCCCAGAAAAATATGCAAACTTTTCAGAATATATTTTAGAATTCCCCTGTGGTGGAGTCGGACAATGTTCCCATTGTGTGTAATTAAAAATAGTGTTTGGGGTACTTGCTCTATGAATGAAATGGTGCCCATAACAATTATAGTAAAACATATCACCATCATTTTCATTAGATTTATAAACATCTTCACTTTCAAATACAGTATATATACTGCAATTCAGAAATCACAGAATCAACTGTTTTCACATCCAAGTCATCAGAAACAACTCCGGGTATTAGTTCATCGTTCATTGAAAGTTTAAACACATATGGTATTTGAATGACCTCTATAGGGCCGTATATATCAAATGTTACTTTATCTCAAACAATCCCATCAGGAACTGGTATAGTAGAAATGTTCACAAAAGACAAGTCTTTGCGGACCTTGTGAGAAGAAAAATGGGGTTTGTGCAAAGGCAGGAGCAGTGTCTGTAGGTGAAGAACCAGTGGGGGTTTCCTGCGGTGGTTCAGAATAAATTACGCCATCTGTGTGGGTTGATGTTGTGTCAAATCGATCAGTTATTTCTGTATTGTTTGTTGTAACGGATGTTGGTGGAACTAAGGCAAGATCATTAATCACCCTCCCCAAGCTCGGAGAGGTATCAGTGTTGCTGCTCACAACCTTTAGAGGGACTTCTTGACCAGTAATGAGAGGGATTCAGGAACTACTGGCTGTTCCTCTTGGTCTACTGGGCAGGATTGGGCATATGGTGTAACTTGACATTGTTGATAGATACAAAGCGTTTTTCTTAAGTCCCAGCCAACGGTGGTAGAATGACAGTTCTGGTACCATGTATTCCCAAGACTGGGACCGGTGCACGATAGGAAGGACCAAACTCCTTCTTCACAGCAACCTTTTCATATACTAGATCCCCAACTTTAGGAATCCAGCCAGTAGGTGTTAATGGTACATCCTTAATTCCTTTGGTGGCAGCACTGGCAGAAGCGTTGTCATCACGGAACTGTTGTAATTCCTGCAAGACAGTGACACGTTAATTTATGTCAAAAGATGTTTCTGCCGCCTCCACGCCAAAGCAATCAAAATCTGGAACATACATTTGAGTTCCAAACATGCACTCGTATGAAGTACGAACCCCCCCCGGGACCTTCTAGGCAGATTGTTAAGTGCTCTCTGGACTCCATACCGGTGATTAAGCCAACCACGACCCGCACCTAAGACTCTGGCTGTTAAGGACTGCTTTGAATCACAGTTTTGTCGCTCCACAACACTATTTCCCTCCGGATGAAATCGAGACGAGCAATGGAGTTGGACCCCTAACGAAGCCATGGCGTCCCTGAATGCCCTTGAGGCAAAAGCAGGGCCCTGGTCCGAGTGGAAAGCCGCAACTGCATTTGCACCGATAAAGACTCGCAAGTCTTTAATAACAGTCTGAGTGTCAGCCGAGCTTTGTGGCCACACCCATAGAAATCTGGAGCAAGAGTCAACAGCGACTAAAAATTGTATTTGTCAGAGTCACCAGATCCTCGGGCCTGTGCACGTTACCAACACTTCCACCACAAGACAGCTCCAATACTCTGATTAGAATTGTCACAGAGTCTAAGAGAGTCCAAGCGGGGAAAAGGGGAAATAGGAAGGGAACAGCTGGGAAGGAGACCTGTAGGAAGCAAAAAGGTTAAAACACACAATATCAAGATTATATCATATGAATCAATACTAGGCTATGACTCTAAGCATTGTCATTCTGAATACATGGACAATCCAAGCATAGACTTAAAATGACTAGGCTTCAAGATGACTGGATATCTGTGAATGAATCAAGAAAGGTTAAATGCAACTTTCAAATTCAAGTATTATCTTTTACATGAGGATCAGGAAATAATCTGAATGATTTCTAAACCATCATATGAATCGTGTTTGAGAAACATATTATATACACATAACATTACATCTAGAACTCTAGTTTTTTTGTTCTCACAAATTGCCGGAACATGAATGGCGCATGTAAGGAAATGGCTCCCTATTGCAGTTAGCCCCCACTTTTTGCCTGATACTGATGCTGACTTGACTGAGAAGTGTGCTGGGATCCTGCTAACCAGGCCCCCGCACCAGTGTTCTTTCACCTAAAATGTACCATTGTTTCCACAACTGGCATACCCCTGGAACACAGATAAGTCCCCTGTAAAAGGTACCAGTGGTACCAAGGGCCCTGTGACCAGGGAAGGTCCCTAAGGGCTGCAGCATATGTTGTGCCACCCTAAGGGACCCCTCACCTAACACATGCACACTGCCATTGCATATTGTGTGTGTTGATGGGGAGAAAAAGGCAAAGTCGACATGGCATCCCCCTCAGGATGCCATGCACACAAAATGCTGCCTGTGGCATAGGTAAGTCACCCCTCTAGCAGGCCTTACAGCCCTAAGGCAGGGTGCACTATACCACAGGTGAGGGCATAGCTGAATGAGCAATACGCACCTACAGTGTATAAGTCTATTCTTAGACATTGTAAGTACAGTGTGGCCATATTAAGTATATGGTCTGGAAGTTTGTCAAAAACAAACTCCACAGCTCCATAATGGCTACACTGAATACTGGGAAGTTTGGTATCAAACGTCTCAGAATAATAAACCCACACTGATGCCAGTGTTGGATTTATTAAAAAATGCACACAAAGAGCATCTTAGAGATGCCCCCTGTATTTTACCCAATTGTTCAGTGCAGGACTGACTGGTCTGTGCCCGCCTGCTGCTGAAAGACGAGTTTCTGACCCCATGTGGTGAGGGCCTTTGTGCTCTCTGAGGACAGAAACAAAAGCCTGCTCTGGGTGGAGGTGCTTCACACCTCCCCCTGCAGGAACTATAACACCTAGCAGTGAGCCTCAAAGGCTCAGGCTTTGTGTTACAACGCACCAGGGCACTCCAGCTAGTGGAGATGCCCGCCCCCTGGACACAGCCCCCACTTTGAGATAATGAGAAAAACACGGAGGAGTCACCCACCAGTCAGGACAGCCCCTAAGGTGTCCTGAGCTGAGGTGACCCCTGCCTTTAGAAATCCTCCATCTTGATTTTGGAGGAATCCCCCCAATAGGAATAGGGATGTGCCCCCCTCCCCTCAGGGAGGAGGCACAAAGAGGGTGTAGCCACCCTCAAGGACAGTAGCCATTGGCTACTGCCCTCCCAGGCCTAAACACACCCCTAAATTCAGTATTTAAGGGCACCCCAGAACCTAGGAAACTAGATTTCTGCAACCTGAAGACGAAGGACTGCTGACCTGAAGCCCTGCAGAGAAGACGGAGACACCAACTGCTTTGGCCCCAGCCCTACCGGCCTGTCTCCCCACTTCAAGAAAAACTGCAACAGCGATGTGCCCCCCTGGGTCCAGCGACCTCTGATGCCTCAGAGGACTACCCTGCATCTAAAAGGACCAAGAACTCCTGAGGACAGCAGCCCTGTTCCACAAAGACTGCAACTTTGCAACAAAGAAGCAACTTTTAAAGACCACATGTTTCCCGCCGGAAGTGTGAGACTTTCCACTCTGCACCCGACCCCCCCGGCTCGACCTGCGGAAAACCAACACTACAGGGAGGACTCCCCGGGGACTGCGAGCCCGTGAGTAGCCAGAGTTGACCCCCTGAGCCCACACAGCAACGCCTGCAGAGGGAATCCAGAGGCTCCCCCTGACCGCGACTGCCTGCTTCCAAGAACCCGACGCCTGGTAAAGACACTGCACCCGCCGCCCCCAGGACCTGAAGGATCCGACCTCCAGTGCAGAAGCGACCCCTAGGTGGCCCTCTCCCTTGCCAAGGTGGTGGCTACCCCGAGGAGCGCCCCCCCCTTGCCTGCTTCGCTGAAGAGACCCCTGGGTCTCCCATTGAAACCAATTGCAAACCCGACGCCTGTTTGCACTCTGCACCCGGCCGTCCCGTGCCGCTGAGGGTGTGCTTTTTGTGCTGACTTGTGTCCCCCCCCCGGTGCCCTACAAAACCCCCTGGTCTGCCCCCCAAAGTCGCGGTTACTTACCTGCTGGCAGACTGGAACCAGGGCATCCCTGTTCTCCATTGAAACATATGCGTTTTGGGCACCAATTTGACCTCTGCACCTGACCGGCCCTGAGCTGCTGGTGTGGTAACTTTGGGGCTGCCCTGAACCCCCAACGGTGGGCTACCTTGGACCCAACTTTGAACCTTGCAGGTGGTTTACTTACCTGCAAAACTAACAAATACTTACCTCCCCCAGGAACTGTTGACATTTGCACTGTCTAGTTTTAAAATAGCTTATTGCCATTTTTGCTAAAACTGTACACGCTATTTTGCTGATTCAAAGTTCCTATCATACCTGAGTGAAATACCTTTCATTTAAAGTATTGATTTTAAATCTTGAACCTGTGGTTCTTAAAATAAACTAAGAAAATATATTTTTCTATATAAAAACCTATTGGCCTGGAATTGTCTTTGAGTGTGTGTTCCTCATTTATTGCCTGTGTGTGTACAACAAATGCTTAACACTACCCTCTGATAAGCCTACTGCTCGACAACACTACCACAAAATAGAGCATTAGAATTACCTCTTTTTGCCACTATCTTACCTCTAAGGGGAACCCTTGGACTCTATGCATGCTATTTCTTACTTTGAAATAGTACATACAGAGCCGACTTCCTACATTGGTGGATCAGCGGTGGGGTACAAGACTTTGCATTTGCTGGACTACTCCGCCAATACCTGATCACACGACTAAATTCCAAAAATTGTCATTAGAAACTGATTTTTGTAATTTGAGCTATTTTTCTAAATTTTTAAAAGTCCTGCTAGGGTCTTGTGTCAGTCCCTGTTAGCATTTCTTTTAGGGTTTAAAAGTTTTGTAAAAGTTTGAATTAAGTTCTAGAGATAGGTTTAGATTCTTAAAAAGTATTCCAACTTTTAGAAACATAGGTGGTCATTACAACCCTGGCGAACGGTGTAAAAGCGGCGGTAATACCGCAAACAGGCCGGTGGACAAAAAAATGAAATTACGACCCTGGCGGAAACCGCCAACAAAGACAGCCACTTTAACACACTGCTCGCCACGGCGGTACAGATAAGCAGCGCGGCGGTTACCGCCAACAGACAGGCGGGAGACAATGTACCGCCCACACTATTACAACCCGCCAATCCACCACCTTTTCCGGAGCGGATTCACAGTGGATAAAAACACGGCGGAAACAGTTACTGCAATGGGAAAACGCTCACCTGAACACATCCCACGAGGAAGGAGGACTCCATGGACCCAGAATTACACATTCTACCGGCCCTTGTATTCCTACTCATCTACGAAGATCAACGCCAGCGCGGGCGTAGACAACGGTGAGTACTGCACCTACGACATAGGGGAGGGGGGAGGCAAAAGTCAGCGGGACACCCACCAAACACCCCCACCCCCACCCTCACATTATACAACATACACACCAATGCAGTCACAAAAATCACAGTAACAACCCACAATCCCCCCGGAAGAATGCAAAGACAATGCGAAATTCGGGCAAACATTGTAATGTGCCAATATACATGTCATACAAAAATATACAGATATATATCTCTAAATCACTTTTATTTACACATACAATCCGAGAAGTAGTGCAGATATGTACACAACAATGTCCGTGCTCCAACAGTCCAATAATGCATGGGCGAGGCCCACAATAGATACCTGACCAAAATCGGAGAGAACACTGCCGGGGCATCAGATAGAAACACTACAGGCACCTCAGGGGGAAGGGAAGGGGGGGCACCTCAGCCACATGAATGCAAAGCCAGATCCACGACGGGGCTCCGTACCCATTGATGAATCCTGGGGAGTGCAAAGCCACAGTCTCTCAAGTCTCTTCAGTGGGTGGTTTGCCCACTGTGCCATCCTGGGGAGTGCAAAGCCACAGTCTCTCAAGTCTCTTCAGTGGGTGGTTTGCCCACTGTGCCATCCTGGGGAGTGCAAAGCCACAGTCTCTCAAGTAGATGCAGGTCTCCACTGGTTCTGGAGGGGGACTGGTGCCCAGACTGGATGATTCTCTCTGTGAAAGTTCCTGTCCTGTCACTGTCCCAGCTGCACATGGGATAAGGATGCCTGATGTTGCGGTCCATTCATTCCTACACAGTGCATGCCCTATTCAACGGTGCTTTGCCATGGCGGTCTTTGCCCTGTTCAGCGGTGCTTTGCCATGGCGGTCTTTGCCCTGTTCAGCGGTGCTTTGCCATGGCGGTTCTCGACTGTTCAGCGGAGCTTTGCCATGGCGGTCTTTGCCCTGTTCAGCGGTGCTTTGCCATGGCGGTTCTGATACGGACATTGGTGTGTGGCATGAGGATCTCCACACTGGACATTGGTGTGTGGCATGACGATCTCCACACTGGACATTGGTGTGTGGCATGATGATCCCTACAATGGGCATTGGTGTGTGGCATGACGTTCCATCATTGCCCAGCGGGGCTGTGGCATCCTGGCCCCTCCTGGGCTGTGACTCCGGCGGTGGTGTCTGGACCAGTGATGATACTTGGGCCCTCCTGGGCTGTGACTCCGGCGGTGGTCTCCTGACCAGTAACGATACTTGTGCCCTCTTGGGCTGTGACTCCGGCAGTGGTTTCTGGACCAGTAACGATACTTGTGCCCTCCTGGGCTGTGACTCCGGCGGTGGTTTCTGGACCAGTGACGATACTTGTGCCCTCCTGGGCTGTGATTCTGGTGGTGGTCTCTGGACCAGTGACGACGGTGCTGGCGGTTGTGTCTGGACCGCCGGAAATGATGGCGCACTTCTCCGCCGTAACACTTACAACAGGCTGGGCAGACTTCCTCTGGACCTTCCCCACCTTTTTGGGAGTTACAGCTGACTCACCAATTGGCTTCGATCCCATGTCACTTGTTGTCCCACCAGGAGTCTTAACACGGTCCCGTCGTCCACTCTCCAATTTCAGAGCCTTTACAGGGGGTGGGGTGCTGGTGTGGTGGTCCTGTGGCGGGGCGTCCTGTCCACTAGCGCCGGCGGAGGTGGTGGGCAGTTCGTCGTCCTGGCTAGTGTCAGGGGCCCCTTGGAGTGCCACGGTGTCCCTCAAGGTCTTTTGACTGTCCGTCAGCACCCCTACGATGGTGCCCAGGGCGGAGTTGATGGTCCTGAGCTCCTCCCTGAACCCCAAATACTGCTCCTCCTGCAGACGCAGGGTCTCCTGCAACTTGTCCAGGACCGTTGCCATAGTCTCCTGGGAGTGGTGGTAGGCTCCCATGATGGAGGAGAGGGCCTCGTGGAGAGTAGGTTCCCTAGGCCTGTCCTCCCTCTGTTGCACAGCAGCCCTCCCAGTTCCGCGGTGTTCCTGTGCCTCCGTCCCCTGGACCGTGTGCCCACTACCACTGCCCCCAGGTCCCTGTTGTTGTTGGGGTGGTGGGTTAGCCTGGGTGCCCTGTAGTGGTGGACACACCGCTGATTGACCTGTCCTGGGTAGGGAGGTTTGGGCCCGCTGGGTGGGTGCTGTGCTGGTGTTACCAGAGGGTGGAAGTTCGGTGTTGGGCTGTGGCTGGGCAAGGGGAACCGACTGTCCTGAAGCCCACGATGGTCCGGGCTGGTCATCAAGATCCAGTAGGGCAGAGCTGCTATCGTCACTGTGGGCCTCTTCTGGGGGTGGAGTGGTATTGTCTGGACCCTCTGGTGTGGTGACGTTCCTTATAAGAACATGATTATTGCATGTGTGTGTTTCATGGTGTGCAATGGTTGGGTGTGCGTGAACCCCAGTGCAGGCATTCCTGTGTGGGGGCTTGTGTGCTGATTGTTGGGGGGGTGTTCTGGGTATGTGCAGTGGGCATGCTTTAGTGATGGGTGTCCATGCTTAGTTGTGTCATGCAGGGCTTGGGGTTGGGATGGGTGGTTGGTGTCATGGGTACATTAGTGAGGATTTGGAGTGCTAGGGGAGGGTGTGAGGGTGGGGGTGTGTGATAGCATGCAGGTAGGGTGGGGGATGTGATAGTTCAGATTTGACTTACCAGTGTCCGTTCCTCCAACGACTCCTCCGAGGCCCTCAGGATGCAAGATGGTCAAGACTTGCTCCTCCCATGTTGTTAGTTGTGGGGGAGGAGGTGGGGGTCCGCCGCCAGTCCGCTGCACCGCGATGTGGTGCCTGGAGACCGTGGAACGCACCTTCCCCCGTAGGTCGTTCCACCTCTTCCTGATGTCCTCCCTATTTCTTGGGTGCTGTCCCACGGCGTTCACCCTGTCCACTATTCTACACCATAGCTCCATCTTCCTGGCTATTGATGTGTGCTGTACCTGTGAGCCAAATAGCTGTGGCTCTATCTGGAGGATTTCCTCCACCGTGACCCTGAGCTCCTCCTCGGAAAAGCAGGGGTGTCTTTGGCGTGACATGGGGTGGTGTGGGTGATGTATGGGGTGGTGTATGTGTTGATGAGTGTGGTGAGTGTAGTGGTATGTGGTGTTTTGTGCTTGGATGTTGTGTGGGTGATGATGTTGTGTGCCTCTGTGTGATGGGGTTGTCAATGGCTGTGCTCTCTCTCTCGCCTTCTCTCAGAATTTCTGGTTGTAGGGGTTTGTGGGTGATGTGGGTGTGTGTTTTATATTGTGTTTGGTGTGTGGGAGTGGTGTTTGTATGTGTCTCAGGTGTGTGTATTTGTAATTGTCCAATGTGACGGTGTTTTGTAGATGTGTGTGTATTTTGAGGGTGGCAGTGTGTACCGCCAATGGAATACCGCGGTTGAAAGACCGCCGCGTGGATTCGTGGGTCGTAATGGCATGGGCGTGTTTCTGTTGGCGTGGAGGTGGAGGATTTGTTTCCGCATGTTTATTGCTGACTTTTGGTGTGGCGGTTTATTGTGGGTGTCTGAATTTCGGCGGATTCCAAGATGTGTGTCATAATTGCTGTGGCGGTCTACCGCGGCCGCGGCGGTGTATTGGCAGTCTTCTGCACGGGGGTAAGCGCCTTTTACCGCCAATGTTGTAATGACCCCCATAATGTCTAATACAGAAGAGTTAGGCGGTCATTACAACATTGGCGGTAAAAGCCGCTTACCGCCATGCAGAAGACCGCCAACACACTGCCGCGGCAGCGGAATTCCACCACAGGTATTATGACCCACATCCCGGAACCCGCCAAAATTCAGACACCCACACAAGTACGCCACACAAAAGGTCAGTGATAAACTGGCGAAAACAAAACCTCCACCGTCACGCCAACAGAAATACGCCCACACTATCACGACACACGAATCCACGCGGTGGTCTTTCAACCGCGGTATTCCATTGGCGGTACAAACCGCTGCGCTCAAAATACACACACATTTACAAAACATCCCCACATTGCACGATTCAAAATACACACACCTGAGACACATACACACACCACTCCCACACACCCACTACAATATAAAACACACACCCACAAACCCCCACAACAAAAAATTCCAAAAGAAGGCCAGAGAGAGACACCACCAGCAAGTACAAAAGCATCCACAGGCACATAACACCATCACCCACACAACTTTCACGCACCTCACACAACACACCACTACATATCACCACACTTATCACCACACACTCCACCCCACACATCACCTACACCACCCCATGGCATGGCAAAGACACCCCAGGTTCTCGGAGGAGGAGCTCAGGGTCATGGTAGAGGAAATCGTCTGGGTAGAGCCACAGCTGTTTGGATCACAGGTGCAGCACACCTCAATTGCAAGGAAGATGGAGCCATGGCGAAGAATAGTGGACAGGGTCAACACAGTGGGACAACACCCAAGAAATCGGGAGGACATCAGGAAAAGGTGGAACGACCTACGGGGGAAGGTGCGTTCCGTGGTCTCAAGACACCACCTGGCGGTTCAGTGGACTGGTGGCGGACCCCCACCTCCTCCCCCACAACTAACAACATGGGAGGAGCAGGTCTTGGCGATTCTGCATCCTGAGGGCCTCACAGGAGTAGGTGGAGGAATGGACTCTGGTAAGTCAAACCTTTACTATTACATCCCCCACCCTACCTGCATGCTATCACATACACCCACCCTCGCCCTCACCCCTATCACACCAACTCCTCACAAATGTACCAATATCACAAACCACCCATCCCAACACCAAGCCCTGCATGCAACAACAAAGCATGGACACCCATCACCAAAGCACGCACACTGCACATATCCCTACACCCCCCTAAACCATCATCACACAAAGTCCCACACAGGAATGCCAGCACTGGGGTACACGGTCACCCACCCATTGCACACCATGGCACACACAGATGCAATAATCATGCCTTTCCACCCCTACCCAACGTCACCAGACAGGAGTGTCCAGACATGTCCACTCCACCCACAGAAGAGGCCCACAGTGATGACAGCACCTCTGTCCAACTGGATCTAGATGACCAGCCCGCACCATCGGGGACCTCTGGACAGTCGGTTCCCCTCACACAGGCACAGGCCACCACAGACCTTCCCCCCTCTGGAAACACCAGCATAGCACCCACCCAGCGGGCCCATACCTCCGTCCCCAGGACACGTCAATCAGCTGTGTGTCCACCACTACAGGGAACCCAGGATAACCCCCCACCCCAACAACAACAGGGACCTGGGGGCACTGACAGTGGGCACACGGTCCAGGGGACGGAGGCCCAGGAACACAGGGGAACTGGGAGGGCTGCCGTGCGACAGGGGGCGGACAGGCCAAGGAAACCCACTCTCCACGAGGCCCTCTTCTCGATCATGGGAGCATACCACCACTCCCAGGAGACGATGGCAACAGTACTGGCCAAGTTTCAGTAGACCCAGCGCATGCAGGAGGAACAGTATATGGGCCTCAGGGAGGAACTCAGAACCATCAGCTCCACCCTGGGCACCATCGTGGGGTTCTGAAGGACGTACTCAACACCAGGAGGGACACCGTGGCACTACAAGGGGCCCCTGACACTAGCATGGACGATGAACTGCCCGCCACCTCCGCTGGCGCTAGTGGACAGGACGCCCCACCACAGGACCACCACACCAGCACCCCATCCCCTGCAGAGGGAGAACCACCCCGCAAACGGTCCCTGAGATCCAGGAACAAGACAGAGAACGATGCCAAGACCCCCGCCAAGAAATGAGACCACCCTGATTGTCATCCTACTGTCCCACTTTGCCACCCTGTCCATAATTAAACTGCCCCAGCTCCACTTCCTATGCCCATATGGGCAATGCACCTGTGAGACTAATAGACTGGACGCTGCCATGGACACTCCTCCGCCATCACCCCTCACCATTTAACTTCCCCCTCCAATATTTTGCATTTAAATAAACACACCTAAAGCACAAAATGATCTGGAGTCTGTCTGTGATTTCGAAATAGTGTATTTGCAATTACAATGACAAAATGTTTTTGAAATAGTAATGTCAACATACCTATGTCACACAGCTCTAGTCCATGAGGAATTTAAGCAGATGACACACAGTAGGACCCACATGTGTGAAACCGTAAGGGAAAGTGACAACTCAGTGACCATACACTGGGTGAAAACGACAGACAGGATAGAGGTAGTAGTGTAAAAGTACATGTAGTAGGCAGGAATGTATTCTCACCTGTGTTTCACTGGAAATATTGCTGGATCACTGAGTCCCTGTTCTGGATGTCTTCTTCCTCTGCTTCATCCTCATCACTGTCCACAGGCTCCACAGCTGCCACAACACTGCCATCTGGACCATCCTCCTGCAGAAAAGGCACCTGTCGTCGCAAAGCCAAGTTGTGAAGCATACAGCAGGCCACGATGATCTGGTACACCTTCTTTGGTGAGTAGAATAGGGATCCACCTGTCATATGCAGGCACCTGAACCTGGCCTTCAGGAGGCCGAAGGTCCGCTCGATCACCCTCCTAGTTCGCCCATGGGCCTCATTGTAGCGTTCCTCTGCCCTGGTCCTGGGATTCCTCACTGGGGTCAGTAGCCATGACAGGTTGGGGTACCCAGAGTCACCTGCAAATGGCGAGGGACAACTGTTAGACACACACTAACCTGTAGGGATAACCCCAGACAACCATTCCCACTGTCTTGCTTCCAGTGGCTCATCTAATAACCACACACAGTGCCTCTGGAGTTGACCCATCACATAAGGGATGCTGCTATTCCGCAGGATGTAGGCGTCATGCACTGAGGCAGGGAACATGGCATTCACATAGGAGATGTACTGGTCTGCCAAACATACCATCTGTACATTCATAGAATGATAACTCTTCTGGTTTCTGTACACCTGTTCACTCCTGTGGGGGGGGGACCAAAGCCACATGGGTCCCATCAATGGCACCTATGATGTTGGGGATATGTCCCAGGGCATAGAAATCACCTTTCACTGTAGGCAAATCCTCCACCTGAGGGAAAACGATGTAGCTCCGCATGTGTTTAAGAAGGGCAGACAACACTCTGGACAATACGTTGGAAAACATAAGCTGGGACATCCCTGATGCCATGGCCACAGTTGTTTGAAAAGACCCACTTGCAAGGAAATGGAGCACTGACAGCACCTGCACTTGAGGGGGGATTCCTGTGGGATGGCGGATTGCTGACATCAGGTCTGGCTCCAACTGGGCACACAGTTCCTGGATTGTGGCACGGTCAAACCTGTAGGTGATTGTCAAATGTCGCTCCTCCATTGGCGACAGGTCCACCAACGGTCGGTACACCGGAGGATGCTGCCATCTCCTCACATGTCCCAGTGGACGGTGCCTATGAAGGACAACAGCGACCACAGAGTCAAACAACTCAGAGGTGCGTACCCACAGTTTACACAGAACACCAATCATACACAAAAGGTGGCCTGTATGTGTGTTGAGACTAGGCGTAGGTATGTGTGACACAGTTGAAAATGAGGCCATGTGGGCCCCTTAAATGGTGGCTGCCTGACCTCTAAAGTGGGACAATGGGATGTGAGGTAACTGCGCTGGCGTTGTACACCGTCGTGGTAGGCGGTCGGAGACCGCGGCACAATGCTGCATTGGTTAACATTGGACCCTATGGGTGCCAGGAGCCAATGACTATGTACACCGGCGGTGATGATACGCCCCGCCGCGGACGTGACCGCCATTTTCTATCACTTCAATCACTCGATACCTGATCTTTGACAGGAGAGGACCTACACTGCAAGTGCTGCTGTGACCTCAGTCTGGAAGAGACAATGGCTTGTGCGTCTGGGGAAAGGGCCCCTGCCTTCACATCGGAGGAGTTGGAGATGCTCGTTGATGGGGTCCTCCCCCAGTACACGCTACTTTACGGTCCTCCAGACAAACAGGTAAGTACACAGGGAGCATGTTGTATGGGCTATGCCTGTGTGGAGAGGGCTGGATGTAAGAAGGAAGGGGGCAGAGTGCTGCGTGCAAGAAAGACGGTGAGTGCATGTGCCACATGGCAAGGGTAGGGATGGGGGCCACTCACTTTGACGTGCAGTTGGTAATGACTTCTCTTCTGCCCCAGTACATTTCATGTAGGTCAGCGCACACCAGAAGAAAGATATTTGGCGTGCCATCGCCAAGGACGTCCGGACCCTGGGGGGTCTACCACAGACAGAGCACCCACTGCCGGAAAAGATGGGAGGACATTCGCCGCTGGAGCAAGAAGACGGCGGAGGCTCAGCTGGGGATGGCCTCCCAACGTGGGAGGGGTGCTGTAGGAAGTTGGCTCTGTATGTGCTATTTCAAAGTAAGGAATAGCATGCACAGAGTCCAAGGGTTCCCCTTAGAGGTAAAATAGTGGTAAAAATAGATAATACTAATGCTCTATTTTGTGGTAGTGTGGTCGAGCAGTAGGCTTATCCAAGGAGTAGTGTTAAGCATTTGTTGTACATACACATAGACAATAAATGAGGTACACACACTCAGAGACAAATCCAGCCAATAGGTTTTGTATAGAAAAATATCTTTTCTTAGTTTATTTTAGGAACCACAGGTTCAAATTCTACATGTAATATCTCATTCGAAAGGTATTGCAGGTAAGTACTTTAGGAACTTCAAATCATAAAAATTGCATGTATACTTTTCGAGTTATTGACAAATAGCTGTTTTAAAAGTGGACACAGTGCAATTTTCACAGTTCCTAGGGGAGGTAAGTATTTGTTAGATTAACCAGGTAAGTAAGACACTTACAGGGCTTAGTTCTTGGTCCAAGGTAGCCCACCGTTGGGGGTTCAGAGCAACCCCAAAGTCACCACACCAGCAGCTCAGGGCCGGTCAGGTGCAGAGTTCAAAGTGGTGCCCAAAACACATAGGCTAGAATGGAGAGAAGGGGGTGCCCCGGTTCCGGTCTGCTTGCAGGTAAGTACCCGCGTCTTCGGAGGGCAGACCAGGGGGGTTTTGTAGGGCACCGGGGGGGACACAAGCCCACACAGAAATTTCACCCTCAGCAGCGCGGGGGCGGCCGGGTGCAGTGTAGAAACAGGCGTCGGGTTCGCAATGTTAGTCTATGAGAGATCTCGGGATCTCTTCAGCGCTGCAGGCAGGCAAGGGGGGGGTTCCTCGGGGAAACCTCCACTTGGACAAGGGAGAGGGACTCCTGGGGGTCACTTCTCCCGTGAAAGTCCGGTCCTTCAGGTCCTGGGGGCTGCGGGTGCAGGGTCTCTCCCAGGCGTCGGGACTTTAGGTTCAAAGAGTCGCGGTCAGGGGAAGCCTCGGGATTCCCTCTGCAGGCGGCGCTGTGGGGGCTCAGGGGGGACAGGTTTTGGTACTCACAGTATCAGAGTAGTCCTGGGGTCCCTCCTGAGGTGTTGGATCTCCACCAGCCGAGTCGGGGTCGCCGGGTGCAGTGTTGCAAGTCTCACGCTTCTTGCGGGGAGCTTGCAGGGTTCTTTCAAGGCTGCTGGAAACAAAGTTGCAGCCTTTCTTGGAGCAGGTCCGCTGTCCTCGGGAGTTTCTTGTCTTTTCGAAGCAGGGGCAGTCCTCAGAGGATGTCGAGGTCGCTGGTCCCTTTGGAAGGCGTCGCTGGAGCAGGATCTTTGGAAGGCAGGAGACAGGCCGGTGAGTTTCTGGAGCCAAGGCAGTTGTCGTCTTCTGGTCTTCCGCTGCAGGGGTTTTCAGCTAGGCAGTCCTTCTTCTTGTAGTTGCAGGAATCTAATTTTCTAGGGTTCAGGGTAGCCCTTAAATACTAAATTTAAGGGCGTGTTTAGGTCTGGGGGGTTAGTAGCCAATGGCTACTAGCCCTGAGGGTGGGTACACCCTCTTTGTGCCTCCTCCCAAGGGGAGGGGGTCACAATCCTAACCCTATTGGGGGAATCCTCCATCTGCAAGATGGAGGATTTCTAAAAGTCAGAGTCACCTCAGCTCAGGACACCTTAGGGGCTGTCCTGACTGGCCAGTGACTCCTCCTTGTTTTTCTCATTATCTTCTCCGGCCTTGCCGCCAAAAGTGGGGCCTGGCCGGAGGGGGCGGGCAACTCCACTAGCTGGAGTGTCCTGCTGGGTTGGCACAAAGGAGGTGAGCCTTCGAGGCTCACCGCCAGGTGTGACAATTCCTGCCTGGGGGAGGTGTTAGCATCTCCACCCAGTGCAGGCTTTGTTACTGGCCTCAGAGTGACAAAGGCACTCTCCCCATGGGGCCAGCAACATGTCTCGGTTTGTGGCAGGCTGCTAAAACTAGTCAGCCTACACAGATAGTCGGTTAAGTTTCAGGGGGCACCTCTAAGGTGCCCTCTGGGGTGTATTTTACAATAAAATGTACACTGGCATCAGTGTGCATTTATTGTGCTGAGAAGTTTGATACCAAACTTCCCAGTTTTCAGTGTAGCCATTATGGTGCTGTGGAGTTCGTGTTTGACAAACTCCCAGACCATATACTCTTATGGCTACCCTGCACTTACAATGTCTAAGGTTTTGTTTAGACACTGTAGGGGTACCATGCTCATGCACTGGTACCCTCACCTATGGTATAGTGCACCCTGCCTTAGGGCTGTAAGGCCTGCTAGAGGGGTGTCTTACCTATACTGCATAGGCAGTGAGAGGCTGGCATGGCACCCTGAGGGGAGTGCCATGTCGACTTACTCGTTTTGTGCTCACTCGCACACACAAGCTGGCAAGCAGTGTGTCTGTGCTGAGTGAGAGGTCTCCAGGGTGGCATAAGACATGCTGCAGCCCTTAGAGACCTTCCTTGGCATCAGGGCCCTTGGTACTAGAAGCACCAGTTACAAGGGACTTATCTGGATGCCAGGGTCTGCCAATTGTGGATACAAAAGTACAGGTTAGGGAAAGAACACTGGTGCTGGGGCCTGGTTAGCAGGCCTCAGCACACTTTCAATTGTAAACATAGCATCAGCAAAGGAAAAATGTCAGGGGGCAACCATGCCAAGGAGGCATTTCCTTACACAACCCCCCCCCCAAACGAAAGAGGATGAGACTAACCTTTCCCAAGAGAGTCTTCATTTTCTAAGTGGAAGAACCTGGAAAGGCCATCTGCATTGGCATGGGCAGTCCCAGGTCTGTGTTCCACTATAAAGTCCATTCCCTGTAGGGAGATGGACCACCTCAACAGTTTAGGATTTTCACCTTTCATTTGCATCAGCCATTTGAGAGGTCTGTGGTCAGTTTGAACTAGGAAGTGAGTCCCAAAGAGGTATGGTCTCAGCTTCTTCAGGGACCAAACCACAGCAAAGGCCTCCCTCTCAATGGCACTCCAACGCTGCTCCCTGGGGAGTAACCTCCTGCTAATGAAAGCAACAGGCTGGTCAAGGCCATCATCATTTGTTTGGGACAAAACTGCCCCTATCCCATGTTCAGAGGCATCAGTCTGCACAATGAACTGCTTAGAATAATCTGGAGCTTTTAGAACTGGTGCTGAGCACATTGCTTGTTTCAGGGTGTCAAAGGCCTGTTGGCATTCCACAGTCCAGTTCACTTTCTTGGGCATTTTCTTGGAGGTGAGTTCAGTGAGGGCTGTCACAATGGATCCATATCCCTTCACAAACCTCCTATAGTACCCAGTCAAGCCAAGGAATGCCCTGACTTGAGTCTGGGTTTTTGGAGCTACCCAGTCCAGAATAGTCTGGATCTTGGGTTGGAGTGGCTGAACTTGGCCTCCACCTACAAGGTGGCCCAAGTAAACCACTGTTCCCTGCCCTATCTGGCATTTGGATGCCTTGATAGAGAGGCCTGCAGATTGCAGAGCCTTCAAAACCTTCTTCAGGTGGACCAGGTGATCCTGCCAGGTGGAGCTAAAGACAGCAATATCATCAAGATAAGCTGTGCTAAAGGACTCCAAGCCAGCAAGGACTTGATTCACCAACCTTTGGAAGGTGGCAGGGGCATTCTTTAAACCAAAGGGCATAACAGTAAACTGATAATGCCCATCAGGTGTGGAGAATGCTGTTTTCTCTTTTGCTCCAGGTGCCATTTTTATTTGCCAGTACCCTGCTGTCAAGTCAAAGGTACTTAAGAATTTGGCAGCACCTAATTTGTCTATGAGCTCATCAGCTCTTGGAATTGGATGAGCATCTGTCTTGGTGACAGAATTGAGCCCTCTGTAGTCCACACAAAACCTCATCTCTTTCTTTCCATCTTTGGTGTGAGGTTTGGGGACTAAGACCACTGGGCTAGCCCAGGGGCTGTCAGAGCGCTCAATTACTCCCAATTCCAGCATCTTGTGGACTTCCACCTTGATGCTTTCCTTAACATGGTCAGATTGTCTAAAGATTTTGTTCTTGACAGGCATGCTGTCTCCTGTGTCCACGTCATGGGTACACAGGTGTGTCTGACCAGGGGTTAAGGAGAAGAGTTCAGGAAACTGTTGTAGGACTCTCCTACAATCAGCTTGCTGTTGGCCAGAGAGGGTGTCTGAGTAGATCACTCCATCTACTGTGCCATCTTTTGGGTCTGATGACAGAAGATCAGGGAGAGGTTCACTCTCTGCCTCCTGATCCTCATCTGTTACCATCAACAGATTCACATCAGCCCTGTCATGGAAGAGCTTAAGGCGGTTCACATGGATCACCCTCTTGGGGCTCCTGCTTGTGCCCAGGTCCACCAGGTAGGTGACCTGACTCTTCCTTTCTAGCACTGGGTAAGGGCCACTCCATTTGTCCTGGAGTGCCCGGGGAGCCACAGGCTCCAGAACCCAGACTTTCTGCCCTGGTTGGAACTCAACCAGTGCAGCCTTTTGGTCATACCAAAACTTCTGGAGCTGTTGGCTGGCCTCAAGGTTTTTGGTTGCCTTTTCCATGTACTCTGCCATTCTAGAGCGAAGGCCAAGTACATAGTCCACTATGTCCTGTTTAGGCTCATGGAGAGGTCTCTCCCAGCCTTCTTTAACAAGGGCAAGTGGTCCCCTTACAGGATGACCAAACAGAAGTTCAAAGGGTGAGAATCCTACTCCCTTCTGTGGCACCTCTCTGTAAGCGAAAAGCAGACATGGCAAGAGGACATCCCATCTCCTTTTGAGCTTTTCTGGGAGCCCCATGATCATGCCTTTTAATGTCTTGTTGAATCTCTCAACCAAGCCATTAGTTTGTGGATGGTATGGTGTAGTGAATTTATAAGTCACTCCACACTCATTCCACATGTGCTTTAGGTATGCTGACATGAAGTTGGTACCTCTGTCGGACACCACCTCCTTAGGGAAACCCACTCTGGTAAAGATACCAATGAGGGCCTTGGCTACTTCCGGGGCAGTAGTCGACCTAAGGGGAATAGCTTCAGGATACCTGGTAGCATGATCCACTACTACCAGGATATACATATTTCCTGAGGCTGTGGGAGGTTCTAGTGGACCAACTATGTCCACACCCACTCTTTCAAAGGGAACCCCCACCACTGGAAGTGGAATGAGGGGGGCCTTTGGATGCCCACCTGTCTTACCACTGGCTTGACAGGTGGGGCAGGAGAGGCAAAACTCCTTAACCATGTTGGACATATTGGGCCAGTAGAAGTGGTTGACTAACCTCTCCCACGTCTTGGTTTGTCCCAAATGTCCAGCAAGGGGAATGTCATGGGCCAATGTTAGGATGAACTTCCTGAACAGCTGAGGCACTACCACTCTCCTAGTGGCACCAGGTTTGGGGTCTCTGGCCTCAGTGTACAGGAGTCCATCTTCCCAATAGACCCTATGCGTTCCATTTTTCTTGCCTTTGGACTCTTCAGCAGCTTGCTGCCTAAGGCCTTCAAGAGAGGGACAGGTTTCTTGTCCCTTACACAGCTCCTCCCTTGAGGGTCCCCCAGGGCCTAAGAGCTCAACCTGATAAGGTTCAAGCTCCAAAGGCTCAGTTCCCTCAGAGGGCAGAACTTCTTCCTGAGAAGAGAGGTTCCCTTTCTTTTGCTGTGTTGTAGTTGGTTTCCCAACTGACTTTCCTGTTCTCTTGGTAGGCTGGGCCATTCTTCCAGACTCCAGCTCTACTTGTTCACCCTGTGCCTTGCACTGTGCTCTTGTTTTCACACACACCAGTTCAGGGATACCCAGCATTGCTGCATGGGTTTTTAGTTCTACCTTAGCCCATGCTGAGGACTCCAGGTCATTTCCAAGCAGACAGTCCACTGGGATATTTGAGGAGACCACCACCTGTTTCAGGCCATTGACCCCTCCCCATTCTAAAGTAACCATTGCCATGGGATGTACTTTTCTCTGATTGTCAGCGTTGGTGACTGTGTAAGTTTTTCCAGTCAGGTATTGGCCAGGGGAAACCAGTTTCTCTGTCACCATGGTGACACTGGCACCTGTATCCCTCAGGCCCTCTATTCTAGTCCCATTAATTAAGAGTTGCTGTCTGTATTTTTGCATGTTAGGCGGCCAGACAGCTAGTGTGGCTAAATCCACCCCACCCTCAGAAACTAGAATAGCTTCAGTGTGGACCCTGATTTGCTCTGGGCACACTGTTGATCCCACTTGGAGACTAGCCATACCAGTGTTACCTGGATGGGAGTTTGGAGTGGAACCTTTCTTGGGACAGGCCTTGTCTCCAGTTTGGTGTCCATGCTGTTTACAGCTATGACACCAGGCCTTTTTGGGATCAAAGTTTTTTCCCTTGTACCCATTGTTTTGTGAAGAGGCTCTGGGCCCACCCTCCTGTGCAGGTTTTCGGGGGCCTGTAGAAGACTCTTCACTATTTTTAGTTTTGGTTGTCTCATCACCCTTCCCCTGGGGAGTCTTTGTGACCCCTTTCTTTTGGTCACCCCCTGTTGAAGTCTTGGACACCCTTGTCTTGACCCAATGGTCCGCCTTCTTTCCCAATTCTTGGGGAGAAATTGGTCCTAGGTCTACCAGATGCTGATGCAGTTTATCATTGAAACAATTACTTAACAGGTGTTCTTTCACAAATAAATTGTACAGCCCATCATAATTACTTACACCACTGCCTTGAATCCAACCATCTAGTGTTTTCACTGAGTAGTCAACAAAGTCAACCCAGGTCTGGCTCGAGGATTTTTGAGCCCCCCTGAACCTAATCCTGTACTCCTCAGTGGAGAATCCAAAGCCCTCAATCAGGGTACCCTTCATGAGGTCATAAGATTCTGCATCTTTTCCAGAGAGTGTGAGGAGTCTATCCCTACACTTTCCAGTGAACATTTCCCAAAGGAGAGCACCCCAGTGAGATCTGTTCACTTTTCTGGTTACACAAGCCCTCTCAAAAGCTGTGAACCACTTGGTGATGTCATCACCATCTTCAAATTTTGTCACAATCCCTTTGGGGATTTTTAACATGTCAGGAGAATCTCTGACCCTATTTATATTGCTGCCACCATTGATGGGTCCTAGGCCCATCTCTTGTCTTTCCCTTTCTATGGCTAGGAGCTGTCTCTCTAAAGCCAATCTTTTGGCCATCCTGGCTAACAGGAGGTCATCTTCACTGAGAGCATCCTCAGTGATTTCAGAAATGTGGGACCCTCCTGTGAGGGACTCACTATTTCTGACTAACACAGTTGGAGACAGGACTTGAGGGGTCCTGTTCTCCCTATTTAGGACTGGAGGAGGGACATTGGCCTCCAAGTCACTAATTTCTTCCTCTGTGATGTCATCATCAGAGGGGTTGGCTTTTTCAAACTCTGCCAACAGCCCCTGGAGCTGAATTTTGGTAGGTCTGGAGCCAATGGTTATTTTTTTGATATTACAGAGAGACCTTAGCTCCCTCATCTTAAGATGGAGGTAAGGTGTGGTGTCGAGTTCCACCACATTCATCTCTGTATCAGACATTATTTTGCTAAAAGTTGGAAGACTTTTTAAAGAATCTAACACTGTTTCTAGAATCTAATTTCAAACTTTTAACAAACTTTTAAACTCTAAAAGACAATGCTAAACAGGGACTTAACACACAAGGCCCTAGCAGGACAAAATTGCAAAAATGAATTTCTAATGACAATTTTGGAATTTGTCGTGTGATCAGGTATTGGCTGAGTAGTCCAGCAAATGCAAAGTCTTGTACCCCACCGCTGATCCACCAATGTAGGAAGTTGGCTCTGTATGTGCTATTTCAAAGTAAGGAATAGCATGCACAGAGTCCAAGGGTTCCCCTTAGAGGTAAAATAGTGGTAAAAATAGATAATACTAATGCTCTATTTTGTGGTAGTGTGGTCGAGCAGTAGGCTTATCCAAGGAGTAGTGTTAAGCATTTGTTGTACATACACATAGACAATAAATGAGGTACACACACTCAGAGACAAATCCAGCCAATAGGTTTTGTATAGAAAAATATATTTTCTTAGTTTATTTTAGGAACCACAGGTTCAAATTCTACATGTAATATCTCATTCGAAAGGTATTGCAGGTAAGTACTTTAGGAACTTCAAATCATAAAAATTGCATGTATACTTTTCGAGTTATTGACAAATAGCTGTTTTAAAAGTGGACACAGTGCAATTTTCACAGTTCCTAGGGGAGGTAAGTATTTGTTAGATTAACCAGGTAAGTAAGACACTTACAGGGCTTAGTTCTTGGTCCAAGGTAGCCCACCGTTGGGGGTTCAGAGCAACCCCAAAGTCACCACACCAGCAGCTCAGGGCCGGTCAGGTGCAGAGTTCAAAGTGGTGCCCAAAACACATAGGCTAGAATGGAGAGAAGGGGGTGCCCCGGTTCCGGTCTGCTTGCAGGTAAGTACCCGCGTCTTCGGAGGGCAGACCAGGGGGGTTTTGTAGGGCACCGGGGGGGACACAAGCCCACACAGAAATTTCACCCTCAGCAGCGCGGGGGCGGCAGGGTGCAGTGTAGAAACAGGCGTCGGGTTCGCAATGTTAGTCTATGAGAGATCTCGGGATCTCTTCAGCGCTGCAGGCAGGCAAGGGGGGGGTTCCTCGGGGAAACCTCCACTTGGACAAGGGAGAGGGACTCCTGGGGGTCACTTCTCCCGTGAAAGTCCGGTCCTTCAGGTCCTGGGGGCTGCGGGTGCAGGGTCTCTCCCAGGCGTCGGGACTTTAGGTTCAAAGAGTCGCGGTCAGGGGAAGCCTCGGGATTCCCTCTGCAGGCGGCGCTGTGGGGGCTCAGGGGGGACAGGTTTTGGTACTCACAGTATCAGAGTAGTCCTGGGGTCCCTCCTGAGGTGTTGGATCTCCACCAGCCGAGTCGGGGTCGCCGGGTGCAGTGTTGCAAGTCTCACGCTTCTTGCGGGGAGCTTGCAGGGTTCTTTCAAGGCTGCTGGAAACAAAGTTGCAGCCTTTCTTGGAGCAGGTCCGCTGTCCTCGGGAGTTTCTTGTCTTTTCGAAGCAGGGGCAGTCCTCAGAGGATGTCGAGGTCGCTGGTCCCTTTGGAAGGCGTCGCTGGAGCAGGATCTTTGGAAGGCAGGAGACAGGCCGGTGAGTTTCTGGAGCCAAGGCAGTTGTCGTCTTCTGGTCTTCCGCTGCAGGGGTTTTCAGCTAGGCAGTCCTTCTTCTTGTAGTTGCAGGAATCTAATTTTCTAGGGTTCAGGGTAGCCCTTAAATACTAAATTTAAGGGCGTGTTTAGGTCTGGGGGGTTAGTAGCCAATGGCTACTAGCCCTGAGGGTGGGTACACCCTCTTTGTGCCTCCTCCCAAGGGGAGGGGGTCACAATCCTAACCCTATTGGGGGAATCCTCCATCTGCAAGATGGAGGATTTCTAAAAGTCAGAGTCACCTCAGCTCAGGACACCTTAGGGGCTGTCCTGACTGGCCAGTGACTCCTCCTTGTTTTTCTCATTATCTTCTCCGGCCTTGCCGCCAAAAGTGGGGCCTGGCCGGAGGGGGCGGGCAACTCCACTAGCTGGAGTGTCCTGCTGGGTTGGCACAAAGGAGGTGAGCCTTTGAGGCTCACCGCCAGGTGTGACAATTCCTGCCTGGGGGAGGTGTTAGCATCTCCACCCAGTGCAGGCTTTGTTACTGGCCTCAGAGTGACAAAGGCACTCTCCCCATGGGGCCAGCAACATGTCTCGGTTTGTGGCAGGCTGCTAAAACTAGTCAGCCTACACAGATAGTCGGTTAAGTTTCAGGGGGCACCTCTAAGGTGCCCTCTGGGGTGTATTTTACAATAAAATGTACACTGGCATCAGTGTGCATTTATTGTGCTGAGAAGTTTGATACCAAACTTCCCAGTTTTCAGTGTAGCCATTATGGTGCTGTGGAGTTCGTGTTTGACAAACTCCCAGACCATATAATCTTATGGCTACCCTGCACTTACAATGTCTAAGGTTTTGTTTAGACACTGTAGGGGTACCATGCTCATGCACTGGTACCCTCACCTATGGTATAGTGCACCCTGCCTTAGGGCTGTAAGGCCTGCTAGAGGGGTGTCTTACCTATACTGCATAGGCAGTGAGAGGCTGGCATGGCACCCTGAGGGGAGTGCCATGTCGACTTACTCGTTTTGTCCTCACTCGCACACACAAGCTGGCAAGCAGTGTGTCTGTGCTGAGTGAGAGGTCTCCAGGGTGGCATAAGACATGCTGCAGCCCTTAGAGACCTTCCTTGGCATCAGGGCCCTTGGTACTAGAAGCACCAGTTACAAGGGACTTATCTGGATGCCAGGGTCTGCCAATTGTGGATACAAAAGTACAGGTTAGGGAAAGAACACTGGTGCTGGGGCCTGGTTAGCAGGCCTCAGCACACTTTCAATTGTAAACATAGCATCAGCAAAGGAAAAAAGTCAGGGGGCAACCATGCCAAGGAGGCATTTCCTTACAGGTGCCCGTCGAACCATGACCCCCCTGATGTTAAGGATGCTGGCGGTGGCCTACCCGGAGTTGGATGGGTGCTTGAGGGCATCACAGCACACACAAGGGGGTGAGTACACTCGCATTCTGCTGACTTTGCGCGCAGTGGAATTGTCTGGGTGGAGGAGGAGGGCTGTGGGTTTCCCTAGGCCAGGGCGAGTTCTGTAGGCTAGGCCCCTCCGTAAGGCATGGCCCTGTGGTCCCCCAACCCACCTCTGTAGAGTGCCAAGTACAGCTATTCATGCCCCTGTGTCATCTATGTGTGCCGATGTCGTCCATAGCCTTGTAGGCCATTTCCCAGGAATTGCACTGTGGAGCCCAAGAGCGCGGCGTAGTGCAGGGGGCTTCTGTGTCTGTCTTGTCCGCCAACGGTAGCAGTAATCTATGCACTCAACATGTCTTTCTTCTGTCTCCCCCCCCTTTTTGTGGTCTTCCTGTACTTGTGTGCATTAGCATCATCAGGCGGAGGAGCAGTGGCACCGGAGCACAAGGGAGCTGCATCCCACGTGGCCCTGGACGGCGAGACTACGGACTCAGAATTTACCAGTGGGACGGAGGGCGAGGGGAGCTCCACGGCAGGGACAGGAGCTGAGACCAGCGACACGGACTCGTCCTCTGATGGGAGCTCCTTTGTGGTGGCGGCAACATCTGAGCCCCCCGCAACTACAGGTACAGCCCCCACCCCCCCTACCAGCACCGCCCTCCCAGCAGCCCCTCAGCCTTCGCCCCGTGCCCACTCACCCAGGAGGGTGGGCATCACCTTCGCCCCAGGCACCTCAGCCCCTGCCCCAGTCACCCCTGCTGCCCTCAGTGAGGAGGCCATTGACCTCCTCAGGTCCCTCACTGTTGGGCAGTCTACCATTTTGAATGCTATCCAGGGTGTAGAAAGGCAGTTGCAACAAACTAATGCATTCCTGGAGGGCATTAATTCTGGTCAGGCGGCCCTTCACCGAGCTTTTCAAACTCTGGCCTCAGCACTGATGGCAGCCATTGTCCCCGTCTCTAGCCTCCCCCATCCAACTTCCTCCACCCAGACCCAATCCCCTGTACCTCTGCCTATCCCAAGCACACCATCAGACCAGCCTGCGCACACCTCACTACACAAGGGAAGCTCAGGCAAACATAAGCACCACACATCCCACAGGCACTCACGCAAGCAACACACACATGCAGACACACCAACATCCACTGCCTCCACTGTGTCCCCCTCCTCGTCGTCTGCCTCCTCCCTCCCAGTATCGTCTACACACACACCTGCATACACTACCTCTACAGCCACTACGTCCCTCACCAGCACACCCCACTCATGTGCAGTCACCACCCCTACTACCATTCACACGTCCCCTGTGTCCTCTCCCAGTGTGTCTGGGATGCCCCCTCTGAAGATAAACAAACGCAGGCACACACCCACCCAACAGTCATCCACCTCACGACAGCCTCCAGGGCATGCACCTGCACCCAAAGTCACCAAACGTACACCTCCTACTACCACCACTTCTTCCTCCACTCCCAAACTCCCTCCAGCTACCCGTCCCAGTGTGTCCAAAAGAATTTTCCTGTCCAGCCTTGACCTTTTTCCCACACCTCCCCCACCCCGTCCGTCTCATAGGTCCCGAAGTAGCACCTCAGCCACAACATCTCCGGGACCAGCGGTGCCTGTAGTCACAGGTATGTGGAGTGCATCGGCCACCAGGACAGCCAGTGTGACACGGAGCCACAGCACACCCAGTCCCCCCCCCCTGTGAAGCATCAGAAGTTGGCCAGTGCCCAGCGGAGAGGGGGAAGACTCCAGCCACCAAGGCCGCTCCCAGGGGTCCCAGTGGGAGTGTAGAGTCAGCTGTTACACCTCCCAAGGTGGGGAAGGGCCACAAGCAACCCGGCAAGTCTGGGAAGAGCTGCACGGCGGAGAAGACCGCCATCATCCCCGCTGCCCAGGAGGCCACCACTAGCCCCAGCCCAGCTGCCCAGGAGGGCCCGCCAGCCCCAGCCCAGCTGCCCAGGAGGCCACCGCCAGCAACCGCCAGCCCCAGCCCAGCTGCCCAGGAGGCCACCACCAGCCCCAGCCCAGCTGCCCAGGAGGCCACCGCCAGCCCCAGCCCACCTGCCCAGGAGGGCCCCGCCAGCCCCAGCCCAGCTGCCCAGGAGGCCACCGCCAGCCCCAGCCCAGCTGCCCAGGAGGGCCCCACCAGCCCCAGCCCAGCTGCCCAGCAGGCCACCGCCAAACCCAGCCCAGCTGCCCAGGAGGCCACCGCCAGCCCCAGCCCCAGCCCAGCTGCCCAGAAGGCCACCACCAGCACAAACCCCGCTGGGCCATGAAGGACCACCAGCACAAGCCTCGCTGGGCCATGAAGGACCGCCAGCACAAGCCCAGCTGGGCCATGAAGGACCGCCAGCAAAAGCCCCGCTGGGCCATGAAGGACCGCCAGCACAAGCCTCGCTGGGCCATGAAGGACCGCCAGCACAAGCCCCGCTGGGCCATGAAGGACCGCCAGCACAAGCCCCGCTGGGCCATGAAGGACCGCCAGCACAAGCCGCGCTGGGCCATGAAGGACCTCCAGCACAAGCACCGCTGGGCCATGAAGAACCGCCAGCACAAGCACCGCTGGGCCATGAAGGACCAGCAACTCAAGCACCGCTGAACAGGACACCGCCAACTCAAGCACCGCTTAACAGGGCACGCCAAATCAAGCACCGCTGAACAGGGCACCGCCAACTCAAGCACCGCCGAACAGGGCACCGCCAAATCAAGCACCGCTGAACAGGGCACCGCCAACTCAAGCACCACTGAACAGGGCACCGCCAAATCAAGCACCGCTGGGCCGGGCACCGCCAACTCAAGCACCGCTGAACAGGGCACCGCCAACTCAAGCACCGCTAGCCCATGAGCGGCAGGGGCACTGACGCAACTGGGTCCGTCACGGGTTGAGTGATGCACTCTGGACACCAGTCCCCCTCCAGAACCAGTGGACAGATCCATCCACTACCTCTGTCCTTCACAGGATGAAGCACTCTGGGCACCAGTCCCCCTCCAGAACCAGTGGAGAGATCCATCCACTACCTCTGCCCTTCACAGGATGAAGCACCCTGGGCACCAGTCCCCCTCCAGAACCAGTGGAGACATCCATCCACTATCTCTGTCCTACACAGGATGAAGCACTCTGGGCACCAGTCCCCCTCCAGAACCAGTGGAGAGATCCATCCACTACCTCTGTCCTTCACAGGATGAAGCACTCTAGGCACCAGTCCCCCTCCAGAACCAGTGGAGACTGTTATCCACTTGAGAGACTGTGGCTTTGCACTCCCCAGGATGTTACAGTGGGCAAGCCACCCACTGTAGAGACTTGAGAGACTGTGGCTTTGCACTCCCCAGGATTGAACAGTGGGCAACCCACCCACTGGAGAGACTTGAGAGACTGAGGCTTTGCACTCCCCAGGATTGAACAGTGGGCAACCCACCCACTGTAGAGACTTGAGAGACTGTGGCTTTGCACTCCCCAGGATATGGCAGTGGGCAACCCACCCACTGTAGAGACTTGAGAGACTGTGGCTTTGCACTCCCCAGGATTGAACAGTGGGCATTGAGCCCCCTCATGGATCTGGCGTCGTGCACTCATCTGGCTGAGGTGCCCCCCTTCCCTTCCCCCTGAGGTGCCTGTTGTATTTCTATCTGATGCCCCTGCAGTGTTCTCTCTGTTTTGATCGGGTATCGAGTGTGGGCCTCGCCCATGCATTTTGGGCCCAGTGGTCCACGGACTATAAATGATGCAATACCTGGACTTGTATTATTGGTGTATATATTTGTTTATAGTGTATATATATTTTGGAGTACTGGATTTTAATAGATTACAATGGTTACAATCATTTCCTTTTGTCTTTGCATTCTTCCGGGGGGCGTAACTGTAATGTATCAACATGTATTAGTGTGTGTGTTGTAGTGGGTGAGGGTGGGGGTGTTGCGTGTGTGTGTCCCTGTTTTTTGCCTCCCCCCTCCCCAGTGTCGTAGGTGCAGTACTCACTGTGGTCTTCGCCGCCGGCGTTCATGCTCCTGGTAGAGGAGCAGGAAGACTATTGCAGGTAGAATTTGGAGTTCCGCGTCCATGGTGTCCTCGTTCCTCGTGGGGTGTGTAGAGGTGAGTGTTTTCCCTTCAAAATTCCTGTTTCTGCTGTGTTTTTATCCACTGTGAATTAGCCCCGGAAAAGGTGGTGGATTGGCATGTCATAATAGTGTGGGCGGTACATTGTCTCCCGCCTGTCTGTTGGCGGTGACCGCCGCGCTGTTTGTTTATACCGCTGTGGCGGTCTGAGTGTTAAAGTGGCTGTCTTTGTTGGCGGTTTCCGCCACGGTCGTAATTCAAATTTTTTTACCGCCGGCCTGTTGGCGGTCTTACCGCCGCTTTAACACCGTCCGCTAGGGTTGTAATGACCACCTTAGTGATGGAACTCAACCTCACCCCTTACCTAGATCTTAGGATGTCAGAGTTAAGGTCTCTCTGTAAAATCAAAAAGATAAAGACTGGTTCAAACCCTACCAAAGTACAGCTCCTGGAGCTCTTGGCAGAGTTTGCTAAAAACAACCCCTCTGATGATGCCTTCACAGAGGGGGACACTAGTGAGTCGGAGCAACTCCCACTTCCAACCCTAGATAGGGAGACTAGGGTTCCTCCAACCCTGACTCCACAAGTGATAGTCAGAGATGCTGCTTCTCTCACAGGAGAGTCCAGCAACTCTGGAAGCATTGAGGAAAGCCTCAATGAAGATGACCTCCTGTTAGCCAGGATGGCCAGAAGATTGGATTTGGAAAAACAGATCCTAGCCATAGAAAGGGAAAGACAAGAGATGGGCTTAGGTCCCATCAATGGTGGCAGCAACATAAATAGGGTCAGAGATTCTCCTGACATGCTAAAAATCCCTAAAGGGATTGTAACTAAATATGAAGATGGTGATGACATCACCAAATGGTTCACAGCTTTTGAGAGGGCTTGTGCAACCAGAAAAGTAAAAAGATCTCACTGGGGTGCTCTCCTTTGGGAAATGTTCACTGGAAAGTGTAGGGATAGACCCCTCACACTCTCTGGAAAAGATGCAGAACCCTATGACCTCATGAAGGCTACCCTGATTGAGGGCTTTGGATTCTCAACTGAGGAGTACAGGATTAGGTTCAGGGGGGCTCAAAAATCCTCGAGCCACACCTGGGTTGATTTTGTTGACTACTCAGTGAAAACACTGGATGGTTGGGTAACTGGAAATGAAGTGCATGACTATGTTGGGCTTTATAATTTGTTTATGAAAGAACACATTTTAAGTAACTGCTTCAATGAAAAGTTGCATCAGTATCTGGTAGACCTAGGTCCAATTTCTCCCCAAGAATTGGGAAAGAAGGCAGACCACTGGGTCAAGACTAGGGTAACCAAAACTTCCACTGGGGTGACCAAAAGAATGGGGTTACAAAGCCTCCCCAGGAGAAAGTGGGTGACACTATAAACAAAGAAAAAGAGTCCTTTGTAGGCCCCCTAAAACCAGACCAGGTGGGTGGGCCCCAAGACACAACCCAAAACAAAGGTGGGTACCAGGGTAAGAACTGGGATGCCACTAAGGCATGGTGCCAAAACTGTAGACAGACAGGGCACCACACCAAGGACACCTCTTGTCCCAATAACAAACCCACTAGCAAAATCCCATGGTTGACCAGTGTAGCCATTGGGGATGACTCCTCAGATGAGGAGGTCTTCATAGCCTTCAACTGGGAAAAGGACCCAACAGGTGAGTTGGAGATTCCAGAGGGAAGTAGATACTTCCACCACCTACTGGTGAATGGAATCCCAGCCACAGCCCTGATAAACACTTGTGCCAGTCACACTATTGTGCATGACAGGCTGGTATTCTCAAACCAGTACATCACAGGTGAGACTGCCAGAGTAAGAGTTAGCCCAGACAGGGTCACTGATAGGCCTGTGGCTTTTGTGCCCATAGAGGTGGGTGGGACTTTTAGCTGGAGAAGGGTGGTAGTCAGTACAGACCTCCCCCTTGATTGTCTCCTTGGAAATTACTACCCAGAGGTTAGTCAGAGCCCAAGAGAGGAACTGGTCCAGTGCCAGTCCTCTCCCAAGGATTCTGGAGGTGCTACCCCTGCAGAAAAAGAAAGGAAAACAGAGTAGGAAATGTGGACAACCTTTAGCCAAGGTTCCAGCAAGCCAAGGAGATTCTGCTCCAGTAGGGGAGAACTCCAAAAATGGCACCGGTAAAGTCCAACCTGACCCACAAGAAGTCCTGGCTAGTCAGGCAACTGTTAAACCTGAGAGGGTGGCCCCTCAGTTAACAGAAGAAAGAGTGGAAGAAGGGTGCTTACTACAAGATGTAGTAACCCCCCACTCTTACATAGCAGACAGGCACCCTGAACCCAAAGAAGCCTGTAACTTAGCTCCTTCCCTTGCAGGTGAAGAGCTAAAGGTGTGGTTCTGGGCACTGACAGCTGTCAGTGGCCTCTGCTGGGTGTTAGCCTTTATGGCTGCACTATCCCTGGCATGGTGTTTTGACCCCATGCCAACTAGCAAGTTAGGCCCCCTGACCCTGTTGGTCATGGTGGGGTTACTCCAGCTCTGGGTAACCTCTTTGGGTGAGCTAGGGGTGACCCTGGCTAAGATAAGATTAACAGAGGTGGATACCTCTAACCCCAAAATAGAGAGAATGGGTGAAGACATTAAAAGCACAGACAGGAGGCAATTCAGATTAGGTCCTATCACTGTGGAAGTGGGTCAGTTCCCCTGAGGGAAAGACCTGAACAGGAGGATGTAAGGCAGAGTAGGCCCTGCAACAAACCAGCCTATTTCCTCTACTCTTCCTCGCCTGACAGACTAGGAAGACTCTCGCAGCTTTGGCTGAGTCTCCTGGCGTGTGGGCTGGGGGGGGGCTTGTGTAAGGAAATGGCTCCCTATTGCAGTTACCCCCCACTTTTTGCCTGATACTGATGCTGACTTGACTCAGAAGTGTGCTGGGATCCTGCTAACCAGGCCCCCGCACCAGTGTTCTTTCACCTAAAATGTACCATTGTTTCCACAATTGGCACACCCCTGGCACACAGATAAGTCCCCTGTAAAAGGTACCAGTGGTACCAAGGGCCCTGTGACCACGGAAGGTTCCTAAGGGCTGCAGCATATGTTGTGCCACCCTAAGGGACCCTCACCTAACACATGCAGATTGTGTGTGTTGGTGGGGAGAAAAAGGCAAAGTCGACATGGCATCCCCCTCAGGATGCCATGCACACAAAATGCTGCCTGTGGCATAGGTAAGTCACCCCTCTAGCAGGCCTTACAGCCCTAAGGCAGGGTGCACTATACCACAGGTGAGGGCATAGCTGCATGAGCAATATGCCCCTACAGTGTATAAGTCTATTCTTAGACATTGTAAGTACAGTGTGGCCATATTAAGTATATGGTCTGGGAGTTTGACAAAAACGAACTCCACAGCTCCATAATGGATACACTGAATACTGGGAAGTTTGGTATCAAACTTCTCAGAATAATAAACCCACACTGATGCCAGTGTTGGATTTATTAAAAAATGCACACAGAGGGCATCTTAGAGATGCCCCCTGTATTTTACCCAATTGTTCAGTGCAGGACTGACTGGTCTGTGCCAGCCTGCTGCTGAGAGACGAGTTTCTGACCCCATGTGGTGATGGCCTTCGTGCTCTCTGAGGACAGAAACAAAAGCCTGCTCTGGGTGGAGGTGCTTCACACCTCCCCCCTGCAGGAACTGTAACACCTAGCAGTGAGCCTCAAAGGCTCAGGCTTCGTGTTACAATGCCCCAGGGCACTCCAGCTAGTGGAGATGCCCGCCCCCTGGACACAGCCCCCACTTTTGGTGGCAAGTCCAGGGGAGATAATGAGAAAAACAAGGAGGAGTCACCCACCAGTCAGGACAGCCCCTAAGGTGTCCTGAGCTGAGGTGACCCCTGCCTTTAGAAATCCTCCATCTTGATTTTGGAGGATTCCCCCAATAGGAATAGGGATGTGCCCCCCTCCCCTCAGGGAGGAGGCACAAAGAGAGTGTAGCCACCCTCAAGGACAGTAGCCTTTGGCTACTGCCCTCCCAGACCTAAACACACCCCTAAATTCAGTATTTAGGGGCACCCCAGAACCTAGGAAACTAGATTCCTGCAACCTGAAGACTAAGAAGGACTGCTGACCTGAAGCCCTGCAGAGAAGACGGAGACTCTAACTGCTTTGGCCCAAGCCCTACCGGCCTGTCTCCCCACTTCAAGAAAAACTGCAACAGCAACGTGTCCCCCAGGGTCCAGCGACCTCTGAAGCCTCAGAGGACTACCCTGCATCTAAAAGGACCAAGAACTCCCGAGGACAGCGGCCCTGTTCCACAAAGGCTGCAACTTTGCAACAAAGAAGCAACTTTTAAAGACCACACGTTTCCTGCCAGAAGCGTGAGACTTTCCACTCTGCACCCGACCCCGCCGGCTCGAAAACCAACACTACAGGGAGGACTCCCCGGCGACTGCGAGCCCGTGAGTAGCCAGAGTTGACCCCCCTGAGCCCCCACAGCGACGCCTGCAGAGGGAATCCAGAGGCTCCCCCTGACCGCGACTGCCTGCTTCCAAGAACCCGATGCCTGGTAAAGACACTGCACCCGCAGCCCCCAGGACCTGAAGGATCCGACCTCCAGTGCATAAGTGACCCCCAGGTGGCCCTCTCCCTTGCCCAGGTGGTGGCTACCCCGAGGAGCCCCCCCTTGCCTGCCTGCTTCGCTGAAGAGACACCTGGGTCTCCCATTGAAACCTATTGCAAACCTGACGCCTGTTTTCACTCTGCACCTGGCCGCCCCCGTGCCGCTGAGGGTGTACTTTTTGTGCTGACTTGTGTCCCCCCCCGGTGCCCTACAAAACCCCCTGGTCTGCCCTCCGAAGCCGCGGGTACTTACCTGCTGGCAGACTGGAACCGGGGCACCCCCTTCTCCATTGAAGCCTATGCGTTTTGGGCACCACTTTGACCTCTGCACCTGACCGGCCCTGAGCTGCTGGTGTGGTAACTTTGGGGTTGCCCTGAACCCCCAACGGTGGGCTACCTTGGACTCAACTTTGAACCCTGTAGGTGGTTTACTTACCTGCAAAACTAACAAATACTTACCTCCCCCAGGAACTGTTGAAATTTGCAGTCTAGTTTTAAAATAGCCTATTGCCATTTTTGCCAAAACTGTACATGCTATTTTGCTGATTCAAAGTTCCTATGATACCTCAGTGAAATACCTTTAATTTAAAGTATTGATTGTAAATCTTGAACCTGTGGTTCTTAAAATAAACTAAGAAAATATATTTTTCTATATACAAACCTATTGGCCTGGAATTGTCTGAGTGTGTGTTCCTCATTTATTGCCTGTGTGTGTACAACAAATGCTTAACACTACCCTCTGATAAGCCTACTGCTCGACCACACTACCACAAAATAGAGCATAAGAATTATCTCTTTTTGCCACTATCTTACCTCTAAGGGGAACCCTTGGACTCTGTGCATGCTATTTCTTACTTTGAAATAGTACATACAGAGCCAAACTTCCTACAGCGCACATTGCAGATTTTTACATAGGTTGTAAATACCATAGAATTGATTGTGCACCATGAATAACACAAATTAGACTCAATAAATAAATCACGCGTCTTGCCAAGTCGAAAACCACCAAGCAAATGCCTTAAAATGGTAGCGCATAATGAACACCGTGATTTTAAACACAGAAAAGGAATCGCGCAACTTACCGATTCGAATGTCACCATATGAATGTCAGCGAATGGTAGCGTACAATGAATAACATGAATTACACACAGAAAATGAATCGCGCGTCTTGCCGATTCGAATGACACCATGTAACTGCCAAGAAATGGTAGCGCACAATGAACATCAAGGGTTAAAGCACGAGAAAAGAATTGCGCGTCTTGCCGATTCGAATGCCACCATGTAACTGCCAAGAAATGGTAGTGCACAATGAATATCAAGGATTAAAGCACGAGAAATGAATTGCGCGTCTTGACAATTCTATTGCCACCATGTAACTGCCATGAAATGGTAGTGCACAATGAATATCAAGGGTTAAAGTACGAGAAAAGAATCGCGCGTCATGCCGATTCGAATGCTACCTTGCAAATGCCATAAAATGGTAGCGCACAATGAATATCAAGAGTTAACACACAAGCAAAGAATTGTGCGTCTTGCCGATTCGAGTATCAGCATGTAAATGCCATAAAAAGACCAAGCGCACATTCACACACACCAGAATAAAATTGCTTATCATGAAAAATTAGGCCCAAGAACTCGAATAACGGAACAGGGGCCCAGCCCGACCTTTGTCTTACTGCCCTGATCAAGGATCAACCACTAAGTGAAAAGGGCAAGGCCTGGAGGATCAAAGTAGGCCACCGGAACAGGATCTCAGGAAGTTGCTGCTGCTCTGCACCGGGACCTCTGAATAGTGAGCACGTGGAGCTGGGCTGGCTCCCTTATATAGAGTCTTGGCCCAGCCCACAAACTACATCCAGGCATTCTGCAGGGAAGGCTTCTAGAAGGCCCTGGAAGGGGACCACACCCAGACACAGTCTGAAAGCCTGCAGCAGTACATCACGTGAACAGTATTTATATGCATGCTGAACATAAGTCTTCAAGATGAAACAATGCAATCAGCACAATGCATAAATTATGTTAGCTTGAAATTGTTAGGTTTTTGCATTCTAGTCGCCGGTAGAGCACGTACTGCCCTGATGTTGACAGTACTCCCCTCTCCCAGACGCACTCTAGGGCCTGGTTTGTCTCGATTGAGACAATGAAAACGCCTCACAAGTACTGGAGCATGGATATCAGATGCGGAAACCCATGAATTACTTTCAGGGCCATAACCTTTCCATGAGATTAAGTACCATAGGTTACGCCCTCTCAGTATAGAATCCAACACTTTCTTGACTTCGTATTCTTCTTCCCCCTGTACTAGAACTGGAGCTGGATGAGGGCAGACCTTCTGGACTGCCTTTTTCAAGAGGGAAGAGTGGAACACTGGATGAATCCGTAATGATCTTCACAATTGCAGTTTATAGGTCACCGGATTGATTTGCTGAAGGACAGTGTAAGGACCTATGAATTTGGGGTTGAACATGTGCTTCTTCTTTAAGTCTATGGGGGTCATTACAACATTGGCGGTAAAAGCCGCTTACCGCCGTGCAGAAGACCGCCAACACACCGCCGCGGCCGCGGAATTCCGCCACGGTCATTATGACCCACAGCTCGGAATCTGCTAAAATCCAGACTCCCACACAAGTCCGCCACACCAAAGGTCAGTGATAAACTGGTGATAACAAAACCGACACCGTCACGCCAACAGGAATACGCCCATACTATCACGACCCACGAATCCACGCAGCGGTCTTTCAACCGCGGTATTCCATTGGCAGTACACACCGCCGCACTCAAAATACACACACTCTTATAAAACACTACCACATTGGACATTTCGAAATACACACACCTGATACACATACACACACCACTCCCACACACCGAATACAATATAAAACACACACCCACATCACCCACAAACCCTTATGTCAACAATTGCGACTGACGGCCAGAGAGAGACACCACCATCTACAAACTAGCATCCACAGGCACTCCACACCATCACTCACACAACATTCCCGCACCTCACACAACACACCTCTAAATATCGCCCCACACATCACAACACACACCACCCCACACATCACCCACACCACCCCATGGCACGTCAAAGACACCCCAGGTTCTCGGAGGAGGAGCTCAGGGTCATGGTGGAGGAAATCATCCAGGTAGAGCCACAGCTATTCGGATCACAGGTGCAGCACATCTCCATAGCTAAGAAGATGGAGCTGTGGCGAAGAATCGTAGACAGGGTCAACGCAGTGGGACAGCATCCAAGAACACAAATGACATCAGGAAGAGGTGGAACGACCTACGGGGGAAGGTGCGTTCCGTGGTCTCAAGACACCACCTTGCGGTTCAGAGTACTGGCGGCGGACCCCCACCTCCTCCCCCAGAACTAACAACATGGGAAGAGCAAGTCTTGGCGATTCTGCATCCTGAGGGCCTCGCAGGAGTAGATGGAGGAATGGACTCTGGTAAGTCAAACCTTTAACTACTTCCTCCCCCACCAACCTACATGCTATCACATACCCCCACCCTCACCCCCATCACTCCAACTCCTCACGTATGTCCCAAAATCACATACCACACATCCCAAAATCAAGCCCTGCATGTAACACCAAAGCATGGCCACCACACATACCCATACACCCCCCTAAACAATTATCACACAAGGTCCTACACAGGCATGCAAGCACTGGGGTACACGGTCACCCACCCATTGCACACCATGGCACACACAGATGCAATAATCATGCTTTTACACCCCTGCAGGACCCCTACCCAACGTCACCAGACAGGAGGGTCCAGATATGTCCACTCCACCTACAGAAGAGGCCTACAGTGATGACAGCAGCTCTGTCCAACTGGATCAAGATGACCAGCCAGGCCCATCTGGGACCTCGGAACAGTTGGTTCCCCTCACACTGGTACAGGCCACTACAGAGCTTGCCCCCTCTGGAACCACCAGCCCAGCACCCACCCAGCGGACCCATACCTCTGTCCCCAGCAGTGTGTTCACCACTACAGGGAACCCAAGCTAACCCACCACCCCAACAACACCAGGGACCTGGGGGCAGTGGTAGTGGGCACACGGTTTAGGGGACAGAGGCCCAGGGAAACAGGGGAACTGGGAGGGCTGCTGTGCGACAGGGGGAGGACAGGTCCAGGGAACCCACTCTCCACGACGCCCTCTCCAACATCATGGGAGCCTACCACCATTCCCAGGAGACAATGGCAATGCTACTGGAAAAAGTTTCAGGAGACCCAGCGGCTGCAGGAGGAACAGTATTTGGGGTTCAGGGAGGGACTCAAATCCATCAATTCCACCCTGGGCACCATTGTAGGGGTGCTGAAGGAACTTGTCAACACCAGGAGGGACACTGTGGCACAACAAGGGGCCCCTGACACTAGCCTGGATGATGAACTGCCCACCACCTCCACCGGCGCTAGTGGACAGGAGGCACCGCCACAGGACTACTACACCAGCACCCCACCCCCCTGCATATGGAGAACCACCCAGCAAGCGGTCCCTGAGATCCAGGACGAAGACAGAGAACAAGGCCAAGACCCCCGCCAAGAAATGAGACCACCCTGAAGTCATCCTTTTGTCCCACTTTGTCACCCTGTGCAGCCATCAACTGCCCCAGCTCCACTTCCTATGCCCCTTTGGACAATGCACCTGTGAGACTAATAGACTGGATTCTGCCATGGACATTCCTCCACCATCACCCCTGACCATTTTACAACCCCTCCACTATTGAGCACTTAAATAAACACCCTTAAAGCACAAAACAATCTGGAGTCAGTCTGTGCTTTCGAAAATGTGTATTTGCAATAACAGTGGCAAAATGCTATATCAAATGTAATGTCAACATACCTATGTCACACAGCTCTAGTCCATGTGGAAACAAAGCAGATGTCACACAGTGGGACCCACATCTGTGAAATGGTAAGGGAAAGTGACAACTCAGTGACCATAAACTGGGTGAAAATGACAGACAGATGAGAGGTAGTAGAATTAAATCAGATGTAGCAGGCAGTGCTGTCTTCTTACCTGTGTCTCACTGGAAGTATTGCAGGATCACTGTGTTCCTGTTGTCTATGTCCTCTTCTTCTGCTTCCTCGTCTTCACTGTCCACAGGTTCCACAGCTGCCACAACACCTCCATCTGGACCATTCTCCTACAGAAATGGCACCTGTCGTCGCAAAGCCAAGTTGTGAAGCATACAGCAGGCCACGATGATCTGGCACACCTTCTTTGGTGAGTAGAATAGGGAACCACCTGTCATATGGAGGCACCGGATCCTGGCCTTCAGGAGGCCGAAGGCCCGCTCTATAATCCTCCTAGTTCGCCCATGCGCCTCATTGTAGGGTTCTTCTGCCCTTGTCCTGGGATTCCTCACTGGGGTCAGTAGCCATGACAGGTTGGGGTAGCCAGAGTCACCTGCAAATGTCGAGGGAAATCTGTTAGACACACACTAACTCTTAGGGACATCCCCAGACACCTAGTCACACTGTATAGGCTCCATGTCCTCACCTAATAGCCACACACAGTGCCTCTGGAGTTGCCCCATCACATAAGGGATGCTGCTATTCCTCAGAATGTAAGCATCATGCACTGAGCCAGGAAACTTGCCGTTCACATGGGAGATGTACTGGTCTGCCAAACACACCATCTGCACGTTCATCGAATGGTAACTCTTCCGGTTTCTGTACACCTGTTCACACCTGCGGGGGGGGACCAAGGCCACATGTGTCCCATCAATGGCACCTATGATGTTGGGGATATGTCCCAGGGCATATAAGTCACCTTTCACTGTAGGCAAATCCTCCACCTGAGGGAAAACAAAGTAGCTCCGCATGTGTTTCAGCAGGGCAGACAACACTCTGGACAACACGTTGGAAAACATAGGCTGGGGCATCCCTGATGCTATGGCCACTGTCATTTGAAAAGAACCACTTGCTAGGAAGAAATGGAGTACTGACAGCACCTGCACTTGAGGGGGGATTCCTGTGGGATGGCGGATAGCTGACATCAGGTCTGGCTCCAACTGGGCACACAGTTCCAGGATTGTGGTACGATCAACTCTGTAGGTGACAATTACATGTTGCTCTTCCATTGTCGACAGGTCCACCAGCGGTCTGTACACCGGAGGATGCCGCCATCTCCTCACATGCCCCAGCGAACGGTGCCTATGGAGGAGAACAGCGAGCAGAGAGTCAACCAACTCTGAGGTACGTAAACACAGCTTAATCGGAAAATATTTGCAAATCGACATATGCCTGTATCAGTGTTTAAGCAAGGCCTAGATTTGTGTGACGCAGTCCAAAATAGTGCCATGTGGGCCCATGAAATGGCGGATGCCTGACCTGTAAATTGGGACAAGGGGATATGAGGTAACTGCGCTGGCGTTGTACACCGTCGCGGTAGAAGGTCGAAGACCGCAGCGCAATCCTGCATTGGTTAACATTGGACCCTAGGGGTCCCAGGAGCCAATGACGATGTACGCCAGCGGTGACTGTACGTACCGCCGCGGATGTGACCGCCATTTTCTCTCTGTTCACTCACTTGATACCTGATCTTCGACAGGAGAGGACCTACACTGCATGTGCTGCTGTGACCTCAGTCTGGAAGAGACAATGGCTCGAGTGTCTGGGGAAAGGGACCCTGCTTTCAGCACGGAGGAGTTGGAGAGACTAGTGGATGGGGTCCTCTCCCAGTACACGCTACTCTACGGTCGTCCAGACAAACAGGTGAGTACACTGTGAGCATGCTGTATGGGCAATGCCAGTGTGGAGTGGTGTGGATGAAAGATAGGGGGGTTGAGAATGAGGCGTGCATGAAACGACGGTGAGTGCATGTGCGTCATGGCAAGGGTAGGGATGCGGGCCAATGACTGTGACGGTGCGGACAGTAATATCTTCTCCTTTTCCCCTGTACCATTCCTGTAGGTTAGCGCCCACCAGAAGAAGGACATTTAGCGTGCCATCGCCAAGGGAGGCCGGACCCTGGGGGTCTACCACAGACGGAGCACCCACTGCCGGAAAAGATGGGAGGACATTAGCTGCTGGAGCAAGAAGACAGCGGAGGCCCAGCTGGGGATAGCCTCCCAACGTGGGAGGGGTGCCCGTCGCACCATGACCCCCCTGATGTTCAGGATCCTGGCAGTGGCGTACCCGGAGTTGGATGGGCGCTTGAGGGCATCACAGCAGCCACAAGGGGGTGAGTACACTCTCATTCTGCTGATTCAGCGCGCATTGTAGGTGTCTAGGTGGGGGAGGTTGGCTGTGGGTTCCCCTAGGCCAGGGCGAGTTTAGTAGGCAAGGTCCATTCTTAAGGCAGGCCCTGTGGCACCCCACCCCACCTGTGTACAGTGCCAACTACACCTAGTCAGGCTCCTGTGACATCCATGTGTGCAGCAATCGGGCATAGCCTTGTAACCCATGTCCCTGGGATTGATTAGGGAACTCCAAGTGCATGGCGTAGTGCAGGGGGCTTCTGTGTCTGTAGTGTCCGCCAACGGTAGCGGTATTGCATGCACTGAACATGTCTTTCTCCCCCCCCCCTTTTTGTGGTCTCCCTGTTCTTGTGTGCATTAGCATAATCAGGCAGAGGAGCAGTGTCACCGGAGCAGGAGGGAGCTGCATTCCACATGGCCCTGGAGGGCGACACAACGGAGTCAGAATTCACCTTTGGGATGGAGGGCGAGGGGAGCTCCACGGCGGGGACAGGAGCTGAAACCAGCGACACAGACTCCTCCTCTAATGGGAGCTCCCTTGCGGTGGCGGGCCCCTCTGTGCCCCCCGCATCTACAGGTACAGCCGCCACCCCCCCCACCAGCACCCCCTCAGCGTTTGCCCTGTGCCCGCTCACCCAGGAGGTTGGGCATCTCCTTCACCCCAGGTGTAGGAGGCTGGACTGGCTTGTAGTGAGTACCAAGGGGTACTTGCACCTTGCACCAGGCCCAGTTATCCCTTATTAGTGTATAGGGTGTCTAGCAGCTTAGGCTGATAGATAATGGTAGCTTAGCAGAGCAGCTTAGGCTGAACTAGGAGACGTGTGAAGCTACTACAGTACCACTTAGTGTCATATACACAATATCATAAGAAAAAACAATACACAGTTATACTAAAAATAAAGGTACTTTATTTTTATGACAATATGCCAAAGTATCTCAGAGTGTACCCTCAGTGAGAGGATAGGAAATATACACAAGATATATATACACAATAGCAAAAATATGCAGTATAGTCTTAGAAAACAGTGCAAACAATGTATAGTTACAATAGGATGCAATGGGGAAACATAGGGATAGGGGCAACACAAACCATATACTCCAAAAGTGGAATGTGAACCACGAATGGACCCCAAACCTATGTGACCTTGTAGAGGGTCGCTGGGACTATTAGAAAATAGTGAGAGTTAGAAAAATAACCCTCCCCAAGACCCTGAAAAGTGAGTGCAAAGTGCACTAAAGTTCCCCTAAGGACAAAGAAGTCGTGTTAGAGGAATAATGCAGGAAAGACACAAACCAACAATGCAACAACTGTGGATTTCCAATCTAGGGTACCTGTGGAACAAGGGGACCAAGTCCAAAAGTCACAAGCAAGTCGGAGATGGGCAGATGCCCAGGAAATGCCAGCTGCGGGTGCAAAGAAGCTTCTATGGGACAGAAGAAGCTGCGGTTTCTGCAGGAACGAAAAGGGCTAGAGACTTCCCCTTTGGTGGACGGATCCCTCTCGCCGTGGAGAGTCGTGCAGAAGTGTTTTCCCGCCGAAAGAACACCAACAAGCCTTGCTAGCTGCAAATCGTGCGGTTAGCGTTTTTGGACGCTGCTGTGGCCCTGGAGGGACCAGGAGGTCGCAAATTGGACCAGGAGAGAGAGGGGACGTCGAGCAAGACAAGGAGCCCTCTCAGCAGCAGGTAGCACCCGAACAAGTGCCAGAAACAGGCACTACGAGGATGCGTGAAACGGTGCTCACCCGAAGTCGCACAAAGGAGTCCCACGTCGCCCGAGACCAACTTAGAACGTCGTGCAATGCAGGTTAGAGTGCCGTGGACCCAGGCTTGGCTGTGCACAAAGGATTTCCGCCGGAAGCGCACAGGGGCCGGAGTAGCTGCAAAAGTCGCGGTTCCCAGCAATGCAGCCCAGCGAGGTGAGGCAAAGACTTACCTCCACCAAACTTGGACTGAAGAGTCACTGGACTGTGGGGGTCACTTGGACAGAGTCGCTGGATTCGAGGGACCTCGCTCGTCGTGCTGAGAGGAGACCCAAGGGACCGGTAATGCAGCTTTTTGGTGCCTGCGGTTGCAGGGGGAAGATTCCGTCGACCCACGGGAGATTTCTTCGGAGCTTCTGGTGCAGAGAGGAGGCAGACTACCCCCACAGCATGCACAAGCAGGAAAACAGTCGAGAAGGCGGCAGGATCAGCGTTACAGAGTTGCAGTAGTCGTCTTTGCTACTATGTTGCAGTTTTGCAGGCTTCCAGCGCGGTCAGCAGTCGATTCCTTGGCAGAAGGTGAAGAGAGAGATGCAGAGGAACTCGGCTGAGCTCTTGCATTCGTTATCTAAAGTTTCCCCAGAGACAGAGACCCTAAATAGCCAGAAAAGAGGGTTTGGCTACCTAGGAGAGAGGATAGGCTAGCAACACCTGAAGGAGCCTATCACAAGGAGTCTCTGACGTCACCTGGTGGCACTGGCCACTCAGAGCAGTCCAGTGTGCCAGCAGCACCTCTGTTTCCAAGATGGCAGAGGTCTGGAGCACACTGGAGGAGCTCTGGACACCTCCCAGGGGAGGTGCAGGTCAGGGGAGTGGTCACTCCCCTTTCCTTTGTCCAGTTTCGCGCCAGAGCAGGGCTAAGGGGTCCCCTGAACCGGTGTAGACTGGCTTATGCAGAATTGGGCACCTCTGTGCCCAACAAAGCATTTCCAGAGGCTGGGGAAGGCTACTCCTCCCCTGCCTTCACACCATTTTCCAAAGGGAGAGGGTGTCACACCCTCTCTCAGAGGAAGTTCTTTGTTCTGCCATCCTGGGCCAGGCCTGGCTGGACCACAGGAGGGCAGATGCCTGTCTGAGGGGTTGGCAGCAGCAGCAGCTGCAGTGAAACCCCAGGAAGGGCAGTTTGGCAGTACCAGGGTCTGTGCTACAGACCACTGGGATCATGGGAATGTGCCAACTATGCCAGGATGGCATAGAGGGGGCAATTCCATGATCATAGACATGTTACATGGCCATATTCGGAGTTACCATTGTGAAGCTACATATAGGTAGTGACCTATATGTAGTGCACGCGTGTAATGGTGTCCCCGCACTCACAAAGTCCGGGGAATTGGCCCTGGACAATGTGGGGGCACCTTGGCTAGTGCCAGGGTGCCCTCACACTAAGAAACTTAGCACCCAACCTTTACCAGGTAAAGGTTAGACATATAGGTGACTTATAAGTTACTTAAGTTCAGTGTGAAATGGCTGTGAAATAACGTGGACGTTATTTCACTCAGGCTGCAGTGGCAGGCCTGTGTAAGAATTGTCAGAGCTCCCTATGGGTGGCAAAAGAAATGCTGCAGCCCATAGGGATCTCCTGGAACCCCAATACCCTGGGTACCTCAGTACCATATACTAGGGAATTATAAGGGTGTTCCAGTAAGCCAATGTAAATTGGTAAAAATGGTCACTAGCCTGTTAGTGACAATTTGGAAAGAAATGAGAGAGCATAACCACTGAGGTTCTGATTAGCAGAGCCTCAGTGAGACAGTTAGTCACTACACAGGTAACACATTCAGGCACACTTATGAGCACTGGGGCCCTGGGTTACCAGGGTCCCAGTGACACATACAACTAAAACAACATATATACAGTGAAAAATGGGGGTAACATGCCAGGCAAGATGGTACTTTCCTACACCAGGTACCTCTGCCCCTGCCCCTGTCACCACTGCTGCCCTCAGTGAGGAGGCCATTGACCTCCTCAGGTCCCTCACTGTTGGGCAGTCTACCATTCTGAATGCCATCCAGGGTGTAGAGAGGCAGTTGCAACAAACTAATGCATACGTGGAGGGCATTCATTCTGGTCAGGCAGCCCATCAGCGAGCTTTTCAGACTGGCCTCAGCACTGATGGCAGCCATTGTCCCTGTCTCTAGCCTCACCCCTCCAACTTCCTCCACCCAGACCCAAACCCCTGTACCTCAGCCTATCCCAAGCACACCATCAGGCCAGCATGCACACACCTCAACACACAAGGGAAGCTCTGGCAAACATAAGCACTACACATCCCACAGGCACTCACGCAAGCATCACACACATGCAGCACAACAACATCCACTGCCTCCACTGTGTCTCCCACCTCCTCGTCTCCCTCCTCCCGCTCTGTCTCGTCTCCACTCACACCTGCATGCACTACATCCTCAGCCACTCCATCCATCACCAGCACACCCTCCACCACACCCCGCTCACGTGCAGTCACCACCCCCACTACCATTCAAACGTCCCCTGTGTCCTCTCCCAGAGTGTGAGGCCACCTCCCAAGGTACACAAACGCAGCCACACACCCACCCAACAGCCATCCACCTCACGACAGCCTCCAGCCCATGCACCTTCACCCAAAGTCACCAAACGTACACCTCCTACAACCACTACCTCTTCCTCCACTCCCAAACCCCCTCCATCTACCCGTCCCAGTGTTCCTAAGAAACTTTTCCTGTCCAACCTTGACCTCTTTCCCTCACCTCCCCCACCCCTTCAGTCCCCTAGGGCCAGACTCTCCAGGTCCCAACCCAGCACCTCAGCCACAACATCTGCGGGACCAGTGGTGCCAGTAGTAACCGGCTTCTGGAGTGCACCAGGCAGCGGGGCAGCCAGTGTGGCAAGGAGCCAGAGCACGGACAGTCCCCCACCAGTAAAGCATAAAAAGTTGGACAGTGCCCGGCGGGAGAGGGGATAGAAATCAGCTACCAAAGCCGCTCCCAGGGGTACAGTTGGGGGTGTGGAGACAGCTGCGCCACCATCCAAAGTGGGGAAGGGGCACAGGAAAACCGGCAAGTCTGGGAAGATCTGCATGGCGGACAATACCGCCAGCAGCACCGCTGCCCAGGACACCGCCGCCAACAGCCCCGTTGCCCAGGACACCAGCGCAAGCAGCACCGCTGCCCAGTACACCGGCGCCAGCAGCACCGCTGCCCAGGACATCGGCGCCTGCAGCACCGCTGCCCAAGACACCGCCGCCAGCAGCACCGCTGCCCAGGTCACCGCCGCCAGCAGCCCCGCAGGTCAGTGAGCGCCAATGATTCCAACGCTACTGAGGCCGCCACAGGCAGGATGAAGCACTGTGGGCACAAAGCCCCCTCCAGAACCAGCGGAGTAAGGCATCCACTAACTCAGTCCTTGGCAGGATGAAGCACTCTGGGCACAAAGCCCCCTCCAGAACCAGTGGAGTATCACATCCACTACCTCAGTCCTTGACAGGATGAAGCACACTGGGCACAAAGCCCCCTCCAGAACCAGTGGAGACTGTTATCCACTTGAGAGACTGTGGCTTTGCAATCCCCAGGATAGAGCAGTGGGCAAACCACCCACTGTAGAGACTTGAGAGACTGTGGCTTTGCACTCCCCAGGATTGAACAGTGGGCAAACCAACCACTGTAGAGACTTGAGAGACTGTGGCTTTGCACTCCCCAGGATTGAACAGTGGGCAAACCACCCACTGTAGAGACTTGAGAGACTGTGGCTTTGCACTCCCCAGGATAGAGCAGTGGGCAAACCACCCACTGTAGAGACTTGAGAGACTGTGGCTTTGCACTCCCCAGGATTGAACAGTGGGTAAACCACCCAGCGTAGAGACTTGAGAGACTGTGGCTTTGCACTCCCCAGGATTGAACAGTGGGCAGGGAGCTCCCCTCGTGGATCGGGTGTCGTGCACTCATCCAGCTGAGGTGCCCCCCCTTCCCTTCCCCCTGAGGTGCCTTTTTTATTTCTATCTTGTGCCCCAGCAGTGTCCTCTTCGTCTTGTTCGGGTATTGAGTGTGGGCCTCGTCCATGCCTTTTGGGCCCAGTGGTCCATGGACTATGATAGTGGAATACCTTGGACTTGTATTCTTGGTGTATATATTTGTTTATAGTGTGAATATCTTAATATATGTATGTATTTTTGATTACTGTCTTTGAATATATTACAATCATTCGAGTCATTTCCTTTTGTCCTTGCATTCTTCCGGGGAGGGGAGAGGGTGTAACTGTGATGTATCATGATGTATTAATGTGTGTGTTGTGGTGGGGGAGGGTGGGGTTGGGGGTGGGAGTGTTGCATGTGTGTGTCACTGTTTTTTCCCTTCCCCCTCCCCTGTGTCATAAGTGCAGTACTCACTGTGGTCTTCGCCGCTGGCGTTCGTGCTCCTGGTGGAGGAGCAGGAAGATAAAGGCCGGAAGAATCTTAAGTTCCGGTTCCATGGCGTCCTGGTTCCTCGTGGGGTGTGTAGAGGTGAGCGGTATCCCTTCCAAGTCCTGTTTCCGCTGTGTTTTTGTTTGCGGTGAATCCGCCCCGGAAAAGGTGGCGGATTGGCCTGTTGTGATTCCGTGGACGGTACATTGTCTTCCGCCTGTCTGTTGTCGGTTACCGATGCGGTGTTTGTTTGTACCGCCTTGGCAGTCGGAGTGTTAAAGTGGCTGTCTATGTTGCCGGTTTCCCCCACGGTCGTAATTACATTTTTTTTTCCATCGGCCTGTTGGCGTTTTTACCGCCGCTTTAACACCGACCTCCAGGGTTATAATGACCACCTATATGCTTTGTGTAAAGCCACACTTTATCACCTGGTTGATACTGCAGTCCCTCACAATGTTTCTTGTCATAATACTTTTTGTATTTTTGTTTGGCCTTTTCTAAATGCTGTTGAATCAGTTTCTGGGTTTGATGCAAATGTTGAATGGTTTCTGACACAGCTGGAGTAAGAGAACTTTCTTGAGGGATTGTGATAAGCCAAAAAAAGGTGTAACGCCAGTAGAAGTGTGGAATGAGTTATTGTAGGCTAACTCAGCTAACCAGAGCATTGATGTCCAAGAATGATTCATGCTTTTTCAGCGTAAGCACGTAGGTGTTGATTCAAAGTCTGACTTAGTCTCTCCGTTTGACCATCTGTTTGAGGATGGTGGCTAGTAGATAGTGTAGATGTCACTTTGAGTGTTTTACACCATGTCTTCCAGAAATTGGAGGCAAATTGCGACCCCGACTGGAGAGGATCATTTTTGGCAGTCCATGATAACGAACCACTCTATTCAGTAAAATAGTTGCCAGTTCACTAGAGATGGGCAATTTCTTACAGGCAATGAAATGTCCATATTTCGTGAGACTATCTACTACCACCAGAATTACTGAATGTTGTTGAACCACTGGTAGACCGGTAATAAAGTCTAAAGAAATGTGCTCCCACGGACGACTTGGAGTTGGGAGTGGATGCAACAACCCTTTTGGTTTTGAATGACTTGTTTTAGTGCGAGCACAGACTTCACAGTTGTTTACCATTGCTTTTATATCTTTTGTTTTTGGGATTAATTCAAGAGTTTTAGGAGTACCTGGATGACCTGCTGTAGGTATAACATGCAACCAATGAAACACTATCTTGCGAAGTTTGGTAGTGGGCACGAACAAATGAGCGTCATAAAAAGGTAATCCTTGCTTGATTGACCTTTTGGGATCTGCTTGGGCCCATGTCTGCCATTTCTCAACAGTGAAAGAATTGCGGATGTCTTCAAAGAAATCTTCAGTTTTTATGATACATAGGACTTTGTCTGGAGCAATGACAGCTCTGGAGGTTTGAACTGCAGGCAACGTGGTAGACTCTTGGCGGGACAAGGCATCAGCTTTGCGATTGTCTTTACCAGGCCGGAAGGTTACCACAAAATCAAATTCGGCAAAAAACAGCATCCAGCGTAATGGCAGAGGAGTCAAAAGTTTAGCTGAACTCATGAACTGAAGGTTGCGATGATCAGTATATACAGTGACAGTGTATTTGGCACCCAACAAATGATGTCTCCATTCTTTAAAGGCATCACAAATCGCCAGAATCTCTTTCTCAGAAATGACATAGTTCTGTTCGGCTTCGTTCAACTTCTGAGACATAAAAGCTACAGGATGAAGTTGACCAGTGTCCTTGTTTCGTTGCGACAAGACTGCTCCTATTGCCACATCTGAAGCATCAGCTTCCACTATGAAGGGTCGATCCGCGTCAGGATGAGTCAAGACTGGGGCAGTGGAGAAAGCTTCCTTCAAAGTTGAAAAGGCTTGGTCAGCTTCTGGGGACCATACAAATTTCTCCTTCTTTCTTAATAACTTAGTGATTGGAGCCACTGTCTCGGAGAAATGATTTATGAACCTCTGGTAAAAATTACCAAACCCCAGGAAACATTGCACATCACGAACAGTCTTTGGGGTGGGCCAATCAGATACGGCCTTTACTTTCTTTTCTGCCATCACCATACCTTGAGGGGTAAGGATAACCCCCAAAAACTCAACTGTGGTAACATGAAACTCACACTTGGTTAGTTTGCAATATAAATGGTGCTTTCGAAGGGCTGCAAGAATTTTCTTGAGATGTTGGACATGTTCATTTTCATTGTCTGAGTAGATCAAAATGTCATTGATGTAGACTATGGCAAATATGTCTAGGTACTCTCTAAGAACGTCATTCAAGAAAAATTTAAATGCTGCTGGGGCATTACACAGACCAAAAGGCATGACGGTGTATTAAAAAGGCCATATTTTGTCTTGAACCCTGTTTTCCATTCGTTGCCGTCTCTCATTCTGACCAAATGATAAGCACCTCGAAGATCAAGCTTCGTGTAGATTTTTGCTTTCTTTACTTGCTCCAGCAAGACCTGAATTAGGGGCAAAGGATATTTATTCTTGATGGTGACTTTGTTCAATCCCCTATAGTCGATACAGGTTCGAAGTTATCCATTCGCCTTCGGAAAAAAAAACAAAGGAGAAGCTGCAGGAGACTTAGAAGGGCGAATGAAACCATTCTCCAAGAATTTATCTAGATATTTTCATAAATATTGATTTTCATGTTCTGACAGGGCATATACACGACAGTTGGGAAGTATTGCACCTAGAACTAGATCAATTTGACAATCATAAGATCTATGAGGAGGTCAATTCTCTGCTTCTTCCTCATCACATACATCTTCGTAAGATGAATACTGTTTGGGCAATTTAACTTCTTTCTCCGCGGCAGTAGCTATGTAAGAGTTGCAAACTTTTGATACTTGAATCTTTTGGAGGCATTGTTCTTTACATAGCGCAGATGAAAACACGACCTTTCTTCTGCTCAATTAATCTCTGGATTGTGATGAGTTAACCATGGTAAGCCAAGAATAATTCCATACTGGGGAGCATGGATCACGTCAAAGATGAGTTTCTCTTTATGTTTCTTTCTTTGATTCTTATCTTCACAAATCACCCACAAGGGGACAGTCTGAAGAGTTACCGGACTTCCAGTCAAGAGTTTTCCATCGACTGCCTGGATGATTTCTGAGGTAATTTTTTCAATACATAGGATCCCCAATGCACAAACCAATTGGGTGTCAACAAAGTTCCCAGTAGCCTCAGAATCGACTAGAGCCTTCTTGAAATAGGTCTCTTTCTTTACCTGAACTCTAATTCCCCGTTTGAGATGTCTAGATTGTGAAGGGTCCACGGTGACACCCAAGAGCAACCCTTCTCTGCATCTTGGGTGCTTTAGTTTTCCAACTCGACTTGTGCATTGGCTGCAACCTTCTGAACTGCACCTCGTTTGCTCTTTGGTTTGATTGGACATTCTTTGGCAAAATGACCCTTGCGCCCACAATAGAGACATTGTCCATTCTTTCTACGTAGGTCCTTTTCATCATTGGTCAAGGGTCTCCTGATGGTTCCAATTTCAATCGGTTTCGGCGTTCTTTCTTTCGGAATTCTTGAGTCTCTATTATCGTGAACACGCCAGGAATATTTTTCAATCTATTTGTGTGTTCCTTTTTGTTCTGTTAAACGATGATCAAGTCTCAAGACAAGGTTTATCAATTCTTGACAGTATGTAGGTTGCGGGTCTATTTGAGCTAGGATATCTTTTAGCTCCTCTTTGAGTCCCTTGTAGAACAAGGCCGCTTGTTTTTCTTCAGGCCAGGATGTCTCAGCGACCAGCCGATTAAAGTTGGCTAAATATGACGCTAAGGTGGTCATTACAACCCTGGCGGTCGGTGTTAAAGCGGCAGTAAAACCGCCAACAGGCCATCAGTAAAAAAATGGAATCACGACTGTGGCGGAAACCGCCAAAATAGACAGCCACTTTAACACTCCGACCGCAACGTCGGTACAAACAAACACCGCAGTGGTAACCGCCAACAGACAGGCGGAAGACAATGTACCGCCCACACTATTACAACCCACCAATCCGCCACCTTTTCCGGGGAGGATTTATCACAAACGAAAACACGGCAGAAACAGGACTTCGAAGGGAAAACGCTCACCTCTACACACCCCATGAGGAACCAGGATGCCATGGAACCTGAGGTCCAGATTCTGCCAGCCTTTATCTTCCTGCTCCTCTACCAGGAGCACGAACGCCGGCGGCGAAGTCCACGGTGAGTACTCCACCTACGACACAGGGGAGGGAAAAAACAGTGACACACACACACGCAACATGCAACACCCCCACCCTCACCCACTACAACACACACGCTAATACATATTGATACATTACCGTTACACCCTCCAACCCCCGTGGAAGAATGCAAGGACAAAAGGAAATGAGTCAAATAATTGTGATATATTCAATTACATACATCAAAAATAATTACAAATATATACATTTATACTATATACAATTATATACACCAAGAACACAACTCCAAGGGATTCCACCATCATAGTCCGTGGATCACTGGGCCCGAAAGGCATGGGCGAGGCCCACACTCAATACCCGAACAAGACAGAAAGAACACTGCAGGGGCATCAGATAGAAATAAAACAGTCACCTCAGCCGGTTAAATGCACAACGCCAGATCCACGAGGGGGCTCCATGCCCACTGTTCAATCCTGGGGAGTGCAAAGCCACAGTCTCTCAAGTCTCTACAGTGGGTGGGTTGCCCACTGTTCAGTCCTGGGGAGTGCAAAGCCACAGTCTCTCAAGTCTCTACAGTGGGTGGGTTGCCCACTGTTCAATCCTGGGGAGTGCAAAGCCACAGTCTCTCAAGTCTCTACAGTGGGTGGGTTGCCCCCTGTTCAATCCTGGGGAGTGCAAAGCCACAGTCTCTCAAGTGGATAACAGTCACCACTGGTTCTGGAGGGGGTTTTGTGCCCAGAGTGCTTCATCCTGCCAAGGACTAAGGTAGTGGATGTGATACTCCAATGGTTCTGGAGGGGGCCTGGTGCCCAGAGTGCTTCATCCTGCCAAGGACTGAGGTAGTGGATGTCTTTCTCCACTGGTTCTGGAGGGGTCCTGGTGCCCAGAGTGCTTCATCCTGCCAAGGACTGAGGTATTGGATGTGATACTCCACTGGTTCTGGAGGGGGCCTGGTGCCCAGAGTGCTTCATCCTGCCAAGGACTGAGGTAGTGGATGTCTTTCTCCACTGGTTCTGGAGGGGGCCTGGTGCCCAGAGGGCTTCATCCTGCCATGGACTGAGGTAGTGGATGTGATACCCCACTGGTTCTGGAGGGGGCCTGGTGCCCAGAGTGCTTCATCCTGCCAAAGACTGAGGCAGTGGATGTGATACTCCACTGGTTCTGGAGGGGGCTTTGTGCCCAGAGTGCTTCATCCTGCCCATGACGGACTCAGTAGCGTCGGAATCATTGGCGCTCACTTGCCTGCAGTGCTGCTGGCGGCGGTGTCCTGGGCAGCGGTTCAGCTGATGGCAGTCGTGTCTTGGGCAGCGGTGCTGCTGGCGGCGGTTCAGCTGGTGGCGGTCCTGTCTTGGGCAGTGGTTCAGCTGGTGGCGGTCCTTTCTTGGGCAGCGGGGCTGCTGGCGGTCTTCTCCTGGGCAGCGGGGCAGCTGCTGGCGGTCCTGTCTTTGGCAGCGGGGCTGCTGCTGGCAGTCCTGTCTTGGGCAGCGGGGCTGCTGCTGACGGTCCTGTGTTGGGCAGCGGGGCTGCTGGTGGTCCTGTCTTGGGCAGCGGGGCTGCTGCTGCTGGCGGTCCTGTCTTGGGCAGCGGGGCTGTTGCTGGCGGTCCTGTCTTGGGCAGCGGGGCTGCTGCTGGTGGTCCTGTCATGGGCAGCGGGGCTGCTGCTGGCGGTCCTGTCTTGGGTAGCGGGGCTGCTGGCGGTCTTCTCCTGGGCAGCCGGGCTGCTGCTGGCGGTCCTGTCTTTGGCAGCGGGGCTGCTGCTGGCGGTCTTGTCTTGGGCAGCAGGGATGCTGGCGTTCTTCTCCTGGGCAGCGGGGCTGCTGCTGACAGTCCTGTCTTTGGCAGCAGGACTGCTGCTGGCGGTCCTGTCTTGGGCAGCGGGGCTGCTGCTGGTGGTCCTGTCTTGGGCAGCGGGGCTGCTGTTGACGGTCCTGTCTTGGTCAGCGGGGCTGCTGGCGGGTCTTCTCCTGGGCAGTGGGGCTGCTGGCGGTCTTGTCCGCTGTGCTGATCTTCCCAGACTTGCCGGTTTTAATATGCCCCTTCCCCACCTTGGATGGTGTCGCATCTGTCTCCACACTCCCAACTGTACCCCTGGGAGCGGCTTTGGTGGCTGATTTTTTTCCCCTCTCCCCCTGGGCGCTGACCAACTTTTTATGCTTGACAGGTGGGGGACTGTCCGTGCTGTGGCTCCTTGCCACACTGGCTGCCCTGCTGCCTGGTGCACTCCATAATCCAGTGACTACTGGCACCACTGGTCCCACCGATGTTGTGGCTGAGGTGCTAGGTTGGGACCTGGAGAGCCGGGCCCTAGGAGACTGAAGGGGTGGGGGAGGTGAGGGAAAGAGGTCAAGGCTGGCCAGGAAAAGTTTCTTAGGAACACTAGGACGGGTAGCTGGAGGGGGTTTGGGAGTGGAGGAAGAGGGTGTGGTCGTAGGAGGTGTAATTCTGCTGACTTTGGGTGAAGGTACATGGGCTGGAGGCTGGAGGCTGTCGTGAGGTGGATGGCTGTTGGGTGGGTGTGTGGCTGCATTTGTGTACCTTGGGAGGTGGCCTCCCAGACACACTGGGAGAGGACACAGGGGATGTGTGAATGGTAGTGGGGGTGGTGACTGCACGTGAGCGGTGTGTGGTGATGGGAGTGCTGGTGATGGAGGTAGTGGCTGAGGATGTAGTGCATGCAGGTGTGAGTGGAGACGAGACAGGGAGGGAGGAGGGAGACAAGGAGGAGGGGGACACAGTGGAGGCAGTGGATGTTGGTGTGTCTGCATGTGCCTGATGCTTGCGTGAGTGCCTGTGGGATGTGTGGTGCTTATGTTTGCCAGAGCTTCCCTTGTGTATTGAGGTGTGTGCATGCTGGTCTGATGGTGTGCTTGGGATAGGCTGAGGTACAGGGGTGTGGGTCTGGGTGGAGGAAGTTGGAGGGGAGAGGCTAGAGACAGGGACAATGGCTGCCATCAGTGCTGAGGCCAGAGTCTGAAAAGCTCGCTGAAGGGCTGCCTGACCAGAGTGAATGCCCTCCAGGTATGCATTGGTTTGTTGCAACTGCCTCTCTACACCCTGGTTTGCATTCAAAATGGTAGACTGCCCAACAGTGAGGGACCTGAGGATGTCAATGGCCTCCTCACTGAGGGCAGCAGGGGTGACTGGGGCAGGGGCTGAGGTGCCTGGGGCGAAGGTGATGCCCACCCTCCTGGGTGAGCGGGCACGGGGCAAACGCTGAGGGGCTGCTGGTAGGGGGGGTGGCGGCTGTACCTGTAGATGCGGGGGCACAGATGGGCCTGCCACCGCAAGGGAGCTTCCATCAGAGGAGGAGTCCGTATCGCTGGTGTCAGCTCCTGTCCCCGCCGTGGAGCTCCCCTCGCCCTCCGTCCCACTGGTGAAATCAGGCTTCGTAGTGTCGCCCTCCAGGACCATGTGGGATGCAGCTCCCTCCTGCTCCGGTGCCACTGCTCCTCCGCCTGCTGATGCTAATGCACACAAGAACAGGGAGACCACAAAAAGGGGGAGGGGGGGAGACAGAAGAAAGACATGTTGAGTGCAATCAATACCGCTACCGTTGGCGGACACGACAGACACAGAAGCCCCCTGCACTACGCCGCACACTTGGAGTCCACTATTCAATCCCTGGGACATGGCTGACAAGGCTATGGCCAATTTCTGCACACATGGATGTCACAGGAGCCTGACTAGGTGTAGTTGGCACTGTACACAGGTGGAGTGGGGTGCCACAGGGCCTGCCTGAAGAAGGGAACTTAACTACCAAACTCGCCCTGGCCTAGGGGAACCCACAGCCCACCTGCCCCACCCAGACACCTACAATGCGCGCTGAATCAGCAGAAAGAGAGTGTACTCACCCCCTTGTTGCTGCTGTGATGCCCTCAAGCGCCCATCCAACTCCGGAAACGCCACCGCCAGGATCCTGAACATCAGGGGGGGTCATGGTGCGACGGGCACCCCTCCAACATTGGGAGTCCATCCCCAGCTGGGCCTCCGCCGTCTTCTTGCTCCAGCGGCGAATGTCCTCCCATCTTTTCCGGCAGTGGGTGCTCCCTCTGTGGTAGACCCCCAGGGTCCGGACTTCCTTGGCGATGGCACGCCAAATGTCCTTCTTCTGGTGGGCGCTGACCTACAGGAATTGTACAGGGGAAAAAGAGAAGTAATAACTAACTGCACCGTCACAGTCATTGGCCCGCAACCTCTACCCTTGCCATGACGCACATGCACTCACCGTCGTTTAATGCACGCCTCATTCTCACCCCCCCCTATCTTTCATCCACCCCACTTCACACAGGCATTGCCCAAACAGCATGCTCACAGTGTACTTACCTGTTCATCTGGAGGACCGTATAGTAGCGTGTACTGGGGGAGGACCCTATCCACGAGTTTCTCCAACTCCTCCGTGCTGAAGGCAGGGGCCCTTTCCCCAGACACACGAGCCATTGTAGGGAAGCAAAACGGTTAAAACACACAATTATCAATATTATATCATATGAATCAATACTAGGCTATGGGGGTCATTACAACCCTGGCGGACGGTGTTAAAGCTGCGGTAATACCGCAAACAGGCCGGCGGACAAAAAAAGGGAATCATGACCGTGGTGGAAACCGCCAACATAGACAGCCACTTTAACACTCCGACCGCCACGGCGGTACAGACAAGCAGCGCGGCGGTCACCGCCAACAGACAGGCGGAAGACAATGTACCGCCCACAGTATCACAACCCGCCAATCCGCCACCTTTTAAGGGTCGGATTCACCGTGGATAAAAACACGGCGGAAACAGCTTTTGCAATGGGAAAACGCTCACCTTCTACACACTCCACGAGGAAGGAGGACACCATGGAGCCGGAATGGCAAATCGTACCTGCCCTTGTCTTCCTGCTCATTTATGAACACCAGCAACGGCGGCGGCGAAGACAACGGTGAGTACTGCACCTACGACATAGGAGAGGGGGGAGGCAAAAGTCAGGGAAACACCCCCACCCTCGCACAGTATAACACACACAGCTATGCATGTCAAAACAACACAGTAACAACCCACAACCCCCCCGGAAGAATGCAAAGACCAAAGTAAATCAGTCGATAAATTGTAATGTATCAAAATACAGTTACCAAATATATATACAGATATATATATACACATTCAAAAGTATATACATTACGAGAAGCAGTGCAGGTATGCACATATCAATGTCCGTGCACCACTGGTCCAAAAATGCATGGGCGAGGCCCACAAGAGATACCTGTCCACAAACGGAGAGAACACTGCTGGGGCATCAGATAGGAATACAACAGGCACCTCAGGGGGAAAGGAAGGGGGGGGGCACCTCAGCTGGATTACAGCACCACACCAGATCCACGACGGGGCTCCATGCCCATTGATGTATCCTGGGGTGTGCAAAGTCACAGTCTCTCAGGTCTCTACAGTGGGTGGGTTGCCCACTGAACAATCCTGGGGAGTGCAAAGCCACAGTCTCTACAGTGGGTGGTTTGCCCACTGTACCATCCTGGGGAGTGCGAAGCCACAGTCTCTCAAGTCTCTACAGTGGGTGGTTTGCCCACTGTACCATCCTGGGGAGTGCAAAGCCACAGTCTCTCAAGTCTCTACAGTGGGTGGGTTGCCCACTGAACAATCCTGGGGAGTGCAAAGCCACAGTCTCTCAAGTCTCTACAGTGGGTGGTTTGCCCACTGTACCATCCTGGGGAGTGCAAAGCCACAGTCTCTCAAGACTCTACAGTGGGTGGTTTTCCCACTGAACAATCCTGGGGAGTGCAAAGCCATAGTCTCTCAAGTGGATAACAGTCTCCACTGGTTCTGGAGGGGGAATGGTGCCCACACTGCATTTAGCTCCCCGTGATGGTTCCTGTACCGTCACAGTCCCAGCTGTAAATGGGATAACGATGCTTGATGTGGCGGTGTTTCCTTGTTCAGCGGTGCTTTGCCATGGCGGTCCCTGATCTGTTCAGCGGTTATCTGCCCTGTTCAGCGTTGCTGTGCCCTGTTCAGCGGTCTTCACCATGGCGGTGATTCCCTTGTTCAGCGGGGCTTTGCCATGGCAGGCTCTGATCTGTTCAGCGGTTCTCTGCCCCGTTCAGCGGTGCTGTGCCCTGTTCAGCGGTCTTCACCATGGCAGTGATTCCCTTGTTCAGCGGGGCTTTGCCATGGCGGGTTCTGACCTGTGCATTGATGTGTGGCATGACGGTCCCTCATTTTCCAGCGGGGCTGATACTTGTGCCCTCCTGGGCAGTGACTCTGGCGGTGGTCTCCTGACCAGTGACGATACTTGTGCCCTCCTGGGCAATGACTCTGGCGGTGGTCTCCTGACCAGTGACGATACTTGTGCCCTCCTGGGCAATGACTCTGGCGGTGGTCTCCTGACCAGTGACGATACTCGTGCCCTCCTGGGCAATGACTCTGGTGACAATACTTGTGCCCTCCTGGGCAATGACTCTGGTGGTGGTATCCTGACCAGTGACGATACTCGTGCCCTCCTGGGCAATGACTCTGGCGGTGGTCTCCTGACCAGTGACGACGGTGCTGGAGGTGGCGTCCCGGCCGCCGGGGAGGATGGCACCCTTCTCCGCCGTGCTGCTCTCACCAGACTGTGCAGACTTCCTCTGGCCCTTCACCACCTTTGGAGGAGTCACAGCTGACTCTGCAATCCCCCTGGGACCCTTGTGAGCAGTTTTGCCGCCCGGAGTCTTCACCCTGTCCCGTCGGCCACTTTCCAACTTGAGATGCTTTACAGGGGGTGGACTGGCAGTGCTTTGGCTCCGTGTCACACTGCCTGCCCTGGTGGCCGGTGAACTCCACACACCTGTAACACGCACCACTGGTACTGGAGTCTTTTTGGCTGAGGTGCTACTACAGGACTTATGAATTGGAGGGGTGGAGATGGGGGCAAAGAGGTCAACGTTGCTGTGGGAGAGTTTATGACTAACACTGGGATGGGTCGCTGGAGTGGGTCTGGGAGTGGAGGTGGTTGTAGGAGGTGTCACTTTAGGTGTTTTGGGTGCAGGTGCAGGTACTGGAGGCTGTCGTGAGGTGGATGGATGTTGGGTGTGTGGGTGCCCGCGTTTGTGTACTTTGGGAGGGGGCGTCACAGACACACTGGGAGAGGACACAGGGGACGTGTAAATGGGAGTGGGGTGGTGAGTGCAGGTGAGCGGGGTGTGGTGCTGGGTGTTCTGGTGCGAGTCCTAGTGCCTGTAGATGTAGTGCATGCAGGTGAGAGTGTAGACGACACTGGGAGGGAGAAGGGAGACAATGAGGAGGGGGACACAGTGAAGGCAGTGGATGTTGCTGTGTCTGTATGTGTCTGATGCTTGTGTGAGTGCCTGTGGGATGTGTGGTGCCTATGTTTGCCTGAGCTACTTTTGTGTGTTGAGGTGTGTGCATGCTTGTCTGTTGGTGTGCTTGGGATAGGCTGGGGTACAGGGGACTGGGTCTGGGTGGAGGAAGTTGGAGGGGGGAGGCTAGACACAGGGACAATGGCTGCCATCAGTGCTGAGGCCAAAGATTGCAGGGTTTGATGAAGGGCAGCCTGACCAGAATTAATGCCCTCCAGGAATGCATTACCATGTTGCAACTTCCTTTCTACAACCTGGATGGCATTCACAATGGTAGACTGCCCAACAGTGAGTGACCTGAGGAGGTCAATGGCTTCCTCACTGAGGGCAGCAGGGGTGACAGGGGCAGGGCCTGAGGTGCCTGGGGCGAAGGTGATGCCCACCCTCCTGGGTGAGCGGGCACGGGGCGAATGCTGAGGGGCGGGTGGGAGGGCGGTGCTGGTAGGGGAGGTGGCGGCTGTACCTGTAGAAGTGTGGGGCACAGATGGTGCCACCACCACAAGGGAGCTCCCATCGGCGGACGAGTCCGTGTCGCTGGTTGGTGATCCGGTGCCTGAAGAGAAGCTCGCCCTCCATCCCACTGGTGCATTCTAAGTCCGTGGTGTGCCCCTCCATGGCCATGTGGGATGCAGCTCCCTCGTGCTCCGGTGCCACTGTACCTCCGCCTGATGATGCTGATGCACAAAAGAACAGGGAGAGCAGAAAAAGGGGGGGGGGACGACAGAAGAAAGACAGGTTGAGTGCATGGCATACCGCTACCGTTGGCGGACAATACAGACACAGCAGCCCCCTGCACTATGCCGTGCTCCTGGCCTCTACAGATGCAATTCCTGGGATATAGCCTACATGGCTATGGTGGAGATCTGCACACATGGATGCCACAGGGGCATGTATACCTGTACTTGGCACTCTACTGCGGTGGGGTGGAGTGCCACATGGCCTGCATTACGGAGGGGCCTAGCCTATGGAAGTCGCCCTGGCCTACGGAAACCCACAGCCCTCCTCCCCCACCCAGACCCCTCAACTGCGCGCAAAGTCCCCAGAATGATTGTGTACTCACCCCCTTGTGTCTGCTGTGATGCCCTCAAGCGCCCATCCAACTCAGGGTAGGCCACCGCCAGGATCCGGAACATCGGGGGGTCATGGGGTGACGGGCACCCCCCCACGTTGGGAGGCCATCCCCAGCTGAGCCTCCGCCGTCTTCTTGCTCCAGCGGCGAATGTCCTCCCATCTTTTCCGGCAGTGGGTGCCCCGTCTCTGGTGGACCCCCAGGGTCCGGACGTCCTTGGCGATGGCACGCCAAATGTCCTTCTTCTGGTGGGCGCTGACCTACATGACATGCACAGGCGACGAAGAGAAGTCATTAGCAAGAGCACCGTCGAAGTGAGTGGCCCCCATTCCTGCCCTTACCATGTGGCACATGCATTCATAGTCCTTCATGTTCACTGCACTCTGCCCCCTTCCCTCTTACAACCAGCCCTGTCCACCCAGGCATAGCCCATACAACGTGCTCCCTGTGTACTTACCTGTTGGTCTGGAGGACCGTAGAGTAGCGTGTGCTGGGGGAGGACCGCGTCCACGAGCTTCTCCAACTCCCGAGCAGTGAAGGCAGGGGCCCTTTCCCCGGACGAAGCAGCCATTGTCTCTTCCAGACCGAGGTCACAGCAGCACTTGCAGTGTAGGTCCTCTCCTGTCGAAGATCAGGTATCAAGTGATTGAACAGAGAGAAAATGGCGGTCACGTCCGCGGCAGTGCATATCATCACCGCCGGCGCACTTCTTCATTGGCTCCTGGGACCCATAGGGTCCAATGTTAACCAATGCAGCATTGCGCCGCGGTCTATGACCGCCTACCGTGACGGTGTACAACGCCAGCGCAGTTACCTCACATCCCACTGTCCCAGTTTAGAGGTCAGGCAGCTGCCATTTCAGGGGTCCACATTGCTTAATTTGCAACTGCGTCACACATACCTGGGCCTATACTCGACACACATACAGGAATAATTTTTGTCTTTGGTGTCGTGTTCTGTGTATCTGTGGATACATACCTGGGATTTTGTTGACTCTGTGGTCGCTGTTGTCCTTCCTAGGCACTGTCAGCTTGGGCATTTGAGAAGATGTCGGAATCCTCCGGTATACCGCCCGCTTGTGGACCTGTTGACAATGGAGGAGCGACATTTACTCATCACCTACAGGTTTGACCATGCCACTAACCAGGAACTATGTACACAGTTGGAGCCAGACCTGATGTCACCAATCCGCCATCCCACAGGAATCCCCCCTCAAGTGCAGGTGCTGTCAGTGCTCCATTTCCTTGCAAGTGGATTGTTTCAGACAACAGTGGCCATGGCATCAGGGATGTCCCAGCCTATGTTTTCCAACGTGTTGTCCAGAGTGTTGTCTGCCCTGCTGAAACACGTAAGGAGCTACATCGTTTTCCCTCAGGTGGAGGATTTGCCAACAGTGAAAGGTGACTTCTATGCCCTTGGACATATCCCCAACATCATAGGTGCTATTGATGGCACCCATGTAGCTCTGCCCCCCCCCCCACAGGAGTGAACAGGTGTACAGGAACAGGAAGAGTTATCATTCCATGAATGTACAGATGGTATGTTTGGCAGACCAGTACATCTCGCAGGTAAATGCTATGTTCCCTGGATCAGTGCATGACGCCTACATCCTGCGCAATAGCAGCATCCCTTATATGAGGGGTCAACTCCAGAGGCATCGGGTGTGGCTATTGGGGGACTCTGGTTACCCCAACCTGTCCTGGCTATTGACCCCAGTGAGGAATCCCAGGACCAGGGCAGAGGAATGCTACAATGAGGCCCATTGGCGGACTAGGAGGGTGATCAAACGCACCTTAGGCCTCCTGAAGGCCAGGTTCAGGTGCCTGCATATGACAGGTGGTTCCCTATTCTACTCACCAAAGAAGGTGTGCCAGATCATAATCGCCTGCTCGATGCTTCACAATCTTGCTTTGCGACGCCAGGTGCCTTTTCTGCAGGAGGATGGCCCAGATGGCGGTGTTGTGGCAGCTGTGGAGCCTGTGGACAGTGATGAGGAGGACGCTGAGGAAGAAGACATAGACAACAGGGAGTCAGTCATACGGCAATATTTCCAGTGACACACAGGTGAGAACAGTTTTCTTTTTACCATTACATTCACTTTCACACTTCTACCTCTATCCTGTCTGTCAGTTCATAGCAGTATTTGGTCACTGAGTTGTACCTTTCCATTACGGTTTCACAGGTGTGGTTAGCAACATGTGTCATCTGCTTGCATCCTTCAAGGACTTGTGATGTGTGACATAGGTATTTGTACCCAGTATACTTCATTGGATCAGGTCACCAACTCTCTTGCTACAATCACCAAGGAATAAATGGCCTTTACTGTGACCTTGAGATGTGCCGTGGTTTTCTGTTTCACTTAAATGTGACATAGGTATGTTGGCTATAAAATTGGAAAGCATGTTGACACTGTCATTGATTATACATATTTACCAAATCACAGACTGACTCCAGATTGTTTTGTGGTTCAAGGGTGTTTATTTCAGTGCTCAAAAATGGAGGGGGGTAGTGATATGGTGATGGGGGATGGTGGAGGAATGTCCATGGCAGAGTCCAGTCCATTAGTCACACAGGTGCACTGCCCATATGGGCATAGGAAATGGAGATGGGGCAGTTCCAATCGGGACAGGGTAACAAAGTGAGACAGTGGGTGGACAATCAGGGTGGTCTCATTTCCTGGCGGGGTCTTGCCATCTAGCTCTGTCCTGTTCCTGGATCTCAGGGACCGCTTGCGGGGTGGTTGTCCGTCTGCAGGGGGTGGGGTGCTGGTGTGGTGGTCCTGTGGCGGGGCGTCCTGTCCACTAGCGCCGGCGGAGGTGGTGGGCAGTTCATCGTCCATGCTAGTGTCAGGGGCCCCTTGGAGTGCCACGGTGTCCCTCATGGTCTTCTGTATGTCCTTCAGCACCCCTACGATGGTGCCCAGGGCGGAGCTGATGGTTCTGAGCTCCTCCCTGAACCCCAAATACAGTTCGCCCTGCAGGCACTGGGTCTCCTGAAACTTGGCCAGTACAGTGGCCATCGTCTCCTGGGAGTGGTGGTATGCTCCCATGATGGAGGAGAGGGCCTCGTGGAGGGTGGGTTCCCTTGGCCTGTCCGCCCCCTGTCGCACAGTAGCCCTCCCAGTTCCCCTGGACCGTGTGCCAACTACCACTGCCCCCAGGTCCCGGTTGTTGTTGGGGAGGTGGGTTATCCTGGGTTCCCTGTAGTGGTGGACACACCGCTGATTGACGTGTCCTGGGTACGGAGGTATGGGCCCGCTGGGTGGGTGCTGTGCTGGTGTTACCAGAGGGTGGAAGGTCAGTGTTGGGCTGTGCCTGTGCAAGGGGAACCGACTGTCCCGAGGCCCACGATGGTCCGGGATGGTCATCAGGGTCCAGTAGGGCAGAGCTGCTGTCGTCACTGTGGGACTCTTCTGTGGGTGGAATGGAGATGTCTGGACCCTCCGGTGTGGTGATGTTCCGTAGTGGTCCTGAAGGGATATAAGAGCATGATTAGTGCATGTGTGTGAGTAATGGTGTGCAACGGGGGGGTGTTTGTGTACCCCAGTGCAAGCATTCCTGTGTGTGGGTTTGTGTGATGATGGTCAGGGGGTTGTTATGGGTATGTGCAGTGAGCATGCTTTGGTGAGGGCTGACCATGCTTTGTTTTTGCATGCGGGGATTGGTTTTGGGATGGGTGGTTTGTGTTATGAGTACATTAGTGAGGAGTTGTAGTGATAGGGGAGGGGGTGAGGGTGGGGGTGTGTGATAGCATGCAGGTAGGGTGGGGGATATAATAGTTGAGATTTAACTTACCAGTGTCCATTCCTCCACCGACTCCTCCGAAGCCCTCTGGATGCATGATGGTCAAGACTTGCTCCTCCCATGTTGTTAGTTGTGGGGGAGGAGGTGGGGGTCCACCGCCAGTCCGCTGTACCGCGATGTTGTGCCTGGATACCACTGAACGCACCTTCCCCCGTAGGTTGTTCCACCTCTTCCTGATGTCCTCCCGATTTCTTGGATGCTGTCCCACAGCGTTAACCCTGTCCACGATTCTTTGCCATAGCTCCATCTTCCTGGCTATGGATGTGTGCTGCACTTGTGAGCCAAATAGCTGTGGCTCTACCCGTAGGATTTCCTCCACCATGACCCTGAGCTCCTCCTCTGAAAACCTGGGGTGTCTTTGGCATGACATGAGGTGGTGTGGGTGATGTGTGGGGTGGTGTAAGTGTTGATGTGTGTGTTGATGTGTAGTGGTGTGTGGTATATTGTGCGTGTAATGTTGTATGGATGATGGTGTTGTGTGCCTCTGTGTGGTGGGGTTCTCAGTTGCTGTGCTCTCTGTCTATCTGGCCTTCGTCTCTAATTTTTTGTCGTAGGGGTTTGTGGGTGATGTGGGTGTGTGTTTTATATTGTGTTTAGTGTGTGGGAGTGGTGTTTGTATGTCTATCAGGTGTGTGTATTTGTAATTGTCCAATGTGGCGGTGTTTTGTAGATGTGTGTGTATTTTGAGCGCGGCGGTGTGTACTGCCATGGAATACCGCAGTTGAAAGACCGCCGCATGGATTCGTGTGTCGTGATAGCATGGGCGTGTTTCTGTTGGCGTGACGGTGGAGGTTTTGTTTTCGCCAGTTTATTACTGACCTTTGGTGTGGCGGTCTTGTGTGGGTGTCTGTATTTCGGCGGATTCCGAGATGTGGGTCATAATAGCTGTGGCGGAATTCCGCGGCGGTGTATTGGCGGTCTTCTGCACGGCAGTAAGCACCTTTTACCGCCAATGTTGTAATGAGGGCCTCTGACTCTAAGCATTGTCATTCTGAATACCTGGACAATCCAAGCATAGACTTAAAATGACCAGGCTTCAAAATGACTGGATACCTGTGAAAGAATCAAGAAAGGTTAAATGCAACTTTCAAATTCAAGTATTATCTTTTACATGAGGATCAGTAAATAATCTGAATGATTTCTAAACCATCATATGAATCGTGTTTGAGAAACATATTATGTACACATAACATTACATCTAGAACTCTAGCTTTTTTGTTCTATCAAATTGCCGGAACATGAATTGCACACATTGCAGATTTTTACATAGGTTGTAAATACCATAGAAATGATTGTGCACCATGAATAACACAAATTAGACTCAAGAAATAAATCATGAGTCTTGCCAACTTGAAAACCACAAAGTAAATGCCTTAAAATGGTAGCGCATAATGAACACCGTGATTTTAAACACAGAAAAGGAATTGCGCGGCTTGCCGATTCGAATGTCACCATATGAATGTCAGGGAATGGTAGCGTACAATGAATAACATGAATTACACACAGAAAAAGAATTGCGCGTCTTGCCGATTCGAATGCCACCATGTAACTGCCAAGAAATGGTAGCGCACAATGAATATCAAGGGTTAAAACATGAGAAAAGAATCGAGCGTCTTGCAGATTCGAATGCTACCTTGCAAATGCCATAAAATGTTAGCACACAATGAATATCAAGAGTTAACACACAAGCAAAGAATCATGCGTCTTGCCGATTCGAGTATCAACATGTAAATACCATGAAACGACCAAGCGCACATTCACACGCACAAGAGTAAAATTGTTTATCATGCAAAATTAGGCCCAAGAACTCGAAAGTCTTCGATAACGGGATCACCCACTAAGTGAAAAGGGCAAGGCCTGGAGGATCAAAGTAGGCCACCGGAACAGGAGCTCAGGAAGTTGCTGCTGCTCTCCCCCAGGACCTCCGAATAGTGAGCACGTGGAGCTCGGCTGGCTCGCTTATATAGAGTCTTGGCCCAGCCCACAAATCACACCCAGGCATGCTACAGGGAAGGCTTCTAGAAGGCCCTGGAAGGGGACCACACTCTGAAAGCCTGCAGCAGTACATCACATGTGAACAGTATTTATATGCATGCTGAACCTAAGTCTTCAAGATTAAACTCTGCAATGCAAAAGGTTAAGCAACATCATATCAGCACAATGCATAAATTATGTTAGCTTGAAATTGTTAGGTTTTTGCATTCTAGTCGCCCGTAGAGCACGCACTGCCCTGATGTTGACAGTATTCATATGCATTGTCCAGTGTTAGGGGACCACAATGGTCAAGGTACACACATTGTAATGGTTTGTTGGAAATTAGGAGGGGTGTCTGCTGTGGGCGTTTAGCGGTGGAAACCTTAATTTGTTGGCAGATGTCACAACAAAGGGCATACTGCTTGACCTGTTTGTATAGACCTGGCCACCAATAACGTGCTTGCAACAATGATATTGTAGCCGCCAAACCAGCATGGGCAGATGCCACCCCCATATGCACTGCCTTAATCAACTCTGATCTTATGTCTTTGTTGGGAACTACTCGAACCCCTAGGCCTAGTATTACTACTGGCGTCTAGGAAGCGTCCCATTCTGCAGGAATATTTAGCCGGGAATGCTTTTGGATAGGGTGTGCCTTCAGCCGTAGCTTTCACGGCACCCATATGTCATCGTCCGGTTTCACTTCTGAGCAGGTTACTTCAGCAACAGTATCCGTAGCTACTGCTGATTTGGTGGCTTCATCAGCTAGTGTATTTCCAGCAACGTGTATTCCGCTGGTGTCCAAGTGTATCTACAACATGGACGTTTGGTAGCGCTTCCTTCAGATCGGCTACTTTCCCCCACAGCCAGTAATGCAGGTATTCATTGAAGGACTGGACACAGTAGTACGAATCACAGACAATCAGTGTTAGCTGTGCCGGATCCGTGTGTTCCAGTTCCATCACCAGAGCCTTTAGCTCTGTTAATTGTGCTGTGCAATCCTCCAGAGTTTGTGTGAATGTGTGTTGGGGACAAAATGTATTATCCTCCATATAGCCACTCACTACTGCGCAAGCACTGGAATATTGATATTTGTACCTACTGCAGGTTGTGCTGAGCCATTGATATGCATGACTCTTTGATACTGATCAATAGGCAGTGTATTTGCTGGAACTGGGAATTCTAGTTCATATTGCAAAAATTCATGAGTTTGTAATTTTGGGTCAAAAATGTAGTGTACATCAGTGGCTGTCAAAGACGTTGCCCACTGAATCCAACGTGGATCTAATGCTTTAGTGTTTGGAACGCTGGCTTTGGTAACAGCCTCAAGAGCTGGGATTGGAGAGATGACAATAATGCGTTTGCCTTGGGCTAGAGGTCTTTCTTTAATGACAGCCATCTGAACAGCAGTGAGAATTTTCTTAGTAGGAGCAAAGCATTGTTCTGCTGCTGAATACAAATGCAAATGTGATTTGTATGCAATCGGGACTGTCTCACCCTCACTGAAAGTTACCTACTTGAAACCAATGGCACCAGCAATTACTCTGATGAACAGATGTGTTTTGTTGTCCCTTGTGTGTAGGTGTTGTGCTGCAAGCATGTCTGTTTGGAAAGATCTCAGAATGGGTGTGTGTTCGACTGTACAAAATTTATTAGGAAAGTCTGGACGTATTAAATCATATAAAGGATGTGATGTAAGTTCTGCCAAAATTTAGGAAACCCAATAGGGATTGGAGTTTTTGTAATTGTATTTGGAGGATGTAACTGTGCGGATTTTCCCAAGAATGGTGGTGCTAGAATCTTTCCTTCACTCAACAGCTCATATCCCAGAAAGAGGATGCTAAGGAAGGCTATTTTTTAGGAATGACCCCCTATGTCTATTGTGCGCTCAATGTCTCCTTCTAACTGTAACATTACTTTGTACACCCTATCAGGCGTGGAGGCCCGCATGTCCGCAGTTTCTACCTGTAAGAAGTCATCAGATGCTTTCACCTCCAGATGCTCTAGAAGATTCAGTTGAACTATTGTGACCTCTGCCGCGCTGTCTAATAGCGCCCGTGCCCACCACTTGCTCTTCAAGAGAGCCCTCTTCTTGAGTGGCATGTCGAACTGCTACTGCTGTCACACTTTTCTTTTTGAATTGTGGTTTCTGTTGGGGAAGTTTCTCTTCTTTTTTAACAGAAACTTCTATGGAGCATCGTGATTCCTCGGTTTCACATACTCAGTTCGTCGCTCTGACCGCCCACCTCTCTCACTGGTTTTTCCGATGAGTCCTGAAAGGAAGATTGGCGTGTATCAGTATATTGATATCTGTCAGGCATTTTTATATTATTTCTATTTTTGGGATTATATTTATTCTGTGGGGTCTCCGTATGCGGAGATTCTCCCTGTTCTTTTTTTAGGAGTGTGTTGTTTGTTGTTTTTGTTGTTTCCCAGCGTTTCTTATTACCCTCAGGAGCTTGCTTTATAGAATCTTTATTAGATTTACCCTGAAGTTGTGGTTTTGTGGGTCTGGCTCCCAGACTATCTCGACCAATACTAGATTATCTCTCCGGGATAATCTTTGGCAGCTCACGTTCTTGATCCTGTAGAGGAACGTCCCGGAGCCGCATGCACACTGCTAGTGCAACGCTTCCCCTTTAAGGTTATATTAAGTGGCAAAATTGCCCATTAGTTGCATCCCCAAGTCCAAGGCTGGGGCAGCCCTGTATTCATCTTGAATTTGTTTCAACACTTCTGGTAAATTGGCAAGTGTCAGTGTACTGTGTGCGGTAGTATACAGCGTGGCAAATACTATTCCCCATGTATTGTAGTTATCTACAGTGGGACCCATTCCAAATGGCAAGTACATAGTTAATATTCTATGATTATCCTGAGGTCCCGTTTCGGGAAATATTGCTTCCAGCGCATTTATTTTTTGAGCTAACCAAAATGGAATTTCTTCTCGTTTGGTGTGTAACTTTACCCATGATCAAATGTACAATTGCAGGGTTAATACCTGGTGTTACTGCATGTGGTTGCGCTGGTGCAGCACATGCTGGGTTTTTGTTTAATGTTTGCATTACAAACTATACTAATCGTCTGTATATTGCTGTCAGCTCAGTGTATGAGTGACGGACCTCAGCTACCGTTAGGTTCATTGCAGCAGGGTGAGGTGCGTAAGTGGGCAATAAAGGCCAGGTAGGACGATCATTACTTAGAGGACCTAATCTAACATGTAAAATTGTGGGGGGTAGGGCACCATCAAGCCAATTATGTTCTTGATAAGATAGAGGTATTTCTAGATATGCATATGCTCTACACTGTGCAGGTACGTTTGCAGGTGTATAATGATGAAATGTATTAGTGCTCCCATCAACTGCTGGAAATGTGACCCAAGAATAAAAAAGTTCTGTTCTATAGGCTGGGTGAGCGTCAACTACAAATGTGATTGGCCCCCCTCTCGGCCGTTAGGCCATGTGCCAGTAAATGTGCAGTAAGGAGTGGTCGCATATTGACTGCAATTGCTACCTGTTGTGGATTTGCCATAATAAATGGTAAATTTGTTCAGAGATAACCACACCAAGTGGGGATTATCCTTTTAGAGTTCAAGCTTGAACAACCTACAGCGTTAGTTAGGTACTCCCTACTTAGCTAAGGAGGAAATCCTCAATACCATGGATGTCTCGGTATATAGTACTGAGGTGTCTTTATGTACAGTGAGTTAGAGATACTCAGGAGGACCTGAAAATTAGAGCCTGCCCAAACGTTGGCGGCACCATGTCGCGTAGGCTCTCATTATTCTAATGAGACTACTGGCTGTGAGCGGCAGAATCGCCTGCGGTGTGGGAGACTGAGTCTAACCACTACAGGTGACACCTGTCGGCCTAATCCAGGTTTTGATCCGGCTAACTAGCAGTGTCTCATCTCCACCCGAGATAACCACACCAAGTGGGGATTATCCTTTTAGAGTTCAAACTTGAACAACCTACAGCGTTAGTTAGGTACTCCCTACTTAGCTGAGGAGGAAATCCTCAATACGACAGATGTCTACGTATATAGTACTGAGGTGTCTTTGTATAGAGTGAGATAGAGATACTCAGGAGGACCTGAAAATTAGAGCCTGCCCAAACGTTGGCGGCGCCTTGTCACGTAGGCTCTCATTATTCTAATGAGACTACTAGATGTGAGCGGCAGAATCGCTTGCGGTGTGGGAGACTGAGGGGGTCATTCCAACCCTGGCGGTCGGTGTTAAAGCGGCGGCCAACCCGCCAACAGGCAGGCAGTAAAAAAAATGGAATTCTGACCCTGGCGGGAACCGCCAACACAGCCCGCCACTTTAACACTCCGACCGCCACGGCGGGACAAACAAACAGCGCGGCGGTCACCGCCAACAGACAGGCGGCAGACAATGTACCGCCCACCCTATCACGACCCACCAATCCGCCACCTTTTCCGGGGCGGGAGCCCCGCCGATAAAAACACGGCGGAAACAGAGCACGAACGGGAAAACGCTCACCTCTATACACTCCACGAGGAATCTGGACAGCATGGAACCCGAATTAAACATCCTACCAGCTATTGTCTACCTGCTCCTCTACCAGGAGCACGAACGCCGCCGCAGGAGACAACGGTGAGTACTGCACCTACGACACAGGGGAGGGGGAGGAGAAAAGGTTACGGGCACACACATACGCGACACCCCCCCCCCCCCAAATCCCTACACACCAATGCAGAGCAACAAGTCAGAGTGACACCCCCCAAACCCCCCGGAATAATGCAAAGACAAAATAAAAAGATCATTAAAATTGAAGTATATTATAGCATATTTGAACTTAAGTGAAATATGAAATCTATAAAATAAATATATTACAACATGAACAAAATATACATAGTCCAAAAGTCCGGCACATATTGGCAACATTCCATGGTTCGTGGGCCAATGTGCATAAACACATGGGCAAAGCCCATACACGAGACCCGATTCCATTGGAGAGAACACTGCTGGGGCATCAGATAATAAAACGACAGGCACCTCAGGGGGAAGGGAAGGGGGGTCACCTCAGCCACATGAGTCCACGACGCCAGATCCACGAGGGGCCTCCATGCCCACTGTACCATCCTGGAGAGTGCAAAGCCACAGTCTCTCAAGTCTCTACAGTGGGTGGATTGCCCACTGTACCATCCTGGGGAGTGCAAAGCCACAGTCCATCAGGTGGATTACAGACTCCACTGGTTATGGAGGAGGCATGTTGGCCAGAGTGCTTCGTGAAGCCCTGCCCGACACAGATCCGGCCCTGCCAATGGGCCAGCGGTGGTTGAGATAAAGGGCCCAGCGGAGCAGTTCCGAGACGGCGGTGCCCAGCGGAGCGGTGCTTGACAGGAAGGGCCCAGCGGAGCGGTGCTTGACAGGAAGGGCCCAGCGGAGCGGTGCTTGGGATGAAGGGCCCAGCGGAGCGGTGCTTGGGATGAAGGGCCCAGCGGAGCGGTGCTTGGGATGAAGGGCCCAGCGGAGCGGTGCTTGAGATGAAGGGCCCAGCGGAGCGGTGCTTGACAGGAAGGGCCCAGCGGAGCGGTGCTTGAGATGAAGGGCCCAGCGGAGCGGTGCTTGGGATGAAGGGCCCAGCGGAGCGGTGCTTGGGATGAAGGGCCCAGCGGAGCGGTGCTTGAGATGAAGGGCCCAGCGGAGCGGTGCTAGACAGGAAGGGCCCAGCGGAGCGGTGCTTGAGATGAAGGGCCCAGCGGAGCGGTGCTTGAGATGAAGGGCCCAGCGGAGCGGTGCTTGACAGGAAGGGCCCAGCGGAGCGGTGCTTGAGATGAAGGGCCCAGCGGAGCGGTGCTTGAGATGAAGGGCCCAGCGGAGCGGTGCTTGACAGGAAGGGCCCAGCGGAGCGGTGCTTGAGATGAAGGGCCCAGCGGAGCGGTGCTTGAGATGAAGGGCCCAGCGGAGCGGTGATTGACAGGAAGGGCCCAGCGGAGCGGTGCTTGAGATGAAGGGCCCAGCGGAGCGGTGCTTGAGATGAAGGGCCCAGCGGAGCGGTGCTTGACAGGAAGGGCCCAGCGGAGCGGTGCTTGAGATGAAGGGCCCAGCGGAGCGGTGCTTGGGATGAAGGGCCCAGCGGAGCGGTGCTTGAGATGAAGGGCCCAGCGGAGCGGTGCTTGAGATGAAGGGCCCAGCTGAGCGGTGCTTGACAGGAAGGGCCCAGCGGAGCGGTGCTTGAGATGAAGGGCCCAGCGGAGCGGTGCTTGACAGGAAGGGCCCAGCGGAGCGGTGCTTGACAGGAAGGGCCCTGTTCAGCGGTGCTTCTCACGGCGGGGCCCTGTTCAGCAGTGCTTCTCACGGCGGGGCCCTGTTCAGCGGTGATTGTCTTGGCGGGGCCCTGTTCAGCGGTGCTTCTCACTGCGGGGCCCTGTTCAGCGGTGCTTCTCACTGCGGGGCCCTGTTCAGCGGTGCTTGTCTTGGCGGGGCCCTGTTCAGCGGTGCTTCTCACGGCGGGCCCTGTTCAGCAGTGCTTCTCACGGCGGGGCCCTGTTCAGCGGTGCTTTTCACGGCGGGGCCCTGTTCAGCGGTGCTTCTCACGGCGGGCCCTATTCAGCGGTGCTTTTCACGGCGGGCCCTGTTCAGCAGTGCTTGTCTTGGCGGGGCCCTGTTCAGCGGAGCTTGTCTTGGCGGGGCCCTGTTCAGCGGTGCTTCTCACGGCAGGGCCCTGTTCAGCGGTGCTTCTCACGGCGGGACCCTGTTCAGCGGTGCTTCTCACGGCGGGGCCCTGTTCAGCGGTGCTTGTCTTGGCGGGGCCCTGTTCAGCGGTGCTTCTCACGGCGGGGCCCTGTTCAGCGGTGCTTCTCACGGCGGGGGCCTGTTCAGCGGTGCTTTTCAAGGCGGGCCCTGTTCAGCAGTGCTTCTCACGGCGGGGCCCTGTTCAGCAGTGCTTCTCACGGCGGGGCCCTGTTCAGCGGTGCTTGTCTTGGCGGGGCCCTGTTCAGCGGTGCTTCTCACGGCGGGGCCCTGTTCAGCGGTGCTTGTCTTGGCAGGGCCCTGTTCAGCGGTGCTTCTCACGGTGGGGCCCTGTTCAGCGGTGCTTTTCACGGCGGGCCCTGTTCAGCGGTGCTTCTCACGGCGGGGACCTGTTCAGCGGTGCTTCTCACGGCGGGGCCCTGTTCAGCGGTGCTTCTCACGGCGGAGCCCTGTTCAGCGGTGCTTCTCACGGCGGGGCCCTGTTCAGCGGTGCTTTTCACGGCGGGGCCCTGTTCAGCGGTGCTTTTCACGGCGGGGCCCTGTTCAGCGGTGCTTGTCTTGGCGGGGCCCTGTTCAGCAGTGCTTCTCACGGCGGGGCCCTGTTCAGCGGTGCTTGTCTTGTGTTCCTAGGGAACCAGATCTGGCCAATAATTCCCGCTCAGTCGCCATCCGACCTTCCGCTTGCGGGGCCCTCCTGTGCTGGAGTCCTGGGCCCGTGGGTGTCCTCCGTCACACCCCAAATGGGGCTGGTGGGGCCCTCCTGGGCAGCTCGCCTGCTGCCGGACTTCTTCGCCCTGCTGCCCTTGCCCTCCTTGGCAGAATCTCTGGGGCCCTTGCCTCCCTTTGTGGATGGGCCAGGTGACGGTGCAAGGCTGGTGTCTTTGGGGGCAGCCGTCTCAGGCCTGTCGCGCCGGCCCTTCCCTTTTTTGGTTCTTTTCCCAGGGGGTGGGCTGGCTGTCCCCTTGCTGCTGGCCGATGTTCCTGCCCTAGGAGCTGGTGGACTCCAATAGCCCTGAACGATGGTCCTAGTAGGTGCAGGGCTTGTGGTGGCTGAGGTGCTGATTGGAGTCTTACGAAATGGAGGGGGTGGGTCAGTTGTTGGAAAGAGGTTGGAAAGAGTTGTTGGAAAGGAAAATTAATTTAGAAAGACAGGGACGGGTAGTTGTAGTGGGTATGGGAGTGGAGGAAGAGGATGTGGTTGTAGGAGAGTCAAGTGTGCTGTCTTTGGGTGCAGGTGCATGTGACGGAGGCTGTCGTGAGGTGGATGGCTGTTGGGTGGGTGGCTGCCTGCGTTTGTGTGGTTTGGAAGAGGGGGTGACAGACACACTGGGAGAGGACACAGGGGACGTGTAAATGGCAGTGGGGGTGGTGACTGCACGTGTGCGGACTGTTCTGGTGGGTGTGGTGGTGATGGACGTACTGGCTGATGGTGGTGTGCATGCAGGTGTGAGTGGAGATGTCACAGGGAGGGAGGAGGGAGACGAGGAGGAGGGGGACACAGAGGAGGCAGTGGCTGTTGGCATGTCTGCATGTGGATGTTGCTTGGGTGAATGCTTGTGTGATCTGTGGTGCTTATGTCTGGATGAGCTGCCCTTGGGTGTTGAGGTGTGTGCAGGCTGGTCTGTAGGTGTGTCTGGGATAGGCAGAGGAACAGGGGAGTGGGACTGGGTTGAGGAAGTTGGAGGGGGGAGGCTAGACACAGGGACAATTGCTGCCGTCAGTGCTGAGGCCAGAGCGTTGAACGATCGCTGATGGGCAGCCTGACCCGAATGAATGCCCTCCAGGTATGCATTGCTCCGATGCACCTCCCTTTCTACCCCCTGGATGGCATTCAAAAGGGTAGACTGCCCAACAATGAGCGTCTGGAGGAGGTCAATGATCTCCGCACTGAGGGCAGCAGGGGTAACTGGGGCAGGACCTGAGGTGCCAGGGGCGAAGGAGATGGCCGGCTTCCTGGCCGAGCGGGCACGGGGCGAAAGCTGAGGGGCTGCTGGGAGGGCGGAGCTGGTGCGCTGGGTGGCGGCTGTACCTGTTGTTGCAGTGGGCACGGATGTTGCCGCCACCACAAGGGAGCTCCCTTCCGAGGACGTGTCGCTGACGTCTCCACGGGTCCCCGTTGTGGAGCTCCCCTCGCCCTCCGTCTCACTGGTTAAGTCCGAGTCGGTTGCACGGCCCTCCGGGGCCATGTGAGATGCAGATCCCTCGTGCGCCGATGCCACTTCTCCTCCGCCTGATGACGCTAATGCACACATGAACAGGAAAACCAAAAAAAAGGGGGGGAGAAGAAAGAAAGACATGTTGAGTGCATGCATTGGCGGCACCGTTGGCGGAGAGGACAGACACAGGAGCCCCCTGCACTACGCCGCGCACTCGGGGAACACTACTCAATTATTGTGACTTGGCCTACAAGTCTATGGACGACAAATGCACACATAGGTGAGCCCGGACCATGGATAGCTGTACTTAGCACCCTACAGAGGTGGGGGGCGGGGGCACAGGGCCATGCCTAACGGAGGGGCCTAGCCTACAGAAACCGCCCTGGCCTAGAGATAGCCACAGCCCTCCTCCCCCACCCAGACACCTCCACTGTGCGCTAATATAGCAGAATATGCTAATACTCACCCCCTTGTGTCTGCTGTGATGTCCTCACGCGCCCATCCAAATCGGGGTAGGCCACCGCCAGGATCCGGGACATCAGGGGGGTCAATTGACGACTGGCACCCCTCCTACGTTGGGAGGCCATCGCCAGCAGAGCCTCGGCGGTCTTTCTGCTCCCGCGGCGGATGTCCTCCCACCTCTTGCGGCAGTGGGTGCCCCGTCTGTTGTGGACCCCCAGGGCCCGGACGTCCTTGGCGATGGCACGCCAAATGTCGATCTTCTGATGGGCGCTGACCTATGTGACATGTACAGGGTGGAAAAATAAATATCATCACTTTTCTGCATGGTCGATGTGAGTGGCCCCCCCTCCCCAACCTTGCCATGTGGTACATGCTCTCATCTGTTGTGCGTTGCACTCCTCATTCGCTCCCCTCCCCACCATCTTACATCCACCCCACTCAACACAGGCATAGCCCATACTACGTGCTCCCTGTGTACTTACCTGTTGGTCTGGAGGACCGTAGAGTAGCGCATACTGGGGGAGGACCCCACCAACAAGTTTCTCCAATTTCTCAGATGTGAAGGCAGGGGCCCTTTCCCCAGTCGCAGCAGCCATTGTATCTTCCAGGCCGAGGTCACAGCAGCACTTGCAGTATAGGTCCTCTCCTGTGGATGATCAGGTCTCGAGTGATTAAGCAGTTAGAAAATGGTGGTCACGCCCGCGGCGGTGTGTACCGCGGCGGTGCGTACCGCGACCACCAGCGCACATCGTCATTGGCTCCTGAGACCCATAGGGTTCAATGTTAACCAATGCTGCTTTGCGCCGCGGTCTTCGACCGCCTACCGCCACTGTGTGCCACGCCAGCGCATTGACCTCACATCCCATTGTCACACTTCACAGATCAGGCAGCCGCCATTTCAAGGGCCCACATGGCTTAATTTCTACTGCGTCACACAGGCCTAGGCCTTGCATTGCCACTCATACAAGCCATTCAATGCATAGCGAATCGTGTACTGTGCAAGCTGTGGTTACGTACCTGTGGGTTGCTTGACTCTGTGCTCCATGTTGTCCTTCCTAGGCACCGTCCGCTGGGACTTGCGAGGAGATGGAGGAATCCTCCCATGTACAGACCGTTGGTGGACCTGTCGACAATGGAAGAAAGACATGTCATACTGACATACAGACTTGACCGAGCCACTATACAGGAACTGTGTGCCCAGCTGGAGCCAGACCTGATGTCCCCCATTCGCCACCCCACAGGGATTCCCCCACTGGTGCAGGTTCTGTCAGTACTCCATTTTTTGGCAAGTGGATCATTCCAAACAACAGTGGCCATATCATCAGGGATGTCTCAGCCTATGTTTTCTAAGGTTTTGTCCAGAGTGTTGTCTGCCCTGATGAAATACATGCAGAGCTACATTGTTTTCCCTGAGGTGGGCGATTTGGCTACAGTGAAGGGTGATTTCTATGCCCTTGGACATATCCCCAACATCATTGGTGCCATTGATGGGACCCATGTGGCTTTGGTTCCCCCCAGTGGAAGTGAGCAGGTGTACAGGAACAGAAAAAGTTATCATTCGATGAATGTCCAGGTGGTCTGTTTGGCTGACCAGTTTATCTCCCATGTAAATGCCAAGTTCCCTGGGTCAGTGCATGACGCGTACATCATGCGAAATAGCAGCATCCCTTATGTGATGGAACAGCTACAGAGACACCGTGTGTGGCTAATAGGTGACTCTGTTTACCCCAACCTGTCGTGGCTACTTACCCCAGTGAGGAATCCCAGGACAAGGGCAGAGGAACGGTACAATGAGGCCCATGGGCGAACTAGGAGGATTATAGAAAGAACCTTCGGCCTCCTGAAGGCCAGGTTTAGGTGCCTGCATATGACAGGTGGATCCCTAATGTACTCACCAAAGAAGGTGTGCCATATCATCGTGGCCTGCTGTATGCTTCACAACCTGGCTTTGCGACGCCAGGTGCCTTTTCTGCAGGAGGATGGTCCAGATGGTGGTGTTGTAGCAGCTGTGGAGCCTGTGGAGAGTGAAGAGGAGGAAGACGACGGGGACGACACAGACAACAGGGACACAGTGATACAACAGTATTTTCAGTAGCACACAGGTACGAATCAACCACGCCATTTTACATTTACTTAAAGTCTCCTGCCTCTCTACTGTCTGAGTTCCCCCCCAGTTCCTGTTAACTGAGTTGTGACTTTCCCTTCCGTTTTCAGAGCTGTGGGCTCCACTGCGTGACCTCTGCTTTGTTTGCCCATGGACTACAGCTGTGTGACAGTGGTATGTTGTCATCACAATGTAACTGAACATTTCTGCACCGTTATGTCTAATACATTTGTTCAAAATACAAGCAGACTCCAGATTTTTTAAGTGCAATAAGTGATTTAATTGAAGTGCTACATTTAGGAACATGATTGTAAAACGGTGATGGGTGATGGTGGAGTAATGTCCATGGCAGAGTCCAGTTCTCAGTCTCACAGGTGCATTGTCCATATGCCTGTGGAAGGATGGAGCAGGGGCAGTTCAAGATTGGACAGGGTGACAATGTGGGACAGTGGGATGACATCAGGGGGTATCGTTTGCTGGCGGGGGTCTTGGCATCCTACTCTGTCTTCTTGTAAGATCTCAGGTTCCGCTTGCGGGGTGGTTCTTCTTCTGCAGGAGGTGGGGTTCTGGTGGCCTGTAGTTGTGTGGGGGCCTCCTGTCCACTAGCGCCGGCGGAGGTGGTAGGCTGTTCCTGGTCCAGGCTAGTGACAGGGGCCCTTTGTGGTGCCACATGGTCCCGCAATGTGGTGACTATCTGGTTAAGGGCCACGACGATGGTCCCCATTGCGGAACTAATGTTCCTCAGTTCCTCTCTGAACCCCATGTACTGTTCCTCCTGCAGTACCTGGATCTCCTGGAACCTGGCCAGTACCGTAGCCATCGTCTCCTGGGAGTGGTGGTATGCTCCCATGATGGAGGAGAGGGCCTCTTGGAGAGTCGGTTCCCTGGGCCTGTCCCCCCCCTGTCGCACAGCAGCCCTCCCAGTTCCCATGTTTCCCTGGGCCTCTGTCCTCTGGATGGTGTGCCCACTACCACTGAACCCAGGTCCCTGTTGTTGTTGGGGTGGTGGGTCAACCTGGGTGCCCTGTAGTGGTGGACACACCGCTGATTGACGTGTCCTGGAGAGAGAGGCATGGGCCCGCTGGGTGGGAGCTGTGCTGGTGTTCCCAGAGGGGGTTGGGTCTGGTGTAGCCTGTGGCTGTCTGTGGGGAACCGACTGTCCCGAGGTCCCCGATGGGCCGGGCTGGTCATCTGGGTCCAGGGAGACAGAGCTGCTGTCATCACTGGGGGCCTCTTCTGGGGGTGGGATGGACATCTATGGACCCTCCGTGGCGGTGTGGTGGTGTTCGGGTCCTGTAGGGGTATAAGAGTATGGTTATTGCTTCTGTGTGTGGCATTTCGTGTAATGGGTGGGTGGCCGTGTACCCCAGTGCTGGCATTCCCTTGTGGGGGCTTTTGTGATGGTGGCTTGTGGGGGTGATGGGTGTGTGCAGTGGGCATGCTTTGGGGATGGGTGTCCATGCTTTGGGGACGCATGCAGGGCTGGGTTTTGGGATGGGTGGGATGTGATGGGGAGCCATTTGCAAGGAGTTGGTGTGATGGGGGTGGGGGTGAGGGTGGGGGTATGATTTGGCATGCAGGTGGGGTGGGGGGAATGAAGTAGTGGAGATTTGACTTACCAGAGTCCATTCCTCCGCCTACTCCTGCGAGGCCCTCAGGATGCAGGATGTGCAAGACTTCCTCCTCCCATGCTGTGAATTCTGGGGGAGTAGGTGGGGGTCCGCCGCCAGTCTTCTGCACCGCGATGTTGTGCCTTGATACCATGGAACGCACCTTCCCCCGTAGGTCGTTCCACCGCTTCCTGATGTCGTCCCGATTGCGTGGATGCTGTCCCACAGCGTTGACCCTGTCCACTATTCTTTGCCATAGCTCCATCTTCCTGGCAATGGTGGTGTGCCGCACCTGTGCCCCGAAGAGCTGGGGCTCTACACAAACTATTTCCTCCACCATGACCCTGAGTTCTGCGTCAGTGAACCTGGGGTGTCTTTGGGGTGCCATGGGGTGGTGTGGATGAGGTGAGGGGTGGTGTATGTGTTGTAGAGTGTGGTGAGTGTGGTGGTGTATGGTGTTTTGTGCGTGGAAATTGTGTGGGTGATGTTGTGATTTGCCTCTGTGTGATGGCTACTCTATGCTGTGCTCTCTCTCGCTGTCCTTCAGTCGCTATTGTGGTCGTAAGGGTTTGTGGGTGATGTGGGTGTGTGTTTTATATTTAATTGGGTGTGTGGGAGTGGTGTGTGTATGTGTCTCAGGTGTGTGTATTTTGATTTGTCCAATGTGGTAGTGTTTTGTAAAGGTGTGTGTATTTTGAGCGCGGCGGTGTGTACCGCCAATGGAATACCGCGGTTGAAAGACCGCTGCAGGGATTTGTGGGTCGGAATGGTATGGGCGTATTTCTGTTGGCGTGACGGTGGAGGTTTGGTCATCGCCAGTTTCCCGCTGACCTTTGGTGTGGCGGACTTTTGTTGTTGTCGGGTTTTTGGCGGTTTGACAGTTGCGGGTCAGAATGACTGTGGCGGTTTACCGCGACCGCGGCGGTGTTATGGCGGTCTTCTGACTAGCGGTAAGCGCCTTTTACCGCCGAGGTCAGAATGACCCCCTGAGTCTAACCCACTACAGGTGACACCTGTCGGCCTAATCCAGCAGTGCCTCATCTCCACCCGAGAGCAGGGATGATTGGGCAGCTCATCGCATGACAAAATTGACTCCTCGGGGAAACGTGTTCATTCAGATCTCATCCGTTTCTCTCAGTTACATTAGTCTCACATATACAATGACAAGCAGAGGCAGTATATGTTTCAATAAGGTTTTAATGAAGCAACTGCACCTTCGATAATAAAGCATGGACTGCAATAACCAGGACGAAAAAGCAGGACAGGATTAAAATTATGACAAGGAGAGTAAAGCATAGAAATAACACTACCATATTGTTACTAGAGTCAATAGACTAATTCTTACCTAGGCTATATTAGAGCACAGAATGTTAAGCTCTAGTTCTACCCTTCAGGTTCCCCTGGGAAGACATCATCCCCCATTCCCGAGCAAAGGCCTGAAGTCTGCATTAGCAGCTGTAACGAAGCATTTGGCAATCAGCATACAGTCATGGTCATCTGGCTGGAATTTCACTCTAACGTGTATGGGACAGGGAAGTGTTTTCATAATAAAACAGCTGATGTTTCGAGAAAATATCCCTGAGAGAAGCAGAGAAAAAGGAATGTCTTGTTTTAAGAACACAGTGCTGACCTAGGCAAAGAACAGCTAGATAGAGAGAAATAGAACAGGACCGCCAATGTGGCTATTGTTAAAATAATAAGCTTAGCTGAATAAAATATATCTAGGGTAAAGTGCACAGCTGCAGACCTAGTGCGCTAAAATAACATGCATGGAGCTATAACTAAAATAGGCTACTCAACAGGGTGACCCCCCCACCTTCAGTAGCCTGGCATCAAGGTAGGGGAATATTGGAATCCCTGACCACAAAAGATGCGCTGTTACCACTGAACACCCGAGCTGTGCTGGTGAGACAAAAGAGGATCACAACAAACTGAAAATGCTCCTGTTCCACCATGAACTGCAGGTAGCGACAATACCTGGCAGTACGGGTAAATGGAAACAGCATCTGGAGGTTTAACACCACTATCCAGTCTTCAGGGACAAGGGCAGCCAAGACCTGGCCCAGTGTGAGCATCTTCAAACTTTTTCTTTTGAAGAAATTGTTCAGAGGGAGCAGGTCTAAAATAGGATGAAGGCCTCTGTCCTTCTTTGGCACCAGGAAGTAGCAGGAATAACAACCATGCTCTTTTTCTGTAGCAGGAACCCTCTAGTTAGCCCCTTTGGCTTTAAGTGCTTGCACTTCCTGCCACAAGATTGACAGTGCATCGGAGTGGCAATGAAAGGCAAGGTGTAACCTTTTGGACTATTTGCAGGTCCCACCTGTCTGATACTGTATACTGCCAATCTGCCAATAACAGCTGGATCCTGTTTCCAACTGCTTGGCTCCACCAAGTGTACGCTAAAGGGGTTTGCCAGGTAGGACTGGGTGTGGGGAGGGCCATGAATTAAGTGGCTTGCTGACCCTAACACCGGGATGGTGAGTGCTGTGGCCTCATCAGCAAAACTGCTGAGGATGAATTCGCTGACGGTATTGGGTACCTCTGCTGAAGGCACAAAAGGAACGCTGGCACTGATGCGGATGGCATGGTGTTGCAGATAAGCCCAGGAAGCATGCTGTGGGTCCGCTTTCCTGGAACAGCTCCAGAGCAGAATCTGCACTGTCCCCAATCAGGAGAGTTGGGGACAATGCAAGAGTTCTTTCAAAGGGCATGCCCAAATGGGATGAATGGAGACATTGGAAAAAGAAAAACAGTTGACCGCAGTCAAGCATGGCAGTGAATGTTGATGCTAGCGCCAATTTGTCATCTCATAGAGTAGGTGGATTTGCATGACCATTGTGTAAGATGCACTCTCCTCAGTGCCAGGGCCTGGGGAAGAGAGTATGAGGACTCCTGGAAAATGTCAGGACCACTAGCATTTCAGAAGTCCTCATACCAACTTTCCCCATGGTATGGTTGCCCTATCTTGTCACCCACATCATAGTCACTGTCTGAATTCTTATCAAATAAAGAATGCAACGCATGTGTTCTTCCTTGTGGAGGTGGTAAGTTAAGCAGGGGAGAGAGGTGGTGCCTCAACGGAAATCGAGCAGGGCTTCTGTTTGGGTCATAGAAGCACCAACTCCGCGTCAGACAACACAATCAGTACCTCATCCTTTGGTGTCGATGGAGTCAGTGCAGGAGCCAAGGGAGGCCCAGTGTTGTATCTGCAGACTCTAACCGGCACTAAGGACAAACCCATGGCTGTATCCCAGGTGGACTGTTTCTCTGCTCCCTTGGTCCAGCTGGCGTGCCAGATGGAGTACATAAGGATCTAAATAGTCTCAGTTTGGCCTCATAGAAGAAATAAGTTACTTACCTGTAACTGTAGTTCTCCAGTATTGGAAGCTTTCATAGATTCACATGCTTGAATACTTCCCCGCTGTCGAGATGAGAGTCCCCGGTGGAATATAGAAACTAGGCCTGAAGATGTATATACACAATACATGGACTAGGCCTCAATAGAATAACCTATCATAGTTGTTTTGTAAAATAGACCCAAACTCAAATTTGAACCAATCAGATTGCCTCACCCCTTAGAACCTCTTGTGAGGAGCTGCCTTCCCTCAGATTTTCTGTGCATAAGTGCTGTAATAATAAAGAACAATGCGAAAAGAGAGAAGGTGAGCTCCCCCGGGGAGGCGGGTGGGCCGCATGTGAATCTGTGAAAGCTTCCAATACTTGAGAACTACAGTTACAGGTAAGTAACTTATTTCTTACTCCAGTATTGGAACTTTCATAGATTCACATTATTGAATAAGAGTAGCAAGCAGTAACTAATACATTTTCTGTATTAACAAACACTGTCCATCTCATCATGAGACATCGTTAGCATTAGACAGTTAAGTGCAAAGCAACAAAAGCTAACCTTCTTAAACATAAATGAATATGTATGAGAGGTATGTTAATACTGATCAGAAAATGTGATATTATATCAGAAGTGGATGGTGGGAAAACAAACAGCTCACCTTATCAGAACAAATGTCTAAGAACTGCTTGACCCGCTGCTGCATCACGGAGCGTCTCAGCATCCAGACTTTGTGAAGGCGTGTGTTGTTCTCCACGTGGCTGCTCGACAGATGTCTGGCAGTGATACCCCAGAGAAGAGCGCACAGGATATAGATACTGCCCTAGTAGAATGTGCACAAACTCTGGCATCCAGGGGTCGACCAGCCTTCTGATGGCAAAAGGCTATGGCTCTTGAGATCCAGCTAGAAATAGTCTGTTTAGTAACAGGATTCCCTCTTCTGGGCGCACTAAATACCACAAATAGTGGATTTGACTTCAGGATCGAAGATGTTCGCTGCAGATAAAATTTAAGGCATCATTTGACATCCAAGGAATGCAGCGATCTTTATGCCCCAGTCTGTGGCCGTGGAAATAAAGTCTTTAGCATTACTGGCTCATTAATGTGGAAGTCTGACGGCACTTTGGGGATAAATTTAGGGTTTGTCCGCAGGATGACTTTATTGTCTGCAAACTTCATGAAGGGTTCCTGGATGGTAAATGCTTGGATCTCACTTACTCTACAAGCAGATGTTAATGCTAAGAAGAGCGCTACCTTCCAGGTGAAACACTTAATGTCAGACTTATGAATAGGTTTGAATGGTTCCTTCATCAGCTGACCCAGGACTAGAAGAAAGGATCGAAACAACTCTTTCATGAACTGCTTGGGATGGTCCTTTAGAAAGCCGTCTATATCTGGAGATGGCAGCTAGGTGAACTTTAATGGATGCATGCACGAGACCAGACCGCGCCAGATGGAGAAGATACAGTAAAACCTTCTCTGGAGCAGATGTAAGCGGATGAATACCATTTGGAGCACACTATAAACAAAACCGTTTCCATTTTAATTTGTACGTTTTACTAGTGCTATCAGCACGTGCTTTAGCTAAAATGGTTTGACAGTCAACAGGAATATTCAGATGTCCGAACTCATTGAACTCAGGAGCCATGCACATAATCTGAGAGACTTGGGATCAGGATGTCTCAAGTGGCCCTGGCTGATGGTAAGTAGCTCCGGTATAGGTGCTAACCTGATGGTAGGACCCGAAGACAGCAACAGAAGTTCTGTGTACCACGGTTGATGTGGACAGGCTGGAGCAATTAGGATTATCTGGCAGGGTTCCGATTTGATCTTGCTGATTACCCGTGGAAGAAGAGGTATCGGAGGAAAGGCGTAAGCATAAATCCCTGACCATGCTATCGAAAGGGCATTTCCCCACAACCCTGGTTGGTGATGCCAGCTTGCATAAAACCGGTATTCCACGTTCCGTGACGTCGCGAAGAGGTCCAGGTTTGGTTTTCCCCACCTGAGAAATATTGCGTCCAGCGTTCTATGATTCAGCTCCCACTCGTGGGAAGATGTGCTGAGCCTGCTTAGTGAGTCTGCTGTGGTGTTGCTCACTCCCGGAAGATGTTCTGCTTGTATGTGCACTGAATGCTGAATACACCAGGTCCAAATGATTTGAGCTTCTGTGGACAGAAAATGAGACCGAGTTCCTCCTTGTTTGTTTATGTAGTGCATGGTGGTTGTATTGTCCGTCCGGACAAGCACCGATGAGCCTCGAATTCTCGGCAGAAAAGCCTACAATGCCAGGTATACCGCTCTGAGCTCGAGGAGGTTGATGTGAAGAGTAGCATGAGGGGGGGCCACCTGCCGCTCACTTGAAGATCCTGCAGGCATGCACCCCATCCCTCCATTGAAGCATCCGTTGTAATCATAAACGGAGGGACCTGAGCTAAGAATCCTAGACCCTTGGAGATGTTTGCCGGTGTTGACCACCAATGAAGGGAGTCGACAATTCTTGCTGTTATCTGTATGATGTCCCCGAAGGAACCTTGCGTCTGTTTCCACTGTTTGTCGAGCTCTTCCTGAAGGGGGCGCATCCGAAGGCCACAGTGGGGAACTAGACTGATAAAGGAGGACATCATCCCCAGTAATGATTTGAACTTTTCGAACTGAAAGAAACCTTTTTCTTCGAACTGTATCCGCTAGGCTCAGAAGCTTGAGTTGACGTTCCTCAGCTGGGAATGCCTTTAATTGAGTCGTGTCCAATATAGCTCCCATAAAGACTATTCTTCTGGTAGGCTGAAGATGGGACTTGTCTCTGTTGAGAGTGAGTCCTAGTTGATGGAAAAGGCGTAACGTGGTCTTGAGAGAGTGGCGTAGGGTGCAGATGTCTGGAGCCTTCAGCAACCGGTCGTCCAGTTATGGGAATATGTGGTGTTTGAAACGCCTGAGATATGCTGCAATAGGAGCTAAGCATTTTGTGAAAATCCGGGGAGCGGATTTGAGTCTGAAGGGTATCACTTTGATTTGAAAGTGCCAGCCGGCTACCATGAATCTTAAGAATTTTCTGTGTTTGGGGTGAATGGGTATGTGGAAGTAGGCATCCTGCAGATCTAGGGAAGCCATGAAATCGCCTCTGTTGAGAAGTTGCAAGAGATCCTTCAATGTCATCATGCGGAAGGATTGCTTCTTGTGATATTTGTTGAGCTGCCTCAGATCCAGGATGGGTCTCCACAAACGAGACTTCTTTCTGATGAGGAAGAAGCAAGAATAGAAACCGCTTCCTTTTTGCGAAGAAGGGACTACCTCTATCACCTATTTGGATAACATGACATCTATTTCCAGAAGGAGTTGATGTTGTTGAGGTTCCCGGGAAGGCGGAGTCTCGGGGGGCATGCAAGTGAACTCTAGCAGATGACCATAAGTTATTATGTCCAGAACCCACTTGTCGTTTGTGATATGCCGCCAAAGTTGCAGGTGACGAGTCAAAGAAGGAGAGATAGCTGGCCCCTGGAGGTTGTCATTGCCTGCGTGAGATTGTCTCCTTGACTTTCCTCTAGGAGGAGGTCTGTTGTATGCCGCCGTCAGAGGTTGCATATGGTGGTATTGGGGTCTGGAAGCTTGAGCTTCGCTGGGCAGCTTGAGAAACCACTGAGTCAGGTTTTGGATGATCCACCAGGCAAGCAGAAGCGTCCTCTGTCGCTTTATATTTTTTGTCCAGCTTTGATATTACCGCTGGCACTGTCGCTGGATTCCTCATAGTTTTAAGTCCCTGATTCCATACATGGTCAATAATAGGGATTGCTCTGACCAATTTCCTATGTGGCTCTTTAAAGTCATATAAAAATCAGTCCTGCTGCGTAGATGGCATTTGCAGCTCAAACCGCGCAGCTGCATTTTCTAACAGATTGTGAAAAGAGCCAATATCCTCTGGAGGAGATTCAACTGCCATTGGCTCCGGTGAAGGGGGTGCTGGGAGCAGGTAATCATCCCATTCATCCGGGTCTGAAAGAACTTCTCCTTCCTCAGCCGCTTCGTCCAAAGAGGCCTGGAATTGGGGACTCTGTGGAGCCTGATGAGGAATTTGCGGTGCAGCAGGAAGAACTGGTAGAGGTACTGGAGTATATGGTGCAGTCACTATTGACCTGGGATCCTTCACCGAGTGAGGATGGAAGCGCTCTCTATAATCTGCCAGCATGGCCTGTAGGTTGGAAACAAGACCAGAAGGCTAGCATACCATTCCCTGTTGTTGTTGTGGGACTGGATCATAATACTGCTGACCATAATAGGAGTCATCATCAGAGTACTCCTGACATTTAACATGCAACTGGGAAGGGCTCCTAGCCACCCCAAACAATGCGTCCTGATCTGAGTCTTCGTCATCGTCTCCATCTAAAAACCTAGATGGCAAAATCCTTGACACCTTGCTTGGTGATGTGACAGACGGTGTCAAATGAGTCTTGGACAGCCTCTTGAGAGGAGTATGCTGTGCAGATTGATACAATGCAATGTGGATGGTCTTTGCCGCTTTGCTGGAAACATTTTCATAGTTGATGATAAGAAACCAGCTGTCGTCGACGGGGGTGTCAACTATATTGTAGTCACTGAAAACATTGTCAACGGTGTGGCCGACGACAGTAGTACCATCGACGGAAGCGTTGCTGCAATCTTTTTCGACGGAGGTGTCATCAACAAGGGCATCGTCGACGGAGGCACCGTCGACGGGAGCGTCGTCGTAAGATCAATCGTCGACAGGAGTGTTGTCGTCGAGAACAGCGTTGACGAGATGGGATGCCCTGATGACGAGGATGATAGCGTCAAAGATGACCCTGCAGCCGTTGCCGTCGACATTGAGAGTGACTATAACCGGAGTCACCGATGAAACAGTCGTCGACAAGAGTACTGTCGACGATGGCGCCGTCGACGGTGCTGAACTTAGCTTCTTAAACTTGTAAAGAACCTTAGAAGGTGGAGTAGCCGGTTCAGAAGCAGTCTTTTTAACTGATTTTTTTAGGGTTTCTGTGCCTGCATTTTTTCTCTGTGGAGAGCTATGACTCTTAGCAGATGCCCCTGCTGGTTTTTGCGCCACTTTCTTAGGTGGATCCTGAATATCCGAGCCTTCCTGTTTTCTCTTCACAGGTGTTTTAGGGGCAGAAAATAGAAAAGGAGGCACTATCCTCATCAGAGGCTGAGTGTACAGTCTTACCTCTCTGAAGCCACAGTAGCAGGCAAACCTCTCTGTCCTTCAAGGTCTTTGTAGAGAATTTTCTACATATTTTGCAGTCCTTTGTTTTGTGGCTGGGATATAAGCAATAAATATATTCCTCATGTGGATCATCCACATATAATCTTTTCTTCAAACAAGAGGCACAGGATCTAAAGAGGTCTTTCCTTGGCGTCCTTGTCATGGTAGCCAGTTTGAAGCACCAGAGAAGAAAAGAAATGTCCCAAAACTGAAGCAGTAGATCTACTGAGAGAAAATATTGAGCAGAGCTCAAAGGAGACTCCTCAACACAACGTGCAGTGGAAAATCTGAGGGAAGGCAGCTCCTCACAGGAGGTTCTAAGGGGTGAGGCAATCTGATTGGTTCAAATTTGAGTTTGGGTCTATTTTACAAAACAACTATGATAGGTTATTCTATTGAGGCCTAATCCATGTATTGTGTATATACATCTTCAGGCCTAGTTTCTATATTCCACCGGGGACTCCCATCTCGACGATGGGGAAGTATTCAAGCATGTGAATCTATGAAAGTTCCAATACTGGAGTAACTCTTTGATCTCCCTCGATGTCGAAGACTATCACAGAAACTTGAGTTGTGCAGGACACGTTGCAGGATGTGTATAAGGTTGCCCATATGAGGGAGCAAGATTGAGAGGCATCCTGATGGCCTCGTGCTTTCTAAGAAGAATGTGAGTGACGGGGCGGCAGAATCGAGTTTGGATATTTTCAAGTTTTTTTCTTTAACTTAACCGAAGTCCTGGAGTGGGACAATGACTGACCGCAGGATTAAATCCAGTGCCTTTTGGACCAGTAATGGGACAGGAACCGGCCCTACCATTTCAACAGGTCTCACTACAATGTTTACGGGTGCGTGGCGACGGAGTTTCACTTTGCGATCTCGAATGGCCTTCGGGTACATCAACGCACTGTCACTGCAGACCTTAGAGTTGTGCCTCGACCTCAGGCACCATAGGCCAACCTGATGAGGATTTGTCACAGTCATTTGTTTGCCACAGTCTTTAACAGGGCTTACAACCTGTCATTTTCAGAGGTGACATTTACAGTGTATACAGAAAATATTTTGAGGCATACTGTCTCAAGGAGAATTGAGGTAGCTCCGGATTGTAGTCTCTTGGCGTGGAAAAAAAGGAACTGACGTCAGTGCTCGGCGTGGTGCCTATATGGGCCTCACATAACATTTCCGGGGGCAGAAGAGTGTCAGATCCAGTCTGATGGTTGGGGATTATTCACAAGTTGAGGTATCGATGGTTAGAAGTATTCTTCAGAATAATGCATTTCAAAGGCACTTTTTAGCTTCTTAATATTTATAAAGAGTGACCTATAACCTTTTAGATGTGTATGCAGACGCTGAAAGGCAGCACTGATAACAAATATAAAAATCATCATCCTAACTGAGCCAAAATTGCAGCTTGGCATTTTTGACCATGAAAACAAACATAATGAGCAACATTTCTGTTTTATCAGAGCTAAGTTTATCACCCAAAATATCAGAATAAGATAGGATGCCGGATTAAAACAATTGTTGAATTGAGATTTCAGATTCAGCCATATAAATTAAAATTTTAGCAGAACAAGCAGAAAGCTAGACAGTTTTGGCTCTAAAGTCATCACCTTTAACACTATTGTTATATTTAATACAGTTAAAAACTAGCTTTAAACATAAAATAAATAAGAGTGAAAGGGGACAGCTGTTTCTAGTACTGTGTTGTATATTAAAATGTGATGAAAATAACAGCGTTAGTAACAATACAGGATTTAGGATGGTATATAAAATATTTAACATTTTTATAAATTTAGAGTTGACTTGACCAAGATAAATTTTTTAATTCATCATTTCAAAAGCCATTCTAGCATTAATCAAAGTGGCAGCTGGAGACTGATTACAAGACGTTCTTTTAGAAGAATATTAGGAAGCATTCTGACATTATTTTAGTTAGCTTTTAATAAAAGATGGAGGACAAACAAAACACTGGGCTCCGAATTCCTCAGCAAAAATATTTGTCGATCCTTGCTGGTGACAAATAACATCACTACAGGAGGAAGCTTCCTGGATGTTGCATTGCAAGAATATATGTGGAGTAGCCCACACAGCTGATAGGCATCTGTTTCTGACAAGTAGATGTCTGAAGAATCCAACCAAAGTAACCTTACTCCGAATGCAGTGTATACCCTGACACTGGATAGAGATGGGCTCCATGAAGAATACAGAAATATGTAAACCATGATATCCATTTGGCAATAGTGGCCTTAGCAATGGCTTAGAAGGCATCAGGGCCCAGAAGGTCACAAATAGTTGGTATGACACATCAGACCCTGGTTCAGTCTAGATAACATTGCAACATGCTTGTTGATTCCAAATTGTGGTGAATATCCTTAACCAGGAGACCAATGTGTTTGGAAAAAAAAAAAAACAAGAAGGACCTCTTGGTTCAAATGAGGACTCCAAAGCACTTTGTGAATAAACAAAGGATAAGGCTGGAAAACCACCATGTCCCTTATGAGCACCATGACATTATGTGATATGCCAAGGGCCACTTTAGCAACACAAAAGGATAATGGACAGAGGTGGTCATTCTGACCTCGGCGGTAAAAGGCGCCTACCGCCGGTCAGAAATCCTCCATAATTCCGCCGCGGTCGCGGTAACCCGCCACGGTCATTCTGACCCGCAGCAGCCAAACCTCCGAAAATCCGACAGCCACAACAGACCGCCAGACCAGCGGTCGGCGGAAAAGTGGAGGTGACAAAACCTCCACCGTCACGCCAACAGAAATACGCCCATGCCATTACGACCCACGAATCCACGCGGCGGTCTTTCAAACGCGGTTTTCCATTGGCGGTACACACCGCCGCGGTCAGAATACACACAAACGAACCAAACTCAGCCACATTGGCCGATTTGAATTCCACACACCTGATACACATACACACACCACTCCCACACACACAATACAATATAAAACACACACCCACATCACCCACAAACCCCTTCGACCAAAATCCAAAAAGAAGCACTGAGAGACACAGCAGCGATCACAGAACACCATCACACAGAGGCACACTACACCATCACCCACACAATATCCACACACAAAACAACACACACCACCACACTCAACACACTTAACTACACATATTCCACCCCACACATCATACACACCACTCCATGGCACCCCAAAGACACCCCCGCTTCTCAGACGAAGAACTCAGGGTCATGGTGGAGGAAATCGTTCGGGTAGAGCCCCAGCTCTTCGGCACACAGATCCAATACACCAGCATTGCCCGGAGGACGGAGCTATGGCAGAGGATTGTCGACAGGGTCAACGCTGTGGGACAGCACCCCAGAAATCGGGAAGACATCAGGAAGCGATGGAACGACCTACGGGGGAAGGTGAGTTCCATGGTATCCAGGCACAACATCGCCGTGCAGAAGACTGGCGGAGGACCCCCACCTCAACCCCCACAATTTACAACATGGGAGGAGGAAGTCTTGAACATCCTGCATCCTGACGGCCTCGCAGGAGTCGGCGGAGGAATGGATTCTGGTAAGTTGAAGCTTCACTACTACTTCCCCCCCATCTGCATGCCAAATCATACCCCAACCCTCACCCCCATCCTTGAACCCCACCCTCACCCCCACCCTCACCCCCACCCCCATCCTCACCCCCACCGTCACCCCCACCACCATCCTCACCCCCACCACCATCCTCACCCCCACCCCCAGCACACCTATTCCCTGCCAATGTCTCACCATCACAACCCACACATCCCAAAACCTAGGCCTGCATGCGTCCACTAAGCATGGACACCCATCACCAAAGCATGCCCAATGCATATACACATCCCCCCCACAAGCCACCCTCACCAAAGCCCCCACACACGAATGCCAGCACTTGGGGACACGGGAACCCACAGATACACCAATATGGCACACATTGAAACTATAACCATACCTCTATACCCCTGCAGGACCCGACCGCCAACACACCGCCACGGAGGGCCCAGAATTCTCCACACCCCCCACCCAAGAGGCCGTCAGTGATGACAGCAGCTCTGTCGACCTGGACACTGATGACCAGCCCGGACCATCGGGGACCTCTGGACAGTCGGTTCCCCTCACACAGGCACAGGCCACTACAGACCCAAACCCCTCTGGGAACACCAGCACAGCTCCCACCCAGCGGGCCCATGCCTCTGTCTCCAGGCCGCGTCAATCTGCGGTGTGTCTACCACTACAGGGCACCCAGGATAACCCACCACCCCAACAACAACAGGGACCTGGGGGCAGTGGTAGTGGGCACACCGGCCAGGGGGCAGAGGCCCAGGGAAACAGGGCAACTCGGAGGGCAGCTGTGCGACAGGGGGGGGATGGGCCCAGGGAACCCACTCTCCACGAGGCCCTCACCACCATCATGGGAGCATACAACCGCTCCCAGGAGACGATGGCGACGGTACTGGCCCGGTTCCAGGAGATCCAGGTACTGCAGGAGGAACACTATCGGGGGTACAGGGAGGACATCAGAGCCCTCACCTCCACCCTGGTTACCATGGTAGGGCTGCTGCAGGAACTCATCAACACCAGGACGGACACTGAACAACAACAAAGGGCCCCTGCCACTAGCCTGGACCAAGAACAGCCAACCACCTCCGCCGGCGCTAGTGGACAGGAGGCCCCCGCACAACAGCAGCCCACCAGACCCCCACCTCCTGCAGAAGAAGAACCACCCCGCAAGAGGGCCCTGATATCTCGCAAGAAGACAGAGTAGGATGTCAAGACCCCCGCCAGCAAAGGATACCACCTGATGTCATCCCACTGTCCCACATTGTCACCCTGTCCATCCTTGAACTGCCCATGCTCCATCTCTCCACAGGCCTATGGACAATGCACCTGTGTGACTTCAAAATATTGTAATTGACATGACAGTGCAAATATGTCCTTGTACATAGTGAAGTCAACAAACAGCTGCCACAAAGCTGTAGTCCATGGGGAAACGAAGCACAGGACTCGTAGTGGGGACCACAGATCTGAAATAGGGAGGGAAAAGCCACAACTCAGTCATCATACACTGGGGCAAATAGACAGGCAGCAGAGATGCAGGAGAGTAGTTTACATTAACAAAATTATGTTTGAATTGTTACCTGTGTCCTATTGGAAGTACTGTGCAATGATTCTGTCCCTGTTGTCTGTTTCATCCCCGTCGTCTTCCTCCTCTTCACTCTCCACAGGTTCCACAGCTGCCACAACACCACCATCTGGACCATCCTCCTGCAGGAAAGGCACCTGGCGGCGCAAAGCCAGGTTGTGAAGCATGCAGCAGGCCACGATGATGTGACACACCTTCTTAGGTGAGTACATTAGGGATCCACCTGTCATATGCAGGCACCGAAACCTGGCCTTTAGGAGGCCGAAGGTGCGTTCGATCACCCTCCTAGTACGCCCATGGGCCTCATTGTACTGTTCCTCTGCCCTGGTCCGGGGATTCCTTACTGGGGTCAGTAGCCACGACAGGTTGGGGTACCCAGAGTCCCCCAATAGCCATACACGGTGTCTCTCTAGCTGTTCCATCACGTAAGGGATGCTGCTATTCCTTAGGATGTAGGCGTCATGCACTGACCCAGGGAATTTGGCATTTACATGCGAGATGTACTGGTCAGCCAAACACACCACCTGGATGTTCATGGAATGGTAACTTTTTCTGTTCCTGTACACCTGCTCCCTGTCTCTTGGGGGAACCAAAGCCACATGGGTCCCATCAATGGCACCAATGACGTTGGGAATATGTCCAAGGGCATAGAAATCACCCTTCACTGCAGCCAATTCGCCCAGCTCGGGGAAAAGGATGTAGCTCCTCATGTATTTCATCAGGGCCGACAACACTCTGGATAACACCTTCGAAAACATGGGCTGAGACATCCCAGAAGCAATTCCCACTGTTGTCTGAAATGACCCACTTGCCAAGAAGTGGAGTACTGACAGGACCTGCACCAGAGGGGGAATCCCTGTGGGTTGGCGGATGGGGGACATCAGGTCGGGCTCCAGCTGGGCACACAGTTCATGTATAGTGGCACGGTCAAGCCGGTAGGTCAGGATAATGTGGCGTGCTTCCATTGTCGACAGGTCCACCAGCGGCCTGTACACGGGAGGATTCATCCGTCTCCTCGCCAAACCCAGCGGACGGTGCCTAGGAAGGACAACATGGAGCACACAGTCAAGCAACCCACAGGTACGTACTCACAGCTTGCACAGTAAACGATTCTCTATGCAGTGAATGGCGTGTCTGAGTGGCTATGCAAGGCCTAGGCCTGTGTGACGCAGTTGAAATTGAGCCATGTAGACCCTCGAAATGGCGGCTGCCTGACCTGTGAAGTGTGACAATGGGATGTGAGGTCAATGCGCTGGCGGGGCACACCGTGGCGGTAGGCGGTCGAAGACCGCGGCGCAAAGCCGCATTGGTTAACATTGAAGCCTATGGGTTTCAGGAGCCAATGGCGAAGGGCGCCGGCGGTGGCGGTACACACTGCCGCGGTACGCACCGCCGCGGACGTGACCGCCATTTTCTATCTACTTATTCACTTGCGACTTGAACTTTCACAGGAGAGGACCTATACTGCAAGTGTTGCTGTGACCTCGGTCTGGAAGGGACAATGGCTGCTGCGCCTGGGGAAAGGGCCCCTGCCTTCACTGGAGAAGAGTTGGAGAAACTTGTGGATGGGGTCCTCCCCCAGTATGCGCTACTCTACGGTCCTCCAGACCAACAAGTGAGTTTAATTCAATATGGATTTGGGGCCGCTGGCTGGCTTGGGGGCCTGGCGGGGGGCCTGGCGGGGATGGGGGGCATGTTGGGCTTGGCGGGGGGCCTGGCGGGGGGCCTGGCGGGGATGGGGGGCATGTTGGGCCTGGCGGGGGGCCTGGCGGGGGGCCTGGCGGGGATGGGGGGCATGTTGGGCCTGGCGGGGGGCCTGGCGGGGATGGGGGGCATGTTGGGCCTGGCGGGGATGGGGGGCATGTTGGGCCTGGCGGGGGGCATGGCGGGGGGCCTGGCGGGGATGGGGGTCATGTTGGGCCTGGCGGGGGGCCTGGCGGGGATGGGGGGCATGTTGGGCCTGGCGGGGGGCATGGCGGGGGGCCTGGCGGGGATGGGGGCATGTTGGGCCTGGCGGGGGGCCTGGCGGGGGGCCTGGCGGGGATGGGGGGCATGTTGGGCCTGGCGGGGGGCCTGGCGGGGGGCCTGGCGGGGATGGGGGGCGTTGGGCCACTGGCAACGATAATGCAGACAAACTTGAACGTGGTATTTCTCCCTCCCTGTACGTGTCACATAGGTCCGCGCCCATGAGAAGATCGGGATTTGGCGTGCCATCGCCAAGGAAGTCCGGACCCTGGGGGTCCACCATCGACGGGGCACCCACTGCCGCAAGAGGTGGGAGGACATCCGCCGCGGGACCAAGAAGACCGCCGAGTCTCTGCTGGGGATGGCCTCCCAACGTAGGCGGGGTGCCTGCCGTCAACTGACCCCCCTGATGTTCCGGATCCTGGCGGTGGCCTACCCTGATTTGGATGGGCGCGTGAGGGCAGCACAGCAGACACAAGGGGGTGAGTACAAGCATAATCTACTCTGTTGTCGCGCAGTGGAGGTGTCTGGGTGGGGGAGGAGGGCTGTGGGTCCCCCTAGGCCAGGGCGATATCTGTAGGCTGGGCACCCCCGTAAGCCCCTGTGTCCCCAGCCACCACCCTCAGTAGTGTGCCAGTACAGCCATCCCTGGGCCGTGTCATCCATGGGTGCAGTTGTCAACTCTAGGCGTGTAGGGCATGTTCCACGGAATGCGTAGGGGACCCCAAGTGCGCAACTTAGTGCAGGGGGCATCTGTGTCTGTCATGTCCGCTAACTGTACCGGTGATCCATGTACTCAAAATCTCTTTATTTCTCTCTCCCCCCCTTTTTGTTTGTCTTTCTGTGCTTGTGTGCATCAGCATCATCAGGCGGAGGAGAAGTGGCATCGGGGCAGGAGGGAGCTGCATCTCACATGGCCCAGGAGGGCCATGCCACAGAGTCTGACTGGACCACTGAGACGGAGGGCGAGGGGAGCTCCACAACGGGGACGACTGGACCCTGCAGTGACACGGACACGTCCTCGGAAGGGAGCTCCCTTGCGGGGGTGGCACCATCCGTGCCCCCCGCCATTACAGGTACAGCCGCCACCCAGCGCACCATCTCCGCCCTCCCAGCAGCCCCTCAGCGTTCGCCCCGTGCCCGCTCTGCCAGGAAGCCGGGCATCTCCTTCGCCCCAGGCACCTCAGGCCCTGCCCCTGTTACCCCCGCTGCCCTCAGTGAGGAGGTCATTGACCTCCTCCGAACGCTCATTGTTGGGCAGACTACCCTTTTGAATGCCATCCAGGGGGTGGAGAGGGAGGTTCATCGCAGCAATGCGTACCTGGAGGGCATTCATTCGGGTCAGGCTGCCCATCAGCGATCGTTCCAGGCTCTGGCCTCAGCACTGACGGCAGCCATTGTCCCTGTCTCCTGCCTCCCTGTACTAACTCCCTCCTCCCAGTCTCCTGTTCCTCTGCCTGTCCCACCCACACCATCAGACCAGCCTGCACACACCTCAACACCCAAGAGCAGCTCATCCAAACATAAGCACCACAGATCACGCAGACATTCACACAAGCAACATTCCGATGCAGACATGCCAACAGTCACTACCACCTCTGTGACCCCCACCTCCTCGTCTCCCTCCTCCCTCCCTGTGACATCTACACTCACACCTTCATTCACCTCACCATCAGCCAGTGTTACCATCACCAGCACACCCTCCAGTACAGTCCGCACACGTGCAGTCACCACCCCCACTGCCATTTACACGTCCCCTGTGTCCTCTCCCACTGACCCCCCTCTTCCACACCACACAAACGCAGCCACCCACCCACCCAACAGCCATCCACCTCACGACAGCCTCCCGCTCCTGCACCTGCACCCAAAGACAGCAAACTTGTCTCGCCTACAACCACATCCTCTCCCTCCACTCCCATACCCACTGTACCTACCACTATCCATTGTCCCAGGAAAATCTATCTCTCTACTGCTACCTTCTTTCCTGACCCTGAGCCCCCCCCTCCTTCTCGTCGGGGTAAGAAGAGCACCTCAGCCACCACCAGCCCTCCAGCCTCCTTGACAAGGGTGCAGGGGTATTGGAGCCCACCAGCCCGCAGGTCTGGATCTTCGCCCAGCAGCAAGGGGACAGCCAGCCCACCCCCTGGGAAGAGGAGCAGAAGGCGGAAGGGGCGCCGCAGGAGCCCGGGTTCTATATCCCCCCAGGACACTAGCCAGCCACCGTCAACAGCCACAGCTCCAAAGGGAGGAAAGGGCCACAGACTCCCGACTAAGGAGGGCAAGGGCAGCAAGGCGGAGAAGTCAGGCAGCAGGCCTGCTGCCCATGGAGGACCCGTCACAGCTGCCCAGGAGGAGCCCGCAACCCTCATAGCCGCTGCCCAGGGAGGAACCGGCACAGCTGCCCCGGGAGAGCCCACCACCCCCATAGCCGCTGCCCAGGGAGGACCCAGCCCAGCTGGCCAGGAGGGCCCCACCACCCACAGCCCAGGTGGGCATTGAAGGAGCACCATCCCCGCTGCCCAGGAGGGCACCACCAGGCAATGAGCAGTTGGCCATAGAATGGCCGCCGTCTCCAGCACCGCTCCGCTGGGGACCGCCGTCTCAAGAACCGCTGAACTGGGCCCCGCCGTCTCCAGCACCGCTCCGCTGGGGACCGCCGTCTCAGGAACCGCTGAACTGGGCCCTTCAAGGCAAGAACCGCTGAACTGGGCCCTTCAAGGCAAGAACCGCTGAACTGGGCCCCGCCGTCTCCAGCACCGCTCCGCTGGGGACCGCCGTCTCAGGAACCGCTGAACTGGGCCCCGCCGTCTCCAGCACCGCTCCGCTGGGGACCGCCGTCTCAGGAACCGCTGAACTGGGCCCCGCCGTCTCCAGCACCGCTCCGCTGGAGACCGCCGTCTCGAGAACCGCTGAACTGGGCCCTTCAAGGCAAGAACCGCTGAACTGGGCCCTTCCAGGCAAGAGCCGCTGAACTGGGCCCCGCCGTCTCCAGCACCGCTCCGCTGGGGACCGCCGTCTCAAGAACCGCTGAACTGGGCCCTTCAAGGCAAGAACTGCTGAACTGGGCCCTTCAAGGCAGGAACCGCTGAACTGGGCCCTTCAAGGCAAGAACCGCTGAACTGGGCCCTTCAAGGCAAGAACCGCTGAACTGGGCCCTTCCAGGCAAGAACCGCTGAACTGGGCCCTTCCAGGCAAGAACCGCTGAACTGGGCCCCGCCGTCTCCAGCACCGCTCTGCTGGGGACCGCCGTCTCAAGAACCGCTGAACTGGGCCCTTCAAGGCAAGAACCGCTGAACTGGGCCCTTCCAGGCAAGAACCGCTGAACTGGGCCCTTCCAGGCAAGAACCGCTGAACTGGGCCCGCCGTCTCCAGCACCGCTCCGCTGGGGACCGCCGTCTCAAGAACCGCTGAACTGGGCCCTTCAAGGCAAGAACCGCTGAACTGGGCCCTTCCAGGCAAGAACCGCTGAACTGGGCCCCGCCGTCTCCAGCACCACTCCGCTGGGGACCGCCGTCTCAAGAACCGCTGAACTGGGCCCTTCAAGGCAAGAACCGCTGAACTGGGCCCTTCAAGGCAGGAACCGCTGAACTGGGCCCTTCCAGGCAAGAACCGCTGAACTGGGCCTGCCGTCTCCAGCACCGCTCCGCTAGGGACCGCCGTCTCAAGAACCGCTGAACTGGGCCCTTCCAGGCAAGAACCGATGGCCCTTTGGCAGACGTGGCAGGGCAGGATCTGTCTCGGGCAGGGCTGCAGGATGTCCTCTGGCCAACATGCCTCCTCCAGTGGCAGTGGAGTCTGTTATGGACTGTTTGGACTGTGGCTTTGCACTCCCCAGGATGGCCCAGTGGGCAGGCCAACCACTGTATGGACTGTATAGACTGTGGCTTTGCACTCCCCAGGATGGCCCAGTGGGCAGGCCAACCACTGTATGGACTGTATGGACTGTGGCTTTGCTCTCCCCAGGATGGCCCAGTGGGCAGGCCACCCACTGTATGGACTGTGGCTTTGCACTCCCCAGGATGGCCCAGTGGGCAGGCCACCCACTGTATGGACTGTATGGACTGCGGCTTTGCTCTCCCCAGGATGGCCCAGTGGGCAGGCCACCCACTGTATGGACTGTATGGACTGCGGCTTTGCTCTCCCCAAGATGGCCCAGTGGGCAGGCCACCCACTGTATGGACTGTATGGACTGCTGCTTTGCTCTCCCCAGGATGGCCCAGTGGGCAGGCCACCCACTGTATGGACTGTATGGACTGTGGATTTGCTCTCCCCAGGATGGCCCAGTGGGCAGGCCACCCACTGTATGGACTGTATGGACTGTGGCTTTGCACTCCCCAGGATGGCCCAGTGGGCAGGCCACCCACTGTATGGACTGTATGGACTGTGGCTTTGCTCTCCCCAGGATGGCCCAGTGGGCAGGCCACCCACTGTATGGACTGTATGGACTGTGGCTTTGCTCTCCCCAGGATGGCCCAGTGGGCAGGCCACCCACTGTATGGACTGTATGGACTGTGGCTTTGCTCTCCCCAGGATGGCCCAGTGGGCAGGCCACCCACTGTATGGACTGTATGGGCTGTGGCCGTATGGACTGTATGGGCTGTGGCTTTGCTCTCCCCAGGATGGGCCAGTGGTCATGGAGTCCCCTCGTGGATCTGGCGTCGTGTACTCAAGTGGCTGAGGTGCCCCCCCTTCCCTTCCCCCTGAGGTGCCTGTCCTTTTTTCTTTCTGATGCCCCTGCAGTGTTCTCTCCGTGGAGTTCTTGTCGTGGGACTGGGCCTTGCCCCTTTGCTCAGGACCCCTGTGGTCCACGGACAGTGGTTGGACTACATATAGTAGATGTATATATTTTGTACATAGTTTATTTATTTATTTGGATTACTGCTGTCCATTTTTCAATATATCTGCCCGTTTAAGATCTCTTCTTTTGGTCTTTGCATTATTTCGGAGGGGGAGGTTTGTGGGTTGTGACAGTGATCTGTGGGAATGCATTGATGTGTGTGTTGTAGTGGGTGTGGGTGGGTGGGTGTGTGCCGGTAATCTTTTCCCTCCCCTGTGTCGTAGGTGCAGTACTCACCAATGTCTTCCGCGCCGCCGGGCGTGCTCCTGGTACAGGAGCAGGTATAGGAGTGCGGGGATGACCTGTAACTCGGGTTACATACTGCCGGAATCTCGCGTGGAGTATGTGGAGGTGAGCGTTTTCCCGTTCGTAGTCTGTTTCCGCCGTGTTTTTATCGGCGGTGCTCCCGCCCCGGAAAAGGTGGCGGATTGGTGGGTCGTGATAGGGTGGGCGGTACATTGTCTGCCGCCTGGCTGTTGGCGGGGACCGTCACGTTGTTTGTTTGTTCCGCCGTGGCGGGCGGAGTGTTAATGCGGCGGGCTGTGTTGGCGGTTCCCGCCAGGGTCAGAATTGCATATTTTGGACCGCCGGCCTGTTGGTGGGTTGGCCGCCGCTTTATCACCGACCGCCAGGGTCAGAATGAGGGCCAGAGTGTTGAAACTTTTCGAACACTCACCCCCAGTCACAGATCTGGGTTTAATCCATTGTTCTTTTGATCACCATGACACCCCAGTTTGGACTCAGCCATACGCAAATCAGTCTTGACCTGTTCCTCATGGGAACAGTCCAGCTTGAAATGCCAAGCCAGGTCCTCCCTGGACCAGACCCAAGCATCCTGGGACCAGTTTCAGGGTATCACCCTTCAAAAGCCAGGCTAGTTTGAATCCATTTGCACAGAGAGAAAAGGGACCCACGTTTAAGCATACCCTTCCCACTTAGGGCAACTTCGGCAACACAAGGGCTACAGCTCACTTACATGGAAAGCTGACATTATGGACACAAAGAAGGATATTTTCTACAAAAAAGGTTTTACATCACATGATGCATTTGGCTCGAATGACTTGCAAATCCATCTTCTGTGGTCCAGATTCAAAGTCCAGGATCAGCAGGGTGCCATATTTAACACATTAGTCCTCTCAGATGTCTCTTGACAGCTTTGTTCCTCAACTGCAGTAAGCATGAATAGCAGTATGGCAGATGTTGCAGGTACCCTGCATCCGCTCTGACAATGGCATGAAAATGAAATCATATCATCTACTTCATAAGTAAGAGTTTTAATGTTCTTCATCAAAACATGTGTATGATCTCCACAAGAAGTAACAGAAGCAAGCTCCTGAAGGAGAAGAACTAATTCTGATTGCCTTCTCTGCTCTGGTCTCAAAATCTTTCAGATATTAGGTATGTCAAGAAATGGGCATTACAACTGGCCCCTGCTTTTTATAAGTGTCAGGAGGGAAGAGATAAGGAGGAAAATATACATGTTATCATCCTCCAGAGTGAATCACACATTCAGAAACATTTCACAATGGAGCAGGCACTAAAAAAGCTTAGAAAAAGATTAAACAAGTAACGAAAGTAGGGTATAGTAACCCCCATGCAATCTACCATCAATACTATTTTTCACTTGGAACCAGCATGGTAAAATATACCCTGTATGGAAGTCTGAAGGTTTAATCAAAGCACTATTGACATGAATAATGGGGGTTTCATGATAGGAGAGTACCTGAGCAACACAAAAGGATGATGGATGGAGTGCTGAACAATACAAAAACTCCTCCCCCAATCACAGATCTGGGTTTAATCCATTGGTCTTTTGCTCACCATGCCACCACAGTTTGGACCCAGCCATATGCAGATCAGTCTTGACCCTGTTCCTCATGGGAACAGTCCAGCCCAAACTGTCAAGCCAGGACCTCCCTGGAGTGGAAATAAGCATCCTGGGACCGGTTTCAAGGTATCACCCTTCATCAGCCAGACTAGCTTGAATCCAGTGGCACAGTGAGCACAGGACCCACGACTGGGCGTACCTTTCCCACTTAGGGCAACTTTAGCAACACAAAAGGATGATGGACGGAGTGCTGAACAATGCAAACACTCACCCCGAGTCACAGATCTGGGTTTAATCCATCGTTCTTTTTCTCACCATGCCACCCCAGTTTGGACCCAGCCATACGCAAACCAGTCTAGACCCTGTTCCACATGGGAACAGTCCAGACCAAACTGCCAAGCCAGGTCCTCCCTGGACCAGAAACAAGCATCCTGGGACCAGTTTCAGGGTATCACACTTCAATAGCCAGGCTAGCTTGAATCCAGTGGCACAGTGAGCAAGGGACCCAAGTCTGGGCATACCCTTCCCACTTAGGTCAACTTTCAACTGTAAACTTTGTACTTGTATAGCGCACTACTCACCCGTTAGGGTCTCAAGGCGCTGTACTCATACCGCTATGGAACCCCTCCTGGCTTTTCCCTGTGAGGTGCCCACTCCTGGGCACCCCCAGGGTGAAGCCAGGCATTCAAGCGCTGTTGGGGCCGTTGTGGAGATTAAGCAAGCTATTGCCCAGAGTTGCAGAGTGGGACCCATTAATTCGATTAGGCACTGAGGCGAGAATTATCTGTTCCAAGGGAATTGAGCCCAAGACCTGCAGAAGCAGGACTTGAACCCTGGTCTTGAGCCAGATCTCTGCTTCAGGGTCTGCAGGTCTGCCACTCTAGCCACTGTGCCACACTTCTCCACACTCCTGAACTTTAGCAACACAAGGGCCTACAGCTCACTTACATGGAAAGCTGACATTATGGACACGAAGTAGGACATTTTCTAAAGAGGTTTTATATCACATAATGCATTTGGCTCGAATGACTTGCAAATCAATCTGCTGAGGTCCAGATTCAAAGTCCAAGATCAGCAGGGTGCCATAATTAATACATTAGTTCTTGCAGATGTCTTGTGTCCTCCGCTCTGTCTCCCTCTCAGGGTAGACCTCCTCTCGCAGTCGTAGGGGCAGGTTCTACACCCCCACCTCCAGAGCATGCACCTTCATGCCTGGAGATTGAACAGGGCAACCTGAGTTCTTTTTCTCTCTCACCAGATATAGTGGAAGTTATTTTATCGGCCAGGCGACACTCCACAAAAACCATTTATGCTGGCAGGTGGGCAAAATTTGTGGCTTGGTGTGGAGAAAAGCAAATTGGTCCTTTGAGGGCCCACCTCTCCGATATTTTATTATTTGCTTTAGATTTAGCAAAGAAGGGTTGTGCAGTGGCTACTGTTAAGGGTTATTTGGCTGCTCTGTCGGCCTTTCTTTGCCTCCCGGATCAGCCCTCCTTGCTTAAATCGCCTATTGTGATTAGGTTCTTGAAAGCTTTAGTTAATAGGTTTCCTCCCACTCCTTTTCATACGCCTCAGTGGGACCTGAATCTTGTTTTAACCTTTTTAATGGGATCTCCTTTCGAGCCCATGCACTCTTGCCCGCTAAGGTTTCTGGTTCTTAAAACAGTTTTTCTCATTGCTATAACCTCGGCAAGGCGGGTTGGTGAGCTTCAAGCTCTTTCTGTTAAACCCGCCTTTACCTTGTTCTTTCTGGATAAAGAGGTGTTGAAAACCAGGGCGGCAGACCCTGAAGCAGAAATCTGGCTCAAGACCAGGGTTCAAGTCCAGCTTCGGCAGGTCTTGGGCTCAATTCCCTTGGACCAGATAATTCTCGCCTCGTGTGCCTTATCTAATTAATGGGTCCCACTCTGCAACTCTGGGCAATAGCTTGCTTAATCTCCACAACGGCCCCAACAGCGCTTGGATGCCTGGCTTGACCCTGGGGGTGCCCAGGAGTGGGCACCTCACAGGGAAAAGCCAGGAGGGGTTCCATGGTGGTATGAGTACAGCGCCTTGAGACCCTAACGGGTGAGTAGTGCGCTATACAAGTGCAAAGTTTACAGTTTTACCAAAAGTTGTCACTCCTTTTCATATAGGGCAGACCATTACCCTTCCATCTTTCTACCCTCCTCCTCACCCCTCGAAGGAGGAAGAGAGGCTTCATCGTTTGGACCCTAAAAGGGATCTTAGTTTTTATTTTGAAAGGACAAAAGAGTTTCGCCTGGAGGACCAGCTGTTCGTGGGGTATGTTGGACAGAGGAAGGGCAGAGCAGTCCATAAAAGAACAATCTCCAGGTGGGTCCTTCTTTGTATCAAGATTTGCTACTCGTTGGCAAAGAAAGTTCCCCCTGAGGGTATTAGAGCCCATTCCACCAGGGCTAAGTCTGCTACTTCAGTCCTGGCAAGAGGGGTTCTGGTGGTGGATATTTGCAAGGCAGCAACTTGGGCATCCCTCCACACCTTCGCAAAGCATTACTGCTTAGACTCGGAGGTCAGGAGGGACAGCCATTTTGCATGATCTGTATTGCAGGATTTCTTGGTGTAACCAGTCAGGCACCCACCTCTGAGTGCGGTACTGCTTTGGGACTCTATTCATAAGGTGAGGAATCCACAGGTAGTTGTATCCATCAGAAGAACAAGTTACTTACCTTCGGTAACGCTTTTTCCGGTGGATACACTAGCTAACTGTGGATTCCTCACATACTGCAAATGTGAAACCATTATATCTATATGAGACACTGATCTAGACTTATGGTTCTGTACAACGTGCTATTGGTAGCTGACAGAGGTACTTCGCTGCTGGTTAAACAGGACAGATAATCTTTAGAACTGGCAAGTTTAAAATTCTTCAACTATACACTAAGCCCTTAGGTGACTACATTGCTCAAATTGCTGAAATTAATGTGATGCTGCTGGCCTTACAAAAAGCTGACCAAAAATCCCTACCTTAGTGGTGTCAGGTTCATGTTTCTGTGCTCAGGATTACAGACCCTTAGATAGCCAGAGAATAAAGAAATTCAAAAGATAAAACCATAACAGTTAAAGATCTCTGGGAACAGATATCTACTTTATATAATCAGCTTCCACTGCTAGATTTACAACATACACTAGTACATATCAAAGAAGGGACTAACATGAGAGGTAGCATGGGAAGCAAAACACTTTGACAAAGTTTATGTGGATCATACTGATCCTTTGCCAGCTGTCAATCAATATTAATATATACTGGTAGCTGTAGACAACTGCACTGGCTTTAAAGTTTGTATGGTATGAGAGTAATGAAGCAAGTCACGCAGTTTCAAATGATTTGTTGTGTTTATCTGATATGGGAGGAGAGCGAACTTTTCATAAAAGTGAGGGGTCCGCAATTCACCCTGAAGATGTTGGCTAATGCCTTGTTTAAGAGAGAGCTAATTCGTTCCTTCCTTAGTCAGTTGTGTGGTTGAAAGGAGCACAAGTTTGCTTAAGCATATCGTGACCTCAAGGGTATTATGCAATGGTGCCAACTGGTTTGAAAACCTATGCAGTACAAAGTTAGTTATTAACGATTTACCAAAGTGAATAATATTAGATCATATGCCATTTGAAAGGCTGTTTGGCAAGTTAATCCAAGAAACTTCAGGTATCACACATCTTTCTGAACCATTGTGCTTTGATTGTCTGATGGCCACCAAATACTGGTAAGTGGGAGAAACGAGTAGAACAGAAGATAATTGTTTGGTCTGTCTGACAGAGAACTGGTAGGATTCATTGACACAAAGAGTACAAGAAATGTAGTTCTACCTCCACTATCTGGCAAAAAGAAAAATAGGTTAGCATCTATTGACAAGGTAAAACCTTCCTACATCACGAACTCTAACTGTACAGCACAACCACTCCTTCATGGGATAGTTCCAAGAGCCGCCACAAGCCACAGCAATTCCATATGACAGCTTGAGTACCCTTCCAAATCTGTAATAAGTCCACTCCTTTGGATCAAGTGCAAAAAAAAGAAATGGAAGTGAAGGCCTATGTAAAGACAGGTAAGCATTTTCAATAGCATCAGCACTAAGATGGTTATTATGACATTGGTGGTAAATACCGAATACCGCTGCGGGGACTGCCAACATACCGCCGCGGAGGTGAACATGCATCCGCCAGATTATGACATACACACACAAAACTGACAGAAACCAGCCACAACCAAAAATCCGCCAGACCCAACGAACGCGATAAACTGTTGGAACTAGCACCCATACCGTTCCACTACCAAAACAACACCCCCCAAATAATGACCCACAAATCACCACAGCGGACATTTAACGGCGGTAAACCATTGGCGGTGCACACCACCAAGGTGGAAATGGCCACCCAAAACAAAACGAGGCAACACTGGCCAGAACCAAAACACCAAACCTGACAAAAAAACACACATTCACCAACAGCACTACAAAGCGACCCCCACAACACCCTCAAACCTTTGCAAACACGTGAAGACCACTACACCTCGCCACCCCAATCCCAGAGACAACTGGGACAACACATACCACAAATACCCATACATCCGTCACGCACCACATACTACACACCCCACCACATCACTCATCACCCTCTGCACAACACACACAACACCCATGTGCCCACAAAGGCACCCTCTTTTCACTGATGAGGAGTTGCGGATGATGGTGGAGGAAGTAATCAGGGTAGAGCCACAGCTGTTTGGAACACAGGTACAGCAGATATCCATTGCCAGGAACATGGAGCTATGGCGGAGAATCGTGGACAGGGTGAACGCCGTGTGACAACATCCACGCACAAAGGACGACATTAGGAAGAGGTGGAACAACCTACGGGGAAGGTGCATTCCATTGTAGCAAGGCACCAGCTCACCATCAGGAAGACTGGCAGTGGACCCCTTCCTCCTCCCCCACAGCTGACAGCTTGGAAGGAGCAAGTCTTGGCAATACTGCATCCTAAGGGACTCTGGAGTAGCCAGAGGACTGGACACTGGTGAGTCATCATTAACAACCTACCATCACCCCATAACTGCATGCCATCTCACCTCCTCACCCCTCACCTTGACTACCTTCACCCCACTGAATCCCACACAGTGCACTACCCCAATTACCACACCTAAATGCACCCCCTGCATGCCATACTCACTGCAAGCACATCCCTCCCAGCTCTGCATGCACACCCACTACCAGTGCATAGACAGCATGGAGAACAACCAATCCCACAGTACATCACCATACACTACCAATGGTGGGAGGAAAGCATCAATATTATTGGGAAAGCTAAAAATGTGGACTATGTCACAGACAATTACCTTAACACATCACTTACATCCCCACAGGTGACTCACCCAATCAATGTCAGCCGTGAGGAGGTGCTACGGCAACCCAGTCCCCCACCAGAAGATGGCCTCAGTGATGAAAGCAGCTCTGGAGGTCTCAGTCTGGATGAACTCCCTGGCACATCTGGGACCACTGGTCAGTAGGCTACCACATCCCACAGCCAGTCCACCACAGGGCCCCCGCCTCAGACTCAAACACCAAAGCAGCCAGCCAAGCCCCGATACCTCTGTTCCCAGGACACGTCAAAAAGTAGTGTGGCCACCTGTACAGGGATCCAAGTCCACACCACACAGGCTAGACAATGAGGGTCCTGGTGTAAGTGGAATTGGGCACACCATTCAGGGGACACAGGCACAGGGGGCCAGGGACAGTCAGAGGACAGCTGTGTGCCAGGGGAGGACAGGTTCAGGGTACCGACTGCCCAGGAGGCACTCACAAATGTCCTGGGGGCATACTAACAATCCCAGGACAGGATGGGTCAGGTGCTCAACATCATCCAGGAGAACCAGCGGCTACAGAGGGAACACCATTAGGCGGTCATGAAACAATTGCAGGCCTTGAATACCACCATGGCCTTCATTGCAGGGGTGCTGGGTGACATGGCCAACATCATGAAGGAGTACACAGCACACCAGCGGGCCCCTACCACTAGCCAGTGTACTGACCATCCCTCCACATCTGCTGCAGCTAGTGGACAGGAGGCCCTGCCACAGAACTCACAGGTCACCAGCACCCCTCCCCCTGCAGAAGATGAACCACCCTGCAAACGTTCCCTGCAACCCAGACAGACACCAGAGACAGTTGCCAAGACCAGAACCACCACCAGGACATGAGCCCATCCAGAATATCCCTCTTGTGTTCCACTAACTCACCTTGTTCACTTTGGACTGCCACTGCTCCTCTTCCTATGACCCCATGGACACTGGACCTGTGCTACAAACAGACTGGGCCACTACACTGGGCTTTTCCCAACCATTACCTCACTCTACTATTGCACTTTCCATTTTTTTATACAAATTAACACCCTTGAACACAACTTGAGTGATAGTGCTTTATCAGAAAGAAATGTGCAATGATCCTGTGTAAATGTCCTGTAATTTGTGAATCCATCCAACAAATGTGTATCAACAGTCTGTAGTCATTACATCAGTACACTGTTGTAACCACACCAACATCTGCAAAAAGAGAAGGCATAGGTGTCAGTCAATTGGGATGCAAAGGTAGTGAGTGGCATAATACTACAACCACACAGCACATCACTTAAGTGGAGACATGTATAGATCAACAGTCTTACCTGAGTGTCATTGGAAGTACTGCTGAATGATATGTGTCCTGTTGTCCACATCCTCCTCCTCTGCCTCCTCCTCTGCCTCCTCCTCACTGCCCAAGGTGTCCACTGCTGCCACAAGTGCATTGTCATCACCCACCCCCCAGCAGATAGGGCACATGGCGCCTGAGGGCCAAATTGTGCAGCATGCTGCAGACCACCACAATCTTGCAGCCTTTTTCAGGGGAGTAGCATAGGGATCCACCTGTCAAATGGAGGCACCTGAACCTGGCTTTCAGGAGACCGAAGGCGCATTCCACAGTCCTCCTGGTTCACCTATGAGCATCTTTGTACCTATTTTCAGCCCCTGTTGTAGGACTCCTAACAGGGGTCAACAGCCAGGACAGGTTTGGGTAGCTGGAGTCATCTGGAAGAAGTGAGGGACACACATTAGCCATGCACAATGGTGTGGGGTATGACTCCAGTAGGCATACAATGACATACATTGGGTGGGGACTCAAGCTCACTCATAAGCCACACTCTGTGCCTCTGTAGTTGTGCCATCACCTGTGGGACGCTGCTATGCCTCAAGACAAAAGCATTGTGCACAGATCCAGGATACATGGTAGTGGTGTGGGAGATGTACTGGTCAGCAAGGCACACCATCTGGACATTGAGAGAATGGAAACTCTTTCTATACCTGTACACCTTTTCATTTGCCCTGGTAGGGACTAAGGCTGTATGGGTCCCATCAATGGCCCGATCACATGTGGTATGTGTTCCATGTCGTAGAATCCAGCCTTCACAGTGGGCAAATCATCAACCTGGGGGAATGTGATGTAGCTGCACAGGTGTTTGAGCAAGGCAGCCAAAACCCTTCTAAGCACAATCGCAAACACTGGCTGTGACGTTCCTGTAGCCAAGCCCATAGTCACCTGGAAAGAACCAGTTGCAAGGTAAAGGAGCACTGAGAGTACCTGCACAAGAGGGGGGAATTACTGTGGTGCAACGGATAGCAGGTAACAGATCAGGCAATTGTGCACACAGCTCTGTGATTGTGGCCCTGCCAGACAATAGGTGAGTATGATGTTCCTGTCCTCCAGAGTAGCTAAGTTCACAAGGGGTCTGTACAAAGGTGCTTGCCTTCTCCTATTTCTCCACAGTGGTTGGTATCTAAGTGAGCCAAAAGTAAAATGGGTGTCACAACAGAACACTCAACCTCAGAGTACACAGAGCATGTATGTATGTAGGACAATAGAATTGTCTAGGTGTGTACAGTCGACACCAATTATGCACATTTTAATTCAATATATGAGTACTAGCAGTAGGAAATGGCAACCGCCTGTCCTGTATGCAGGGAGAGGTGGAAATGAACTCACTCCGCTGCCGTTAGACGTCATGGCGGAAGGCGGTCTGCACTGCTGTGCAATTCCTCACTGGCTAACATGGGGCTCTATGGAGTTTAGAAACAAATGATGATCAATGCCCGCGGTGACGGTGTTCACCGCCGTTGCCGTGACCGCCATTTTCTTCCTACCACTTCACTTGATTTCTGACTTTCCACTCAATGACATCTACACTGCGTGTGCTGCTGTGACCTGTGTCTGGAACCTGCCATGACCCGTGCAACAGGGAAAAGGGCCCCAGTCTTCACGTCGGGAGAGTTGGAGAGGCTTGTGGATGGGGTTCTACCACTGTATGGGCCTCCAGACCAACAGGTGAGTATATCATGGGTATGTTTCATGCGACATGGATGCATGTAGATGCATGTGTGTGCTCGCAGTGTGCCATTCAGGGGGGTATGGCTGCAGGCAATGTGAATGCAGAGGTACGGGTCATGTGTGTGTTTGATGAGGGGTAAATGCAATATGTGCAGTATGCAGTCCATTTGTGTGACAGGCTTGATTGTATGGTTCATGCTGTCCTTCTGTCTGTGTTTCTTCTGCAGAAGGGATTCTTCTTCTCAGAAGAAGGGGTTGTGGCGTGCCATCGCCAAGGACGTGCAGACCCTGGGGGGGTCCATAGCCCGCGGAGCTCCCACTGCAGGAAATGGTGGGAGGACCTGAGACGTTGGGCCCGGAAGACCGCAGAGGCCCAGCTGGGGATGGCCACCCAATGACGGAGGAGTGCCCATCACAGCCTGACCCCCCCTAATGGCCTGCATACTGGCAGTGGCCAATCCTGAGTTGGATGGGTGCTTGAGGGCAGCATAGCAGCCACAAGGTGCTGAGTACAGTGTGTTTGGTATTCATTCTTTGTTGCCTGGCATGGGATTTGGGTACACAGTTCTAGTCAGTGAATGCCCCAATATTCCATTCCTGCCTGGTACTGCTTAGCAATGTAGGGTGGTATGCATATTTGGTATTGCTAGGTAGCTAGCTTGACATGGCAGACAGGGCTTAGCTTGTCCCAGAAAGCATGCAGATGGTAGTGTTTGGGGTCCTAACTGCTGTAGTACCTAGGCAATGGTTTGTCACTGTGGTCCATTCTGCCCATTCTTAGTCCCAGGGAGTGATTGTGATGTGTATGTCATCTGTGCTGTTGGTGCTGTGATGGACCCTGTGCTTGCTTTCTCCCCCCCCTTCTGTCATCCTGTCCATGTGTGCATTAGCATCATCTGACAAAGAAGCAGGGGCACCGGCGAGTGACGGAGCTGCAGCCCACGGGATCCAGGAGGCAGAGTCCACCGACGCCGAGGAGACCAGTGGGATGGAGGGCGAGGGCAGCACCACGGGGGAGACTGGAGCTGATATAACTGACTCTGATTCCTCCTCCGATGGAAGTTCCCTGGTGGGACCACCCCAACTACAGGATCTTCCGCCACCGCCCGTACCTGCACTGCCCTACCAGCAGTCCCAAACCCAGGAGGATGGGCATCTCCTTTGCCCCAGGCACCTCAGGCCCTGCCCCAGTCAGCTCTGCTACCCTCAGCGAGGAGGCTATTGACCTCCTGAGATCCATCTCTGTAGGGCAGTCAACCATTGTGAATCCCATCCAGGGGCTGGCATCCCAGATGCAGCAATGCAATGCCTACCTGGAGGGCATTCACAGTGGGTTGGCAGCCCTACAGAGATTGTTTCAGACACTGGCCTCCTCTCTGACGGCAGCCAGTGTCCCTGTTTCTTCCATCCCTCCTCCAACTACCTCTTCTCAGTCTCTGTCTCCTCTCCCCCAACCCATCCCACACACACATTCTGACAAACATGCATCCAAAACAACAGACAGGACTTGCACAGACAAACACAGGCACCACATTTCACTCCACAACCACCCGCACACAACCACCCAGACGCAACTGGAGCAAAATCACTACAGAAGAACTGATCTCCACCCTCTTCCAGACCACACCACCTAAAACCACGCACCTAGACGATGACGCGACGAACCTAGACCACTGGTTAGCAGACTGCGCCAACACCCTTGCACCATTAAAAAAATCTTCAAACTCCCTGCACAGCACCAAACCCAACTGGTTCACACCTGAATTATGAATCTCCAAACGAGAATGCCGAAGAAGAGAGAAGGCCCCATGCCTGGATCCCAGCCAACACAACCACATCGCACTCAAGGAGTCCATCCGTAGGAATCACCAACTAATCCGCTCCGCTAAAAGGACCTATTTCAAAAACCGCATAGATAACAACGCCCACAACAGTAAAGAACTCTTCAGCATCGTCAGAGACATATCTAACCCCAAGACCTGCTCCAACGAACCCCCCTCGCAAGAGTTCTGCAAATCCCTCGCCACCCATTTCTGCCGCAAGATAAAAGAAATCCACAACAGCTTCAAACCCAATCCAACCACTGACACCCTCAAGCCGAACCCCCTGACACAGGACCTCCTGAGCAACACCAACCTCATTCACACCTGGACCCTCACCAACAAAGATGACATCGCTCACACCATGGCCTCCATCCACTCCGGATCCCCAGCGGACCCCAGTCCCCACCACATCTTCAACAAGGCAAGCAGCATCATCGCCCCCCATCTCTGCAGAACCATCAACAGCTCCTTCGAATCAGCCACCTTCCCAGAAATATGGAAACACGCAGAAGTCAACGCTCTATTGAAAAAGCCCAGGGCAGACCCAGATGACCCGAAGAACTATCGACCGATCTCCCTCCTCCCCTTTCTGGCCAAAGTCCTCGAAAAAGTCGTCAACGCCCAACACTCCCGTTTCCTAGAAGACAGCAATGCTCTTGACTCCTCCCAGTCAGGGTTCAGGAAAAATCACAGCACTGAGACCACTCTCATCGCTGCCACAGACGACATAAGGATCATGCTCGATAAAGGCGAAAACCGCAGCACTCATGCTGCTGGACCTCTCTGCTGCTTTTGACACGGTATGCCATCACACCCTACGTACACGTCTCTACAACACCGGAATCCGCGGCAAAGCCCTCAATTAGATCTCTTCATTTCTGACCGGCAGAACCCAGACAGTCCGCCTTCCACCTTTCCATTCAGAAGCCTCCGGAATCATCTGCGGCATCCACCAGGGTTCCTCATTCAGCCCCACACTCTTCAATGTCTACATGGCCCCTCGCGCCAACATCGCACAAACACACCACATCAACATAATATCATACGCAGATCACACAGAGCTGATCCTCTCCCTCACAAACGACTCTACTTCTGCAAAAAACAACCTCCACAACGGACTTCTCGACATCTCCAACTGGCTGGAATCTAGCCGCCTCAAGCTCAACGCCGACAAAACGGAGATCCTCATCTTCGGCCCCAACCCCTCAGCTTGGAATGACTCCTGGTGGCCCAAGACTCTAGGCACTGCCCCCTCGCCCACCATCCACGCTTGCAACCTCGGCTTCATCCTGGATCCCATGCTCAGCATGACTCAGCAGGTCAACGCAATCTCCTCCTCCTTCTACAACACCCTCCGCATGCTCCGTAAGATCTTCAAGTGGATCCCCGTCGAGACTAGAAAGACTGTCACCCACACCCTAGCTAGCAGCAGACTGGACTACGGCAATGCCCTCTATGCTGGAACAACAGACAAACTACAATCAAAGCTACAACGAATCCAGAATACAGCCACTCGCCTCATCCTGGACATACCTCGCCGCTATCATATTACCCCCCACCTCAAAGAACTGCACTAGCTACCCATACCAAAGAGGATCACCTTCAAGCTCCTGACCCACGCTCACAAAGCCCTCTACAAAACAGGACCCACCTACCTCAACAACAGACTCACCTTCCACACCCCGCACTCCATCTCCGCTCTGCCAGCCTCGCCCTCGCCACCATCCCTCGCATCCGATGCACCTCTGCCGGAGGAAGATCCTTCTCACACCTTGCCGCCAAGACCTGGAACTCGCTTCCGCTCCAGCTTCGCCAGACCCAGGACCTCCTGATGTTCAAGAAACGCCTCAAAACATGGCTCTTCTACCAGTAGTCCCCCCCCTGCGCCTTGAGACCCTAATGGGTGAGTAGCGTGCTTTATAAATAAACTGATTGATTGAAGCACACACACAGCCAACACACAGTTGCACACTCAACAGCCACTGCCTCCACTGTCTCCCCCTCCTCCTCCTCCCTTACAGTCAAATCAGCACTTACACCTGCATGCATAGCATCAACAGTCCCTCATCCTGACACCTGTACAGCCTTGCCCACAGTCACCACAACAGCAGACCCGCAGATATGCACCCCACACAACACCACCATCACCACCTCATGCAGCACACTCACCTCACTTGCAGACACCACCACAGCAAACGTCCTGCTTGTCCTCCCCCACCCTGTCTGCCCCCCTCCAAAAACATACAAACACACCCACTCAGACCCCCAACAGCCATCCACCTCACACACGCTCACTGCCCAGCACACCTCCTTCTCCAACAACTCCCTCTACCTCCACTCTCATACCTCCTCCCACACACCGCCCCATTGGCCCTAAGAAGCTTTTCCTTTCCCGCCTTGACCTCTTCTCTCCCCTACTCCCCCCGTCCTGCGCGTAAGAGAGAAGTACACCCCCCCAGCCCAGTACCTCCAGCTCCAAATCGACTCCTGTTCCTCCCCTTAAGTGTACTCCTGCCACTAAGGTGAAGAAGGGTGGCACTCCGCCCCCCGTCTCAAGGCCACTCCTCTGCCCCCAAGACAGAAGGGCAAGGACCCGCCCCCTCCCAAACCCAAGCCCAAGGACCCCCCTCCCAAGAAGAAGCATCCCCCAGCCCTCCCCACCCCACCCCTGCCCCCAGAGGTGCCTGCCTAACATCTCCATGATGCCCCTGCCCAGAGGAGTGACTGAGCTGTCAGGAGTCAAGTTGAACCTTGGACGTTGCCCTGTGGCTAATGGCTGACACTGGACTGGCCAATGGACCTTTGTATATAGTTGCCTTAGTTGTTGTGGGTGCAGGTCCAGCGAAATACAGAGGTTGGACCTAAGGTATGTGTCCTGGCTTTCTTTACTTCTGGCTGATGTTGCTGTTGTTTACTCTGCAGATTGTTGTGGGTGTGGTGTGTGTGTATGACTCTCTCTTCCCTCGCTTGTGTGCTAGGCGGCTGTCCTCACCATTGTCGTCTTCGTCGGCGCTCCTGGATGGCCATGGCGTGGTACAGCATCGGGAAGACTTCCAGTTCTGGTTCCATGGTGGCCATGGACTCCTAGGTGTCCCTGAAGGTGAGTGCTGCCTCCTTTTATATGATGTGTTTCCGCCAGGCTTTTGGTGGCGTTGCTAACGCCCCAGAAGTCCTGGCAGTCTGCTATGTCATAATATGGTGGGTGGACCTTTGTCTTCCGCGTGCCTGTAGAGGGCTACGTGGTCGTACTGCATTGGCGGTTGGGGTGGTACATTGGCTGTCTATGGCAGAGATCACCGCCATGGTCATTATTTGGCGGTCGTTACCGCTGGCCTGGCGATGGTACTACCGCCATTGCTGGCGTGGCGATCAGCTGACCGCCAATGTCATAATGACCACTTCAGTCCTGAACACTCCACTGAAAAATTCTGCAGACAGCAGTGTAGAAAAGCAAAACAATTCAATCTGCTATACTGAAGGAGAGGAAACAGGGGACATGAGCAACAGAATATTGTTTTGGAACAGAAATTATACAGTATCAAAGAGATTGTTTTGCCTGTACACACAATCACCCTGGAGGTACTGGAGGTACCAGTAGGCATGTTTGCTTGGGATGGTATTCATAATATTTATCACAAAGGTAGTCTGTGTTATTCAAATTGTTCATGAACAATATCTTATGGACTTGGATGAGGTGGAACCAGTATTAAACTGCAGCCAAACACTTCATTACACTGAACAATGTGGTGGTTTTTCATGTCTATAATAAACTTGACCGCATATCCACTTTGTGAAGCTGTCTACTTGGAAAACGTTCCATACCTAATCCTGGGACTCACAAAGACTTGAAATTCAAAATTAATTAATTTGTTTAAGGATCTTCATTTATATGCCATATTTCCTGAAGCAGATCCAAATGTGAATAATAATTACAGGGACAACTTTTGCTACATGTGGGATGATGGCCGTATGACACTGAAGCTCCGGTGGAATCAGACCCGAAACTTGCTGAAATGGGCCTAGTCCCTCATCCTCCTTAATCCGGGATAACACCCTGGCTCCGTCAACATAGATGGCACACAGCAGCAGGACCCCGGGTAGAAACTGATTCATGCTGCACACGAGAATTGTGAGGTAAGAGGTGGCCCGGCCTAGCCCCGGAGGCCCCGCAGGGACAGGGGCCACACGTGAGCCTAAGGTACTGAGACCATCGGGGCTTGTTGGGCCATCCGCCTCTGCTCCCTGGCCCGGCTGTACCACTCTACCTACTCCAGCTCATGCCTGAATGCACTTAATGCCGCCTTGCGCATGCAGCCTGCTGTGCCGTGCCGGGTCCTCCGCGGTGACCTGTGAGCCACACAGACTGCCAGCCTGGGCCCCTTCTCACCTCGTAGCCACGAGTGCAGGAGCTGTACCCAGCCATGCCTGCAATGTTAAAGTGCCCCCTCCAACCCCCCTGCCTGGGATGGCACATTCTTCCTATCTGGGTACCAGTATGGGCCCTGCACTGCCCAGTTGGTGGCCGTGTTTGTCTGTGGCCGCCAGTGGGAGTCGCGACTGCCTCAAGGGGACCGGGTTCGTGTCAGAGGTAGAGCGCTCCCTCCTCCCCTGCTGTGCCTGGGTTGGGACATCTTGTGGAGCCCTCATCTAGGACATGGCCTGACTCGGAGGCCTCTGTTTCGGCCCAGCGCTTCTTTGCTACTGTGGGGCGTGCAGTGCAGTGAAGATACAGACATACCTACCGTTATGGGGTAAGCAGCTACAATGCTCTTCTTGTGTGCCACCACCCTGCCTGTTCCTGTAACCTCCGTCATAGTGCATGCCCCCCCATCCTACATGACCTCACTACAGAAACCACCAGCATTTGAGCCCAATGGTGACCCATGGGGGAATAATAGCTGTATGCATTTCTTTTCTGACACCTGGCAGATCCCTGGGGCTCTCACCCACATTGCAACACCTGGGGCACTTAATGGCGACTCCTGTTGCATCTGCCCCCCTCTGTTGCTCATTCTGAGGGGCGCCCCCAACTGCTGATTGACTGCCTTCACCCAATAACGGCAGCCAACAGCCTGGCTCCTGCTGTATGTATCCCGGATGTATTTGGGTGCAGTGGTCTGCTAGGGTGATGCGCTCTAAAGACGCACCACTCCCCTCCCACTTCTCCCCTAGATGTGGTGCGTGGGGACCCAAAACAGAGGAGGCTCACCTATGACAAGTACAAACAATCCGCACCTATGGACAAAAAAGGCGCCATGTAGGGACTAGAACTTGAACAGCTGACTGAAAATGGCAGAACGCACGGTGGGCTTTCGGGCCACTGGCGGCAGTTGTGATAGCCTAGATGGGTGCCTTGACACCATGGACGAATGACTCAACTGACACATAAAACATGCCAGTCTAGACGCCACTGAGGAATGGGCCTCCGCCCTTCAGAACAAGCAGTGCAAACCAGGAAGCACCTGGAGAGACTAGAAAAATTATTAAAGTCAGTGGCTGTCAGGAACGAAGATCTAGAGGCAAGAAGTCGACGCAACAAGCTACTCATCCTGGAGTTTGCAGAATCCACCACCACCAGGCAGCAGCGTCTTTTTGTTGAGAGGTTGCTGGCTGATCTTCTGGGCAGGCAAAACTTCACATCCACTTTTGTTGTGTAGCCTGTCCACTGTTCACTGGTCCCACGTCGTGCCCCTAGGTGCCCCCCCCCACCAAGACCAATCATTGCCAGACTGTAAAATATTGAGGACTGTAATGTAGCTCTGAGGCTGGCCCGAGAGAATGCATTGTTAAAATGGCAGGGCTTCATTATCTCCTTCTTTCCTGACTTCACCATGGCGATGTAGGAATCCTGTTGTAAATTTGCCAACGCCAAGATCGGAAACTGGGCCTTCTTTACAGTATGCTGTACTCTGCATGCCTTAGGGTGGATGTGGATGGCAAGGCTCACTTTCTTGATACCCTGACAGAGGCACAAAACGTTTGTAAGCAGCATCCAAGGGACTGTGCGCCCTCCCAGTGCTCCTTTTCTGAAAGATCTACCCCTGATATACACTCAAGTGACAGTGCAGACCTTGTCCCCACGGGTGATCTCCACATCATATTGACTGCTTCTGGTATGCATCCTACCGATGGTGGGTATGCACTATCCCCCTAATCCCTATGTCAAGGTCTACAGCAAACTTTAAACTCCGCAATTCAACACTTTGACATCGACTCATTTCAGTAACTATTTGCATGGATCTGATCATGAACTGGGCTATCTGCCACAGCATTGCCACCCCCAGTGGTCTACACTATTATGATAACTGTATTCCGTTTTCGTATACATGGGAATGTTTATTTGGGGTTTCACTGGGCTAGTTGTCACCTTCTGTGGGTAGTGGGAGGTGTCCATTACATTCTCATATTTTTTGTTTCTCCGCAATTGCTAACCTCTGATCGTATCGTATATATACATTACTGCACTGACTTCTCCACAGTTTTCAATGGCAACCTCACAATCCCCTGAGCTGCAGTTACGGAGTTCACATTCTCCTCTTCTAACAACAGAGGCCTAAACAACGTGCGTAGAGGTAAACAAGTGTTGGAGTATCTCTCTACAGTGCACAGATCGCCTTTTCACAAGAGACGCACCACTCGCCTGGGAGAATCCGTACGTTTGCATTCACGTGGGGCCCACATCGCTACTATTCTTGCTAAAGCACATAACCCAGGGGGTGTACGCACTCTAATCCAGAAGAATCTGCCATTCCACTATATGGACTCCATTCTAGATGACACAATAGATAAGCCCTAGTGATGGGGACCCTAGCTGGGCACTTAGTATTACTAGCTAATATATATGCCTCACCAATGTATAAACATCAGAGTTTTTCCAGACACTGCACGCTCAGATTGGGCAAATGGATTTCAACCAAATAATTCTGGGAGGAGAATTCAACTGACTGGTGCATGATACCCTTGACACCACAGCGAACTCCCCAGCTGGTAAACCACGATCACTCCATATTCTCTGTGACATTTGTGACACATAAGTGCTATGGGTTGCCTGGCGACGGAGGGGGGCATTAACACTAGTATATTCTGCCCCCCCACACAATACATAGTTCTGCATTGATTATTGGTTCATGTCAGCGACCTTGTGTCCCTGGCTGGGTAAGGTCCAACAATTAACTCACACACTTTCGGAGCATGCCCCACTCCGTGCTACAATACACATCCCTTTTGGTGGTGGCTGAGAGAGGCAATTGCGATTCCCCATTGTGGTGCTAAAGGATGCACTTTTCTGCACTGAACTGCACACAGCGGTGGTGGAATACTTCCAGCTTAATGAGGGCTCTGTGGACACACAGGCCATTTTATGGGAGGCGTTCAAAGCATACATTAGAGGCATCTGCATCTCTAAGCATTGAGGAGTGCTGCAGGACATGCATAGAGAGCCAGCTCGCATTGAGAGAGAGCTGACCGAGCTGAACTCGGTCGATGCCCAACAACGCGGTGACTGGCAACTGCTTAAGCACACAGCACAGCTGGCAGAATATTGCGATGTAGCTGAATGCAAGCTGAGTTCTTAGGGAAATATGCTGGGCCTGCAGATATGGAGAGGGTGAACGTCCAGGATGTACACTGGTCAAATTCTTGCGCCCCCCCCCCAAGGGGCTCCTCCTACATTGCCGAACTACATCATGCTGAGGGATTGAAAGTGAACTCTAAGGAGGACGTTCTGTCGACTCTACTTTAATATTATACCCACCTATAAGCCTGCTATTGACACACTAACCACTCAGGTGGAAGGATAGATTTGTTTACCACTGTCGATAGCCATACGAATCCCGATTATAAAAATTGTGTTTCCCCCCGTTTTCTCTATTTCTTTCTAAATATCCCCATCCCACTCACCAACTCATTATTTGCTTCCCTATGTGGCCTGCTACTAAAGCTCATTTGGGAAGACACCCATGTGTCAGCTGGGACACAATGGTACTCCCATATTAGAAAGGTGGGTTCAGTGTCCTGCAGCTACACCTGTACAATCTGGCAGCGCACCACTGGTACCACGTGGATGCCAGACTTACCTATACCAAATCCAAAATAGATCAGGCCACGCCAACGCACCTGGCTTCTATCCTCCTAGCAGGGATCCCCCTTGACCCCACTGACTTACATACATTATGCACCACTTGCTGGGTGTGGAAAAAAAAAGTCCAACGCATATTGGAAGGCTCGCTGCTATACTCCTCATCACTAATACTGCCAGATAACTCTTGGCTCCCAATCACCAGTGAAACCCTGGTTAAACGTACCATGACATGCTATGGCCTCCACACATCTGAGGATCTCTTCCCAGATGCACATGCCCTTATGCACTTCGAAGATGCCCGCTTCACCACGGCCACCACCATGGACCGCTTTGTAATTGACTGTGTTCACAGTGCTCTACATGCAAACATCCCGACATACCCAGTAGCACCGGACTAATTCATCCCCTTAGCTTTAGTCATCAACAACAGCTGCAGGGGTTGTCTGATATCAAAACTGTATCATACAAGTGTGGCCATGCTGTCTGCCCACAATATGAAACTCAGGGACTTCTGAGAAAAGGACCTTGGACACCCACTGAACAACAAGATATTGTCTACCTGCTGTACACAAATCATTCAGTCTCACCCAATCACTGTCACAAACATACACTTCAAATTAATGCGAAGAGCTTATATCACCCCAAGCAATCAACATAGGTTTGACCACACAAGTTCATCCGACTGCTCCAAATGCCATACCGCAGGAGCTGATTTTATACATATGGCATGAATGTGTAGACACATTGGATTCTAAGGGGGTGAGGTCTTCTCCCGAATGGACCAGATGGCTGATGTTGCCCCAAACTGGACTCGCTCCTGGCACAGTTGGGCAACATACAGGATCTCCTGAAAAGCACTAGTTGTTTTACCACAATGCCCTCCTTCCAGCCAAGTGCGAAATCGCATTACATTGGGTTAGGGGACGCCTGCCAACGGTTAAGGACTGGCTTAACGGCTTTGTATATTGTGATACCATCGAACTGTATGCCTCCCTCCAACCCCAGACATAGGGCAGCCCCTATGCAACTACCTACTACCAGTGAACAAAGAGTTCTCGCATTACTGATGATGCAGCTCCCTACCATGCCTCACATTCTTCTCCTCCTCACATGCCTGACCTTCCTTAGGTCTTTCCTGACAACCCACGCATTTAGGTACAGCACGCACATTGGGCACAGGCTCTCCCCCTTGGACAGGGCAATGGCTCTCCTACACTATTATGGTAACTGCTCTGTTATCTGCAGTATATGACACACCACGCCACACGTGGAGAAACATAGCTTTGCATTTGTTTCCCTTTTGTGGTTTAATTGCACCATTAAAAATTGGATATGTTCACAACTTCCACTCCAACACTCCTGTGTCCTAAGTGTGGCTACAGCACCTCAGTGAGTATTTCTCCCCCACTTTATTAACAGTCATATCCTCTTTTAATGGTTATAACCCTAGTCACCCACTGGCATGAACATGATTCACGCTCTTTACTCGATATACCCCCTGTATATGACATCGTAATGATGTTGTGATCACTATGTGTATGCTCTCTAAGTGATCAATAAAGGCGTAGTAAAAAAAACAAAAAAATTCTACATGTAGACTGACATGGATTTGACTTGTTCCAGAACTGGTAAAACACTCTGTAATTCCTGAACCGGAAAATCAAGTCAGTTTTCAGCTAAAGTTCTATATTTTATAGACGTAAACAACCCTAATCCTGAAATGTAATATTTCAATATTTACGGTGAAGTGATGAATTGATAAATGTCTTGATTACAAGATGTAAATACATTTAATCCTCTGAGTTCTAAACATAATATGACAATTCTAGTAATAAATATTAGAATACTTTTAACAAGTATTTAGGGGGCAAAGTGATGGTAGGTAAAAGGTTTTCAAACATGGTTTCCTACTTGTTTCCCTACAAATGATTTCTTGTTTCTTAGTAGATAATGTTTCAGATTATTTGTTATGGGTTGGCATCAGAAAAATATTCTGTGCTGAAAATACCAAAAGGTAGTTAGTAATTATGGCCATTTTCCAGGCTGGATGTGGGGCACAGCGTTATTTGCAGCTGAAATGATAAGGTTACAAACCAATGGTTATTTAAAAGTTCATTATATGCCTCAAACCATATTCCAAGATGGAACCCACCTGTAAGTGTTAAAGCTTTGCTAGAGACTCTGCCAGCCCAATAGGGAGCCAGAGAGGCACTAGATGTAGTGCAATTTGTATTTTCATATCTAGTGTTCGAAAATTGTGCTAAAAGTGGTTTCAAGATTATTCAGCACAATCCATATCCAAACACACTAAACCATAAAATGAAAATGTGAATGTTCAAATGTTTTCTGTGGACAAAAAAACTAGACGGTATAAATGTGAAATTATTGGCTTAATAGCTTTATTGTTGTTGCGGAGAGCAACAAACATGCGTAAAATTCCAGAGACTGAAGCTAAGAATACATGGAAATGATTTCCTGTTGTTTAGAAAAACAAAGCTATTTAAAGGGTATGACCTATGACCGCATACCTGAACAGCCTTTTGGTCTCAGAAGGAAGATCTGTACAGCATGAAGTTCTTTCAGAAAATTGTGCACACAGTGACATAGAAGGTGAAATTTTGTAATGTTTCATATCTGATTTGTGGTTTAATTGGGATGTCGATAATTATTGTGCATTACAAGTACTGCATGAATTTTATAACTCCAGGTTAGTGTCAAACAATTGGAAATAAGAACGTACAGTTAAAAAGGAGTTTTAAAAATGACATGCATTGTGTATCTGAAGAGTTACATGTGCTAATCAATCAAAAGTGGATATGTGTGATTAATACAGAATGCACATTCAGCTTACATTATTTTTCTTTGCAATGTGATATTTAAGTTTGCTACTTGAATACATCTGCATTATTTAGGATGTTTTAAATCAATGTTATTCGATAATGAACAAGGTTTACTGAAGGTTGATAATTGCCAGTCTCGTTCACGGTTATTATTCAAAAGATCACATTATTAAAGATGGAAAATATGTAAATTGGCATTAGGCCTTTCTCTGCTAACTGTTTACTCTGAAAAGTTCAACAACAACTAAATAATATTAGAAAAGCTGAGCACAAGGAGTGAAGGATTAGAAGAAACCTTCATGGGAGACGACGAGACATGCTATGCAGAATCGCCTCACTCATTTTAATACAAGGCTATTAAGGGGGCATTCAGCCTTAGCTTGATGAGCTTATCAGCTTAGCCGGTCTTGTACAGTGAGAGTAGCAGGCCCTGAAAACATTTTGTTAAAATAGGTATGCATGTGTGAACCATCCTTGAAACTAAAATAGGCTTTCCTTTCTCTTTTTTGCTAAGATCAATTCTAGTAAACAGAAGTAAAGAAAAACAGTAAGATTGTTACAAAATCATCCAACAAATATGGAATGACGGAATCACTCTCCTACTCCAAGCAAGCACCTTCCAAGGCGACGACCGGTACCCTGGGGCTCCTCTCACGGCGACGAGCGTGCTCCTAAGGACACAGAGGGTGGACATCATCGACATAGACTGTCCTGAGGTCCTGCTGACGCAATTTGAAGGAGGTAAGACCTTGCCTTCCCCGAGAACGACGGTACCCCTGTGATTTGTGTCTTCTTCACCTCCTGAGGCCTGTGTGCACTCTATGCAAAATTCCTTTGTGCACAGCCTGGCCCATCTCCCCAGCACTCCACCCTGCGACGCTCAACTCGCTGAGTTGTTTTCTGGCGGCGTGGGACCTTCTTTTGTTGTGCTGCATCAACTGCGTTTTGCACCTCCTTTGAACCTGGATACTGCAGCTTCTGTGGGTGCTGGCTGGCATCCAGAGGGTTCTCTAAAGTGCTGAGAGCCCCCTCTTCCTCCTCACACAGAGTTGAGGCCCCCAGGTCCCTCCTGGGTCAATCCAGCGCCATTTTGATGAAAAACACACTTTTGTCGTAGCCAAGGCTTGTTGGCGCCTTCCAACACGAAATCTCGTCTGCAACGATCTTCACGCTGTGGGACATCTTTTGCATTATGCAGGAAGGAAAAGTTACTTACCTGTAAATCCTAGTTCTCTTCCAGGGGTATCCTCATCAAAGTCATAAACATTGAATATTCCCGCCCTTGTGCGGGGACCCCGGAGCATATATAAAATATACACATTATACATGTGCAACAAACAGTCATGCAGGCTATCATGTTAAAAACAGGCTAAAATGCTTTATTTCTATGAAGTTTTTTTTTTTTTTTTTTTTTTATATTAAAGACTACAATAGAGCATAAATATGTACCCAAGCTCCTAAAACTAGGCTTAGGGAAGTAAGCAGCAGCAAACTCTAGAGAAAAAATAGAAAAAACTGCATTGAAAAACAATGAAGCATTCTTAGCCAATAGGCTGCATGCAGGTTAACACAGGAGAACCATAAAAACTTTGGCACCGTGCCTTTAAGACCCTGAGCACCTCCAGTATCCCACCATGCCTCAGGGGTGAAGGAAAGGTGACAGTTGGTTCACAGTTAGGTCAGTTCTTTTTACAGTGACAATTTGTATAACTGATTCCAAACACAGTCTGCCCTGCACTTCTAGGAGACGTGCGTCCGGGGAGGAGGGTGGGTTGTTTATGACTTTGATGAGGATACCCCTGGAAGAGAACTAGGATTTACAGGTAAGTAACTTATCCTTCTCTTCCAGGGGATCCTCATCAATAGTCATAAACATTGAATAGATTAGCAAGCCCATCCCTAAACCCAGCGGACTGTCCGATAGAAGTGCAGGAATAGATATGTCTTACGCAAATAGATTTCTTAGAGAGGCCTGCCCCACTTGGGCATCCGCTCTTGCATCTGAGTCTAAACAGTAATGTCTTGTAAACGTATGGACAGACTTCCATGTAGCAGCCTTACAAATCTCAGATATCGGAACATTGTTAAGGAGAGCAGCAGTAGCCGCTTTTCCCCTTGTGGAATGTGCTCTAGGCCGCGCTAGTAATTGTTTATTAGCTAGCTGGTAAGTATTAACAATACAAGAAACTATCCATCTTGATATTGTTCGCTTAGATGCTGCCTCTCCTGTCCTTAAATGACCATAGTTTACAAACAAGCGGTTAGAGTGTCTAATCGATTTTGTCTTGTCCAGATAAAATTTCAGCACTCTTTTCAAGTCTAATGAGTGCAATGCTTTCTCTGCCGGAGTCTCCGGATTGGGAAAGAACGTCGGTAAAGATATGGTCTGATTGATATGGAATTCTGACACCACCTTCGGAAGGAAAGATGGGTGAGTTCGTAGAACCACTCTATTGTCATGAAAAACCGTGTACGGTTCTTTTGAAGACAAGGCCTGGATTTCACTGACCCTCCTCGCTGAAGTAATGGCCACTAGAAAAGCCGTCTTCCACGTAAGGTGTTGTAAAGAGGCCTTCTGTATAGGCTCGAAAGGAGGGCCCATAAGTTTTGCCAGGACTACGTTCAGTTCCCATGGAGGAGAAGGTCTCCGAATTGGCGGAAAAACTTTCTTCAAACCTTCTAAGAAAACCTTGACTACAGGTTTTGTAAAGAAGGATTCCTGAGAAGGCGACTTGCGACAGGCCGTAATAGCAGACAAATGTACCTTAATAGATGATACCTGCAGACCGGACTTCGCTAGATGAAGCAAATAGGACAGTATGACATCCTCCTGCGCCCGTATGGGATTATGGCCTTGCTGACAGCACCATATGTAGAATCTCTTCCACTTAAAAGCGTAAGAACGCCGCGTGGAAGGCTGTTTGGACTCTTTCAATATGTTCATGCACTCCTGCGAGAGCCCTAGGTGCCCATACTGCAGGAATTCAGGAGCCATGCTGTTAAGCTCAGAGAGGGTAGGTTGGGATGTAGAATCCTACCCTCCACTCTGCTCAGAAGATCCGGTCTGCACGGCAGCCTCCTGTGAGGTTTTTCCGACAGGTTGAGGAGATCCGTGTACCAGAATTGTCGGGGCCATTGTGGCGCTATAAGAATCATTCTGGTCCTGGATCTGTAAAGTTTGCTGATCACTGCCGGAATGAGGGGAATCGGTGGAAAAGTGTAGAGAAATATCCCTGACCAGTCGATCAACAGGGCATTCCCTCGCGATCCCAGACGGTAGAACCTGGATGCGAAGTCTGGGCATTTCTTGTTTACTTCGTCTGCGAAGAGATCCAGTTGAGGCCGACCCCATTGCGCGAAGATGTATTCTGCGACTTTGCCGTGTAGGACCCAATCGTGAACGTCCTCCAGGTGTCTGCTCAGAAAATCTGCTTCCACGTTTTGCTGACCTGGCAGATGAACTGCTGTAATTGACATTCCTCTGGCCAGGAGCCAATGCCATATCGCTTGGGACTCTCGCGATAGAGGTAGGGACCTCGTTCCCCCTTGTTTGTTCAAGTAATACATCATGGTTGTATTGTCCGTCTGTATCAAGAGAGTTTTCCCCTGAATTAGCGGTATGAAAGACTTGAGAGTCAGATGGACCGCTCTGAGTTCTAGCAGATTGATGTGGTACTGCTTTTCCTTGTCTGACCACAGACCCTGCGCTTGAAAAGGACCCAGATGAGCCCCCCAACCCTGAAGAGACGCATCCGTTACTAGGGTTTCGGGTGGAAGCACCTGGTGAAACGGAGCACCCACTGACAGGTGAGGTCTGTGCATCCACCATCTCAATGACTGAAGTGCTACCGCCGGTAGCTGCACCGTGTCCTCCCAGCGACCTGTTCTTTGGCTCCAGTTGGTCTCCAATGCCTCTTGGAGGGGTCTCATGTGGAGTCTGGCATTTGGGACAATAAAAATGCACAATGCCATGGAGCCCAGCAGCGATGTCACCTGACGTGCCGTAGGTGCGTTGGCTCTCAACAGGTCCTGGCACTTTCTGTCTATTGAGGATAGTCGTTCCTCCGAAGGATACACTTTTTGGAGTTCTGTGTTTATGATAGCTCCTAGGTAGTGTAGATTCTGTGTTGGAATCAAGGTTGACTTCTGGTAATTGACCTGAAGACCTAGAGCTTCGCAAACTCCTAGTACAATGTCCCGATGGCTTCTCGCCTGCTCCGGAGAAGAAGCCTTCAGTAGCCAGTCGTCTAGGTACGGATATATGTATATCCTTTGTCTTCGAAGATGCGCCGCCACCACTGCCATACATTTTGAGAAAACTCTTGGGGAAGATTTCAGGCCAAAGGGTAGAACTCTGAACTGGTAATGCTGTAACGCTACTCGGAAGCGCAGGAATTTTCGATGTTTGGGAGCTATTGGTATGTGAAAGTACGCATCCTGCAGGTCGATGGAGCACATCCAGTCTCCCTGATGCAGTTGAGGGAAAATCTGGTGAAGCGCTAGCATTCTGAACTTCTGCTTCCTTATGTATTTGTTCAGCAGCCGTAGGTCCAGAATTGGCCTGAAAACGCCCCCTCGACCCTTCTTCGCCACCAGAAAGTAACGGGAGTAGACTCCCTGTCCTCTGTGTGCAGGTGGAACCTTTTCTATGGCATTCTTTTTCAGGAGGGCGAGAGCCTCCTTGCGTAGCAAGCTGAGATGAGATGGATTGTTTTTGGTTGGTGGCAAGCGTGGTGGAGGCTGTTTGAAAAGAAGAGAATAGCCATGTTCGACAATATTGAGCACCCATTTGTCTCTTGTGATAGAGTGCCACTCATGAAGATAAGCCGTAATACTTCCCCCCACCGGAGTGGTGTACAGTGTCGAGGGAAGCGAGATTTCATTGCTTGGTGGGTGCTTTCGGAGTGGACTGTTGAGGTCTACTTGACCCTCGCTCCCTTGTGTTTCTCCGTTGAAAAAGAGGGCGTCCCTGTCGTTGCTGTGACCTTTGCGACCAATGAGGGGTTTGAACCCTCTGCTGGAAAGGGCGCCTGTCATACGGCCTGTACCTCCGCCTGAAATCTTTCTTTCTTTCGAGGCCCACCGCCCTCATGGTATCCACCTCGGTCTTCATGCGGGCCATCTCTTCGTCTGCATGGGCACCGAATAGAGAGTTCCCGGCAAATGGAAGATTCAGGATGCGTTGTTGTGCTTCCTGTTTCAAACCAGTGAGCCTCAGCCAGGAAGATCTCCTTGCACAGATACCATGTGCGTACCCATGAGCAGCCAAATCCGCCCCATCTGCTGCCGCGCTGATAACCTGGTTGGATACCAGGCATCCTTCTTGTAGTATCTCCTGGAAATCTTGTCTGTCCTCTCTGGGCAATTTTTCTGTAAATCTACTGAGTCCCACAGAGAACGATCATACCTGCCCAGGAGCGCAGACGCACTGGAGACCTTCATTGCCGAAGCCGCCGTCCCGCATATCTTTTCCCCAGAGAGTCTAGATGCCTGCTCTCTTTATCCGGGGGTACCGTGGATGAAGATGCCACCGAGTGGGTCTTTCGGGCGGCAGCTATTATAACCGAGTCCGGTGGCGGATCCTTCCTGAGGAACAAAGGGTCCTGTTCTGGAGCCTTGTATTTTTTGAGAATCCTAGCCGGGGCAGACTTAAGCGAGGCTGGGGCCAGAAAAGTGTCCATGGTTGGCTGCAACAAACCAGGCACTAGAGGCAGCAACTTTTTCGACGCTGATCTCTGTTGTAGAGTCTCAAAGATGACCGATGAGGAGGTAGATGGTTCTGGAACCTCTATGTTGAGTTTTTGCGCTCCTCTTAGCAGCACCTCGTTGAATGTGGTAATGTCATCCACCGGTGAGACTCTAGCAGGTGGTGAATCTGTCAGGGTGGGTGAGTAACGCCCGACAGATGAACCTGATGAAGACCAAGAGGGTGATCTTCTTCTTGACCGAGACCTGGATCTTTGATGGGAGCGAGACCTGCTGCGAGACGCTGTAGCAGAGCGTCTAGGCCCCGCGGTCGGTTGGCGAGGAGCAGAACGAGCCCGTTCTGCCCTGGCTGTCGGTGATGGCGTTCTTGGCAGGGAGGCAGTAGGTGAATACATTCGCGAATATTGCGAATCTGGGGAGGCCGCTGGTCTGTTGAGGCTCTCCAGCCATCTCGGAGATAGATTGATGGGCGAGACATGCCCAGATGATGCCGCTCTTGACCGAGAAGAGTCGCTCGGTATGGAGACCACTGGAGATGGCGCCTTGTCTGGCGTGGGGCGATGTTCTGCTCCCTGTGGGACAGGTAAAACCTGAGTCGACGTCGATGGCTGTTTCGACGTCGAAAGGTGCCCAGCCGGTTGCTCTCGCCTCGACGTTGAGTGCCTCGACGTTGAGCGCCTCGACGCAGAGTGCCTTGACGCCGAACTGCGATCCTAGGACCTCGACCTGCTCGCCGTCGTGTGCCTCGACGTGGAGCGATGGGAGGTCGACGGCGGATGTCTCTCGTGCCGTCGTGGTGATTTCGACGTCGTGTGTCCTGATGTCGTGGGGCGCACAGCCTTTGGCGGCGACCGGGCACGCCGGCGATGGCTCGATGTCGATCGTCGGGCTGCCGTCGACGGAGACCTGCCCCTGCGCTGATGTTCCTTCGACGCCGTTCCCTTCGACGTCGGGTGTGTCGCCGTCGACGGCGATCTATGCCGGTGAGACGGTGGTAGCGACGACGTCGACGGTGAACAAACAGGTACTTTCCAACCTGCTGACATCGATCGGGCCATTCTCTCCTGAGAATGGCCTTCTGGCTGTCTGGGAAGTGAGGAGGACGAAGTTCTTTGCCTCTCCTGAAGCCCATGAAGCCGGATCTTCTCTCTGTCTTTCAGAGTCCTCCTAGACATGTTCTTGCAGTACTTACAAGTGTCAGGGCAGTGACTCTGAGGCAGGCACACTATGCACAGAGAGTGGGGATCTGACTGGGCCTTCTTCTTCCCACAAGCAGGGCATTTGACAAAAAGTGAAGGCATTTTTCTGTCAGAAAAAACCTTCCTAGCTCAGACAAAGATGTTATCTGTCGAGTGAAAAGTGAAAAAACGCTTTTTTAAAGAATTTTTCTGAGAAAAACTCAGAAAAACTGAGAGCTCAATGCTCCAGGATCCTCTCAGAAGAAGCCGGAAAAAAGAACTGACCTAACTGTGAACCAACTGTCACCTTTCCTTCACCCCTGAGGCATGGTGGGATACTGGAGGTGCTCATGGTCTTAAAGGCACGGTGCCAAAGTTTTTATGGTTCTCCTGTGTTAACCTGCATGCAGCCTATTGGCTAAGAATGCTTCATTGTTTTTCAATGCAGTTTTTTCTATTTTCTCTCTAGAGTTTGCTGCTGCTTACTTCCCTAAGCCTAGTTTTAGGAGCTTGGGTACATATTTATGCTCTATTGTAGTCTTTAATATAAAAACAAAACAAAAAAAAAAACTTCATAGAAATAAAGCATTTTAGCCTGTTTTTAACATGATAGCCTGCATGACTGTTTGTTGCACATGTATAATGTGTATATTTTATATATGCTCCGGGGTCCCCGCACAAGGGCGGGAATATTCAATGTTTATGACTATTGATGAGGATCCCCTGGAAGAGAACCCACTGGCATCTTCCTAGGGTGCATTTCTGCAGTCTTCTACTAACCGGGGACTCTTCTTTTGCACCCTCTTCTGGGTTGGCAGGGGCTCCTGTACTTCCTGGAACTTCTTTCGACTTCTGGACTTCCTTTGCAGGTCTTCAGGTCCAATAATCAAGCAGTTGTTCTTTACAGACTTGGTTGGCTGCTGCAAAATCCCAAAAACGAGGTGTAGGGTGTCCTAAGGAAACTTGCAGTACTTTACTCCTGCTTTTCTGGGCTCTGGGGTGGGGTAATTTACTTACCTTTACTGTATTCTTACTCTCCCAGCGATTCTGCATACACTACACTTGTCTAGGGGGGAATTCGTGATTCAAATTCCACTTTTTTAGTATATGGTTTGTGTTGCCCCTGGACCTATTTTCTCCCATTGCATTCTATAGGATTTCCTACTGTTTGCAATGTTCTATGACTATTTACTTGTCTAATTTTGGTGTCTAGTGTATATATTGTGTATAATACTTATCTCCAGAAGGAGTATTGTCTCTAAGATATTTTTGGTACTGTGTCACCCAAATAAATACCTTTATTGTTGGTAAACACTAAGGGGGTCATTCTGACTTTGACGGGCGGCGGAGGCCGCCCGCCAAAGTCCCGCCGGCAGAATACCGCTGCGCGGTCAAAAGACCGCCGCGGTAATTCTGAGTTTCCCGCTGGGCTGGCGGGCGACCGCCAGAAGGCCGTCCGCCAGCCCAGCGGGAAACCCCCTTCCATGAGGATGCCGGCTCCGAATGGAGCCGGCGGAGTGGAAGGGGTGCGACGGGTGCAGTTGCACCCGTCGCGATTTTCAGTGTCTGCTTGGCAGACACTGAAAATCTTGGTGGGGCCCTGTTAGTGGGCCCTACGACACCCGTTACTGCCAGCCAGGTTCTGGCGGTCAAAACCGCCAGAACCAGGCTGGCGGTAAGGGGGTCGGGATCCCCATGGCGGCGCTGCTTGCAGCGCCGCCATGGAGGATTCCCTTGGGCAGCGGGAAACCGGCGGGACACCGCCGGTTTCCCTTTTCTGACCGCGGCTGTACCGCCGCGGTCAGAATGCCCATGGGAGCACCGCCAGCCTGTTGGCGGTGCTCCCGCGGTCGTTGGCCCTGGTGGTCCGTGACCGTCAGGGTCAGAACGACCCGCTAAGTATTGTCTTTACTTGTGTGTAAGTACTGTGTAACTATAAGTGGTATTGTATGAGCTTTGCATGTCTCCTAGTTCAGCCTAAGCTGCTCTGCTATAGCTACCTCTATCAGCCTAAGCTGCTAGAACACTACTACATTCACGAACAAGGGATATCTGGACCTGGTGTAAGGTGTAAGTACCCAAGGTACCCACTACAAACCAGGCCAGCCTCCTACAGTGGTGCAGGTGGCGGGGCTGGCAGTGGTGGGGGAGGCACCAGCCCTTCCCCTGCAGCCTCGGATGGCCACCCACTGGGGCTGCTGCTGCTGGCATTGGTGCTGACAGTGGTGCACGTGGCGCAGCATGTAGTGGTGCACGTGGCGCTGCAGGTGGCAGTGCAGATGGCAGTGCTGGCAGTGGTGGGGGGAGGCTCCAGTCTCGGATGGCTGAAGTGCCATGGTTGGTGTTGTGAGCTCAGATCCTGTACTAGGCCCCCTATCCATCCTGCCTGCAGTGGCAAGCCCTTTGTCTTTGTCCTTGGCAGCTGGTGGTCCCTTCTTGTCCTTGCCAGCTGGTGGTGCCTCCTTGCCCTTGGTAGCTGGTGGTGCCTCCTTGCCCTTGGTAGCTGGTGGTGCCTCCTTGCCCTTGCCAGCTGGTGGTGCCTCCTTGCCCTTGGTAGCTGGTGGTGCCTCCTTGCCCTTGGTAGCTGGTGGTGCCTCCTTGCCCTTGGTAGCTGGTGGTCCCTTCTTGCCCTTGTCAGCTGGTGCAGGCACACTGCCAGTGCTGACAGGTGTCTCCTTGGAGCCTCTCACACCTGCAGTAGCTGCAAAACTACAGTGGCAGTAGACTGAGTGGCTGAGGTGCTGGCCTGGGTTCTGCCTACCCGGGCCGGAAGTGAAGGACGGGGGGGGCAGGGAAGAGGTCAAGGGTGGAGAGGAAAAGTTTCTTAGGTACACTGGGGTGGGAAGATGGCAAAGGTTTGGGAGTGGAGGAAGAGGGAGTGGTGGTTGAAGGTGTCTGTCTGCTGTGTTTGGGTGCAGGTGCATGGGCTGGATGCTGTTGTGAGGTGGATGGCTGTTGGGTGTCTGAGTGCTTGCGTTTGTGTACTTTGGGAGGAGGGGGCACAAACACAGTGGGAGAGGACACAGGGGACGTGTGCATGGATGTGGGGGTGGTGACTGCCAGTGAGGGGTGTGTAGTGATAGGCGTGATGATGATGGGGGTAGTGGATGAGGATGTAGTGCATGCAGGTGTGAGTGGAGACGCTACTGGGAGGTTGGTGGAGGATGAGGAGGAGGGGGACACAGTGGAGGCAGTGGATGTTATGTCTGCATCTTGATGGTGTTTGTGGTGAGTGCCTGTGGGATGATGTGTGGTGCTTGTGTTTGCCTGAGCCACTCCTGTGTGTTGTCTTGGGCGCATGCTGGTCTGATGGTGTACTTGGGATAGGCTGGGGTTGAGGAGAATGGGACTGGGTAGAGGAAGTTGGAGGGGGAGGCTAGAGACAGGGACAATGGCTGCCATCAGAGAGGAGGCCAGAGCCTGGAATGATCTCTGTTGGGCCCCCACGCCAGAGTGAATGCCCTCCAGGCATTTGTTTGTTGAAATGCCCTGCCAGCCCATGGAAGGCATTTCCAATGGTTGACTGCCCAACAGAGATGGATTTGCAGGAGGTCAATAGACTCCTCACTCAGGGCAGCAGAGCTGACTGGGGCACGGCTGACTGAGGCAGGGCCTGAGGTGCCTGGGGCAAAGGAGATGTCCACCCTCCTGGGTGAGCGGGCACGGGAAACACGCTGTGGGGCTGCTGGGAAGGTGGTGCTGGTACGGGGGTGGCGGCTGTACCTGTAGTTGGGGTGGGCACAGAGGTGTCCACCACCAGCAGGGAGCGACCATCGGAGGAGGTATCACTGTCCGAAGTGTCCCCTCCAGACTCTGCCGTGGTGCTCCCCTCGCCCTCCGTCCCACTGGTGCCCTCACGGTCAGTGGATTCGGCCTCCAGGCCCATGCGGGATGTAGCTCCCTCCGTCGCCGGTGCCTCTGCTCCTCTGCCAGATTATGCTAATACACATAAGGACAGGGTGACAACACAAAAGGGGGGGGAAGACAGAGGATACACTTGGTCAATGCCAGCAACAACACCACCGTTGGAGTACACAACACACAGGGGACAGCCCTATGCACTAGGCAATGCATTACCAGTCACAATGCTGGTCACCAGGCCATGGAGAATAATGCCTAATGCCAATAGCAGCATACCTGAGACCCACAGAACCATGCCCAGTAGTAGATGCCCACTAGCTTGTTTGGGGGTGTGTCAGGAATAAGGCTGTGTGCGGACCAAGTCCCGCCCGAAACTCCACTGCGCGGATTTGCTGTGCTTTATGCGCACCACTTGTCATCCCCTCTTGTTACAAAAGTGCCCATCAGCGTCGTCTGCCCTGTGGTAAAGCTCATGTAGCTGCAGGGTCAGGACATTGGTGGACAAGATGCATTTGTCAGTGCTATTCTATAGAGGGACTACAATTCCCATGTTTTTAGAGGCAGCAGCCATCTTGGGGTGTGGCAGGCCTATAAAGCCCAGCCACACCCAAGCACGTTGCTCACTATTTTGAAGACTTTGATGCAGTCAGATCTCATGGGGGTTCCTCTGAAGAAGAGCAGATTTCCTGCATGGCAGATTAACGGCAAATCGGAGTATCCTTGTTTCCATGGTGAATTCAGATACGAGTAGGTCGTACTCGTAGCGGTAAGGTCTTGATGAGCCAAATCTTGAAAGGAGTTGTTACTTCCAAAAGGTAAAGCACCCCTTAGCACAACGAGCAAAGCGTTTTCAGTTTTCAGAGTAAAGCAGCCTTGGTGCGATGATCAAAGCGCTTTGGAGCGCAGAAGTAAAGCGCCCCTTAGCACAACGAGCAAAGCGCTTCAGTCCACATGAGGAAAGCGCCCTTGGCACGGCAATCAAAGCGCTTCAGACCGCATGAGTAAAGCGCCCTTGGCACAGCAATCAAAGCGTTTCAGTCCACATGAGTAAAGCGCCCTTGGCACGACAATCAAAGTGCTTCAGTCCACATGAGGAAAGCGCCCTTGGCACAGCAATCAAAGCGCTTCAGTCCGCATGAGTAAAGCGCCCTTGGTACGACAATCAAAGCGCTTCAGTCTGCCTGAGTGAAGTGCCCTTGGCACGGCAATCAAAGCGCTTCAGTCCGCATGAGTAAAGCGCCCTTGGCACGACAATCAAAGTGCTTCAGTCCGCATGAGTAAAGCACCCTTGGCACGGCAATCAAATCGCTTCAGTTCACATGAGGAAAGCTCCCTTGGCACCGCAATCAAATCGCTTCATTCCACATGTGTAAAACGCCCTTGGCACAACAATCAAAGTGATTCAGGCCACATGAGTAAAGCTCCCCTTAGCATAACGAGCGTAGCGCTTCAGATAAGACAAGTGAAAGCGCTTTCTGGCTTAAGGAACAAAGCGCTTCATGTATAATAATCAAAGCGCTTCATGAACAATAAATAAGGCGCTTCTGCCCAACGAATAAAGCTCTTCAAGTTCAATGAGTAAAACTTTCAGGCCTATAGTTGTAAATGTGAAAGCATTTTTGGAGATAAGCAAATTATAGTTTCGTTGTTTTTTGGAAAGCATAATATGTGAAAAGCATATTTAAGTCTTTGAGAATTTCTAGGCTATGATCAAAAGTTTATGTTATGAATGCACAGTTGTTACAGGATTGATATTCAGAGTATCACCATAGTCCAAAGTTCTTGCCATCTCTTGGTGCTGAGGTTGTAGTTTGTTCTTGTTCCATGATTCAAAGAAGGGGCTTTGCCCTCACTTCAAAAGGGGTCTCAATCTGATCACAGAGACGCCTGTAGTCAAGAGTCTACTGATGAGTTATACTGCTATGAATGAGTATATGCATATTTGTTCTAACCTTTTCTTTTCAGATCTCTCTCCCTGCAGTTCCCTACCCTAATTCCCTTCCCCCCACCTGGCTTCATCATAACTCTGTGCTATAATAGCTTTCGGAGTTGGTGACGCCGTGCAGATCCTGAGGAAAGGACACTGTGACAGGGTGGAGTGCTACAGACCCTGCCCAACACGGAACCTACCTTGCAATGTTCGACCTGGACTAGGGGCACCTACAGGCCCACATCCCCCACCCAGATAGCACCCCACCACGCGCAATTTGCAGAATTGGAAACTGTACTCACCCCCTTGTGGCTGCTGTGATGCCCTCAACCGCCCATCCAACTCCAGATAGGCCACCGCCAGTATGCGGAACATCAGGGGGGTCAGGGTTTGACGGGCACCCCTTCCTCGTTGGGAGGCCATTCCCAGCTGGGCCTCCGCCGTCTTGATTGCCCAGCATCTCAGGTCCTCCCACCGTTTGCAACAGTGTGTGCTCTGCCTGTCGTAGACCCCCAGGGTCTGCACATCCTTGGCGATGGCACGCCATATACCCTTTTTCTGACGGGTGCTGACCTGGAGGGAAATAAACATGGAATAATGTTATCAGTCATACCGTCCTGCCTGTTACACTCATGCCCCACCATATCCCTCCCATCCCCTTACGCACCTACATTGCCCATACACCATACATGCAGCACTCTGCCCAGGACACCTCAACCAGCCCCCCTTACACAAGGCCTTTGCCCACAGCACTCCATGTATTCATGCCCCATGCATTGTGCCCACAGTGTACTCACCTGTTGGTCTGGAGGCCCATAGAGCAATCGGTACTGGGGTAGGACCCCATCCACCAGTCTCTCCAACTCCTCTGAAGGGAAGATTGGGGCCCTTTCCCCAGAGACTAGCCATGGTCACTTCCAGCACAGGTCACAGCGGCACTTGCAGTGTAGGTCCTCTCCTGTTGAAGGTCAGGTAGCAAGTGAGTGGACAGATAGAAAATGGCCGTCATGTCAGCGGCGCTGCGTACCGTCACCGCCGGCGTACATCACCATTGGCTACTGGAATCCATAGGGCCCAATGATAACCAATGAGAAGTTGCACGGCGGCTCTCGACCGCCTCCCGCAACGGCGCACAACGTCAGCTGAATTACCTCATTTCCACCTGTCCCTTCACACAGGACAGGCATCCGCCATTTCAGGGGGGGCAGGCCATGGCACCTAACTGCGTCACAGCCGGCATAAGCACATTTTGGAATTAAATATAAACATACTGTTTTTGTCACAACATGCAATGCATTAAACAATGACGAAATGTTGAAAAGTGACCAGATGCTCATCGTTTTTACCCCTAGAGTACAACCTCTGAGGATGAATAGGAGATGGAGACATTCCCCCGTGTACAGTCTCACAGTGGACTTGGCAACAATGGAGGACAGGCAAATTATCCTCACCTACAGACTTGATAGGGCCACAATCCAAGAGCTGTGTGCCCAACTGGAGCCAGACCTAATCTTAGCTATCCCCCCTCTTGTGCAAGTCCTATCATTGCTACATTTCTTAGCAAGTGGCTCCTTCCAAGCGACAGTGGCCATGGCAGCAGGGATGTCTCAGCCAATGTTCTCAAACGTGTTGACCAGAGTGTTGTCTGCCCTGATGAAACATATGCGCAGCTATATCGTTTTCCCCCCGGTGGAGGATTTGGCCACAGTGAAGGCTTCTATGCAATCGGACATATCCCCAACATCATTGGGGCAATTGATGGTACACATATTGCATTTGTACCCCCCCCCCTCCCCCGGAGAAATGAACAGGTGTTCGGAAATCGAAAGAGCTTTCATTCTATGAATGTGCAGATAGTGTGCCTGGCGGACCAGTACATCTCACATGTGAATGCTAAGTATCCTGGGTCTGTGCATGATGCCTTTATCCTGAGAAATAGCAGCATCCCATATGTGATGGCTCATCTCCAGAGGCACAGGGTGTGGCTAATAGGTGAGCCCTGGTCCCCACCCAGTTGATGTAAGTATATCGGTGTGGGGTTGGCCCTAAGGGTGAGTGTCTGGCTAACAGGTATTGCTCGATATTTGCAGGTGACACTGGTTACCCCAACCTCTCATGGCTACTTACCCCAGTGAGGAATGCTAGGACAAGGGTAGAGGAAAGTTACAATGAGGCACATGGGCGTACACGAAGAATTATTGAGCGCACCTTTGGCCTCCTGAAGGCCAGGTTCAGGTGCCTCCATCTGACAGGTGGATCCCCGTGCTACTCACCTAAGAAGGTGTGCCAGATCATCGTGGCATGTTGCACAACCTAGCCTTGAGACGCCAGGTGCCTTTTCTGCAGGAGGATGGGGCTGAAGATGGGCGTATGGCAGCTGTGGATCCTGTGGACAGTGACGAAGAGGAGGCAGAGGATGAGGATGTGGACAACAGAACAACTATCATACAACAGTACTTCGAGTGACACACAGAGAAGACACTGTAACTTCACCTTCCATTGCAGTTTTGTGTAGTTAATTTTCTCTAGGCAGGCTGCTGTTCCCCCTACTCTGGCCACTTAATGTACTCTTTGACATGTCTATTCACAGGTCTTTTTGCCCTACTCTGGTTCCTGGTGTATTGATTGCAGCACATTACAGGTCATACCTATATATACATAATTGTACAGTCTAATTGTAATGTCTACAGATTGTTAAACGAATACTTCCTTTTTTTTAAATTTATTTATACAAATTTACAATAAAACAGCAACAATAACCCCAGGAGCTGGAGATACAACAAAAGGAGTCCATCAGTGTGCACATAGTATTGCTAGGGACAGCCCAAGTTATAGTACCATGAAACAAGGTTCCCAGCATGTCCAGTTTAACAAATTCAAGCGGCTTCCCATATATCTAACAAGAGCAACAGCTTGAAGCACACCTCTAGGCAATAATCTGAATGCTAAAGCTCTCCAGGGTACAACTCAACAACAGTCACAGCAACATAAGAAGGAAGGCGGCAGAGCAGACTCAGATAGCAGGATCATCCACCAAACAGCACGTAGTACACTGCGGGGAACAACATCCAATCAACCACGTGCGTGTCCATTCATATGTATCCAAGGGCCTCTCAATTCAGCCCTGAGACTCCAAAAAGGAGCAGAAAGGTGCCCAAATGTCTCTAGGGTGAGAGCACGCAGGGGCTAGCTCCCAAAAGATTGACAGCTGCTCCTGGCAGAACGCAGCATCACGTAGCCAATCAGACCTCCGCGGCGCCCGCCCCCGCACCAGCACATCGATACTCTTCTCTTTGCAAGCAAAAGCAGCATGCCTACCAGACGCCGCCATTCCGACGGAACCCCATCCAGCAGCCCAAGCAACGCCAGCACCGGGGAGAAAGGCAGATCCAAGCCAGTCATTCCAGCTATCGCATGCATCACCTCTCCCCAAAAGGAGCGCACCTCTCCACAAGTCCACGCCAGATGCAAAAAATCCACGTCCGGGGCATGGCATCGCTTGCAGCGTGCATCATCACGCAGCCCCATATCACACAGACCGCGAGGGGTATAATATAAACGATGTAAGAATTGAAAGTGTATGAGCCGCAGTCTGTAACTAGGCAACAGTGTTCTCATGTGTGCGCAGCAGCTTATCCACATAGCCTCAGTAATAGCCTCCCCAACATCCATCTCCCAGTTAGCCTTAGCAGCCTCCACCTCCGCCTTCCGCTGCTCCTGCAAGCACCCATACAATCTGGTGATAAGCCTAAGCGGCGACTGCATGCGCCACAGCAACTCAAGCGCCTGACAGGTCTTAGGCATCGACGGGAGACCAGTAAATCGTGCACGGAGCATCGCATATACGCGCAGTTAATATAGCCTGTGCAGCCCATTATCGGCTCCAGGCCTCAGCGCCTCCTCTGGCGAAAGCAAATGCTCATTCACAAACCAGTCCCCCAACAATGACAACTCAGAGTCAGCAAGAAACTCTTGCAATCGTGCATCGCAGGACATCCTCTCATCAGCAACGTCCGGCATCGCAGGAGCAAATGGTTCACTCGTCCCCGGCTGGCGCACCAAAGCAGCCCAAGCCCCAGAAGTACACGCAACCGTATTTACTCCCCTGGAGCGAGTCCGGGACATACAACCAAGAACCCTCGTCAGCCGGTCCGGCCACACTGCATCGCTCTCAGGCGCAAGATGAGGCAGATATCTTATAGGACAAATCCAAAAGTATGCAAAATGAGCCTGCGCACAATGATAATAAAGCTCCAGGTCAGGGGCAGCAAGGCCCCCCATCTCAAACGGCAGCGTCAGTTTCTCCCAGGCGATCCTGGGCCGCCCGCCCGCTCACGCCAGCCGCACCAAAGCTGATCTAAGCCTCTGCAAGAAACTCACAGTTAGCACCAACCGGAGGTTAACAAAGAGATACAGAAACTTTGGCAGCAGAACCATCTTGGCAATGCCGATGCGCCCAATAAGCGAAAGCGGCAGCGTATGCCACACCTCAAGCCTATCTTCCAACCAAGCCACTAACTTGCCATAATTAGCAAGCCAAAGGGTCTCTGCATCGCAACTCAACCAAACTCCCAGATAGCGAACCGGGCTATCCGCCTATTCAATAGGATAATGCGACAAAAAACGCGCTATGCCACGCGTGAGGGGAAGCACAACCGATTTAGACCAGTTCATCATTATACCAGAGAAGGCACCAAAACGGACAACCTCAGTGAGCAAGACATCCAGGTTCCCACCCGGCTCCCGCATGTACAGCGCAATATCATCTGCATACATCGAAATTAAAATCGGACGCTGCCTGAACTGCAGCCCTCTGTGACTATGATGGGGCTGCAAATAGGCCGCCAGCGGCTCCATCGCTATAGCAAAAGGCAGCGGGGATAAAGGGCACCCTTGACGAGTCCCCCGGGCCACCGGAAAGGGACCCAAGACGCAGCTATTCAGCCGCAGTCTTGCAACCGGATCCGTATACAACAAACAAATCAGCTTTATAAATCGGGCACTCATGCCCACCCTGCCCAGCAGTGCAAATAGGTATGGCCAGGCCAAAGAATCAAACGCCTTTGTTGCTTCTAGAAACACCGTTGGGGCCTCATCCTCCGCCGTAAGGCCACCCAGTACCGCGAAAAACGTCCGCAAATTATGTGCTGTCGACCGCTCCGGCATAAAGCCAGACTGATCCGGAAGCACCAGTCGCGACATCAGTGGCTGCAAACGTAGCACCATCAACTTAGCCAGAATTTTATTATCTACATTGGTCATGGAGAGCGGGCAGTACGAATCACAGCTATAGGGATCCTTTCCCGGCTTAAGTATCAGAACGATCAACGCCTCACACAGGGAAGCAGGGAGAGACCCAGTCTCCAGCGCCTCTGCATAAACCTCCAGCAGGTAAGGAGCCAAAATATCGGAATACTCTTTATAAAAAGCAGAGGTTAAGCCGTCCAATCCCGGGGACTTGTCACCGGGCAGTCCACTGATTACGGCCTTGATCTCGTCCACCGAAAAAGGCTCATCAAAGTAAGCTCTATGTGCATCATCGAACCAAATCAGGCTAATCTTTGAAAAATAAGCTTGTGTTGCATCAAGATGCTGCTCAGTGGGGGCCGAGTATAGATCCTCAAAATATCTTGTAAATACCTTCATGACACCCTCCGTGCCCACCACCCGCTCACCCCACTGCCCGTCTATTTCAGTGACATAGCCACTTGCCCAAGGTTTGCGCAACATGTTCGCCAGTGTTCGACCTGCTCTATCTCCCTCCCCGTAACGCCGGGCTCTGGCATAGCTCCCTAAAAAACAAACTTCCCGCTGGGAGGCCTCCTCATATCGAGAGACTGCATCACGTAAGGCCGCCAATGTTTCACCAGCCCAATCCGCCACCAATTTTGCCTCCAACTCTGATATCTGCAACTCCAGCTCGGCTAACTCTCGATGCAGAGCGCAGAGCACACCATGCTGCTTAGAGAGGCACTCTCCCCGAATAACCACCTTGAAGGACTCCCAAAGCGTTAGAGCCGAGCCAACCGACCCGTAATTCTCGGCAAAGAAATGTAAGATGGCCCCACGAATCTCCTCGCGAAACACCGCATCCCGAAGGGCCCCCCGCAGCAGGTGCCAAGCAAACGCAGCACTCGGGATCCCAGGGATCGACAGCTGCAGCTTAACCGGGGAGTGATCCGAGAGGGTCCAGGCCAGATGCTCCACCGATTGCATCCACATCCCTAGTTCCAAGCCATCGGTCTAAGCGATACCAGCTATTATGCACATAGTTGACACACGTGCCCTCTCTCTGATCACCATGCTTTGTCCTCCATAAATCAATTAAGCTGCAATCACTCATCACAGTCATTAAGGCAGCAGCAGCAGCAGAATGTCGAGGCCTAGTCGCACTCTTCCGGTCCCTCTCCGGATCCAAAACCACATTGAAGTCTCCCCACCAAATTACAGCCCCACCCCCCATTGATTCAACCAGGAGCCACACCTCACAAAAAAATCCGGGGTCATTGACATTAGGGCCGTAAACCGACACCACCCGACAGGGCCTGTCTAGCAGAGTCCCACTCAACAAAACGTAGCGCCCATTCGGGTCCACTACCGCATGGTGCGTTCGCCATTGCAGCCTCTTGCGCAACATAATCGCCACCCCTCTAGCGTATCGCGAGTACACCGCTCCATGGCACTCACCAATCCACCCAGCCTTCAGCCGATTCAAGGTGGAGGCCTCCAGATGAGTCTCCTGGAGCATACACACATCTATGTGATGGCGCTCAATATAGGCAGACATGAGACGCACCTTATGCTGGTCATTCAAGCCACGCACATTCCAGATAAGGCAACTAACCACCGACATTATCCCCAGCCTCGTCACAGCAGCACTTTCCCGCCACAGAGCCACCCGTCGCCGCCTATCAGACCCATTTGTCACAGATAGACAATAGCAAAAAATCCAAACATCACAGAAACAATGAACCAGAACACAGACCCACCCCCACCCACGCAGACCCCCCAAATGGGTCAAAGCAGAGATCCCCCCCCCAATCTCCCAACCAAAAAGATCAGGAACCCACAGCATAGCAAAAGGACTCATCCAGGGGACGCACGCCTAGCCATCCAGCCCATTCGCAGTGCAGGCAGGCAGGAAGGGACAAAGGGCTAAAGAAACAGGTAAACTGACACAATAGCTCTTAAAGAGAAAATCAAAGTATCGCAACATGGACGCCCAACAGGAGTAAGAGCCTAACAGTGACTAGGCTCCAAAAACAGTCAATCAGTGTCACTAAGGTTCGCCCGCTCTGAGCCAGAGTCTCCAGATTCCCCAGCCGCAGAGCGCCGTGGAAGCATCTTGACAAATTTGGCCGCCAGCTTCGGATCCATAAAGAAATGTAGTGTACCGCCATGCTGTATCCGAAGCTTCGCCGGATAAATAAGAGAAAAATGAGCTGCAGTCAGGCTTAATGAGCGCTTGATCGGCAGGAACGCCTTGCGCGGCGCCTGCACACTCAGGGTATAGTCTGGAAACAAATGCAGCTCTGTGTTTCTATAGATCACCGGACGTCGTTCTCTAGCCAGCTGCAGTACATTGTCACGGTCACGATAATTCAAGAGATGGAAAATAACAGGTCGCGGCGGGGTCCCAGGAGGGGGCCTAGGGCCCAACGATCGATGAGCTCTCTCGTCCACAAGCATGCGAGACAGCTCACCAGGAAACAGGTCGGCAAGCATTTTCTCCATGAAGTATTCCATCCTGCCCATGTCCGTGGACTCAGGAAGACCAAGCATCCGGATGTTGTTGCGCCCGGACCGCGCCTCCAAATCTTCATTTTTATTCCTTATTACCTCCAGCATCCGCTCCATCTGCAACAGGCGGTCTCTCTCACCATGCCGCTGGTCCTCCATCTCCGAGGTACGCAACTCAAGTTGCTCAAATCGAGAATCGTGTTCATCCACCAGGGCCCTGATGCGGTCCATCTGGTCAGTCAAATGGTCCAGATTGGCATCTATGCCCAACAAGCTGCACTTGAGGTCCAAAAATTTGGATTTAACAGAGGCATCTGAGGGCCCATCGTCCACCTGCACCTCTCCAGGCTGCGGCACGGGGGTGCCCCCCCTCCGCTTGCCACCATCAAAGGACAGCCCGATCCAGCCGGCGATCTCTACCATCGGGCCCCCCCCAGCAGGGGCCCAACGCCAGGAGACCCAAGGCGAGCCCACACGTCCGCAGAGCCCAAAGGCCAGGCCCTCTGCCGCACAGGAGGCCCCCCAGCCACCAAACTCCGGGGGCCCCCACACTCCAATAACTGCGCCACCCAGGAGGCCCCCGCCGGCTGCCACCAGGCCGGTACAACAACGCCACAGGCTGCACCACCCCGAGGGCGGAGCAGGCCTCGCCTCCCCAGGCTGTGCTGTCCAGCAGCTGCGCAACACGAGGCCGCAGGCTGGCGGAGGTCCGGGGCTATAAAATCGCGGGGTCGCGACCTGATTAGACCGCCAAAGGCCCCCCCAGCAGCACTCACCCCGCGCCCCGCACCAACGGGGGGCAGAGGACTCTTCCCGGGCGCCCCCAGGATCGCGAGGCAGCCCGCCCAGGCCGAGCGCTTCCTCTCCAACAGGCCCGACACTGGCCGAGCCCGTCTCTGCGTCGCCGGCCCACTAGCCGGCCAGCAACCGGAGTTCCGGGGCAGGCAAAGGCACGGGCCCAATCTGAAGATCTCCCGGCTGGGGGGAGCGCTACCAGCGCTGCTCAGTCAGGAGAGTCTTATTTCCTGGCAGGGGTCTTGACAATGATCTCTGGCTTCTGCCTGGATTGCAGGGACCGTTTGCGTGGTGGTTCTCCTTCTGCAGCGGTTGGGGTGCTGGTGGCCTGTTCCTGTGGCGGGACCTCCTGTCCACTAGCGTTGGCGGAGGTGGAGGGCTGTTCATCAGTGTGGCTAATGTCAGGGGCCCGTTGGTGTGCCACTGCCTCCCTCATGGTGTTGGCCATGTCAGCCAGCACCCCTGCATTGGTGACCAGGGTGGTGTGGATGTCCTGAGGTCCTCCCTGATCCCCAGGTACTGTCCCTCCTGCAGCCGCTGGTTCGCCTGCAACTTGGCCTGTATCTGGCCCATTGTTTCCTGGGAATGGTGGTATGCTCCCAGGATGCTGGTGAGTGCCTTGTGGAGGGTCGGTTCCCTGGGCCTGTCCTCCCCCTGTCACACAGCAGTCCTCCCAGCTTCCCTGTTGTCCTGTGCCTCTGTCGCCTTAACAGTGTGCCCACTGCCACTGACCCCAGATCCCTGATCGTCCTGTGTTTGTGGGGTGGCCTGGGGTCCCTGTAGTGGTGGACACACTGCTGATTGGCGTGTCCTGGGGACAGGGGTATGGGCCCGCAGGGTGGGTGCTGTCCTGGTGTTTCCTGATAGGGGAAGCTCTGTGGTGTTATGGGACTGTGGCTGGGTAACCGACTGTCCCTGATGGGCGAGGTAGGTCATCATGATCCAGGCGAGCAGAGGTGCTTTCATCACTGTGGGCCTCTTCTGTGGGGGGACTGGATGTTACTGGCACCTCCCCTCCGGTGACGTTGTATGGGGGACCTGTGGGGATGTAAATGCAGTGTTATAGTTTCAGCGTGTGTCATCTTGCGCATGGGTATGTTGCCCTCTATGGTTGATATTGCCATGGCAGAATGGCCTTAGTGAGAATTGTTATTTGGTGGGCCAGGTGATTGTCTCTAGGGTGCATGCAGTGGTGATGGTTGTCCATGCAGGTCTGTGAGTGGTGTCCATGCACTGGAATATCATGGAGTTTCTTGGTCCTGGGAGTCAGGGCAGTCCTCTGAGGCTTCAGAGGTCGCTGGTTCCTGTCGGATGCGTCGCTGGAGCAGGTTTTCGAAGTTGGAGACCGGCTGGTAGGGCTGGGGCCAAAGCAGTTGGTGTCTCCGTCTTCTCTGCAGGGCTTCAGGTCAGCAGTCCTTCTTCGTCTTTAGGTTGCAGGAATCTAGTTTCCTAGGTTCTGGGGTGCCCCTAAATACTGAATTTAGGGGTGTGTTTAGGTCTGGGAGGGCTACTGTCCTTGAGGGTGGCTACACCATCTTTTTGTGCCTCCTCCATGAGGGAAGGGGGGCACATCCCTATTCCTATTGGGGGAATCCTCCAAAATCAAGATAGAGGATTTCTAAAGGCAGGGGTCACCTCAGCTCAGGACACCTTAGGGGCTGTCCTGACTGGTGGGTGACTCCTCCTTGTTTTTCTCATTATCTTCCCTGGACTTGCCGCCAAAAGTGGGGACTGTGTCCAGGGGGCGGGCATCTCCACTAGCTGGAGTGCCCTGGGGCATTGTAACACGAAGCCTGAGCCTTTGAGGCTCACTGCTAGGTGTTACAGTTCCTGCAGGGGGGAGGAGTGAAGCACCTCCACCCAGAGCAGGCTTTGCTTCTGGCCTCAGAGGACACAAAGGCCCTCACCACATGGGGTCAGAAACTCGTCTCTCAGCAGCAGGCTAGCACAGACCAGTCAGTCCTGCACTGAACAATTGGGTAAAATACAGGGGGCATCTCTAAGATGCCCTCTGTGTGCATTTTTTAATAAATCCAACACTGGCATCAGTGTGGGGTTATTATTCTGAGAAACTTGATACCAAACTTCCCAGTATTCAGTGTAGCCATTATGGAGCTGTGGAGTTTGTTTTAGACACACTCCCAGACCTTATACTTAATATGGCCACAACTGTACTTACAATGTCTAAGAATAGATTTAGACACTGTAGGGGCATATTGCTCATGCAGCTATGCCCTCACCTGTGGTATAGTGCACCCTGCCTTAGGGCTGTAAGGCCTGCTAGAGGGGTGACTTACCTATGCCACAGGCAGCATTTTGTGTGCATGGCACCCTGAGGCGGATGCCATGTCGACTTTGCCTTTTTCTCCCCACCAACACACACAATCTGCTATGGCAGTGTGCATGTGTTAGGTGAGGGATCCCTTAGGGTGGCACAACATATGCTGCAGCCCTTAGGGACCTTACCTGGTCACAGGGCCCTTGGTACCACTGGTACCTTTTACAAGGGACTTATCTGTGTGCCAGGGGTGTGCCATTTGTGGAAACAATGGTACATTTTAGGTGAAAGAACACTGGGGCTGGGGCCTGGTTAGCAGGGTCCCAGCACACTTCTCAGTCAAGTCAGCATCAGTATCAGGCTAAAAGTGGGGGGTAACTGCAACAGGGAGCCATTTCCTTACATCCAGCTACTCCTGCCAGGCCCTTAGGATGCATTATTGTCAAGACAAGCTCCTCCCATGTTGTTAGTTGCGGGGGAGGAGGTGGGGGTCCACCACTAGTCCTCTGTACAGCTATCTGGTGTCTTGCAACCACGGAACGCACCTTCCCCCGTAGGTCGTTCCACCTCTTCCTGGTGTCATCCCTTGTTCTTGGGTGCTGTCCCACGGCGTTGACCCTGTCCACGATCCTCAGCCACAGCGCCATCTTCCTTGCAATAGATGTCTGCGGCACCTGTGATCCAAATAACTGTGGCTCTACCCGGATGATTTCCTCCACCATGACCCTTAGCTCCTTCTCAGAGAACCTGGGGTGTCTTTGTGGTGCCATTGGTGTAGCGTGAGTGGTGTGTGTTGAGAGGTGCATGGATGGTGTATGGGTGATGGTGTTCTGTGGCTCTGGTTGGGTGGATGCTCTGGTGTCTCTCTCAGTTGTAAAAAAAATGGAGTCATAAAGGGTTGTGGGTAATGTGTGTGTGTTTTATAGTGTTGTGGGTGAGGTGTGTGTATGTGTGTCAGGTGTGTGTAGTTTGAATTGTCCAATGTGGTGCTGTTTTGTTTGCGTGTGTGTATTTTGAGCGTGGCGGTATGTACCGCCAATGGTTTACTGCGGTTGGATGTCCGCTGCAGTGATTCGTGGGTAATGATGCTGTGGGCGTAGTTCTTTTGGTGTAACGGTGTGAGTTTGGATACCGCCAGTTTATCACTGACCTTTGGGCTGGCAGACTTGTGTGTGTCTGTATAGTGACAGATTTCTATGTGTGGGTCATAATATGGGTACCAGTATACCGCTGCGGTTGCGGTATGTTGGCGGAAGTCGCCATGGCAGTAAGCAGGACTTACCGCCAATGTCATAATGAGGGCCTTTGTGTTCTAGAGAAATCTAGACAATGTATCAAAGGAGAAACCTTTGTTTATCGGATTAGAACAGTCTTACGTGTCTTGAGTGCTTTGCTCAAGTATGAGGAAATAACTGTTGGCACAACAAAGGCCACCTCAAACCCCGCTGTGTGGGGGGCCCGAGCTACAGGGTGCCCCTCAGCACAGTTCACTGTGCACAGGAGGCAGGCCCCTGAATGGGTCCTGGGGGGTGGGATCCCCTTCAGGTAATTTGCAGGGGGCCCCTCAAGTTTCATTACGTCACTGAGCATGAAGCTTGCAATACATCATCCATTGGTGACATATGCATGCAGATTCCCTTAAGCCAAAAGTATCTGAAATTAAAATACAGACATAATTGTAAAATAAAAACAAGGAGTAACATGTTTAAATGTTAAAAGGAGAACAGTATGTTATAATCAAACAAACCCTGCACCAAAGATAATTCTTGAAACTCTATTTTTGGCAAGACACAGCTAGGCTGACAGATGATGTCATCATAAACTGGCAATAATCATCTTGCTTCTCTCGCTTGAAAATGTCTCACACAAGCTCAGAGAATACATTCATTCATGCAACACCTGAAGTGTATTCAAAATGAGGCATCTCCTAAAAAAAGTTTTCCAAGTGATTTTGCAGAACCATTTTACACTCTAGGCATGCATTCCAATAACACCAGGCTATCATCTCATCTGGATATTTTTTGAACAGGCTTTTTCCGATTTTTTCACAGCACATTAGATGCAGTCGTGGCTCTGCAGGGGGTGACACAACATAAAAAAAAAAAAATTACATATTTTTTTACCTCTTCTCCCGCGATACGCCGTACCGTTCCTCTCCTCTTCCGTCTCGCTCCTGCACAGGCTTCCAGTCAGCCCTGCAGCCAGTCATCAGGATTGGCTGGGAGCGTCCAGCCAAAGGGCTCCCAGGCACACTGGGAGCCTGTGCAGGCTCTGTCCCGCACAGCAACTGTGTTGCTGGGCTGGAGAGACCCTTCTGCGCATGTGTGTTTGGTCAGCCCGAGACAGCTGGCCAAACATACATGCACTGTGAGGGGAAGTGCTGAGCACTCTCCCTCTTTGCTCATCACCCCCGTGGCCCCGCCCCTTTTCACCAAAAACTATAATAAACATAGTTTATTATAGTTTTTGGGTAAACGTTTTGCAGCTGCCACTGCTGGCGGGCCAGCAACACTCCTCCACCCTCATGGAGGAGCAGCCCCTGATTAGACAACCCCTAAATGTTTATTGGAATAACTGGAGACCTATTCTCTGGACTATTACCTTTTGTAGTCTTGGTTGGAGCAGTAATATGTTGTTAGAGGCTGGGTACCGGTGAGGGTAAGCACACAACTACTACTAGCAATACACTCCCAAAACAGGTTTGTGCCCAGCCAAGGTCCCACAAAGTAGCCCCTGGCTCAAATCCTGGTAGCTTGGCAACAAGCAGTCAGGCTTAATTCAGGAGACAGCTATGTAAAGCTTTTACATACACCATTACAGTAAATAAGTAAGACACAACACACAATAAGAATCCCACATCAATTTATAAAAAAATTAAATATTTTTAGCTTTAAAATGACACCAAAGTGACAAACATCAATTATAGAGAACCAGAGATATGAATTTTTAAAGATGAAAAGTAACACTGGTGCTTAGAAGCAAATAGAGCTCAAATGGAAGGCTGCACTAGACCGGGACACAGTGAAAAGTTCCAGCCATTCACAATGTAACACTTTTACACTTATTTCTAGAAGTGTTTCTTGATGCAGGAAAGTGATCTACAACCCTAATCCACGTTTCCAGAATCTCTGAGTTGGTCCTTGAGACGTTGGGACTACAATTCCAACAATGCACCTGGACAAATTGTTGCAAGTCCACTGGACACACTCCAGGCTGGGGACGTTTGTGGAAATTGGTGCAGGGAAGCTCTTTTAACATGTTCTTTCAGGGAGTCCACTCCAGAGTTCTTTTTGAAGGTAGGCAAAGTCCTTTGGGCTGTGGCTCCAGTCCTTAAGTATGCAGGCCTCTGGGTTGCAAACCAGGGTTTCAGCTGGGCAGTCTTCTTGAGGTTTCAGGCAGCAGATCTGAATTCCAATGCAGACCAGTCACTTTTATTCAATCATCTTGGGGGACAGGCAGCGGGCATCCTTGTCCAATGAGCTGCAGGGTGCCACCCAGAAGTATAACATCTTCTTGTCCCATAAAGCACTGCACTTTAACACTCCAAGACGGATGATTTTCCTCCAGAGGAATGAGGTCTGGCTCAACCAACCCCCGGTGTAGCTCATTTCCATGACCTCCCCCTCTGGACATCTGCAAATTCCTTTCCTAAGCCTACCATCTATCTATGGAGTACAGCGGAGAGAGAACTGGCCTGGCTGCAATCCTTTCTGCCTGGTATATGCTTGAAGCCTCAGCTTATTCAGCCAGCCCCCTTCCTGGTCTGGCTTTACCATTTGCCTACCTCCCCCATCAGATAACCTCTGCTCAGTGCAGGCCACTTATCACCTCATCGAAGCACCCTGGCTAATCCTGCTAGGGCTGCCCACTCAGGAGAGGCCACTAGCAGGCTGGAATTTGGCTTAAAGTAAAGATTGTATCATAACCTCTTTTCTGTATGAGTTATGATAAATTCAACAATTGCAAATTGTTGCATTTATCAATATTATTTGAGTCCTTTCATGGCATTTTTATCTTTTACCTAGCCATATTTAGGCTTATGAAAACTATTTCCATTATAGCCTATAGAGACAACTTTCTACAATGGGGGAAATTAAAGGTGCAATATTTCCCTAACCAGGGCATATAAAACATCTTTTATAATGTCTCTGCTTATAGTTACATGCCACCCTACCCCTGGGGCATCTAGGGGCGACCTTGAGAGTGACCTATATGTAAATATATGTTAGATTGTTACTTTGGAAGTACCTATAATTCCTAAGACAAATTTGCATACATTGGGTATTTTAAAGACAGTCTGCAAGGCTCATGTGCTTTATCATCATGCCTTGTCTTTTTCAATGGGCTTCCTCTGCTCCTGCCCATTCCACCATATCCAACTTCCAGCCATCTCTTGTGGGAGAATTCATGCCCGGTATAGCAATACACTGCTTTGCAACTATGAGACAAAACACAGCATAGCGCCTACTAAGGTTTTGTTCAGGATCCTCCAGCAGGAATCGAATAGACATGTATCTACCATGCGGGGGATATCCCAGCCTGTCAACCTCTCTAACTGATCCAAAACCCATGCCCAGAAGGAAACCAGCTGGGATAGTACAGTACCATATGCAAGAAGTCTGCCTCTCTTGCCCCACACTTTGGGCATCCTCGTTCCCTAGATGGATAAATAGCATGCAGCCTCTTTGGGAGAGATATGTCATATGGACAATGTTATATGGTATTTGCTTGAACTTTGCGCTGACCGCTATCTTACAAATCCCTCCAAGTACTTTAGGCCACTCCTTCATGGTAAGGGGTGCCTCAATGAACTGCTGCCATGTGTCTTCTATTGGAAGTGGCCGAAGACGCCTGTCAGAGTACAATGCTCAGTATAAGTGAGTGATAAACTTACACCCTCCCGCCATGGACAAGAGTGTAACCAGGGTCTGTGTGGGACAGGGAGGGTCCGGAAACATGGGCCACAATTGTGGAGCCGTTGCTGCTATCTTAGCGTAGTGGAGGAACTGACCTTGGCCTGATTTAAATATGGTCATAGCATCTTGCATTGAGACAAATCAACCTTCAGGGCATACATCTGCCAGCATAATGCATCCTCTTCCTGGCATATGGTAACAGACATCACACTGGCTAGCTGTTCAAATGGGCAAAGCATCCAGAGGCCTAGGTCAGGGGCATACAATGCCAGTTTCATAACCTGCCTCACCGTTCTTTCCCAGAATCCACCTATTAGGCCAATATCTAAAATTTTTAAACATTGCAGTTAAGTTCTGTTACCTTTTTAAAAAATGCAATAAATGTTTTTCTGCTTAAAACAAACACTGTTATCTGCATAATGCTACTTTTGGCCAGAGCCCCTAGGGGGAACCTGCATTAGGCAAATCAGGTGTGGGAGTTAGCCCGGCATGCATGTTCCCCTCATTATGAGGGCCCAAAGTTGGTATTCTCCATGTGTGCTTGCCATTAGGGATCGTTCCTAGTTGGGTTCCCCATGTAGCCAATGAATGGCATGCTGCAACTGGGCCGCATAGTAATATAATTCAAGGTCTGGGAGTTCCATCCCCCTTCTCCCCGGTTCCCGCTTAAGGGTAGCTAAACCTGCTCTACAGCGCTCACCTTGCCATGAACACTGTCTGGGGTAATTCATAAAAATACATTTTGCATGAGATATAAACATCGTGGTAACACCACCATCTTTATAAGAGCTATTTTTCTGGTCAGAGACAGGTGCAGGGTACTCCAAAAACGGATGGAGGGTCTCAGATTTTCCAGTATTCAACCCATGTTATTACACAATTGGGTCTGATCGTGTGTAATACGAATACCCAAATATTTCTCCCTGTCCACTGTAACACCATATTTGGTAGTCAGGTATGTGGCCAATTAACCAATTGACCTACTTGGAACAGGACCGATATGTTTGTATTTAGTTTAAACCCAGATAATTCTCAAAATTCGTTCATTAAATTTGATAGAATTTGGACCAAGATATCAGGCTGGCGCAGATCCAACATGGCAAAAATATGGCGCATAGATCATACTGCTATACCCGAGCCCCCAAGTACAAGTCAGAGTCTACATGGTAAAGGATCCAGGGCTACGGCAAAGATCAGGGGACACCCCTGCCTGGTCCCACGTTGCAAATGGATCTCTGTAGACGCAGTGCATCCAGTGAGTACCCTAGCTTGAGGACTTGTGTAAATCACTTGAATCCATCTAATAAAGCGAGGATCGAGCCCAATCTTTGCCAACGTCTGCCAGATGTAATCCCAAGTCACTGAATCAAAGGCCTGCTTCAGTCATGGTAAATATGGGAGTAGGTGCTGAGCCAATAGACAGAACAGGATTTTAAGGTCAACATTTAACATGGAGATGGGTCTGTAGGATCCTGTTTCCAACGGGTCCTTGCTAAGCTTCAGGATCACCATTATTAGTGCCTCCCTCATCGATTGTGGTAGCTCACCTTTATCAAACGCCTTGACAAACACTTCAAGCAAGCTGTCTAGCAGTGTCTGGTGGTAACATTTAGAAAATTCTGCTGGTAGTCCGTCACTACACAGAGATTTTGAAGCTTCAAGGCCTTTACTGGCTCATAGGAGTTCATGTCCTGTAATTAAAGCCTCCAGTGCTCCTCTCTCCTCTTGGTCCCAGCTCTGCAGTGGGAGTGTCCCCAGATAGTCAAATAGTACTTGAGGTTGTACTTCACTTTGTGGTGCACTATACACCTTCTGAAAATGTGTTTCAAATTTCGCGTTAATATCCTGTTGCGTGTGCATTGTACTACCTATCGTGTCTTCTTATGGCTAATATGGGAGATGGGGCAGTGCCTAACCTAATTAGGCATGCAAACATCCTCCCAGCCTTAGCCCCCTCTAGATAGCACTTCCTCTGCACCCTTTTTCTTGTGAACTTATCTAATTGGTCCCAAAGCTCACACACCTTCTGTTTTCTTTTAATTCAGCAGGATTCTTGGGCATTGATTTCCCCAATTATTCAAGTACTTTTTTCTGTTGGGCAATGTCATTTTATAATGTGTGCTTCAGGCCTACAAAAGTGGTCAGACACACCCTTCTAATCATCACTTTCATGGCTTCCCATTCTACTGCCTGCTATCCAAAAGATTTCCAGTTCTGGGCAAAATATTGTGTCAGTGTGGTTAATAGATCCATCCATGTTTCGGCATTAAGGGGGTGATTCTAACCCTGGCGGTCGGTGATAAAGCGGCGGCCAACCCGCCAACAGGCCGGCGGTCCAAAAAATGGAATTCTGACCCTGGCGGGAACCGCCAACACAGCCCGCCACATTAACACTCCGACCGCCACGGCGGTACAAACAAACAGCGCGGCGGTCACCGCCAACAGACAGGCGGCAGACAATGTACCGCCCACACTATTATGACCGGCCAATCCGCCACCTTTTCCGGGGCGGGAGCACCGCCGATAAAAACACGGCGGAAACAGACTACGAACGGGAAAACGCTCACCTCTACGCACTCCACGAGGAAGGAGGACAGCATGGAACCCGAATTAAACATCCTACCTGCTCTCGTCTACCTGCTCATCTACCACGAGTACGAACGCCGGCGCAGACGACAACGGTGAGTACTGCACCTACGACACACGGGAGGGGGGAGGAGGAAAGCTTACGGCACACACATATGCGACCCCCACCCCCCCAAACTATGTACACACCAATGCAGAGCAACAACTCACAGTGACACCACCCAAACCCCCCAGAAAAATGCAAAGACATAATTAAATTGTGAATAAAAATTTATGTACAAAATAGGCTCTGAAAAGTAATGGTCAACTAGCCAAATAATCAATATCAAAATAAATCCATACACAGTGCAATGGATAACCGAGGCAATTAGTCCTGCACATCAAACGAAAATCGAAGTGTCCGTGGGCCAAAGTGTAACAACACAAGGGCAAAGCCCACACAGGAGACCTGAGTCCTCTGGAGAGAACACTGCAGGGGCATCTGATGAAAAAACTACAGGCACCTCAGGGGGAAGGGAAGGGGGGGGCACCACAGCCACATGAGTCCACGACGCCAGATCCACGAAGGGGCCACCATGCCTACTGTGCCATCCTGGGGAGTGCAAAGCCACAGTCTCTCAAGTCTCTACAGTTGGTGGGTTGCCCACTGTTCCATCCTGGGGAGTGCAAAGCCACAGTCCATCAGGTGGATTACAGTCTCCACTGGTCAAGGAGGAGGCATGGTGGGCACAGTGAACCATTAACAGTGCATGCAGGAAGGGCCCAGCGGAGCGGTGCTTGACAGGAAGGGCCCAGCGGAGCGGTGCTTGACAGGAAGGGCCCAGCGGAGCGGTGCTTGAGACGGCGGGGCCCAGTGGAGCGGTGCTTGACAGGAAGGGCCCAGCGGAGCGGTGCTTGAGACGGCGGGGCCCAGCGGAGCGGTGCTTGACAGGAAGGGCCCAGCGGAGCGGTGCTTGAGACGGCGGGGCCCAGCGGAGCGGTGCTTGACAGGAAGGGCCCAGCGGAGCGGTGCTTGACAGGAAGGGCCCAGCGGAGCGGTGCTTGAGACGGCGGGCCCAGCGGAGCGGTGCTTGAGACGGCGGGGCCCAGCGGAGCGGTGCTTGACAGGAAGGGCCCCGCGGAGCGGTGCTTGACAGGAAGGGCCCAGCGGAGCGGTGCTTGACAGGAAGGGCCCAGCGGAGCGGTGCTTGAGGCGGCGGGGCCCAGCGGAGCTGTGCATGAGACGGCGGGGCCCAGCGGAGCGGTGCTTGACAGGAAGGGCCCAGCGGAGCGGTGCTTGACAGGAAGAGCCCAGCGGAGCGGTGCTTGACAGGAAGGGCCCAGCGGAGCGGTGCTTGAGACGGCGGGGCCCAGCGGAGCGGTGCTTGACAGGAAGGGCCCAGCGGAGCGGTGCTTGACAGGAAGGGCCCAGCGGAGCGGTGCTTGAAACGGCGGGGCCCAGCGGAGCGGTGCATGAGACGGCGGGGCCCAGCGGAGCGGTGCTTGACAGGAAGGGCCCAGCGGAGCGGTGCTTGACAGGAAGGGCCCAGCGGAGCGGTGCTTGAGACGGCGGGGCCCAGCGGAGCGGTGCTTGACAGGAAGGGCCCAGCGGAGTGGTGCTTGACAGGAAGGGCCCAGCGGAGCGGTGCTTGAGACGGCGGGGCCCAGCGGAGCGGTGCTTGAGACGGCGGGGCCCAGCGGAGCGGTGCTTGGGACGGCGGGGCCCAGCGGAGCGGTGCTTGAGACGGCGGGGCCCAGCGGAGCGGTGCTTGAGACGGCGGGGCCCAGCGGAGCGGTGCTTGACAGGAAGGGCCCAGCGGAGCGGTGCTTGACAGGAAGGGCCCAGCGGAGCGGTGCTTGACAGGAAGGGCCCAGCGGAGCGGTGCTTGAGACGGCGGGGCCCAGCGGAGCGGTGCTTGAGACGGCGGGGCCCAGCGGAGCGGTGCTTGACAGGAAGGGCCCAGCGGAGCGGTGCTTGAGACGGCGGGGCCCAGCGGAGCGGTGCTTGACAGGAAGGGCCCAGCGGAGCGGTGCTTGACAGGAAGGGCCCAGCGGAGCGGTGCTTGACAGGAAGGGCCCAGCGGAGCGGTGCTTGAGACGGCAGGGCCCAGCGGAGCGGTGCATGAGACGGCGGGGCCCAGCGGACCGGTGCTTGACAGGAAGGGCCCAGCAGAGCGGTGCTTGACAGGAAGGGCCCAGCAGAGCGGTGCTTGACAGGAAGGGCCCAGCGGAGCGGTGCTTGAGACGGCGGGGCCCAGCGGAGCGGTGCTTGAGACGGTGGGGCCCAGCGGAGCGGTGCTTGACAGGAAGGGCCCAGCGGAGCGGTGCTTGAGACGGCGGGGCCCAGCGGAGCGGTGCTTGACAGGAAGGGCCCAGCGGAGCGGTGCTTGAGACGGCGGGGCCCAGCGGAGCGGTGCTTGAGCAGGAAGGGCCCAGCGGAGCGGTGCTTGAGACGGCGGGCCCTGTTCAGCGGTGCTCTTCTGCAAGGCGGGGCCCTGTTCAGCAGTGCTCTTCTGCACGGCGGGGCCCTGTTCAGCGGTGCTCTATTGCACGGCGGGGCCCTGTTCAGCGGTGCTCTTCTGCACGGCGGGGCCCTGTTCAGCGGTGCTCTTCTGCACGGCGGGGCCCTGTTCAGCGGTGCTCTTCTGCACGGCGGGGCCCTCTTCAGCGGTGCTCTTCTGCACGGCGGGGCCCTGTTCAGCGGTGCTCTTCTGCACGGCGGGGCCCTGTTCAGCGGTGCTCTTCTGCACGGCGGGGCCCTGTTCAGCGGTGCTCTTCTGCACGGCGGGGCCCTGTTCAGCGGTGCTCTTCTGCACGGCGGGGCCCTGTTCAGCGGTGCTCTTCTGCACGGCGGGCCCTGTTCAGAGGTGCTCTTCTGCACGGCGGGGCCCTGTTCAGCGGTGCTCTTCTGCACGGCGGGCCCTGTTCAGAGGTGCTCTTCTGCACGGCGGGGCCCTGTTCAGCGGTGCTCTTCTGCACGGCGGGGCCCTGTTCAGCGGTGCTCGTCCAGTAAGTCAAGGGAGCCAGACCTGGCCTGGACTCCCTGCTCAGTCGCCCTCCGACCGTGCTGTTGCTGGACCCTTCGGTGACGGAGTCCTGGGCCCTTTGGTGTTCTCCCTAACACCCGGGATGGGGCTTGTGGGCCCCTCCTGCTCCGCGCTCCTGCTGGCTGACTTCTCCGCCCTGCTGCCCTTTCGCTCCTTAGATGGGGCTCTCGGGCCCTTGCCTCCCCTAGATGTTGTGGCTGGTGAAGTGGGCGAACTTTGCTCCTTGGGGGCAGCCGTGTCAGTCCTCTCACGGCGGCCCTTTAGTTTCCTGGTCCTCTTACCTGGTGGGGGGCTGGCTGTCCCCTTGCTGCTGATTGAAGTGTCACTGCTGGCAAAGGGTGGACTCCAGAACCCATGCACCACAGTGACACTCGAAGCTGGGCTGGTGGTGGCTGAGGTGCTCTTGGGACTCTTTGCAGATGGAGGGGGTGGGTCAGTGGAGGGAAAGAGGTCAAGATTAGCGAGGAAAACTTTCTTAGGACCATCGTAAAAGGTAGGAGAAGTGGTGATGGGAGTGGAGGAAGAGGATGTGGTTGTAGGAGAGTCAGGTGTGCTGTCTTTGGGTGCAGGTGCTTGTGCTGGAGGCTGTTGTGAGGTAGATGGCTGTTGGGTGGGTGTCTGCCTGCGTTTGTGTGTCTTGGAAGAGGGGGTGACAGACACAGTGGGAGAGGACACAGGGGACGTGTAAATGGTAGTGGGGGTGGTGACTGCACGTGTGCGGACTGGACTGGAGGGTGTGCTGGTGATGGAAGCACTGGCTGATGGTGGTGTGCATGCAGGTGTGAGTGTAGACGTCACAGGGAGGGAGGAGGGAGACGAGGAGGAGGGGGACACAGAGGTGGTAGTGACTGTTGGAATGTCTGCATCTGGGTGTTGCTTGCGTGAATGCTTGTGGGTTCTGTGGTGCTTGTGTCTGGATGAGCTGCCCTTGGGTGTTGAAGTGTGTGCAGGCTGGTCTGATGGTGTGGAGGGGATAGGCTGAGGAACAGGAGACAGAGACAGGGTGGAGGCAGTCAGAAGAGGGAGGCTGGAAACAGGGACAATGGCTGCCGTCAGTGCTGAGGCCAGAGCATTGAACGATCGTTGATGGGCAGCCTGACCCGAATGAATGCCCTCCAGGTAGGCATTGCTCCGATGCACCTCCCTTTCTACCCCCTGGATGGCATTCAAAAGGGTAGTCTGCCCAACAATGATGGTCTGAAGGAGGTCAATGACCTCCTCACTGAGGGCAGCAGGGGTAACAGGGGCAGGGGCTGAGGTGCCTGGGGCGAAGGAGACGCCCGCCTTCCTGGGCGAGCGGGCACGGAGCGTAGGCTGAGGGGCTGCTGGGAGGGCGGGGCTGGTGCGCTGGGTGGCGGCTGTACCTGGAGAGGCGGGGGCCCGGATGTTGCCGCCACCGCTAGGGAGCTCCCATCCGAGGACGTGTCGCTGTCGCTGGTGTCACCACCGGTCCCCGTTGTGGTGCTCCCCTCGCCCTCCGGATCACTGGTGCCCTCGGTGTCTGTTCCTGGTCCCACCGGGGCCTTGTGACTTGCAGCTCCCTCGTGCTCCGATGCCAATTCTCCTCCGCCTGATGATGCTAATGCACACATGCACAAGAGGATGAAGAAGAAGGGTGGGGGGAGAAAAACGAAGACCAGGTTGAGTGCATGCAATGTCAACACCGTTGGCGGAGAGGACAGACACAGGAGCCTCATGCACTAAGCCGCGCATTCGGGGTACACTACTCAGTACTTCTGACTAGGACAACAGGTCTAGAGATGACAAACGCGCACATGTGTGATGCTGGACCATCGATAGCTGTACTTGTCACCCTACAGAGTTGGGGGCCGGGAGCACAAGGCCATGCCTAAAGGAGAGGACTACACTACAGAAAGCGCCCTGGCCTAATGTCACCCACAACCCTCCTCCCCCACCCAGACGCCTCCACTGCGCAGAGAGATAGCAGAATGTGCTGATACTCACCCCCTTGTGTCTGCTGTGATGTCCTCAAGCGCCCATCCAAATCAGGGTAGGCCACCGCCAGGATCCGGGACATCAGGGGGGTCAGGGTACGACTGGCACCCCTCCTAGGTTGGGAGGCCATCCCCAGCAGTGACTCGGCGGTCTTCCTGGTCCCGCGGCGGATGTCCTCCCACCTCTTGCGGCAGTGGGTGCCCCGTCTGACGTGGACCCCCAGGGCCCGGACTTCCTTGGCGATGGCACGCCAAATGTCCACTTTCTGATGGGCGCTGACCTATTTGACATGTACAGGGTGGGAAGGAAAAATTCATCAATTTTCTGCATGTTAGATGCGATTGGCCCCCCCTCCCCAACCTTGCCATATGGCACATGCTCTCATCTGTCGTGCGTTGCACTCCTCATTCGCCCCCCACCCCACCAACTTACATCCACCCCACTCCACACAGGCATAGCCCATTCAATGTGCACCCAGTGTACTTACCTGTTGGTCTGGAGGACCGTAGAGTAACGCATACTGGGGGAGGACCCCATCCACAAGTTTCTCCAACTCCTCAGACATGAAGGCAGGGACCCTTTCCCCAGTCGCAGCAGCCATTGTCACTTCCAGACCGAGGTCACAGCAGCACTTGCAGTATAGGTCCTCTCCTGTGGATGATCAGGTCTCGAGTGATTAAGCAGATAGAAAATGGCGGACACGTTCGCGGCGGTGCGTACCGCGGCGGTGCGTACCGCGACCGCCGGCACACCTCGTCATTGGCTCCTGAAACCCATAGGCTTCAATGTTAGCCAATGCGGCTTCGTATAGCGGTCTTCGACCGCCTACCGCCACGGTGTGCCACGCCAGCGCATTGACCTCACATCCCATTGTCCCACTTCACAGGTCAGGCAGCCGCCATTTCAAGGGCCCACATGGCATAATTTGTACTGCGTCACACAGGCCTAGGCCTTGCATTGCCACACATACACACCTTTCAATACATAGATAATCGTGTGCTATGCATGCTGTGGTGAACGTACCTGTGATTTGCTTGACTCTGTGCTCCATGTTGTCCTTCCTAGGAACCGTCCGCTGGGACTTGCGAGGAGAAGGATGAATCCTCGCGTGTACCGACCGCTGGTGGACCTGTCGACAATGGAAGAACGCCATATCATACTACGATACCGACTTGACCGAGCCACTATACATGAACTGTGTGCCCAGCTGGAGCCAGCCCTGATGTCCCCCATCCGCCAACCCACAGGAATTCCCCCTCTAGTGCAGGTTCTGTCAGTCCTCCATTTTTTGGCAAGTGGCTCATTCCAGACAACAGTGGCCATGTCATCTGGAATGTCTCAGCCTATGTTTTCAAAAATCTTGTCTAGAGTGTTGTCTGCCCTGACGAAACACATGCAGAGCTACATTGTATTCCCTGAGGAGGTGGATTTGGCCACTGTGAAGGGTGATTTTTATGCCCTTGGACATATCCCCAACATAATTGGTGCCATTGATGGGACCCATGTGGCTTTAGTACCCCCAAAAGACGATGAGCAGGTGTACAGAAACAGGAAAAGTTACCATTCTATGAACGTCCAGGTGGTCTGTTTGGCTGACCAGTACATCTCCCATGTGAATGCCAAGTTCCCTGGGTCAGTGCATGACGCGTATGTGATGCGAAATAGCAGCATCCCTTATGTGATGGAACAGCTACAGAGACACCGTGTGTGGCTAATTGGTGACTCTGGTTACCCCAACCTGCCTTGGCTATTGACCTCCAGTGAGGAATCCCCGGACCAGGGCAGAGGAACGGTACAATGAGGCCCATGGGCGAACTAGGAGGATCATAGAAAGAACCTTTGGCCTCCTGAAGGCCAGGTTTAGGTGCCTGCATATGACAGGGGGATCCCTGATGTACTCACCAAAGAAGGTGTGCCAGATCATCGTGGCCTGCTGTATGCTTCACAATCTGGCATTGCGACGTCAGGTGCCTTTCCTGCAGGAGGATGGTCCAGATGGTGTTGTTGAAGCAGCTGTGGAGCCTGCGGAGAGTGAAGAGGAGGAAGACGAAGAGGACGACCCAGACAACAGGGACAGAGTTATCCAACAGTATTTTCAGTAGCACACAGGTAAGAATCACCCACGCCATTTAACATTTACTGAAAGCCCCCTGCATCTTTACTTTGTGTATTTCCCCCCAGTTCTTTTAAACTGATGTTTGATTTTCCCTTCCCTTTTCAGTGCTGTATGACCCACTGCGTGACTTCTGCTTGGTTAGCCCATGGACTAATGCTTATTGACATCGGTATGTTGTCATCACAAAAATAACAGAACATTATTGATCAGTAATGTGTTATACATTTGTAAATAATCCAGGCTGACTCCTGAATGATTTCAGTGCAATGAGTGATTTATTTGTAGTGCTAGATATTGGTACATGATATTAGAACGGTGATGGGTGAGGGTGGAGTTATGTCCATGGCAGAGTCCAGTTCTCGGTCGCACAGGTGCATTGTCCATATGCCTGTGGAAGGATGGAGCAGGGGCAGTTCAAGGTTGGACAGGGTGACACTGTGGGACAGTGGAATGACATCCGGGGGGATATTAGGCTGGCGGGGGTCTTGGCATCCTACTCTGTCTTCCTTTGAGATCTCAGGTTCCTCTTGCGGGGTGGTTGTTCTTCAGCAGGAGGTGGGGTTCTGGTGGCCCGTCGTTCTGTGGGGGCCTCCTGACCACTAGCGCCGGCGGAGGTGGTAGGCTGTTCCTGGCTAGTGACAGGGGCCCTTTGTGGTGCCACATGGTCCCGCAATGTGGTTTCTATCCGGTTGAGGGCCTGGACTATGGTCCCCATAGCGGTAGCGATGTTCCTGAGTTCATTGCTGAACCCCATGTACCGTTCCTCCTGCTGTGCCTGGATCTCGGTGAACCTGGCCAGTACCGTCGCCATCGTCTCCTGGGAGTGATGGTATGCTCCCATGATGGTGGTGAGGGCCTCTTGGAGAGTCGGTTCCCTGGGCCTGTCCTCCCCCCCCTGTCGCACAGCAGCCCTCCCAGTTGCCCTGTTTCCCCAGGCCTCTGTCCCCTGGACGGTGTGCCCACTACCACTGCCCCCAGGTCCCTGTTGTTGTTGGGGTGTTGGGTCAGCCTGGGTGCCCTGTAGTGGCGGACACACCGCTGATTGACGCGTCCGCGAGAAAGAGGCATGGGCCCGCTGGGTGGGAGCTGTGCTGGTGTTCCCAGAGGGGGTTGGGTCTGCTGTGGCCTGTGTCTGTGTGTGGGGAACCGACTGTCCAGAGGTCCCCGATGGTCCGAGCTGGTCATCAGGTTCTAGGTCGACAGAGCTGCTGTCCTCGCTGGGGGCCTGTTCTGGGGGTGGGATGGACAAATCTGGACCCTCCGTGGCGGTGTGTTGGCGTTCGGGCCCTGCAGGGGTAAAGGAGTATGGTTATTGTTTCTGTGTGTGCCATGGCGTGCATTTTGAGTGCCCTTGTCCCCCAGTGCTGGCATTCCCTTGTGGGAGGTGTTGTGAGGGTGGTGGGGGGGGTGTATGGGTATGTGCAATGGTCATGCTTTGGTGGTGGCTGTCTATGGTTTGTGTTGGCATTCAGGGGTTGGTGTTGTTTAGGGTGGGGTGTGCTGGTGAGACATTGGCAGGGAGGTTGTGTGCTGGGGGGTTGAGATTGGGGGTGGGGGGGGGTTGGCATGCTGGTGGTTGGGGGGGGTGAAGTAGTTGAGATTCGACTTACCAGAGTCCATCCCTCCGCCTACTCCAGCGAGGCCATCAGGATGCAGGATGTTTACCACCTCTTGCTCCCATGCTGTGAATTGGGGTGGAGTGGGTGGGGGTCCGCCGCCAGTCTTCTGCACAGCGATGTTGTGCCTGGAGATCATCGAGCGCACCTTCCCCCGTAGGTCGTTCCATCGCTTTCTGATATCTTCCCGATTTCTGGGATGCTGTCCCACAGCGTTGACCCTGTCTACGATCCTTTGCCATAGCTCAGCCTTCCTTGCTATAGTGGTGTGCTGCACCTGTGTGCCGAAGAGCTGGGGCTCAACCCTTATAATTTCCTCCACCATGACCCTGAGTTCTTGGTCCGAGAACCTGGGGTGTCTTTGGGGTGCCATGGGGTGCTGTGGATGAGGTGTGGGGTGGTGTTTGTGGTGATGTGCGTGGTGATATGTGGTGATGTGTGCGTAGATGTGGTGTGGGTGATGAAGTTGGGTTCCTGTGTGTGTTGGGGTTTTCTATTGCTGTGCTCGCTCTCTCTATCTCTATCTCTCTCGCCTTCTCTCCGATTTCCAACTAGTGGGGGTTTGTGGGTGATGTGGGTGTGTGTTTTATAGTTGATTGGATGTGTGGGAGTGTTGTTTGTATGTGTCTCAGGTGTGCGTATTTCAAATTGTCCAATGTGGCTGTGTTTTGGAGCTGTGTGTGTATTTTGAGCGCGGCGGTGTGTACCGCCAATGGAATACCGCGGTTGAAAGACCGCCGCGTGGATTCGTGGGTCAGAATGGCATGGGCGTGTTTGTGTTGGCGTGACGGTGGAGGTTTGGTCATCTCCAGTTTTCCGCGGCCCGCTGATGAGGCGGCCTTCCTTGGATGTCGGATTGTTGGCGGTTTCACAGTTGGTGGTCAGAATGACCGTGGCGGTTTACCGCGGCGGTAGAATGGCGGACTTCTGACCGGCGGTAAGGGCCTTTTACCGCCGAGGTCAGAATGACCCCCTAAGTCTCCACAACGGTATCCTTGGAAACTACCTATTCAGTAAGCAGGTAAGAATAAGAGGTGAGTGGTCTGAGATATATTTAGCCAGATATTGTATGGCCACCACACTATGCGCAGCAGTTGCCTAAACAAAAAATAGTCAAGGCGGCTGTGCATGGCCGTGGCAGGTGTATAACAAGAATATGTGCATGAGTCGGGGTGGCGCTGCTGCCATATGTCAATCGCCTGTAGACTTTTTTGTGTCTGTATAAGGGCTGCTGTTATGCGCGGTTTACTTTCCGCATTAGGGGGGAATCTATCTAAGCCCCAATCTAATGTGCAATTGAGGTTTCTCGCCAGTATATTTTCCACTCAAGACAGAACATGCATTGTTTTTACCATCTTACCCATAAACTTGCCATCGTCAGTGCTAGGTGCATAGACTGACTAAACAAGGGTCGTGGGCATCTAGCGGCCCTTCTAGGATAATGTAGAATCCTTCCTTGTCTCACTGAACCCTGGCAGGTTTAAACAGGATCCCTGGGGCAACCAAGACCAGGACCCCTCTTCTGGCATAACCTGAGTACAAGGTACTGAAGATCTGGCCCCTCCATCTCCTCTGTAAATGTGTGATGCAGTCCCCACACATGTGGGTCACTTGTAAGAAAGCTATTGCAACTCCATACTGCCTAAGATATTGTAGTACCCTATTGCACTTCACGGTGCTATTGAGCCCCCGCACATACCATGTTATCAATTTATACCTGGATTCCATACTAGCCATAAACATTCAAGACATACCAGATCTTTTCCCTGCAAAGAGGGTAGTGAGCTTCTTCCCTGCCCGCATCTTTTCTTGTCCATGGAAGCTCTCCCCATCCCCAGCCCCATGCAACCCACCCCCTCCCAAGTTAGCTATCATAGTGTAGAACAAACAAGAAAAACATCTGAAATCAGACAAAAAACAGTTCCCAACTTATCCCCCTCCCACAGGCAGTGGCCATCAAGCCCTCCATGCTCAACTTTCGGACAAGATAGCAGTAAACCCCTCCCCAGATACCCTCCCAGTCCCTTAGTAACCTTTGTAAGCCCCAAGTAAAATCAAGGTATGTATTTACTGACTGGGACCCCTGAACCGGCGCTTATTGCAAGCCCCATCCTGGAGCTCAGCAAATCACGTCGGCCTGGGCCCCAGACCAACTCATCCTTGAAGTCTACCAGCCACATCTTCTGTTACTCATTATAGTGATCCGGATACGTAGTCCTACATATCAAAACCTTCAAGTGGTTGGAAAAAGTATAATCTAAGATCAGAGACCTGCAGTTTCTAGATCCCAACGTATTTTACACTTCCTGTCCCATAACGAATTAGCCGGTCATTGGAACTAGTTAGCCCATGGATGCATCATCACTTTGAGTCTCTTGGACTGAGCCCAAGGGTGAGTATGGATTCTGCATTTTGAGAGGCTCAGGTTGCTCCCGCAATGTACCATCAGAGTTAACCAAGATGCATTTCCCTGGACGATTTGAGGGTGTATTGCCTTTCCCGGCACTCAAGAGTTCGTCTTTCATTTGGATGCCCATTGAGTCCATCCAGTCATGAGCCTCCTGAGACGAGTCATAGAACAACACTTTGCCCTCCTGCTGGATTCAGAGCAGTGCAGGGAATATCAAACAATATTTAATGTTATTTTCTTGCAGCTGTTTTTTGACACCCATAACAGTTCAGCAGAGTTCCTGTACTGTCCTGGTATATTCCAGATAAATTTGAATCAAGGCATCTCCATATCAAGTGGGGTCGTGGACACAGACATGCCTCAGTATTATGCCTCTATCCCAGTAATTGAACAATCGGGCTATGACTGCTCGAGGTAGTGCTCTGGATCTTGGCTCAGGCACCAAGGCTCGTTGTGCTTCTTGAATTGTGAAAAATGTGGACAACTTGATTGGTTAGAAGGCAGTGGTGATCCAGTCTTCCGGAAATAAGTCCGGCGAAGGCCTCTCTGCTCATTCAGGAAAACCAAGACAATGCAAAATATTCCACCAGAACCTGCGTTCAGCATCCTCCTGGTGGAGATCAAGTTGGGTAGCATTGCGTTTAAGTTCTGCAACTGTGGTCTGTATGTCCTGAACTGTAGTGCGCAGGGTGGCAATTTCGTCTTCTGTTAACGTGCTCCTCTCCACCACCTTAAGGAGGTCCAGTTGCAGATTATTAACGTTGATTGCCATGGAATCCATTGTTGACTCCAGCGTCACCCTTGACCCCCTTATAGCCTCCAATATCTCAGCTGTGCCCTAAGCTGGTTCAGCACACTTTGTTTAGGGTGTCGCACAATGTTCAGCCTCGGAGGTCCCCTATCCAGCCTCCAGGCACCATTTAGTTCCCAATTTCATTGGTTTGCACCTCCCTCCGGACTTGTCTTTCACCATTATTGCAGAATTGCAGACAAACTGGGGGGGATCACTTCTGGTTCTAGCTCTGTAGAAAGAACTGATTGTGTGTTACCTTGCCGCCTTTAAGTTCCCCGCTGTAGTCTTCACAGTCGTCCGTCCGTTGTAGCAAAAAAGATCATGGGGGGAGCTGGTTACACTCACCCAGTTCCCCAATAACCGCAATCAGTAGCCCACAGGAGGATTCCCTGTGCAGGCCTCCTATCTGTGCAATAGGTAGGGGTAGTCCACAGGCCCTCTTATGCCCCTCCCAGGCAGTTGTGGTGGTTCCAATCTGTGCTATGTGGTTTAAATTATTGTCTCCCATTCATGACTTAACTGCTCGCACCATGATTCTCAGCCTCTTTCTCCATGGCAGTATATCCCACTTACCTGCAGGCAGTAGGACAGGTCAGCGCAGCCCAAGCTTTTTGATGATCCTTTGTTGTGTCTATTGAGGGCTATGTGGGAGGTTTTATGCATTCCTCTAGACAGGCAAACTTCACCAAAGCGCCCCCTGTTCAGGAACCATAAGGCAGTGAGGGTGCGGAGTTGGTGGCGGATGGGTAGTCTAACCCTAGCGTGCTGGCTTTTATCTGTAGGATACATCAAAGACTCAAGGGAGATTTAGGGTCCCCTCCACCCCATACATCCAGTCTGGAGCTCGGCTCAGGACAGCAGTCTGCGACTCACCGAGATACACTTTAGATTAGGGGGCACTTCACTGTCCACCTTCCGTGCAGACCGGTAGACGTTGCAGGTCTCAGGCCCGCAAATCACGGAGATGTGAGTTCTTCAAGGAAGGCCCGCTCCACTGACAACTCCTCTATTCAACACCCTATGAGGTATTGAGGTTGCGGGCGCTTGCCAGTTGTCACCCCTGTGTCAACTGCTCTTTACAGTCCTTTCCAACATGCAATATACCTACTTCCCCGGATGCCTCCAGCTGTTTTCTTGGCACCACAGGCGTAGTAGCGGCAGCTGGTCCCCTGGGGCTACTCTAGTCATTTTTTCTCGGTCCTGGAGCACCTCTCAAAATGGACACCCCACATTGTCGGGGCTTACTTAAAGTAATTAGGGCTGTTAGATGTTAGTGGCATGGTAGGATATGGAAGGATTTTGTGCCTGGGCTGGGGAGCTTCCTGGAGACACATCTAGATGGCCATCTTGTCAGGCTTCGCCCCCTCATCCAGGCTTATTAGAGCTGTACTCTCTACTGAAGAAGGAAACTATGGCCCTCATTCTGACCCTGGCGGTCGGTGATAATGCGGCGCCCAAGCCGCCAACAGGCCGGCGGTCCAAAATATGCAATTCTGACCCTGGCGGGAACCGCCAACACAGCCCGCCGCATTAACACTCCGCCCGCCACGGCGGAACAAACAAACAGCGCGGCGGTCCCCGCCAACAGCCAGGCGGCAGACAATGTACCGCCCACCCTATCACGACCCACCAATCCGCCACCTTTTCCGGGGCGGGAGCACCGCCGATAAAAACACGGCGGAAACAGACTACGAACGGGAAAACGCTCACCTCTACGCACTCCACGCGAGATTCCGGCAGTATGGAACCCGAGTTGCAGGTCATCCCCGCACTCCTATACCTGCTCCTGTACCAGGAGCACGCCCGGCGGCGCGGAAGACATCGGTGAGTACTGCACCTACGACACAGGGGAGGGAAAAGAGTACCGGCACACACCCACCCACCCACACCCACTACAACACACACATCAATGCATTCCCACAGATCACTGTCACAACCCACAACCCCCCCCCTCCGAAATAATGCAAAGACCAAAAGAAGAGATCATAAACGGGCAGATATATTGAAATATGGACACCAGTAATCCCAATAAATAAATAAACTATGTACAAAATATATACAGCTACTAAATGTAGTCCAACCACTGTCCGTGGACCACAGGGGTCCTGTGCAAAGGGGCAAGGCCCAGTCCCACGACAAGAACTCCACGGAGAGAACACTGCAGGGGCATCAGAAAGAAAATAGGACAGGCACCTCAGGGGGAAGGGAAGGGGGGGCACCTCAGCCACTTGAGTACACGACGCCAGATCCACGAGGGGACTCCATGACCACTGGCCCATCCTGGGGAGAGCAAAGCCACAGTCCATACAGTCCATACAGTGGGTGGCCTGCCCACTGGGCCATCCTGGGGAGAGCAAAGCCACAGTCCATACAGTCCATACAGTGGGTGGCCTGCCCACTGGGCCATCCTGGGGAGTGCAAAGCCACAGTCCATACAGTCCATACAGTGGGTGGCCTGCCCACTGGGCCATCCTGGGGAGAGCAAAGCCACAGTCCAAACAGTCCATAACAGACTCCACTGCCACTGGAGGAGGCATGTTGGCCAGAGGACATCCTGCAGCCCTGCCCGAGACAGATCCTGCCCTGCCACGTCTGCCAAAGGGCCAGCGGTTCTTGCCTTGAAGGGCCCAGTTCAGCGCTTCTTGCCTTGAAGGGCCCAGTTCAGCGGGTCTTGCCTTGAAGGGCCCAGTTCAGCGGTTCTTGAGACGGCGGTCCCCAGCGGAGCGGTGCTTGAGACGGCGGGGCCCAGTTCAGCGGTTCTTGAGACGGCGGGGCCCAGTTCAGCGGTGCTTGAGACGGCGGGGCCCAGTTCAGCGGTGCTTGAGACGGCGGGGCCCAGTTCAGCGGTTCTTGAGACGGCGGGGCCCAGTTCAGCGGTTCTTGAGACGGTGGGCCCAGTTCAGCGGTGCTTGAGACGGCGGGGCCCAGTTCAGCGGTTCTTGAGACGGCGGGGCCCAGTTCAGCGGTTCTTGAGACGGCGGTCCCCAGCGGAGCTGTGCTGGAGACGGCGGGCCCAGTTCAGCGGTGCTTGAGACGGCGGGGCCCAGTTCAGCGGTTCTTGAGACGGCGGGGCCCAGTTCAGCGGTTCTTGAGATGGCGGGCCCAGTTCAGCAGTGCTTGAGACGGCGGGGCCCAGTTCAGCGGTGCTTGAGACGGCGGGGCCCAGTTCAGCGGTTCTTGAGACGGCGGGCCCAGTTCAGCGGTTCTTGAGACGGCGGGGCCCAGTTCAGCGGTTCTTGAGACGGCGGGGCCCAGTTCAGCGGTGCTTGAGACGGCGGGGCCCAGTTCAGCGGTGCTTGAGACGGCGGGGCCCAGTTCAGCGGTGCTTGAGACGGCGGGGCCCAGTTCAGCGGTTCTTGAGACGGCGGAGCCCAGTTCAGCGGTTCTTGAGACGGCGGAGCCCAGTTCAGCGGTTCTTGAGACGGCGGGCCCAGTTCAGCGGTGCTTGAGACGGCGGGGCCCAGTTCAGCGGTGCTTGAGACGGCGGGGCCCAGTTCAGCGGTTCTTGAGACGGCGGGCCCAGTTCAGCGGTTCTTGAGACGGCGGGGCCCAGTTCAGCGGTTCTTGAGACGGCGGGGCCCAGTTCAGCGGTGCTTGAGACGGCGGGGCCCAGTTCAGCGGTGCTTGAGACGGCGGGGCCCAGTTCAGCGGTGCTTGAGACGGCGGGGCCCAGTTCAGCGGTTCTTGAGACGGCGGGGCCCAGTTCAGCGGTTCTTGAGACGGCGGTCCCCAGCGGAGCTGTGCTGGAGACGGCGGGGCCCAGTTCAGCGGTGCTTGAGACGGCGGGGCCCAGTTCAGCGGTTCTTGAGACGGCGGGGCCCAGTTCAGCGGTTCTTGAGACGGCGGGCCCAGTTCAGCGGTGCTTGAGACGGCGGGGCCCAGTTCAGCGGTGCTTGAGACGGCGGGGCCCAGTTCAGCGGTTCTTAAGACGGCGGGCCCAGTTCAGCGGTTCTTGAGACGGCGGGGCCCAGTTCAGCGGTTCTTGAGACGGCGGGGCCCAGTTCAGCGGTGCTTGAGACGGCGGCCGGTCTATGGCCAACTGCTCATTGCCTGGTGGTGCCCTCCTGGGCAGCGGGGATGGTGCTCCTTCAATGCCCACCTGGGCTGTGGGTGGTGGGGCCCTCCTGGCCAGCTGGGCTGGGTCCTCCCTGGCCAGCGGCTATGGGGGTGGTGGGCTCCTCCTGGGCAGCAGGCCTGCAGCCTGACCTCTCCGACTTGCTGCCCTTGCCCTCCTTAGTCGGGAGTCTGTGGCCCTTTCCTCCCTTTGGAGCTGTGGCTGGTGACTGTGTCTGGGTGGTGTCCGGGGGGATGTAGAAGCCGGGCTCCTGCGGCGCCCCTTCCGCCTTCTGCTCCTCTTCCCAGGGGGTGGGCTGGCTGTCCCCTTGCTGCTGGGCGAAGATCCAGACATGCGGGCTGGTGGGCTCCAATACCCCTGCACCCTTGTCAAGGGGGCTGCAGGGCTGGTGGTGGCTGAGGTGCTCTTCTTACCCCGACGAGAAGGAGGGGGGGGCTCAGGGTCAGGAAAGAAGTTAGCAGTGGCGAGGAAGAGTTTCTTGGGACAATGGAGAGTGGTAGGTACAGTGGGAATGGGAGTGGAGGGAGAGGATGTGGTTGTAGGTGAGTCACGTTTGCTGTCTTTGGGTGCAGGTGCAGGAGGGATAGGCTGTCGTGAGGTGGATGGCTGTTGGGTGGGTGGCTGCGTTTGTGTGGTGTGGAAGAGGGGGTGACAGACACAGTGGGAGAGGACACAGGGGACGTGTAAATGGCAGTGGGGGTGGTGACTGCACGTGTGCGGACTGGACTGGAGGGTGTGCTGGTGATGGAAACACTGGCTGATGGTGAGGTGAATGGAGGTGTGAGTGTAGACGTCACAGGGAGGGAGGAGGGAGACGAGGAGGTGGGGGTCACAGAGGTGGTAGTGACTGTTGGCATGTCTGCATCGGAATGTTGCGTGTGTGAATGTCTGCGTGATCTGTGGTGCTTATGTTTGGATGAGCTTCTCTTGGGTGTTGAGGTGTGTGCAGGCTGGTCTGATGGTGTGGGTGGGACAGGCAGAGGAACAGGAGACTGGGAGGAGGGAGTTAGTAGAGGGAGGCAGGAGACAGGGACAATGGCTGCCGTCAGTGCTGAGGCCAGAGCCTGGAACGATCGCTGATGGGCAGCCTGACCCGAATGAATGCCCTCCAGGTACGCATTGCTGCGATGAACCTCCCTCTCCACCCCCTGGATGGCATTCAAAAGGGTAGTCTGCCCAACAATGAGCGTTCGGAGGAGGTCAATGACCTCCTCACTGAGGGCAGCGGGGGTAACAGGGGCAGGGCCTGAGGTGCCTGGGGCGAAGGAGATGCCCGGCTTCCTGGCAGAGCGGGCACGGGGCGAACGCTGAGGGGCTGCTGGGAGGGCGGAGATGGTGCGCTGGGTGGCGGCTGTACCTGTAATGGCGGGGGGCACGGATGGTGCCACCCCCGCAAGGGAGCTCCCTTCCGAGGACGTGTCCGTGTCGCTGCAGGGTCCAGTCGTCCCCGTTGTGGAGCTCCCCTCGCCCTCCGTCTCACGGTCCAGTCAGACTCTGTGGCATGGCCCTCCTGGGCCATGTGAGATGCAGCTCCCTCCTGCCCCGATGCCACTTCTCCTCCGCCTGATGATGCTGATGCACACAAGCACAGAAAGACAAACAAAAAGGGGGGGGGAGAGAGAAATAAAGGGATATTGAGTACATGGATCTCCGGTACAGTTAGCGGACATGACAGACACAGATGCCCCCTGCACTAAGTTGCGCACTTGGGGTCCGCTACGCATTCCGTGGAACATGCCCTACACGCCTAGAGTTGACAACTGCACCCATGGATGACACGGCCCAGGGATGGCTGTACTGACACACTACTGAGGGTGGTGGCTGGGGACATAGGGGCTTACGGGGGTGCCCAGCCTACAGATATCGCCCTGGCCTAGGGGGACCCACAGCCCTCCTCCCCCACCCAGACACCTCCACTGCGCGACAACAGAGTAGATAATGCTTGTACTCACCCCCTTGTGTCTGCTGTGCTGCCCTCACGCGCCCATCCAAATCAGGGTAGGCCACCGCCAGGATCCGGAACATCAGGGGGGTCAGTTGACGGCAGGCACCCCGCCTACGTTGGGAGGCCATCCCCAGCAGAGACTCAGCGGTCTTCTTGGTCCCGCGGCGGATGTCCTCCCACCTCATGCGGCAGTGGGTGCCCCGTCAATGGTGGACCCCCAGGGTCCGGACTTCCTTGGCGATGGCACGCCAAATCCCGATCTTCTCATGGGCGCGGACCTATGTGACACGTACAGGGAGGGAGAAATACCACGTTCAAGTTTGTCTGCATTTTCGTTGCCAGTGGCCCAACGCCCCCCATCCCCGCCAGGCCCCCCGCCATGCCCCCCGCCAGCCCCAACATGCCCCCCATCCCCGCCAGGCCCAACATGCCCCCCATCCCCGCCAGGCCCACCGCCAGGCCCCCCGCCAGCCCCAACATGCCCCCCATCCCCGCCAGGCCCCCGCCATGCCCCCTGCCAGGCCCAACATGCCCCCCATCCCCGCCAGGCCCCCCGCCATGCCCCCCGCCAGCCCCAACATGCCCCCCATCCCCGCCAGGCCCCCCGCCATGCCCCCCGCCAGGCCCAACATGCCCCCCATCCCCGCCAGGCCCCCCGCCAGGCCCCCCGCCATGCCCCCCACCAGGCCCAACATGCCCCCCATCCCCGCCAGGCCCCCCGCCAGCCCCAACATGCCCCCCCATCCCCGCCAGGCCCAACATGCCCCCCATCCCCGCCAGGCCCCCCGCCATGCCCCCCACCAGGCCCAACATGCCCCCCATCCCCGCCAGGCCCCCCACCAGCCCCAACATGCCCCCCCATCCCCGCCAGGCCCCCCGCCAGGCCCCCAAGCCAGCCAGTGGCCCCAAATCCATATTGAATTAAACTCACTTGTTGGTCTGGAGGACCGTAGAGTAGCGCATACTGGGGGAGGACCCCATCCACAAGTTTCTCCAACTCCTCTCCAGTGAAGGCAGGGGCCCTTTCCCCAGTCGCAGCAGCCATTGTCCCTTCCAGACCGAGGTCACAGCAACACTTGCAGTATAGGTCCTCTCCTGTGAAAGTTCAAGTCGCAAGTGGATAAGTAGATAGAAAATGGCGGTCACGTCCGCGGCGGTGCGTACCGCCGCCGCCGGCGCCCTTCGCCATTGGCTCCTGAAACCCATAGGCTTCAATCTTAACCAATGCGGCTTCGCGCCGCGGTCTTCGACCGCTGACCGCCGCGGTGTGCCACGCCAGCGCATTGACCTCACATCCCATTGTCACACTTCACAGGTCAGGCAGCCGCCATTTCGAGGGTCCACATGGCTCAATTTCAACTGCGTCACACAGGCCTAGGCCTTGCATAGCCACTCAGACACGCCATTCACTGCATAGAGAATCGTTTACTGTGCTAGCTGTGAGTACGTACCTGTGGGTTGCTTGACTGTGTGCTCCATGTTGTCCTTCCTAGGCACCGTCCGCTGGGTTTGGCGAGGAGACGGATGAATCCTCCCGTGTACCGACCGCTGGTGGACCTGTCGACAATGGAAGAACGCCACATTATCCTGACCTACCGTCTTGACCGTGCCACTATACATGAACTGTGTGCCCAGCTGGAGCCCGACCTGATGTCCCCCATCCGCCAACCCACAGGGATTCCCCCTCTGGTGCAGGTCCTGTCAGTACTCCATTTCTTGGCAAGTGGCTCATTTCAGACAACAGTGGGAATTGCTTCTGGGATGTCTCAGCCCATGTTTTCGAAGGTGTTATCCAGAGTGTTGTCTGCCCTGATGAAATACGTGAGGAGCTACATCATTTTCCCTGAGGTGGGCGAATTGGCTACAGTGAAGGGTGATTTCTACGCCCTTGGACATATTCCCAACGTCATTGGTGCCATTGATGGGACCCATGTGGCTTTGGTTCCCCCAAGAGACAGGGAGCAGGTGTACAGGAACAGAAAAAGTTACCATTCCATGAACATCCAGGTGGTGTGTTTGGCTGACCAGTACATCTCGCATGTAAATGCCAAATTCCCAGGGTCAGTGCATGACGCCTACATCCTGAGGAATAGCAGCATCCCTTACGTGATGGAACAGCTAGAGAGACACCGTGTATGGCTATTGGGGGACTCTGGGTACCCCAACCTGTTGTGGCTACTGACCCCAGTAAGGAATCCCCGGACCAGGGCAGAGGAACGGTACAATGAGGCCCATGGGCGTACTAGGAGGGTGATCGAACGCACCTTTGGCCTCCTAAAGGCCAGGTTTAGGTGCCTGCATATGACAGGTGGATCCCTAATGTACTCACCTAAGAAGGTGTGTCACATCATCGTGGCCTGCTGCATGCTTCACAACCTGGCTTTGCGCCGCCAGGTGCCTTTCCTGCAGGAGGATGGTCGAGACGGTGGTGTTGTGGCAGCGGTGGAACCTGTGGAGAGTGACGAGGAGGAAGACGACGGGGCTGAAACAGACAACAGGGACAGAATCATTGAACAGTACTTCCAATAGGACACAGGTAACAATTCAAAGATAATTTAGTAAATCTGAACTACTCTCCTGCATCTCTGCTGCCTGTCTATTTGCCCCAGTGTATGATGACTGAGTTGTGGCTTTTCCCTCCCTATTTCAGATCTGGGGTCCCCACTACGAGTCCTGTGCTTCGTTTCCCCATGGACTACAGCTTTGTGGCAGCTGTTTGTTGACTTCACTATGTACAAGGACATATTTGCACTGTCATGTCAATTACAATATTTTGAAATCACAGCCAGACTCCAGATAGTTTTGTGCAAAATAGGTGTTTATTTCAGTGCTCAAAATGGGATGGGTGGTTTCAAGTGGGTGGGGGCTATGGTGAAGGAATGTCCATGGCAGAGTCCAGAGTAACAGTCACACAGGTGCATTGTCCAGAGGCCTGTGGAGAGATGGAGCATGGGCAGTTCAAGGATGGACAGGGTGACAATGTGGGACAGTGGGATGACATCAGGTGGTATCCTTTGCTGGCGGGGGTCTTGACATCCTACTCTGTCTTCTTGCGAGATCTCAGGGCCCTCTTGCGGGGTGGTTCTTCTCCTGCAGGAGGTGGGGGTCTGGTGGGCTGCTGTTGTGCGGGGGCCTCCTGTCCACTAGCGCCGGCGGAGGTGGTTGGCTGTTCTTGGTCCAGGCTAGTGGCAGGGGCCCTTTGTTGTTGTTGAGTGTCCGTCCTGGTGTTGATGAGGTCCTGCAGCAGCCCGACCATGGTAACCAGGGTGGAGGTGAGGGCTCTGATGTCCTCCCTGTACCCCCGATAGTGTTCCTCCTGCAGTACCTGGATCTCCTGGAACCGGGCCAGTACCGTCGCCATCGTCTCCTGGGAGCGGTTGTATGCTCCCATGATGGTGGTGAGGGCCTCGTGGAGAGTGGGTTCCCTGGGCCCGTCCCCCCCCTGTCGCACAGCTGCCCTCCGAGTTGCCCTGTTTCCCTGGGCCTCTGCCCCCTGGCCGGTGTGCCCACTACCACTGCCCCCAGGTCCCTGTTGTTGTTGGGGTGGTGGGTTATCCTGGGTGCCCTGTAGTGGTAGACACACCGCAGATTGACGCGCCCTGGAGACAGAGGCATGGGCCCGCTGGGTGGGAGCTGTGCTGGTGTTCCCAGAGGGGTTTGGGTCTGTAGTGGCCTGTGCCTGTGTGAGGGGAACCGACTGTCCAGAGGTCCCCGATGGTCCGGGCTGGTCATCGGTGTCCAGGTCGACAGAGCTGCTGTCATCGCTGACGGCCTCTTGGGTGGGGGGTGTGGAGAATTCTGGGCCCTCCGCGGCGGTGTGTTGACGGTCGGGTCCTGCAGGGGTATAGAGGTATGGTTATAGTTTCAATGTGTGGCATATGGGTGTATCTGTGGGTTCCCGTGTCCCCAAGTGCTGGCATTCGTGTGTGGGGGCTTTGGTGAGGGTGGCTTGTGGGGGGGATGTGTATATGCATTGGGCATGCTTTGGTGATTGGTGTCCATGCTTAGTGGACGCATGCAGGCCTAGGTTTTGGGATGTGTGGGTTGTGATGGTGAGACATTGGCAGGGAATAGGTGTGCTGGGGGTGGGGGTGGGGGTGAGGATGGTGGTGGGGGTGAGGATGGTGGTGGGGGTGAGGGTGGGGGTGAGGATGGGGGTGGGGGTGAGGGTGGGGTTCGAGGATGGGGGTGAGGGTTGGGGTATGATTTGGCATGCAGGTGGGGGGGAAGCAGTAGTGAAGCTTCAACTTACCAGTATCCATTCCTCCGCCGACTCCTGCGAGGCCGTCAGGATGCAGGATGTTCAAGACTTCCTCCTCCCATGTTGTAAATTGTGGGGGTTGAGGTGGGGGTCCTCCGCCAGTCTTCTGCACGGAGATGTTGTGCCTGGATACCATGGAACGCACCTTCCCCCGTAGGTCGTTCCATCGCTTCCTGATGTCTTCCCGATTTCTGGGGTGCTGTCCCACAGCGTTGACCCTGTCGACAATCCTCTGCCATAGCTCCGTCCTCCGGGCAATGCTGGTGTATTGGATCTGTGTGCCGAACAGCTGGGGCTCTACCCGAACGATTTCCTCCACCATGACCCTGAGTTCTTCGTCTGAGAAGCGGGGGTGTCTTTGGGGTGCCATGGGGTGGTGTGTATGATGTGTGGGGTGGAGTATGTATAGTTAAGTGTGTTGAGTGTGGTGGTGTGTGTTGTTTTGTGTGTGGATATTGTGTGGGTGATGGTGTTGAGTGGCTGTGGCTGCTAGTTTGTGGATGGTGGTGTCTCGCTCTGGCCTTCTTTCTGAATTTTTGGTCGTAGGGGTTTGTGGGTGATGTGGGTGTGTGTTTTATATTGTATTGTGTGTGTGGGAGTGGTGTGTGTATGTGTATCAGGTGTGTGGAATTCAATTCGGCCAATGTGGCTGAGTTTTGTTCGTTTGTGTGTATTCTGACCGCGGCGGTGTGTCCCGCCAATGGAAAACCGCGTTTGAAAGACCGCCGCGTGGATTCGTGGGTCGTAATGGCATGGGCGTATTTCTGTTGGCGTGACGGTGGAGGTTTTGTCACCTCCACTTTTCCGCCGACCGCTGGTCTGGCGGTCTGTTGTGGCTGTCGGATTTTCGGAGGTTTGGCTGCTGCGGGTCAGAATGACCGTGGCGGGTTTCCGCGACCGCGGCGGGATTATGGAGGATTTCTGACCGGCGGTAGGCGCCTTTTACCGCCGAGGTCAGAATGACCACCTATATCTGGAAATCCTAGAGATACCCAGCAGTGGCTGCACCAACAATGGTGAATAATAAAGACCTTCAACTAAAGTGAGTATTATTATGTGCTGCATTCACTACAATGCACCTGGGTGAACTGAGGTTAGTATGGCATACAGTGTGCCTGCAACCCTTTTTTCATTAACGTCGCAGTTCTGTCAATGTTTAGATTTCAAAACAGCTGCAAAAACAGTTGGATATGCTTACAGTTCGTTGTATCATGTAAGTATATTTGTTTCGTATGCTAACCTTTGGTATTGTTCAGGGTTCAGACTAGTAAAATGCTCGCACAGCTATATACATTTGTTTAATTCTCTTGTTTTCAAATTGGAATTCGTGCTTGTCAGCAATTGTTCCAGGAAACTGCACAGTGTGTCCTCGTATTTATTGTTTATAGTTCATCACATTTTCCCACTTTGGATTGGTTCTCTTTCAAGTGCCCTCATTAGAGTGGACTCCTGAATAAACCTTTTTGTAAAGGGATGCCCCTCACAAAAGTGAACACTGAGGCTGTCTGCAGGCCAGAGCACCCACAACACAAGCACACAGAGGTGTGAGATCTCTGCACTTTGTTCTAATCAACCTCAACGAAGCACCAATTAGGGACATGCAAAGGGCTGATAATTCCTCTTGCCTTCAGCAACAGAAACTCCAGTCCACCGCTTATTTCTCCTATCCATCAAAAGGCAGTGCTTCAGGAAAGTTAATCAGAAGGCCCTTGATAACGAAGACTTCGTATTATATCTACAGGAGATCATTCCTCTGAACTACTGCCTTCATTGTCTGGGTCTCTACCCACCAACCACAAGAATACAAGAAATACCCAGCTACTTGTCTGAGAAAGATGCCCTCACCCCCATTTTGTGCCATGCTAAACCAGTGAGATACATTAGGATTCTTGTTTTGCTCTTCTAATTAATAGTGTGAGTCAAACCTTGAGGGTGAACATCAGAAGACGTTAATTCCAACATTTACTGAATTCTATTTCAATGTCTGCATTATTAATCTGTAGATTCCTTGATGTTGCTATGATCATAAGGTTACTATTCCTTGATGTTGCTATGATCATAAAGTTACTATTTCCTTCAAAGTGCAACCTCTACATATTTCCCCACACATGCTTCCAGCAACTACTTTGTTCCACCAACCACTGAGCTGATTAGGTGTCAGTGCCGAAGAGGTGGCATAGTAGTAGCCCATCACAGGACAGATTGCCTATTCCAGGGCCTATCAAAGTCCCTAAGGTAGCATTATCGCACATGCAAATAGTAGCTTTTTCCGACAGTTGTGAATCACCAGATTGCATGCTATTTCAAACTCGAGTTCAAGTGTGTAGAGAGCGCTCAATCTGTATTCTGTGGTTTAAACAGTGTTTGGGAGTGGGTCTAGCACTTGTTTTTGGGGCTTACAGAGAAGGTTTTTAAGTATGTGAAAAGCATTACTAAGTGGTTTTAAATAGGGCCTTACCCGCAGGCTTGAACAGGAATTGCAAAGCATGTACTGGGCCAGTCTGTCATCAGGGAGATTGTGAGCTGGGCATCAGCTCTCTTTCCAGTAGGAAGCTGGCCTGGTGTGTGGTGAGTACCTATGGTGTTATCACCTTATACCAGGTATCCCCTATTATTGAAGTGTAGGCAGTGTCTAGGATGTCAGGGTTCTCTAAAGGTAGCTTTGAATGAGCAGCCAAGACTTATCTGGAGACATGCAAAGCTTATGCAATACCACTACAGTCACACAGCACTTACACACATGAAAGAATCACACAGTGTTACAAAAATAAACATAGTTTGTTACAGTAACACAAATGCTAAAATACTGTATAGGCAATACCCCAACCGGAGATAAGTAAACACACTATTATATACACATTGGCAGTCAATAAATACCATAGAATGCAATAGGTACTGGTAAAATCAATAGCCAACAGTAAGGTCCTTAGGGGAGGGCCAAACCATAAACTAAAAACATGAAATGTGAAAGGAAGTCACGCACCCAAAGAAGTGGAATCACTAGAAAGGAGTTGGAGGAACTAGGGACCCCAAAAGATGAGTACCAGAGTAAACCCCAGCAACCACGAGAGCAGAGGTAATGACCTGGTTTCCCCCCAAAACAAACAGAAGGACTTTGGATAAGGATTGTGTAAGACCCAGACAAGACTGAAAGAACTCAAAGGTGGATCCTGACAGAAGAGGACCTGCAAAGGAAGGGGACCAAGTCCAGTTTATGATGGAGTGTCCTGTTGTGGCAGGAGCCGCTACCCACCCTTCTGTGGATGCAGGACCAGGTCGACAGTGGACGAAGAAGATCAGCAATGCAGCACAGGAGCAGAAGAGGAGTTCCAGAAATGATGCAAGTGAGGCCCCACGTTGGCAGTCATGATGCACGTGATACAATCCGTCAGTGGTGCTGGAAGACCACCAACAAGCCTTGCCAAATGCAAGAGTCAGATAAGGTGGTTTTGCAAAGCAGAAGAGGACCAGCAAGGTCCAGGGGACCTGACCCAAGGAGAGGAGTCCGGGGTGACTCTCAGCAGCTGGGAGAGTCACAAGAAGAGGAGGCAGCCCCCACAGGCGACCCACGGGCAGCAGCCACAGGAGTCGTAGTGAGGCCCACTCAGAAACACCTAAAGAAGTGTCCCACGTCGCTGAAGCACCAGGCAGTAGACTGTGCGTTGCAGGAAGAAGTACTGGGGACATGGGCAACACGGACCCTGAAGTTCCCTTGGAGGAGGAGCAAACAAGCCTTGGTGGCTGCAAGAGTCGCAGTGCACAGAGGTACTGTCCTGCAAGGAGAGGCAAGGGCTTACCGTCTCCCAAGTTGGACATCTGGTAGAGAGGACCACAGGGACAACTCCAGACCACCACCGGTGATGTAAGATCCATGCAGTTCCGGAAGAGAGAAGATTCACGCAGCTGGTCTTTGTTGCAGTTGGGGTCTGCAGATGCAGGGTAATGACTCCTTCACGCCAAGGGAGATTCCTTCTTACTTCTTGTGCAGGCTGAAGACTTGTCACCCTCAGCAGATGCACAGCTGGGGAAATGTTGCAGTTGCTGGAAGGAGCCGAAGAAACAATGCTGCAGAGCGGAGTCGTCACTGAAGTTGCAGATTGACGGTTACCGGAGGGTCCAATTGCAGTCCCAGTGGCCAGGCAATGAAGTAAACGACGCAAAGAAGTCCTGATGGAATCTTGCATGTTGAATCTGAGGACCCACTAAAGAGGGAGACCCTAAATAGCCCAGGAAGGGGGATTGGTCACAGAGCAGACGACCTAACAGGAGGGGGCTGTGACATCACCTACCTGACCTCGCCACTCAGATGCTCCCAAGGGCCTCTACCCACCTTGGATTCAAGATGGCAGAATCAAGTGGCCACCTGGAGGAGCTCAGGGCAACACCCCTAGGGGGGTGATGGACAGGGATAGTCACTCCCCTTTCCACTGTCCAGTTTCATGCCAGAGCGGGGCCTGCGGGACCCTGGACTGGTGCAAACCGGTTTAAGCAAGGAGGGCACCAAAAATGCCCTTCAAAGTATACTGGTGACTTGGGGAGGCTATCCTTCCTAAGCCTTGTAACACCTATTTCCAAGGGATATGGTGTTATCTCACTCTCCCACAGGAAATCATTTGTTCTGCCTTCCTCTGCCTGAGCTGGTCAAGCAGTAGGAGGGCAGAAACCTGTCTGAGGGGTGGCAGCATCACAGGCTGCCCAGAAAACCCCTACAAGACTAGTAAGAGCAATGCTGGGGGTCCTCTAAGGAACCCCAGAGTGCATGGAATCATATAACCAATTCTGGCAACAGTATTGGGCTATGATTCCAACATGTTTGTTACCAAACATGCCCAGGTTCTGAATTACCATGATGTAGTTGGAGACAGATAGTGACCTGTGTCCAGCACACGTGTAAAATAGTTTCCCCGCACTTACGAAGTCCAGTGTAATGAAGCCGGAGTTCATAGGGGCACCTCTGCTCATGCAGGGGTGCCTTCACACACAGGTACCTGCACCCTGCCCTCTGGGCTAGGAGGGCCTATCATAGGGGTCCCTTACAGTGACTTGGTGCAGTGACCTGTAGTGAAAGGGTGCATGCACCTTCTCATGCAGGGTACAATGGCAGGCCTGCAGACACATTTTGCATGGGCTCCCATGGGTGGCACAATACATGCTGCAGATAATAGGGAAAATATCCTAAGCAATCAAATTTAGAAGGAGACAGCACAATCACGGGGGTCCTGGTAAGGAGGATCCCAGTGAAACCAGTCAAAACACACTGACAGCAGGCAAAATGTAGGGGTAGCCATGCCAAAAAGAGGGTACTTTCCTACATTTCGCACCTCAACACATTATTTTCAGGCTAAAGAACTGACCCAGGGCCTTGAGTCACCTAAGCAGGCCTTCCTCCTTCCGTAACACCTTGCACATCCCCTTAGGTTTGGAGATGGAACCCCCAGAAAGGCAGGCCTCTCCATTTTTGTGCCTCAAGGTTCTGTAAGCCCAGAGCAAGTTAGAGCACAGATGGTAAGAACAGGTGTGTGTGTGTGTGTGTGTGTTAGGGCATGTATAGCGCACGTTGTGAGGATTGGTTGGGTCCTCATAGCATGGGTAAACACTGTCAGTTCCAGGCAACACTATCCTTGTGAGGACCAGTGTGTTAGGAGGACTGGTCCCCCTAGTGTGTTTAGGTAGTTTTGAGTGAGTGCATCAAAAAACTAAAAGTGCAGTTATATTTTTAACCTTCCCTACTATCAAAGTGCATGTGGAGTTACAATAGTAAATACACACTTCATTATGGTCAATGATCGGTCCTCATAATTATAGGTATGTCATGTTGTGTGTGTTTGTATGTGTGTATGCCAGCCCACCCCAAAACAAAAGCAATAAAAAAAATCTACAAGGAAACTCCATACCCTAGCTTGAGTGTGTAGAGTCTGCTTCAATTGTTTTCTGTGGCTTAATTCGTGTTTAGGGATGGGTTTAGCACTCGTTTTGGCGAGGTACTAGAAGGGGTTTAAGTGTTTTACAGGCGTTATTTTGTAGTGTTAAATATGGCCTTACATGCAGGGTTGAATAGGAACTTCAAAGTGTCTATTGGGCCAGTCTGCAACTATAGAGATTATGAGATGAGCACTTGCTCCCTTCCCTTTCTGCACCCCAGCTTCATGCTAAGTGACTGGGCCTGGGCCCAGAGTCCCTTGAGCAGGCCACTTGCTCCTCCTCTCAGCTTGCACAGCACAGCCCCTTAAGTTTGGGCAAGCAACCTCAAGGTAGCCATTGCCATTTTGCTGCCAACTCCCCAGCTACAGTAAGCTCCAAGCAGCCCAGAAAGCAGGGCAATAGCAAAGGTGGCAGGATAAAGTTGTTTGAGTGCGTGAAAAACATTATTTAGCAGCTTTAAATTGGGCCTTACCAGTAGAGTTGAACAGGAACTTTAACGTATTAGGCCAGTCTGCAACCAAGGATACTTTTAGATGAGAACCAGCTTCCTTCCTCACCTCTACACACCAGTTTCAGGCTAAGTGGTTGGGCCTGGGCCCAGAGTCACCTTAGCAGGCTTTCCACTTCCCCTGACAATTTGCACAGTCCCTTAGGTTTAAGGTCACAAGCTCTTAGGACATGGTCTTTATCGGCTTTTGCACCTGTGTTCTGATTTGCTCCTAGGGCTTGAGTTACTGTTGGACCTAGGGCTTAAAGCTTGTATTCCGATTGACTTACAGGGTTAGGGTTGTCATTGGGTTATAGGGCTCGAGTTACTATTGGACCTAGGACTTGGATTCTGATTAGTTGATATAGATTGGGTTCTGATGGTCTCCCATGGCTTGGTTTATGATTGCACCTGGGGCTTACGGCTTGGACTCTGATTGGTTAATAGATTAGGGTTCAGATCGTCAGGGTGTCTGTTGGACATAAGGCTTAGGACTTGGGTTCCGATTGGTTCTAAGGGCAAGGGCTCCCACGGGTGTTAGGACTAGGGTTCTGATTAGTTAGGGTTAGGGTTTCCTATTCACACATGGTCACATGATCTCTAGGTCTATTTAACCCTAGGGCTTAGGTTGTCCACGTAAATGATGGCAGGTTAAGGGTGTTGCCTATTTAGGCTTGTAAATGGCCTCCTAGGTCCAGAAACTTTGCATCTCCACCATAACGATTTCAGTTACACAATCACTCACTTTCAAAATCTTTAACTGTTAGTACTCCCCACATTCTAACTATAGTAAATGCACACCCCTCATAGACATTCACTGAGTGACTTCTACTATTACAAGATCACCCATCTGACCTTTACAATGACAAAAAACAATCACAACACCAACATAATACAACCTATTGAAAACAATACAATTAAAAAACCAAAACCCAAAAAAATCACAAACACAATGTCACGTGCCATTACATTATAAGTTCATCATCATATCTTTTTCAATTCCCAAATTTCAATTTTTCAAGTCCATAATTTAATATTCAGTCAATCATGCCATCCATTAAGCCAAGCCAACACGTGTTTTGTCATGGGAGTGCCCAGTGACTTCCTCAGGACTTCCTATTCACTAACTCCAAAATCTCTTTGGGAATTTGAAAAAGATATGATGATGAACTTATAATGTGAATTGGAACACTATACAAATTTGTGACGGATTTGGGAGCTAATGCAAGACAAATTAAAACTAAAACTGTCAACTGAACTATTTGGAAGAGGATTTCTACGTACAATGTCAACAATTTATGTTGTATATTAGTGTTCTTAGATCTTTAACGTAGGCTGCTATGATCGAATACAGATTCCAACAAAGCCACATCCAGGATTGACCACAAAAATAACACCACATGGGTTAATAACATCATCAAAATACTGAAAATACAGCTCAACATGCTACAATTCAACTGGAGCAAATCAAGAGATGAAACAGACAAAAGCATGCGGCACCAATATAACAGAGCTTACAGAAGAGTCCTCAGAACCACAAAAAAAAAACGCTATTACGCATGCATAACGGAAGTTGACTGTCCTTCTAAATAACTGAGTAAACTAACAGAATTCTGCATTCCAAAATACCAAAACACAGAAACACCACAACAACAAGACTTCTATGATAACTCCAATGAAGTGATCTAAAAAATTAATTTAGATTGAAATTTACCCTAAGGAGAAAGTGGACGATACACAACAGCAAATGACCTAATCACCAATGAAAGAAACACCAATAATCATCCATCAATGCATACTTTCAATGCCCTGTCACAAAAAGATTACCTTCAAACCCAGCACTGCCAAAAATCTTTAGAGATATCCTTGCACAACCTTTGTAGGGGAGGTATCCAGATGCCTACTCCACAAGCACCTGGAACTAGGTTCATTCCCACTTGAGCTGAAAACCTCTCACATTAGACCTCTCCTAAAAAAGAAAAACCTTGTCTATCCAATCCAGCAAACATTTGGCTCTTATCAAATGGACCATTCTTAGGAATAATTTTGAAAGCAGAGTTTACTCAGCTCTGAAGTTTACAGAAGATAGTGACTTAGGACCTGATTTAGAAGTCAGCGGAGGGGAATACTCCGTCACAAACGTGACAGATATCCCATCCGCCGTATTACGATCCCATTCTTTCCTATGGGGATCGTAATACAGCAGATAGGATACCCGTCACACTTGTGACGGAGTATTCCCTCAGCCAAATTCTAAATCAGGCCCTTAATATCAGTACAAGAGTTCGGCTTCAGACCAGGCCGAGGCACAGAGTCAGCCATAACATCTATATGGGATGATATAACACTCACAGTGGACGAGAACGGAGTAGCTGCCTTTTGCTTCTGAATTTATCAGCTGCATTTGACACTGTGCATCGACATACAACTAAAAAGACTTCACTACTTTGGAGTCCGTGAAAATGTGCCAAAATGGATTATTTCCTTATCTCACAGACAAAGTGTAGTTTACCTACCACTTTTCACAACAGCTCTTTAGACGCAACACCTTGGCATCCCTTGAGGGTTCATCATATCTCCTCTATTATTCAACATCTCCCTAGCCCTCTTACCAAACGTGCTTATTTTACTCAATCTCATCTATTACAACTATGCAGATAACACTCAAATCACTTTAAAAATGGATAGCCCACAAGACCTCTATAATTCAAAACTTGATGAAATACCTTTGTGCCATAAATATGTGGATGATGAATAACCATCTGGAGCTCAATACTGCAAAGATTGAGATTATGACCTGCGGACAAATGGCAAAATACCAGCCAAATGGTATATGGCCTAAGGAACTTGAGGCCACTTTAACAACATTATAAAAAGTTAGAAAACTAGGGGTAACCATAGGTTCAGACCTATACCAGATACCTCATGTTAATAATGTCACAAAGAGTGCTTTCTACAGAATGAAAACATCTTGTTGCATCTTCATATACCTCGTATACCAGCATAAACTGCACGCTATCCTCACACTTGTAATCTCTGAACCTGACTATGCTAACAGCCTATTCTTTGGCACACTCACATTCATTGTACGCAAAATACAATACTTAAAAAATGCTGCCACCAGCCTTCTTCTCAGCCTTCACACCAGAGATCGCATGACTCCGTTCCTGCAATTGCTCCGCTAGCTACCAAGAGCTAGAAGGACTATGTTCAAAGCACTCTACATTGTCCACACAGCCGCCCAAGAAAAAGGACCTTTCTACCTACAAGTTAATTTCAAGCAATACAAACAAGACAGAACACTGTGCTGCAGGCTTGCACCAATTATCATTAGAGCACCATATGATAGGAAACCTGTGGGAGGCACTGCTTTCTCAAAAAAAGCCATCAAGGTTTGGAACTTACTACCAGTCAGCATTAGAAGCATCCGGGAGCCTATACACTTCAGAAAACAGTTGACAGCATGGTCATTTCCAAGTTAACTACACCATCCCACGTCCCGGCAAAACAGCCCAAAAAGACAGTCACACCATCCAGCATAATCTTCAGCTTACAACCCACAGACTGGAAACAACACAACCAGCAAACTGCTTTTGATATGCAGGTGAGCTAAGAAGGGCAGATCTTTGGTTCGCTGGGTCATTATATATTTAAGTAATTTCTAATAAAACATTCATGGCCCACAATTATATTAAGAACATAATACTCAGTGGTTAGCAGCCAAACTGTAACTCAAAACTCTTACATTCACAGAAAACATATCTGATAATAGAGTTGCCCATCCCAAGTGCAGTCCACCACTACAGGTCCTAAATATTTATACACTATGAGCGTTTATTTACGTCTCAAAATGACACTTAGAAATGGCTCAGGGCTACAATTATACTGAATCTGAGATAGAACAACCCAGTGCAGTAACCAGCAGAGCAGACTATAATCACAAGGAATACAATAAAAAGACCTGCAGAGCTGTTGAAATCTGTCAGCACAGTAAAAGTGATAAAACTGCACGTCTGCCTCTCACACCTCTTCACACACTATGCTGCTACTTGCTGCGTCCTATAGCAGGGTAATTGCACCTTGACGGTCCTCACCCACGACATGGAAACATTTCTCACATAGGATCACCAAAAAAAGACAATATTCTTCTAACCATGCATCCTACACAGCGTACCTTGCTGCAAATGTAAGTAAGCACTTCAGTGCCACATGTGATGGTAGTAAACCCTATATAAATTCTGCAATAAGTACAATACTCTTAAAGGTTACGGCAGCAATCTGATATCATTGTAGCGCTACACGGGATCACCTCTCATTTCCTCTACAAACACTGCCATAGCACCACACATATCAGAGGCAATGTCTGCCAGTTCCCGCTCTCAGAAAACCATCCTACGATGCCACCAGTCTCTCAGGCAGCCACAGTGCACAAAAAGCCAAATTTCAGGCTCTGCAATCAAATCTTGGGAGGACATCGACCACAGGTCCCATCACCAGGCTCTGTCCCTATGTGTTAGTTATATAAATAAGTTTAGTTGGCAGGTGACTTCTGAAGCTCACACCAATAATTCCATAGTCATTGTTTTGCTTGTTCTTGGAGTCTGGAATCTCATTTATGATACCAGGACTGGTTCATCGGTTGTAAAATTAATACTGATAGGGAAGCTTTAAGGAGAGTGCTAAGGGTAAAGTAATGTACAGTATCAAGACGAGGTTTTTTGTGCGGATCTAAAGCTGTTTCATATCAAATTAAGCCTTTGTTTTTTACGTATGTGCAGCGGAGATAATGCTATACTACATAATGCTTAATGGAATGTCTACACTCTACAACATTATTTTACAAGCCTTTTATGGCTCATCATCCTATTTAGTTACATGAAAAACACATTCCAATGATTCACACAGAGTGACGGAATGGATATCTACTACATATTTTTGAGAAATTAAATATTCAGCTTCACACATTTGATAGAGGATGGTGCATGTTCCATTTCAGAACTTTGTATTCCCATCCTTACACACCTGATATTACTCCACCAGTATAACAATTCATAACCCGTTGCTGCACTTCAAAATGTATCAGTATTAATCCTGATGAATGTTTCAAGATAAATGGAAAAATATCGAAGTGATGACTGACCAGTAATCCATTGATGCAGTGCAGTAGCTCAGGTCCACAAGGCGGAAACTCAGGTCACATTTACTGCTGCTGATATCATAGAAATCTAGTAAAGATTCAGGAGACATTGGAGATATACGAGAATAAAAATCACAATTTGCCTACATTTAAGGATGGGCATTGCACAAGTTCACGTTACATGATATTTTTACACTATTCATATAGTATGCTCATAAGATTGTACTAAGTCCAGAAAATGAGAAAACCATGCATTCAAAATCTTTCAGCTGTAATTGACTTAAGAGAGCTTAAAAATGCAGCAAGAATGAAAAAGGAACCGCCTCAATTAACTTGCTTCTGCCAAATAAATAATATGTGTGCTCCCTATCCTGATATGTTTGTTTCTACATGCACAATGAATAGTATTAATATCTACATAGTACCAAACTCTATGCACATCATTCTTCTAACAAAGACGATTTATATACTTATATCTGTGTAGGATCATTCTCTTTTTGATGATCATGGACTTAAAAATCAAAACATTGCTGGGTTGAAAGATTAGCGTTAGAGCACCCAAGATACATAACAACTCTATGTTGAACTCCACAAGAAATCCGGCAGCAAGGAAATAGAACCAGAACATATTCACAGCTGACATAAATTAACAACAGAATGAAAACATTCTTACTTGAAAGAAAAAGATTACTTACCAGCAACTGAAGTATTCCAGTATTGGGACTGTTCATACATTCACATGCTTGAACCATTCTCAGAGGTGAGCTGGGAGTTCCACGACAGACATGCAAGCAGTACAACAGTAAACATATTCTTGGCTTTAACATGGACACAAAGTAGTACAGCATTCATCTCTCGTCACTCAGGCAACTATAGATCAGATTTTGCAGCACTAGTGTAGAGCAATTTTATGTGGAAAGGAGGGTGGGTCGCATGTGAATCTATGAAAGATACAAAGATACCAATACTGGGAAACTTCAGTGGAAGGCAAGTAACATTTTTTCTTATCCGGTATTGGATCTTATCAGACTCAAAATATATGCGGTACGAACAAAAATACTATTATTCAGCGGTAGGAGGGTAACAAAGGCCCTTACCGTACTGTAATAAGTCACGCAATCGTGTCACTTAGTGACGCTGAATCTTGGTGCTAGTGTGTGTAAATGGATGTCTATTGTCCCAGCAAAGAGGGCTGTAGATATAAACACACTTCTTGTTGAATAGGCTTCGACGGCCCCTTTCAATGGTTGGCCTGCTTCTTAATGACAGAGCACTATTGCTGAAGACACCCAGTAAGCTATACTCTGTTATGACAATGTTTGACTTTTCTGTGGGTGACTGCATACCAGTTGTCACACTTCCTTGTCTGTTTAGTTTTAGCAATCTAAATTTTAAACATCTTGTAATATCCACAGTATGAAATGCTCTCTCTGCTGTATTGGTTAGGTTTGGGAAAAGACAATGTAAAACTGCTGATTCATTTAGATAAAAGTCTGCTGGAACCTTTGGTATGAGGTGCAAAGACAGCTCTTTAACAGTAAAAGCTTGAATCTCACTGACATTTCTAGCTAACGTGAAAGCTAAAAGGAGGGCCATCTTACAGGAGATTTACTTTACTTCAACACTATGGGGGTTATTACAACTTTGGAGGAGGTGTTAATCCGTCCCAAAAGTGACGGTAAAGTGACGGATATACCACCAGCCGTATTACAAGTCCATTATATCCTATGGAACTCGTAATACGGCTGGTGGGATATCCGTCACTTTACCGTCACTTTCGGGAAAGATTAACACCTCCTCCAAAGTTGTAATAACCCCCTATGTATTTGCTTGAAGGGCTTTTTCACCAGTTGAGGTAAAACAAAATGTAGTTGTCATGATTGAGGAGGGTGTCTTATTAGCGTAAAGACCAGAAGAGGCCTTTAAGAAATTCTTTATTAAGCTTGTTAAACCACAGAGATGGTTAGTTGCATGTTCTCTTGAAACAAGAAATAATAGCTAAATGTACTCTGACCGAAGCATTGGTCACTTCTGTGTTTGACATGTGTGGTAGACCTGTTACTATATGTCGAGGCAACGGTTATAGGATTACATTTCTTATGAGCACATCATGAGCACAAACGTTTCTATTTTGTTATGTTTTATTCTCATTGGTGGACTCTCCTCTCGCTTTAGTTCTCTACAGGCTTCTGGAATGTCTTAAAGCTGGAATTCATTGAATTCAGAAGCCATGCTTACAAGTTCAGATCTGGATAGGCAAAGGTGTTCATTACAGCAAGATACTAGATTCTCTGATGGTTCCAATTGTATCTGTTGTTGTTCCAAGAGAATAAGTAGCCTGAGAACCTACACTGTCTTGGCCACCATGGAGGTATGAAGATTATCCGGCATGACTCTCTCCCCATTTTCAACAGCACCCTTGTATCAGTGGCTTGAGGGAAATGCATACAGATAGGTCCCTGACCAATTTACCTAAAGGGCATTCATAGCTCCACCCCCCATCCTGGTTGGAGGTGTAGGCTGGCATAATAATGACATTTCTGGTGCTGGGTGCTAGTGAATAGGCCTAGCTTTGGTTTTTCGCCAGTGACAAATATTTTCTTTACATGGGCTTCTTTTAACTTCAACTTGTGACATTCTGCTGTTGTCCTGCTGGGGCTGTCAGCCCTTGAATTCTATAAGCCTCGAACATGCTCCGCCTTTCTCAGGATGTTATGTTCTACTGTCCAATCTCATATCCTGTCTAATTATCGGGAGTCAGTTTTTACAAAGCTGAAAGGTCTTCATTGGCTGCCTATCAATATTCGTATCCATTCAAATCTATCTCCTATTCACAAAGCTGTACATAACTTTGTCCCCTTTAGTTGACAGAAGCTTCTTAGGATCTATTGGCCATCTAGGTCTCTAAGACCCTAAAATGTTCCTCATCTTCTCCCTGACAGATTAATGCTGTCTCCAAAGTGGTTGTTCGATACTGGTGTTGGGCACTAATCTCTCGAATCAACTTCCCAAGGCTCTTAAAGCTACCTCAATTCACCTCAAATTTCAGAAAGAGCTAAATACTTGTTTTTTCAAGGCCTCTCCTTCGTCTGGGCACCGACAGATTGCACTGCTGGTGTTGTCAAGGTCCTGGAAGCTCTTGTCTGATTATTAGTCATGCTTATACATGGTTTTTCATTGACTTTGCACTTCTTTTCCAGGCGTGGAATCACTGCCATGACAGTGTTTGGGGTCTTTACTCTCATCCCAGATGTGATCAATTATTGGGGATCAATTTATTAGTTTGTCTGGCAAATTCCTTAAATTCATAAAGGAAACAGTAATTCTCCTTTGCTGTTATTGGCAAATCAATCTTTTTGACATTCTTTCTATTAAATTGCAGAAGCCACAATATCCTTTGGGGAGATTTTAATGCTGGGGGGGTGACTTCATCCTATGTGGTAGCCACGAGCATCCCATTCAGTGCTTGAATATTAGGGGATATTTGATAGCTGCCAATTTCCCAGTCTTCATCCGTTACTGGTGCCTATGTAGTAATGGGCTTTAGCACCAAAGGTGAATGGTGTGTTGAAGGAGCTGTTGGATTACTGGGAGATGGAAAATGAACTGGGGCGCATGGTGAGGTTGGTCTGGACTGTGGTCTGAAACTGACAGTATAGTAGGTATCCAAAGCTGTTTTTCAGCAAAGTGCAGACTCTGATAGACTGAGGCCCAAGTCTGTGAACAAGGCAAAGGGCATCTGCATCATCTCATCTTGTGGTATTTGCATTGTTTGTTCAGAAGTGTCCGAACCATATTGCAATTCACCTTATGCATCATCATCCTCATCTTGATGTTGTACAACAGACTGGTAAGTGCATCTTTGATCTGATGGAAGACCCTTGATTTGGTGCCAGCGCCCTCTTCTTCCAGATCCTGGTATTTGACCTTTTTCTAAGTAGGATGTAAGCCGGTCCAGTGGGTCGTACCTCACCTGAATCCGCTATGTCAAAAAGGCTCTGTATTGGATACAGTGAATTCTTAGTTGGGCGGGCGGGGGTGTTTTGGCATGAAAGTCATGCCCAGCCAGAAATAACTTATTTTTATATTCCTGGGTGTTAAAAGTTATGTCTATTCTTGACAGCGAAATTGTCATAGCTGATGTAATAGTTATTTGTGCAGGGCTTGTCATGCCTCTGGAAGTGTTCTTGTGTTCATCAATGGAGGTGGTATCTACCTCAATGGTGTTGCTGCCATCTTTGTTATTGACTCCCTGGTTAGTGTCATCGTTTACGTTGGCATCAACGGTGTACCTGTCAACAATATTACATTTGATAAAGGCCCTGTCATTGTCAACACTGATGGTTTCTTCCTCATCCACAATGGGCCACCAGCTTGAAGGCACAGATTAAGTGCTGTGATGTTTTTTCTGACAGAAATTTCCCACTCACATTACTTATGTCTGAGAAAAGGTTTCTCTTCTCTAGTGGATTTTTAAGGTCTTTTCCAGATTTTGTCCTTGAAGTACACTCCAAGTGTAAATGTGCTTCTTTTTGCTATTCTCCCAGAGATTTCAAAGAGCTTTCTCATTCTTCTTGTATGCTCTTGGTGAAGCCATTAAATGCATTCCTTGTGTGGATCTTCAAAGTGAAGTCTCTTCTTTTCAACAAGTTCCACAAAGGCCTTTCTTTCAAGCCTTAGAAATGGTTTGATTCATATGTAATGCAATAAATTCATGAATCCTGTCTAAGTTTTAAAGAAAAAACACCGAAATTGTCACTTATCTGACTCAATGAGCATAGCTTATAGGGGGCTCCCTTCACACATGGCGTGGTAGAAATCGGAACTATGGTGACCTGAATGAAGAGAGGTGAATGTTGTACTGCAATCCAATTGACTGAGTTTCAGATGTTTCATAATGATGAGAATACATTGTTTTTCTGACCATGTCAAAGCTAATCTCTATATGTTTAACAATGTACTGCTCACTATGTCTACTGTGTGACTCCTAGCTTGGAGGTGGGGTGATGCAAGCATGAGAAACTATAAGAGATCCAATACTAGGTAACTATAGTCCTCCAACACTGGACACCTGATACCCCCACAAGGTGCTACACAATCATCGACCAGCTGATAAAAATACCACAGTAGTAGCTTAATGGGTATGATTAACATTATAGATGCACTTTGTGATGGTGTGCAAGTGGATAATTCATGGGATGTGCCACTGTGTATGCGAACATGTTGCTGCTGTTAGTCCATTATTACTGCCAGCACTTGCACAGTGCATATAATTCTGCAGATGTTCTTCTATTCGGGTAATTTATCTTGCCTGTGAAGAGAAGCTCATAAACATTATCCAGGACTTTGGGAGTTGCTTTTTGTTGAAACCAACACTAATGTGGAGGGGGGAACACTTTCTAACTTGCTGCATAACACTTGTAAGGTGAGTAAAGTAGTACTTTCAGGCCTAGTGGGAACTTGTACTATATGGGGTACTATTTGATTTTCCGAAGAAATTGTGGGGTGCTTACATGAGTGATCAGGTGAGGTATGTTCTTGGTTGTTTTGAGGGATGTACCTCAGTTAACTTTAAAGACAGAGATACTGAGCCAACAGTTCATTATCTTCATGGAACATGGTTATGAATATGTTGAAAAGGTGGGTCATGGTAGAATGACCACTTAAGATGTGGTTCATTTTTAAAAGAACTACTTTGGTAATCTAACCCTGTGCCCCCAGGTTCCTTGTGTTCCAGGTTTTCCTCTTTTATTCTCCATTGGTCAAATTTCTAAGAATATGCAGGCTTCACTTTTATTGCATATGCCTCTTCTTTAAGTGGTTCCATCAATTCAGTATAGGATTGGGCTTCCTGGGCCTATGGTCCTTTGCCTGTTAATATCAAGAAAAGTATATCTTCTGGTGTGTGCCAATTAAAAAAGGATCAGGATGCTGGGTGTTGAAAAATGGTGGAACAGGGTTTATGTGGTAGTCGCATGAGCTGCCTATGGGAGAGCTACAATGAATGGTAGGGTAGTGCTACTATCCATGTACTGGGTAGAGTTAGGGCTGATAAATTCAGGTATGTGAGTATTAAAGCCTGTGAATGATGATGGGGTTGTCAAAGGAAGTTGTCTGTAACCTGTCTGACTGTGGTGTTAGGGATGGGGTATTGAGGAACGGACTGGATCAGTATTAATGGGAGGCACTAAGAAAGCTCATGGGTGTGTTACGGTGTATATAATGGGCAGAGTTGGGATGACGTGATGTTTTAGAGGAGACGAGTTGCAATCGGTTTGTGTCTTCAATGGTTTGGTGAACGTTGTGAGTGATGAGATGCTTGTGTTCTATGTTGGGTTATTTTATGTATGTAGATTGTCAACTGGTGTTCTAAGGGATCATGGTTAGTTTAATCTATGTGTTGGTTTGTGGGGGTTATGTGGCAGTGCTGCATGTATGAGTGATGTTTTCAAATGGACATTTCTTATTGGTGTGAAATCTTGAGTAATGGTGTGGTTTGTAGTACTCTGGAAAAGCTGTAGGTATAATGAAGTGTTGTGTGTCTGATGTGGTTATTATGAGTGAAGGAGGAGCGCTCTCATGTTTATTGTGGTTGGATGAGAAGGGTGGAATATCTATGGTGGCCATGTAGTGTGTACGTGGATGTAGCTGGGTAAGTGGAGGTAAGTGGAGATAATGTATAGTGTCAGGTGTTCACAGCTTGGTAATCCTTGTAAACAGCACTGTTAACAGGGAACCATAAAAGGAGCTACACAATAATACAGGATGGCTAGTCTTCATTGTACTCCATTTTGGACGCTATGGAAAGTGGCAAGTGGCAATTATCAGAGGGCCTTACTAGGGTTATTACAGCAGTGACACATAGAAATTTGTATTTGTATTTAAGTATTTTTAAAGCGCATTCCGGCCTTAGCATCGAAGCACTGGAGTCGGTGCAGTGCGAGTCCAAAAAAGAAGGCCAGATGCAGAAACAGCCAGTTAACGAGGAAACAGCTAGGTTTTCACCAACCTCCTGAAAGTCAGGAAGTTGTCCTCCTTCCTAATGTCCTAAGGGAGCGAGTTCCAGTGCTAAGCAGCCGCCACTGTAAACACTTTATCTCCCCATTTCGCCTTTCGAGTGCAATTGATTTGAATCAAATGAGCGTTTTTAGATCTAAGTTGCCGACATGGACTGTACCACCGTAGTCTAGCAGCTAGGTAGTCTGCTTCTCCTCCGTGTACCACCTTGAACGTTAGGCATAGAGTTTTAAATATGATCCGCTTCACGACTGGAAGTCAGTGCAATTGTTTTAAGCTATTGCTGGCTGATGCCGAGCGAGGGAGATCTAAAATCAGTCGAGCCACATTATTTTGAATCAGTTGGAGCTTTCTCAATGACATTTTATCCAGGTCCAACAACAGAGAGTTACAGTAGTCCAATCTGGATATTACCAATGCCAGAATCACTGTCACTCTATCCTCCCGCTGCAAAAAAGGGAGGATTTTCCTCAATGTTAACATCCAATAGCTTGCTTTGACCATGGCGTTTACTTGAGGTTTAAAACACAGACAGTTATCGAAGATGACTCCCAAATTTATGGTGAGAGCAATAGGGGAGGGAAGCTACCCACACTCCGAAGGCCACCATCGGGAATTCCACACCTCATTACTAGATCCGAAAAGCACAATTTCTGTTTTATTACTGTTAAGCTTCAACCAATTCTGACCCATCCATCTATTGATCTCACTCATACAGTTACAAAACCGATCAGCCACTCCCTCCCATTTGTTCCTAGACCCCGGGAGTCATCAACATAGGAGGTGGACATAAAACCGTATGAACGGATCAGTTTGGCCAAAGGGGCAACATAGACATTAAACAGAGTAGGACTGAGAGCCGAGCCCTGAGGGACCCCGCACGGCAGACAAAAAGCAGGAGCCCCGAAGTCAGCCCAGCTCACAGTAATCGGTCTATCGCCCAAAAAGGACTCCAAAATCTTAAAGGCAGAATCTATAATCCCTGCTTGGTGGAGTCTAGATACCATAATCTGAGGAGAGATGGTATCAAATGCAGCAGAAAGATCCAGCAGGACCAGAATTGCTTCCTGCCCCTCATCCAACAACCTGCGACTAGTGTCAGATGTCGTCAACAACGCTGATTCGGTACTGTGGGCCTTCCGGAATCCATGTTGAGACCGATCTAAGCTACCAGAGTGATGAAGAAAAGTAGAAAGCTCATAGTTAATATGTTTCTCGAAAATGTTTGCCAAAACGGGAAGTAAGGTGTAGGAGGCTGGCCTGGCTTATGGTACTTACACTCTGTGCCAGGTCCAGTTATCCCTTATTAGTAGAATAGAGGTGTTTCTAGCAGCTTAGGCTGATAGAAGGTAGCTATGGCAAAGCAGTTTAGGCTGAACTAGGAGACATGCAAAGCTCCTACTATACCACTTATATCATATAGCACAATATCATAAGAAAACACAAAACTCAGAGTTACAAAAAATAAAGGTACTTTATTTTTATGACAATATGCCAAAAGTATCTCAGTGAGTACCCTCAGTTAGAAGGTAGGTAATATACACAAGTTATATGTACACAAACCCAAAACTGGTAAGTAACAGTAAGAAATGTAGTCCAAACAATGTAGAATCACAATAGGATGCAATAGGTGAACATAGGTCTAGGGGCGACACAAACCATATACTCCAAAAGTGGAATGCGAATCACGAATGGACCCCAGACCTATGGGAGCCTATAGGGGTTCGCTGGGACTGTAAGAAAACAGTCAGGGTATCCAAGATACCCCACCCCAAGACCCTGAAAAGTAGGTGTAAACTTACCCTACTACCCCAAAAGGACACAATAGTCGTGATAGGGGGATTCTGCAAGAACCACAAGCACCAGCAAAACACTGAAGACGGATTCCTGGACGTGAGGACCTGCAAGGCAAGGGGACCAAGTCCAAGAGTTGCAATAGTGTCCAGGGGGGGCAGGAGCCTAGGAAACCCAGATGAAGGTGCAAAAGGGCTGCCTCCAGGTGGAAGAAGCCAAAGATTCTGCAACAACTAAAAGGGCTAGGAACGTCTCCTTTGGATGGAAGATGCCCCACGGCGTGCTGGATGTTGCTAGCTGCAAGGGTCGCGGTAGAGGTTTTTTGGTGCTGCTTTTGGCATGGGCACTGCAGGGGCCCCCAGGGGCCCCACAACACCCCTCACTGCCATCCTGTTCCTGGCGGTCACAACCGCCAGGAACAGGATGGCGGTGAGGTGGTTGGAATCCCCATGGCGGCGCAGCAAGCTGCGCCGCCATTGAGGATTCCTCAGGGCAGCAGAAAACCGGCGGGAGACCGCCGGTTTTCCGTTTCTGACCGCGGCCATACCGCCGCGGTCAGAATGCCCTTGGGAGCACCGCCAGCCTGTTGGCGGTGCTCCCGCGGTCGTTGACCCTGGCATTCAATGACCGCCAGGGTCAGAATGACCCCCTTAGTCTATGCTTCTTTGAAAGGAGTGAGGCTTGTAAAACACCTAGGTGTATCAGAACCTTACCATAAAACGCAATGTAAATGGCATAGGGCCTGATTATGAATCTGGCAGTCACTAGACTGCCAAACTCGCGGATGACGGTCAGACCACCGTCAATGCGGCTGTCCGAGCGTCTCATCACAACCCTGACGGTTGGGCCGCAAGTTCCACCAGGATCGGAGATCTCGGCGGTCTGGAGGTGGAGGCAGCCCTAATCTTCCAGGGAAGCGCTTCTCTGGGGATTACAACCCCCTTCTCCACCAGTGGTTTCATGGTGGTACCACCGGCATGGAAATGCTGGGAGAGAACGGGTGCAGGGGGCCCCTGCACTGCCCATGCACTTGGCATGGGTAGTGCAAGGGCCCTTCTGGCCAGCACCCTCACAATGTTCACTGCTCGCTGTCCACAATGTTCACTGTCGGCATTGCGTTGCAGACAGTGAACATTGCGAGGATGCTAGTGCACCCAGCGCTCTACAGCATTGCCGCCGGCTCAATTACTAGCAGGAGACAATGTTGTAGCCTGTTTCCCGTTAGACCAGCGGGCACTGACCAAGCAGCAAGCTCTTGATAGGGCCGGTGGGGAGGTAGCCTCTGTAGCGGCAACCTTCCCGTCAGACGTTACTCATAATGAGCCACATAGTGTGTTATCGGATCACTGCTACAGCCCCTAGTGGGGCAAAATAAAACTCTGCCATTGACTGGTGTGCTAAGATTGAAGAACCCATATATAGTGCCAGAGGGTCTCCAAAAAAACACAATACGATATGGGGAAAATGGTGGATTTATTTAGATACAGCAAGTGAGCAATGAATGGGGAGAGTGATTATGAAAAAAACACAATGCAAAGGTGTAAAACTTGCACATACGTTAAAAAACTAAAACAAACTGAAGTCTGCGAAATACTGCCAGTCACGATTCCCCTCCCTCAGGTCTCACACTCATCCCCTGCTTCCTAGGTCTCCACTCCATACAGCTGTGTCTAAAGAAAATTAAACTGGTAAAATGTGATTCAATCACCAAATAATACATGCTTTCTCCACATAAAACAACTCGCACCATTGGCACGATAAGGAGTTCTTCTCCCCTTTCTTCCAAATTAACAAACTTTCTCTACTCACTATGTCCCACTTCCAGCTATTCTCCCATTTCCTCCACTGTTATCTGTTCTCTCTCTGCTCATCCTTACTCCTTAGAGGCCCGCTCTAGCTTTCCCCTCACCTCCCGTGTTTAGGTGTACATTTATATCTATGGTGCCTTTATTTCTATCCTAATCCTTCTGTACTTATCTGCCACTCTCCACCTTTTTAGTCCACTACACCTCGCTTTCTCCACTCACTCAAGGTTTCTACTGTGCGCTCCATATTTAAATACACAGACTCTGACGACCCTTATTGTCTTCTTCTGCTCTCTTTCCCAGTGGGACATGAACATTCTGACATTACTTAGGGCTTAATTTATACATAGGTGGGCAACCTATTTCTCCATCAGGGAGTGGGACTAAATTGCTCAGTTGCCTTGACGGATGTACAAAATGCCTAATTTAGAAATGACCACTAAGTTGGAAGTCATTTTTAAAGCACTGGCTATCACGGCAGTTCCAGTCAATGCTGTTTCCAGTTTGGAGCAGGGATCTGCACCCGTTTTCTCTTTAATTTTCAAAAATAAAATCCCAAAAGCAGGATGTTCTTTATGAAAAGGAAAAGGAAAATGCTCCCCTAGCCATGGAAGTACTCTCCCATGGCTAGGGGAGAAATTAACAGTTTTAAATGCCTCTTACTGCCAGGGTTTTGCTGGTGCTGACAGGCAGTGAAAACCAACCTCTAATTTATCCCATCTAAATTAGGTAGACACAACTAGAAGTCTGCCTCCACCGGCATTTAATCTATCAGGCCTTCGGAGAAGTTTAATCACAGCTGAGATGGAGACAAGTCTGCTGTGATTAAACTTAAGGTCCGCCTGCTTTTAAAAATGGCAGGTGGACCTTTATCTTAGTGGTATGTATATTCCCTTAATGTTCATGCAGATTAAGATTGCTCAGTGAGCTGAAACCATACTGAGATCTGCATGTCACAGTGATCTGAGAGAAAAGATCAAACTTCTCAGGCAAACATTCAGGAAGTTAAGAAGGGCAGTGCACCTTAAGAAAGACGTACATAGTTGGGCAACACTCAATGCAGCCATAAAACTGAGGCCCTCACTATGACATTGGAGGTAAATCCCACTTACCGCCACGCTGACTGCCGCCAACTTACCGCCGCCGCAGATATCCGTTCACCATATTATAAACACAAACACCAATCCCTCACTATTCAGCCACAGACACAAATCCGCCACACCAAAGGTCAGTGATAAACTGGCGGAATCAAAACCCACACTGTTACACCAACAGAACTACACCCACCACATCATGACCCACGAATCACCATGGCGGACATTCAACGGCAGTAAACCATTGGCGGAACATACCACCGAGCTCAAAATCAACACATACAAACAAAACACCACCACAGTGGACAATTCAAACAACAGACACCTGACACCCAAAAACACACCACACCCACAACACTATAAAACACACACCCACAGTACCCACAACCCTTTACGACTACAATCGCCACCAGATGGCACAGCAAGACCATTGACATAACCGGAGCCACACCCTACTCACGCACCCCACATCACACACCCCAACACTTTACCCAACAGACCCTCACCTACACAACGCACACAACAACCATGGCACCACAAAGACACTCCCGCTTCACAGAGGAGGAGCTAAGGATCATGGTGGAGGAAATCATCAGGGTAGAGCCACAGCTATTTGGAGCACAGGTGCAGCAGATATTGATAGTTAGGAAGATGGAGCAATAGCAGAGAATCGTGGACAGGGTCAACGCTGTGGGACAGCACCCAAGAACGAGGGATGACATCAGGAAGAGGTGGAACGACCTACAGGGGAAAGTACGTTCCACTGTAGCAAGACACCAGCTCGCTGTACAGAGGACTGGCGGTGGACCCCCACAACTAACAACATGGGAGGAGCAAGTCTTGGCAATCCTGCATCCTGAGGGCCTGGTTAGAGTAGGAGGAGGACTGGACTCTGGTAAGTCAACTCTCCAGTATTATCACCCCCACACCTGTATGTCATTACATACTCCCACTCTCACCCTCACTCCCATCACTCCACCACTTCCCACACACCCCACCATCACATCACACCTATCCCAATGCCAAGCACTGCATGCTCTACCAATACATGGACACCACTCACAGCCCTGCATGGACACTCAGCACTATAGCATGCACACTATAGAGAACTAATCATCCCATCATACACCAACGTACACAAGTGAAAGAAGCCAGGGCAAATACAACCAAAGAGGGCAAGTCACGGATGCACAATATGTCAGACACAGAAACCATAACATCATTTACATCCCCACAGGTACCCCAGCCAATGTCAGCAGAGAGGAGGTGCCAGCAATATCCAGTCCCCGACAGAAGTGGCCCACAGTGATGACAGCAACTCTGGTCTTCTGGATCTGGATGACCAACCTGGCCCATCAGGGACCTCTGGACAGCCGGTTGCCCAGGCCCAGTCACACACCACCACAGAGCCTCCCCCATCAGTAAACACCACCACAGCACCCACCCAGCATACCCATACCTCTGACCCCAAGACACGTCAATCAGCAGTGTGACCACCTCTACAGGGACCCAAGGCCACACCTCATACCCAAGACAATCAGGGACCTGGGGTCAGTGGGCACATACTTCAGGTGACAGAGGCACAGGCAAACAGGGAAACTGGGAAGAGTGCTGTGTGCCAGGGGGAGGACAGGCCCAGGGAACAGACTCTCTAGGAGGCACTTGCATAGGTCCTGGGAGCATACCAACATTCTGAGGAAACGATGGGCTAGATCCTGGACAATGTGCAGGAGAACAGGAGGCTGCAGGAGGGACAGTACCAGGGGGATCATGGGATCAGGAAGGACTTGCAGGCCATCAACAACACCCTGATCTCCATAGCAGGGGTGCTGGCTGACATATCCAATATTATGAGGGAGGCAGTCACACAACAGCGGGCCCCTGCCACTAGCCAGAAATCTATCTGAACAGCCTTCCACCTCTGCTGCCGCTAGTAGCCAGGAGGCCCCGCCTCAGGACTCACAGGCCACCAGCACCCCTCCCCCTGCAGAAGGAAAAGCACCCAGCAAACGTTCCCTGCGATCCAGACAGAAGCCAGAGACACTTGCCAAGACCCCTACCAGGAAATAAGACTCTCCTGATTGTCCCCCTTGTGTCCCACTCTGTCACCCTGTCCACCTGGAACTGCCATTGCTCCCCTTGCTATGTCCCCTTGGACAATGCACCTGTGCTCCAAACAGACTGGAACAATACCCTGGACTTTCCTCCATCATCACCCCATCCCATTGCACTTGCCCCCTCTATATTTTAGCACTTCAATAAACACCCTTGGAAAAAAAAAGAAGTATGGAGTATATCACATTTTTCAAGTATGTATTCTTTAAAACAGGAACAAACATTGCAATTCAACTGTACAGAAAATGAGCATAGATTAATGACCTGTAGCTGACTGCAGTGATCACACCAGGAGCATATGTGAGGTCACCAACATCTGCAAAATGAATCTGCAAAGGGTACAGTAAGTAGGCATAGAAGTGTGAAAAAACAGCATGCCAGTGCCACAGATATTCAAACAAATGTCATAGAAAAGTGAAGTAACACTGCCCTACCTGTGTGTCATTGGAAGTATTGTCTGATCACTGATGTTCTGTTGTCCTCATCCTCACTCTCTGCCTCCTCATCCTCACTGTCCACAGGGTCCACTGCTGCCACACAGGCATCTCCAGCCTCCTACTCCTGCAGAAAAGGCACATGGCGTCTCAGGGTAAGGTTGTGCAACATGCAGCAAGCCACTACTATCTGGCAGACCTTCTTGGGTGAGTAGCACAGGGATCCACCTGTAAGATGCAGGCATCTGAACCTGGCCTTCAGGAGGCCGAAGGTTCTTTCAATTATCCTTCTGGTTCGCCCATGTGCCTCATTATAACGTTCTTCTGCCCTTCTCCTGACATTCCTCACAGGGGTCAGCAGCCATGATACGTTGGGGTAGCCAGAGTCACCTGCAAATTTTGAGAGACAACATTTAGCCACACACTATCCCATATGGCCCACACCATACCCATACCCCAACATCTACTGGATGGGAACGAGTGCTCACCTATTAGCCACACCTGGTGCCTCTGTAGTTGGTCCATCACATTTGGGATCCTGCTATTCCTCAGGACAAAGGCATCATACACCGACCCAGGATACTTAGCACTGACGTGGGAGATGTACTTGTCTGCCAAGCACTCCAATTGTACATTCATAGAGTGGAAACTCTTCAGATTTCTGAACACCTGTTCATTCTGATGGGGGGGGGACAAATGCAATATGTGTTCCACCCATAGGCCCCAACATATGTTGGGGATATGTCCCATTGCATAGAACTCGGCCTTCACTGTGGCCAAATCTTCAACCTGGGGAAATACAATGTAGCTGCACGTGTTTAATCAGGGCAGACAACACTATTGTAAGCACATTTGAGAACATTGGCTGAGACATTCCTGCTACCAAGCCCACTGTGACTTGGAAAGAACCAGTTGCAAGGAAATGGAGCACTGTGGGGTGACGGATAGCAGATATCAGGTCAGGCTCCAATTGGGCACACAGCTCCGTGATTGTGGCCCTGTCCAACCTTTAGGTGAGGATAATGTGCCTGTCCTCCATTATTGCCAAGTCCACCAGGGGTCTGCACACGGGGGTATGTCTCCATCTCCTATTCCTCCGCAGCTGTAGCAATCAATGGGGAAAAGTGTGAGGAGCCGGTCACAAACTGAACAATGGGGCTACAACAGAACTTTGCATGCTGTTAACTTGTAATGGGTCAGTGTCATTTGTATAGTATGTCCTATTTTCACCAGTGCCTCAGCAATTATCCTGGGCCTGCCTATCACCCCCCCCCCCGAAATGGAGTCTGCCTGTCCTGTGCAGAGGGACAGGTGGAAGAGAGGTAATTCCGCTGTCGTTGTGCGCTGTTGCGGAGGGCGGTCCGGAACCGCCGTGCAACTCCTCATTGGTTATTATTGGCCCCTATGGGGTACAGTGGCCAATGGAGCCATTTTATATCTGATCCCTCACTTGCTATCTGATCTTCAACAGGAAAGGACCTACACTGCATGTGCTGCTGTGGCCTGTGTTTGGAACCTACCATGGCCTGTGTGACTGGGGAAAGGGCCCCAGCCTTCACTTCAGTGGAATTGGAGAGACTGGTGGATGGGGTCCTACCCCAGTACGGACTGCTGTATGGGCCTCCAGACCAACAGGTGAGTACACTGTGGGCAAGATGCATGTGGCATGAATGCAAGGGGGGTGGTTGGATGTCCTCTGAGCGGTGTATTGGTTGTGTGCTGGGCCATGTGTGTGTAAGTGGTGATGTGAAGGGGTATGGTGGGTCATAAGTGTAACATACAGGACTATTTGACTAATTCCATTTTCCTGTGTGAATTGCCTCTGCAGGTCAGCGTCCATCAAAAGAAGGGTATATGGCGTGCGGACCTTGGGGGTCTACAGCAGGTGGAGCACCCACTGTTGGAAACGGTGGGAGGACCTGAGACGCTGGGCACGGAAGACGGCAGAGGCCCAGCTGGGGATGGCCTCCCAATGAGGAAGGGGTGCCTGTCAAACCCTGACCCCCCCTGATTGCCTGCATACTGGCGGTGGCCTATCCTGAGCTGGATGGGTGCTTGAGGGCATCACAGCAGCCACAAGGGGGTAAGTACAGTGCCCATCATTACAACTTACGCATGGTAGGGTGGTATCCGGGTGGGGGATGTGTGTCAGTGGGTGTCCATAGGCCAGGCCTGACATTGCAGAATAGGTCCCCTGGTGGCTAGAGTTCAGAAGGGAGAATCTTGCTACCTAGCTCGTAGGCATCCACAGCTAGTCGGGGCTGGGAGGGTACGAGGTGTGCTGCATTTGGCGGTGTGTGCCCCTCCCATGGCTTGGCTGCTAACTATTTCTCTGGTAGTGCTATGGCATATTGCGTAGGGCTGTTCCCTGTGTATGAGGGTGCTGTGTACGCCAACTGTGGTGTTGGTGCAGCCATTGACTCAGTGTATCCTTTTTCTCTCTCCCCCCCTTTCTTGTTTTGTCATCCTGTCCTTATGTGCATTAGCATCATCTGGCGGAGGAGCAGCGGCACCGGCAACAGAGGGAGCTGCATCCCACAGGACCCAGGATGCAGAGTCCACCGACGCTGAGGGCACCAGTGGGAAGGAGGGTGTGGGTAGCACCACAGCAGAGACTGGAGGGGACAGTTCTGACACAGATACCTCCTCTGAATGAAGCTCCCTGGTGGTGGCGGACACCTCTGTGACCACCCCAGCTACATGTACCACCGCCATCCCCCATACCAGCACCGCCCTCCCAGCAGCCCCTCATTGGGTTGCCCGTGCCCGCTCACCCAGGAGGGTGGGCATCTCCTTAGCCCCAGGCACCTCAGGACCTGCCCCAGTGAACCCTGCTGCCCTGAGTGAGGAGGCTATTGACCTCATGAGATCCATCTCTGTAGGGCAGTCAACCATTGTGAATGCCATCCAGTGGCTGGCAGCCCAGATGCAACAGACTAATGCATTCCTGGAGGGCATTCACACTGGCTTGGCGGCCCAACAGAGATCGATCCAGGCTCTGGCCTCATCTCTGATGGCAGCCATTGTCCCTGTTTCTACCCTCCCCCTCCAACTTCCTCTTCCCAGTCCCATTCTCCTCAACCCCAACCCATCTCAAGCACACAGCAAGACGAGCATGCACACAAGAGAGGTTCAGGCAAAAACAAGCACACACATGCACTCATCCCACATGCACTCACACAAACACCATCCAGATGCAGACACACCAACATCCACTATTTCCACTGTCTTCCCCTCCGCCTCCCTCCCAGTTCCGTCTACACTCACACCTGCAAGCACTCCATCATCATCCGCTACCAGCATCATCACCACACCAAGCAGAACACACACCTCACTGGCAGACACCTCCACAACAGCCATGCACACGTCCCCTGTGTCCTCTCCCACTGTGTCTGTCTCCCACCTCCTATGTTTCACAAACACAAGCACTCAAACATCCAAAAGCCATCCACCTCACAATAGTATACAGCCCATGCACCTGCACCCAAAATCAGCAGACAGACATCTCCAACAACCACTCCCTCTTCCTCCACTCCCATTCCCATTCCCATTCCTTCTCCCTCTTCCCACCCCAATGTCCCTGGCAGGAAGAGCAAGGGGACTGGGGCAGGAGGCAGGAAGAGCAGTGGGCCTGGGGCAGGAACTGCGACAGAGCCCCCACCACCAATCATGGTTGGGCAACCGTCCGAGGTTGCAGGGGATGGGCAGGAGTCTCTCCCCCCCCCCAGCAGCACCACCACCTCCAGTGGGCAGCCGTCCCCGTCGGTCAACGGTATGTAATCCTGCCTCCATGGCCTGCTGTGCGGCCTGCCCCCTGAAAATCCAGTGGGTATTACACCCACCTGAGAGACTGTGACCTTGCACTCCCCAGGTTCAAGAACACAGGGCAAGAGGCGGCCCCTCCAGAACCAGTGGGTATGACACCCACATCCCCAAGACTACCCAGGATCAAGAACACAGGGCACGAGGCCCCCTCCAGATCCAGTGGGTATGACACCCACATCGCCAGCACTACCCAGGATCAAGCGCACAGGGCACGAGGCCCCCTCCAGATCCAGTCGGTATGATACCCACATCGCCAAGACTACCCAGGATCAAGAGCAGAGGCCATGAAGCCACCTCCAGAACCAGTGGGTATGACACCCACATCACCAAGAGTACCCAGGATCAGGAGCACAGGGCACGAGGCCCCCTCCAGAACCAATGGGCAAGTCACCCACCTGAGAGACTGTGGCCTTGCACTCCCCAGGACCAAGCACAGGGCATGTTGCCCCCTCCAGAGTAAGTGGGCAAGTCACCCACCTGAGAGACTGTGGCCTTGCACTCCCCAGGAGCAAGCACAGGGCATGTTGCCCCCTCCAGAGTAAGTGGGCAAGTCACCCACCTGAGAGACTGTGGCCTTGCACTCCCCTGGACTAAGCACAGGGCATGTTGCCCCCTCCAGAGCAAGTGGGCAAGTCACCCACCTGAGAGACTGTGGCCTTGCACTCCCAAGGACCAAGCACAGGGCATGTTGCCCCCTCCAGAGCAAGTGGGCAAGTCACCCAGCTGAGAGACTGTGGCCTTGCACTCCCCAGGACCAAGCACAGGGCATGTTGCCCCCTCCAGAGCAAGTGGGCATGTCACCCACCTGAGAGACTGTGGTTTTTCACTCCCCAGGACCAGGCACAGGGCATGTTGCCCCGTCCAGAGCAAGTGGGCAAGTCACCCACCTGAGAGACTGCGGCCTTGCACTCCCCAGGACCAAGCATAGGGCATGTTGCCCCCTCCAGAGCAAGTGGGCATGTCACCTACCTGAGAGACTGCGGCTTTGCACTCCCAAGGACCCAGCACAGGGCATGTTGCCCCCTCCAGAGCAAGTGGGCAAGTCACCCACTCAAGAGACTGTGGCCTTGCAGTCCCCAGGACCAGGCACAGGGCATGTTTCCCCCTCCAGAACCAGTGGTGTTGTTCCATCTCCCGGCTGAGGTGTCCCCCCATACCCTGTCCCCCTGAGGTGCCTGCCTATTTACCAACTGATGCCCCTGCAGTGTTCTCTCTGTGTTGATGCAGGTGACGTGTGTGGCCTTGGACTTTGGCCTGTGGCCATTTGGCCTACGAACATTGTGGACTGGGCTGTGTCCCTTTTTGTGTACATATCTATATATCCATTATCTTACCTAAGTTATTTATCTTGATGTGTTGTTCTCTTTACATTTCTTTTTTCAAAATCTATTTGTCCTTGCATTATTTATCCGAGTTATGGGGTAAAAATGTTTTTGTGATGCAACTGATTGTGGGTATGGTGTGTGTTTGTGGGGGAGGGGTTGCATGTGTGTGTCACTCTCTTTTTCCTCCCTCCCTCCCTTGTGTTCTAGGCGGCTGTACTCACCGTCGTCATCTTCGCCTGCGTTGAATTTCGTGGTGGAGCAGCACGTAGAAGATCATGGGGAAAACATGCAGCTCGGGCTCCATGGCGGCGTGGTTGTTCCCTGTATCTCCAATGGTGAGTCCTTTCTCTTCTGAGCTCTGTTTCTACCAGGCTTTTGATGTAGTTGGTACCACCCTAGAAAAGGTGGCGGTTTTCTGTGTCTTAATACAGTGGGCGGAACATTGACTTCTGCCTGGCTGTAGGCGAGTACCGCTGTGGTGGCTGTTGTTTCCGCCCTGGCTGTCGGTGTGGTACATTAGCTGTCTATCGGAGATCTTTCCTCCATGGTCATAATTTGGCGGTAATTACCTCTAGCCTATTGGCGGTATTACCAACACTTTAACACCAACTGCCAGTGTCATAATGAGGACCTAAGTCCTTTGAGGAAATTCAAGGTCTTGTCAAAAGCCTCACTCGAGAATAAACTAAACTGTAACATCATGTCAAAGGGGTGGGGGGGATATATTTAACAACTATATAAAATGCCCACCCATACGCTGACTCTAAGCAGAATAACACAAGAAAGTGAGAGCGATAAGGCATCGTTAGATAATCAGGTGATACAGGGGGAGATGAGTATGTCAGCACCATCCATATAGAAGGCATAGTCAAGTACAATGGCCTGCAAAGTGGGCAAAACGGAGATGGGTCCCTGAGAGCATGCTCCCTGATGGCAGCCACCAATGGCCCAGACTAAGTTGCGGCAGACGAATGCTAAGTAGACTAAGATGGTCAGGCAACCTGGTCCAAATGGTGTGCCAGCCGCTCTGCTTAAAATTAGACACCTACTTGTCGGCCACCTTCTTGACATCCATTTATGCCAACTGCTCCTGTACAAGCTCGGTCCTTGACAGCTGGAGGGGTCTACTCTGGTCCCAATTTATAAGAAGGGCTGCCACCAATCGCCAAGCAACAACAGAATGATTGCTCTCTTGGATGTAGAGGGGAAAGGATACGCTCAACTCCTAAATGAGCTTGGGCTAACACAAAAGAGCTGATCCCTTGGTTTCAATGGGGTTCCAAAATAACTTTCATTGGCTGAAGACTCGTCACCCTCAGATGATGCACAGCCAGGGAAATGTTGCAGTTGCTGGAAGGAGCCAGAGAAACAATGTTGCAGAGCGGAGTCATCGCTGGAGTTGCAGATTGTCGGTTCCTGGAGCATCCAGGTGCAGTCCTGGTGGCCAGAAGATGAAGTTAGCAATTTGTGGTAGTTGGTGTTGTTCAGGGTGTACCAGTTTCTCTATTACCATGGTAACACTGGCACCTGTGTCCCTGTAGGCCTGAACCTCAACACCATTTATTAGGGGCAGTTGCTTGTACTTATCCATATTAAGGGGACAAGCAACCAAGGTGGCCAAATCAATGGCACCTTCAAAGACTAACACAGCCTCTGTGGTCTCCCTAACAAGACCAACCCCAACTAAATTACCAAAAGTGAGCCCAGCTACTCCCTTGGATTGGCTATTAGTAGGTTTTCTCCCACCACCACTGCTATTACTAGGGGCACTAGAATTTGCAGAAGGGGTGGTGGTAGTGGGAGGTTTGGTGTTTTTCTTTGGACAACTGGCATCAGTTGTCAATGGCCTTTGACTTTACACAAATAACACCAAGGCTTTTTAACTTGATTTGAAGAGGATTTGGACCCACCACCCCTACCAGAGGATTTTTGTGGGCCTGATGAAGACTCAGTTTTACTTTTGTCCTCACCATTGTCAGAAGACTTACCATCCTTCTTCTTGCCATCCTTGTCACCCCCCTGTATGAACTTTTCTGTTCACTCTTGTTCTGACCCATTTGTCTGCCTTCTTTCCCAATTCTTGGGGAGAGGTCAGATCTGAGTCCACTAGATATTGGTGTAACAAGTCAGACACACAGTTATTCAGAATATGCTCTCTCAGAATGAGATTATACAGGCTTTCATAGTCAGAAACTTTACTACCATGTAACCACCCTTCCAAGGCCTTCACTGAACAGTCAACAAAGTCTATCCAGTCTTGTGAGGACTCTTTTCTGGTGTCTCTGAACTTAATCCTGTATTGTTCAGTGGTTAAGCCAAATCCATCCAAGAGTGCATCCTTCAAAACTGCAAAATTGTTAGCATCACTTTCTCTAACAGTAAGGAGCCTATCCCTACCCTTTCCATTGAAAGATAGCCATAATATAGCAGCCCACTGCCTTTGAGGGACCCCCTGTGCCATACAGGCCCTCTCAAGTGCAGCAAACCACTTGTTGATGTCATCCCCCTCCTTGTAAGGGGGGACTATCTTGTGCAGATTCCTGGAATCATGCTCTCTAACAGGATTACTATCAGGAATACTGCTGTTGCTGCCACCATGGGGTCCAACCCCCAATCTCTGTCTCTCCTTCTCCAGGTCTAGGGATTCCCTATCTAAGGCCAGCTGTTGCTGTTTAAGCTTCAGTCTGGTATCTTCCACTCTCAACTTTTTGAGTTCCCTTTCTAACATGTTGTCTTCAGGGTGGGTGGGTTGGGAATGTTTGGACACAGAAGATAAATTGGAAACAACAGAGGGAGATCTGTCCCTAACTGACTGGACTCTAATAACCTGGCCTCCAGGAATAAAGACACCCCTACTATGATGGGAGCCTCTATTACTACCAGCATTACTAGGTGGCCAGCTAGGGGGCAGATTTGGAACAGAACCCTCCCCACCTCCCTCAAGGAGATCCCCAGAGTCAGAATGGGAGCCATCTATTAACTTCTCATTTGAAGTGCCTCCTAGGGACTCATCATTCACAATAAGCATGTTATATAGAAACTCTTTTGTGGGGTTCTTTCCTATCACTAAACCTCTATCTAAGCAGAGACTCCTTAGGCTCTTGTAATTTAAATTGTCATAGGTAGTATTGACCATTTTAAGAGCAGACTCTACATCAGACGTGATAGAAGAAGGTTTAGAGACAGTGGGAAGAAAGAAAAAGTTTCAGAACTTTTTAAAGAACAGAGAAAAAAACTTTTTCAAACTTTTAGAAACTTTTTAGAAGTTTAGAGAAACTTTTCAGAACTTTGTCAAAAAGTTTAAGAGGAGAAAAGCAAAACTTTTTGGTTAGGGGTACATACACTGAACTTGTTTTGTATATTATTCTCTTAAGAAAAGTACACAATGACAAAGTGGTAAGTAGTTACAAGTACTTATCCCACCTCTCCCACCAATGTAGGAGGCTGGCCTGGCTTGTAGTGGGTACCAGGGGTACTTACACCTTGTGCCAGGTCCAGTTACCCCTTATTAGTGTAGAAGAGGTGTTTCTAGCAGCTTAGGCTGATAGAAGGTAGCTATGGCAAAGCAGCTTAGGCTGAACTAGGAGACATGTAAAGCTCCTACTATACCACTGGTGTCATGCACAATATCATAAGAAAACACAATACACAGAATTACTCAAAATAAAGGTACTTTATTTTTATGACAATATGCCAAAAGTATATCAGTGAGTACCCTCAGTATGAGGATAAGTTATATACACAAGATATATGTACACAAACCACAATTATGCAGGTAATAGCAAGAAAAGTAATGCAAGCAGTGTAAAGTTACAATAGATTGCAATGGGAGCACGTAGGTATAGGGGAAACACAAACAATATACTCAAAAAGTGGAATGTGAACCACAAATGGATCCCAAACCTATGTGAGCTTGTAGAGGGTCGCTGGGACTGTAAGGAAACAGTGAGGGTCAGAAAAATAGCCCACCCCAAGACCCTGAAAAGTGGGTGCAAAGTGCACCTAAGTTCCCCAAAGAGCACAGAAGTCGTGATAGGGGAATTCTGCAGGAAAGACCAACACCAGCAATGCAACAACGATGAATTTCCAGATGAGAGTACCTGTGGAACAAGGGGACCAAGTCCAAAAGTCACGATCAAGTCGGGAGTGGGCAGATGCCAGGAAATGCCAGCTGTGGGTGCAAAGAAGCTGCCACCAGATGGTAGAAGCTGTGGATTCTGCAAGAACGACAAGGGCTAGAAACTTCCCCTTTGGAGGATGGATGTCCCACGTCGTGAAGAGTCGTGCAGAGGTGTTTCCGTGCAAAAAAAACGCAAACAAGCCTTGCTAGCTGCAAGGGTCGAGGTTAGGGTTTTTGGATGCTGCTGTGGCCCAGGAGGGACCAGGATGTCGCCAATTGCATGAGGAGACAGAGGGGGCGTCCAGCAAGACAAAGAGCCCACTCAGAAGCAAGCAGCACCCGCAGAAGTGCCGGAACAGGCACTACGAAGTGGAGTGAACCGGAGCTCACCCGAAGTTACAAAGGAGGGTCCCACGACGCCGGAGGACAACTCAGGAGGTCGTGCACTGCAGGTTAGAGTGCCGGGGACCCAGGCTTGGCGGTGCACAAAGGAAATCCTGGAAGAGTGCACAGGAGCCGGAGTAGCTGCAAAACACGCGGTTCCCAGCAATGCAGTCTAACGTGGGGAGGCAAGGACTTACCTCCACCAAACTTGGACTGAAGAGTCACTGGACTGTGGGAGTCACTTGGACAGAGTTGCTGAGTTCAAGGGGCCTCGCTCGTCGTGCTGAGAGGAGACCCAGAGGACCGGTGATGCAGTTCTTTGGTGCCTGCGGTTGCAGGGGGAAGATTCCGTCGACCCACAGGAGATTTCTTCTGAGCTTCTAGTGCAGAGAGGAGGCAGACTACCCCCACAGCATGCACCACCAGGAAAACAGTCAAGAAGGTGGCAGGATCAGTGTTACAAGGTCGCAGTAGTCGTCTTTGCTACTTTGTTGCAGTTTTGCAGGCTTCCAGCGCGGTCAGCAGTCGATTCCTTGGCAGAAGGTGAAGCGAGAGATGCAGAGGAACTCTGATGAGCTCTTGCATTCGTTATCTAAGGAATTCCCCAAAGCAGAGACCCTAAATAGCCAGAAAAGGAGGTTTGGCTACTTAGGAGAGAGGATAGGCTAACAACACCTGAAGGAGCCTATCAGAAGGAGTCTCTGACGTCACCTGCTGGCACTGGCCACTCAGAGCAGTCCAGTGTGCCAGCAGCACCTCTGTTTCCAAGATGGCAGAGGTCTGGAGCACACTGGAGGAGCTCTGGGCACCTCCCAGGGGAGGTGCTGGTCAGGGGAGTGGTCACTCCCCTTTCCTTTGTCCAGTTTCATGCCAGAGCAGGGCTGAGGGATCCCTGAACCGGTGCAGACTGGCTTATGCAGAGATGGGCACCATCTGTGCCCATCAAAGCATTTCCAGAGGCTGGGGGAGGCTACTCCTCCCCAGCCCTGACAAAGGTAGAGGGTGTAACACCCTCTCTCTGAGGAAGTCCTTTGTTCTGCCTTCCTGGGCCAAGCCTGGCTGGACCCCAGGAGGGCAGAAACCTGTCTGAGGGGTTGGCAGCAGCAGCAGCTGCAGTGAAACCCCGGGAAAGGCAGTTTGGCAGTACCCGGGTCTGTGCTAGAGACTCGGGGGATCATGGAATTGTCTTCCATGATCTTAGACATGTTACATGGTCATGTTCGGAGTTACCGTTGTGACGCTATACATATGTCGTGACATATGTATAGTGCACGCGTGTAATGGTGTCCCCGCACTCACAAAGTCCGGGGAATTTGCCCTGAACAATGTGGGAGCACCTTGGCTAGTGCCAGGGTGCCCACACACTAAGTAACTTAGCACCCAACCTTTACCAGGTAAAGGTTAGACATATAGGTGACTTATAAGTTACTTAAGTGCAGTGGTAAATGGCTGTGAAATAACGTGGACGTTATTTCACTCAGGCTGCACTGGCAGGCCTGTGTAAGAATTGTCAGATCTCCCTATGGGTGGCACAAGAAATGCTGCAGCCCATAGGGATCTCCTGGAACCCCAATACCCTGGGTACCTCAGTACCATATACTAGGGACTTATAAGGGTGTTCCAGTATGCCAATGTAAATTGGTGAAATTGGTCACTAGCCTGTAAGTGACCATTTGGAAAGAAATGAGAGAGCATAACCACTGAGGTTCTGGCTAGCAGAGCCTCAGTGAGACAGTTAGTTATAACACAGGTAACACATACAGGGCACACTTATGAGCACTGGGGCCCTGGCTGGCAGGGTCCCAGTGACACATACAACTAAAACAACATATATACAGTGCAATATGGGGGTAACATGCCAGGCAAGATGGTACTTTCCTACAGGGATGTCCTGTTACCTTGCCTCCTTTATGCTCACAGGGAGGTACCCCAGAAAGGAGTGGGCTTCAGCCCCTTTGAACTCCACTGTGGACACCCTGTAAGAGGTCCACTAACACTTGTGAAGGAGGGTTGGGAACAACCTTTAAAAGCTCCCAAACAGGACATAGTGGACTATGTACTTGGCCTAAGATCCAGAATGGCCGAGTGTGAGAAAGTAGCCTCTTTCTAGCCTTGTTACCCCCACTTTTGGCCTGTTTGTGAGTATATGTCAGGGTGTTTTCACTGTCTCACTGGGATCCTGCTAGCCAGGGCCCAGTGCTCTTAGTGAATACCCCATGTTGTAAGTGTGGTTGTTATGTGTCAATGGGATCCTGCTAGCCAGGGCCCCAGTGCTCATAAGTTTGTGGCCTATATGTATGTGTTCCCTGTGTGATGCCTAACTGTATCACTGATAACCAGAGCCTGTAAACTGTAAACATTGCACTTGTATAGCGCACTACTCACCCGTTAGGGTCTCAAGGCGCTGTACTCATACCGCTATGGAACCCCTCCTGGCTTTTCCCTGTGAGATGCTGTAGGAGGCTGGACTGGCTTGTAGTGAGTACCAAGGGGTACTTGCACCTTGCACCAGGCCCAGTTATCCCTTATTAGTGTATAGGGTGTCTAGCAGCTTAGGCTGATAGATAATGGTAGCTTAGCAGAGCAGCTTAGGCTGAACTAGGAGACGTGTGAAGCTACTACAGTACCACAAATGATTATGCACAATATCATAAGAAAACACAATACACAGTTATACTAAAAATAAAGGTACTTTATTTTTATGACAATATGCCAAAAGTATCTCAGTGAGTACCCTCAGTATGAGGATAAGAAATATACACAAGATATATGTACACAATAGCAAAAATATGCAGTATAGTCTTAGAAAACAGTGCAAACAATGTATAGTTACAATAGGATGCAGTGGGGAAACATAGGGATAGAGGCAACACAAACCATATACTCCAAAAGTGGAATGCGAACCACGAATGGACCCCAAACCTATGTGACCTTGTAGAGGGTCGCTGGGACTATTAGAAAATAGTGAGAGTTAGAAAAATAACCCTCCCCAAGACCCTGAAAAGTGAGTGCAAAGTGCACTAAAGTTCCCCTAAGGACAAAAGAGTTGTGTTAGAGGAATAATGCAGGAAAGACACAAACCAGCAATGCAACAACTGTGGATTTCCAATCTAGGGTACCTGTGGAACAAGGGGACCAAGTCCAAAAGTCACAAGCAAGTCGGAGATGGGCAGATGCCCAGGAAATGCCAGCTGCGGGTGCAAAGAAGCTTCGACTGGACAGAAGAAGCTGAGGTTTCTGCAGGAACGAAAAGGGCTAGAGACTTTCCCTTTGGTGGACGGATCCCTCTCGCCTTGGAGAGTTGTGCAGAAGTGTTTTCCCGCCGGAAGGACGCCAACAAGCCTTGCTAGGCGCAAATCGTGCGTTTGGCGTTTTTGGACGCTGCTGGGGCCCAGGAGGGACCAGGAGGTCGCAAATTGGACCTGCAGAGAGAGGGGACGTCGAGCAAGACAAAGAGCCCTCACTGAAGCAGGTAGCACCCGGGGAAGTGCCAGAAACAGGCACTACGAGGATGCGTGAAACGGTGCTCGCCGAAGTTGCACAAAGGAGTCCCACGTCGCCGGAGACCAACTTAGAAAGTCGTGCAATGCAGGTTAGAGTGCCGTGGACCCAGGCTTGGCTGTGCACAAAGGATTTCCGCCGGAAGTGCACAGGGGCCGGAGTAGCTGCAAAGTCGCGGTTCCCAGCAATGCAGCCCAGCGAGGTGAGGCAAGGACTTACCTCCACCAAACTTGGGCTGAAGAGTCACTGGACTGTGGGGGTCACTTGGACAGCGTCGCTGGATTCGAGGGACCTCGCTCGTCGTGCTGAGAGGAGACCCAAGGGACCGGTAATGCAGCTTTTTGGTGCCTGCGGTTGCAGGGGGAAGATTCCGTCGACCCACGGGAGATTTCTTCGGAGCTTCTGGTGCAGAGAGGAGGCAGGCTACCCCCACAGCATGCACAAGCAGGAAAACAGTCGAGAAGGCGGCAGGATCAGCGTTACAGAGTTGCAGTAGTCGTCTTTGCTACTATGTTGCAGGCTTCCAGCGCGGTCAGCGGTCGTTTCCTTATCAGAAGGTGAAGAGGGAGATGCAGAGGAACTCGGCTGAGCTCATGCATTCGTTATCTACAGTTTCCCCAGAGACAGAGACCCTAAATAGCCAGAAAAGAGGGTTTGGCTACCTAGGAGAGAGGATAGGCTACTAACACCTGAAGGAGCCTATCAGCAGGCGTCTCTGACGTCACCTGGTGGCACTGGCCACTCAGAGCAGTCCAGTGTGCCAGCAGCACCTCTGTTTCCAAGATGGCAGAGGTCTGGAGCACACTGGAGGAGCTCTGGACACCTCCCAGGGGAGGTGCAGGTCAGGGGAGTGGTCACTCCCCTTTCCTTTGTCCAGTTTCGCGCCAGAGCAGGGGCTAAGGGGTCCCTGAACCGGTGTAGACTGGCTTATGCAGAATTGGGCACCTCTGTGCCCAACAAAGCATTTCCAGAGGCTGGGGGAGGCTACTCCTCCCCTGCCTTCACACCATTTTCCAAAGGGAGAGGGTGTCACACCCTCTCTCAGAGGAAGTTCTTTGTTCTGCCATCCTGGGCCAGGCCTGGCTGGACCCCAGGAGGGCAGCTGCCTGTCTGAGGGGTTGGCAGCAGCAGCAGCTGCAGTGAAACCCCAGGAAGGGCAGTTTGGCAGTACCAGGGTCTGTGCTACAGACCACTGGGATCATGGGATTGTGCCAACTATGCCAGGATGGCATAGAGGGGGCAATTCCATGATCATAGACATGTTACATGGCCATATTCGGGGTTACCATTGTGAAGCTACATATAGGTAGTGACCTACATGTAGTGCACGCGTGTAATGGTGTCCCCGCACTCACAAAGTTCAGGGAATTGGCTCTGAACAATGTGGGGGCACCTTGGCTAGTGCCAGGGTGCCCTCACACTAAGTAACTTTGCACCTAACCTTTACCAGGTAAAGGTTAGACATATAGGTGACTTATAAGTTACTTAAGTGCAGTGTAAAATGGCTGTGAAATAACGTGGACGTTATTTCACTCAGGCTGCAGTGGCAGGTCTGTGTAAGAATTGTCAGAGCTCCCTATGGGTGGCAAAAGAAATGCTGCAGCCCATAGGGATCTCCTGGAACCCCAATACCCTGGGTACCTCAGTACCATATACTAGGGAATTATAAGGGTGTTCCAGTAAGCCAATGTGAATTGGAAAAATTGGTCACTAGCCTGTTAGTGACAATTTGAAAGTAATGAGAGAGCATAACCACTGAGGTTCTGGTTAGCAGAGCCTCAGTGAGACAGTTAGGCACCACACAGGGAACATATACATGCACACCTATGAGCACTGGGGCCCTGTGTGACAGGGTCCCAGTGACACATACATATAGGCCACAAACCTATGAGCACTGGGGTCCTGACCAGCAGGATCCCAGTGACACATAACAACCATACTGAAAACATAGTGTTTTCACTATGAGCACTGAGGCCTGGCTATCAGGATCCCAGTGAGACATTGAAAACAGTGACAAACACCCTGACCTACACTCACAAACAGGCCAAAAGTGGGGGTAACAAGGCTAGAAAGAGGCTACCTTCTCACACAACCCCCCCCCAAACGAAGGACAATAAGGCTAACCTTGGCCAGTTGAGACTTTATTGTCTAAGTGGTGATAAGTAGAGAGTAGCTCTGCAATAGACTGGTTACTCCCTTTATCATCCACTATATGGTTACTTCCCTGTGGGGATGTAAACCACCCTGTTTTAAGTTTTTTAGCTAACCAACAATGTGAAGATGTATTTTCAGAGTTTCTATCAGTAAGTTTTAGTTTAGAGCAGTGGGAATTGTCCACTGAACCTATTTGTAGTGATGGAAATGCCAGACAGGGATGCTGTCTCAGAAAAGCCATAGCTGGGCAAAAACTTTGTCCATCTGGCTGGAAGAGAGAACAGGGATGCTGTTTCTCTTGAGTTGGAGCAGGGCAGGGATGCTGTCCTATCAGCTCCACACTAGGGCAGGGATGCTGTCCTAAGTGTTGTGAGGCAGTGCAGAGTTTCTGCACTAAAGTTTCTCTGGGAGGGTTGGAGGGATGCTCCATGTTAACTAAAATGGTGCTCTTTTTCTCACCAATGTTAGTTATCCCACAGAGAGGTACTTCCACCTCAGGGAGTACAGTTTTGCCAACTGATGATTGTGAGAAGGTAGCCTCTTTCTAGCCTTGTTACCCCCACTTTTGGCCTGTTTGTGAGTGTATGTCAGGGTTTTGTCACTGTTTTCACTGTCTCACTGGGATCCTGATAGCCAGGCCTCAGTGCTCATAGTGAAAACACTATGTTTTCAGTATGGTTGTTATGTGTCACTGGGATCCTGCTGGTCAGGACCCCAGTGCTCATAGGTTTGTGGCCTATATGTATGTGTCACTGGGACCCTGTCACACAGGGCCCCAGTGCTCATAGGTGTGCATGTATATGTTCCCTGTGTGGTGCCTAACTGTCTCACTGAGGCTCTGCTAACCAGAACCTCAGTGGTTATGCTCTCTCATTACTTTTAAATTGTCACTAACAGGCTAGTGACCAATTTTACCAATTTACATTGGCTTACTGGAACACCCTTATAATTCCCTAGTATATGGTACTGAGGTACCCAGGGTATTGGGGTTCCAGGAGATCCCTATGGGCTGCAGCATTTCTTTTGCCACCCATAGGGAGCTCTGACAATTCTTACACAGGCCTGCCACTGCAGCCTGAGTGAAATAACGTCCACGTTATTTCACAGCCATTTTACACTGCACTTAAGTAACTTATAAGTCACCTATATGTCTAACCTTTACCTGGTAAAGGTTAGGTGCAAAGTTACTTAGTGTGAGGGCACCCTGGCACTAGCCAAGGTGCCCCCACATTGTTCAGAGCCAATTCCCTGAACTTTGTGAGTGCGGGGACACCATTACACGCGTGCACTACATATAGGTCACTACCTATATGTAGCTTCACCATGGTAACTCCGAATATGGCCATGTAACATGTCTATGATCATGGAATTGCCCCCTCTATGCCATCCTGGCATTATTGGTACAATTCCATGATCCCAGTGGTCTGTAGCACAGACCCTGGTACTGCCAAACTGCCCTTCCTGGGGTTTCACTGCAGCTGCTGCTGCTGCCAACCCCTCAGACAGGCATCTGCCCTCCTGGGGTCCAGCCAAGCCTGGCCCAGGATGGCAGAACAAAGAACTTCCTCTGAGAGAGGGTGTGACACCCTCTCCCTTTGGAAAATGGTGTGAAGGCAGGGGAGGAGTAGCCTCCCCCAGCCTCTGGAAATGCTTTCTTGGGCACAGATGTGCCCAATTCTGCATAAGCCAGTCTACACCGGTTCAGGGACCCCTTAGCCCCTGCTCTGGCGCGAAACTGGACAAAGGAAAGGGGAGTGACCACTCCCCTGACCTGCACCTCCCCTGGGAGGTGTCCAGAGCTCCTCCAGTGTGCTCCAGACCTCTGCCATCTTGGAAACAGAGGTGCTGCTGGCACACTGGACTGCTCTGAGTGGCCAGTGCCACCAGGTGACGTCAGAGACTCCTTGTGATAGGCTCCTTCAGGTGTTAGTAGCCTTTCCTCTCTCCTAGGTAGCCAAACCCTCTTTTCTGGCTATTTAGGGTCTCTGTCTCTGGGGAAACTTTAGATAACGAATGCATGAGCTCAGCCGAGTTCCTCTGCATCTCCCTCTTCACCTTCTGATAAGGAATCGACCGCTGACCGCGCTGGAAGCCTGCAAACCTGCAACATAGTAGCAAAGACGACTACTGCAACTCTGTAACGCTGATCCTGCCGCCTTCTCGACTGTTTTCCTGCTTGTGCATGCTGTGGGGGTAGTCTGCCTCCTCTCTGCACCAGAAGCTCCGAAGAAATCTCCCGTGGGTCGACGGAATCTTCCCCCTGCAACCGCAGGCACCAAAAAGCTGCATCTCCGGTCCCTTGGGTCTCCTCTCAGCACGACGAGCGAGGTCCCTCGAATCCAGCGACACCGTCCAAGTGACCTCCACAGTCCAGTGACTCTTCAGCCCAAGTTTGGTGGAGGTAAGTCCTTGCCTCACCTCGCTGGGCTGCATTGCTGGGAACCGCGACTTTGCAAGCTTCTCCGGCCCCTGTGCACTTCCGGCGGAAATCCTTCGTGCACAGCCAAGCCTGGGTCCACGGCACTCTAACCTGCATTGCACGACTTTCTAAGTTGGTCTCCGGCGACGTGGGACTCCTTTGTGCAACTTCGGCGAGCACCGTTTCACGCATCCTCGTAGTGCCTGTTTCTGGCACTTCTCCGGGTGCTACCTGCTTCAGTGAGGGCTCTTTGTCTTGCTCGACGTCCCCTCTCTCTGCAGGTCCAATTTGCGACCTCCTGGTCCCTCCTGGGCCCCAGCAGCGTCCAAAAACGCCAAACGCACGATTTGCGTGTAGCAAGGCTTGTTGGCGTCCATCCGGCGGGAAAACACTTCTGCACGACTCTCCAAGGCGTGGGGGATCCATCCTCCAAAGGGGAAGTCTCTAGCCCTTGTCGTTCCTGCAGTATTCACAGTTCTTCAGCCTAGTAAGAGCTTCTTTGCACCAACCGCTGGCATTTCTTGGGCATCTGCCCATCTCCGAGCTGCTTGTGACTTTTGGACTTGGTCCCCTTGTTCCACAGGTACCTTCAGACAGGAATCCATCGTTGTTGCATTGCTGATTTGTGTTTTCCTTGCATTCTCCCTCTAACACGACTATTTTTGTCCTTAGGGGAACTTTGGTGCACTTTGCACTCACTTTTCAGGGTCTTGGGGTGGGTTATTTTGCTAACTCTCACTATTTTCTAATAGTCCCAGCGACCCTCTACAAGGTTACATAGGTTTGGGGTCCATTCGTGGTTCGCATTCCACTTCTGGAGTATATGGTTTGTGTTGCCCCTATCCCTATGTTTCCCCATTGCATCCTATTGTAACTATACATTGTTTGCACTGTTTTCTAAGACTATACTGCATATTTTTGCTATTGTGTATATATATCTTGTGTATATTTCCTATCCTCTCACTGAGGGTACACTCTAAGATACTTTGGCATATTGTCATAAAAATAAAGTACCTTTATTTTTAGTATAACTGTGTATTGTGTTTTCTTATGATATTGTGCATATGACACTAAGTGGTACTGTAGTAGCTTCACACGTCTCCTAGTTCAGCCTGAGCTGCTTTGCTAAGCTACCATTATCTATCAGCCTAAGCTGCTAGACACCCTATACACTAATAAGGGATAACTGGGCCTGGTGCAAGGTGCAAGTACCCCTTGGTACTCACTACAAGCCAGTCCAGCCTCCTACATTGGTTGTGCAGTGGTGGGATAAGTGCTTTGAGACTACTTACCACTCTTGTCATTGTACTTTTCATAAGAGAAAAATATACAAAACAAGGTCAGTGTATATACACATAGCCAAAAAGTTTTGCATTTCCTCTTTTCACTCTTTTCTAAGTGCTGAAAAGTACTTCTAAACTTTCAAAAAGTTCTTAAAAGTTTAAAAAGTTTTCTCTGTCTTTCCAAAAAGTTCTAAAAACTTTTTTCTCTTTGTCTATCACTTTAACTCTCTCTAAAAAATGTCTGGCACAGGCCAAAAAGTTGAACTGTCCAAACTTGCATATGATCACCTTAGCTGGAAAGGAGCAAGGAGTCTCTGCATAGAGAGAGGTTTGAGTGTAGGGAAGAATCCTTCTTTAGAACTGTTAATTAATATGCTTAGAGTACAGGATAAGGCCATAAGTGCCCAATCTGTAGAAAAAGTAGCTAATGGTTCTCAATCTGATCCAGGGACTCCCCCAGGAAAAGGTTCAGGAAAGAAACTTCTCAGCCTGCCCATTACTAGACAGTCTAGCATAGTTGGTACAGAGGTTGAATCACATCATACTGATGATGTGCTCTCACATTATACTGGTAGCCAAGCTGTTAGGGTGCCCTCTGTAAGGGACAGGTCTCCTTCTGTTCATTCCCATCATACCTCTGTATCTAGAAATGTCCCTCCCACCCACCCTGATGACAGATTGTTGGAAAGGGAGCTCAATAGATTGAGAGTGGAGCAAACCAGACTGAAGCTCAAGAAGCAACAGCTGGATTTGGATAGACAGTCTTTAGAAATAGAGAGGGAAAGACAGAAAATGGGTTTAGATACCCATGGTGGCAGCAGCAGTATTCCCCATAGTCATCCTGCAAAAGAGCATGATTCCAGGAATCTGCATAAGATAGTTCCCCCTTATAAGGAGGGGGATGACATTAACAAGTGGTTTGCTGCACTTGAGAGGGCCTGTGCTGTACAGGATGTCCCTCAAAAGCAGTGGGCTGCTATCCTATGGCTATCATTTACTGGAAAAGGTAGGGATAGGCTCCTTACTGTAAAAGAAAATGATGCTAATAATTTCCAAGTTCTTAAGAATGCACTCCTGGATGGTTATGGCTTAACCACTGAACAGTACAGGATAAAGTTCAGAGATACCAAAAAGGAGTCTTCACAAGACTGGGTTGATTTCATTGACCAGGCAGTGAAGGCCTTGGAGGGGTGGTTACATGGCAGTAAAGTTACTGATTATGACAGCCTGTATAACTTGATCCTGAGAGAGCATATTCTTAATAATTGTGTGTCTGATTTGTTGCACCAGTACCTGGTAGACTCTGATCTGACCTCTCCCCAAGAATTGGGAAAGAAGGCAGACAAATGGGTCAGAACAAGGGTGAACAGAAAAGTTCATACAGGGGGTGACAAAGATGGCAATAAGAAGAAAGATGGTGAAAAATCTCAAGATAAGCATGGGGATAAGGGTAAAACCAAAGATCCCACTTCAAATCTTAAACACTCTTCAGAGGGTGGGGATAAAACAAATTCTTCCTCTTCTTCCCAACCTGCACACATTAAAAAGCCTTGGTGCTTTGTGTGTAAAAACAGAGGCCATAGGCCAGGGGATAAGTCCTGTCCAGGTAAACCCCCTGAGCCTACCACCACTAATACATCAAGCTCTAGTGCCCCTAGCAGTAGTGGTACTAGTGGTGGGACTGCTGGCAACAGTCAAGCAAAGGGTGTAGTTGGGTTCACTTATGGGTCCATAGTGGAAACTGATGTAATCAGTCCCAAGACAGTTTCTGTCACACCTAGTGGCATTGGCCTTGCCACACTGGCTGCTTGTCCCCTTACAATGGATAAGTACAGGCAGACAGTTTCAATAAATGGTGTTGAGGCCTTGGCCTACAGGGACACAGGTGCCAGTTTCACTTTGGTGACTGAAAACCTAGTGCCTCCTGAACAACACATCATTGGACAACAGTATAAGATTATTGATGTCCATAACTCCACTAAGTTTCTTCCCTTAGCTATAATTCAGTTTAGTTGGGGTGGAGTTACTGGCCCTAAGCAGGTGGTGGTATCACCTAGCTTACCTGTAGACTGTCTCTTAGGTAATGACCTAGAGGCCTCAGGTTGGGCTGATGTAGAGTTTTATGCCCATGCAGCCATGCTGGGCATCCCAGAGGAATTGTTCCCTCTCATTTCTACTGAAATGAAAAAGCAAAGGAGAGAAGGCCTGAAAACTCAGGATCCCTCTCCATCAACAGGTAAAAAGGGTATCACAGTATCCCCTAACCACCCTGCCATTCAGGATACCATTCCTGTGGTGGGAGAAACCTCTCCTGGGGTGGCACCTGTTCCAAGGGAATCATCAGTTGACAAAACTGTACTCCCTGAGGTGGAAGTACCTCTCTGTGGGATAACTAACATTGGTGAGAAAAAGAGCACCATTTTAGTTAACATGGAGCATCCCTCCAACCCTCCCAGAGAAACTTTAGTGCAGAAACCCTGTACTGCCTCACAACACTTAGGACAGCATCCCTGCCCTAGTGTGGAGCTCATAGGACAGCATCCCTGCCCTGCTCCAACTCAAGAGAAACAGCATCCCTGTTCTCTCTTCCAGCCAAATGGACAAAGTTTTTGCCCAGCTATGGCTTTACTGAGACAGCATCCCTGTCTGGCATTTCCATCATTACAAATAGGTTCAGTGGATAATTCCCACTGCTCTCAACTAAAACTTACTGATAGAAACTCTGAAAATACATCTTCACATTGTTGGTTAGCTAAAAAACTTCAAACAGGGTGGTTTACATCCCCACAGGGAAGTAACCATATAGTGGATGATAAAGGGAGTAACCAGTCTATTGCAGAGCTACTCTCTACTTATCACCACTTAGACAATAAAGTCTCAACTGGCCAAGGTTAGCCTTATTGTCCTTCGTTTGGGGGGGGGTTGTGTGAGAAGGTAGCCTCTTTCTAGCCTTGTTACCCCCACTTTTGGCCTGTTTGTGAGTGTATGTCAGGGTTTTGTCACTGTTTTCACTGTCTCACTGGGATCCTGATAGCCAGGCCTCAGTGCTCATAGTGAAAACACTATGTTTTCAGTATGGTTGTTATGTGTCACTGGGATCCTGCTGGTCAGGACCCCAGTGCTCATAGGTTTGTGGCCTATATGTATGTGTCACTGGGACCCTGTCACACAGGGCCCCAGTGCTCATAGGTGTGCATGTATATGTTCCCTGTGTGGTGCCTAACTGTCTCACTGAGGCTCTGCTAACCAGAACCTCAGTGGTTATGCTCTCTCATTACTTTTAAATTGTCACTAACAGGCTAGTGACCAATTTTACCAATTTACATTGGCTTACTGGAACACCCTTATAATTCCCTAGTATATGGTACTGAGGTACCCAGGGTATTGGGGTTCCAGGAGATCCCTATGGGCTGCAGCATTTCTTTTGCCACCCATAGGGAGCTCTGACAATTCTTACACAGGCCTGCCACTGCAGCCTGAGTGAAATAACGTCCACGTTATTTCACAGCCATTTTACACTGCACTTAAGTAACTTATAAGTCACCTATATGTCTAACCTTTACCTGGTAAAGGTTAGGTGCAAAGTTACTTAGTGTGAGGGCACCCTGGCACTAGCCAAGGTGCCCCCACATTGTTCAGAGCCAATTCCCTGAACTTTGTGAGTGCGGGGACACCATTACACGCGTGCACTACATATAGGTCACTACCTATATGTAGCTTCACCATGGTAACTCCGAATATGGCCATGTAACATGTCTATGATCATGGAATTGCCCCCTCTATGCCATCCTGGCATTATTGGTACAATTCCATGATCCCAGTGGTCTGTAGCACAGACCCTGGTACTGCCAAACTGCCCTTCCTGGGGTTTCACTGCAGCTGCTGCTGCTGCCAACCCCTCAGACAGGCATCTGCCCTCCTGGGGTCCAGCCAAGCCTGGCCCAGGATGGCAGAACAAAGAACTTCCTCTGAGAGAGGGTGTGACACCCTCTCCCTTTGGAAAATGGTGTGAAGGCAGGGGAGGAGTAGCCTCCCCCAGCCTCTGGAAATGCTTTCTTGGGCACAGATGTGCCCAATTCTGCATAAGCCAGTCTACACCGGTTCAGGGACCCCTTAGCCCCTGCTCTGGCGCGAAACTGGACAAAGGAAAGGGGAGTGACCACTCCCCTGACCTGCACCTCCCCTGGGAGGTGTCCAGAGCTCCTCCAGTGTGCTCCAGACCTCTGCCATCTTGGAAACAGAGGTGCTGCTGGCACACTGGACTGCTCTGAGTGGCCAGTGCCACCAGGTGACGTCAGAGACTCCTTGTGATAGGCTCCTTCAGGTGTTAGTAGCCTTTCCTCTCTCCTAGGTAGCCAAACCCTCTTTTCTGGCTATTTAGGGTCTCTGTCTCTGGGGAAACTTTAGATAACGAATGCATGAGCTCAGCCGAGTTCCTCTGCATCTCCCTCTTCACCTTCTGATAAGGAATCGACCGCTGACCGCGCTGGAAGCCTGCAAACCTGCAACATAGTAGCAAAGACGACTACTGCAACTCTGTAACGCTGATCCTGCCGCCTTCTCGACTGTTTTCCTGCTTGTGCATGCTGTGGGGGTAGTCTGCCTCCTCTCTGCACCAGAAGCTCCGAAGAAATCTCCCGTGGGTCGACGGAATCTTCCCCCTGCAACCGCAGGCACCAAAAAGCTGCATCTCCGGTCCCTTGGGTCTCCTCTCAGCACGACGAGCGAGGTCCCTCGAATCCAGCGACACCGTCCAAGTGACCCCCACAGTCCAGTGACTCTTCAGCCCAAGTTTGGTGGAGGTAAGTCCTTGCCTCACCTCGCTGGGCTGCATTGCTGGGAACCGCGACTTTGCAAGCTTCTCCGGCCCCTGTGCACTTCCGGCGGAAATCCTTCGTGCACAGCCAAGCCTGGGCCCACGGCACTCTAACCTGCATTGCACGACTTTCTAAGTTGGTCTCCGGCGACGTGGGACTCCTTTGTGCAACTTCGGCGAGCACCGTTTCACGCATCCTCGTAGTGCCTGTTTCTGGCACTTCTCCGGGTGCTACCTGCTTCAGTGAGGGCTCTTTGTCTTGCTCGACGTCCCCTCTCTCTGCAGGTCCAATTTGCGACCTCCTGGTCCCTCCTGGGCCCCAGCAGCGTCCAAAAACGCCAAACGCACGATTTGCGTGTAGCAAGGCTTGTTGGCGTCCATCCGGCGGGAAAACACTTCTGCACGACTCTCCAAGGCGTGGGGGATCCATCCTCCAAAGGGGAAGTCTCTAGCCCTTGTCGTTCCTGCAGTATTCACAGTTCTTCAGCCTAGTAAGAGCTTCTTTGCACCAACCGCTGGCATTTCTTGGGCATCTGCCCATCTCCGAGCTGCTTGTGACTTTTGGACTTGGTCCCCTTGTTCCACAGGTACCTTCAGACAGGAATCCATCGTTGTTGCATTGCTGATTTGTGTTTTCCTTGCATTCTCCCTCTAACACGACTATTTTTGTCCTTAGGGGAACTTTGGTGCACTTTGCACTCACTTTTCAGGGTCTTGGGGTGGGTTATTTTGCTAACTCTCACTATTTTCTAATAGTCCCAGCGACCCTCTACAAGGTTACATAGGTTTGGGGTCCATTCGTGGTTCGCATTCCACTTCTGGAGTATATGGTTTGTGTTGCCCCTATCCCTATGTTTCCCCATTGCATCCTATTGTAACTATACATTGTTTGCACTGTTTTCTAAGACTATACTGCATATTTTTGCTATTGTGTATATATATCTTGTGTATATTTCCTATCCTCTCACTGAGGGTACACTCTAAGATACTTTGGCATATTGTCATAAAAATAAAGTACCTTTATTTTTAGTATAACTGTGTATTGTGTTTTCTTATGATATTGTGCATATGACACTAAGTGGTACTGTAGTAGCTTCACACGTCTCCTAGTTCAGCCTGAGCTGCTTTGCTAAGCTACCATTATCTATCAGCCTAAGCTGCTAGACACCCTATACACTAATAAGGGATAACTGGGCCTGGTGCAAGGTGCAAGTACCCCTTGGTACTCACTACAAGCCAGTCCAGCCTCCTACAATGATTCCCTTGGAACAGGTGCCACCCCAGGAGAGGTTTCTCCCACCACAGGAATGGTATCCTGAATGGTAGGGTGGTTAGGGGATACTGTGATACCCTTTTTACCTGTTGATGGAGAGGGTTCCTGAGTTTTCAGGCCTTCTCTCCTTTGCTTTTTCATTTCAGTAGAAATGAGAGGGAACAATTCCTCAGGGATGCCCAGCATGGCTGCATGGGCATAAAACTCTACATCAGCCCAACCTGAGGCCTCTAGGTCATTACCTAAGAGACAGTCTACAGGTAAGCTAGGTGATACCACCACCTGCTTAGGGCCAGTAACTCCACCCCAACTAAACTGAATTATAGCTAAGGGAAGAAACTTAGTGGAGTTATGGACATCAATAATCTTATACTGTTGTCCAATGATGTGTTGATCAGGGTGCACTAGGTTTTCAGTCACCAAAGTGAAACTGGCACCTGTGTCCCTGTAGGCCAAGGCCTCAACACCATTTATTGAAACTGTCTGCCTGTACTTATCCATTGTAAGGGGACAAGCAGCCAGTGTGGCAAGGCCAATGCCACTAGGTGTGACAGAAACTGTCTTGGGAGTGACTACCCCAGTTTCTACTATGGACCCAAAAGTGAACCCAACTACACCCTTAACTTGACTGTTGCCAGCAGTCCCACCACTAGTACCACTACTGCTAGGGGCACTAGAGCTTGATGTATTAGTGGTGGTAGGCTCAGGGGGTTTACCTGGACAGGACTTATCCCCTGGCCTATGGCCTCTGTTTTTACACACAAAGCACCAAGGCTTTTTAATGTGTGCAGGTTGGGAAGAAGAGGAAGAATTTGTTTTATCCCCACCCTCTGAAGAGTGTTTAAGATTTGAAGTGGGATCTTTGGTTTTACCCTTATCCCCATGCTTATCTTGAGATTTTTCACCATCTTTCTTCTTATTGCCATCTTTGTCACCCCCTGTATGAACTTTTCTGTTCACCCTTGTTCTGACCCATTTGTCTGCCTTCTTTCCCAATTCTTGGGGAGAGGTCAGATCAGAGTCTACCAGGTACTGGTGCAACAAATCAGACACACAATTATTAAGTATATGCTCTCTCAGGATTGTGTTATACAGGCTTTCATAATCAGTAACCTTACTGCCATGTAACCACCCCTCCAAGGCCTTCACTGCCTGGTCAATGAAATCAACCCAGTCTTGTGAAGACTCCTTTTTGGTCTCTCTGAACTTTATCCTGTACTGTTCAGTGGTTAAGCCATAACCATCCAGGAGTGCATTCTTAAGAACTTGGAAATTATTAGCATCATTTTCTTTCACAGTAAGGAGCCTATCCCTACCTTTTCCACTAAATGATAGCCATAGGATAGCAGCCCACTGCCTTTGAGGGACATCCTGTACAACACAGGCCCTCTCAAGTGCAGCAAACCACTTGTTAATGTCATCCCCCTCCTTATAAGGGGGAACTATCTTGTGCAGATTCCTGGAATCATGCTCTTTTGCAGGATGACTATGGGGAATACTGCTGCTGCCACCATGGGTATCTAAACCCAACTTCTGTCTTTCCTTCTCTAATTCAAAAGACTGTCTATCCAAATCCAGCTGTTGCTTTTTAAGCTTCAGTCTGGTTTGTTCCACCCTCAACTTATTGAGTTCCCTCTCTAACATTCTGTCATCAGGGTTGGTGGGAGGGACATTTCTAGAAACAGAGCTATGATGGGAATGAACAGAAGGAGACCTGTCCCTTACAGGGGCCACCCTAACAGCTTGGTTTACAGAAACATTACTACCAGTATGCTGAGAATATATGCTTTTGCTATGATGTGAGACAACACTATTTCTCTGGTGTGGCTCATCATCATTACCATCTATGCTAGACTGTCTAGTAATGGGCAGGCTAGGAAGTTTCTTTCCTGAATCTTTTCCTGGGGGAGTCCCTGAATCAGATTGGGAACTATTAGGTACTTTTTCAACAGATGGGGCACCTATGGCCTTATCCTGTTCTCTAAGCATGTTAAGTAACAGTTCCAAGGAAGGATTCTTCCCTACACTCAAACCTCTCTCTATACAGAGACTCCTTGCTCTTTTCCAGCTAAGGTTGTCATATGCAAGTTTGGACAGCTCAACACTTTGGCCTGTGCCAGACATTTTTTAGAGAGAGTTAAAGTGATAGAAAAAGAAAAAAAAAGTTTTCAGAACTTTTTGGAAAGACAGAAAAAACTTTTTAAACTTTTAAGAACTTTTTGAAAGTTTAGAAGTACTTTTCAGCACTTAGAAAAGAGTGAAAAGAGGAAATGCTAAACTTTTTGGCTATGTGTATATACACTGACCTTGTTTTGTATATTTTTCTCTTATGAAAAGTACAATGACAAGAGTGGTAAGCAGTCTCAAGCACTTATCCCACCACTGCACAACCAATGTAGGAGGCTGGACTGGCTTGTAGTGAGTACCAAGGGGTACTTGCACCTTGCACCAGGCCCAGTTATCCCTTATTAGTGTATAGGGTGTCTAGCAGCTTAGGCTGATAGATAATGGTAGCTTAGCAGAGCAGCTTAGGCTGAACTAGGAGACGTGTGAAGCTACTACAGTACCACAAATGATTATGCACAATATCATAAGAAAACACAATACACAGTTATACTAAAAATAAAGGTACTTTATTTTTATGACAATATGCCAAAAGTATCTCAGTGAGTACCCTCAGTATGAGGATAAGAAATATACACAAGATATATGTACACAATAGCAAAAATATGCAGTATAGTCTTAGAAAACAGTGCAAACAATGTATAGTTACAATAGGATGCAGTGGGGAAACATAGGGATAGGGGCAACACAAACCATATACTCCAAAAGTGGAATGCGAACCACGAATGGACCCCAAACCTATGTGACCTTGTAGAGGGTCGCTGGGACTATTAGAAAATAGTGAGAGTTAGAAAAATAACCCTCCCCAAGACCCTGAAAAGTGAGTGCAAAGTGCACTAAAGTTCCCCTAAGGACAAAAGAGTCGTGTTAGAGGAATAATGCAGGAAAGACACAAACCAGCAATGCAACAACTGTGGATTTCCAATCTAGGGTACCTGTGGAACAAGGGGACCAAGTCCAAAAGTCACAAGCAAGTCGGAGATGGGCAGATGCCCAGGAAATGCCAGCTGCGGGTGCAAAGAAGCTTCGACTGGACAGAAGAAGCTGAGGCTTCTGCAGGAACGAAAAGGGCTAGAGACTTCCCCTTTGGTGGACGGATCCCTCTCGCCTTGGAGAGTTGTGCAGAAGTGTTTTCCCGCCGGAAGGACGCCAACAAGCCTTGCTAGGCGCAAATCGTGCGTTTGGCGTTTTTGGACGCTGCTGGGGCCCAGGAGGGACCAGGAGGTCGCAAATTGGACCTGCAGAGAGAGGGGACGTCGAGCAAGACAAAGAGCCCTCACTGAAGCAGGTAGCACCCGGGGAAGTGCCAGAAACAGGCACTACGAGGATGCGTGAAACGGTGCTCGCCGAAGTTGCACAAAGGAGTCCCACGTCGCCGGAGACCAACTTAGAAAGTCGTGCAATGCAGGTTAGAGTGCTGTGGACCCAGGCTTGGCTGTGCACGAAGGATTTCCGCCGGAAGTGCACAGGGGCCGGAGTAGCTGCAAAGTCGCGGTTCCCAGCAATGCAGCCCAGCGAGGTGAGGCAAGGACTTACCTCCACCAAACTTGGGCTGAAGAGTCACTGGACTGTGGGGGTCACTTGGACAGCGTCGCTGGATTCGAGGGACCTCGCTCGTCGTGCTGAGAGGAGACCCAAGGGACCGGTAATGCAGCTTTTTGGTGCCTGCGGTTGCAGGGGGAAGATTCCGTCGACCCACGGGAGATTTCTTCGGAGCTTCTGGTGCAGAGAGGAGGCAGGCTACCCCCACAGCATGCACAAGCAGGAAAACAGTCGAGAAGGCGGCAGGATCAGCGTTACAGAGTTGCAGTAGTCGTCTTTGCTACTATGTTGCAGGTTTGCAGGCTTCCAGCGCGGTCAGCGGTCGTTTCCTTATCAGAAGGTGAAGAGGGAGATGCAGAGGAACTCGGCTGAGCTCATGCATTCGTTATCTACAGTTTCCCCAGAGACAGAGACCCTAAATAGCCAGAAAAGAGGGTTTGGCTACCTAGGAGAGAGGATAGGCTACTAACACCTGAAGGAGCCTATCAGCAGGAGTCTCTGACGTCACCTGGTGGCACTGGCCACTCAGAGCAGTCCAGTGTGCCAGCAGCACCTCTGTTTCCAAGATGGCAGAGGTCTGGAGCACACTGGAGGAGCTCTGGACACCTCCCAGGGGAGGTGCAGGTCAGGGGAGTGGTCACTCCCCTTTCCTTTGTCCAGTTTCGCGCCAGAGCAGGGGCTAAGGGGTCCCTGAACCGGTGTAGACTGGCTTATGCAGAATTGGGCACCTCTGTGCCCAACAAAGCATTTCCAGAGGCTGGGGGAGGCTACTCCTCCCCTGCCTTCACACCATTTTCCAAAGGGAGAGGGTGTCACACCCTCTCTCAGAGGAAGTTCTTTGTTCTGCCATCCTGGGCCAGGCCTGGCTGGACCCCAGGAGGGCAGCTGCCTGTCTGAGGGGTTGGCAGCAGCAGCAGCTGCAGTGAAACCCCAGGAAGGGCAGTTTGGCAGTACCAGGGTCTGTGCTACAGACCACTGGGATCATGGGATTGTGCCAACTATGCCAGGATGGCATAGAGGGGGCAATTCCATGATCATAGACATGTTACATGGCCATATTCGGGGTTACCATTGTGAAGCTACATATAGGTAGTGACCTACATGTAGTGCACGCGTGTAATGGTGTCCCCGCACTCACAAAGTTCAGGGAATTGGCTCTGAACAATGTGGGGGCACCTTGGCTAGTGCCAGGGTGCCCTCACACTAAGTAACTTTGCACCTAACCTTTACCAGGTAAAGGTTAGACATATAGGTGACTTATAAGTTACTTAAGTGCAGTGTAAAATGGCTGTGAAATAACGTGGACGTTATTTCACTCAGGCTGCAGTGGCAGGTCTGTGTAAGAATTGTCAGAGCTCCCTATGGGTGGCAAAAGAAATGCTGCAGCCCATAGGGATCTCCTGGAACCCCAATACCCTGGGTACCTCAGTACCATATACTAGGGAATTATAAGGGTGTTCCAGTAAGCCAATGTGAATTGGAAAAATTGGTCACTAGCCTGTTAGTGACAATTTGAAAGTAATGAGAGAGCATAACCACTGAGGTTCTGGTTAGCAGAGCCTCAGTGAGACAGTTAGGCACCACACAGGGAACATATACATGCACACCTATGAGCACTGGGGCCCTGTGTGACAGGGTCCCAGTGACACATACATATAGGCCACAAACCTATGAGCACTGGGGTCCTGACCAGCAGGATCCCAGTGACACATAACAACCATACTGAAAACATAGTGTTTTCACTATGAGCACTGAGGCCTGGCTATCAGGATCCCAGTGAGACAGTGAAAACAGTGACAAACACCCTGACATACACTCACAAACAGGCCAAAAGTGGGGGTAACAAGGCTAGAAAGAGGCTACCTTCTCACAGATGCCCACTCCTGGGCACCCCCAGGGTGAAGCCAGGCATCCAAGCGCTGGTGGGGCCGTTGTGGAGATTAAGCAAGCTATTGCCCAGAGTTGCAGAGTGGGACCCATTAATTGGATTAGGCACCTGAGGCGAGAATTATCTGGTCCAAGGGAATTGAGCCCAAGACCTGCCGAAGCGGGACTTGAACCCTGGTCTTGAGCCAGATCTCTGCTTCAGGGTCTGCCACTCTAACAATTGTGCCACACTTCTCCACGCCTCCGTGGTTATGCTCTCTCTGCTTTCCAAATTTGTCACTAACAGGCTAGTGACTAATTTTACCAATTCACATTGGCATACTGGTACACCCATATAATTCCCTAGTATATGGTACTGAGGTACCCAGGGTATTGGGGTTCCAGGAGATCCCTATGGGCTGCAGCATTTATTTTGCCACCCATGGGGAGCTCTGACAATTATTACACAGGCCTGCCAGTGCAGCCTGAGTGAAATAATGTCCACATTATTTCACAGCCATTTACCACTGCACTTAAGTAACTTTTATGTCACCTATATGTCTAACCTTCACCTGGTGAAGATTGGGTGCAAAGTTACTTAGTGTGTGGGCACCCTGGCACTAGCCAAGGTGCCTCCACATCGTTCAGGGCAAATTCCCCGGACTTTGTGAATGCGGGGACACCATTACACGCGTGCACTGTACATAGGTCACTACCTATGTACAGCGTCACATTGGTAACTCCGAACATGGCCATGTAACATTTCTAAGATCATGGAATTGTCCCCCCAATGCCATTCTGGCATTGGGGGGACAATTCCATGATCCCCGGGGTCTCTAGCACAGAACCCGGATACTGCCAAACTGCCTTTCCGGGGTCGCCACTGCAGCTGCTGCTGCTGCCAACCCCTCAGACAGGTTTCTGCCCTCCTGGGGTCCAGGCAGCCCTGGCCCAGGAAGGCAGAACAAAGGATTCCCTTTGAGAGAGGGTGTAACACCCTCTTCCTTTGGAAATAGGTGTGAAGGCTGGGGAGGAGTAGCCTCCCCCAGCCTCTGGAAATGCTTTGATGGGCACAGATGGTGCCCATCTCTGCATAAGCCAGTCTACACTGGTTCAGGGATCCCCCAGCCCTGCTCTGGCGTGAAACTGGACAAAGGAAAGGGGAGTGACCACTCCCCTGACCTGCACCTCCCAGGGGAGGTGCCCAGAGCTCCTCCAGTGTGTCCCAGACCTCTGCAATCTTGGAAACAGAGGTGTTTGTGGCACACTGGACTGCATTGAGTGGCCAGTGCCAGCAGGTGATGTCAGAGGCCCCTTCTGATAGGCTCTTACCTCTCTTGGTAGCCAATCCTCCTTCCTTGGTAGCCAAACCTCCTTTTCTGGCTATTTAGGGTCTCTGCTCTGGGGAATTCTTCAGATAACGAATGCAAGAGCTCACCAGAGTTCCTCTGCATCTCCCTCTTCACCTTCTGCCAAAGGATCGACCGCTGACTGCTCAGGACGCCTGCAAAACCACAACAAAGTAGCAAGACGACTACTAGCAACCTTGTATCACTTCATCCTGCCGGCTTTCTCAACTGTTTCCAGGTGGTGCATGCTCTGGGGGTAGCCTGCCTCCTTTCTGCACCAGGAGATCTGAAGAAATCTCCAGTGGGTCGACGGAATCTTCCCCCTGCAACCGCACGCAACAAAAGACTGCATCACCGGTCCTCTGGGTCCCCTCTCAGCACGACAAGCGTGGTCCCTGGAACTCAGCAACTCTGTCCAAGTGACTCTCACAATCCAGTGACTCTTCAGTCTAAGTTTGGTGGAGGTAAGTCCTTGCCTCCCCACGCTAGACTGCATTGCTGGGTACCGCGTGATTTGCAGCTGCTCCGGCTCCTGTGCACTCTAACAGGATTTCCTTCGTGCACAGCCAAGACTGGGTCCCCGACACTATAACCTGCAGTGCACAACCCTCTGAGTTGTCCTCCGGCATTGTGGGACTCCCTTTTGTGACTTCGGGTGGACTCCAGTTCACTTTTCTTCTAAGTGCCTGTTCAGGTACTTCTGCGGGTGCTGCCTTCTTCTGTGAGGGCTCTCTGACTTGCTGGGTGCCCCCTCTGTCTCTTCACCCAAGTGGCAACATCCTGGTCCCTCCTGGGCCACAGCAGCATCCAAAAACCCTAACCGCGACCCTTGCAGCTAGCAAGGCTTGTTTGCAATTTGTTTGCGTGGGAACACCTCTGCAAGGTTCTTCACGATGTGAGACATCCATCCTCCAAAGGGGAAGTTCCTAATCCTCTTCGTTCTTGCAGAACACTAAGCTTCTTCCAACAGGTGGCAGCTTCCTTGCACCCTCAGCTGGCATTTCTTGGGCTCCTGCCCACTCTCGACACTGTCGCGCCTTTTGGACTTGGTCCCCTTGTCTTACAGGTACTCAGGTCCGGAAATCCACTGTTGTTGCATTGCTGGTGTTTGTTCTTCCTGCAGAATCCCCCTATCACGACTTCTGTGCTCTCTGGTGGGAATTAGGTATACTTTACACCTACCTTTCAGGGTCTTGGGGTGGGTTATGTTTCCAACCCTCACTGTTTTCTTACAGTCCCAGCGACCCTCTACAAGCTCACATAGGTTTGGGGTCCATTCGTGGTTCGCATTCCACTTTTGGAGTATATGGTTTGTGTTGCCCCTATACCTATGTGCTCCTATTGCAATCTACTGTAACTTTACATTGCTGGCATTACTTCCTTTTGCTATTACCTGCATAATTTTGGTTTGTGTACATATATCTTCTGTATATTTCTTATCCTCATACTGAGGGTAATCACTGAGATACTTTTGGCATATTGTCATAAAAATAAAGTACCTTTATTTTTAGTATATCTGTGTATTGTGTTTTCTTATGATATTGTGCATATGACACCAGTGGTACAGTAGGAGCTTTACATGTCTCCTAGTTCAGCCTAAGCTGCTTTGCCATAGCTACCTTCTATCAGCCTAAGCTGCTAGAAACACCTCTTCTACACTAATAAGGGATAACTGGACCTGGCACCAGGTGTAAGTACCTCTGGTACCCACTACAAGCCAGGCCAGCCTCCTACACCGAGTACATGAAAAAGGCCAGTAAAAACCTTCAGGCCAGCCAAGAGCTCCAGAAGCAATGGCATGACCAGAAGGCTGTTCTGATCCAGTACCAACCAGCACAGAAGGTGTGGGTATTGGAGCCTGTGGCCCCAAGAACACTCCAGGACAAATGGAGTGGACCCCATCTAATTGTTGAAAAAAAGGGCGAGGTCACCTACTTGGTTGACCTGGGCACTGCCAGGAGTCCCAATAGGGTGATTCATGTCAGCCGCCTAAAACCCTACTATGACAGGGCTGATCTCACCCTGCTCATGGCAACAGATGAAGGACAGGAAGAAGAGAGTGACCCTGTCCCTGATCTCTTCTCCTCCACTGAAGAGGATGCTTTAGTGGAGGGAGTGGTTTTAGCAGACTGTCTGACTGCAGAACAGAAAGACAACTGCATAAATCTCCTTGGACAATTTTCTGAACTCTTTTCAACTGTGCCAGGCACCACATCTTGGTGTGAACACACAATTGATACTGGAGACAGCCTGCCTGTCAAAAGTAAAATCTATAGGCAGCCTGACCATGTCAGGGACTGCATAAAACAATAGGTTCAGAAAATGCTTGATCTAGGAGTGACTGAACCTTCTGAAAGCCCATGGGCGAGTCCTGTGGTGCTTGTACCAAAGCCTCACTCAAAAGATGGAAAAAGGGAAATTAGGTTTTGTGTAGACTACAGAGGTCTCAATCAGGTAACAAAAACTGATGCTCACCCTATACCCAGGGCAGATGAGCCCATAGATACACTGGCATCTGCCAAGTATCTAAGCACCTTTGATTTGACTGCAGGGTATTGGCAGATCAAATTGGCTGAGGATGCTAAACCTAAAACTGCATTTTCAACTATAGGAGGGCACTACCAATTTACAGTGATGCCCTTTGGTTTGAAAAATGCACCTGCCACTTTTCAGAGGTTGATGAACACAGGCTTTTAGTGCAGCATATCTAGATGATATAGCTGTCTTTAGCTCCACCTGGGATGAGCACCTGGTCCACCTTTGGAGAGTTTTGGAGGCCCTGCAAAAGGCAAACCTCACTATCAAGGCCTCAAAGTGCCAGATAGGGCAGGGAAAGGTGGTTTATCTGGGACACCTGGTAGGTGGAGAACAGATTGCACCACTGCAGGGGAAAATCCAGACAATCATGGATTGGATTCCCTCTACAACACAGACCCAGGTGAGGCCTCACTGGGTATTACAGGAGATTCATTAAAAACTATGGCTCTATACCAGCCCCTCTTAATGATCTCACAAGTAAGAAGATGCCTAAAAAAAGGTATTGTGGACAGCTAGCTGTCAGAAAGCTTTTGAGGAGCTCAAACAGGCCATGTGCTCTGCAACTGTCCTAAAAAGCCCATGTTACTCCAAGAAATTCATTGTTTGAGTTTATAAAGGAAATATGGAAATAAGGCTAATTTTTTGTTATGTCCATATATTTTGTATCTGTGGGGGTTGAGGGTGGGGGCCTATGCATATATTTTTACTGTAATGATTTTAATTAAACTAACAGTCAATAAAATTTCAAATCAAAATCCAAATTCGCTATACCACAAATTCCAATCCTGGCACAGTAACGTAGCAATACCAAACTCAGAAGTTTGTAAACTGAGAACCAGTATATTCTGTGATAGTTGCATCTGCCATTCACAGCGTTTCAAAATTGTAGAAGTGCTTATAAAGAGGTATAGTAAAAACAAATTATCAATAAACAAAAAAACTAAAAAAACTAAAAATAAAGACTTTCCTTCAATACATGTAATGGTCTACGTGCTTTGCTTCTATAATAGATTAATTAGAAGACATCTTCTGGACATATCTCTCAGGTGGACAGCTACTCGTGAAAACATTCTCTTTTATTTTTCCAGTAAGTCCAAAGATATTTCAAAATCCTCAGCATCACCTCAGTCTTTCAATAATATAAATTACAATATTGACTCACCTATGTCCTGATTAATGGAGGCTATGGCTAATAGGTTCAGATTACATAGGCATACCATGTCAATCACCCACATCTGCCGAGAGTGCTGTTTTTTGTTCTCGTTGAGCTGCATGGTACAGAAGATGGTATCTGTGATACAACTCATTACTAAAAAGACCAAAAATGTAACAGGAAATCTTCACAATTTTATTTCAAAATGCCTCTCACTGTATTCAACCAGGTCACATTTTGAGCATTCAATCACAGCTGGAATTAACATATTGTAGAAAAGCATATTGCATAAATACTACTGTGCTGGTCAAAATCAAAAAGGCATGGACGACAACTAATAAGCCAATATTATTAGCTGGCTGGATGGAGGAAGGGTATATATTAATGGTTAAAAGGAAATAAAACTGGCGGATCTACAAATATCTACAAAGATGGGGATGGACAAGCAGACAGATGGATACATGGCCGAATGAAATTATGACTTAACTGAAAGTTTTGCCCAGACATCTAAATTACCAGAAACAATGGAGTTATCTTTATAGTGACTACATTACTCGTAGTCCACTGTTTTCAACTAGTGGTACTCTACAACTTACTGCCAAGACAGAAACTGCTTTTCAAACTGGTTTAAAGCACTCTATGTATGTTTATAGACCTGGCATCCATGGTGTGGTTTCCCCAGCCCTTTTGCTTCTGCTTCCTGTATTTTTGACTATGTGCTGTATTTCGTTTTTGCTGTTTTTTGGTACTTTGGGCACTTTACCACTGCTGCTGCTGACCAGTGCTAAAGTGCAAGTGCTCCCTGTGTAAATTATGACTGGTTAGCAATGATTTGCATATCTGATTTACTAGTAAGTCCTTAGTATAGTGCACCATGTGTGCCCAGGGCCTGTAAGGAATAAGTTACTTACCTGTAACTGTAGTTCTCCAGTATTGGAAACTTTCATAGATTCACATGCTTGAATACTTCCCCGTCGTCGAGATGGGAGTCCCCGGTGGAATGTACAACATGTACATCTACATTAGATGCCTTACGCCTTTGTTCAACAACCTATCATAGTTGTTTTGTAAAACAGCCCTAAACTTAAAATTGAACCAATCACATTGCCCCACGTCATAGAACCTCCAGCTATCCCTATTATAGATCATGTGTGGAATCAGGGTTTAAAAATAATGCGTAACCCTGCTACGTACTAGTGGTCTTGCCGAAGCTGGATAAAAAAAAACAAGGCAACAGATGATGCTCCTGCTTGCCTTGTGGGCATCAGAAACGGGATTCAGTGATTTCCCAAGCGGCACAACGGCGTTCGAGGAACTCTTCAGCACCTCTAACTGCGCCTCCAGATAAGGATGGTAGGCACCTTGATAACATCGGGAAAAGATTCTCCTCCATGTCTGCCATTGTGGTGCAAGCTTCTTGGCGCTCCTGGGAAGGTACGATAGGCAGCTATGGTCGGACATCGCTCACTCGTTAGATGACCTTCCAGACTCTAGCCAGGCTGAAGCAAGGAAGATTCTGCTAGAGGGACAGTGCAAATCTTCAGAAGTAATTGATTGTGCGTCATACATTGCCGCTATGGGATTTCGGCTTCTGGCTGGATCCGCAGTATTAAAGCGCCAGGGATGGCTTAAGGCCACCAACTTTTGACCTCAAGTCCATACTAAGATTCTGGAGCTTCCTTACGATGGACAAGACCTTTTTGTCAAACATGTTGACGACGGTCTCCAGGAAATCAAGGCGGACACAGACACTGCCAGATAATTAGGCTCCCTGCAATATAAGCACACACCCCTTTGGGGTGCCAGAGGTAGAGGGCAGTCTTCCTTTCGTGGAGGTTACCAATGATACAGGTACCCAAATTATTCATCTCACTTCCAATCCTCCAGACCCCAATATCATCAGAGACAACCGCCGGCATAATGCAGGCCTCCTCCCAGAGGAAAGTCAGGGAGGCAAACCAAAGATTCCTCCCGCAGACAATGACAACCTCCAAGGGCCGGCTACCTCTCCTTCCTCTCTAACGCACCACCTACAGCACTGGCGTCAGATAACAAACAACAAGTGGGTCCTGTACATAATAAATTACAGTCATCTGCTAGAATTGTTATGTATGCCCCATGGACACCTCTTTACCATGTACGTCAACAGCATCTCCATCTTCTCCTCCTGGAAACGGAGGTCATGTTATCCAAAGGAGTCATTCACAAAAGGGGAAAGGTTTCTATTCATTGTAATTATACTTTGTTGCTGCAGTGCAGGCAGTGTGTTCCCTCTCTCTGAAACTGTCTTTTGATGGCCCCCTTGAGCCACGGGTGATGAGCTTGGGAGGCACCTGTGCGCCATGAGCGGTACTTAAACCTGAGAAGACATTTGGCGGCATTCCAAGCAAGCTCCTAGTCCACGCTGTTCCCTGCTGAAGACAGGCTAAACCCAGAAACACTAGTATAGGGATATACAGCAGTTGCTGCACCTACGGAGGTGAAGGACTCTTTTTACATTTTGAACGGACTACGAATCGACTGCACTTCCCATGATGCTTTGGGGTTATACTTTGTTGCTAGAGTGCGGGCAGTGTGCTCCCTCTCTTTGAAACTGTCTTTTGACGGCTCCCTTGAGCCACGGCTGACGAGCCTTGGGAGGCACCTGTGCGCTATGCGTGGTACTTAAACCTGAGAAGGCTTTTGGCCGCATTCCAAGCACGCCCCTAGTCCACGCTCCTCCCTGCTGATGACGTGCTAAACCCAGAAACATGTGTACAGGGATATACAGCACTTGCTGCACCTACGGAGGTGAAAGACTCTTTTTACTTTCTGAACGGACTGCGAATCGACTGCATTTACCATGATGCTTTGGGGTTATACTTTGTTGCTGGAGTGCAGTCAGTGTGCTCCCTCTCTTTGAAAATGTCTTTTGATGGCTCCTTTGAGCCACAGCTGACGTGCCTTGGGAGGCACCTGTGCGCCATAAGCGGTACTTAAACCTGAGAAGAGATTTAGCGCCATTCCAACCAAGCCCCTAGTCCACGCTGCTCCCTGCTGATGACGTGCTAAACCCAGAAACACGTGTACAGGGATATACAACACTTGCTGAACCTACGGAGGTGAAAGACTCTTTTTACTTTCTGAATGGACTACGAATCGCCTGCATTTACCATGATGTTTTGGGGTTCTACTTTGTTGCTGGAGTGCAGGGAGTGTGCGCCCTCTCTTTGAAACTGTCTTTTGACGGCTGCCTTGAGCCACGACTGACGAGCCTTGGGAGGCACCTGTGTGCCATGAGTGGTACTTAAACCTGAGAAGACATGTGGCGCCAGTCCAAGCAAGTCCCTGGTCCACGCTGCTCCCTGCTGATGGCGGGCTAAACACAGAAACACGTGTACAGGGATATACAGCACTTGCTGCACCAACGGAGGTAAAAGACTCTTTTTACTTTCTGAACGGACTACGAATCGACTGCATTTACCATGATGCTTTGGAGTTATACTTTGTTGCTGGAGTGCAGTCAGTGTGCTACCTCTCTTCGAAAATGTCTTTTGGCGGCTCCCTTGAGCCACGGCTGATGAGCCTTGGGAGGCACCTGTGCGCCATGAGCAGTACTTAAACCTGAGAAGACATTTGGCGGCATTCCAAGCAAGCCCCTAGTCCATGCTGCTCCCTGCTGATGACAGGCTAAACCCAGAAACACTTGTACAGGGATATACAACACTTGCTGCACCTACGGAGGTGAAAGACTCTTTTTACTTTTTGAACGGACTATGAATCGACTGCATTTACCATAATGCTTTGGGGTTATACTTTGTTGCTGGAGTGCAGGCAGTGTGCTCCCTCTCTTTCAGATTACCAAAACTAGACAACTCATGGAGGTCAAAGGGAAACAATAGGAAACGAAAACTAACCCCACATAAACCGTCATCAATGGTAGGTAAAGTGTTAATTCTTGTGCCAACACCTGAACTCTGGATCCAAATTCTCAAAAGCATAATCTTCTGATCTTCCATAGAAATCTCAAAACTCTTCTGTTAGAACGAAACCTTATGTATAGTCCACCACCTTAGCTAAGCAGAGATGGATCTGGGTATAGTTATCGGATGTTATAATGTATCTGAACCGGATATGTGTAGGTAGAGTTGTGTGCCCTAAATGCTATAAATAAAAAATATAGCATTTATTCAGAATAGTAATGATAAGTCAGTACTATAATATAATATTTAGGCACATATTATTAAACTTCCCCTATTGTGAAACATCATGTATTTTTCTGTTGTCACATACTGGAAAACAAAGGTTTAGTGGTTAGGCATCTAGGTTTGTTTTATTTGATGTGATTTTCCAGTTCAGCTTTCCACACTGTTATTCTTTGGGATTTAAAGTAAATAGTTGTTATGCTAAATATTTGTAAGGCTGGTGTTTTTAAGAAAATATGAAGCACCTTCGGCATTGAAATTAACTGCCCTGTCCTCTCTTTTGTTGGGTCAAAAGTAGATATGCTTATTACACGAATGTCCCACCTTCATGTTTTGACATTTATACTCAAAATGTACCTGGGTCCTATTAATATTTTTGTCAACCTGGCTCTCAGGTTAGCTAAAAGGGTCCACCTCTAGGTTGTGAAATGCCCATCTATACACCCCATTCTAAAGTACTGAAAGAAAAGAGAAAATGCATCAAAAACTGAAAGAAAGGGCAGTGTACAAGCTGAGCACGAGAGAAGCAGTTCCCAGTTTATTTCTAAACTGGAAAGACTATAAACTTAAACGGGAGAGGTGGCAAAGTCTTGAGTAGTACAGACCACATCACACTAAAGGCTTTCATTTGTTGATGAAAAAAATATTTCTGGTCGTATACTAGGTAGCCTAGTATCCAGAGATCAGGTAAGAGAAAAAAGAATACAGAAGTATTTCGTAACAAAGAACCAAATTTAAATGTTTGAGATGTGTATAGACAGATAGGCAAATAGACAGATAGACAAAAAGGTAGACATGCCATATGCATGAATGATGTGGATGCAGGGCAGCCAATCAGATTACCTGATCTATAGGCCTCTTCAGAACTTACTGTATAACGAAACGACTTTGCATAACAGAAAACAAATTATTAGTAGATACATACATGGACTGTCCGCAGCAGTTTGAAAACTTCACTCCAGTAATTCAGAACACCATCTTTGCTGATAGTTAGAAAGCGTCCAGTCGAGGTGTCATTCTCCTCAACTTTTTCTTGTACACCTCCCTTTCCAATACCTCGATTTATGTTAGGGAAAAATACCACTTTTACAATAATCTCTCTATGCGCTCTAGGGACAGAAAAAGACACAAAATAGTGAAAAGATATTATGAAAGGTTAAGGAATCAGAAGGAGGAAGTATGAGAAAGTAAAGTAAGCAAAAGTTAGAGAAGAAAAATGTACGGAAAATGAGCGCAAGGAAGTGAGTAGACAATGTCAGAAATGACAATACATGAAGCGTGCTTTAGTGTATATTCACTCAGCATTCTAATGTGAAGTCCAGCGAAGAAAGCAGAGGAAGCTAAGAGGCTGCTTCTGTGAGGAACGAAGAGTAGGTTTAATTTCATCTGCTAAGTAAACAATGCTAGTTTCAAGCACAATTTTATGAATAAAAGATACTGATAACTAGCTAGTTTTTGGAATTGATGGGTAAGATTAAAAATAAAATAATATTAAACTCTTTTTCAATGAGAGTTACATTGGCCCGAGCAAAATGGGAAAGGATGTAAATAGAAACTACCAATGAGCATAGGTAATATTAACATGAGCATATTAGCAGGGTCTCACTCTGCTCTTTAATAAAGCTGATTCCGTTTAAAGTACTCAACAGAAAGTACTACACTCCCATTAAGTTGCACAAATACAAATCAAGCATTGGCAAAGTCAAGAAGTTTCGCCTATGTGAATTCTATTGACTTTGTCAATGTTTTTTTTTTTAGTTTTTTTTTTTACATATTGCAGAGCAGTTGAGCTACTTTGCAACATGGCTTGAAGTAAAACAAAAAAAAGTGCTATGACACGGACAATGCTGCATATGTAACTTTGCCAATGTCTTTTAGCCATTTTGTACAGCATTACGTCCTCGGCCCGGAGCCCAGAGGGAGCTCTAGCGCTCCCTCCGTAGGGCTCCCCCCCACCTCCCCAAAAGCGGGGATGGAAGGGGAAGACCTTCCCCTTCCACCCTCCGTAATGACTTCAGCGCGCACTGCCGGTCACACTGGAAGCCATTTGCTTCCAGACTGCGAACGGAGAAACAGGTGAGTTTCTCCTCTGGCGGGTGGGGGGTTTGGGACAAAGAGGCACCGGGGGAAAGGAAAGGCTTTTTGCATGGCGATCGGGCAGCAGGAATGCCCACTAGACGCCAGGGATTTTCTTTTTTTTGTTGTACTTTGTTGTTTGTGTGTCGGGGAGCGGCCCCTTGGGCAAGGGTCGCTCCCATTTGGGGGCATGTTTGTTGTGGCCATTTCTGCCCCCCTTGGCGGCAGATCGGCCTATTATTTTTAGGCTGCCCACTAGACGCCAGGGATTTTCTTTTTTTTGTTGTACTTTGTTGTTTGTGTGTCGGGGAGCGGCCCCTTGTGCAAGGGTCGCTCCCATTTGGGGGCATGTTTCTTGTGGCCATTTCTGCCCCCCTTGGGGGCAGATCGACCTAATATTTTTAGGCGAATCCACTAGACGCCAGGGATTTTTTTTTTGGGGATGTTTGCAATGTTTTGCGTTGGGGAGCGGCCCCTTGGGCAAGGGTCGCTCCCATTTGGGGGCATGTTTGTTGTGGCCATTTCTGCCCCCCTTGGCGGCAGATCGGCCTATTATTTTTATGCAGATCTGCCCCCAAGGGGGGCAGAAACCACTAGAATGCCAGGGATTTTTTAATATGTTTATTTTTGTGGGGGGGGGGGCCTTGGGCAAGGGGTGCCCCCCCCCAAGGGGGGCATTGAACTGTTGGCCATTTCTTCCCCCCTTGGGGGCAGATGGGCCTATTTTTTTTAGGCCCATCTGCCCCCAATGGGGGCAGAAGCCACTTAGACACCAGGGATAGTGTGTTTGTATGTGTGTGTTAGTGGAGGGGGGGGCAAACCCTTGGGCAAGGGTCGCCCCCCCTTTGGGGGCATGTGTACCAAGGCCATTTCTGCCCCCCTTGGGGACAGATCAGCCTATTATTTTTAGGCTGATTGAAACCACTAGAATGCCAGGGATTTTTTTTATATGTTTATTTATGTGGGGGGCATTGAACTGTTGGCCATTTCTGCCCCCCTTGCCACGTAGACACCAGGGATAGTGTGTGTGTTTGTTTTTTTTTTGTTTGGGGGTGGCCCCTTGGGCAAGGGGCGCTCCCCCTGGGGACACACTACTGAAGGTATTTTCTGCCTTCCTTGGGGCAGATAGGCATATTTTTTAGTAGGCCCATCTGCCCCTATGGAAGAATCCACTTAAGCAACAATTTCTAAATGCTTGATGGTGGGATGTTTGTCAACTGACTAAGTATTTGCATTTGTGATATTTTTTTTCCTCCTTTTTCTTCTAGTTCAATGCTTTTGCTTTCTTTGCTGTGGCTCCTTGTGGTTCTGGCGGTGGTTGACCTGCGGTTTGCATAGTTGCATGTTTTAGGTAAGTAAAAACAATTTACTCCAAAGGAGTATTGTTGCCATGCATGAATGACATGTTTGTAGGTGGTGGTTTTTCTAAATGCAGGTTTGTGTGAAATTGTCCTTAGATTTGTGCAAAATGATATTTGTGTTGTCTTATTTCTAATTTGCTTTTCTTACTTTCTTTTTAGTGGGATATCATTGGTGATTGCTGTGTCTGTGCAGAGTAGTTGCGGGTGATTCAAGCTTTTTCAGGCAAGTGAGCGGTATAGTTTTTGAGTTTATAACTCTTACTAATAAAGCTACACTTTATTACTTATCTTACACAGTGCTGGTTGTTGGTGGTGCATTTGTCCAGTTAATATTCGTAGGAAAGATCACGGCTAGCCGCAGGATGACTGCTCAGCAGGTGGTTGGTATGCTTTTTGAGTCATTGTCTGATCATGATTATGAGATGGACTCTGCATCTGAGGCAGAGGAAGAAGTGAAAGATTCTGGCAGTGAAGTTTCTGTCGGAGAGGAATCTTCTGATGAGGAAGCCACACTCAGTGCAAATGAAGGGCCTGTTTCAGAGGAGGACACTGATGTGCCATTAGTGCAGCAACCTGGGGCTGAAAGGTTTCCCGTTAGAAGACCTGAACTCTGGGTTGCCCCAAACATGGAGCAGCCAGAGTTGCCTGCCTTTACTGGTCTCCCGGGGTGTGGAGTCGATACAGAGAACTTTTTGCCTGTCAATTTCTTTGAGTTATTTGTGGATGATGTGTTTTTGGAAGAGATTGTTGAGCAGACTAATTTGTATGCGAAGAAGTATTTGAGGGACAACGCTGCTAGACTTAGCCCGCACTCTAGAGCTGCCCAGTGGATTCCCACAAATTTGGAGGAGATGAAAAGGTTTTTAGGTGTGACTTTTTTGATGGGGTTGATAAGGAAGCCATCACTGGCTTCTTATTGGTCTACTAGTCCCTTGATGGCAACAGCTATATTTCCTGCAACAATGAGTCGTAATCGGTATTTGCTTCTTCTTAGGATGCTGCATTTTATTGACAATGCATTAGCCTTCCCACGAGATCATCCTGATTCTGACCGTCTTTTTAAGATTAGGCCTGTACTTGATCATTTTATAGATCGGTTTTCAGAGGTCTATGTTCCAGGCAAAGAAATAGCTGTGGACGAGTCTTTGGTCCGCTTCAAGGGTCGTTTGGTTTTTAGGCAGTACATTCCAAGCAAGAGGGCACGATGTGGAATTAAATCGTATATGCTGTCTGAAGTAGTACAGGATATGTGTATAATTTCCGTGTCTACACTGGTAGGGATTCCAGTATTGACCCCCCTGGTTGTCCTCCCACTTTTGGAGTTACTGAGAAAATTGTGTGGGAACTTGGTAGACGACTGTTCAACAAAGGTCACCATTTGTATGTAGATAACTTTTATACTGGAGTGCAGTTGTTCAAGGAATTGTTTAGAGTGGACACTGTTGCTTGTGGCACAATTCATTGTAACCGGAAAGGCTATCCAAGGGAGCTTGTCTGTGAGCTGCTAGCTTTGAAGTTTTCAGACAGGAGGGATGTCTACATGCTAAGTACCATCCATGATGAGAGTACTTCCCCCGTGACTGTTTGGGGCCAGGTTGCTGAAGTGTGCAAACCTGTGTGCATTTTAGATTATAATAAGCACATGGGAGGTGTAGATAGAGTTGATCAAAGGTTGGAACCTTATACTGCTATTCGTAAGTCTTACGTTTGGTATAAGAAGTTAGCAATTCACCTCTTCCACTTAGCAAATTTTAATGCTTTTACTGTGTTTAAGGATAGGTCTCCAGAGTCAAAGATGACATTTGTGAAATTTCAGGAGTCAGTGATAGAGAGCCTTATTGTGGTGGATCAGGCCAGAGTTCCTAGAGAAGCAGAGGTGGAGGATGTGGCTAGATCGAAAGATCACCACTTTGCTGAGCACATTCCTCCCACACCCAAAAAAGACTTTCCAGCTAAGAAATGTAGAGTGTGTTTTCGAAGAGGTATCCGGAGGGAGACTCGAATGTACTGCCCAGATTGTCCTTCAAAGCCTGGGCTGTGTGTGGGTGGTTGTTTTAAGAATTACCACACACAGAAGAATTACTGGATTACTGGGAATAACCATGAATGTAAACTCATGTCTGTTTTGTATTTTCATGTGTTCAGTTTCATGGTTAGCATTTCTGTCATGTACTTAGTTAGAGCTTTTGTGTTTGTAGTTTTGTAATTATTTCTAATTAGTTAGTGGTTTCTTTGTTTAAAAAAAAAAAAGTTATGCCATTGTGTGTGGAGTGGGGCTTGGCTGAGGGTTTACATAGTGTGCATATTGACTTGCTGCTGGCTACTGCAACACACTGCCAGCCAAACACCAGTCCACACACTCCCATCAGCTGGTGTGATTGCTGTATCAGGCATGTGGGCGTATGTAAGTGATGGGCCCTTGAGTGGCGCTGTCTGTCGATGCAAGTGTTGTAATGTGCTGGGCCCGTGGCTGGCGGCGTCAATGGTCTTGTGCATGTCATGTATGAAAGGTGTGTGAATGGACTGTAAAGCGGTTGGTGCCTTGCCGTGGCTTTACAGCTCACGAGCTGTGAGTCCTTGGTTCAGTTTTTTGGCCTTTCAGTTATTAACAGTGCATTTCATTTTTGTGAAATCTCTTGTGACATGCTAGGTGCCTCGGGTGGGACCCCGATGATGAAGCATGCCACCAACTTGGTTGGTGGGTGAGGGGTCTTTTTGACATAACCTAAGTGCGTTTCTTTTCAAAATTTTAGTGCTTGGAACATCACATAAGTATGTGGACACACCAAAATGATCTATTGTAAAACTACCTGTGTTTGAGGGGGGGTGGCACCTATGGTTTTGGTCCCGGGTGCAGCCTTCATCTAGGGAAACCTACCAAACCCAGACATGTTTTACAAATAGACACCCCAAGGAGTCCAAGGAGTTGTGGCTTGCCTGGATCCCCCAACATTTTCTTACCCAGACTCGACAAACCTCAAAATTTGCATTAAAAAAATCATATTTTACTCACTTTTCTTTGTAGGATCACCGCGGCCGCACAAATTTCCTCCCACCCAGCGTTCCCCTCAGTCCCCCAAGTAAAATGATACCTCACTTGCATGGGACCCCAAAGCAGAATCAGCCTAAAAGATGTATAAAAGAAAAATATATGCTTATCAACTCGCTGTGCTATCCCTTCAATCTCTACAAGTTTTTGGCCTTTTTCTGTTGCAGGCACCTGGCCCACCCGTACAAGTGAGGTACCATTTTTATCGGGAGACTTGGGGGAATGCTGGGTGGAAGGAAATTTGTGGCTCCTGTCAGATTCCAGAACTTTCTGTCACCGAAATGTGAGGAAAAAGTGTTTTTTTGGCCAAATTTTGAGGTTTGCAAAGGATTCTAGGTAACAGAACATGGTCAGAGCCCCACAAGTCACCCCATCTTGGATTCCCAAAGGTGTCTAGTTTTAAAAAATGCGCTGGTTTGCTAGGTTTCCCCAGGTGCCGGCTGAGCTAGAGGCCAAAATCCACAGGTAGGCACTTTGTAAAAAAACACCTCTGTTTTCTGTGAAAAAATGTGATGTGTCCATGTTGTGTTTTGGGCCATTTCCTTTCGTGGGCACTAGGCCTACCCACGCAAGTGAGGTACCATTTTTATCGGGAGACGTGGGGGAACACAGAATAGCAAAACAAGTGTTATTGCCCCTTGTCTTTCTCTACATTTTTTCCTTCCAAATGTAAGACAGTGTGTAAAAAAGATGTATTTTTGAGAAATGCCCTGTAATTCACATGCTAGTATGGGCACCCCGGAATTCAGAGATGTGCAAATAACCACTGCTTCTCAACACCTTATCTTGTGGCTATTTTGGAAATACAGAGGTTTTCTTGATACCTATTTTTCACTTTTTATATTTCAGCAAATGAATTGTTGTATACCTGGTATAGAATAAAAAGCCATTGCAAGGTGCAGCTCATTTATTGGCTCTGGGTACCTAGAGGTCTTGATGAACCTACAAGCCCTATATATCCCCGCAACCAAAAGAGTCCAGCTGACGTAACGGTTTATTGCTTTAAAAAATCTGACATCACTGGAAAAAGTTACAGAGTAAAACGTGGAGAAAAATTGCTGTTTTTTTACCTCAATTTCAATATTTTTTTAATTTCAGCTGTTATTTTCTGTAGGAAACACTTGTAGGATCTACAGAAATGACCCCTTGCTGAATTCAGAATTTTGTCTACTTTTTAGAAATGTTTAGCTTTCTGGGATCCAGCATTGGTTTCTCACCCATTTTGGCCACTAACTGGAAGGAGGCTGAAAGCACAAAAAATAGTAAAAATGGGGTATGTCCCAGTAAAATGTCAAAATTGTATTGAAAAATTGGGTTTTCCAGTTCAACTCTGCATGTTCCTGAAAGCTGGGAAAATGGTTATCTTGCCACTGCAAACCCTTTGTTGATGCCATTTTCAGGGGAAAAATCACGAGCTGCTTTCTGCAGCCCTTTTTTCCCATGTTTTTGAAAAAAACACATTTTTCACTGTATTTTGGCTAATTTCTTGGTCTCCTTCAGGGGAACCCACAAAATCTGGGTACCTCTAGAATCCCTAGGATGTTGGGAAAAAAGGACTCAAATTTGGCATGGGTAGCTTATGTGAACAAAAGGTTATGAGGGCCTAAGCGCGAACTGCCCCAACTAGCCAAGCAAAGGCTTGGCACAGGAGGGGGAAAAGACCTGGCAGCGAAGGGGTTAATCTGCTGTGGGTGAGTTGTAAACCCACTAATTAGTAAACAACACATCTCGCAGCACAGCACAGCACATGCGCTGTGATTACAAGACCTAAAAAGTAGAGTGGGATTTGTACTTTGTTTGTTCAACTCAGCTCAAATTGGACTGGCTTGGGGGAAACCCCATTAGTGAAGCAGTCAATCACACCATGTGTGTATAGTGCATATAATAGTAAGGCCACTGGAAGTATACGATTGTTCAGCCATAGTTTTTTTTCCTTATAATTATAGATTTGCTGTATTTGCCACATTCTCAATCATTTGCCCCCTAATCTGCAGATTTTAACAAAAAATAAATGTGTTTCTGGCTCAAACAGTTCAAAAGTTACTAAAATCCTGCAACACGTTGCCACGCATTGGGAGGCCCTTTGCAAAGGTTGACTGGTCACCTTTCTATTGCCTACTGTTACACGGGTGCAACCAATGCCGAGCCAGTGGAATCAAGTTTACAAATGACAGAATATTGAAGTAATACAATCACAAAATAAAATGTAACACATTTAGCCACATAATGTGCCTTTTCTTGCCACATAGTTTACTCAGCCCTGATGTATAATTTGGCCCTCTCCTACCACATAGGTCCAGCGGACCTGATTATAGTCCTTGATACTCCTTTGCATTTTGGGACTCGTATCTCTTGTTATGTAAACAGAAAAATAAAACTGCAAGTCTCACAATGCAACAAAAATTAATGAATAAGCTACTAAATAAATATATGGGGCTCCTTACCATCTTTTTTTGGTGGACCAGGAAAGCCACTTATATGGAATAAAATATCCCTGAATTTTACCTGTGGCATCCTACCCGAGTGGTCACATAACTCCTCTGTGACTAATATCATTTTTATGTACAATGTGGTGGGAGGTACATTATGCCGCAGATAAACAGTTAGTAACCTACACTTAGTGGCGGCTGGTGACATTTGAAAGTGGTGGGGCGTAAAAGTTTGGAACGAGTGCCCCTTGGTGAGCGAGCATAGCGAGTGAGCCTGAACGTCATGAGGCAGGTTCGCGGGGAGTCCTGTCCCTGGGGAACATTTTGATAAAGAGTGGGCAAATGGTGCATTTTCAAGCAAATTTGAGAAAGCAAGAAGGTTAATAAACCAACTGTAGTTAGGACACCATTAAGGCACAAAAGAATTTAAACCTGCAACGCATGACACAGGCCCATACTACTGCCTCTCCTGGTCTTTTAATAAAAACATCTCTGTATTCCAAGAGCGTCCATGGTCCTACAAAACCCATGTAACTGTAACTATTACAGAAACACACCAGGACAGCAATAACTTTATAACTGTTCAACACTTCTTCATGACGTCCAACCATCAGCTCACTGAGCCATCATTTCAATCACCACACTGGCTCAAAGCCTCTCTATATGAGTTATTTACCCTAAATTTATCTTTTTTAGTTGATATTCCAGGTCAGCGTCCTGAAAGTCCTGCTGTTGTCTGTTGGAGACATGTTTGTGTTGATTCTTGGGTGTTCCATGGATTGAGAAGTAGATGCCACCTATTAGGTCATTGTTGTTTGGAGCAGCCGCTCTGCAGCGCAACTAATTATGCTCTAGACAGACACACAAGTGGCAACCTCTTTAAACAGGTTTTGAATGCAGGTGCACAGGTGCTGTGCAATGCCAGGTTCAGTGCCGCACCAATTCAAAATATTGGGCAGGGACTTTGCCCTTTCACCTTTGGAGGTCTCACTCCTCTTCCTCAGTAGCGTGTCAATTGCTCAAATGTGGGAACCCTCCATCACTCTTTCTTTTTCCATTCATGTGCTCTAACTAAAGGTGCCATCTACCGCTCACCTATACAGAACCCCTGGCCTTGAGAGATTACGCCCAGCACTAACAGATGAGTGCTTTCATCTGTAGAGAGATAACCAGTGCCCTCTAATCTGTGGAGTTAACAGGTGAGTGCCTTCACCTGTAGAGAGATACCCTGCACTCTCTCACCTCTGAAGTTAACAGGTGAGTGTGTTCACCTGTAGAGAGATACCCAGCGCCCTCTCACCTGTGAAGTTAACCAGTGAGTGCATTCACCTGTAGAGCGATACTCCGTGCCCTCTCTCCTGTGGCTTTAACAGGTGAGTGCCTTCCCCTTTAGAGAGATACCCAGCGCCCTCTCACCTGTGGAGTCTCCCTTGGCATACTGAAGCCCTCAGTCGACCTTGCAGCGCTCCTCTCCACATCCTAACACGTATAGACCGCCTTCCCTCCGCCACAACACATTCCCCTCACCTGAAGGGCACCTCGATGGATCCCAGCTTCGTCACCATGTAAATGACCCACGGCCCTGTGACCTACCTCATCCCGTGGGCGCCCCTCGGCTCACCTGTAGAGTGTGTTGAGACCCCCAGCTGCTCCGGCTCCTCCTCGGGCTCCGGTTCCTCTTCCCCCCCTTGCTATGAAGTAGTCTCCGCACAGGCCCAGGATGCGGCCGCAGAGCAGCACCCGGCGGTAGCTGTAATCCCTCTGCAGGAGCAGCAGCGAGGAGCACAGTGCGGCACGCTGCTCGAGGCTCAGTGCCTTCTTACACTGAAGTCTTTTTGTCCTTAAAAGTTAAGTTACATTTTGAACTTGTATTTTACTTAGTCTTAAATACCTGTGAAATACCTGGTGTCTACTGCATAATATGATCAAGAAAATGCTGGATAAGAGCTTGACAGTTCTGGATATACATGTGTCCTCACTCAAGGGAAGAGTGAAAAACAAAATGTTTTTGAGACGAATAAGTGATGTCAGTCTTGGGGATGATTCACCCGAAGAGCGTGGGAGGAAGAGCGTACCACGTGACCAAGCAGGATGTGTCTTTGTCGTTCTACTCTTTAAGTGTCTGTAGAAGCTGCTCTTTTTAGCAGTACCAAATGTTTGAAACGGAGGGTGTATGAGGATCCTAATGAGAGACGTGGAATAATTTTCCATCAATTTATACGAGAACCACTGACTTTTTTCTATAAAGGCAAAAATGGGAAGTTCCATGATGAAGCAATACGTTTATATGCAGCCCGGGGGGTGGGGGGGGTTTGATGTTCTAACTCCACGCTCTGAAGATGGCTTCCTTGTGGCATAACAATGCTGCTGGCTTGACAAAGTACGTCATACCCCCCCTGTCATCTATTGGTGGGAGTATTGATGACTCCGTTGTTGTAGCAGGAAGAGGAAATTAAATTAGGCGATTTACTGGAACGTGAAGGTTTAAGAAGATAAACAAGCGTGCCTCCCCTGCCCAGCCCAGCGACACCTGAAATGAAAATGTCTGTACTTGTAAGCAGCCTTGTTATTACTGGCTTGTAGCCAGTCTGCAAACTGTGCAAATTTTTGCAGAGTCGGAGTCTCACTTGCCCAAGTTAGGTTCGCTCAAGACAGTGAATAGTAAAGTCTGCATTATAAGGTATGGCTCTGAGTTCTGCAGTTAACATGTTAGCGATTGGGCAACATGCACCGCGTGATATGTTTTTGATGCCAAGCTCTCCTTTATAAGAATTTTTACACTACTGCATGTAAATAAAAAAATGAGAGGCTGCCAAACCCCACACTTTTTATAGTTCTTGTGGCCGTTTAAGCCTTTCATTCTTCTCTAGTCACATATAGGAACAACGATGAGTTGGAAAATAGTAACTTGTACATAATGATCTACCTGGTGTCGACTGCATAACCAAATCATTCAGGAAGGTCCGACTCCCTACAGCAGCGCGGGAGGCAGACACCTCGAGTCTGTGCAGTTAGTAACAACAAACTGCGCATACTCGATTTTCAGCTTGCTGCCTGCAGCCTCTACCCCGCCCACCGTTTCCCAACTTGTCACAGGGCTGGACCCACCCTCCGTGAGTAATTGGGAAAGGGTGGGGTGACCATCCTCTCCACTTCCTGACTGACGTGAAGCCCCTAGCGCTACAGGGCTTCAGCCTGAAGCGCCCAGGGCTAACTTTACCCACATGTCATAAGGGGTTGGAGACTGGTCCTCGAAGCTATGTCTTTGCCGAGCTGATGACCTCACAGGCCTCAGGCTGTGAGCTTCTCAGCCCGGCAAATATCATAGACTCAGGGCCTGCCCAGAGGAAAATAGAATGCATCGGCATCCTGCCAGTGTCATGTGACATGAGACTTACGACGATGACATCACAGCAACAGTAGCCCCGGGCCAGGCCCCAGCCCCAAGCAAGAGGTGTGTGCATTTTTGTTTTACAGAGTTTGTTTTCGCTGTTTTGTTAAGAGGGAGGAGCCCCGACGCCCTCATGCAGAAACCGCCACTGCTCCAGCCCATGCACCTTCACCCCAAAGTCAGCAAACTTACACCTCCGACAACCACTACCTCTTCCTCCACTCCCAAACCCCCTCCATCTACCCGTCCCAGTGTGTCTAAAAAACTTTTCCTGTCCAACCTTGACCTCTTCCCCTCACCTCCCCCACCCCTTCAGTCCCCTAGGGCACGCCTTTCCAGGTCCCAACCCAGCACCTCAGCCACCACATCAGCGGGACCGGAACAGTGGTGCCAACACTAACTGGCTTCTGGAGTGCGCCATGCAGCAGGGCAGCCAGTGTGCCAAGGAGCCAGACCACGGACAGTCCCCCACCTCAGAAGCATAAGAAGTTGGCCACTGGCCGGAGGGAGAAGGGCAAAACACCTGCCACCAAGGGCCAGCTGGGAAGACAGCAGCGCCACCATCCAAGGTGGGGAAGGGGCACAGAAAGAAAGGGAAGTCTCCGCCAACCTCCACGGTGGACAATACTGCCACCAGCACCGCTGCCAAGGACACCGCTGCCAGCAGAACCGCTGCCCAGGACACCGCTGCCCAGGACACCGGCGCCACCAGCACCGCTGCTAAGGACACCGCCGCCACCAGTACCGCTGCCAAGGACACCGCCGCCAGCAGCCCCGCTTCCCAGGACACCGCCGCCAGCAGCACCGCTGCCAAGGGCACCGCCGCCACCAGCACCGCTGCCAAGGGCACCGCCGCCAGCAAAACGCTCACTGAGCCAACTACCAGCACCGCAGGCCAATGAGCGCGGCAAGCACCGCCGCTACTGAGGCCGCCATGAGCAGGATGAAGTACTCTGGGCACAAAGCCCCCTCCAGAACCAGTGGAGATTGACATCCACTACCTCAGTCCTTGGCAGGATGAAGCACTCTGGGCACAAAACCCCCTCCAGAACCAGTGGAGATTCACATCCACTAACTCAGTCCTTGGCAGGATGAAGCACTCTGGGCACAAAGCCCCCTCCCGAACCAGTGGAGAAAGGCATACACTACCTCAGTCCTTGGCAGGATGAAGCACTCTGGGCACCAAGCCCCCTCCAGAACCAGTGGAGATTCACGTCCACTACCTCAGTCCTTGGCAGGATGAAGCACTCTGGACACAAAGCCCACTCCAGAACCAGTGGAGACTGTTATCCACTACCTCAGTCCTTGGCAGGATGAAGCACTCTGGGCACAAAGCCCCCTCCAGAACCAGTGGAGATTCACATCTTCTACCTCAGTCCTTGGCAGGATGAAGGACTCTGGGCAAAAAGCCCCCTCCAGAACCAGTGGAGACTGTTATCCACTTGAGAGACTGTGGCTTTGCACTCCCCAGGATAAAGCAGTGGGCAAACCACCCACTGGAGAGACTTGAGAGACTGTGGCTTTGCACTCCCCAGGATACAGCAGTGGGCATGGAGCCCCCTCGTGGATCTGGTGTTGTGCACTCATCCAGCTGAGGTGCCCCCCCTTCCCTTCCCCCTGAGGTACCTGTTGTATTTCTATCTGATGACCCTGCAGTGTTCTCTCCGTTTTGATCGGGTATCTTGTGTGGCCTTCGCCCATGCATTTTGGGTCCAGTGGTCCACGGACTATAAATGGTGCAGTACCTGGACTTGTATTCTTGGTGAATATATTTGTTAATAGTGTATATATATATTTTTGACTACTGGACTTTAATTGATTACAATCGTTACAATCATTTCCTTTTGTCTTTGCATTCTTCCAGGGAGATTGGGGGGTGTAACCTGTAATGTATGAACATGTATTAGTGTGTGTGTTGTAGTGTGTGGGGGTGGGGTTTTTGCGTGTTGCGTGTGTGTGTCACACTCTTTTCCCTCCCCCCTCCCTTGTTTTTTAGGTGCAGTACTCACCGTGGTCTTCGCCCACAGCGTTCGTGATCCTGGTAGAGGAGCAGGAAGACGAAGGCAGGTAGTATATGGAGTTCTGGGTCCATGGCATCCTGGTTCCTCGTGGGGTGTGTAGAGGTGAGCGTTTTCCCTTCCAAGTCCTGTTTCCGCCGTGTTTTTGTTCGCGGTGAATCCGCTCTGGAAAATGTGGCAGATTGGCCTGTAGTAATACTGTGGGTGGTACATTGTCTTCCGCCTGTCTATTAGCGGTTACCGCTGTGATGTTTGTTTGTACTGCGTGGCGGTCGGAGCGTTAAAGTGGCTGTCTATGTTGGCGGTTTCCGCCATGGTCGTTGTAGGAGGCTGGCCTGGCTTATAGTGGGTACCTTGTGGTACTTACCCCCTGTGCCAGGTCCAGTTATCCCTTATTAGTAGAATAGAGGTGTTTCTATCAGCTTAGGCTGATAGAAGGTAGCTATGGCAAAGCAGCTTAGGCTGAACTAGGAGACATGCAAAGCTCCTACTATACCACTTATATCACATAGCACAATATAATAAGAAAACACAATACTCAGATTTACTCAAAATAAAGGTACTTTATTTTTATGACAATATGACAAAAGTATCTCAGTGAGTACCCTCAGTTAGAAGGTAAGTAATATACACAAGTCATATGTACACAAACCCAAAACAGGTAAGTAAGAGTAAGAAAAGTAATGCAAACAGTGTAGAACTATAATAGGATGCAATAGGTGAACATAGGTCTAGGGGCAACACAAACCATATACTCCAAAAGTGGAATGCGAATCACAAATGGACCCCAGACCTATGGGAGCTTGTAGAGGGTCGCGGGGACTGTAGGAAAACAGCCAGGGTGTCCAAAATACCCCACCCCAAGACCCTGAAAAGTAGGAGTAAAGTACCCCTACTACCCCAAAAGGACACAATAGTTGTGATAGGGGGATTCTGCAAGAACCACAAACACCATCAAAACACTGAAGATGGATTCCTGGACCTGAGGACCTGCAAGGCAAGGGGACCAAGTCCAAGAGTCACGATAGTGTCCAGGGGGGGCAGGAGCCTTGGAAACCCCGGATGAAGGTGCAAGGAAGCTGCTGCCGGATGGAAGAAGCTCAGGATTTTGCAACTACGAAGAGAGCTAGGAACTTCTCCTTTGGATGGAAGATGTCCCACGGCGTGCTGGAGGTTGCAGAAGTGTCCCCATGCAGAAATACCGCAAACAAGCCTTGCTAGCTGCAAGGGTCGCAGTAGAGGTTTTTGGGTGCTGCTGGGGACCAGGAAGGACAAGGATGTCGCCACTCGGAGGAGGAGACAGAGGGGGTGCTCAGCAACTCAGAGAGCCCCACAGAAGCAGGCAGCACCCGCAGAAGTACCGGAGCAGGCACTTAGAAGATTTGTGAACCGGAGCTGGCTCAGAGTCACAAAGGAGGGTCCCACGACGTCGGAGTCCAACTCAGAGAGTTGAGCACTGCAGGGCGGAGTGCTGGGGACCCAGGCTAGGCTGTGCACAAAGGAATCCTTGGAGAAGTGCACAGGAGCCAGAGCAGCTGCAAATCACACAGTACACAGGTTTGCAGTCTAGCGTAGAAAGGCAAGGACTTACCTCCACCAAACTTGGACTGGAGGATCACTGGACTGTGGGAGTCACTTGGATATAGCGCCTGTGTTCCAGGGACCACGCTCGTCAGGATGAGAGGGGACCCAGAGGACCGGTGATGCAGTCTTTTGGTGCCTGCGTTAGCAGGGGGAAGATTCCTTCGACCCACAGGAGATTTCTTCTTGGCTTCCAGTGCAGGGTGAAGGCAGACAGCCCCCAGAGCATGCACCACCAGGAAATAGTTGAGAAAGCCGGCAGGATGAGGTGCTACAATGTTGCTGGTAGTCGTCTTGCTACTTTGTTGCAGTTTTGCAGGCGTCCTGGAGCAGTCAGCGGTCGATCCTTGGCAGAAGTCGAAGAGGGAACTGCAGAGGAACTCTGGTGAGGTCTTGCATTCGTTATCTGAAGAATACCCCAGAGGAGAGACCCTAAATAGTCAGAAAAGGAGGTTTGGCTACCAAGAAAGGAGGATTGGCTACCAAGAAAGATAAGAGCCTATCAGAGGGGGTCTCTGACGTCACCTGCTGGCACTGGCCACTCAGAGCAGTCCAGTGTGCCCCAACACCTCTGTTTCCAAGATGGCAGAGGTCTGGGACACACTGGAGGAGCTCTGGGCACCTCCCCTGGGAGGTACTGGTCAGGGGAGTGGTCACTTCCCTTTCCTTTGTCCAGTTTCACACCAGAGCAGGGCTGGGGGATCCCTGAACCTGTGTAGACTGGCTTATGCAGAGATAGGCTCTATCTGTGCCCATCAAAGCATTTCCAGAGGCTGGGGGAGGATACTCCTGCCCAGCCCTTCACACCTATTTCCAAAGGGAGAGGGTGTAACACCCTCTCTCAGAGGAAATCCTTTGTTCTGCCTTCCTGGGCTGGGTCTGCCCAGACCCCAGGACGGCAGAATCCTGTCTGAGGGGTTGGAAGCAGCTGCAGTGGATACCTTGGAAAGGCAGTTTGGCAGCACCCGGGTTCTGTGCTAGAGACCCGGGGGATCATGGAATTGTCCCCCCAATACCAGAATGGTATTGGGGTGACAATTCCATGATCTTAGACATGTTACATGGCCATGTTCGGATTTACCATTGTGGCGCTATACATAGGTAGTGACCTATGTATAGTTCACATGTGTAATGGTGTCCCCGCACTCACAAAGTCCGGGGAATTTGCCCTGAACGATGTGGGGGCACCTTGGCTAGTGCCAGGGTGCACACACACTAAGTAACTTGCCACCCAACCTTCACCAAGTGAGGGTTAGACATATAGGTGACTTATATGTTACTTATGTGCAGTGGAAAATGGCTGTGAAATAACGTGGACGTTATTTCACTCAGGCTGCAGTGGCACGACTGTGTAAGAATTGTCTGAGCTCCCTATGGGTGGCAAAAGAAATACTGCAGCCCATAGGGATCTTCTGGAACCCCAATACCCTGGGTACCTAAGTATCATATACAAGGGAATTATATGGGTGTACCAGTGTGCCAATGAGAATTGGTAGATTTAGTCACTAGCCTGCAGTGACAAATTTAGAAAGCAGAGAGAGCATAAACACTGAGGTTCTGGTTAGCAGAGCCTCAGTGATACAGTTAGACACCACACAGGGAACACATACAGGGCACATACTATGAGCACTGGGGTCCTGCCTGGCAGGATCCCAGTGACACAAGGGCTAAAACAAACATACATACAGTGAAAATGGGGTTAACATGCCAGGCAAGATTGTACTTTCCTATAGTAGTGATTCCATTTTTTTTTCTGCCAGCCTGTAAGCGGTTTTACCGCCGCTTTAACACCGACCGCCAGGGTTGTAACGAGGGCCTTTATCTTTGAAGAGACTATTATAATCCTTATCATATAACAGAGACAATCTCATACATGAATCCATCATCATTACTATTTCAATTCCGTTCATTTTCACAATATATGAGGGATGTGTACAACTACTGTTTATGTTACAATTTACATCAGTATCGCTGTAGATCTGAAGCACCACATCTTCTTTATCAGTATACAGCTCATTTACCTTGCTTTTAGTAGATGAAGACTTACCATATTTCACAAAGTGTCCTTTTTTCCCCAACACTATTTGCATACTGCATGAGTAGAAGGATAATCTTTAGAATTGGCAAAATGATTAGAATTGACACATCTGTAACAATTATTCTTTTGTTTAAAATAAGTTTGTTGTTCTTTTTTATGTGTAGATATACATGGAATGTTCTACTTGTCTAGCAATAGCAAGAATTTCGTTAAGACTAGGATTACTTTTAACCCACAACTCTTCTCTAATCTTATCACTGTTGCACTTCAACATGAATTGATCATGGATTCTCTCTTCAGTGTCCAAATAATTGCATTCTGCAGCTAACTCTCTCGGAGCTGTTACAAATCCTTCAACAGACTCACCCTTATTCTGTTTTATTTTCCCAAAGTAATGCCTCAGTAGTATAATAGAAACTTTAGGGGGATAAAGTATATCTAATTTTTTAAAGTGCTATCTCAAACTCATTAAACGTGTCACCATCTCCTTCCTCCACTAAATCAGGTAGGTTGTCGTACACTTGCTGTCCTTCTGCTCCTGAGAAGTGCATTAATATGGACTTTTTTTCGCAACATATGAGCTTGACCCACATACTTTCAAGTAATTATTAAAAACCTTTTTCCATTTTGACCATCGTACCGGAGGTTAGCCACATAGAACCAGATAGAAAGAAGGGGTAGAGGCGTATGTTGCATTGTATATTTGTTTTAAAGTATGTATATGTAAAGATTAACTGAAAGTACAAGGAGAGAAAAAGCAAGAAAAGAAAGAGATATGAGCAGGGAGATAAATACAAAAACTATAAATATCAGTGAAAAGTAATAGGATAAAGAATAAATAGGAAGAAAACTAGAGGAAAAGAAAACAATTATAAAAACACCGATACACAACATTGCATCCAAGATCCTTCTACAAGAAAATTCAGGTTACGTTTTTGAAGACTTACTAGTAAAATTACTGTCTATATATGTTCATAAATAAGGAAAAAACTATTCAAATAATAGAATGAAAAATGAGTAGTCCTCCTAATTTTAAGAAATGTACTGACAAATGTAAAGTTCTTATTTTGTTGTTGCTGATCTGTGAAGGTTACAGGAAGTCAGTAGACTATTTGTGTTAATATGCAGCTTTGCCAATGTAGCTGAGTGACAAAGAGAGGCAGATGCTGTGTCAAGATCACAGGCCAAGAATTACAGCCGATAGAATCGGGGAAATAGTGCTGTCTAGTAAAGCCTGAGAGTAAGCCAGAGTAAAGAAAAAAGCACCACAAGCAAAGCCCTGAAACAAGTCTGAGAAGAAAAAATTCATAGGCAGCCGGGCGGCCGATAATTCATTAATAAAGTTAGAGTTTCAAGAGTATGTGCGTGCACAGAAATTGCTTGAAAAAGTGGTTCAAGTAGCGTAGTGGTATTAAATTGCTTAAATAGTTCAAACACCGTAACCCATATTAAAGAGCTGAATTGCCACTAAAGTAACAATAGTAAGTTACTCACACAGCAACAGCAGTGTTAAAGTTTCATTCTGGATGCCTAGGTTAGCCAGAAGTCACCAATGTGATGATGGTTGTCCAATAAAGATGTCGGGAACCACAATGTAGTTGTAAAGTTGATTTAATATTACAGGAAGAAACTACAGCCACAGCTTTTAAGGGATCAGAGGCAACTGCCTTCTCCATCTCTGCTGGACTACCTGCATTTTACTCCTAGGTTCTATTGGAACACTAAGGCCCTCATTACAACCCTGGCAGTCGGTGATAAAGCAGCGGTAATACCGCCAACAAGCCAGCAGTAATAAAAATGGAATTATGACAACACAGACAGATACTTTAACAAACCAACTGCCACGGCGGTAGCAACAAGCACTGCGGCGGTAACAGCTAACAGCCAGGCGGAAGACAATGTTCTGCCCTCTGTATTACAAGAGGCCTATCTGCCACCTTTTCCGGGGCGGTACCAACGACAACAAAAGCACAGCAGAAACAGATCTCAGAAGTCAAAGGACTCACCTCTGGAGACTCAGGGAAGAACCACGCCGCCATGGAGCCCGAACTGCAGGTGTTCCCCATGCTGGTCTACGTCCTCCTATACTAGTAATACTAACACCAGCGACGACGACCACGGTGAGTACTGCCGCCCAGCACACAGGGGAGGGGGGAGGAAAAAGAGAGTGACACACACACACGCAACACACAACACCCCCACCCCCAACAACATACACACAAACAGATGCAACAACATTACACATCCACCCCGTACCCCTCAGTAATAATGCAAGGACAAAAGGAACTGGTTGAAGTGAGTGTAATAAGAAAAAATTCTAGAAATACGTCCTCAAAATTCAAAACAGTATTTACAGATAAACAAATGGAGGGACACTGACCAGTCCATAATGTCCGTGGGCCACTGGGCCACATCACATAGGCCAAGGCCTCACCTTACTCCTGCATCAACACAGAGAGAACACTGCTGGGGCATCAGGTCGAAAATACTCAGGCACCCTAGGGGGACGGGGAATGGGGGGGGGGCACCTCAGCTGGAAGATGGTACAACACCACTTGCCTGGAGGGGGCTACATGCCCTGTGCGATGTCCTGGGGAGTGCAAGGCCACAGTCTCTAGTGGGTGGTCTGCCCACTGCTTGGTCCTGGGGAGTGCAAGGCCACAGTCTCTCAAGTGGGTGGCTACTTCCACTGGTTCTGGAGGGGGCATCATGCCCAGTGTGCTTCATCCTGGCAAGGAGGGGGCAAGTGGATGCCTTCTTCCACTGGTTCTGTGGGGGCTTTGTGCCCAGTGATGCAAATCTTTGGGAGTGCAAGGTCACAGTCTCTCACCTGGGTGTCATACCCACAGGATTTGCAGTGGGCAGGAGGCATTACACTCCATGGAGGTAGAACTACACACTGCCCGGCGGCGGCTGCTCAGTGGTGGCAGTGCTGGTGCTGGCAGTGGTGGGGGGAGGCTCCAGCCCTTACCCTGCAGCCTCGGACGGCTGCCCACTGGGGCTGCTGCTGCTGGCAGTGGTGCTGGTGGCGGTGCAGGTGGCGGTGCTGGCAGTGGTGGAGGGAGGTTCCAGCCCTTCCCCTGCAGCCTCGGTTGGCTGCCCACTGAGGCTGCTGCTGCTGGCAGTGGTGCTGGTGGCAGTGCTGATGGTGGTGCAGGTGGCGGTGCTGGCAGTGGTAGGGGGAGGCTCCAGCCCTTCCCCTGCAGCCTCGGACAGCTGCCCACAGGGGCTGCTGCTGCTGGCAGTAGTGCTGGTGGCAGAGCAGGTGGCGGTGCCGATAGCCGTGCAGGTGGCGGTGCTGGCAGTGGTGGGGGGCGGCTCTAGCCCTTACCCAGCAGCCTCGGATGGCTGCCCACTGGGGCTGCTGCTGCTGGCAGTGGTGCTGGTGGCGATGCAGGTGGCTGTGCTGATGGCGGTGCAGGTGGTGGTGCTGGCAGTGAAGGGGGGAGGCTCCAGCCCTTCCTCTGCAGCCTCGCATGGCTGCCCACTGCAGCTGCTGCTGCTGGCAGTGGTGCTGATGGCGGTGCTGGCAGTGGTGGGAGGGGGTGGTTCCAGCCCTTCCCCTGCAGCCTCAGATGGCTGCCCACTGAGGCTGCTGCTGCTGGCAGTGGTGTTGGTGGAGGTGCAGGTGGCGGTGCTGATGGCGGTGCAGGTGGCGGTGCTGGCAGTGGTGGGGGGAGTCTCCAGCCCTTCCCCTGCAGCCTCAGACGGCTGCCCACAGGGGCTGCTGCTGCTGGCAGTGGTGCTGATGGCAGAGCAGGTGCCGGTGCCGATAGCCGTGCAGGTGGCGGTGCTGGCAGTGGTGGGGGGGGGCTCCAGCCCTTCCCCTGCAGCCTCGGATGGCTGCCCAATGGGGCTGCTACTGCTGGCAGTGGTGCTGGGGGCGATGCAGGTGGCTGTGCTGATGGTGGTGTAGGTGGCGGTGCTGGCAGTGGTGGGGGGTGGCTCCAGCCCGTCCTCTGCAGCCTCGGACAGCTGAAGTGCCATGGTTAGTGTTGGGGGCTCACATTCTGTCACAGCACCAGGCCTCCTTTCCCTCCTGCCTGCCCTTGCCGTCAGGTGGTGCCTCCTTGCAGTCAGGTGGTGCCTCCTTACCCTTGCCGTCTGGTGGTGCTTACTTGCCCTTGCCGTCTGGTGGTGCCTCCTTGCCCTTGGAAGCTGGTCGTGCCACCTTGCCCTTCCCCTTGTAAGCTGGTGGTGCCACCTTGCCTTTCCTCTTGTGTAAGGAAATGCTTCCTTGGCATGGTTACCCCTTGACTTTTTGCCTTTGCTGATGCCAAGTTATGATTTTAAAGTGTGCTGGGACCCTGCTAACCAGGCCCCAGCACCAGTGTTCTTTCCCTAAACTGTACCTTTGTCTCCACAACTGGCACAACCCTGGCACCCAGGTAAGTCCCTTGCAACTGGTACCCCTGGTACCAAGGGCCCTGATGCCAGGGAAGGCCTCTAAGGGCTGCAGCATGTCTTATGCCACCCTGGGGACCCCTCACTCAGCACATATACACTGCTTGCCAGCTTGTGTGTGCTGGTGGGGAGAAAATGACTAAGTCGACATGGCACTCCCCTCAGAGTGCCATGCCAACCTCACACTGCTTGTGGCATAGGTAAGTCACCCCTCTAACAGGCCTTACAGCCCTAAGGCAGGGTGCACTATACCACAGGTGAGGGCATATGTGCATGAGCACTATGCCCCTACAGTGTCTAAGCTTAACCTTGGACATTGTAAGTGCAGGGTAGCCATAAGAGTATTTGGTCTGGGAGTCTGTCAAACACGAACTCCAAAGCACCATAATGGCTACACTGAAAACTGTGAAGTTTGGTATCAAACTTCTCAGCACAATAAATGCACACTGATGCCAGTGTGCACTTTATTGTAAAAATACACCCAGAGGGCATCTTAGAGATGCCCCCTGAAAACATAACCAACTTCCAGTGTGGGCTGACTAGTTTTTGCCAGCCTGCCACACACCAGACATGTTGCTGGCCACATGGGGAGAGTGCCTTTGTCACTCTGTGGCCAGCAACAAAGCCTGTACTGGGTGGAGGTGCTTCTCACCTCCCCCTGCAGGAACTGTAACACCTGGCGGTGAGCCTCAAAGGCTCACCCCCTTTGTTACAACGCCACAGGGCATCCCACCTAGTGGAGATGCCCGCCCCCTCCGGCCACAGCCCCACTTTTGGCGGCAAGGCCAGAGGAGATAATGAGAAAAACAAGGAGGAGTCACTGGCCAGTCAGGACAACCCCTAAGGTGTCCTGAGCTGAGGTGACTCTGACTTTTAGAAATCCTTCATCTTGCAGATGGAGGATTCCCCCAATAGGATTAGGGATGTGCCCCCCTCCCCACAGGGAGGAGGCACAAAGAGGGTGTAGCCACCCTCAAGGACAGTAGCCATTGGCTACTGCCCTCCCAGACCTAAAACACTCCCCTAAATTGAGTATTTAGGGGCTCCCAGAACAGAGGAAGATAGATTTCTTCAACCTAAGACGAAGAAGGACTGCTGACCTGAAGCCCTGCAGAGAAGGCGGAGACACCAACTGCTGTGGCCCGAGCCCCACTGGCCTATCTCACTACTTCGAAGAAAAACTGCAACAGCGACACGTTCCTCAGGGTCCAGCGACCTCTGAAGGCTCGGAGGACTACCCTGCATCTAAAAGGACCAAGAACTCCCGAGGACAGCGGCCCTGTTCCACAAAGACTGAAACTTGCAACAAAGAAACAACTTTTAAAGGACTCCACGTTTCCCACCGGAAGCGTGAGACTTTCCACTCTGCACCCGACGCACCCGGCTCGACCTGTGGAGAAACAACACCACAGGGAGGACTCCCCGGCGACTGCGAGCCCGTGAGTAGCCAGAGTTGACCCCCCTGGGCCCCCACAGCGACGCCTGCAGAGGGAATCCAGAGGCTCCCCCTGACCGCAACTGCCTGCTTCAAAGAACCCGACGCCTGGTAAAGACACTGCACCCGCTGTCCCCAGGACCTGAAGGATCCGATCTCCAGTGCAGGAGCGACCCCCAGGTGGCCCTCTCCCTTGCCTAGGTGGTGGCTACCCCGAGGAGTTCCCCCTTGCCTGCCTGCTTCGCTGAAGAGACCCCTGGGTCTCCAACTGAAACCAATTGCAAACCCGACGCCTGTTTGCACTCTGCACCCGGCCGCCCCTGTGCCGCTGAGGGTGTACTTTCTGTGCTGACTTGTGTCCCCCCCGTGCCCTACAAAACCTCCCTGGTCTGCCCTCCGAAGTCGCGGGTACTTCCCTGCTGGCAGACTGGAACCGGGGAACCCCTTCTCTATTGAAGCCTATGTGTTTTGGGCACCACTTTGACCTCTGCACCTGACCGGCCCTGAGCTGCTGGTGTGGTAACTTTGGGGTTGCCCTGAACCCCCAACAGTGGGCTACCTTGGACCCAACTTTGAACCCTGTAAGTGCTTTACTTACCTGAACAACTAACAAATACTTACCTCCCCCAGGAACTGTTGATTTTTGCAGTGTCCACTTTTAAAATAGCTTACTGCCATTTTTGTCAAAACTGTACATGCTATTGTGATTATTCAAAGTTCCTAAGATACCTGAGTGAAATACCTTTCATTTAAAGAATTGTTTGTAAATCTTGAACTTGTGGTTCTTAAAATAAACTAAGAAAATATATTTTTCTATATAAAAACCTATTGGCCTGGAATTTGTCTTTGAGTGTGTGTTCCTCATTTATTGCCTGTGTGTGTACAACAAATGCTTAATACTACCCTCTGATAAGCCTACTGCTCGACCACACTACCATAAAATAGAGCATTAGAATTATCTCTTTTTGCCACTATCTTACCTCTAAGGGGAAACCTTGGACTCTGTGCACACTATTTCTTACTTTGAAATAGTATATATAGAGCCAACTTCCAACACCTTGTAAGCTGGTGGTGCCTCCTTACCCTTGGCAGCTGGTGGTACATCCTTGCCTTTCCCCTTGGCAGCTGGTGCAGGCACACTGCCAGTGCTGATGGGCATCTCCTTGGAGCCTCTCACACCTGTAGTAGCTGCCGAAACTACAGTGGCCGTGGACTAGGTGGCTGAGGTGCTAGCCTGGGTTTTGCCCACCCTGGCCCGACGTGAAGGACGGGTGGGGAGGGGTAGGGAAGAGGTCAATGGCGGAGAGGAAAATCTTCTTAGGGACACTGGGACGGGAAGAGGGAGAAGGTTTGGGAGTGGAGGAAGAGGGAGTGGTTGTATTGGGTGCAGGATGCATGGGCTGGATGCTGTTGTGAAGTGGATGGCTGTTGGGTGTCTGAATGCTTGCATTTGTGTACTTTGGGAGGAGGGGGCACAGACACAGTGGGAGAGGACACAGGGGAAGTGTGCATGGATGTGGGGGTGGTGATTGCCAGTGGGGGGCATGTAGTGATAGGCGTGATGGAGGCAGTGGGTGTGAGTGGAGGGAGGTGGACGACGATGAGGAGGGGGACACAGTGGAGGCAGTGGATGTTGTTATGTCAGCATCTGGATGGTGCTTGTGTGAGTGCCTGTGGGATGATGTGTGGTGCTTGTGTTTGCCTGAGCCACTCCTGTGTGTTGTCTTGGGTGCATGCTGGTCTGAATGTGTGCTTGGGATAGGTTGGGGTTCAGGGGCATGGGACTGGACAGAGGAAGCTGGAGGGGGGAGGCTGGAGACAGGAACAATGGCTGCCATCAGGGAGGAGAGGCTAGAGCCTGGAATGATCTCTGTTGGGCCGCCTCGCCAGAGTGAATGCCCTCCAGGAATGCATTTGTATGTTGCAAATGCCCTGCCAGGCCCTGGATGGCATTCACTATGGTTGACTGCCCAACAGAGATTGATCGCAGGAGGTCAATAGTCTCCTCACTCACGGTAGCAGGGCTAACTGGGGCAGGTCCTGAGGTGCCTGGGGCGAAGAACATGCCCACCCTCCTGAGTGAGCGGGCACGGGAAACTCGCTGAGGGGCTGTTGGGAGGGCGGTACTGGTATGGGGGTGGCGGCTGTACCTGTAGTTGGGGTGGCCACAGAGGTGTCTGCCACCAGTAGGGAGCTTCCATCGGAGGAGGTATCACTTTCAGAACTGTCCCCTCCTGTCTCCGCCATGGTGCTCCCCTCACCCTGCGTCCAACTGGTGCCCTCACCGTCGGTGGATTCGGCCTCATGGGCCCTGTGGGATGCAGTTGCCTCCGTCGCCGGTGCCTCTGCTCCTCCACCAGATGATGCTAATGTACAGAAGGACAGGATGACAAAACAAAAAGGGAGGGGAAGAGACAGAGGATACACTTGGTCAATGGCAGCAACAACACCACTGTTGGCGTACACAACACACAGGAAACAGCCCTACGCACTAGGTAATGCACTACCAGTCACAATGCTAGTCACCAGGTTATGGACAGTAATACCTAACACCAGTGGCAGCATACCTGAGAACCACAGAGCCCTGCCCAGTAGTGGATGCCCACTAGCTTGTTTGGAGGTGGAGTTCATCAGCCCCTGCCCAACATGGAACCTACCCTGCAATGTCCAGCCTGGCCTAGGGGCAGCAGCGGGTGCACATCCCCCACCCAGCGACCGCCCCACCACATGCAAGTGGTATATTGGGAACTGTACTCACCCCCTTGTGGCTGCTGTGATGCCCTCAAGTGTACATCCAGGTCTGGATAGGCCACTGCCAGTATGCGGAACATCAAGGGGGTCAGGGTTCGACGGGCACCCCTTCCTCGTTGGGAGGCCATCCCCAGCTGGGCCTCCGCTGCCTTACTTGCCCGGCGTCTCAGGTCCTCCCACCGTTTGCAACAGTGTCTGCTCCGCCGGTCGTAGACCCGCAGGGTCCGCACGTCCTTGGCGATGGCACGCCATATACCCTTTTTTTGATGGGCGCTGACCTGCAGAGGAAATACACATAGAAAAAGGGTATCAGTCATACCGTCCAGCCTGTTACAGTAATGACCACCATAGCCCTCCCATCCCATTACGCACATATGTTGCCCACCATCATGCAGCAGGCAGCCCAGCACCCCTCATCCACCCCCTCTTACACGAGGCCCTCACATACAGCACTCCATGCATTCATGCCCCATGCATCGTGCTGAGTCTACTCACCTGTTGGTCTAGAGGCCCATACAGCATTCGGTACTGGGGTAGGACCCCATCCACCAGTCTCTCCAACTCCGCAGCGGTGAAGGCAGGGGCCCTTTCCCCAGTGTCTCAAGCCATGGTCAGTTCCAGACACAGGTCACAGCAGCACTTGCAGTGTAGGTCCTCTCCTGTTGAAGGTCAGGTAGCAAGTGAGCGAACAGATAGAAAATGGTGTTCACGTCCGTGGCGGTGCGTACCGTCACCACCGGCGTACATCACCATTGGCTACTGTAACCCATAGGGCCTAATGTTAACCAATGAGGAGTTGCACAGCGGTACTCGACCACCTCCCGCAACTGCACACAACGTCAGCAGCATTACCTCATTTCCACTTGTCCATCCACACAGGAAAGGAGGCCGCCATTTCAAGGGGGAGAGATGGGGGGGGCAGGCCATGGCACCTAACTGCGTCACAGGACACATAGGCACAATTTGGGCCTAAAGATCAACATACTGTTTCTGTCACAACATGCAATGCACTGTACATTTAGGAAAATGTTGAAAACTGACCAGATGCTCATCGTTTTGCCCCCTAGATTACAACCACTGAGGATGAATAGGAGATGGAGACATCCACCCATGTACAGGCCCCTGGTGTGCTTGGCTACAATGGAGGACAGGCACATTATCCTCAACTACAGACTTGATAGGGCAACAATCCAAGAGCTGTGTGCCCAATTGGAGCCAGACCTGATCTCTGCTATCCGTCACCCCACTGGGATACCCCTCTCATGTGCAAGTCCTATCTGTGCTCCATTTCTTGGCAACTGGTGTCTTTTCCAGTGACAGTGGGCTTGGCAGCAGGAATGTCCCAACCAATGTTCTCAAACGTGCTGACTAGAGTGTTGTCTGCACTGATGAAACACATAAGCAGCTACATAGTTTTCCCCCAGGTGGAGGATTTGGCCACAGTGAAGGCTGACTTCTCTGCAATGGTACATATCCCCAACATTATTGGGGCAATAGATGGTACACATATTGCCTTTGTCCCCCACCCAGCCCCCGGAGAAATGAACAGGTGCATTATACCCCAGGTGAGGGCATATGTGCAAGAGCACTATGCCCCTACAGTGTCTAAGCAAAACCTTAGACATTGTAAGTGCAGGGTAGCCATAAAGAGTATATGGTCTGGGAGTTTGTCAAACACAAACTCCACAGTTCCATAATGGCTACACTGAAATTTGGGAAGTTTAGTATCAAACTTATCAGCACAATAAATGCACACTGATGCCAGTGTGAGATTTATTGTAAAATGAACCCAGAGGGCATCTTAGAGATGCCCCTTGAATACCAGTCCGACTCCTAGTGCTAGGCTGACCACTTTCTGCCAGCCTGCCACAACCAGACGAGTTTCTGGCCACATGGGGAGAGTGCCTTTGTCACTCTGTGGCCAGGAATAAAGCCTGTACTGGGTGGAGGTGCTTCTCACCTCCCCCTGCAGGAACTGCAACACCTGGCAGTGAGCCTCAAAGGCTCATGCCTTTTGTTACAGCAGCCCAGTGCATCCCAGTTAGTGGAGATGCCCGCCCCTCCGGCCACTGCCCCCACTTTTGGCAGCAAGGCTGGAAGAGGTAATTAGAAAAACAAGGAGTCACCCACCAGTCAGGACTGCCCCTAAGGTGCCCTGAGCTAAGGTGACCCCTGCCTTTAGAAATCCTCCATCTTAAGATTGGAGGATTCCCCCAATAGGATTAGGGATGTGCCCCCCCTCCCCTCAGGGAGGAGACACAAAGAGGGTGTAGCCACCCTCCAGGACAGTAGCCATTGGCTACTGCCCTCCTGACCTAAACACACCCCTAAATCTAGTATTTAGGGGTTACCAACACCCAGGAAATCAGATTCCTGCAACCTACACAAAGAAGAAAGACTGCTGACCTGAAAGCCCTGCAGAGACGACGTAGACGACAACTGCTTTGGCCCCAGCCCTACCAGCCTGTCTCTAGACTCAAAGAACCTGCACAGTGACGCATCCGACAGGGACCAGTGACCTCTGAAGCCTCAGAGGACTGCCTTAACCCCGAAGGACCAAGAAACTCCAGAGAACAGCAGCACTGTTCAAAAACAGCAACAACTTTGCAACTTTTATCAACTTTCAAAGAACTCACTCTTCCCGCGGAAGCGTGAGACTTCAGCCTCTGCACCAGACGCCCCCGCCTCGAGCTCCAGAGAACTAACAGCACAGAGAGGACTCCCAGACGACTGCAACTACGTGAGTAACCTGAGATGACCCCCCCTGCACCCCCACAGCGACGCATCCAGAGAGGATACAGAGGCTCGGCCTGACTGTGACTGCCTGGAACAAAGAACCCGACGCCTGGACCAAGCACTGCACCCGCAGCCCCCAGGATCAAAAGGAACAGAACTCCAGTGCAGGAGTGACCATCAGGCGACCCTCTGCCTAGCCCAGTTGGTAGCAGGCCTGAGAAGCCCCACCGTGCCCTCGCTCCACTGCTAGAGTGACCCCCGGGTCCCTCTATTGACTTCTATTGAAAACCCGACACCTGCTAAGCACACTGCACCCGGCCACCCCTGTGCCGCTGAGGGTGTGTTTTGTGTGCCTACTTGTGTCCCCCCCCCAGTGCTCTACAAAACCCCCTTGGTCTGCCCTCCGAAGACAAAGGTACTTACCTGTTGGCGGACTGGAACCGGAGCACCCCTGTTCTCCACAGGCGCCTATGTGTTTGGGCCCTCCGTTGACCTCTGCACCTGACCGGCCCCGTGTTGCTGGTGCGGTGACTTTGGGGTTTCCTTGAACCCCCAAAGGTGGGCTGCCTATGCCCAGGAAACTGAACTTGTAAGTGCCTTACTTACCTGAAAAACTAACCAATACTTACCTCCCCAGGAACTGTTGATTTTTGATTTTTGTGCTCTAAGTGTCCACTTTTAAAATAGCTTATTGCCATTTTAACCTATACTGTGTGTACTACTGCTTTAATTCAAAGTTCCTTACTTACCTATGTGGAGTACCTTGCATTTTATGTATTTACTTCAAATCTTGAATCTTGTGGTTCTAAAATAAATTAAGAAAATATATTTTCTATATAAAGCTATTGGCCTGAAGTAAAGTCTTTGAGTGTGTGTTCCTCATTTATTGCCTGTGTGTGTGCAACAAATGATTAACACTACCCTCTAATAAGTCTACTGCTCGACCACACTACCACAAAATAGAGCATTAGAATTATCTAATTGTGCCAATATCAACCTCTAAGGGTAACACACTATCTCTCACTTTGAGATAGTATATAGAGCCAACTTCCTACAATACATTACTGTACAGTTGAATTGCAATATCTACAGATTGTGAAACGAATACATACTTTAATCACTTGACACACTCAAAACTTTTACAAGGATGTTTATTCATGTGCTAATAAGTGTATGGGGTATTGATATAGTCTGGGGGGTAGTGGAGGAGAGTCCAGGATAGAGTCCAGTCTATTTGTATCACAGGTGCATTGTCCAAGGGGGTATAGGAAGTGGAGCAATGGCAGTTCAAGGTGGACAGGGTGACAGAGTGGGACTCAAGGGTGACAATCAGGCGAGTCTTATTTCCTGGCGGGGGTCTTGGCAATGTTCTCTGGCTTCTGCCTGGATCGCAGGGACTGTTTGCAGGGTGGTTCTCCTTCTGCAGGGGGTGGGGTGCTGGTGGCCTGTTGTTCCTGTGGCGGGGCCTCCTGTCCACTAGCGTCAGTGGAGGTGGAGGGCTGTTCATCGGTTTGGCTAGTGTCAGGGGCCCATTGGTGTGCCACTATCTCCCTCATGGTGTTGGCCATGTCGGCCAGCACCCCTGCAATGGTGACCAGGGTGGTTTGGATGTCCCTCAGGTCCTCCCTGATCCCTAGGTATTGTCCCTCCTGCAGCCGCTGGGTCTCCTGCAACTTGGCCAGTATCTGGCCCATCGTCTCCTGGGAATGATGGTATGCTCCCAGGATGTTGGCAAGTACCTCCTAGAGAGTCGGTTCCCTGGGCCTGTCCTCCCCCTGTCGCACAGCAGTCCTCCCAGTTTCCCTATTGTCCTGTGCCTCTGTCGCCTGAACCGTGTGCCGATTGCCACTGACCCCAGGTCCCTGATCGTCCTGTGTTTGTGGGGTGGCCTGGGGTCCCTGTAGTGGTGGACACACTGCTGATTGACGTGTCCTGGGGACAGAGGTATGGGCCCGATGGGTGTGTGCTGTGCTGGTGTTTCCCGTGGGGGGGGGGGGCTGTGGTAGTATGGGACTGTGCCTGGGTAACCAACTGTCCCGAGGTCCCTGATGGGTCATCCTGATCCAGGCGAGCAGAGCTGCTGTCATCACTGTGGGCCTCTTCTGGGGGGGGGGGGGGACGGACTGGATGTTGCTGGCACCTCCTCTCCGGTGACGACGTGTGGGTGACCTGTGGGGATGTATATGCAGTGTTGTTTCTACGTGTGACATCTTGTGCATGTGTGTGTTGGCCTCTATGGTTGTGAGTGCTCTGTCAGCTTTGCCTTGAGTGAGTTGGTTTTTTTGTGGGCTAGTGGATTCTCTCTAGTGTGCATACTGTGGTGATGGGTGTCCATGCAGGGCTGTGAGTGGTGTCCATGCATTGGTGGTGCATGCAGTGCTGGGTACTGGGATGGGTGGGTTGTGATGGTGGGGTGTATGTGAGTTGGTGGAGTGATGGGGGTGAGGGTAGGGGTAGGGGTGGGGGTATGTGATGGCATGCAGGTAGGGGGGTGAAAGTAGCAAAGATTTGACGTACCAGAGTCCAGTCCTCCTGCTACTCCTGTCAGGCCCTCAGGATGCATGACTGCCAAGACTTGCTCCTCCCATGTTGTTAGTTGGGGGGGGGGAGGTGGGTGTCCACCACCAGTCCTCTGTACTGCTATCTGGTGTCTTGCTACCACGGAATGCACCTTCCCCCGTAGGTCATTCCACCTCTTCCTGATGTTATCCCTTGTTCTTGGGTGCTGTCCCACGGCATTGACCCTGTCCACGATTCTCCACCATAGCTCCATCTTTCTAGCGATGGATGTCTGCTGCACCTGTGATCCAAATAGCTGTGGCTCTAGCCTGATGATTTCCTCCACCATGACCCTTAGCTCCTCCTCTGAGAACCTGGGGTGTCTTTGTGGTGCCATGGGTGTAGTGTGAGTGGTGTGGGTGTGTGGGGTGATGTGTTGGGCTGTGTGCTGTGAGGTGCGTGGATGGCGTATGGGTGATGGTGTTCTGTGGCTTTGCTTGTGTGGGTGCTTTTGCTGTATCTCTCTCTAGTGGTAATTTTTGTTAGTCGTAAAGGGTTGTGGGTAATGTGTGTGTGTGTTTTATAGTGGTGTGTGGATGTGTATCAGGTGTGTGTAGTTTGAATTGACCAATGTAGTGTTGTTTTGTTAGTGTGTGTGTGTATGTTGAGCGCGGCGGTATGTATCGCCAATGGTTTACAGCGGTTGAGTGTCCGCTGCGGTGATTCGTGGGTCATAATGCTGTGGGCATAGTTCTGTTGGCGTAACGGTGTGGGTTTTGGTAACGCCAGTTTATCATGACCTTTGTGCTGGTGGACTTGTGTGTGTGTGTGTCTGTATAGTGACGGACTGGTATGTGTTGGCCATAATATGGGTAGCAGTATACCGCCGCGATAGCGGTATGTTGCCGGCAGTCAGCATGGCGGTAAGCAGGACTTACCGCCAATGTCATAATGAGGGCCTAAATTTCATGGCAACATCACAGTTCAAAGCATATACAGCAAGATAAAGTCACTTAAAAAAATAAGTACACAAATGAATAAAATACACATTACCACACAATGCAAACAGATAAACACAAATGTGTGTCATGCTGAAGAAAATTTAGTCGATTTAAATGCGAGATTGCCGAAAGAGAAACCATTAGCTCCTGCTGAAATAAAGCCATTCAATTAATTTGGCATGAAAAATCAACAAAAAACTAATGCAAGATAAAAACAGAAAAAATACAGAGGCTAAAGTACAAAAATGGGAAAAGTGAATGACTGAGGAGATGAATTATAATGCAGTATCAATGGAGGACATGAAATTGGTTTATAATAAAAAGTCAATGATAGAAAAAACGGACATCTTTTATGAAATGTAAGCCATGACTGAATTTGGCACGCAAAACAGACAGTCAATAAATTAAATTATTACAACTAAAAAAAATTAGCCAATTGTTTACATGCCCACAGCAGGAAGCTGTCATCAATTGTGAATGATGTTCTTGGGATAGAAACAAAAGACAGTAATGTTTGAAAAAAGGAGGGTAGTTTCAGCTCTCCATAAAAATAAGTTGATCAAGGAACAACTGACAGAATGTCTTTAAGAGAACTTTCTTAATGTAGTTTTCTTATGGGCACTACATTTTTAGTCAAGTATGCATAATGAAATAAAACAGTATACAGTAAATAAATGCAGCGTTTTCCAGCTGACTTGAAATAAATAGTTTGAATGTATTATAGTGTGTGAATGTGTGAGTGTTCCACCCGCGTCCTCTGCCTGTCTAGCCACAAGTTTTCCGTTCAGGTCTTGCTGGCCTGTTTTTTGGCTCCAGGTCTTGCTCTCTTCAGGCTACTCCCTCCCTTCCCGCATCTTAGGCCCCCTGCAGTGCAGCGCCCTATGCCTGTCTAGCCACAAGGTAAGCCCGTCTGCGCCCGTCAGTGCCCAGATTGCACCCAGCACCAGGACCCCTGGATCTGTAGCCCGCGCCAGGACCCCTGGATCTATAGCCCACACCCAGACCGTGCCCAGCACCAGGACCCCTGGATCTGCAGCTCGCGCCCAGACCGCACCCAGCACCAGGACCTCTGCATCTGCAGCCCACACCCGGACAGCTCCCAGTGCCAGGACCTCTGGATCTGCAGCCCGCACCCAGACTGCGCCCAGCGCCATGACCCCTGGATCTGCAGCCCGTGCCCATACCAAGCCTGGCGTTAGGACCCCTGGATCTGTCGTCACCCGGCACCAGTACTCATCCAACAAGATCAAAAACCTCAGGCCCAATGCCCCCAACCGCGGCATCGCTTCACCGCACCCAAACTCCGTTCTTCTGCCGCCACTGCCATTTCTCCTGCGATGCAGGAACCACTGCAGGCTCTACCCAGCGGACCCACTCCCACAGACCTCAACTCCACTGTTCACTGCTAAATGCCTAATCCCTCTGCAAGCACACTATAGAAATCTGGGGCAACATTTCCGAACTTGTACCCAACATAATGTTCATCACTGAAACGAGGCTCATCCCCACATTGACATGAACATTGCCACAGCAACCTTCCCCTCCATCCCACCAAGGATACAAGATGATCCACTGCGACCGCTCTAACAGGCACAGAGAAGGAATTAACATCATCCATAAGGACTCCCTCCACTGCTCCGCCTCGGATGACGACACAACCCTGATCATGGAACACCGCAACTTCCAGATCAAAGCCAGCGCCAAAACCATCATCAGAGGAACCCCTGCCTACAGAGCCCCGGGCCCCCACCACAGCTTCTGCAACTCCATCCCAAACTTCACTGCCCCCCCGGGCTATCGAATCCAACCACTACATCTACCTGGGGGATCTCAACTTCCATCTAGAGGACCCAGACAAATCTAACTCCGCCTCCCTCCACAAGAACATGAGCATCATTGGCCTATCTCAACTCGTTAATGCCCACACACAGACAAAGCCAAATTCTCCCACACCACCGAGGTAACATGGACAGACAACCATATCATCCACTTCACCATTGAGGGACGGCTGGAAGCACCAACAAGACCACTGACTCTTCCCTGCCGCAACTGGAGCAGAATCACTGTAACAACCTGGATCTCCGCCCTCAAAGAAGAAAAACCCATCACTGCAGACACACTCGAACACCGCGCCAAAAACTTCACCATCTGGATATCCTCAGCCACCGAAACCATAGCCCCGTGAAGTACACCACCAATAAGAAACCCACCAAATAGGCTAGGTGGTTCACCCCGGAACGACTAACCCTCAAACGCCACTGCAGGAAACTAGAGCGACACTGGCACACCAACAAGACCCCCACCAACTTCGACGCTTTCAGGACCACCCCGAAAAAAGGGAGCATAACCGTACCAAGGAGACCAAGGAAGAAGTGCTAAACACCACTGAGGCCAGCACCAACCACGCCAAATAATTATTCAATATTGTCAGAAAATGTCCCTGGCCATCCACCACAGAGAACACTATCCACCCCTCCTAAACCCTCTGCGACACGCTCTCTGACTTTTTTCACCACAAGATCGCCTGCATCTAAAGTAACTGACTCCCAACCCACCACCTTAGATCACCTCTGCACCCCAACCCACACACCCCCACCGGATCTCCAAGTGGAAACAGCTCCTCACCGAAGATACTATCTCCATCATGACCTTCCATTCACTCTGGATCCCCCAGTGATCCGTGCCCGCACTGCTTCTACAACCTAGGAAGAGAAGTAATCGGAGCCTCCCTCACAGAAATCCTTAACTTCTCCATCTCCACAGCCACCGTCCCCGACACCTTGAAGCACACAGAGGTCAAGCCCCTCTTGAAGAAACCCTCAGCTGACCTTAACGAGCTCAAGAACTACCGCCCTACCGCCTCCTCCCTTTTCCCGCCAAAGTCTTAGGAAAAGGTGTCATTCGCCACCTCACGGAATTCCTCAAAGACAACGACTTGCTTGATCCTTCCTAATCCGGCTTCCGGACCAACCCTAGTACCGAGAGCGCCCTGATCCCAGCAACCAACGATATCAGACACCTACTCAACCTAGAAGAAACAGCAGCCCTCATCCTCCTCGACCTATCTGCGGCCTTCAACACTATCTTACACCACACCCTCATCACCAGTCTCCACAACACTGGCATCCAAGACAATGCACTCCACTGGATCGCCTCCGTCCTCTCCAGCTGAACACAGAGAGTCCCCCCTCCCCCTTTGTCTCCGCACCCAAAGACATAATCTGCAGAGTTCCAGAGGGCTCCTCCCTCAGTCCCACCCTCTTCAACACCTACATGACTCCAATGGCTGACATTGCATGCACCCATTGTGTGAACATCATCTCCTAAGCCAATGACACCCACCCTGTCCTATCCCTCACCGAGGACACCACCACACAAAGGAACTTACAAAACACTATGACCGAAATTGCTATCTGGACGAGGACCCCCTGCCTCAAGCTAAATTTGGACAAGACAGAAATCCTCATCTTCAAGAACAAGCCCTACCCCTCGGACGACACATTGTGGCCCTTCGTCCTAGGCCCTCCTTCCCACCCCTACCAACCAAGCACATCTCTGCATTATCCTGGACACCCAAATTACCACTAAACGACAGATCAATGATGTGTCCTTTTCCTGCTCCTACCTCCTCCGCATGCTCTACAAGATATTCTGATGGATCCTCATCACTGCCAGGAATACATTCACCCAAGCCCTCAACTCTACCTGCCTAGACTACAGCAATGCCCCCTATGCCCGAACCATGAAGCAGCTCCTGAACCACCTCCAGACCATCGAGAATGCAGCAGCAAGACTCATCCCTGACCTCCAAGAAAAACCAGCATCTCTCCCACCTCAGGGCCCTCCACTGGATCACCGTCCAGCAAAGATGTCACTTCAAGCTCCTCATGGATGCCATCGAGCCACCAGAGAGCTCCACTTTGCCAACCTCACCTTGGCATACATCCCCTGCAGCCATCGGGAATGCCTTGGTGGCCAATCCTTCTCCCACCTCGCCGCCAAGTCTTGAAACTACCTCCCCTTTTACCTGCGCACCTCCCCTTCTCTGGAATACTTCAGAAGACAGCTCAAGACATGGCTTTGTGTCCTCCATCAGCAGCCGGCCAAGGCTTGCAGACTTCCCTCAGCACCTGGAGAACCCCCAGGGGTAACAAATTTGCACTTTACAAATCTCCTTGATTGATTATGTTTGTGGCGTGATGCTCACTTAAAAACACAGTTAAGGAACAGCTATAGGCACAAATTACAATTAAAAAAAACACTAAGGCCCTCATTGCAACATTGGCGGTAAAAGCCGCTTACCGCCGTGCAGAAGACCGCCAACACACCGCCACCGCGGAATTCCGCCACGGTCATTATGACCCACAGCTCGGAATCCGCCAAAATTGAGACACCCACACAAATCCGCCACACCAAAGGTCAGTGATAAACTGGCGAAAACAAAACCTCCACCGTCATGCCAACTGAAATACGCCCACACTATCAGGACCCACAAATCCACGCGGCGGTCTTTCAACCGCGGTATTCCATTGGCAGTACACGCCGCCGCGCTCAAAATACACACACATTTACAAAACACTACCACATTGGACAATTACAAATACACACACCTGATACACATACACACACCACTCCCACACACCCAATACAATATAAACCACACACCCACAAACCCCTACGACCAAAATCCCGAAAGAAGGCCAGAGAGAGACACTACAAACTACAACCAAGCATCCACATGCACACAATACCATCACCCACATAACTTCCACGCACCTCACACAACACACCACTAAATATCACCCCACTTATCACAACACACACCACCCCATGGCACGGCAAAGACACCCCAGGTTCTCTGAGGAGGAGCTCAGGGTCATGGTGGAGGAAATCGTCCGGGTAGAGCCACAGCTATTCGGATCACAGGTGCAGCACACCTCCATAGCTAGGAAGATGGAGCTATGGTGAAGAATAGTGGACAGGGTCAACGCAGTGGGACAGCACCCAAGAAATAAGGATGACATCAGGAAGAGGTGGAACGACCTACGGGGGAAGGTGCGTTCCGTGGTATCAAGACACCACCTTGCAGTTCAGAGGACTGGCGGCAGACCCCAACCTCCTCCCCTACCACTAACAACATGGGAGGAGCAAGTATTGGCGATTCTGCATCCTGAGGGCCTCGCAGGAGTAGATGGAGGAATGGACTCTTGTAAGTCAAATCTTAACTATTACATCCCCCACCCTACCTGCATGCCATCACATACCCCAACCTTCGCCCTCACCCCCATCACTCCAACTCCTCACAAATGTCCCAATATCACAAACCGCCCATCCCAACACCAAGCCCTGCATGCAACAACAAAGCATGGACACCCATCACCAAAGCATGGCCACTGCACATACCTATACAGCCCCCTAAACCATCATCACACAAGGTCCCAAACAGGAATGTAAGCACTGGGGTACACGGTCACCCACCAATTGCACACCATGGCACACACACATGCAATAATCATGCTTTTATGCCCCTGCAGGACCCCTACGCGTCACCGCACAGGAGGGTCCAGACATGTCCAGACCACCAACAGAAGAGGCCCACAGTGATGACAGCGGCTCTGTCCAACTGGATCTAGATGACCAGCCCGGCCCATCTGGGAACTTGGGACAGTCGGTTCCCCTCACACTGGCAAAGGCCACCACAGAGCTTCCCCCCTCTGGAAACACCAACACAGCAGCCACCCAGCGGGCCCATACCTCTGTCCCCAGGACACGTCAATCAGCAGTGTGTCTACCACTACAGGGAACCCAGGCTAACCCACCATCCCAACAACAACAGGGACCTGGGGGCAGTGGCAGTGGGCACACGGTCCAGGGGACAGAGGCCCAGGGAAACAGGGGAACTGGGAGGGCTGCTGTGCGACAGGGGGAGGACAGGCCCAGGGAATCCACTCTCCATGAGGCCCTCTCCAACATCATGGGAGCATACCATCATTCCCAGGAGACGATGGCAAAGGTACTGGCCAAGTTTCAGGAGACCCAGCAGCTGCAGGAGGAACAGTATTTGGGTTTCAGAGAGGAACTCAGATCCATCAATTCCACCCTGGGCACCATCGTAGGGATGCTGAAGGAAGTCCTCAACACCAGGAGGGACACTGTGGCAAAACAAGGGGCCCCTGACACTAGCATGGACGATGAACTGCCCACAACCTTTGCCGGCACTAGTGGACAGGAGGCACCGCCACATGACCACCACACCAGCACCCCACCCACTGCAGAGGGCGAACCACCCTGCAAACGATCCCTGAGATCCAGGACAAAGACAGAGCACGATGCCAAGTCCCCCGCCAAGAAATGAGACCACCCTGTATGTCATCCTTTTGTCCCACCTTGTCACCCTGTCCATCCTCAAACTGCCCCAGCTCCACTTCCTATGCCCCTTTGGACAATGCACCTGTGAGACTAATAGACTGGCCTCTGCCATGGACATCCCTCCACCATCACCCCTCACCATTTTACAACCCCCTCCAATATTGAGCACTTAAATAAACACCCTGAAAGTACAAAACAATCTGGAGTCTGTCTGTGATTTCGAAATGGTGTATTAGCAATTACAGTGTCAAAATGCTCTTTCAATTGTAATGTCAACATACCTATGTCACACAGCTCTAGTCCATGAGGAAACAAAGCAGATGTCACACAGTGGGACCCACATCTGTGAAATCGTAAGGGAAAGTGACAACTCAGTGACCATACACTGGGTGAAAAGGACAGACAGTAGAGAGGTAGTAGTGTTAAAGTACATGTAGTAGGCAGGTTTGTATTTTTACCTGTGTCTCACTGGAAGTATTGTAGGATCACAGAGTCCCTGTTGTCGACGTCCTCTTCTTCTGCTTCCTCGTCTTTGCTGTCCACAGGCTCCACAGCTGCCACAACACCTCCATCTGGACCATCCTCCTGCAGAAAAGGCACCCGTTATCGCAAACCTAAGTTGTGAAGCATACAGCAGGCCACGATGATCTGGCACACCTTCTTTGGTGAGTAGAATAGGGAACCACCTGTCATATGGAGGCACCTGAACCTGGCCTTCAGGAGGCCGAAGGTCCTTTCTATAATCCTCCTAGTTCGCCCATGGGCCTCATTGTAGCGTTCCTCTGCCCTTGTCCTGGGATTCCTCACTAGGGTCAGTAGCCATGACAGGTTGGGGTAACCTGGGTCACCTGTAAATGGCGAGGGACAACTGTTAGACACACACTAACCTGTAGGGATATCCCCAGACCCACACAACTATTCCCAACGATTTGGTTCCAGGTGCTCACCTAATAGCCACACAAGGTGCCTCTGGAGTTGCCCCATCACATAAGGGATGCTGCTATTCCGCAGGATGTAAGCGTCATGCACCGAGCCAGGGAATTTGGCATTAACATGGGAGATGTACTGGTCTGCCAAACACACCATCTGCACATTCATCGAATGGTAACTCTTCCGGTTTCTGTACACCTGTTCACTCCTGCGGGGGGACCAAGGCCACACGTGTCCCATCAATGGCACCTATGATGTTGGGGATATGTCCAAGGGTATAGAAGTCACCTTTCACTGTAGGCAAATCCTCCACCTGAGGGAACACGATGTAGCTCCGCATGTGTTTCAGCAGGGCAGACAACATTCTGGACAACACGTGGAAAACATAGGCTGGGACATCCCTGATGCTATGGCCACTGTTGTATGAAATGACCCACTTAAAAGGAAATGGAGTACTAACAGCACCTGCACTTGAGGGGGGATTCCTGTGGGATGGCGGATATCTGACAACAGGTCTGGCTCCAACTGGGCATACAGTACCAGGATTGTGGCACGATCAAGCCTGTAGGTGACGATTACATGTCTTTCCTCCATTGTCAACAGGTCCACCAGTGGTCTGTACACTGGAGGATGCCGCCATCTCCTCACATGTCCCAGCGGACGGTGCCTATGAAGGACAACAGCGAGCACAGAGTCAACCAACTCGGAGGTACGTAAACACAGCTTACATAGAAAACCATTCATAATCCGAATTTTGCCTGTATGAGTGTTGAGCCAAGGCCTAGGTATGTGTGACGCAGTTATAAATCAAGCCATGTGGGCCCCTGAAATGGCGGCTGCCTGACCTGTAAAGTGGGACAATGGGATGTGAGGTAACTGCGCTGGTATTGTACACTGTCGCGGTAGGCAGTCGAAGACCGCAGCGCAATTCTGCATGGGTTAACATTGGACCCTATGGGTCCCAGGAGCCACTGACGATGTACGCTGGCAGTGACGGTACGCACCACCGCGGACGTGACCGCCATTTTCTATCTGTTCAATCACTCAATACCTGATCTTTGACGGGAGAGGACCTACACTGCAAGTGCTGCTGTGACCTCAGTCTGGAAGAGACAATGGCTCGTGCGTCTGGGGAAAGGGCCCCTGCCTTCACCACAGAGGAGTTTGAGAAACTCGTGGATGGGGTCCTCCCCCAGTACACGCTACTCTACGGTCCTCCAGACAAACAGGTAAGTACACTGTGAGCATGCTGTATGGGCAATGCCTGTGTGGAGTGGCGTGGATGAAAGAGAGGGGGGGAGAATGAGGCGTGCATGAAACAATGGTGAGTGCATGTGCCACAAGACAAGGATAGGGATGCGGGCCAATGACTGTGACGGTGCAGTTGGTAATAACTTCTATTTTTCCCCTGTACAATTCCTGCAGGTCAGCGCCCACCAGAAGAAGGATATTTGGTGTGCCATCGCCAAGGACGTCCGGACCCTGGCGGTCTATCACAGACGGAGCACCCACTGACGGAAAAGATGGAAGGACATTCGCCGCTGGAGCAAGAAGACGGCGGAGGCCCAGCTGGGGATGGCCTCCCAACGTGAGAGGGGTGCCCGTCGCACCATGACCCCACTGATGTTCAGGATCCTGGTGGTGGCATACCCTGAGTTGGATGGGCGCTTGAGGGCATCACAGCAGCAACAAGGGGGTGAGTACACTCTCATTCTGCTGATTCAACGCGCAGTGGAGATGTCTGGGTGGGGGAGGTGGGCTGTGGGTTTCCCTAGGTCAGGGCGAGTGTGCTAGTTAAGTCCCCTTTTTCAGGCAGACCCTGTGGCACCTTCCCCCCCTGAGTATAGTACCAACTACACTTAGTCCGGCTCCTGTGATAATGTGTGCCAATATCGGCCATAGCCTTGTAGGCCATTTACCAGGCATGGAATAGTGGACCACAAGTGCGCGGCGTAGTGCAGGGGGCTTCTGTGTCTGTCGTGTCCACCAACGGTAGCGGTAATGCATGCACTCAACATGACTTTCTTCTGTCACCCCCCCCCCCTTTATGTGGTCTCCCTGTTCTTGTGTGCACTAGCATCATCAGGCGGAGGAGCAGTGGCACCGGAGCAGGAGGGATCTGCATCACACATGGCCCTAGAGGGCGACACTACGTAGTCTGATTTCACCAGTGGGACGGAGGGCGAGGGGAGCTCCACGGTGGGGACAGGAGCTGACACCAGCAATACGGACTCGTCCTCTGATGGGAGCTCCCTTGTGGTGGCGGTCCCATCTGTGCCACCCGCATCTACAGATACAGCTGCCACCCCCCCTCCCCCTCCAGCACCACCCTCCCAGCAGCCCCTCAGCCTTTGCCCCGTGCCCGCTCACCCAGGAGGGTGAGAATCTCCTTCGCCCCAGGCATCTCAGCCCCTGCCACAGTCACCCCTGCTGCCCTCAGTGAGGGGGTCATTGACCTCCTCAGGTCCCTCACTGTTGGGCAGTCTACCATTTTGAATGCCATCCAGGGTGTAGAGAGACAGTTGCAACAAACCAATGCATTCCTGGAGGGCATTCATTCTGGTCAGGCACCCCTTCAGCGAGCTTTTCAGACTCTGGCCTCAGCACTGATGGCAGCCATTGTCCCTGTCTCTAGCCTCCCCCCACTCCAACTTCCTCCACCCAGACCCAATCCCCTGTACCTCAGCCTACCCCAAGAACACCATCAGACCAGCATGCACACACCTCAACACACAAGGGAAGCTCAGGCAAACATAAGCACCACACATCCCACAGGCACTCACGGAAGCATCACACACATGCAGACATAGCAACATCCACTGCCTCCACTGTGTCCCCCTCCTCCTCGTCTCCTTCCTCCCTCCCAGTCTTGTCTCCACTCACACCTGCATGCACTACATCTACAGCCAGTACGTCCATCACCAGCACACCCACCACCACACCCCGCTCACGTGCAGTCACCCCCCCCACTACCATTCACACATCCCCTGTGTCCTCTCCCAGTGTGTCTGTGACGCCACCTCCCAAGGTACACAAACGCAGGCACACACCCACACAACAGCCATCCACCTCAAGACAGCCTCCAGCGCATGCACCTTCACCCAAAGTCACCAAACATACACCTCCTACAACCACAACCTCTTCCTCCACTCCCAAACCCCCTCCAGCTACCCGTCCCAGTGTTCCTAAAAAACTTTTCCTGTCCACCCTTGACCTCTTTCCCTCGCCTCCCCCACCCTGTCAGTCACCTAGGGCCCGACTCTCCAGGTCCCAACCTAGCACCTCAGCCACATCATCTCCGGGACCAGTGGTGCCAGTAGTCACCGGATTCTGGAGTGCACCAGGCAGAAGGGCAGCCAGTGTGGCAAGGAGACACAGCACAGACAGTCCCCCACCTGTCAAGCATCAAAAGTTGGCCAGTGCCCGGCAGGAGAGGGAGAAGACAACAGCCAGCAAAGCCGCTCCCAGGGGCACAGGTGGGAGTATGGAGTCAGCAGCGACACCTTCCAAGGTGGGGAAGGGGCACAAGAAACCCGGCAAGTCTGGGAAAATCACCACGGTGGAGAAGACCGCCAGCAGCCCTGCTGGCCCAGACAGGACCGCCAGCAGCCCGCTGGCCCAGACAGGACCGCCAGCATCAGCCCTGCTGGCCCAGAGAGGACCGCCAGCAGCAGCCCCGCTGCCCAGGAGGCAACCACCAGAAGCTCCGCTGGCCCAGAGAGGACCACCAGCAGCAGCCCCGCAGGACTGCCAGCAGTAGCCCCGCTGGCCCACAGAGGACCGCCAGCAGCAGCCCCGCTGCCCAGGAGGCAACCGCCAGCAGCCAGGCTGGAGGAGACAGGACCGCCAGCAGCTGAAGCGCTGCCCAAGACAGGACCGCCACAAGCACCGCTGCCAAAGACAGGACCGCCACAAACACCGCTGCCCAAGACAGGACCGCTACAAGCACCGATGCCAAAGACAGGACCGCCACAAGCACCGCTGCCAAAGACAGGACCGCCATAAGCACCACTGCCAAAGACAGGACCGCCACAAGCACCACTGCCAAAGACAGGACCGCCACAAGCACCGCAGGCCCATGAGCACCAAATGCATTGACGCTACTGAGGCCGCCACGAGCAGGATGAAGCACTCTGGGCACCAAGCCCCCCTCAGAACCAGTGGAGTATCACATCCACTACCTGTCCTTGGCAGGATGAAGCACTCTGGGCACCAAGCCCCCTCCAGAACCAGTGGAGAGTTACATCCACTACCTCTGTCCTTGGCAGGATGAAGCACTCTGGGCATCAAGCCCCCTCCAGAACCAGTGGAGAGTTACATCCATTACCTCTGTCCTTGGCAGGATGAAGCACTCTGGGCACCAAGCCCCCTCCAGAACCAGTGGAGAGTTACATCCACTACCTCTGTCCTTGACAGGAGGAAGCGCTCTGGGCACCAAGCCCCTTCCAGAACCAGTGGAGTATCACATCCAATACCTTTGTCTTTGGCAGGATGAAGCACTCTGGGCACCAAGCCCCCTCCAGAACCAGTGGAGAATGTTATCCACTTGAGTGACTGTGGGTTTGCACTCCCTAGGATTTAACAGTGGGCAAACCACCCACTGTAGAGCCTTGAGAGACTGTGGCTTTGCACTCCCCAGGATTGAACAGTGGGCAAACCACCTACTTGTGAGACTTGAGAGACTGTGGCTTTGCACTCCCCAGGATTGAACAGTGGGCAACCCACCCACTGTAGAGACTTGAGACTGTGGCTTTGCACTCCCTAGGATTGAACAGTGGGCATGTGGCCCCCTCGTGGATTTGGCATTGTGCACTCAACCGGCTGAGGTGCCCCCCCTTTCCCTTCCCCCTGAGGTGCCTGTTTTATTTCTATCTGATGCCCCTGCAGTGTTCTCTCCGTCAAGTTCGGGTTTCTTGTGTGGGCCTCGTCCATGCAGTGTGGGCCCAGTGGTCCACGGACTTTAAGGGTGGAATACCCTGGACTAATATTCTTGGTGTATATATTTGTAAATAGTGTATGTATATTATTTGACTACTGAATTTTAATATATTACAATTGTTCAGTCCATTTCCTTTTGTCTTTGCATTCTTCCGGGAGGGTTGGGGGGTGTAACTGTAATGTATCATGCTGTATTGGTGTGTGTGTTGTAGTGGGTGAGGGTGGGGGTGCTGCGTGTGTATGTGTCACTGTTTTTACCCTCCCCTGTGTCGTAGGTGCAGTACTCACTGTGGTCTTCGCCGCCGGCGTTCATGCTCCTGGTAGAGGAGCAGGAAGATAATGGCTGGTAATATGTGGAGCTCTGGTTCCATGGCGTCCTGGTTCCTTGTGGGGTGTGCAGAGGTGAACGTTTTCCCGTCGGAGTCCTGTTTCCGCCGTGTTTTTGTTTGCGGTTAATCCGCCCCGGAAAAGGTGGCGGATTGGTAGGTTGTGATACTGTGCACGGTACATTGTCTCCCGCCTGTCTGTTGGCGGTGACCGTTGTGCTGTTTGTTTGTACCGCCATGGCGGTCGGAGTGTTAAAGTGGCTGTCTTTGTTGGCAGTTTCCGCCACGGTCGTAATTCCCTTTTTTTTTTAGCCGGCCTGTTGGCGGTCTTACTGCCGCTTTAACACCGACCGCCAGGGTTGTAATGACCACCTAATTCTTCAGGAAATGGTTAACGCTACAATCCATAACTCACACAGCAGCCATGAAAACCGTAACTCTCACTTCAAGTGCAATACTCTTGGCCTCACACTTAATGGGGCGGATGCCATTACAAATGTCATAAATTATCTTTAAAATGAGATTAGATATTTTACTACCCTTAACACTAAGAAATTGTTTTAATTATGTCTTGTTATATGATTAAGTTGCTTTAGAGGTATTGTTACTTATTGAGGAAATATTTATTCTCATGCTAAGTTTGGTGCAATTTGAGTTAGCTGTTTTGTTCTGGATTGGAGTACAAAGATTTTGGGAATTAAAATCAGGATAGTCACATTTATTTTAACCCCCACTTTTTCCTTCACCTGCACCTCCTTGATGAAGCTTTATGAATCTTGCCCTACTGCATCGAAACTGGCCAAAGTGAAATCATAGTTTAAAAATCCTGAAATACACCAGTCATAGTTTGACGAACTACCATGCAACCCATCATGTATTGCTTAGGACCGCATATTACACCACTCATGATACATTAACACATGACACATTAAATGACATCACTGATGACATCAATAACGAATTCTCAGATGACCTCATCCAATGATTGTGAAAGCATGTTATAGGCGTTCTGGACTAGAAGTTATTCAACAAGATGGGACTGTGTCCAATTTCTAACAACCGCTCTTGTTATAATGGAAAAAAACCATAGGTCACATGCAGGACACATAGTTGTCAGCTCACCCATATCTGATATATGATACCTTCTTTTTACTGCTATTCACCCACTTAACAAACAGCATGCCTCCATAGACCTTAATATGGTTTACCCTTTTTAAATCGTGAACACCCTCCAAAACAGAGTTAGTACTCTATTCATGCTGATGGGGTCACCTTCTTAAAGACTTCACATGACCCGCACATTAAGTCAAGAAGTTCAAAGGTATGCAGTTGCCACTAAGAAGACGTCTACTCTCAGGCCTTATGGACAACCTTCCATAGTTTAGTGAAACAAACTAAACACACTCCTGATACGAGGAAAAGGTATACAACCATAGAGCCATGTTTACAAACCAAGTGTAAGATAAACGTCCTCTAACTGGATGAGCCTTACAATTTACATTATTCTGCAATGTGTTAATATCTTCAGCAAATCTTTGGCACTAAAGATCCATAACTTAAGAATGTCCATGTTACAAATAATTTTTATAATGCACTGCATTACAACTATGTAACGTGGGCATGTGTCCATTGCCTGATCAAAGTGTTATCGGGGCAGATTTATTTTCACTGCAATGGCACAGACATTATATATGTGTGTATGAGTGTGGGCGTGCAAGGCTACCCGTTATAAACAAAAATCCTCTGGGAAAACACCCATCCATTTGCTGTATCATGGAACTAAACTAAGACTCACTTAGAGTACACGATGCAGGAGTGCACGTCTGTGTTTCTAGGGGAAGCCACATTTGTTCCTCGAGGATATGTGTGTGTGTGTATATACTTATATATATCATTTAGTGGCTGGGTAGTTACAGGTAGGATCGTTTTTTGTTTACTTTTACCACTAGTGCCAGTTGCAGAATCTTCACAAAACTCTTCATAATAAACTCTTATCCACCTCTGCTCCTATCTGGAAAGTTTCAGACTGATATGGCCAGCGGATGCCAAGAAATAGGATATGTGCAAAATGCATTTTCCCCATTCATTTTTCCATAGGAAAATTAGACACCACTACAGCCAAAATTGATGAATGGATTGACACCACATTTGGCAGAAAGCTAGATCTTAGTCCAAAAAGCGTGCTTTTTGTGATTGTGGGTAACTCCATTTAGCTGTTTTTGAGCAACTAAGGCTCAGAAAATATGTAAACATTTCACACCCATGGTGAGATCTGATTGCCATTGCATTATTGTTGATATGACAGCCAACCATCTTAGAACACAGGACTCAGTCCAAAGCCTTAGAACAAGTACAAACAAAAAATATAAGGGGGCAAGGCTGGGATACTCTGCCCCCCCGCCGGCCTTTTTAAAAATAAAATAATTTACTGTAAATTTGTGGTGGATCCGTGAATATGTGGTAACATTTATGGAAAAAAGCTTAAGTGTTCTAAAACTACCCACCTAGGCTGGCCCAGAGGGAACAGCAGAATCAACTTTTATAGGGGGAAGGGGCCCCCATTCTCAAGCCTTCTTGAGTCCCCAAGGACCCCCTACTGCAAAAAAAGAGTTTGCTTTTTTTTTTAAAAGAGGGGCACGTGGCCCCTCTCCCTGAGCCTGCATGAGGCCCTGTGGACACCATAACCTGGGGCCTAAATATCCATTTTAGTGGAGGGGGAACAAGCGCTCCTGGGTGGGCCTCAGAGCACCCCATTAAGAAAAAAAAAAAACTAGGGTATTGACGGCTTGTCACTACCAACATGACAAATCGTGTGGGGTGCCCCAGGGCACTCCACATTTAAAAAAAAAAAAAAGAATGTTCACCGGCTCCTGCACAGCTTAATGCAATGGGGCTGCTTGCAAGAAGCAGGCGATGTGAGAGATTCCGTAGGGCTCCGCCCCGCAGCCCCCAACAAAAAATAAAGCTGTGGGTGTCACAGATGGGTATCAGGGCAACCGCAAAAATATGTTAATAATGTCAATAAAAAATGAATAATAAATGAGTGGCAGGAGACATCCAAGAAACATTTAAAAAAACAGTAAGTCTCCACGGTCATTAAATCCACGACCCTAGGACAGCTTACCATATTTTTTTAAAGCACTCATAGCTGGAACTTCATCCTTTTCAGCTGGAGTGTAGAGCCCCCTCTTGGTAGGTTCTCTCGCTGCATTTTTCAGTTTGACAAATGTTAATAAACACTCAAGGACATGTTGGTGCTTTTATTTAAATTAAACTTTATTTTATTTTTATGACAATCACTTCTATTAAACACAGCTTTTTATGAATTATTGAAATTTATGTAATTGTAATTATTGGTAATTTTTAACAATACCTGTGGCTGCTTAATACATGTTGATATCTTGATCCCTTCTGAAAGCCAACAGGGCCACTTTTTATGTTTGGGTGTTCTTATCCTTTGACAAAGCCAATAGGTCAACTTTACTCAAAGTTTCACCCAAGCCTTGCGCTCAACTGCCCCCCGTCCATGGATTGGGTGCACAGGGAGGGAGGACAAGGGGGGCACCAGCGAGGGTTAGGGTCAGGGCCTGGTCTGCGGCCAATCCCACGCCATGCATTTTCAAAGGCCGTGAGCAGTGTCAGGTTGGTGGCCCGCGACTGATTCGTTGCAGGGCCAGGCCGCAAGTTTGAGGAGAGGGGCTGCATACACCCACCCCTTTAAATAAAGTTAGGCCCAGGAGGATGGGTTCCCACAGGTCAAAGATGAATCATAAGGGGGGGGGTCACATGCTACCATCTACTTTATTTAAAGTTAGGCCCTGGGGGCTAGGGGAAAGAAAGAATTAGCTATAACTCAGAAGGAAATAACTGTAACTCGCACCCTCGCCATGCACAGCTAATTACCTCATATATTACATTACTCATGATGATTTATGACATCACTGACACAGCAACATTTGATATGACATAATTGATGACAACGCTGTGAATGGCAAGGGTGTGAATTATAATTATTTTAGGGCACAAGGTATAGTTACTTGAGATAATTGAAATAGTTACTTGAGGTCTAGTTACTTGAGTTAACTATAACTGGTGAATTTCAGTTGTTTTGTAAATTGAAAACTGTGCGTTTTAACTGACATTTTCACTTGACTACAACATTGCTTTAACCTTTGGTTTTTCAGTGACTTTGTAACACACATACACAATATCCAGTTGTGGCTGCCACTGTGTAGTTATGGTTTGCCTATGATGGTTCACCCTGAGGATTGATTTGTATAAAACCTGGCAATTTACTTACTCGATCTACTAAAATCAGTCTGTAAGAAGAAAAAGCATTCAAGGGGTGAGGGAGTGGAGTTATTGGATTGGAGGAATATAACAAATGATTTGCCATTCTAGCTCACATGGGAAAAATTGCTGAAATTTACAGCCCGGGTGGTTGAACAGATTTACCCAAAACTAGGTATAAATGTTCTCTGGTTTTTCAGATATAAGCAATATATACGGTTTACCAGCAGGCTTGAAAGGATGAACACTTTTGTACATCTCTGCCATTTGGGATTTGCAAATAATTTGTGTGTCCAGCAAGATAAAAAAATAAAGGAATCGGATTAGATGAGGAAGATTTTTGCTCTCATCGTACTTTTTGGACCACCAGAACTGAACCAGTGGATGAATCAGTTGATCCAAGCAAGCTGACTTGGCTGCCAAAAGAGAAAATTATTCTGTATGACAGTCATTTCAGGACACAGGGCATAGCCCCGTGACACCAACCCACTCTGCAGGACACACACTCAACCCTATTTTCTCCGCAAGCAATCCCGTCTCTTTCAGCCACACCACCGAACTCCACTGGACAGACCACCGCTGCATCCACTTCTCCTTCAAGAAACCCACAACACACCACCACCCACAACGGATCCCCCACTACAGTTGGAACAAGGTCACCGAAGACCAACTTATCGCGACCCTCTCCCAGAACCCACCCATCGACACCACCGGCACTGATGCAGCTGCCCGCAACTTCAGACAATGGGTCAACACCTGTGTCAATACTCTTGCCCCAAGAAAGAATCCCTCCAACAGACGCACCGACAGAAAGGCCTTCTGGCTTACTGCCGACCTCCACGAATCTAAGCAAAGCTGCCGAAGACTCGAAAGAAAGTGGCGCCAAGATCAGACTCTGGACAACCACACAGCCTTCAAAAACGCCATCCGCAGACACCCCTAACTTATTCGAGCTGCCAAAAGAACCACCTTCAAAGACCGAACAACGCACACAGCCACAAGGAGCTCTTCAATGTCGTGAAGGAACTCTCCAACCCCAGCTCCAATGCCAACAACATCCCAAGACCTCTGTGACTCCCTAGCCTCCTACTTCCACCGCAAGATTGCAGACATCCACAACAGCTTCAGCACCCAGACCCCCCAGCAACCACCAACACCACAGATTCACCTCCGACCAACCTCCTACTCTCCTGGACCCCCATCAACGACAATGACACCATTGAAATCATGAACACCATCCACTCCAGCTCTCCATCTGAACCCTGACCTCACCACATCCTCAACAAAGCAAGCTCCATCATCGCACCCCAACTACGGAAGATCATCAACAGCTCCTTCGAGTCGCCACCTTCCCGGAGAGCTGAAAACGCGCCGAGATCAACGCCCACCTCAAAAACCCTAGGCGGACCCAAAGGATCTCAAGAACTTCTGGCCTATCTCCCTGCTCCCCTTCCCGGCAAAAGTAATTGAGAAGTCTGTCAACAGAGAACTAACCCGCTTCCTAGAGGAGAACCGCAGCCTGGACCCTTCCCAATCCGGATTCCACAGCAACCACAGCACCAAAAACGCCCTCATCGCCGCCACCGACAACATCAGAACCATACTGGACAGCGGCCCTCATCCTCCTTGACCTCTTGGCCGCGTTCAACACCGTCTGCCACCACACCCTACGCTCATGCCTCAGCAATGCTGGAATCTGCATCCAAGCTCTGGACTGGGTCACCTGCTTTCTCACTGGCAGAACCCAGAGAGTCCACCTCCCCCCATTCCACTCGGAGGTCACCAAAATCATCTGCGGCGTACCCCAGGGTTCGTGTCTCAGCCCGACCTTCTTCAACATCTACATGGCCCTGCTCGCTAACATCACCCGATCCTCCAACTTCAACATCATCTCATACGCCGACGACACCCAGCTGATCCTCTCCCTCACCAAAGACTCCGCCAAGACCTACCTCCACGAAGGAATGAAGGCCATCGCCTAATGGATGAAGAGCAGCTGCCTCAAACTCAATTGCAACAAAACAGAAGTCCTCATCTTCAGCTCCACCCTCTCCGCATGGGATGACTCCTGGTGGCCTGCCACTCTCTTGAACTCTGTTCAAGCAGTAGCAGCACCTCCCCTCCCACCTTCTCCCCCCTCCTCAGCGCCTTGAGACCCTCACAGGTGAGTAGTGCGCTTTACAAATCCGTGATTGATTGCCTGATTGATACATGAAAAGAGAGTAATATGCAGGCAGGGTAGGAATACCATGACGGCTAGGCCACAGTTGAGGGACCCTAGTTGACACACCTTCATTTAAATAAATAAAGCAAACGTTAAGACTCCTTTGTGAGCCTGGAATCCTCAACATCTAAAATGATGATCTGGGTACCAAAACTGGTAATGCGGGTTCAGGGGATCCATTTTCACTACATGGGATTTCTGAGTTAGAAAAGATTCATGATCCAGAAGCAAGCTGAGCAAATCCAAAATAAAATATTAAAAAATGAAGGTCTAGCCAAAGGCCAAGCACTATTGAATATCTGTTATGCATGAACACTAGACAAGGCACTGCTTCCAAAGTCCCCCTTACAGTGGAGGACGGTCACCCTCAGAGGACAAAACCTGCAGCCAGACCCTGCAATGCATGGCTTAAGGTTGTGTGCAGCATAGGTTTGCCTTCAGTGATGAATTGAGTGCTGGTCATGCACCCAAACCCCCGCTGCGCACAAGACTGTGTGCAGTGGGAATTGGGAGCCCTCAGCTGGATGGGTGCAAACTATGCTGATCGCGTGGTAGGGGTTGTCTGCTTGCAGAGGATTGAGTGTCCATGGCAAGTTGGATACAGAGCTTGGACACAATCCAGATCCTGTGTCCAGCAGAATGCTATGCACCAGTGCTTAATTTGAAGAAGAAGAAAACAAATACGTGCCAGGGCCCTCACTGAAGCCTGCACCACCCATTGCCCTGCCAACGCTGCCAGTGACAGTGCCAACACAAATATTAGCCATCACATTGCTACAAGTGTAACAATTCAGACTATTCTAGGCCACCCAAAGCTGTAAGAATGGCTCGGGCAGCAGATAGTGATTTTTATTGTATACTGAAACAATAAACAACTGTTGTTGTGCTCAACAGCACCACCATGTGGCTGACAATTATAAGTGCTGGAATTGCCAATTAAGTGCCAATGCTGAGCACTGGAAACAACCAGCTCAAATTAAGCACTGCTAGGCACAGAAGCAGTTGCCTTCCCAAGGCAGATTGGGGACAGAACAGTCATAGGCCATGCACTGCAGAGATTTAAAATTAAGTACATCATAAAATTCATTGAAAAAACAGTTCAAAATTGAGTTTATGGTTATGGCTCAGATGTGTAAAACCACTGAAGTTCAGCAATTATGGTTATCAACACACAAAGCATATGCCATAACTCACCCACCTGCCCAAAACACAAATATGACAATTAGACAGGAACACTAAAACAGATATCAATAAATGAACACAGTGGACGCCACAAATTAGGGTTTGTCTTTTGTGTGCTCATACATATAATTTCTGGAATACTGCGATTGTGTGTTCATATATGTAATTCTAATAGATATATTTGAATCCTTATGAACTTCGGCTTTGGCTCCTTTTGACCAAGCTGTCCAGAATTACAATGGAAAGATTAGTGTAGTCTTTTGTTGTACCCCTGAATAAAACCATACCATGCTAAAGCATTTCTTCTAAGTTTTTCTTTCCAACGGTCATTTTCTGGAAGTAAGATTAATCTTAAGCAATGGGTAAATATAAAATGCAAAAAACATCTGGTCCTTTTCTTACTCCTCTTGTTCAACAGCTTTGGTACTTAAACAGTGAAGGCATGGTGTCATCCTGAGGTCAGAAAAGCAACAACCAAAGGAAGCTAAAACACAGACATAAAAATGAGCTGTCTTTCAACAACCACTGCAATGCATTCTGGGGAGAAAGGCCAGCCTAAGTGGATTAAAAGTGACTGTACAACTTGTACTGGTAACAAAAAAAAAAGGGAATTAATATGTTTTCACATCTGAGACCTTGCAGAACATTATTTAAAAATTATTTTACAATTTTTACTGAGCTATGATTTAATAAAGAAAAAGAATGTAATTGCACTTTTAGATAAGCAGTACTTTTTTTGTAAAAAGATTGGCTGTGTTCTTTTTCTGGATCCTACAAAGAAGAAAAGCTAGGCAATGTTTATTATATAAATATCAAAGATGATTGCATGATGAGAACAACTCCCAGTCAAGATGGCACATATTTGTGCCCGGATACAGGTGATCGTGATTTGGCAAGGGAAGATAAGAGAACGCCCAGAACTATAAGGGCTTTGAATATGCCAACCAAGAGTGCTCTTGAGAAAACAGCAACTGGAATGGCTTGGTGAGAAAAGAAATGATGGATTTAGGCCCATATCTCTGACATGGGTGAATGTTTGATATTTTCAGTATTCCGTTCATCATCTGTTCTTTTTGCGTTTGTCACCCTAAGTGGGAAGGGTATGCCCAGACGTGGGCCCGGTGCTCACTAAGCCACCGGATTGAAGCTAGCATGGCTGATGAGGGGTGATACCCCGTAACTGGTCCCAGGATGCTTGTCTCCTTCCAGGGAGGATCTGGCTTGGCAGTTCAGACTGGACTGTTCCCATGGGAAGCAGGGTAAAGACTGAATTGTATATGGCTGAGTCCAAACTGGAATGGCGTGGGTAGCAAAAAGAGTGATGGATTTAAGGTCATATCTCTTTCATCAGGTGAATGACATTGTTCAGCATTCCATCTATCATCTGTTCTTAATGCATTTGTTGCCCTAAGTGGGAAGTGCATGCCAAGATGTGGGTCCCGTACTCGCCATGTCACCAGATTCAAGCTAGCCTGGCTGTTAAGGAGTGATACCCCAAACTGATCCCAGGATGCTTGTTTCTGGTGCAGGGAGGACCTGACCTGGCAGTTCGGGCTGTACTGTTGCCATGGTGAGCAAGGTCAAAACTGATTTGCATACGGCATGGTCCGAACTGGAATGGCTAGGAGAGCAAAAAAATGATGGATTTAGGCCCAGATCTCTGACTGGGGTGAATGTTTGACACTATTCAGCATTCCGTCCATCATCTGTTCTTTCTGCAAACAGGCACATCCTACATCATGATGCAGAAGAGCACAGGCAACATCTCTGTATGACCACAATGTAAAAATACATATGGCAAAATGCTTACACAGTAGTGGTTGCTTTGAAGGACAGTATATGCCCAAAGAGAGCCAGGCAAGTAGTGAGAAAAACTGAACTGCTCCTTATGGTTCTGATGGCAAAGGGGAATATAAGCAACAGCTTCTCTGGTCACTATCAAGCAACTAAACAGGTTATGAAAAAAGCCACAACTTAACATCATGTACAGAAAAAGTATGAGATATGCAGCAGCAACATCAAAGCGCTCCGGAAAGTCCAAAGTCTGGGAATCTTTTCATTATGACTGGAGGAACAAAGAGGAGGAAGTAAAAGAGGGCATCGTCGTCTGATACAATTTTTTTACTTTCCATACAAAATACAGGCAAACCTTAGCTTTTGTAGATGCTCTGGAAAAAGTGTCTGCTTGATGCAAACTTACCAGTTAGAGACAGTGAACCTGGTGGCCATTAACCCAAAAGCCACCTGAGAAGTACATGAGGATGGTGCGTACTCGGCAAGTGTCAGTCCTGTGAGACTCACAGGATATTTTGTGGTCAACATTTAACAATTCTTTTTTCATCATTAATTAAAACAGTGACAAACGCACCCTCACTTGGGATATAATTTATGATTGATTTTATTAAGATTAAAATTCTAGCCTACTGCATATAATGTGTATACTTGTAACTATTAAAAGAATCAAAATAGTGACAACAAAAACAATAAATAAATAAAAGATTAAAAAGAACCGCAACACTAACAGTTTTTCAGAATTTCCCTGCTGGAAAATATGAAGCCCGTTTCTGTACCCCATTCTTTTTTTTGCACCTACATGTCTTAGCATCAAAAGGAGCCTGCATATCTTTCTACAGTGGCCTCTCACCTGCACAGCTTCATGGAACAACTGGGGTGTTGTTGTGTATGAAGATGGCTGTTGCCCAACTCTGCGTTTAGTAGATATGGTGTCCCCAGCAATCTAATAAGACTAAACTGGCTCCATGGTGCCTGCCTGCGGCCTTCAAGAAGGATAAGTTACTTACCTGTAAATCCTAGTTCTCTTCCAGGGGTATCCTCATCAAAGTCATAAACATTGAATATTCCCGCCCTTGTGCGGGGACCCCGGAGCATATATAAAATACACACATATTATACATGTGTAAAAAACAGCAATGCAGGCTATAATGTTAAAACAGGCTAAAATGCTTTATTTCTATGAAGTTATTTTTATTTATTTTTTATATATATTATAAAACTACAATAGAGAATAAATATCTACCTAAGCCCCCAAAACTGGGCTTAGGGAAGTAAGCAGCAGTAAACTCTAGAGAAAAAGAGAAAAAAACTACATTGAAAAACAATGGAGCATTCTTAGCCAATAGGCTGCATGCAGGTTAACACAGGAGAACCATAAAAACTTTGACACCGTGCCTTTAAGACCCTGAGCACCTCCAGTATCCCACCATGCCTCAGGGGTGAAGGAAAGGTGACAGTTGGTTCACAGTTAGGTCAGTACTTTTTTACGTGACAATCTGTGTAACTGATTCGAAAAACAGTCTGTCCTGCACTTCTAGGAGACGTGAGTCCGGGGAGGAGGGTGGGTTGTTTATGACTTTGATGAGGATACCCCTGGAAGAGAACTAGGATTTACAGGTAAGTAACTTATCCTTCTCTTCCAGGGGATCCTCATCAATAGTCATAAACATTGAATAGATTAGCAAGCCCATCCCTAAACTCTGCGGACTGTCTAATAGAAGTGCAGGAATAGATACATGTTATGCAAATAAATTTCTCAGAGAGGCCTGCCCCACTTGGGCATCCACTCTTGCATCTGAGTCCAAACAGTAATGTCTAGTAAACGTATGTACAGACTTCCATGTAGCAGCCTTACAAATCTCAGATATTGGAACATTGTTAAGGAGGGCAGCAGTAGCCGCTTTTCCCCTTATGGAATGCGCTTTAGGCCTAGCTAGTAATTGTTTATTACCCAGCTGGTAAGTATTAACAATACAAGAAACTATCCATCTTGATATAGTTCGTTTAGATGCTGCCTCTCCTGTCCTCAAATGACCATAATTTACAAACAATCGGTTGGAATGCCTAATCGATTTTGTTTTATCCAAATAAAATTTCAGCACTCTTTTCAAGTCTAAGGAGTGCTATGCTTTCTCTGCCGGAGTCTCCGGATTGGGAAAGAAAGTTGGTAAAGATATAGTCTGATTGATATGGAATTCTGACACCACTTTCGGAAGGAAAGATGGGTGAGTTCGCAGAACCACTCTATTGTCGTGAAAAACCGTGTACGGTTCTTTGGAAGACAAAGCCTGAATTTCGCTGACCCTCCTCGCCGAAGTAATGGCCACCAAAAAAGCCGTCTTTCCCGTAAGGTGTTGTAAAGAGGCCTTGTGTATAGGCTCAAAAGGAGGGCCCATAAGTTTTGACAATACTATGTTCAGTTCCCATGGAGGAGATGGTCTCCGAATGGGCGGAAAAACTTTTTTCAAACCTTCTAAGAAATCCTTGACTACAGGTTTCGTAAAGAAGGATTCCTGAGAAGGTGACTTACGATAGGCTGTAATGGCAGACAAATGTACCTTAATGGATGATACCTGCAGACCGGACTTTGCCAGATGAAGTAAATAGGACAGTATGACATCCTCCTGAGCCCGTATGGGGTTCTGGCCTTGTTGACAGCACCATATGTAGAATCTTTTCCACTTAAAAGCGTAAGAACGCCGCGTGGAAGGTCGTTTGGACTCTTTCAAGATGTTCATACACTCATGTGAGAGCCCTAGGTGCCCATACTGCAGGAATTCAGGAGCCATGCTGTTAAGCTCAGAGAGGGTAGGTTGGGATGCAGAATCCTGCCCTCCATTCTGCTCAGAAGATCCGGTCTGCACGGCAGCCTCCTGTGAGGTTTTTCGGATAGGTTGAGGAGATCTGTGTACCAGAATTGACGGGGCCATTGTGGCGCTATGAGAATCATTCTGGTTCTGGATCTGTAAAGTTTGTTGATCACTGCCGGTATGAGGGGGAATCGGTGGAAAGGCGTAGAGAAATATCCCTGACCAGTCGATCAACAGGGCATTCCCTCGAGATCCCGGACGGTAGAACCTGGATGCGAAGTCTGGGCATTTCTTGTTTACTTCGTCTGCGAAGAGATCCAATTGAGGTCGACCCCATTAAGCGAAGATGTATTCAACGACTTCGCCGTGTAGGACCCAATCGTGTGCGTCCTCTAGGTGTCTGCTCAGGAAATCTGCTTCCACGTTTTGTTGTCCTGGCAGGTGAACCGCTGTAAGTGACAATCCTCTGGCCAGGAGCCAATGCCATATCGTTTGGGACTCTCGAGATAGGGGTAGGGATCTCGTTCCCCCCTGTTTGTTCAAATAATACATCATGGTTGTATTGTCCGTTTGTATTAGGAGAGTTTTCCCCTGAATCAATGGTGTGAAAGACTTGAGAGCCAGATGGACCGCTCTGAGTTCCAGCAGATTGATGTGGTACTGCTTTTCCTTGTCTGACCACAGGCCTTGAGCTTGAAGGGGACCCAGATGAGCCCCCCATCCCTGAAGAGACGCATCCGTTACGAGAGTGTCGGATGGAACTACCTGGTGAAACGGAGCACCTATTGACAGGTGAGGTCTGTGCATCCACCATTTCAATGACTGAAGTGCCGCTGCCGGTAGTCGCACTCTGTCCTCCCAGCGACCTGTCCTTTGGCTCCAGTTGCTCTCCAATGCCTCTTGGAGAGGCCTCATGTGCAGTCTGGCATTTGGGACAATGAAGATGCATGATGCCATGGAGCCCAGCAGCGATGTCACCTGGTGCGTTGGCTTTCAACAGGTCCTGACACTTCCTGTCTATTGAGAATAGTCGTTCCTCCGAAGGATACACTCTTTGGAGTTCTGTGTTTATTATAGCTCCCAGGTAGTGAAGGTTCTGTGTTGGAATCAATGTTGACTTTTGGGAATTGACCTGAAGACCTAGAGACTCGCAAACCCTGAGCACAATGTCCCGATGGCTTCTCGCCTGTTCCGGAGAAGAAGCCTTCAGTAACCAGTCGTCTAGGTATGGGTAGATGAATATCTTTTGTTTTCGAAGATGTGCCGCTACCACCGCCATACATTTCGAGAAGACGCGTGGGGCAGATTTCAGGCCAAATGGTAGAACTCTGAACTGGTAATGCTGTGACGCTACTTGGAAGCGCAAGAATTTCCGATGCTTGGGAGCTATTGGGATGTGAAAATATGCATCCTGCAGGTCAATGGAGCACATCCAGCCTCCCTGATGTAGTTGAGGGAAAATCTGGTGAAGCGCTAGCATCCTGAACTTCTGTTTTCTTATGTATTTGTTCAGCAGCCGTAAGTCCAGAATTGGTCTGAAGACGCCCTCTCGGCCCTTTTTCGCCACCAGAAAATAACGGGAGTAAACCCCCTTTCCTCTGTGCGCAGGTCGAACCCTTTCTATGGCATTCTTCTGTAAGAGGGCGAGAGCCTCTTTGCGCAGCAGGCTGAGATGAGATGGATTGTATTTGGCTGGTGGCAAGTGTGGTGGAGGCTGTTTGAAAAGAAGAGAGTAGCCATTTTCGACAATATTGAGCACCCATTTGTCTCTTGTGATAGAGTGCCACTCGTGAAGATAACCTGCAATACTTCCCCCCACCGGAGTGGTGTACAGTGTCGAGGGAAGCGAGATCTCATTGTTTGGCCGGCGCTTTCGGTGTGGACTGCTGAGGTCTACTTGACCCTCGCTCCCTTGTGTTCCTTCGCTGAAAAAGAGGGCGTCACTGCCGTTGTTGGGGCCTCTGGGACCAGTGAGGGGATTGAACCCTCTGCTGGAAAGGGCGCCTGTCATAAGGCCTATACCTTCTCCTGAAATCTTTCTTCCTTTCCAGGCCTACGGCCCTCATGGTGTCCACCTCGGTCTTCATGCGGGCCATTTCCTCATCTGCATGGGTATCGAACAGCGAGTTCCCGGCGAATGGGAGATTCAGGATGAGCTGTTGTGCTTCTTGTTTTAACCCAGTCAGCCTCAGCCAGGAAGACCTTCTTGCCCAGATTCCATGTGCATACCCATGTGCAGCTAGATCCGCCCCATCTGCCGCCGCGCTGATAACCTGGTTGGATACCAGGCATCCCTCCTGCAAGATCTCTTGAAAATCTTGTCTGTCTTCTCTGGGCAATTTCTCTGTGAATCTATTGAGGGAGTCCCACAGAGAACGGTCATACCTGCCCAGGAGTGCAGAAGCAGTGGAGACTTTCATTGCCGAAGCTGCCGTACCGCACATCTTTCTCCCCTTAGAGTCTAGATGCCTGCTCTCTTTATCCGGGGGGACCGTGGAGGATGATGCCACCGAGTGGGTTTTTCGGGCTGCGGCCAATATCACAGAGTCCGGTGGCGGATCCTTTCTTAGGAACAGAGGGTCCTGTTCGGGAGCCTTATATTTTTTCAGAATCCTAGCCGGGGCAGATTTGAGCGTAGCTGGGGCCAGAAAAGTGTCCATGGTTGGCTGCAACAAACCAGGCACTAGAGGCAGTAGCTTTTTTGACGCTGATCTATGCTGCAGAGTCTCGAAGATGACTGACGAGGAGGTAGATGGCTCTGGAACCTCTATGTTTAATTTCTGAGCTCCCCTTAACAGCACCTCGTTAAACGTCGTAATGTCATCCACCGGTGAGACCCTAGCCGGAGGAGAATCTGTTAGGGTGGGGGAGTAACGCCCGACAGATGATCCTGAAGACGACCAAGAGGGTGATCTTCTTTGTGAACGAGACCTGGATCGCCGTTGAGAACGAGACCTGCTGCGAGACGCTGTAGCAGAGCGCCCAGGTCTCACGGTCGGTTGACGAGGAACAGAACGAGCCCGTCCTGCCCTTGCTGTCGGTGATGGCGTTCTTGGAAGGAAGGCAGTAGGCGAGTACATTCGCGAATACTGCGAATCCGGGGAGGCTGCTGGTCTGTTAAGGCTCTCTAGCCATCTTGGAGATAGGTTGATGGGCGAAACATGCCCAGATGATGCCGCTCTTGACCGAGATGAGTCGCTCGGTATGGAGACCACGGGAGATGGTGCGGCCTTGTCTGTTGGCGAAGGGCGATGTTCTACTCCCTGCGGGACAGGTAAAACCTGTGTCGACGTCGATGGCTGTGTCGACGTCGAAGGGCGCCCCATCGGATGCTCTTGCCTCGACGTAGAGTGCCTCGACGTCGAACGGCGATCTTTGGACCTCGACCTACTCGTCGTCGTGTGCCTCGACGTGGAGCGGTGGGAGGTCGACGGCAGATGTCTCTCATGCCGTCGTAGCAATTTCTACGTCGCGTCTCTTGACGTCGGGGGCGTACGGCCTTTGGCGGCGACCGGGCACGCCGGCGATGGCTCGACGTCGATCGTCGGGCTGCCGTCGACAGAGATCTGCCCCTGCGATGGTGTTCCTTCGACACCGTATCCTTCGACGTCGGGTCTTTCGCCGTCGACGGCGATCTATGCCGGTGAGACGGTGGCAGCGACGACGTCGACGGGGAACAAACAGGTCCTTTCCTACCTGCTGACGTCGACCTAGCCATTCTCTCCTGAGAATGGCCTGCTGGTTGCCTGGGAAGAGAGGAGGACGATGTTTTCTGCCTCTCATGAAGCCCATGTAGCCTGATCTTCTCTCTGTCCTTCAGAGTCCTCTTTGACATATTCTTGCAGTGCTTGCAAGTGTCAGGGCAGTGACTCTGAGGCAGGCACACAATGCAAAGAGAGTGTGGGTCTGACTGGGACTTCTTCTTCCCACAAGAAGGGCATTTGACAAAAAGTGAAGGCATTTTTCTGTCAGGAAAAAACTGCCAAACACAGACAAAGATGTTATCTGTCGAATGAAAAAGGAAAAAACGCTTTTTAAAGGATTTTTCTGAGAAGAAACTCAGAAAAACTGAGAGCTCAATGCTCCAGGATCCTCTCAGAAGAAGCCGGAAAAAAGAACTGACCTAACTGTGAACCAACTGTCACCTTTCCTTCACCCCTGAGGCATGGTGGGATACTGGAGGTGCTCAGGGTCTTAAAGGCACGGTGCCAAAGTTTTTATGGTTCTCCTGTGTTAACCTGCATGCAGCCTATTGGCTAAGAATGCTCCATTGTTTTTCAATGTAGTTTTTTTCTCTTTTTCTCTAGAGTTTACTGCTGCTTACTTCCCTAAGCCCAGTTTTGGGGGCTTAGGTAGATATTTATTCTCTATTGTAGTTTTATAATATATAAAAAAAAAATGTAAAAAACTTCACAGAAATAAAGCATTTTAGCCTGTTTTAACATTATAGCCTGCATTGCTGGTTTTTACACATGTATAATATGTGTGTATTTTATATATGCTCCGGGGTCCCCGCACAAGGGTGGGAATATTCAATGTTTATGACTATTGATGAGGATCCCCTGGAAGAGAACAATGCTTACAACTTCTACTTGCTCTCGATCCAAGCCTGCCAAGAAGTTGAAGATTCCTCTCTGCCTTTTACTAGTATGTATGCATCTAAAGTACACTCCTCTTATTATTTTGAAAAGGGCAGACCTCACATGGAATGATGGTGAAATCAACAATTAACATATTAATCTTGTTGCACCTTCTCTTAATTCCATAAAACTTTATATATTAAGGGAATACATATATTTGAATAACTGATACACCATCAAACCACAATAAAGCAAATATTTACAGACTATACATATGAAAACAACATTAACTGCAATATGAGTTTATAAATGAGAATTGTCCACTCAAATAAATATATATATGAAATGCAATGGGAAGTACATAAACAGAAAATTCAAAGATGATGTCAGGTTAAGAAAAATACTCAATAAATCACCCTGAAACACAATCTACAGAAGATTTAATGAGGTATCTAAAATTAAATCTCCTACAAATCAGAACTGCCCAAAACAGCGGTGGACATGAAAAGTGAGTTTATAATGTTTGAATCTATGGTGACAAATGCTGAATCGTCATTTGCATCAGGTCAACCAACATGAACACTTACAGGTCAGGAATGAAACTTGACAAGTTGGCTATATCCAGTTAAATACAAACAGGACAAAGGCTCTTCCTGTAACAATGTTTGCATATGAGGAAGCCTCACTACTGTCAGGAAAAGTACTTACAACTATATGCACACAGTGTTTCCAAGATCTTTTTTAAGACCTGAGTAAGACCGACACTAAGCTAGATTCAACTCTCCTAATCCTCTATGAATAATACCAAGGGTAAAAGATCTAAAACCTCACATTTACCAGAATCTCTCACTTTAAGTTAAAAGAATGAAAAATGGCCATGATCAGGAAACATGAAAGCATCATATTAAAACTCACAAGCCAGTACATATTAAATAAAAATACAAGATGATAAAAGAACAAGTTACTTACCTTCGGTAACACCTTTTCTGGTGGATACACTAGCTACCTGTGGATTCCTCACCTAAAGATTTTTCCCCACGCGTCAGCTTTCAACTGACATTTTCTTCTAGCTCTGCACGTCGACAATGACGTCACAATTGCCCGACTCCCACGCAACGCCGTATGACGTCATCCAGCCAATAAGAGGTCCTCGTCGACGTGCAGATGTCAGTTATCACTATTTTTTACGTGCTTTTGAGGCGAACAGGAGAACATTGACATTACAGATGAGATATGAACACATCAATTAAACTTATATACCAACATTTATTTCAATAATATGAACCAAAACCAATAGAAATAAACAATACGAAATATGTGCATAAACGTATATACGTATATACACATGTTTACTCTCTCTTTTTTTTTCTTAAAAAAAAATATATATATAAACAGAAAGAACCATATACAAATATACATGTGTATAAAACATTGCATCAGTATATACATATGTACAATATACGGGCACTCACCCAAGGAATTTGTGATAAGACAAGTCAGGCAACAGGGAGGCAGGTGGGACCGTGAGGAATCCACAGGTAGCTAGTGTATCCACCAGAAAAGGCATTACTGAAAGTAAGTAACTTGTTCTTCTGATGGATACAACTACCTGTGGATTCCTCACCTAAAGAGTAGAGTCCCAAAGCAGTACCGCCCCCGGAGGTGGGTGCCTGAATGGTCAAACCAAGAAATCCTGCAGCACTGAGCGTGCAAAATGGCCGTCCCAGCAGACATTATGTTTCTAAAAGTTGGAATACTTTTTAAGAATCTAAAACTATCTCTAGAACTTAATTCAAACTTTTACAAAACTTTTAAACTCTAAAAGAAATGCTAACAGGGAGTAACACAAGGCCCTAGCAGGACTTTTAAAAATTTAGAAAAATAGCTCAAATTTCAAAAATCAGTTTCTAATGACAATTTTTGGAATTTAGTCGTGTGATCAGGTATTGGCTGAGTAGTCCAGCAAATGCAAAGTCTTGTACCCCACCGCTGATCCACCAATGTAGGAAGTTGGCTCTGTATATACTATTTCAAAGTAAGAAATAGTGTGCACAGAGTCCAAGGGTTCCCCTTTGAGGTAAGATAGTGGCAAAAAGAGATAATTCTAATGATCTATTTTGTGGTAGTGTGGTCGAGCAGAAGGCTTATCAGAGGGTAGTGTTAATCATTTGTTGTACACACATAGGCAATAAATGAGGAACACACACTCAAAGACATACTCCAGGCCAATAGGTTTTTATAAAGAAAAATATATTTTCTTAGTTTATTTTAAGAACCACAGGTTCAAGATTTACAAGTAATACTTCAAATGAAAGGTATTTCACTCAGGTATTCTAGGAACTTTGAATAATCACAATATCATGTACAGTTTTGACAAAAATGGCAATAAGCTATTTTAAAAGTGGACACAGTGCAAAAATCAACAGTTCCTGGTGGAGGTATGTAAATGTTAAGTTCACAGGTAAGTAAAACACTTACAGGATTCAAAGTTGGGTCCAAGGTAGCCCACCATTGGGGGGTCAAGGCAACCCCAAAGTTACCACACCAGCAGCTCAGGGCCGGTCAGGTGCAGAGGTCAAAGAGGTGCCCAAAACACATAGGAGGTCATTCCAACCTCGGCGGTAAAAGGCGCTTACCGCCGTGCAGAAGACCACAATAACACCGCCGCGGTTGCGGTAAACCGCCACGGTCATTCTGACCCAAACAGGCAAACCGCCAAAATACCGACATCCACAAAAGTCCGCCACACCAAAGGGCAGCGAGAAACTGGCGATGACCAAACCTCCACTGTCACGCCAACAGAAATACGCCCACACTATCACAACACACGAATCCACGCGGCGGTCTTTCAACCGCGGTATTCCATTGGCGGTACACACCGCCGCGCTCGAAATACACACACACTTACAAAACACAACCACATTGGACAATTCAAAATACACACACCTGATACACATACACACACCACTCCCACACACCCAAAACAATATAAAACACACACCCACATCACCCACAAACGTCCACTCCTAGAGATTCGTGAACACGCACCGAGAAAAGACATCCGAGCACCCAGACGCCCAATTCACTGTCACCCAGCAATATTAGCACGCACTTCACACAACACAACAATACACATCACCACACTTAGCACCACACAATCCACCCTACACATCACCCACACCACCCCATGGCACCGCAAAGACACCCCAGGTTCTCTGATGATGAACTCAGGGTCATGGTGGAGGAAATTGTACGAGTAGAGCCACAGCTGTTCGGGACACAGGTGCAGCACACCACCATTGCCAGGAAGATGGAGCTATGGAGCAGAATAGTCGACAGGGTCAAAGCTGTGGGACAGCACCCAAGAAATCGGGACGACATCAGGAAGAGGTGGAACGACCTACGGGGGAAGGTGCGTTCCATGGTATCCAGGCACAACATCGCGGTGCAGCGGACTGGCGGCGGACCCCCACCTCCTCCCCCAGAATTTACAACATGGGAGGAGCAAGTCTTGAACATCCTGCATCCTGAGGGCCTCGCAGGAGTAGCTGGAGGAATGGACTCTGGTAAGTCTCATCTTCACTACATCATCCCCCCCACCCCACCAGCATGCCAACTCATACCCCCACCCTCACCACCACCCCCATCACACCTACTCCTTGCAAATGTCTCACCATCACAACCCACCCATCCCAAAACCTAGCCCTGCATGCGTCCACAAAGCATGGACACCCATCACCAAAGCATGCCCACTGCACATACAAACCCCCCCTCCCCCAAACCACCGTCACAACAGCCCCCACAAAGGAATGCCAGCACTGGGGCACACGGGCACCCACCCATTGCACGCCATGGCACACACAGAAACAATAACCATACTTTTGTACCCCTGCAGGACCCGAACGCCAGGTCACCGCGCAGGAGGGTCCACAAATGTCCACTCCACCCCCAGAAGAGGCCCACAGTGAGGACAGCAGCTCTGTCTCCCTGGATCTAGATGACCAGCCCGGTCCATCGGGGACCTCGGGACAGTCGGTTCCCCTCAGACAGTCGGTTCCCCTCAGACAGCCACAGGCCACAGCAGACCTTCCCCCCTCTGGGAACACCAGCACAGCACCCATCCAGCGGGCCCATACCTCTGTCCCCAGGACACGTCAATCAGCGGTGTGTCCACCACTACAGGGAACCCAGGCTAACCCACCACCCCAACAACAACAGGGACCTTGGGGCAGTGGTAGTGGGCACACGGTCCAGGGGACAGAGGCCCAGGGAAACAGGGGAACTGGGAGGGCTGCTGTGCGACAGGGGGGGGACAGGCCCAGGGAACCCACTCTCCACGAGGCCCTCTCCTCCATCATGGGAGCATACCACCACTCCCAGGAGACGATGGCGACGGTCCTGGCCAGGTTTCAGGAGATCCAGCTTCTGCAGGAGCAACAGTATATGGGGTTCAGGGAGGAACTAAGAAACATCAGTTCCGCCATGGGTACCATCGTAGTGGCCCTGAATCAGGTAGTCACCACATTGCGGGACACTGTGGCACCTCAAAGGGCCCCTGACACTAGCATGGAGCAAGAACTGCCTACCATCTCCGCCGGCGCTAGTGGACAGGAGGCCCCGACACAAGACCAACAGGCCACCAGAACCCCACCCCCTGCAGAAGGAGAACCACCCTGCAAGCGGGCCCTGAGATCCAGGAAGAAGACAGAGTAAGATGTCAAGACCCCCGCCAGCAAAGGATACCGCCCTGATTGTCATCCCACTGTCCCACATTGTCACCCTGTCCAACTTTAAACTGCCCCTGCTCCACTTTCCACAGGCATTTGGACAATGCACCTGTGATACTGATAGTCTGGACTCTGCCATGGACAATCCTCCACCATCACCCCTCACCGATTTGCAACCACCCATCCAATTTAGAGCACTTGAATAAACACACTTATTGCACAAAAACAATCTGGAGTCTGGCTGTGATTTTAACAAATGTATTAGACATGACCGTGCCAAAATGTTCATTCACATTGTGATGCCAACAAATCGCTGTCACACAGCTGTAGTCCATGGGGAAACAAAGCAGATGTCACGCAGTGGGGCCCACATCTCTGAAAACGGAAGGGAAAGTCACAACACAGTTACCATACACTGGGGGAAAAGGTCAGACAGTAGAGAGGTAGAAGTCTTTAAGTAAATGTAATATGCCGGTGTGTACTCTTACCTGTGTGTCATTGAAAATACTGCTGTATTACTGTGTTCCTGTTCTCTATGTCGTCCTCTTCGGCTTCCTCCTCTTCACTCTCCACAGGCTCCACAGCTGCTACAACACCACCATCTGGACCATCCTCCTGCAGAAAAGGCACCTGGCGTCGCAAAGCCAGGTTGTGAAGCATACAGCAGGCCACGATGATCTGGCACACCTTCTTTGGTGAGTGCATTAGGGATCCACCTGTCATATGGAGGCACCTGAACCTGGCCTTCAGGAGGCCAAAGGTTTGCTTGATCACCCTCCTAGTACGCCCATGGGCCTCATTGTACCGTTCCTCTGCCCTTGTCCTGGGATTCCTCACTGGGGTCAGTAGCCATGACAGGTTGGGGTAACCAGAGTCCCCTAATAGCCACACACGGTGCCTCTGGAGTTGACCCATCACATACGGGATGCTGCTATTCCGCCGGATGTAGGCGTCATGCACTGACCCAGGGAACTTGGCATTAACATGGGAGATGTACTGGTCTGCCAAACACACCATCTGTACATTCATCGAATGATAACTCTTCCGGTTCCTGTACACCTGTTCACTCCTGCTGGGGGGGACCAAAGCAACATGTGTCCCATCAATGGCACCAATGATGTTGGGAATATGTCCAAGGGCATAGAAATCACCCTTCACTGTAACCAAATCCCCCACCTCAGGGAAAATGATGTATCTCCGCATGTGTTTGAGCAGGGCAGACAACACTCTGGACAACACCTTGGAAAACATGGGCTGGGACATCCCTGATGATATGGCCACTGTTGTTTGAAATGACCCACTTGCAAAGAAATGGAGTACTGACAGCACCTGCACTAGAGGGGGGATCCCTGTGGGTTGGCGGATTGGTGACATCAGGTCTGGCTCCAGCTGGGCACACAGTTCATGAATAGTGGCTCGGTCAAGCTTGTATGTCAGTATGACATGTCGTTCCTCCATTGTCGACAGGTCCACCAGTGGTCTGTACACGGGAAGATTCCTCCATCTCCTCGCATGTCCCAGCGGACGGTGCCTATGAAGGACAACAGTGAGCACAGAGTTAATCAACCCACAGGTACGTTCCCACAGCTTGCACATAACACGATTCACAATGCATTGAATGGCTTGTATGAGTGTTGATGCAAGGACTAGGTATGTGTGACGCAGTAGAAATTAAGCCATGTGGGCCCTTGAAATGGCGGCTGCCTGACCTGTGAAGTGCGACAGTGAGATGTGAGGTCAATGCGCTGGCGTGGCACACCGTGGCAGTAGGCGGTCGAAGACCGCGGCGCAAAGCCGCATAGGTTAACATTGAACCCTATGGGTTTCAGGAGCCAATGACGATGTGCGCCGGCGGTCGCAGTACGCACCGCCGCGGTACGCACCGCCGCGGGCGTGACTGCCATTTTCTATCTGCTTAATCACTCGATACCTGATCTTCCACAGGAGAGGACCTACACTGCAAGTGCTGCTGTGAGCTCGGTCTGGAAGAGACAATGGCTCATGCGACTGGAGAAAGGGCCCCTGCCTTCACTGTGGAGGAGTTGGAGAAACTTGTGGATGGGGTCCTCCCCCAGTATGCGCTACTCTACGGTCCTCCAGACCAACAGGTAAGTACACTGGGACCATGCTTAGTGGGCAATGCCTGTGTTGAGTGGGGTGGATGAAAGATGGTGGGGAGGGGAGCGATTGAGGCATGCATCAAACGACAGATGAGAGCATGTGCCACATGGCAAGGGTGGGGATGGGGGGCCACTCACATCGAGCATGCAGAAGGTGATGACTATTTTTCTCTCCCTGTACATGTCACATAGGTCAGCGCCCACCAGAAAGTCGCTATTTCGTGTGCCATCGCCAAGGACGTCCGGACCCTGGGGGTCCACAACAGGCGGGGCACCCACTGCCGGAAGAGGTGGGAGGACATCCGACGCTGGAGCAGGAAGACGGCGGAGGCTCAGCTGGGGATGGCCTCCCAACGTGGGAGGGGTGCCAGTCGTACTTTGACCCCCGATGTCTCGGATCCTAGTGGTGGCCTACCCCGATTTGGATGGGCGCGTGAGGACATCACAGCAGACACAAGGGGGTGAGTACAAACACATTCTGCTGACTTTGCGCGCAGTGGAGGTGTCTGGGTGGGGGAGGAGGGCTGTGGGTATCCCTAGGCCAGGGCGATTTCTGTAGGCTAGGCCCCTCCGTAAGGCATGGTCCTGTGCCCCCGCCCCCCACCTCAGTAGGGGGCAAAGTACAGGTATCCATGGCCCTGTGTCATCTATGTGTGCAGTTGTCGTCCATATGCTTGTAGGCCATGTCCCACGGATTGAGTAGTGGACCCCAAGTGCGCGGCGTAGTGCAGGGGGCTTCTGTGTCTGTCCTCTCCGCCAACGGTGTCGCCTATGCATGCACTCAACATGTCTTTATTTCTCCCCCCCACCCTTTTTTGTGGTCTTCCTGTTTATGTGTGCATTAGCATCATCAGGCGGAGGAGAAGTGGCATCGGAGCACGAGGGAGCTGCATCCCACATGGCCCTGGAGGGCCATGCAATGGAGTCAGAATACACCAGTGGGACGGAGGGCGAGGGGAGCTCCACAGCGGGGACTCGTGCTGATGTCAGTGACAGCGACTCATCCTCTGAAGGGAGCTCCCTTGTGGTGGTGGCAACATCCGTGCCCCCGCAACAACAGGTACAGCCGCCACCCAGTGCACCAGCACCGCCCTCCCAGCAGCCCCTCAGCGTTTGCCCCCTGCCCGCTCACCCAGGAAGGTGGGCATCTCCTTCGCCCCAGGCACCTCAGGCCCTGCCCCTGTCACCCCTGCTGCCCTCAGTGAGGAGGTCATTTACCTCCTGAGGACCATCATTGTTGAGCAGTCTACCCTTTTGAATGCCATCCAGGGTGTAGAAAGGGAGGTGCACCGGAGTAATGCATACCTGGAGGGCATTCATTCTGGTCAGGCTGCCCATCAGCGATCGTTCAACGCTCTGGCCTCAGCACTGATGGCAGCCATTGTCCCAGTCTCTAGCCTCCCCCCTCCAACTTCCTCCACCCAGACCCAATCCCCTGTACCTCTGCCTATCCCAGACACACCATCAGACCAGCCTGCACACACCTCAACACCCAAGGGAAGCTCATCCAGACATAAGCACCACACATCACACAAGCAATCACACAAGCAACATCCACATGCAGACACACCAACACCCACTGCCTCCTCTGTGTCCCCCTCCTCCTCGTCTCCCTCCTCCCTCCCTGTGACGCCTCCACTCACACTTGCATGCACAACATCTTCAGCCACTACGTCCATCACCAGCACACCCACCAGAACACTCTGCACACGTGCAGTCACCACCCCCACTACCATTTACACGTCCCCTGTGTCCTCTCCCAGTGTGTCTGTCACCCCCTCTTCCAAACTACACAAACACAGGCACCCACCCACCCAACAGCCATCCACCTCACGACGGCCTCCAGCCCAAGCACCTGCACCCAAAGACACCAGACTTCACACTCCTACAACCACATCCTCTTCCTCCACTCCCATACCCACTACACCTACCCGTCCCTCTCTTTCTAAATTGCTTTTCCTTTCCAAACTTGACCTCTTTCCAACAACTCCCCCACTCCGTCCATCTCATAAGACTCCAATCAGCACCTCAGCCACCACAAAACCAGGACCTATAAAGACTGTTTGCCAAGGACTGTGGAGTCCCCCACCCTCAAGGGCAGCTAGTTCTGCTAGGAGCCAAGGCACGGCCAGCCCACCCCCGGAAAAGCACCCGAAGAATGCCAGTGCCCGGCGCGAGAGGCCAAAGACACCAGGGACCAAAATCCCTACCATGGCTCCGGCTGGAAGTGGGGTGCCACCTGGTACACCGCCAAAGGTGGGGAAGGGCCACAGGCGACCAGGGAAGGGTGGGAAGGGCAGCACGCCCGACAAGTCTGCCAGCAGGGCCCCACCAGCCCCATCCCAGGTGTGCAGGAGGACACCCACAGGCCCGGTACTGCAGCCCAGGAGGGCCCCGCAAGCCACGTCCCAGGTGGGCAGGAGGACACCCACAGGCCCGGTACTGCAGCCCAGGAGGGCCCCGCAAGCCACCAGACAGATGGGCAGGAAGGCCCCGCCAGCCACATGTCAGGTGGCGAGTGACATCCATGCCATGGCCGGATCCGCTGACCTGGACACTCATCTCAAGCACCGCTGAACTGGGCACCGCCGTCTCAAGCACCGCTGCACTGGGCCCTTCATCTCAAGCACCGCTGCACTGGGCCCTTCATCTCAAGCACCGCTGCACTGTGCCCTTCATCTCAAGCACCGCTGAACTTTGCACCGCCGTCTCAAGCACCGCTGAACAGGGCACCGCCGTCTCAAGCACCGCTGAACAGGGCCCTTCATCTCAAGCACTGCTGCACTGGGCCCTTCATCTCTAGCACCGCTAAACAGGGCACCGCCGTGTCAAGCACCGCTGGCCCATTGGCAGAAGGGGCAGGCCCTCATCTGTGTCGGGCAGGGCTGCACGAAGCACTCTGGGCACCAAGCCCCCTCCAGAACCAGTGGAGACTGTCATCCACTTGAGAGACTGTGGCTTTGCACTCCCCAGGATGGCACAGTGGGCAAACCACCCACCGTAGAGACTTGAGAGACTGTGGCTTTGCACTCCCCAGGATGGCACAGTGGGCAAACCACCCACTGTAGAGACTTGAGAGACTGTGGCTTTGCACTCCCCAGGATGGCACAGTGGGCAAACCACCCACTGTAGAGACTTGAGAGACTGTGGCTTTGCACTCCCCAGGATGGCACAGTGGGCAACCCACCCAGTGTAGAGACTTGAGAGACTGTGGCTTTGCACTCCCCAGGATGGCACAGTGGCCATGAAGGCCCCTCGTGGATCTGGCGTCGTGGACTCATCTGGCTGAGGTGCCCCCCGTTCCCTTCCCCCTGAGGTGCCTGTAGTTTTGCTATCTGATGCCCCGGCAGTGTTCTCTCCGTTGGTGTCAGGTATCCTGTGTGGGCTTTGCCCATGTGATTTGGGCCCAGTGGTCCACGGACAATGCCTGCAAAAATTATCGGACTTTTAATATTTATGTATATAATAGTTTTAAATGTGTGATATTTTTATAAGCCAGTGATACAATATATTCGACTGTTTATGATCATTTCCTTTTGTCTTTGCATTCTTCCGGGGGGTTTGGGGTGTAACTGTGATGTATTGCTATGCTTTGATGTGTGTGTTGTAGTGGGTGAGGGTGGGGGTGGGTGTGTCGCGTATGTGTGTACCCGTAGTATTTTCTCCTCCCCCCTCCCCTGTGTCGTAGGTGCAGTACTCACCGTTGTCTTCTGCGCCGGCGTTCGTGCTCCTGGTAGAGGAGCAGGAAGACAATAGCTGGGAGGATGTGGAGTTCGGGTTCCATGCTGTCCAGATTCCTCGTGGGGTGTATGGAGGTGAGAGTTTTCCGTTTGAAATGGCTGTTTCCGCCATGTTTTTATCGGCGGGGCTACCGCCCCGGAAAAGGTGGCGGATTGGTGGGTTGTGATAGGGTGGGCGGTACATTGTCTCCCGCCTGTCTGTTGGCGGTGACCGCCGTGCTGTTTGTTTGTCCCTCCGTGGTGGTCGGAGTGTTGAAGTGGCGGTCTCTGTTGGCAGATTCCGCCAGGGTCAGAATTCAATTTTTTTAACCGCCAGCCTGTTGGCGGGTTAGCCGCCGCTTTAACACCGACCGCCAGGGTTGGAATGACCCCCATAGGCTTCAATGGAGAACAGGGGTGCCCCAGTTCCAGTCTGCTAGGAGGTAAGTGCCTGCGTCCTCGAGGGGCAGACCAGAGGGGGTTTGAAGGGCACTGGGGGGGGGGGACACTAGCAGGCACAGAAAGTACACCCTCAGTGGCACAGGGGCGGCCGGGTGCAGAGTGCAAACAGGCATCGGGTTTTGTATAGGAAGTAATGGGGAGACCCGGGGGTCTCTTCAACGATGCGGGTACGCACAGGTGGGGCTCCTCGGGGTAGCCACCACCTGGGCTAGGTAGAGGGTCGCCTGAGGGTCGCTCCTGCACTGGAGTTCAGTTCCTTCAGGTCCTGGGGGCTGCGGGTGCAGTGTTGGTTCCAGGCGTCGGATCCCTTGTTACAGGCAGTCGCGGTCAGGGGGAGCCTCTAGATTTCCTCTGCAGGCGTCGCTGAGGGGGCTCAGGGGGGTCAACTCTGGCTACTCACGGGCTTGCAGTCGCCGGGGAGTCCTCCCTGTAGTGTTGGTTTTCCGCAGGTCGAGCCGGGGCGTCGGGTGCAAAGTGGAAAGTCTCACGCTTCCGGGGGGAAACGTGAAGTCTTCAAAGTCGTTTCTTTGTTGTAAGAAAGTTGCAGATGGTTGAACAGAGCCGATGTTCATGGGAGTTTCTTGGTCCTTGGGTGCAGGGCAGTCCTCTGAGGCTTCAGAGGTCGCTGGTCCCTGTTGGAAGCGTCGCTGTTGCAGTTTTCTTTGAAGTGGGGAGACAGGCCGGTAGGGCTGGGGCCAAAGCAGTTGTCGTCTCCGTCTTCTCTGCAGGGCTTCAGGTCAGCAGTCCTTCTTCTTCTTTAGGTTGCAGGAATCTAGTTTCCTAGGTTCTGGGAAGCCCCTAAATACTGAATTTAGGGGTTTGTTTAGGTCTGGGAGGGCAGTAGCCAATGGCTACTGTCCTTGAGGGTGGCTACACCCTCTTTGTGCCTCCTCCCTGTGGGGAGGGGGGCACAGCCCTAATCCTATTGGGGAAATCCTCCTTCCACAAGATGGAGGATTTCTAAAAGTAAGGGTCACCTCAGCTCAGGACACCTTTGGGGCTGTCCTGACTGGTGGGTGACTCCTCCTTGTTTTTCTAATTATCTCCTCCAGCCTTGCCGCCAAAAGTGGGGGCAGTGGCCGGAGGGGCGGGCATCTCCACTAGCTGGGATGCCCTATGGCGCTGTAACAAATGGGGTGAGCCTTTGAGGCTCACCGCCAGGTGTTACAGTTCCTGCAGGGGGAGGTGAGAAGCACCTCCATCCAGTACAGGCTTTGTTCCTGGCCACAGAGTGACAAAGGCGCTCTACCCATGTGGCCAGCAACATGTCTGGTGTGTGGCAGGCTGGCAAAAACTAGTCAGCCCACACTGGAAGTCGGGTATGTTTTCAGGGGGCATCTCTAAGATGCCCTCTGGGTGTATTTTACAATAAATTGCACACTGGCATCAGTGTGCATTTGTTGTGCTGAGTAGTTTGATACTAAACTTCCCAGTTTTCAGTGTAGCCATTATGGAACTGTGGCGTTCGTGTTTGACAAACTCCCAAACCATATACTCTTATGGCTACCCTGCACTTACAATGTCTAAGGTTTTGCTTAGACACTGTAGGGGCATAGTGCTCATGCACACATGCCCTCACCTGTGGTATAGTGCACCCTGCCTTAGGGCTGTAAGGCCTGCTAGAGGGGTGACTTATCTATGCCAAAGGCAGTGTGAGGTTGGCATGGCACTCTGAGGGGAGTGTCATGTCGACTTAGCCATTTTCTCCCCACCAGCACACACAAGCTGTGAGGCAGTGTGCATGTGCTGAGTGAGGGGTCCCCAGGGTGGCAATAGACATGCTGCAGCCCTTAGAGACCTTCCCTGGCATCAGGGCCCTTGGTACCAGGGGTACCAGTTACAAGGGACTTACCTAGGTGCCAGGGTTGTGCCAATTGTGGAGACAAAGGTACAGTTTAGGGAAAGAACACTGGTGCTGGGGCCTGGTTAGCAGGGTCCCAGCACACTTTCAAGTCATAGGCAAGAGGTCAGGGGGTAACCATGCCAAGGAGGCATTTTCTTACAAAAGGGAACAGATGTCTGCACGTCGACGAGGACCTCTTATTGCCTGGATGACGTCATACTGCGTCGCGTGGGAGTCGTGCAATTGTGACGTCATCGTCAACGTGCAGAGCTAGAAGAAAATGTCCGTCGAAAGCTGGCGCGTGGGGAAAATTCTTTAGGTGAGGAATCCACAGGTAGTTGTATCCATCAGAAATCTAATATAAAAAAAAACCATGAGATATATTGCCAATCAAGTTCAAGATGAAACGTTCTTATTTAAGTGAGACTTTTGTTACAAACCAATCTAAACCAATACGCAAAAATGAGTAGTCCCACTGGCAAAAGCAGAAACTACAAAGAAAACCAGGCACATCAGGGGAAGAAAAGGCAGGCCAAGACAGAAATGGTGTGGAAGGCAAGGAAGAACATTTGAAATGTCCCAGAACAGCAGAAAGAACTGGCAATTTGATGTCAATGCAAACGTTCAAAAGAAAAAGGACAAGGCCGGAACATGAAATATGGAGGATGTTTGACCGATGAAGTCACTCCCATTTCACTAAATCTAGCAAAAACAAAAAGCAACTTGGGACTAAGATAAATTGCTAAAACAATAGGAAATACAGTGAAACAAAAGAGGTATGTGGAAGCCTTGTGCTTTCCCAGCTGAAAGCAATCAACTTATTTTGCAAATTCAAAAGTCTAGTGTACAGTTCTGTTCTTAAGAACTGTTTTAGTCATAGCTGTGTCCAAATAAGCCCAAGGATAATAATGGAGAATTGCTAGTAACTTTTAAAGGGATTAAAAACCCCTGTTGTGTGGAATGTATCAGATACATGGACACAATATTTGAAAGTCAAGGAAATATAACTGTTTCTTCGAAATAGAAACTCTAGAAGACACTGTTGCTTACACCCGGGCAACCTTCATAGGTTTGAGGAACGATAGGAGCTTTGCTGGTCTGTGCATGCTGGCCTTCCCTTGATACTCTGTTAAAACATAGTTTAGGTATTTTGCCTGTATTAAAGAAACACAGATAACAAAAGGCAGTGTCAGAACTGTGCACATATTGTTATGGAAGCATAAATATATTTTTAATTTATATTGTGATATTCATTCTTCAACAGCTTGGCAGTTGTCATCATAATGTAGTGACAACTTTTTCCAAAACAACCCAACATCCTCCTGGCCATCCTGAAACCTAACACTCATTGTCTACTGCTCTGTAATGAAGTAAATGTTTTATCCTACATGTTTTTTCTTCTGGGGAGATTTTCATGCTTACCAAATTCACGGAGCCATGACATTCTGTATCCACCTTCTTAAAAATGACATCAAGTTCCTCATCATCAACATTCCCCACAATCCTCTTCATCGCTTCTTTAAAGGCATCCAAATCTAAACCTAAAAAGAGCATACAAACCTCGACTGTTCACGTGTGAAAAAACTATGAAATATACAAATAAATCCTATGATTATTACACATTCAATAATTAATTAAATAAATGTATGGGACATTTTAAAAGCAATTTATTTGTTAACCAACCAGATATTTCACAATTACTGATAAGGCTTATGAACCATTGAAGTTCAAGTTAGTCACTAGATTTTGTTCACAATATCAGTATATAAAGAAAGAATATACTAAAATGTGTGGCATTAGCTTGACACTGGGCATAGCACATTGTCAGAAGTTTCTTATTGAGCGGAAGACTGGTCTCTCCAGTGAGCCAAAGTAGAAAAGTATCAAATCTGCATGAAATGGATACAATGTAGTACTAGATGTATTAATGACTTGGGGCCTGTTGTATGTAAAGGCATATCCTAAATAGTTAGTCCAAATGTTGTGCCACCTTTTTGTGGCCTGTCGCTCATTTTGCAATGTGACCAGTGAATTAGAACGTTGCATTCCCAAATGTCCATTCACAGGCAGTTGCAGAACAATCTGTCTGGTATTTATTAATTAGGCAGGCTGTTATTTTAGACATGCTATGAATGGTCACAAACACAGATGGTGGTCTGCAAGGAACTGCAAACAAACCATCCCTACCTTCACATAAAAAAAGAATTATAACTTTTTTTAAAGCAGTGTGAAAATTGTTGGTGTGCAAAGACCTGCCTTTCATTTTGTGATGGAACCTATGAGCTAAAAGATCCCATCAAGTGCCCAATCAAAAGGGGTCGCAGGATGACCAGTCAACGGGATAATAAATATGCTGCTATTTGAATCCCCTACTGTGATATCTACAAACACAGAGACTGTGGTCTGCATGTGTAAGGAAATGCCTCCGTGGCATGGTTACCCCCTGACTTTTTGCCTTTGTTGATGCCAAGTTATGATTTGAAAGTGTGCTGAGGCCGGCTAACCAGGCCCCAGCACCAGTGTTCTTTCCCTAAAATTTTTACTTTTGTCTCCACAATTGGCACACCCTGGCATCCAGGTAAGTCCCTTGTAACTGGTACCCCTGGTACCAAGGGCCCTGATGCCAGGGAAGGTCTCTAAGGGCTGCAGCATGTCTTATGCCACCCTGGGGATCCCTCACTCAGCACATGCACACTGCTTGCCAGCTTGTGTGTACTCGTGGGGAGAAAATTACTATGTCGACATGACACTCCCCTCAGGGTGCCATGCCAACCTCACACTGCCTATGGCATAGATAAGTCACACCTCTAGCAGGCCTTACAGCCCTAAGGCAGGGTGCACTATACCACAGGCGAGGGCATAGGTGCATGACCACTATGCCCCTACAGTGTCTAAGCAAAACCTTAGACATTTTAAGTACAGGGTAGCCATAAGAGTATATGGTCTGGGAGTCTGTCATACACGAACTCCACAGCAACATAATGGCTACACTGAAAACTGGGAAGTTTGGTATCAAACTTCTCAGCACAATAAATGCACACTGATGCCAGTGTACATTTTATTGTGAAATACACCCAGAGGGCATCTTAGAGATGCCCCCTGAAAACATACCCGACTTCCAGTGTGGGTTGACTAGTTTTTGCCAGCCTGCCACACACCAGACATGTTGCTGGCCACATGGGGAGAGTGCCTTTGTCACTCTGTGGCCAGGAACAAAGCCTGTACTGGGTGGAGGTGCTTCTCACCTCCCCCTGAAGGAACTGTAACACCTGTCAGTGAGCCTCAAAGGCTCACCCCCTTTGTTACAGCGCCACTAGTGGAGATGCCCGGCCCTCCGGCCACTGCCCCTCTTTTGGTGGCAAGGCCGGAGGATATAATGAGAAAAACAAGGAGGAGTCACTGGCCAGTCAGGACAACCCCTAAGGTGTGTCCTGAGCTGAGGTGACTCTGACTTTTAGAAATCCTCCATCTTGCAGATGGAGGATCCCCCCCAATAGGATTAGGGATGTGACTCCCTCCCTACCGGTAGGAGGCACAAACAGGGTGTAGCCACCCTCAGGGCTAGTAGCAATTGGCTACTAACCTCCCAGACCTAAACACCCCCCTAAATTGAGTATTTGGGGGCCCCCAGATTCTAGGAAGACAGATTCCTGCAACCTGAAGACGAAGAAGGACTGCTGACCTGAAGCCCAGCAGAGAAGACGGAGACACCATCTGCTTTGGCCCCAGCCCTTCCGGCCTGTCTCCCCACTTCAAGAAAAACTGCAACAGCGACGTGTCCCCCAGGGTCCAGAGACCTCTGAAGCCTCAGAGGACTACCCTGTATCTAAAAGGTCGAAGAAACTCCTGAGGACAGCGGCCCTGTTCCACAGAAACTGCAACTTTGCAACAAAGAAGCAACTTGTAAAGACCACACGTTTCCCGCCGTAAGCGTGAGACTTTCCACCCTGCACCCGACGCCCCTGGTTCGACCGGCGGAAAACTAACTCTACAGGGAGGAATCTCCGGCGACTGCGAGCCCGTGAGTAGCCGGAGTCGACCCCCCTGAGGCCCCCATCAGCGACGCCTGCAGAGGAAATCCAGAGGCTCCCCCTGATCGCGACTGCCTGCTTCAAGGAACCTGAGGCCTGGGAAACACACTGCACCCGCAGCTCCCAGGACTGAAGGAACCGAACTCCAGTGCAGGAGCGACCCCCAGGCGGCCCTCTTCCTAGCCCAGGTGGTGGCTACCCCGAGGAGCCCTCCCCCCCCCTTGCCTGCCTGCATCGCTGAAGAGACCCCCGGGTCTCCCATTGAAACCTATTGCAAACCCGACACCTGTTTGCACTCTGCACCCGGCCGCCACTGTGCCGCTGAGGGTGTACTTTCTGTGCCTACTTGTGTCCCCCCCGGTGCCCGACAAAACCCCCCTGGTCTGACCTCCGAAGTCGCGGGTACTTACCTGCTGGCAGACTGGAACCGAGGCACCCGTATTTCCATTGAAGCCTATGTGTTTTGGGCACCACTTTGACCTTTGCACCTGACCGGCCTGAAGCTGCTGGTGTGGTAACATTGGGGTTGCCTTGAACCCCCAACGGTGGGCTACCTTGGACCCAACTTTGAACCCTGTAAGTGCTTTACTTACCTGTGAACCTAACAAATACTTACCTCCCCCTGGAACTGTTGATTTTTGCAGTGTCCATTTTTAAAATAGCTTATTGCCATTTTTGCCAAAACTGTACATGCTATTGTGATGATTCAAAGTTCCTAAGATACCCGAGTGAAATACCTTTCATTTAAAGTATTGATTGTAAATCTTGAACCTGTGGTTCTTAAAATAAACCAAGAAAATATATTTTTCTATATAAAAACCTATTGGCCTGGACTAAGTCTTTGAGTGTGTGTTCCTCATTTATTGCCTGTGTGTGTACAACAAATGCTTAACACTACCCTCTGATAAGGCTACTGCTCGACCACACTACCACAAAATAGAGCATTAGAATTATCTCTTTTTGCCACTATCTTACCTTTAAGGGGAACCCTTGAACTCTGTGCACACTATTTCTTACTTTGAAATAGTTTATACAGAGACAACTTCCTACAGCATGGAACTGCAGACAAACCATTGTGCATTCACATTCCCAAAAGGGAAACATTTTTTTAAGCAGCATGTGTTCTTTTAGGGGAAACGGCTGCTTTAAATATAAAAAATATTTCCCATTTAAGAAGACACTGGAGAGGCAGCATGAAGAGTTACTGTGGAACAATGCTTGCACCCCCAAGAATGAACGACACAATCCCCAAAAGGAATGCTGTCCAAGTGGTTTGGGGGGAGCGGGGAGGCAGTTTCCCTCTGTGATTCATTGGAGTCAGTTAACGGTTCAATGGCCTGCGAATGGATACATCTCACTGAAAATCGGGAAAAAGAAATTAACTCTCCTTCTATGCCCCCTCCTACTAACTACGATTCAAAATGAGTCACAAAACCTCATTTGATTTTCTGAAAGGCTTTTCCAAATCACAAAAAGGTTTAGTACATTGTTAAAAAAAAAAAAAAATCATGGTCGCAAATCCTGCGAATTTGCAAACCACCTGGTACTGAGACTGTAAACTAGTTTTATATATCAGGCCTCAGAATATTTCTGGTCACCCTCTAGAATTCCTATACTGTCCAATTACAAAGTATTTACCTGCAGAAGGGTACTTCAGATTGTTTAGGAAATTAACCCCTTGACCGCCACAGACATATGGTTACGTCCGTGGCTACGCCTCTCAGGCGCCACAGACGTAACCATTCTGTCCGTGTACCGGCCCTCGGGGGAAGCGCTAGCGCTCCCCCCAAGGGCTGCCCCCCCCCACCCCCCAGGTCAGGGCTGGAAGGGGAATTGCTTCCTCTTCCACCTCCGACCCCCCTGACCCCTTTCGCGTGCAGACCTCATAAGAGGTCACTTCCCATCACGCTGGAAGCATGCTTCTTCTGCAGCCCTTTTTTCCCCATTTTCTTTTTAAAAAACTAAATTTTTGCTGTATTTTGGCTAATTTATTGGTCTCCTTAAGGGGAACCCACAAAGTCTGGGGTACCTCTAGAATCCCTAGGATGTTGGAAAAAAAGGACGCAAATTTGGTGTGGGTAGGTTATGTGGACAAAATGTTATGAGGGCTTAAGAGCGAACTGCCCCAAATTGCCAAAAAAGGCTTGGCAGCTGAGGGGGAAAAGGCCTGACAGCGAAGGGGTTAAATAGCAGAGCTGCAGAAAGCAATCAACCATTACAAATCAGACAGAAATTTTAAAACAAAAAAACAATAAACTATTATGTAAGATTGTTTTTTCCCAATTTGTGTGATAACCTGTCTGATGTCAGAGACTTAAAATGAAAGCAGACAAAGCATTTAGGCTCTGCCTGCTTTTACCAAGATTGGTGCTCAGAGTCATAACTCAGTCCCTCGAATACCGATCACTATGGTAAAGATACCAGTGGTGGCCGGCAGCTTTAGGAGTGAGGGGGGCGGGCGGGATACACACACACACACACACATACACACACACACACACACACACTCTCATTCTTTCACACACAGGCACGCACGCCCACCATTAACAACACTCATACCATTCAAACATGCACGCACGCACCAAACATTCATTTTAAAAGATCGCGCACACTCATTCTTTCACACACACGCACGCACGCACATCCATTAACAACATTCATAACACTCAAACATCCACGCGTGCACCAACCATTCAATTTAAAACATCACACACATACACAAACACACACTTACCTTCAGCCTCCAGTTCCCAGGAGGGTTGGGACTGCTGACGAGGGAAGGCAGCAGTCCCAGCCTCCTCACCGAGTGGAATGGGGTCAGTAAGACTGCTGTCCCCAGCCCACTCTGTGACGAAGTGTCACTGATTGACACTCGCCCTGGGCACTTCAGGGCTTAAACCTGAAGCTCCCAGGGAGAGTGTCAATTGGTGACGCTTTCCTCATCACCCTGGGGAGGGCCTCGAGGAACCTAACTGAGCTGAGGAGGTCACGCCCATAGGAGCTGTGACCTCCTCAGCCCAGCAAAGTTCAGCTCAGGCAGCCAGGAGTGTGCGCAAATCGCGCATGTCTGCTCCTGGCTGCCTGAGCTGAACATGGAGTGTGTCTGTCAGGCTGACCTTTGTTCAGCCTGACAAGACACTCTTCATGAGGGGCAAAAGGTGCGGGGCGTGGCCCCTCCGCCCAAAAGGACAGGCCGCTACTGAAAGATACAGTAGGAAAGAGGAGAATGTCCCTTTTTCCAAGGCACCTTTCACTCCTGGATCCCTGCTTGGGGACTGTCACAGGAGTGCAATCCCCAGCAGGGTCCTCCAACAAGGCTCCAGGAATGGCTTCTGAGGAGAGCAGCCCAATGATGGGCAAATGCTCCCCCAACAAAAACAAACTTTCTGCCACCCTGGATATGCAGATCAGGAGGCTTACCCCCAATATTCTCTTGCTAAGGGGAGCAGAGAACCTACTAGGACCAGGGTATTTTTTTTTTTTATGAGATTCGACTGGACTGGACTGCACAGGCATCAGAATGTACACCCACCCCTACAGAATCAACAGTCTTCCTGCCCCCCCAATGGGCTTTGGGGGCTAGAAAGGCCAAAGGATAACATGCATAGACTTTTTTGTAAAAAAAAGAAATGGGTTGAAGTCTGCCACATCCTGGCACCTCACTATATCCTCCACCCTTAAACCAAAACAGTCTTTCTCCCCACAGGGGCCTACAGCCTTATTTGGATTCCTTTGGCTGTAATTTTGACAAATGGGTCAGATTCTGCTTTCCTGCATGACAGAAAGACTGTTTGGTGCCCGAAGATGGAGCGGCCACCGTGCAGTGCCAGGAGGAGCAAGCGATCCACCCCATTTAGTTTCTAATTTTTTCTCCTTGTGGTCTGATAGTTTGGCGACCCCCCCCCCCTCACCCCAAGACAGGTAGATTGGAGGTAAGCACCTGCTAGCAGCCTGAAAGCACATCAGAGCACCAGGGAAAAAAAGGTGAGAAACAAAATGGGGTGGGTTGCTGGGAAACTGTCCCCTACCACTGGTTACAGACAGAATTTCTGGCTCCAGACAGAGGCCAAATGTGGTATTTTACCCCCTCTTTGTCTGCCAACATATCAACAGTACGAAGAAATTCCAATTTCCTCCCACTTGCCATGGTGAATGGCTGCAGTACTTGCGCTCTGGGTCAGCTAGCAACTGGGTAACCCTACGAACCATGGGCAAATCCGATTATGGAGTGGCTTGCATGGATCACGGCACATTTTCATACCTAAAATACCCTGTGAAAACCAAGGCACTTCCAGCCCATGGCCAATGCTCTTAACTTCCTTTGTTCCAACACTTCTCCCAACTGAAACGTTGCACCCCATTTGCGGGTGAACCCAGTTCATAGGAATGGACCAAAACTGTAATCATGTGAAGTCCTCATTGACACATTGACTTTATGCAGTAAAAGTTTTGACCATTGCCTCTCAAGGGCAATAGTCCCTTCCAGACAAATGGGACACCTTTGTAACCAGGAGAAGTGTGGGAACGCTGGTTAGTAGGAATTTTGTGGAGCTCTTCAAATGTCTACATTTTCTCTCACATAAATATGTGTAAAATCCATTATTTTAACTAAAGTCAGACATTTGTAGAGTATTCTGAATAATAACACATAGTGTGATTTACGTAAGCCACACTACCCTGGACTCCTGTGAGTGTTTAGTTTTCGGAAACTTCTAGGAAAGATAGGCTTCCAAGGCTCCAGGCTGAGCCCAGGGTCAAAACCCGCAGCTACCCATATAGTAAGAATAAGTGAATTTGAAAAATAAATCTTGGTATTTCCTTGTTGCATTTTAGGACGTTTCCTAAAGAGGGCAACAGGCCCACCGAACATAGAGGGGTACTACTTTTTACTGAGGAACACAGAACATTTTTATCAACTGAATTTCTGGATTTTTGGCTTCCAAATGTAAGCCAGTGTGCAAGTAATGTTAGGAAAATACCATCTGAATTACATATTAGTATTTCTACCCCAAACTTCGGAGACATACAAATAACCATGATCCCTAAACTCATTATATCTTGGACACTTTATAAAGTGTCAATCAGGTCAAAACAGACAGATAACAACATTGTCACCTATTTCTAATTTTCCTACTATTGTCGTTAGTTTTTGATTTCTTATAGTAGCTTTTTTGGCTGTGCAAATATCCCCTTACTAAATTCAGAATTTAGTCTACTTTTCAAAAACGTTAACTTTGCTGGGTTCACTCGCGGGTTTTAAACTTCTTTCCGCTACACACTACAAGTAAGTCAAAATCACAAAAATAGGAAAACATTTATTACCATGTAGAAAATGTAAAAAAAAGTGATGAAATAGCACGGCAAACCATCTGTTGATACCATTTGTAGAAAAAAAACTGCAGATATTTCAAAAGAAAAGTCTCAATTTGGCTATTTTTCAGTTTCTACCAGAGAAATCCACAAGCCCTGGGAACCTTTAGAATGCCCAAAGTGTGGAACAAAAGATGCATTGGCCTGGGAAACTTTTGTGGAAAGAATGCTTTGTAGGCAACACTACCCCCTTCCCGACCCCCCACCAAACATTAAACAAGAACTGGCAATTGGTCCCAGTCTTTTGGCTTTGTCAATGCATGTTTGTGTTTTTTCATGGGTTTTGTAAAACTCAACTTTTGCTGTTGAGCACTCACCAAAGAAAAAAAAAACTGGCAGAAAGCAAAAATGTTTTTTTTATGGCAAGAAGCATTCATTGCCACATCAGTCCCTGGCACGAAAGGGAAGTACTTTACGTGTGGAAGAACTTCTAGCGGAAGAGCAGAAAACCCTAATTTTCACTGCCACATTCAGTATTTTATTGAGGGAGGAAGAAAATGTAAATAAAGCAACAACTAACCAACACATGAAAAACACTCGTCATCCAGTCAGGCATTCTTACAAGCAAACAATTATGCAATCAGAATTTACTAGGCCAGAACTGTGTTAACTCGGCTTTTTTGCTTCTGATGTTCCTAGGCACCTATAATGCGGACCTTCACACTGAGAACCAAGGACCCCTTTAACCTTTTTTTTTTTTTTAGATTCACAGGTCAAATAGGAACAATGGACCTTTTCAAGCTATTACATGTATATGAAGATAATTCATGTTTGCTATTAAAAAGCTAGACCAACTACTGACACACTTAACAATGAACATTTCACAACGGTTATGTTGTTCAACCAAGTTGCTTAGCAGCTTCCCTAGATAAAAAAATGAAACAGGTTCAACACATTCCGAGAGCACGCAAATGCTCATCCTTGGGTGCAATATGTCATTTATTGCTAAGAAGGATAGTGAAAAAAATAATTACTGGTAATGTAGTCCTCAAGTATTGAAATATTTCAGTGACTGACACGCTTGAGTCTTTCGAGTCAAGCTAGGAGTCGAACTGTGACATTACAATAGCGGTCCCATGTTAAACATAGCCTAGAGACTGTAACCTTTGCTCTTGAGGAACTTAGGCACATAGGGGGTCATTCCGACCCCCGGGGATGCGGGAGCACCGCCAACAGGCTGGCGGTGCCCCGCAGGGCATTCTGACCGCGGCGGTTTGGCCGCGGTCAGAAGAGGAAAACTGGCGGTCTCCCGCCGGTTTTCCGCTGCCCTGGGAATCCCCCATGGCGGCGCAGCTTGCTGCGCCGCCATGGGGGATTCCGACCCCCTCACCGCCATCCTGTTCCTGGCGGCTCCGACCGCCAGGAACAGGATGGCGGTGAGGGGTGTCGTGTGGCCCCTGGGGGCCCCTGCAGTGCCCATGCCAATGGCATGGGCACTGCAGGGGCCCCCGTAAGAGGGCCCCACTTTGTATTTCAGTGTCTGCTTTGCAGACACTGAAATACGCGACGGGTGCCACTGCACCCGTCGCACATACCCACTCCGCCGGCTCCATTCAGAGCCGGCTTCCTCGTGGGGAGGGGTTTCCCGCTGGGCTGGCGGGCGGCCTTCTGGCGGTCGCCCGCCAGCCCAGCGGGAAAGCCAGAATGGCCTCCGCGGTCTTTCGACCGCGGAGTGGCCATATGGCGGCTCCCGCCGCCCGCGGGGGTCAGAATGACACCCATAATTTAAAAAAGAACCAAACTTACCCAGTTAGAGACAGTCAGATTGAAAGCAACAACCTGAAAAGTCACCATACTTCAGATTTCAAAGCACATGGGTCCCATGTACACTGTGTCACTGGGGCAAAGCTATAGCAGGCTGATGAGCCCCTAACCTGGGTGAAACAGGTCCTGGGTTGCGTATGTTGCGGTTCAGGGAAGACCTGGCTCGGAAGTTTGGGCTGGACTGTTGCCACTGGAGCCAGGTCAAAACTAATTTGCATATTACCGGGTCCAAACTGAGGTGGCATGTTATGCCAAATAACAATGGACTGGGGTGTGGCCCTCAGTAATTCTCAGTGGCTGAGATTAATTCAAGCATTTCACCTATCACATTTTTACATACTTTAATTTGTTAACCTCGAGGAAAGCCACCAATGCATGAATGAAAAGCTGTATCGCTCTAGGGGAAAATGTATGAATACTGTCTATAATTGTGAACATTACCTTCTTGGCTCAATTGCTAGCGCCTGATAACTCAGGGCGAAAGAGGAGGAGCAGGCCAGAACTCGAGAGGACGTGGAAGAGGCAGTGGCAAGCCTTTGGCGAATGCAGTGGAGGGTAGCATGGAGACATGGAGGAGCTTAGAGGGACAGCTGGTCGCTAAGGATACCACAGAAGATACTGGTGAGCCGCAAAGCAAACAAGCTAGTGAGAAGTCAGTGGAGAGCCGAGGGAGCGGTTGAACAGCATAGCTGCAGGAGAGTGCAGCCGCGGTGATCCAGTGTCAATCAGCGTCTGGCACTTGGCGCTCAGTACTCTCTTCTTCACTGAGCTTGAATATTGGGGAACTGAGCAAACAAAGTTAGTGCGCTTCTGTCTCTGCTCCCGCATGTGTCTCCAAAATCGAGAACTCTTGTTCCACGATCCTCGATCCCTGCCCCTCAACATAAATGCCACGATGCTTGCAGCCTGATGAAAACTGCTGAAGACAGGAAGCCTTTAAAAAAAGCGAAAGTCTCTACAAATCGTCGCAAAAGAATACTGCTAAAAGCTGCTAACGCTGCAGAAGCTGGAACACCCTAGAATAGACTCTGCATTGTGAGCACTGCGAGCCACTCACTTGGTTTATTTACCTCCTAGCCCATTGAGGACTGGCATATCTGTGAGCAGGCCTAAAAAGGTCCTAGAAACGTCTAAGTCCAAGCAGACCAACTAGGCTAAACAGCTGGAGGGTGAGTGCGGTGGTTGTAACCAACCACTGTTGAGAGTGTGCCCCAGGGACACCACGGAAGTGTCCAAGCCAGGTCTGGGTGCGGCTTGTGGATCACTGGCAAGCCTCGCTCCCCCTTTCATTTGTTTCATCTGCTTTATCTGTCCACCGCTTCCAGCTAGTTCTACTTTAGAAGCTCACAGCAGCTTCAGCTAAGCTTCAGCCTCAAGTTTCAAGTTTCCAGCGATAGCTCCAGCCTATCTCCAGCCTCAAGTGTTAAGTGTCAAGGTCTAAAGTGTTCAGCTGAAGGCCTTTAGCTTTAGCAAAGTAGGCCTCAGTTGTCAAACACCAGCAGTCACAGTGATAGTAGCAGCAACAGTAATAACAGCAACAGCATTCGGTGCATTTGACTGCCTTCCTCACTACATTAACCAGTTATTGCCTCAGTGCCTAACTACCTCACTACCGCCCTACACCTGCAAAATAAACCCCACTACCTCACTATTTACCACCTCTTTGCTACCTTAGCCTAACCTACAGCTACTTGCAAGAGGACTGAGCAACCTAGCCCAGGTGGGTTACTCGTGGGAGGATGCTCAAGACACAATGAGGTCTGGGAGAGAGAGAAATATGGGTCCCGTACCAGGAAATAAAAAGAAAATATACTGCAGAAGGGAACAGCTGGGAGTGCTCTTGCCGAGCATATCTCAAGTGATTTGGTAACCATTGAGTCCAATGCGACCAGTGCTACAGTGCCAGGGTACCAGCCGCAGATATACACAAAGTTTTCTTTTGTGAAGGATGCTGGGGCAGAACTATGCTCCAGCAACGAGGAACTCAATGGTCTGCTATCACCACTGCACCCAGAGGTCATAGATCAGGCTAGAGGCTGCGACGGTGCTTTAGCCAACACTACAGAATCAACAGCCAAAGCAAAAGAAGTCATCAACCCCGAAATCCACGCCAAGACAATAAGTACACTGGCAGATGTGGGTCATACAAGGGTTAATATGCCGGCTGGCTGGTTAAATGCAGCTACAATGAAAGGAGACAATATCCCGGAAGGTGATGTCATCTTTATCCCCCCTGCAGCGGAATGCTGCACAGTAATACAAGAACTGAGCAAAGTTTGCAAAGCAACAACTACTCCAGGAAGGGAGAAAATTCTAAGGACTCCACTTGAACCAACAGTTATAATACTATCAAATCCTAATTCAAACACTGCTATTCAACAACCACCTAGCCCCTTTCCAATATGGATAATGCCTGCAGAGACAGAGGGACCCACTGCAAGTAAAGAACAACTTAAAGCGGGGCTTGTAGAATTTTCCTGTAGTGAATCATGTCTAACTGCCACAACAGTAATCAGAACTACTTCACAATCGCAACTGCAGGAAGCAAAAGAAGGAAAAGATCTCCAGGACAAGTAAAACCTAGATGACACGGGAACAATATTCCACCGGCCAGCAAGTGAGTCTCACCAGGGCCCTGTTATGCTGGCATCATCCCCTTGCAGGATTGACCATAAAAATTTACTAATTGATCAATGCCAGGGCAAATGCCTATCTCCAAAAGCAGATCTTGTTGATTATCCTGAATCAGACACCGGTCCGTCTTCTGAGGAAATGGAGAAAATACACGAGGGATTAAACACAGAGAGCCAAGACGACAGATGTGGAAATCTCAAATACATCTTACCTCATAACGCAAGAGTGGGAGGAACTGGTAGCATCATACACGCCTGACCTATTGCAGGACAAGTGTAATACACTACTTGCAAGGAATGATACTGAGGAGAAGCAGAATGGGACAGATAATATATGGACATCCTCAATAAATACCAAGAAACTTTCGATCCTTGCGATGCATTACAGTCAGATAAAAAGGACATACAATTATCTCTTCTCAACTCTCTGCTAAGCATCTCTCAAATATTAATAATAAACTAACGGATATGAACGACCTGATTAGGAGAGCCAGGCTTGATCGGATCTAATTCAGTCGCAATGTAACTGCGTGACAATCATTGACAAGTGGTCAATGCTGCCTGTGCAATGGGGGAATTACTGTCCGACATAAAAAGGGCAATTCAAAATACAAGGGCCACATCAAAGCCTGCTCCCCGGAGGGCAGGTACAGCAGTAAGCGAATAAACCGATGAGGACGGCCGGAGGGACAAACCAAATAAAGAAGGCAGCCTGGGCCATAACCTCCAAACCGATTTGCAAACAGAAGCCGAAGCTGGAAGCCAAAGAGGGGATTTGGTTGCATCAATAATCATGAGGTTCAGGCCTTCAATGAGTCCCCACAGCCAAAGCAGAAAGAGGACGGGTAGATTGTATAAGTAGCAGAGACTAACAGAACGCAATGGCGGAAACAAAGGAGGAAGGGCAGGAAAAGGAAGATCAACATTATTGGCTACTTCAAACATTGCTTAGCCATCCTGGCAGCAGGTTCCCAAAAATAGGAGGACAATTGTAAGATAACAACAACAAACTCACAAATTATTCTGCAAAAGCCTGGCACGAGTACCCAAGGGTAAAATTGCTTTCCTGCAACAACGGCAGTAACAATGAACTAAGAAAACAACTTGCAGCAGCCAGGCTCGACTATAAGGACGACTAAAAGCACAACCACAAGCCTAGCTGAAAAAATGGAAAAGGGCAGGGTTTGCGTGTTCTAGGATACTTAAACGAGGCCCTCCCAGCGAAAAAAACAAACACAAACTATAACTCTTAAAGTTCTTCAGAAAGGAAAACAGAATGCGGGGATAAATCACATTAACCCGGGGATATCAGCTGAACAACCTAGTAGCCTAAAAATTGAGCAAGAACAGTAGGGAACCCGCACAATCCTGTTCATCCCAGAATACAAATCCAGGGGCCGGAGGACATCCTCAATATAGGAAACACTCTCAGACTGTTAAAAGCAATCAGAAGCCTGGACGACATAAGCTCATGTGACCTTGAATCTATCAAGTTCAAAAAGTATTTTAAAAAATCTTGCTGTATGAGGCTACAAAAGTTACCTTTTCTACACTGGGAACAGCAAAAAGGGTCATGGATGAGCACTTGAACCTGGAATCCTGGGGGATCAAGCCAATAGTCCATTGGAAAACAGGTTATCTGGAACCACTAAAATCAAAGCACAAAGAGCAATCAGCTCACCAGCCGACCTGCACAATTGAGAAGCCCCAATCTGTTCTGAAATGAGCAGTGAGTTCATCCCCAGAGCCTAAAGAAAATACAGGAGTATGGGGGGCTAAGCATTTCAATACAACTGATCAGAACCAGAAGATTGGAGCTGGCTAGCTAAAACAATAAATAACTGGCACACCAACCCCTGACTTGGTCCAAAAGAATCTCCAGGGGCCAGCATGCACTTAAGAATCAGCTCTTGGAATATAAACTGCCTGAGAAATAAATTAACGGACACGCAGGTATTGCTACACCTTCAATCTTTCGATCTTATTCTACTGCAGGAAACATGGTTGGAGCAACCATACCATTTATATTGATTTAAAACGCATCACCTCCCCGCTGAGAAAAGTGCCAAATTTGGGCATTGAAAAGGAGGACTGGCAACTTATACTTCTACAAAGACCATTAAAGCTTTGAAAGTACTTGATACTAGAGCTACAATTAAAAATACCATACAAGCACTCAGAGAAGACCTAAGAAGGGACAGCAGCAATGGGCAGCTGATAACAGTAAATTTACACCTGCACCTGTGCGACAAGGCCAATGGTGCACCACTTCTGAGGGAAGAACTAATAAAGCTAATAACGATGAAATCAACACCCAACTTTATATTATTGGGGGATTAAAATATGCAGTTGTCAGGTTTGCCTGAAGAATCATTTCCTGGATTAACAATGGCTGGCATGGAACATCCCAGTCCAAGAACACAATAGCTGGGGAAGACTTACCACGATAGGGAAAAACTTAAAAAGAGACAACCTGTGTGCATTGAATCAACGCTTTCCGGGGGATCAACCCCCCACAGTCTCCTTCCATACTGCAACAGTCAGCAGCTTAATAGATTACACCCTTGTATCTCCACCAATGTTCAGAAAAAGAGTGGACTATTGCTTGGGAGCAAGATGCTGCAGCAACCATCTACCACAAGAAATTACAATGAGAGTACGAGGTGTAACCATAAATATGCCAGAAGGAGAGCCTAGCACCACCATACACAATCAACAAAAAAAGGATCAAATGCAGGACTGAACCCAGAGGGCTGCTGTTGTTGGCAAAGTCTTAACGGGAGGAAAAACATGCAGACACCCCTCATAGTGTTACCAGCTGGGAAAGTTTTATCAAAGCGCTAGGGGTTTCTCACTCAACCAGAGACAGACCCCGATTAAAGAGAGGTGATTAACTGAAAAACCTGACAGGCAACCGACCTACTACAACACATAACTGGCAAACCCCTCACCTTAAAACGGCAATAAATAGATCCCTTCGGAGGCTTAGTTTAACTGGCCCAGATACGAGCATCTTAAACAAGCTATGCCAACTAAAAACTGCCAAGAGGAAACTTTTATGGTGGCCGAAAGGGGATTCTGAAGAGCTGCTCAGGGCCAAACTGTTTCATGATATTTAAAGTAAACAACTGCCAGATTATGGCAAACAATCAACAGCCTACAAAATAAAACACACCATGGGGTCAACTGTCATGTGACAGAGGACGACTGGGATAAATATCTCGCAAAACATTTCAACACAGAACCACCTGGCAGGGCTATGGAAGAAGAGAGAACTACTGGTAGAGAGGCTGGGGAAATTAAGGCTATACAAAGCGAGAGAACAGGTTTTATAATTACAATTACAAGCAAGCAGATTAAAACCAGGATTGCAAAAGGCAGGAAGGAGGGAGCTCCAGGCCCAAATGGAATTCCACCACTCCGTTTTAAATTGGACCCATATTATTGGGCTGAAGACCTCAAACTTCTGATCAGAAACAATCCCAGCATCTTGGAGGGGGGGGTCGATAATTTCACTAATATATAAAAAGGGTAACACAAATGAAGCAAAAAATTACAGGTTGGTTGCCCTAACTGATAATGATGCGAAGTATTATGCTTGCCTTATTTTCAGAGATGCTGGACTGGACGACTGACAATGCAGCAATCCTGCTCAATCAAACTGGGTTTAGCAAGCATGTGGTCACACATACAAACATTTTAACATTCTCCCTCCTGATAGATGTCACAAAGACCGCCAGCTTACTACTTTATATCTGTTTTATTGATTACTCCTCAGCTTTTGACCACATTGATAGGAAAAAGCTTTGGAGCAAGTTCGCCAAAATAAATATTCCGACTGCCCTGTTGAATCAATCGATTATTCTGCATACCAATACCTGGGTCCAAATAAAGCTAGGGGGGGAGATCGCCTGTCAAAAAGAATTCCAACCTCAAAAGGTCTTAAGCAAGACTGTGTAGTGGCCCCAACTCTCTTCAACCTGTTTATGGCGGACATGCCTTCTGAACTGGATAATTGCAACCCTCATAGTCCCAGAATGGGCGGCTATATGCTCTTGAATGTATTATATGGAGATGACCCTCTGTTAATGAGCCAAACCCAGGTCAGCATCCAACGTTTATGAGATGCCAATCACAACTACTCCCTCAAAAATGGCCTGAATATAAATATTGATAAATCTAAAGTTATGCAATTAAATCAGAAAAGGGTGCTGCAATGATATCCTTGATGACTCGGAGGATCACGACTAGAGATGTTAAATGAGTATCAATATCTGGGGATCATTATAGACTCTAATGGTACGTATATCCCACAGAAAGTGACCCTGAAAAGAAAAGGAATCGCAAACCTTAGAATAAAACAGCTGATCCAAGCTTGACTCCATTGATCAAGGTAACACAAACTAAACTTATTCCTACAATTACTTACAGCAGCAAACGTATGAGGGGGCATGATGCCGGCACCCTGAACAGTATCATCACAGAAGCAATGAGACTTTTTTTTAATTTACTAAAATACACATATCTGGAGCAAATAAGACTAGAATTCGGACTATAGACACAACAACTTGCCCGCAGAGGACCATACGTCAAGGGCTAGTTTAAAATAAGGAAAGGGGAGCCTGGCACCCTTAATGCATAACTAAGGAACGAACTGCAGTCCAAAAAAAGCAGTGAAGCAAGGGTCTACACCTTCAAGAATCCATTGAACTATTAGGCTTACATGAAAGTTGGGAGGCTTCTGGGCATTATCACAGCTTTAAGCAATTGGTCAACAAGATTTCTGAAGCGAAATCCCTGACTGAGGATAAAGCAGTACTGTCAAGAAGGATGTACGGATGGTACATACTTCACACCTATACAGCAGCTCCACAAATCTATCTAGTGGCAGGATTCTCTAGAACAAACAAACATTTCTACGGCATCGTCTTGGTGTCCTTTCTTCCCTGCTAAACCTACCGCCTTGGAAGCGCACAAAACACATATTCAATTGTTGACTGTGTAGGGTAGAAAAGAGGTTCGACCCTTAGCTGCTACCCCCCCCCCCCTCCCCTCCATCGTGCTGAGCCCTTTTTTGGCTCTTTGGCATAGTTTGCGCTTAGGCCTTCATAACTTTTTGTCCAGATAAGCTATCCATGCCAAATTTGCATCCTTTTTTTCCAACATCCTAGAAATTCTAAAGGTACCCAGAGTTTGTGGGTTCTCCTAGAGGAGGCCAAGAAATTACCCAAAATACAGCAAAAATTTAGTTTTTTTCAGAAAAAAGGGCCACTGAAGAAAGCATGTGGTTTTTCCCTGAAAATGGCATCGACAAAAGGTTTGCGGTGCTAAAATCACCATCTTCCCAGCTTTCAGGAACGGGCACACTTGAATCAGAAAACCACATTTTTCAACACAATTTTTGCATTTTACTGGGACATACCCCATGTTTACTATTTTTTGTCCTTTCAGCCTCCTTCCAGTTAGTGACAGAAAAGGTTGTGAAACCAATGCTGGATCACGGAAAGATAAACATAAACATTTCTGAGAAGTAGACAAAATTCTGAATTCAGAAAGGGGTCATTTGTGTACATCCTTCAAGGTTTTCCTACAGAATGTAACAGCTAAAAATAAAAATATATTGAAATTGAGGGGAAAAAAAGCCATTTCCTTCCACGTTTTCTTCTATAACTTTTTCCAGCTATGGCAGATTTTTAAAATCAATATACTGTTACATCCGCTGGACTCTGCTGGTTGAAGGGATATATAGAGCTTGTAGGTTCATCAAAAACCCTGGGTACCCAGAGACAATAAATGAGCTGCACCTTGCAATGGGTTTTCATTGTATACCGGGTATACAGTAATTAATTTGGTGAAATATAAAGACTGAAAAATAGGTATCAGGGAAACCTCTGTATTTCCAAAATGGGCACAAGATAAGGTGTTGAGAAGCAGTGGCTTTTTGCACATCTCTGAATTCCGGGGTCCCCATACTAGCATGTGAATTGACTTTTTTACAGTTGAAACGCGTCAGTTGAAGTATGTGCATTGCTTTCAAGACGCAAGCTGCAACTGCAAGAGAACTGGTGGTGAACATATATCACACACACATATATATCCACCTATCTATAGCTATATATATATATATATATAGATATATATATATATAGAGAGATATATATATATACACACATACATATCTACATATATAAAGATATATCTACATATATAGATAGATAGAACTACATAGATATATCTACATATATGTATATAGAGATTTATATATTTTTTAAACAGCTGTATGATTTCCTTGGGGGCCATACAGCTGTAAAAAAAAATATTTTATATATTAAATAATTATAAAATTATTGCTCCCACAGGTGGTCGCTCTACTCACGGGCGAACCTCTGTCAATTTTATCATCTTTTTTTTTTTTTTAACACCCGGGGGGCGGGGGGGGGGGTGGGGGGGTGGAGGGCACAATCATGCCCCCTAGGGGTAAACCTAAATTTTAAATAAAAATTTGGCACTTAAGCAAAAAGACACAGACTTACAATGGCAGAGAGTGATCGTCTCCTCCACTATCAACCTGCGTAACTACTTTGAAAATGCTGCTGATTTTGATTTTTGTCTTTCTCTTTAAGTAGTACCGGAGAATTGCACTTCTAGAATTAATTCTAAATTCCAGGCCATTTTTCTTTTTAGGGCATGAAGTCAGGTTTTATTATCGCTGTTATCTTTTTCTGCAGTATGTTTAGTTTTCCTCTTTTATGTCTATATTAATGATGATTTATTATGTGGTTTTAGTGATTTGCAATAGTTTCAAATATTTAAGCAAAATAAACTTACTTACATGTTACAGATATGCACCTCCTCAATAAACATCTGTATATGGCTGTACTGCTAGGGGGAGCTATATGACTGGGCTCAAAAGCTGTATCCTGCAGTGTGTGATCCTTTGGTGTTTGACTGAAAGGGTGAGCCTTCTCTGTGGCAAAAAGGCTACCTTCGCTGTCTGGTAACGTGGAATCTGCAGTGGTGAAACTCAGAATAATATTTACATTATCGCGCCCATCCACTCCCTGTCCCATTAGAAATTCTACATGTAGAACACCTGTTTTCCTGCAGTCACTCCTACAGTTGCATACAAATCCTTCCTTTGTAAACGGTTGGAGGGGGTAAAAGCCAAGAAAGAGGCTATTGGAGACTTACAGCCTGCATCAGAGACCCTCCAAACTCAAAAAAAGGTTTATACTGAGAGTGTCCAATTCTTAGAAGATAGATAGAACTGAGGACTCTGAGGGGCGCAACAGTAGAAACTATTAAAATTGTTGGTGTTCCTGTGGGTACTGAAGGTGATGACACAGTATCCTTTCTTAATACATGGATTCAGGAAATGTTTGCCCCCACTGGCTTCTCTAAATTCTTTCTTGTGAAAAGAGCACATAGGCCCTCATTACAATCCTTACGGTCAGTGTAAAAGCGGCTGTAATACCGCCAACGGGCCGGCGGTAAAAAAATTGGAATCACGACCACGGTGGAAACCGCCAGCATATACAGCCACTTTAACACTCTGACCACCATGGCGGTAGCAACAAACACCATGACGGTAACCGCCAACAGACAGGCGGAAGACAATATACCGCCCACCACATTAGAACCCGCCCATCCGCCAGATTTGGGGCGGTACCAACGGCATCAAAAGCACGGCGGAAGTACTACTTGGAAGAGAAACCACTCACCTCTCGACACTCGACGAAGAACCAGGACGCCATGGAGCTCGAACTACAGGTGTTACCCATGTTGGTGTATCTTCTCATCTACCAGGAGTACGAACAGCGGCGGCGACGACGACCAAGGTAAGTACTGCACCTAGCATACAGGGGAGGTGGGGAGGAAAAAGAGAGTGACACACACATGCAACACCCCCACCCCCACCCTCACCCACAACACAGTACACATGCATCAACATTACATATACATCCCGTAACTCTCTGGAAGAACGAAAGGACAAAAGGTACGGAGTCAAATGAGTGTCATATTAGAAATGGTCAGATATATGTTACAAATTCAAAAACAGTATTTACAATATATACAATATGTACATAAGGCAATACATTGTCCACTCAAAATGTCCGTGGGCCACTGGGACAAAACTCATAGGCTAAGCCCACACTTGACTCCTGCCTCAATACGGAGAGAACACTGCAGGGGCATCAGGTCGAAAACACACAGGTACCGCAGGGGGACGGGGGGGCACCTCAGCCGGAAGATGGGACAAAGCCACTGCTCCTGGAGGGGGCTCCGTGCCCACAGCGATGTCCTGGGGAGTGCAAGGCCACAGTCTCTCAAGTCTCTCAAGTGGGTGGTTTGCCCACTGCTTGCTCCTGCGGAGTACAAAGCCACAGTCTCTCAACTCTCCCAAGTGGATGGTTTGCCCACTGTTTGGTCCTGGGAAGTGTAACGCCAAGGTCTCCCAAGTGGGCGGTTTGCCCACTGCTTGGTCCTGGGGAGTGCAAAGCCACAGTCTCTCTAGTGGGTGGTTTTCCCACTGCTTGCTCCTGGGGAGTGAAAGGCCACAGTCTCTCAAGTGGATGCCTTTCTCCACTGGTTCGGGAGGGGGCTTTGTGCCCAGCGTGCTTCATCCTGCCAAAGATAGGGCAAGTGGATGCCTTTCTCCACTGGTTCTGGAGGGGTCTTTGTGCCCAGTCTGCTTCATCCTGCCAAGGATAGGGTGAGTGGATGCATTTCTCTAACTGGTTCTGGAGGGGGCTTTGTGCCCAGTGATGTAACACTTGGGGTGTGGCAGTTCACAGTCCCTCACCTGGGTGTCTGAGCCACGAGATTTGCAGTGACCAGGATGCATGATAGTCCATGGAGGCAGGGCCAGAGTCCATCCGTCGGCAGCTACGGCTGCACAGTGGTGGTAGTGCTGGTGTGGGTGCTGCCAGTGGTGGAGGGAGGCTCCAGTACCTCTCCTGCAGCCTCGGACGGCTGCCCACTGGGACTGCTGCTGCTGGCAGTGGTGTTACTGTCAGCGGTGCAGTTGGTGGTGCTTGCAGCAGGGCTTGCGGCAGGACTTGCGGCGGTGCTTGTGGTAGTGCAGGTGGCGGTGCTGGCTGCCGGTGCTGCCAGTGGTGGGGGGAGGCTCCAGCCCTTATCCTGCAGCCTCGGACGGCTGCCCACTGGGGCTGCTGCTGCTGGCAATGGTGCTGGTGCAGGAGGAGGTGCTAGCGGCGGGGCTGCTGGCGGTGCTGGTGGCGGTGCTGACGGTTGTGCTGGTAGCCACCAGGCCTACACCTGCAGCCTCGGATGGCTGAAGTTCCTTGCGTGGTGATTTGTGCCCCTTCCTCACCTTGACAGATGGTGGTGTCACTTTGGGTCTGGCAGCTGGAGTCTTTGAGGTGGCCTTGCTGGGTGATTGTGGCTCCTTCCCCTTGCTGGATGCCGTCCCCTTCTTCACCTTGCCAGGTGGCGGGATGGGTTTTGCCTTGGCAAGGGTTGGTGGCACACTGGCTGGGCTGAAGGGAGCCCCCTTTGAGCCTCCGACAGCTGCAGGAACCACAGCGGACGTCAACTTGGTGGCTGAGGTGCTGGGCTGGGTTTTGGCGAAGGACAGTTGGGGGGTGGGTAGGGAAGATGTCATTGTTTGCCAGAAAAAGCTTCTTAGGGACACTGGGGCGGGAAGAAGGGGAAGGTCTGAGAGTGGAGGAAGAGGGAGAGGTTGTAGGAGGTGTCTGTCTGCTGAGTTTGGGTGCATGTGCATGGGCTGGATGCTGTTGTGAGGTGGATGGCTGTTGGGTGGGTGGGTGCTTGCGTTTGTGTACTTTGGGAGGAGGGGTCGCAAACACAGTGGGAGAGGACACAGGGGACGTGTGCATGGATGTGGGGATGGTCACTGCCAGTGAGGGGTGTGTAGTGATGGGCGTGCTGGTGATGGAGGTAGTGGATGAGGATGTAGTGCATGCAGGTGTGAGTGGAGACATTACTGGGAGGGAGGTGGACAAGGAAGAGGAGGGGAACACAGTGGAGGCAGTGGATGTTATGTCTGCACAGGGATGGTGCTTGTGTGAGTGCCTGTGAGGTGAAGTGTGGTGCTTGTGTTTGCCTGAGCCACTTCTGTGTGTTGATTTGGGTGAATGTTGGTCTGAAGGTGTGCTTGGGATAGGCTGGGGTTGAGGGGATTGGGACAGGGTAGAGGAAGTTGGAGGGGGAGCCTGGAGACATGGACAATGACAATGACAATGCTGAGGCCAGAGCCTGAAATGCTCTCTGTTGGGCCGCCACGCCAGAGTGAATGCCCTCCAGGTATGCATTTGTTTGTTGCAAATGCCTCTCGACATCCTGGATGGCATTCAGAATGGTTGACTGCCCAATAGTGAGGGATCTCAGGAGGTCAATAGCCTCCTCACTGAGGGCAGCAGGGCTGACTGGGGCAGGGCCTAAAGTGCCTGGGGGGAAGGAGATGCCCACCATCCTGGGTGAGCGGGCACGGGAAACACGCTGAGGGGCTGCTGGGAGGGCGGTGCCGGTAGGTGGGGTGGCAGCTGTACCTGTTGTTGGTGTGAGCACAGAGGTGTCCGCCACCACCAGGGAGCTTCCATCGGAGGAGGAGTCGCTGTCTGTGGTGTCCCCTCCTATCCCCGTTGTGGTGCTCCCCTTGCCCTCCGTCCCACTGGTGCCCTCACCGTCGGTGGATTCGGCCTCCAGGCCCATGTGGGATGCAACTCCCTCCATCGCCGGTGCCTCTGCTCCTCCGCCAGATGATGCTAATGCACACAAGGACAGGGTGGCCAAACAAAAGGGGGGGGAGAGACAGAGGATACACTTGGTCAATGCCAGCAACAACACTACCGTTGGCGTACACAACTCACAGGGAACAGCCCTTTGCACTATTCCATGCACTACCAGTTACAATGCTCGTCACCAGCCCATGGGGTACAATGCCTAACACCATCAGCTGCACACCGGGGTTACAGTGCTTCAGAGCCTGCCCATCAAGTGACCTACCCTGCCATCTGTGCCCTGGCCTAGGTGGCACCCACAGTCCACATCCCCACCCAGGTAAAACCTTAATGCGTGCAAAATAAAGAATCTGAATTTGTACTCACCCCCTTGTGGCTGCTGTGATGTCCTCAAGTGCCCATCCAACTCCGGATAGGCCACCGACAGGATGCAGAACATCAGGGGGTCAGGGTACGACGGGCACCCCTTCCTCGTTGGGAGGCCAGCCCCAGCTGGGCCTCTGCCGTCTTCCTTGCCCAGAGGCGCAGGTCCTCCCACCGTTTGCGGTAGTGGGTGCTCCGCCTATCAAGGACCCCCAGGTTCCGCACCTCCTTGGCAATAGCACGCCAAATACCCTTTTTCTGATGGGCGCTGACCTGCAGGAAAAAGACAGCAGAATAGGGAATTAGTTAATTGTCCGGAACGTCACTCTCATGGCCCACCATATCCCTCCCATCCCCTGACGCACATACATTGACAACCATACAGTCTGCACTCTGGCCAGGATGCCTCAGCCCCCCCCTACATGTGGCTTAAACACACAGCACTCCATACATTCATGGCCCACACATCATGCTCACAGTGTACTCACCTGTTTGTCTGGAGGACCGTAGAGTAACGTGTACTGGGGTAGGATCCCATCCACCAGTCTCTCCAACTCCTCCGCAGTGAAGGCAGCGGCCCTTTCCCCAGATACATGGGCCATTGTCGCTTCCAGACAAGGTCACAGCAGCACTTGCAGTGTAGGTCCTCGCCTGGTGAAGGTCAGGTAGCAAGTGAGTGAATAAGATAGAAAATGGCGGTCACCTCCGCGGCGGTGCGTACCGTCACCGCCGGCGTACATCGACATTGACTCCTGGAACCCATAGGGCTCAATGATAACCAATGCGAAGTTGCACGGCGGTCATCGACCGCCTACTGCAACAGCGCACAACGCCAGCGGAATTACCTCATTTCCACTTGTCCCTCCTCACAGGTCAGGCAGCCGCCATTTCAAGGAGGCACAGGCCATGGCACCTAACTGCAACACAGCAGACATTGGCACAGCAACTGACTCTCGGATTCACACACTGGTTCTGTAAATGTAGAAATGCATCATTATTGCAATAGATGTGTGATTAAGACCCTCTGCTCACCGTTTTCCTCCCAAGGCTTCAACCGCTGAGGATGAATATGAGATGGTGACATCCTCCAGTGTACAGACCCCTGGTGGACCTTGCAACAATGGAGGACAGACACATTATACTAACCTACAGACTTGATCGGGCCACAATCCAAGAACTGTGTGCCCAATTGGAGCCAGACCTGATGTCAGCTATCCGCTAGCCCACAGGTATCCCCCCTCTCGTGCAGGTCCGGTCAGTGTTCCATTTCCTGGCAAGTGGTTCCTTCCAAACAACAGTGGCCATGGCATCAGGGATGTCTCAGCCAATGTTCTCTAACGTGTTGACCACAGTGTTGTCAGCCCTGCTGAAACACATGTGCAGCTACATTGTATTCCCGCATGTGGAGGATTTGGCCACAGTGAAAGCTGACTTTTATGCCCTCGGACATATCCCCAACATCATTGGTGCCATTGATGGTACACATGTAGCATTTGTCCCACCCCGGAGAAATGAACAAGTGTTCAGGAATCAAAAAAGCTATCACTCTATGAATGTGCAGATGGTGTGTTTGGCGGACCAGTACATCTCCCATGTGAATGCCAAGTATCCTGGCTCTGTGCATGACGCCTTTATCTTGAGGAACAGCAGCATCCCATATGTGATGGGCCAACTCCAGAGGCACCAGGTGTGGCTAATAGATGAGTCCAAGGTCCCCACCCAGTATATGTTGGTGTCTGGGTATGGGGTTGTCCCTAAGGGTTAGTGTGTGTCTAACAGTTGTCCCTCGATGTTTTCAGGTGACTCTGGTTACCCCAATCTCTCATGGCTACTGACCCCAGTGAGGAATGCCAGGACAAGGGCAGAGGAACGTTACAATGAGGCACATGGGTGAACAAGGAGGATTAATGAGCAGACCTTCGGCCTCCTGAAGGCCAGGTTCCGGTGCCTCCATCTGACAGGAGGATCCCTGTACTACTCACCCAAGAAGGTGTGCCAGATCATCGTTGCATGTTGCACAACCTGGCCTTGAGACGCCAGGTGCCTTTTCTGCAGGAGGATGAGCCTGGAGATGGTCTTGTGGCAGCGGTGAAGCCTGTGGACAGTGAGGAAGAGGAGGCAGAGGAAGAAGATGTGGACAACAGAATTAATATCATACAGCAGTACTTCCAGTGACACACAGGTAAGACACTGTAACTTCACTTTCCTTTTCAGTTTTCTATTGGACATTGTACATGGCAGCCTGATTTACCTATGTCTATGACCACTTACTGTACCCTTTGGCTCTCTGTGGCCCACTCTGGCTCCTGGTATGTTTACTGCTGCCCACTAAAGGTCATACCAATGTATATATAACTGTACATATGACTTGCAATTTTTTCAGAATGTTGTACTAATACATATTTCAATCATTAGACAGACTCCAGATTTGTATTTGTTCCAAGGGTGTTTATTTCAGTGCTCATAAGTAGAGGGGGATGTGCAATGGGTTGGGGTGATGGTGGAGGAATGTCCAGTTAAGAGTCCAGTCTCTTGGTGCTTTGTCCAATGGGGCATAGGAATGGGAGTAATGACAGTTAAAGGTGGACAGGGTGACAGAGTGGGACAGAAGGGTGACAATCAGGAGAGTCTTATTTCCTGGCGGGGGTCTTGGCAATGTTCTCTGTCTTCTGCCTGGATCGCAGGGACTGTTTGTGGGGTGGTTCTCCTTCTGCAGGGGGTGGGGGTGCTGGTGGCCTGTTATTCCTGTGAGGGGCCTCCTATCCACTAGCGCCGGCATAGTTGGAGGGCTGTTCTTCGGTGTGGTTAATGTCAGGGGCCCATTGGTGTGCCACTGCCTCCCTCATGGTGTTGGCCATGTCAGCCAGCACCCCTGCAATAGTGACCAGGATGGTGTAGATGTGTTTGAGGTCCTCCCTGATCCCCAGGTACTGTCCCTCCTGTAGCTGCTGGGTCTCCTGCAACTTGGCCCATCGGCTCCTGGGAATGGTGGTATGCTCCCAGAATGTTGGTGAATGCCTCCTGGAGAGTGGGTTCCCTGGGTCTGTCCTCCCCCTGTCGCACAGCAGTCTTCCCAGCTTCCCTGTTGTCCTGTGCCTCTGTCCCATGAACCGTGTGCCCACTGCCACTGACCCCAGGTCCCTGATCGTCCTGTGTTTGTGGGGTTGCCTGGGGTCCCTGTAGTGATTGACACACTGCTGATTGACGTGTCCTGGGGACGGTGGCATGGGCCCGCTGGGTGGGTGCTGTGGTGGTGTTTCCTGAGGGGGTAGGCTCTGTGGTGGTATTGGACTGTGGCAGGGTAACCGACTGTCCAGAGGTACCTGATGGGCCAGGTTGGTCATCGTGATCCAGGCGTGCAGAGCTGCTGTCATCACTGTGGGCCTCTTTTGGGGGGGGGGGGGAGGACTGGATGTTGCTGGCAACTCCTCTCCGGTGACGTTGAGTAGGGGCCCTGTGGGGATGCAAATGCAGTGTTATTGTATCTGCGTGTGCCATCTTGTGCAAGGGTGTGTTCCCCTGTATGGTTGTGACTGCCCTGTCAGCTTTGCCTTGTGTGCTTCATGAGTTTGTGGGCTAGGTGGTTCTCTCTAATGGGCATGCTGTGGTGATGGATGTCCATGCAGGTCTGTGATGGGGGTCCATGGATTGCTGTGGCATGCAGGGCTAGGTATTGGGATGGGTGGGTTGTGATAGTGGGGTATATGTGAGGTGGTGGAGTGATGGGGTGAGGGTAGGAGTAGGAGTTTGTGATGGTATGCAGGTAGGGTGGGGGATATAGTAGTAAAGATTTGACTTACCAGAGTCCAGTCCTCCTGCTACTCCTGCCAGGCCCTCAGGATGCAAGATCGCCAAGACTTGCACCTCCCATGTTGTTAGTTGTGGAGGAGGAGGTGGGGGTCCACCACCAGTTCTCTGTACAGCTACCTGGTGTCTTGCAACCACAGAACGTACCTTCCCCCATAGGTCGTTCCACCGCTTCCTGATGTCATCCCTTGTTCTGGGTGCTGTCCCACGGCGTTGACCCTGTCCACGACTCTCTGCCATAGCTCCATCTTCCTAGCAATGGATGTCTGCTGCACCTGTGATCCGAATAGCTGTGGCTCTACCCGGATGATTTCCTCCACCATTACCCTTAGCTCCTCCTCTGAAAACCTGGGGTGTCTTTGGGGTGCCTTGGATGTGGTGTGGGTGGTATGTGTGAGGATGTGTGGGGTGATGTGTTGCGGTGTGTGCTATGAGGTGCTTGGATGGTGTATGGGTGATGGTGTTCTATGGCTCAGATTGAGTGGGTGCTCCTGGCTCGTGTCTCTCTCTGTTGGCAATCTTTTTTTTTGTTGAAAGGGTTGTGGGTAATGTGGGTGTGTATTTTATACATTGGGTGATTGGGGATTGGGTGTGGGTGTGGGTGTGGTGTGTGTGTAGTTTGAATTCTCCAATGTGGTGTAGTTTTGTTAGTGTGTGTATTTTGAGCGCAGCAGTATGTACCGCCAATGGTTTACCGCAGTTGAAAGACCGCCGCGGTGATTCGTGGGTCTTGATACTGTGGGCGTATTCCTGTTGGCGTAATGGTGTGGGTTTTGGTACCGCCAGTTTATCACTGACCTTTGGTGTGGCGGACTTGTGTGGGTGTCTGTATAGTGGCGGATTTCTCTCTGTGGGTCATAATACCCGTAACGGTATACTTCCGTGGTCACAGTATGTTGGCAGCCGTCAGCACGGCGGTAGGCAGTATTTACCGTCAGGGTTGTAATGTGGGCCATAGAGTCCCATCCAGAAAACCACCCTGGGGCTTCCTACCTGTATATTTCTGTACTGGTTGATCACATGATGTGGATGGATTACATGTAACTTGGCCCGAAGTTGGGATATACGTTTTAATCTTGGTGATTCTGAAAGGCAAAGACCTGCCTCAAATAAGGTTAGTTTTGGGAATTGTGGGGTGGAAACAGGTTGTGTATCCTTCACCGGCGACACACAAAATAAAATATTTCATGCAAATGGGCATCTTAATATTTGACAATCTGATTTATAATTACACTAAATAAGTACACTTTGCATTTTCAAATGTCAGAGACATGGGTTTGAATTTCCAAAGATACAAAACAAATAGGTATTTGAAATGCAGGGGTGAGGGTGTATAGTTTTTTTAAGAGGGACGAATCTGACCACAACTGAGATAGCTCAGTTAGAATGTAGATGGATAGGACAATTGTTTGCTGCACACTTTTTGGCTTTTGCTAAGTGAATTTTGGTTCTGTTTGTTCCACTCCAAGTGGATATTTATGGGCAGGGTAGATAGGTTTTCATTTGCAGTAGACTGGATGGCTTAGATGTGATATTGGTTAGTTTTTACGCTTTTAATACAGATCAGCGCCTTATCTTTGAGCACATTTCCACACAGCTGCAACAATGAACACAAATATTTATCATCTTGGATGGGGACAATAATTCCGTCTTTGGCAGCAACTTAGTAAGATCTCTCCCAGAGGCATCACCTGTAAGAATAGCAAGGGATTTTGGGACTTGACTTACAAACAGGGGCTTTCTGACACTTACCGCAAACAGAGGCTATTCCTCTTACAAACCAGTTCATGATCTTCATGTTCGTTCGAACAGGTTCATACTTCCTGCGGATGTGTCCCCTTTGGTGTCCCATGTGGAAAATGTAGGGAAGACCGTGTCAGACCATAACCCCTTATTAATGAGACGTAAATGGGGCCAACGTGCCTCAGTGACCAGTTTTTAGTGGGTCCTTCAAATTGTGATTCAGACCTATTTTCAGCATAGTGGTGGGACTTCCTCAGATGCCATAACTGAGTGGGAGGGCTTTGCAATTGTGGTGAGTGGCCATTGTATTGATACAGTAGTGGATAAGGGATCGTCTCCGATTAGGAAGCTCCCTTCTATGGATTCCACCTTGCATGACTTTGAACGGCAGTGTCAAAAGCCCCTTCCCCCCCTAGAAAACACGGCCCTTTTTTAGGGAAAAATATGGAGTTCAGGGAGAGAGACTGTGCTGTCTTGATTTACAGTCTTAGCTGACTCATGTACATTCTGAAGCTGATAAAGGTTGCTGCTTATTGACCTAGCTGGCCAGGTTAGACACTAAAATAGACTCAATGTCTAGATATGAATTGCTGTAAATTATGCTTTGCGCTCAACATGGCATTAACTCAGCCTTTTTTTATTTATTTGTTACTACTATAAAGGTCTTTATACGACTCACAATCTAACCTGTGCAGCCAATGTGACAGAATATCTGAACAACATAAATCAGACTGGGGAATGTGACTGAGTATTTGGGCTCCACCATCACTGATGGAGATCCATCACGGATGGCGATCAGTCAAGTGCCTGAAGTGCTCCCCAGGGGAAAGAACCCTTGAATAGAGCCCATGCCATTGGATTTGTTCAGCACATATGCTTCTAACACCCAGTCTGCTCAAGGTTTACTCTATGGTTTGAGCAGTAGGTTTACTTCCATGTTTCTCCATAGAGGCTATGATGAGCCTCACTCCTAACGAACGTAGAGAACCTGCTGACAGAACCTCTTACAGTCCTCTTTCTATGGCCACACTTGATTATAATGTACTTAGGAAGGTATTGAACAAGTGCCATCAACCTCATATGTCAACGCTCATTCACCCTTGTATTCCTACCAGAAATACTACACTTAGTACTTGACACCTCTTCCAGGTCTTAGACATGACTTCATTGTTTACATATCCTCATAGTGTCATATTAGTAGTAAACCTCGAGATGTTTAGTTCCCTTTCTTAAGAATTCTTGAATAAAGCCCTTAGTTGTAGGAAAGTGCCATCTTTCTTGGCATGTTACCCCCAATTTCTATCTTTATGTCAGTATGTTTTGCCTGTCTCACTGGGATCCTGCTGGTCAGGACCCCAGTGCTCATAGTTTGTGGCCTAATGTGTGTGTTGTAAGTAGTGCTTAACTGTGTCACTGACGTTCTGCTAACCAGAACTTCAGTGTTTATGCTGTCTCTGCTACCAACTTAGTCACTATAGTTTAGTGACTTAATTTACCAATTCCAATTGGCACACTGGACCCCCCTTATAAGTTTCTAGTATATGGTACCTAGGTACCCAGGGCACTGGGGTTTCAGGAGATCCTTATGGGCTGCAGCATCTCTTTTGCCACCCATAAGGAGATCAGACAAACCCTTTCACAGGACTGCGACTGCAGCCTGCGTGAAATAGTCCACACACTATTTCACAGCCATTTTCACTGCACTTAAATAACTTATAAGTCACCTATATGTCCACCCTTCATTTATTGAAGGCTAGGTGCAAAGCTACTAAGTGTGAGGGCACCCTTGCACTAGCAAAGGTGCCCCCATGCAGTTCAGGGCCACATCCCCGGACTTTGTGAGTGCAGGGACACCATTACATGCATGCACTACATATAGGTCAATACCTATATGTAGCCTCACAATGGTAATTCCGAATATGGTCATGTAAGGTGTCTAAGATCATGGAATTGTCCACCCATTTCAAATCTGGTATTGGAGGGCCAATCCCATGCACCCTGGGGGCTCCACCATGGACCCCCAGTACTGCCAAACCAGCTCTATGAGGTTTGCACTGCAGCTACAGCTGCTGCCACCTCACAGACAGGGTTCTGCCCTCCTGCGGTCTGAGCAGCTCAGTCCCAGGAAGACAGAACAACGCATTTCCTTTAGGAGGAGGGTGTTACACCCTCTACCTTTGGAAATAGGTGTTACAGGCTTGGGAGGGGTGGCCTCCCAGAGCCTCTGGAAATGCTTTGAAGGTCACAGATGGTGTTCTCCTTGCATAAGCCAGTCTATACCGGTTCAGGGACCCCCAGTCCCTCCTCTGGTGCAAAACTGGACAAAGGAAAGGGGAGTGACCACTCCCTTGTTCATTACCACCCCAGGAGTGGTGCCCAAAGCTCCTCCAGTGTATCCCTGGCGTTAGCCATCTTGTTTTCCAAGGTGTCAGGACACTCTGGAGATCTCTGAGTGGCCAGTGCCAGCAGGTGACGTCAGAGACCCCTCCTGATAGGTGCATACCTGGTTAGGTAGCCAATCCCCCTCGCAGGGCTATTTAGGGTCTTTCCTGTGGGTTCCTCTTTTGATTCATCTTGCAAGTTTCCACAAGGAATCCTCTGCAACTCCTGCTTCATCCTCTGACCGTGGGATCAACCGCAGACTGCTCCAGGAATTGCTGTAACTGCAACAAAGTATCCAGAAAGGCTACTGTAACCCTGCAACCTCAGCTCCAGCCAGCAACTGAAACAGTTACCAAGGTGTGCATGCTCTGGGGACTCCCTGTCTTCACCCTGCACCAGAAGGACTGAAGAAATCTCCTGTGGAGTGACGGAGTCACTTCCCTGCTCCAGCAGGCATATTCTAAGACGACTGCTGCAGATTGACCAGGCACTCAGAGGAGTACAGTCCGGTAAGATCAATGGGAGAATATATCCCTAGGTGATGTGGATCCAGAAGCGGAGAAGAAAACACTGATTCCAAGTTGGTGTTGATCAGAGTCTTTAATCCTTTAGACAGCGTTTGTCATAGGTGAGTTTTTCATTTTTGCAGGGAAACAGCCAACACGTGTTTCGTCACACAAGTGACTTTATCAAGGCTGTAAAACAATAATCAATACTAAGTGTCGTATAATACTTAACGTATATGCAAGTCAAAGAGATGAATTGTGCTCGTGATCCGCTAATATTAAAAATTGTGAGCATGCACACGCTAGTGAGAAGAAAGTGATTGGCATGGCAAACTATGTATTCATATGTGTCTTCTAACAATTACGAGGTGAGAGGGGAAAGAGGAGAAAGTGAATGGGACATCCAGAGTCAACCAGTAAAAATTTGAAAACATGGAAAGTTCCAAAAAATTGCGTGTTAAGGTGTAGTTCAAAGTATCCCAGGTGCTGTGTAGAGAAATTAACACCGCGGATGTTAAGAAGGAAGGAGACGTGACATCTAAGTATCTAATGCTGGTAGGAAAAGAAAAAGCCGTGTACCGTGGTGGGTAGTGAAACCCACTATGAATCTCTGCACTAGGTAACATACCTGGGCCAGTCCGGCCAGGGAAAGTACGATCGTGGTTGGTAAGGGCGGTAGGTTGGAGAGAAAGTGCTGGATCAGGCAGGTTGAGTGTAATTCCTTCAGTCGTCGAAGGAGGGAGGCGAGGAAGCCCTGATAAGCCTCCAAACGAATCCCTAAAAAAATGAAGCAGTCTAAGAGTTACCGGAGAACCAATAGTACGAACTCAAGTGAATTCTGCCATTAGGGTTACCCAGCTTGGGACCCGTAGTCAGTTTTAAATTTTAGATGGCAAGAACACACTACGTACTGAAAGTGACTGCACAAAGCTGTACACACTCGGGTGTGGGGTGCCGGGTAGTAGATTAAGAAAAAGGCGGTGATAAAAAAGATCTAAGGTCCGTAAAAGAGATCTAAAAAGGTGCCACCAACGAGCTCTCATATCGCGACAAAATTCCTAAACGCGCAGAAATGGTGAGCGCGGACCAAGGAGGGCAAGTAAAATAACCTTAAAGTCTGAAAAACTAATGAAAAAGCGAAATACCTTATTGATAGTGCTCGGTTCGTCTGCTGTGCGAAGTAACGTGTCTGTCGTCATGAGCGCCCCGCACGTATTTATGTGAAAACGTGTCATCGACATAGAGGGAGGACTGAACTAAATTAATGTCCCAAGTGAAAGCCGATGTTGTGAGAAATGGAAGCGGCCATTACATAATGATGAGAGTCAACTAACAAAAGAGTTGGTAACGTTAGTAGACAAGCGGTACACTAAGCGGAGTACTCGGTTCGTTTATTGTTAGAAATTAACATGTCTAGAGTCTCGGCGCTCCGCACGTAGTGGATGTGAACAAAGTGTCAGCGAAATGAAGGGAGGACTCAGCTGACATACCGTCCCAAATAGACGCCGATGTTATGGAAGATAAGGGCGGCCATTATGTAGTGGTGGGATCGAAACAGCCATAATAGGGCAGGAAAAATTGGCCGAGTAACAGAAGTGCTCAAGAGTTCTCGGAATTTGATAGACCCAAATTCCCTATGTGATCAGAAAAAAGAAACCCAGAAAGTGAAGGATGGCTAACAAACTGTTTGTGAGTGAGTTGTAAAATACCAGTCTATGTTAAATAAAGTGTCCTGATTCAAGTAATGTAGCAAGAACGACACCGGAGTAAGGGTTGACAACTCTACTGCAGAAAATTGTGCAGAACATACGTAATAACATTTTACATAATACAATATAGGTGTAGTTGAAAACCTCCTTGAACACACATAATCATACAAGAATAACAGGTAAATGTGGTTACATTTGTAAGGTTCATAAAGCAGTAGTTTGATACGCATTAGTATGCATGTTCCATATGAAATGAGTTACTTGCTCAAATACACTGAATAAGCATGGAGCTCAAAGGCATGTACCGAAAAGCTAGGTAAGGAAGAAGTGCAGTTCATGGTCAGTGTTCAGTCCATGCTCTACTGCACGGAGTTTGAGAATCCAACCAGCCTCACATCTCCGTAAGTCCCTGGTTCTGTCCCCCAGTCTAGGTGAACCAGTGACATGGGCGATACCATGAAACCTAATGTTAATCAGATCCCTCTCGCCATGCATAGTGTTAAAATGGACGGCCATTGGGTATGCGCTGTTAAAGTTCCTGATAGCTCTTACATGTTCCTGTATCCGTTCCTTCAAAGGGCGTATCGTGCTGCCAACGTAAATCAGTCCACACACACAAATCAAACAGTAGACTGAAAATCTTGTGTTACAGTTGATAAAACTCGTGATTTTGTGAGTAACACTCGTATTGTATGAGAACGAAGTGATCTTACTGAGAGCCAGTTGGCACGAAATGCAGTTTCCACATTTAAAGAAACCCCTTGGTTTACTAGGAATCCAAGTGGAGGAGTGTGTCTGTGTGAGGGGCATGAGAAAACTGGGGCACAGTATGTTTCTGAGTGTGCGTCCCCTGCTGTGAGTCATGGTTGGAGAGTTGTTGATATAGCTCTTTAAACAAGAGTCCAGTAGTAGTAGATGCCAATGTTTCCTAAGGACACGGAGTATGGTTTTACTGGCGGGACTGTATTGTGTGATGAAGGAGATGGGACGTTTGTTGGGTATTCTGGGTGGTCTCTTGGAACCCCTAATGAGAAGCGAGTGTTGGTCTTTAGAAGAAATGCGTTTAATTCCAGTGGAAATTAGTTCCTTGGTATAACCACAGGCTTGGAAGCGGTGTGTCAATATGTTTAGTTCTTGTTTGAAGATGTCAGGGTCAGTACAGTTGCGTCGAACTCTGATCATTTCCCCATAGGGAATGGCTCTGATTTGTGTCAGTGGGTGAGCGCTCTGCGCATGTAGGATAGAGTTACACGCAGTTGGTTTCCTGTATAGTCTAGAGGTAATCCTATGGTTGGTGATATAGAGGAGAAGGTCTAGGAATTCGATTTGGATGCGGTCCACCTTGTGTGTGAATTTTAAGTTGAACTCATTGGTGTTAAGATGTTGGATTAGCGTGTCAAGATCAGAGGCGTTACCCGTCCAGATAGCTAAAATGTCGTCAATGTATCTGCCCCAGTAGAGAATGTGCTGGGTGATGTGTTTTGGGCATCTGGACCACAAATGTGTTAATTCAAACTGTCCCATATACAGATTGGCATAGGATGGAGAAAATTTTGCACCCATAGCTACACCCTGGCATTGACGGTACCATTTACCATTGTGTAGAAAGACATTATTCTCAAGTACCAAGCGTGTAAGGTCGAGAAGCATACAGGTGTGTTCCAATAGGGTGGCATCCCGTAAGCTGAGAGTCTTGGAAAGCATCTCAAGCCCCCTTTCGAGTGGAATTGTTGTGTAGAGCGAGCTGACATCTAGGCAGACAAATGTACATTCTTCTGTCCATTCAATGTCCTCCAGTTTGCATAGCAGATCCCTAGTGTCCTGGATGTAGGATGGAAGGTTACACACCAAGGGTTGGAGAAACGAATCAATGTATTCAGAGACGTGTTCAGTGGGATACCCAAGTCCTGAAATAATGGGCCTACCAGGTGGAAACCCATCTGTTTTGTGTACCTTGGGTAGGATGTAAATACAGGGTGCTCGAGGTGCTGTAACTCGCAAGTACCTATATTCGAGGTCAGATAAGAGACACCGATTCTTCCAGTGGGTAAGCTTGCTTTCTATTAGGTTCGAGATGTCAGGGAGAGGGTTAGACTGGACAGCAATGTAAGCCTGTGTGTCACTCAGTTGTCTGTCGATTTCTAAGATGTAGTCTGATCTGTCCATGACTACTACATTGCCCCCTTTGTCTGCTTCTTTGATTACTAGATCTGTGCGTCTGGAAAGTTCCTGCAAAGCCATACATTCACTATGTGTCAGGTTGTTCTTATGTCTATGCGGACGTGTCCCAAGTCTGTCCTCCATTTGGAAAAGTTCCGTGCTTACTGCTTTGTAAAAAACATCAATGCAGTTATCTAGAGATACGTCGTCTGGTTCTCTGGGACTCCTCTCCTGATGACGAGCGTGCTCTCTGAAACACAGGTGGGGGACCCCTTTGACATAACTGTCCTAAGGTCCAGCTGTCCAAATTTGGAGGAGGTAAGAGCTTGCCTGCCCCGTTTGCGACAGTGCGTCTGTGCACCGCATCAACTCCACCTCCTGAGGCCTCTGTATTGTATTGTATTGTAATAATATTTATATAGCGCTTACTACCCCTGACGAGGTGTTGAAGAGGTTTTCAGCGAGTAGCACACTACTCCGGAACCCAAAAAGAATTTGTGTTGGATTAGTATAGGGAAATATGAGTACAGTTTTAGTATTATTATGAGTTAATTTGAGCCGCGGATATGTCAGGTTGTTAGTTGGATTGACTGGAGTAATGGAGGAGTAGAGGAGGGAAGAATCCAGGAGTGTTAATTGGGAGCTTTTAATAATAGGATTTAGGCTTGGGATGAGTAAAGGGTCTGTGGAAAGGCTTAGGGAGATCATAGTAGCAGGAGGAGTTTTTGGTTGAGTTAAAGGTGAGATAAATAGGGGAAATTTAGTAGGGTTGTTTGGGAGATCATGGTAGTAAACTGAGGTTTGGGTGAGTTGGATGTGGAAGAGGAGGGAAGAGCTTAGGCAGGGTTATTTAGGAGATGGAAGTAGCAGATTGGATTTGGGATGAGTCAGAGTGGGAATGGAGGATAGATTGATAGACATGACATATGGTGATGGGTAGACAAAGTAAAGCTTACAAGAGAGTAAAAATATAATAATTTGTATTTATAATGTTATTTATATACACACATTTTTTATCATTATTTGTATTTATTCATTCTTTATTATTATTAATATATATATTTTGTAGATTTATTTATAATTTGAATTTTATTTATAGATTTTATTTTATTTTTATTTATTTACAATAGGACTAGAGTAATAAATAAATAGATATGTAAATACATAGTAAGGGAATATATGTCCAAGGAATATAATAATAGTAATGGGTATAATATGAGAAGAAAAGTAGTATTGTATAAACACAGACTTTAAAGATTTTTAATATTTGAAGTTATAATAAGTTATAATAAGTGTACTTTACTAACATTTATTTATCTTTACTAATTTTTGGAATAGCCAAATGCCTATTGTATGAAGTTGGCTCTGTAATATATAAGAAATAGCATGCACAGAGTCCAAGGGTTCCCCTTAGAGGTAAGATAGTGACAAAAAGAGAGAATTCTAATGCTCTTTTTTGTGGTAGTGTGGCCGAGCAGTAGGCTTATCAGAGGGTAGTGTTAAGCATTTGTTGTACACACACAGGCAATAAATGAGGAACACAAACTCAAAGACAATTCCAGGCCAATAGGTTTTTGTATAGAAAAATATATTTTCTTAGTTTATTTTAAGAACCACAGGTTCAAGATTTACAAGTAATACTTCAAATGAAAGATATTTCACTTAGGTAACTTAGGAACTTTGAATCAGCAAAATAGCATGTACAGTTTTCACAAAAATGGCAATAAGCTATTTTAAAAGTAGACAGTGCAATTTTCAACAGTTCCTGGGGGAGGTAAGTGTTTGTTAGTTTTGCAGGTAAGTAAACCATCTACAGGGTTCAAAGTTGGGTCCAAGGTAGCCCACCGTTGGGGGTTCAGGGCAACCCCAAAGTTACCACACCAGCAGCTCAGGGCCGGTCAGGTGCAGAGGTCAAAGTGGTGGCCAAAACGCATAGGCTTCAATGGAGAAGGGAGTGCCCCGGTTCCAGTCTGCCAGCAGGTAGGTACCCACGTCTTCGGAGGGCAGACCAGGGGGGTTTTGAAGGGCACCGGGGGGACACAAGTCAGCACAAAAAGTACACCCTCAGCGGCACGGGGGCGGCCGGGTGCAGAGTGCAAACAGGCGTCGGGTTTGCAATAGGTTTCAATGGGAGACCCAGATGTCTCTTCAGCGAAGCAGGCAGGCAAGGGGGGTGGCTCCTCGGGGTAGCCACCACCTGGGCAAGGGAGAGGGCCACCTGGGGGTCACTTCTGCACTGGAGGTCGGATCCTTTAGGTCCTGTGGGGCTGCGGGTGCAGTGTCTTTACCAGGTGTCGGGTTCTTACTTAGAAGCAGGCAGTCGCGGTCAGGGGGAGCCTCTGGATTCCCTCTGCAGGCGTCGCTGGGGGGTTCAGGGGGGTCAACTCTGGCTACTCACAGGATCGCAGTCACCGGGGAGTCCTCACTGTAGTGTTGTTTCTCCGCAGGTCGAGTCGGGGGCGTCGGGTGCAGAGTGCAAAGTCTCACGCTTCCGTCGGGAAACGTGTGGTCTTTAAAAGTTGCTTCTTTGTTGCAAAGTTGTTTCTTCTTTGGAGCAGAGCCGCTGTCCTCGGGAGTTCTTGGTCCTTTTAGATGCAGGGTAGTCCTCTGAGGCTTCAGAGGTCGCTGGACCCTGTGGAACGTGTCGCTGTTGCAGTTTTTCTTGAAGTGGGGAGACAGGCCGGTTGGGCTGGGCCCAAAGCAGTTGGTGTCTCCGTCTTCTCTGCAGGGTTTTCAGGTCAGCAGTCCTTCTTTGTCTTCAGGTTGCAGGAATCTGTTTTCCTAGTTTCTGGGGGCCCCTAAATACTCAATTTAGGGGGGTGTTTAGGTCTGGGGGGTTAGTAGCCAATGGCTACTATCCCTGAGGGTGACTACACCCTCTTTGTGCCTCCTCCCTGAGGGTAGGGGGGCACATCCCTAATCCTATTGGGGGAATCCTCCATCTGCAAGATGGAGGATTTCTGAAAGTCAGAGTCACCTCAGCTCAGGACACCTTAGGGGTTGTCCTGACTGGCCAGTGACTCCTCCTTGTTTTTCTCATTATCTCCCTTGGACTTGCCGCCAAAAGTGGGGGGTGTGTCCAGGGGGCGGGCATCTCCACTAGCTGTAGTGGCCTGGGGCATTGTAACATGAAGCCTGAGCCTTTGAGGCTCACTGCTAGGTGTTACAGTTCCTGCAGGGGGGAGGTGTGAAGCACCTCCACCCAGAGCAGGCTTTTGTTTCTGTCCTCAGAGAGCACAAAGGCCCTCACCACACGGGGTCAGAAACTCGTCTCTCAGCAGCAGGCTGGCACAGACCAGTCAGTCCTGCACTGAGCAATTGGGTAAAATACAGGGGGCATCTCTAAGATGCCCTCTGTGTGCATGTTTTATTAAATCCAACCCTGTAATCAGTGTGGATTTATTATTCTGAGAAGTTTGATACTAAACTTCCCAGTATTCAGTGTAGCCATTATGGAGCTGTGGAGTTCATTTTTGACAAACTCCCAGACCATATACTTAATATGTCCACAACTGTACTTACAATGTCTAAGAATAGACTTAGACACTGTAGGGGCATATTGCTCATGCAGCTATGCCCTCACCTGTGGTATAGTGCACCCTGCCTTAGGGCTGTAAGGCCTGCTAGAGGGGTGACTTACCTATGCCACAGGCAGTATTTTGTGTGCATGGCACCCTGAGGGGGATGCAATGTCGACTTTGCCTTTTTCTCCCCACCAACAAACACAATCTGCAATGGCAGTGTGCATGTGTTAGGTGAGGGGTTCTTAAGGGTGGCACAACACATGCTGCAGCCCTTAGAGACCTTCCCTGGTCACAGGGCCCCTGGTACCACTGGTACCTTTTACAAGGGACTTACCTGTGTGCCAGGGGTGTGCCAATTGTGGAAACAATGGTACATTTTAGGTCAAAGAACACTGGTGCTGGGGCCTGGTTATCAGGGTCCCAGCACACTTCTCAGTCAAGTCAGCATCAGTAACAGGCAAAAAGTGGGGGGTAACTGCAACAGGGAGCCATTTCCTTACACCTATGATAATAAACATTTGACCAGTGTGATATAAAATGAGAGAAGGGATTCATAAGTATCTAATATAACAACTTATCTAGGAGCTATCCAATGACCTATAAACATGTTACGCATAGAATAACACATATATATAAATATATATATATATATATATATATATATACACACACATAAACACACATATATGTACATACATATACACATTTAAACCGTGAGTAAATATACATTAGTTAAACATGTTTAAAGAGTATGTGTGTAATTTATTGTTATGACATAGTAGCGATACATATTTCCTAAAGAACTATACATATCTAGAATATACACATAATCAGATAAAAAATATTTATCAACACAGGCATATGCAGTCCATAGCTGTTTGAATATGGTGGTTATGAAGGAAAGAGCAAACTCTTGAGTAGTCTTCTGAAGACAAGATAGTTATATGTGGATCTTATATTTGGGGGTAATGAATTCCATAGTTTGGCTGCTTGAACGGAGAAGGATGTACCACCTATAGTCTTTTTCTTGTATGGTGGTGTTCTAAGGTGGGATGCCAATCTTGAGCGGAGGTTTCTTTGTTGAATGTGTCTGGTTATTTTGTTTCTGATAAAAAGCGGCCCTGTTCCATGTATTGCTTTGTGAGTGATACAAGCAGCTTGAAGGTGCATCTTCTGGCAACGGGTAACCAGTGTAGTGCTCTCAAAGGCAGGGGAGATGTGGGCTTGTGGCTTTATATGTAATAGTATCCTGGCTGCAAAGTTCTGAATACGTTGTAGTTTCATAATAGATAGAGACGATCCATAGTAGAGGCCATTGGCATAATCCAGTTTGGATAGTGCAGGCAAGATTGTAGCCTGCACCTTGTGTGGTAATCCGAGGTGGGGAAAGATGCGTCGTAGAGTGTTCAAGGTGATGAAGCTTGTTTGTGCTAATTTGTCAACTTGGGTATTCAGTGTTAACTTGGAGTACGTGGTGATTCCAAGGTTTTTAACTTTGGATAATTGAGGAGGTGGTCCGAGATCATCAGGCCAGGCGCACAGTGGGTCCTAAATTTTCCAGTCACCACATATGAGTATTTCTGTTTTGGAGGCATTTAGTTTGAGATGGCTCCAAGTCAGCAACTGGTCAACGGCTCTGAGGAAACTGAAGATTAGTGAGTTTTCAATGTTTTTGGGGCATTCTAATTTAAGTAGTATTTGTGTGTCATCTGCATAGTTCTAGCATGTGACATGAAAATCATTGATCCGTTCTGGTAATGATATGTAGATGTTGAAAAGCAAAAGTGAGATGATAGAGCCTTCTGGGACCCCTGCTTTTGTGAGGTAGGGTTTGGACGAGAAGGGGGGAGAATAGATGATATTAGTTCTTTTTTGAAGGTAGGATGTAATCTAGTTGAGAGCAGTCTCTTCTGTGCCAGCTTCGTGGAGTCTTTGAATTAGGGTGTCATGGTCAACTGTATCAAAGGCAGCCAAGAGGTCCAAGAGAAGTAGTGCAGCAACTCCATTGCGGTCAACTGTGTTTTTAAGATCATCCTAGATTGCTATGAGTGCCGATTCAGTGCCTCTTCCTGGGCAGAATCCAGTTTGGTAGTCTGAAAGTATAGAATTGTCTTCAATGAATTGTGACATCTGAGTGAATGCTACTCTTTCTATCAGTTTGCCCAGGAAAGGTCCATTTGTGATTGGTCTGTAGTTGTTGGGGTCCCGCAAGTCTAGGTTTGTTTTCTTTAATAACGGTCGTATGTATGCCTTTTTCAGGTCTACAGGAAAAGTTTCTGTAGTTAAAGAGTTGTTGATGATTCTTCTTACAGGTGTGGCAGCAGAAGTAGATAAAAGAATGTTCTTAAAGATGTGTGGTGGGCAAGGGTCAGAAGGGCAACCGGAAGTCTGCTTGCTTTGACCAAATCCATAAATTCATCTTGTGATATTTGTTTGAAGGACTGTAGAGGCTGGGTTGTTTTTTTTCTTAGCGGGTATTTTAGGAAAGGGGTTGGTGCTGTTGGTTTTTTTCTGTTTTAAATAGGAGTCCAATATGTCTGCCTTGGTCATGTAATGAGATGCCAGTTTGTTTGTGAAATCTTGAGTAGTGGGATCACTTCCTTCCATGCATGTAGGTTTTCGAAATTCATTGAGAATTTTATAAAATTCTTTGGTTGCAGATTTAGCATTTTGAATTCTGTCTGAATAGTACCTTTTTTTTTAGCTTGTTTGATTGATGATTTGTATATTCTGTCAAGTTTGTGTAGCTGCAGTTTGTCTTGACTGTTGTTTGTTTGGAGCCAGGTCCACTGAAACTTTCTGATATTTTGTTCTCATACACCTCAAAAACTCCTAAATCAGCCAAATAGTTGCTCTTTGCACCCTCTCAAGAATGAAGCTGATCATGCCAAGGAGCCCCCATTTCCTCTCATGTAGACGTCCTGCGGTAGATAAGGTAATCATACCGACCAATCTAGCGAGGGAGGGGAGGGGGGGAAATAATCATTGGACACTGATCTGCGAACACCTAATCTTAAACCCTTCCTGTTCTATTATCGCCTCTCTTGACCTCTTTCCCAATTAATCAAAGGGAACCACATGTGCTCTTTCCTCTTATTTAAACCTCCCACCTCCACATCCATTCTTGCAACATAGAAGAGAGCCTGAAGCCAATCCATAAGAAGAAGGGGGGCATTCACCATCCATTTTCAACATATTTCCCTCCTGGCCACCAAAAGGGGATAGAAAATCAAATTCTTATGTCCATTATGTCCTTTCCCACCCTCCCCTCCTCGCGAGTCTTGCTCCTGTAAATGCCCGAAAATAATCAGAGGAAGAGTTACCCGAATTTCTCGTCCCAACATACTAGACAGAGAATTACACAGTTTTTTCCAAAAGAGCGCCACCCCTGGGTAATCGTAAAACATATGTATATCTGTGGCGTCCTGTAAATCACAATTAGGACAGTTTATTGCCTTGCTATTTCCTATTTTAGAGAGTCTTCCTGGGGATAAGTAGACTCTATGTATTGTGAAGAGATGGTTGTTCCGTAGAGACGAACAAGTTACTTACCTTTGGTAACGCCTTTTCTGGTGGATACACTAGCTACCTGTGGATTCCTCACCTAAAGAATTTTCCCCCATGCGCCAGCATCCAACGGACATTTTTCTTCTAGCTCTGCACGTCGACGATGACATCACAATTGCCCGACTCCCATGCGACGCCGTATGACGTCATCCAGGCAATAAAATGTCTTAGACAACGTGCAGACGTCAGTTATCACCATTTTTACGTGCCTTTAAGGCGAACAGGTGAACATTGACACTACATATTTGACATGGACACATCAAGCAAAAGTTATATACCAACATTTAATTCAACCAATTGGAAACATAACGAGTAGAAATAAACATTCTACCATATACAGTCCTACAATATGTAATGTATCTATATATCGACATATAAATATACATATATATATACATATAAACAATTATATACACATATATAAATCATTGTATCAGTATAAACATTTCAATAACATACAGATGCTCACCCAAGGATATCTTGGTAAGACCAACCAGGCAACGGGGAGGCGGGTGGGATCTGTGAGGAATCCACAGGTAGTTAGTGTATCCACCAGAAAGGGCATTACCGAAGGTAAGTAACTTGTTCTTCTGATGGATACAACTACCTGTGGATTCCTCACCTAAAGAATAGAGTCCCAAAGCAGTACTGCACTCGGTGGTGGGTGCCTGAATGGTCAAACCAAGTAATTCTGCAGCACGGACCGTGCAAAATGGCCATCCCTCCGGACTTCAGAATCCAAACAATAATGTTTAGCAAAAGTGTGGAGGGATGCCCAAGTTGCGGCCCTGCAGATGTCAACCACAGGAACACCTCTAGCTAAGGCCTAGGAGGCGGCCTTAGCCCTGGTGGAATGGGCTCTTAACCCCACAGGAGGTTCCTTCTTTGCTAGAGAATAACACAATTTGAGGTAAAGAATGACCCACCTGGAAAGCATTCTCTTGTGGACAGCTTTGCCTTTCCTCTTCCCCACGTAACCGACGAAGAGCTGGTCGTCCTGTCTGAACTCTCTTGTCCTGTCGAGGAAGAAGCTCAATGCTCTTCTTGGAGCTAGTCGGTGTAGCCTCTCTTCCTCCTTTGATGGATTAGGTGGAGGATAGAAGGAGGAATGTGTGATGGACTGTCCTAAATGAAAGGGTGTAACAACCTTCGGTAAGAAAGCCGCCTTGGTCCTTAACACCACCTTGTCTCTACAAAAGGAAGTCTATGGGGGCTCCACACTAAGAGCCTGGAGCTCACTCACCCTCCTAGCAGACGTAATGGCAACTAGAAAAACAGTTTTTAAAACTAAAAACCTTAAGGGACATGAATGCATCGGTTCAAACAGTGAACCAATCAGAAAAGCTAACACTAAGTTCATATCCCACTGTGGCATAACAAATGGAGTGGGCGGAAACTTGTTAGTGAGACCCTTAATGAACCTCAAAACTATTGGGGACTTAAACAAGGAGGGTTGGTCTGGAAGGCACAGTAAGGCTGACAGCGCGGACAAATAACCCTTAACAGTCGCAACTGCACAACCCCTCTGTGCTAAGAATAACGCAAACGACAAAATGTCAGATAAGTGGGCATGTAAGGGATCAATTTGACTCTCTACACACCAAGTCACAAATTTAGCCCACCTGCTTGCATAAATAGATTTGGTGGAGTGTCGCCTGGCCGATAATATAACGTCCACCACTTCAGGTGGGACAGAAAAAGTACTCAGTATTTCCTGGATGATGTCATACGGCGTCACGTGGGAGTCGGGCAATTGTGACGTCATCGTCGACGTGCAGAGCTAGAAGAAAAATTTCCGTTGGATGCTGGCGCATGGGGGAAAATTCTTCAGGTGAGGAATCCACTGGTAGTTGTATCCATCAGAAGCCGGCTTTACTATCTTGAACAAAGATTGCATAGATGATTCCCACCATTGTGATACCTTCTCTTGCGGCATATCCTTCCCCCAAAGAGTAGTGGGCAATATAAATTCACTATCCAACCCTTCTAAAATCTCCCAATACCAGTTTGAAACCCGCTTAAGTCTGGGGGACTCTGCTAGCACACACTCCTCCAAAAAGCCTGCAGCCCCGAAAGTTACTCGAGACTTCAGTAATTAACCTTTTAATTGAGTATATGTCAAGCTAGAAAGAGCTCCCCCCAGCTTGTCCTCAAGTTCTTCCAGGGAGATTCCCTAATTAGATCACCCCAGGTCACTATACCAGCCTTCCTGATAGGCAGCACTAAAATATCGTTTAGGCATTGAGGAGTACCTGGTGAATCCCAAATCGGGGCATGAGGACTATAATAGCTAACTCCCGCTGCAGACCTCAAATGATACCAACTTGCCGCAAGGTTGCGTAGAGTTTTCAATTATTATTATTTTTTTTAATTTTGGGTCTCCAAATGTATAAAGGAATCCCTTAGAGGCTCCGTTGATAGTAGCAACCATAGCTTTAAACATCTCTCCAATGGCCGAAGAGCCACGAGCAGAGAATAGCATTTTTGTGGTGTTCAATTGGAATGCCCAAGCATAATATTTTAAATCCGGAAGTGCTAACCCCCCCTTTTCTCTTCTTCTTCTCAGTTTTTTCCATGAAATCCTGGGGCCTTTTGATGCCCAAATGAAAGAGGTAATAGCCTGCTGAAGCTTCTCCAAATAATGATTATGCATTAAAAAATGTATAGAACTATACAAAAAATTAACTTTGGGCAAGATCATCCTCTTTACCAAGTTAACCCTGCCCACTATTGTCAGGGGGAGATACATCCATCTTTGTAAAGACCTGCACCCTTCCTCTACCACCCACTTTAAATTCCTTATTACAAGATGGTCAATTTCTTGTGTAAACAAAATCCCTAGATATCTAATTTCCCTCTTCAGTTGTACTTGTCCCTCCAACTTATGATTCCAAGCCATAACCTGTTTTCTCAGGATTCACACGGTACCCGGACACTCTACCAAAATCTTCTGCTAGGGTCAACAGCGTAGACAAAGCTGATGGTGAATCAGCCGTATATACTAAGAGATCATCAGCATAGAGGGCCACTTTTTTCACCCAGCTGTTACAATTAAACGGTACAATGGCTGAATTCCCCCTTATTTTCCTCGCAAATGGCTCTATATAAAAATCAAACAATAAAGGGGAAAGAGAACAGCCCTGCCTGGTGCCCCTCATTATCTTCAAGGGCTCCGTAAGGTTACCATTTACTAAAACTCTTGCAATAGGGTCTTTACATATAAGACCTATTGTTCTACACAAATTCTCTCCTAAACCAAATAATCTCAAAATGTGAACTAAATATTTCCAGTTCACTCTATCAAAGGCCTTCATTGCATCAACAGTAATTACGGCCAAAGGCATTTCATGGGGTGTAACCATATCTATGGCCCCTACCAGATTGTACGTCAATACACGTGAAAATCTACCTTTGATAAACCATTTTTGGTCTGGATGAATTAACCGACCCACCACTCTGCTGAGTCTGTCTGCAAGTATTTTAGCAAATATTTTATAATCACAATTCAGCAAAGAGATAGGCCTATACGATTCAAACTTGATCGGGCTCTTACCTGGTTTCAAAATTACTGCTATCATGGCCGCTTTCCACGAACTCAGAATAGGGGCCCTGTCTTCATAAATCGCTCCAGGGACCCTTATATCACCTTGCTCGCCCATATCTGCGTGTTAAGCATTTGTTGTACACACACAGGCAATAAATGAGGAACACACACTCAAAGACAACTCCAGGCCAATAGGTTTTTGTATAGAAAAATATATTTTCTTAGTTTATTTTAAGAACCACAGGTTCAAGATTTACAAGTAATACTTCAAATGAAAGGTATTTCACTTAGGTACTTTAGGAACTCTGAAATAGCAAAATAGCATGTACAGTTTTCACAAAAATGGCAATAAGCTATTTTAAAACTAGACAGTGCAATTTTCAACAGTTCCTGGGGGAGGTAAGTGTTTGTTAGTTTTGCAGGTAAGTAAACCACCTACAGGGTTCAAAGTTGAGTCCAAGTTAGCCCACCGTTGGGGGTTCAGTGCAACCCCAAAGTTACCACACCAGCAGCTCAGGGCCGGTCAGGTGCAGAGGTCAAAGTGGTGCCCAAAACACATAGGCTTCAATGGAGAAGGGGGTGTCCCAGTTCCAGTCTGCCAGCAGGTAAGTACCTGCGTCTTCGGAGGGCAGACCCGGGGGGTTTTGTAGGGCACCAGGAGGGACACAAGTCAGCACAAAAAGTAAACCCTCAGCAGCACGGGGGCGGCCGGGTGCAGAGTGCAAACAGGCGTCAGGTTTGCAATAGGTTTCAATGGGAGACCCAGGGGTCTCTTCAGCGAAGCAGGCAGGCAAGGGGGTGCTCCTCGGGGTAGCCACCACCTGGGCAAGGGAAAGGGCCACCTGGGGGTCGCTCCTGCACTGGAGGTCAGATCCTTCAGGTCCTGGGGGCTGCGGGTGCAGTGTCTTTACCAGGTGTCGGGTTCTTAGAAGCAGGCAGTCGCGGTCAGGGGGAGCCTCTGGATTCCCTCTGCAGGCGTCGCTGGGGGGGATCAGGGGGGTCAACTCTGGCTACTCACAGGGTCGCAGTCGCCGGGGAGTCCTCCCTGTAGTGTTGTTTCTCCGCAGGTCAAGCCGGGGGCGTCGGGTGCAGAGTGCAAAGTCTCACGCTTCCGGCGGGAAACGTGTTGTCTTTAAAAGTTGCTTCTTTGTTGCAAAGATGTTTCTTCTTTTGAGCAGAGCCGCTGTCCTCTGGAGTTCTTGATCCTTTTAGATGCAGGGTAGTCTTCTGAGGCTTCAGAGGTCGCTGGACCCTGTGGAACGCGTCGCTGTTGCAGTTTTTCTTGAAGTGGGGAGACAGGCCGGTAGGGCTGGGGCCAAAGCAGTTGGTGTCTCCGTCTTCTCTGAAGGGCTTCAGGTTAACAGTCCTTCTTTGTCTTCAGGTTGCAGGAATCTATCTTGCTAGGTTCTGGGAGCCCCTAAATACTCAATTTAGGGGGGTGTTTAGGTCTGGGGGGTTAGTAGCCAATGGCTACTAGCCCTGAGGGTGGCTATACCCTCTTTGTGCCTCCTCTCTGAGGGGAGGGGGCACATCCCTAATCCTATTGGGGGAATCCTCCATCTGCAAGATGGAGGATTTCTAAAAGTCAGAGTCACCTCAGGACACCTTAGGGGCTGTCCTGACTGGCCAGTGACTCCTCCTTGTTTTTCTCATTATCTCCTCTGGCCTTGCCGCCAAAAGTGGGGCCGTGGCCTGAGGGGGCGGGCATCTCCACTAGCTGGAGTGCCCTGGGGAGCTGTAACAAAGGGGGTGAGCCTTTGAGGCTCACCGCCAGGTGTTACAGTTCCTGCAGGGGGAGGTGAGAAGCACCTCCACCCAGTACAGGCTTTGTTACTAGCCACAGAGTGACAAAGGCACTCTCCCCATGTGGCCAGCAACATGTCTGGTGTGTGGCACGCTGGTAAAACTAGTCAGCCCACACTGGAAGTCGGGTATGTTTTCAGGGGGCATCTCTAAGATGCCCTCTGGGGTGTATTTCACAATAAAATGTACACTGGCATCAGTGTGCATTTATTGTGCTGAGAAGTGTGATACCAAACTTCCCAGTTTTCAGTGTAGCCATTATGGTGCTGTGGAGTTCGTGTATGACAGACTCCCAGACCATATACTGCTACCCTGCACTTACAATGTCTAAGGTTTTGCTTAGACACTGTAGGGGCATAGTGCTCATGCACCTATGCCCTCACCTATGGTATAGTGCACCCTGCCTTAGGGCTGTAAGGCCTGCTAGAGGGGTGACTTACCTATGCCATAGGCAGTGTGAGGTTGGCATGGCACCCTGAGGGGAGTGCCATGTCGACTTAGTCATTTTCTCCCCACCAGCACACACAAGCTGGCAAGCAGTGTGTCTGTGCTGAGTGAGGGGTCCCCAGGGTGGCATAAGACATGCTGCAGCCCTTAGAGACCTTTCCTAGCATCAGGGCCCTTGGTACCAGGGGTACCAGTTACAAGAGACTTACCTGGATGCCAGGGTGTGCCAATTGTGGAAACAAAAGTACAGTTTTAGGGAAAGAACACTGGTGCTGGGGCCTGGTTAGCAGGCCTCAGCACACTCTCAAATCATAACTTGGCATCAGCAAAGGCAAAAAGTCAGGGGGTAACCATGCCAAGGAGGCATTTCCTTACACTTGAGTACACCTTTCCCGAGTTATTTCCAGCTTCTTGGATGGGGAAACTATCATCCCAGGTTCAATTTTAAAGTAAGTTCTCATAGAGGGGGTAATTTTAGGAGTATTTTTACTATTTTTTTTACTACCCGAACACCGAGTCTGATTTTTAGATGCGTGACCAAGTAAACAAGAAGAAATAGCTTCACCTCTTGGGCCCCAAAAACCTTCACACTCGCTTGAAATGACAGGGTTAACAATATTACAAGCTGTTTCCAAACAGAAAGGGTCAATGGCCCTCCTACCTTGAGTTTGAACCCCACTCCACGTGTTCAACGGCAAGGGCCCTCCTTCTTGACTTCCTGAGGGGTTTCTGGGTCTCTCTGGTACTTCGCTCCATCTCCAAGTCGACTTGCCCCTCCTAACCGATGCCTTGAGCAGGTCAGAGCTCATCCAGCCTTTGTTTGTGCTGGCTCTGCCTCTACCTGCATCACCACGGAGGGGGGCCTGCACCACAGCCCTCCGTGAGCGTCCGAGCTTCAGGGCGGCTCTGTTCCAACACAGAGCCCCAAGAGTGCTGCCTCTGTCATTCGAGCCGGGCCGAGGCTCCCCCGACCTCCAAAGTTGGCAGGGATCACCACTCTGCCCTCGCCCGGCAAAACACGGCACTCAGCTCGCAGCAGCGACACTGCAGCCAGCCATGTTCTCCCGTAGTCTCCCGCCAGTGAACGGGAACTTCCTGATTTGTTGCTTTATCTTTTTAAGTTCTGTGTTTCTCCAAGGAGTTGGTTTTCTTGTGTCCTGTTTAGTTTTTCTGAGTGGTATTAGGATATCAAAAGCTTCACCTAGCCACTCAAAGTTATGGAACAGAATTAATTGTATCTAGATCTGTGTTGGTGTTTCTAAGTCATCAAAACTGAGTTTGCTCCAAGGTCGGTAGGTGCATGTATGTAAGTAGTTGTGGGGTGTGTTGATTTTTGGTGTTTTATGTCGTAAAGTTATCAAATGGTTATCAAATGGTGGTCTGACCATGTAACTGGTGTGATGCTATGAACGGTAACTAGTTCAGGCTTAGCAAAAATGACATCTAGGATGTGTCCAGCGATGTGTGGGGGATTGTGTACAATCTGATGTAGGTTCAATGGGACTAGCCCAGTGGTGATAGCTTTTGGATGGGGCATTTTGGATTTGTCAAACCAAATGTTTAGGTCCCCAAGAATGCATAGGTTTGAGTATAATGTAATAAGGTTTGAGACTGTATCTAGAAAAGCATCTGGGAATGTTGAGTTGTTAGGTGGAGGTCTGTAAAGGAGAAGAAAGTTACAGGAGGAAGTTGGACTAAGGTGGCATCTGGTGAGGAGGGCTTCACAACCTTGTATGGAAATGTCTGTTTTACTGAGATGTATTGCCTGTTAGAATATAATAGCTAGTCCACCTCCTCTCTTGCCTATACGGTTTTGTGTGATGGTTTGATAGTCTGGAGGAAGGGCTTCATGCACCACTGGGGCCATGTCATCTCCCAACAATGATTCTGTTATGAATAGTAAGGCAGGTTGGGTGTCTGTGAGCAGGACGTAGATGTGGTGCTTGTTCTTTGAGAGTGACCAAGCATTTATTAGCTGGCAGTTTAGAAAAAAGTGTGTTAGAGGTGGTGTTTTTTTTAGGAGAAGGGCGAGCAGTATATTTTGAGCTTGTAGCAGGGGTGTTAGTTGTGATAACTGTGTGAGGGTCACATTATTCTTGCTTTTCAATATAGTGTTCCTCTTCCAGCAGGTTTAGGAGGCATTTTGTTGGGTCTGTGTGGGTGGGTGGTGGACTTTGTGGCTGAGACAGACATGAAGAGTCTACTGTTTTTTGTAGGGTAGCCTTATTAGGCAATAGACAAGGGGATGCGAAGTTGTTAAGGGTAGCATGTTGTTTATTTTGTTTGCGTCTGTTTAGTGTGGAAGGAGTATGGGTTAGGAGTGGTGGAGGAGCATGTGGATCATGATGTAAGGCTCTAAATTGTGCAATGGATGAGAGGCGGGTGAATGAATGTTGCTGTGTTGGGGGGCATGTGGTAGATGTTTGTGAAGAGTGAGAATGTAGGGGTAAAGATTGGACAGGATTTGTATTCTTTGTGTAATCATGAGGGTGGGAGTGGATGTGACGATAAGTATAATGAAAGTTTGTGTTGATTTGATATGCTGATGTGTGTCGTCTGTATTGTTTTTGTGGAATAGTGAGAGACGATATTGATGAAGTGGTTTTCTGTGAAGGATTTGTATGAGAGTTAGTGCTGGTGACTGGAATTAGAGTATTACAGGGGGTATTGATGTGTTTTGGAGATTAATGTATGAGGTGTGTAAGAGGGGATGGATGTGTGTCAGGGGAGTTTGTGTTAGTTTTGATGACTGGAAGAGGTAATATGTGTGGAGTGGAGTGTGAGGATTGTATGGTTGTGTGTAATTGGTGAAGAGAGGGGAAGGGCGTTTGTAGATGTGTGTTGGAAGGCTGGGTTTAGGTTTGGTCATGATGAAAGGGGGTCTGTATGGAGCAAATAGAGGATAGTTTTGTTGGTTTGTATGAACAGGGAGTGTGTATCTGGATGCCTGAAAGTAAGGTATAATGTGGTTTTGTGTTGTGTGGACGCCTGCAGGTTGTGTTAGTGGGACTGGACAGAGCAGTGCTTGCTATGAGATTTAAAGCGTTTTACTGTTGTGGTTGTGGTGGATATGTGTATACGTGTTATATATGGGGTATCGTGTTGGATGATGAGACATTGCAATCTGTATGAGGTCAGTTTGTGATGCAAGAGTTGGATGTTTTTGCAGATAATGTGTTTGCATGTTGATGGATGTGTAGGGAGTAAGGGCCAGATGTACCAAAGGATTTTACCCATTCTGTGTCTATGGGAACAAAGCTTTCGTACATGTGGCCCTAAGTTCCTTTCTGATAAATGGGAAATTGGACAGCATTTCTTGCCCCAGGCCCTACCAGTCCCGAACAGGCCCAAACAGGCAGCTGCTCTTGTCCTCTTCGTCCTTAGCAACGACGCCCGGGCTGAAGACACCCTGAGCCTTAGGTTTAAATAGCCCTACTGTCCAATAGAAACCTAGTCCTAACCCTAAACAATCAAATTTATAACTCTAAATCTCTCAACCAACGGGAGACTTAACCCTAATTACCAATCATACCCCTAATCCAGAGAACCAATCACACACCCAACCCTAGAACCAGAAACCAACCAGAATCTCAACCCTACTACCAATCCCAAGCCCAACCATAGAGTAAGGAACCAATCAGAATCCCAACCCTACTACCAATCCCAAGCCCAACCCTAAAAACCAGGAACCAATCAGAATCTCAACCCTACTACCAATCCCAAGCCCAACCCTAAAAACCAGGAACCAACCAGAATCTCAACCCTACTACCAATCCCAAGCCCAACCCTAAAAACCAGGAACCAATCAGAATCTCAACCCTACTAGCAATCACAAACCCAACTCTAATCCCTAAACCAATAGAAAGACCAGCCCCCAACAACCTTTCACAACACCATATGCAACAACCAATAGAAACTTATATAAGGGCCAAATTAACTGAAGCGCAGTCCCTGTGGGAAGGGATGAGGGAGCTGCTGCTCTATTCAGAATCTCCTTGGATACAGACAAGCTGAATCCACACTTCCAAGCTAGTCTACTTTCTAGGTAAGGGAGGGATTGTAAAAAAAGAAAACCTGAAATACTGCTTGTCGCCCACTCTGAAATGTGGCTTTTCTAAGGCAAAAACAGGGGATGCAGACAGTTTCTAAACACAGTTTAAATCACAGAAACAGATTAAGCAGTCTCCTAAACACACTCTGGATAGTCACTGAGATGTATGTAGCCTTTTTACTTAGAAAAGGGGGGAGCTTTATGCAGTCTTGTGCCACGAACTAGGAGGGACATTTCAAACAGTCACAGCTAAAAAACAGCACTTTAAAAGGCCAAGCTGCCTGAAACACAGAGAGTCTACAGTAAACAGGCACAGGTAGCAGTAAAAAACACTTTTAAACAAATAATAAGATTTCCCAGAAAAGTCTGGGGCTCCTTACCTAGGTCTCTTAGGAATCCTCGATCACTGGGCTGTATTAGGGCACAGGGAAAATGCTGGGCTCACAAAATGGAGGTGGCTGTCTTGGGGTTCCCTTCACAAACTAAAGGAGCCAGAGCAGGTGTGCGAGGAGGGCTCACGTTGCCTGGGACTCAGAGAGCCAATCAGCTAGGCCCAGTCCCTGTGGGAAGGGAGGAGGGAGCTGCTGCTCTATTCAGAACCTCATTGGATACAGACAGGCTGAATCCACACTTCCAAGCTAGCAGAGTCTACTTTCCAGATAAGGGAGAGATTGTAAAAAGAAAAAAACAAAAAACTGAAATACTCCTAGTCGCGCACTATTTGCAAGAATCCTTCATTCAAAGCCTGGCCCAGGTCCCCAGCACTCTATCCTGTGACACTCAACGCGCTGAGTTGTTCTCCGGTGGCGTGGGACCTTCTTCTGTAGTACTGCATTGACCGCAATTTGCACCTTCTTTGTCCCCGTGTCCTGGGCCCTCTGGGTGCTGCCTGGTCATCTGTGGATTCCCTCCAGTGTTGGGAGCCCCCTCTGCCTCCTCAGTCCGAGTTGAGGCCCACAGGTCCCTCCTGAGTCCAGGCAGCGCCATTTTGATGCAAACTGCAACATTGCTTGAACCAAGGCTTGTTGGACGAATCCAGCGCTGCAACTCGCCTGCATCCAACTACTCAACAAGGGACATCCTTTGCATCAAGCAGGAACCCGCAGCCATCTTCTTTCATGTTTTCTGCAGACTTCTTCCAACCGGAGAATCCTCTTTTGCACCATCTTCTAGGTTGGCAAAAGCTCCTGTCCTTCCTGGCATCTTCTGAGACTTCTGGACTTGGTCTCCTCTCTTCACAGGTCTTCAGGTCCAGGAATCCACCATTTGTTGCTTGCAGTCTTGCTTGGTTCTTGCAATAACTCTTTTCACGACTTGTAGTGTGTCCTGAGGAAACTTACAGTACTTTACTCCTACTTTCCTGGGCTCTGGGGTGGGGTATTTTACTCACCTTTGTGGTTTTCTTACTCCCACAGCGCCCCTCTACACACTACACTTGCCTAGGGGGGAATTCGTGATTTGCATTCCACTTTCTTAGTGTATGGTTTGTGTTGCCTCTAGGCCTATTTCTTTCTATTGCATTCTATGGTATTTTCTACTGTTTGCACTATTCTGTGACTATTTACTTACCTGATTTTGGTCTCTAGTGTATATATTGTGTATAATACTTACCTCCAGAAGGAGTATTGCCTCTAAGATATTTTTGGCCTTGTGTCCCTAAAATAAACTACCTTTATTTTTGGTAACAGTGAGTATTGTCTTTTATTGTGTATGAGTACTGTGTAACTATAGTGGAATTGCAGGAGCTCTGCATGTCTCCTAGTTCAGCCTAAGCTGCTCTGCTACAGCTACTTCTAAGAGCCTAAGCTGCTAGAACACTACTACATTTCACTAATAAGGGACAACTGGACTTGATATAAGGTGTAAGTACCTAAGGTACCCAGTACAAACCAGGCCAGTGTAGGAGGCTGGCCTGGCTTATAGTGGGTACCTTGTGGTACTTACACCCTGTGCCAGGTCCAGTTATCCCTTATTAGTAGAATATAGGTGTTTCTAGCAGCTTAGGCTGACAGAAGGTAGCTATGGCAAAGCAGCTTAGGCTGAACTAAGAGACATGCAAAGCTCCTACTATACCACTTATATCATATAGCACAATATCATAAGAAAACACAATACTCAGAGTTACTAAAAACAAAGGTACTTTATTTTAGTGACAATATGCCAAAAGTATCTCAGAGGATACCCTCACTTAGGAGGTAAGTAATATACACAAATTATATGTACACAAACCCAAAACAGGTAAGTAACAGTAAGAAAAGTAGTGCAAACAATGTAGAATCACAATAGGATGCAATAGGTAGACATAGGTCTAGGGGCAACACAAACCATATACTCCAAATGTGGAATGCGAATCACAAATGGACTCCAGACCTATGGGAGGTTGTAGAGGGTCGCTGGGACTGTAAGTAAACAGTAAGGGTGTCCAAAATATCCCACCCCAAGACCCTGAAAAGTAGGAGTAAAGTTACCCTACTACCCCAGAAAGACGGAATAGTCGTGATAGGGGATTCTGCAAGAACCACAAGCACCAGCAAAACACTGAAGACAGATTCCTTGACCTGAGGACCTGTAAAGGAAGGGGACCAAGTCCAAGAGTCACGAAAGTGTCCGGGGGGCAGGAGCCCAGAAAACCCTGGATGAAGGTGCAAAAGGGCTGCCTCCGGGTGGAAGAAGCCGAAGATTCTGCAACAAAGAAAAGGGCTAGGAACTTCTCCTTTGGATGGAAGATGTTCCACGGCGTGCTGGAGGTTGCAGAAGTGTTTCCAGGCAGAAATACCGCAAACAAGCCTTGACAGCTGCAAGGGTCGCGGTTGAGGATTTTGGGTGCTGCTGGGGACCAGGAAGGATCAGGATGTTGCCCCTTGGAGGAGGAGACAGAGGGGGCGCTCAGCAACTCAGAGAGCCCCCACAGAAGCAGACAGCACTGGCAGAAGTCCCGGAGCAGGCACTTGGAAGATCTGAGGACAGCGGTCGACTCAGAGTCACAAAGGAGGGTCCCACGACGACGGAGTCCAACTCAGCGGGTTGAGCACTGCAGGATAGAGTGCTGGTCACCCAGGCTTGGCTGTGCACAAAGGAATCCTTGGAAAAGTGCACAGAATCCGGAGCAGCTGCAAATCACGCAGTACACAGGTTTGCTGTCTGGCGTGGGGAGGCAAGGACTTACCTCCACCAAATTTGGACAGAAGGGCCACTGGACTGTGGGAGACACTTGAATGCAGTTCCTGTGTTCCAGGGACCACGCTCGTCAGGATGAGAGGGGACCCAGAGGACCAGTGATGCAGAAGTTTGGTGCCTGCGTTAGCAGGGGGAAGATTCCGTCGACCCATGGGAGATTTCTTCTTGGCTTCCAGTGCAGGATGAAGGCAGACAGCCCTCAGAGCATGCACCACCAGGAAACAGTCGAGAAAGCGGGCAGGATGAGGCGCTACAATGTTGTTGGTAGTCGTCTTGCTACTTTGTTGCGGTTTTGCAGGTGTCCTGGAGCAGTCAGCGGTCGATCCTTGGCAGAAATCGAAGAGGGAAGTGCAGAGGAACTCTGGTGAGCTCTTGCATTCGTTATCTGAGGAATAGCCCAGAGGAGAGACCCTAAATAGCCCAAAAAGGAAGTTTGGCTACTGAGAAAGGAGGTTTGGCTACCAAGAGAGGTAAGCACCTATCAGGAGGGGTCTCTGACGTCACCTGCTGGCACTGGCCACTCAAGAGCTGTCCATTGTGCCCCAGCACCTCCGAATCCAAGATGGCAGAGATCTGGGACACATTGGAAGACCTCTGGGCACCTCCCCTGGGAGGTGCTGGTCAGGGAAGTGGTCACTCCCCTTTCCTTTGTCCAGTTTCGCGCCAGAGCAGGGCTGGGGGATCCCTGAACCGGTGTAGACTGGCGTATGCAGAGATGGGCACCATCTGTGCCCATCACAGCATTTCCAGAGGCTGGGGGAGGCTACTCCTCCCCAGCCCTTCACACCTATTTCCAAAGGGAGAGGGTGTAACACCCTCTCTCAGAGGAAATCCTTTGTTCTGCCTTCCTGGGACTGGGCTGCCCAGGCCCCCAGGGGGGGCAGAAACCTGTCTGAGGGATTGGCAGCAGCAGCAGCTGCAGTGGAGACCCCGGAAAAGCAGTTTGTCAGTACCCGGGTTCTGTGCTAGAGACCCGGGGATGCATGGAATTGTGGTATTGGGGTGACAATACCATGATTCTAGACATGTTACATGGCCATGTTCGGAGTTACCATTGTGACGCTACATATAGGTAGTGACCTATATGTAGTGCACGCATGTAATGGTGTCCCCGCACTCACAAAGTCTGGGGAATTTGCCCTGAACAATGTGGGGGCACCTTGGCTGGTGCCAGGGTACCCACACACTAAGTAACTGTAGGAGGCTGGACTGGCTTGTAGTGAGTACCAAGGGGTACTTGCACCTTGCACCAGGCCCAGTTATCCCTTATTAGTGTATAGGGTGTCTAGCAGCTTAGGCTGATAGATAATGGTAGCTTAGCAGAGCAGCTTAGGCTGAACTAGGAGACGTGTGAAGCTACTACAGTACCACCTAGTGTCATATGCACAATATCATAAGAAAACACAATACACAGTTATACTAAAAATAAAGGTACTTTATTTTTATGACAATATGCCAAAGTATCTTAGAGTGTACCCTCAGTGAGAGGATAGGAAATATACACAAGATATATATACACAATAGCAAAAATATGCAGTATAGTCTTAGAAAACAGTGCAAACAATGTATAGTTACAATAGGATGCAATGGGGAAACATAGGGATAGGGGCAACACAAACCATATACTCCAAAAGTGGAATGCGAACCACGAATGGACCCCAAACCTATGTGACCTTGTAGAGGGTCGCTGGGACTATTAGAAAATAGTGAGAGTTAGAAAAATAACCCTCCCCAAGACCCTGAAAAGTGAGTGCAAAGTGCACTAAAGTTCCCCTAAGGACAAAGTAGTCGTGTTAGAGGAATAATGCAGGAAAGACACAAACCAGCAATGCAACAACTGTGGATTTCCAATCTAGGGTACCTGTGGAACAAGGGGACCAAGTCCAAAAGTCACAAGCAAGTCGGAGATGGGCAGATGCCCAGGAAATGCCAGCTGCGGGTGCAAAGAAGCTTCGACTGGACAGAAGAAGCTGAGGTTTCTGCAGGAACGAAAAGGGCTAGAGACTTCCCCTTTGGTGGACGGATCCCTCTCGCCTTGGAGAGTCGTGCAGAAGTGTTTTCCCGCCGAAAGGACGCCAACAAGCCTTGCTAGACGTAAATCGAGCGTTTGGCGTTTTTGGACGCTGCTGGGGCCCAGGAGGGACCAGGAGGTCGCAAATTGGACCTGAAGAGAGAGGGGACGTCGAGCAAGACAAAGAGCCCTCACTGAAGCAGGTAGCACCCGGTGAAGTGCCAGAAACAGGCACTACGAGGATGCGTGAAACGGTGCTCGCCGAAGTTGCACAAAGGAGTCCCACGTTGCCGGAGACCAACTTAGAAAGTCGTGCAATGCAGGTTAGAGTGCCGTGGACCCAGGCTTGGCTGTGCACGAAGGATTTCCGCCGGAAGTGCACAGGGGCCGGAGTAGCTGCAAAGTCGCGGTTCCCAGCAATGCAGCCCAGCGAGGTGAAGCAAGGACTTACCTCCACCAAACTTGGGCTGAAGAGTCACTGGACTGTGGGGGTCACTTGGACAGAGTCGCTGGATTCGAGGGACCTCGCTCGTCGTGCTGAGAGGAGACCCAAGGGACCGGTAATGCAGCTTTTTGGTGCCTGCGGTTGCAGGGGGAAGATTCCGTCGACCCACGGGAGATTTCTTCGGAGCTTCTGGTGCAGAGAGGAGGCAGACTACCCCCACAGCATGCACAAGCAGGAAAACAGTCGAGAAGGCGGCAGGATCAGCGTTACAGAGTTGCAGTAGTCGTCTTTGCTACTATGTTGCAGGTTTGCAGGCTTCCAGCGCGGTCAGCGGTCGGTTCCTTATCAGAAGGTGAAGAGAGAGATGCAGAGGAACTCGGCTGAGCTCATGCATTCGTTATCTAAAGTTTCCCCAGAGACAGAGACCCTAAATAGCCAGAAAAGAGGGTTTGGCTACCTAGGAGAGAGGATAGGCTACTAACACCTGAAGGAGCCTATCAGCAGGAGTCTCTGACGTCACCTGGTGGCACTGGCCACTCAGAGCAGTCCAGTGTGCCAGCAGCACCTCTGTTTCCAAGATGGCAGAGGTCTGGAGCACACTGGAGGAGCTCTGGACACCTCCCAGGGGAGGTGCAGGTCAGGGGAGTGGTCACTCCCCTTTCCTTTGTCCAGTTTCGCGCCAGAGCAGGGCTAAGGGGTCCCTGAACCGGTGTAGACTGGCTTATGCAGAATTGGGCACCTCTGTGCCCAACAAAGCATTTCCAGAGGCTGGGGGAGGCTACTCCTCCCCTGCCTTCACACCATTTTCCAAAGGGAGAGGGTGTCACACCCTCTCTCAGAGGAAGTTCTTTGTTCTGCCATCCTGGGCCAGGCCTGGCTGGACCCCAGGAGGGCAGATGCCTGTCTGAGGGGTTGGCAGCAGCAGCAGCTGCAGTGAAACCCCAGGAAGGGCAGTTTGGCAGTACCAGGGTCTGTGCTACAGACCACTGGGATCATGGGATTGTGCCAACTATGCCAGGATGGCATAGAGGGGGCAATTCCATGATCATAGACATGTTACATGGCCATATTCGGAGTTACCATTGTGAAGCTACATATAGGTAGTGACCTATATGTAGTGCACGCGTGTAATGGTGTCCCCGCACTCACAAAGTTCAGGGAATTGGCTCTGAACAATGTGGGGGCACCTTGGCTAGTGCCAGGGTGCCCTCACACTAAGTAACTTTGCACCTAACCATTACCAGGTAAAGGTTAGACATATAGGTGACTTATAAGTTACTTAAGTGCAGTGTAAAATGGCTGTGAAATAACGTGGACGTTATTTCACTCAGGCTGCAGTGGCAGGCCTGTGTAAGAATTGTCAGAGCTCCCTATGGGTGGCAAAAGAATTGCTGCAGCCCATAGGGATCTCCTGGAACCCCAATACCCTGGGTACCTCAGTACCATATACTAGGGAATTATAAGGGTGTTCCAGTAAGCCAATGTAAATTGGTAAAATTGGTCACTAGCCTGTTAGTGACAATTTGAAAGTAATGAGAGAGCATAACCACTGAGGTTCTGGTTAGCAGAGCCTCAGTGAGACAGTTAGGCACCACACAGGGAACATATACATGCACACCTATGAGCACTGGGGCCCTGTGTGACAGGGTCCCAGTGACACATACATATATGCCACAAACCTATGAGCACTGGGGTCCTGACCAGCAGGATCCCAGTGACACATAACAAACATACTGAAAACATAGTGTTTTCACTATGAGCACTGAGGCCTGGCTATCAGGATCTCAGTGAGACAGTGAAAACAGTGAAAACAGTGACAAACACCCTGACATACACTCACAAACAGGCCAAAAGTGGGGGTAACAAGGCTAGAAAGAGGCTACCTTCTCACACAACCCCCCCCCCAAACGAAGGACAATAAGGCTAACCTTGGCCAGTTGAGACTTTATTGTCTAAGTGGTGATAAGGATGAGTTACTTACCTGTAAATCCTAGTTCTCTTCCAGGGGTATCCTCATCAAAGTCATAAACATTGAATATTCCCGCCCTTGTGCGGGGACCCCGGAGCATATATATATAAAATACATACATATTATCATGTGTAAAACAGCAATGCAGGCTATAATCATAAATAGGCTAAAATGCTTTATTTCTATGCAAGTTTTTTTTTTTTTTTTTTTTTTTTTTTTTAATATTATAAAATCACAATAGATCATAAATATCTACCTAAGCCCCAAAAACTGGACTTAGGGAAGTAAACAGCAGTAAATATCAGAGAAAAATAGAAAAAACCACATTGAAAAACAATGAAGCATTCTTAGCCAATAGGCTGCATGCAGGTTAACACAGGAGAACCATAAAAACTTTGGCACCGTGCCTTTAAGACCCTGAGCACCTCCAGTATCCCACCATGCCTCAGGGGTGAAGGGAAGGTGACAGTTGGTTCACAGTTAGGTCAGTACTTTTTTACGGTGACAATCTGTGTAACTGATCAGAAAGATAATCTGTCCTGCACTTCTAGGAGACTTGAGTCCGGGGAGGAGGGTGGGTTGTTTAAGACTTTGATGAGGATACCCCTGGAAGAGAACTAGGATTTACAGGTAAGTAACTAATCCTTCTCTTCCAGGGGATCCTCATCAATAGTCATAAACATTGAATAGATTAGCAAGCCCATCCCTAAACTCTGCGGACTGTCTGAAAGAAGTGCAGGAAAGAATACATATTCATGCAAATAGATTTCTAAGAGAGGCCTGCCCCACCTGGGCATCCGCTCTTGCATCCGAGTCTAAACAGTAATGCTTAGTAAAGGTATGCACAGACTTCCATGTAGCAGCCTTACAAATCTCGGAAATTGGTACATTGTTAAGGAGGGCAGCAGTAGCCGCTTTTCCCCTTGTGGAATGTGCTTTTGGCCTAGCCAGTAATTGCTTATTAGCCATTTGGTAAGTGTTAACAATACAAGACACAATCCATCTTGATATCGTTCGTTTAGACGCTGCCTCTCCTGTTCTTAAATGACCATAATTCAGAAACAAATGGTTAGAATGTCTAATCGGTTTTGTTTTGTCCAAATAGAATTTCAGCACTCTTTTTAAGTCTAAAGAATGCAATGCTTTCTCAGCCGGAGTCTCCGGATTGGGAAAGAAAGTCGGTAAAGATATAGTCTGATTGATATGGAATTCTGACACCACCTTCGGAAGGAAAGATGGGTGAGTTCGAAGAACCACTCTATTATCGTGAAAAAAACGTGTACGGTTCTCTGCAAGACAGAGCCTGAATTTCGCTGACCCTCCTCGCTGAAGTAATGGCCACCAAAAAAGCTGTCTTCCACGTAAGGTGCTGTAAAGAGGCCTTGTGGATAGGTTCAAAGGGAGGGCCCATAAGTTTTGACAGGACTACATTCAGTTCCCATGGAGGAGAAGGTCTCCGAATGGGAGGAAAAACCTTTTTCAAGCCTTCTAAGAAATCCTTGACTACAGGTATCGTAAAGAAGGATTCCTGAGAAGGCGACTTACGATACACTGTAATTGCAGACAAATGAACCTTAATAGAAGATACCTGCAGACCAGACTTCGCCAGATGAAGCAAATAGGACAGTATGACATCCTCCTGAGCTCGTATGGGATTTATACCTTGTTGAGAGCACCAGATGTAAAATCTCTTCCACTTAAAAGCGTAAGAACGCCGCGTGGAAGGTCGTTTTGACTCTTTCAAGATGTTCATGCACTCCTGTGAGAGCCCTAGGTGCCCATACTGTAGGAATTCAGGAGCCATGCTGTCAAGCTCAGAGAGGGAAGGTTGGGATGTAGGATTCTGCCTTCCATTCTGCTCAGGAGATCCGGTCTGCACGGCAACCTCCTGTGAGGTTTTTCCGATAAGTTGAGTAGATCCGTGTACCAGAATTGGCGGGGCCATTGTGGTGCTATCAGAATCATTCTGGTTCTGGAGTTGTAAAGTTTGTTGATTACTGCCGGTATGAGGGGAATCGGTGGAAAGGCGTAGAGAAATATCCCTGACCAGTTGATCAACAGGGCATTCCCTTGAGATCCCGGACGGCAGAACCTGGATGCGAAGTCTGGGCATTTCTTGTTTGCTTCGTCTGCAAAGAGATCCAACTGGGGTCGACCCCATTGACCGAAGATGTCCTCGACGACTTCGTCGTGTAGGACCCAGTCGTGCGCGTCTTCTAGATGTCTGCTCAGGAAATCTGCCTCTACGTTTTGCTGACCTGGCAGGTGTACCGCTGTGATAGACATTCCCCTGGCCAGGAGCCAATGCCATATCGTTTGGGACTCTCGAGACAGAGGTAGTGATCTTGTTCCCCCCTGTTTGTTCAGGTAATACATTGTGGTTGTATTGTCTGTCTGAATTAGGAGAGATTTCCCCTGAACCAATGGAGAGAAAGATTTGAGAGCCAGATGGACCGCTCTGAGCTCCAGTAGATTTATGTGATAGTTCTTTTCCTTGTCGGACCACAGACCCTGAGCTTGGAAGGAACCCAGATGAGCACCCCAACCCTGAAGAGACGCATCCGTTACCAGAGTGTCGGCTGGAATTGTCTGGTGAAACGGAGAACCTATCGACAGGTGAGGTCTGTGCATCCACCATTGTAGTGATTGAAAAGCCGCTGTTGGTAGTCGTACTCTGTCCTCCCAGCGACCAGTCTTTTGGCTCCAGTTGTTCTCTAATGCCTCCTGAAGGGGCCTCATGTGTAGCCTGGCATTCGGGACTATGAAGATGCATGAAGCCATGGAGCCCAGAAGCGATGTCACCTGACGAGCAGTAGGTGCATCGGCTGTTAATAGTTGTTGACACATCCTGTGGATTGATAAAAGTCGTTCCTCCGAAGGATACACTCTTTGGAGCTCTGTGTTTAGTATCGCTCCCAGGTAGTGGAGGTTTTGTGTTGGAATCAAGGTTGACTTGTTGTGGTTGATTTGAAGACCTAGAGACTCGAAAGTTCTTAGTACAATGTCTCGATGTTTTCTCGCCTGATCCGGAGAGGAAGCCTTCAATAGCCAGTCGTCCAGGTAGGGGTAGACGAATATTTTTTGCCTTCGAAGATGTGCCGCTACCACTGCTACACATTTTGAAAAGACTCGGGGTGCAGACTTCAGGCCGAATGGTAGGACTCTGAATTGGTAGTGCTGTGACGCTATCTGGAAACGTAAGAATTTCCGATGTTTGGATGCTATTGGGATGTGAAAATATGCATCCTGTAGGTCGATGGAGCACATCCAGTCTCCCTGATGCAGTTGTGGAACAATCTGGTGAAGGGCTAGCATCCTGAACTTCTGTTTTCTTATGTACTTGTTCAGGAGCCGTAGGTCCAGAATTGGCCTGAAGATGCCCTGTTGACCTTTTTTCGCCACCAGAAAGTAACGGGAGTACACCCCTTTTCCTTTTTGTGCCGGAGGAACCTTTTCTACCGCTTTCTTTTGTAGGAGTGCAAGAACTTCCTTGCGTAGCAGGCTGAGATGAGAAGGAAAACATCTTGCTGGCGGCAAGTGTGGCGGAGGTTTTTTGAAAAGGAGAGAATAGCCATGTTCGACAATATTGAGCACCCATTTGTCTCTTGTGATGGAGTGCCACTCGTGAAGATGATGCGTAATACTTCCCCCCACCGGAGTGGTGCACAGTGTTGAGGGAAGCAATGCTTCATTGCTTTGTTGGTGTCTTTGCTGTAGACTGTTGAGGTCTACTTGCCCCTCGGTCTCTTGTGGGTCTACGTGCCTGAAACAGGAGACGTCCCTGTCGTTGTTGTGGCCTCTGAGACCAGTGAGGGGTTTGAACCCTCTGCTGGAATGGTCGTCTGTCGTACGGCCTGTACCTCCGCCTGAAGTCTTTCTTACGTTCCAGACCCACTGCCCTCATAGTGTCCACCTCCGTTTTCATTCGGGCCATCTCTTCATCCGCGTGGGTACCGAACAACGAATTCCCGCTGAATGGAAGGTTTAAAATGCGTTGCTGTGCTTCCTGTTTCAGACCCGTGAGCCGTAGCCAGGAAGACCTCCTAGCGCAGATTCCGTGCGCATACCCATGCGCAGCCAAATCCGCCCCGTCCGCCGCCGCGCTGATGACCTGGTTAGATACTAGGCCCCCTTCCTGCAAGATTTCTTGGAAGTCCTGTCTATCTTCCCTGGGCAACTTTTCTGTAAATCTGTGGAGTGAGTCCCACAGAGAGCGGTCATATCTGCCCAGAAGTGCTGAGGCGCTGGAGACCTTCATAGCAGATGCCGCCGTACCGCACATCTTTCTCCCCAGGGAGTCTAGGTGTCTGCTCTCCTTATCCGGGGGGACTGTGGAAGATGATGCCACAGAGTGTGTTTTTCTGGCTGCGGCTAAAATAACAGAGTCCGGTGGCGGATCCTTCCGCAGGAATAAAGGATCTTGCTCCGGAGCTTTGTACTTCTTTTGAATCCTAGCCGGGGCAGACTTGAGAGTGGCTGGAGTCAGAAAGGTGTCCATAGTAGGTTGCAGCAAACCCGGTACTAGTGGCAGCAGTTTTCTCGAGACTGATCTGTGTTGTAGGGTCTCAAAGATAACTGAGGATGAGGTGGCCGGCTCCGGTACCTCAATATTTAGTTTCTGCGCTCCCCTTAGAAGAACCTCATTAAAAGTGGTGATATCATCCACCGGTGAGATCCTAGCAGGTGGAGAATCTGTCAGTGTGGGGGAGTAGCGCCCAACAGACGATCCTGAAGAAGACCAAGAAGGTGATCTTCTGTGTGGTGTTCGCGACCTGGTTCTCCTTCGGGAACGAGACCTGCTACGAGAAGCTGTAGCAGAGTGTGCAGGTCTTGTGGTCGGCTGACGAGAAGCAGAACGAGCCCGTCCTGCTCTAGCTGTAGGCGATGGCGTTCTAGGCAATGAGGCAGTAGGAGAATACATCCTAGAGTATTGGGAATCCGGGGATGCTGCCGGTCTATTCAGGCTCTCTAACCATCTAGGTGATAGAGTGATGGGAGAAACATGCCCCGATGAGCCCGCTCTGGAATGGGATGATGCACTCCGTATAGAGACCACCGGTGAGGGAGCTTTTTCCGCTGGCTCTACTGCCTGTGACACAGCTGAAGGTTGCATCCTCGACGTCGAAAGTTGCGATGGCTGGTCTGTTCTCGACGTCGAAGGTCTTGACGTCGAAGGCCTTGACGTTGAATGTCTTGACGCCGATCGCGGGACCTGGACCTACTCGCCGTCGTGTGTCTCGACATTGAGTGGCGAGTGGTCGACGGCGGATGTTCATGCCGTCGTGGTATTTTTGGCGTTGTGTCCTTCGACGCCAAGGGGCGAGATGTTCTCGACGGCGAACGGGAGCGCCGGAGATGGCTCGACGCCGAACGGCGGCCTGCCGTCGACGGAGATGTACCCCTGTGCTGTCCATGCTTCGACGCTTTGTCCCTCGACGTCGGTCTGGTCACCGTCGACGGCGATCTATGCCGGTGAGACGGTGGCGCCGATGACGTCGATGGAGAACAAACAGGCACAATCCTACCTGTCGACGTCGATCTGGCCATTCCTTCTGTTGTAGGCCTGGGAAGTGAAGAGGATGTTGACTTTTTCCTCTCCTGAAGCCCATGTAGCCTGATTTTCTCTCTGTCTTTGAGAGTCCTCCTCGACATCTTCTTACAATACTTGCAGGTGTCAGGACAGTGACTCTGTGGCAGGCAGACAATACACAGAGAGTGTGGGTCTGACTGGGCTTTCTTCTTCCCACAAGAAGGACATTTTACAAAAAGAGATGGCATTTTCTGTCAGAAAAGACTGCCAAACTCAGACAAAAGATGTTATCTGTCGAGTAAACAGGAAAAACACTATTTTTAGGAATTTTTCTGAAGAAAAAACTCAGAAAAACTGAGAGCTCAATGCTCCAGGATCCTCTCAGAAGAAGCCGGAAAAAAGAACTGTCCTAACTGTGAACCAACTGTCACCTTCCCTTCACCCCTGAGGCATGGTGGGATACTGGAGGTGCTCAGGGTCTTAAAGGCACGGTGCCAAAGTTTTTATGGTTCTCCTGTGTTAACCTGCATGCAGCCTATTGGCTAAGAATGCTTCATTGTTTTTCAATGTGGTTTTTTCTATTTTTCTCTGATATTTACTGCTGTTTACTTCCCTAAGTCCAGTTTTTGGGGCTTAGGTAGATATTTATGATCTATTGTGATTTTATAATATAAAAAAAAAAACTTGCATAGAAATAAAGCATTTTAGCCTATTTATGATTATAGCCTGCATTGCTGTTTTACACATGATAATATGTATGTATTTTATATATATATGCTCCGGGGTCCCCGCACAAGGGCGGGAATATTCAATGTTTATGACTATTGATGAGGATCCCCTGGAAGAGAAGTAGAGAGTAGCTCTGCAATAGACTGGTTACTCCCTTTATCATCCACTATATGGTTACTTCCCTGTGGGGATGTAAACCACCCTGTTTGAAGTTTTTTAGCTAAGCAACAATGTGAAGATGTATTTTCAGAGTTTCTATCAGTAAGTTTTAGTTTAGAGCAGTGGGAGTTGTCCACTGAACCTATTTGTAGTGATGGAAATGCCAGACAGGGATGCTGTCTCAGAAAAGCCATAGCTGGGCAAAAACTTTGTCCATATGGCTGGAAGAGAGAACAGGGATGCTGTTTCTCTTGGGTTGGAGCAGGGCAGGGATGCTGTCCTATCAGCTCCACACTAGGGCAGGGATGCTGTCCTAAGTGTTGTGAGGCAGTGCAGAGTTTCTGCACTAAAGTTTCTCTGGGAGGGTTGGAGGGATGCTCCATGTTAACTAAAATGGTGCTCTTTTTCTCACCAATGTTAGTTATCCCACAGAGAGGTACTTCCACCTCAGGGAGTACAGTTTTGCCAACTGATGATTCCCTTGGAACAGGTGCCACCCCAGGAGAGGTTTCTCCCACCACAGGAATGGTATCCTGAATGGTAGGGTGGTTAGGGGATACTGTGATACCCTTTTTACCTGTTGATGGAGAGGGTTCCTGAGTTTTCAGGCCTTCTCTCCTTTGCTTTTTCATTTCAGTAGAAATGAGAGGGAACAATTCCTCAGGGATGCCCAGCATGGCTGCATGGGCATAAAACTCTACATCAGCCCAACCTGAGGCCTCTAGGTCATTACCTAAGAGACAGTCTACAGGTAAGCTAGGTGATACCACCACCTGCTTAGGGCCAGTAACTCCACCCCAACTAAACTGAATTATAGCTAAGGGAAGAAACTTAGTGGAGTTATGGACATCAATAATCTTATACTGTTGTCCAATGATGTGTTGATCAGGGTGCACTAGGTTTTCAGTCACCAAAGTGAAACTGGCACCTGTGTCCCTGTAGGCCAAGGCCTCAACACCATTTATTGAAACTGTCTGCCTGTACTTATCCATTGTAAGGGGACAAGCAGCCAGTGTGGCAAGGCCAATGCCACTAGGTGTGACAGAAACTGTCTTGGGAGTGACTACCCCAGTTTCTACTATGGACCCAAAAGTGAACCCAACTACACCCTTAACTTGACTGTTGCCAGCAGTCCCACCACTAGTACCACTACTGCTAGGGGCACTAGAGCTTGATGTATTAGTGGTGGTAGGCTCAGGGGGTTTACCTGGACAGGACTTATCCCCTGGCCTATGCCCTCTGTTTTTACACACAAAGCACCAAGGCTTTTTAATGTGTGCAGGTTGGGAAGAAGAGGAAGAATTTGTTTTATCCCCACCCTCTGAAGAGTGTTTAAGATTTGAAGTGGGATCTTTGGTTTTACCCTTATCCCCATGCTTATCTTGAGATTTTTCACCATCTTTCTTCTTATTGCCATCTTTGTCACCCCCTGTATGAACTTTTCTGTTCACCCTTGTTCTGACCCATTTGTCTGCCTTCTTTCCCAATTCTTGGGGAGAGGTCAGATCAGAGTCTACCAGGTACTGGTGCAACAAATCAGACACACAATTATTAAGTATATGCTCTCTCAGGATTGTGTTATAAAGGCTTTCATAATCAGTAACTTTACTGCCATGTAACCACCCCTCCAAGGCCTTCACTGAATGGTCAATGAAATCAACCCAGTCTTGTGAAGACTCCTTTTTGGTCTCTCTGAACTTTTTCCTGTACTGTTCAGTGGTTAAGCCATAACCATCCAGGAGTGCATTCTTAAGAACTTGGAAATTATTAGCATCATTTTCTTTCACAGTAAGGAGCCTATCCCTACCTTTTCCACTAAATGATAGCCATAGGATAGCAGCCCACTGCCTTTGAGGGACATCCTGTACAACACAGGCCCTCTCAAGTGCAGCAAACCACTTGTTAATGTCATCCCCCTCCTTATAAGGGGGAACTATCTTGTGCAGATTCCTGGAATCATGCTCTTTTGCAGGATGACTATGGGGAATACTGCTGCTGCCACCATGGGTATCTAAACCCAACTTCTGTCTTTCCTTCTCTAATTCAAAAGACTGTCTATCCAAATCCAGCTGTTGCTTTTTAAGCTTCAGTCTGGTTTGTTCCACCCTCAACTTATTGAGTTCCCTCTCTAACATTCTGTCATCAGGGTTGGTGGGAGGGACATTTCTAGAAACAGAGCTATGATGGGAATGAACAGAAGGAGACCTGTCCCTTACAGAAGCCAACTTAACAGCTTGGTTTACAGAAACATTACTACCAGTATGGTGAGAATAAATGCTTTTGCTATGATGTGAGACAACACTATTTATTTGGTGTGGCTCATCATCATTACCATCTATGCTAGATTGTCTAGTAATGGGCAGGCTAGGAAGTTTCTTTCCTGAATCTTTTCCTGGGGGAGTCCCTGAATCAGATTGGGAACTATTAGGTACTTTTTCAACAGATGGGGCACCTATGGCCTTATCCTGTTCTCTAAGCATGTTAAGTAACAGTTCCAAGGAAGGATTCTTCCCTACACTCAAACCTCTCTCTATACAGAGACTCCTTGCTCTTTTCCAGCTAAGGTTGTCATATGCAAGTTTGGACAGATCAACACTTTGGCCTGTGCCAGACATTTTTTAGAGAGAGTTAAAGTGATAGAAAGAGAGAAAAAAGTTTTCAGAACTTTTTGGAAAGACAGACAAAAACTTTTTAAACTTTTAAGAACTTTTTGAAAGTTTAGGAGTACTTTTCAGCACTTAGAAAAGAGTGAAAAGAGGAAATGCAAAACTTTTTGGCTATGTGTATATACACTGACCTTGTTTTGTATATTTTTCTCTTATGAAAAGTACAATGACAAGAGTGGTAAGTAGTCTCAAGCACTTATCCCACCACTGCACAACCAATGTAGGAGGCTGGACTGGCTTGTAGTGAGTACCAAGGGGTACTTGCACCTTGCACCAGGCCCAGTTATCCCTTATTAGTGTATAGGGTGTCTAGCAGCTTAGGCTGATAGATAATGGTAGCTTAGCAGAGCAGCTTAGGCTGAACTAGGAGACGTGTGAAGCTACTACAGTACCACCTAGTGTCATATGCACAATATCATAAGAAAACACAATACACAGTTATACTAAAAATAAAGGTACTTTATTTTTATGACAATATGCCAAAGTATCTTAGAGTGTACCCTCAGTGAGAGGATAGGAAATATACACAAGATATATATACACAATAGCAAAAATATGCAGTATAGTCTTAGAAAACAGTGCAAACAATGTATAGTTACAATAGGATGCAATGGGGAAACATAGGGATAGGGGCAACACAAACCATATACTCCAAAAGTGGAATGCGAACCACGAATGGACCCCAAACCTATGTGACCTTGTAGAGGGTCGCTGGGACTATTAGAAAATAGTGAGAGTTAGAAAAATAACCCTCCCCAAGACCCTGAAAAGTGAGTGCAAAGTGCACTAAAGTTCCCCTAAGGACAAAGTAGTCGTGTTAGAGGAATAATGCAGGAAAGACACAAACCAGCAATGCAACAACTGTGGATTTCCAATCTAGGGTACCTGTGGAACAAGGGGACCAAGTCCAAAAGTCACAAGCAAGTCGGAGATGGGCAGATGCCCAGGAAATGCCAGCTGCAGGTGCAAAGAAGCTTCGACTGGACAGAAGAAGCTGAGGTTTCTGGAGGAACGAAAAGGGCTAGAGACTTCCCCTTTGGTGGACGGATCCCTCTCGCCTTGGAGAGTCGTGCAGAAGTGTTTTCCCGCCGAAAGGACGCCAACAAACCTTGCTAGACGTAAATCGTGCATTTGGCGTTTTTGGACGCTGCTGGGGCCCAGGAGGGACCAGGAGGTCGCAAATTGGACCTGAAGAGAGAGGGGACGTCGAGCAAGACAAAGAGCCCTCACTGAAGCAGGTAGCACCCGGTGAAGTGCCAGAAACAGGCACTACGAGGATGCGTGAAACGGTGCTCGCCGAAGTTGCACAAAGGAGTCCCACGTCGCCGGAGACCAACTTAGAAAGTCGTGCAATGCAGGTTAGAGTGCCGTGGACCCAGGCTTGGCTGTGCACGAAGGATTTCCGCCGGAAGTGCACAGGGGCCGGAGTAGCTGCAAAGTCGCGGTTCCCAGCAATGCAGCCCAGCGAGGTGAGGCAAGGACTTACCTCCACCAAACTTGGGCTGAAGAGTCACTGGACTGTGGGGGTCACTTGGACAGAGTCGCTGGATTCGAGGGACCTCGCTCGTCGTGCTGAGAGGAGACCCAAGGGACCGGTAATGCAGCTTTTTGGTGCCTGCGGTTGCAGGGGGAAGATTCCGTCGACCCACGGGAGATTTCTTCGGAGCTTCTGGTGCAGAGAGGAGGCAGACTACCCCCACAGCATGCACAAGCAGGAAAACAGTCGAGAAGGCGGCAGGATCAGCGTTACAGAGTTGCAGTAGTCGTCTTTGCTACTATGTTGCAGGTTTGCAGGCTTCCAGCGCGGTCAGCGGTCGGTTCCTTATCAGAAGGTGAAGAGAGAGATGCAGAGGAACTCGGCTGAGCTCATGCATTCGTTATCTAAAGTTTCCCCAGAGACAGAGACCCTAAATAGCCAGAAAAGAGGGTTTGGCTACCTAGGAGAGAGGATAGGCTACTAACACCTGAAGGAGCCTATCAGCAGGAGTCTCTGACGTCACCTGGTGGCACTGGCCACTCAGAGCAGTCCAGTGTGCCAGCAGCACCTCTGTTTCCAAGATGGCAGAGGTCTGGAGCACACTGGAGGAGCTCTGGACACCTCCCAGGGGAGGTGCAGGTCAGGGGAGTGGTCACTCCCCTTTCCTTTGTCCAGTTTCGCGCCAGAGCAGGGCTAAGGGGTCCCTGAACCGGTGTAGACTGGCTTATGCAGAATTGGGCACCTCTGTGCCCAACAAAGCATTTCCAGAGGCTGGGGGAGGCTACTCCTCCCCTGCCTTCACACCATTTTCCAAAGGGAAAGGGTGTCACACCCTCTCTCAGAGGAAGTTCTTTGTTCTGCCATCCTGGGCCAGGCCTGGCTGGACCCCAGGAGGGCAGATGCATGTCTGAGGGGTTGGCAGCAGCAGCAGCTGCAGTGAAACCCCAGGAAGGGCAGTTTGGCAGTACCAGGGTCTGTGCTACAGACCACTGGGATCATGGGATTGTGCCAACTATGCCAGGATGGCATAGAGGGGGCAATTCCATGATCATAGACATGTTACATGGCCATATTCGGAGTTACCATTGTGAAGCTACATATAGGTAGTGACCTATATGTAGTGCACGCGTGTAATGGTGTCCCCGCACTCACAAAGTTCAGGGAATTGGCTCTGAACAATGTGGGGGCACCTTGGCTAGTGCCAGGGTGCCCTCACACTAAGTAACTTTGCACCTAACCTTTACCAGGTAAAGGTTAGACATATAGGTGACTTATAAGTTACTTAAGTGCAGTGTAAAATGGCTGTGAAATAACGTGGACGTTATTTCACTCAGGCTGCAGTGGCAGGCCTGTGTAAGAATTGTCAGAGCTCCCTATGGGTGGCAAAAGAATTGCTGCAGCCCATAGGGATCTCCTGGAACCCCAATACCCTGGGTACCTCAGTACCATATACTAGGGAATTATAAGGGTGTTCCAGTAAGCCAATGTAAATTGGTAAAATTGGTCACTAGCCTGTTAGTGACAATTTGAAAGTAATGAGAGAGCATAACCACTGAGGTTCTGGTTAGCAGAGCCTCAGTGAGACAGTTAGGCACCACACAGGGAACATATACATGCACACCTATGAGCACTGGGGCCCTGTGTGACAGGGTCCCAGTGACACATACATATAGGCCACAAACCTATGAGCACTGGGGTCCTGACCAGCAGGATCCCAGTGACACATAACAAACATACTGAAAACATAGTGTTTTCACTATGAGCACTGAGGCCTGGCTATCAGGATCTCAGTGAGACAGTGAAAACAGTGACAAACACCCTGACATACACTCACAAACAGGCCAAAAGTGGGGGTAACAAGGCTAGAAAGAGGCTACCTTCTCACAGTAACCTGGCACCTAACCTTCACCAAGTGAGGGTTAGACATATAGGTGACTTATAAGTTACTTATGTGCAGTGAAAATGGCTGTGAAATAACGTGGACGTTATTTCACTCAGGCTGCAGTGGCAGTCCTGTGTAAGAATTGTCTGAGCTCCCTATGGGTGGCAAAAGAAATGCTGCAGCCCATAGGGATCTCCTGGAATCCCAATACCCTGGGTACCTAGGTACCATTTACAAGGGAATTATAAGGGTGTTCCAGTGTGTCAATGAGAATTGATAAATTAGTCACTAGCCTGCAGTGACAATTTTAAAAGCAGAGAGAGCATAAACACTGATGTTCTGGTTAGCAGAGCCTCAGTGATACAGTTAGGCACCACACAGGGAACACATATAGGCCACAAACGTATGAGCACTGGGGTCCTGGCTAGCAGGATGCCGATGACACATATCAAACACACTGACAACATAGGGTTTTCGCTATGAGCACTGGGCCCTGGCTAGCAGGGTCCCAGTGCGACAGTAAAAACACCCTGAAATATACACACAAACAGGCCAAATGTGGGGGTAACAAGGCTAGAAAGAGGCTACCTTCCTACAGCCAGCCTCCTACATTAGTCAAATGTAACCGGATGAAATTAGCTAATTTGTTATATAATGGATGCACAGCAAGGGTCTGCACTGGCAGGACCATATACGTGCCATACTGAGATTTCTAGGTGTCCTTTATCCCTGCCTGCTCTTTGCAATTGTGGCAGAAGTGTTTGCGTAATTTATAAGAACCTGAAATGGGAACAAGGGTATTTCTTTAGCGTATGGAGTGAATGTCATTTCACTTTATGCAGATGATACGCTTCCATTCTTGAAGAATGCAGAGAAGGATATTGCAACTATGTTTGAGTATCTGTAGGATTATGGCAGATAGTTGGGATTAGGAGCTAATTGGTCAAAAACATGTTCCTTCCCAATAGACAGATATACGCAACTCACAAAGGTTCTAACCCTCGGGGATTTCCAGGGCACGGTACGTGCTCCAATATTTTGGGGTTTGGATTTATCATGGCCCTAACAATCTGGTGGAGGCTAGGTAGTGTCAAACATGGACTCCTGGCAAAGCTTTCAAATATATATTATGGGCAGAATTGTCCCCATTAAGATAGTGCCACTCCCAAGACTACTTCATTGCTTCAGTAATTTGCCTTGGTGGGTGCCAACGAGTTGGTTTAGAAAGGTGAAAGCATTACTCTAGGATTTTATTTGGGTGGCTAATGGTCGCAAAACCACCATTAAAACCTTGCAACTCATTTTGGCTGAAGGTGGTCTAGGCTGTCCCAACTTCGAGATAAATATCCAAGTGCCAGAAGGAGTGCATGATAAAAGTAATATTAGGCCTGCACTTATAATCCCTGTTTACCACTGATGTGTCACCTGAGTCTCTAGGCGTAACTATGGTGAAACGTTACTTTGGTGCATGTTTCGCAAATGTATGTACAATGCAGTGAAGCACACACTCTTTTTACTAAAGGACTATTAACTAACACTATGAATGGCCATTTAAGTTATGAAGACTGAACAGGTCAGCACCGATGCACAAAGGGTCTCTTCTGCAGCAGGCTGAGTGGAGAAACCAGGCTGAGCTGGATGGTAATGTGCGGTCAATCCAGAACATCTTATCCTAGTTGTGCAGCAGTAGACTTTGTTCTAAAAGGCAGACACTGGCCTCTAACATTCCTAATTCCCTTTAACATAGCTTACAGAGAACGAGACTCTGATATTGAGACCTACACATAGCAAAAAGTCCAAAAACATGTAGCTCAAAATGCAAAATTGCATGGGGTTAAAATGGGTCAGAACCCATTTTCCAACAGTAGCTTGTTGGTCCCTGTTGAATCTTCCAAAACCCTTTGCTACATCTGGCCCTAGTTTCCTACTCCTGCAGCAGCTGACGGTAGGATCCTAGACCTACTCTTCCTTGGGGAGGTGGCTCCCATCCAGTCATCAATCACTGTGAGATGACATTGTAGATCTTGCACATGTAATATAGTTCTCGATCATTTAACATATGAGAGCTTGTTTCACTGCAAGTGTGATTTGGTGAGGGTCTCTCACTGTCCTGTGGATTGCTTCTATTGGTGGCCCAATTCTGCCTGGAGAGGTCACATTCCTAGACAGCAGTGAGGCACCAAAAGAATGCATGAGGCAATTATGCTCAGGAGAGTTTAGAATCTGTGCAGTGACTGCCAGCTTCATTTGTATGTCCTGCACTAAAGACACTAGTCTTGTTACTCATTCAAGAGGCAGAAATGCTTTAATTGACTTTGTTCAAATACATGTTCCCACAAATAGGCTGTTCTGCTGGGGACTAAGGCAGAATTATTTTCGTTCAGGAAGAGGCCTAAAAGACCTAGGTGCTGTTGGCTACTTGGCATTCTGTACACGTGTTAAACTTTGCATTTAGCAGAGTGCTATATTGCAGAGCCATAGTTATCACACCGACATGACGCTAGAATCTTACCTTTTATAGTTCTCTTCATTTGTTTTTTATGGCAGACAATCCAGTAAATGTACTCGCCTCCTCCCACAGTCAGATGGGGCCAATATTTCCTTACCTGTTGGGTGCCTGGGAATAGCTGGTCTCACCCTCAGCCACATTTACCCTGTGCCGAGGATGAGACCAGCTCATCCTGCACCCGTCCCACAGGGGGAGCGCTAGCACTGTGGGCCTTCCATCCCCCTCCCCTGGGCAGGGATGGAAGGAAAATCGCCTTCCACCCAGGACCTCCCCCCGCCCCAGAACCCCAGTTTCCTTTCCTTTGATGTCTTTCTGAGCATTTCTGCAGAAATGCCCACTAGACACCAGGGAGTTTGTTTTTTTATATGTAAACAATGAAGGGGAGCGACTCCTTGGACAAGGGTCGCTCCCCTGGGTGACATTTTTTTATTAGGCCTTTTCTTATTTTTCTTAAGCCAATCTGTCCCCAAGGGGGGCAGAAACTACTAGACACCAGGGATTTTTTATTTTTAGCGTCACTTTCACACAAGGGGAGTGAGCGCTTAGGCAGGGGTCGCTCCCTTTGGGGGCAAACTTATTTTAGGCCATTTCTGTCTCCCCCCCCCTATTTTAATTGGGCCGATCTACTCCTAGACACCAGGGATATTATTATTTTTTTCCTTTTTTTTAGGCAAAGGTTGCTCCCCTGGGGGGGGCAGATAGTTTTTAGGGCATTTCTGCCCCCCTATTTAAATTAGGCTGATCTGCCCCCAAGGGTGGCAGTAACCACTAGACACCAGAGATTTTTTACAGATGGGAAGCAACCCCTTAAGAGGCACCAGGGATTGGCGTGTGTTTTGTTTGGGGGGGGCAGCCCCTAGGGCAAGGGTCGCTCCCCATTGGGGCACATTACTGTTGGACATTTTGGCCTATTTTTGTAAGGCCCATCTGTCCCCCCAGGGGGCAGAAAGCCCACCAAGCACCAGGGAAGATTTTTTTTTTTTTTTAAAGGGTGGGGGTATGGCCATACCCCCACCCCAAATAAATGGGGACAAAGTTGTTCTTCCCACCGGTGGGCAGAGGGGCAATTACACCCGATCCACTCCCCGGGGTAGAAGAAAGCCTACTAGATGCCAGGGAATTAAAAAAAAAATCGTGGGTTGGTGGCTACCAACCAGTATGGGCATGGATATGCCCCTACCTCAACTGAAGGGGGTAACAGTCTTTCAGCTCTCACCCAGCAAACTAAAAGATCTTATCCCAACAGCAAGGAAGAGGACATTTGATTATTTTGGGTTTTGGTTTTACATTTGGGCCATGAGAGCTTGTCTAATCTCAAAATCGTCCCACTTGGAAAGGTGAGGGCTGCACGTTTTGGACTTTGGGATGCTGCCATGTAGAACATCTACAAGACCCAGACACATTTGAAAACTAAACATCTGGTTGAGTCCAGGGTAGTGTGCTTCACATGCACCCCGCACCATTTTCTTACCCACAATGCCCTGCAATGCCCCAACTTTGCTTGAAATCACACATTTTTGTGATGGAACCTTCTGGAATCTGCCGGAATCCACAAAATTCCCATCACCCAGCACTGTCACATCTATACCGATAAAAATTCTGCCCCACCAGTCAGCCTAAACACGTTTTTTTCCCAAACTGCCCTTTTGGACCCGTTTTGGTTCCCCCTCAATTTCAACATGTTTTTGGCTCTTCCCTGTCTCAGGCACTTGGCCTACCAACACAAGTGAGGTATCATTTTTATCGGGAGACTGAGGGGGAACGTTGGGTGGTAGGAAATTTGTGCCGGTGCACTGACCCCACACAGAAATGTGGGATTTTTTTTATTTTTTTAGCTAAAGTTTTGGTTTGCTGAGGATTCTGGGTAAGTAAACACTGGAGGATCCACGCAAGTCACACCTCCCTGGACTTCCTCTGGTGTCTAGTTTTAAGAAATGTCTGGGTTTGGTAGTTTTCCCTAGATGGCTGCTGAGCCCAGGACCAAAGACGCAGGTGCCCCCGCAAAAACAGGTATTTGATTTCATTTTGATGTGTCCACGTAGTGTTTTGGGGAATTCCCCTAGGTGCCTAGTTTTCAAAAATGTATAGATTTGCTAGGTTTCCCTAGGTGCCAGCTGAGCTACAGGCCAAAGTCCACCGCTAGGCACTTTTAAAAAAACAGGTTAGTTTTCTTTGGGAAAATGTGATGTGTCCACGTTGTGTTTTGGGGGGATTTCCTGTTGCGGGCACTAGGCCTACCCATACAAGTGAGGTACCATTTTTATCAGGAGACTTAGGGGGAATGCTGGGTGGAAGGAAATTTGTGGCTCCTCTCAGATTCCAGAACGTTCTATCACCAAAATGTGAGGAAAACTTATTTTTTGCCAATTTCTGAGGTTTGCAAAGGATTCTGGGCAACAGAACCTGGAGAGAGCCCCAGAAGTCACCCCATCCTGGACTGTCTAGTTTTAAAAAAATGGACAGGCTTGGTAGGTTTCCCTAGGTGCCGGCTGAGCTAGAGGCCTAAATCCACATCTAGGCACTTTCCAAAAAACACGTCGGATTTCAAAGTAAAAATGTGATGTGTCCATGTTGTGTTTCCTGTCGCAGGCATTAGGCCTACTCACACAAGTAAGGTACCATTTTTTATGGCAATACTTGGGGGAACACAGAATAGCAGAACAAGTGTTACTGCCCCTTGCCTTTCTCTACATTTTTTCCTTCCAAATGTAAGACAATATGTAAAAAAAGACATCTACCTGAGAAATGCCCTGTAATTCACATGCTAGTATGGGGACCCCGGAATTCAGAGATGTGCAGATAACCCCTGCTTTTCAACATCTTATCTTGGGCCCATTTTGGAAATACAAAGGTTTCCTTGATGCCTATTTTTCACTCTTTAAATGTCACCAAATGAACTGCTGTATACCAGTATACAATGAAATCCCACTGCAAGGTGCAGCTCCTTTATTGACTCTGGACACTTAGGGATCTTGATGAACCTACAAACCCTATATATCCCTGCAACCAGAAGAGTCCAGTAGACATATCGGTATATTGCTTTAAAAAATCTGCCATAGCTGTAAAAAAAATATAGGAAAAAAAAGTGGACAGAAATGGCTAATTTTTCATCCCAATTTCAATATCTTTATTTTAGCTGTTACTTTCTGTAAGAAAACCTTGAAGGATCTACACAAATGACCCCTTGCTGAATTCAGAATTCTGTCTACTTTTCAGAAATGTTTAGCTGTCCGAGATCCAGCATTGGTTTCACACCCATTTCTGTCACTAACTGGAAGGAAGCTGAAAGCACAAAAAATAGTAAAAATGGGGTATGTCCCAGTAAAATGCCAAAATTGTGTTAAAAAATGTGTTTTTCTGATTCAAGTCTGCCATGTTCCTGAAAGCTGGGAAGATGGTAATTTTAGCGCCGCCAACCCTTTGTTGATGCCATTTTCAGAGGAAAAACCACAAGCTTTCTTCTGCAGCCCCTTTTCCCATTTTTCTTTTTTTTTTACAAAACAGAATTTTAGCTTTTTTTGGGGGATAATTTCTTGGTCTCCTCCAGGAGAACCCATAAACTCTGGGTACCTCTAGAATCCCTAGGATGTTGGAAAAAAAGGACGTAAAGTTGGCGTGGATAGCTTATGTGGACAAAAAGTTATTAGGGCCTATGCGCAAACTACCCCAAATAGCCAAAAAAGGCATGTCACCTGAGGGGAAAAAGGCCTGGCAGCGAATAGGTAAATTACAGGTAGTTTGCAATTCTCTGACTGCAATGGGAAGTCTATCAGTATGCCTAAATAAACAATTAAAAGATACTTTGGTGGTAGCCTCGTAAACCTCACGTAATCTAAGCAAGGCTATTTCTATATCTTTATCTATATCTGATTACTTTGGATATACTTAGTTTAAGAGATTGAGAATGATGTTGTCTCCTCTATATTTAAAATTTTCCGTGTTTCTTGCCCTTATCTGTTTTAATTGATTTATCTTTTATTTTCTATATGATTTATTGTACATAGCCAAAGCAATCACTTTTCATCTTTCCTTCTTTACTCTTTATTTTAAAAAAAGTATGTGCTTCTTACTATACAGACTGCTAAGTCTCTAGATCCTTGAAGTCACAGTATTCATAATAAGATCGCAGTGGGTAATATCCTTCTTGATTTAATGAGATCTATAATTAAAAAGGTACTGAGAAAGCAGACAAACCTATTTAGAAGCAAGCAGGCTAAAACATGTCGAACTATTTGATGTGAAGGACATGTAATTCGTTCCCATCACATCACACTATTTTATTGTTGCCCTATCCCAGTTACAATAAATAGGATTTTTTTCTGGGTTCAGAGGTAATTATAAACTCACCACCTTTGCTGCACTTTTCACAGATCGCTACATGTCTCCATAAGACCCAATGATAATGTTCTTAGTACACCAGAGGTGACAAAATATCACTGGCAGAAAATAGCTGGTGACTGTCTTTTAATAATTTTGGAGTAACCTTGGTGAGATATATGGAGAGGTTTCACTCTCATTAATACTTGGGATCATTTGATTGGAAGTTGAGTGTAAGCCTATTTTTGCTTCTTTCTTCCTCTATTGATTCTTTATGAATATGTAGAGCAGCAACTTGTAAAACAATACACACACACACTAAACATTATTGCTGTGATCTTGATACTCAAGCAGAAGCTAGAATAGGTCAGGAAACTCTATAAAAATAAAATCTCTTAAACAGAAGGATAGTGCACCCTGTTTAGTTTATGTACATATATGTAAATGCATATATCTACAATGTTAAGCTATAAATATATATATATATACATATATATATATATATATATATATATAGAGAGAGAGAGAGAGAGATCGAGATATGTATTCACACGAGTGTTAGATATTTATTCTGATATATATTTATTTAATGAAGGATTATTTATCACAATATTTTATTCTGCCCTTCAGCCAACAGCTGCTGGGGGATCATTAACGCTTACTACTCTATTCAAAATTTATTATCATCAAAAAAGATCCTACGATGCAGAGGAAACGGTTACATGTTGTCCTAGTTCTGCATTGTAGGAATCATCATTGAAGTCACAATCTACACACCCGCTTCAATAATTTCTGGAGTTAGACATAAAAAACAGAACTGATGGGATGCGGCAAACTGCCAGTACAAAGCATCATGGGTAGAAGGGTCATATGGACGGTCCTAAAGGGACAGGACGTTTTACAGTCTATTTTTTTGTTAGAAGGCTATCAATTTACATGGTTTTTTTTAAATGTCATCAGGATGAACTTGTTTGACTGTCAGAAACAGTTCTACATTTAATAGACTGCTTCTGGGTGCTATTCCATCCTATGACCAAATTAATTCTCCACACCCTGTATTATATTATAAGAACAACAGAAGGCGATCATTTAAGCATTTATGACTATCAATGAAGATCATACAACGTAGGTTTAGTCTTGTGTTGCTTGGTCGCTGAACATGAGACTCTGGGCAATAGATGGGATCAGTGATGCCTTCTTGGAGTCTCTAAAAGGCGTGACAGCTGATGGCATTTTAGTCAACTAATACCATTTTATGCTCATATTATGTGCCTTGGCAAGGAATCAATCAATGCAAATGTCTTGGATTTTTCTACTGGTTTCACAACCAAGCCATAATTCTGTCCATTCATGGGATAAGGTGAGAGTTTTGAAGTGGACCTGCACAAACTTTGTAGATGTAGCCATGTGATGTGGACTCCCAGGACCCTGAAGGAGACCCCACATGCACACAGCATGTTAGATGGGGCCTCTGGCTGCTGCTACGATCTGCTGCGGGCATTGGCCAGATTCCTGTATTCCCTGGAAAAGTAGCAGCGGGGGTAGAGGGCCAGACAGGAGTCATGCCATTGATAAAACAACACTGATCGAGGCAAACTCCCCACACGTATACACACACTGGGGAAGACAAGTTTGGAGTCTCGATGCTTGAATACAGATGCCCTGTTGCAACGATCCCACTCACTAGGCCCATTGCAGGTGGAGGGCGCAGACGTGGTGATCTTCTCGGATTACACACTGGAGGTACAGTGCCAGCAGGCCTCTTTTCTGGATTTTAAGAGAGCAAAAAGGAAGGCTAATGTATAATATACGCTTCTGTTTCCTGGCTGGTTTAAGATTACGGTGGACAGCAGTACCATGTGTTTGTGACCGCCCCCTAAAACTGCATGGAATTGGCTGGAACAGTATTGAGACGGCCAAGACTCCTACCACCTGGATCAGACCGTCAAACTAAAAAATAAGGACAGCACCATCACAAGGATGCTAGCCACTGAACACCACACCCAGGGAAAAAGTGGTGACGGAGAGAGCAGAGGCATTGATTACAGCGACCTCTATCTCAGATACCCTCCAGTGGACCAAACTCAGATCCACATTTAGGCAGTTTGAACTCGGGATGGACAATTAGAGGTATACCGCCCCCAGCCCTGAGATTAACACAGTATATGGCAGATGATCTGTGGTATCTCCATGGAGAGAACCGGACTGCTGCCAAACATTATGGACACTGTCAAATGGGTGAAGTTACAGGGCTCAGTTTCTATTATGGGGATGTACTAAGCCACTGGGGAACTATGTGGGGAGGACGGGCGGAACAGCTGTTTGGCGCACACACCCTCTATAGCTTCCTAGGCACTTTACTATGGAGGTCACTGTGATGATTTTCTTTTCATTGTTTGGATTTTTGTCATTGTTTGTACTTGTACAGGATGGATATTAATTGCGATTCTGACCTGGGGGAAAATCGGAATGTTGATTATTGCCCGTCTACTTTTTACACTCCATATTTACAATGCCTTACACAACACAGACACCTTTACACATGGGGAGATCACCAGAACTAGAAGCAACGTCATGACCGAGTGATGATTTCTTTCTCACATGTTCCTCATATGGAACGTAGAGATCATGAACATGATTATCAAGCATCACAGGGTACTAAGTTATTTGAAACTTAGAGGACTAGATGTGGCACTATTACAAGAAATGCACCTAGGAGCTGGGGACCTTCATGGGCCGCAGTTGGAGGGGGCAGGTCTACAGCACTTACATGGGTAAAGCCAAGGGCCCCAATAAAGTCCAGCACAGTTCATGTGGACCAGGATGGTAGGTACGCCATATGACAGATGAGACTGAATGGGACGGGGTTTTTAATGGGAAGCACATATGCAACAAATGCAGGTTAGATGCGTTCTTGAACTCCCTGACACTGCTGCCTGCCCTGGAAGTGGGATGCTCCATGGTTCTGGGTGGGGATTATAATTGTGCATAAAATGTGGAAATTGACAGATCACACTCTCTCCTAGCGGAACCGCCTCAGGGAAAACTGGCACAGGAATTCAGAGCCTGGGAAACATGGTGAGACTTGGCGAATGTTTGGCAAGTGCGGAATGGTGTAGTCAAGAGTAGTCCTTCCATTCTCCAGTACATGACCTACACATAAGGCTTGATATGTTTATGTGCACCAATGGCCTCACCAGCAGAGTTGCATACCTTGAACAGTTAGGTCACTGTCGGATCAAAACCCACTCCTAGTGAAGGTGGTGTGGGGCACACAGCAAACGCCAGTTCCAACATGGCGGCTTCAAAAATCACATCTCAAGGATGTCACCTTGTAAATTCCAATTGAAACAGTTGAGTACTTCCAGCTTAATAGTGGAATCACCGAGCAGGCGGGAAGAGCTCAAAGTAGGTAAGAGGGCACTGTCCAGGACAAACAGATGGAGTTAGAAAGTCACTGGAAGCCAAACTACTTCTGTTGGAATGCAACCTTCATTCCCAGTAAATGGACCTCCCGAGCATCCCCTCACTACAGCCCCTGATGAGTGTCGGAGGCAGAACAATAGAAAGTGATACCAGAAAGACTGAGGGCTTTGATGTACTGTGACTATCTGGCCACTAACCAACGCTGAGACAGACAGAGTGGGAAGACTACTGGCACAGTTTGTGCGATTGGAAGAACAGGATCAACCTACCACCCACATTAATAGTGAGACAGGAAAGATGATGCTGCAGCAAAGTGATATTTGTGTGGTATTTGTTAGACACTTTAGGGACTTATATGCAAAACAACCACAGGTTTCCAGGAATGACACTGAGATGTACCTGAACACAGCACAGCTCTCTGGGCTGGAAATCAAGGCCAATGGTATGCTGCGTAGTAGACAGATCATGGACACAGAAATTAAAGAGGCAGTTAAAGAGCTAGCACGCTGCAAGAAGCCAGGTACAGATGCTTGCCAGCAGAATTTTACCAGATGTATGCTGCTTAGGCCCAAGTCCAAAATTAGCTGATATGTTCGCTGGGGCACTGAAAAGCAGTAAGGTGCCGGATACTACCAGAGAGGCACTTATAGTGTCCATTCGCAAAACCTGAGGAAACTCCCTTGACGTGACTGCCTGAAAGACTGCTGTCAATGCTTAAAGTGAACTATAAGATTCTTGGTAAAATACTGGTCAACCGCTTCCACATTAATTCATCGTGATCAATGCAGTTTCATACCCCAGAACAACACCTCCCATACTATATGACAACTGTGTCGGATGATGGAGGAAACTCTGATACAGTACCATGGCATGGTACTTGTACTCTTCATGAACATACGTAAAGTCTTTGAATATCTCAGGGCAGTTATGTGGCATATGAGCCGGGGGAGGGGTGGGACCAATGAGTCACGTTCTGTATTCAGGAGCCAGGGTTCGGACAGTGACGTGTATGTTGATGGCTTTTGGAATCCACAGGGGCACATAGCAGGGACGTCCCCTGTCTCCAATGCTCTTTGCCCTTGCAGTGAAAACATCTACTTCGAGTCCTCACCTCAGAGGCTCCAGTCCCTCAGATTTTCCAGCACAACTGTGATAGAATACCAAAGAGAAATAAGTGGAGCCTCTTTCGGGAGAAGGGTGGGTCGCATGTGGATCTATGAAAGACCAATACTAGAGATCTACAGTTAGAGGTGGATAACTTATTTTCTTCTCCAGTACTGGATCTTTCATAGATTCACACGCTTGAATCAGAACAGTTAGCAGTTAGCATTTGCAAATAACAATCTTATCATATCATAGTGGATGATGGGAAAGATAGTTAGAAATGACTCACCATATTGAAACAAGTGGCTTAACACTGCTTGTCCCACAGCCGCATAGTTCTTGTTGGAGAAATACAGGCAGTAGTGCTTCTTAAAAGTGTGCCTACTGAACCATGTTGCTGCTCGGCATATTTACTGAATAGGCACATCAGCAAAGAAAGCCATGGTAGTAGAAACAGATATTTTAGAATGAGCCTTAACTTTGTGTGTCAAAGGCTTTCCACGTTGTGTGTGAGAGAACTGGATAGCTGCCGCAATCCATCTTCCTATGCTTTGCTTCGAATCTGGAAATCCTTATTGTAGATTACCATAAGCCACAAACAACTGATCTGTTTTACAAAGCAGTTTAGTACTAAGTAGACTTTGAGATACTGCTTAATGTCTAATGTATGTAGTGATCTTTCTGCAATAGTGTGTGGATTGGGAACAAATGTCCTTAGTATTATGGGTTCATTAAGGTTAAGTACTTTCAGCATGAACTTTGGATTGGTTCTTAATATGACACTGCCCTGTTTAAATTGAATGAATAGCTCTATGATTGTGAATTCTTAGACATCACTAACTCTTCTTTCTGATGCTGATGCCAGCAGCAATGCTGTCTTCCATGAGAAATATTTGAGGTCTGCCCTGTGAATAGGTTCAAATGGAACCTTCATCGACTGTCCCAGTACTCCATTTAGATGTCAGGCTGGAGGAGGTTCATTTACTGGAGGAAACACCCTGAAAATTCCCTTAAGGAACTGCTTGATTACTCTGGCCAACCATAGGGAAGGCACCTTATTTCATCTTCAGAAGAGTTCCTTCTTAATTTTCCTGAGACTTCTTAGAATTAATGTGATTGGGTAAAAAGTGTTCACAAATATCTTTGACCATTTGATCGAAAACGCACTCCCCCACGACCTTTTCTGATAAAACCTTCTTCCGTAGTACTGGCATTTGCAGTTATCCTTGGTTGCAAAAAGTCCAGATTTGGTTTGATCCAATTAGTGGAGATGTTCTGCTTGATGTATCCGCTAAAACATTGGCAATCCTTGAAGGACGCATCCGTTGTTATGAAAAAGTGTGAGATGTGTGTGAGGAATGTTAGTCCCTTGGCAAAGTTTGCACTTTGAGCCCACCACTGCATGGATGCTATCATGTTTAGGGTAATTTGTATGATGTCACTCAACGACCCTTGAACTTGCACCCATTTCTTGTCTAACTCAACCTTGAAAGGTCGCATGTACAGGTGGCAATTGGGGGTTAATGGAACACACAAGGCTAGCATTCCTAGGAGTGACATGTACAATCAAACTAAAAAGGACTTTCCTTTTCTTAGCTGTTAGGCCAGTTGTTTCATCTTGGTTTGTCTTGTCTCTGCTGGTATCTGGAACTGCTCCCAGAAACCTCAATGATGTTATTGATGTTAGATGTGACTTTTGTTTGTTGACTGTGAGACCCAGTTTTTTGAAGAGTGAAATGTAGAATTAAGTGTGTATCGGGGTCTATTTAGATGTGGCAGCCTTCATTAACCAGTCGTCCAGGTATGGGAATACCTGAACTCCTTGCTGTCTTAGGTGAGCTGCCATGGAAGCCAGACACTTGGTGAAGATACAGGGAGCAGATTTCATTCCGAAATGGAGGACTTTGAATTGATAGTATAGAATCATAGGAACTTTCAAAGTTTTGGGTGAACTGGGATATGGAAGTATGCGTCCCGGAGATCCAAAGCAGTCATGTGATCTACTTGATGGAGAAGGTGTAAAATATCCTATACGATGATCATGCAGAATGAATATTTCTTCAAGTATTTGTTGTGCTTCCTAAGATCTAAGATAGGGCATCAATTTCCTGACTCTTTTCGAATCAGGAAGAGCTCTCAACAGAAACTGATTCCCCTATGAGTCTTTGGGACCTCCTCTATTGCACCCTTTGTGTAAGGAAATGCCTCCTTAGCATGGTTGCCCCCTGACTTTTTGCCTTTGCTGATGCCAAGTTATGATTTGAAAGTGTGCTGAGGCCTGCTAACCAGGCCCCAGCACCAGTGTTCTTTCCTTAAACTGTACCTTTGTCTCCACAATTGGCACAACCCTGGCATCCAGGTAAGTCCCTTGTAACTGGTACCAGGGAAGGTCTCTAAGGGCTGCAGCATGTCTTATGCCACCCTGGGGACCCCTCACTCAGCACATACACACTGCTTGCCAGCTTGTGTGTGCTGGTTGGGAGAAAATGACTAAGTCGACATGGCACTCCCCTCAGAGTGCCCATGCCAACCTCACACTGCCTATGGCATAGATAAGTCACCCCTCTAACAGGCCTAACAGCCCTAAGGCAGGGTGCACTATACCACAGGTGAGGGCATAGGTGCATGAGCACTATGCCCATACAGTGTCTAAGCAAAACCTTAGACATTGTAAGTGCAGGGTAGCCATAAGAGTATATGGTCTGGGAGTCTGTCATACACGAACTCCACAGCACCATAATTGCTACACTGAAAACTGTGAAATTTGGTATCAAACTTCCTTCTCAGCACAATAAATGGACACTGATGCCAGTGTACACTTTATTGTGAAATACACCCAGAGGGCATCTTAGAGATACCCACTGAAAACATACCCGACTTCCAGTGTGGGCTGACTAGTTTTTGCCAGCCTGCCACGCACCAGACATGTTGCTGGCCACATGGGGAGAGTGCCTTTGTCACTCTGTGGCCAGGAACAAAGCCTGTACTGAGTGAGTACCAAAGAGGTATGGTCTCAGCTTCTTCAGGGACCAAACCACAGCAAATGCCTCCCTCTCAATGGCACTCCAACGCTGCTCCCTGGGGAGTGACCTCCTGCTAATGAAAGCAACAGGCTGGTCAAGGCCATCATCATTTGTCTGGGACAGAACTGCCCCTATCCCATGTTCAGAGGCATCAGTCTGCACAATTAATTGCTTGGAGTAATCTGGAGCTTTGAGAACTGGTGCTGTGCACATAGCTTGTTTCAGGGTGTCAAAGGCCTGTTGGCATTCTACAGTCCAGTTTACATTCTTGGGCATCTTCTTGGAGGTAAGTTCTGTGAGGGGTGTCACTATGCATCCATATCCCTTCACAAACCTCCTATAGTTACCAGTCAAGTCAAGGAATGCCCTGACTTGAGTCTGGGTTTTTGGAGCTACCCAGTCCAGAATAGTCTGGCTCTTGGGTTGGAGTGGCTGAACTTGGCCTCCACCTACAAGGTGTCCCAAGTAAACCACAGTACCCTGCCCTATCTGGCATTTGGATGCCTTGATAGAGAGGCCTGCTGCTTGCAGGGCCTGCAAAACCTTCTTCAGGTGGACTAGGTGATCCTGCCAGCTGGAGCTAAAGACAGCAATATCATCAAGATAAGCTGCACTAAAGGATTCCAAGCCATCAAGGACTTGATTCACCAACCTTTGGAAGGTGGCAGGGGTATCTTTAAGCCAAAGGGCATCACAGTAAACTGATAGTGCCCATCAGGTGTAGAGAATGCTGTCTTTTCTTTTGCTCCTGGTGCCATTTTTATTTGCCAGTACCCTGCTGTCAAGTCAAAGGTACTTAAGTATCTGGCAGCACCCAGTTTGTCAATTAACTCATCTGCCCTTGGAATGGGATGGGCATCTGTCTTGGTGACAGAATTGAGTCCTCTGTAGTCCACACAAAACCTCATCTCTCTCTTTCCATCTTTGGTGTGAGGTTTGGGGACTAAGACCACTGGGCTAGCCCAGGGGCTGTCAGAGTGCTCAATGACTCCCAATTCCAGCATTTTGTGGGCTTCCACTTTGATGCTTTCCTTAACTTGGTCAGACTGTCTGAAAATTCAGTTTTTGACAGGCATGCTTTCTCCTGTGTCCACATCATGGGTACACAGGTGTGTCTAACCAGGGGTTAGGGAAAAGAGCTCAGCAAACTGTTGTAGGACTTTCCTACAGTCAGCTTGCTGTTGGCCAGAGAGGGTGTCTGAATAGATCACTCCATCTACTGAGCCATCTTTAGGGTCAGTGGAGAGGAGATCAGGGAGAGGTTCACTCTCAGCTTCCTGGTCCTCATCTGTAACCATTAACATGTTTACATCTGCCCTATCATGAAAGAGTTTGAGGCGATTCACATGGATCACCCTTTTGGGGGTCCTGCTAGTGCCTGGGTCTACCAGGTAGGTGACCTGACTCTTTCTCTCTAGCACTGGGTAAGGGCCACTCCATCTGTCCTGAAGTGCCCTGGGAGCCACAGGCTCCAGAACCCAGACTTTCTGCCCTGGTCGGAACTCAACCATAGCAGCCTTTTGGTCATACCACATCTTCTGGAGTTGTTGGCTGGCCTCAAGGTTTTTACTTGCCTTTTCCATGTACTCTGCCATCCTGGAATGTAGGCCTAGTACATAGTCCACTATATCTTGTTTAGGCTCATGAAGAGGTCTCTCCCAGCCTTCTTTTACAAGAGCTAGTGGTCCCCTGACAGGATGGTCAAACAGACTTTCAAAGGGGGAAAACCCTACTCCCTTCTGAGGCACCTCTCTGTAGGCGAAAAGCAGACAAGGCAAGAGGACATCCCATCTCCTTTTGAGCTTTTCAGGGAGGCCCATGATCATGCCCTTCAATGTCTTGTTGAATCTTTCCACAAGATCATTGGCTTGTGGATGGTATGGTGTGGTGAATTTGTAAGTCACCCCACACTCATTCCACATGTGTTTCAGGTATGCTGACATGAAGTTGGTACCTCTGTCAGATACCACCTCCTTAGGAAATCCCACTCTGGTAAAGATACCAATGAGTGCTTTGGCTACTGCAAGGGCAGTAGTGGACCTAAGGGGAATTGCTTCAGGGTACCTAGTAGCATGATCCACTACTACTAGGATATACTGATTCCCTGAGGCTGTGGGAGGTTCAGGTGGACCCACTATGTCCACTCCCACTCTTTCAAACGGGACCCCCACCACTGGAAGTGGAATGAGGGGGGGGCCTTTGGATGGCCACCTGTCTTACCACTGGCTTGACAGGTGGCACAGGAGTCACAAAACTCCTTAACTTTCTGGGACACGTTGGGCCAATAGAAATGATTGACTAACCTCTCCCAAGTCTTAGTTTGTCCCAAATGCCCAGCAAGTGGAATATCATGGGCTAAGGTCAGAATGAACTCCCTAAACTCATGAGGCACTACCACTCTCCTAGTGGCACCAGGTTTGGGATCTCTTGCCTCAGTGTAAAGGAGTCCATTTTCCCAATAGACCCTATGTGTTCCACTGATTTTTCCTTTGGTTTCCTCAGCATCTTGCTGCCTAAGGCCTTAAAGAGAGGGACAGGTTTCTTGCCCCTTACACAGCTGTTCCCTTGTGGGTCCCCCTGGGCCTTAGAGTTCAACCTGATAAGGTTCCGACTCCATGGGCTCAGTTCCCTCAGAGGGCAGAACTTCTTCCTGGGAAGAGAGGTTCTTTTTCTTTTGCTGTGTTGAAGCTGGTTCCCCAGTCTTCTTTCCTTTTCTCTTGGAGGGTTGGGCCATTATTCCAGGCTCCAACACCTCTTTTTCACCCTGAGCCTTGCACTGTGCCCTTGTCTTGACACACACCAGTTCAGGGATACCCAGCATGGCTGCATGGGTTTTGAGTTCTACCTCAGCCCATGCTGAGGACTCCAGGTTATTTCCAAGCAAACAGTCTACTGGGATAGCAGAGGAGACTACCAGGCCAGAGACCCCTCCCAATTCTAAAGTTGCCATGGCATGTACTTTAGTCTGATTGTAAGTGTTGGTGACTGGATAAGTTTGTCCAGCCAGGTATTGTCCTGGGGAAACCAGTTTGTCACCATTGTGACATTGGCACCTGTATCCCTCAGGGCTTCTACACTAGTCCCATTAATTAAGAGTTGCTGCCTGTATTTTTGCATATTAGGTGGCCAGGTAGCCAGTGTGGCTAAGTCCACCCCACCCTCAGAGACTAATGTAGCTTCAGTGTGAACCCTAGTTTGCTCTGGGCACACTGTTGATCCCACCTGGAGACTGGCTATTCCAGTGCTAACTGGAGTAGAAGTTGAAGTGGAACTTTTCTTGGGACAGGCCTTGTCTCCAGTTTGGTGTCCCTGCTGATTACAGCTACGACACCAGGCCTTTTTGGGATCAAAGTTCTTACCCTTGTACCCAAAATTGGATTAGGAAGGGGCTTTGGACCCTCCCTCCTGAGCAGGTTTTTGGGGCCCTGTAGAAGACTCTTTACTTTTACCCTTGGATGTCTCAACACTCTTCCCCTGGGGAGTCTTTGGGACCCCTTTCTTCTGGTCACCACCTGTGGAAGTCTTGGTCACCCTAGTCTTGACCCAATGGTCTGCCTTCTTTCCCAATTCTTGGGGAGAAATTGGACCTAGGTCTACCAGATGCTGATGCAGTTTATCATTGAAATAATTACTTAAAAGGTGTTCTTTCATAAACAGATTGTACAGCCCATCATAATCATTTACACCACTGCCATTAATCCAACCATCCAGTGTCTTGACTGAGAAGTCAACAAAATCAACCCAGGTCTGGCTCAAGGATTTTTTAGCCCCCCTGAACCTAATCCTGTACTCCTAAGTTGAGAATCCAAAGCCCTCAATCAGAGTAGCCTTCATGAGTTGATAGGATTCTGCATCTTTTCCAGAGAGTGTGAGGAGTCTATCCCTACACTTTCCAGTGAACATTTCCAAAAGGAGAGCACCCCAGTGAGATTTGTTTACTTTTCTGGTTGCACAAGCCCTCTCAAAAGCTGCGAACCATTTGGTGATGTAATCACCATCTTCATATTTTGTTACAATCCCTTTTGGGATTTTTAGCATGTCAGTAGTATATCTGACCCTATTTAAATTGCTGCCACCATTGATGGGAGCTAACCCCATCTCTTGTCTTTCCCTTTCTATGGCTAGGAGCTGTCACACAAGAGCCAATCTTTTTGCCATCCTGGCTAACAGGAGGTCATCTTCATTGAGGCTGCTCTCAATGCTTAAAGAGTTGCTGGACTCCCCTGTGGGAGAAACAGCAACTCTGACTATCACTTGTGGAGTCAGGGTTGGAGGAACCCTGGTCTCTCTAACTGTGAGTGGAGGGATGAAATTGTCCTCCACTTCACTAGCATCATCCTCTGTAAGGGTATCTTCAGAGGGGTTGTCTCTAGCAAACTCTGCCAAGAGCTCCTGGAGCTGTACTTTGGTAGGGTTTGATCCAGTTTTTATCTTTTTAATTCTGCAGAGAGTCCTTAACTCTGACATCCTAAGATGCAGGTAAGGTGTGAGGGTGAGCTCCATCACTGTCTCTTCTGCAGCAGACATTATTTCTCTAAAAGTTGGGATACTTTTTAAGAATCTAAAACTATCTCTAGAACTTAATCCAAACTTTTACAAAACTTTTAAACTCCAAAAGAAATGCTAACAAGGACTAACACAAGGCCCTAGCAGAACATTAAAAAAATTAGAAAAATAGCTCAAATTTAAAAAATCTGTTTCTAATGAAAATTTTAGTCGTGTGATCAGGTATTGGCTGAGTAGTCCAGCAAATGCAAAGTCTTGTACCCCACCGCTGATCCACCAATGTAGGAAGTTGGCTCTGTATATACTATTTCAAAGTAAGAAATAATGTGCACAGAGTCCAAGGGTTCCCCTTAGAGGTAAGATAGTGGCAAAAAGAGATCATTCTAATGCTCTATTTTGTGGTAGTGTGGTCAAGCAGTAGGCTTATCAGAGGGTAGTGTTAAGCATTTGTTGTACACATACAGGCAATAAATGAGGAACACACACTCAAAGACAAATTCCAGGCCAATAGGTTTTTATATAGAAAAATATATTGTCTTAGTTTATTTTAAGAACCACAGGTTCAAGATTTACAAACAATACATTAAATGAAAGGTATTTCACTCAGGTATTCTAGGAACTTTGAATTATCACAATAGCATGTACAGTTTTGGCAAAAATAGCAATAAGCTATTTTAAAAGTGGACACTGCAAAAATCAACAGTTCCTGGGGGAGGTAAGTAAATGTTAAGTTCACAGGTAAGTAATACACTTACAGGGTTCAAGGTTGGGTCCAAGGTAGCCCACCGTTGGGGGTTCAAGGCAACCCCAAAGTTACCACACCAGCAGCTCAGGGCCGGTCAGGTGCAGAGGTCAAAGTGGTGACCAAAACAAATATGCTTCAAATGAAATAGGGGTGCCCTGGTTTCAGTCTGCCAGTAGGTAAGTACCCGCATCTTCGGAGGGCAGACCAGGGGGGTTTTGTAGGGCACCGGGGGGGACACAAGCAGGCACAGAAAGTACACCCTCAGCGGCACAGGGGCGGCCGGGTGCAGAGTGCAAACAGGCGTCGGGTTTTCAATAGTAATCAATAGGGAGACCCGGGGTCTCTTCAACGATGCAGGCAGGCACAGTGGGGGGGCTCCTCGGGGTAGCCACCACCTGGGCTAGGCAGAGAATCGCCTGGGGGTTGCTCCTGCACTGGAGTTCGGTTCCTTCAGGTCCTGGGGGCTGCGGGTGCAGTGTGGTTTCCAGGCGTCGGGTTCCTTGAAGCAGACAGTCGCGGTTAGGGGGACCCTCTGGATTTCCTCTGTGGAGCGTGTGCTGGAGGTTATTCAACTCCAAAGGATGATGGGTTACCTGCATAAGATTAGTCGTCATAGTATTGGCCCACTCCATCTTCTTCCTGGCACTTTACATGGAGCTCAGAGGTCTATGTGCTTCTCCAAATGGGCCATCATCCTCTGAATCATCATCATCCAGTAAATGCACAGGAGGGTGTGGTGAAACTTTATTGGGTGATGTGAGGATAGGCAGAATTGCTGAGACAGGCCTCAGTGGTGTCAGTGGAGCTTCTGTTGATTGTGTCACTATGGTTAATGTAGTTGAAAGGTCTCTCATAGACGTTTCTGCTGATGGGACTTTCGTCGGCATCACCATCAGTGTTGTCTTCGTCAATGAGGTTGGCGGCATTGCTGTTTGCTGTGGTGTCTTCGTCTGCGAGGTCTTCAACTACACTGCCATCATCAGCGGTGTCTTTGTCAACAAGGCTTTCGTCGACGATGGCAGTGCTGACGACTTCAATGATGTAACTGTTGACGGTTTTATATGCGCTGCCACTGACCCAGGCATGCATAGTTAACACGAGAAGTGTAGGAATTCCCCCAGACAGATTTGTGTATGGCTGCATTCCTTTGAGCTGGGTGGGACAGAGAGACTCCCCCCTCTACACTTCAAATGGTGCTCTTTGATTCAGTGAGAGAACGCGAGGAAAGGGCCTGGACACATCTCAGGAAGGAGATGGGGCTAGTAAGGGAATCATGAAGAGTAGGGCTGGCAACCTAGTATTAAACTTTTGATACACATATCACAGGCAAGGACATCCAGGTGTGAAGACACTCCCATGGCCTGTGGTGTGGGACTATCAGCTTCAGAGTCTCTCCTGCTGCGACAGACAGCCTCCAAAGAGGGAGATGAAAAAGTACAATTAAAAAAAAGCAGAACCCCAAAATAAAACTTCAAAGACCCAGACTCTAAATGACATTTGGTGTCTGGAAATGGACCATGGGAAAGGGAGGTTGAGAGGGGGCATGGTCTGAAGCCCAAGATGGCAGACAGCTTTTAGGAATCACCTCGCTACACTGCCCAAGATGAACAATTTAACGTCACTAGCCAGACCCAATGGACCTTGAAATAGACATGGTGACGGTGCCGACAGAGAGAGGCATCTGGGGAGCTGTCCACTGACCTTGTGGGCCATGCTGTTCCTGTTTATCCCTGGAGTGCAGGACGGAGTCTCATGTGGCCCGGACTGTGGACTGAAACGTGAGGCCCGCTGCAGTGCGCACCTCATCTGGACCGCATCAGCTTCACAGGCAGGTGGCAGCTCCCACTCCTGACGTGTGTTCTGTCTCTCCTGCAAGATGTACACAGGGGTGCAATGCCACACGGGGTCCTAGGTCGCAAAGACCTACACTAGCAGTTTAGGATGCAGGAGCAAAGAATTGTAAGTAATGCCCGGCCTGCTGTTGACTGAGCTTTGTCCTGTCACCACAAAGTGGCTCACACTGCTCCCTCAACCATTGCCTCTGTCTGGCCCCAACACATAGGAGACCACACGATGCGGGCACCTCCTTTAACCTAATAACCCACAATACACTCTCTATCACTATGTGTTGATAGACCACAGAGAAGAACTTGCTTGGCATGAAGATTCACCCACTAGCGTGCTCTTCTCCCACTGCCCCCCTTCCTCCCCACTAGCAAACGCAGCTGCCCCCGCCTCCAGGCCTGATACTACTGGCAGAGACTGGCTAGATCCAGACCAAAGGGCGATGTGCCCCTTTGGAACAATTTGACTACACCTATAATTCTGATATAACACGAACGTTTGACCAGAGGTCTTGCACTGCACACCAGTAACACCAGCTCCACTGGAAAAGATAATGGGAAGTCTGGACTGCTCATGCCCCTCTGCGACTTGTGGTCAACATTCACTGAGGGGTAAGGTGGGCCTAGATGTCTGGCCACCTAAGTACTGAATAACGCGGCGCCCTGAATTTCACAAACGCCGCAAGCTTATATGAGACCCTATTCAATTAGTGACTGCTAGTGCCATCACCCACTTCCCAGAAGCGACAAGGGGGCCTGGCACGTCAGTAAGAAGAACCAAAGGGCTGTGCTACACAGGACATCAGTCATCTCATTGCGACACAACCACCTACTGCTCACAGAGGTTCCAGGATGGGTAAGAAAGGAGGCGCTGGTACCCCACTGCCGGAGAGATCTGCTGCTGATAACACAAACCTACTGGAGACATGGCCATATGTAGGCGCAGCAATGTCCACTCTCCCTGATGCGAAACTAGACAAGTTGCTTGACATTATAACGGATACCAAGAAAGACATCCAAAACCATGTTGATGCTGTAGCTATCGAGGTGGGGCTCCTGAGGGAGATGAAAAGGAATTGTCCACTCGAGTCATGCAAAGAAAGAAAGAACTCAGCGATATCTGTCGGGCAATATCCAATCTGGAGGGGCAAGTTAGATCCCTCACTGCAAATGTCAGGGATTTGGAGAACAGGGCAGAAGATTCAGAAGGTCACTCCCCAAGAAACAATCCCTGGATTGTGGGATACTATACCCGGAAGGCACAGAGGGAGCAGATCCTGTCTGATGTTTTGAAACATGGCTGGCGCATGTGTCAGGCTCAGATAACTTATCACCTCATTACCTAATATAACGAGGGAATTAGGTGCCAATAAAGAAACGCCCTGCGGAAGCACCCCTGAGACCAGTAGTAGCCCAGCTCCTGATTTACAGGGACAAGGAGACCATACTGAGGGCGTCACTCTAAACTGAGCCACTTTTGTATGGAATGGCTACACCCTTGCAGTGCAGCAGCGCAGCGCATCCTACCTGGGGGTTAGGAAGCGCCTACAACAGGCACGCCTAAAATACTTTCTTTCTCATCTTCCCAGTAAAACCTAAGATTATGGTCAATAAAACTAGCTACTTCTTCACCGAGCCTGTTGATGACAGGGACAGGGTGGAGCAGTGTAGGTACGAAGCCTCAACCCTGCCATCACCGTCCTTGCACCCCCACTCAGACAAGAAGAAACGTCAAGGGAGAAGTAATAATCAGTGAGCAAACTCTGCCAAACTAGCAGGAGCTCCCACTCCAGCACAAGTAAGAAAGGAACAGATGCAAGCATTGTCAGCAACTTCCACCTTATGGATAGACGTATGCTCTCCAACCTGACCAACCCCTTCCGACCACAGACGATCAGCCCTCGAATCGGACACGTCTACTAGTGCGGCCCCATCAGAGATCTTACCGGATATAACCCCGCAAACTGCAGACTCGATGATATGATAATCTCTCTGGACAGTAAATGTTATGGTTGCTTCACCCACATGTATTTTGATCAGCCACAGCCTTAATAGCCAGTCGCCCTCCACTGTCCATGGCTCTGGATAGTTTTTAGCACACCAGCGATGATGACATCAAGGGCCTTGCAGCACGCACTGTACAAGCTGTTGGTACAGCATTGGTACTGCATTAGTTTGCCCCATAATGCTGTCCACCCCCCATGCCCTACTCCTGGGTAGCCACAGTTTGTGTTACAGGGCAATTAGGATTAGCCTGCACTTGGGATTGCTTGTTTATTGTTTTGGTGTTTTTGAGCTTCAGGTTCGCCCTGGGTTGGGAGTTGTGGGTCATAGTTGTTGTTATTCATTGTAAATTTATGGAAGCCTTACAGTCTGCTTTTAATTCCTCTTCAAAAATGCCCAACGTGCCCTTGACTACCCCGCTCCACACTACTTGCCGTTCTCAAAACATATGGCAGGAATTAGAGTGGGGACACCCTGAAAGAGACACGCAGAACAGCAATATATTATAAGTAGGAGTGTGCAAGTAACATTTCTACAGTAAGCACATATAGTGGGAGGGGAAGATGTCAAATTGCAGCGATGTTGGCAGGGTCAATGTTACTGTACTACATACTCTGGATTTGCAAGGGGAGCTCTTATCTGGATCCAATCTGGAGTTCTATTCCATTACAAGTCTGTAGAAATTGACCCAGAGGGGCCCTACATTTTTGTGGAAGGGATGCTAGGTGGAAGACTTGTTCTACTGGGTAGCATGTATGCTCCCAATGTGGTGCAGCTAGCCTTTTTTACACCCCTAACGATTGTCCTGACCAAATGGGCACTTATCACCTGAATTTGGAAGGGAACTTTGAAAGTCAAGTATACTGTTAATCAGATTGCTCATGCCCCCTTTACCGACCTCTCCCGCTGTAAAGGTGGCTGCTCATTTTGCTCAATGGCTGACGCACTGGTCACTATTAGATAGCTGGCACACACTTCACCTGGATACCAAGGAATATTCCCTCTACTCACTCATTTATGACTTGCACGTTAGGTTAGACTATGTACTTTGTAATGCTTTCCTCCAACTATAGGTCACCTCAGCTGAAAATTTTGTAAAAACGTTCTCCGTTCATTACCCGCTCTTAAAACACTTCAATTGGGGGATAGCTCGTTCACCACTCTCCACTTTGTGCCTGTAGGGCTGGAGGACCTGGTGTTCAGGGAGTCCAGGTAAGAGGCCTTAATACACTTTCTAACTGTCAATCGGGGCACTGCAACATCATATACTGTGGACTGGGAGGCATTAAAGGTGACGTTAAGGGGTCACAGCTTCCAAACATCAGTAGGGGTTAGAGCGGAACTACACAGAAATCTTATCCAAACTGAAAATAATCTCAGACAACTGGAAGTGGATTCCCATACTGACCCTACAAGGCACCAACAGCCGACCGGAGCCACTGAGACACACACTTGTTTAGTAGAACAACTACGGTGCCTGGAACTTTGAGCGTACCAGGCCAAAAAACATGCAGAAGGGAATAAATTAAGCTAACTACTAGAATGGCTTCTGTGCAGCGCAACTCCCAATTTCCCCATCACAGTGATTATGTGTGCCCACACGCACATACTTACAAAACAAAGGGACATAACGATGCATTCACTACACACTATAGGACCAGATACAACCCTCCCTCTGTGCATAGGACACAGAATATATACATCTTCCTCCAAGAAACCACATTGCCTGTTCTCGAACCTACAGTAAGGGAGGAACTCAATGTGCCTGTCACGATACAAGAAATACGTGATGCAATCAAAGATGCAGCCACCTGTAAAACCCCAGGGCTTGATGGGTTCCCAATAGAATTCATGAAGGTCTATATGCCCTCTCTGGTTCCCAAGCTTCTTGAACTTTTTCAAGTTGCCCTAGAGGAAGGGAGCCCCCTGCCTCACCACAGAAGTCCTTGCTCATTCCACTCCCCAAACCTGGTAAACATCTGCTGGAGCCAACCGCTTATCACCCACTTTCTATGCTTGGGTCTGATTGCAAAATATTAAGCAAAATTATAGCTTCCTGCCTCTTGGAGCATATGCCAACTCTGGTCCACAAAGACCACAACGGTTTTATTCTTGGCAGGTCCACCACCCTTAACATCTGGGGATTACATAGGATTATGGAATGTTCCTCCACAAAGTGGCCATACGCTGCTTGCATAGTGATGGATTTAGAAAAAGTGCTTGATACGCTAGACTGGGAATACATGGCTTCCACCCTCATGACCCTGGAAAATCAGGATCACCTACAAAGCCTTACATGCCTCCTGTATGTAGACCCCACCGCCAGGGTGAAGGTGGGGCAATGCATTTATCCTCCTTTTTCAGTGAAGAGGGGAACATGCCACAATTGTCCCCATCCCACCATCTCTTTGCCCCGGCTATGGAACCCTTAGCGCAGAGATCTCAACAACAAACCAGGGAGTGGGGAATACCATTAGACGGCTTAATGCATGTGGCTTCACTATAAGCCAATGATGTACTAATTTATATACACAACATTAGGCAGGGCATAGACAATATAACAACTATCCTATCGGAATAATAAGCAGGTTCGGGTCTGGGAGTCAAGTGGATTAAATAATCTTTGTTCCCTCTACATCCTGACTGTCCGCTGCAGCACTTTCTAATAAATGGTCACGTACTACGCTAGGAGCCTTGTACATTCCGTTATTTAGGAATACATATCTACCATGACATCCAGAACCTTATAGATGGTAACCTTACTAGAGCTATTGCTTTTCCCCACCCTCAGATGGCTTTCTGAAGCATGCTCCCACTCAGAATTTAATTGTCTAAAATGGTTATGCTCCCTCGCATATTATACTGTTTCCATAATCTTCATGTACACATTCCCAAACCTGCCTTTTCTTAGCCTCCATGCGGCATTCAGACGATTCATCTGGAATAGGCAGGTACTGTGTAGCACTATGCAAGCTACAACTGCCGGTTTGAAAGAGGGGGCCTAGGACACCTCAATTTCAAACATAATTATTTGGCTCCTCAACTTCAGAGGTCTGCTAATGGTTAGTGGGTTGCTTACTGGAAGAAGTGGGTCAAACCCCTCCTAACAATACGCAACGTGTGGTACATGAAACATACCTCCCTAACGCCTTAATACCTTGACACTACAGCACTCTGTTAAAGGTTGCCCACAACAGTTACAAACATGCACTCAGGCTGATGCCTCTCAGTACTCCCCTTGAAATTAGACTTTCTGCCATCAGCCTACTTCGTCCGATGCTAGGACAGGTGGGCCACCAACACTGAGAAGCAGTGAGAATAAGTACTCTGGGAGCTCTGTTCCATGCCAGAGCGCTTTTATCCTTTAACCAACTAAGAGCGGACAGAGGCATACCAGCTGAGCACTTCCTAGCACATGGCAGGCTACTAGCAGCTCTAGCTGATCTATGGCACATCATGGACACAGAACCTGAACATCACCTCATGATACACACACTTCACATTATAAGTAGTGGTTGTCGCCTGATCACCTGGTTCACCCTAGCATTAGCACACACCGTTTGTGTCCCCTTGCTATCATCATACATGAAATGGGAGCATGATATTGGTAGGGAACTTACAGTTAAGGAATGGGGAAAAGTACTAACATATTCCAGGAAAGTATCCCACCATCAAAATTTCAATACATTCAGCATAACATACTGCACAGGGCCTATCTTACACCTGGGCCCTACTGCCGACATGGCCCATTTGTTTTGGTACTGTTCGGAGGCAGAGTGGTTCTGGACAGACATCGCTGGTGCCATCACAGAACTACTGCCATGCACTGAAAAGCCCATGCCCTCCCAGGTCTACACTAATAGTGTGCAACACTATTTAAATGGGGTAAAGCCGAAACTGTTGCACTTAAAGGGGAGAAGGCGCGGGGACTGTACAGAATATCTACTGCAGCTGGCTGAGTGATGTTTACGCACGACCTGCAGCTATACAAAGAAGAGCTCCTGGCGAAGTTCCCTCCCACTCTTCATGTGATCCCCTCCAAAACAACATGATCCTTTCAGCTGGTACCCCCCCTTGGGCCCTTCAATGCGCTCTGACCCCTCAGGAGGGATAGACCACTGACTTGGAGCGACTCAGACATAGCCTAAGGTTTTCCACCTGATGTGAACTATGGGAGGAGGGGTTGATTACAGGGTAGGAGACAGTAACTGTAAGAAGATATACTGTATAAATGGTTAAGATATCATTGTATCCATACAGACTTCAGAGTTTTTTTGCTGTTTACAGGCTTAAATTAACCAAGGGCTCCTGCCTTATATATATTATGGTGGTCATTACAACCCTGGCGGACGGTGTTAAAGCGGCGGTAAGACCGCCAACAGGGTGGCGGAAAAAAAAATTGAATTGCGACCGTGGCGGAAACCGCCAACAAAGACAGCCACTTTAACACTCTGACCGCCACGGCGGTACAAACAAACAGCATGACGGTCACCGGCAACAGACAGGCGGAGGACAATGTACCGCCCACAGTATCACAACCTACCAATCCGCCACCTTTTCCGGGGCGGATTCCCCGCGAACAAAAACACGGCGGAAACTGGACTTCTAAGGGAAAACGCTCACCTCTACACACCCCATGAGGAACCAGGACGCCATGGAACCAGAGCTGCACATTCTCTCTCCCCTTATCTTCTTGCTCCTCTACCAGGAGCACGAACGCCGGCGGCGAAGACCACGGTGAGTACTGCACCTACGACACAGGGGAGGGGGGAGGGAAAAAACAGGGACACACACACGCAACATGCAACACCCCCACCCTCACCCACTACAACACACACACTAATACAGCATAATACATTACAGTTACACCCCTCAAACCCCCCAAAAGAATGCAAAGACAAAAGGAAATGAGTGTAACCATTGTAAAATATTAAAATTCAGTACGCAAAAATATATATATACTATTAACAAATATATATACCAAGAATAGTAGTCCAGGTATAGCTCCATTGAAGTCCGTGGAACACTGGGCCCACACGGCATGGGCGAGGCCCACACTCAATACACGAACATGACGGAGAGAACACTGCAGGGGCAATAAAACAGGCACCTCAGGGGGAAGGGAAAGGGGGGCACCTCAGCCGGTTGAGTGCACGACGCCAAATCCACGAGGGGGCCCCATGCCCACTGTTCAATCCTTGGGAGTGCAAAGCCACAGTCTCTCAAGTCTCTACAGTGGGCGGGTTGCCCACTGCCATATCCTGGGGAGTGCAAAACCACAGTCTCTCAAGTCTCTACAGTGGGTGGGTTGCCCACTGTTCAATCCTGGGGAGTGCAAAGCCACAGTCTCTCAAGTCTCTACAGTGGATGGGTTGCCCACTGCCATATCATGGGGAGTGCAAAGCCACAGTCTCTCAAGTCTCTACAGTGGGTGGGCTGCCCACTGTACAATCCTGGGGAGTGCAAAGCCACAGTCTATCAAGTGGATAACAGTGTCCACTGGTTCTAGAGGGGGCTTTGTTCCCATAGTGCTTCATCCTGCCAAGGACTGAGGTAGTGGATGCCTTTCTCCACTGGTTCTGGAGGGGGCTTTGTGCCCAGAGTTCTTCATCCTGCCAAGGACAGAGGTAGTGGATGTAAATCTCCACTGGTTCTGGAGGGGGCTTTGTGCCCAGAGTGCTTCATCCTGCCAAGGACTGAGGTAGTGGATGGAACTCTCCACTGGTTCTGGAGGGGGCTTTGTGCTCAGAGTGCTTAATCCTGCCAAGGACAGAGGTAGTGGATGTAACTCTCCACTGGTTCTGGAGGGGGCTTTGTGCCCAGAGTGCTTCATCCTGCCAAGAACAGAGGTAGTGGATGTAAATCTCCACTGGTTCTGGAGGGGGCTTTGTGCCCAGAGTGCTTCATCCTGCCAAGGACTGAGGTAGTGGATGTAACTCTTCACTGGTTCTGGAGGGGGCTTTGTGCTCAGAGTGCTTCATCCTGCTCGTGGCGGACACAGTAGCGTCAGTGCCCTTGGCGCTCATGCGCCAGCGGTGCTTCTGCGGCGGTGTCCTGTTCAGCGGTGCTTATTGTGGCGGTGTCCTGTTCAGCGGTGCTTGTGGCGGTGGTGTTCTGTTCAGCGGTGCTTGTTGCTGCGGGGTCCTTGACAGCGACTCAGCTGCTGGCGGTCCTGTCTGGGCCAGTGGGGCTGGTGATGGCGGTCCTTTCTGGCCCAGCGGGGCTGGTGCTGGCAGTCCTTTCTGGCCCAGCGGGGCTGGTGCTGGCGGTCCTGTCTGGCCCAGCGAGGCTGGCGGTCCTGTCTGGCCCAGCGGGGCTGGTGCTGGCGGTCCTATCTAGCCCTGCGGGGCTGATGCTGGCGGTCCTTTCTGGCCCAGCGGGGCTGATGGCGGTGGCCTCCTGGGCAGCGGGGATGATGACGGTGGCCTCCTGGGCAGCGGGGATGATGGCGGTGGCCTCCTGGCCAGCGAGGCGGATGGCGGTCTTCTCCGCCGTGCTCCTATTCCCAGACTTGCTGAGTTTCTTGTGCCTCTTCCCCACCTTGGAAGATGTCGCAGCTGACTCCACACTCCCACCTGTACCCCTGGGAGCGGCTTTGGTGGCTGGAGTTTTCCCCCTCTCCCGCTGGGCACTGGCCAACTTCTGATGCTTGACAGGTGGGGGACTGTCCGTGCTGTGGCTCCTTGCCACACTGGCTGCCCTGCTGCCTCGTGCACTCCAGAATCCGTGACTACTGGCACCACTGGTCCCGGAGATGTTGTGGCTGAGGTGCTAGGTTGGGACCTGGAGAGTCGGGCCCTAGGAGACCGACGGGGTGGGGGAGGTGAGGGAAAGAGGTCAAGGGTGACAGGAAAAGTTTCTTGGGAACACTGGGATGGGTAGCTGGGGGGGGTTGGGAGTGGAGGAAGAGGTTGTGGTTGTAGGAGGTGTACGTTTGGTGACATTGGGTGAAGGTGCATGCGCTAGAGGCTGTTGTGAGGTGGATGGCTGTTGGGTGGGTGTGTGCCTCCGTTTGTGTATCTTGGGAGGTGGCGTCACAGACACACTGGGAGAGGACACAGGGGACGTGTGAATGGTAGTGGGGGTGGTGACTGCACGTGAGCGGGGTGTGGTGGTGTGTCTGCTGGTGATGGAAGTAGTGGCTGTAGATGTAGTGCATGCAGGTGTGAGTGGAGACGAGACTGGGAGGGAGGAGGGAGACGAGGAGGAGGGGGACACAGTGGAGGCATTGGATGGTGGTGTGTCTTCATGTATGTGATGCTTGCGTGAGTGCCTGTGGGATGTGTGGTGCTTATGTTTTCCAGAGCTTCCCTTGTGTGTGGACGTGTGTGCATGCTGGTCCAATGGTGTGCTTGGGATAGGCTGAGGTACAGGGGTGTTGGGCTGGGTGGAGGAAGTTGGAGGGGGGAGGCTAGAGACAGGGACAATAGCTGCCATCAGTGCTGAGGCCAGAGTCTGAAAAGCTCACTGAAGGGCTGCCTGCCCAGAATGAATGCCCTCCAGGAATGCATTTGTTTGTTGCAACTGCCTCTCTACATCCTGGGTGGCATTCAAAATGGTAGACTGCCCAACATTGAGGGACCTGAGGGTGGCGGCTATACCTGTAGATGCGGGGGGCACAGATGTGGCCACCACCACAAGGGAGCTCCCATCAGAGGACGAGTCCGTATCACTGGTCTCAGCTCCTGTCCCCGCCGTGGAGCTCCCCTCACCCTCCGTCCCACTGGTGAATTCCGAGTCCGTTGTCTCGCCCTCCAGGGCCATGTGGGATGCAGATCACTCCTGCTCCGGTGCCACTGCTCCTCCGCCTGATGATGCTAGTGCACACAAGAACAGGGAGACCACATAAAGGGGGGGGACGACAGAAGAAAGACAAGTTGAGTGCATGCATTACCGCTACCGTTGGGGGCACGACAGACACAGAAGCCCCCTGCACTACGCCGCGCTCTTGGGGTTCACTGTTCAATCCCTGGGACATGGCCTACAAGGCTATGGCCGACATCTGCACACATGGATATCACAGGAGCCTGACTAGGTGTTGTTGGCACTGTACACAGGTGGGGTGGGGTGCCACAGGGTCTGCCAGAAGAAGGGGACTAAACTAGCACACTCGCCCTGGCCTAGGGAAACCCACAGCCCACCTCCCCCACCCAGACACCTCCACTGCGCGCTGAATCAGCTGAATGAGAGTGTACTCACCCCCTTGTGGCTGCTGTGATGCCCTCAAGCGCCCATCCAACTCCGGGTACGCCACCGCCAGGATCCTGAACATCAGGGAGGTCATGGTGCGACGGGCACCCCTCCCACGTTGGGAGGCCATCGCCAGCTGGGCCTCCGCCGTCTTCTTGCTCCAGCGGCAAATGTCCTCCCATCTCTTACGGCAGTGGGTGCTCCATCTGTGATAGACCCCCAGGGTCTGGACGTCCTTGGCGATGGCACGCCAAATGTCCTTCTTCTGGTGGGCGCTGACCTACATGAATTGTACAGGGGAAAAAGAAAAGTTATTACCAACTGCACCGTCATAGTCATTGGCCCCCATCCCTACCCTTGCCATGTGGCACATGCACTCACCGTCGTTACATGCACGCCTCCATCTCCCCCCCCCCCATCTTTCATCCACCCCACTCCACACAGGAATAGCCCATACAGCATGCTCCCAGTGTACTTACCTGTTTGTCTGGAGGACCGTAGAGTAGCGTGTACTGGGGGTGGACCCCATCCACGAGTTTCTCCAACTCCTCCAATGTGAAAGCAGGGGCCCTTTCCCCAGACGCACGAGCCATTGTCTCTTCCAGACTGAGGTCACAGCAGCACTTGCAGTGTAGGTCCTCTCCTGTCGAAGATCAGGTATCGAGTGATTGAACAGATAGAAAATGGTGGTCACGTCCGCGGCGGTGCGTACCGTCACCGCCGGCATACATCGTCATTGGCTCCTGGGACCCATACGGTCCAATGTTAACCAATGCAGAATTGCGCCGGCGGTCTTCGACTGCCTACCGCGACGGTGTACAACGCCAGCGCAGTTACCTCACATCCCATTGTCCCACTTTACAGGTTAGGCAGCCGCCATTTCAGGGGCACACATGGCTTAATTTTTAACTGCGTCACACATACCTAGGCCTTGCCTCAACACTCAGACATGCTTATTTCTGATTATGAATCGTGTTCTGTGTAAGCTGTGTTCACGTACCTCTGAGTTGGTTGACTCTGTGCTCGCTGTTGCCCTTCATAGGCACCGTCCGCTGGGACATGTGAGGAGATGGCAGCATCCTCCGGTGTACAGACCGCTGGTGGACCTGTCGACAATGGAGGAAAGACATGTGATCATCACCTACAGGCTTGATCGTGCCACAATCCTGGAACTGTGTGCCCAGTTGGAGCCAGACCTGATGTCATCTATCCGCATTCCCACAGGAATCCCCCCTCTAGTGCAGGTGCTGTCAGTACTCCATTTTCTTGCAAGTGGGTCATTTCAAACAACAGTGGCCATAGCATCAGGGATGTCCCAGCCTATGTTTTCCAACGTGTTGTCCAGAGTGTTGTCTGCCCTGCTGAAACACATGCGAAGCTGCATCGGTTTCCCTCAGGTGGAGGATTTGCCTACAGTGAAAGGTGATTTTTATGCCCTGGGACATATCCCCAACATCATAGGTGCCATTGATGGGACACATGTGGCCTTGGTACCCCCCCCCGCAGGAGTGAACAGGTGTACAGAAACCGGAAGAGTTTTTCTATGAATGTGCAGATGGTGTGTTTGGCCGATCGGTACATCTGCCATGTTAATGCAAAATTCCCTGGCTCAGTGCATGACGCTTACATTTTGAGGAATAGCAGTATCCCTTATGTGATGGGGCAACTCCAGAGGCACCGTGTGTGGCTATTAGGTGAGCACCTGGAAGCAAGTCAGTGGGAATGGTTGTCTGGGTCTGGGGATATCCCTACAGGTTAGTGTGTGTCTAACAGTTATCCCTCGCCATTTGCAGGTGACTCTGGTTACCCCAACCTGTCATGGCTACTGACCCCAGTGAGGAATCCCAGGACAAGGGCAGGGGAACACTACAATGAGGCCCATGGGCGAACTCGGAGGATTATAGAGCGGTCCTTCGGCCTCCTGAAGGCCAGGTTCAGGTGCCTCCATTTGACAGGTGGATCCCTATTGTACTCACCAAAGAAGGTGTGCCAGATCATCGTGGCCTGCTGTATGCTTCAAAACTTAGCTTTGCGACGACAGGTGCCTTTTCTGCAGGAGGATGGTCCAGATGGAGGTGTTGTGGGAGCTGTGTAGCCTGTGGACAGTGAAGACGAGGAAGCAGAAGAAGAGGACATCGACAACCGGAACTCGGTGATCCTGCAATACTTCCAGTGAGACACAGGTAAGAAGACAAACCTGCCTACTACATGTACTTTAACAGTACTACCTCTCTACTGTCTGTCGTTTTCACCCAGTGTATGGTCACTGAGTTTTCACTTTCCCTTACGATTTCACAGATGTGGGTCCCACTGTGTGACATCTGCTTTGTTTCCTCATGGACTAGAGCTGTGTGACATAGGTATGTTGACATTACAATTAAAAGAGCATTTTGTCACTGTAATTGCTAATACACTATTTCGAAATCACAGACAGACTCCAGATTGTTTTGTGCTTTAAGGGTGTTTATTTAAGTGCTCAATATCGGAGGGTGCTGTAAAATGGTGAGGGGTGATGGTGGAGGAATGTCCATGGCAGAGTCCAGTCTATTAGTCTCATAGGTGCATTGCCCAAATGGGCATAGGAAGTGGAGCTGGGGCAGTTTAAGGATGGACAGGGTGACAAGGTGGGACAGAAGGATGACAATCAGGGCGGTCTCATTTCTTGGCAGGGGTCTTGGCATTGTTCTCTGTCTTTGTCCTGGATCTCAGGGACCATTTGCGGGGTGGTTCTCCCTCTGCAGGGGGTGGGGTGCTGGTGTGGTGGTCCTGTGGCGGTGCCTCCTGTCCACTAGCGCCAGCGGAGGTGGTGGACAGTTCATCGTCCAGGCTAGTGTCAGGGGCCCCTTGTTGTGCCACAGTGTCCCTCCTGGTGGTGAGGACTTCCTTCAGCACCCCTACGATGGTGCCCAGGGTGGAATTGATGGATCTGAGTTCCTCCCTGAAGCCCAAATACTGTTCCTCCTGAAGCCGCTGAGTCTCCTGAAACTTGGCCAGTACCGTTGCCATCGTCTCCTGGGAATGGTGGTATGCTCCCATGATGTTGGAGAGGGCCTCGTGGAGAGTGGGTTCCCTGGGCCTGTCCTCCCCCTGTCGCACAGCAGCCCTCCCTGTTCCCCTGTGCTCCTGGGCCTCTGTCCACTGGACCGTATGCCCACTGCCACTGCCCCCAGGTCCCTGTTGTTGTTGGGGTGGTGGGTTAGCCTGGGTTCCCTGTAGTGGTGGACACACTGCTGATTGACGTGTCCTGGGGACAGAGGTATGGGCCCGCTGGGTGGGTGGGTGCTGTGCTGTTGTTTCCAGAGGGGGGAAGCTCTGTGGTGGCCTGTGACTGTGTCAGGGGAACCAACTGTCCCGAGGTCCCTCATGGGCCAGGCTGGTCATCTAGATCCAGTTGGAGAGAGCTGCTGTCATCACTGTAGGCCTCTTCTGTTGGTGGTGTGGACATGTGTGGACCCTCCTGTCCGGTGACGTTGGGTAGGGGTCCTGCAGGGGTATAAAAGGATGTTTATTGCATCTGTGTGTGCCATGGTGTGCAATGGGTGGGTGACCGTGTACCCCAGTGCTTGCATTACTGTGTGGGACCTTGTGTGATGGTGGTTTCGGGGGGTATGGGTATGTGCAGTGGCCATGCTTTGGTGATGGGTGTCCATGCTTTGTTGTTGCATGCAGGGCTTGGTGTTGGGATGTGTGGTTTGTGAAATTGGGACATTTGTGAGGAGTTGGAGTGATGGGGTGAGGGCGAGGGTGGGGGTATGTGATGGCATGCAGGCAGGGTTGGGGGTGTAATAATTAAGATTTGACTTACCAGAGTCCATTCCTCCATCTACTCCTGCGAGGCCCTCAGGATGCAGAATCGCCAAGACTTGCTCCTCCCATGTTGTTAGTTGTGGGGGAGGAGGTGGGGGTCCGCCGCCAGTCCGCTGAACCGCAATGTGGTGTCTTGAGACCACGGAACGCACCTTCCCCCGTAGGTTGTTCCACCTATTCCTGATGTCATCCCTATTTCTTGGGTGCTGTCCCACTGCGTTAATCCTGTCCACTATTCTTCGCCATAGCTCAATCTTCCTAGCTGAGGAGGTGTGCTGCACCTGTGATCCGAATAGTTGTGGCTCTACCCGGACGATTTCCTCCACCATGACCCTGAGCTCCTCCTCAGAGAACATGGGGTGTCTTTGCCGTGCCATGGGGTGGTGTGGGTGATGTGTGGGGTGGTGTATGTAGTGATGAGTGGGGTGATATTTAGTGGTGTGTTGTGTGAGGTGCGTGGAAGTTATGTGGGTGATGGTATTGTGTGCCTGTGGATGCTTGGTAGTAGTTTGTAGTGTCTCTCTCTGGCCTTCTTTTGGTATTTTGGTCGTAGGGGTTTGTGGGTGTGTGTTTTATATTGTATTGGGTGTGTGGGATTGGTGTGTGTATGTGTATTTGGAATTGTCCAATGTGGCAGTGTTTTGTAAATGTGTGTGTATTTTCAGCGCAGTGGTGTGTACCGCCAATGGAATACTGCGGTTGAAAGACCGCCACGTGGATTCATGGGTCGTGATAGTGTGGGCGTATATCTGTTGGTGTGACGGTGGAGGTTTTGTTTTCGCCAGTTTATCACTGACCTTTGGTGTGGCGGACTTGTGTGGGTGTCTGAATTTTGGCGGATTCCAAGCTGTGGGTCGTAATAGCTGTGGCGGAATTCCGCAGCGGTGTGTTGGCTGTCTTCTGCACGGCGGTAAGCACCTTTTACCGCCAATGTTGTAATGAGGGCCTATGTGTACATGTATGCAATTTTAATATCTAAATGCACGGATTATATCATACACTGATCCGATTGTATCACTAACTACTGTTTATATTTCAAATAACTAATAAAAATTGGTTTAAAAAAAAAAAATTAGAAGGGGAGGCTGAGACCCCAAAAATGTGTCATCTGCTAAGCAGCCAAATGGGCTGTGTGAAAAGGCAAGACATCTGCCTGTGACCAGGACTGATGCCTAAGCCTGCTAGTCTCCCTGCTGGGTGAGGGGACATCACCAGGGAAAAAAAGACCAGTTTCGGGGTATCACTCCTCAATGCATGAGCAAAAAAAACTGATGGATTTAACCCAGACCTTTGACCTATGTCACATTGCAGAGAACGATATCCCATATGTGCGGACAGCACCTTTCTGAACCTCAGATGCATGATTTACTACAGGCACTGTTCACTTTTATCTCCTTTTTCATTAACCCCTTGGGTGCCCAAGACGAGCTGGTCCCGCCCTCGGCTGACCAGTGCCAAGGACAAGACCAGCTCGTCCTGCTATGGGCCCTCAGGGGAGAGCGCTAGCGCTCCCCCGAGGGCCAAGCACCCCCCTCCAATGGGCAGGGATGGAAGGGGAATCGCGTGGCAATCACGCACTGACCTCATCAGAGGCCTACCCCTCCGCGCTGGAAGCTCACCTTCCAGCGCGGATCGGAGGAGAAATGCAGAAGCCCCTAGACACCAAGGATCTTCCTTTTTTTATTATTTATTTATTTATTTATTTTTTATATGTGGGGAGCGACCCCTCAGGCAAGGGTCGCTCCCTTGGGGACAAAATGAGCTCTAGGCCATTTCTGCCTCCCCTTAGGGGCAGATCGGCCTATTGTTATGAGACAGAAACCACTAGACACCAGGGATATTTTTCATTGTTCTCAGTTTCAGGTGAGGAGAGCAACCCCTTAGGCAAGGGTCGCTCCTCCGGGGGTACAAATTTGTTTTAGGTCATTTCAGTCCCCCTTAGGGGCAGATCAGCCTATTTTAATTAGGCTGATCTGCCCCGCAGAATCCCCTAGACACCAGGGATCTTTATTTATTTATTTTTTTAAAGGTGGGGCGCGACCCCATAGGCAAGGGTCGCTCCTCTGGGGGGCAAATTGTCTTTAGGCCATTTCTGCCCCCCCCCCCTAGGGGGCAGATTGGCCTATTTTTGTTTGGCCTATCTGCCCCCAAGAGGGGCAGAAACCACTAGGCTGCAGGAGTTTTTTTTCTTTTAGCCGATTTCACGCAAGGGGAGTGACCCCTTAGGCAAGGGTTGCTCCCCGGGGGGGGGATTTATTTTAGGCCATTTCTGCTGCTCTTGGGGGCAGATCGGCCTATTTCTATTAGGCCCATCTGCCCTCCAGGAGGGGGGGCAGAAACCACTTAGGCACCAGGGATTGGTGTGTGTGGTATGTGTGTATTTTGTTTGGGGGGGGCAGACCCTTGGGCAAGGGTCTCTCCCCATGGGGGCATATTACTGTTGGCCATATCTACCCCCTTTAAGGGCAGATCGGCCTATTTTTGGAAGGCCCATCTGCCCCTGATGGGGGGCAGAAAGCCCACCAGAGAAGATTTTTTTTTTCAAAATAAGAGGGTGGGGGTATGGCCATACTCCCACCCCAAATAAATGGGGCCAAAGTTGTTCTGCCCACCAGTGGGCAGATAGGGCAATTACCCCCAATCCACACCCTGGTGGGACCGAAAGTCTACTAGATGCCAGGGAATAAAAAAGAAAACAAAAAATTGTGCAGTGGTAACTACCAATTAGTATGGGCCTGGTTATGCCCCCACCCCAACTGAAGGGGTAACAGATTGTCAGCTCTCCTCCCGCACACTAAAACATCTTATCCCATGGCAAGCAAGAGGACATTTGATTATTTTGGGTTTTGATTTTATTTTAAATTTGGGCCATGAGAGCTTGGCTAACTCTCAAAATCGTCCCACTTGGAATGGTGAGAGCAGCACTTTTCGGACTTTGGGATGCTGCCATGTAACAAAATCCACAAGACCTAGACACATCTGAAAACTACACATCTGGGTGAGTCCAGGGTGGTGTGCTTCACATGCACCCGCACCTTTTTCTTATCCACAATGCCCTGCAAACCTCCAACTTTACTGGAAATCACACATTTTTCCACATTTTTGTGATGTAACCTTCCGGAATCTGCAGGAATCCACAAAATTCCTACCACCCATCATTGTCTCATCTATACCGATAACAATTCTGCCCCACTTGTCAGCTTAAAAATGTTTTTTTCAAACTGCCCTTTTGGAGCCGCTTTGGTTCCCCCTCCATTTTGACATGTTTTTGGCTCTTCCCTGCCACAGGCACTTGGCCCACCTACACAAGTGAGGTATCATTTTCACTGGGAGACTGAGGGGAACGGTGAGTGGTAGGAAATTTGTCCCGGTGCGGTGATCCCACATAGAAATGTGGGAAAAATTTGATTTTTTTGTAGCTAAATTTGATGTCTGCTGAGGATTCTGGATAGTAAAACACTGGTTTCTAAGCAAGTCACACCACCCCGGACTCCCTCGGGTGTCTAGTTTTCAGAAATATTTGGGTTTGGTAGGTTTCCCTGTATGGCTGCTGCGCCCAGGACCAGAAACGCAGGTGCCCCCCGCAAAAACAGGTAGTTTTGCATTTGATAATTTTGATGTGTCCCAATAGTGTTTTGGGGCATTTCCTTCCGTGGTCACTAGGCCTACCCACACAAGTGAGGTACCATTTTTATCGGGAGACTTGGGGGAACGTTGGGTGGAAGGAAATTTATGGTTCCTCTCAGATTCCAGAACTTTCTGTCACCAAAATGTGAGGAAAAAGTGTTTTTTGGTCAAATTATGAGGGTTACAGAACCTGGCGAGAGCCCCACAAGTCACCTCATCTTGGATTCCCCTAGGTGTCTAGTTTTCAAAAATGCTCAGGTTTGGTAGGTTTCCCTAGGTGCCGGCTGAGCTAGAGGCCAAAATCCACAGCTAGGCACTGTAGGAGGCTGGCCTGGCTTGTAGTGGGTACCAAAGGTACTTACACCTTGTGCCAGGTCCAGTTATCCCTCATTAGTGTAGAAGAGGTGTTTCTAGCAATTAGGCTGATAGAAGGTAGCTATGACAAAGCAGCTTAGGCTGAACTAGGAGACATGCAAAGCTCCTACTATACCACTTGTATCATATGTACAATATCATAAGTAAACACAATACACAGAGTTACTAAAACTAAAGGTACTTTATTTTTATGACAATATGCCAGAAGTATCTCAGTGAGTACCCTCAGTAAGAAGGTAAGTAATATACACAAGTTATATGTACACAAACCCAAATCAGGTAAGTAAGAGCAAGAAAAGTAATGCAAACAGTGTAGAATGACAATAGGTTGCAATAGGAGAACATAGGTATAGGGGCAACACAAACCATATACTTCAAAAGTGGAATGCGAACCACGAATGGACCCCAAACCTATGTGAGCTTGTAGAGGGTCGCTGGGACTGTAAGAAAACAGTGAGGGTTAGAAAAATACCCCACCCCAAGACCCTGAAAAGTAGGAGTAAAGTGCACCTACTACCCCCAGAGAGCACAGAAGTCGTGATGGGGGATTCTGCAGGAAGAACAAACACCAGCAGTGCACTGACGATGGATTTCCGGACCTGAGTACCTGTAAGACAAGGGGACCAAGTCCAATAGTCGCAACAGTGTCCGGGGGGGCAGGAGCCCAGGAAACCCCGGATGAAGATGCAAGGAAGTTGCCTCCGGTTGGAAGAAGCTTGGAGTTCTGCAAGAAAGAAGAGGACTAGGGACTTCTCCTTTGGAAGACTGGTGTCCCATGTCGCGATGAAGCTTGCAGAGGTGTTCCCATGCAGAAAGACCGCAAACAAGCCTAGAGGGTCGCGGTAGAGGTTTTTGGGTGCTGCTGAGGACCAGGAAGGGCCAGGATGTCGCCACGTGGAGGAGGAGACAGAGAGGGCACTCAGCAACTCAGAGAGCCCTCACAGAAGCAGGCAGCACCCGCAGAAGTACCCCAACAGGCACTTGGAAGAAGAGTGAACCGGAGTCCACGCGAAGTTACAAAAGGGAGTCCCACGACGTCGGAGGACAACTCAGAAGGTTGTGCACTGCAGGACGGAGTGCTGGGGACCCAGGGTTGGCTGTGCACGAAGGAAATCCTGGAAGAGTGCACAGGAGCCGGAGCAGCTGCAAATCACGCGGAACACAGCTTTGCAGCCTAGCGTGGGGAGGCAAGGACTTACCTCCACCAAACTTGGACTGAAGAGCCACTGGACTGTGAGAGTCACTTGGACAGAGTTGCTGTGTTCCAGGGACCACGCTCGTCGGGATGACAGGGGACCCAGAGGACCAGTGTTGCAGTCTTTTGGTGCCTGCGTTAGCAGGGGAAAGATTCCGTCGACCCACGGGAGATTTCTTCGGAGCTTCTGGTGCCGGGTGAAGGCAGGCTACCCCCAGAGCATGCACCACCAGGAAACAGTCGAGAAAGCCAGCAGGATTAGGCGCTACAATGTTGCTGGTAGTCGTCTTGCTACTTTGTTGCGGTTTTGCAGGTGTCCTGAAGCAGTCAGCGGTCGATCCTTGGTAGAAGGTGAAGAGGGAGATGCAGAGGAACTCTGGTGAGCTCTTGCATTCGTTATCTAAAGAATTACCCAAAGCAGAGACCCTAAATAGCCAGAAAAGGAGGTTTGGCTACCAGGTTAGGAGGATTGGCTACCAAGAGAGGTAGGAGCCTATCAGAACGAGCCTCTGACGTCACCTGCTGGCACTGGCCACTCAGAGCAGTCCAGTGTGCCCCCAACACCTCTGTTTCCAAGATGGCAGAGGTCTGGGACACACTGGAGGAGCTCTGGGCACCTCCCCTGGGAGGTACTGGTCGGGGGAGTGGTCACTCCCCTTTCCTTTGTCCAGTTTCACGCCAGAACAGGGCTGGGGGATCCCTGAACCGGTGTAGACTGGCTTATGCAGAGATGGGCACCATCTGTGCCCATCAAAGCATTTCCAGAGGCTGGGGGAGGCTACTCCTCCCCAGCCCTTCACACCTATTTCCAAAGGGAGAGGGTGTAACACCCTTTCTCAGAGGAAATCTTTTGTTCTGCCTTCCTGGGCCAGGGCTGCCTGGACCCCAGGAGGGCAGAAACCTGTCTGAGGGGTTGGCAGCAGCAGCAGCTGCAGTGGAGACCCCGGAAAGGCAGTTTGGCAGTACCCGGGTCTGTGCTAGAGACTCGGGGGATCATGGAATTGTCTCCCCAATGCCAGAATGGCATTGGGGTGACAATTCCATGATCTTAGACATGTTACATGGCCATATTCGGAGTTACCATTGTGACGCTACACATAGCTAGTGACCTATGTATAGTGCAAACATGTAATGGTGTCCCCGCACACACAAAGTCCGGGGAATTTGCCCTGAACGATGTGGGAGCACCTTGGCTAGTGCCAGGGTGCCCACACACTAAGTAACTTTGCACCCAACCTTCACCAGGTGAAGGTTAGACATATAAGTGACTTATAAGTTACTTAAATGCAGTGGTAAATGGCTGTGAAATAACGTGGACGTTATTTCACTCAGGCTGCAGTGGCAGGCCTGTGTAAGAATTGTCAGAGCTCCCTATGGGTGGCAAAAGAATTGCTGCAGCCCATAGGGATCTCCTGGAACCCCAATACCATGGGTACATCTGTACCATGTACAAGGGAATTATATGGGTGTACCAGTATGCCAATGTGAATTGGTAAATTTAGTCACTAGCCTGTTAGTGACAAATTTGGAAAGCAGAGAGAGCATAACACTGAGGTTCTGGTTAGCAGAGCCTCAGTGAGACAGTTAGGCATCACGCAGGAAACACATACAGGGCACATACTATGAGCACTGGGGCCCTGCCTGGCAGGGTCCCAGGGGCACAAGGACTAAAACAACATACATACAGTGAAATATGGGGGTAACATGCCAGGCAAGATGGTACTTTCCTACAGGCACTTTGCAAAAAACATATCAGTTTTCGATGTAAAAATGTGATGTGTCCACGTTGTGTTTTGGGGCATTTCCTGTCGCGGGTGCTAGGCCTACCTACACAAGTGAGATACCATTTTTATCGGGAGACTTGGGGGGAATGCTGGGTGGAAGGAAATTTGTGGCTCCTCTCAGATTCCAGAACTTTCTTTCCCTGAAATGTGAGGAAAAGGTGTTTTTTTGGCCAAATTTTGAGGTTGGCAAAGGATTCTGGGTAACAGAACCTGGTGAGAGCCCCCCAAGTCATTCCATCGTAGATTCCCCTAAGTGTCTACTTTAAAAAAAATGCACAGGTTTGGTAGTTTTTCCTAGGTGCTGGCTGAGCTAGAGATCAAAATCCACAGCTAGGCACTTTCCAAAAAACACATCAGTTTTCAATGTAAAAATGTGATGTGTCCATGTTGTGTTTCCTGTCGCGGGCATTAGGCCTACCCACGCAAGTGAGGTACCATTTTTATCGGGAGATATAGGCTAACACAGAATACCAGAACAAGTGTTATTGCCTCTTTTCTTTCTCTACATTTTTTCCTTTCGAAAGAAAGACAGTGTGTAAAAAAGATGTCTATTTGAGAAACACCTTGTAATTCACATGCTAGTATGGGCAGCCCGAATGCAGAGATGTGCAAATAACCACTGCTTCTCAACACCTTATCTTGTGCCCATTTAAGAAGTACAAAGGTTTCCTTGATACCTATTTTTCAGTCTTTATATTTCACCAAATGAATTGCTGTATACCGGGTATACAATGAAAACCCATTGCAAGGTGCAGCTCATTTATTGGCTCTGGGTACCTAGGGTTCTTGATGAACCTACAAGCCCTATATATCCCCGCAACCAGAAGAGTACAGCAGACTTAACAGTATATTGCTTCCAAACATCTGACATCGCAGAAAAAATTAGAGTAAAACGTAAAGAAAAACAGCTGGTTAATTTCACCTAAATTTCAATATTTTTTTATTTCAGTTGTTATTTTCTGTAGGAAAACCTTGTAAGATCTACACAAATTACCCCTTGCTGATTTCAGAATTATGTCTACTTTTCTGAAATGTTTAGCTTTCTGGGATCCAGCATTGGTTTTACACCCATTTCTTCCACTAACTGGAAGGAGGCTGAAAGCACAAACAAATAGTAAAAATGGGGTATGTCCCAGTAAAATGCCAACATTTTGTTGAAAAATGTATTTTTTAATTCAAGGCTGCCTGTTCCTGAAAGCTGGTGATTTTAGCAGCATAAACTCTTTGTTGATGCTATTTTCAGGGAAAACAACACATGCCTTCTTCTGCAGCCCTTTTTTCCCATTTTTTAAAAAAAAACTAACTTTTTGCTGTATTTTGGCTAATTTCTCGGTCTCCTTCAGGGGAACCCACAAACTCTGGGTACCTCTAGAATACCTAGAATGTTGGGAAAAAAGGACGCAAATTTGGCGTGGGTAGCTTATGTGGACATAAAGTTATGAGGCCCTAAGGTCGAACTGCCCCAAACAGCCAAAAAAAGGCCTGCCGTCTGAGGGGGAAAAGGCCTGGCAGCGAACAGGTTAAATAAGTCCCTCCCTGAACTGACAGTGCTCCACAACCAATGGGCGGTACTGCTAAATATGAATTCTGGGGAACAGAATGGGAATAAACTCTAGAACAAGTACATAAGGTCTTTCAGATCACCAGATACAAGTATACACAGTTTTGACCTATCTCACACCTTACAGAGCGAATTTCATGAAACAAACTGATGCTATGCGTTGACCCATTGTGCAGAGTTAGGTGTAAATTTTGCACATATGGTGTGAACATGCCTTGTAACAGAGAGATTCTGTGCCAGAGTAGTAGAGTTGGTGAAGTGCACAGCTGACAGACAATATGTACTCCAAATCGAAATATGTCTGCTGGACTTATACCTACACAGGCCACAAAAGAAAATGGGTTATAGGTTCCTGGACCTGGCCCTTGCGGTAGCCGAAGAGATATAGCACTGCAATGGAGTTCGACTGATGGCCCAACACACTGCAGAGGGAAGAAGGCAGTAGAAAGTTGGGCTATTGCAGGAGGGACAGCTCGGCGAAAGGAGGAGCAGGTGGGACACCACAAAAGGCACACAGCTGACCTTTGGTTGGAAGTATTGAAGGCCTTCCTAAATGAAGGCTCTTGGGAGCAGACATCTGCAAGAAGGAAGTAGGGAGAGTACGCGGGCCTCATATGTGAACTGCCCTGCTTCATTAGTACATTGTCTATGCTACCCTATTAGCAATATTCTGTACCATCAAGCACGGTCCTCGAGTCGAAAGAAGGTGGAAGGAAGGATGTGCACAGACGAATCATCTTGAAGCAGGCGGAAGCAACAGTTTCCATGGTCATGACTCATAATGGTCTCACCGAAGTCTAAACTGACACTCTAAATATGAAAATGCTGCCATGTCATTACTTGGAAAAGATAATTTTAAAAAACTTTTTAGAAAATAACTAAAGAAAGAGCATAAAGGAGTCCTCTCTTACAGGTGACATGCCAAAGAGAAATTAAGCTATGGAACTCCTCTGGAAAAAAAAATAAGCAAAAGATCCCTAACTTATTCGCCTGAATTCTCTCGGCAACATAATAGGGTGGAATGACTAAACATAGAGCATGACTGAAGGAATATTAAACTGACTAAGGGGGATTCATAGCATGATGACAGGGAACATTTCAAGCCTGTGAATCTACAAAAAACCCAATGCTGAAGAAGAAAATAAGTTACTTACCTGTAACTGCAGTTCTCCAGTATTGGTATCGTTCATAGATTCATATGCTTGAATCATTTACCATTGTCGAGTGCCACTGTAACTCAAGAAAGCAGTATACATATAGCACTATCATAGGTTATAATGCCAATGAAAAAGGTCAGTTTAATAGCCCATCTATGTCCTTTTATAAAAAAGTACCAAACTTGAACCATAACCAATCAGGCAACAGCACCCTCTAGAACACTCCCAAAAGAGGCCCTCAGATTTATAAACACAAATAATCCCAAGCTATAAGGGGAGCCAATCTGGGAAGGAGGGTGGGTTGCAAGTGAATCTATGAAAGATATCAATACTGGGGAACTGCAGTTACAGGTAAGTAACTTATTTTTTCTCCAGTATTGGATATTTCATAGATTCACATGCTTGAATCAGAATAGCAGGCAGTTACTGTATGTGTATATCTTATAGTATTAGTATTAGTATTAGCGCGAATAGCATATGGTTGATGGAAAATATATACATAACATTCATATGCAATATAATAAATTAATATATATACCCATCATGCATTAAACTATGCATGAATACATAAACATGTGGAAACAAAAGAGGCTCCCCTTAATGAAATAAGTGGTATAGTAAAGCCTATCCAACCGCTGTATGACTGCGCTGTGCCGATTCCAGGTAATAATGCTGCATTAATTATATGCACACTGTTCTAAGTTGTAGCATGACCTCTTCTCCAGAGGTACTTACGCAAACAAAGTAGTTGAAGTGGAAACTATCCCAGTTGAATGCACCCTAGCTTTCTCTGGGAGGGGATTGCTAGTCTGAGTGGCAGAACTGGATCGCAGCTGAAATTCATTCAGCGATGGTTGCCATTGTGACTGGAGCACAATTACGAGTGTGTCTATCTGAGTCCAAAAGTTGGTCAGTTCAAATGAGTTGTTTAGTGTGATGTAAGTAGAAACTTTAGATATCACTTGATACCTAGAGTATGAATAGACTTCTGATGTTGAATTCAGGAGAAATGAGTTGAAATAGAAGTATGTTCAGGTGCCAGACCAAGTAAGGAGCCCTTACTGTAGGAAAACACTCAATAAATATTTTATGAACTGTTTGATGATTCTGCAAGAGTAGAAAGAGAAAATGTGATGAACATCTGTATTTTGATATTACTGTAAACCGTACCTTAACGGATGCATGTACAAACTGTGACTGAGCTAGTGAGAGGAGATAGGATAGTTATTTGCCAGATTATGCTTGTAGAGGATGCAGGTTTGATTTTCTGGTGCCATAGGCAGAAATGTTTCCATTAATGTTTACATGTCTTTATCGTGGCTTCCTCCTTGACTTGGAGAGAATACACGTGCAGTCCTGAGGAATATTGAGATATTTGAATTGATGGAATTTAGGAGCTGTGTGCAAAAAGTCAGGTCAGGATGAAGGGCCTGGCATTAGTTTGTCATCAAAAGTTTACAGAATGTTGGTAGGTGAATGTGGTTGTATTCTAACAGGAGGAGAAGCTCAGCGAACCTAAGCGGGCTAGCCACCTGGGGCTGTCAGGAGAAGACAACACTGCTTTGCTTTCCTCTCGGTGAGAATCTTTGGTATTAAGGGTATTGGGGAAGAAGGTAGGTATAGATCCTGCATCATCTTTCGAAAGGCATTCCTCCAAGATCCTGGATGTGGATGCTAACTTGCAAAGAACTGGCATTTGCAGGTTTCATTTGTTGCAAAGGGTTGCAGAGCCGGTTTGCCCCAGAACGAGAACATACTTAGAGCCGAATGATCAAACCCCCCTTCTTGGAGGCTGTTTCCAATTTTGTTTAGCATTTCTGCTATGAGATTTCTAGACCAGGGAATATGTTTGGCCCGAAGAGTTATCCTGTGTGTTGTTAGCCGGCTACAGATTTCCTGATCTTCCTTGGACAGCGCCAAAGATCATGTGCTGCTTAGTTTATTCACTTATTGCATGCTAGTGGTATTGTCCTTGCGAACTAACACTGAAGACTCTGCTACACTGGCAGGAAAGTTTGGAGACTGAACAGATGGTTTTGAGATCTAGGTGAGTGATATGTATGTTCTTCTGGAGCAGAGACCACTTTCCGCGAGTTCTGTAGATGACTGCCCCAGCTTTCCAGGAAAGCATCTGAAGTCTGAGACCACCAGACGAGAGATTCCATCATACTTATGTGAAATTCACCAGACCCTCAATTGATTCATTTGAGTGAATCTATTGTTTTTGTAGCTGCTCTTGTAAGGCATTCATATTCAGGTGTACAAGAGGGATCATATTAATTGCTGAGGACATGATGCCCAAAAACCAACTGAACAGACAGTGGTGGTCATTCTGACCCCGGCGGTAAAATGCACTTACCGCCGGTCAGAAGACCGCCATAACACCGCCGCGGCCGCGGAAACCCGCCACGGTCATTCTGACCCGCAGAAGGCAAACCTCCGAAAATCCGACAGCCACAACCGACCGCCAGACCAGCGGTCGGCGGAAAGGTGGAGGTGACCAAACCTCCACCGCCACGCCAACAGAAATACGCCCATGCCATTACGACCCACGAATCCACGCGGCGGTCATTCAAACGCGGTATTCCATTGGCGGGACACACCGCCGCGGTCAGAATACACACAAACGAACAAAACTCAGCCACATTGGACGATTTGAATCCCACACACCTGATACACATACACACACCACTCCCACACACACAATACAATATAAAACACACACCCACATCACCCACAAACCCCTACGCAAAAAAATTCTGAAAGAAGGCCAGAGCGAGACACCAGCATCCACAAACTAACAGCCACAGCCACTCAACACCATCACCCACACACTATCCACACACAAAACAACACACACCACCACACTCAACTCACTTAAATACACATACTCCACCCCACACATCATACACACCACCCCATGGCACCCCAAAGACAACCCCGCTTCACAGACGAAGAACTCAGGGTCATGGTGGAGGAAATCGTTCGGGTAGAGCCCCAGCTGTTCGGCACACAGATACAATACACCAGCATTGCCCGGAGGACGGAGCTATGGCAGAGGATTGTCGACAGGGTCAACGCAGTGGGACAGCACCCCAGAAATCGGGAAGACATCAGGAAGCGATGGAACGACCTACGGGGGAAGGTGCGTTCCATGGTATCCAGGCACAACATCGCCGTGCAGAAGACTGGCGGAGGACCCCCACCTCAACCCCCACAATTCACATCATGGGAGGAGGAAGTCTTGAACATCCTGCATCCTGACGGCCTCGCAGGAGTCGGCGGAGGAATGGATACTGGTAAGTTGAAGCTTCAATACTGCTTCCCCCCCACCTGCATGCCAAATCATACCCCAACCCTCACCCCCATCCTCGAACCCCACCCTCACCCCCACCCCCATCCTCACCCCCACCCTCACCCCCACCCCCACCACCATCCTCACCCCCACCCCCAGCACACCTATTCCCCGCCAATGTCTCACCATCACAACCCACACATCCCAAAACCTAGGCCTGCATGCGTCCACTAAGCATGGACACCCATCACCAAAGCATGCCCAATGCATATACACATCCCCCCCACAAGTCACCCTCACCAAAGCCCCCACACACGAATGCCAGCACTTGGGGACACGAGAACCCATAGATACACCCATATGCCACACATTGAAACTATAACCATACCTCTATACCCCTGCAGGACCCGACCGTCAACACACCGCGGCGGAGGGGCCAGAATTCTCCACACCCCCCACCCAAGAGGCCGTCAGCGATGACAGCAGCTCTGTCGACCTGGACACCGATGACCAGCCCGGACCATCGGGGACCTCTGGACAGTCGGTTCCCCTCACACAGGCCCAGGCCACTACAGACCCAAACCCCTCTGGGAACACCAGCACAGCTCCCACCCAGCGGGCCCATGCCTCTGTCTCCAGGGCGCGTCAATCTGCGGTGTGTCTACCACTACAGGGCACCCAGGATAACCCACCACCCCAACAACAACAGGGACCTGGGGGCAGTGGTAGTGGGCACACCGGCCAGGGGGCAGAGGCCCAGGGAAACAGGGCAACTCGGAGGGCAGCTGTGCGACAGGGGGGGGAGGAGAGGCCCAGGGAACCCACTCTCCACGAGGTCCTCACCACCATCATGGGAGCATACAACCGCTCCCAGGAGACGATGGCGACGGTACTGGCCCGGTTCCAGGAGATCCAGGTACTGCAGGAGGAACACTATTGGGGGTACAGGGAGGACATCAGAGCCATCAACACCACCCTGGTTACCATGGTAGGGCTGCTGCAGGACCTCGTCAACACCAGGGCGGACACTCAACAACACCCAAGGGCCCCTGCCACTAGCCTGGACCAAGAACAGCCAACCACCTCCGCCGGCGCTAGTGGACAGGAGGCCCCCGCACAGCAGCAGCCCACCAGACCCCCACCTCCTGCAGGAGAAGAACCACCCCGCAAGAGGGCCCTGAGATCTCGCAAGAAGACAGAGTAGGATGTCAAGACCCCACCAGCAATGGATACCACCTGATGTCATCCCACTGTCCCACATTGTCACCCTGTCCATCCTTGAACTGCCCATGCTCCATCTCTCCACAGGCCTCTGGACAATGCACCTGTGTGACTGTTACTCTGGACTCTGCCATGGTCATTCCTTCACCATAGCCCACACCCACTTGAAACCACCCATCCCATTTTGAGCACTTAAATAAACACCTATTTTGCACCAAAATATCTGGAGTCTGGCTGTGATTTCAATATATTGTAATTGACATGACAGTGCAAATATGTCCTTGTACATGGTGAAGTCAACAAACAGCTGCCACAAAGCTGTAGTCCATGGGGAAACGAAGCACAGGACTCGTAGTGGGGACCCCAGATCTGAAATAGGGAGGGAAAAGCCAAAACTCAGTCATCATACACTGGGGCAAATAGACAGGCAGCAGAGATGCAGGAGAGTAGTTAACATTTACTAAATTATCTTTGAAATGTTACCTGTGTCCTATTGGAAGTACTGTTCAATGATTCTGTCCCTGTTGTCTGTTTCAGCCCCGTCGTCTTCCTCCTCGTCACTCTCCTCAGGTTCCACCGCTGCCACATCACCACCGTCTCGACCATCCTCCTGCAGGAAAGGCACCTGGCGGCTCAAAGCCAGGTTGTGAAGCATGCAGCAGGCCACGATGATGTGACACACCTTCTTAGGTGAGTACATTAGGGATCCACCTGTCATATGCAGGCACCTAAACCTGGCCTTTAGGAGGCCAAAGGTGCGTTCGATCACCCTCCTAGTACGCCCATGGGCCTCATTGTACCGTTCCTCTGCCCTGGTCCGGGGATTCCTTACTGGGGTCAGTAGCCACGACAGGTTGGGGTACCCAGAGTCCCCCACTAGCCATACACGGTGTCTCTGTAGCTGTTCCATCACGTAAGGGATGCTGCTATTCCTGAGGATGTAGGCGTCATGCACTGACCCTGGGAATTTGGCATTTACATGCGAGATGTACTGGTCAGCCAAACACACCACCTGGATGTTCATTGAATGGTAATTTTTTCTGTTCCTGTACACCTGCTCCCTGTCTCTTGGGGGAACCAAAGCCACATGGGTCCCATCAATGGCACCAATTACGTTGGGAATATGTCCAAGGGCGTAGAAATCACCCTTCACTGTAGCCAATTCGCCCACCTCAGGGAAAATGATGTAGCTCCTCACGGATTTCATCAGGGCAGACAACACTCTGGATAACACCTTCGAAAACATGGGCTGAGACATCCCAGAAGCAATTCCCACTGTTGTCTGAAATGACCCACTTGCCAAGAAATGGAGTACTGACATGACCTGCACCAGAGGGGGAATCCCTGTGGGTTGGCGGATGGGGGACATCAGGTCGGGCTCCAGCTGGGCACACAGTTAATGGATAGTGGCACGGTTAAGACGGTAGGTCAGGATAATGTGGCGTTCTTCCATTGTCGACAGGTCCACCAGCGGTCGGTACACGGGAGGATTCATCCGTCTCCTCGCCCAACCCAGCGGACGGTGCCTAGGAAGGACAACATGGAGCACACAGTCAAGCAACCCACAGGTACGTACTCACAGCTAGCACAGTAAACGATTCTCTATGCAGTGAATGGCGTGTCTGAGTGGCTATGCAAGGCCTAGGCCTGTGTGACGCAGTTGAAATTGAGCCATGTGGGCCCTGGAAATGGCGGCTGCCTGACCTGTGAAGTGTGACAATGGGATGTGAGGTCAATGCGCTGGCGTGGCACACCGCGGCGGGCGAAGACCGCGGCGCGAAGCCGCATTGGTTAACATTGAAGCCTATGGGTTTCAGGAGCCAATGGCGAAGGGCGCCGGCGGTGGCGGGACGCACCGCCGCGGTACGCACCGCCGCGGACGTGATCGCCATTTTCTATCTACTTATCCACTTGCGACTTGAACTTTCACAGGAGAGGACCTATACTGCAAGTGTTGCTGTGACCTCGGTCTGGAAGGGACAATGGCTGCTACGCCTGGGGAAAGGGCCCCTGCCTTCACTGGAGAGGAGTTGGAGAAACTTGTGGATGGGGTCCTCCCCCAGTATGCGCTACTCTACGGTCCTCCAGACCAACAAGTGAGTTTAATTCAATCTGGATTTGGGGCCACTGGCTGGCTTGGGGGCCTGGCGGGGGGCCTGGCGGGGATGGGGGGCATGTTGGGCCTGGCGGGGGGCATGGCGGGGGGCCTGGCGGGGATGGGGGGCATGTTGGGCATGGCGGGGGGCCTGGCGGGGATGGGGGGCATGTTGGGCCTGGCGGGGGGCATGGCGGGGGGCCTGGCGGGGATGGGGGGCATGTTGGGCCTGGCGGGGGGCATGGCGGGGGTCTGGCGGGGATGGGGGGCGTTGGGCTACTGGCAAGGAAAATGCTGACAAACTTGAACGTGGTATTTCTCCCTCCCTGTACGTGTCACATAGGTCCGCGCCCATGAGAAGATCGGGATTTGGCGTGCCATCGCCAAGGAAGTCCGGACCCTGGGGGTCCACCATCGACGGGGCACCCACTGCCGCAAGAGGTGGGAGGACATCCGCCGCGGGACCAAGAAGACCGCCGAGTCTCTGCTGGGGATGGCCTCCCAACGTAGGCGGGGTGCCTGCCGTCAACTGAGCCCCCTGATGTTCCGGATCCTGGCGGTGGCCTACCCTGATTTGGATGGGCGCGTGAGGGCAGCACAGCAGACACAAGGGGGTGAGTCCAAGCATTATCTACTCTGTTGTCGCGCAGTGGAGGTGTCTGGGTGGGGGAGGAGGGCTGTGGGTCCCCCTAGGCCAGGGCGATATCTGTAGGCTGGGCACCCCCGTAAGCCCCTGTGTCCCCAGCCACCACCCTCAGTAGTTTGTCAGTACAGCCATCCCTGGGCCGTGTCATCCATGGGTGCATTTGTCAACTCTAGGCGTGTAGGGCATGTTCCACGGAATGCGTAGCGGACCCCAAGTGCGCAACTTAGTGCAGGGGGCATCTGTGTCTGTCATGTCCGCTAACTGTACCGGAGATCCATGTAATCAATATCCCTTTATTTCTCTCTCCCCCCCCCTTTTAGTTTGTCTTTCTGTGCTTGTGTGCATCAGCATCATCAGGCGGAGGAGAAGTGGCATCGGGGCAGGAGGGAGCTGCATCTCACATGGCCCAGGAGGGCCATGCCACAGAGTCAGACTGGACCAGTGAGACGGAGGGCGAGGGGAGCTCCACGACGGGGACGACTGGACCCTGCAGCGAGACGGACACGTCCTCGGAAAGGGGCTCCCTTGCGGGGGTGGCACCATCCGTGCCCCCCGCCATTACAGGTACAGCCGCCACCCAGCGCACCATCTCCGCCCTCCCAGCAGCCCCTCAGCGTTCGCCCCGTGCCCGCTCTGCCAGGAAGCCGGGCATCTCCTTCGCCCCAGGCACCTCAGGCCCTGCCCCTGTTACCCCCGCTGCCCTCAGTGAGGAGGTCATTGACCTCCTCCGAACGCTCATTGTTGGGCAGACTACCCTTTTGAATGCCATCCAGGGGGTGGAGAGGGAGGTTCATCGCAGCAATGCGTACCTGGAGGGCATTCATTCGGGTCAGGCTGCCCATCAGCGATCGTTCCAGGCTCTGGCCTCAGCACTGACGGCAGCCATTGTCCCTGTCTCCTGCCTGCCTCTACTAACTCCCTCCTCCCAGTCTCCTGTTCCTCTGCCTGTCCCACCCACACCATCAGACCAGCCTGCACACACCTCAACACCCAAGAGAAGCTCATCCAAACATAAGCACCACAGATCACGCAGACATTCACACACGCAACATTCCGATGCAGACATGCCAACAGTCACTACCACCTCTGTGACCCCCACCTCCTCGTCTCCCTCCTCCCTCCCTGTGACGTCTACACTCACACCTCCATTCACCTCACCATCAGCCAGTGTTTCCATCACCAGCACACCCTCCACTCCAGTCCGCACACGTGCAGTCACCACCCCCACTGCCATTTACACGTCCCCTGTGTCCTCTCCCACTGTGTCTGTCACCCCCTCTTCCACACCACACAAACGCAGCCACCCATCCACCTCACGACAGCCTATCCCTCCTGCACCTGCACCTGCACCCAAAGACAGCAAACGTGACTCACCTACAACCACATCCTCTCCCTCCACTCCCATTCCCACTGTACCTACCACTCTCCATTGTCCCAAGAAGCTCTTCCTCGCCACTACTAACTTCTTTCCTGACCCTGAGCCCCCCCCTCCTTCTCGTCGGGGTAAGAAGAGCACCTCAGCCACCACCAGCCCTGCAGCCCCCTTGACAAGGGTGCAGGGGTATTGGAGCCCGCCAGCCCGCATGTCTGGATCTTCGCCCAGCAGCAAGGGGACAGCCAGCCCACCCCCTGGGAAGAGGAGCAGAAGGCGGAAGGGGCGCCGCAGGAGCCCGCCTTCTACATCCCCCCCGGACACCACCCAGAGACAGTCACCAGCCACAGCTCCAAAGGGAGGAAAGGGCCACAGGCCCACGACTAAGGAGGGCAAGGGCAGCAAGTCGGAGAGGTCAGGCAGCAGGCCTGCTGCCCAGGAGGAGCCCACAACCCCCATAGCCGCTGCCCCGGGAGGAACCGGCACAGCTGCCCCGGGAGAGCCCACCACCCCCATAGCCGCTGCCCAGGGAGGACCCAGCCCAGCTGGCCAGGAGGGCCCCACCACCCACACCCCAGGTGGGCATTGAAGGAGCACCATCCCCGCTGCCCAGGAGGGCACCACCAGGCAATGAGCAGTTGGCCATAGACCGGCCGCCGTCTCCAGAACCGCTGAACTGGGCCCCGCCGTCTCAAGAACCGCTCCGCTGGGCCCCGCCGTCTCAAGAACCGCTGAACTGGGCCCTTCAAGGCAAGGAGCGCTGAACTGGGCCCGCCGTCTCAAGAACCGCTGAACTGGGCCCCGCCGTCTCAAGAACCGCTCCGCTGGGCCCCGCCGTCTCAAGAACCGCTCCGCTGGGCCCCGCCGTCTCAAGAACCGCTGAACTGGGCCCCGCCGTCTCAAGAACCGCTCCGCTGGGCCCCGCCGTCTCCAGAACCGCTGAACTGGGCCCCGCCGTCTCAAGAACCGCCCCGCTGGGCCCCGCCGTCTCAAGAACCGCTGAACTGGGCCCTTCAAGGCAAGGAGCGCTGAACTGGGCCCTTCAAGGCAAGGAGCGCTGAACTGGGCCCTTCAAGGCAAGAACCGCTGGCCCTTTGGCAGACGTGGCAGGGCAGGATCTATCTCGGGCAGGGCTGCAGGATGTCCTCTGGCCAACTTGCCTCCTCCAGTGGCAGTGGGGTCTGTTATGGACTGTATGGACTGTGGCTTTGCTCTCCCCAGGATGGGCCAGTGGGCAGGCCACCCACTGTATGGACTGTTTGGACTGTGGGTTTGCTCTCCCCAGGATGGCCCAGTGGGCAGGCCACCCACTGTATGGACTGTTTGGACTGTGGCTTTGCTCTCCCCAGGATGGCCCAGTGGGCAGGCCACCCACTGTATGGACTGTATGGACTGTGGCTTTGCTCTCCCCAGGATGGCCCAGTGGGCAGGCCACCCACTGTATGGACTGTATGGACTGTGGCTTTGCTCTCCCCAGGATGGGCCAGTGGGCAGGCCACCCACTGTATGGACTGTTTGGACTGTGGCTTTGCTCTCCCCAGGATGGCCCAGTGGGCGGGCAGGCCACCCACTGTATGGACTGTTTGGACTGTGGCTTTGCTCTCCCCAGGATGGCCCAGTGGGCAGGCCACCCACTGTATGGACTGTTTGGACTGTGGCTTTGCTCTCCCCAGGATGGCCCAGTGGGCAGGCCACCCACTGTATGGACTGTATGGACTGTGGCTTTGCTCTCCCCAGGATGGCCCAGTGGGCAGGCCACCCACTGTATGGACTGTATGGACTGTGGCTTTGCTCTCCCCAGGATGGCCCAGTGGGCAGGCCACCCACTGTATGGACTGTATGGACTGTGGCTTTGCTCTCCCCAGGATGGGCCAGTGGGCAGGCCACCCACTGTATGGACTGTATGGACTGTGGCTTAGCACTCCCCAGGATGGCCCAGTGGTCATGGAGTCCCCTCGTGGATCTGGCGTCGTGTACTCAAGTGGCTGAGGTGCCCCCCCTTCCCTTCCCCCTGAGGTGCCTGTCCTATTTTCTTTCTGATGCCCCTGCAGTGTTCTCTCCGTGGAGTTCTTGTCGTGGGACTGGGCCTTGCCCCTTTGCACAGGACCCCTGTGATCCACGGACAGTGGTTGGACTACATTTAGTAGCTGTATATATTTTGTACATAGTTTATTTATTTATTGGGATTACTGGTGTCCATATTTCAATATATCTGCCCGTTTATGATCTCTTCTTTTGGTCTTTGCATTATTTCGGAGGGGGGTGGTTTGTGGGTTGTGACAGTGATCTGTGGGAATGCATTGATGTGTGTGTTGTAGTGGGTGTGGGTGGGTGGGTGTGTGCCGGTAATCTTTTCCCTCCCCTGTGTCGTAGGTGCAGTACTCACCGATGTCTTCCGCGCCGCCGGGCGTGCTCCTGGTATATGAGCAGGTATAGGAGTGCGGGGATGACCTGGAACTCTGGTTCCATACTGCCGGAATCTCGCGTGGAGTGCGTAGAGGTGAGCGTTTTCCCGTTCGTAGTCTGTTTCCGCCGTGTTCTTATCGGCGGTGCTCCCGCCCCGGAAAAGGTGGCGGATTGGTGGGTCGTAATAGGGTGGGCGGTACATTGTCTGCCGCCTGGCTGTTGGCGGGAACCGCCGCGCTGTTTGTTTGTACCGCCGTGGCGGGCGGAGTGTTAAGTTGGCGGGCTGTGTTGGCGGTTCCCGCCAGGGTCAGAATTGCATATTTTAGACCGCCGGCCTGTTGGCGGCTTGGCCGCCGCTTTATCACCGACCGCCAGGGTCAGAATGAGGGCCAGTGTCTTCTTGGATGGAGGAGTTGATTATCTCTGATAACTCACAAGGAGACTTAGCTTGTGAAACAACTGTAGGCAAGCCTCTGTGGCCTTGGACCCTTGAAATGCCGTTGGTGCTTTTACCAATGAGTTGTCGAAGCTGGGGAAGCCCTTTCTGAAAAAGCTTATTTGACGCCAAATGGAAGAACTCTGATGAGTTGTGGGAATGCAAAAGTATAAATCATGTGCGGAGGGAAACCACATAAAAGGATTATTTCCGGAAATACTTGATCATTTCTGGAGGTCTATGATGGATGGACACTCCTCTGTTTTCTGGTTTATGAGGCTAAACCGAGAATAGAAGCCTATTCCTTGCTGAGAATGTGGGCTTTTCTCTATGGAACCTTTGGTCAGGGTAGCTAGCACCTCCCTCCAAAGGGGGTGGTGATGAGATTTGGGTGAAGTAGTGGGTGGAATCTGGGTGAACTGTAAGATCTATATGTGACGAGATCCAGGACTTATTTGTTCAATGCTATTTTCTGCCATAGATGACAACATTTTTGGAATTGTTTTTCCCACTGGATGGTGTCATCAGCACCAGAATGATGTCACTGTAGGTAAGCTAGCCAAAGGGCTACTCAGAGGGTTGATAAGTCAGATACTCAACAATGGATAAGTGTCTTTCTTGGGTCCCTCTAAAGATTGCTTTTTTCAAAATTGTAATGCCCCAAAGGATCTTGCAGTGTCAAGAGTTAGCCTTCAATGCTTGTAAGGAGTCGTCAACATGCTTGCTAAACAGAGAGTCGGCATGGTACAATAATAAAATTAGACATAATTGTCCATCAAATTATAAATGCTGTGGCCTTGAACCTTAGCATCCAAGGACCGCTGACCATGCCAGTTGTGGGAATGCTATTCCAGTTTATCTATGTTGACATATGGTGACATCTCAGCCCCCCCAACAGCAGCATTTCTTTTTTTAATTTTATCTTCTGGCAAACATTTTAATTATGTGGCCTTGTCAGACCACATCTGGTGGCTATACCTGACCCGTACTGCCAGTGAATTGGCAGCCGGTACAGTAGTCTTGGACCTAGGTGAGAACGCGTCCTTGCTGTTAAGCGAGATTTTGAATGGCAGGGTTTTCCATGATTGCAATTCCTCCTTGATATATCAGCAAATTGAATCAGTTGTACAGCTTTTCTATTTAAAATCATAAAGTAAAAGCAAACTAATTTCTTCTTTGCTACAGGAAGCTGGAAGTATTTGGTCGCTCGCTCTGAAGGGTATGGAAACCACCAAAATTCATCTGGCTGGGGAATCCACCAGTTGTGGGTGTAATATGCCCTGAAGGTCTAGTACTAGAGCTACATGGACCTGACCCATGCTCTGCAGGTGGAGGCGGAGTATGTGTAATTGCTCCATATATTGCCCCTCCATATACTGACTGTTGAAGACATGCTCATATTTATACCTTAATGCTTGACACTAAATTATCATGGGTTATGTGTGTTTTGTTCTTGTTGACAATTACGTGTTTTCGTCTTTAATTGTACTGTCATCAAGCTCGACAAGGTCGATGTATAAGACTAGGCTGATGTAGACAATGTTTGTTGTTGACGAGGCCTTCGCCGTAGACAAGGCCTTCGTAGAGGATGCAGTCATAGACAAGGCCGTTGTCGTCAAAGCATACGGAGAAGAGTCCATTGTAGATGTGGTTCCATAGAGTAGTTAATTGTAGGCAAAGCTTTTGTAGTAGGCAATCGTCAGATGATGACTGTCATAGGTGACTATCACAGATGAGGCTGTTGTAGATGAGGCTGATGTAGACGACCATCGTAGATGAGGTTGTCATAGATGACCATCAAAGATGAGGCCACCGTAGACAAATGTCGTAGATGATACTGCCATCATATATGAGGCTGTCGTAGACGTCCATCATAGATGAGGCTGTAGTAGACGACCATCATAGATGAGGCTATCGTGGATGGCATTCGTTGACAACCACTGTAGATGATAGTCATCAATGACCACTGTAGAGGATCGTCGACGATGACCACTGTAGATGACTGTCGTCGACAACCATTGTAGATGACTGTCATCGACGACCACTGTAGATGACCACTGTAGATGACCATCGTAGACAACCACAGTCATAGATGAGGCCATCGTAGATAAGGTAATAATAGTCAACATGGTCATCAACTATGTCATTGTAATTCTTGTTAATGATGATGTAATACTTGGTTTGGTTTTTAGATGCCCCATTGTAAGGTTATGATGATCTCTCTGATGTATTGTCTAAGTTAAAGAAGGAGTTGAGGGTCTATTTGTTTTCCTATTTTTTACTCTCTGTGAAAAGTGCCTTATAAAGACTCATGGTAAGTCTTTTTATGGCTTTTCTGCGCACCTTCTGGGGACCCTGGCACAACGTCTCCCTCTAACCTCTCCTATGAGGTGAAGGAATCCTCACTGTCCTCATTATTAGTGACGGATTAAAGATTCTGTAGTCCCAATAATAGCCTCCTCTCTCAGAACGTGAGAGTTTTTGAGGAAAAGGTTAGGCATATTTATAGTCTTTTACCTTGTTTTATGCTACTCTGACATATTAGTGCCAGGGTGAAAGAAATGAAATAAGAAATATAGGGCCTGATTACAACCTTGGTGGAGGGGATTACTCACTCTGAAACATGACGGATATCCTGCCAGCCATATTACAAGTTCCATTATATTCTATGGAACTTGTAAAATGGCATACAGGATATCCGTCACTTTTTGGGATGGAGTAATCCCCTCCTCCAAGGTCGTAATCAGAGCCATAATCTTGGATGATCCAAAAAGAAGTAAAAGTTGAAGAACTGGGCACAGCTCAGGGAGACTCCCTTTAAACGACGTGCAGTAGAAAATCAGAGGGACTCAGCCTCTGTTGGGAGTGTTCTAGAGGGTGCTGTCGCCTGATTGGTTATGGTTCAAGTTTGGTCATTTTTTAGAAAAGGACATGGATATGCTATTAAACTGATCTTTTCATTGCCATTAATGCCTTTGATAGTGAGATATATATATACTGCTTTATTATGTTACCATGGGACTCCCACTTCGACGACGGGGAATGATTCAAGCATGTGACTCTATGAAAGATCCAATACTGGAGAAAGGTATGTAAAAAAAAAAAAATCCCCAGGGTACAGAGAACACTCCAAACAAAATGATTTTTCCCTGGCATGTAAAAATTCTTGAACCATAGCAGGTAGCTAGGCTCAATCTTCAATCATCAAACCATAGTCTAGATTATGGCTCATACACTCAACATAGGTAACAAACAGGGTATTTCATGTGACCATTTTATATGAACCTATATATAAAATCGGCTAGATGATTTAATTTTGCAAGTTGTGTATAATGTGTATTAAAATCATCACCCTTAAATATGCTTAAAACTGCAGAAATAGTACAACTTAATACTGAACCCCTTCTAGTTGAATCACCATACACTGAGTTCAACAGGCAGGTGAAGGCTTACACAAATAAAACACTGGGAGAACTGCAAGATTTACCTTCTCCAACGTCTGCATTCATTTCTTGGAGCATTCTTTCTAGGTCACCCAAATGCTCATATGTGACATGTACATCCACATGCTGTCTGCTATGGTCAACAGCTGTGATTTTCTTGGACTTTGACTGTCCATCGATGGTGCTATCTAGAGAAACATGACTTTGCATCTTAGAAAAGAAACACACAGTTAATTAGAGGTCAGGCCTTCAATACATTCTTCATAATATCGTCATTAAAAACATACTCCAGATTTTAGCCATGGAAAGCCAGACTATATGAATAAAATCTATGAAAATCCCAAATGCTTCTATATTTTCAACATACAAGGTATTAACAATACTTTATGAAAGCAAACAAAATACCACACAAATAGGGCTACAAAATTAAAATAGGCACTTTCAAAAGACAGGAGATCCCTTCAACATCAGTGCAACTTGTTTTTACCAAGCACCAGCTTTTCACAATCAGATACCTATGAACTTTCTAGGTATACATCAGCTCCACAATATCAAATTTCATCTATGAGCCTGAATGAGTCCCATCCTATATACAATCCAGCACACAAGAGCCAACTTCTGTGAAAGATTACTGTGAAAGTCCCAGTGAAGTATGGGTCCACTTCTATGTCCGAAACCCTCTCTGGAGCCTCCAGGATGTACATTGTCATGATCTTTTTTTTTTTTTAATTGGTTGCCTCAAAGTCCTTAAAATGTGTACAATAATCCTCTCCTTCCAGCGTGTCAGTGTGAGAAAGTAGCCTCTTTCTAGCATGGTTACCCCCATTTTTGGCCTGTTTGCAAGCGTGTTTGACTGTGTCACTGGGATCCTGCTAGCCAGGACCCCAGTGCTTATGGTTTGTGGCCTACTTGTTAGTATGGTTCACTGTTTTTGTCAGTATGCTTGACTGTGCCACTGGAGTCCTGCTAACCAGGACCCCAGTGCTTATGCTTTCTCTGTTCCAAAATGTGTCACTACATACAGGTAACCCAGTATTTCATCCCAAACGGGCATACTGGTGCCCCCTTATAAATCCCTAGTATATGGTACCCAGGGCATTGGGATTCCAGGGGATCCCTTTGGGCTGCAGCATTACTTTTGCCACCCACAGGGAGCCCATGCAAAGGCTTCTACAGGACTGCTATTGCAGCCTGTGTGAAATGGTGCATGCACCATTTCACCGCCATTTTCAGTGCACCAGGTCACTTATAAGTCACCTATATGTCAAGCCTTCAAACCCTGAACGCTGGGTGCAAAGTACCTGTGTACGAGGGCACCCCTACACTAGTAGAGGTGCCCCCACGTCATTCAGGCCCATTTTCCCAGACATCATGAGTGCGGTGACGCCATTTTACGCATGCACTGGACATAGGTAAATACCTATATCCAGCTTCACAATGGTAACCCCACAAATATGTAAGGAGCCCAACAACTGGGAATTGTACCCCAATACTGATTCCAGTATTGTTTGCACAATCCCATGCACTCTGGGGGCTCCACAGTGGACCCCCAGTACTGCCATTCCAACCTTCTGAGGTTTTCCAGGCAGCCTCAGCTGCAGCCACCTCACAGACAGGTTTCTGCCCTCCTGTTGCCTGAACAGCTCAAGCCCAGGAAGGCAAAACAAAGGATTTCCTTTGGGAGAGGGGTGTTACACCCTCTCCCTTTGGAAATAGGTGTTACAGGCATGGGAGGGGAGCATCCCAGAGCCTCTGGAAATGCTTTCAAAGGGCACAGATGGTGCCCTCTTTGCATAACCCAGTCTACCCCCAGTCCCTGCTCTGGCACAAAACTGGACTAAGGAAAGGGGAGTGACCATGCCATTCTCCATTACCACCCTGAGGGTGGTGCCCAGAGCTCCTCCAGAGTGTCCCTTGGGTTTTGCCATCTTGGATTCCAAGGTGGTGGAGCACTCTTGGAGCACCTGAGTGGCCAGTGCCAGCAGGTGATGTCAGAGCCCTCCCCTGATAGGTGCTCCGCTGGTTATGTGACCAATCCCCCTTTCAGGGCTATTCAGGGTCTCTCCTCTGGGTGTTTATTCAGATTCGGGATTCAAGACTCCAGCAGGAATCCTCTGCATCCTTTACTTCATCTTATACCAACGGAACCGTAGCTGAACCCTCCAGGAACTCTACAAACTGCAACAAAGTAGCAAAGGGGACTTCTGCACCACTGCATCTTCAGCCCCTGCCAGCAACTGCAACAGTTTCCAGGTCGTGCATCCTCCAAGGACTGCCTGTCTTCAGCCTGCACCAGAGGAACCAAAGGAATCTCCTGTGGAGTGACTGAGTCACTTCCCTGCTTCAGCAGGCACCTCTCTGCAGAGACAACCAGTGGCGTAGGTCCCCTCTCGAGACGACGAGCGTGGATCCAGCAACACGGGTAGTGGACTAAGGTGACCCCGACAGTCCTAAGGTCCAGCTATATAACTTCGGTGGAGGTAAGAGCTTGCCTCCCCACGCAAGACAGTACCACTATGCACCACGTGACTTGCAGTTGCCAAGGTTTGTGTGTGACCTGCCAAGAAGTTCTTCATGAACAGCACAGCTTAGGCCCCCCGCACTCCATCCTGCGACGCAACGCTTCCTGGGTGGTTCTCCGGAAGCATGGGATCCCTTTGTGTCTTGCTGCGTGAGCCTCCATTTGCACCTTCTTTGTCCCCATGCTGTGGGAGTCCTGTGCACGCTGCCTGGTCTTCTGAGGGCTCTCTGAGTTGCTGAGAGCCCTCTCTGTCTCCCCCTCCCGGGTAGAGGCCACCAGGTCCCTCTTGGTCCCAGGCAGCGCCATCTTCAGCCAACTGCGAATTTTGCGTGTGCCAAGGCTTGTTAGCGGAATCCAGCAACGCAAACCAGACTGCATTCATCCATCCGGCGTGGGACATCCTCTGCACCAATCAGGAACACGCATCTGTCTTCTTGGGTGCATAACTGATTGTCTTCTCACCGGTGGTTCTTCTTTTGTTCCTTTATCCAGGTTAGCAGGGGCTCCTGTTCTCCCTGGACTCTTCAGTGCTTCTTGGACTTGGTCCCCTTCTTCCACAGGTCTTCAGGTCCAGGAATCCATCGCTGATGTCTTGTAGTCTCTTCTAGTTCTTGCATAATCTTCTATCAAGACTTCTTGTGTGATTCAGGAAACCTACTGTGATTTACTCCTGCTTTCCTGGGCTCTGGGGTGGGTTCTATTACTTACCTTTGGTGTTTTCTTACACTCCCATTACTCCTCTACACACTACACTTCCCTATGTGGGAAACTGACTTTTGCATTCCACTATTTTAGTATATGGTTTGTGTTCCCTCTAGGCTGTTGCAACCTATTGTGATTTTCACTATTTGCATTGTTTTCTGACTATGGCCCTCATTATGCGGCTGGCGGCGAGTGATAAAGTGGCAGTAATACTGCCAACAGGCTGGTGGTAAGGACCGCCAAATTCTGACCATGGCGGTGATAACTTTCATAGACAGCCAATGTGCCACACCAACCGCCAGGCCGGAAACAACCCTCACCACGGCAGTAGAAGGCAACAGCCAGGTGGAAGACAAAGCACCGCACACCATATTAAGACACATCAATTTGCCATCTTTTCTGGGGCGGAACCAATGCCATCAAAACCCTGGCAGAAATGCATCACAGAAGAGAAAGGACTCACCATCGGAGACACGGAAGAACAATGCCGCCATGGAACCAGAACTGGAAGTCTTCCCGATGATCTTTTTCGTAACGCCCCACGTATAACACCAACGCCGACGAAGATGACGGCGGTGAGTACAGCTGCCTAGCAAACAAGGGAGGGTGGGAGGAAAACAAGAGTGACACACACTCATGACACACACCAGACACGCACACACACCACACACACGTTCAGCTGCACACGAAAAATGTGTCCCCGAAAAATGGCAGAATAATGCAAGGACAACAGGAATGGACAAAAGTGATTGTAATCAGATCAACATCTAATTAACGAATTGGATTTGTCAATGAAACAGATATGTACACATGTACACAAAGGGGAACTTCCCAGTCCAATGTTCAAAGGGCCCACATGGCCACAGGGCACAGTCTACGGCCCAACTCCAATCCTGACCACACCCGGACAGTGCACTGCAGGGGCATCAGTTTCCAAATAGGCAGGCACCTCAGGGGGAGGGGGGCACCTCAGCCTCAGTCGGATGCGGTAACAAGCCCACTGGGTCTGGAGGGGGTTCTATGCCCATTTATCTGTCCTGGGGAGTGCAAGGCCACAGTCTCTCAGTTGGGTGACTTGCCCACTGGTTCTGGAGGAGGCAACTTGGCCATTTCTCTCTGCTGGGGAGTGCAAGGCCACAGTCTTTCAGGTGAGTGACTTGCACACTGGTTCTGGAGGGGGCAACTTGCCCATTGCTCTGTCCTGGGGAGTGCAATGCCACAGTCTCTCAGGTGGGTGACTTGTCCACTGGTTCTGGAGGGGGCAACTTGCCCATTTCTCTCTGCAGGGGAGTGCAAGGCCACAGTCTCTCAGGTGGGTGACTTGCCCACTGGTTCTGGATGGGGCAACATGCCCATTGCTCTGTCCTGGGGAGTGCAAGGCCACAGTCTCTCAGGTGGGTGACTTGCCCACTGGTTCTGGAGGGGGGAATTTGCCCATTTCTCTCTGCTGGCGAGTGCAAGGCCACAGTCTCTCAGGTGAGTGACTTGCCCACTGGTTTAGGAAGGGGCAACTTGCCCATTGCTCTGTCCAGGGGGAGTGCAAGGCCACAGTCTCTCAGGTGGGTGACTTGCCCACTGGTTCTGGAGGAGGCAACTTGCCCATTGCTCTGTCCTGGGAAGTGCAAGGCCACAGTCTCTCATGTGGGTGACTTGCCCACTGGTTCTGGAGGGGGCAACCCATACAGCAGCCCCTGGAGTGTGGCCTACATGGACTCCGCTGGCGGTGATGGCTGCAATGTGCTGGTGGATGGACGAGCCTCCTGGGCCACATCTGCACTTTCAGATGGCTGCACTGTGATGGTGGATAGAGCAGCCTCCTGGGCCACCTCTGCACTTTGATGGCTGCAGTGTGGTGGTGGATGGAGGAACCTCCTTGGCCGCCTCTGCACTTTTGGACGGCTGCAGTGTGGTGATGGACAGAGGAGCCTCCTGGGCCACCTCTGCACTTTGCTGGCTGCAATTCATCAGCTGGCAGTGGGGGGCCCGTGACAGCTGGTGGTGGAGTCACCCTGACAGCCTCCACTGGATTAGAGGGCTTCGTCTCCTCCAGTCCAAGGGGCGTGGAACCCTTACCTTTCCTGACAGGGATGGATGGGCTCTTCCCCTTCCTGCCTGGTGGTGCAGGCTCCTTCCCCTTCTTTCCTGGTGGTGCAGGCTCCTTCCCCGTCTTGCCTGGTGGTGCAGGCTCCTTCCTCTTCTTCGATGGAGGTGTGGTATCCTTACCACAACGAGTAGGTGTTGCTAACACTGTCCCCGTGGACTGTATTGCTGAGGTGCTGGGCTGCATCCTTGGTACCCTGCTCATATGGGCAGGACGGGGGGGGGAAGGGGGTGAAGGAAGCGGTCAAGTTGGGAAAGGAAAAGCTTTTTAGGGACGTTGGGGAGGGAGGAGCAATGGGAGTAGAGGATGAGGGAGTGGTTGCTGCAGGTGTATGTCTGCTGGATTTGGGTGCAGGTGCATGGGCTGTACGCTGATGTGAGGTGGATGGCTGTTGGGTGTGTGAATGTTGCATTTGTGTCCTTTGGGGGGGGGGGACAGACAGGGTGGGAGAGGACAGAGGGGACGAGTGCATGGCTGTTGTGGAGGTGTCTGCCACTGAGGTGATGCTGGTAGTGGATGTTGATGTAGTGAATTAAGTTGTGAGTCTGGACGTCCCATGCACATATACAGACGAGCATCAACATCCACTACCAGCATCACCAAACCAAGCAGAACACATACCTCACTGGCAGACACCTCCACAACAGCCATGCACGTTTCCCCTCTGTCCTCTCCCACCCTGTCTGCCCCCCCCCCTCCCCCAAAGGACACAAACGCAACACTCACACACCTGACAGCCATCCACCTCATATCAGCATGCAGCCCATGCACCTGCACCCTAATCGTCCAACAAGCCTTGGTTCCAGCAAAGTCGCGTTTAGCTTCAAAGTGGCGCTGTCTTTACCCAGGAGGGACTTGGGGACCTCTACTCTGTGTGAGGAGGAAGAGGGGGCTCTCAGCACTTCAGAGAGCCCTAAGAAGATCAGACAGCACCCACGGGAGTCCCAGCGACAGGGACAAAAGAGGTGCAAAATACAGTTGGTGCAGCACTACAAAGGAGGGTCCCACGCCGCCAGAGGTCAACTCAGCGAGATGAACGTTGCAGGATAGAGTGCTGGGGACCTGGGCCAGGCTGGGCACGAAGGAATTTTGCAAATAGTGCAGAGGCCTCAGGAGGTTAAGAAGACGCGGTGCACAGGGGTACTGTCGTACTGGGGGAAGGCAAGGTCTTACCTCCTCCAAATTAGGACAGGAGGACCTCAGGACAGTCTGTGTCGAAGGGATCAACCACTTGTGTTCCAAGGAGCACGCTCATCGCCCGGAGAGGAGTCCAAGAGAACCGGTTGTCAACTTAGAAGGTTCCTGCAAGAGCAGGGAAGTGACTCCGTCACTCCACAGGAGTTTTTTTGCAGGGGGAAGACAGGGAGTCCCCAGAGCATGCACACCGTGGAAACTGTTGCAGTTGCTGGCTGGAGCTTAAGTTGCAGAGGAAAAGTAGCCCTTCTGGATACTTTGTTGATGTTACAGAGGTTCCTGGACCAGTCTGCGGTTGTTCCGAGGTCAGAGGATGAAGTAGTAGTTGCAGAGGATTCCTGCTGGAAAGCTGCAAATAGAATCTGAAGAGAAACTCACAGGAGAGACCCTAAATAGCCCTGAGAGGGGGATTGGCTATCTTATCAGGTATGGACCTATCAGGAGGGGTCTCTGACATCACCTTCTGGCACGGGCCACTCATAGGCCTCCAGAGTGCCCCACACTTTGGAAAACAAGATGGCTGAAGTCTGGGACAAAGCAACATCACAAAACAAAATAAAATGATGGACGGAGTGTTGAAACTTTTCAAACACTCACCCCCAGTCACAGATCTGGGTTTAATCCATCATTATTTTGCTTGCCACGTCACCCCAGTTTAGACCCAGCCATACGCAAATCAGTCTTGACCCTGTTCTCCATGGGAACAGTCCAGCCTGAACTACTAGGCCAGGTCCTCCCTGGACAGGAAACAAGCATCCTGGGACCGGTTTCAGGGTATCACCCTTCATTAGCCAGGCTAGCTTGAATCCAGTGGCGCAGCGAGCAAGGGACCCACATCTGGGCATACACCTGTCACTTAGGGCGCACAAAGCAACATCACAAAACAAAATAAAATGATGGACGGAGTGTTGAAACTTTTCAAACACTCACCCCAGTCACAGATCTGGGTTTAATTCTATTGTTATTTTGCTCGCCACGTCACCCCAGCTTAGACCCAGCCATATGCAAACCAGTCTTGACCCTGTTCCCCATGGGAACAGCCCAGCCCAAACTGCTAGGCAGTGACAATATGGCAAAAGTATCTCAGAGGATATACTCCCTTAGGAGGTAAGTAATATACACAAAATATACACACTGCCAAAATCAGGTAAGTAAAACACTTAAGCTAAAGTTGCCCTAAGTGGGAAGGGTATGCCCAGACGTGGGTCCCTTGCTCACTGTCCCACTGGATTCAAGCTAGCCTGGCTGTGAAATAATGTGGACATTATTTCACTCAGGCTGCAGTGGCAGTCCTGTGTAAGAATTGTCTGAGCTCCCTATGGGTGGCAAAATAAATGATGCAGCCCATAGGGATCTCCTGGAACCCCAATACCCTGAGTACCTAAGTACCATATACTAGGTAATTATAAAGGTGTCCCAGTGTGGCAATCAGAATTGGTGAAAATAGTCACTAGCCTGCAGTGACAATTTTAAAAGCAGAGAGAGCATACACACTGAGGTTCTGGTTAGCAGAGCCTCAGTGATACAGTTAGGCACCACACAGGGAACACATACAGGGCACACTTTATGAGCACTGGGGTCCTGGCTAGCAGGATCCCAGTGACACAGGCAAAAACAAGCATACATACAAGTAAAAATGGGGGTAACATGCCAGGCAAGATGGTAATTTCCTACACTCCCTTCACACCTAGAGGTCAGGTCACTAAGGTTACCAAAGCTCAGTAAAGATATGACTCTGCTCATTCCAATGTCACCTCAGTCTCTGAGGGGTCCCACCCATCCAATCCAGAGGATGACTCCCTAGACAGGGAACTCAGAAAGCTTAGATTGGAGGAGGCTAGACTGAGGCTGCAATAGCAACATCAACAGTTTGCCCTAGATAGGGAAGCCCTAGCTGTGGAAAGGGAAAGGTTTGGGTTAGTCCCCAATGTTGGCAGCAGCAACAGCAGTTTCAGAAGTTATGGGGTCAGGGAGGACACCAATGACTCAAGAAACTTAACCACAATTGTTACCCCATACAAGGTGGGGGATGATATCCAAAAGTGGTTTGCTGCACTTGAGTGGCCCTGTAAAGTTCAGAGGGTCCCTCATAGGCAGTGGGCTGATATTCTTTGGTTGTCCTTCTCTGATAAAGGGAGGAGCAGACTCCTCACTGTTAGGGAGGAGGATTCAGACAATTATGACATTCTTAAACATGCCCACATACATGGTTTTGGGCTCACCACACAGCAATACAGAATCAAGTTCGGGGAAACCAAGAAAGAATCCTCACAAGATTGGGTTGACTTTGTGGACTGTTCTGTCAAAGCTTTAGAAGGTTGGTTACATGGCAGCAAAGTGTCTGACTAAGAGGGATTATATAATCTGAATTCGAGAGGGCATTCTCTGAATAGTTGTGTGTCTGATTTGTTACACCAGTACTTGGTAGACTCAGATCTGACCTCTCCTCAAGAATCAGGAAAGAAGGTAGACAAATGGGTCAGAACAAGGGTGAGCAGAAAAGCTCATACAAGGGGTGACAAAGAAAAGAAGAAAGATGATGAAAAATCTCAGGACAAGCATGGGGACAAACATAAACAAAGATTCCTCTTCAGTTGCACAACACTTCTCTGGGGGTGGGGATAACAGTTTTTCTTCTTCTACACACAATAAAAAGCTTTGGTACTAAGTGTGCAGAGGTAAAGGCCATAAGTCAGGGGATAAGTCCTGCCCAGGTAAAGCCCGAGCCTACCACCACTAATACATCCACTTCAACTTCTAGTGTCCCTAGTAGTAGTAGTAGTAGTAGTAGTAGTAATAATAATGGTGGGACTACTAGCAATAGTCAAACAAAAGGTGTGGTTGGGTTCACTTTTGGGTCCATCATAGAAACTGGAGTAAGTGTAGAAACCTCCAAGATAGTTTCTGTCTCACCTCGTGGCAATGGCCTTGCCACCTTGGCTGCTTGTCCCCTTAACATGGATAAGAACAAGTACAAGTAGTCAATCTTAAATGGTGTTGAGGCCCAGGCCTACAGGGACACAGGTGCCAGTATCACTTTGGTGACTGAAAACCTGGTGTTACCTGCACAACACCTCCTTGGACAGAAGTACCAAGTTGCTGATGTCAATAACTCCACTCAGTCTCTCCCCTTAGCTATAGTGCAACTTAGTTGGGGTGGAGTTCCTAGCCCAAAGCAGGTGGTGGTGTCACCTAGCTTACCTGTAGACTGTCTCTTAGGTAATGACCTAGAGGCCTCAGGTTGGGCTGAGGTAGAGTTTAGGACCCATGCATCCATGCAGGGTATCCCCAAGGAATTGTTCCCCTCATTTCAAGTGAAATGAAAAAGCAAAGAGAAGGAGCCCTGAAGCCTCAGGGTCCTTCTCGCCCCACAGGTAAAAAGGGTATCAAAGTATCCCTTCCCCACCCTACCACTAAGGATACTATTCCTGTGATGGGAGATACATCTCCTAGGGTGGAACCTGTAGCAAGGGAGTCCACAGCCACCACAGCTAAACTCCCAGAGGTAAAAGTCCCTCTCTGTAAAAACACTGAAACAGATAAGCATAACTGCTCTGTTTTGGTAAATTTGGGGCAACCCTCCAGCCCTCCCAGAGAAACCTTAGTGTAGCACCCCTGCACTGCCTCTAAAGACAAGACAGCAGCCCTGTCCTTATGTGGAGCCTTTAAGACTGCAGTCCTGTCCTCCTCCAACCCAAGAGGGACAGCAACCCTGTCCTTTTGTGGAGCCTTTAAGACTGCAGTCCTGTCCTCCTCCAACCCAAGAGGGACAGCAACCCTGTCCTTTTTTAGAGCCATGGGGACAAACCTTTTGCCCTGCTCTGGAGTTGCTAAGACAGCATCCCTGTCTACCATTGCAATCCTTAGGACGGCAGCCCTGACTTGACATAGGATCCCACGGACAGTCACACTGCCCCCACTTTAAAACTTTTAAATCTTACAAATAGGGAATCTCAGAGTACGCACTTGCACTGTTCTCTAGCTAAAAATCTCCAAACAGGGTGGTTCACATTCCCACAGGGAAGGGACCATACAGTGGATGATAAAGGGAGTAACCACTCTATTGCATATCTACTCTCCACTTAGATAATAAAGACTCAGCTGGCCAAGGTTAACCTCTTTGTCCTACGTTTTTTTTTTTGGGGGGGGGGGGGGAATTGGCCTCTTTCTAGCATGGTTACCCCCGTTTTTGGCCTGTTTGTCAGTGTGTTTTGACTGTGTCACTGGGATCCTGCTTGCCAGGACCCCAGTGCTTGTGGTTTGTGGCCTACTTGTCAGCATGTTTCACTGTTTTTGTCAGTATGCTTGACTGTGTCACTGGAGTCCTACTAACCAGGACCCCAGTGCTTATGCTCTCTCTGATCCCAAATTTGTCACTACATACTGGTAACCCAGTATTTCATCCCAAATGGGCATACTGGTGCCCCCTTATAAGTCCCTGGTATATGGTACTTAGGTACCCAGGGCGCTGGGGTTCCAGGGGATCCCTACAGGCTGCAGCATTACTTTTGTCACCCATAGGGAGCCCATGCAAAGTCTTCTACAGGACTGCCAACGTAGCCTGTGTGAAATGACCATGCACCATTTTACAGCCATTTTCACTGCACCAGGTCACTTATAAGTCACCTATATGTCAGGCCTTCCAACCCTGAAGGCCGCGTGCAAAGTACCTGTGTGTGAGTGCACCCCTACACTAGCAGAGGTGCCACCATGTTGTTCAGGCCCATTTTCCTAGACTTTGTGAGTGCAAGGATGCCATTTTACACATGCACTGGACATAGGTCAATACCTATGTCCAGCTTCACAATGGTAACCCTGAATATGGCCATGTAAGGCGTCTAACAACTGAGAATTGTACCTCAATACTGATTCCAGTATTGGTTGCACAATTCTATGCACTCTGGGAGCTAAACAGTGGACCCCCAGTACTGCCATACCAACCTTCCGAGGTTTTCCCGGCAGCCCCAGCTGCTGCCACCTCACAGACAGGTTTCTGACCTCCTATTGCTTGAGCAGCTCAAGCCCAGGAAGGCAGAACAAAGGATTTGCTTTGGGAGAGGGGTGTTACACCCTCTCCATTTGGAAATATGTGTTACAGGCATGGGAGGGATTGTCTCCCACAGCCTCTGGAAATGCTTTGAAGGGCACAGATGGTGCTCTCCTTGCATAATCCAGTCTAAATCGGTTCAGGGACCCACAGTCCCTGCTCTGGTGCAAAACTGGACGAAGGAAAGGGGAGTGACAACTCCCCTGTTCATCACCACCCCAGGGGTAGTGCCCACAGCTCCTTCAGAGTGTCCCTGGGTTTTGCCATCTTGGATTCCAAGTTGGTGGGGCACTCTGGGAGCATCTGAGTGGCCAGTGCTAGCAGGTGATGTCGGAGTCCTCCCCTGATAGGTACTTACCTGGTTAGGTGACCAATTCCCCTTTCAGGGCTATCTAGGGTCTCTCATATGGGTGTTTATTCAGATTCAGATTACAAGACTCCAGCAGGAATCCTCTGCATCCTTTATTTCATCTTCTACCAACGGAACCGCAGCTGAATCCTCCAGGAACTCTACAAACTGCAGCAAAGACGACTTCTGCAACTTTGTATCTTCAGCTCCTGCCAGCAACTGCAACAGTTTCCAGGTTGTGCATCCTCTGAGGACTGTCTGTCTTCAGCCTGTCCCAGAAGAACTGAAGAAATCTCCTGTGGAGTGACGGAGTCACTTCCCTGCTTCAGCAGGCACCTCTCTGCAATGATGACCTGTGGCGTGGGTCCCATCTCCAGACTACGAGCTTGTATCCAGCAACACGGTGGTGAACTAAAGTGACCCCAATAGTCCCAAGGTCCAGCTGTTCAACTTTGGTGGAGGTAAGAGCTTGTCTCCCCACGCAAGACAGTACCCCTGTGCACCACGTGACTTGCAGTTGCCAAGACTTGTGTGCGACCTTCCAAGAAGTTCTTTGTGCACAGCACAACTTAGGCCCCTAGCACTCCATCCTGTGACACACAGCTTCCTGAGTGGTTCTCCGACGGCGAGGGATCCCTTTGTGTCGTGCTGCGTGGGCCTCCATTTGCACCTTCTTTGTCCCCGTGCTGTATGACTCCTGTGCGCGCTGCCTGGTCTTCTGAGGGTTCTGTGAGTTGCTGAGAGACCCCTCTGTCTCTCCCTCCTGGGTGGAGACCACAAAGTCCCTCCTGGTCCGGGCAGCACCATCTTCTGCCAACCGTGAGTTTTGCGTGTGCCAAGGCTTGTTAGCGGAATCCAGCAACGCAAACCAGACTGCAATCAACCATCCGGCGTGGGACATCTTCTACACCAACCAGGAACCCGCACCTGCCTTCTTGGGTGCATAACTGACTGTCTTCTCACCAGTGGTTCTTCTTTTGCACCTTCATCCGGGTTAGCAGGGGCTACTGTTCTTCCTGGACTCTTCAGTACTTTTTGGACTTGGTCTCCTTCTTCCACAGGTCTTCTGGTCCAGGAATCCATCGTTGGTGTCTTGCAGTCTCTTCTGATTCTTGCATAATCTTCTAACACTTCTTGTGTGATTCAGGAAACTTACTGTGATTTACTCCTGCTTTCCTGGGCTCTGGGGTGGGTTCTATTGCTTACCTTTTAGGTTTGTTTACACTCACAGTGCCTCTATACACACCACACTTGCCTAGGTGGGAAACCAACTTTCGCATTCCACTATTTTAGTATACGGTTTGTGTTCCCTCTAAGCCCATTGAAACCTATTGTGATTTTCACTATTTGCACTTTTTTCCGACTATGTACCTGTTTTTGGTTACTAGCGTATAGATTGTGTATATTACTTATCTCGTAAAGAGTATAGTCTCTAAGGTGTTTTTGGCATTTGTGTCACCAAAATAAAGTACCTTCATTTTTGTAACACTGAGTATTTTCTTTCATGTGTGTGAGTATTTTGTGACTACAGGGGTATTGCCAGGAATTTGCATGTCTTCTAGTTCAGGCTTGGCTGCTCTGCTACAAGCTACCTATAGACAGCCTATCTGCTAAACACTGACTACATTTCACTAATAAGGGATAACTGGACCTGGTATAAGGTTTAATTACCTTTGGTACACACTACAAACCAGGCCAGCCTCCTACAGTCAGATGTTAGTTTGCCAGAAGTGGACCTTTCTCCTTACTTTCATTCTGCGCTAAGTGGCACAGAAAACAATTAGCTCCCCCTAATCTTCGAAATCTAGTTCTTGCAGAAGATGCTGCAAAACTCTATAGAAGCAGGATTCTCGTCTGACACTCCATGAATATCAACTATCAATGAGGTCCTAAGCACCGAAAAGTGGTTATCAAAAAAACATTACAAAGGTCCACAGATGTCGACCTCTGTCCTTCCTCTACTTGTATCTCAATTTTCAAGGAGATCTATGAGCCAACCAGAAGGAAAGCCCTCTGTAAAACACTACTGATTTCAACAGAACTTACTTTTCCTGAGTGTCGTTTGTTAAGATGTTTGATGATGTGCTCAGCTTCCTCTGTCTTGCTGCACAGAGCTCCACAGAGGTGGACATTATCTACTATCCTCTTGAATGCCAGAGCCAGTGGTCACTATTGTCTCTAAACATGTATGTGGTAAGATGAGCTCTTAAACTTTGGTTTAGTCATATACATAACTGGAAAATAAAAACCATAAAATATCTACTATGTGAGTTGTTTTTGTCAGAAAAGAGGTTGTTTCCTATGAAATCCACACAAGCAAACTGAGTTTGTGTGAACATCTTCTAGAAAGACAAAAACAAGAACGTGTGTCACTTTAGTGAAAATACTGAATAAAACAAGTTACTTACCTTTGATAATGCTTTTTCTGGTAGAGACTGTCTAGCTGAAGATTCCTCACCTTTTGAATATTCCCCAAGTGTCATACTGGATCATGAAATATTTCAACAGTAATTCTGCATGCCAGAAGGTGCCACCATGTGGCTCCGCAGTGACGAGCTTCTGCTATAGAAATGACGTGTGTGGCATATATACTAGTCACTCCCACCGCTGTCACTTGTTTACAAGACTGTCTGCTCCCCTAGATGGAAAACCCCAAAAACAAAATGGTAGATAATGTGCAAATTCCTAGACTTAGGATCTTATTAATGGAAAGAGTCGACCATAAAATGGGGAGGCGGAAAGTGTCAGTGAAGAAAGTGAGGTTCGATAGAGTCTCTACCACAAAGGGTGTTACCTTAAGGAAGTAACTTGTTCTTCTGATAGAGACTTCTAGCCGCACATTTCTCACCTTTTGACAGATATCAACGTAATACATATTCGGAGGTCTGTGAATGGAAACAAAGCAGAAAGTCATGCAGGATCCAGTGGACACAATGTTTGCTACAACTGTCCTCACAACAGTGTTTTTTTATCTATGGAGTAACGCCCACATAGCCACCTGACATACTTCTAGGAAACAATGGTGTAACAAAGGCCCCCTTGGAGCAGGGGGCACCCCGAGCTTCAGGAGGCCCCCTTAGCACAGCACCTGGCGCGAGTGACCGGAGGGGGAGTGCCTAGAGGTTTTTTGCATGGGGGACCGCTTCCAGTTTTGGTACGCCACTGCTAGGACAGGGGCTCTACATGCCAATCCAGTGGTAGTAGCTTTGGCCCTTGTGGAATGGGCGAGCAGTCCTTCTGAAGGCTTCTTTTTCATAATTGCTATACTGATGTTAAGGCACAGCATAACCCAGTGGAAGATGGTTCCCTTTTACAATCCCTTGCCTTTTTTCGCTTGAGAGAACCCCACAAAGAGCTGATCATTCTCCCAGTGCACAGAGTCTCTTCTCCTCCTTTAAGTGGTGAAGGGGGGCATAAAACGCCAGCAGTGTGATGTTTGACCAATGTGGAATGGAGTCACAATGATTGGCAGAAAGGATGCCAGAGCCTGGAGAAAACAGTTTGTCTGGGAAGACGTGTATGGTGAATTGACACAAAGGGTCTGATGCTCACTCACACCTCAACCAGAGGTTATGTAGATGAGGAACACAGTCTTGATAGTGAAGAGATGTAAGGGGCAGCAGTGAAGCGGCTCAAACAGAGTGCAAATAAAATGAGTCAAGACTAGATTAAGGTCTCATTAGGGCATGACAAAAGGGAGAAATATTTGTTGCAGCCCAAATGGTAAATTTAAAAATGAGAGCTGACCATCATCCATAAGAATGAAAGGACTGAAAGATCACTCTTAACTGTGCCCAAAACTTTGCTGAGCAAGACCCAAAACACATAACTGAACGTCAGATAACTTAGCTAGGAGGGGAGTCACTCTGGTGTGTGCCGCACCAAGCCACAAGTTGGTGCCAACAGGTGTATTAAGTTTTCCTTGAGGGGTGCCTGGCTGCCAAGATGACATCAACCACCTCCAGAGGAAGGTTGAAGGTGTTCAACTGCCGCTGCTCAATCTTGCAAACATGAAGATGGAGACTGCGAAGGAATGGGTGCAGAGCCCCGCACGGTTGCTGCAACACCAGATCCTTCTGGACAGGCAGCCTGATTGGAGGACATACATTCAAGCCTAGATTTCTGGATGCCATATTCTCCTGCCCAATTCTAAGCCACTAGGATGCCTTGGGCCCGATCTATCGTGATTGTTTTGAGAACTCAGGCAGGAGTGGTATTAGCAGGAAGGCATACAGGACTCCTAAGTGCCACTTGAGGTGAAACGCATCTATGAATGTGAGGCGCCTTGTAAAGTCCTAGCCACAGTGTTCTTGGAAGTGACAAAAAGATCAAGCCAAGATTCTTTCTATTTGCCGAAGGGAATTTGCGCCACCTCCGGATGTAGCTGCCATTCGTGATCCGCTATGCGTCAATGGCAGAGCTCGTCCATCCTGGTATTAAAAAATTCTGCTAGGTGGTTCACAACCAGGAAAATACATGGTAGTCCAGGCATTTTCATAGGTGCAAGGCCTCCTGGCACAGGGTCTGTGACAACATTCATCCCTATTTGTTGCAGTACTACATGGTGAACACCTTCAACTGTCTTCTGGAGGTGCTGCCTGCGAGCCTCTAAACCAGCCTCCCCTTGATGGGTGGCAGGAAAGCTTTCAAGGACAAGAGGCTGGCCTTCAGCTCAAGAAGGTTGATGTGGAGCCACAACTTGCTCGAGATCAAAGGCCTCTGATCTCCACCCTACCAGATGGCAGCCCAACCCTGAAGTGATGCTTCATTCACCACTATCAGTTCTGGGTGGTGAAAGGAGAGAGGTCTGCCACTGGCCCAATCACAAGCAACCACCACTGAAGATCTTTTACAGTCTCCTCCAAAATCTGAACATGGTCAAAGAGGTCCCCTTGATGTTGGGCCCACTGTGACTTCAGGTCCACTGAAGAGCCCACAGATGCCACCCGTGTGCTCAACCAGCAGGACATAGGAGCCCATCAGTCCCAGCAGCCTCAGTCAACCTCAGTGAAATCCAGGACAGAGGCTGAAACATCAGGATCACAGTCTGCATGTCCTGGGCCATCTTTTCTAGGGGAAAGGCACGAAGCCAAATGTGTCAGGAATGGCTCTGATGAAGGGGAGTTTAGAGAGAGAGTCACATGTCACTTTGGCACATTGATAGTGGACGCCAAACATGACAGGAGGTTCGCCAAAGTCTGGAGATGGTTGACGACTGTCTGGGGCAAGCCTGTCTTTAATTTAATAGCCAGTCTCTAAGTTGGGGGGAGGCCGGCACCCCTAACCTCCGAAGGTGTCGTGCCTCCACAACCATCGCTTTCATGAACAACCATAGGGCTCTGGTGAGACTGAAAGAGAACACAGCAAACCAAAAATGCTCCTCTTCCACCACGAACTGCAGGCAGTTCTGGTGGCCCAGTAGGACAGAAATGTGGAAATGTAAGTCCTGAAGGTCTAGCAATACTATCCACTATCTAGGGTCGAGGGCAGACACAAACCTGGGCAGAGGAAGTGTTTTCAAGTTCCTTTGCAGAGTAAAGCATTGGGAGGGCACAGATCTAGAATAGGATGAAGCCCTTACTGGGCACCAAAAAGTAGTGGGAATGACAACGTCCTATTTCTGGCACCGGCAAGCTCTTGACAGTCACTTCGGCCAGAAGTGCTTGCACTTCCATCCACAAAATGGAGAGATGGTCCTCCATCAGTTGCTGAGGGGATGGTGGAAGGTACAGTGGAGAAGAGAAAAAGGGTAAGGTGTGTCTCTTGCAAATAATCTGTAGGACCAAACTGTCCCATATGATAGCCTGCCAGCCTGGTAGGAATCAGTAGATTCTGCTTCTTACCAGATGGCTGTGTCCCTGCAAGGCCACAATAAATATATTTATAAGGTGGGGCTGCAGAGGGACAGAAGGCTAGGCAGTGTGCTGACAGTGGCTGCGGGGCAGCGGGCACCACAGCCTCTACTGCCAAACTGCTGTGTTCCCTGCGGCGGTTGAAGGTAAGGGATGTCTCGACCAAACAAGCAAAAGGAACAGTGGAATAGTTGCAGTTGGTAGGGGGCAAGACCCAGAGAGCAAGAGGTAGCCCTGCTCTTGTGAAAGCACTTGTGTGCGGAATTAGCTTTTTCACTCAAAAGACGAGTCCCAATAAATGGCATCTCAATCAAGGTGAACTGGACAATGTCCGATAACTCAAACGATTGCAGTAAAGCATAGTGGCGAATGGCAACGTTGGTGCCTATGACCCATCTGATAGAATCAGTGATGTCCAAGCCACAACCAACTGTGAACTTGACAGCATCACAACCAACTTGAATTGTCCGGGAGTACATGACAAAGGCACACCAGGGAGGACTTGTGTCACTGAACCCCAAAGAGAGTGTGCATAGTATCTTAAAGAACAGCAGCAGTAACAACATAAGAGGGCCAAGCTGGTAGAAGAAAAGATATGTTTGCCAAATGTTTCCACTCACTAAGATTCCCTATCGGGGGAGTGGTGGGAAATGTTTTAGGGTTACATTGACTCGTAGAGGCTTGCACCACTAGGTATTGAGGTGATGGGTGCTTCAAAAGAAAAGTCAGGTCACCAGGAGCATGGCAATGGTGCCAAGCAATAGGTCTGTTGATTAGAGGGGTCAAAGCAAGGTTTGGCCCAAGACCCCAATCGTTAAAGGGAAGAACAGGCTCAGATAATGTTTGCCCCGGTTCGAGGACTTCTGTCAATAATTTAGTTTTAAACTTCAAGGTAGGGATATGGAGGTCATGTACTTCGGCCACCCTACTCATCACCATGGTGTAGAAAGCAGATTGCTATGCGGCTGGTCCAGGGGGAGAAAATAAACCCTGTCTCAGGGGAGGTATTCTAGCCACTAGCCTCTTGTAAGTTCTCGTACCAGTTGTCATCTTAGTAGGAAAGTAGCATCTTTCTGGCATAGGTGCTCCCCACTTTTTGCCTGGTGCCAGTATGTTCAGACTGTAGTACACTGGGATCCTGTCAACCAGGACCCCAGTGTAAGTGTTTTCTCCCCTAAATGTAGTTGTATGGTAACTATTACACTCCATAATTGGCATACTGGTGCACCCTTGTAAGTCCCTAGTACATGGTACTTAGGTACCCAGGTCATTGGTACACCAGGGTCTACAATGATTCCTGCTGGCTCTCCTGCTTGTGGAGAGCTGGCCCTGAGGTACCTGCCAAAGTTGGGTAACCTGGGCCTTGCTGGTCACCACAAATCCTACAAACTCTGTGCAACGCTTCCCTGCATTTGCCAAGGCTTGTTGGTGGTCCCACTGACCCCTCTCCAATTTGGTGACCGGTGTGGCACAGCTCGTGGGTGACTCCTGGGATCCTTCTACATCACCTGGACTCCACAGCTGCACTTCTTCATTCACTGTCCTAGAGAAAAGCATCTCAGAGAAAGGGTGGGCATTGCCCTCCTCCACTGCACGGACACCTTCGGGTGGTCTTGGCTCTGTCCCCTCTTTCCTTAGGTCCTCTTTTTCAGGAATCCACACCTGGGTTCCACCGACGTGGTTAACAGGTCATGACAGCAGCTGGTCAGCCGAGGTCCCCACCGACCAACGGGAGGTTGACACAACTTCAACCCTATGCACCTGGCTCCCCTGGCGTAGGTACTCCACTGTTCTGTGTATCCATGGAAGGGGGGCACTATCTAACCTCCCTTGTCCCAATGGGTTTCCTAGGGGACCTCTGTGAAGGGCCCTAAAATGCAAAAACTCCAACTGCAACTTCCTCAAGTTATCCTATGGACATAACCCGGGGTTACAACTCTGCACACAGGTGACTGGGGAATACTACCTACTTACCTTTAGGGTTTTAGTACTTCCCCAGTCCTAAGGGTCCTTGGGTGATAGTGTGGGTTGGGAGTTATTTCCGCATTCCATTTTTTTAAGTATATGGTTTACCCCTCAACCTAGGAGCCCATTTTATTCAATGCCTTTATTTACCTGCTGCTGAGTATATTTCTGTCTGTTCATATCTCAGTATGGAGATATACCAAAGTTAGTTCTAGAGTGTGTGTAACAATAAGTATAACCTAATTTTCTAATTATTTCCTATGTTTACATCACTGACTGACCAGTATTTGCAACTGCTTTAGACCCTCCTGGAGAAGCCTTAGCTGCTCTCCACAGCTACCCTTATGGTTATCAAGAGCCACCTACACTATCACTAAGGGTTGCCTAGACTCAGTACAGGGTGCCTGTAGGAAAGTACCATCTTGCCTGGCATGTTACCCCCATTTTTCACTGTATATATGTTGTTTTAGTTGTATGTGTCACTGGGACCCTGCTAGTCAGGGCCCCAGTGCTCATAAGAGTGCCTGAATGTGTTACCTGTGTTATGACTAACTGTCTCACTGAGGCTCTGCTAATCAGAACCTCAGTGGTTATGCTCTCTCATTTCTTTCAAATTGTCACTAACAGGCTAGCGACCAATTTTACCAATTTACATTGGCTTACTGGAACACCCTTATAATTCCCTAGTATATGGTACTGAGGTACCCAGGGTATTGGGGTTCCAGGAGATCCCTATGGGCTGCAGCATTTCTTTTGCCACCCATAGGGAGCTCTGACAATTCTTACACAGGCCTGCCACTGCAGCCTGAGTGAAATAACGTCCACGTTATTTCACAGCCATTTTACATTGCACTTAAGTAACTTATAAGTCACCTATATGTCTAACCTTTACCTGGTAAAGGTTGGGTGCTAAGTTACTTAGTGTGAGGGCACCCTGGCACTAGCCAAGGTGCCCCCACATTGTTCAGGGCACCCTGGCACTAGCCAAGGTGCCCCCACATTGTTCAGGGACTTTGTGAGTGCGGGGACACCATTACACGCGTGCACTACATATAGGTCACTACCTATATGTAGCTTCACCATGGTAACTCCGAATATGGCCATGTAATATGTCTATGATCATGGAATTGCCCCCTCTATACCATCCTGGCATAGTTGGCCCAATCCCATGATCCCAGTGGCCTGTAGCACAGACCCTGGTACTGCCAAACTGCCTTTCCCGGGGTTTCACTGAAGCTGCTGCTGCTGCCAACCCCTCAGACAGGCTTCTGCCCTCCTGGGGTCCAGCCAGGTCTGGCCCAGGATGGCAGAACAAAGGACTTCCTCTGAGAGAGGGTGTTACACCCTCTCCCTTTGGAAAAAGGTGTGAAGGCAGGGGAGGAGTAGCCTCCCCCAGCCTCTGGAAATGCTTTCATGGGCACACATGGTGCCCATTTCTGCATAAGCCAGTCTACACCGGTTCAGGGACCCCTTAGCCCTGCTCTGGTGCGAAACTGGACAAAGGAAAGGGGAGTGACCACTCCCCTGACCTGTACCTCCCCTGGGAGGTGCCCAGAGCTCCTCCAGTGTGCTCCAGACCTCTGCCATCTTGGAAACAGAGGTGCTGCTGGCACACTGGACTGCTCTGAGTGGCCAGTGCCATCAGGTGACGTCAGAGACTCCTTCTGATAGGCTCCTTCAGGTGTTGCTAGCCTATCCTCTCTCCTAGGTAGCCAAACCCTCTTTTCTGGCTATTTAGGGTCTCTGTCTCTTGGGATTCCTCAGATAACGAATGCAAGAGCTCATCCGAGTTCCTCTGCATCTCTCTCTTCACCTTCTGCCAAGGAATCGACTGCTGACCGCGCTGGAAGCCTGCAAAACTGCAACATAGTAGCAAAGACGACTACTGCAACTCTGTAACGCTGATCCTGCCGCCTTCTCGACTGTTTTCCTGGTGGTGCATGCTGTGGGGGTAGTCTGCCTCCTCTCTGCACTAGAAGCTCCGAAGAAATCTCCCGTGGGTCGACGGAATCGTCCCTCTGCAACCGCAGGCACCAAGGAACTGCCTCACCGGTACCTTGGGTCTCCTCTCAGCACGACGAGCGAGGTCCCTTGAATCCAGCAACTCTGTCCAAGTGACTCCCACAGTCCAGTGACTCTTCAGTCCAAGTTTGGTGGAGGTAAGTCCTTGCCTCCCCACGCCAGACTGCATTGCTGGGAACCGCGACTTTTGCAGCTACTCCGGCCTCCGTGCACTTCCGGCGGAAATCCTTTGTGCACAGTCCAGCCTGGGTCCACGGCACTCTAACCTGCATTGCACGACCTACTAAGTTGTTCTCCGGCGACGTGGGAGTCCTTTGTGCGACTTCGGGTGAGCACCGTTTCACGCATCCTCGTAGTGCCTGTTTCTGGTACTTCTGCGGGTGCTGCCTGCTGCTGAGAGGGCTCCTTGTCTTGCTCGACGCCCCCTCTGTCCCCTGACGCAATTGGCAACATCCTGGTCCCTCCTGGGCCACAGCAGCATCCCAAAACACTAACCGCACGATTTGCAGCTAGCAAGGCTTGTTGGCGGTCTTTCGGCGGGAAAACACTTCTGCACGACTCTCCACGGCGTGAGGGATCCGTCCTCCAAAGGGGAAGTCTCTAGCCCTTGTCGTTCTTGCAGAAACCTACGCTTCTACTGTCCAGTAGCAGAATCTTTGCACCCACAGCTGGCATTTCCTGGGCATTTGCCCATCTCCGACTTGCTTGTGACTTTTGGACTTGGTCCCCTTGTTCCACAGGTACCCTCGACTGGAAATCCATCGTTGTTGCATTGCTGGTTTGTGTCTTTCCTGCAGAATTCCCCTATCACGACTTCTATGTCCTTTGGGGAACTTTAGTGCACTTTGCACTCACTTTTCAGGGTCTTGGGGTGGGCTATTTTTCTAACCTTTACTATTTTCTAATAGTCCCAGCGACCCTCTACAAGGTCACATAGGTTTGGGGTCCATTCGTGATTCACATTCCACTTTTGGAGTATATGGTTTGTGTTGCCCCTATCCCTATGTGTCTCCATTGCATCCTATTGTAACTATACATTGTTTGCACTGTTTTCTAATACTATTACTGCATATTTTGGTATTGTGTACATATATCTTGTGTATATTTGCTATCCTCATACTGAGGGTACTCACTGAGATACTTTTGGCATATTGTCATAAAAATAAAGTACCTTTATTTTTAGTATATCTGTGTATTGTGTTTTCTTATGATATTGTGCATATGACACTAAGTGGTACTGTAGGAGCTTCACTCGTCTCCTAGTTCAGCCTAAGCTGCTCTGCTAAGCTACCATTATCTATCAGCCTATGCTGCTAGACACCCTATACACTAATAAGGGATAACTGGGCCTGGTGCAAGGTGCAAGTACCCCTTGGTACTCACTACAAGCCAGTCCAGCCTCCTACATTGGTTGTGCAGCGGTGGGATAAGTGCTTTGAGACTACTTACCACTCTTGTCATTGTACTTTTCATAAGAGAAAAATATACAAAACAAGTTCAGTGTGTGTACACATAACCAAAAAGTTTTGCATTTCTTTTCTCACCTCTTTTCTAAAGTGCTGAAAAGTACCTCTAAACTTTCTAAAAAGTTCTTAAAAGTTAAAAAAGTTTTTTTTCTGTCCTTCTAAAAAGTTCTGAAAACTTTTTTCTCTTTTTCTATCACTTAAACTCTTTCTAAAAAATGTCTGGCACAGGCCAAAATGTTGATCTGTCCAAACTTGCATATGACCACCTTAGCTGGAAAGGAGCAATGAGTCTCTGTATAGAAAGAGGTTTGAGTGTAGGGTAGAATCCTTCCTTGGAATTATTACTTAACATGCTTAGAGAACAAGATAAGGCCAAAAGGGCCCCATCTGTTGAAAAAGTTGCTAATGGTTCCCAATCTGATCCAGGGACACCCCTAGGAAAAGATTCAGGAAAGAAACTTCAGAGCCTGCCCATTACTAGACAGTCTAGCATGGTTGGTACTGATGTAGAGTCACACCATACAGATAGTGTTGTCTCACATCATAGCAAGAGCATTCATTCTCACCACAGTAGAAGTGATGTTTCTGTTAACCAAGCTGTTACGGTGCCCTCTGTAAGGGACAGGTCTCCTTCTGTCCCTTCTCAACATACTTCTGTTTCAAGGCATGTCCCTCCCACCCACCCTGATGACAGATTGTTAGAAAGGGAGCTCAATAGATTGAGAGTGGAACAAACCAGACTGAAGCACAAGAAGCAACAGCTGGATTTGGATAGACAGTCCTTAGAAGTAGAGAAGGAGAGACAGAAGTTGGGTTTAGAAACCCATGGTGGCAGCAGCAGTATTCCCCATAGTCATCCTGCAAAAGAGCATGATTCTAGGAATCTGCACAAGATAGTTCCCCCTTATAAGGAGGGGGATGACATTAACAAGTGGTTTGCTGCACTTGAGAGGGCCTGTGTTGTACAGGATGTCCCTCAAAGGCAGTGGGCTGCTATCCTATGGCTATCATTTAGTGGAAAGGGTAGGGATAGGCTCCTTACTGTGAAAGAAAGTGATGCCAATAATTTTACAGTTCTTAAGAATGCACTCCTGGATGGTTATGGCTTAACCACTGAACAATACAGGATAAAGTTCAGAGAGACCAAAAAGGAGTCTTCACAAGACTGGGTTGATTTCATTGACCATTCAGTGAAGGCCTTGGAGGGGTGGTTACATGGCAGTAAAGTTACTGATTATGACAGCCTGTATAACTTGAACCTGAGAGAGCATATTCTTAATAATTGTGTGTCTGATTTGTTGCACCAGTACTTGGTGGACTCTGATCTGACCTCTCCCCAAGAATTGGGAAAGAAGGCAGACAAATGGGTCAGAACAAGGGTGAACAGAAAAGTTCATACAGGGGGTGACAAAGATGGCAACAAGAAGAAGGATGGTAAGTCTTCTGACAAGGGTGGGGACAAATCTAAAAATGAGTCTTCATCAGGCCCACAAAAACACTCTGGTGGGGGTGGGGGTCCCAAATCCTCTTCAAATCAAAACAAAGAAAAGAAACCATGGTGCTATTTATGTAAAATAAAAGGCCATTGGACAACAGATCCCAGTTGTCCAAAGAAAAGCACCAAGCCTCCTACCACTACAACCCCTACTGCTACACCTAGTGTCCCTACTAATAGCAGTGGTGGTGGGAGCAAACCTACTAATAGCCAATCCAAGGGAGTAGCTGGGCTCACTTTTGGTAACTTAGTTGGGGTTGGTCTGATTAGGGAGACCACAGAGGCTGTGTTAGTCTCTGAAGGGGCTATTGATTTAGCCACCTTGGTTGCTTGTCCCCTTAACATGGATAAGTACAAGCAACTATCCCTAATAAATGGTGTTGAGGTTCAGGCCTACAGGGACACTGGTGCCAGTGTGACTATGGTCATAGAGAAACTGGTCCACCCTGAACAACACCTACTTGGTCACCAGTACCAAGTAACCGATGCTCACAACAACACACTTAGCCACCCCATGGCTGTTGTTAATCTCAACTGGGGGGGGGGTTACTGGTCCAAAGAAAGTTGTGGTAGCCACAGATTTACCTGTAGACTGTCTACTAGGAAATGATTTGGAGACATCAGCTTGGTCAGATGTGGAGTTGGAGGCCCATGCAGCAATGCTGGGCATCCCAGGGCATATTTTTGCTTTAACCAGGGCTCAGGGCAGAAAGCAAAAAGGACAGGGTGACTTGGATCCTGGAACAATGGACCAAGTGCTCCCTAAAGCTAGGGCTAGTAGAAGTAAAGCACTTCCTACTATCCCTCCCTCTACAGTGGATTCTACTTCTGAGGAAGAAGAATTTCCACCCTGTGCAGAACCTACACCAGAGGAGCTGGAAGCAGACACTGCTGAGCTTTTGGGTGAAGGGGGGCCTGCCAGGGAGGAGCTGAGTGTGGCACAGCATACCTGTCCCACACTAGAGGGTCTAAGACAGCAAGCTGTCAAACAAGCTAATGGGGATGTCAGTGACTCTCACAGAGTTTACTGAGAGGACAACCTCTTGTACACTGAAGCAAGGGATCCTAAGCCTGGAACTGCCAGGAGGTTAGTGATTCCTCAGGAGTACAGAACGTTCCTCCTAACTCTAGCCCACGACATTCCCCTAGCTGGACATCTGGGACAAATGAAAACTTGGGACAGGCTTGTTCCCTTGTTTCATTGGCCTAGAATGTCTGAGGACACAAAAGAATTTTGCAAGTCCTGTGAAACCTGTCAAGCCAGTGGCAAGACAGGTGGCACCCCAAAGGCACCCCTTATTCCACTGCCTGTGGTTGGGGTTCCCTTTGAAAGGGTAGGGGTTGACATAGTTGGCCCCCTTGACCCTCCTACTGCTTCAGGCAATAAGTTTATCTTGGTGGTAGTGGACCATGCCACAAGATATCCTGAAGCAATTCCTTTAAGGACCACTACAGCACCTGCAGTGGCAAAGGCCCTCCTGGGAATATTTTCTAGGGTGGGCTTCCCAAAGGAAGTAGTATCAGACAGGGGAAGCAATTTCATGTCTGCTTACTTAAAGGCCATGTGAAAGGAGTGTGGTGTAACTTACAAGTTCACTACACCCTATCATCCACAAACAAATGGACTGGTGGAGAGATTTAACAAAACTCTCAAAGGCATGATTATGGGACTCCCTGAAAAACTCCGCAGGAGATGGGATATCCTTTTACCATGCCTCCTTTTTGCCTACAGGGAGGTACCCCAGAAAGGAGTGGGCTTCAGCCCCTTTGAACTCCTCTTTGGACACCCTGTTAGGGGTCCACTAACACTTGTCAAGGAGGGTTGGGAACAACCTTTAAAAGCTCCAAAGCAAGATATTGTGGATTATGTACTTGGCCTCAGATCAAGGATGGCTGAGTATATAAAAAAGGCCAGTAAAAACCTTCAGGCCAGCCAAGAGTTCCAGAAGCAATGGCATGACCAGAAGGCTGTTTTGGTTCAGTACCAACCAGGGCAGAAAGTGTGGGTCTTAGAGCCTGTGGCCACAAGAGCACTCCAAGATAAATGGAGTGGACCCCACATAATTGTTGAAAAGAAGGGTGAAGTCACCTACTTAGTTGACTTAGGCACTGCCAGGAGTCCCCTTAGGGTGCTCCATGTCAATCGCCTGAAACCCTACTATGACAGGGCTGATCTCACCCTGCTCATGGCAACTGATGAGGGACAAGAAGAAGACGGTGATCCTCTACCTGATCTCTTCTCTTCCACAGAACAAGATGCTCTAGTGGAAGGTGTAGTTTTGGCCGATTGTCTTACTGCTGAGCAGAAAGACCATTGCATAAATCTCCTGGGTCAGTTTTCTGAACTCTTCTCTACTGTGCCAGGTACCACTTCTTGGTGTGAGCACACTATAGATACTGGAGACAGCTTGCCTGTCAAAAGTAAGATCTATAGGCAGCCTGACCATGTCAGAGACTGCATAAAGCAAGAGGTGCAGAAAATGCTTGAACTGGGAGTGGTTGAGCACTCTGAAAGTCCATGGGCTTCTCCTGTGGTACTTGTACCAAAACCTCATTCCAAAGATGGAAAGAAGGAAATGCGGTTTTGTGTAGACTACAGAGGTCTCAACCAGGTAACCAAAACTGATGCTCAACCTATACCCAGGGTTGATGAGCTCATAGATACACTGGCATCTGCCAAGTATCTGATTACTTTTGACTTGACTGCAGGGTATTGGCAGATCAAATTATCAGAAGATGCTAAACCTAAAACTGCATTTTCAACCATTGGAGGTCATTACCAATTCACAGTAATGCCTTTTGGATTGAAAAATGCACCTGTCACTTTTCAGAGGTTGGTGAACACAGTCCTGCAAGGGCTGGAAGCTTTTAGTGCAGCATATTTGGACGATATAGCTGTCTTTAGCTCCAGCTGGGATGATCACCTGGTCCACCTATGGAAAGTTTTAGAGGCCCTGCAAAAGGCAGGCCTCACTATCAAGGCTTCAAAGTGCCAGATAGGGCAGGGGAAGGTGGTTTATCTGGGACACCTTGTTGGTGGGGAACAGATTGCACCACTTCAGGGGAAAATCCAAACTATTACAGATTGGGTTCCCCCTACTACTCAGACTCAGGTGAGAGCCTTCCTAGGCCTCACTGGGTATTACAGGAGGTTCATTAAGAACTATGGCTCCATTGCAGCCCCTCTTAATGACCTCACATCCAAAAAGATGCCTAAAAAAGTATTGTGGACAGCTAGCTGTCAGAAAGCTTTTGAGGAGCTGAAGCAGGCCATGTGCTCTGCACCTGTCCTGAAAAGCCCTTGTTACTCTAAAAAATTCTATGTCCAGACTGATGCATCTGAATTAGGAGTAGGGGCAGTCCTATCACAACTTAATTCTGAGGGCCAGGATCAACCTGTTGCTTTTATTAGTAGAAGGTTGACCCCTAGAGAAAAGCGTTGGTCTACCATTGAGAGGGAGGCCTTTGCTGTGGTCTGGGCACTGAAGAAGTTGAGGCCATATTTGTTTGGCACTCACTTCATTGTTCAGACAGACCACAAACCTATACTTTGGCTAAAACAAATAAAAGGTGAAAATCCTAAATTGTTGAGGTGGTCCATATCCCTACAGGGAATGGACTATACAGTGGAACATAGACCTGGGAGTAGCCACTACAATGCAGATGGACTCTCCAGATATTTTCACTTAGACAATGAAGACTCATCGGGTCATGGCTAGTCTTATTGTCCTTCGTTTGGGGGAGGGTTCTGTAGGAAAGTACCATCTTGCCTGGCATGTTACCCCCATTTTTCACTGTATATATGTTGTTTTAGTTGTAAGTGTCACTGGGACCCTGCTAGTCAGGGCCCCAGTGCTCATAAGTGTGCCTGAATGTGGTACCTGTGTTATGACTAACTGTCTCACTGAGGCTCTGCTAATCAGAACCTCAGTGGTTATGCTCTCTCATTTCTTTCAAATTGTCACTAACAGGCTAGTGACCAATTTTACCAATTTACATTGGCTTACTGGAACACCCTTATAATTCCCTAGTATATGATACTGAGGTACCCAGGGTATTGGGGTTCCAGGAGATCCCTATGGGCTGCAGCATTTCTTTTGCCACCCATAGGGAGCTCTGACAATTCTTACACAGGCCTGCCACTGCAGCCTGAGTGAAATAACGTCCACGTTATTTCACAGCCATTTTACACTGCACTTAAGTAACTTATAAGTCACCTATATGTCTAACCTTTACCTGGTAAAGGTTGGGTGCTAAGTTACTTAGTGTGAGGGCACCCTGGCACTAGCCATGGTGTCCCCACATTGTTCAGGGCCAATTCCCCGGACTTTGTGAGTGCGGCGACACCATTTCACGCGTGCACTTATACATAGGTCACTACCTATGTATAGCGTCACAATGGTAACTCCGAACATGGCCATGTAACATGTCTAAGATCGTGGAATTGTCTCCCCAATGCCATTCTGGCATTGGGGAGACAATTCCATGATCCCCCAAGTCTCTAGCACAGACCCGGGTACTGCCAAACTGCCTTTCCCGGGGTTTCACTGCAGCTGCTGCCAACCCCTCAGACAGGTTTCTGCCCTCCTGGGGTCCAGCCAGGCCTGGCCCAAGAAGGCAGAACAAAGGAATTCCTCAGAGAGAGGGTGTTACAGCCTCTCCCTTTGGAAAAAGGTGTCAGGTCTGTGGAGGAGTAGCCTCCCCCAGCCTCTGGAAATGCTTTGATGGGCACAGATGATGCCCATTGCTGCATAAGCCAGTCCACACCAGTTCAGGGATCCCCCAGCCCTGCTTTGGCGCGAAACTGGACAAAGGAAAGGGGAGTGACCACTCCCCTCACCTGCACCTCCCAGGGGAGGTGCCCAGAGCTCCTCCAGTGTGCTCCAGACCTCTGCCATCTTGGAAACAGAGGTGTTGCTGGCACACTGGACTGCTCTGAGTGGCCAGTCCCATCAGGTGACGTCAGAGACTCCTTCTGATAGGCTCTTACCTGTGTTACTAGCCTATCCTCCTTCCTAGGTAGCCAAACCTCCTTTTCTGGCTATATAGGGTCTCTGCGTTGGGGAATTCTTCAGATAACGAATGCAAGTGCTCATCCGAGTTCCTCTGCATCTCTCTCTTCACCTTCTGCCAAAGGATCGACCGCTGACTGCTCAGGACGCCTGCAAAACTGCAACAAAGTAGCAAAGACGACTACTGCAACCTTGTATCGCTTCATCCTGCTGGCTTTCTTGCCTGTTTCCTGCTGGTGCATGCTCTGGGGGTAGCCTGCCTCCTTCTTGCACCAGGAGCTCTGAAGAAATCTCCAGTGGGACGACGGAATCTTCCCCCTGCAACCGCAGGCAACAAAAGACTGCATCACCGGTCCTCTGGGTCCCCTCTCAACATGACGAGCGTGGTCCCTGGAACTCAGCAACTCTGTCCAAGTGACTCCCACAGTCCAGTGACTCTTCAGTCCAAGTTTGGTGGAGGTAAGTCCTTGCCTCCCCATGCTAGACTTCATTGCTGGGTACTGCGTGATTTGCAGCTGCTCCGGCTCCTGCGCACTCTTCCAGGACTTCCTTTGTGCACAGCCAAGCCTGGGTCCCCGAGACTCTAACCTGCAGTGCACAACCTTCTGAGTTGTCCTCCGGCGTCGTGGGACTCCCTTTTGTGTCTTCGGGTGGACTCCGGTTCACTCCTCTTCCAAGTGCCTGATCCGGTACTTCTGCGGGTGCTGCCTTCTTCTGTGAGGGCTCCCTGACTTGCTGGGCACCCCCTCTGTCCCCTCATCCAAGTGGCAACATCCTGGTCCCTCCTGGGCCACAGCAGCATCCAAAAACCCTAACCGCGACCCTTGCAGCTAGCAAGCCTTGTTTGCAGTCTTTCTGCGTGGGAACACCTCTGCAAGTTTCTTCACGGCGTGGGACATCCATCCTCCAAAGGGAAAGTTCCTAGTCCTCTTCGTTCTTGCAGAAACCAAAGTTTCTTCCATCCGGTGGCAGCTTCTTTGCACCCTCAGCTGGCATTTCCTGGGCATCTGCCCACTCTTGACATTGTTGCGACTCTTGGACTTGGTCCCCTTGTTTCACAGGTACTCAGGTCCGGAAATCCACTGTTGTTGCTTTGCTGGTGTTGGTCTTCCTTGCAGAAACCCCCTATCACGACTTCTGTGCTCTCTGGGGGTTATCGGTGCACTTTACACCTAGCTTTCAGGGTCTTTGGGTGGGCTATTTTTCTAACCCTCACTGTTTTCTTACAGTCCCAGCGACCATCTACAAGCTCACATAGGTTTGGGGTCCATTCGTGGTTCGCATTCCACTTTTGGAGTATATGGTTTGTGTTGCCTCTATACCTATGTGCTCCTATTGCAATCTACTGTAACTTTACATTGCTTGCATTACTTTATTTTGCTATTGCTGCATATTTTTGGTATTGTGTACATATATCTTGTGTATATTTGGCATCCTCATACTGAGGGTACTCACTGAGATACTTTTGGCATATTGTCATAAAAATAAAGTACCTTTATTTTTAGTATATCTGTGTATTGTGTTTTCTTATGATATTGTGCATATGACACCAGTTGTATAGTAGGAGCTTTGCATGTCTCCTAGTTCAGCCTAAGCTGCTCTGCTATAGCTACCTTCTATCAGCCTAAGCTGCGAGAAAATCCTCTTCTACACTAATAAGGGATAACTGGACCTGGTACAGAGTGTAAGTACCCCTTGGTACCCACTACAAGCCAGGCCAGCCTCCTACAGAGTGAAACAGCATTAGTGTGGAGCTTCACGGCACAACCTCCCGGCGCACAGAGGTTCTGCTGAAAAGATTCCAGATCCAGACTGATGCCTGGGGAATATTTAAAAAGTGAGGAATCTGCGGCTAGAAGTTTCTTTCACAAAGGAGAATATCAGACTGAAAAATTCAAGCTATAGAATATCAATTTTCTGAAATTCCCAAAATGTTGAGAAACTATTCTGGAGAATGTCTTTTGACTTTCAGCAAAGAAATGCCCCATGTAAAGTACCAAATCTTAGGAGAGTTAGAAGATAAAAGATACCTTAACTGTAATATCACTTCTTCATCATGGGTATGAGTACCATGAGTATCATGGGTATTTTCAGAAAATTCTTCAACACTTGAGGGGTTGCAACCCTATGCCACTGTGGACAACTGGTGAGGCGGAAGCTGGCTTTTAGGATTCTGGGCACTTTACCACTGCTGACCAGTGCTAAAGTGCAGGTGCTCTGTACACTAAACATGATAACAATGGCTTCTCCACAATTGACATATTTCATTTTCTTGTAAGTCTCTAGAAAAGTGGACTTTATGTGCCCAGGACCCGTAAATTAAATGCTACTAGTGGGCCTGCTAACTACAAAAGGACATTAATTGTAGGATGTTCAAAACATAACATCAAAGCAAATTATAATAGTCAACAATAAATGCATGTCACTCAAATAAATTGAGGAGACAGGTGCATGAGTACATTCAATTATATATTTGAAAGAGTAAGAAAATGGTCCAAATCCAATTGCAATGGGGTATACAAAGTAAAACCTTTCAACCAAACATGGACAAGGCAAAGGTCTTATAATCAGATCAAGGATGTATAAGCTAACAGTCCATGTGGGAGTAACCCACTCTGTCGCACCGAGGCGCGCGGCGCGAGCCAAACATTCAGGTGTGTGGGAGACACACCGCACCCCCAGCCTATTGTGCAACATATGAGGCCCCAAATTGGGCATGGGGCCTCGTTCCTTCGTAGCGCGACACGCTTTCAGTCAGGTCTAACCCTCCCCCACTCACCTGCTATGGTTGTCTTCTTCTTTTCTTTCACCCTCATTGTGCCTCCCTTTATGTTTTTCCTTCTTCCCATATTACCCCTCTCTTCCCAGCATGCTTTAGTTCCCTACTCTCTATGGCTCCTTGTCCATTACTTTCTATGTGTTTTTCCCTATCTAAAATGGTGTCCTCGCACTTCCTGTTGGTTGCTTCCTGTTTTTTGGGTATTTAAGGGCTGTGATTCTTTCCCTCCTTGTGCTGCAACACTTTCTGTTTGGATAGTGTCTTCGCTCCTGCTTGCTTGTGTCAGATACTGGTTCACATCTGTTCCAGTGTTTTTCCTGTTCTTTTTTGATCTTGTATTTACTTATTCATTTTGCTCCTGTTTCAGGAAATTTTCCTTTTTGGAGGGTTTTTCCCCTTTTAGGTTTTTTTTCCTTCTGGCACTACTTCTGAAGGCCACGGCCTGCCCTTGGCGTTCCTATCGCCTGCAGCACCGTGGCTACCAGAAAGAGTCGCCCCTACCTGGGCCAAGGCCGAACATTCAGGAACAAGACCCTCGCCACTCGTTCTGCGGACTCCAGGTTAAAGCAGTGCGTAAGACGTGACAGATTGCAGCGCCCAATACACCTGACGTCGTCTAACACCATGGATGATACAGTGGCGGCTGCTGCAGATCCTGATCAATCCCTTCTGGCAACCATTCAGCAACAAGCTCAGGAATTGTAACAATTACGCAACGAGAATGCTGCTTTACGACAGGCTTTGGCTTTCCGCAGTGCAGATGTTCCGACCGTCTCCACCTCAACTGCTCATTACTCCGGTGAACCAACAAAATTGCGAGAGTTCCTCGATGCCTTAACTGTTTACTTTGCCTTCCGACCCACACAATTCTCCCACGACAAGACAAAGGTGGGTTATCTTATCAGTGCTCTATCCGGTCCTGCCTTGGCCTGGGCAACTCCGATGGTATCCTCCAATGACCCAGTATTGTCTGACTATCCAACCTTCATGAATCGGTTTAAACAGATGTTTAGTCGTCCAGGATTGGAGGCCTCTGCTGAAGAAGCATTATGTGACATTCAACAAGGCTCTCAAGATGTCCTCCAATATATTACCAGCTTTCAACAGCTTGCGGCCAAGACAACCTGGGTGGAACGAACTCTGGTTACTCTATTCCGTAGAGGTCTAAAGGAGGAGATCAAAGACGAGTTAGTGCACTCCACCCGAGTTGAAGATCTTCGTGGTCTGATGGATCTAGCTCTTTCCATCGAATATCGTCTCCAAGAACAAAGTATGGAGAAAAGAAAAAGCAGAGGACCTTCCCAGCCAAGTACCTCACGTGTCTTTTTGCACCGTCCAGAGGAACCTCGCCCTCCCGTCAGAGAAACAGAAGGTGAACCTATGCAGGTGGATACTACTCGTGGCCCACTTTCCTTCAGTGAGCGGGAAGAAAGACGTAAGAAAGGATTGTGCCTGTATTGTGGTGCTGCCGGTCATATGCTTCGTACCTGCCCTGTTCGTCCTCTAAGGCCATCAGGAAACGCCTCTTCCCGTCCTCTGTAAGAAGGAAGGGGACGGGATCATCTGCTATACCTTCCATCAGTTCATTCAAGGACAATGCCACTACTTTGTTTATGCTTCCTGTGACTTTACAGTTACCTGATGTAGGAAAGTACCATCTTACCTGGCATGTTACCCCCATATTTCACTGTATATATGTTGCTTTAGTCTATGTGTCACTGGAACCCTGCCAGGCAGGGCCCCAGTGCTCATAAGTATGTGCCCTGTATGTGTTCCCTATGTGATGCCTAACTGTCTCACTGAGGCTCTGCTAACCAGAACCTCAGTGGTTATGCTCTCTCTGCTTTCCAGATTTGTCACTAACAGGCTAGTGACCAATTTCAACAATTCACATTGGCATACTGGTACACCCATATAATTCCCTAGTATATGGTACTGAGGTACCCAGGGTATTGGGGATCCAGGAGATCCCTATGGGCTGCAGCATTTCTTTTGCCACCCATAGGGAGCTCTGACAATTCTTACACATGCCTGCCAGTGCAGCCTGAGTAAAATAACGTCCATATTATTTCACAGCCATTTACCACTGCACTTAAGTAACTTATAAGTCACCTATATGTCTAACCTTCACCTGGTGAAGGTTGGGTGCAAAGTTACTTAGTGTGTGGGCACCCTGGCACTAGCCAAGGTGCCCCCACATCGTTCAGGGCAAATTCCCCGGACTTTGTGAGTGCGGGGACACCATTACACGCGTGCACATTACATAGGTCACTACCTATGTACAGCGTCACAAGGTAACTCCGAACATGGCCATGTAACATGTCTAAGATCATGGAATTTTCACCCCAATGCCATTCTGGCATTGGGGGGACAATTCCATGATCCCCCAGGTCTCTAGCACAGAACCCGGGTACTGCCAAACTGCCTTTCCGGGGTCTCCACTGCAGCTGCTGCCAACCCCTCAGACAGGTTTCTGCCCTCCTGGGGTCCAGGCAGCCCTGGCCCAGGAAGGCAGAACAAAGGACTTCCTCTGAGAGAGGGTGTAACACCCTCTCCCTTTGGAAACAGTTGTGAAGGCTGGGGAGGAGTAGCCTCCCCCAGCCTCTGGAAATGCTTTGATGGGCACAGATGGTGCCCATCTCTGCATAAGCCAGTCTACACCAGTTCAGGGATCCCCCAGCCCTGCTCTGGCGCGAAACTGGACAAAGGAAAGGGGAGTGACCACTCCCCTGACCTGCACCTCCCAGGGGAGGTGCCCAGAGCTCCTCCAGGGTGTCCCAGATCTCTGCCATCTTGGAAACAGAGGTGTTTGTGGCACACTGGACTGCTCTGAGTGGCCAGTGCCAGCAGGTGACGTCAGAGGCTCCTTCTGATAGGCTCTTACCTCTCTTGTTAGCCAATCCTCCTTCCTAGGTAACCTCCTTTTCTGGCTATTTAGGGTCTCTGCTTTGGGGATCTCACCAGATAACGAATGCAAGAGCTCACCAGAGTTCCTCTGCATCTCAATCTTCACCTTCTGCCGAAGGATCGACCGCTGACTGCTCAGGACGCCTGCAAAACCGCAACAAAGTAGCAAGACGACTACTAGCAACCTTGTGTCGTTTCATCCTGCCGGCTTTCTCAACTGTTTCCAGGTGGTGCATGCTCTGGGGGTAGCCTGCCTCCTTTCTGTACCAGGAGCTCTGAAGAAATATCCCGTGGGTCAACGGAATCTTCCCCCTGCAACCGCAATCAACAAAAGACTGCATCACCGGTCCTCTGGGTCCCCTCTCAGCACAACGAGCGTGGTCCCTGGAACTCAGCAACTCTGTCCAAGTGACTCCCACAGTCTAGTGACTCTTCAGTCCAAGTTTGGTGGAGGTAAGTCCTTGCCTCCCCACGCTAGACTGCATTGCTGGGTACCGTGTGACTTGCAGCTGTTCCGGCTCCTGTGCACTCTTCCAGGATTTCCTTTGTGCACAGCCAAGCCTGGGTCCCCGACACTCTAACCTGCAGTGCACAACCTTCTGAATTGGCCTCCGGCGTCGTGGGACTCCCTTTTGTGACTTCGGGTGGACTCCGGTTCACTTTTCTTCTAAGTGCCTGTTCAGGTACTTCTGCAGGTGCTGCCTGCTTCTGTGAGGGCTCCCTGACTTGCTGAGCACCCCCTCTGTCTCCTCATCCAAGTGGCAACATCCTGGTCCCTCCTGGGCCACAGCAGCATCCAAAAACCCTAACCGCGACCCTTGCAGCTAGCAAGGCTTGTTTGCGGTCTTTCTGCGTAGGAACACCTCTGCAAGCTTCTTCACGACGTGGGACATCTATCCTCCAAAGGGGAAGTTCCTAGTCCTCTTCGTTCTTGCAGAACACCAAGCTTCTTCCACCCGGTGGCAGCTTCCTTGCACCCTCAGCTGGCATTTCTTGGGCTCCTGCCCACTCTCGACACTGTCGCGACTCTTGGACTTGGTCCCCTTGTTTTACAGGTACTCAGGTCCGGAAATCCACTGTTGTTGCATTGCTGGTGTTTGTTCTCCTTGCAGAATCCCCCTATCACGACTTCTGTGCTCTCTGGGGGTAGTATGTGCACTTTACACCTACCTTTCAGGGTCTTGGGGTGGGCTATTTTTCTAATCCTCACTGTTTTCTTACAGTCCCAGTGACCCTCTACAAGCTCACCTAGGTTTGGGGTCCATTCGTGGTTCGCATTCCACTTTTGGAGTATATGGTTTGTGTTGCCCCTATACCTATGTGCTCCTATTGCAATCTACTGTAACTTTACATTGCTTGCATTACTTCCTTTTGCTATTACTTGCATAATTTTGGTTTGTGTACCTATATCTTGTGTATATAACTTATCCTCATACGGAGGGTACTCACTGAGATACTATTGGCATATTGTCATAAAAATAAAGTACCTTTAGTTTTAGTATATCTGTGTATTGTGTTTTCTTATGATATTGTGCATATGACACCAGTGGTATAGTAGGAGCTTTACATGTCTCCTAGTTCAGCCTAAGCTGCTTTGCCATAGCTACCTTCTATCAGCCTAAGCCGCTAGAAACACCTTTTCTACACTAATAAGGGATAACTGGACCTGGCACAAGGTGTAAGTACCTCTGGTACCCACTACAAGCCAGGCCAGCCTCCTACACCTTACGTTCGTGAAGAAAGAACAATGGCCTTACTTGATTGTGGTGCTAGTGGCATTTATATGGATAAGTCTTGGGCCACAACACAACAAATACCAACACGACCCAAGGAAGTCCTGGAACAAGTTCACACATTGGATGGGTCCTTAATATCCTCTGGTCCAGTCGATACTACCATCCTGACTCTAAGTTTACAATTTGGGAACCACCAAGCACCCATCTCATTTGACCTAATATCATCTCCCAATCATACTATCATCTTAGGAATTCTGTGGTTCATAAGACATAACCCTTATGTAAATTGGGATACCAGGACTATTTCCTTGTCCTCACAGTTTTGTCATGAAAATTGTTTTGCATCAGACACATACTGGTCACCCAAGAAGTTGATGCCTACTGAACTTACTACAGGTTGTTCTATCAATTCAGTCCAAGGCCAAAAACCATCCAGACCTGTGTTATCCCCACATCGAGATTATGACTGTGCAATTCCCCTGGAACCTGGGGCGATCGTTCCCTTTGGGAGAATGTATTCTCTCACGGAACCTGAAAAGGAAGTTCTCAAAGAGTACCTGCAAGAAAATCTGCACAGCGGTCTTATTGTGCCATCATCCTCTCCGCCGCCGGCTCCTCTCTTTTTTGTACCCAAGAAGACTAAAGATCTTCATCCCTGTCTGGATTTTAAATGGTTTAAATAAGATCACTATAAAAGACCGTTATCATTTACCCCTCATCAAGGATATTCTGAAGGCAGTCAGAGGGGCTCAACGATTTACCAAACTAGGAGCCAGATGTAGCAAAGGGTTTTTCCTATTCTCTGTCAATGGGAAAATGTGTTCGTACATATGCCCCTAGATCTCCGTGGAGATAACCACCTTTTGTGTATCAAAGAAGGAGATGAGTGGAAGACTGCCTTTCGAAACCCATTTGGTCATTATGAGTACAGAGTTATGCCTTTTGGTCTCACTAATGCCCCCTCAATTTTTCAAAGATTTATGGAATCTGTTTTTTGATCTCTTGAACCATACTGTAGTCATCTACTTGGACGATATCCTTATTTATTCTAGACGCCCTGAACTTCATTCTACTCACGTGAAACAGGTCCTCCAAAGACTCAGGGTACATCAACTGTCCTGTAAACCAGAGAAATGTGAGTTTCATAAGACCAAAGTCAAATATTTGGGTTATCACCTTAGTCCCACTGGAATAGCTATGGACCTGGAAAAGGTACAAGCCATCCTAGACTGGCCTTCCCCTTCTTCTATTAAGGAAACTCAATATTTTCTAGGACTGGCTAACTTTTATCGACAGTTTATTTTTGACTTTGCGGAACAGACCAGCCACATTACTCAAACATTGAAGAAGGAGAATTTATGTAAAGGATTTGTCTGGACAAAGGCGGCTGAAACAGCTTTTCAAAGTCTAAAAAAGGCCTTCACTCAAGCACCGATACTGAGACACCCAGATACCAACAAACAATTTGTTGTTGTTACTGATGCTTCCGAAAGAGCCATCGGAGCTGTCTTACTCCAACAACAAGATGATGATGGTCTAGAACATCCTGTGTTCTATTTGTCCCATGTACTCTCTGTGTCAGACCAACATTACTCAGTATTGGAAAGGGAATTATTAGCCCTGAAGACAGCCTGCCTAGAGTGGAGACAATTCCTTATGGGTTCCAAAGAGCCCTTCGAGGTGAGAACGGACCATCGTAACCTACAATGTTAACGTAACTTTCAATGCCAGAACAGTCGTCAGGCTCGTTGGGCCTTTTTCTTCAGTCAGTACGACTTCTACGTCACCTACATTCCTGGATCCCAAAACATACTGGCCGATGCTCTGTCTCGCCGTTATCCAGATTGTACTCCTACCCCATCACAATATCTGCTTGAGCCCAGTAAGATCATCGGGGTAGCTCAATCATTCCTAGATGAGGTACAACTGGAATATTCCAACCTTTCTGATCAAGAGTTCGAGAACTTAAACCACCTTATACGGAAACAGAAGGGGTATTATTATTATAGGAACCTGTTGTTCCTCCCTACTAGCGGAGTAAGAGAAAAGGCGCTACAAATGTGCCATGATTCTTCGGTTGCTGGTCATAGAGGCATCAAGGCCACGCAGGAATTACTCTTGCGATCTTTCTGGTGGCCTACCTGGAAATCGGATGTCGAAAGATACGTTCAGGCCTATCCCATATGTTCCCAAGTAAAAATAACCCGTACCAGACCTGCGGGATTACTACAACCGTTACCTGTTCCACCTGCTCCCTGGCACACCATTTCTACGATTTCATGTGTTCACTACCTCCATCAGCTAGAAACCGGGTTATCATGGTCACGATAGATTCCTTTACAAAGATGGCTCACTTCACTGCCCTGAAAAAATTACCTACCTCTCAAGAACTAAGTCAGATATTTATCCATCATATTTTTTGTCTCCATGGACTCCCACACAGCATTGTATCAGACAGGGGACATCAGTACATCTCCCGGTTTTGGAAACATTTCTGTAGGATACTGAATATCAAAATAGCATTATCATGTGGTTTCCATCCCCAAACCAATGGACAGACCGAACGTCTCAACCAACGACTAGAGCAGTACCTTCGCTGCTTTTGTAATTCTACCCAGAGTAACTGGAACACTTGCCTACCTATCGCTGAATTCTCTTACAATAAAACTGTCCATAGTGCCTCCAAGGTCACCCCCTTTTTCTGTTCTTATGGCTATCATCCTACTTCCTTTCCTACTACTCCTCAATTTACCTCTTCTCTTCCTGCTGTCACTTCATTTTCCAAATGACTGCTAAAGATCCATAGATTGATTCGATCTAACTTGCTGAACACTAAGAGAGACATGAAGAGAATGGCAGTTAAAAAGCACAGGGATGCTCCAGTATATCACATCCAGGATAAAGTCTGGCTTTCTTCAAACTTTCTGCCTTTGCGACTTTCTCAGAACAAGTTTACACCTCGTTACTATGGTCCTTTTCGTATTCTTCAGCTGATTAATCCTGTCACTATGCGTCTTCACTTGCCTCGTACCTGGAAGATCCATCCGGTCTTTCATGTTTCCCAGCTCAAACCCTACGTGCCTGATCCCTACTCTCTGCAGTTTTCTTGTCCTCCTCCCTTGTTGGTGAATGATGTACCAGAATATGAGGTACAGGAAATTTGTGACTCTCGTATCTTTTGCAAACGTCTTCAGTATATGATTCATTGGAAGGGTTACCCTCTTAGTGAATGCTCTTGGGAAGATGCGTCTTCTGTTCATGCCCCTCTTCTGATTCGTCACTTTCACCGCTTGTTTCCGCACAAACCTGGCCAAGGCCGAACATTCAGGAACAAGACCTTCGCCACTCGTTCTGCGGACTCCAGGTTAAAGCAGCGCGTAAGTCGTGACACACGCAAAATCTCATTTACAAAAAAATTCTCATCAGGGAATATTCAATTGTTAATGAAGAGCTAATGATGGGATGGGTTGTGTGTCGAAGTTTCGGTCCAAGTTGCAGATGTCAACAGGACCATCCTCAGGACTTGTAGTTTGAGTGAAGATCAATGGACCCCCCTAAGGGAAATGAAATAATACAAGTACAATATACACCTGCATAGAGCTGAAAAAAAATGATAGAACCATCACTACCGTAAATGAAGTGAGGAATAACAATTGAGTGATCTGAAGTATCAACACCCAGAACACTTGTGTGGAGGAAAAACATCAAACAAAAATAAAAGCTTGTGACTCACCAGTAATGTGAAAGAAAATGAGTTACTTACCTGTAACTGTGGTTCTCCAGTATTGGTATCTTTCATAGATTCACATGCTTGAATCATTCCCCGTCGTCGAAGTGGGAGTCCCACGGTACATACAAAGCAATAATCAGAGAAAAATGTCTTCTTCTTTTTTTAAATATATATTGAAGTCAATAGGAGAAACAACTTCAATTGTAGAACTATTAGCCTCTTTAGAAAGAGCCCAAATTTCAGCCAATCAGGCGTGACCACCCCTTTAGAATCCTCAGCACAGAGGCTCAGTCTCTAAGATTTCTCCACACTCGAGATTACTGGAAAAAATCAAAGGAGGTGAGCCCCTCTGGTGAGGAGGGTAGGTCACATGTGAATCTATGAAAGATACCAATACTGGAGAACCACAGTTACAGGTAAGTAACTCATTTTCTTCTCCAGTATTGGGGTATCTTTCATAGATTCACATGCTTGAATCAGAATAGCCAGCAGTAAGAAAAAATGTTTGATTTCTGTAACACCAATAGTATGCCTGTGTATAACGCATGCTATCTGAACTCATATAGGTAATTAACATTTGCAAATTAACCGCTAACATATTAGCTATATAAACTATATATATCTATAAAAAAAATATATATATCTATATATAAATGTATATAAAAATATATACCTATACACACACACATAGATCCATATACCTGAAATTATCCCTCAAACAGTACATAGAGGATGGAGGGTAAGAGGTTATTGGCTCACCTTATGCAAATAAATTACGTAATACCGCTTGTCCTACTGCAGCATCCACTCTGTCCGTAGCCTCTAGGCAGTAGTGCTGGGTGAAAGTGTGAGCGCGTGTCCATGTTGCCGCCCTGCAGATCTGGTCCAGAGGGACTCCAGCGAACAGAGCTGCTGAAGTTGATACCGCTCTAGTGGAGTGCGCTCTGACACTGGATGATAATGGCTTCCCTGCCAACTGGTGGCACAACTGTATGGCGGAAGAGATCCAGCGGGCTATGGTCTGCTTAGTAACGGCTTTACCCTTATTGATCTTTCCATAACTGATAAATAGTTGCTCAGATTTACGGAAGTCGCTTGTCCTTTGTATATAAAATTTTAAACAGCGTTTAATGTCTAGAGAGTGTAGAGCTCGTTCCGCTGCAGTTTGTGGATTTGGAAAAAAAATTCTGAGAACCACTGGTTCATTTAGGTGAAAAGATGATGGAACTTTAGGTATAAACTTTGGATTAGTTCTCAAAATGACCACCTCCGGCTTGAATTGGAGGAAAGGTGGAGAAATTGTGAAGGCTTGGATATCGCTGACCCTTTTTGCTGAGGTCAAGGCCAAAAGAAGGGCTGTTTAAAAGAAATGAATTTGAGATCCACCCTATGAATGGGTTCAAACGGAAGTTTCATTAATTGGGAGAGCACAACGTTCAAATGCCACTGCGACGCAGGACGATGAATTGGTGGAAACATCCTAAATAAACCCTTGAGAAATTGTTTTATTATTCTGGACGACCATAGAGAAGGTGACTGAGACATCCGTCGGAAACGGGATATGGTAGCCAGGTGCACTCTGATAGATGAATGTGAAAGACCGGATTTAGCCAAATGCAATAAATATGGCAAAATCTGTTCAGGAGAGGACGTTAGAGGATGAACGTTGGAAGTTGAGCACCATAAGCAAAACCTCTTCCACTTGAACTTGTATGTTCGGTTTGTAGACTGAGCCCTGGCACAGGCAAGCACCTCCCTGCAATCTGGAGGGATATCTAGTCCATCGAATTCATAGAATTCAGGAGCCAGGCTGATAAACGAAGAGATGTCGGGTTGGGATGACGAACCTGACCCTGGTTCATTGTCAACAAATCCGGTATTGCCTTTAGTCGAATGTGAGGTTGTTCCGAAAGTAATAGAAGTTCTGTGAACCAGAACTGGCGTGGCCATCTGGGAGCGATTAATAGAACCCTGCATTGTTCCCTTTTCATCTTTTGCAGAAGTCTCGGGATGAGCGGAAGCGGGGGAAAAGCGTATGCATAAATCCCTGACCATCTGATCAAAAACGCATTCCCCTTTGATCCCTTCTGCGGTCGCCAGCTTGCGAAGTGTTGGCATTTCTTGTTGTCTCTGGTCGCGAACAGATCTAGACTGGGTTTGCCCCAACGACGAAAGAGACGGTCGAGAACTGACTGATTGAGTTCCCACTCGTGGCAGCTGGTTCGAGTCCTGCTTAGGGCATCTGCCCAGGTGTTGGTGATCCCTGGGAGATGTTCTGCTCTGATAGAGATTCAATGTCGAATTACCCAATGCCACAGCTTTTGCGCCTCTAGAGACAATGCTCGAGATTTTGTGCCTCCTTGCTTGTTGATGTAATGCATGACCGTGGTATTGTCTGTTCTTATCAAAACTGAAGAATTCGTGATGTTCGTGAGGAAGGATTTGAGTGCCAAGGTGACCGCTCTTAACTCCAATACATTTATGTGTAGAGTCGATTCTTGAGTGGACCATTTCCCCCTCACTGAAAGATCCTGCAAATGAGCACCCCATCCCTCTAGGGATGCATCTGTTGTTATTACGTGCATGGTCCTGTCTTTCAGAAATGATAGACCGTCTGAGACGAGGGGAGTATCCTTCCACCACTTGAAAGCCTGCTTTGCTGATGGGGTTATTCTGATTACATCGTCGAAAGAGCCTTCTATTTGTTTCCATTGATTGTCTAACTGCTGTTGAAGTATTATTATGTGCAGACGACAGATCTTTACTAATGGAATGCAAGACGACAGCATCCCCAGAAAAGACTTGTAAGTCCGTACTGAAGCGGACTTTCTTTTGCTGAGACGTGCTGCTAACTCTCGAAGTTTCTTTCGCCTGTCCTGTGAGGCAGAGGCTTTCGCGTGAACAGTGTCCAAGATGGCTCCTAGAAACGTGATATTCTGGGTAGGATCTAGGTGAGACTTGGGGTAATTGACTGTCAAGCCCAAAGCTCCGAAAAGGGATAGACATGTCTCCGTGTCTCTGGCAGCCTTTGATGTTGTTCGTGCCTTTATTAGCCAGTCGTCTAAATACGGGAACACCTGTACCCTAATTGTCTGAGGTGGGCTGCCACCGGTGCCAAAACCTTGGTGAATACTCTTGGGGCCGACCTGAGGCCAAAAGGCAACACTCCGAACTGGTAATGAATGCCTGCAACCCTGAATCGCAAGAATTTCCGATGATTGGGTTGAATGGGAATATGGAAATATGCGTCCTGAAGATCTAACGATGTCATAAAGTCCCCTCGGTTGAGCAGGCGCAGGACGTCTTGCAGGGAGATCATGCGAAAAGATTGTTTCTTGAGGTATTTGTTGAGGGAACGAAGATCTAAAATGGGCCTCCAGTCCCCTGTCTTTTTTCGGATAAGGAAAAAGCGGGAGTAAAAACCTGTTCCCCTCTGGCTCCTTGGTACGATCTCTATTGCTCCCTTCTCCATTAAAATAGCAATCTGGTCCATAAGCTCGTTGAGATGGGCTGGCGGGGGACCTCTTGGTGGTACATGAGGGGGAGGTTGGTTGAATTCTAGTGTATGCCCCCGGTTGATGATATCCAGTACCCATTTGTCTGAAGTTATTCTGGACCACTGGTGTAGAAATTTTGAAATTCTGCCCCCTATAAGAGTGTTGATATAAGGGCTGGGTGCAGACACTTGATGAGGGTCAGTGCTTCCTTGCCGTCTCCTTGGACTTGAAAGCCGACTTTCCTCTCGTCTGTTGCTTGAAGTGAGCGGATGACTGTTGACGAAAGGAATGCGGTTGTTGCTGGCCGAAGGTTGATCGGAATTGGCCCTGGTAAGAGGAGTAATGACGATATTGCTGAGAGCCTCCTCTATATGAAAAGGTTCCTCTCCCTCTCGCTCCCCGAAAGGGTTGTCTTTTGTATTGTAGCGTTGCCAGAGATCTGGCTGTCTTAGTGTCTGCTTTAATAGACTGCAACGCATCATCGACATGCTTGCCAAACAAAAGCTCGCCATCATACGGCATGTCCAGAATCTTTAATTGCCCTTCAGGCCTAAAAGAGGGGCCTTGAGCCACCCCTGGCGCCTGAGTACGGCCGCCCCGGCCAACTGACGAAAACCTGTAGAGGAAACATCAATGGCAGAGTCTATGATTTCAGCCGAAATCTTTTCACCTTCATGTAGAATCTTACGTGCTTCTACTCTACTGTCCTCAGGTAACATATCTATGAATTGTGACATGTCAGACCACATCTGTCGATCGTATCTCCCCAGGATTGCTAGAGAGTTAGCTGCTCTCACAGTGGTGGCCCCATAGTTGAATTTTTTTTGCCTATGGAGTCTAAACGACGTCCTTCCTTGTCTGGGGAGGCAGTCAGAGAAGCTGATGGATTCCTGGACCTCCTCTGAGCTGCCTGCGAAATGACCGAATCCGGTTTAGGATGGCTAATCAAACATCCTGGGGAGTTGTCTGGCGCCTTATCTTTCTTCTCGAGTCTCGGCAAGACTGCGGGAATGGAGGATGGAGTCTGCATGACCTTGAGGCCTTCCTCTCAAATGAAATCAACAATGGGTATGGCCCTTACAGACTTCCTAGTATCTTCTTTAAAGTCATAAAGAAAGCAGTCTGACTGCTTCGAAGTAATTGGCAGCTGGAATCTTTTTGCAGCTCTTTCCATGACACTATGGAAGCCACCAATGTCCTGCGATGGAGAGTCCACTGGTGGTGGTGTAGAAGGAGATGGAATTTGGATTTGATACTCATCCCATTCAGGAATGAGAGAGTCTAAGTCCTGTATCTCACCTTCTTCTTGCTCGTCCTCGGATGAAGGTGAAGCAATACCCTGAGCAGATGAAGGTGCTGTGGTAGGGTCCGGAAATTCTGAAGGTCTAGCCGGGGTGGACACTGGTGTCTGTGGAGGTTGTACCGGGGTAGAAGAACCAGCTGGAGGAAATCTCGCATAATAATCCTGCATCATCTGTTGAAGGTTGTTTATCAACGAGACCGGCATCTGAACTGTCTGTTCTTGTTGTGCCTGAAGTTGCAGATGACTTTGATCCTGCTGGTCCGAATAAGGCTGGAGATCCTCCTCTTCATCCTCCTCTTGGCACTTAATGCGTAGTTCAGATGGACTACGTGCCACCGGAAAAAAGCCATCATCAGAATAAACATCATCGTATTCATCTTCGTCAGCAAATAGATGCTGCGGAGGAATTGGTGCGACCTTACTGGGCGATGTATGTGATGGAAGCAATAAAGAAGACTTGCTCTTTATAGGTAAAATTCTCTGCGGCAAGTAAGGAGATGTTCCAAAGTGAGGATAATGAGTCGTCGACAGAGCCGCCGTCGACGGAGCACTCGTCGATGGTGTTCTCGTCGACGGTGTAGGCGTCGACGGAGCCGTCGTCGGTGTAGTCGCTATCGGTGCCGCCAGCGTCGACGAAGTTGCCGTCGACGATGTCAATAATGCCACGCCATCCGTCGACGGGGCTGCCGCCGACGGGGTTGTCGTCGACAGGTGCGTCGTCGGTACCTTCGTCAGTGAAATCGACGGAGATTTTCTGAATTTACTCGTCGATGAATGCGTTGACGGTATAGATTTCAGCTTCTTACCCGTTGACGGCCTCTTTGTGATCTTCAGGGTGTGAGACGACGATGGGCCATACTTCAAACTCACCGACGTTATCGTCGTAGATGACAGCGGAGACGAAGTTACTATCATCGGAGATGGAGGAGCCGTAAACGTGGCCGTCGCTGTCGTCGTCGTCGAAGGAAGGCCTGTCGTCGACAGAGCGCTCGTCGACGGTGTAGATTTTCTGGACACCGACGGTGGCAGTGAACTTGAAGGCCTTTTGAGCTTCTTTGATGAAGAAGCAGGTGTGGATGGCTCTGAGTGAACCTTGCCACATACTACCTTGGATGTTGAAGGTAGTTCCTCCGGCTTGTCCTTAGATGCATGCAGCTTCTTAGCTGACTTACTGCTTTTAGGGGATAGGCTCTCCACAGACCTCTTCCTTTTCTTTGAGGTCACTGAAGTGTCACTTTCCTCCTCCTCAGTAAGAGCTTCCCTGGCCTTTCTTTTCTGGAGCCAAAGTAGGAGCCTGGCTTCTCTGTCCCTCAGAGTCTTGTTGGGAAAGGTCCTGCAGATCTTACAGTCCTTGACCTTATGCTCTGGATGCAGGCAGTAGATACATTCCTTGTGAGGGTCCTCACAGTGAAGCCTCAATTTCCCACAGGTCCCACAAGGTCTAAACAGACCTTTTCTTACTGCAGACATGATGGAAAATTTTTGCAGTAACAGCAAAGTGAAAGTTTCTAAGATTTTCTCTTGAAGAGATAGAAAACTGAGCAGAGCTCAGGGAGACTCCCTTACACACGACGTGCGGTAGAAAATCTGAGAGACTGAGCCTCTGTGCTGAGGATTCTAAAGGAGTGGTCATGCCTGATTGGCTGAAATTTGGGCTCTTTCTAAAGAGGCTAATAGTTCTACAATTGAAGTTGTTTCTCCTATTGACTTCAATATATATTTAAAAAAAAAATAAAAAAAAAAAAAAAGAAGATTTTTTTCCCTGATTATTGTTTTGTATGTACCGTGGGACTCCCACTTCGACGACGGGGAATGATTCAAGCATGTGAATCTATGAAAGATACCCCAATACTGGAGAATAGAAATGACGCAAAACACTGTGAGCAAAGTAAGTTGCAAGACTTACTGACCACCTCAATCGTCACAAAAATCAAATTACTTGGCTATGGTTCGATTCCTGAACAATAATAAGACAATCCTGGAGGTTAAACTCCGGACGGGATTATCAAGCATGCTAGGGATTTCAAGAACGGTATGATATGGCATAAACTTTATAACGACAGTGAAAAAAGGTCAAAGAGACAGAAATGTTTTTATTAAAACAGGCTAATAAGTGGTCAATTACATAAGTCCTCCATGGTCATAATATATCCAGTAAGGGACAAACTATAAGATTACCTTAGCGTGTTGGTGTATAATCAAGGAACAATCCTTTCCAGGATCGGTAAATGGGGCCCGGAGGTACAGGAAGTGAACAGTCTCCCCACCATAGAGCAGCCCTTTCTTTGTTCAGAAATATGAACGTACACGACAACGCCAGAAAAGAGGCAAAGCACATGTGGTGCTTCATTAACGAGAGCACCACATATATGGCCACCATCTTGGGGGAAGAAAATTGGTTATTTACCTGTAACTGTAGTTCTCCAGTATTGGTATCTTTCATAGATTCACATGCTTGAATGATCCCTGTCGTCGAGGAGGGAGTCCCACAGTAACCTTCAATCAATCAATCAATCAATCAGGAATTTGTAAAGCGCCCTACTCACCTGTGAGGGTCTCAAGGCGCTGAGGGGAGGAGGAAAGATTGGGGGTGTGGGGGGAGTGCTGCTACTGCTCGAACAGCCAGGTCTTGAGAAGTTTCCTGAAGGTAAGGAGGTCTTTGGTCTGGCGCAGGTGGGTGGGGAAGAGTGTTCCACATTTTGGCGGTGAGGTGCGAGTTTGATCTACGGTTGTAGTTCTGCAGATGCGTGGGACGTTTGCGGGGGCGAGGGCGGCGGAGCGGAGATGCCGGGTCTGGTGTAGAAGGAAAGCAGTCTGTTGAGGTATTCTGGTCCGATGTTGTGCAGTGCTTTGAGAGCGTGGGTGAGAGTTTGAAGGTGATTCTCTTGCTGACTGGGAGCCAGTGCAGGTTTCTCAGGTGGTCTGTGATGTGGCAGTGGCAGGGGTTGTCCATGATGAGGCGTGCAGAGGCGTTCTGGATGTGCTGCAGCCTCTTCTGGAGTTTGTTCGTGGTTCCTGCATAGAGCGCATTGCCGTAGTCCAGTTTGCGGCTTACGAGGGCTTGGGTGACTGTTTGTAGATCTGTCGGAGCATGCGGCAGGTGTAGAAGCAGGAGGAGGAGATGGCATTCACTTGCTGGGTCATGGATAATGAGGAGTCCAGGATGAATCCTAGGTTGCGTGCATGTTCAGTGGGAGTCGGAGCGGCTCAGAGAGTGGCAGGCAACCAGGAGTCATCCCTTCGGTGATGGCCTTCATTCCTTTTTGGAGGTAGGTCTTGGCGGAGTCCTTGGTGAGGGAGAGGATCAGCTGGGTGTCGTCGGCGTATGAGATGATGTTGAGGTTGTGGCATTGGGCGATGTTAGCGAGCAGAGCCATGTAGACGTTGAAGAGGGTCAGGCTGAGGGACGAACCTTGGGGTACGCAGCAGATGATTTTGGTGGCCTCCGAGCGGAATGGGGGGAGGCGGACTCTCTGGGTTCTGCCGGTGAGATGGGAGGTGACCCAGTCCAGGGCTCTGTTGCGGATTCCTGCACTGCTGAGGCGTGCGCGTAGGGTGTGGTGGCAGATGGTTTTGAATGAGGCCGAGAGGTCCAGGAGGATGAGGGTTGTCCAGTATGGTCCTGATGTTGTCGGTGGCCGGGATGAGGGCAGTTTCGGTACTGTGGTTGCTGCGGAATCCAGATTGGGAAGGGTCAAGGGTGCAGTTCTCCTCTAGGAAGCGGGTTAGTTGTCTGTTGACAGCCTTCTCAATGATGTTTGCCGGGAAGGGGAGCAGGGAGATAGGCCGGAAGTTCTTGAGGTCCTTTGGGTCGACCTTGGGTTTTTTGAGGAGGGTGCTGATCTCGGCGTGTTTCCAGCTCTCCGGGAAGGTGGCGGACTCGAAAGATCTGCTGATTATCTTCCATAGTTGGGGTGCAATGACGGAGCTTGCTTTGTTGAGGATGTGGGGAGGGCAGGGGTCAGATGGAGAGCTGGAGTGGATGGTGTTCATGATTTTGATGGGGTCTGTGTCGTTGACGGGGGTCTAGGAGAGCAGGAGGTTGGTTGTAGGTGAATCTGTGGTGTTGGTGGTTGCCGGGGGGGTCTGGGTGCTGAAGCTGTCGTGAATGTCTGCAATCTTGCGGTGGAAGTAGGAGGCTAGAGAGTCGCAGAGGTCTTGGGATGGCGGGATGTCGTTGGCGTTGGAGAGTTCCTTTGCAATGTTGAAGAGCTCCTTCTGGCTGTGTGCATTGTTGTTGATTCGGTCTTTGAAGGTGGTTCTCTTGGCGGCTCGGATGAGTTGGTGGTGTCTGCGGATGGTGTTTTTGAAGGCTGTGTGGTTGGACAGAGTCTGATCTTGGCACCACTTTCTTTCGAGTCATCGGCAGATTTGGTTAGATTTGTGGAGGTCAGCGGTAAACCAGAACGACTTTCTGTCGGTGCGTTTGTTGGAGGGATTCTTGATTGGGGCAAGAGTATTGGCAAAGGTGTTGACCCACTGCCTGAAGTTGCGGGCAGCTGCACCAGTGTCGGTGGTGTCGATGGGTGGGTTCTGGGAGAGGGTCTCGATAAGTTGGTCTTCGGTGACTTTGTTCCAACTGCGGTGGGGGATCCGTTGTGGGTGGTGGTGTGTTGGGATTCTTGAAGGAGAAGTGGATGCAGCGGTGGTCTGTCCAGTGGAGTTCCGTGGTGTGGCTGAAGGAGAGGTGATTGCTGGCGGAGAAAATAGGGTTGTGTGTGTGTCCTGCGGAGTGGGTCAGTGTCGTGACGAGCTGTTTGAGGCCAAGGTTGGAAAGGACGTCGAGCAGGGTGGCAGTGTTGTTGTCATTGGTGTTCTCGAGGTGCAAGTTTAAGTCCCCGAGGAGTATGTAGTCAGTGGATGCAAGAGCGTGCGTGCTGATGCGTCGGTGATGGAGTTGCTGAACTGCTGTCGGGTGCGGTGGCCTGTAGATGAGGGTCCCTCAGAGGGTGGTGTTTGGGTCAGTGTGGATCTGGAAGTGCAGGTGCTCGGTGGTGCTGAGGGTGTCTTCGGTGCTGGTCGTGATCCTGAGGGTGTTCTTGTGGACGATGGAGATGCCTCCTCCTGGTTTGTTGGAGCGGTCCCTACGGATGATCTTGTAGCCGTCTGGGATGGCTATGGCGATGTCAGGCGTTGAGGAGGGGTTCATCCAGGTCTCGGTCAGGAAGGCGACATCTGGGGTGGCTGAGTCGAGTAGATTCCACAGCTCTACTGCTTGCTTGTGGACGGAGCGGGTGTTGAGGAGGAGACATCTGAGATGGTTGCGTCCTGCCTCGGTGGATGGGTCGTTGGCGTGGAGGCTGGTGAAGGTGCAGTTCTGGCAGGAGAAGGGTCCGCGGGTGGTCTGCAGGGAGGCTTCAAGGTAGGCTGAAGAGAGGCCGGTGTTGAGGGTGTGGATAGTGGCGGTGTCGTAGTGAAGACGTGCGTGGCGGTGGTGGGGGGGACTGGGGGCCAGAGGTTCTTTTGGTGGGCGCGGTCCAGGCACAGGTGGGCACAGACAGGCTTGCCTTTGGCGCGGTTGCCATTAAGTAGGGAGGTGGGGAGGAGGAGAGGACAGCCTGGAGGTGGAAGCAGGGGCAAAAAATGGTGCGAAAAAGCAGACGGGCAGCAAAAAGGGGGCGGGCTGCATGGGCAGCAGCGGCGGGGGAGAGAGAGTGGGGGAGAGCGAAAGTGAGAGAGCGGAGTGAGCTAAAAACGAGGAACAGAGTAGGGAAGCAAAAGGAGCACAAAGGGACAGAAGAGAAGCAGAGCATTGAGCAAAACAGGGAAAGGATGAGAAAAGGAGGAGAGAGGCAGAAGGTAGCCTAGTAGTAAAGCAGAGCTCTCCCACTAGACACCAGGGATGAGGCGCAGGCAGAAGCCTGCAGGTGGAGGAGGGCCTCGAACTCCTGACAGGGGTCAGGAGATCAGAGGAGCCCGGGAAAGGGCTCTACTAGCAAGGTGGAGCCACAGGAGGCAGAGCAGTGCACTGACCAGTGCAAAGCACTTGGAATACCACAATTGTCAGTCAGTAACTTTTCACAAGAACCACACCAGGTGTTGCAAAAATAAAGTATCCTTTATTACATCACTAAGATTACTTTAACATTGGTATATCTCCACTTGGAGATATCCACACACAAGATATACACTTAGTAACAAGCAGGAAAAGCATAGAAATACATGGAGCCCTATTGAGGCGGGGGGCAAACCATATACTAAGAAAGTGGTATAAGAATGGAGATGCCCAACTGAAGTAAGTGTGTTAGGGTCCCAGGGGCTGGTGGAGTAAGAAATTAACAGAGGTAAGTACAAGAAAGCCCAAAGGCACCCCGGTGCAGAGTTGTTATCGAGCTAGGTGTTCCATAGACTAACACAGGACTGTGGCGGTTAGACTTTTATGGATTCAGCACTCTTCCCAGTGGACCCTGAGGAAACCAGCTGGCACAAAGAAGGTTGGGGAGTGCCCCCATCCGTGGATACCCAGAAGACCAGAGTACCCATGCCAAGGAGGCTAGGCGCATATGGGTGAAGTGGTGTCAGAAACCCTCATCAATGGAAGCCTTGGGTGTCCAGCTGCTGTCGCAACCCACGGACCATGCCGGCGGAACCCAAAGGTGGATTCCGGACCTGAAGAATCTGAAAAAGAAGGGGACAGTGTCCAGACCACTTGGATATGTCCAGGCGGTGCAGGTATGCACTGTGAAGGAAGATGTCCAGCTGCGGAGTCCAGGGGGATGCAGGAGCTCCTTGGAGTCACCCACTAGCAGTCCCATGTCAGTCGCTGGATTGCCAGACGGTCAGTGGCTGGCAGGGCCACCAATAAGCCTTGGCAAACACGAATAGTTGTTGCAAGGATGATTGTAGGTTTTTGAGGACCAGCAAGTTCCTAGTGACTCGACCCTTGGAAGAGAGTCAGGACAGGCCTTAAGAAGGGAGGAAAGCCAGCAGGAGTTGGAGGAGCCCCCACGAGTGACCCACTAGCAGTAGGCATAGGGAGTCGCAGAGAGGCCTCAGCAGCACAACACAACAGGAGACCATGTCGCAGGAGCTGCAGTGTGGAAGCTGATCTTCGACTTGCACAGTGCTGAAGGCTGGGGTTTCTTGGAGCCTGAAGATCTCATGGAGGAAGAACCAACAAGCCTTGGCAAGAGCAACTGTTTGCGGGGCCAAAGCTGCAGCAAAGGCCTACAGTCACTCAAGTTGGTCAGACCACAAGGGGGACCCAGAGAGGACCACAGAACCACCACCTGTGAGCAGACCCTTTTCATTGTCTGTGGGACAGCAGGGTCCACCAGCCTGTTTTCTTCATCTTGAGGTGCCAGTGGATTCAGGGGAGTGACTCCTTCACTCCAAGGGGGATTCGTCCTTGCTTCTTCGATGCAAACAGAGTCATTGTGACCCTGCAGGATGCACAGTCAAGGATGTTGCAGAAATCTTGCAGGAGCTGGAGAAACAATGCTGCACTGGGAGCCTTCCCAAATGGATACAGTCCTATTTCATTCCCAAAAGCAGACCAGTAGCGGTTCCGGAGGCCAGGAGCAGAAGATGTCTTGCAGGGAGTTCCTTGTAGAGTCTTGGTTGAAAAATCTGACCCTAAAAGGAAGGTTAGTCACCTTCTGTAGTGACCCACCTATCAGAGGGGTCAGGGACGTCATCTATCTGGCCTAACCAGTCAGATGCTCCCAGGAGGCCTCTGACTACCTTGTTTCCAAGATGGCAGAATCAACTGGCTACCTGGCAGACCTTTGTACACCTCCCTAGGGGAGGAGCTGCACAGGGGGGAGGACACTCCCCTATCCTTTGCATGGTTTTGTGCCAAAGCGAGAAACGGTGGTTCCTGAACAAGTGCAAACCGGATTATGCAAGGAGGGCACTAAATGTGCCCTTCAAAGTAGTCTGGTGCCACTCAGAGGCCACCCCAACCCAGCCCAAAGACACCTATTTCAATGGGAAATGTGGTCACACCTCTCTCTTGCAGGAAACCCTTTGTTCTGCCTTCCTCTGTTTGAGTAATGCTCATCAGCAGAACAGTGTCTGGGGTCAGGGGCAGTGCTGGCTGGCAGCCATCCCCGTAAGGCTGTGCAGTTAGAACTGGGGGATCCCCTGAGGAACCCCCAGAGTCCCTGGGATCATGCAACTAGTTCTGGAAACGGTGTAGTTGCAGGAGTCCAAAATGTTTGATACCAAACATGCATAGGTTCGAGGAAGCCATTATGTAGTTGGACTACTGGTTTTGACCAGTGTTCACTACATACCTTAACATAAATAGAGACATGAACCCTGCCCTTGGGCTGAAGGTCCTACCACCGGGGTGATTTACAGCGTCCTTGTATCATAAGTGAAAGGTGCATGCACCATTTGACGCAGGCTGCAATGGCAGAACTGCAGACCCAGTTGGCATGGGCTCCCATGGGTGGCATAATACATGTTACAGGCCACGGGAGGCCCCTGGTGTACCAATGCCCTGGGTACCTATGTACCATATACTAAGGACTTACATGGGTACACCAGTATGTCAGTTGTGGGGTGCAAAACTTTACTAGCAACCAAATTTAGAGGAGAGAGCACAGACAAAGGGGTCCTGATTAGCCGGATCCCAGTGTACTACAATCTAAACACACTCATACCGGGTAGGGAGTGGGCATAACCATGTCAGAAAGATTATACTTTCTTACAGTACCCACTTTCCAGGCCCAAACCTTCCTTTTTTATTACATATAAGTCACCCTTAAGGTAGGCCCTAGTTAGCCGCAAGGGTGCAGTGTATTTAAAAAGTTGGACATGTACATTAAGTTTAACATGTCCTGGTAGTGAAAAACGGCTAAACTCGTTTTTCACTACTGTAAGGCCTATCAGCCCCATAGGGTAACATTGAGGATACCTTAAAGCATCCTTTAAGTGTAATTTCAATTCGGAAAAGATAGTAATATGGAATTTGCTGTCTCTGTACTCACAATTTAAAATCACAACTTATGGTGAAGTCAGATTTTAAGGTGTAAGTATGAAAATTCCACTTTTAGAAAGTTGGCATTTTCTGAATTTAACCATTGTGTGCCTCTGCCTGTCTCTGAATACATGACTGGTGTGGATGACAGCTGGGCTTTCTGCATTCCCCCTAGTCAGTCACACACAAAGGAAGCTTGAGTGTGACATTGTATCTTGAGGGCCATCACCAGGATGTTGGGTCTTACTGGGCTAGATGGAAGGGAGGATCGGACACACCTGAATAGGGCTGTGCCTCTCCTCACCCAAAGGGCCGCAAACCCCCCCTGTAGAGTGTCTGGAGTCAGGGAAGGAACGTCAGGGACTGTGTGATCTTCAAAAGTCTCTTTAGGGTCTCCCTCTCTTAAAAGGCACATTTGGGTATAATTACTGGATCCCAAACCCCACCAAATCAGAACTTTACTGGAAACAAGGGCATTCTGCCAGACTGCTGTGTTGCCAGGAAGGACTGCCATTCTACAAGTGAATTGCTATGTTAGCCGAATGCTTGCTGTGTGCTGTGCTGTAGAAGGGACTGCCACTTTGCTACTTACTTTGCTGTGTTGGCCTGCTGCCTGCTACTTCTTGCATGGAATGAAAAGGTCTGGACCTGTTCTCTACATCCTTGAACCCAGGATTCTCCAAGGGTTTGTTGGTTTGCTCCCTGTTCTCTTGCAGTCTCAGGGGCTTCAGAGAGTGCCTGCAACTCTCCTGGTGCTACTGGACCCTGCCATCTGTGAGTCCTACCCTTGCCTGAGGTGCCCCTCCTCCGGTCCTGGGCCTCGGAAGTGGGTTCAGCAGCTGATTTCTACAAAAACCAACGCATCACCTCAGATACTTGAAAAAATTCCAGTACATTGCTTTTTCGGGGCAGAGGATGTTCGATGACAACGGATTCACAGCCTGCGTGGCCCGACGACACATCACATTCACTTCAGTGGAGCACGTCGACAACACAGTAACCCAACGGCATGGGAAATACTGCTGCATCAAGACCTCAATGTCAACGCTTTGCTCCATCAAAGGTACTTATTCGTCACACCCTCTGTGGGTTCTGTAGCCAGCCTAACCCACATCCTGGTCGGCCTGGATTTTGGATTTGCACCACTCCCTTGTGACCTCATGTAACCTTTTGACCGCTAGTGACCCCTAAGCACTGCTTTTACATTTAATCTTTAAAAATTCATACCTCGACTTCTACTAATTGGAGTTTTGTCGTTTTGGTCTTGCTTCCCTCACACAATTATTATCTATGTGTGGTTTGCTTTTTGTGGTGTTTTTCACAGTATTACTGTAATTTAAGTGTTTTACAAACACTTTATACATTGTCTCAAGTTATGACTGCTCTGTGCCAAGCTACTAGAAGGTGATTACAGGTTCATTTAGGGTGTATCTGAATTACCCTGACTAGGATTCTGGTCCCTAATTGGACATGGTGCATACCTCTGCCAACTAGAGACCCAATTTCTAACACCTCCAAAAAGATTTTTACAAGGCAACAAGTCTACAACATTTGGCAGAAAGTAAATAAGGGGTAGAAGCATCTCCAGCATTGGTGCCCACGAATAGCACTTTTAGCTTCACCTGAGTTAAGTCATGTTTAATCCAGATTTGTGAGGTCTCTCTTTATATTGTGCATATTGATAGGTTGCACCATTCATCCAGAGGTTCACTCATGACGTCTCAGAAATAGCTTTCTCAATGTTCGTTGCTCGTGTGATCACATACTTCACTTTAGAGACAGCAATTTAATTCATAAAACCCTGCTGGGACTCTCTCAGGTAGTAGGGACCAAACTCACTTAGTTCACCTTAGCTGTTAGTGGGTAATGTATGCCACACCCCTTATGGAGAAAAGAACAGACAGGTGTCCCTCGCTCTTCCCTATGAAGATTTAGGCTTATCCAGATTCAAGACTGTCATGAGTCAGACTAACCTGCCATAAAAACTCTTATGTGCGTGTGGCAGAGGTAGTGTGGTGGTGTGTCCTTTCTCACCCCATCCCCTGTAAACAGTAGACACACATCAGTATTTTACAATAAGGGATCAACTATTATGTATTACCACCACAAAAAACGTACGTTTGCGAATTATGGTGATTATTATCAGCAGTCATTACATGAAACACAATGAACATTAGAAAAACCCAAAGCATCTTACATCACCCATCAGTGGTGTAACATAAGCCCCCAAAGCTCTTGCGGTAACGGAGAGCCCCCAAACTCCAGGGAGTCCCTCAGCACAGTGCATTGTGCTAGGGTGACCACCTGTTCGTAAATGACAGGGACTGGCCATAATTTCAGCCTAATATCCATTGTCCGTTACTGAGGTGATAATGGACATAATTTCAACACTGACACTTTTTACAGCTTTGTGACTTGTTAGTCAACTGGCAACTCCGTGCAGATACCGGAACTAGCTTTCAGTACAGCATCACAGGTTACAGAGCACTGAATTAAACAAAGATATGTTTTAACAGCACACAATAACTTAGGACATTTGAAAAGCTCTAGCCCCCTTCTTGTGTTGCTTTAGTCTTTTATTATTAGGGTTTTCCCATTTATTTTCTTTTTTTACAGTTTTTACTCATATAATTTGGTACTCACATTTTTACTTACATAGCAGGTTATCATTTATTATGAGCATCTTGATATTTCAATTAATATTGCTTAAGGAGGATAGGTGTTGTGATTGATGGATGGGTGGATAAACAAAGGCACAGATGGATGAGTAGGTGGCGAGATAGATGAATGGATGAATAGTGTGGATATGATGTAGAGAGTGAAATTGGGAGGATGGTTGAATAGATGGTTCCATTAGTTGAGAGGAAGGACATATCTTGATTAATGGATGGGTAGATAGATGAATGGATTGCTAGCTACATAAAGGATGGACTTACCTGGATGCCTGTATGGATGAATGAACAGATTGACGAATGGATGGGCTTATGGATGGATAGGTGATGGGACAGGTGCTTGGGTGAATGAATACAGGTAAATGTGAGTAGATTTATCGTTGGATGGATGGATGAATGGATCTTCTGCACAGAAGGTGGGCCCCTGTCCCGAGAGCTCCTGACTGGCTCCGCAGGTGAGAGGCACTCCATGTACTTTGCCCCCCTCAAGTTTCGTTACGGTCACCATCCCAACTTCCTCTAATAGATTGGACTATTAACCTACATAAATATTTTCAGCCTCGTGGTTGTATTGGCTGAACTATTAGAAATCTCACTAACCATTTTATGTCAAACAATGTAACTATCCTCACATTGCTCAGAAAGCTGTCAGGACTGAAGTCTGATTATGCCACTCCTGCATGTCCCCTGTAGCAATCACTCTTCATATATACTCCTCCAAAATTCCTGGGTCTTACTACAGCTTTGTCCCCAGTGATTTTTTTATGAACAGGGTAGAGGGAGCTGCAGTACAGTCTCTCATATCTGCATTCTAAAGAACAAACAATGTATTTGGCCAAGATACATTAGACAGGCAAGAAACTAATTCTGCTTCCTCCCCACTAACAAACTAGTTCCATGCAAGGTTGGATGGTCTTGCAATTTGTGTAAGCACAGCCACTGTGAACCTGCTGATAAAATATGGCAATCTTGCATACTCTGTTAGCTAGCATCACCACTCAAATAAAGATTTTCTAAGCCTCAGGCCTTTTGCATACACAATCTTAAGAGTTAGTGTCCCTCACATTGCCATACAATTAGGCCTGGTGTGCATGCAGCATATATGTAGTACCAGGAATGCCCTGCCATACACGACAACAATGTAAGTGAATAACTGGATTTGTAGTATAAACATTTTTTTTTATTTACTAATTTCTCTGCCATCTACTTTTTGCTTTGTTTGTTATTTTTCTCCTATATAAAATTTGGTTAAGAGAGAAGAAGTCCCTCCTGTAAATTACACTGTTCCACACAGCTCAGGGTATTCCCTGCAAAGGGGGTATATTACAAGCTGGGCGGAGCAGAAATATTGTGTGGAATTACACTCTGCCCAATCACAAGTGGGCCAGTGTTTTCACAGCTGGTTTTACCAGATGTGGAAACATCAACTCGATTTTACCAGCCTGAAAAAAAACAGCAGATTTAATTACTTCTGTTCCAGTCCCTGTCGTGTTTTTTCTGGCAAGGGAAAAGCATCCAACGCTCCCCCCTACTCAGGCACCTTTTTCTTCACTCCTCCATGTGAGAAAGCAGCCTTTCTAGCATGGTTACCCCCATGTTTTGGCCTGTTTGTCAGTGTGTTTAACTGTGTCACTGGGATCCTGCTAGCCAGGACCCCAGTGCTCATGGTTTGTGGCCTACTTGTCAGTCTGTTTCACTGTTTTTGTCAGTAAGCTTAACTGTGTCACTGGAGTCCTGCTAACCAGAACTCCAGTGATTATGCTCTCTCTGGTTCCAAATTTGTACTTACATGCTGGTAACCCAGTATTTCACTCCAAATTGATATACAGGAGCCCCCTGATAAGTCCCTGACATATGGTACCCAGGGCATTGGGGTTCCCGGAGATCCTTATGGGCTGCATTTCTTTTGCCACCCATAAGGAGCTCATACAAACACTCTCTCAGGAGTGCGATTTCAGCCTGAGTGAAATATTGCAAGCAATATTTCACAGCACCAGGTAACTTATAAGTCACCTATATGTCTAACCTTCAGACGACCCTGAAGGCTAGGTGCATAGTACCTGTATTTGTGGGCACCCCTGCACTAGCAGAGGTGCCCCCACATCACCCCGACCCATTTTCCCAGACTTCGTGAGTGCAGGGACGCCATTATAAGTGTGCACTACATATAGGTCAATACATATATGTAGCTACACAATGGTAACTCTGAATATGGCACTGTAAGGAGTCTAATAACTGGGAATTGTACCCCAATACTGAATCCAGTACTGGTTGCACAATCCCATGCACCCTGGGGGCTCCACCTTGGCCCCCAGTACTGCCATACCAGCCTTCTGAGGTTTTCACTCCAGCCCCAGCTGTTGCCACCTCACAGACAGGCTTCTGTCCTCCTGGGGCTTGAGCAGCTCAATCCCGGGAAGGCAGAACAATGCATTTCCTTTAGGATAGGGGTGTTACACCCGCTTCCTTTGGAAATAGTGTAACAGGCATGGGATGAGTATCCTCCGAGAGCCTCTGGAAATGCTTTGAAGGGCACAGATGGTGCCCTCCTTGCATAATCCAGTCTACACCAGTTCAGGGACCCCCAGTCCCTGCTCTGGCGCGAAACTGAACACAGGAAAGTTGAGTGACCACTCCCCTGTCCATCACCACCCCAGAGGTGGTGCCCAGAGCTCCTCCAGTGTGTCCCTGGGTTTTGCCATCTTAGATTCCAAGGTGGTGGGGCACTCTGGGAGCATCTGAGTAGCCAGTGCCAGCAGGTGATGTCAGAAACCCCTCCTGATAGGTGCTTACCTGGTTAGGTGACCAATTCATCTTCTACCGATGGATCAACCGCTGACTGCTCCAAGAACTCTACAAAACTGCGAAGAAGAAGAGTCAACTTCTGCAACCTTGTAACTTAAACTCCTGCCAGCAACTGCAACAGTTTCCAGGTCGTGCATCCGCCGAGGACTGCCTGTCTTCAGCCTGCACCAGAAGAACCGAAGAAATCTCCCCTGGAGTGACGGGGTCACTTCCCTGCTTCAGCAGGCACCTCTCTGCAGCGACAACCTGTGGTTTGGACCCCCTCTCCACACGAAAGGCGTGGAATCCATTAACACGGGTGGTGGACTAAAGTGACTCCGGCAGTCCCACTGTCCAGATGTCCAACTTTGGTGGAGGTAAGAGCTTGCCTCCCCACGCAAGACTGTACCCCCGTGCACCGCGTGTTTTGGAGTTGCTAAGGATTGTGTGCGACCTTCCAAGAAGTTCTTCATGCACAGCACAGCTTAGGCCCCAGCACTCCATCCTGCGACGCAGAGCTTCCTGAGTGGTTCTCCTGCGGCGTGGGAATCCTTTCTGTCGTAATGCGTGGGCCTCCATTAGCACCTCTTTGTCACCGTGCTGTTGGACTCCTGTGCGCGCTGCCTGGTCTTCTAAGGGCTCTCTGAGTTGCTGTGAGCTCCCTCTGCCCCCCCCCCCTGGGTAGAGGCCACCAGGTCCCTCATGGGCCCGGACAGCACCATTTTCTGCTAATTGCAAGCTTTGCGTGTGCCAAGGCTTGTTGGGAGAAACTAGCAACACAAACCAGACTGCATTCATCCATTTGGCGTGGGACATCTTCCGCACCAACCAGGAACCCACATCTGTCTTCTTTGGTGCAATACTGACTTTGTCTTCTTACCGGTGGTTCTTCTTTTGCACCTTCATCTGGGTTAGCAGGGCCTCCTGTTCTCTCTGGACTCTTCAGTGCTTCTTGGACTAGGTCCCCTTCTTCCACAGGTCTTCAGGTCCAGGAATCCATTGTTGGTGCCTTGCAGTCTCTTCTGGTTCTTGCATTATCTTCTATGACGACTTCTAGTGTGTTTTAGGAAACTTGCTGTGTTTTACTCCTGCTTTCCTGGGCTGTGGGGTACATTACTTACCTTTGGTGTTTTCTTACACTCGCAATACCCCTTTACACACTACACTAGCCTAGGTGGGAAAACGACTTTCGCGTTCCACTATTTTAGTATATGGTTTGTGTTCCCCCGAGGCCCATTGCAACCTATTGTGGTTTTCACTATTTGCACTGTTTTCCTACTGTGTACTTAACCGTTTCTGGTTACTAGTGTATTTATTGTGTGATTTACTTACCTCCTAAGGGAGGATAGCCTCTAAGATATATTAGGCATTTTGTCACTAAAATAAAGTACCTTTATTTTTTTAACACTGAGTATTGTCTTTCATGTATGGAAGCACTGTGTGACTACAGTGGCACTGCAAGAGCTTTGCATGTCTCCTAGTTCAGCCTTGGCTGCTCTGCCTACAGCTGCTTCTAGATACTGACTACAGTTCACTAATAAGGGATAACTGGACCTGGTATAAGTACCTTTGGTACCCATTACAGTCCAAGCCAGCCTCCTACACTCCACCCTCTCAAACCCCCTTCCTCCACCCTCACCCAGCGCCTAACCCCAGGTCACATTAACTATGTGCTCAGAGCAGATGGTAAAAGTTAGGGTTAATACTCCAGAGACAAGAAAAAACATTCAGATTTACACCAGGTAAACAAAAAAAAGCACAGTTATTCCCGATTTCAGGGAGATTAACTCATACCTGCACAGTACTGGTGGGGTATAATCACATGGCAATGTCAATTTTGCAGGGCTGAACCATTCTCAAAACGTTCTCCCCGTATATACCTCGTGGGAAATCTGGTTTACCTGTAACTGGCAGGTTAAAGGCGTGTTCAGGTCTGGACGCTTACTTGTAATCCTGTCCAGATCTTCTGCTGTCTGATATGTGGGTGACTGTTTCCGGAAGCCACAATGTCGCAAAACACTGGATTATGTGGTAAGCAAGTGCCCTCGAAGTTGCCACCTTCTCAGGAGGAAAAAAACAAAGGTGTAACAAAACCCGTTGTTGGACAAAGACTTTAGTGGACTGAAGAAAACCAAGACCCCAAAATGCAACAGTGGCATACTTTAGGAGTGAGGAGTCAGAGTAAGCAAGTGGAAGAAGCAATGAAACAAGAGAAGGAACACAGCTTTGTTGCAATGTACACTCCAACCAGACTGAGACATTTCAGTGGTAAACGAAAAGAAAATGACACTGAACACCAGAAAATAGGAAACAATGTATTGGGAAGGTCAGGAAGAGACCAAGGGAGAAATAGCCATAATAAAAAGGAAAAAGAAAAGAGAATAAAAACGTTAAGTGGACTAGGTACAGAGGGAGCAACAAACCATCAGGCAGTTGAAGAGAGAAGGAGCAGGAGACAGGAGCATGAGAGTAAACAGGCCCAGGTGTGAGACTCTCTCAGCCCGCAGCTGGGGCTTTGTGCTGTGCCTTCTAAGGCACTTGAAGCACAGGACCACACAAAGGACTGCCGTTCTCAAGCGAACAGGTGACCGAGAAGCAGCAGACGTAACAAGCTGATGAGAAGGTTGCCATACCCCATTTACAGTATGGTAGTGTCTTTTTGGATAATTTCAAAATGTTTCCTAATGGGATTTCATACTTAGGGATGGTCAAAAAATAGATTGCCTGCTTGAACTCTACTGTGTTCATGCTCTAATGTGAACTGTAGTTTGCCTTCAGGTTTTACAGCTGGTTTCAAAAGGTTTGCAAGGACATACCTATCGTTGTTGGGGGGTCTCCACCCTTTTCATACATCGACGTGAGGATTACTGCCTTAGCTATCCGCAGAGATTTGTTAGACCATATGAATATGAATGATAGAATTTATTCTGTGTTGCCTTGAGTGTCTCTGTAGAAACCTAACTGACAGAAGTTTGGCTAAATAGAACATTCTTGGTTGGGAATTCATCTTAACACAATTCATACTACCAAACCAGGAAATGTTTTAATTTCCGTCAAATGCAGCCCTTCACACAGTGAGTGTAATGTATCTGGAATGTTATACTAATATAGGTCATTTAAAGTAGCTGAAAGATTTCTATATAAGCAATTTTGTTTGCTAACTGCCTATCCAGAAGTGTGTTATCTACATTCCCTGCAATTCCTAGACATTAATCATAATCCAGATATCCTTTGGAACCATTAGAAGTCTAAGGTCAGTGTCCTTTCCTAAGAAGTCGCCTAGGGTGTTTACTAACTACCTTGCTAGACATGGCTCGGAGACATCGTTTGAACTCACATTTAGATCAGGCTATGCATGATGATCTGCCACGAGCGGCGCTCCCTGTCCACATCAAGTGGGTGTCAATTATAGGGGAGCCTTTGTCACCCTGGGATTGGAAAAAGATTTATGTAGGGGTGTAGAGAGTTAGCTCCAATGGTATTTTTAAACTCCTATAATATTACCTCATACATCAGACATACCTTACTCCACAAGTATTGCACTTGATTTATGGTACTTGTTCGGCAAGCTCTATGCGCAGTGGTGCACCAATAGCAGACTTTCTGCATATAGTGTGGGCTTACCCATCCCTGTCACCCTACTGCGAAGCTGTTTTACAGTGCTTTCACGGAGCTTCCGGATGGGATGCACAGCTGGAGTTCCAGCTGATGTTGCTGGGTTTGCTCCCCTCCCCTGCAGAAAAAAAACATAAGCAGGAAGTTTGTCCTACTCAAGCTTGTGCTGGCAAAGAGGCGCAAAATCATTGCAATGCTCCAGGCAGCCCCTCCCACCTGTGCAGCATGGATGAAAGATGACCTAAAATGGGCGAGTGTGGAAGAGGTGTGAATGCGACAGGAATTTTAAACTTGAAGATAATCTGTGTGCATGGGCGGCTATCTTGCCCGATCTACAGGGGAAGCAGGATCCACCCACTCCTAAAAGTAAGGACACAATGATGGGCTGGCGAAGGGGCAGGGATGGAGGCAAACCCTGGACTCTCGCTGGATGAGCTGGGGGTGACTCTGACCTACCAGACATGATCTTTTACCAGACATGTGGTCCTAGTCCAGCACAAAGGCAGATGATGGGGGTGGAAGGAGGGATGTTTATTTTATAAAATAGTTTTTGTGGGAAGAAAATGATGCAAAGGAAATTGATGGATTCAAACGGGACCAAGGTTGACTGTGTCCGCGCACACAAAAGGTCTCTGTCATATCCTAAATCACCAACTAGAGCAAATGGGCAGATCCCCAGCGATGAACACTTGCTGTAGAGCTTTCTGTGATGTAGAATAGGAGTCCTCTATATACTTCATCCTCTGTGGTTAGGATCCCACAAACTCTTGACATATACATGACCCACGTTTCCGCACCTATACAGAGAACAATGCATCCAGCGGGATATGATAATACTGGCTGTTAAAGAATGAATACTGCTTTGTATGTGTGCTTTTCCAAAAGACCAATTATTTTTTTTTTTTTTTTTTTTTTTTTAAGTTTAAGGTCAGTGTTGGGAGGAACCTGGATGGGTCTACTAGAAAGCATAGTATGTCACCTGCAAAAAAGGTACTTTATAGTGAGCATGACCAATCAACATTTCCCGCCAATGTCTACATTAGTTCTCTGTACTAGTGATTCCATCATGAGGGCAAAGAAAAGGGACACGTTCGGGCACCCGCCTGATTCTCCTAGACAAAAGGGGGGTGTTGTTAAATGGGAATTAACCTTAGTTCTGGTGGAATCAAAATGAAGTTAGATTTGAAGTAAATTAGCAAGTTGGGCCACAACTCAATTTTTGTATCCTTTTCTGCAGAAATCCCCAAGCTATCTGATCAAATTATTTTCTGCAGAAAACAAGGGAACAACTGCTTGGCAAATTGTCCTGTGTTATTATATCAATGACAGTAAAGATAAGTCAGACATAATTTCTGGCCAGACTGTATTTGTTTTACATCATTATTTAAAATGGTATTGGCTCAGCATGAACTACAAGATTTGGGGTCCCTATCTGAATTCAACAGCAGTGCCACAGTGGATTGCATTATTCACTCACTAACCAAGCTGTTTGCTGGAATGAACTGTAACACTTTGATAAGCAGAGGTATAAATGTTTGACCAGCCTTGTAAAAAGAGGCTGTGAAGTCATCTGGATACCGAACTTATTCCTTGGTATTTTAGAGATCGCATCACTTATCTCTTTTGGTGCAGCAGCCTCCTCAACTCAAAAAAGGCCACTATGTCTGAATTCATTTAGGCTCCACTATACATATATATATATATATATATATATATATATATATATATATATATATATATATATATATATATATATTTATTTCTATATACATATAGATATTAGTATATATATATATATATAGATATATATATATATATATATATATATATATATATATATATATATAATTTATTTTTACCTCAATTGTCCTTGAGTTTATGAATTTGATTCCAAAGTTTGGCATCTCTGATTTGACTGGCTAATAGCCAATCAACATTCCACCCTTTCAAAGCAGAAATGTGCATCTTCTTTAATTACGCCTCTCATTCACCAATTTACTTTCTTAGTCTGCTATCTGAGAGCTTGGTTTCCAATTACGTTTTATTTATTCTAAGGAGGTTTTCACATTTTAACTGCCTAACAGGTGTTGTTGTGTGGACTAGGGCATCGCTTGGCAACCTTTCAAACCATCCTCTTGGACACCCTCACCATCTCATGTTCCTTAAAATAGTTTTAGCCTCCCTAAGAATGTCAGTCAGAACATATCCAAGAGCGCTACTCAGTTGAGTTTCAATTGACCTTAAAAGGGAGAAGCTCAAAGTCATGATGCAGGAGGCCGGCCTGGATTGTAGTGGGTAGCTTGGGTACTTACACCTTATACCAGGTCCAGTTATCCCTCATTAGTGAAGTAGTAGTGTTCTAGCAGCTTAGGCTCATAGAGGTAGCTATAGCAGACCAGCTTAGGCCGAACTAAGAGACATGCAAAGCTCATGCAATACCACTTATAGTTACACAGTACTTATAGTCAAGTAAAGACAATACTCAGTGTTACCAAAAGGTGACACAGTACCAAAAATATTTTAGAGACAATACCCCTTCTGAAGGTAAGTATTATACACAATATATACACTAGACACCAAAATAAGGTAAGCTAGACACAGGATAGTGCAAACAACAGGAAATGTTATAGAATGCAATGGGAGAAAATAGGTCTAGGGGCAACACAAACCATATACTAAGAAAGTGGAATGCGAATCACGAATTCCCCCTTAGACAAGTATAGTGTGGGCAGAATCACTGGGAGAGTAAGAATACAGTAAAGGTAAGTAAATTACCCCAACCCAGAGCCCTGAAAAGTATGAGTGAAGTACTGCAAGTTTCCTTAGGACACACTACACCTCGTGATATGGATTATTGCAGTAACCAACCAAATCTGCAAACAACAACTGCTGGAATACTGGACCTGAAGACCTGTAAAAGAAGGGGGCCAAGTCCAGAAGTTGAAAGAAGTTCCAGGAAGGACAGGAGCCCCTACCAACCCAGAAGAGGGTTGTAGGAAAGTACCATCTTGCCTGGCATGTTACCCCCATTTTTCACTGTATGTATGTTTGTTTTTGCCCATGTGTCACTGGGATCCTGCTAGGCAGGACCCTAGTGCTCATAATGTATGCCCTGTATGTGTTCCCTGTATGGTGCCTAACTGTATCACTGAGGCTCTGCTAACCAGAACCTCAGTGTTTATGCTCGCTCTGCTTTCGCAAATTGTCACTGCAGGCTAGTGACTAATTTTACCAATTCTCATTGGCACACTGGAACACCCATATAATTCCTTTGTATATGGTACCTAGGTACCCAGGGTATTGGAGTTCCAGGAGATCCCTATGGGCTGCAGCATTTATTTTGCCACCCATAGGGAGCTCAGACAATTCTTACACAGGACTGCCACTGCAGCCTGAGTGAAATAACGTCCACGTTATTTCACAGCCATTTTTCACTGCACATAAGTAACTTATAAGTCACCTATATGTCTAACCCTCACTTGGTGAAGGTTAGGTGCAAAGTTACTTAGTGTGTGGGCACCCTGGCACTAGCCAAGGTGCCCCCACATTGTTCAGGGCAAATTCCCCAGACTTTGTGAGTGCGGGGACACTATTACACGCATGCACTACACATAGGTCACTACCTATGTGTAGCGTCACAATGGTAACTCCGAACATGGCCATGTAACATGTCTAGGATCATGGAATTGTCACCCCAATACCATGCTGGTATTGGAGGGACAATTCCATGCATCCCCGGGTCTCTGGCACAGAACCCGGGTACAGCCAAACTGCCTTTCTGGGGTTTCCACTGCAGCTGCTGCCAACCCCTCAGACAGGTTTCTGCCTCCCTGGGGCCTGGGCAGCCCAGTCCCAGGAAGGCAGAACAAAGGATTTTCTCTGAGAGAGGGTGTTACACCCTCTCCCTTTGGAAATAGGTGTGAAGGGCCGGGGAGGAGTAGCCTCTCCCAGCCTCTGGAAATGCTTTGATGGGCACAGATGGTGCCCATCTCTGCATAAGCCAGTCTACACCGGTTCAGGGATCCTTAAAGTCCTGCTCTGGTGCGAAACTGGACAAAGGAAAGGGGAGTGACCACTCCCCTGACCAGGACCTCCCAGGGGAGGTGCCCAGAGCTCCTCCAGTGTGTCCCAGACCTCTGCCGTCTTGGATTCAAAGGTGCTGGGGCACAATGGACAGCTAAGAGTGTCCAGTGCCAGCAGTTGACGACAGAGACCCCTCCTGATAGGTGCTTACCTCTTTCAGTAGTCAAGCCTCCTTTCTCAGTAGCCAAACCTCCTTTTCTGGCTATTTAGGGTCTCTCCTCTGGGCTATTCCTCAGATAACGAATGCAAGAGCTCACCAGAGTTCCTCTGCACTTCCCTCTTCGACTTCTGCCAAGGATCGACCGCTGACTGCTCCAGGACGCCTGCAAAACCACAACAAAGTAGCAAGACGACTACCAGCAACATTGTAGCGTCTCATCCTACCGGCTTTCTCAACTGTTTCCTGGTGGTGCATGCTCTGAGGGCTGTCTGCCTTCACCCTTCACTGGAAGCCAAGACGAAATCTCCTGTGGGTCGACGGAATCATCCCCCTGCCAACTCAGGCACCAAACTTCTGCATCACCGGTCCTCTGGGTCCCCTCTCATCCTGACGAGCATGGTCCCTGGAACACAGGAGCTGGGTCCAGGTGTCCCCACAGTCCAGTGGCCCTTCTGTCCAAATTTGGTGGAGATAAGTCCTTGCCTCCCCACGCCAGACAGCAAACCTGTGTACTGCGTGATTTGCAGCTGCTCCAGCTTATGTGCACTTTTCCAGGACTTCCTTTGTGCACAGCCTAGCCTGGGTCCCCAGCACTCCGTCCTGCATTGCCCAACTCGCTGAGTTGGACTCCGACTTCGTGGGACCCTCCTATGTGACTCTGAGTCGACTGCTGTCATCAGATCTTCCAAGTGCCTGTTACGGTACTTCTGCGGGTGCTGCCTGCTTCTGTGAGGGCTCTCTGATTTGCTGAGCGCCCCCTCTGTCTCCTCCTCCAAGGGGGGACATCCTGGTCCTTCCTGGTCCCCAGCAGCACCCAAAATTCTCAACCGCAACCTTTGCAGCTAGCAAGGCTTGTTTGCGATATTTCTGCGTGGAAACACTTCTGCAACCTTCAGCACGCCGTGGGACATCTTCCATCCAAAGGAGAAGTTCCTGGCCCCTTCGGTCGTTGCAGAATCTTCGGCTTCTTCCACCCGGAGGCAGCCCTTTTGCACCTTCATCTGGGGTTTATTGGGCTCCTGCCCCCCCAGACACTTTCGTGACTCTTGGACTTGGTCCCCTTCCTTTACAGGTCCTCAGGTCCAGGAATCCGTTTGTGGTTCTTGCAGAATCCCCTATTACGACTATTCTGTCTTTCTGGGGTAGTAGGGTAACTTTACTCCTACTTTACAGGGTCGTGGGGTGGGGTATCTTGGACACCCTTACTGTTTTCTCACACTCCCAGCGACCCTCTACAACCTCCCATAGGTCTGGGGTCCATTCGTGATTCTCATTCCACTTTTGGAGTATATGGTTTGTGTTGCCCCTAGACCTATATCTACCTATTGCATTCTATTGTGATTCTACATTGTTTGCACTACTTTTCTTACGGTTACTTACCTGTTTTGGGTTTGTGTACATATCATTTGTGTATATTACTTACCTCCTAAGTGAGAGTATCCTCTGAGATACTGTTGGCATATTATCACCCAAAATAAAGTACCTTTATTTTTAGTAACTCTCTGAGATACTGTTGGCATATTGTCACTAAAATAAAGTACCTTTATTTTTAGTAACTCTGAGTATTGTGTTTTCTTATGATATTGTGCTATATGATATAAGTGGTATAGTAGGAGCTTTGCATGTCTCCTAGTTCAGCCTAAGCTGCTTTGCCATAGCTACCTCTATCAGCCTAAGCTGCTAGAAACACCTAAATTCTACTAATAAGGGATAACTGGACCTGGCACATAGTGTAAGTACCACAAGGTACCCACTATAAGCCAGTCCAGCCTCCTACAAGGGTTCAAAACAAGAGTCCCCGTTGGACCAAGACTGTAGGAATGCACCCTAGGAAGATGACAGAGGGTTCCTGCATGATGCAAAGGATGCCCTATGACGTGAAGATGGATGCAGACGTGATTTTGTGTTGGAAGTCGCCAACCAAACATGGTTACGACAGAGTTGCATTTTGTGTCAAAATGGCGCTGCCTGGACCCAGGAGGGACCTGGGGGCATCAACTCTGTGTGAGGAGGAAGAGGGGGCTCTCAGCACTTTAGAGAGGGCTCAGGATGCCAAGCAGCACCCACGGGAGTCCCAGGACACGGGGACAAAGGAGGTGCAAAACGCAGTTAGTGCAGCACTACAAAGAAGGGTCTCACATCGCCGGAGGTCAACTCAGCGGGTTGAGCGTCGCAGAATAGAATGCTGGGGACCTGGGCCAGCTATGCACGAAGGAATTTTGCAAATAGTGCACAGAGGCCTCAGGAGGTTAAGAAGACACGGTGCACAGGGGTACTGCCGCTCTCAGGGAAGGCAAGGTCTTACCTCCTCCAAATTGCGTCAGCAGGACCTCAGGACAGTCTGTGTCAATGGGGTCCACCCTCTGTGTTTCTAGGAGCACGCTCATCGCTGTGAGAGGAGTCCATGAGTACCGTTCGCCGACTTAGAAGGTGCCTGCGTGAGCAGGGGAGTGACTCCATCAACCCCATAGGAGATTTCTTCGGTCCTTCTGGTGCAGGATAAAGACAGGGAGTCCTCAAAGCGTGCACACCGTGGAAACTTTTGCAGTTGCTGGATGGAGCTGAAGTTGCAGAAAAAAAGTATCCCTTGTGGATACTTTGTTGCTGTTACAGAAGTTCCTGGAGCAGGCTGCGGTTGATCCGAGGTCAGAGAATGAAGTAGTAGTTGCAGAGGATTCCTGCTGGAAACTTGCAAGAAGAATCTCAAGAGAACCAATAGGAGAGACCCTAAATAGCCCTGAGAAGGGGATTGGCTACCTTTTCAGGTAAGGACCTATCAGCGGGGTCTTTGACATTATCACCTGCTGGCACTGGCAACAGTCCTCCAGAGTTCCCCCACACCTTGCAAAGCAAGATGGCTGAAGTCTGGGACACACTGGAGGAGTTCTAGGCACCACCCCTAGGGTGGTGATGGACAGGGGAGTGGTCACTCCCCTTTCGTTTGTCCAGTTTCGTGCCAGAGCAGGGGACAAGGGGTCCCTGAACCGGTGTAGACTGGCTTATGCAAGGAGAGCACCATCTGTGCCCTTCAAAGCATTTCCAGAGGCTGGGGTAGGCTACCCCTCCCCAGCCTGTAACACCGATTTCCAAAGGGAGAGGGTGTAACACCCTGCTCTCAGAGGAAATGCTTTGTTCTGCCTTCCTGGGACTGACCTGCTCAGACCCCAGGAGGGCGGAACCCTGTCTGTGAGGTGGCAGAAGCTGTAGCTTCAGTGCAAGCCTCAGAGAGCTGGTTTGGCAGTACTGGGGGTCCATAGTGGGTCCCCCCAGGATGCATGGAATTGGCTCCCGAATACCAGATTTGGAATGGGGGGACAATTCCATGATCTTAGACACCTTACATGGCCATATTCGGAGTTACCATTGTGAAGCTACATATAGGTATTGATCTATATGTAGTGCACACGTGTAATGCCGTCCCCGCACTCACAAAGTCCCGGGAAATGGCCCTCAACTATGTGGGGGCACCTTTGTTAGTGCAAGGATGCCCTCACACTTCGAAACTTTGCACCTAACCATCAGCAAGTGAAGGTTAGACATATAGGTGACTTATAAGTTACTTAAGTGCAGTGAAAATGGCTGTGAAATAATGTGTGCACTATTTCACGAAGGCTGCTATGGCAGGTCTGTGGAAGGGTTTGTCTGAGCTCCTTATGGGTTTCAAAAGAAATGCTGCAGCCCATAAGGATCTCCTGGAACCCCAATGCCCTGGGTACATAGGTACTATATACTAGGGACTTATAAGGGGGGGTCCAGTGTGCCAATTGAAATTGGTAAATGAAGTCACTAGCCTGCAGTGACAAATTTAAAAGCTGAGAGAGCATAAGCACTGAGGTTTTGATTAGCAGAGCCTCAGTGACACAGTCAAGCACTATACAGACACACACATTAGGCCATAAACTATGAGTACTGGGGTCCTGACCAGCAGGATCCCAGTGAGACAGGCAAAAACATACTGACATAAAGGTAAAAATGGGGGTAACATGCCAAGAAAGATGGAACTTTCCTACACATGTGGAAGGATTTCCTTAAGGAGGGCATTTTTGAGTCAGTGGAATAATCTCTTTGGGTGTCTCCAGTTGTCATCTCCGTAAAGGCATCAGAGAATTAAGAAATTGCATTGATTTACTCAGCCTTAACAGTGCCAGTTGGATCATCTCTCATCCACTGCCCAACCTGCAGGAAATGGTCACAACACTGGCAGGCGCAAACGTTTTCTCAACTTTATTAGCAGTGCTTTCAATCAAGTCAAACGTGAAGATGCATCTAAAACGTTGACGTCATTTATTACTCTGGAGGGTCTGTGTGGTTATTGTGGAATGCCACTTGGTTTAGCCAGTGCGGCTTCAGCCTTTCAAAGGTTAATTAAAGAAACCCTAGAGGGGTTAACTGGGGCTGTGACTTTCCAAAATGAAATCTTAGGTTTTTTTTTACATTAAATCGAAGAACACAATAAGATTCTGGACAATGGTCTAACAGTACTCTCAAATAAAGGGCTAACCTTGAAAATAACCAAATGCAAATTTAGGAAAGAGAGAGTGGAGCATTCAGGACATCAAAGTAGTGTGGCAGGTATCAAGCCTAAATACAGTCATGTATTAAGCATTTTGAAAGCTTCTGTCCCTGCCAGCAAAGAAAAATTGGACGTGTTCCTTGGGTTGAATGAATTCTATATAAAACGTATTCAAAATTATGCCACTACAGTGGAAACATTCAGATGTCTACTAAAAATGGCAAGTTTGAATTGATTGAATGTAGGGCTCAAACTTTCAATAAACTGAAACAATTCATAGCCAAAGCACCTTGCTTGAAACCATTTGGTTTTGGTAAAGAACGCATTGTAGTTGTGGAAGAAAGTAATTGTGGTTTAGGAGGAGTACTTATGCAAAGGGAGAAGGGAAAATAATGGATTGTTGCATATGCATCAAGGGCACTTTGTGAGGCAGAGAAACATTCTGTGGTTGAGAGGGAGTTAATTTCATGTGTTTGGGGTTCAGAGCATTTTAAAACTTCCATGTGGGGTACCAGATTCTCATCAAGAATGATCACAAACCTCTACACACATGATGCCACCAGATGGTGGGGGCACCATGACAGCTAGGCTGTGAAGACTTGCATCTAGGTTGTAAGTGTTTCAGTATAAGACAAAGTATGGGCCAGGAAGTAATAACATTAATGCAGATTGCATATTTCGCTTACCTGTGTCAGAGGAGAGTTTTATAGAAGACAAATTGGATGAATTTCTTCACCTTAAATGACATTAACTTGATTGGGTGCCGATCATCCCACGTTTCATGAATCCACGTGGAATGAGGAAATTAAGTCAGATGTTGGCTTAAATAGGGTTGCTGAGTTTATTGATAACGGCTGGCCCAAGGAACGGCCTGTTCCAGGGTGCTTGGTGGGTTTATTTTAAAGTACATGAGTAACTTGCCACTGAGAATTGAATTGTTGTTAGAGGAGATAAATGTGTGCCACCATTTGGTTTAAAGTAGAAAATCATTGGTAGTGCCCATGAAGGACCAATTGTAATTTAAAGCACCAGAAGGCGTGGTAAGGGAATATTCGGTGGCCAGGTAGAGAAGTAATGGTAGAGCATCAATTGTGATTAGCTTGTGTAATGTGCATGCTTTCAGTGACAAAATCAGCTAGAGCATTGATTACTGGCGCTCATCCACACAAATTTTCGTGGAGAAAGTTGGGTTTAGGTATCATTGGTCCGTTCGTAGTTTTGCCAGAGCAAGAAGCATTTGGCATAGTCACTGTGGATTATTTTTATAATTGGGCAGAAATTAAAATGGTGAAGGAGGTTACTTCAGAAGCTGCTGCGGTGTTTGTGGACAAAGTGTTTTGTACTGAAGGAATTTCACAGGAAGTTGTTACTGACAACAGACCACAGTCTGTCAGTCAGTAAATATACCCAGAATTATTTGGAAAAATGTGGTACTGTTCTAAAGAAAATATCGGCGTTCTATCCTGAATTCAAGGGTCAAGGTGAGAGATTCAATAGATTTGTTAAGGATGATATGCAATCGGCTGTCAAAGGAAAGTTGGATTGGAGAAAAGATTTACAATGTATTATACTGGCATATAGGACAACTCCTAACTCTATGACATTGGTCAGTCCTTTTTAATTATAAAGGTGGCGCAAGCCCAGTGTTGTAGTTGAACTCTTCCTCTAGGCAAGACTGCTGGTTTAAGGATGACAGTACTTGTGTTTGTAGGCGACTATGCCAATCGTACAACAAAACGCAATTGTCGTCCCAACCCTACCGGCTCACAAGCAGCACCTCACCTAAACCCCAAACGGTTAAAGGTGATTTGTGGCAGCCTTTACGCATGGACTCAAAAGCATGACATCTCAGGGAGCGTCATGGTTAAACAGAGAGTACCCCTTTCTCACATTAACAACATGTCTCAATCACACACAGGCAATGAAGAAAATGCAGTAAAGTTTCAATAATATTTATTTAATCAAAGCTGCAATCTGCGATAAGTTGCATAGGCTTTAATGATCAGGATAACGAACAATGCAAGGAATCGAATTGTAAAGACAAGAGTCATTAACACAAAGACCCCATCATCTTGCAATATCACTCGATATCATGAAGTGTGCGATATGTCCTAATACCCTAATCTGTAGGCCTAAACTCTAACCCAGAAGAGAGCTAGGTATATTAAACCTCAATCTGCCAATACCATATCCATAAGAGGAGCCCCCAACCGTCGTTACCTTGGAATGAGGTCTTTAACTCAGACTCCGCAGGAACACAAAGACTGGCTCAGTGTCAAGGCGACATGCCACAGCGATAGCAGTGATGGCATCTGGTCGGAATCCCTCTGCCTATCTGATAAAGTGAGCAGTATATATACAGATCTGCCTGGACCCCGGACATGGGTTAGTTCCCAAACAATAGATTACAAGGCGTGCTTGGGCCGGTAATTAGTATAAACAATTCCCTTGAAAGTGTGAAGAGGGAAAGTACCTAACGCGGACACCTTCAGTTTTATTTGTCGCCTGATCTTGACGCCTTAGCGCAGTGGCACTGATAAGGAAAATCAAAACATGGGCCTAAGTCAAAACAAGGCAGCCAGCTTAAAAGAAATAATTAACTAAATGTGCTAAAACAGAGCAGGCTAAGCACGGTAAAAGGCACTAGGTGACAAGGGCATGAGTCTGCAAGCCAATGGCTAAGCTAACTCCTGTATCCATATTAAAACAAACTAGGATTCACCACACCCTCCCCATTGCCGTAACAAGTATGACGCAGTATCCGGACGCTACCGAGGGGGAAATAAATCCCAAACGATAAAATGCTCTGTACTAAAAGCTAAAAGCATAAAAACAAGCTTAAAATGTTTACAAATATGTAAAAACAATAGCTAAAAAACATATCAAGAGATATAGGTCCTCATTATGAACATGGCGGTAAACACAGTCGACCGCTGTGGCGACGGTAAACAGAAGACCGCCATTGGCGGTGAACAGAAACCCCCCATATAATGATGTCAAGAACAGAAATCGCAAAAAAGTCTGCTACCTCCAGCCACCGCCAGGGCCCTTGATGGTGGAAAGGCTGCACTCCCCACCCTGCCACCGCCAAGCAGACAAATCCCCCGCCCTCCAAATAATGATGCACAAATCACTGCGGCGGACAGTGGATGTCGAACGACCATTGGCTGTACAGACCGCCACGGCCAGCAAGTAGACCCAACAGCAAGAAATGCACACATTGGCAAGTTTGAAACCCAGACAGCTGACACACATCCACAACACTATAAAACACTTACACACACACACCCCACAATCCTTTGCATCGTCAATAGGACAACTGAGACTGACAACACAACACGCAAACACAGAACGCAACATCACACAAGTCACACACCCAACCACACAATAGCACCCTCACCAATTTCCACACAACGCAACACCCACCACACATAGCATGGCACCCCCTAAGCACCCACGCTTCACAGATAGGGAGCTAAGAACAATGGTGGCCGAAATACTCAAGGTCGAGCCACAAATCTTCGGGGCACAGGTCCAGCACACACCCATCTCCAGGAAGATGGAGTTATGGCAGCCCATTGTCAACAAGGTCAATGCAGTGGGAAATCATCCAAGCACGAGGGACGACATCCGCAAGAGATGGAACGACCTGTGCAGGAGGGCGAGGTCCATGGCTTCCAGGCACCACATTGCGGTACAGAAGACTGGGGAAGACCCCCACCTACACCCCCCGACTACACCGACTGGGAGCAAAAGGGAGGAAAAGGTACTGGCCATCCTGCACCCTGAGGGCCTCACTGGAGGAATGGACTTGGGTAAGTCATCTTCAACTACCCCATATCCACCACACCTGTAATGCATGCACCACCCCACCCATCCAACTACCACCAGGACTACCACCAGGACCACTACCCCACCCAGGCCACAATCACTACATCCAGTCATCCTGCATGCCCACAAACCCATTAACAGGCCCACATCCCTCCCCCTGTGCATAGCCCCCTACCCCTCAAGGAATCACAATGGCACTACACCACCCACAATGCACCTCCACATCCCATGCAAAATGCAACAGCAACCCCACTATAGGTCCCTGCATGGCCCAACAGGGGAATAAACTGCACAAAATAGGGCAGAGCTGTGCATCCTTATTCAAATTAGTACATGTAACATACATGTCCATTCCCCCCCCACAGGCACCACCACCCATGCCACCCGGACGGAAATGCCAAGTAGTGCCAGTGCCCCACATGGAGACAGAGGCCCCACTCATGACACTGGAGATGGAAGTATGGACAGTGAGGAATACCCTGGCACGTCACACAGTCATCAGCTCTAGCCAAACGACCCCACACCGGTGTCTCCAGGCCACAGACTGGTGGAACACAAGTACAAAGGCCAGAGTCTCCACCTACTAACAGGCAGGATGATGATGGCCCCAGTACAAGTGGTACTGCCAGACCTGTGCAGGGGACACAGGCACAGTGGGCTAGGCCCAGTGGGAGGGTATCAGTGGCCCAGGGGGGAGGCCAAAGGATGGATGCTGCAACCCAGGAGGTGATCTCTGAGGTCCTGGGAGTATACCACCATACACAAGACAGGATGGGCCAGATCCTGGTCACCCTGGAACAGAGTCAAAGGCTGCAGATAGCCCAACATCAAGAGACCATGGAGCAGTGGAAACAACTGAATGCCATCATGGCCACTATAGCAGGGGTGCTGCAGCAACACCACCTAACCCAGCCTGAGACACCCACAAACCAAGAAGCCCCTACTACTGCCCAGGACACAGACCACCCATCAACATCAGCAGCAGCAACTGGACTGGTGGCACTGGCAAAGGACACACAGGAGACCAACACCCCTACCCGTGCAGACCGGCACCAGACACTCAAACGGTCCCTCAGATCCACATATGGCACAGGAACACCTGCCAAGACCAAGGCCCGCACTAAGAAGTGACTGACATGGACTGTCTCCCAAGTGTGCCACTGTGCCACCATCCTCACCCGCCAATAGCAACATAACAACTTGTAAGCGGCAGATGGACCTATACCCTATGTCACCAATCGCTGAGCCCATGTACCTAGTATGGACATCCACCATTAGCCCACTCCCTATCTCTGTAAAGCGCACCAATGCATTTAGGACACCAAATAAAACACATGTACACCAATTTGTATTGCATGTCCCCTGTCATAATGATGAATCAATTGTAAATGTGAATGCATTTGCCAGTAAATTCCATAATCTGACCTTTATTGTAGGAATGGCTCACCACGCACAACATTATGTGGAGTAAACAGAAATGTAAACCATGTTTGTCTCCATGGCACATGCCACCTTATTCTTCAGGTAACAGTGTCAATGACTACAGACCCCACATATCCCTAGGTAAATAAGTCAGACATACATTATGCACTGCATACTACATCATCAGTGCACAGTACCTCATAGTCACTGGAAGTATCGTTGGATCAGTTGGTTCCTGGAGTGGGCATCTTCCCCCTCATCATCCTCACCATCACTCACATCCCCTCTCAGAGGAAGCAGGTCTGGATATACAGCACCCTCCTCCTCCAGTAGGGGGATAGCTTTCTTAACAGCCACGTTGTGCAGCATGCAGCAGGCCACCACTATTCTACACACCCTCTCAGGGCCATAGCACAGGGAACTCCCAGAGAGATGGAGGCAGCGGAATGTAGCCTTCAGGAGAACTATAGTGCGCTCTATCACCCGCCTCGTACGTCCATGGGCCTCACTGTAATTCCTCTCTGTATCTGTCCTGGGATTTCTCAGAGGTGTCAGGAGCCATTGTATGTTGGGATATCCAGAATCACCTGCAAAAGTGTTTGAAACAGGATTGTTACAAACTGCCATTACTTGCAGACAGCCTGGCTGTCAGCTATGTACAGATCCAGTGTCATACACACTCACCTATGAGCCATCCTCTGTCCCCTTGTAGTTGATCCATCATGTGTGGTACACTGTTGTTTCTCAGGACAAATGAATCACGGACTGATCCTGGAAACATGGCATCCACATGTGATATGTATTGGTCTGCAGTACACACCAATTGTATGTTCATAGAGTGGAAGTTTTTCCTGTTTCTGTACACCTGTTCATTTACTCTTGGGGGGATGAGAGCTATGTGGGTGTCATCGAGGACACCTATCACATGGGGAATGTTAGCAAAGGCATAAAAGTCAGACTTGATGGCAGGCCCTTTGTGGAAACTTTACATATGCATGCAGGTGTACTACAAATGCATTCAGGAATTTGGACAGGATGAGGCTAAACATTGGCTGAGAGAACCCTGCACCCATGCCCACTCTCACCTGAAATTAGCCCAGAGCCAAGAAATGGAGTACAGAGAGCACTTGCACGTCAGGTGGGATGGAAGCTGATTCTGATTAGCCGGTCTCAGTACTGGATGCAGTAATGCACATAGCTCATGGATTGCTGTACGACTGAGTCTGTAGGTGACAATGATGTGACGTTACACCATGGTCTCCAAATCAACAAGAGGTCTGTACACAGATGGGGGCCTCCTTCACCACATGGGTCAGGTACCAAGGGGGAAGAGAGAACACATGTGAGGGACACACATACATATGCACAACATGTTGTGTATGAATAACTGATGTACAATATGTAGGTTACTCACACAAGCGATGTATGATGTACAACTGTAGGGACATGTATGAGGTAATACGTCCAGACTGTTGTGGGGAACAAACACTCATGTGGGCATGCGACTAAGGGCTGTGGTACATAGGACCTGAATGGGGCCCATGACCAGGAAATATCTGCGTCGTGCTAGCAAAATGGCAGCCTCCTGCCATCCTGATATGCAGGAGTGGAAGTGACCTAATTCTGCTAGCGGTTGTTATTACGTAAGGCGGTGTTCACCGACGTGCACCCATTCATTTGTTAACATGGTTGTCAATGGGGAACCTGGGCTTACCATGATCGCCGTCGGCGGTGACTGTGCACACTGCCGCAGAGCGTACGCCATGTCACCACCCCAAGTTCACTTGACTCCCGGATCCCATGCATGGAAGTACTCCACTTAGTGTGCTGCTGTGTCCTTACTCTGGTTACTCAAATGGCACGTGTAACAGGGGAAAGGGCCCTTGCCTTCACCACGGAGGTGCTGGAAAAGCTGGTGGATGGGGTCCTACCCCTGTATCCCAAGTTATATGGGCGACCAGAGGTGCAGGTGAGTGGGCGGATGTCGTGCTTGGATGTGTGTGATGGTGGCGGTTGCCTGTATTCATGTGTGGTCGGTATGTACTTGCACAGGCGTAGATTGTGTGGCAAATAGCGTGAGTGAGGTGGTGATATGATCATGTGAAGTGTCCGTCCAATAGGGGACGTACAGTCAGCCGTATCACATGGCCATTTCCTGAACTCTATTTTTCTTTTCTGTGTATCCCATACAGGTCAGCGCCCATCAGAAGAGGGAACTCTAGAAGGCCATCGCCAGGGAGGTGCGGACCCTGGGGGTCTACAACCGGCGGAGCACCCACTGCAGGAAGCGTTGGGAGGACCTGCTGTGCTGGGCCAGGAAGACCTGTGTGGCCCAGCTAGGGAAGTCCTCCCAACGAGGAAGGGGTGCCTGTTGGGCCCTGACCCCCCTAATGTGCTGCACTGTGGCGGTGGCATATCCAGATTTTGATGGGTGCTTGAAGGCTGCACAGCAGCCACAATGGGGTGAGTACCAACACAATTTCATGCCTCTTTGATGGATGTGTTTGGGTGCTGTAGTATGTATGCTGTCTAGTGCCAGGTACTCTGACAGGTGTCTGCCAGCAGTCCTGCCCCCGTGGGCACTGAGATGATTAGGGGCAGGTCTAACAGTTCATCAGGTCCTTGTGTCATGTGGTAGATGAGTTGTATGCTAGGGTTGTGGCCACTAGTCAGGGGCATAGGCATGACTGTAGTTGTAGGTGCTGCGTGTTGGTGTGTAAGGTAAGTGGGAGTGTGTGTGCACCAAATTTCTACATCCATTCAGGTATTTACACATCTCTCTCACATGCTTTGTCTCCCCACCCCTGTACTCTTGTGTTGTCTGTGTACATCAGCATCATCTGGTGAGGGATCAGTGGCACCTGCGACTGGGGATGCAGCGGCCCACGGTTCCAAGGAGGCAGAGTCTACCGATGCCAAGGGGACCAGTGGGTTGGAGGGACTCTGATACCGCCTCCGATGGGAGCTCCCTTGTGATGGCAGACCCTAGTGGGCCCACCCATGTTTTGTCATCTTCGGCCACCCTCAATACCATCACCGTCCTCCCAGTTGCTCCCCACCCAGTTGCCCGTGCCCACTCACCCAGAAGGGTGGAGTCTCCTTCACCCCAGGCACCTCATCCCCTGCTCCAGTCAGCCCAGCTGCCCTCACGGAAGAGGCTATTGACCTCCTGAGGACCATCTCTGTAGGGCAGGCAACCATTGTGAATGCCATCCAGGGGCTAGCATCCCAGAGGCAGCAATGCAATGCATACCTGGAAAGCATTCACGGTGCTATGTCTGGCCTACAGAGATCGTTTCAGGCTTTGGCCTCCTCTTTGACGGCAGCCAGTGTCCCTGGTCGTTTCGTCCCCCCTCCAACCACCTCTGCCCCTTCCAGCACCCCATTCCATTCACCCATCCGAAGCACACGTTCAGACAGCCATGCACACACCTCAACACACAAGAAGCACACACAGAAACACAAGCACCACACTTCCCACCACAGGCATACACACAGCCGACATACGAAAGCAAACACAACAACATCCATTTCCCCAGTGTGTCCATCTCTCCTGCCTTCCTGTCTGTCACCTCGACATGCACACCCACAAGCACTGCACCCTCAGTCACTGCTGCTGGCCCCATTCTTGCAGTCACCACTACATCAGACATCCAGTCATGCACCCCAGACACCCCACCTGCACCCACCACAACGACACTGACTGACACATGCAGCACACTCACCAGACCTGCAGACACCATGACAACATCCATGTACACTGGCAGCCTGTCTTGTCCCACTGTGTCCACCCCCCCTCCCAAAACACTCAAACGTACACAGACACCCAACCAACACACATCCACCACACCTCGGCATACTGTACAGGCACCTGCATCCACGTCCAGCACATCTACACCAGTTACAAGCACTCCTTCTACCTCCACTGCCACACCTTCATCCATCCCCACCCCAACTGCCCCTAAAAATGTTTCCTGTCCCGTGTTGACCTGTTCGAACCCTCTGGCCCACCCCGACTCGTCCCTTAACGTGCCCACCTCCTTGCCCTGTCCACTCCTTCCATGTCGAAGTCCGCCCTTCCCATTTCTGCGCCCCTTCCACAGTGAGCAAGAAGCCCTGTGCTGGCCCAGGTCCATCTGCCACCCCCGTTCCAAGCCCGCTCCCCCACCTTCGAAGAGCAAACCCAAGCCCCCGCCACCTCCCAAACGTAAGCCCAAGCCCCCCCCCACGTAAGTCCCCGCCCCCGCCACCCGTGCCCCTGTTCCCTGAGGTGCCTGGCTGCCCCACTGATGTCCCTTTATGGTGGAGTACCACGTGCACATGTGAGAGTCAGGTTCAGGCCACTTGGGCCCTTCAGCCTTTTACAGTTGGGCTGGCCAATGGCCTTATTTGGACATTACTTTCGACTGTTCTATTAAAGTTTGTGTGCCCAGTGTTGCTGTTGGCACAATCTTGAGACGTGGTTCATCGTTTCATTGTGGGGGTGTGGTGTGCACATGTGTGTGTGCTTTGGGCAGGTTGTATTGGTTTTGTGTCAGTTAAGTATCTCTTGTTCTGGTGTGTATGGCTTGTGATGGTGTGAGGGGCTGGGGGTGCGCTGCAGGGTTGTGTAACTGTGCCCTTTCTTCCGTTGTTTATTAGGTTGCAGTACTTACCGTCGTCGTCTTCGTCGGCGGTCACGGTTGTGGAGGTATATGGTAAGGAGCATCACTGGCATGATTTCCAACTCTTTCTCCATGTCTGCTTTGGCGTATTGTGTGGGCCTACGGTGAGTGTTTCCTTTTATATTGTTCTTTTCCGCCAGGCTTTGCGTCGCAGTGGTTCCCGCCCCGGAACTGACAGCGGTCTTGTGCTTCATTATTTGTTGGGCGGGTGGGGCCTTTCCGTCAGCCTATGGGCAGACTCTTACGTCGATGTCGACATTCCTATGCTGGCGGTGAGTGGTTTTCGTGCAGGCTGTTTCTCATGTACTTCATTATTTGGCGGTCCAGACCGCCAGCCTGTTGGCGGTAGTAACCGCCAGCGGTGAGTCTTTCCCGCTATGTTCATAATGACCACCATAATGTCAACCATGACAAGCAAGGCAGGCCAAAGAACAATAGAGCTATACTTTGAACTTAAAATGAAGCCAATCATCAAATTATTTACAAAAGTCATGATCTAGAAGAGCACCCCCGAAGTCATTAAACAGAAAGGACCCCAAGAAACAGGCCACATTGTCGGATGTTAAATCGATCACGGGATAGGCAGATGGGTCCACGGAGCAGTAGCGCGTAGAAGTCTCTTGTGCAGGTGCGCCTGCAGTAGTATCATCCTCCATGGTGTAGCGGGCCAACTCAGTGAGCATGGAAGGCTCATAGGAGGCCTCGCAAATCAGCCTTAGTCTCAAGGGGCACGACTGTGAATGAACCCTCATCGGGGACATCAGCAGGTCTTGGTCCACAGGAGGCACCAGCATAACAGCAAGGCACACAGTCGGCAAGTATTAGAAGAGGCACCATGTGCAGTGAAAGACTGGTTGCACACACCATTAGAGTGGTGGAAATGTCAGTGACCAATCATGCTCCAATTCCATCAGCAACGAAGCATCGAAGATCTGAACCATGAGCGCACAGCACAGTTGAGCTGGTGGAAGCGGCTCCATTGCTGTGTTTAGCTGAAAAGACACAACCACTGCGAATCAGAAGAAATAGCAGCTGTATCCCGCCAATCAATGTCAAAATAAGTGGAAAGCCGCCAAGCACACTTGAAAAGAGTGAATGGATGGCCGATGGGATGACTCCGTAGATAGTCTGGAAGATGGACAGAAATCCAGACCCAACACCCTTTAAGAAATGTGCAATCCCGACTGTGCCCGAGGCATTAAAAATTCTGGAAAACAATTCTCCAAAGTGCTTGGGGAAGTTGGTATTTAATAGGGATTGTATCTCAGCTGTTGATCTTGCAATCTGCAGAGCATACGTCTCTCTGGCTGATATCAATTCGACCTGTTTTTGAAACAGTAGCTCCTTTAGTCTGCTCAGCTTGTCATAATTTACATTAATAGTATCAATGTGAGGCCACATGTCTGATACCTTTATCTCTTGTGTGGGGGGGGAATAACACGTCTACAACACGTAAAGACCTTAGGGACTGAAATTGTGTAGGCAATTCCTGGTCGCATACCACAACAACTTTGGTCGCTCAGCACCACAGAACATTCAAAAGTACATGAAGTGCCGGTTGAATCAAAGGGACAGGAGTACCCTTCAGAAAACAAGCCAAGTTTGCGACCCCCATATTGCAAAGGTCGTGAAGGGACACCTGTTTGCAAATCACGGAATGACTAACAGTAGTCTCACATTCGATTCCGCTAAGAAAGACCTCTGTTTCCCCGTTCAGACATTTGTAATTAAAGGGCAACTCCCACTCTTCCTCAATATAGCTATCGCCCAGTTGCTCGTACCTGCCCAAGGCAAGATGATTCATGCATTTCGAAAAGCGAAAAGTAGAAATGGGCAGACTAATGATGCCATGTAGGACCCATACTGTTGAAGGACTCTCTGCAACTGTGATAGGCAACTTCACTACATGGAGCATGGTGAAACTTGCTTCCCTTTTAGCCATTGTCTGATGTTCCTTGGATAAATTAAACGCAGTGAACAATTCACTACCGTTTATATATTTCTAAGAAATTCTGCCATTTTTAATGTCTGTAGCGTCCAACCTAATAGCGCGATGGAACGGGCAGTGCAGGGGCCCCCTGACACGGCTGTGCAGCTTTTCACTGTCCGCTATGCAGAAAGTGAAAAGCGTGACGGGTGCAACTGCACCCGTCGCACAGCCGCAACACTACCGGCTCCATTTAGAGCGGGCTCCTGTGTTGCGGCCCAGCGGGGATCTCAAAATGACCGCGGCTGGAGTGCGGCTGCATTAGCGGCCGCCTGGCGGTCAAACGTTGCGGGCGGCTTGAGGGCCTAAATGCTGTAACTATACCTGTGTGTTGACCCAAGATAAAACGAGGCTCTGCCCGACTAATCTTGAAACTCCTTGAGGAATTCAAAAAAACGTGCCTGACATCCATTGGTGTCAATTGGCCAGATTAACCACCCACCGCGACTGGAAAGTGAAGAATTATAAGTACCAGCCTGAACCTCTGCCAATCGATACACTTCGCAGGTGTGGGAATACTGGGCGTGTTCATTTCTTTAACTTTTGCTAACCCCAGACAGGATGTATGTTGAATGCTGTCATTTAAAAAGATCATTTGGACAGGAATCATGCATGCTCTAAACAAAGCTTCCCTACCCTGTATCTGCCAATCTTGTGTTTCCCATACACTTTTTAAATCGACAGTGTTCTTCCAGTATTCGTAACCTTCAACTGTAAGACGGGAAACAAAGGATGTTGAATAAATCAGTTTAGTATCAGTTAGCAAAATGTTCCCAATCTTCGAAGGAGGCAATTTGAAATAATATGCTGCTGAATTTTTGGCGTCATGCCCAGCGAAGTAAGTGAATTTGTCTAAACAGTGTTTCGGGTTCCCCACCGGTGGTGTAGAACAGTGTTCCCACTGTGTGAAGTTAAATACTGGTCTGCGCCTAGTAGCATGGTGCAGGTAGTAATGTCCCCAGTTGTTATTACAGAACATTTCCCCATTATTCATTGTATTTTTATATACATCATCACTCTCAAACACTGAACAGTCCTTTATTTCAGTTAACATAGAATCAACTGTCTGGACATCCCAATCATCAGATACAACACCAGGTAAAATGACATCTGTCATAGTAATTTTAAACACATATGGAATTTGAATGATCTCAGTAGGCCCATATATATCAAATGGAACGTTGTCCCACACAATACCATCAGGAATTGGTACAGCTGAAATGTTCACAAGGTACAAGTCTCTTCGGACCTTATGTGAGGAATAATATGGAGTCAAGACGTCATCCACAAGCTCAACCGAGGAGCGATCAGGAAGGTAATGACCATTTATGAGTAAAAAGAAAACAGTCACAAACCTAATCTATAGGAACAATGACAAAAATGTGAAACAGAGCCAAAAATAGTTTCACTGGCGAATATAATAGTTATCTTTAAGCCATAGGTATAGCTTACGTGCCTTTGATTAATTTTCCCTTGCTGGAGTGGATGAGTCTGATGAAAAGTCAACAATGTCAATGAAATAACCAGAAGCAGTCTCTGCAAAAACTGGAGAAAATGCATTACTTGTCGATTGATCCACTTCAAGTGGAGGCTCATTGTAGACGGTGTCTTCAGTCTGTGTAGTATTGGTGTAAAAAACAGCCAAATCTTGGACAGGTGCTGTCGTTGATGCGGTAACTGGAATCAGCAAGAGCTCATTCTCCGCCCTCCCCATGGTCGAGGAGGTGTTTGAAACATCGTTGGACATTGTTATGTAGTCCGAAGAAGTGTTGTGAATTCTACTTTGAAGAGGTATGTCCTGTTGGGTAGTGAGAGGGAATCGGGGATTACCCAGGGGACCTCTGGGTCTACTGTGCAGGATCGGCCACATGGTGAAATTTGACGTCATCAATGGAAACAAATCTGTTTGCTAGTACCTTGTAGTCCCAAGACTGGGACCTGTGCTCTGTAGGATGGACCGAATTCCTTTTTCACACCGATCTTCTCACGTACTAGATCCCGACTTTAGGAATTCAGCCAGTGGAAGTTGCTGGTGAATCCCTTATTCCTAAGGTGGCAGCACTGGCGGATGATTTATCATCACAAAATTGCTGAAGCTCCTGTAAGACAGTTAGTTGTTCATTTATGTCAAACGGTGTGTCTGCTGCCACCAAACCAAGGCCATTTAGATCTGGGACATACATAGGTATCCCAAAGAGAACCTCATAAGGAGTGGCCCCCCCCCTCAAGGACCGTCTTGGCAGATTATTCAGTGCTCTCTGGACACCATATATGGGGACGAAGCCAACTGCGTCCAGAAGCTAATACTCTGGCTGTTAAGGACTGCTTTAGATCATGGTTCCGCCTCTCCACGACCGAATTTCCCTCAGGATGGTATGGTGAGGAGTAATGGAGTTCAACACCCATCGTCCCCATGGTGTCCCTGAATGCCTTAGAGGCAAATGCAGAGCTCTGGCCCAAATGGAATGCCGCAACCACCTATGTACCAATAAAGATCAGCAAGTCTTTTATAACAGTTTGAGCGTTATAAGCGATCAGCAAGTCTTTTATAACAGTTTGAGCGTTATAAACTGCCTTAAGATCAGCCACCCTCCCCCACAAAGTTTTGTGTTTTATGGTGGTCCCTTTGGAATCTCTAAACCCGTTCAGCTTCCAATAAATAAGGTAATCATTGTAGGACTGGACGCAGTAGTATGAATCACAGACAATCAAAGGCGGCAATCCTGGCTCTGTGTGTTCTTGCGCTAGAAGGAGGGCTTTAAGTTCAGCTAACTGAGCTGTGTATTCCCCCAGGGTCTGCATGTAGGTATCATGAGGGTGGAAATCTCCATCCTTCATCACTCCACTCACGGCTGCGCAAGTGGCTGAATATTGATGTTTAGTACCTACAGCTGGTTGTGCTGAACTATCAGTATAAATGACAGTATGGTATCTGTCAAGTGGTAAGATATCCAGAGGAGCAGGGTACTCCTGTTCATATTGGAGATATTCTTGTGTCTGAAGTTTTGGGTCAACATCAGTGGCGGTCAGGGAGGTAGCCCACTGTATCCATCGTGGATGTAGTGCTTTAGCATTAGGAACGCTTGCATTAGCAACAGCCTCTAAGGCTGGCACCGGGGTAACGAAAATAATGCATTTCCCTTGGGCTAGTGGTCTCTCCTTAATGACAGCCATTTGAACTGCAGTTAGAATTTTTTCTGTAGGTGCAAAGCATTGTTCTGCATTAGAGTATAATTGGGATTTATACGCAATGGGCACTGTCGCCCTCGTTAAAGGTGCATACGTAAACCCAATGGCACCAGCAATTATTCTGATGACCAAATTTGTTTTATCACGTGTGTGTAAGTGTTTTGCTTCTAGCATGTCCTGTTGCGATTTCCTAAGGATGCGTGTGTGTTCAACTAATCAGTGTTTGCTAGAAAAATCTGGGCGTATTAAGTCATAAAGAGGCTTGATACGTTGTGCATAGTCAGGAATGTATGTTCTGCCAAAATTGAAAAAGCCAAGTAGTGACTGTAGCTTCTTGAGTGTGTTAGGTGGGTGCAACTGTGAAGATTTCTCTTGGAAGCGCGGGGCCAGGCTCTTCCCCTCGTTTGATAGCTCATATCCCAGGAACAATACACTGAGAAAGGCTATCTTACTTTTCTTAAAGTTAAATTTGTAACCGAGGTCTGAAAATCCTAAAATGATCCGATCAACCCTGACAAGATGAATGGTGAGGTCGTCGTCTGTGAGATAGATGTCATCCACATAGGATAGCACCTCAGGATCAAGATCATGTAGTATTGGCGTTACACGGACTGAGAACAGTCCTGGACTGTTCTTATAGCCTTGGGGCAAACAGCGAAAGCGTTTCTGTGAGCCAAATGGAATGCACTCAGGTCCCTACTTTCTTGTGCTAAGTTTTGGCAGAAAAAAACTGTTGGAAATACTCAACGTTGTTTTGTACTTTTTGCGCACTATATTGTTAATAAGTGCTGTGCTATGTGAATTTCGTATAGCGTATGTGCGTGTATGACGGTTTAAGTGTCTGTAATATAAGACTATTCTGTAGGAATGGTCAGTTCTTGCAAACGGGTTATTCATTGCAGAGACACAGGGCTCATTTACTCCGTGGTACTCTAGCTGAGTGAGGATCTCCCTCACTGGGGATTTTGCTTCGTGTTTAACAGGATATTATGGCTGAGTTTGGGGTGTGGACCTGATAGGTATTATATGATAAGGAGACTCCTTGTCCCCAACCTACATGATTGTGGTATAGTGCAGGAGCCTGCACTAAAGCCCAATCAACAGCGTAGGCTTGTTTTACTGCCTCTGGAACAAGATCAGAGAAAGAAGGCAAAAAGGCATCTTCCCCATGTGGGAGCTTACGGACATGCTCAGGTGGCCAGTCTCTTTCGGCCAATAGGATATCACAATTAAGTTCATCCCAGAATATCATTTGAATAGCGCCTTTTATGTCTCACTAAATTTTAATTTTTAAATCATATACCCTATCGGGTGGGAGGACACCGTTTCAACTGCAATAAATCGGTAGTTGCTGTGGCATCCAGATGATCTTTCAGACTCTGGCGACATATCATGACCTCTACTGCGCTGTCTAACAGTGTCACTGCCCACGCCTTGTTCTTCAGCAATGCTCTCAAGTGTACTGGCATTTTTAATTGACAGTGCTGCCACCGTTTTCTTTTTAAACTGTGGCTTTTGTTGTGGGGACCTATCTTCTTTTTTTGTCCGAAGACTGTGGCAAGTCTTTCTTTTCTTTCACATACTCAGGACGTCGATCAGAACGGGCCCCTCTCTCGCTACGTCTATCCGGTGCATCCTGAAAGGAACAAGAGGGACATGAATCAGTATATCTGTCAGGAGTTTTTATACTTTTTCTCTTTCTGAGAGTGTGTCTCCTTTCAGAGGTCTCCGGATGTGGAGAACCCGCTCTCTTAATTCATCTATCATTAAATTGCTTTTGTTTATCCCAGCGCTTCCTGTTATTTTCTTGTTTTTGTTTAGCACCATCCTTAGGGGTGGTACTTTGTATTTCAAGCTTTTTTGGTTTAGCTCTCAAGCTATCCTGTACTATACTAGTATAGGCGTTGGAAATAACTGTCGGTAGCTCTCTCTCTTGATCCAAATGTGGAATCTGTCAGAGATGCTGGCGTATAGCCAGTGCTACAGCTTCCCCATTAATATTACTCATTATTGAGGAGACCACGTCGAAGTTACGCATTAGTTTCATCCCCTAATCTAGGGCTGGTGCAGCCCCGTGTTCATTCTGTATTTGTTTTAACACTTCTGGTAAATTAGCAAGTGTCGGGGTACCATGTGTGGCAGTGTATATTGCAGCGAAGACTGTACCCCATGTGGCACAGTCATCCACTGAGGGTACCATCCCGAAACTCAAGCATATAGTGAGAATTCCATTTTTCTCCTGTGGTCTCGTATGGGGAAACACAGCTTCCAGCTGATTTGTTTTCCGGGCTATTCAGAACGGTATTTTCTCCCGTTCCGTGGGTACTTTACCCATAATGGTATGTACTGTTTGTGGATTAATCCCGGTGGCCAATTGGTATCCAGCAGGTACTGGTGATGCTGGACGCGATGGTGTTGTATTCAATGTTCGCATTACGAACTGAACTAGTCGTCTGTATAGAGTTACTAATTCAAGATATAATTTGCGCAGGTCTGCTGCCTGCATGTTTTGTATATCTGGGGAGGTGTGTATGTGGCAAACATAGGCCACGTTGGTTCATCATTACCTAAAGGACCTAATCTCACGCATTGTATTACATGTGGTAGGGTGCCTTCGAACCAGTTCTGATGCTCTTGGTAAGTGAGCGGTATTTCATGATACTGGTATGCTTTGTATTGTGGAGGAACGTTTGCAGCTCTATATGTGTGGAATGTGACTGACCTGCAGTCTTCCTCAGGAAAGGTGACCCAGGAGTAGAATGTTTCTGTTTGGTAAGCTTCATTAGCTTCTACTATGAATGTAACATCCATGCCCTCTTCTGTTAAGCCATGTGCTACTAGGTGTAAAGGTAATGCTTGTCTAGCATTATCAGGAATATCTCTGGCATTAGCCATTTTGTGAAATGAGTGAAGAGATGGCACACCAAGTGGGGAGTAAAGTCTTTTTATGAGTTCGAGCTTGAACAAACTACAGCCTAATTAGGTAATCCCTGCTCAGCTGAGGAGGATCTTCCCCAAGACCACGGATGTCTCAGTTTAATGGTACATAGGGTACCTGTAGTATGTTAGACCGTGATAATCGGGGTATCCGTAAATTAGTGCCTAAACACCATCGTTGGTGGCACCATGTCGTAGTTGGACTCTTGCTCTAGGCAAGACTGCTGGTTTAAGGATGACAGTACTTATGTTTGTAGGGGACTATGCTAATCCTACAACAAAACGCAACTGTCGTCCCAACTCTTCCGGCTCACAAGCAGCACCTCACCTAAACCCCAAATGGTTAAAGGTGATTTGTAGCAGCCTTTACGCATGGACTCAAAAGTGTGACATCTCAGGGAGCGTCGTGGTTAAACAGAGATTATCCCTTTCTCACATTAACAACATGTCTTACTCACACACAGGCAATGAAGAAGATGCAGTAAAGTTTCAATAATATTTATTTCATCAAAACTACAATCTGCGATAAGTTGCATGGGCTGCAATGATTAGGATAATGAACAATGCAAGGAACAGAATTGTAAAGACAAGAGTCATTAACACAAAGACCCCAACCATCTTGCAATATCACTCGATATCATGAAGTGTGCAACATGTCCTAATACCCTAGTCTGTAGGCCTAACCTCTAACCCAGAAGAGAGCTAAGTATGTTAAACCTCAATCTGTCAATACCATGTCCATGAGAAGAGCCCCCAACCCTCATTACCTTGGAATGAGGTCTCTAACTCAGACTCCGCAGGAACACGAAGACTGGGTCAGTGTCAATGCGACGTGCTGCAGCGATAGCATCTGGTCGGAATCCCTCTACCTATCTGATAAAGTGAAGAGTGTATATATACAGATCTGCCTCGACCCCTGACGTGGGTTAGTTCCCAAACAATAGATAATAAGGCGTGCTTGGGAGGGTAATTAGTATAAACAATTCCCTCGAAAGCGTGAAGAGGAAAAGTACCTAATGCGGACACCTTCAGTTTGTTTGCATTTGTCATCCGGATCGTGATGCCTTAGTGCAGTGGCACTGATAAGGAAAATCAAAACATGGGCCTAAGTCAAAACAAGGCAGCCATCTTAAAAGAAATAATTAAATACATGTGCTAAAACAAAGCAGGCTAAGTAGGGTAAAAGTCACTAGGTGACGGGGGCACGAGTCTGAAAGCCAACTGCCAAGCTAATTCCTGTATCCCTATTAAAACAAACTAGGATTCACCACACCAGTACAAACCTTGTTCCATGGTGGTTGAAGAATAAGTAAAGAAGTGATGTGGAGGTGGATTTTCAGAAAATCAGGAAGGTTGTAGAAGATTACAAGCATAAAATGAGTAAAAGGAAGGATGCGCCTAGTAGGAGGCATGTGAGGATTGGTGACCTTGTCAATCTAAAAAAAAAAAAAAAAAAAAACAATGCTAGCGGTAAGGGTTTAGCATGTTGGTCAGACCCTTTATTTGTTACTGAAGTGTTTAAAAATGATGTACGAGTAGATGGTGGAACTGTATGGAATTTCAATTGTGCCAAGGTACTAAAATTAATGATGTAATAGTGACCACCCCATCCAAGATTGTCAGCAGAGATAACCTCAGTACATTAGGCAGGGTTTCCGGCAATAAGATAAAAAGACTTTGACAATTTGAATTGAATATAGATTGGTAAAACTTAAAAGCCACTGCTGCAATCCAACTGGCCGCAAGGTAATGTGAGTAAGACATCACTCTAACTCAAACTCAAATAATAGCTTTAAATACATTCTGAAAGATCCATCATTGTTCTCCAAACATAAGCTTATGAGTTCTGAAAATATACAAATTTTTATCTTGAATACATTCTTTTAAATGTTGGTATAAATAATAATAATAATAATAATAATAATAATAATAATACAACCAAGCAGAAGCCTCTATATTAGTAGGCTTGGCTGCACTCATGAGAGCTACTGGTAGCTCACAAGCTACTAGTTGGAGACACCTGTCCTAGAGTTATATTGGAAGTTTGCATGTTTGTAAAAGAAGATAGTAAAGGATAATCACTGTTTGCCTCTGTGGAATTATTGGAGCAATCGGTTTTACACTACAGGGATATTGTGAGATTTTTTTTTTTTTTTAGAAGATCTTTTATTTCAACATTTGCTCAGTGAACAAAAATAGGTACACTCTTGACATATAAGTTGATACATCAGGAGAGAAGGCACAATGTCTTTACAGTTATGGCTAGCGTCAAACAGCAGTATGAATTATAACAGTGCACAGATAAACCAGAACAAATATAATCTACCTTAGACACACTTTTAGTCTCTAAATTCTCCCCAAACCCCACATACATCAATCATGATTCCCTGTAAGCGTTCCATGGATTCCAGATCTTTTCATAGTTTCTTCAGACATCCCCAACTATTATAGATCACCTGTTCTGCTCACTGGCACCAGTCTACATCATTCACCCAATCTTGGACATTTGCTCCCCAGGACTTTGCAATGTTCCTCTTAGCCACCACGGCAGCCAGCATCAACCAGATATGCCGGTATCTGGGCCACACGTCCTCCCCCAATACATGTAAAATACGTCATCTGGCCCCTAGTGTCAACGTGAGACCCGTGACCCGGTTTATAATTTGCGTCAACCCCTTCCAGTATTGCTAAATTATGGGGAATTCCCAAAGAACATGGAAAAAGGACCCATCAGACCACACCCTCTAGTGCACAAATCAGAGTTGCGTCGCCGGCAACGATGTAGAAGTGGAAGAGAATAGTATGATCTGTGTAGTATTTTGAGGAGTACGAAAATGAAGGGAGCTCTTTTTGCAACTTCTCTTGGACTCTGAAGTGCATCCACCCAGTCATCATCTTCAATTAATCCTATGTCACTCTCGAAGGACTTTCACAGCAACCGCAGAAGGTCTGGGGATTTGTTCATTAATTTCCTCTGTGTCAGGGAGATGACTGTCTGGCACAGGGTCTAAAAGTTGCCGGTCCTCCTGCGGAGCAGACTCCGGCGGTTGATTTCCCTCCATCACATGACTTTTCAACACATGTCCTAACTATAAATGCTTAAACCGTTCAGATTCCTCCATCTTGTAATCCCTCTTCAGGTCCTCAAAGGTCAATAGTGTCCCACCCCCTCTCCAAATACCCACAAGATGTTAAATACCTATCAGCCCGCATTTATGGAAACCCTTTAGGTTCCCAACTTCCTTCAGCTGATCACTGTCCCAGAGTGGGCTCATGTTTGCAAACTTGTCCTCCCGTCCCAGAACTTTGGTGGCCTCTTTCCAAACCCTCACTACTGATTGAGTGTGCATAGGTAGCCAACTCTCCTGTTTCCCGATATACAGAATTGAATAGCTTCTCTGTTGACTCGATAAGCGTAGACTTCTACATCCGATAACACCCAATCATTAATTGTAATAAATTGTGGTGCGTCACCCAATAGTAGGTGCGTATGTCAGGGACCACCAGTCCACTTTCAAACACCCCTCGTTGGAGCTTAATGAGGGAAATACACAAACTACCCCGTCCCATAGGAGCTTGCGCAGCTCACTGTTGATCTCCCGAAAGAATTCGGGTGGCACCCTATAGGGGGTATTTTGAAGAACATACAATAGGCAGGGAAGGGCCATCATCTTTAAGAGTATGGCCTGTCCCATCAGGGACACTGGAAGTGTCCGCCAGTGAGCAACATCACTGCAGAGGTGCTCAAGCGGAGGAAGGAAGTTTTTTCCCAGAAACTCCTCTGCATTTCACCTTAAATGAATGTCTAGATACTGGAAACCGTCTATCACGACGGGGGCCACGCATCTTGACTGAAGTGTGGCCTGCCCCCAGCAAGAGGGAAAATAAGTGATTTATCCTAGTTAATCTGGTATCCAGAATAAGTAAAAAAAAAAAAGTTGAAAAATGTGGAGTATTCTGTCCACCCTAACACGAGGCTGGTTATAGTAGGACATCGCTAGTATTTAGGGAGATTGTTTTCTCCCTGACCCCTCATTTGATTTCCTATATGAGGGGGTCCTGATGAATCCAGGCTGCCAGTGGTTCCAATGCCAAAGCAAAATCATTGGGGTTAGAGGGCAGCCCTACCATGTGCCATTATGAAGGACGAAAGAACGGGAAAATGCACCATTTACTCTTACCCTCGACAAAGAGTCCTAATACTGGAGTTTAATCCAGTTCCAAAACTGGGGGCCAAATCCTAATCTGGTGAGGGATGCGAACGGGTATGCCATTCAATACTATCAAATGCCATCCTTGCATCGAAGGAGAGCAGAACAGTGTCTTTGTTATAGGATGTCCCGGTCATGTGCAAGACCCTGTAAAGGCACCTCAAAATTAAATCTTGTGTCCCTATGCGGCATAAACCCAGACTGATCTAGGAGGATCACTGTTGTTATCACTGTCCTCAATCTATTAGCCAGGACCTTTGCTGAGACCTTGGCCTCTACATTCAGGAGGGATATAGGCCGGAATGAGCTGCAATCGGATGAACCCCCCCCCCCAAGCCCCTCTGATTCTAATGTGGCGATTTCTTTCTCAGAGTTTCGCTTTGATAAGTTGTTCCTTTCTCAACCCCCCTTCAGAGCACGAGTGTGGCCACGCAATACTGTCTTCTGCTTAAAAGCTTCCCATAGGATACAGGCTGAGTCAACTGTCCCTTTATTTTTTTGAAAATACTGCTCTGTTTACTCTCAGACATTGTCCTGAAAATGTCTGGCTTTTAAGGTGCCATGAATCTATCCTAGGGGGTAGCGCCGAGTCTCGGGTGAAACCAGAGAATGACACCTACACCGGGAAAGTGGTCTGAGATACCGCGCACTAGATACGATGAATTCTGAAACTGGCCGGCATGCATCTGATAGGTGAATATACAGTCTAAACAAGAGAAACTGTTGTGCATGGCTGATAGGTATGTAAGCTGCCTCGCAGTTGTGTTGTGTTCACATCACAGGTCTATTAGTCCCATCCCTCCCACAAATGCCTGGAGTGGACTAGTGTTGGTCCCCCTCAGGGTGTTCCTATCCATTTCCGGGTCCAAAGTGGCATTCATGTCCTCCCCACCCGGAGTATCAAATTGCCAGGTGGCATACTGAGTAACAACGCACTGAGTGCTGGTAGATTTTCTACATGTAACTTCGGCAATACGTAAACCGAGCACAGGTAGAGTGTATGACCCTCTCAGGTGTCGTTCTGCGCCACATACCTACCTACTAGGTCATTCCATGTTCAGCTTGGTGTGTACGGTACCGATTATTTAATTATGAGAATGCCCATGCCCCTGGAGTTTGAGGTGAAGCCTGCATGTGCTAGTACGGTTTAACCCATTCGATCTAGTGCCTTGTCTGGGGTGTGTATACAGATATGCTGTTAGACAATGGTGCATTTAATTTTATTGCCTAGGCCATTGACGTTCCATGTCATGACCTTTCGAGCAGAGTTAATAGGAGGCCCCATGCTGTGTTCTGTAGTGTGGCAGTCTCGCTTAGTGTGTTCAAAAGTAGAAGCATTGTCCCCTTCCCTCCCAGCGATCCAAGTTTCCTTTCTCTGACACACAGCGCCACTGAGCGCAAACATAGTAAACAATGCAAAACAATCAAAACATGGCAAAACTGTGGTCCCCAAAGAACTCCCCCACCCTGCTACCCTGAACCCTGCCACTTCAACTTGTCACCTGAAATTTGGCATAAGGTCTAGTAAGGGTTGTCCGGTTCCACCAAAGTAAACCAAGTTACTTTAGTCAGCATGCAGAACCCTATATCACAATAGCATTTTCTCACATCTGTACTGCATGTGACATAGTGAGTCATTACCGCTCCTCATTCTTAGGAGCAATCAGTGCTTGCCCTCTAAAGTTTAATTAGGAACCTGGAGCATCTAAATCCAAACACCCCCAATCAAAGCTCCCCCCACCTCCAAACTCCCCATCCCACCAATAGCTTATCTAGCAGTCAGGGGGCCATGTCTTATAAAGCCATCAGTGTCAGCTTTCAAGCTCAGTCATACTGTCCGCAACAGACTGTTCCTTGGTTTACGCTACCTGGTCATCCTCTAGTTTGCCTGTGGGGCACCCCCTTCTGGCCACTTGGGGATTTCACTGTCCAGGAGTGCACCAGCCCTTGATCCAGTCCCACGCCTCTGCTGGTGTGGTAACATAACCATGATTTGCCCTCCGCGATAACCTGTTGCCTTGTCGGATAAAACATCATATATTTCAGTTCTTTAGTGCAGAGTGCCTTTTTGACTTCATCGAGAATGCGGCATTGGCGCTGTACCTGTAATGTGAAATCCAGGAAAAAACATAACGTAGAATTTTCATAGGGCAGATCGCAGTGGGAGCGAGCTGCCTGCAAGATAGCATCTCAATGATTAAAGATCCTGGCTTTGATCATACTCGGAGGGGCCTCCGGCTTCGGTGGTGGTATCGGCACCCTGTGAGCCTTCTCAATGGACAAGAATTTCGAGCGGCGCTTGGGACAGAGGGTGCAACATAATTCACATGTCTGGCCCTCAGGGAGAATATATCGGGGAATCAGCTGTACTTTTATCTCAAGTCGCTGAAAAGACCTTTGATTCTATGGAATGACTATCTGATGGTTGTAACCATGGCTGTGCATAAATTGAACTAAACAGGTGTCATACCCGCTGAAGGACTAGGGCTCACCCCTGGATCCTTCCCTGTATGCTGGAAGACTGTAGTCTTTGAATATCTAAGCTACACTATGACCAGTCAGGAGTTGTTCTTATGTGAAAACCTTGACAAAATCCTTGCAACTTATATGCACATTATAGGTCACTGAAGGAGTCTCCCTACTGGGCAAAGCGGCATTATATGAAATGATTTACTTGCCCAAATTTCTCCATGTCCTCCAGAACACCAACGATGACGTGCCAGACAAGTTTTGCCGCCTGGCGGAAAAAGCCACCAGATCGATACTTTGGGATGGCGGAGCCCCCCAGATCGTCTTGCTTACAGTGACAAGGAAACCCAGGGATGGGACACTGCCTTACCCAACCTGAAGAACGAGTTACTCACCTTCGGTAACGACTTTTCTGGTGGATACATTAGCTACCTGTGGATTCCTCACCTAATGAATACTCCCATGGCGCCAGCATTCGACGGAAATCTTCTTCCTAGTCTCTGCACGTCGACGAGGACGTCACTCTAGCCCACGCGACGCCGTCTGACGTCATACAAGCAATAAGAGGTCCTCGCCGACGTGCCGACGTCAGTACCAACATTTTTTACGTGCATGAGAACAACAACCCAATGCAATGAAAGAGCAAGGCAACATCCCATAACATTGTAAAATACACAACATTGCAATAAAATGGCTGTAAATTTAATATAACTTGCTTTTTTTTTTTTTCTTTTTAAACCAACAAATATATGCAAATCATGTATATACACAAAGATATATACATATATATACATATAAATATATACAAGTATCCATATATACAACATCTATTGCAACCTTGAAGACCAAGAGGAGCGCACTCAAGGATTACTTGGTAAGACCAGAAAGGCAACGGGGAGGCGGGTGGGACCGTGAGGAATCCACAGGTAGCTAATGTATCCACCAGAAAAGTCGTTACCGAAGGTAAGTAACTCATTCTTCTGATGGATACAACTACCTGTGGATTCCTCACCTAATGAATAGAGTCCCAAAGCAGTACCACTCCCGGTGGTGGGTGCCGAAATGGTCAAACCAAGAAATCCTGCAGCACTGACCGTGCAAAATGGCCGTCCCTTCTGACCTCAGAGACCAAACAGTAATGTTTCGCAAAAGTGTGAAGGGACGACCAAGTTGCGGCCTTGCAGATGTCGACCACAGGAACACCCCTGGCCAAGGCCGTAGTGGCCGACTTAGCTCTGGTGGAATGAGCTCTATTGCCATCAGGAGGATCCTTCTTTGCCAAAGAGTAACAGATTTTAATGCAAAGAACAACCCACCTGGAGAATGTTCTCTTGTGGACTGCCTTTCCTCTCCTCTTGCCCACGTATCCGATGAACAGCTGATCCTCCAGCCTGAAGTCCTTCGTTCTATCAATGTAGAAGCTTAACGCCCTCTTTGGGTCCAATCGATGTAGTCTCTCTTCCTCCTTTGAAGGATGAGGCGGAGGACAGAACGTGGACAAAGTAATTGTCTGGGCCAAATGGAAGGGTGAAACAACCTTCGGGAGGAAAGCAGCCTTGGTCCTCAACACCACCTTATCCCCATAAAAAGTTGTATAAGGGGGTTTTACCGATAAGGCTTGCAACTCACTCACTCTCCTTGCAGATGTTATAGCCACCAGGAAGACTGTTTTAATAACCAAATACCTTAAGGGGCAAGAATGCATAGGCTCAAAAGGGGACCCCATAAGGAAAGTGAGGACCAAGGACAAATCCCATTGAGGCATAACGAATGGTTTTGGAGGATATTTATTTAGAAGATTTAGGGATTTAAATAACGATGGTTGATCTGGAAGACAAATGAAGGCTGACAGGGCAGACAAATAACCTTTAATGGTAGCCACTGCACAACCTTTCTGCGCTAGAGACAGAGCAAAAGACAAAACATCTGACAGATGAGCATGTAAGGGATCAATCTGTCTCCCTCCACACCACATAACAAATTTAGACCACCTATTAGCGTAGATAGATTTAGTGGAGTGTCGCCTGGCTGCTAATATAACATCCACTACATCAGGCGGGAGAGAGAAGGAACTCAGGTTGCCCCGTTCAATCTCCAGGCATGTAGGTGTAGACTCTGGAGGTTGGGGTGTAAAACCTGCCCCTGCGACTGCGAGAGGAGTTCTGCCCTGAGAGGGAGACGGAGCGGAGGGCACAGCGAGAGTTGGAGAAGGTCGGAGTACCACACCCTCCTTGGCCAATCCGGAGCTATTAAGATGACTTGGGCCCGGTCTTGGCGAATCTTCCTCAACACTCGAGGAATCAAGGGTATGGGGGGAAACGCGTAAAGCAACTGGTCGCACCAGGTTATCAGAAACGCGTCCCCCAATGCTCCCTGCACCGGATACTGGAGGCTGCAGAATAACGGACAATGCGCGTTCTCCCGAGTGGCAAACAGATCTATCCGAGGAAACCCCCACATCTGGAAGATTAAACGGACTTGATCTGGATGGAGACGCCACTCGTGGTCGGCCGAGAATTGGCGACTGAGACTGTCCGCACGTACATTCAAGACCCCGGCCAAATGATTTGCTACCAAGCAAATCTGATGGTCCTTTGCCCAGGACCATAGTCGAAGAGCTTCTCTGCAGAGAAGGTACGACCCTACTCCTCCCTGTTTGTTTATGTACCACATCGTGGTAGTATTGTCCGTCAGGACCTGTACCGACTGACCACGAAGGGAAGGGAGGAAGGCCTTGAGAGCCAGACGTACAGCCCGTAACTCTAACAGATTGATATGAAACATCTGTTCCTCTGGAGACCAAAGTCCTTTGATCTCCAGATCCCCCAGATGAGCTCCCCACCCTAGAGTGGAAGCATCCGTTATGACCGTGGCCACTGGTGGCGACTGCGCGAACGGCTTTCCTTGCGAAAGATTGTTGCTCGCAATCCACCACTTCAAGTCCACAGCAGCATCTCTGGAGATCTTGACCGCACCTTCTAGATCTCCCTTGTGTTGAGACCACTGCCTTCGGAGGCACCACTGAAGAGCCCTCATGTGCCAGCGAGCATGCGTGACCAACAGTATGCAGGAGGCAAACAGACCGAGCAGACGAAGGACCTTGAGGACTGGAACTACCGCTCCATTTCGAAACATTGGAACCAATTCCTGAATATCTTGAACCCGCTGAGGCGGAGGAAAGGCTCGATTCAATGTTGTATCCAGTACTGCCCCTATGAACAGGAGGCGCTGAGAGGGCTCCAGGTGAGATTTGGGCACGTTCACCGAAAAGCCCAGGTCGAACAACAACTGGGTTGTTGACTGCAGATGATACGACACAAGCTCCGGGGACTTGGCTTTGATCAACCAGTCGTCCAAGTAAGGGAATACTGATATCCCCTTCCTTCTGAGCTCTACCGCAACCACCGACATCACCTTCGTGAAGACTCGAGGTGCTGAAGTAAGACCAAACGGGAGGACCGCAAACTGATAGTGCTGCGACCCTACCACAAACCGAAGATACTTCCTGTGCGACTTGAGTATCGGGATATGAAAATAAGCATCCTGCAAGTCGACAGACACCATCCAATCTTCTTTGTTCAACGCCAAAAGCACCTGTGCTAGGGTCAGCATCTTGAACTTTTCCTGATTGAGGAACCAATTCAAGATCCTCAGATCCAGGATCGGTCTCAACCGACCATCTTTCTTGGGAATCAGGAAGTACCTTGAGTAACAACCTCAACCCCTTTCCTGCTCTGGAACCAACTCCACCGCGCCCTTTGAAAGGAGGACTTGAACCTCCTGTTCTAGCAACAGGAGGTGCTCTTCTGAACAATAAGATGGGCGGGGCGGGAGGGGGGGCTGAAACTCCCGAAAGGGAAGGGTGTAGCCTTTCCCAACAATACTGATAACCCAAGTGTCCGTTGTAATAGTCTCCCACTTGTGGAGAAAATGCCGTATTCTTCCCCCTACAGGAGAGGAGTGAGTGGGAAATGGTGGAAGCCTAAGGCTGCTTTCCCTGCTGCACCCCTCCAGAGGACGAGGAAGAGGCAGAGGTGCTGAGAGGCTCCTCTGGTGCGGGCCCTACCTCTCCCTCTAAATGATCTATAGGGGTGAGAAGAGGCGGGTTGCTGGAATTTCCCCCGAAAGGAAGAGGAGGAAGAGCCACGTCCAAATCCACGAAACCTCCTGAAAAATCTGGAGAAGGTAGAAGGAGCTTGTAGTCCTAATGATTTGGCTGTGGCCCTGCTTTCTTTGAACCTCTCCAGGGCCGAATCCGCCTTGGCCCCAAACAGTTTGTCCCCATCAAACGGGAGGTCCAACAGGGTCGACTGCACGTCCGCAGAGAACCCTGAGTTGCGAAGCCAAGCCTGTCTCCTCGCAACCACAGCCGTGCCCATCGCCCTAGCCACTGAGTCAGTCGTATCCAACCCAGATTGGATAACCTGGGTTGCAGCAGCCTGGACATCGGAGACGATATTCAAAAGCCCTTGGGGAAGCTCCGTATGTGAAGATGTTATTTCGTCCATAAGAGCATAGATGTACCTCCCCAAGATACATGACGCGTTGGTGGACTTCAACGCCATGCTGCAGGATGAGAATATTTTCTTGGACTGTGAGTCCAACTTCTTGGAGTCTCTATCCCCCGGCACCGTCGGAAAAGATCCAGGCGCAGATCTAGAAGAACAGGAGGCCTGGACCACCAAGCTCTCCGGCGTAGGGTGTCTGGACAGAAAGCCAGGGTCAGATGGTGCAGCCCGATACCTCCTGGCCACAGCCCTATGAACAGCCGAGGAAGATACCGGCTTCTTCCACACCTCCAACACCAGATCAAGCAAAGCCTCATTGAATGGTAAAAGAGGCTCCGCTGCAGTAGAGGCCGGAAGCAGGATCTCAGTCAACAAATTCTGCTTCGCCTCCGCCACCGGCAAAGGCAATTCAAGAAAGTTAGCTGCCTTTCTTACCACAGCGTGAAAAGTGGCTGCCTCCTCAGTATACTCCCCTGGAGATGACAAGTCCCACTCAGGGGAAGTATCCAGCCCACTAGCTGTATCCAGTCCATGAAGACCCTCGCCAGAATCCTCTATCTCTCCTTCCTCCAAGACCCGTTGGTATTCCTGCTCCTCTAAGAGACGGAGACCACGCCTCCTAGAATGTAGCCTCTCTTCAATACGCGCCGTCGACATGGCATCCGCCGAATTAGAGGAACGACGCCGATCGCCGGATCCATCCGACGCTATGTCCGGCGCCACAGTCAGCTTCGACGCCGAGGTAGGAGCCGGATGCAGAGAGGCACGTCTCGGAGCCTCCAATGGTCCTGTCGGAGTCACTGGTCGAAACCCCGAAGTCGACGGAATGGAAACCTCTGGGGCCGAAACCTCTGGGGACACCGGAGTTGACACCGGAGTCGACACCGGCGCCGAGCCCACATTCCCTAAGGGGAGAAAGGGCATGAAGGGTGCTGGCCGTAGCGGCGCCGGAGCACCCAAGGTGAAAGCCAACGGCCCGAAGGACCAGTTGGAGCACCTCCTGGAGCCATCTGCTGAAAGATGGTATACATCGCATTCAAAAATGCGGTATTATCGGCTCCAGGGGCAGGAAAAGCTGGATATTGGGGTGCCTGGATCGAAGGCGACCCCGACGCCAGCCTCGACGTCTGCGACGCCGGAGAGAACACCTGAGGCTGCGCCACTTCAATCACTGAAGATGTCTGCCCAGGCGAAGTCGGCGAAGCCAAAGAAGGCAACGGCGTCGATGGATGTGGAGTGACTGTGGGACTGACCTCCCAAGTCTTACGACGCCGAGCCGAAGGCGACCTCGATCGAGACCTCTGGCTGGAATGGCGCCGTGAATCCCTACGGCGCCGTGAATCCCTACGGCGCCGGGAATCTCGATGACGCCGATGAGTCTTCGGCGAGGAGGACTTCCTATGATGCTTCTTCTCCTTCCTCTTCGACTTCGCCATGAAGAGTTTAGCCTCTCGCTCTTTTAGGGCCTTGGGATTCATGTGTTGGCATGAATCACATGTTGCGACGTCGTGGTCGGAGCTTAAGCACCATAAACAGTCCGAGTGTGGGTCCGTAACGGACATCTTGCCCCCACACTCCCGACAGGGCTTGAAACCAGACTTCCTCTGAGACATAGAAACTCTCAGATAAAAATCACGCAGCAGAAAAACACACTGTAACTTCGAAAGCAACAGTAGCTCCCTCGAAGATAACCGTTTCGAATGCACGGAAAAAAGGGAACTGACGTTGGCACGTCGGCGAGGACCTCTTATTGCCTGTATGACGTCAGACGGCGTCGCGTGGGCTAGAGTGACGTCCTCGTCGACGTGCAGAGACTAGGAAGAAGATTTCCGTCGAATGCTGGCGCCATGGGAGTATTCATTAGGTGAGGAATCCACAGGTAGTTGTATCCATCAGAAGCTATATTACTGGGCACCCATACTAGTGGTAATGAATGACTGGATCTCCTCAGACTACGGAGAACACTCCTTGCTGGCAACTAGAAGGGACCTGGACTCAGAGAGACACTTACAACACCTGTAGGGAGGAGGGAGGACATGAGGACTCTCAACACAGACGGCCATGGTGGTGGAGACCTGGAGGAGGGCCACAGGCTGGCGGGGGAATATTACAACAGCAACACCACTGTGGGAGACAGAGATTCTAAAGCATCTCAGGGCAATGGGGACACACATAAAATGGGGCAGGGTAGGAATTACGACAGTGGGGCACAGCTGGAGGGAGAGATGATACCCTTCTCTGAACTGCAGTCAGAATACAAACTGACGGCAAATCTGTACCTTAGATACCTTCAGATGCAGCATTTTCTCAGGAAATATAAAAAGCTGTTAGCAGACCTAGAGGTGGAATTCCCCCTTGAATTTAGGGTTCTTGCTGCTCACCCACCTTGCATACTCATGTTATATCCTTAATATACATAATGCTGCTCACCCATAATCTCCCCCCACTAGATACACTTAGGAATAGGTAGGAACAAGATTTGGGCAGCCTAGAAAATAACAGGTGGGGCACGGCAATTCGATACCAGAGATAGGCGGCAAAAAGGGTGGGTTTCCAATTGGTACAGCTTAATCTACTCCACAGAGCATACTACATGAGAGTGAAACTGAGCAGAATGGGATGCAGCACCACTGACTTATGCCTCAGGGGTTGTGGCAAGAGAGGCACTTTGCTGCACACCCTCTGGGACTGCCCACCAGTGCAGCAGAACTAGGAAAGGACAGGGACCAGATTATCCAATGTGACAGAGGTGCGGATACATCCTACACTCCAACTAGTTGCCCTGTGCAGCAGGGGAGAGAAAACAATGGAGAGGTGCACATTACACTTTTGATTTCGTAGGACGGGATATCCGTCACTGCTGCCAATATCTAAATCAGGGCCTCAGTCTAACCTTCTTATCCTCCATCAAATCAGTTTGATTCGTAAGTGCCTTCTTTTTCTTTTAATTTGAAAATTGCCATTTCACAATTGGCTTCATGTACAGTAAGGAATTTTGGGCCTGAACTTTCAGGGACGTGAGAAGTTTGGTCATTTCATCAAGTAAGAGCTACTCTATAGAATTGTACCAGAACCATCTATCAAGCAGTCTGGCTGCAATCGTTTAAGAAGGACCACCCTTTCCCCGGATGTAGCTCTCTTGCATTCCTCATTGCAATCCGCCAAAAGGAAATATAAGCAAAGACATGGTGATACATGTTTTAGGCTCAGAAGAAATTACATCTACCTTTCAAAAAAACGATAAAGTAGGGAAAGCAATAACTGGACTTCAGACATTTTTGTGGCATTGAACATTTTATCATAAAGTCATAACTCCAAAGTACTGTTAAAACTTGCTGCATTAGTTGCTCCATGCAAACGTATCACTTACACATTACAGTTCCATAATCAATGACACATTTCCTTTTAGCTTCCTGGCATCTGAACACTGCACCCACACCTTATATCAACAATTGACCATCTTGCTCTTTCTCTACCTCTAGCCCCTTCCACACCCGGCTATATGAGATCCTCACCACTGCAGTAAAGAAACTCAGCATGCTGCTGCAGTAGTTTTTTTTCTCTTTACATTAGATACATTAAAAACAAAAAAGAGGTTTAAAAACACATCCGTAAATAGGCTGGTATTTTTTATTTCCATTCATACCTTTTTTTAAAAAAAAAAAAGAAGGAAGAAAATAACTAACAGGGGGATGCTGTAATAGTTTGGATGGTTCTACAGCGCTCCATCACTTTAGAGCCACTCATGGAGCACCACAATATCGGAACCCAGCACAGACATAGTTAGTCACATAATTATTTATTTATTTACTTTTTTTTTATTGTGTTGTTTTTAATGAGAAAACAACACAATAAGGAAATCGATCAGTGCATATGGACATATCAGTAGGAGGGAGAATTAAAGTCTATATTCATGATAATTCACTCAAGAAAGGCAGTACATATATACAGGTCAAGGTGTCTACCGAACATGACCCCCAGAGGTCCAGGGCGACTCGAAGGCCAAGTCTACTAGGTGGCTACATGGCGGTTATCACAAAGTTACACAGTTTGCCATCATAATCTCATTGCTGGTATATTGAGGGCCCCACATCACTCCTCCTCACTAGAATCTTCTGTTGAATCATTTACATCCTCAGCTACAAAATTATTTAGGAGACCTGATTGCATCCGAGGCTCCCCTGTCCCTACAAGCAGTATGCATATGTACCTCCCCTGCCACCCACACTCAAGTAGGTCCTGTTGCCATGAAGACATTAGGGGTACTTGGGTACTCAGCCAACAAATAGCCACTCTTCTTTTGGCCAGCAACAGAGCCAGCTGGGCCATCTTATGATGCATCATTCGTCCCCCTGGGCTGCGCCACCACACCCATGAGACAGGCCAGCGGTGTCAGGGGAATCTCAATCCCAGTCGCTTCTACTATTTTGGGCACTACAGCCTCCCAAAATCCATGAACTCCTGCACATGACCAGACCAGATGTAAAAAAAAAAAATAGTACCTAGCTCCACACATCGCAGGCACCACGCCCTCCCAGAAACCCAGCCCAGACCTCCTGCGCAACATTTTCCAGCTTAGCATATTGTAGGAATTGACCTGGTCCCACCTCAAAGGTTTCCTGGGCCTCCTGGAATGTGATAAACAACATCCCAGGGTACAGGTTGCCCCCTGTCTGGCAACCCTCTGCCCTTCAACGGTCCATGGACATGTCGGCATTGATCGCCCTGAATGGGGCAAGGTTCCAAATGCAAAACTCTGTCGATTGGTGCACTGCAGACCACCTTACCCACAGTTGCCTCCCAGATTCTGAGGTCTGCTTCACAAGATAAGGATCATCTCCCCAGACCGTCCTCAGCGCATCAGTAAATGCACCAGTGTATCGTTACCCAGCATACCTAGGAACAGCCTCTTCTCCCAATTGTTCACCTCCGTCAGCCATCGCGCAGCATGTTGTAAATTGGCTGCATAATAATAATGTTGCATATCAGGTATAGCAAGATCACCATCTTCCAAATCACATTTCACAACTGATAAGAGGGCCGGACCCCATTTCCCGCAACACAGCCATAAGGAACGGCCATTCCACCGTTATCAATGCCTTTTCCAGGTCGAGGGAAACTAAGGCTAACTCACAGTCATTATCCATTGTTTCATGCAGTCTGCAAGGACTGAGAGTAGTCCTGCATGCCGGCATGAAGCTGCACTGGTCTTCATGTACCAGTGTGCGGATTACCATCATCAAATGTGATGCCAACAGTCAGTTTTGATATCGGTTTTAAGCACTGTGAGAGGCCTTTACGATGAAGGATCAGTAGCATCTCTCCCAGGTTTTGGCAGAAGGCAAATGATACCCTCCCTCATAGTGCGTGGCAGTTTCCCTCTGTTTCATGCCTCCCGAAGGACCTCCAACAATTCTTCCCTCAGAGTATCGGAATAAGCTTGATAAAATTCTGAGGGAAGCCATCTCCACCTGGAGCTTTAGACCTACTGAGACCCTGAACAGCTACTACCAATTCCTCTGTGTCTATCTCACTCTCCAATTCCTGCATAAGTACTAGGTTCAGCCTGGGCAACCCTACCCCCTCCAGACATGCCTCTATCTCCGGCACGGCATACTCCCCAGAGATGCTCCACAAATGCGCCCAGGATATCCTGGCGATTAATCACTAGGGCCCCTTCAGATGTAAGAATCTGTAGTATGGGGGAAAGTTCCTGCTACAGTCTTGAAATCCATACACGGAGTTTCCCCGATTTGTCCCCCTCCCTATAAAGTAGCTGGCAGTGCACTCTGAGTGTACACTTATCTAAGGAGTCCAAGGTCCTTTCCACCTCCCTTTGGATAAGAAGCAGCTCCTGTTGTACCCCCTGCAATGTCACCTCAGCCCCTTGTAGAACAGCCAGTCGGCATTCCTTCGCCCCCAGAGTGGCCTCTAATTGGCGTCTCATTCCACATGTTGGACCCATGCAAGCACCACACATGACAATCTAGTGCCTTCCAATCTAGTGGCCAATCTAGTGCCCTGGTAGTAGCAGTCCCCCAACTGACCTCCAGATAACTCGTAAGGGTGTTCGCCAATGTGTCACAACACACAGTGTCTATTAAAAAATCCAGAGGCATGTGCCAACTGCGCACACGATGCACCCTCAGGCCACCTTGTAGCCTGAGTAATACTGGTGCATTATCAGAGAGGAACCTTCCCAGATGTGTCACCTCCACTAGATGCTGCATATCTATGAGACTCACCAGTATGCGATCCAGGCGACTGTAAGTGTTGTGAGTGAGTGAATGGCATGTGTATTTGCAACCCACTGGATGCAGATCCCGCCAACTATCGCGGAACCCCAGATTGCGCATGACTACTGTAAGAGGGGATGACATCAATGGTTTAGTACCCTGTTGGGGCGGGTGGCAGTCCATCTCTCCATCTAGGACACAATTGTAATTCCCCGCCCAGATCACCGATGCTCCAAGACTGTCCTCCAATAGCGCTTGGGTGTGTGTGAAAAATAATTGCATAAGAAGAGTAAGTGGCTGAAAACGATTGTCCCCTCCATTTCTTCCCCAACCGCTTCGCCTCCTCCCCCAGATGGGTTTCCTGTACATAAGCTATCTGTATCTTATGGCAGCGAAGGAATAAATGAACCCTATATCGTTTGGAGTATCCTTTTAAACCCCGGACATTCGCGGTCAAGATATTCGTATGTTCATCCATGACAAACTGCTATATTTTTTCGACCCTAGCAGGCCGTGCCTCCCCTCTGACCAGCTACCCATACAATCCTCACACCCATCAGGTAGGTGTAGTGGGAAATCTAATATGCACTGGACATGACCAACCACCTTCCAGAACAAGTAGTGTTATTGAACAATTCAAAGACCCCAACGCCCCCCACCCCTGACAGGCAGTATAACAACAGTAACAACACACTGCACGTCCACTAAGAACCACGCGGTCAGGATCCACAGCCTAACCCCAAACCTCAGAAACATGGCCTACCACAGGAAGTGGAGAGAGGCGCTCCCATAACAAATGTTGACCCAAACCAATTAGCGAATGTATTCAAAATCAGAGCACTCATGCTACTCCGCAGGCGCAGGTTAGACAGAATCAATATTCCATAGCTTCGGCGCCAGAGTAAACAGGGAGAGAGGGACAGAGGATGACATCAAAAAAAGGAGAGAGTAAATACAGCACATGTAAGGAAAATACGATCAAGTAGTATTGTCTTCTAAGTTCGTGTCTACTTCCACAGCCGTCCCCGTCGAGACAGGCACCACATTCCGGTGTGTCAGCGCCACAGTGCTGTCCTCACGGATCTCGATCCTAGTCGGGCTCTCCCCATTTCCCCACGTCGACTCCCGCAGCCCAGCAGTACTCCGAGACCTCCAGTTCAAGTGGAGGGCCTCCCGAGCAGTCGCGGCTGCCTCCCACCTGGATCCCACTCCCTCCCGGGGTACCTTGTCCCATATTTCCAGCCATCTCCACACATCCTCCTGTGTATCAGAGAAATGGGACTTGCTGCCAGACAGGACCTTCAAGCAGGCGGGGTACAGCAGCATGTAGGGGAGGCCCAGCGAGAGCAGCTTAGCCTTGACCTCCAGGAATCCTTTACGATACCCTTGTACTTCATTAGTGTAGTCTGGATAGTTAGAGATCCTGTGATTATTAAACTGAGCAGAATCAGTTTCCAGCCGGCTGGCATGAAGAACATAGTCCCTGTCTTTACAGTTGAGCATTCGGGCAATTATGGCTTGCAGTGGAGCCCCGGGCCGGGGGTGGGGGCAGCAGTGCACGGTGTGCCAGTTCGACCAGAAAGAATGGGGATAGTCCGACTGGCCTCAGCACATCTCGAATCCATCGTTCTCCGAATGCTTCCACCCCCAAACCCTCGGTTCGCTCCAGGAACCCAATGAAGCTAACATTGTTGCGACAGGACCTGCCCTCCGCGTCCTCCAATCTTGCCTCGAGGGTCCCCACTCTGGAAGTGACCTCCGCCATCCATTTCTGTAGTGTGGTGACCTCCGCCTGGAGCTCAGAAATTGAGCCCACCATAATTTGCACCATCTGACACCTTCCGAACGTCTGCCCGGAGGAGACTGAACTCGACAGCCACTGATTTGATCTTCCCCTCAAGCGCTGCTCTGGATCCATGTATCGCAGCAAGTGGTTTTGCCCTAGAGGGTTCCCCGACAAGCAGGTCAGCCCCCTTTTCCTCTCCGGACCAAGTTAGGCATGTCGCCTACTGTGCAGACGAGGCTGGGGTGGTGTACAGCTCCATCGTGTTGCCCTGCGGTGGGACCGATCGCTTACTTTTTCCCCATAGGTGGGGTCAAGGAAGGATCTCTCAGGAGTCCCCCCCCCCACCGCAGCCAAGTCAGCACGCTGAACAAATATGCCAGCGGAGTCAGTCACAAGAAAGGGGGGGCGGGAAGGTTAGCCCCCACAATTCCAGGAGCATCAGAAGACCACTAGTGCAAGGAGCACGTCTCCGGACCCTCAGACCCGCAGACCAGGCCTCAATTCAGAGGGGGATACCTCTTGTCCAAAGGAGCCCCCTCAAGGAGGTCCAGCATGATTTGGGGCCCATGCCTAAGTCCAAAGCAGATGCCCAATATTACTCCACAATTACCAGTTCTTCCATACCTCTGCAGGCGCATTCCAGGACGTGTGTTCAATAGGCACCTGCACACAAGGACTCAACTTTCTCCGGGGTGGCCAAGTGTGCCCAGCACCAGGATAAGGCCCTCCGGCTGGTCTTCAAGCGGCGCAGCTGGGGGCCACTACTCATAATCCGCTCCAGGTCCCCGTTAATCGCTGACCGCAATGTTTCTTCGGGGCCTCGCCACTCCGATAAGCACATTCCATGAATTGACAGGCATGAGGCCAGCATATGACCCCACTGCGTCTTTGGGCGGACGTGCTGCTCTCGGCCGACTCAGTGGCCTAAATTTCTCCAGTCATGTCAGGCAAAAAAAGGTGGCCATAGGTGAACCCCAGTTTGCAGTGAGGTGCACTTCCAGAATCCTATCACTAGCGCCATCTCCCTACCGTCACCTGTAACAAGCGGGGGCCGTGGCAACCAAGCTCACCGTCCGTGGCTCGAACCACACAAGGCCTCTGTCCCCAACTCCGCCACAGGACGCGGCCACTCACGCGCCTCTGTGGCCAGGATCCGAGCACTGCTGAGACCCCCATCATCGGACAACCGCAGAGGGGGTCGGCTTTTCAGCTGGTCTGGCAGCAATTCCCGGCTGAGCAGGATGCAGTAGGATATTGTCCTCCAGCCATCATGCGTGGTACACACCCCTCACACAGTTAATTTTGATGGTGTGTGGAGGGATTTGCAATCTCACTTTTATGCACTTGATTATTCTATTATGGTATGGCTTCTATGACCTTGATGCCTATCGGTAATTGAGTGCTTTATACATTTTATTTAATTTAATTTCAATTAAAATCTCTCATGCCGTTCCCTTGGCTCCTTTTACACAAGGAAGGAAGGTCATTTATTAATGAAAAGGCGATGCCCTAAAATGTAAAGGTGATGCCCTTAATGAAGAACTGGTGTAACACATCAGTAACTTTTCTCTTCCATGTAAACATCATTATTAACAGATACTGAATAATACATTGATCCATTCCTTTTTCATCTCAATTTTCTGCAGGTTTTTAAAAACAAATCAAGATATATTCAGCATAGTAAAAGTACTGTCATAAAAAAAGTACTACTGATACTTATGAAGATAATCAAAGTAAGAAAGAGGAAGAACAAAGAACAATCACATACCACATTTACAAACATATGAGATCAATCTTATCAACATATTTTATGAAGATGCAAATGAATATTACCAGTAGGGTGATCAGTATACCCTTAGCAGATATAAACCTGTCTACCTGGGGTAACAGAGTTAAGGCTGTCATAAATCTAGAAAAGGTCCCTAAATATAGTCAAATAGTTGCAATTTATTGTTAGGTTTATAAATAATTTTCTAACATTTTGCCCCTTTGTACAAATCCTCAAGCCATGACTGACTCATAGGAATTATAATCATCTTCCAAAAATGTAGTATGTTGACTTAAGCTAAAATAAGGGCTCTGAAAAGCCATCAAGTGTGTATAGCTATGGAGGGTAATTCTGAGACGTCATGCAAAGGTGATGTTTGTGCTTTAAAAAAAAAGGCTAATAGAAAAGTATTCTTTCAATATTTTTCAATTTGAAACCAGAATATGACAATTTTTTTTACATTCTCACAATATATGGACTTTGTCGCAGTTAGGTTCTTTGCATCTCCAACAGAAGGAGTTAGGACTAAGGGCCTGGTTTAGAGTTTGGGGGACGGGTTAATCCATTACAAACATGATGGATATCCTGTCCACAGTAATTATGGTTTCCATACAATATAATGAAATCGTAATACGGCGGACAGGATATCCTCTAACTCTAAATCCGGCCCTAAGTTTGGATAAATTTAGCTTGGCCGGGGACCAGTGCTAGGTTGTAGTAATTTAAAGTAACTAAATTTAAGAAGGGTGTCTCTAAGCCCTTTATTGTTATTTTCCAATAGGATGTCCCAATCCCTACCTGACAGCTTTATGTTCAGACGGGAGGACCACAAAAGTTGTAAAGAAAAGGCAGTGTATATAGAGAAAAAGTGATCAATTAAGATTGCATAAAGGCCAGAGATCATGCCATTGAAAGTTTTTCAAGTATGAATATACAGTGCAATTGAAGACTGGGAGGGTTTTTGCTATATTGGTTGAAAGGGCAGAAACAAGGTGAGTTTATCTACTGATTTGTGAAGAACGGAATCTAAATTCTGGTTGTAATTGTGAGGATGACTGTAAGGAAATGCCTCCTTGGCATGGTTGCCCCCTGACTTTTTGCCTTTGCTGATGCTATGTTTACAATTGAAAGTGTGCTGAGGCCTGCTAACCAGGCCCCAGCACCAGTGTTCTTTCCCTAACCTGTACTTTTGTATCCACAATTGGCAGACCCTGGCATCCAGATAAGTCCCTTGTAACTGGTACTTCTAGTACCAAGGGCCCTGATGCCAAGGAAGGTCTCTAAGGGCTGCAGCATGTCTTATGCCACCCTGGAGACCTCTCACTCAGCACAGACACACTGCTTGCCAGCTTGTGTGTGCTAGTGAGAACAAAACGAGTAAGTCGACATGGCACTCCCCTCAGGGTGCCATGCCAGCCTCTCACTGCCTATGCAAGTATAGGTCAGTCACCCCTCTAGCAGGCCTTACAGCCCTAAGGCAGGGTGCACTATACCATAGGTGAGGGTACCAGTGCATGAGCATGGTACCCCTACAGTGTCTAAACAAAACCTTAGACATTGTAAGTGCAGGGTAGCCATAAGAGTATATGGTCTGGGAGTTTGTCAAACACGAACTCCACAGCACCATAATGGCTACACTGAAAACTGGGAAGTTTGGTATCAAACTTCTCAGCACAATAAATGCACACTGATGCCAGTGTACATTTTATTGCAAAATACACCCCAGAGGGCACCTTAGAGGTGCCCCCTGAAACTTAACCGACTGTCTGTGTAGGCTGACTAGTTCCAGCAGCCTGCCACACTAGAGACATGTTGCTGGCCCCATGGGGAGAGTGCCTTTGTCACTCTGGGGCCAGTAACAAAGCCTGCACTGGGTGGAGATGCTAACACCTCCCCCAGGCAGGAACTGTAACACCTGGCGGTGAGCCTCAAAGGCTCACCCCTTTGTCACAGCACCGCAGGACACTCCAGCTAGTGGAGTTGCCCGCCCCCTCCGGCCCGGCCCCCACTTTTGGCGGCAAGGCCGGAGAAAATAATGAGAATAACAAGGAGGAGTCACTGGCCAGTCAGGACAGCCCCTAAGGTGTCCTGAGCTGAGGTGACTCTAACTTTTAGAAATCCTCCATCTTGCAGATGGAGGATTCCCCCAATAGGATTAGGGAAGTGACCCCCTCCCCTTGGGAGGAGGCACAAAGAGGGTGTACCCACCCTCAGGGCTAGTAGCCATTGGCTACTAACCCCCCAGACCTAAACACGCCCTTAAATTTAGTATTTAAGGGCTACCCTGAACCCTAGAAGATTAGATTCCTGCAACAACAAGAGGAAGGACTGCCTAGCTGAAAACCCCTGCAGAGGAAGACCAGAAGACAACAACTGCCTTGGCTCCAGAAACTGACCGGCCTGTCTCCTGCCTTCCAAAGAACTCTGCTCCAGCGACGCCTTCCAAAGGGACCAGCGACCTCTGAATCCTCTGAGGACTGCCCTGCTTCGACGACGACAAGAAACTCCCGAGGACAGCGGACCTGCTCCAAAAAGACTGCAACTTTATCCAAAGAAGCAGCTTTAAAGAATCCTGCAATCTCCCCGCAAGAAGCGTGAGACTTGCAACACTGCACCCGGCAACCCCGACTCGGCTGGTGGAGAACCAACACCTCAGGGAGGACCCCCGGACTACTCTACGACTGTGAGTACCAAAACCTGTCCCCCCTGAGCCCCCACAGCGCCGCCTGCAGAGGGAATCCCGAGGCTTCCCCTGACCGCGACTCTCTGAAACCTAAGTCCCGACGCCTGGAAAAGACCCTGCACCCGCAGCCCCCAGGACCTGAAGGACCGGACTTTCACTGCAGAAGTGACCCCCAGGAGTCCCTCTCCCTTGCCCAAGTGGAGGTTTCCCCGAGGAAGCCCCCCCTTGCCTGCCTGCAGCGCTGAAGAGATCCCTTGATCTCTCATTGACTTCCATTGCGAACCCGACGCTTGTTCTAACCCTGCACCCGGCCGCCCCCGCGCCGCTGAGGGTGAAATTTCTGTGTGGGCTTGTGTCCCCCCCGGTGCCCTACAAAACCCCCCTGGTCTGCCCTCCGAAGACGCGGGTACTTACCTGCTGGCAGACTGGAACCGGGGCACCCCCTTCTCTCCATTGAAGCCTATGCGTTTTGGGCACCACTTTGAACTCTGCACCTGACCGGCCCTGAGCTGCTGGTGTGGTAACTTTGGGGTTGCTCTGAACCCCCAACGGTGGGCTACCTTGGACCAAGAACTGAACCCTGTAAGTGTCTTACTTACCTGGTAAAACTAACAAAAACTTACCTCCCCCAGGAACTGTGAAAATTGCACTAAGTGTCCACTTTTAAAATAGCTATTTGTGAATAACTTGAAAAGTATACATGCAATTGAAATGATTCAAAGTTCCTAATGTACTTACCTGCAATACCTTTCAAACAAGATATTACATGTTAAATTTGAACCTGTGGTTCTTAAAATAAACTAAGAAAAGATATTTTTCTATAACAAAACCTATTGGCTGGATTTGTCTCTGAGTGTGTGTACCTCATTTATTGTCTATGTGTATGTACAATAAATGCTTAACACTACTCCTTGGATAAGCCTACTGCTCGACCACACTACCACAAAATAGAGCATTAGTATTATCTATTTTTACCACTATTTTACCTCTAAGGGGAACCCTTGGACTCTGTGCATGCTATTCCTTACTTTGAAATAGCACATACAGAGCCAACTTCCTACATTGGTGGATCAGCGGTGGGGTACAAGACTTTGCATTTGCTGGACTACTCAGCCAATACCTGATCACACGACAAATTCCAAAATTGTCATTAGAAATTGATTTTTGCAATTTGAAAAGTTTTCTAAATTCTTTAAAGTCCTGCTAGGGCCTTGTGTTAGTCCCTGTTAGCATTTCTTTTAGAGTTTAAAAGTTTGTTAAAAGTTTGAATTAGAACCTAGAACTAGTTTTAGATTCTTAAAAAGTATTCCAACTTTTAGAAGCATAATGTCTAGCACAGATGTGAATGTGGTGGAACTCGACACCACACCTTACCTCCATCTACAGATGAGAGAGCTAAGGTCACTCTGTAAACTAAAGAAAATAACAATGGGCTCCAAACCTACCAAAGTACAGCTCCAGGAGCTTTTGGCAGAGTTTGAAAAAGCCAACCCCTCTGAGGATGGCAACACAGAGGATGAAGATAGTGACTTGGAGGGAAATTCACCCCCTCCAGTCCTACTTAGGGAGAACAGGGCTTCTCAAGCCCTGACTCCACAAATAATAGTCAGAGATGCAGGTTCCCTCACAGGAGGGACCAACAACTCTGAAATCACTGAGGATAACTCCAGTGAAGAGGACATCCAGTTAGCCAGGATGGCCAAAAGATTGGCTTTGGAAAGACAGATCCTAGCCATAGAAAGGGAAAGACAAGAGATGGGCCTAGGACCCATCAATGGTGGCAGCAACATAAATAGGGTCAGAGATTCTCCTGACATGTTGAAAATCCCTAAAGGGATTGTAACTAAATATGAAGATGGTGATGACATCACCATATGGTTCACAGCTTTTGAGAGGGCTTGTGTAACCAGAAAAGTGAACAGATCTCACTGGGGTGCTCTCCTTTGGGAAATGTTCACAGGAAAGTGTAGGGATAGACTCCTCACACTCTCTGGAAAAGATGCAGAATCTTATGACCTCATGAAGGGTACCCTGATTGAGGGCTTTGGATTCTCCACTGAGGAGTATAGGATTAGATTCAGGGGGGCTCAAAAAACCTCGAGCCAGACCTGGGTTGACTTTGTAGACTACTCAGTAAAAACACTAGATGGTTGGATTCAAGGCAGTGGTGTAAGTAATTATGATGGGCTGTACAATTTATTTGTGAAAGAACACCTGTTAAGTAATTGTTTCAATGATAAACTGCATCAGCATCTGGTAGACCTAGGACCAATTTCTCCCCAAGAATTGGGAAAGAAGGCGGACCATTGGGTCAAGACAAGGGTGTCCAAAACTTCCACAGGGGGTGACCAAAAGAAAGGGGTCACAAAACCTCCCCAGGGGAAAGGTGGTGAGACAGCCAAAAATAAAAATAGTAAAGAGTCTTCTACAGGCCCCCAAAAACCTGCACAGGAGGGTGGGCCCAGAGCCTCTTCACAAAACAATCCTGGGTACAAGGGTAAAAACTTTGATCCCAAAAAGGCCTGGTGTCGAAACTGTAGTCAGTCTGGACACCAAACTGGAGACAAGGCCTGTCCCAAGAAAAGTTCCACTCCAAACTCCAATCCAGGTAACACTGGAATGGCTAGTCTCCAAGTGGGATCAACAGTGTGCCCAGAGCAAATCAGGGTCCACACTGAAGCTACTCTAGTCTCTGAGGGTGGGGTGGATTTAGCCACACTAGCTGCCTGGCCGCCTAACATGCAAAAATACAGGCAGCAGCTCTTTATTAATGGGACAAGTGTAGAGGGCCTGAGGGATACAGGTGCCAGTGTCACCATGGTGACAGAGAAACTGGTTTCCCCTGGCCAATACCTGACTGGAAAAACCTATACAGTCACCAACGCTGACAATCAGACTAAAGCACATCCCATGGCAATGGTAACTTTAGAATGGGGAGGGGTCAATGGCCTGAAACAGGTGGTGGTCTCCTCAAACATCCCAGTAGACTGTCTGCTTGGAAATGACCTGGAGTCCTCAGCATGGGCTGAGGTAGAACTAAAAACCCATGCAGCCATGCTGGGTAACTGGTGTGTGTAAAAACAAGAGCACAATGCAAGGCACAGGGTGAAAAAGTAGAGCTGGAGTCTGGAAGAAAGGCCCAGCCTACCAAGAGAAAGGGAAAGTCAGTTGGGAAACCAACTGCAACACAGTCAGAAAAAGAGAACCTCTCTTCCCAGGAAGAAGTTCTGCCCTCTGAGGGAACTGAGCCCATGGAGCTTGAACCTTATCAGGTTGAGCTCTTAGGCCCAGGGGGACCCTCAAGGGAGGAGCTGTGTAAGGGACAAGAAACCTGTCCCTCTCTTGAAGGCCTTAGGCAGCAAGCTGCTGAAGAGTCCAAGGGCAAGAAAAATGGAACACATAGGGTCTATTGGGAAGATGGACTCCTGTACACTGAGGCCAGAGACCCCAAACCTGGTGCCACTAGGAGAGTGGTAGTGCCTCAGTCGTTCAGAGAGTTTATTCTGACCTTAGCCCATGATATTCCCCTTGCTGGGCATTTGGGACAAACCAAGACGTGGGAGAGGTTAGTCAACCACTTCTACTGGCCCAATATGTCCCACAAGGTTAAGGAGTTTTGCCTCTCCTGCCCCACCTGTCAAGCCAGTGGTAAGACAGGTGGGCATCCAAAGGCCCCCCTCATTCCACTTCCAGTGGTGGGGGTCCCCTTTGAAAGAGTGGGTGTGGACATAGTTGGTCCACTAGAACCTCCCACAGCCTCAGGAAATATGTATATCCTAGTAGTAGTGGATCATGCTACTAGGTATCCTGAAGCTATTCCCCTTAGGTCGACTACTGCCCCTGCAGTAGCCAAGGCCCTCATTGGTATCTTTACCAGAGTGGGTTTCCCTAAGGAGGTGGTGTCTGACAGAGGTACCAACTTCATGTCGGCATACCTAAAACACATGTGGAATGAGTGTGGGGTGACTTACAAATTCACTCCACCATACCATCCACAAACTAATGGCTTAGTTGAGAGATTCAACAAGACATTAAAAGGCATGATCATGGGGCTCCCAGAAAAGCTCAAAAGGAGATGGGATGTCCTCTTGCCATGTCTGCTTTTCGCTTACAGAGAGGTGCCACAGAAGGGAGTAGGATTCTCACCCTTTGAACTTCTGTTTGGTCACCCTGTAAGGGGACCACTTGCTCTTGTTAAAGAAGGCTGGGAGAGACCTCTTCATGAGCCTAAACAAGACATAGTGGACTATGTACTTGGCCTTCGCTCTAGAATGGCAGAGTACATGGAAAAGGCAAGCAAAAACCTTGAGGCCAGCCAACAGCTCCAGAAGTTTTGGTATGACCAAAAGGCTGCAATGGTTGAGTTCCAACCAGGGCAGAAAGTCTGGGTTCTGGAGCCTGTGGCTCCCAGGGCACTTCAGGACAAATGGAGTGGCCCTTACCCAGTGCTAGAAAGGAAGAGTCAGGTCACCTACCTGGTGGACCTGGGCACAAGCAGGAGCCCCAAGAGGGTGATCCATGTGAACCGCCTTAAGCTCTTCCATGACAGGGCTGATGTGAATCTGTTGATGGTAACAGATGAGGATCAGGAGGCAGAGAGTGAACCTCTCCCTGATCTTCTGTCATCAGACCCAAAAGATGGCTCAGTAGATGGAGTGATCTACTCAGACACCCTCTCTGGCCAACAGCAAGCTGATTGTAGGAGAGTCCTACAACAGTTTCCTGAACTCTTCTCCCTAACCCCTGGTCAGACACACCTGTGTACCCATGATGAGGACACAGGAGACAGCATGCCTGTCAAAAACAAAATTTTTAGACAGTCTGACCATGTTAAGGAAAGCATCAAGGTGGAAGTCCACAAGATGCTGGAATTGGGAGTAATTGAGCGCTCTGACAGCCCCTGGGCTAGCCCAGTGGTCTTAGTCCCCAAACCTCACACCAAAGATGGAAAGAAAGAGATGAGGTTTTGTGTGGACTACAGAGGGCTCAACTCTGTCACCAAGACAGACGCCCATCCAATTCCTAGAGCTGATGAGCTCATAGACAAATTAGGTGCTGCCAAATTCTTAAGTACCTTTGACTTGACAGCAGGGTACTGGCAAATAAAAATGGCACCTGGAGCAAAAGAGAAAACAGCATTCTCCACACCTGATGGGCATTATCAGTTTACTGTTATGCCCTTTGGTTTAAAGAATGCCCCTGCCACCTTCCAAAGGTTGGTGAATCAAGTCCTTGCTGGCTTGGAGTCCTTTAGCACAGCTTATCTTGATGATATTGCTGTCTTTAGCTCCACCTGGCAGGATCACCTGGTCCACCTGAAGAAGGTTTTGAAGGCTCTGCAATCTGCAGGCCTCTCTATCAAGGCATCCAAATGCCAGATAGGGCAGGGAACTGTGGTTTACTTGGGCCACCTTGTAGGTGGAGGCCAAGTTCAGCCACTCCAACCCAAGATCCAGACTATTCTGGACTGGGTAGCTCCAAAAACCCAGACTCAAGTCAGGGCATTCCTTGGCTTGACTGGGTATTACAGGAGGTTTGTGAAGGGATATGGATCCATTGTGACAGCCCTCACTGAACTCACCTCCAAGAAAATGCCCAAGAAAGTGAACTGGACTGTAGAATGCCAACAGGCCTTTGACACCCTGAAACAAGCAATGTGCTCAGCACCAGTTCTAAAAGCTCCAGATTATTCTAAGCAGTTCATTGTGCAGACAGATGCCTCTGAACATGGGATAGGGGCAGTTTTGTCCCAAACAAATGATGATGGCCTTGACCAGCCTGTTGCTTTCATTAGCAGGAGGTTACTCCCCAGGGAGCAGCGTTGGAGTGCCATTGAGAGGGAGGCCTTTGCTGTGGTTTGGTCCCTGAAGAAGCTGAGACCATACCTCTTTGGGACTCACTTCCTAGTTCAAACTGACCACAGACCTCTCAAATGGCTGATGCAAATGAAAGGTGAAAATCCAAAACTGTTGAGGTGGTCCATCTCCCTACAGGGAATGGACTTTATAGTGGAACACAGACCTGGGACTGCCCATGCCAATGCAGATGGCCTTTCCAGGTTCTTCCACTTAGAAAATGAAGACTCTCTTGGGAAAGGTTAGTCTCATCCTCTTTCGTTTGGGGGGGGGGTTGTGTAAGGAAATGCCTCCTTGGCATGGTTGCCCCCTGACTTTTTGCCTTTGCTGATGCTATGTTTACAATTGAAAGTGTGCTGAGGCCTGCTAACCAGGCCCCAGCACCAGTGTTCTTTCCCTAACCTGTACTTTTGTATCCACAATTGGCAGACCCTGGCATCCAGATAAGTCCCTTGTAACTGGTACTTCTAGTACCAAGGGCCCTGATGCCAAGGAAGGTCTCTAAGGGCTGCAGCATGTCTTATGCCACCCTGGAGACCTCTCACTCAGCACAGACACACTGCTTGCCAGCTTGTGTGTGCTAGTGAGAACAAAACGAGTAAGTCGACATGGCACTCTCCTCAGGGTGCCATGCCAGCCTCTCACTGCCTATGCAAGTATAGGTCAGTCACCCCTCTAGCAGGCCTTACAGCCCTAAGGCAGGGTGCACTATACCATAGGTGAGGGTACCAGTGCATGAGCATGGTACCCCTACAGTGTCTAAACAAAACCTTAGACATTGTAAGTGCAGGGTAGCCATAAGAGTATATGGTCTGGGAGTTTGTCAAACACGAACTCCACAGCACCATAATGGCTACACTGAAAACTGGGAAGTTTGGTATCAAACTTCTCAGCACAATAAATGCACACTGATGCCAGTGTACAATTTATTGCAAAATACACCCCAGAGGGCACCTTAGAGGTGCCCCCTGAAACTTAACCGACTGTCTGTGTAGGCTGACTAGTTCCAGCAGCCTGCCACACTAGAGACATGTTGCTGGCCCCATGGGGAGAGTGCCTTTGTCACTCTGGGGCCAGTAACAAAGCCTGCACTGGGTGGAGATGCTAACACCTCCCCCAGGCAGGAACTGTAACACCTGGCGGTGAGCCTCAAAGGCTCACCCCTTTGTCACAGCACCGCAGGACACTCCAGCTAGTGGAGTTGCCCGCCCCCTCCGGCCCCGGCCCCCACTTTTGGCGGCAAGGCCGGAGAAAATAATGAGAATAACAAGGAGGAGTCACTGGCCAGTCAGGACAGCCCCTAAGGTGTCCTGAGCTGAGGTGACTCTAACTTTTAGAAATCCTCCATCTTGCAGATGGAGGATTCCCCCAATAGGATTAGGGAAGTGACCCCCTCCCCTTGGGAGGAGGCACAAAGAGGGTGTACCCATCCTCAGGGCTAGTAGCCATTGGCTACTAACCCCCCAGACCTAAACACGCCCTTAAATTTAGTATTTAAGGGCTACCCTGAACCCTAGAAGATTAGATTCCTGCAACAACAAGAGGAAGGACTGCCTAGCTGAAAACCCCTGCAGAGGAAGACCAGAAGACAACAACTGCCTTGGCTCCAGAAACTCACCGGCCTGTCTCCTGCCTTCCAAAGAACTCTGCTCCAGCGACGCCTTCCAAAGGGACCAGCGACCTCTGAATCCTCTGAGGACTGCCCTGCTTCGACGACGACAAGAAACTCCCGAGGACAGCGGACCTGCTCCAAAAAGACTGCAACTTTATCCAAAGAAGCAGCTTTAAAGAATCCTGCAATCTCCCCACAAGAAGCGTGAGACTTGCAACACTGCACCCGGCGACCCCGACTCGGCTGGTGGAGAACCAACACCTCAGGGAGGACCCCCGGACTACTCTACGACTGTGAGTACCAAAACCTGTCCCCCCTGAGCCCCCACAGCGCCGCCTGCAGAGGGAATCCCGAGGCTTCCCCTGACCGCGACTCTCTGAAACCTAAGTCCCGACGCCTGGAAAAGACCCTGCACCCGCAGCCCCCAGGACCTGAAGGACCGGACTTTCACTGCAGAAGTGACCCCCAGGAGTCCCTCTCCCTTGCCCAAGTGGAGGTTTCCCTGAGGAAGCCCCCCCTTGCCTGCCTGCAGCGCTGAAGAGATCCCTTGATCTCTCATTGACTTCCATTGCGAACCCGACGCTTGTTCTAACCCTGCACCCGGCCGCCCCCGTGCCGCTGAGGGTGAAATTTCTGTGTGGGCTTGTGTCCCCCCCGGTGCCCTACAAAACCCCCCTGGTCTGCCCTCCGAAGACGCGGGTACTTACCTGCTGGCAGACTGGAACCGGGGCACCCCCTTCTCTCCATTGAAGCCTATGCGTTTTGGGCACCACTTTGAACTCTGCACCTGACCGGCCCTGAGCTGCTGGTGTGGTAACTTTGGGGTTGCTCTGAACCCCCAACGGTGGGCTACCTTGGACCAAGAACTGAACCCTGTAAGTGTCTTACTTACCTGGTAAAACTAACAAAAACTTACCTCCCCCAGGAACTGTGAAAATTGCACTAAGTGTCCACTTTTAAAATAGCTATTTGTGAATAACTTGAAAAGTATACATGCAATTGAAATGATTCAAAGTTCCTAATGTACTTACCTGCAATACCTTTCAAACAAGATATTACATGTTAAATTTGAACCTGTGGTTCTTAAAATAAACTAAGAAAAGATATTTTTCTATAACAAAACCTATTGGCTGGATTTGTCTCTGAGTGTGTGTACCTCATTTATTGTCTATGTGTATGTACAACAAATGCTTAACACTACTCCTTGGATAAGCCTACTGCTCGACCACACTACCACAAAATAGAGCATTAGTATTATCTATTTTTACCACTATTTTACCTCTAAGGGGAACCCTTGGACTCTGTGCATGCTATTCCTTACTTTGAAATAGCACATACAGAGCCAACTTCCTACACCAACTTCCTACAATGACTTTAAAGAATGTTTGTGCGTGTACATAATAGTAACATGGGTTATTTTATGTTTTGCTCAAAAAGGCCAATTGAGCTTAGCCCCCTTATGCACAATGCTTCCAATGTTCCAGAGTGGAGCATGGGAGTGTAAGCGATTATGAGTGTTTGTGAGTGTATGATCTTGCTGCCAAACTAGCTGTGATGGTAAACGGTGGGATTAGTGGAATTCACGTTCTGCAGACATTTGGTATAATAAACTGTCAGTTCCATGCCAGACTTGAGTAATGACTTAACTCAGAGGGGGAGTATTTCTGTGAGAGGCTATCATACAAAGTGAGCAAGTTGTTGTGCAATCCAATACATTCTATGGGCCAGATGTATCAAGAATGCCTTTTGCGAGTCGGAAATAGCGATTTTTAAGAAATCGCTATTTCTGATTCGCAAAATGCAATGTATCACAACTGCGATTCAGTACTAGCGATTTCTTAAAAATCGCAAATGCTATTACCGAATCGCAAATTGCGATACCGGCCCTATTTACACCTATGGGTCTGTAGGCCCATATTTGCGAATTTTTTAGGACATGTAAGGTGCACACATGCCAAAAGGGCATGTGTGCTTTACATGTACATTTTAAAAATGCATTTTAAAAGCATTTTTAAATTTTTCACATGGTTACCACCAAGTTCAACTTGGTGGTAAATAGCGATTCCTTAATGCCCAATTTGCATTAAGGAATTGCTTCTTACATGTGCTTAAGAAATCGCAAATAAGGAATCCTTATTTGCTATTTCTTATTTAGAGTCGCAATTTGCGACTCTTCAAACAGGGTCGCAATTTTAAGGAATCGCTATTTTAGCGATTCCTTAAAATCGCTTTCAGAATGCCTTTGATACATTCTGAAATTACTTTTTGCATTCGCAAACGGGCATTCGCACCGTTTGCGAATGCAAAAAGCTTTGATACATATGGCCCTAAGTGAGGTAGAAGTAAACACTCTTTCAACCAGGACAAGTGCAATTTTGGGCCTTTCAAACGAGGTCAATCACCACCTCAGATAAATTGGTTTGAAAAAAGAATGTGAGATAGGTAGTGGTATCATCCGGAATATTTGGAGATCGTGTTCATTTTTATGATCTGCACCCCACCCTAGACATACTGAGAAAACTACTTTCTGCAAACTTTGCTCTTAATAATCTTTATACATCTCATGCAGAGAAATGTCTATTTCGTATTTCTCAACACTGTGAACAAGAGGAAAAGGCTAGAAGACTGCTAGCTTAGTTTAGACCTAATTCCCAAATTGACACGAGCAAGGTGAAAAGTTCACTTAAGAATGTAGCGGAATAGGAAACTTGAAAGGCTTTTCAGTTTAAGGCCATGTCCCTTGGCGCCAGCGGTGGCTCCTCTGAGAGTGGCCCCACTGCTTTTAGTGCAAGGAAAAATAAAATTATAATAATGCTTTGTTATTATCATTTAATTTTTCCTGTGAGCCAGGTTAGGGTGGGACTGGGCAGCAACGTCACGGTTGCTTCAGAAAAGGGACACTACAGATAAAGTAATTAGAGAACAGGTGTCAACCCCACAGCAAAGGGATGTAGGGAATTCAGGGTGGAGCAACTAGGTGCATAGGACTGTCGATAAGACAGGACAGCCAATAGCTCAAGGAAAGGAGCGGGAGCATAGAAGGACTGAAGATAGTCTGTCCCCTTGGCAGAAGGGAGGATAGTTGTCTCAACAGAGAGTGTGCAAGGCTGGCTATTACCCAGTGAGAGTAGGAAAGCGACAAGTGAAGTGAGGAGAGAAGGGTAGGATGATGACTTTACAGGACAGACTCATAGAAGTTTTGGGAAGTTAGTGAGCGGGAAAGAATTCATACACCAGCATGTGGAGGGCATGGCTGAACTACTACTATCCCAATAAGCAAGTCACCCTACTTAGGACATCCAAGAGAGATCACTCATTGACTTAGAATACATAAGGGGGCATGTGGAGACTACCTAAACCAACTGATGCAAGGGAAAGACAGCAAGATTTGCTCCCTACAAGTCAAAAACCCCGAGCTTCAGAGCTTGAGCAGTTACAATTCCAAAGCATCCATGGCCAACCAGACCCCAGAAAGGGATTCAGGGAGGTTAGGGGACGGGTGACACTCCACAACAGACCAGCACAGCAAATGAGTGCCCAAGCAAATTTGCGCAGCACAGACCTCACTCCCAGTGAGACCGTCACTGAAGGAGAAAATAGCTAGCACATTGTTGTACCATTTGTAGATAATTTAGCAGACTGGACTGAGCAGTTAGCTCCACAAATGAGTCCAGGCCAAAAGATGGATCCAGTCGCATAATGAAACTTGAGGGGGCTTCCATGCACAGTACACGGAGGGACCCACCCTCTGGACTCAATCAGGATCTCTCATGCCAGGTTACTGTGCTGTGGGGGCCCCCCTGGAGATTGGGCCCTCCAACCGCACCCCAGGGGGATTATGACTTCCCTTCCCGCCAGCCTGTCCATGGCCGGGAGGGGAGTCACGGGGCATGGGCAGTGCAGGGGCCCCCAGGCACAGCCCCACCCTGCTTTTCACTGTCTGCGCAGCAGATAGTGAAAAGCGAGACGGGTGCAGCTGCCGCTGCTATGTTATGGCTGACATCCCCGCAGGGCAGGTGGGCGGAAACTCGGTTTCCGCCTGCCGGCCCAGCAGGGATGTTGTAATGTAGCCGGTGAGTTTGCGGCCCCATAGGCGGCCGCTCAGCGGTTCAACCTTGGAGGGCGGACTCCGCCACCCCCCACCGTTGTAATGAGGGCCATAGTATTTGTAAAGGCTAGAGTTAGAAATGTGACCCTAACTGATACCAGATGTGATGGGTCTCCATTTATTCTGGTCAGAGCTGTAGTGTGGGATTATCTGAGGAAAATGTACCCCGATAGAGCAGACATCGGATACATCATGACTCTGCCTACGCAACCAAATGAAGATCCCGCACAACATATCAATAAGATGAAAGAAAAATGGACCCACGAAGCAGGTCAGGACTGGGAAGTGACAGAATGTAGTTAAGAAAGGGTTGCCTCCTGACACGCAGGACAGCTTAGATAACATAGTGGCACTGGAAGCCAAGCCCTAAACCAAATTCAAGCACACACAATCCATTTTTGCAAGAAAAATAAAAAAGAGACAGGAAGTAGCAGAGAAGGCAGTAGCCAAGTTGGTGCAGCAGAAATTAGGGAAGAAAGGAGCAATGGAAGGTGCTGTAGTGGGAGCAGCCACTAAAATGACTGCAATGTCTGGGGGAACAGCCCCAGGGGCCACCCAATGACAATACCAGCAACAGCAGAATGATGTAAGGACCAAGGGAAGTAGTAGAGGAAGCTGAGGAGGAGCAGGAAGAGGTAGGATGGGCCCTCCAAGAAGGGATCAGGTATGTTATTATTATCAGAGGTTTAGGCATCTTATTAAAACTGCAATATGAAGCAATGGGATGGGTGGGCGTGGCTTCGGGCGTCACGATGGAGGTCGCACTCTAAGAGTGCTCCGGACCCCTCCGTCATCCGCCGGTAGAAGCCCCAACCATCCCGTGCCCAATTTGCCCCCACCCGGACGCGAGGCCGGTGGGAGAGCAGGGGGTGCGGCTCGAGCCCGGTGAGCGCCGCGGAAGAGCAAAGGTGCTGTGAGGCAGCAGAGTCGGCACCGTGACCGTTGGTTGAGGCCGGGGCGGCCCTCTGGGTGTTGAGCCATGGCCGCGGCTAGATCCTGGCGCAGGAGGTGTGGCCTGCCCCCGCGTGCGGAGACGCAAAGAGGCTGGGGCCTGGAGTGCAGAGGTGCGGCTGTGGCCATCCGGGCCAAAACCCGGGACGACTGGAGGCGTTGTAGGCACGGAGGAGCCCATGTGGCAGGAGGGCCGGCGGTGCGGCCTGGGCATGCGGGCTCAGGCCTATAGTTGAGGCTGGGGTTGCTGTCTGAGCGATAGGCCGTGGCTGGATCCTGGCCCTGGGGGTGTGGCCTGCCCTCGAGTATGGGAAGTGAAGAAGCCAGGACCCGGAGTGCAGAGGTGCGGCAGTGGCCATTCGGGCCGCGATCTGGGGAGTCGAAGGTGTTGTTGGGGCCCCCCCGCTGGTGGTGCCTACTGTGGGTGGTGTGTGGGCCCCGTGAGGCCAGTTGGCCCCTTCCCTGCACGGGAGAGCAGAGTCTGGGGGGCAGAGAATCGGGCCCCACCCGGGAAGAACAGGTGGATGTCCGCATGCGGTGTGCAACCGGGAAGCAGTGATTCTAGCACACTGAGTCACAGCGGTGGCTACATCGGGCCGCTTGGATAGGCACTCGTTTGCCCAGGCGAGAGAGTAGAGGATAGGCTGTAGGCTTGGGCCATCGAGGAGGGGATGCCGTGAGGGCCCGTGAAGCCTGGCGGACCCTTCCTTGAATGACGACCCTCGGCCGGAGGACAGGGTGAGCAGAGGGTATTTGGGGGGGAGCCTGAGGCGGTGAGGTCTCCCCTGAACTTCCTGACTGTGCGGTGCAGCGCTGCCTGAAAGTAGGTGAAGAGACCCTGGGTGGAGTGGGCTATACACCGGAAGAGGCATCGTGACACTGCGGCCTGGAGAGACGACATGGGGAAGGACAGGGCTGGAAAACATCCTCCGGCGTCCCAGCAGCACATCGATCAGTTCACCACACAGGCAGCCCCCCACGGAGTGAGCGATCTCGCGTTAGGGGGTTCCGCTGCGGAGGGGGTGAGCACGATCCTCAAGGCCATTCAGTCCTCACAACTGGCGGTTGAGACTAAAATTGGCGAGGTACGTGAGGACGTGGGCCTGTTGCGGCAAGATATGCAGGCAGCAGTGGGCAGCATTACGGAGGTCGAGGATCGGGTTTCTCAGGCGGAGGACGAACGCTCAGAGCTCAAAACTAAAGTTGCCCAGGTGATGACCTGCATGGGTGCGTTGTACCACTGAGCCAAAAACACAGAGAACCGCTCCAGGCGCAATAACCTATGCTTTGTTGGCTTCCCGGAGGGAGCGGAGGCCAGCCAGGCGATCGAGTTTTTGGAGAGCTGGATTAGATCCTGGGTACTAGAGTGGCATCTCTCCCCCTGGTTTGCGACTGAACGGGCCCACAGGGAGTGAGTGCCCATACCTCTGCATGGGGGGCCCAGGAGGCCCCAATCGCATGATTTCTGAACTTCAAGGATTGAGACACCATCCTTGGAGAAGCTAGAGCATGCCCGGGCCTCCATTGGGACAACCACAGGATCTTGGTATTCCCAGACCACACCCGGGTGGTGCAGACCAAGCGCCGCTCCTATGAAGGAGTTAAGCAAAAGCTCAGGGCAATGCAGTTAACGTATATGCTCCTTTTCCACGCTCGCCTTCAAGTCTTCATGGATGGGAAGTCCTTCTTCTTTGACTGGCCCGAAGTGGCATGGGACTGGCTGACTGAGGAGAACCGGTTGGCCCGGGGGGGGGGGGGCTCCCCAGGTCCTAGCCAAGTTGATATCCCAAGTGCACAGGGGAACGCTGACGCACCTGGTCCCGCCGTAGGAAACGGAGTGGTCCGGGCAGTCCGCTGGCTGGGGACTCGCAGTCAGGACTCCCCCGTCACACCGGGGGGCCCCCTCAGATGCCCTGGATGAGAAGAGGCCTGCACGGGACGTGGAAGAGGACCGCCTCAGCCAAACTCCCTCGTCTTTTGAAGGGCATTACATTCAGACTTCCTGCAGTTGGGGACACCTGGGGATGAGTTCTTCCTGTTTGGAACCGGGCGCAGGTGGAGAAGTGGCTATATTGCATATTTCCGACTAAATGGAGGGGTCTACCACTCCACACCAGTGACAGACTTTCTGTGTTCAAGGTTTTGGTTGGGTTTATGTGCGACAGATGCTTCAGGGGTGGAAGTTTGGGGTGGGAGGTTGTTGGGGGGAGTGGAGTTACTAACTTTACAGCAATTCTATGTTTTACTGTGGTTGTGTTGCTGTTATTTTAACTTTTCTTCTTTTAGGTGGTCACATCCGGGCCCAACGGCAGGCACGCTACACAGGTCCTTACTAGTTCCCCTCATGCGCAGTATCCCCTTTCATGGAATGTTAATGGGCTCCTAGATAAAATTAAGCAGTCCGCGGTTTTTAGTGCCCTCCGCAGATACGCCCTCTCCATGGTCCTCCTCCAGGAGACCTCACTTACTTGGTATTCATTGCCCCATGCTCACCCGTGGGGGCAGGGTCTACCACGCAGGTTTTTCAAAGAGCTCCAGGGGGTGGCTGTTCTGCTGCATCGCTCCTTGCCCATAGTGCTAACTGCTACCCAGTTGGATCCACAGGGGCCCTATGCAGTGGTGTCCGGCATGCTCAGGGGCAGCCGATTAATATCCTAAACGCCTATGCTCCTCCTGGAGCGTTTGAGCGCTTCTTGCTTGCTCTCCGGGACGTGTTGTCAGGGCTCCCTCTGGGCCTGACATTGCTGGGTGGGGACTTAAACTCCGTCGTAAATCCAGCGCTGGATTTCTCCGGTCCTCTGTCCGTGAGTCGTTCCTACCGGGCGTCTGGTTTGGGCCGCTGGGCCGAGATCCTTGGTCTCTGTGATGTGTGGCGTATATGGCACCCTAGAACCCGGCAGTACACTCATTTGTCGGCAGCGCACCACACTCACGCCAGAATAGACCTCCTTTTTATGCCGGCGCTGGATGTCTCCAGAGTCACCGGGGCAGAGATACTGCCACATGGGGTTTCGGATCACACACCATTACTAATCCGTCTGGGGGACACAGACCCCACTCGATGTCCGGTGTGGCGGCTGAAAGCCTGGTGCCTGCAAGACAGCGAATATACCCAAGCCGTGAGGGACCAACTCACCCAATATCTTGACCACAATCTGGGGTCCGTACATTCGCCTGGCACACTCTGAGCAGCCTGCAAGGCCACCCTCAGGGGGCAGGCTAAGCATCCCCTGCGCGTGAGTGAGCACGCACATAATCTCAAAGTGTCGGAGCTTGAGGCCAGGGCATTATGACTTGAGCGTCAGCTTGCTGTCTCCGTGGACGCATCCATAACAAGGCAGTTAACCCTAATTAGAGAGGAGATCAGACGCTGTTCTTGAAATGGCAAAATATATGTGGCGGGCTTCAGCGGCCCGCGTGTACGGCTGGGGGGACAAGAACGGAAAGCTCCTGCACTGGCTAGCATCTCCATGTTGGCTAATAGGGTTATCCCCGAGGTAGCTGATGAGTCCGGGGTCCTCTCCAAGACGCCCTGCGAAATCGCGCGGAGCTTTGCCACTTATTATGCAAGACTCTACGAGGAGCGGCCCAGATCGCAGGTGGAGAGGGAGGCCCCCTTATTGGGGGAGGTGTCTCTCTCTTGACTTTCGTCGATGGAAAGGCACAACCTCGATGAGCCCATGGGTCTCGGGGAGATCAGGGATGCCATTTCGGTACTGGCTGCGGGTAAGATTCCGGGCCCAGACGGTTCCTCGGCAGAACTCTACAGCAAGTGTAGCAACATCCTAGCCCCCCACCTGTTTGCCATGTTTGAGGAGGCGGAAAGGACGGGTGGTTTTCCTCTGGGTCTAGACCAAGCCATGATAGTGGCGATTCCTAAGACTAACCCACCATCAAGGCAATGCTCTGCCTATCGCCCCATTTCGATTCTCAACTCTGAGGTTAAGATACTATCCACAATCCTTGCCTCCAGAATGAAGAGGACGCTGCCCCCACTGATACACCCAGATCAGTGCGGCTTTATGCCTGCAAGAAGTACCAGGCACTGCATTAGGCGCTTACATGTGGCGTTGGCTCACTGGGGCCTCTTAACCCCTCCTCTGGCACTCCTTCTGCTAGATTTCGAAACGGCCTTTGACACAGTGGACTGGACTTACCTAGACCAGGTGCTGTTGGGCACCAGGTTTGGTCCCAAGTTTCGTGCAGGTAAATCGGGTGGTGTCGGACACGTTCCCCATCTGCCGGGGGACCAGTCAGGTGTGACCTCTGCCCCCGCTCCTCTTCGCGTTAGCGATGGAACCTCTGGCAAAGCTTATAAGGGAATACCCCCTGATTGATGGTTGGTCTTGGCCCACCAGGCGGAAGGACTAAGTGGTGCTTTACGCAGATGATGTGCTCTTATTCTTGGCCAACCCACCCGCAGTGGGCCCGGGTGCTGCAGATCTTGGGACAGTTTTCAGAGGCCTCCGGCCTGACACTCAAACCCGGTAAATCCATGCTGGTGCCACTGCACCCCGCTAGGGACTGCTTCGACTGGCAGCAGGCCATCCCTATCAGGCGTAACAGCTTCCGGTATCTGGGAGTAACCATGGCTCTGCTGCCAGAACTGGCCTGGGCACTTAACATTTTGCCTCTCACTTGAAAAGTCAAAGATGACCTCCAGAGATGGCAGACCCTGCCCCTCAACATTCTGGGCAGAATAGCTCTCTATAAAATGATGGTATTGCTCCGGTTCCTCTACCTGCTCCAGAACTACCCCTACCCCATGCCTAGGCGGTGGTTTAGGGAGGTGGATGCCGCAGCGTGACAGTTTTTATGGTGTGGCACCCGGCCCAGGTTGGCTCTCAGCATTTGTCAAAGAGATGTGTATGAAGGTTTGGGGATGTCCAACATATACCTTTATTATCTAGCAATGCATCTACTGGTGATAAACTAATGGAGGGGGAGGCTGGTCTGACCCTGCATACCAGCTAGAACTCCTGACAATGGGCTTCTCTGGCTTACTTGGGGTGCTATATGGTAACCCCCTTGCCTCGCACAATCCCAGAGGTGACCTGGGTGGAGCTGATGGATTGGAGGGAGGCGCAGAGGGTGTCGGGTTGGTGGCGCTGTCTTACCCAGCAGACCCCGCTGTGGCGGGGGGTGGCTGGGGGAGGTCTCTGCTTTAGAGGGGTTTCAAAAATGGGATCTTATAGGCATCTCACAGCCGGGGAATGTCTGGAGGGGGTCGCACATGCGGTCCTACGAGGAGTTTCAGCAGCAATATTCACTCAACAAAACCCAATTCCACAAATACCTGAAGCTCCGGAACGCGTTACACGTGCATGTCCGGACCGGCGTGGTCCTCCCTGAGTTCAGTCCCATGGAGGCCAAGGTGCTGATGGGCGGCCTGGGTAGTGGCGGGTGGGGGGGAGGGGGAGAGTCACGGATCTACCACTCCCTGGCCACTAACACAACTCAGATGCTGGCCAAACTCAGACAGCAGTGGGAGATGTGGTTGGGCCCCATGGAGGAGGACTGGAGGGATGCGCTGATGGCCCCTAGAACTTTGACTATAACCACCCGTCTTCGCGTGGTGCAGGCATACTACTTATACACGGCATATTCCACACCTGGAATCCCACCTTCCAGAATCATGGCACTAACAGTAGATTCCTCCAGCAGAGACCAAATTAGAGCACAACCCACTGATATGGAGGCATTTCTTAGAGCGGTATACACCATCACATAGGAGAGACACAAGAGTTACTAGGAAAGGAGGTTCAGCTACTTAAAGGAAAGGTGGTTAGGGAGATACTGGATGATCAACTGTTTGATGACCCCTAGAAAACAGTTATACTTTTTTCAGAAAGACATACCACTATGGACTGTGTTAGAAGTCCGAATGCCCACACTACGCAGAGTGTTTGATTCAGTAAAAGAAGCAGATCTGTCCCAAGTACCAGACACCTGATGGACTAAAGGTCCCCAAGATGTTAGCCCTGTTAATACTGCTGCACCATTCCGGATTATATGGAAGGAAGGTGCCCTCTTACCCAGAACCAGGCAATATCCCCTGTCAAAAGAGGCAGATGAGGGCACCGGCCCTACTATACAGGCACTGCTAGAACAGGGAGTAATTTACTCTGGGGTGTCTCCTTGCAACACCCCTATTTACCCAGTTAAGAAAGCTAAGGGCAATACGTGGCACATGGTCCAAAACGTGCACCTTTTGAACAACATAAGATCACCAGAATTCCAAATTGTCCCTGACACCTCTATCATCTTGATGAATATTCCCCAGGGTGTCACATATTTCTCTGTTATTGATCTTAAGAACGACTTCTTCAGCATCACTCTCCATCCAGAGAGCCACTACCTGACAGCGTTCTCATATAACGGGACTCAGTATTTGGTTGCCCCAAGGGTACTGTGAGTCCCCCAGCATGTTCAACAGAACGATAAAGGATGATTTGTCAAATTTTCAATGTGACAGCACTCTGCTGCAATGTGTTGATGACATATTGATTTGTAGTCCCACTGAACAACATTGCGGAAAAGACACTATCTCCTCTGACACTCTTGCCCAGAGAGGATACAAAGTGCAAAGGGAGAAAATTCAGTACTGCCATTAAGAAGACCAATATTTAGGACAAATTCTATAGGTGTCTGGTAGACGGGTAACACCTGAAAGGAGAGTCTTCATCTTACAAATGATAGAGTCAGCAACTGTGAAAGGAAGGCAGACATTCCTGGGTCTCTGTAACTATGTGAGACAGCGGGTAATTGATTATAGCATGCTAATAGCCCACCTGTTAGCTGCTATCAAACAGGCGTGAGGCAGAGAAGACAGGATAACATGGACACCAGAGATGAAGGAAACTTTTTATAAGTTAAAAAGTGAAATAACAAATGCTCCAGTCTTGGGAGCTCTGGATTACACCAAGAAGTTTTATTCATTCTGCCATCGCAACAGTCAGCTGATGACAGCTGTCCTCACAAAGAAGTAACTGCTAGGTCACAAACCAATTGCATACTTCAGGAGACTGTTGGACTCAGTCATGAAGGGATACCATCCCTGTGAACAGGCTTTGGCCACTGCAGCCTTTGCAGTACAGAAGAGCACCCCCCATACTTATGGGGGCACCAGTGACACTCTATGCAGAACACACAGTATTTTCTATTATTCAGAAGGACAAGACCGCTCTGACAACACTGTGTGTCAAGATATGAGGGGATACTGTCACTACCATCTTTGAAGATTGTGAAGTGTCATACAGTGAATCTTGCGGCATTCTTTGCCCACCCAATAATAGCCCCGGAGGAGGATGTGCATGATGTGCAACACATAGGGCCTGATTCTAACTTTGGAGGACGGTGTTAAACCGTCCCAAAAGTGGCGGATATACCACCTACCGTATTACGAGTTCCATAGGATATAATGGACTCGTAATACGGTAGGTGGTATATCCGCCACTTTTGGGACGGTTTAACACCGTCCTCCAAAGTTAGAATCAGGCCCATAGTCCCAACAAATGCAATCAAGCCACAGAGGACACTATGCCAGGTAGCACTGTCTTCTTTGTTGACAGTTCCTCCACGACTGACCAAGAGACTGGAATTAGACACACAGGGGCAGCAGTAGTCAAGCCTCAGTATGGTTCCTCTGATACTCTGCAGATCACAGAACAATTGATATTACCCGCACATTATTCCGCCCAGGTACCAGAACTAACAGCATTAATAGTGGCCCTTAAGTCAGGAGCAGGAGAAGTAATTACCATATACTCAGATACACTGTATGTAACAACCACTGTGCACTCAAGCATCATGAGATGGAGCAGGGGAGATTTTCTTAAGAGCTAAATTGTCAGATAATGTGGTATCAGCATGCCAGAAAAAGGTGCAGGGACCACAAATGAGTTGTGCTTCATGTGCTCCCTAATTCATTATGCTACTGGTTCGGATAGACTGCACTCCACGAAAGAAGTATCCCTAGATATAGCTCAATGTTTATTGCATCTGTACATCTGCCCAAAATACAGTTAACACATGTCGAAGTAGTATGCTTCCTAGTTAATGCCATAAAATATGATGCTTTACCAGAACTACTATACATTCCCACAGATAGGCAACCTATCAGGGAAGAAATCACGCATGAGAAAGACAGCCCTTGCCCACCACTGTGGATTTGAGCTACATGGTCCTAGATCTAGGATTGCTAGGAGTAACACGCTCACCAACTGAACGTAACAACTATTTCGTAAACCCCGTACCCCAGATTGTGTCCGGAGGCCAGGTTTTAGATTGACAGGGCCAATCTTTGCCCATGATCAATGGCATTCCAACAATAAATGTTCCTGTAGGGCTATGTCTTTATGGAATGGCACTTATGTCAGCCAGGATGAAATAAAGAAATGTACATCTACCTGAGACGAAAATATTCCGCGCTATACTTGGGTCGATAGCACTGTAAGTCCCCAAACTGTCATGAAACTAACTTCTGTTTCATTATGTTTCAGGGGAAATGGCACCATTGACGTATATCCAAATACTGGTTTTAAGGTCACAGTCTTCCACGCCAACATGCAGGTGGGCACCTCCTGCCTTATGGATCTCTTCTGGCAGTGTGGAGAACTGCTGTATGCCTAGTTACCACCCAACTGGGGAAGGATTTGTTCCATAGTGACTTTGCTCACTCCAGTTTTGGTAGCCCCTGGAATTAACATATCCATATGAGCCGTCCAACGACCTTGCTACATCACAAAGGAAGAGAACTGCAGAGTACTACAGCACTAGCAACTGGGATGAAGTTCCCCAAGAGTATTGCCTGTTCATCAACTTTTCTTCAGGAACATCTTGATATTTGTGCAAGCTAAAGTGACAGCTTGTTGGCTCCTGATCACAAGGTGGGCGCACCTCAAGGTCATTAATGTAGGAGTCTTGCCCTCTATTTAGTGTGTAAAGCTAGGCACACTGTGCAAGGGGTTCAGGCAACCACAAAGTGGTTTACAGGGGTAAAAACTAGATCCCCATATGCTCTCATTTTTAAGGCACCTTGGTCGAGCATGTAAGACAATCTTGGAGAAGTGCAAAGCGTTTGTTGTACTCACAGTATCAATCATGCAACTCACACACTCAAAGGAATATCTTGAGACCAATTTATTTAAAATATTTTAGATTTTTATGTAATTTTAAGACCAAGATTATCAAAATTGGTACTGTACTTTTTGAGATATTAATTTTTTACGTTCAATAAAAAGTCTTTTTGTGCATAATTACGCACCAAAGGATTCAATGGAAAGTCACCTTTAAAAATACATACAAAATCCTACAGTTGGTTTACCAAGTTCTTCTTTTGCAGGTTGGTCGAGGTCATCGATGGGCACGCTGTGCCAGCTGGAGAAGTTCAGGTGCCTCCCAGTTCCAGCAGGAGCAGTGATGAAATGTCTCTGGAGCACCTGCAGGGCCACTGCGGGAGACCACTTGTAAAAGCACTGCACAAGTAAGTTTAAAGATGGTTCATTTGGGTCCCCTTGGGAGTGTTGAGGTCGCAAGGGGTAGGGGACCCTTAGGGCATAGCAGGTTCTTTGTTGCAGGGCACAGGGCATCTGGGTACAGAGCGAATTGGTGAGCAATGAGCTGTGCGCAAAGATGCCCTTTGGAGCTGGAGGTAAGTTGGTTCAAGGGTCATTTGCAGGACAACGGGAGCACTCTTGCGAAAGGCCTGGAGTGTTCCTGAAGTCCCTCGACTGGGGCTTCCTCCTGGTCCTTTTTCAGCCCCAGACGGGCTGGTTTTCTCGATGTCTGACACTGGCTGAGGTTCCTACTGTGTCTCATATGAGATTATAGTATCATAATCATTTTTCTTGGTCATTGATCCCTGTTATATCGGAGTACAAGATTGCTGTACTAACATTGTTGGATTTGTATTAATCAAAATCTTTTTAAGCTGTATAATAGAATGCATCTTTCTGGATTTATTTTGGCAATTGTTTAAATTGTATGATATTAGGATTATTAAAGTATTTGAATTGTGGTTTTTATATTCCAAAACATGGATGTTTTAGCTCGTTGTGAATGTGGGATGACTGAGTTAGGTAAATGTCATTGTCTTTTTTGTATTTGGTTTTATGTCTCTAGTATTTTGTAAATGAATTAAATAAAATTATATATTGTTGATATAATCTTTATCCTGCTATCTAGTTTGATATTTAGTCCTAGTCGTGCATTCGAGAGTTGTATTTTTACAGGACATACAAAATTATTGTTATTGATATCTATCGTGATACTGTGCTTGAGGAATACCAATCCAATGTTAATTCTTGTGGCTCTCAATTTAGACTCATTCTACAGCTGGCTGACCAATACACAGGGTATTGGTATGGTTTGACTAGTGGAGGGCGCAATGCCACCAAACGTGGCACACTTGCAGGATATGTCCTTGCGGTCGACCATGTGTTGTTGGGTCCAGCTGCGACTTCCGGTTTGGGAGTCGACGGTTGTTCAGTGAAGTGTCCCTCACTGGCTTGCTGGTTACTTGCTGTTGTACAGTGGTACCTCCACTCTGGAGGGAGTTCTTGAGCGGGTTCCGAAGTCTGGAGGTCCTCTGGGGTTCTTTGGAGTTTTTCTAGTTGTCTAGCAGCTCCTCAGTGGCAATTGTTGGGTCCTGGGTGCAGCAGGCAGGGTATGGCGCCTTTTCTTTCTGCAGCAGATCCGTAGTTCTCCTGCCTTGGATCTTTGTGGTGCTGGTCTTCTTCTGTCTGTCGAATCCGATTACTTGGTCTAGGGGTACCCTAAAAATAATGAATTTAGTGAGCGTTTTAGGGAGAACCTGTTAGTGTCCAATGGGACACCTACTTTTGGGTGGCTACACCAATTATAGTGATCACTTCCTGTGAGAAGGGTCACTTCCCTATCCCTGATCGGCTATTTTTCTTCCATCCAAGAATGAGGAGAATAAAATGGAGTGCCTTCCTTGCAGGCAACATCTTAGGGGTGGTACATGGTAGGTGGGGCCACTCCTCCTCCTCTTTGTGTAGCTTCCTGTCTTTGCTCCAGCCAAAAGTGGGGGTTTGCAAAGGGGGGTGACCATCTACTGCTAGCAGCAGGCCTGTGAGTCAGGTTTCAAAGGCGGTTAGCTCTTTGAAGCTCGTCGCCAGGGCAGTGCACATTCCTGGGGGAGGAGGTGTTAGCACCTCCACCCAAGAAGGACATTGTTCTACAAACCAGAGACGGATATCTCCTTCAAGGTTTGTAGATTGGGCGTCTGGAGGTGGCAGGCTGGATGATCTTGATAGATGTGCCCCAGATAACTGGTTCAGTGGTTGGTTTGTATCGCTGTCATCCTGGATTTCGCATCTGTTGTGGGCTTTGTTACCAACGACTGTGATCTTTCTACTAATATACTGTATGGTACATGTAATCTTGGCATGTGTTAGGAGAAAAGGCGCTAAGGCAGGGGTGTTTTCAGTTAGGAAACCAATACAAGTAGTAGATTCCTAGGGCAATGTGTATCACCTGGTGCTAAGGGCAAACCAAGATTCAAATTAAGTAGTTGAAATATCAACTAGAGGGGAGAACGTTGTAGGAAATGTAAAAAAAAACACGCTCTAGAAAATATGAAACGTGAAAATACCGCGTAACATCAAGTCCAAGCAGAAACCACACAACTGTTCGTAGTTCAAAACCAGTTTAGGCTAAACTCCCACATTGACATAAGCAAGGTGAAAAGTTCAGTTAAGAATGTAGTGGAATAGGAAACTTGAAAGGGACAACGCCTGTCTAGCAGAAATTCTAAGGGTAACTTACTCACCCCTCCCCTCAGAGATTCTATCCCAATTTTAGAATTCTTATGAAACACTTTACATGTCCATAAATTGCTTAGATCAGACCTAATCTCTCTAAACTTATACCAAGGCAGAAAGACACATTAGAGAGATCACTAATGATTAAATAGTTAAGGCGTTTGATAGACCGGCCTCAGGTACAGCACAGTGTTTTCCATTGAATTTTACAAGATTACCACAAATCACACCACTCCGATTTTAACTGGTTCCGTGTTGAGGACGGAACAGTTCTATCCTCAGACATGGGCCCTCATTCTGACCCTGGCGGTCAAAGACCGCCAGGGCGGAGGACCGCGGGAGCACCGCCGACAGGCCGGCGGTGCTCCAATGGGGATTCCGACCGCGGCGGTAAAGCCGCGGTCGGACCGGCACCACTGGCGGGCTCCCGCCAGTGTACCGCCGCCCCATTGAATCCTCCACGGCGGCGCAGCTTGCTGCACCGCCGCGGGGATTCCGACCCCCCCTACCGCCATCCAGATCCCGGCGGTCCGACCGCCGGGATCCGGATGGCGGTAGGGGGGGTCGCGGGGCCCCTGGGGGCCCCTGCAGTGCCCATGCCACTGGCATGGGCATTGCAGGGGCCCCCGTAAGAGGGCCCCTACATGTATTTCACTGTCTGCTGCGCAGACAGTGAAATACGCGACGGGTGCAACTGCACCCGTCGCACAGCTTCCACTCCGCCGGCTCGATTCCGAGCCGGCTTCATCGTGGAAGCCTCTTTCCCGCTGGGCTGGCGGGCGGTCTGAAGGCGACCGCCCGCCAGCCCAGCGGGAAAGTCAGAATTACCGCCGCGGTCTTTCGACCGCGGAACGGTAACCTGACGGCGGGACTTTGGCGGGCGGCCTCCGCCGCCCGCCAAGGTCAGAATGAGGGCCATGGTGTTTGTGTACTGAGAACAGAACTGCTCTGTCCTCAGTCATGACCCTAAAATCCCTCTGCTGTTTATAGCAGTAGGACTTCCTTTTTCCGTTTTGAGCCTCAGGAGCATGGTAAGGCATTTTCTTCTTTCAGTGTAATAACGATTGGGGTGCTTGGCGCATTGACGTCATTACAGTGAAAGTGAAATGAGCACATTTGGGAGAGGTACCGTTGGAAAGGGGAGAATCTCCCCTTTCCAATGGTATCTTTCCCAAGTGAATCCCTGCTTGGGGATCGCCCAAAGAAGGTGATCGCTAAGCACAGATCCAACTCACTAGACACCAGGAATTTCTCTCTCTGCAAGGGCCGTTTCCTCTAATGGGGGCATTATTTTCGCTGTTTTCTGCCACCTCTGGGGGCATATTAGCCTTATTTGTAGGACAATATGCCCCCATGGGGGCAGAATGCCACTAGACCACCAGGGATTTAAAAAACATATATAATGGGGAGCTACCCCTCGTGCAAGGGTCGGTCCCCATTATTTGGGAATTATTTTGGCCGTTTCTGTCCTCCCTGTGGTCAGAGCGGTCAAATGTTTAGGCTGATCTGCCCCCAACCACTAGGCACCAGAGATTAGTTTTTTTGAAGGGGTGGGGGCTGCCCAACAGACTTTCTGCTCTCCTGCAGACTAAAGCATTTAATCCCAATGGCAGGCAAGAGGATATTTACATATTTTTGGGGGTTGTTTTCACAAATTAGGCCAGGAAAGTTTTGCTAACTCCCAGTATCATTCCACTTGCAATGGGGAACAGCTGCACTTTTCGGCTTGGGGAGGCTGACACCTAGAAAAACCTACCAGACCTACACAGTTCTGAAAACTGGACATCTGGGGAAGTCCAGGGTTGTGTGCTTTGCATCCATCCCACACCATTTGCTAACCCGCAATTCCCAGCAAACCTCAAATGTTGACTAAAACAACTTTTCTGGTGGATACATTAGCTACCTGTGGATTCCTCACCTAATGAATTCTCCCAATGCGCCAGCATTCAACGGAAATCTTCTTCCTAGCTTCTGCACGTCGACGAGGACGTCACATTTGCCCACGCGACGCCGTCTGACGTCATACAGGCAATAAGAAGTCCTCGCCGACGTGCCAACGTCAGTACCAAGATTTTTTACGTGCCTGAGAACAATAATCCAATGAGATGAAAGACAAAAGCAATATCTCATGACGTAAACAACACATCATTGCGAGAAGATGGACTACTAATTTAATATATATATATTTTTTCAAAAATAAATAAATAAATATATACACTAAACATAAATAAATAAATATATACACTAAACATAAATATATATATATATATATATATACACATATATATATATATATATATATATATATATATATATATATATATATATATATACACACACACACACATGTACATATATACATAATCTATACCAGTCCTCAAAACCAAGAGGAGCACACTCAAGAATTACTTGGTGAGACCAAGCAGGCAACGGGGAGGTGGGTGGGACCGTGAGGAATCCACAGGTAGCTAATGTATCCACCAGAAAAGTCGTTACCGAAGGTAAGTAACTCGTTCTTCTGATGGATACAACTACCTGTGGATTCCTCACCTAATGAATAGAGTCCCAAAGCAGTACCGCGCCCGGTGGTGGGTGCCTGAATGGTCAAACCAAGAAATCCTGCAGCACTGACTGTGCAAAATGGCCATCCCTTCTGACCTCAGAGTCCAAGCAGTAATGTTTCGCAAAAGTGTGAAGGGACGACCAAGTTGCGGCATTGCAGATGTCGACCACAGGAACACCTCTGGCCAAGGCCGAAGTGGCCGACTTAGCTCTGGTGGGATGAGCTCTAATACCATCAGGAGGATCCTTCTTTGCTAAAGAGTAACACATTTTAATGCAAAGAACAACCCACCTGGAGAGTGTTCTCTTGTGGACTGCCTTTCCTCTCCTCTTGCCCATGTATCCGATGAAAAGCTGATCCTCCAGCCTGAAATCCTTCGTCCTGTCTATGTAAAAGCTTAACGCCCTCTTCGGGTCCAAGCGGTGTAGTCTCTCTTCTTCCTTTGAAGGATGAGGCGGAGGATAGAACGTGGACAGAGTAATTGTCTGGGCCAAATGAAAGGGTGAAACAACCTTCGGAAGGAAAGCAGCCTTGGTCCTCAACACCACCTTATCCCCATAAAAAGTTGTATAAGGGGGTTTTACCGATAAAGCCTGCAACTCACTCACTCTCCTTGCAGATGTTATTGCTACCAGGAAGACTGTTTTAAGAACTAACAACCTTAAGGGGCAAGAATGCATAGGTTCAAAAGGGGACCCCATAAGGAAAGTTAGGACCAAGGACAAATCCCATTGAGGCATAACAAAAGGACTTGGAGGAAATTTATTCATAAAGCCCTTTAAGAATCTAAGTACTATAGGAGATTTAAATAACGAAGGCTGATCTGGAAGACAAATGAAGGCTGACAAAGCAGACAAGTAACCTTTAATAGTAGCCACTGCACAACCCCTCTGTGCTAAAGACAAAGCAAAAGATAAAACATCTGACAAATGAGCACGTAAGGGATCAATCTGCCTCTCTCCACACCATACCACAAATTTAGACCACCTATTAGCGTAGATAGATTTAGTGGAGTGTCGCCTGGCCGCTAAGATAACATCCACTACATCAGGCGGGAGAGAAAGGAACTCAGGTTGCCCCGCTCAATCTCCAGGTATGAAGGTGCAGACTCTGGAGGTTGGGGTGTAAAACCTGCCCCTGCGACTGCGAGAGGAGGTCTGCCCTGAGAGGGAGACGGAGCGGAGGGCACAGTGAGAGAAGGCCCTGACGGTGTCACTGGCCGAAACACCGAAACCGATGGAGCCGAAACCTCTGGAGCCACCGGAGCCGACACCGGCGCCGAGCCCACGTTCCCCAAGGGGAGAAAGGGCATGAAGGGTACTGGTCGCAGCGGCGCCGGAGCACCCAAACTGAAAGCCAACGGACCCGAAGGCCCAGTCGGAGCACCACCTGGAGCCATCTGCTGGAAGATGGAAAACATCGCATTTAAAAATGCGGTATTATCGGCTCCAGGGACCGGGAAAGCCGGATACTGGGGTGCCTGGATCGAAGGCGACTCCGACGCCGGCCTCAACGTCTGTGACGTCGGTGAGAACACTTGAGGCTGTGGCACCTCAAATACTGAAGGCGGCTGCCCGGGCGAAGTCGGGGAAGCTGGAGAAGGCAACGCCGTCGATGGATGAGAAGTGACTGTGGGACTGCCCTCTTCCGACGCCGAGTCGATGGCGACCTCGACCGAGACCTTTCCTTACCCGACCGGCGCCGCGATTCCCGAGTCTCCTTTCTCTTCAACTTCGCCATAAAAAGTTTGGCCTCTCGCTCCTTCAGGGCTTTCGGATTCATGTGTTGACATGAATCACACCTGGCCACATCATGGTCGGAACTCAAACACCACAAACAGTCCGAATGTGGGTCAGTAACCGACATTTTGCCCCCACATTCTCGACAGGGCTTAAAACCAGACTTCCTCTGAGACATAGTAACCTCAGAGAAAAAACACTCAGCAAAAAAACACACTGTAACTGTCGAACAGCAACAGTAGCTCCCTCGAAGATAACCGTTTCGAATAGCACGGAAAAAGGGAACTGACGTCGGCACGTCGGCGAGGACTTCTTATTGCCTGTATGACGTCAGACAGCGTCGCGTGAGCAAATGTGACGTCCTCGTCGACGTGCAGAAGCTAGGAAGAAGATTTCCGTCGAATGCTTGTGCAATGGGAGAATTCATTAGGTGAGGAATCCACAGGTAGTTGTATCCATCAGAAACACACATTTTTCCTTATATTTCTGTGATGGAAACTTCCGGAATCCACTGAAATACACAACATTCCTACCCCCCAGCATTGCCCCACTTCTGCCGATAAAAATGCTGTGCCACTTGAGTGGCTGGGACTAGTGCCAGTGACGGGAACGGATCCCACCAATGTTTGATATGTTCCTGTCACAGGAACTAGGCCCAGCCACACAAGTGTTGCAGTATGTTTATAGGCACAAGTGGGGCAATGCTGGATGGTAGGAATTTTGAGGATTCCTGTAGATTCCGGAGGTTTCCATCATAGAAATGTAAGGAATACGCGCGACTTCAGGCACAGTTTGAGGTTTGCAGGGCATTGTAGGTAAAAAAATAAAAAATAAAACATTGAATCCATGCAAGTCACCCCTCCCTGGATTCCCCTAGGTGTCTAGTATTCACAAATGTACAGGTTTACTCGGTTTCCTAAGGTGCTGGCTGAGCTAAGGCCCAAAAACCACAGCTACCCACTTTACAAAAAACGGGTCTGTTTTGAGCAGAAATAATTGATGTATCGATGTGAAATTTTGGGCTGTTTCCTGTCACGGGCACTAGGCCTGCCCACTCAATTAAGGTACCATTTTTATCAGAGACTTAGGCGAATGCTGGGTGAAAGGAAGTTTGAGGTTATGTGCAGATTTCAGACCTTTCCATCACAGAATTTTTAGAAAAATGTGCTTTTTTTGTCAAAATCTGATGTTTGAAAAGGATTCTCAGTAAAACAACCTGGTGAGGGCCAAGCACGTCATCCCATCCTAGATTCCCCTAGGTGTCTAGTTTAACAAATGTACAGGTTTGCTAGGTTTCCCTAGGTGCCAGCTGAGGTAGGGCCCAAACAGCACAACTACCCACTTGGCAAAAAACTGGTCAGTTTTTTTGTGGAAAATTTGTATGTATCCATGCTGCGTTTTGGGCTTTTTCTTGTCGCAGGTACTAGGCCTACCCACACAAGCATGGTACCATTTTCATCAGCAGAGCTAGGAGAATGCTTGATGGAAGGAAGTTTGTGGCTCTATGCAGATTCAAGAACTTTCCATTACAGAAATTTGAGGAAAATGTCTTGTTTTAATTCAAAGTTTGAGGTTTACAAGGGGATCTGGGAAAAACAACCTGGTGAGAGACATACAAGTCACCCCATCCCGGATTCCTCTAGGTGCTGAGTTGTCACCCCACCCCGGATTCCTCTAGGTGCTGAGTTGTCACCCCACCCCGGATTCCCCTAGGTGTTGTTTTAAAAAATGTATAGGTTTGCTAGATTTCCCTAGGTGAAGGCTGTGCTACGGTCCAAAATACAGAGCTAGGCATATTGCAAAAACCCATCAGTTTGCAGTGGAAAAATGTGTTGTGTTCACTTTGCTTTTTGGGCAGCTTCCTATTGCAGGCACGTGGCCTACCCATCCAGGTGGGGTACCATTTTTATCGGGAGACTTGGGGTCTCAGTTCACATTGAAAAACCATTGCAAGGTGCTGCTCAATTAGTGGCTCTGGGCACCTCAGGTTCTTGGAAAACCCACAAACCCTACATATACCCACAACCAAAAGGGTCTAGCAGATGTAATGGTATATAGCTTTTGTGAATCGGCCATCATAATGACAAGTTACAAATGAAAACACTGTCACAAATGGCAGTTTTTCTCCTAATAATTTTCCCAAAAATGTTTAATTCAACACTTGCCTTCATTGGAAAACCATGAAGGATCTACTCAAATGACCCCTTGCTCAATTCAGAATTCTGTTTAGTATAGCTGTTCAAGATTCACGATGGGTTTCACACTGTTTCCACCACAAACTGGAAGGACGTTGAAAGCATAAAAATTAAGGAAAATGGGCTATCTCCCAGTAAAATGCCAAATATTTTCGAAAATTTGGTTTTCTTATTCAGGTCTGCCCGTTCCTGAAAGATGGGAAGATGGAGATTTTAGCACTGCAAACGTTTCGTTGATGCCATTTGCAGGAAAAAAAACTCTTTCTTATGCAGCACTTTTTTTTGCATTTTCCCTAGCTACATTTTTGGTAATTTCTCTGTCCCCTCCAGGGGAATCCACAAACCCTGGGTACCTTTAGAATCCCTATGATGTTTGGGGAACAAAAGACACAAATTTGGCATGGGTAGCTTACAATATGTGGACAAAAAGTTAAGGAGGCTTAAGTGCAAACTATCCCAAATAGCCAAAAAAAGGATTAGCACTATTGGGGGGAGGGGGGTGGGTGCTAGCACTGAAGGAGTTAAGATCAGACTTTAACGAAGCACTGCATTTGGGACTTCTACCAACTAATTTCATAAAAGGGCACATATCACAGTTATCACAAAACCAGGTCAATACCCCCAAGAATGCTCTAGTTCAGTGGTTCTCAAATTTTTGACTTCTGTGGACCCTCACTTTATCATTACCCGAAGCTGGGGACCTCTGCAGAATCATTATTAGAATCCAGGGACCCTCACTAAATTATTACTGAAACCTGGGGTCTAATCTGTTAATAATATTTAATTTTGTAAGTAGTCGCGGACCCCCATGGGTCCCGGGACCAATGCCATTATTAAATTCAGATGTTAAAATTCTGGCCCAAATTTTGGCCGCTCGTCTTAATTCCGTCACTACTTCTCTAACACACCCACCTCAAGTCGAGCTTCATCCCAGGAGATTCATCTACAAATCATATCCACACTATTTCACACATTATGATAACTAAAACAGGATACAAAAGGGAAAGTCCTTCTTTCCCAAGATGAGTGAAAAGCTTCTGACCACAAAAAAATGGGGTTACTTGTTCCACGCCATGGAAAGGATGGGCTTTGGTAAAGATTTTAATACTTTAACTAGAGGCATGTGTCTTTCACAACAGCTGTCACATGTAGTGTCTTTACATGCCCATATTTTACAGTTTATCGTGGTATCAGGCAAGGATGTCTTATTTGCAGATGATTTCCTCCTAACTCTCTCACATTCAAAGATATCTGCAACCTCTTTAATTTCTCAATTGACCATATTTTCACATTTTTCCTAGCTATAAAACTATTAGGACTGAATGGGAAGCACTACCATTAACTACTGTTGCTATTAGAGCTTCCCTCAACCCCCTCCCCCCCTTTTCAAATGGTTCCAATCGAAGTTATACTCAGGGACACTAATCAATCAAGGATTAAAAGACGTGATTATGTATAACCTGAACCCCATAGTTGAACAAATTCATCCTTTCCTAAAGACAGAGCAATAGCTATGATGAATGGGAGTGAGGGACATTAAGTGAAGATGGCAGAAAAATGACTGTCAACCTTGTAGAAACAGAAGAAAGACTACAGTTGGATTAGTCTTGGACGAAAGTGGCATTCTTTTTCTACCATACTAAAGGAATGGAAAAAGATTTACAAAATGTTAAGGTTTTACAATGACCACTATAAGCATAAAAAACAAGAATTAGTTGGGCTGGAACCACTGGTTTTCCAGAAAAATGCTTCATAACTAATTATAAACCTTTCTGGATGGGTTAACTCTTTATGCACTTAAAATAATAATCCAAATGTTTTCATCATAATTGGACACAACAGAATCAACTCTGATGAAGAAAACACAAGGAAAAGTTAATTGCTGTACATTCTTGAAGAATAACGTGGTAAAGCTATAATGAATGAAAGCAAGCCTGGAAAAGCATGCATAAGCAATCCCCTCTCAATTGTCAAAATCAGTAAAAGGCACTTTATTCAGAAAGTTTTAGTTAAAATGATTATGCTGAAAGATATGTATTTTTTCACATTTCCATGTGTATCCACAAAACATATTTCTCACCCTGGTGGGAATTATTCACCTTTTTTGACCGGTGATAAACTGAAGGTGCAACTTTTATATCTTTCCGCATGTATATGTCTAATAAGGGGGCGCTTACGAGTACATGACAGTAGAGTTATAGCAGGCTCAGAAGCTATCTACTTTTTCAAAAAATTATTTTTCTTAAACACCGCATGACATACAGTGTACACTTCGGTGAACATCTGGTGAACGGGTCAGATGGAGTATCAAGTCTTCTCAGGAGCTTTGACAGCAGGATCCACCCTGCCCCATTTCCATTCCCCGCTCTCTCCCCCAAGCTAAATGTTCCTGTCTGCCTGTCTTGTTCAGCCTCCCCCCCTTTCCTCTTGTACCAGCTTATCTTCACAAGCCCTGGGTGGCGTTTCACTGTCCCCATACCTTCTCCCATTTCATGTGACAACCCCTACTTTGGTAAGCTACCCTCTCTGACCTACAGCACCAGTGCATATCTGCCACCTAATCCTCCACTCCCGGCCGAACAGAGTCCACCCCCCCCACCCCTCCCTGGCCACACTCCTCTTGGCCACCCTGCTGCTTACTTTAGCCATATGCATTGATATTTTGTCCATGCATTATCCCCAAGAATCGACAGGAGCAGCCACCTGGGGGTCCATCTGGACCGTACCTCCAATAACAAGTGCCATTTCATTCACCACTTTCCTCCAGAACAACTATCTGTGGAGAGGCCCATAGAATGTGGTAGAATGTCCCCGATATCCCGCACCCTCTCATACAAAAATCTGACGGGGCTCATCCCATCTGCTGCAGCCGTGCCCGGGAGAGGTAAGATCTATGCACAATCCGAAACTGTACCAGTCAAAATCGGGTTTGAATTGCAATTTCCCTGGCACTTTTCAGGGCGTCCAGCCATTCATCATCCACAGACCCTACGTCCTCCTCCCACACCACTCTCAACCGCTCATTTGGATAAGGAGAGTTGTTAGTCAGTTTTCTGTAAATTGTCGAGGTTGCCTGCCCTAGCAGTGGCTCTGTGAGGACCCTGTCCTCCAATAATGTCATGTCTCTGATTTGCTCCTCCGTATGGAGGTGCCTATGGAGCGTGGGGCCCAGTTGCAGATATCTGTATCGTTCCGCTTCTTGCATGTCAAGTTCCGGCCGTAGATCCTCAAAAGGTATCAAGGCATTATCCCTCCATCCATCTCCCAGGTATTCTATCCCTATCAAGGCCCATCTGGAGAATCTCTGCTCAGAAGCTATTTACATTCAAACATTATTATTGTGATAGAATCAGGCGTACATCATCAGCAGCTATTTAAGCTTCACTAAGAAATCTTGGGCCTCGTGTTAACAGTTGCAAGATCTCAGATTTAGTAAATCGGATGGTTCACATCCACTATAACACTTTTTATTTTTATTTACTAAACCCACTTAAATTCATAAAAGGTTTCCGGAAGCATTAAAAATGTTGAGGAAACATTAAGGAATCGCTATTTGGAAGGGGCGTTTTAAGGGCGTACCTTTCAAATACAGATTTTATTAAGGTATGTATTATCGTTTGCAACCAAAATCAGTTTGCAAAGCATTTTTTACCGAAACCCAAAGGAGGTGGTAACCCATCCCCAAAGGACGCCTTCCCCGCTATGTATAGTGAAATTTTTTTTTTAAGAGTAGGCAGTTGTCCCATCAACCACTGCCTAATGTTACAAACGTTTGTAAACAGTTTAATTTTCTTTTATTAAATGTAGACTGTGCAGTTAAAACTTTGCTCTATGTAAAAGTAATCACAGAAATGGTGGTCTTCTGACCCCATCAGGCCACCATATCTGTGATTGCGAACCACCTCGTTAACATTCATGAGGTAGATCGAACTGCGACCCACTAGGATGCTGAATTTTGTGATCCGACCTATTGATACATAAATCAATTCACAAAACAGGAAAATAAAAGTATTCAAATTGTGAACTCCTTTACCTAATGCATTATTTGCACATAAGGCTCCTGGTGTCTCTGTTTCTAACTCCCTGTGCTTTCAACATGCATAGGTTTTGGCACACTGGTCAGGATTAACAACATGAACTCAAAAAAGATTAGATTACTGCACTTATCCATTTTCAAAATGAGCTAATAACAGGACTATGCAGCACAATGATCTAAACCTGTTTGGGAACTACTAAACCAAATTCTGCGATGATTTACTAAAGAACATACTCTGGTACACAGCAAAAAGGATGGTTGCCTAATAAATTCGTATGACAGCCCTTTGTAAAAATCCAGTGTAGGAAGTTGGCTCTGTATATACTATTTCAAAGTAAGAAATAGTGCGCACAGAGTCCAAGGGTTCCCCTTAGAGGTAAGATAGTGGCAAAAAGAGATAACTCTAATGCTCTATTTTGTGGTAGTGTGGTCGAGCAGTAGGCTTATCAGAGGGTAGTGTTAAGCATTTGTTGTACACACACAGGCAATAAATGAGGAACACACACTCAAAGACTGATTCCAGGCCAATAGGTTTTTGTATAGAAAAATATATTTTCTTAGTTTATTTTAAGAACCACGGGTTCAAGATTTACAAGTAATACTTCAAATGAAAGGTATTTCACTCAGGTATTCTGGGAACTTTGAATTATCACAATAGCATGTACAGTTTTGGCAAAAATGGCAATAAGCTATTTTAAAAGTGGACACTGCAAAAATCAACAGTTCCTGGGGGAGGTAAGTAATTGTTAAGTTCACAGGTAAGTAAAACACTTACAGGGTTCAAAGTTGGGTCCAAGGTAGCCCACCGTTGGGAGTTCAAGGCAACCCCAAAGTTACCACACCAGCAGCTCAGGGCCGGTCAGGTGCAGAGGTCAAAGAGGTGCCCAAAACACATAGGCTTCAACGGAAACAGGGGTGCCACGGTTCCAGTCTGCCAGCAGGTAAGTACCTGTGTCCTCTGAGGGCAGATCAGGGGGGTTTTGTAGGGCACCGGGGGGGGGGGGGACACAAGCAGGCACAGAAAGTACACCCTCAGCTGCACAGGGGCGGCCGGGTGCAGAGTGCAAACAGGCGTCGGGTTTTGTATTGAAAGCAATGGGGAGACCCGGGAGTCTCTTCAACGATGCAGGCAGGCACAGGGGGGGCTCCTTGGGGTAGCCACCACCTGTGCTAGGCAGAGGGTCGCCTGGGGGTCGCTCCTGCACTGGAGTTCAGTTCCTTCAGGTCCTGGGCGCTGCGCGTGCAGTGTTGGTTCCAGGCGTCGGGTCCCTTGTTACAGGCAGTCGCGGTCAGGGGGAGCCTCTGGATTTCCTCTGCAGCCGTCGATGTGGGGGCTCAGGGGGGTCAACTCTGGCTACTCACGGGCTCGGAGTCGCTGGGGAGTCCTCCCTGTAGTGTTAGTTTTCCGCAGGTCGAGCCGGGGGCGTCGGGTGCAAAGTGGAAAGTCTCACGATTCCGGCGGGAAACGTGAAGTCTTTAAAGTTGCTTCTTTGTTGCAGAAAGTTGCAGTTTGTTGAACAGGGCTGCTGTTCTCTGGAGCTTCTTGGTCCTTTGGACGCAGGGCAGTCCTCTGAGGCTTCAGAGGCCGCTGGTCCCTGTTGGATGCGTCGCTGTTGCAGTTTTCATCGAAGGAGGGAGACAGGGCGGTGGGGCTGGGGCCAAATCAGTTGTCGTCTCCGTCTTCACTGCATGGCTTCAGGTCAGCAGTCCTTCTTCTTCTTTAGGTTGCAGGAATCTATCTTCCTCGGTTCTGGGGGCCCTAAATACTGAATTTAGGGGTGTGTTTAGGTCTGGGAGGACAGTAGCCGATGGCTACTGTCCTTGAGGGTGGCTACACCCTCTTTGTGCCTCCTCCCTGTGGGAAGGGGGGCACATCCCTAATCCTATTGGGGGAATCCTCCATCCACAAGATGGAGGATTTCTAAAAGTAAAGGTCACCTCAGCTCAGGACACCTTAGGGGCTGTCCTGACTGGGGGGGTGACACCTCCTTGTTTTTCTCAGTTCCTGCAGGGGGAGGTGAGAAGCACCTCCACCCAGTACAGGCTTTGTTCCTGGCCACTGAGTGACAAAGGCACTCTCCCCATGTGGCCAGCAACATGTCTGGTGTGTGGCAGGCTAGCAAAAACTAGTCGGCCTACACTGGAAGTCGGGTATGTTTTCAGGGGGCATCTCTAAGATGCCCGCTGGGTGTATTTTACAATAAATTGCACACTGGCATCAGTGTGCATTTATTGTGCTGAGAAGTTTGATACCAAACTTCCCAGTTTTCAGCGTAGCCATTATGGTGCTGTGGAGTTCGTGTTTCACAGACTCCCAGACCATATACTCTTATGGCTACCCTGCACTTACAATGTCTAAGCTTTGGTGTAGACACTGTAGGGGCATAGTGCTCATGCACTTATGCCGTCACCTATGGTATAGTGCACCCTGCCTTAGGGCTGTAAGTCCTGCTAGAGGGGTGACTTACCTATGCCACAGGCAGTGTGAGGTTGGCATGGCACTCTGAGGGGAGTGCCATGTCGACTTAGTCATTTTCTCCCCACCATACACAAGCTCTGAAGCAGTGTGCATGTGCTGAGTGAGGGGTGTGAGAAAGTAGCCTCTTTCTAGACTTGTTACCCCCACTTTTGGCCTGTTTGTGAATGTATGTCAGGGTGTTTTCACTGTCTCACTGGGATCCTGCTAGCCAGGGCCCAGTGCTCATAGTGAAAACCCTATGTTTTCAGTATGTTTGTTATGTGTCACTGGGACCCTGCTAGTCAGGACCCCAGTGCTCATAAGTTTGTGACCTATATGTATTTTTTCCCTGTGTGATGCCTAACTGTCTCACTGAGGATCTGCTAACCAGAACCTCAGTGGCTATGCTCTCTCTTTACAAATTGTCACTAACAGGCTAGTGACCAATTTCACCAATTCAGATAGGCATACTGGAACACCCTTATAATTCCCTAGTATATGGTAATGAGGTACCCAGGGTATTGGGGTTCCAGGAGATCCCTATGGGCTGCAGCATTTCTTTTGCCACCCATAGGGAGCTCTGACAATTCTTACACAGGCCTGCAGCCTGAGTGAAATAATGTCCACGTTATTTCACAGCCATTTACCACTGCACTTAAGTAACTTATAAGTCACCTATATGTCTAACCTTTACCTGGTAAAGGTTGGGTGCTCAGTTACTTAGTGTGTGGGCACCCTGGCACTAGCCAAGGTGCCCCCACATCGTTCAGGGCAAATTCCCTGGACTTTGAGAGTGCGGGCACGCGTGCACTATACATAGGTCACTACCTATGTATAGCGTCACAATGGTAACTCCGAACATGGCCATGTAACATGTCTAAGATCATGGAATTGTCCCCCCAATGCCATTCTGGCAATGGGGAGACAATTCCATGATCCCCCGAGTCTCTAGCATAGACCCGGGTACTGCCAAACTGCCTCTCCCGGGGTTTCACTGCAGCTGCTGCTGCTGCCAACCCCTCAGACAGGTTTCTGCCCTCCTGGGGTCCAGCGAGGCTTGGCCCAGGAAGGCAGAACAAAGGACTTCCTCAGAGAGAGGGTGTTACACCCTTTCCCTTAGGAAAAAGGTGTCAGGGCTGGGGAGGAGTAGCCTCCCCCAGCCTCTGGAAATGCTTTGATGGGCACAGATGGTGCCCATCTCTGCATAAGCCAGTCTACACCAGTTCAGGGATCCCCCAGCCCTGCTCTGGCGCGAAACTGGACAGAGGAAAGGGGAGTGACCACTCCCCTGACCTGCACCTCCCAGGGGAGGTGCCCAGAGCTCCTCCAGTGTTCTACAGACCTCTGCCATCTTGGAAACAGAGGTGCTGCTGGCACACTGGACTGCTCGGAGTGGCCAGGGCCAGCAGGTGACATCAGAGACTCCTTCTGACAGGCTCTTACCTGTGTTGCTAGCCTATCCTCCTTCCTAGGTAGCCAAACCTCCTTTTCTGGCTATTTAGGGTCTTTGCTTTGGGGAATTCTTTAGATAACGAATGCAAGAGCTCATCAGAGTTCCTCTGCATCTCTCTCTTCACCTTCTGCCAAGGAATCGACCGCTGACTGCTCTGGACGCCTGCAAAACCGCAACAAAGTAGCAAAGACGACTACTGCAACCTTGTATCGCTGATACGGCCGCCTTCTCAACTGTTTTCCTGGTGGTGCATGCTGTGGGGGTAGTCTGCCTCCTCTCTGCACTAGAAGCTCAGAAGAAATCTCCTGTGGTCGACGGAATCTTCCCCCTGCAACCGCAGGCACCAAAAGACTATCACCGGTCCTCTGGGTCCCCTCTCAGCACGACGAGCGTGGTCCCTGAACTCAGCAACTCTGTCCAAGTGACTCCCACAGTCCAGTGACTCTTCAGTCCAAGTTTGGTGGAGGTAAGTCCTTGCCTCACCACGCTAGACTGCATTGCTGGGTACCGCGTGATTTGCAGCTGCTCCGGCTTCTGTGCACTCTTCCAGGATTTCCTTTGTGCACAGCCAAGCCTGGGTCCCCGACACTCTAACCTGCAGTGCACAACCTCCTGAGTTGTCCTCCGGCGTCGTGGGATCTTCTTTTGTGACTTAGGGTGAGCTCCGGTTCACTCCTCTTCGTAGTGCCTGTTCCGGCACTACTGCGGGTGCTGCCTGCTTCTGTGAGGGCTCCCTATCTTGCTGGACGCCCCCTCTGTCTCCTCACGCAATTGGCGACATCCTGGTCCCTCCTGGGCCACAGCAGCATCCAAAAACCCTAACTGCGACCCTTGCAGCTAGCAAGGCTAGTTTGCGGTCTTTCTGCGTGGGAACACCTCTGCAAGCTTCTTCACGACGTGGGACATCCATCCTCCAAAGGGGAAGTTCCTAGTCCTCTTCGTTCTTGCAGAATCCACAGCTTCTACCATCCGGTGGCAGCTTCTTTGCACCCTCAGCTGGCATTTCCTGGGCATCTACCCAATCTCGACTTTGTCGCGACACTTGGACTTGGTCCCTTTGTTCCACAGGTACTCTCGTCCGGAAATCCACCTTTGTTGCATTGCTGGTGTTGGTCTTCCTTGCAGAATTCCCCTATCAAGACTTCTGTGCTCTCTGGGGAACTTAGGTGCACTTTACACCTACTTTTCCGGGTCTTGGGGTGGGCTATTTTTCTAACCCTCACTGTTTTCTTACAGTCCCAGCGACCCTCTACAAGCTCACATAGGTTTGGGGTCCATTAGTGGTTCGCATTCCACTTTTGGAGTATATGGTTTGTGTTGCCCCTATACCTATGTGCTCTCATTGCAATCTATTGATACTGTACATTGCTTGCATTGCTTTCTATTGCTATTACTGCATATTTTTGGTATTGTGTACATATATCTTGTGTATATTTGCTATCCTCATACTGAGGTTACTCATTGAGATACTTTTGGCATATTGTCATAAAAATAAAGTACCTTTATTTTTAGCATATCTGTGTATTGTGTTTTCTTATGAAATTGTGCATATGACACCAGTGGTATAGTAGGAGCTTTGCATGTCTCCTAGTTCAGCCTAAGCTGCTCTGCTAAGCTACCTTTTCTATCAGCCTAAGCTGCTAGAACACCTCTTCTACACTAATAAGGGATACCTGGACCTGGTGCAGAGTGTAAGTACCCCTTGGTACTCACTACAAACCAGGCCAGCCTCCGACAACGGGTCCCTAGGGTGGCATAAAACATGCTGCAGCCCTTAGAGACGTTCCCTGGCATCAGGGCCCTTGGTACCAGGGGTACCAGTTACAAGGGACTTACCTGAGTGCCAGGGTTGTGCCAATTGTGGAGACAAAGGTACAGTTTAGGGAAAGAACACTGGTGCTGGGGCATGGTTAGCAGGGTCCCAGCACACTTTCAAATCATAACTTAGCATCAGCAAAGGCAAAAAGTCAGGGGGTAACCATGCCAAGGAGGCATTTCCTTACATCCAGTGAGTTTACTAACAGTAACCATGTCAGCAACCTTCTATTTCAACAACCACAGGACAATGAAAATATAAGACACACTTGAGAAACCTGAATTGTGTAATGGGTCTGATATCCCTAGCCCTAATTGCTAGGCACTTCAACACAGATCGACTTGTTAAGGAGTAATTAGTGTGTAGTTTCCCTAATTGGGAAACTTTTTTCCAAGTCATAAAGAACCTTCTCTGTTGGAACAATTTGGAAACAATGGATAAAGAATACATCTGGGAAAGCTGGAAAAATATAAGTTCATAATGAAAACCATAGACTACTGATAAAGCGTGCTATAAAGCAGTATTTTCTGACTGTGTAGGTTAACTGGACCTGACCCTCTCTGCTGGGTCACCCCATTCTCCAAACCTTTACCTTTACCCCTCCTATTTCTGCTGAATTTGTTTTTATTGGCCTTAGGACTGTACACTTTACCACTGCTAACCAGTGCTAAAGTGCTGAGCTCACTCCATAAAACGTGGTAAAATTGGTTTACACCTGATTGGCACATTTAATTTACTTATATGTCCCTATTAAAGTGGTAAATCAAATACCCAAAGGCTGGTAAGTTAAATGTACTATTGAGCTAGCAGCACTTATTGTGCCACACACTTAAATAGCCCTTTAAATGTGCCAGGTCTGGCATCACAGCCTGAACACAGGTTTAAACTGCCAATTCAACATGGCAAAATAACCCACCTCCCAAGCTTTAAACTCATTTACTGCATATACGCAAACCTTAAAGCAGGTCTTAGGTAGCTCATAGGGCAAGGTGCATTGTAACTAGAAGGTTGGACATGTACTTTTAGGTTTTACATGTTTACAATTTGTTTTTCACTACTGTGAGGCCTACCTCTCACATAGAATAACATTGGGTTGTCTTATGACATTTAATAGGTGCTAACTTCTGATTCGGATTTGGTGGGGATTTCATTTTTGATGTCTAAAAAAAGTGTAATTCTAAACAATCTGTAAAGGTAAAGTTGGATTTTAAGTGGCAATTTTGACAATGGCACTTTTAGAAAGTTGTCATTTTCCTGCCCTAGCTAATTTGTGTCTGCATCCTGTTTGTGGGTCACATGACTGTGTGTGGTTGGAAGATTGACTTGTTTATTTCTCCCAGACTGCCACACAGAGGGATTAGGTGTGCCTGAATAGGCCATCACTGGCAGGATGGTGGGGGGTTAGGGGGGTGTTGAGAAATCAGAGACCCACTTGCAAATCAATATGCCTTCACACAAAGAATTTCACACCACTTTATTGTTCTGGCAGCCAGGCTGTATCCAGCGCAGGGAAGGCTGTAAACACCAAATACTTCAAAAGGAATTCTCCAGAAACTTTTTCTACTTCAAAGAAGGCACCAGGTATAAAGACAAAGGACCATAGGACCCACACTTCAGTTCACTTTCTGAACCTGTGGAAGGACTCACTGGGAACCATCTACTGCTTCTGCCTGCTGTGTACATCAGAAGACTGCTTTGCTATACCTGGAAGGACTGCTTGCCTGCCTTGAACCCTCAGAGGCCTGTCCTACTACTTGAGCCCTGTTCAACCTCTTGAACCCAGGAAAACCTGAGTGAGCCTCATGGACAAAAAAAGTTCCACCCATCTTGAATCCACATCTGGACCCAGCCTGTGTGAGTCCAAACCCGCCAAGTGGTGCCTCCCCGGGCCTGGACCCTTGGTACTGGTGCTAATGGTGCCCAAATAGCCAAACCCCAAAACTTGGGACTTAGAAACTTTTTGGCTAAAAACTGCTCTAAAAACCAAGAGGAGACAGAGACCAACCTGCTTTTCTATCTGCCTAAGGTCCATCTGATGTCACGGCAGCTCCTGCTACGTCCTTCTCTGCACCAATAAACCCTGATTAGCAGTTCTTCGTAGAAGGGGTATCTGGCCTTGTGGAGCCCTCGTCAGCTATAGCCTCGTCCTGCTGGGGATTTTCGACTTCCAGAAAGACAGACCAAGTCCAAATGTGGAAATCTTGATGGCGACTTTGTCCAGCAGCTCCCCAACGATAACACCTCCTCCTCGGACAACGCCTGCAGCCTTGCCCATCTGAACTTCTACCTTCTCAGAACATTTTAGTTGAAATTTCTTATAAATCTGAAGGTAAGCGCCAACTGGGCCCAATCAATTTCTTGTATGCGACTTGCATTCCATGGCGGTCGGCCATATTTTTCAACTTTGATCTGGTTTCACGCCACTAGCTGTCCGAATTTGGCACTACTGATGTTTTAGTCACTAGTTTTATCTCAAACTTAAAAAAATTCAGAACTCTTGTTCTACTGAAAGGATTTTTGTTGTTTGGTGTCAAATAATTTATTAAAATGTACTCAATTTTTTTAAATTTGGGCAGGATATATCTTGTGTTCTGTTTTCATTTTATTACTGTGTGTGCTGTGTAAATACTTTACTTGTTTTACACCAGGCTACTAGAGGGTTAAGCACGGGTTAGTTTAATGACTTTTGTGGTTCACCCTGACCAGGATTGTGGCTGTTGGTTGAGCCGGGTTAACATCCCACTCAACCAACAACCCAATTTCTCACAAGGTTATTAGGAGGTAAAAAAGCTGAAGGAGTCAAGTATAGCTCGAATTATCAGTTCATCAAATCAAGGTGTATAAAGCGCAGCTGCTCAACTAGTAAGGGTCTCAAGGCCTGAGGGGGATTGTCCTCTGAACTTCAGTTGAAGAGCCAGGTTTTAAGGTCCTTCCTGAACTGATGCAGCAATGGTGACTGCCTGATGTGCAGGGGCAGGGTATTCCAGCTCTTTCCCGCGAGGGAGACGAAGGATCTTTCACCAGCCGATGTCGTCCGTATGCGAGTACGGTGGCTAGTGCTTGTTGAGCGAAGCGAAGAGGTCTGGTGGGGGGATAAAAGGTGATGCAGTGGTTGAGGTGGGCTGGTCCTGGAGGGCCTTTTATGCAATATTTGAGGAGTTTGAAGTTAATCCCTTTCTCGATAGGAAATCAGTGGAGGTCTCTTAGGTGATTGGAGATGTGTTTGCGGCAGGGAATGTCCAGGATGAGTCTGGCGGAGGCCATATCTCTAAGAAAAACAACCTGAATCTAGAACCCCTTCTAACTTCTGATATACCTCAATCCTTAAGGGTGATGTAGAGGAAATGTGTGAATTAAGAGATAAATAAACCAGGCAACCCACCTTAAAAAAAAATGGATATATTAATTTTTCATCACAATTCCATCTCTTCTTTATAAATAACAGCTTCAAAAACATTTCAGAGATGTTTGGCCCTTTGGTGATGGAAAAGAAGTATCACTTGCAGCTGTTGTACTACACTATTAAAGATAACTAAGATGCTGAGAGAGTGGATTTCAGATGCTTCATGGTTTGTTGGTGACCAAACCTATTGTCCGAAGCATGCAAAATAATTTGAGAGGAGCTCTAGTCAGATCTTTTTATACCTTGGTTGTTTTGGGTCAGCTCCCATTAGCAACTGTCTTCAGATGGTCTATTCACATCCTGGATCAGCACAGAAAATTATTTCTGAAGCAACATCATGATATTGCCTTTTAAGTGTATGTCAGTGCCTCCAAGACAGTGTTAACATTGCAATGTGTGAGGTGCACCACTTTTAAGGGCATCAGCAGCTGGCAGGCACATGGAAAGCGTTGTTAAAAGAAGCTTGATTCATTAAAACAAGAGAAAAATTGCCTCACGTGTGATCTAAAGAAGTATGTAAGACACTACAAAAACAATTCAGATGATTTTTTCCAATAAAATAACGTAGTATGTGTTGCTTGTACATGGTTAAGAGCAGAGCTAGATTTCACATACTTAATTCACAACCAATCAGACACAAGAAAATATTCTGTTAAGACACAAAAGTATACTTCTCATGATTAGGTTATGTGTGAAGTCATCTAAGTGGCACCTAAACTTCTGCCTGTTGTTTGAGGAAAAGACGAGAGCCTTCATTTTGCTAATTTCCCGGTGCCGATGTTACGCATGCATTTTTCCAAGCATTATTCGCTATAAAGCTTTGAATGTAGCAAAACTGTGGCACCGGTGATCGCAGGCCATTAGGAAGAATCTTGAGCTGAGTAAAGACCGAAAAACAATAGTGACACACCAGTCCCACACCCCGTATCTCCCACACCTTTGCTAACACAGGCCTTCCAACCATGCACATCAGACCACCACCCCAACAACAGAGAGAAAGGACTTCACTCAATGGTACCATCCACAGTGACTTCAGCAAAAATGGCAGTAAATATGAAAATGTGCATTTGGGTATAGAATTAGTTTAACATTTTATTGTTTTTCACGGCAGTGACAACAAAGTAATCCTTTCCTTTATGCATTTCGTATGTCCATTACTTTCAAATTTGGGCATCTTTATTTTTGTAATCACCGCTGCAACATCTTTCCTTTGTTTCCACATTTGACGCATCCACATAAAAACCAAGTCATTATTTTGTCTTTCTGTGACAGAAAGGAATGCCAGGGGCACAACTAAGTGGAGCAACGTCACCCCTCACCTTCTAATTTCAGTCTTATTGTTATGGGCAACAAGCAATGCATGTGCTAAGGATGATCACCCACAGTATTACCAATAAGAAGTCCTGCATTAGATCCACACTTCCTGACTTTAGAGATGGGCTGGACCACACAAGTGGCAACCAGTTGTACCAGGCCTTGGTCATGATGCAGAGAGAGAGAGAGGGGCAAGGCACTCAGGAGGGCGTAATGCCCGGAATAAATAATCAAATGGGCAATGCCATTAGGTCTTGAATTGGACTTACAATGCATTTACACAACATTTCTGCATGCCTGCGCTTGCATGAAAAAGTGTATTACTTCCAAACCTACTGGCTTTGCCAATACTTGTTCAATGAGAAAATACATGGTGCCCATGTTGATGAAGGCAAAATTACAATCTCACCTTGAAATATTGGGGAAAGGTCTGCGTTCATGAGGAAACATTGAATCATATTTTTAAAACAAAGAACTTTCCTCCAACTGTCAAAAAATGCTTGAGTAGATAAATAATCAGTTTGCTGGCGTTGACGTAGCCAGGAGAGGGTTTGTGAAAAATTGGAACATTCTCCACCTTCCATACAACTGGGCAGTCAGGCATAGCATAACAAGATAAGAATCCTAGCTCCTGTCTATTAACATATGCAGTAAAAAAATAAAATCTTATTTGGACAGGGTGACTGCACAACTCAGGGAATAATCTCAACCCTTGTCAGGGTGAACCCGCAAGGTCACTACAATTTTCTGAGCATACCACCAGGAAGCTCTGGCATGGAGCAGGCAGGCTTAATTTAAGGCAATGTGTAAAGACATTTATGTAGTACCACAACCGTAATAAAATCAAAACGCAATCAATAAAAAACAAAAACAAATTAGAAATAGAGTATAATTTAAAAAACACAATTACACCAAAATTATGAAACTCTAATAAGAGGAACCAGAGATAAGAATTTGTACAGTCTTAGGTAGAAATAGTGCCAAGAAGCACAAAGGGCCAATGAAAGTCAATGGATGGTCATGGTGGACAGGGACCTAGGTGAAATTTGAGGCTGCCTAAGACAGAGCACTAGTCAGCTATATGAACCAGATTCGTCCTGGACAAAGGTTTTACCTTCTGACTTAATCCTTGAAGTCCCAATCCACTACAGAAGTACACTTCTAAAGCTTCCTAGGACCTCAGAGAAGGCACTTAGAGACTCACAGGGTGTCAAGGAAGAAGACAAAAGCAGGGTCCATTCAGGTGCCTCTGATCAGTTGGGCAGTTGCAATGCAGTCCTCTTGTAGTTTGTTGTATCCCTATAGCTTAAATAGGAGGTCAGCCTTTTGACCCTTGGTGTCCTCATCTTTGTTCAGGGTACAAGAGGCAGCAGTTCTAGTCCTTAAGGCACTGCTGGGTAACAGAAAGCAGGTCCATCACTCGTGTTCTTCCTCAGGTCCAGCAGTGTTCTGAAGTGAGTGCCTGGAGGTGCCACATTTATGGCTGCCACCAGCTAGTAGGGGGTGCCAACCTTATCAACTTTGGGCATTTTCAAGATGACAAAGGTTTGGGGCTCACTCAACCTGGGCTCTGAAGGCTGGGGTGGGTGGGTGTGGGGAGTGTATAATACTTCTAGTATCCTTCCAACCCTAAAACTAAAATCCAGTTCAAAGAGGCCTGTGTGTCGAAACCCAACCCAGACATAGAATTCTGAAAGGAAAAAAGCATGATCTGTCAGCAATCAGAGAGTGAAAACCTGTTCCTTCCTTTCAAGCACCCCCCAAGTTTATATGTAAAGCCAAGCAGGCGTGTTAAGCACAATTTGACACTTAAGTAGGATTTAACACTGTCATTTTAAACAGGATGCTCACAGCCGCTACCACCACCACCACCCTTCTGCTGAATTTAAAGGAGTCAACCCTGCCAATTCAAGTTGTCAGGACAATCACAGTGATCTACCGTGTAACTCCATGGAACAATTTCACACTATATTAACATCTTGTTCAGGCCAAGTACAAGCTGTGGTAAGCAGGAGAAAATGAATGCAAGTTAGCCTCCAGGAGCTTCAAGCAGGGGAAAGGTAACTTTCTAAAGGTTACTTTTTCTTAATAGGTATTAAAAATCAGCTTTAACAACTGAATTTCTAATAACTATTAAAATAGTTTCATTATTTCCTATATAGCTAATCTCATCCCCTAGGTACCATATTAGTCTTTAATTTTGTTTCCCAGTGTTTCTTTGTAGGCCAGCCAGCCTTCCTATAAAAAAACATAGCTTTGAGGACCTAGTCACTGTAAGGACAGGCTAACATTAAATTTCTACATGTACTACTTTCAAATACCATGCACCCTGCCTTGTGTGTCACAAGAACTACAAGGGGGTTACTTATTAACATCTGAAAGGGAGGTTTCTACCTGTCAAAAGGGTTTATTCTGACATGCTGAATTGCAGTTTTAGACTTCTATAGTCAGGCTACACAGTGAGGGCCTGAAGCCATGTTTACACTACGACTGTAGTGGTTGGAATGATAGGTGCTGCAGTCCACGAGTGGCATTTAACTTCCAGGCCATGGGTACACCAAGTACCATATATCAGGGACATATATGTAGGTTAATGTACCAATTAGATCATGTTAGCCACAGGCACTTTACTTCTGGTTAGCAGGTGTAAAGTGCACACCATTTTGAAAATATTGGGTCCAGCAAATATATAGTAAAATATAGGGTCCAACAAAAGGCAAAAAAAAAATATGGAGGTGACTACACAGAAAAAGCAAACTTCCTACGTTTGCACGCAGCACTTACTTTGGATACTACAAAAGAACTAAAAAAACATACACCTATGTCAAAGATTTACTACGGTCACCATATAGCTGCCTAAATGGTGACAATAACATTAAGTGCAACACTGACAAACTAATACAAACATAAGTTACATTAGAGTATGGTAAGAGCCCTAAGATAAACCAAGCCCTGGGGTATTGTCTGAACATTTAGAATGTGTAAGGCCAGTCAAAGAGACACACATCGGAAACAGCATGGAGGCTCATTTAGAGTTTGATAGGGCGCCCGCCTTCCCAAACACGTAGTCCCCTATCTCATTTAGTTTTGGTGAAACTGCTAGTTTCTGACAGCAGTCGCAGGTGGCTCTGCCATTGAGACCTTTTTCCCTGCGGCACAGAAGTAAGAGGGTCACCAACTGAATGCTATCAGAAGGCCAGACTACAAAGGATGGGTATTTATACACATATTTTTCCCGGGCAAGATCACCATACCATACCAGAACTGGGAAGTAAAAATGTTATTGGTCTCCAACACACACAAAGAAAAATTTGCAAGTGAGCTAGTCATTATTTGTTTTTTTGCATTTCAGAAAAAAAACTCCAAACCCAGGGCAGAATTCACCTGAAATGTTTAAACAGTTTCCACAATAACCAAAACAAAGCAAGGATTCCTCACGGTCCTTTATACACCTTTAGGTGTCCCAGCAGCATTGTTGCATGTCTTTCACTCGCTTTAATATCTTTCTTTAGCCTGAAATACAGAAGAATTCAAGTAAGGAGTTGTTGACCACCTCTATTATCAATAGCCTAAAATACAAAAACAAACTCATCAGCGTCCAATATTGTACAAAAAGAAATGCATATTTTTTGGAAATGCAATTTCTTTTAATTGTTACTACAACAGTTAATGTTTATTGCAGCATGATAATCGGTGTCTGTTTGCAGATTTTTATTAACAAGTATTTTATGGTGTGGAATAATGTTGCTTACATAATTTAGGCTAAATCTGTGACGAGAATTTCAGAATGTCATAAGGCTGTGTTACCTAAAATTAAGATGTGTGACTGGGGCAGAAAAAGCCATAGAAGGTGTTGGGCATGATGTGTTGTGTGCAGCTGTTGCATCAAGCTAATGTGGCAATGTGGCTTTCATAAATTGAGATGTTCAAGAGGAACTCTGTTTTTAAATAAACAATTTTGATAGCAATTACATTTAATATCCTATTTGGATACACCTAATTGCATTGCCTGACTAAAATAATTCATCAATTTCAGTATGGATAAAAAATGTTTGGTCCCAGATATCACATTAACATTATTTGTTGCATGGAACTCTTCATGCATGCAAGGGAATGTAAACATGAGCAAATTGAAAAATCTAAAAGGCGAGCAGGGAAAAATAATTTGTGAAATAAGGTGGCGTTTTCATTCATGCTCTGGAACGTTCTAGCAATATCCTAGTTGGAAGCACATTTATTACCTTTACTGAAGAAAACAAACAGAACTGTCAACATCATAAACACAAAATTAATATTTTGTGTAGCAATTAAATCTCTAATGTTACCTCCACAGCCTGCAGAAGTACTTGGGTTGCTATATTCCTCCATACATACAAACCAAAATGTTATTTTTCCTTGGACTTTCATTTAAGAAATCAGTACTTTCTGTCAGTTTTAGTCTTCTGCTTCAGCTAAAACAAGTGAACCAAAATACTTGAATCCAAGAATCTTACAAGTAAAGTTAAGTATTGGATAATCAGTTTTCAACATACACAGCACTTTTGTTTCACTGACAAGCATTTTATTTCTCACCATTTGTAGGAAAGTACCCTCTTTTCAGCATGTTACCCCCAATTTCTGCCTAATGTCAGTAAGTTTTGACTGTGTCACTGGGATCCTGCTAACCGGGACCCCAGTACTTATGCTCTCTCACCTCTACATTTTGTCTCTGCATACTGGTAACCCAGTATTTCAGCCAAAAGTGGCATACTGGTCACCCCCTCCAAGTCCCTAGTATATGGTACCCAGGCACTGGGGAACCACGGGATCCCTATGGGTTCCAGCATTTCTTTTGCCAACCATAAGGAGCCCATGCAAAGGCTTCGACAGGACTGCCATTTCAGCCTGTGTGAAGTGGTGCACGAACCCTTTCACTGCCATTTACACTGCACCAGGTCACTTATAAGTCATCCATATGTCAGGCCTTCCAACCCTGAAGGCTGGGTGCAGAGTACCTGTGTGTGAGGGCACCTCTGCACTAGCAGAGGTGCCCCCACGTCGTCCAGGACCATTTTCCCGGACCTCGTGAGTGCGGGGACGCCATGTTACACACGCACTGGACATAGGTCACAAGTTGGCAGGGCACTCTGGGAGCATCTGAGTGGCCAGGGCCAGCAGGTGACATCAGAGCCCTCCCCTGATAGGTGCTTACCTGTGTAGCTGACCAAGCCCCCTTTCAGGGCTATTTAGGGTCTCTCTTTGGGTGGTTCTTCAGATTCGGATTGCAAGACTCCAGCAGGAATCCTCTGCATCCTTTACTTCACCTTCTTACCGAAGAAACTGCATCTGGACCCTCCAGGAACTCTACAACTGTAACAAAGAAGCAAAGACAACTTCTGCAACATTGTATCTTCAGCTCCTGCCAGCGACTGCAACTGTTTCCCGGTTGTACATTGTTAGAGCACAGCCTGTCCTGAGCCTGCACCAGAAGAACGAAGGAACCTCCCTTGACGTGAAGGAGTCACTTCCCTGCTTCAGCAGGCACCCCTCTGCAGCGACGACCGGTGACTTGGGTAGTCTCTCCTGAAGAACTGCATGGACCCTGCAACACAGGTGGTGAACTGAAGTGGTCCTGTCAGTCTAAACACCCAACTGTCCAACTTCGGTGGAGGTAAGAGCTTGCCTCCCTATGTAAGACAGTACCCCTGTGCACCGCGTGTTTTGCAGTTGCTAAGGCTTGTTGTTGAAGTTCTTCGTGCACTGTGCAGCTCCAGCCCCCAGCACTATCTTGGAACACACAGCTTCCTGAATGGTTCTCCGGCGGCGTGGGATCCCTTTGTGAAGTGCTGTGTGGGCCTCCTTTTGCAACTTCTTTGTCTTCTGAGGGCTTGCTGAGTTACTGAGAGCCCCATCTGTCTCCAATTCCTTGGTAGAGGCCACAAGGTCCCTCCTGGTCCGAGGCAGCGCCATTTTTCCGCTAACTGCAAGCTTTGCGTGTGCCAAGGCTTGTTGGCGGAATCAAGTGACACAAATCAGACTGCAATCATCCATCCGGCGTGGGATATCATCTGCACCAACCAGGAACCTGCATCCGTCTCCTTGGGTGCAGTATTGACTGTTCTTCTTCACCGGTGGATCTTCTTTTGCACCTTCATCTGGGTTAGCAGGGGCTCCTGTTCTCCCTGGACTCTCCGGTGTTTCTTGGACTTCTTCCAAAGGTCTTCAGGTCCAGGAATCTATTGTTGGTGTCTTGCGGTCTCTTCTGATTCTTAACTAATCTTCTTTCTCATGTTCTTGTATGTTATAGGAAAGTTACTGTGATTTACTCCTGCTTTCCTGGGCTGTGGGTTGGGTTCTATTACTTATCTTTGGTGTTTTATAATACTCCCAGCGCCCCTCTACATACTACACTTGCCTAGGTGGGAAACCGACTTTCGCATTCCACCTTCTTAATATATGGTTTGTGTTCCCCCATGCCCATTTCTAACTATTGTGATTTTCACTATTTGCACTGTTTTCTAACTGGTTTTACAGCTATATCTGCATACTAGTGCATATAATTTATGTATTACTTACCTCCTAACGGAGTATAGTCTCTATGGTATTTTTGGCATTTGTGTAACCAAAATAAAGTACCTTTATTTCTGTCACACTGAGTAATTTCTTTCATGTGTGCGAGTACTGTGTGACTACAGTGGTATTGCATGAGCTTTGCATGTCTCCTAGTTAAGCCTTGGCTGCTCATCCACACTACCCATAGAGAGTCTGGCTTCTAGACACTAACTACATTTCACTAATAAGGGAAACCTGGACCTAGCACAAGGTGTAAGTACCTTTGGTACCCACTACAAACCAGGCCAGCCTCCTCCAACATTGCACAAGCATATCCTGTTTCGGAAAAAGTGTTTTTTTCTGAGAATGTGTTATTTTAAAAAAATGTCAATATTGTTAAAATGAATTAGACAATGTATTTTAATGACATACTGAGACTGCTTGTCATTTTTTAATTTACTGAATACAATTCAATATGGAGGATGCTAAACATTTATGTGGAACAATTCAGACAGAACCACTTGTGATTATACTGATAGTATGCCAGCACTTCCACCAGCACTTTGGTCTCCATGTTCAGGTGGGAGACCTGCCTACACCAAGCACACTCCTTTGGTGATTTACCCTTTTTATGGATAAGCACAATGGCTGGCGTCCTAAAATCATGCAGCTAGCTGCCCTCTTTCCAACCTCATACAGCTTATTTTTGAGTGGCTCAACTATTATCCTTCCCAGAAGTCTGTAAAAAAAAATCAGGCAGTAAGCCATTGTGCCCCAATGTTTTCTCACTCTTTAGCTCTCAGTGCCTCTACAATTTCTCCTACTTCTGTTTCCCCATCCAAAGGTGTCCTGTCTTCCCTAGAAAGGGCAGGGGTTGTGATGTCATTGCAATACATTGCAGATTGTCAGCAGATTTAAAGGCCCGGAATTGGTACATTTTACCCAAGGATATCATCATGGCCTGAGCAATCTTTCCCAATGTTTACTCTCCCCTACCTTCCTCCGTTATCACACTGTGAGCTCATCGCTGTCCCTCCTCCCTAGGCGCTAGCAATGCAAGAAGTTTGTCTGCTTTGTTCCTACCTCGCATAATTTATGCTGTTTCGTCCTATACTGTGTCTGTTCGTCCCTCCAGGTGCTGATATTCATCCCTAGAGGTGTTAATACACTGGCCGGGGTGTGGTGCCAGTATGCAGACCGCCTCCCACTTTTCTAGTCGCAGTTTCAGCTCTTGCCCATTACTAGCTCATTCCCTATTTTTGCCAGCAACGTGCTATGAGGAGACACCTGAAAACTGTTCTGTACATCCCCTAGTGATCAAACCATGAACCACCTGTTCCACTATTCTCCTTGAAACCCATCTAAGTTACATCTGACAGCTGTCTCCCTGTATTCCAATCTGCAAATTTCCAAGCGTCTAACCTCCACTGAGACTGTCTTTTGACAGCTGGTGTTTCAGGCCTAGTGGTCACGGGGAATGATCTGATATGCCTCATGCTAAGTATCTTCTCTCTTCCTATCTCCCCACCCCCTCTATCTGCAGTAACATTAGATGCATATGACTCTTATCTTACCGCAGGATTCTCTTCCATCTAGAGATCCACCATGCCCAGTGCAGCCACAAAGTTTACAGGCCCTTATCGTCCCTACATTGCAGAGTGGTAGTGGTAACTCTATCCATTTCCCCATTCATTGATAGATTAAAGTTTCCATCCATCCGCAGGAGTGCTTTCAGCAATTGCAACATTCACTCCCCTAATTTTTCTAACCCACTCATCTGCAATCCTGGAGGGAAATACCAAGAGGCCACTACTAGTTTTCCTACATTCAAGTTTACACACACTGCAGCATAGTAACCCGCAGGATCAACCCACTTTCAGTTAACTTGGAGCTGGAGTGATTTACAGGCCCGGACTCTGACCCCACGGAACCCAAAGGTGAACCTTGAAGGTACCAACAATCTATACTTGCTCCTACTCATGGAGCCACAATTATTTCCCCTCAGGTAAGTCTCTTGTATTAGAATCAAATCAGTCATGTCTGGACAGAAACCTCAAAAGTAACCCTCTTTTCAGCCTATTCCCGTATCACTGACATTCATTAAAGTATACTGACCCAATTGTATGGGTTGTGTTGCCTCACTGTACTCATCATGTGTAGGCCCTAGGTAGGCCCCTGTATGCCTCTCCCCTGTTTTATTACCCTTGTGTACCTGATAGTATCAACCTTAACTTTACACTCCAACCAATCCCCCTCACTGTACTGTTCTATGCTGCAAGCATATATCTACTCACCACCCCTATGACTGAGGGATCTGGCCCCCCACCGCAATGACCAACAAAAATGTTGACAGTCTCTATGATACTGGCAGTTTCACCACCTTCTATTTCGAAAGATTTTGATTTATAGTCACTCCTGTCTCTAACCTTCATCAGACTCAATTCCCTTATCTTCCGAGAGACAACATTATTGGTACGGGGTACATCAGGGCTGGGATGGTCCATGTATTTAATCATCCTATGTAAGTGCTACCATCTCCTCTGTGTCCTGTCGTGTCTACCTCTTGAGTTGTTTCTCTAGTTGGTGTTTGTCTCCCTTTGTGTTGGTTATTTTCCACAGGTCGTCACCCCTCCAGCCATTCTCAGACATCCTCCAGCATTGAAAACAAAACAGTTTTGCCTTCCGCCAGGATCCACCACATCCTTTCCGCCCTCCCTAGGGGCAGATGGGGAATATTGCCTCAGATCTGCTCCCCCCGAGGTGACAGCCCACTAGGCACCAAGGATGTATTTTAAAAATAAAAACAGAGGGGTGGGGGCTGCCAGAATGGGCACGGCCATGCCACCACCCCGAATAAAAGGCAAAAGTCATTTTATCCCCCTTGGAGGGACACCTGCCCCTGATATGCCCCCCTGGGGACAGAAAGCCCACAAGGCACAAGGGATTTATTAATTTAAAGAAAGAGTGGTAGAGTCTGCCTAGAATGGGCACAGCCATGCCACCATCCCTAAAAAAAGGGATACCAGTCTTTCTGCCCAGCCCCCTCCGCGGGGGCAGGTGGGGGCAATTGCTCCCGTCTTGCCACCATCAGGGGGCAGAAAGTCCACTAGGCACCAGGATTTTTTTTTTTTTTTTTTAAGTTTAAATAAAAATAGAGGGGTTGGGTCGGTCTAGAATGGGCATGGCCAAGTCCCCACCTCTAATAAAAGGGGAAACAGTCTTTCTGCCTCACCTGGGGTCAAAAAGCCCACTAGCACCAGGAAATGTATTTTTTTTTAAATATATAGGGGTGGTGGCTGCCCATATGGGCATGGCCATGCCCCCACCCTAACTAAAAGGAACAACTGACTTTCTGCCTCCCCCAAGGAGTAGATTGGGATAATGAATCCTGATCTGATCCCCAGTACGGTAGAAAGAGCACTAGATGCTTGGGTTTTGTTTTTTTTTAATATAGGGGTGTGGGTCATCCAGTATGGACATAGACATGCACCCACCAAGTAAAATGGGGCAACAGTCTTTCTGCTCCACCCGGACTAAAGCATCCCATCCCAATGGCAAGCAAGAGGACAGTTGATTGTTTTGGGTGTTGTTTTTACATGGGCCAAGAAAGTTTGGTTAACTTCCAGTATCATCCCACTTGCAATGGTGAAGGGCTGCACTTTTTGGGCTTGGGTACACTGCCACCTGGAAAAACCTACCAGACAGTTCTGAAAACTAGACATCTGGAAGAGACTTGGGTGGTGTGCTTCTCATGCATCCCACACCTTTTCCTTACCCACAATGCCCTGCAAACCTCAAATGCTGACTAGAAACACATATTTTCCTCAGAATTTTGTAAGGAAAACTTCTGGAATCTGCAGGAAGCCACAAATTTCCTAACACATAGTATTCCCCCAAGTCTCCAGATATAAATGGTACCTTACAAATATGGGCAGGCTAAGAGACCTTGCACAAAAGGCCGTAAAGTGCTAAGAAGGGAGATCAGCATTAGGGGTAGCTGCAGCATTTGGGGCCATACTTGGCCGCCACCTATGGAAACCTACCAACCACAGACATTTTTCAAATGTAGAAAACCAGGATAGTGTGCTTTTGGGACTCCTGTGAAGTTTTCCTACTCACAATACCCTGCAAACCTCAAAGTGTGCCTGAAATCACACGTTCTTTACATTTCTGTGATGTTAACTTCCAGAATTCGAAAGACTCCACAATATTACTACAACTCAGCACTGCCCACTTGTATCAATAAAAACGCTGAGCCACTTGTGTGGCTGGGCCTAGTGTCAGTGATAAAAACAGATCAAACCAAGGTCAATAGGAGTCCCCTGACCTTGGTTTGCTCTGTTCCTTTTCACGGGGAGTAGGCCTAGTCACGGAAGTGGGGCAGTATTTTTATTCACACATGTGGGGTAATGCTGGGTGGTAGGAATTTTGTGGATTTCTGTGGGCTCTGGAAGTTTCCATCATCGAAATGTAAAGAAAATGCGTTATTTCAGGTAAAGTTTGGGGTTTGCATGTAACTTTGAAAAAAAAAAAAGGATCATTATTTCAGGGCTACAACAGCAGAGAAGATTGCATAGATCAGGTTGCTCATCTGATACGCCATATATTAGATTGTTGATAAATCCCAGGTCATACTTGGAATACAGTTACGGGATGGCAAGTATTAAGGAAGCACAGTGCAACTCTTCAAACAGGAGCTGGAAAACAACATGCCATGAAGCGGCAACATAAGCTTCATCAAAAGCTGGAAAGGGAACTGGTACCAGGGAAAGGGAAAAAATAAAAATTGTGCAAGGGATGCTAAACAGTGAGTCAAACACTAATGTCATTGGGAATTATACAACCGCTGAAAGTTGAGCAGCGTCCATTTCTTCTCATTGCCTCTGTTAAAACTGTCCCAGAAGCATATGACCCTTTTTCTGGTTGGATGATTTCAAACTAATAACTGAGGCCTCTGTTCCTCTGTGCCCCTGAAGGCCAGCCCAAGACTATGGTGCCCCAGCCTCTAGAGACGGGTTCTGCACATCTTCTACTTGACCTGGCTCTGCCTGGGTCTAAGTGATTACATTTTACAGCTGAGTCCCACTTCCCTCACAATTTGCCAGCACCATCTTGTTCTTACGTGGATTCGGACACTTGCCCCCTAAACGATCACAACAGGATTGGAATACAGCAAGGCAGGTCATAAAGATGTCGCGCTTGCAGGCTAGGCTAAGGATCTTTCTAGAGGTACCAGTAACTAGAGTAATAAGGGGACCCAATCCATCCACAGTAGAATATTCCCATCTTTAAGACTGCAAGACCTGCTTGTAAATCATATTCCACAGAATCTGGTGCACTGGAGGAAATATTAACGGAAGAGCTCAAGGCCAAGAGGATATGAGATCATCTGAAACAGCTCTGTTGGAGGACATCTGCCGGATTGTTGACCACCAGTCAAATGGGTGCCGCTGAAAGGGATAGGAGAATGATCTTTACCACCCAAAAAATCTGGAATATTAGAAGTCCATTCCAGTTTACCATTTCAGCTCCCTTATCATGGCTGCACCAAGAGGACTGCTCTGCTGCCTGAAACCTGTCATGTGCCTTCAGAGGACTGCTCTGCTTGAGACCCGCTTCTCTGCTTGAACCTAGGACTTTCAAAGTAACTCCAAGGGCAAGTTCGCTGCCTCCTAATCAGAGCCTCAGGGATAGAAAATGTTCAAAACATCTTGAACCCACAGCTGAACCCAACCTCAGTGAGTCCTGACCCTCCAAGTGTTGCTCCTCTGGTCCCGAACCCTTGGAAGTGATGTTAAAGGTGCACAGACAGCTTACATCCAAAACCTGGGACTTAAAACATTTTCAGACAAAAAGTGCGCTGAGAACCGAGAGGCGACCGTTACCTACTTCCTTGCCAATCCACCCAAGATGCATCACCAGTCGGCTTAACTTTGCAGTAGCTTGCACTACGACCTTCTGCACAGCAGCAAATCCTCTTCAGCTGTCCTGTCAGCAGGACTATCTGACCTTATGGAGCCGTCATTAGCTACAGCATTCAGCTTCCTCCCACTGGAGATCTCCGACTTCTAAAAAAGAGACTAAGTCCGAACTAAGAAATCTTAACCACAACCTCATCCTGTAGCTCCCCGATGTTGAAGCCCCCTCCTCAAACACTGAAAGCACTTCTACCAAACTATTTATCACAAAATACATTTATTAGAGGGGGTGTAACACCCCCAACCCCCTGGAAGTTACGCCCCTGCACGGACAACCTCCAAAGCAGAGAGCATCATCTCTTAGTGAAGGGCTCTAAAAGTGCCAAACATTCTGATCAAGTTCCAGGCTTGTGAAAAATACTACAAAGACAAGCATTTACAATGTAATAGATCGCAAATTTTTTAGCGTTGTAGCTACTGGTGTTGTAAATGATAATGGTTTCTACCTATGTGTTTTGTTTTGTAGTGTAGTGGATGTATGTGGTGTGCAGTGGTTTATGTGTGTTACATTGGAATTGTTAGTTGTTTATTGGTGGCCGCTTACCCATTACTCAAATGTAATAACTGCTACAAGAAGTGTAATATAGAATAGTAGTGCCTACAATACTTATTACCACTTTAACGCGCTCAGTTCTCATATTAAATAAATCATTGCACGAGGAAGAAATGTGGAAAAGAAAAATAGCTTTTGCTGCTTTTCATATAGCAGTAAAGCACTGCCCAATACCAAAATGCATAAATTAAAAGGAATGCTGATTTTTTTTTTTTTTTATAGCTCGAACTCGACCCAAAGGTATAGTTACATTACAAAGGTTATATTATATTTGATATGCACATGGAGAGTAAGTAATTTGCTCAGGATCACGATGTTGAGCCAATGCCAAGGACACCTAATCCGTTTCCATATTAAATAAATCATTGCACGTGAAAGAAACATGGAAAAGAAAAAATGCTCTTGCTGCTTTTGACATAGCAGTAAAGCACTGTCCAATATAAAAGTACATAAATTGAAAGTTGAACAGATTTTTTTGTTTTTTTTGCTGTTTTCTTTTGTATATAGCACAAATAAACACAACCCAAAAGTAATGTTGTGCTTTGCATGAGAACCAGTTACATTACACAGGGTCAAATTCATGCTTGGTAGGCACAAGGAGATTACAGGCCGGCGAAAAAAAAATGGAATTATGACCGAGGCGGTTACCGCCGCGGTCATCTGCCACTTCACCATTCCGACCGCCATGGTGGTGAAGACCGCTGGTCTGGAGATTGCGGTCTCCAGCCCGGCGGTCGTCACTAGACCGCCAACGGTATCAGGATCCTGCATAACGCCATGGATCTCGGGTGGTTGGGAACCGCCATGAGATCCATGGCGGTAGACACTATCAGTGCCAGGGAATTCCTTCCCTGGCACTGATAGGGGTCTCCCCCACCCCCGCTACCCCTCACGAATCCTCCCCCAACACCCCGACCCCCCTGCCGCCCCCCAAAGGTGGCGCAACCCCCTCCCCACCCCGAACATGCACATATACACACCCCTACACGCACACACCCCCAACATGCACATATACACACCCCTACATGCACACATACACCCAACAACACATACCCGCACACATATAAACAGACATGCACACCGTCCGACCCGCACACATTTCCCATACACACAACACCCCCCGCACGCATACACTCACTCACCTCCTCTACACTCTCACACGCACACCCACATGCACGCACACAACACCCCCCACCCCCTTCCCTAACGGACGATCAACTTACCTTGTCCGTTGATCCTCCAGGAGGGGACGGGATCCATGAAGGCAGCTCCGCCACCAGCACACCATCACCAGAACACCGCCACACCGAATCATGGCATGTGATTCAGTGGGCGGTGTTCTGTTGACGTGGCAATGGAGGTTGAGCAACCTCCACTTTCCCGCCGTCCGCCAGTATGGCAGCTTTCCGTACGAAAAAGGACGGCGGGCTGCCAGCGGACATAATACGCGGTGCGGAAGACCGTCACCACTGGCGGTCGTCAGCACGGCGGCACCTCGGCGGTCTTGCGAAAAGACCGCCGAGGTCGTAATGACCCCCTATGTAATTTACCCAGAATCACAAGCTGTTGAGACGACCCCAAGACTTGAATCTGGTTCACGAGCTCCAAACTCAGCAGCTTTGGACATTACACCACATCCTCTCTTTTAATTACCACAAAAGCAAATTATAAACATATTTTTTAAATAAATAAATACATTTATTAAATGCACCAAAGTGAGCTCGAAAAAAAAGTAAAGCAACACCATTTTGTGGAAACAGGTTTTTAACTATCACAAAGGGTAACGTTGTCTTTAGACTACCTTTACAATGTAAGCTAACTGTAATGTATTCATACTTTTTTGTCAGAAAAAGATAGGAGGGTTGGAGAAGGAGTCTAGAATAGTGTGAGAAGTTTGAATAGTTTATTGACGCGTTGGGAAAAGAGACAGTAACGGGATAATAAAGTGCAAATTAGGCTTGTAGTAAAGATCGTTATCTTTACTACAGCAGCATATATGGAACACACAGTGAATCAGTTGCCATAAACAATAGGATCTCAAACTTCCCACAAAGACTATAACTAGATTTGTAAGCTGCCAAGCCGTGTAGAGAGCACAGTGCACCTAATGGAGCTGAGGAACCAAAAATTAAATAAACAAACCTAAAAAAATGTTCAAGAGTTGAAAACTTGAACAAAATGCACAAAAGTGGGCAAAAAAGTGTTTAAATCAGGTATTATTGTGTGTACACATTATTTTAAAATGAATTGCTGTCCAAGGCATTAGTGGCGTTCGTTAGCAGAAAACAAAGACTACTGCTACCATAATGCAGTGATTTGGACAGAATTCAATATATCCTATTGACATTTAGTCCCATGTGTGCTAGATGTCTTGTGCACAGATGCTTTGTCTATTTGTGTCATATGTGTGGCTTTCAGCAAGTGCTACTTTAAGGCAATAGCTCTCATGTGTTTACTATTTGCATCATATAAAGTGGACCCCAAGTCTGTTGTTACTTTTGTGGCTCTCTGTACTCTACAAAGTAACGTAGAAAGTTTGGACAGTTGAAAATAGTGCTTGTCAGGCCCTGAATACAACCTTAATGCCCAGGTGGCTGAAGGTGCCCCAACCCCCTGCTGGAAAATACAAAAACTGGAATCTTGCAGCATAGGCTGCCAAGCCTTTGGCTTTTGCTATTAATGCATATTAAAAACATTGTGTGATGAAATGCTTAACTTATATCCAAAACAGCATGTGTTAACAAATTGTCTTACTAGCTGATTTATTTATGCTACAACGTAGCAGCCCTTTCTTTTTAGGTTGCCTTTACGATCGACATGGATATATGAAGCTACCAAGTCCTTGCTTGTCGCTATTAAGGAGTATTAAACAAATGCAATTTCAAAATATAGCACTGCTACATTGCTGCGCACGTACAATAACTAGTAAAACCATGTGCCCACACGTTGCACCTTCAAATAAAAAAAACACATATAATACCACACTAAAATAACAAAGCATGCTAAATTTTAAAAAAAGAAAAAGTAACGATACATATTTTAAAACATACAAGCGCAACGTTTTTGCAGAGATTATACTACTCTACCTATAATGTGTGATTTGTGTATAATTCATTTTAAAAAATAGTGATTAGTGGTCACTTACCCCATTCTCAAATTTAAGTACTGCTGCAAAAAGTGTAATACAGCGGAGTAGCACCTACAATACTTATTAATACTTTAACGCTCTTTGTTCCCAAATTAAATAGTTTTATCTTAAAAAAAAAAATCACATATAAAACCAGGCTGAAATCCAAATGAAATAAAGCAATCTACATTTAAAAAAAAAATAATAATAATGCAATAACCATACAGTATTTCGGAAACAATTAACCAACCCCCTAGGCTTTAAAAACATAAAGAAAGAAACAGTTTCAAATCGAAATAATACATAAATTTAAAAACCAAGCTATAAAACCAAACTTTTAAGCACAAAAGTGCAACGTTTTTGAAGATGTTATCCTGCTCTACCATAATCTACATAAAACTACTAATTAAGTCACTCACCCCATTCTCAAATGTAAGTGCTGTTGCAAAAAGTGTAACATAGCTGAGTAGCAAAACCTATTACCACATAACACATATAAAGGTAATTCGGAAACAATTAACCAACACCCTCCATTTTAAAATAAAGAAAAAGTTTAAAAAAGAATAAAACCTCAATTAAACAAGCTGTAAAAGCAGACTTTCAAACACAAAAGTGCAACGTTTTTTGTGGCTGTTATGCTGCTCTACCATAATCCACATAAAAAACTAATAATTAATAGTCACTGACCCAGTTCGCACAGTAAGTACCGCTGCAAAAAGTGTAATTTAGTAGAGCAGCAAAACTTATTACAACGTAACAGATATAAAAGTAATTCGGAAACAATTAACCAACACGCTCTGTTTAATAAAAATAAAAACGTTTCAGAACAAAAAAAAGACATAAATTAAAAAATAAGCTGTAAAAGTGGACATTCATTGCACAAGTATACAAAAAAAAACATGTTGCTGTCGGAAACGTACAAACGCCTCTTTACTTTCAGATCAAAGCAAGGAGGATCTGCAAACGAAACATACACATACGTTCAACATGAGCAACAAAAAAAAAAGTTCCAAAACTAAACACTTCAACAAGCCAGTCACAAGTTTACATAGTTGTGTGGCGCTGATCTCTAGTCCGAAAATTAAGTTACCAATAAAAAGCCAGTGGGCGGGCTGGAAGTCCATAGACTGATCACAGCATGTCTCTGAAGGCAGCGCATGAGCTACCTAGGCTCGATCTAAAAAAATGATGTTGGTTGTCATAATTCTGATTAGTGTAAACATTTGGAATTTGGTTTAATCTTTAAATAAGCCCAGCTATGTGTTAAAGTTTCACTTTGCTGCGTACTGTACAAAGAATATAAATGCATCTTGTTGTATATTTGTGTTGCCTGTCCATTTTAGAATTGTGAGGCAGCCTTATACAATATCATACAACTGACCTTTTGCTATGACATTCTGCCCTCCATTTTTGCACAGTCTACGACCAGTATAGGTCACTTTGTCATATGGTTATAAGCAGTGCTTTAAATGGGCCAGTACTCACAGGTACTGAGTACTGGCACTTCTCTACTGCCAAACAGAGTACCAGCACTCATGAAAGATAGGCTCATTAGCTACTAGTTCTAGTGAGAACTAAGCTGTCAAAGTTGAACCTGCCTCTCACAGCTGGGGGGGGAGCTTCTGTAGCCCTGAGCTGACTCATGCTGAGCAATTCAGCAGGGCTTATTTGCTTAATGTATGGGACTCACCATCACGCTGTGTTTGACAGAGCAGGGCCCATTCAGGCCCTGTGCTGGCAGTCACATTCACACTATTGTGTGCATTTGTGCAAACACATGAATGGAGGCAGCCCCGCTGACAGCGACAATAAAGCAAGCCATGAGAGGCAAGGAATTTAAAATGGCTTTAATCCCACCGAGTCTTTAGAAGGTATGTCTGCTTATGTCTGTGTGTTTGCCTGCTTGTATGTGTGTGTTTTTTGTGTGAGAGAAAAGCAAATGAAAGAGGGAGAGAATCGGGACACTTTTAGGAGGTATGTTAAAGGAAATGTGTGGAATGCTTTGTATGTGTATGTCTGCTTGTTTCTTTCGGTGTGTGTGCCTGTTCAAGAATATATAGTATTGTGCCACCTGACAACAAATAACAGTGTGGCATTAAGAATCTGCAAATATTACAAAACAAAAGAACTTTCAAATATTATTGTGTATTGCTTTAATTTTCTGTAACGAGTTAACTTATTTTGTCTATTTAAATACATTTCTCTTGTATTTTGATATGTGCAACAACTAGTATGGAAGTCATTAAGTATCCCATAGATGCCAAAATGTCGGATTGCTTAGGTGTCATTTTCATTATTTCAGTTTAATTATGCATGACATTCAACAACTATGAGTGACACTTTCTCGAGAGCAAAAACAAGCAATAAAGACGACAGAAACATATATCAGAAATGACACCCATTTGAGCAACAAGAAACTCCAAGATCTTAAAACTGCTGCAAAGTACCAGTAATGGAAGGGCACTAACCTACTTCCTTGTTTACTTAAGCCCATCATCATGGTGTACTAGAAGTAAATTAAGTAAGGACTGGAGAAGGTGCTAGTGGGAATTATTAGTCTGTAGCGAGAATCGCAATAAGAAGGTATTGGATTTATTTTGCCACCCATACACAACAGCACTACAGTCAGCAGGTGTTAAGCCGCCCCATCTACTTGGCCCCAGACTCTTGCCAGCGGCCGCAACATAGTTCTGGAACACTCTCTGGCCTGGATGGGTAAGAGTGCCTCTTCTCAGCATTGGGGTAAGAAAGGCCCCTTGCAGCCCCAGCAGTTCAGGGGGTCTCAAGCTCCAAGGGGCCCCCTCAGCACAGTACACTGTGCACAGGCAGCATGCATCTGGCCTGCGAGCTCCTTAATGGATGGAGAGGAGGGCTCTCCTATTTTTATTTTATTTTATTTAATGCGTTTTTATATAGCGCGGACTATACCCGAAGGTGTCAGAGCGCTTCACAATAGGCAAAGTAAAGATACAAGAGGAGAAGAATTACAAGTGAGCCTGTTACAAAAACAAACGTTACATTACATGAGGCAATAGTGATAATTGTGCAAGTATCAAGAGCAAAAAAATACACGAGGTAGCAAACGATACGTTACGAAAGGAAAAAGTTACGTGTGCAGGTTACAAGAGCAGATAAAGTACGAGTAGAGGTAAAAAAACTGCAATAAAAGGTAGACACTCAAAACACTAAAACAATAGTTACGTTACATGAGGCAGTGGTGGCCGTTGTGCATGTATCAAAAGCAAACAAGATATAAGAGGTAGCAAGTGATACGTTGTAAAGGGAAAGGTGCCGTGTGCATGTTACAAAAGAGTACAAAATACTGGTAGAGGTATAGTGCTGCATTAAATGGCAGATACTCAAAACACAAAAACACCCTGGGAAGGCACTTCTATAGGCATGGAGAACAGAATTTCCTATAATGGAAGGACTTTCTTCAGAAAACAGAGGGCTTGAATTAAATTTGGAAGTGTCTTTGAAGGAGGAGAGCTTTGAGGTCAGTTTTGAAGGCCTGGGAAGAGGTGGTGGTCCGAAGCTGAGGCGGAAGTGAGTTCCAGATTCTCACTGCGATGCCTGAAAAGGATTGGGCCATCGATCTTTCCTTCTTGAAAATGGGAGGTTCAAGCAATTCTTTTCTGCATTACGTGATGGTCTGGAGCCCCCAGAGAGTTTCAGTTTATTCACCAGGTAGCGAGGGGAGGAGGAGTGCAAGGCTTTGTGGGTGATACATGCAGTTTTGTAGATAGATCTTGCCTCTATGGGAAGCCAACGGAGGGTGGATAAAATGGGTGTGATGTGGTCGTTTCTTTTGGCCCCATATATGAAACGAGCTGCTGAATGGAGAATAGACTTCAGGGGGGAAAGGTGGGATTTGGGAAGGCCAGTAAGAAGAGAGTTGCAGTAGTCCAATCTGGAGAGAACCAGCGATTGGACCAGGGTTTTAAGGTCGTGTTCCGGGAAGAAGCGACGAATCCCCCAAAGAAGGCGCAGTTGGTGTCGAGCAGACTTTGCAATGGAGTCGATGTGGGAGAGTAGATTGAGTTTTTTGTCGAGTATGACACCAAGGGATTTTGCGCTCTCGACAATGATGGGCTTATTGTTCATTAGATTGATCTGATCCATCCATCCATGATTGCACTGGGGGATGAGAAAGTGAGGAGGAGAGGAGAAGGAATTCTGTTTTGGAGGGATTCAGGATCAGTTGATGAGTTGACATCCAGTTTTGAATGGAGTCGAGAGTAGAGCTAAGGAAGGAGAGATCGTGAGTGGAAGCCACCTTAAGGTAGATCTGAGTGTCATCCGCATATAGATGATAGTGGATCCCGGATTTACTCAGGAGATTTCCCAACGGTTCTAAATAGAGATTGAACAGTGTGGGTGCAAGTATGGAGCCTTGAGGAACACCTTGACTGACCGCTAGAGGAGCTGAAAGACTGTTCGCTATTTTGATCATTTGGGATCTATCAGAGAGGAAGGAGGCAAACCATTTGAGCACAGTGCCCTCCATGCCCATTCTCTGTTGAAGAGTGTTAAGGAGAGTGTTGTGATTGACAGTGTCAAAGGCTGCAGAAAGGTCAATAAGAATTAGAAGACAAGACTCCCCTGAATCGAGAATCCGCAGCGCGTCATCAATCACTAGCAGCAGGGCTGTTTCAGTGCTGCAGTTTTGAATGAAGCCGGACTGGAAATTGTCAAGAAGATCATTTTCCTTGATATGGCAAGAGAGTTGTTTCGCTACACATTTTTCTGTGATTTTCGCAAGAAAGGGTAGGTTAGTGATGGGACGGTAGTTGTTGAGGTCGTTCGCATCAGCGGTGGGTTTTTTAAGCAGAGGGGTGACCTGCCCAGTTTTGAAGGAAACAGGAAGGGAGCCTTGACTGAGGGAGAGGTTGACCAGAGTGGTCCAATAGGAAAGAGAATTAGTATAGAAGTCAATGGCACTAGGGATGGGGTCAAGAGAATGGTTAGAGGGCTTTGTATCGAGGATGCATTTAAGGAGAGCCTCATCAGAGATGGGGTCAAAGTTTTGCCAAATGGTTAAGGATTTGCGCTCCTCTGTAGGGGTAGGATGAATGACCTGATCTACAAGTGATTTTACCTTTTTGTCAAAGAATACAGCGAATTCCGCTGCTTTCTTTGTTGAATCTTCCAATTTGGAGGTTGGGGGAGAGCTGTTTGGGTTCTTGATGAGGTCGAATAGTTTTTTGGGTCTATTTTTGGCTGAGTCAAGGAGGGATTTGTAGTACGATGCTTTTCCAAGGAAGATGAGCTTGTGGTACTTGGATCTTGCTGAACGAAGCGTGGCCAAATTTTCAGTGGAGGGCGCTTGTCTCCATTGTTTCTCAAGGGCTCTTAGGAACTTCCTTTCTTCATAGAGGGATTTGTTGAACCAAGGTGCTGAGGGAGTGGGCCTTTTCTTTTTGCTTTGGAGAGGAGCGACATTATTGATTTCGACTGCAAGGACTGTGAGGCATTGGGAGGTGAGTTTGTTAACATCTAGGTCCGGGTCTAGCCTTGGAAGTGATAGCAAAGCAGAATCACAGAGGGTAATGAGGTCAATATTTTTAGTGTCACGGAACCAGGAAGTAGCCCTCTTAGGCTGGCCAAGAGTTATAGAGTGTGATAGGTGAAGAGAGAATGGGATGAGGAGGTGGTCCGACCAGTCTACATGAATAGGGGTAGCGATAGTCAGCAAGCCTGCTTTAGAAATAACAAGGTCCAGGATTGAGCCTTTAGAGTGTGTTGTTTCTGTGCAGTGTTGGATAAGATCGTTTGCAGAGAGGAAGGTGGCCAGCAAATTCGCATAGGTGTCTTGAGGCGAGCCCCAGTGGACATTGAAGTCACCCACGAAGATCTGATTGTCACTTTGTGTGTATTGGTCGCTGATGCAGTCCGTGAGTTCCTCCATAAACGAAGGGCTGCTACCAGGCGGGTGGTAAATAGCATGGAATCTGAGAGGTGAGCGGTGGTGCAATTGAAGCTCAAGAGATAGGCATTCAAAAGTGTGGAAGGAGCTGTTAGGAAGAGCCTTAAGTTGAAGGGAGTTTCTAAAGATGACTGCAACACCTCCCCCAACTTTGTCAATTCTGTCATTTCTAAGTATAGAATAGCCTGTGGGTACAAGGAGATCAAACATAGAGTGAGAGGTATCGTTGAACCAGGTCTCTGTGAGGAAGAGCATGTCAATATTGTGCAAGTTGATGGTATCGGAGATTTCAAGTTTGTGTTTTATTGCAGATCTGCAGTTGTGGAGCAAACAGCGCAGCTCTGACGCAACTGTTTTGGTGACGGGGCACTTGGGCTATGAGGGGTGATAGGGATATTGTACTTATATGAGGGCGCTCGGGAGGGTTTAGGTGGGCGAGTGGTTCTGACAGAGGAGATGGTCGGAATAGTGTAGATAACAGGGTTACTGGGAAGTGGAAGTGAAGGAAGGGTGGCGTTCGAGTGCTTGTGTGGATTTGCAGACGACAGGCTATGCTTAGCTATAATGGGGTGTGGGGGTGAGGTGCATCTCGTGGAAGGGTGAGTGTTTGCCAAAGGAATTGAGGTGTGTGGAAAAGTCGAGATCTTGGAGCTTAAAACTAAAATGGTAGCTTCAAGTTGGGAGATGGCGGTGATTAGAGAGCCTAGCTTATTTTCCAGAGAGAGTAAGGAAGAGCACGGCATGTTGGGTGGCTCGATGGAAACAGGAGGGGGTGCACTAGGCAGTGTACGGCAGGGAGAGGTGGGGGAACGGGAGGGGAGTAAGGGTATAGGGTTCAGAGGTGGGGAAAGGTTTTGGATGAGAGCAGGAGTTGGTGCGCCACGGGTGAGAGGAGAGTTGTCGTTGTTGGCGTTGCAAGAAGGATAGGAATTAAGGGCAGAATTAGGGGGCGATAGGAGAGGAGTGGGGCGGTAGGAGAGGGGAGGAGTGTGAGGAATCATAGGGATTAGGGAGGTTTGGAAGGAAGGGAGGGGAGGGGGTTGGATAGGTCCTGGTAGCTAAGTGAGGTGGCTGTGAGGGAGCGGGTATCAGGCAGAGTGGGGGGGATTGGGAGAAAGGGAAGTTGAAGAAAGGAAGTGATTCTGCTCGGTCCGAGGGAGGGAAGGGGTTACCAGGGGAGGAAAGGGAGTAGCACAGCATTGCTGGAGGAGAGTGGAGAGGGAGAGAGATGGAATGTATTTGTGGGGAAATCAGGATACATAGTGAGGGGAGGAGTGGGCGGAAAAGCAGAGAGGAGGAGGGAACAAGGGGAACGTAGGGAACATAGACAAGGGGAGAGGGCTGGAGGAGAGGTTGGTCTAAGGAGGGGGGTGGCCGGAAGGGATAGGGGGGAGGAGATGAGAATGGAGTGCCGGGACGGTGCAGAATGGACGAGGAGCGTGTTAGCTAGAGGTAAGGCTAAAGTGAGGAGGGGAGGGGCATACTGTGAGGGAGGAAGAATGGGAGGGGAGGTCCGAGGGGAGAGAAGAGGGTCGACCTGTGCCTCCCCAGGGTGCAGCCTATTGGAGAGTGGGGGGGTCAAGGGAGGAGAAAGGGAGTTGGTGGAGCTAGATGGAGAGTCAAGGGATAGCCCGGTCGCAGGGGAGGGGAGTAGGGAAGGGAAGAGGCGGTCAAAGAGAGAGAGACAGGTGTCTTTGGCTTGGATCATAACAGTACCGTTGTTATAGACTGAGATAGTGAGGGAGCCGTTAAAACCCGCAGAGGGGGAAATTTTTAGCTGTTTCCCATGAGGGATAGAGGAGGAGGAGGTGACGTTAAAGGAATTGTAAAAGCTGGTAGACCAAGAGGGTATGTCGTGCATGAAAAAAATTAGATCGTTTTTGAGCCCCCCATACCGACCATTGTAAAACTGATCGACAAAAAGGGAATCGGGGAAACATTCAATGGTGTTATGCTCTCCTAGTACTTTGCAAGGGGTCCCCCTCACGTTGTGTTACGCCGCTGCTTCTCCGGTGCTTGTGTAAGCTTGCCCATTTGTCAGGAGCACTTGTGGTTATTTTGATCACAGTGCTGGCTGCCACTAGGTGTCACCGTCTGATAGCTAATTGAACACAGTAGAGCCATAGGGAATTAGTGATATCCCGCTGAGCTTTCTCTTCTTCTTGTGTGACAAATTACCAATCATGCGGTAATGCAGGAACTTTACTTAAATTACGTTACCCTAACCTGACATACTTGGCAGAACTAGTATCCTCATGTTTCGCCCCCGGCACCACCCACTCGCCACGCTTCTAGCTCAAGTTAATGAGTACCTGCACTTATTTCTGCCCATTTAAAGCACTGGGTAAGCAGCTCAAGCTGCAGTATAGCTGGAAAAATCACGCGTAACTGACAGCTGGCCCTGAGGTAGGAGCACACAAACTGGAATCTAGCCCTAAAGGCCCGTCAAAATATAAGTCTACGTGCTTCGACTTTTCGTTCTGCTTAACCCTCATCTAGCTCGGCACTACTTTTACCTCGAGTGCCTCACTTTCTTGCCTCCCGCTAGGTATCTGAATGTAACCAGACACTTCACACCCCCATTCAACCCAATTAATACCCCATGTAACAAACTCGTTATTATGCCCCGGTTATACCGCCTGCTCTCTCACCAGGCGTACCCTCTCCGGGGGTGTTCTTAATGGATCTCGCTTCCGTTACCACTACAGCGCTGGAGACTACGCCACCATCCGTGAAGTAATTCCTGGAACGAATGACGCAGTGTCCCTCTACGGACAAAGACGTGGCCCGGCGTCAGCGTTGTCACGTATGACGTCATCCGAAGAGGCTACATGCGGCAAGGGGACCCGGTTTGCAGAATTAATGAGTCTGTGTTGCAAACCCAGACTGATCAGACCTCATCTGCCATTTCCAGACTATGGAATTTACGTTATTCTCAGGGACAATCCTACCCCATACCACAAAACCCAATTACTCCTACAGAAGTGGTCAAGCCACTGAAAGCTTGAGCTTGAAGACTGGCTTTGGATCAGCCCAAGGACTAGTTGCATACATGCCAACATGTTAGAAGAAGAAAGTGGGAGATTTAAAAATTAAATAAATAGATAAATCCGGAGAATGTGTTTCTCCCACTGACTTCTATTGAAGTAGAGGCAATTTCAGGCAGGAGACACCAAACTGAAGCCATTTTTTGCTTTAAGAAACGGATGTCTACCATCTAAATGAGATCTGTTGACATGTATGCCGTTGGAACCTAGAGCTCATAACGAGCCAAGCTTTCATGCGGCTTCTGGTTGCCACCCACACTCTACCCAATATGTGGCATTATGGCCAGAGCTGCCTATTTTGGAACTGGGGAACCAGGTTCAAGTCTCGTAACTGAGTCAACATCCTGCGAATCTGGGCAAAACGCTTAATCTAACTTTGCCTGAAAAGTGACCTTGTGTAATATAACTGGTGCTCATGAAAAGCGTGTTAACGCAGAATTTTTCTAATAAATATTCCTGTATTTTGAGTGTTGAATTTGCATAGAAAATGAATTGACTTAGAGAAAATTAATGCATGCATTTGAAGTTGCACCCACCTGAGTGGCCGTCAATGTTCTCAAAGTGTACTTATTAATAACTTATTAATGAGACATGTTGAGCTTATGTTTGATTAAAGTAGTAATATGAATATATTATTAAAAGTTATGTATTATGTATTAGCTTTATTAATCGTAAGCCTTAACTTAGCAAGGTCTTGGGCCTCGTTGCACGGCCTCATGCCAAGCTGCATTTCTTAGGTGACTTATATAATGGCTGCTTAGAGAATTAAATTGTGATTTTCCACTGGACTGACCAAGTGCCGGTAGCTGAAATTCTTTCTCATAAGAACTGCTTGCTAGAAGATGTTGTACTAGCTAGGGATACAATGTTTAATGTAGTATATGTAAGACTGACCTTCATAGGAGAAGACAATGGATGCACTGACTGGAGTATAAGCTGGAACACTATTGATACCTGACAAGCCAAACGATGGGGACAGGAGAAGAGGAGCCAATCATCGACATGGGAACCGTGTACTAGTAAAACTTTAGATTTGTGGTTTTATTCTCATTGGACTAAATGCAAACATGCGATTCTTTGACCAAAAAGGACGTGGGAAGTAGTTTTAGAAAATCTAACTTAGCCGGTCTGCACCAGGAGGAGAGAGACGATTCTTCCCCTTCTTCGTGAGTGTTTAGTGAGTTTCTTTTCTGAACTGCATGAAGAGACTTTGGGCCATATTTATACTTTTTGACGCAAAACTGCGCTGGCGCAGTTTTGCGTAAAAAATATTACCACCGGCTAACGCCATTTTGGTGCGCGTGCGGGCGTCAAATTTATACCTTGACGCACAGCGGCGCAAACCACAGGTGGGAGTCATTTATTTGGACGCACACCGCAGCGTCAAGTCGTAAAGCACAACAACGTTAACGCAGCAAAAATGACTGTGGGTCGATTTTCGACCCGCAAACCGGATATGCACCGTTTTTTGATGCAATAGCATAAAAAAAAAACACGAACACTGCCATTTCACCAGAGGAGAACCTAAATGGATCCCAGATGCCACTACAGACCCCAGGAAGATGACAACAGACCAGGAACCAGCCAGGAGGACCCACACAAGAACCAGGACACTTACAAGAAGAAAAGAAAGTGTCGCTTCAGTGCAGAGGAGCAGGAAATTCTGGTTAAAGAGGTGACAGAACACCAGCACCAACTGTTTGTCACCTCAAAGTTGCCAATCAGTAGGAGAGAGCACATATGGCAACAAATTGTTGACAAGATTAAGAGTGTGGCAGAAGTACGCAGAACAGTCATCGCGTGCAAGAAACGCTGGCATGACTGCAAGCACAGGACCAAGGAAAAGATGGCCAGGAACAGGAAGGCAGCACTGCAGACTGGAGGTGGGAGTCCAGCACACCAGGGGGCCCTGGACCACATGGAGGAGATGGTCGCAGCCGTCATCCCTGAGGAGATCGTCACAGGGATTCAAGGACAGGACAGCGCAGACTACCAGGAGACAACGCACATGCAGGGTAAGTCGCATGGGAAATTGAAATGCACTAATGCCAACTGCAACGGGGGGGGGGAATACCTACTACACATTGCATGTAAGTCATCATATACATGGAGTGGCATGGGTAAAGGGGCACGGCCTGCACAGACAGAAGCTGGGGCACACCATTACACTACACCAACAACAGTCCTATGGGGGCATGCTGTCATGCCAACGATGGAGCAAAGGGAAATCCACGCCAGGAGGGAAGGCCACAACATCAAACTGACATCCCGGCACACGTCAGCTACCATACCCCCCACATTAACTAGGGCCCTCTTAACAACCTGTACCCATACCGACAACTGGAATGTAACTGCAACAACAGTTGCCACTACCACTTCCGCTCTGTGTGCAGCTCAAGTAGCCAATGGCAGTAACCTCCCCATGGATCATACACACCTAAATTAGGGGGTTGAGAATTACAACTTCAACAATCCCCTGAAAAAAGACAAAGGCCCCAGTACTGTAAAATGTCAATGCCCATAGTTGTTGCAAACATCAGCCAATTTCAACAACAGTAGGAGCTACACAGCACTAAGGACATACCCATGCTGCATATGCCAGGGTCCATCCTGTGCCTGGGTCACAATGTAACATCCCAAATGTCATACTACTCAGACAACAGCATTGAGGGGGGGGGGGCACATGTAACTGGTCACTGACATACACCTGCACAGTCATAGGAGGAAATAGGACACTGCTACGACAATCAGGGCAATCCAATGTACCACACATTCCCCAACATCAGCAGTACACATTACCAATGCCAACATCTATATTGTGTCATAACATTGCTATGCATAGGATATGGTACATGTCAAATACATTTAAGTGGATGTGAAAGATCAGAGATTGGGGCAGGTCCAGATTGTTAAGTGTGCTGCCAGTGCCATCAGAACACCCACAGCCAGTGAAAGGTCTCACCATGAGAATGGATGTAGACGGAGGGTTGAGTAGGACAAGAAGGTGGGAATTCACTATTTGGCCAAAACCAACACCTAGAAGAGATGATGCTGACAAGTCTAATAACTTAATAACATACATATGACATGCAGGTGGGCCATAGGCCTGGGAGAATGCCCATTTGAAGGACTGGAGCAATGAACACGAAACAAGATCACAATGTGAATTAATCACAAGGCAGGCATGTCACATCACTCATGCCACAACACAGATGCAATAATTGTACCCTGTTTCATTGCAGAGGAAGATGGATCTCCTGCGGATATGCCTGTCCCAGATTACCCTGATGACATGGATGACGAGCTGATAAACATTCCCCAGGAGACTATCCAAAAGGTCCTTGAAACCCTTCAGACCCCACCTTCAGTCACAAGGAGGAGCACACAACAAGCAGCCATCGCAGAGAATCCACCCACCAACCCAATTGTAAGACCTGCCAGCTCCAATACAGCTGAGGACTCAGACGACACAGGCACAAGCTTTGAGAGAACTGTAGTTGGGGTACAGCGGGAGCTGGCCAAGGAGGTGCGGGTGGGGATGCAAACTATGGCAGCCAGCCTAGAGGGGGTGCGTTCATGCATGATGTCATCTGCAGATCAGGCAGCAGCTATGCAAACCCTAATATCTATCTTGCAGGAACACCAAAAAACCCAGAAGGAAATCAGCACAGCTGTAATACAGTTGACCCAACACCTACAACAGCAATCCTGTCAACGCGTGCAGGAATGCAACATTGAACCCCTCAGGGCCGACCTGGCTGCCTACCATCGTGATGTGGCTGCTATTCTCAAGAACCAGCAGATCCTCCTTGCTGTAGTACTGCCCTTAAGACCTTCACAGGGAGCAGCGACCGGGATGTCTGACTCCATGTCTTCTAACACTGAGGTGTGTGTTGCCCCTTCACAACCACCACCACCAAGAACAGAGGAGGAAACACACACACCAGAAGAAGTACCCAGAAGCACTAGTCCCTGCCACATGGCCAACTATTACCAAGGTCCTGCGCTTTGTAACATGCCAGTCTTGCAACAACTCTACTTAATGACTGTTCTGCTTACCACTGTATATCTTGTCAGCCTGCCCAGTGATTGTCTCTGTCCTACTCATTAAAAAATCCTGTCCCTCTGCACTGTCTAAAACATCACCCCAGCATGTCAAAAGCATTTCTGTAACCCCTTGTGTAGGATCACAATGTAAGATGTCACTCTAATGGACTCACAATCATGGACAATGTACAGATAGCACTACAGCACTTTTCAATAAATAGCACTTACACAACAAATCTGTCTCTGGGTAATGTGACATATCAACTGTGTAGTAGATAACTGAAATGTGCCTACTGTCAAATTACGTAGCTTGTCAATACAACTGTCCTGATATTATGTAGTCAGAGAAATCTGCACAGTGCCCATGATTGCATCATACTCTGCCCATCGTGAGGGACATATCTGGTGAAGTGAGAAACCATACACCATCATGCTGTGTTGGACAGAATAATGTTTCCTCAAGGGATATCTAAGTCATCAAATAGTGGCCGCAAAATGTTGTCACCATGCAATACTAACACATATAACATTGCACACTAATCTAAGCAAACACTACAAAAACTGCATGAATGAAGGTGTCTGAGTTTACATACAAATAGGTAATCATGCTGAACTGTGTCACAAATGACGTATGTGAGTCATGAAGACAAGAATACTAGAGTGCCTATGAAAACTCATCTTATAAGGGTGTCCTTGATCATCACACTGCAGTCAGACCTAAAACTGTTACCCCAATACCAAGTCTGGAAGCGCTGTTTGTGACGTAGAAAACACACTTATCAACAGAAACACATTGTCATCCATATTAACTGTGATTGGTGGTTGCAACGAAGGGTGGAAACTTTGCAAGGTAGCTCTGGGGTAGCTGCCAATCTTACAGCTCAGTTGGGATTTGTTTGTAGCATAGGACACAAATGTAATAGTACAAAATTCATGTACACTGATTCCAAGCCCAGGATCATGTACCATTTAACACATACTGTTAAGGGTTAACCAAATATTTATTAAATACTAATCACAGAAGAGGAAACTGAGGGAAAAATCTTACCTACCTTAGTCTACCCTGACTACTCATTACCCACAACTGTCCCTAACTAACCTAAGCTACACTTACTTATCACATGTAACAAAACGTTCTAAATATCTGCCCCCCACCCCCCTTATGGGACGGGACACATGGAGGACAACACATACTAACCTAAACACATACTATACTATCCTAAAAATATATATATATTTTTTTGTATTTTTGTATTAATATTTTTTTTATTAAACACACAAGAACCCCAACATAGCCCCCACCCACCCACCCACACATGTAATAAGAAAAAATAGAAACAATCAGGGCCCCCCACCCACTAACACTAACTAAACTAATAGCCTATACTAACCTAACACTAAGCCCCCTAAGCCCACTAAGTATAAGAACAAGGAAAGAGGAGGGAGGGGAGATAATCATGTCCATATCAAAAACAGTCTAGAGGTTGGCCCTGCGGAGGGTTCTCTTGATCGACTTCACACGCCGGTTAATGTGGCGCACATCCCGGCTCAGGTGGCTTAACTTGCGCAGCACACGGTCCATCTTCCGTTCCATGTTGTGGAAGGCTGCAGGGTCAACAGATGGAGCTGGGACAGTCTGGGTACCAGTGGAGGAGGTCTGTGTGTGTGTGGAGCCAAGGCCAGTGGGCTGTCCTGCACCTGTAGCAATGCTGGGGCCTCGAAGTCCGGCACAACAGTCCCAGCTGTGGGTGGGGCCACCTGGGTTGAAGTGGTGGTTGTGCTGGTGGTGGCTGTGGTGGGCAAAGTAGGGCCACCCTGTGGGAAGGCCCTCCATGCCCCTGAGGCCCATTCATGGCGATATCAACGGGCCATCCTCCTGAACCCCGACTCCACCAGCAGGATGTGCTGATATCTCATGGCCCGCCGCTGGAACTCAGTCATGTTTGCATCTGTGAAGACAAATGCAAATATTCTACATTAGTAACTGCATTGTGTGAAATGGCACAAGAAGTTAATCAGACAATACATCTACTGTACTTGTAACAGCTCATATCACAATAAAGATCATTGAATGTCCCTGAGGAAGTACATGGCAGGCCAGCCTACAAAGGTCACATCACACATAGCACATCCATAACCTACAAGATGGGTAACAACTGGCTTTGACTTGCCATCTGAGTTCTGCCAGTTATCAGCTAACAATCATGCTGCATATCCTCCGCCAAGACCTGGGCTACAAATGACAGTGTACGGAATGCAAAACTAAAGCCACATGGTCTGCAAGTTGTAACAGGACTTCCCTGCATAGTACCAAGTGCCAAACCTGAGTGTGTATACTAGGTTCCAACCAAACAGTCACTTATTCACATGTATGTGTAACATACTGGTAGCATCAGTACTAGGTACCCCATTCACAAACCCATGCCTGTGTTTGAGGGTCGGGGGGGGTGGATAAACAACTATCAATTTCCAACAACATGTACACCGAGGAGTGTATAGAAAACTCCACACGTGTTTGGCTCTACACACACACCACAGGTAAGGTCTAGCAACAATTAGGAGTCAGCAAACCCTAGACCAATCACAGGGCCACACATGTCAGGAAATGCAGAACTTGGTACACAACATATACTTCCAGTAAGGCCTGACTTACATCAGACACAGAATTGCAAGAACACCAATGATCATGATTAGCATGCACACCTAGGCCATTGCACTCAAGTTCCACATTCTTGTAGCACTACATGTGGAAGTACATGCTGCTAGGAGGTTCTACCTACAGTTTAATAAGTACCTTGGTAAATAGGGAAGCAGAAGTCTATTGGAAAGCAATTTGCTGTACCAATCTTGGAGAATGTGGGTCTGACAGGCTGACTAAATCTGAGCTGACTTCCAGTGCGACTCTTGTTGATACAAGTGTCATCCACATGACTCACCCCAGTACTCACTGTGGTGCCTACAGGAATGGCCTACAATCCCTAGATAATACCATAGGATACGCATTGGCCAACTCAAAACATTTGAGAAACTGAAATCCCACTCATGGAACAAGACAAATGATTGCCCAACGCATCACACCTTGCTATGCGTTCAACACACAGGAGTCCATAACCAGCAAACACAACAAATAACAGACATATCAACACTTACTGGAGTGGTCGGGGACCTCAAATATAGCCACCACTCCCACAGTGTAGGGTGCCGGTCCACCTGTAAGGCATGGAAGGAAGAAATGTGCTCAAAATCTGTGCACAGACCAACAATTTCATTAACATATACAATGTGTAGGCTGAATAAGGAAATGGCAGCCATTCAGACATGATGATACTGCATCTGATATATCACGGCCAACTTGTACATAGCATGGGTCTCCTGTGACAGTTACACACATATCTGCACACATGCATTGGCCCTAACTATCATGTGGTGGCAAACATGTCCCGTCATTGGTGACCTGAAAAAAATATGGAGTGTAATCGTCTCATCATGTGCATCCAAGAGAGACATCCAAAGCCTGGTTACTTGAGGACTGCATTACCAGTCAAACATGCTATGTGGCCATGACACATTTATGACACATAGGTACAATGTACAGAGGGACAGGGACTTTTGTGAGCCCTCATGTTGTTACAGTTTATTCATTTGATGTGGCCCAGCTATGGTGATTTGCACAAACCATGGAGATGTGAACCCATGTGCATACTTTTGGACTGCCATCCCTAATTGAAATGTGGCACAACTAACTCCAACAAACATTCTAAGATGTTAGCTGAGGGCACCTTACACCTTTTCACGATGTTTCCAAATCCAGATCTGACATGTATCCAAAAAGATAAAGGACCACAATAATCCCTAACATTCATAGTACTTCCATGAACGCTTTCCTTCCAGACTCACCAGACTCACATGAGACATATGTCTGAGCCACTTTGCTATAATCAATTGACGTGAAGCCAACACTAATTTTCTGCATCATGTAGTGATTCTAAAGTCAGTCTAGCTATTGCGTCAACAAAGTTAGCCAATATGTTGGTACATTTTTACTTCTCTGGCAAAAGTGCCCTATACAGACATGATTGGCTCCTATTTTGTTTGGTTGTCTGACACAAAGGCCGCACCAATTTACTTCACGGAAAAGTATCCTGTAAGTTTGCTGAGCACGTGCTATCTGACAGCTAGCAATTGTGATCCTTCCTATAGTGCATCAATTATCCCTGTATGTTTCCCCAGCATTACACACAGTCAGCACGTTAGCTGGCAGACATAGTACAAATCATCTGATGTCACTACAGAGCATTTAATCGTGCACATTTACATGATTAGTGCTCACCAACAGGGCCACCAATCACGATTCCCAGGTGGTCCAAGAGATCCTGCTCCCTGGTGATGAGGTCAGCCCATCGGTGCTTCAGCTGGTGGTCACTCCTCTGGCTGGCATACACACGCTGCAGGTGATGCAGCACCTTTCCCCACCGGATTCTGCGTGCCTCTGTGCGATACCCCTGTATCACCCTGCCCCCTGTCTCGATCATCAGTGGCAAGAAATGGCACACAAGCCATATGAAGCCCCCCAACTCCTCTTCACCCATCCTGCCAAGACGTGGCCTACCAGACATTGTGGAAATGTGAAAAGGAATAGGGGTTAAAGAAATAGAAAGGGGAAAAGGGGGAAAGTGGGGGTACAAATACAGAAGAAAAGTAAACTTAACCACTAAAAGAGCCCAACTATCCCCAAACTACCACTACCAACAACAGACTCCCACAAACAACAAAAACACTAGATAAATGGACAAATGTACACAAAACACAGTAGGACAGTCTACACCAACAATATTTATTTCACAAATTGACAATAGAGACAGCACACAGGACAAAAAAGCACAACATCTAAGGACACCACTCTCTACACAGCCACACAGTCTAGAAGAATCATAGACTGCAAAGTGAAAGTGAAAGTACACCCAGTGTACATGATCTGTAAACAGGATATCCTATTACATCACTTCCTATATAAAATGCCTGCCCTTTTTCGCGTTATGCGACATTTATTGTCCACCAATACTGTATTTGCATCATTTTTTTTTACGCACAGGAGTTAAAATTAGCCTGCATCCAAATAATAGTACATGGCCTGTACAATTATCTGGATGCGGCTTAATGTTAACTCCTGTGCGTCAAAAAAAATGACGCAAATACAGTATTGGTGGACAAAAAATGACGCATAACGCCAGGAACGTCAAAATTTTGGGAATTTTTTCTGTTTTTATGTTATGTTACATTTGGGACACATCAGAGATAGGCTGAAGGCACCCACTATGGTGTTGATGGTGTATGTTCACATGTGTGACATCATACTGCAGCGGACCATGATCCGCTACTTCCTTCACAGTATTTTTACGGTTGGCTGACGCATTAGATGGCCATATGTGTGGCCTACATATATGTATTGCACAAATTGGGCATGTTTGGCATAAGGAGAGGATAGCAATGTGACGCACATATGTACAATACCTAAATGCCTTTGGCTCAATGTGTGTGCTTTGGCAACTAATGTATTTGTTGACCAAGTGTGTGTGCATCACATGATGCATTATTGCACATATGCTTGTATGAATGTAGCGTCCATGTGTCCAATCCTGGACCCCCACCTCCTCCCCCACAACTAATAACATGGGAGGAGCAAGTCTTGGCGATCATGCATCCTGAGGGCCTGGCAGGAGTAGCAGGAGGACTGGACTCTGGTAAGTCAAATCTTTACAACTTAATCCCCCCTACTTGTATGCCATCACAAACTCCTACCCCTACCCTCACCCCCATCACTCCACCACCTTACATATACCCCAACATCACAAGCCCCCCATCCCAATACCAAGCCCTGAATGCAACACCAATGTATGGACCCCCATCACAGACCTGCATGGACACCCATCACCACAGCATGCACAAGATGTTACACGCAGAAACAATAACACTGCATTTACATCCCACAGGACCCCCACACAACATCACCGGAGAGTAGGTACCAGCAACATCCAGTCACCCCCCAGAAGAGATCCACACTGATGACAGCAGCTCTGCACGTCTAGATCAGGATGACCAACCTGGTAGGGCCTCTAGACAGTCGGTGACCCAGCCACAGTCCCAAACCACCACAGAGCCTCCCCCCTCAGGAAACACCAGCACAGCACCCCCCAGCGGGCCCATCCCTCTGTCCCCAGGACATGCCAATCAGCAGTGTGTCCACCACTACAGGGACCCCAGGCAACCCCACAAACACAGGACGATTAGGGACCTGGGGTCAGTAGCCGCGGGCACACGGTTCAGGGGACAGAGGCACAGGACAACAGGGAAGCTGGGAGGACTGCTGTGCGACAGGGGAGGACAGGCCCAGGGAACTGACTCTCCACGAGGCACTCACCAACATCCTAGGAGCATACCACCATTCCCAGGAGACCATGGGCCAGATACTGGCCAAGTTGCAGGGGACCCAGAGGCTGCAGGAGGGACAGTACCTGGGGATCAGGGAGGACCTGAGAGACATCCACACCACCCTGGTCACCATTGCAGGGGTGCTGACAGACATGGCCAAAACCATGAGGGAGGCAGTGGCACACCAACAGGCCCCTGACACTAGCCACACCGAAGAACAGCCCTCCAGCTCGGCCGATGCTAGTGGACAGGAGGCCCGCCACAGGAACAACAGGCCACCAACACCCACCCCCTGCAGAAGGAGAACCACCACGCAAAAGGTCCCTGTGATCCAGGAAGAAGTCAGAGAACATTGCCAAGACCCCGCCAGGAAATAGGACTCAACTCTGTTTTTCAGAGAGACGCGTGCAATGTGAGTGAGATGAATCTCTCTCGGGTCGTCTGTAGTAGCAGCAGGAGAGGGAAGCGAGAGGAAGCGAGAGGGAGGTGGCTATCCAACTCCTCCTCCACTGGAGCGGACCCTGCACGGGGGGCCTCCAGCGCTCGAGACTTCGCCAGCAGCTCCTCTCACCCCGGGTAGCAGCAAAGCACCGGGGAGAGTCTGCGTGGAGTCGCTGAGAAAGGATCCTACAGAGGGTGGTAGGAGAAGCAGCCCCTGCCTAAGAGCAGCGGCAGCCGTAGCTAATTTGAAGGATTAATTCGCTTTGAATATTTTCACTGCATCTGGGACTCGAAGCACTAGAGCCGGGCGCGAGGAGAGTTCAGAAAGCAGCTGAACTCACGGGTTAGGAAAAGGAATCGGCTAGCCCTCCGGTGCGCCGCTGCTTCAGACCTGCTGCCTCCCCCGCTTCAGACTCCTTCGCTCACTGCCATTGGGATCTCGAGGGCCGGCGTGATTTCTTGGCTTGGCACTGTTGGCACTTGTGGAGCCTGATCCACCAGACGCCCGCAGCCCGGAGGACGCAATTTTCTTTTTTCCGTTAAAGTTGACATTGACTCTGCTGAAGTCTGCCTGCAGAGAGTGGAGACTGTCACCCAGGAGGCGGTATCTGGGTTACCGTGCGGTTATTGGAGATGCCGGACGCTGCTGCTGCAAAGACTAACCTTGCTTCAAGGTAGGGGCTAGGATCTTGTTGTACTATGAGGTCTGGCAAAATAAGGAAGGAGTACTTAACCCCTCAAAAGCCCCCTCAAAAGTGCAAGAAATGCTGTCGCGCAGTAAATGCGGGCAACGTCACTCCACCCTCACCGTTAGCATCAGCCTCTGCAACTTCTGCAGCACCTCTTTCATCAGCTGCTGATGTATCCAACTCTGAGATTCCCAAGATGTATTCTTCCGTTGCTCCTACGCCTCATCCACGCTCCCTGGATCTTCGCAAATCCTCTCTACTGTCGTATTTTAAGAAAAAACCTAAATTGGAAGTCTTGGTCAATGGAGGAGAGAACTAGTCGGAGTTAGGCCAGAGCACTTTTACGGAGCTTGCAGTCATCGATCCTTTACCTACTGCTCACGGATATTATACAACTGTGGCTCAACTTTACTGTCCTGCTTTGCCCACTTCACCTGTCTTCACTCGGTTAGCACCTCAGAGTGAAGTGTGTCATCCACCACTCCTTGTGGACCAGCGTGCTGCACCTTCGTTAAAACACGAACCCCTTCCAACTATTATCTCCAGGGATCATTCCTTAAATCCAGGGGAGGGGGCATCCTTCTTAGTGGCATCTCCAGCAACTTTTCACCAGCTGGCGGGGCCGGATGGGCAGATTGCAGATTGCCACGATTCCCTGCAGGATCAGGACATCTTCCTGCTATCCAGCCCCCTGGCAGCCCAATGGATCTGGAATTCAACGGGTAGTATTCATCCAATTTTACCATTAAGGTCCTCAAGTGGGGCCGCTCACATTTCCCAAACCGAATTCATCAAAGGCGAACTTAATGATCAATCTCTCCTTGATCTCTCGTGCCTTTTATCTGATTCCTTGAGCGGTGTTGTTAAGGAATCTAATCATGTGGCCTCCCCTACGCCCACGGAAACGAGCTCTGCCTGGCCTCAGCTCCTGCAAACCCATCATTCGACTGTGCTGGCTTTGAATTACCATTCTGATAAACTGGACGTCCAAGTTGATCTGCTGAACACATTGGCTTCTTATGTAGCTGGTATTGATCAAATAATTGAGAACCTCAATCAGCTTATTTCCAGAGCACAGACAAGTGCCAATTATGTTCAACCGACATGTTGCTGTTCCCCAAATCATCGAAAGTTTGTCATCTCTCCCTACCTTTTTAAGTTCAGTTGTATGTGAAATTAAAAGACTATCTTCACTGCCTGTGCCATCGGCACTCCTGTCGAATCCTATTGATTTGGTTCGGGGGCCCACCGAACCGAAAATATTAGACCAACTTTGTCCAGTCATGAGTGTAAATTCGATTAACTCTCCCCGGTCAGCTGTCACCGGAGCTCTGGAGCTGGTCATCGAGGCTAAGGGGGCCTCCATGTTTCTTCCATCCTCCTCACCTGAGCTTGTGGTGCCTGCTTCTTCTCATCCATCTTGCACCCTTGTACAACCTGTTCTAGTTCAACCATTGTCCTCAAGAGTCGACCCTGTGGCTCAACCTCCGTTGAGCAAGAGGGAAAAAAAAAGACTCCGCAAACAACGGAACAGCAAGCGGAGTCAACTATCTCAAAGACCCTTGATTGACGTCCGATTGTCGGCGCATCCTGAGGTGCAGCTGCCTTTGCAGTTTCAAGGTGCACCTCGGGAGGCTTTACCCCCTAATTTCCTCCAGCCTGTGCCTATTAACTCCCCCTTGGTGGGAAAACTGTACAGGAGACCGACTCTCCCCTTAAGAATTACTTGATTTTGTGTGAGAAAGGCAATCCTGGCAGTGCGTTGGTTTCGGCAGCCCCACACTGGGGTAGCAGAGGTTCTGCTTGCCCTGCTACCACACTGTTTGTATCCAAAATCGCCCATGGGAATATGAACAGCGATGCTCTGGACCTTGGTTCTTCTAACTCTTTTTTGCTGCCTGTTAATAGAAGCAGTTCTTCTGCAATCCTGCCATCAAGCCCTCGGACCGCTTCTGCTGAAAATCAGGTCCCAGGGGTTCTTACAGGTTTATTGAATGCAGATGAACAGTTACAGCCTCCAGTTTCCATGCACCCCTTCATGACCCCAGTGGATCGTTTAACTCCAAAACTTGTATTTACTCCAGAATATCGCTCCAGGGGTCCCTATGATATATTGAATAGAGGGAACATTTTAAGACTTCTTAATTCCATTTCGGATCTTAACCATATTGGTTCTAAGGACATTGTGTCCATTGAATTTTTAGACTGCAGGGGGCCTTACTCAAGTGACTCTACTCTGGTTACACTAATTTCTGCTACAATAGCTCAGTCTATGCTCCATAGGAGAGATTTATTTTGCTCATGGGTATTATAATAACTCCCTTTAAGGAGTCTGGATACTTGGCGTTATTATCAGAATCTCAATGTTTGACGGCTCCTACAGTTTTGAAACCATTTTCAATCTTGAAAAGTGCCCTAGGTGGCTCCTCTACTTTTAATGGCATTCTCCCTACTGACTCTGGTTTTAAGGGGCCTTCTAACTGGGATTGGCTGCCTTCCACTCTTTTGCATGGTCAACCCCATTGACCCCTACGGGTGGGTGGTTTTGTTCCAACTTCTGGACATCTGTCCCTATATTCATAGAACATTAATGGGGTTGCGCATGCGTTTGCTTCGGCCAACCTTTTAACATTTTTTAACAGTCATGATGTAATTGCCCTTCAGGAAACCTGGGCTGAGCATAATTGTCCACTGCCAGGGTATTTAGAAATATGGAAATCTGCTCACAGAATGAGCAAGAATGGCCGTACCAAGGGTGGCCTGACCATTTATGTGACTGTTAAATTAGACAGGAGTATACTACCTCTGGCTTGGGAGGATAATTGGATCCAGGGAATTGTTATAAGGAATGAGCGTGCGCAGCAGTCCATTATAGTAATTAATGTTTACATTGCCCCTGGAACCAAAGAAAAAAGGGGTAGGTTGTTGTGATTGATGCAGATTGTAGCCAATCTAGTTGGGGTTTATCCCGGTGCTAGTTATCTTATAACCGGTGATTTTAACACAAACCTGTTTCAGGATACAATGGAGGCTCTTGAGGGTCCAGACTGTGTTAACCGCAAGTTAATTCCTGAACAATTAAGGCCCCAAGGTTGTCTGCACTGCCCTTTGGGAGGGTACTTAGTCATGTATCTTAATAGTATGGGCTTTAAAGTTTTGAATGGTCGCTTATGTGATGATGCCCCCCCACAGTGGACAAGGTCCGATGGTCGAAATTGCTCCTATTTAGGTTATACCATCTGTAATATTGAACTGTTTCCTCTCATTGAAAAGTTTCAGATTTCCCCTCAGAGTCAGAGCGACCATTGTCCACAAATTGTATTTATTAAATCAAGATTTCCTGTTCATGATGTCATGCTGGTTGTGGGTGGTGGCGTTTGTTTCGAATCACTAAAGCGCATAAAATGGAATGCTTCTATTGGTGGCACAATATTGACTGAATGTATCAATTTTTTTTTAACTCTGAGAGTATGGGTTGTGTGTTCCCTATTGAGTCATGGGTTAAACTTTCTTGCCTCCTATTGTCAAAGTTTCACAAACCCATGCGCAATTGTGCTCCACCCCAGGCCTTTGTTGCCTCCAGGGAAACTAAGGGCCATATTTATACTTTTCGACGCACAACTGCGCCAACGCAGTTGTGCGTCAAAAAATCTAACGCCGGCTAATGCCATTCTGAAGCACCATGCGGGCGCCGTATTTATTCAATGACGTTAGCCGGCGTTAGCCGGCGGCGCTGCCTGGTGTGCGTCAAACGAAATGACGTACACCAGGCAGCGCCGGCGTAGGGGAATATGGAGCTTGGGCGCCAAAAAATGGGGCAAGTCAGGCTGAGGCAAAATTATCGCCTCAACCCGATTTGCGCCATTTTTTCCGACTCCCAACCCCCATTGAAATTACTCCTGTCTTAGCAAAGACAGGAGTCATGCCCCCTTGCCCAATGGCCATGCCCAGGGGACTTCTGTCCCCTAGGCATGGTCATGGGCATAGTGGCATGTAGGGGGGCACAAATCAGGCCCCCCTATGCCACAAAAAAAAAAAATACTTACCTGAACTTACCTTATGTTCCCTGGGATGGGTCCCTCCATCCTTAGGCGTCCTCCTGGGGTGGGCAAGGGTGACAGGGGGGTCCCTGGGGGCATGGTAGGGCACCTCTGGGCTCCTTCCGAGCCCGAAGGTCCCTTAACACCTGCCCTGACCAGGCGCTAAAAAACGACGCAAAAGCGGCTGGACGTCATTTTTTTTGACCCGCCCACTCCCGGGCGTGATTTTTGCCCGGGAGTGTAAATACGGCGCACATGCCTCGGAGTCACTTTTTTAGACGGGAACGCCTACCTTGCATATCATTAACGCAAAGTAGGTGTCCACGCAAAAAAATGACGCAAACTCCATGGACTTTGGCGCTAGACGCGTCTAACGCCAAAGTATAAATATGGAGTTAGTTTTGCGTCGGAATTGCGTCAAAAAAAATTACGCAATTCTGGCGCAAACAGAGTATAAATATGCCCCTCAGAATTTAAAGAGAGCACGGAATAGGCTAGCAAGGGCAATTAGGAAAAGTCCCAATTCCGAGCGTTTACTCATTGAATATAATCAATTAAGGAAAGATTATAGGAAGGCTGTTTATGACAACCATCAGACCTATCTCGGTCAGTTTTGGGCTAAACTTCTAAGCGCAAGCAAAGATTCAAACTCCACGAAATTTTGGTTCCTTATTAATAATCTAACCAGTAATAAAAGGGGTACGGGCGTTGTTGACATTTCAGAAGGAGCATGGGCGTCTTATTTGACCAACCATTTTTCTGATAGTGAGCAAGATGGGGAACCATAGGATGAGGGGGCCTATAGATCTACTCCTGCTTTGTTTAAAACATGTTCTTCATCTATAGGGTCTCTAATTCCTATGCAGGGAATAAGGAAGTCCTTCCAATCACGCCTTCCCTATATCATCTCGAGGGCTAAGCGATTTGGAGCCCCCGGACCCAGTGGTTTTTCACAGGCATTATTTAAACAGGATCCTCTCTTTTGGGCTAATCATTTCGCATATTTGTTCGAACACTGTTTCCTAACCTTAACAATACCTGAGTCCTGGCGTGGTGCCATCCTCCACCCTTTATATAAAAATGGTTCAAGGTCTGATCCAGCTAATTTTAGGATGATAGCCCTGCTGGACAATGAGGCTAAGTTTTATTCCAGCCTTTTGTTGTAGGATCTTCGAGCTTGGGCTGAATCGAAGGCCTTAATCCCCATAGTTCAAACGGGGTATTCAGCTGGCTCAGGTACCTCAACCAATTTATTAGCCCTTTCTATTTTGATTGATAGGGCGGTTTCATCAGGCTTGACGCTGAATTGCTGTTTTGTGGACTTCGGTCGGATCCCCCGGAGTGCTCTATGGGTCAAATTATAAAGCTGGGGCATCCCTCCAGCACTTTTGGGTGCCATTATAGAACTCCACACTAACACCTGGGTCCTTATTAAGCTTGGTGATGGTAGCTCCCTTTCTAGGAAAATTTCGACCACTCATGGTGTAAAACAGGGCTGTGTACTCGCTCCTCTTCTTTTCAATTTGTTTATTGCTGATATGTTAACATCTCTTGACGCCGTCAATTCTCATCCCACTAAGATCGGTGGCCTTAGGCTTAGTCACTTGCTTTATGCCGACGATCTTGCTTTGTTCAGTTGTACTAAGATCGGCCTTCAACGGTTGCTTACTCAACTTGCAACGTATACTTCCGCTAACCAATTAGAAGTTAACTTGTGTAAAACAAAAGTGGTTCCCTTTGGGAGGAAAAAACATTTGGGCTTTAGCTGGTACTATAAGAACCGCAAACTTGTTTCCGACCAGTCTTATAAATATTTAGGGGTACATTTTGATTCGAGGGGCAGCTTTGTTAATCACAAGAAGGCAATTGAACTTAAAGCTGTGGCTTTGCAGGTGGCCTTTTCCAAACTAGCAAAAGTGTTAAAGGGGCCGACCCTCATTCCCTTAATGAAAGTCATGAAAGCAAGATCGCCCCCACGCTGGTTTATGGTCAAGAAATTCTGTTGGGCAAAGGCTCCTGCCTATTAAATAGGTTGGTTAATAAAATCTCTAAAAGAGTTTTTCATGTTCCGCACCTGGCTTCACCAGCGCAGGTACGATTGGAGTTTGGGCTTCCGGATCTGGTGGCAGTTGATGCTGGTGCTTTCCTGAAGTTGTGTCATAAACTGCGTCAGGCCTCAGTTGGCCATCTGGAGGCAGTCCTGTGGCAAGAAATTAGTGAGCTGAAATCGAAGTGCACTTACTCCCAATTTTTGGTTGACTGTAAACGGCGATTGGATGCCGGCGATCTCTGGTAAAGCAAACCCCCATATTCCTTGTTTAAATCAGAGATTAAAAGGCTTATTCAATTGTACTCTTGTCACTCAGACTGTTCTCTTCTTGCCCATCGGAAGCATGCCTGGGCAGTAATTGGCTCTTTTAAACCAGGTATGTCCTCCAGTTTCTTCTCCTGCTTATATGGGTTTTGGTTGAAAAAGGCTTTTTTGGCCCTAAGGATGGGTGATTGGGTTTTTTAAAAACATTTGCTTCAATGGCAGCTATCCCCTGGGGACAGTGTGATATGCAGAGGCTGTAGCGATGCGGAGGAAACCATTGATCATGTGGTCTGTCTATGTCCAGCTTCATCCAAGGAGTGTAGACTTTTGCCCTGGAGCAAATGGAATGAATTGGGAATCTGCTCTTGCCGACAAGCAATTATTCAGTCTCTGGACCCAGGCAATCCAATGTTAAATGTGTTACTGACCAAATTCATTAAATTTGCATGATCTAAAGTTAATGGCACTGCGAGCAATGAACACGCTTAGTTGGATATTTTTCCTTGCTCTTGCCATTTTGCCAGTTATTGTAGGAGACTGGCCTGGCTTCTAGTGGGTATCAGAGGTACTTACACCTTGTGCCAGGTCCAGTTATCCCTTATTAGTGTAGAAGAGGTGTTTCTAGCAGCTTAGGCTGATAGAAGGTAGCTATGGCAAAGCAGCTAAGGCTGAACTAGGAGACATGTAAAGCTCCTACTATATCACTGGTGTCATATGCACGATATCATAAGAAAACACAATACACAGAAGTACTAAAAATAAAGGTACTTTATTTTTATAACAATATGCCAAAAGTATCTCAGTGAGTACCCTCAGTATGAGGATACGTTATATACACAAGATATATGTACAAAAACCAAAATTATGCAGGTAATAGCAAGAAAAGTAATGCAAACAGTGTAGGATTACAATAGATTGCAATAGGAGCACATAGGTATAGGGGCAACACAAACCATATACTCCAAAAGTGGAATGCAAACCACGAATGGACCCCAAACCTATGTGAGCTTGTAGAGGGTCGCTGGGACTGTAAGAAGGGCAGGGTCCCAGTGACACATAGACTAAAACAACACATATACAGTGAAATATGGGGGTAACATACCAGCAAGATGGTACTTTCCTACAGTTATTGGTTAGGACGAGGAATTTTATCGGTATTTGATGATGTTCAGTGAAATTATTATTTTATGCACCATGCACTTTAGGGCTGTGCCCATGTGTATTAGCCTGTGTTTATTGGGGCTTTGGGTCAGGTGGCCGGTATTGTACTGTATTGTTTCATAATGTTTTTAATATGTTGCATGCACAATTTATGGTGTGCTTTTAGTTTGAAATCAGTTCTTGAGGGCATTGTTTTTGACTTTTTCTTTTCTTTTTTCCTTTTTCCTTTTGTCTTGATTATTTGTATTGGATTTTATTATCTGTACAATAAATTATTACTTACTTATGTTCACTGACTCAACTGATTGTCACCCTTGTGTCCTACTCTGTCACCCTGTCTACCTTTAACTGACATTGCTCCACTTCCTATGCCCCCTTGGACAATGCACCTGTGATACCAATAGACTGGACTCTATCCTGGACATTTCTCCACCATCAACTCAGCCCATTGCAATACCCCTTACACATATTATCACAGAAATAAACACCCTTGGAACAAATACAAGTATGGAGTCTGTCAATTGATTGAAATATGTATTACTTAAACAAGCTGTAAACATTGCAATTCAAATGTACAGTTATATTCACATAGGTATGACCTGTAGTGGGCAGCAGTAAACACACCAGGAGCCAGAGTGGGGCACAGATATCTGAAAATAGAGATGCCAAAGGGTACAGTAAGTGGCTATAGAAATAGGGAAATCAGGCTGCCATGTACAATGTCCAACACAAAACTGCAATGGAAGGTGAAGCTAAAGTGTCTTGCCTGTGTCACTGGAAGTACTGTTGGACATTGTAGTTCTGTTGCCCACATCCTCTTCCTTTGCCTCCTCTTCGTCACTGTCCACAGGCTACACTGCTGCCACACAACCATCCCCATGCTCATCCTCCTGCAGAAAAGGCACCTGGCGTCTCAAGGCCAGGTTGTGCAACATGCACCATGCAACGATGATCTGGCACACCTTCTTGGGTGAGTAGTACAGAGATCCACCTGTCAGATGGAGGCACCGCAATCTGGCCTTCAGGAGGCTAAAGGTGCACTCAATGATCCTCCTTGTTTGCCCACATGCCTCATTGTAACGTTCCTCTGCCCTTGTCCTGGCATTACTCACTGGCGTCAGTAGCCATGAGAGGATGGGGTAACCAGAGTCACCTGTAAATATCGAGGGATACCTGTTAGCCACACACTCACCCTTAGGGACAACCCCACACCCATACACCTACATCAACTGGGTAGGGACCATGGGCTCACCTATTGGCCACACCCGGTGCCTCTGGAGTTGAGCCATCACATATGGGATGCTGCTATTCCTCAAGATAAAGGCATCATGCACAGAGCCAGGATACTTTGCATTGAAATGGGAGATGTACTGGTCCGCCAAACACACCATCTGCACATTCAGAGAGTAAAAGCTCTTTCGATTTCTGAACACCTGTTCATTTCTCCAGGGGGGACAAAGGCAATATGTGTACCATCGATAGCACCAATGATGTTGGGGATATGTTCCAGTGCATAGAAGTCAGCCTTCACTGTGGCCAAATCCTCCACCTGGGAGAATACCATGTAGCTGCGCAGGTGTTTCAGCAGGGCAGACAACACTCTGGTCAGCACGTTTGAGAACATAGTCTGTGACATCCCTGATGCCATGGCCACAGTCGCTTGGAAGGAACCACTTGCCAAGAAATGGAGCACTGACAGGACCTACACTAGAGGGGGGATACCTGCTGGGTGGCGGATAGCTGAAATCAGGTCTGGCTCCAATAGGGCACACAGCTCTTGGATTGTGGCCCTATTAAGTCTGTAGGCTAGGATTGTCACCAGGTCCACCAGGGGTCTGTACACGGGGGATGTCTCCATCTCCTATTTATCCTCAGTGGTTGAACTCTAGAGTGAAAAACGGTGAGCAGAATGTAATATTCAAACATGTACTCAGATTAAAATTCAATTTATGTTTTACAGAAACAGTATGTGAACTTGTAAGTCAGTTGATGTGCCTATGTCTGCTGTGACGCAGTTAGGTGCCATGGCCTGTACCCCCCTGAAATGGCGGCTGCCTGACCTGTGAGGAGGGACAAGAGGAAATGAAGTAATCCCGCTGGCGTTGTGCGCTATTGCGGTCGGCGGTCGACGACTGACGTGCAACACCACATTGGTTATCATTAGGGCCTATGGGTTCCAGGAGCCAATGGCGATGTACACCAGCGGTGACGGTACGCACCGCTGCGGACGTGACCGCCATTTTCTATCTGTTCACCCACTTGCTACAGGACCTGCACTGCAAGTGCTGCTGTGACCTGTGTCTGGAAGCGACCAGGGCTCGAGTGTTTGGGGAAAGGGCCCTGCCTTCACTTCGGAGGAGATGGAGAGACTGGTGGATGGGGTCCTACCCCAGTACCCTTTACTTTATGGTCCTCCAGACTAACAGGTGAGTACACTGTGAGCATGATGCGTAGGGCATGAGGCTGTGTGTGTAAGCCTCATGTAGGGGGGGGCTGAGGGGTCCTGGGCAGAGTGCTGCATGTATGGTTGTCAATGTCTGTGCGTAAGGGGATGGGAAGGATATGGTGGGCCATGAGTATGACAGTCCGGATGGTATGACTAATACCTTTTCTGCTGTATTTTTCCTGCAGGTCATCGCCATCAGAAAAAGGCTATTTGGTGTGCCATCGCCAAGGAGGTGCCGACCCTGGGGGTCTTTGACAGGCAGAGCACCCACTGCCGCATACAGTGAGAGGACCTGCGCCGCTGGGCAAGGAAGACGGCAGAGGCCCAGCTGGGGCTTGCCTCCCAACGAGGAACGGGTGCCTGTCGTATTTGTTCGGAGAACCCTTCCTCTCTTAACCACCCCGGATCTAGTCTGGGCATCTGCGTCGTGTCCGTCATGGGACCCCACAATGTTACCTCAACAGGAGAATGTTCGGATATGCCTCTCACTAGATGGTTCGCCCTGTGGTAGCTACCCACACACAAGTGGGATGCAGATAAAAAGGTATATTGCCTAGCCCCGGGGTTATAGGCTCTCCACAAGTCCGCTAGGCCCATCGAGTTTACAAACAATTTCAATGTGGGTTCCCACCCAGTCCCTCCCAACTGAGTTGATTGATCATATATTGTATCTATTGAATCATTTATGTGCCCCCCTCAGATTAAAGTCCTCAGCTGTAACAGCGTGGGCTGGAATGGTATCTGAATGTAGTCGAGGGTGGATGTATATCGAGCACAAGTTGGGGGCCCGCCCGTGCCACGTTCCAGATCGGGCCACAAACCTGCCCAGGGGATCAGTCCAGATGGGACCAGGAATAAATGGCGCTGCCTTCCTCAGTAGGATGCCCACTCCTCTCGAAGTGGCTGTAAAGCCGGTGTGCGCCAACATGAAGTATCCCATTCTGTCTAAGGCTTTATGGTGATTACCCTTCAGATGAGTTTCTTGTATGAAAACTAAGGCCCTCATTACAACCCTGGCGGTCGGTGATAAAGCGGCAGTAACACCGCCAACAAGCCGGCGGTAAAAAAAATGGAATCATGACCACGGCGGAAACCGCCAACACATACAGCCACTTGAACACACCGACCGCCACGGCGGTAGCAACAAACACTGCAGCGGTAACCGCCAACAGCCAGGCGGAAGACAATGTACTGCCCACAGCATTACAACAGGCCTATCCGTCACCTTTTCAGGGGCGGTACCAACGCCATCAAAAGCACAGCGGAAACAGTTCACTGAAGGGAAATGACCCACCTCTCGACACTCAAGGAAGAATCACAATGCCATGGAGCGCGAGCTCCATATTTTTCCAGTGCTGGTGTACCTCTTCATACACCAGGAACACGAACGCCGGCAAAGACGACCACGGTGAGTACTGCACACAAGGGGGGGGGGAGAGAGTGACACACACATGCAAAACGCAACACCCCCACCCCCACTCCCAACACCATACACACAAACAGATGAAACAACATTCCATATACACCCCATAACCCTCAGGAATAACGCAGGGACAAAAGGAAGGAATTAAAATGAGTGTAATAGTACAGTTTTAGATAAATACGTCCTTAAACAATAAACAGTATGTACAATATATACAAAAGGAGGGACAATGCCCACTCCAAAATGTCTGTGGCCCATGGGGCCATAACACATAGGCCAAGGCCACACTTGATTCCTGCCTCAATACGGAGAGAACACTGCAGCGGCATCAGGTTGAAAAAACACAGGCACCTCAGGGGGGAATGGGGAATGGGGGGGCACCTCAGCCGGAAGATGGTACAACGCCACTGGCCTGGAGGGGGCTCCATGCCCACTGTTTGGTCCTGGGGAGTGCAAAGCCACAGTCTCTCAAGGTGCAGAGAGATAATTCTCTGAAAACTGTGGAACGGTGGACTCAGCGAGTACACTCTGGGAGGCATTAAAGATGGTGCTTAGGGGCCAGGCCCAGGCCCAGGCATTGATTGGGGGCTCCAAAAAAGAGCGAAATAAGGAATATATGGCATTGGAAAAGGAGGTATCATATTTGGAGGCGGCAGCACTGAGAGAGGGGGTAGTTGACCCGCACCAGCGTCACAGGCTCCAACTTAAACAAAAAGAAATGTAGGACCTAGGGACCAACGAGGCACGAGCCCATGAGCGAGCTACGCAAAGTTAGATCTATGGAGTTGGAGACAAGGCAAATAAGCTATTGGCGTGGCTCGAAAAAAGGGACAGAAGTAGGAACTGTGTTGCGGAGGTCTGGGATGAGAAGGGAATAAGGTACTCCACGAGCAAAGACAATGCAGAGGCCTTTGCCACCTATTACAAACAGGTATACTCTTCCCAGATGGCCAATACCAGTGAGGATTGTGAGGAGCTGCTACGAGACCTCCCTCTGGAGGAACTGAGAGGGACCGACAGGGAACTGTTAGATCAGGAAATGACAGTGGAAGAATACCAGCAAGCCTTGGGGGAGATTGCCTCAGGGAAGACAGTGGGCTTTAGTGGACTCCCGGTAGAACTCTTTAAGACCATGATGAATATATAGTGGCTCCCCACATGTTAGAAATGCCTCAGGCAGCTAAGAAAGAGTGAGCTCTCCTGGAGGACCAGAGACTCGCCACCAAAGTGGTCATACATAAGGAGGGCAAATCCCCGGCGTCCTGCAGCTCATATTGTCCCATTTCTCTTCTGAACCCGGAAGTAAAGGTTTTAGCAAGGATTCTGGTAAATAGACTACGTCCCCACATGGCTAACCTAATACAGAAGGATCAAACTGGCTTCATGCCACATAGAAGCAATAGGTTTAATCTAAGACACTTGTATGGGATCCTACATGCCACGGGCGCCCCGGGGGCGGAAGAGGTGGCACTGCTCTCACTAGACGCCAGAATGGCCTTTGACAGTTTTGAGAGGCCCTGTATTCACGCAGTCCTGGCCAGGATGGGGTTTGGCCCCAGATTTGGTGCCTGGGTCTGCCTGCTGTACACTGGCCCACAGGCGTGGGTCAGGGTGAATGGGGTATTGTCACACCCGTTTGCGCTCCATAGAGGTACCAGGGCAGGGGTGCCCTCTATCACCATGGCTGTTTGCCCTCACGCTGGAGCTTCTGGCCGTATGGGTGCGCCAAGATCCCCTGGTGTGGGGTATACCCGAAGGGAATGGGTGGGAAGCCTGGATATCATTATGCGCAGATAACATTCTCTTATATGTCACAAGGCCCCATGGGTCCGTAGATAGATTATTACACATTTTAAAACTCTTTGGCACATACTCCGGATGTCAAATAAACTGGAACAAGTCCATGGGCTTCCCTCTAGCAGCTGGGGGCATCTCATTGTTGATGCAGTGTTTGGCCCCGGTGAGAACTGAGGAGTTTAAGTATTTGGGAATTTACATCACAAGGGACCCAACAGAGTTCCTCAAGAAGAATCTATATCCCCAATTGAACCAACTAGGGTGGATGTCCTACATTGGCAGAGGCTCCCCTGTCACTCATGAACTGTGCCGCACTATCTGAAATGATGTCCCTGCCTCACCTACTTTATGTGCTCCAGAATACTCCATATAGGATGCCCCCTGACTTCTTTACAAAGATTGATAGCAAAATACGTAGGCTGCTGTGGCAGGGGGGAAGTCAGCGGATATCCCTGGCGAAACTGCAGAAAGGAATATATGAGGGCGGTATAGCGATCCCTAAAATGCAGGCATATTACTGGGCGGCCCAACTTGTTTTGGTAGGGGACTGGGTCTATACAGACGTAGGGGAGCCCGCCTACTGAATAGACAGGGAGTCAATGGGATAAGAGGGGTACCCTTTGGTGCTTTACTCCCGCAGAAGTGAGGACCTGCTCCCACCCCACACACAAGTTGAGGTGAGGGCATGTAGAGAGGCCGCCAAGTTTCTGGGTTGAGACGGGAGATTAACAGCGGAGACTCCACTTTGGTGTTGTGACCAAGTACGCGAGCTTCATACACTAAAGGGCTTCTGTGCTTGGAGGTTAATTGGCATTGACGAACTTGAAGACACTTGGAGGGAGCGCTCCCTGATTACACTAGCAGGCTTACAGACTGAATACAAACTGGGACCCTCTGAGAATTTTAAGTACGTCCAGCTGAGCCACGCCCTAGGGAGGCATTGCTGGGCAGGAAAACATATACCCAACTTCTCCCCACTGGAGGACCACCTATTGATGGAACCCATGCCAGAGAAACAATTTCTCTTCTTTATAAAACATTGATGAATAACTCACCCGACACTGTGCGGTCTCTCCTGGAGGCATGGGAGAAGGACGTAGGGCTAATCGAAGATGGTGACTGGCAAGATACCTTTCAAAGCCCAAGAGAGGTGTCGATCCGGGCGAGATTCAGCCTTGTGCAATTACGAATCCTTCATAGATCATATTACTCTAGAACCCTCCTACACGCATGGGGCATGGGGATTCAGACCTATGCCAGAGAGGGTGTGGTGAGGTGGGCATGTTCTTTCATATCTTGTGGGGCTGTCCGGTAATACAACAGTTCTGGGGGGAAATAGTACGCATACTGACCCAGGTTATGGGATTCAAGGTTACTCGAGAACCCAGGTGGCTGATACTCCAGATCTCAGGAGAGGAAACCTGACTAAGACACCAAAAGACCTGGCTGATGCTAGTGGCAGGGGTGGCCAAGCGAGATATTGCCCGATCCTGGGGGGGGCGTCAGAGTCGCCAGACGTCCAAAGCTGGGAGAGAAACATGGACTGGTGCCATCAAGCAGAGTGGATGATCTATCGAGGCAGGGGCTCACCCAAGAAATTCAACAAAATATGGTCACAATGGGGAGGATATAGAGGATTATAAAGGGGGGGGGTTTAGAAGCCTACAAAGGAGAAAGGGAGGGAGGCGACTGTACCACAAAGGAACTTGCTTCATGATGGACTATAGGGCAAGGCACGAATAGTAGGGGTGATGATTATCGTGACATCCCATGTAGAAATGTTTGCTCTAATAAAGGCTAATACCCTTGACCATAATGTAAGTGTTGACTATATTCACTAATACTGTACTGAGCTTTGTTTTAATAAAAAGATATTTAAAAAAAAGAATATACAAATATGTTGGTCATCACAGCTATGTCATATCACTTCAGGTACCTGCCTTAGGCAGAATCGGATACCACCTCTGTCAGTCGGAGAATGAGAAGATAGCTGGGGCAAGTGAGCTCTTGTAATTCAGATGATAAAAGGGCCAGGAAGGGTGGCCAAAGTTCAGAAAATGACGAGCCTTGGGCAGAGAGACTTAGGGTCAAATTCTCCATCCCCAGGATATACCAGAGATGGTGGAGCCTGCCCTACTATGTAGGGACCCATCCCATGCCCCAATGAGACAGAATGTTCTGCAGTGCTGCCGCCAAGGCCAATGCTATCTGGCATCCCCTGCGCAACTTGAGTGTGAATGTGAGAGCTTTGGGTAAGCCAAGAATCGTGTCTGCAGGGAAGTGGGAAAGTTGAGTGTTTTAAGTGAAAATCTATATCATCAAGTATTTTAGATCAATAAGATGTAAGGCATGAGCAAACCCAAAAGATGCAACAGGGTACCTTGAGAGCAGAGTTACCTTGATGTAAGCGGACTGGTGTCAAATACCAATATGTCACGATCTTCGTGGCAGTCTCAATGCTAGCAGTATTATGAGCTGTGTGTCGTGCATGGTAAAAGATTTTCACCCATTCCACTGGTGTCAGGGTGCGACCCAGTTCCTGTTCCCAGCACCTTTGGGAGGGCGATTTAGCTTGTTTAGTAGATGGACGGAGGAGAGCAAAGAGCTCTGTAATGAGGCGCCTATCAGAAGACTTAGGGGCTTATTTACAAGCCACTTGCTTAGCAAGTGTGTCACTTTTTCCCATATAAAAGGTGGTGCATCCGCGGCGCAAGGGGCTTGTAAATAAGCCCCTTAGTTAGCAATCATTTTTCAAAAGCTGTGAGAAGACGTTGAGTCATGGGGCAGATGGAAGGGTGCATGACCTAGAGTCTAATCAGGCATGTCATGTTCTGAATGGAAGTTATCAAAAGGGAGAGGTCCCTCCTCGTTAAACAGGTCACCTACAGATCGATATCCAGGAGACCGCGAACGGTCGACAGTTGTGGGATGGAGTCCCAGGGTGAAATCTACGTTTCCAACAGTCAGAGTTAGCGGGGAAGGGAATTAAGTCAAGGCCCTGCGCACATTCACTTGTTATGCGGGCGGGTAGTTTTATGGAGTAAGGGAATCTTCCATGGATATTGCGCTGCCACTGCTCTGTCCATAAAGAGTCAGTGCTTTTCAGATTCCACTCTAGACCATTCAAGGAGAAATCTGACTTGAGCCGCATGATAATATTGTTGGAGATTCAGGGCTCCCAAACCGCCCTCACCTGGGACTCTCTCCACATGCAAGAGCGTCTGCCATCCCAGATGAAGATATCCAGATCTCGTTGCATAGCCAGAATAACCCCAGCTCTGCCCAGCCAAGAAAGATGCAATGAGGACCATCTAGTCAGGTCAGCCTTAACCTGACGGTATAAGGCAGTATATCTGAGAGATACTGTATCTTTGACAGTGGAGGCAAGTATGAGCCCCAAATAAGGGATGGAAGTGGGCACCCATTGTAATATATAGAGGTGTGATAAGGTTAGTGTAGGAAAGTACCATCTTGCCTGGCATGTTACCCCCATTTTTCACTGTATATATGTTGTTTTAGTTGTATGTGTCACTGGGACCCTGGTAACCCAGGGCCCCAGTGCTCATAAGTGTGCCTGAATGTGTTACCTGTGTAGTGACTAACTGTCTCACTGAGGCTCTGCTAATCAGAACCTCAGTGGTTATGCTCTCTCATTTCTTTCCAAATTGTCACTGACAGGCTAGTGACCATTTTTACCAATTTACATTGGCTTACTGGAACACCCTTATAATTCCCTAGTATATGGTACTGAGGTACCCAGGGTATTGGGGTTCCAGGAGATCCCTATGGGCTGCAGCATTTCTTTTGCCACCCATAGGGAGCTCTGACAATTCTTACACAGGCCTGCCACTGCAGCCTGAGTGAAATAACGTCCACGTTATTTCACAGCCATTTTACACTGCACTTAAGTAACTTATAAGTCACCTATATGTCTAACCTTTACCTGGTAAAGGTTGGGTGCAAAGATACTTAGTGTGAGGGCACCCTGGCACTAGCCAAGGTGCCCCCACATTGTTCAGAGCCAATTCCCTGAACTTTGTGAGTGCGGGGACACCCCGCCCTTCCTGGGGTTTCACTGCAGCTGCTGCTGCTGCCAACCCCTCAGACAGGCAGCTGCCCTCCTGGGGTCCAGCCAGGCCTGGCCCAGGATGGCAGAACAAAGAACTTCCTCTGAGAGAGGGTGTGACACCCTCTCCCTTTGGAAAATGGTGTGAAGGCAGGGGAGGCGTAGCCTCCCCCAGCCTCTGGAAATGCTTTGTTGGGCACAGAGGTGCCCAATTCTGCATAAGCCAGTCTACACCGGTTCAGGGACCCCTTAGCCCCTGCTCTGGCGCGAAACTGGACAAAGGAAAGGGGAGTGACCACTCCCCTGACCTGCACCTCCCCTGGGAGGTGTCCAGAGCTCCTCCAGTGTGCTCCAGACCTCTGCCATCTTGGAAACAGAGGTGCTGCTGGCACACTGGACTGCTCTGAGTGGCCAGTGCCACCAGGTGACGTCAGAGACTCCTGCTGATAGGCTCCTTCAGGTGTTAGTAGCCTATCCTCTCTCCTAAGTAGCCAAACCCTCTTTTCTGGCTATTTAGGGTCTCTGTCTCTGGGGAAACTTTAGATAACGAATGCAAGAGCTCATCCGAGTTCCTCTGCATCTCTCTCTTCACCTTCTGATAAGGAAACGACTGCTGACCGCGCTGGAAGCCTGCAAACCTGCAACATAGTAGCAAAGACGACTACTGCAACTCTGTAACGCTGATCCTGCCGCCTTCTCGACTGTTTTCCTGCTTGTGCATGCTGTGGGGGTAGCCTGCCTCCTCTCTGCACCAGAAGCTCCGAAGAAATCTCCCGTGGGTCGACGGAATCTTCCCCCTGCAACCGCAGGCACCAAAAAGCTGCATTACCGGTCCCTTGGGTCTCCTCTCAGCACGACGAGCGAGGTCCCTCGAATCCAGCGACTCTGTCCAAGTGACCCCCACAGTCCAGTGACTCTTCAGCCCAAGTTTGGTGGAGGTAAGTCCTTGCCTCACCTCGCTGGGCTGCATTGCTGGGAACCGCGACTTTGCAAGCTACTCCGGCCCCTGTGCACTTCCGGCAGAAATCCTTTGTGCACAGCCAAGCCTGGGTCCACAGCACTCTAACCTGCATTGCACGACTTTCTAAGTTGGTCTCCGGCGACGTGGGACTCCTTTGTGCAACTTCGGCGAGCACCGTTTCACGCATCCTCGTAGTGCCTGTTTCTGGCACTTCTCCGGGTGCTACCTGCTTCAGTGAGGGCTCTTTGTCTTGCTCGACGTCCCCTCTCTCTTCAGGTCCAATTTGCGACCTCCTGGTCCCTCCTGGGCCCCAGCAGCGTCCAAAAACGCCAAACGCACGATTTGCAGCTAGCAAGGCTTGTTGGCATTCTTTCGGCGGGAAAACACTTCTGCACGACTCTCCAAGGCGAGAGGGATCCGTCCACCAAAGGGGAAGTCTCTAGCCCTTTTCGTTCCTGCAGAAACCTCAGCTTCTTCTGTCCAGTCGAAGCTTCTTTGCACCCGCAGCTGGCATTTCCTGGGCATCTGCCCATCTCCAACTTGCTTGTGACTTTTGGACTTGGTCCCCTTGTTCCACAGGTACCCTAGATTGGAAATCCACAGTTGTTGCATTGCTGGTTTGTGTCTTTCCTGCATTATTCCTCTAACACGACTATTTTGTCCTTAGGGGAACTTTAGTGCACTTTGCACTCACTTTTCAGGGTCTTGGGGAGGGTTATTTTTCTAACTCTCACTATTTTCTAATAGTCCCAGCGACCCTCTACAAGGTCACATAGGTTTGGGGTCCATTCGTGGTTCGCATTCCACTTTTGGAGTATATGGTTTGTGTTGCCCCTATCCCTATGTTTCCCCATTGCATCCTATTGTAACTATACATTGTTTGCACTGTTTTCTAAGACTATACTGCATATTTTTGCTATTGTGTATATATATCTTGTGTATATTTCCTATCCTCTCACTGAGGGTACACTCTAAGATACTTTGGCATATTGTCATAAAAATAAAGTACCTTTATTTTTAGTATAACTGTGTATTGTGTTTTCTTATGATATTGTGCATATGACACTAAGTGGTACTGTAGTAGCTTCACACGTCTCCTAGTTCAGCCTAAGCTGCTCTGCTAAGCTACCATTATCTATCAGCCTAAGCTGCTAGACACCCTATACACTAATAAGGGATAACTGGGCCTGGTGCAAGGTGCAAGTACCACATGGTACTCACTACAAGCCAGTCCAGCCTCCTACATTGGTTGTGCAGTGGTGGGATAAGTGCTTGAGACTACTTACCACTCTTGTCATTGTACTTTTCATAAGAGAAAAATATACAAAACAAGGTCAGTGTATATACACATAGCCAAAAAGTTTTGCATTTCCTCTTTTCACTCTTTTCTAAGTGCTGAAAAGTACTCCTAAACTTTCAAAAAGTTCTTAAAAGTTTAAAAAGTTTTTTTTCTGTCTTTCCAAAAAGTTCTGAAAACTTTTTTCTCTCTTTCTATCACTTTAACTCTCTCTAAAAAATGTCTGGCACAGGCCAAAGTGTTGATCTGTCCAAACTTGCATATGACAACCTTAGCTGGAAAAGAGCAAGGAGTCTCTGTATAGAGAGAGGTTTGAGTGTAGGGAAGAATCCTTCCTTGGAACTGTTACTTAACATGCTTAGAGAACAGGATAAGGCCATAGGTGCCCCATCTGTTGAAAAAGTACCTAATAGTTCCCAATCTGATTCAGGGACTCCCCCAGGAAAAGATTCAGGAAAGAAACTTCCTAGCCTGCCCATTACTAGACAATCTAGCATAGATGGTAATGATGATGAGCCACACCAAATAAATAGTGTTGTCTCACATCATAGCAAAAGCATTTATTCTCACCATACTGGTAGTAATGTTTCTGTAAACCAAGCTGTTAAGTTGGCTTCTGTAAGGGACAGGTCTCCTTCTGTTCATTCCCATCATAGCTCTGTTTCTAGAAATGTCCCTCCCACCAACCCTGATGACAGAATGTTAGAGAGGGAACTCAATAAGTTGAGGGTGGAACAAACCAGACTGAAGCTTAAAAAGCAACAGCTGGATTTGGATAGACAGTCTTTTGAATTAGAGAAGGAAAGACAGAAGTTGGGTTTAGATACCCATGGTGGCAGCAGCAGTATTCCCCATAGTCATCCTGCAAAAGAGCATGATTCCAGGAATCTGCACAAGATAGTTCCCCCTTATAAGGAGGGGGATGACATTAACAAGTGGTTTGCTGCACTTGAGAGGGCCTGTGTTGTACAGGATGTCCCTCAAAGGCAGTGGGCTGCTATCCTATGGCTATCATTTAGTGGAAAAGGTAGGGATAGGCTCCTTACTGTGAAAGAAAATGATGCTAATAATTTCCAAATTCTTAAGAATGCACTCCTGGATGGTTATGGCTTAACCACTGAACAGTACAGGATAAAGTTCAGAGAGACCAAAAAGGAGTCTTCACAAGACTGGGTTGATTTCATTGACCAGGCAGTGAAGGCCTTGGAGGGGTGGCATGGCAGTAAAGTTACTGATTATGTCAGCCTGTATAACTTGATCCTGAGAGAGCATATTCTTAATAATTGTGTGTCTGATTTGTTGCACCAGTACTTGGTGGACTCTGATCTGACCTCTCCCCAAGAATTGGGAAAGAAGGCAGACAAATGGGTCAGAACAAGAGTGAACAGAAAAGTTCATACAGGGGGTGACAAAGATGGCAACAAAAAGAAGGATGGTAAGTCTTCTGACAAGGGTGGGGACAAATCTAAAAGTGAGTCTTCATCAGGCCCACAAAAACACTCTGGTGGGGGTGGTGGGTCCAAATCCTCCTTTAATCAGAACAAGGAAAAGAAACCATGGTGCTATTTATGTAAAATAAAAGGCCATTGGACAACAGATCCCAGTTGTCCAAAGAAAGGCACCACAGCTCCTACCACTACAACCCCTACTGCTACACCTAGTGTCCCTACTAATAGCAGTGGTGGTGGGAGCAAACCTACTAATAGCCAATCCAAGGGAGTAGCTGGGCTCACTTTTGGTAATTTAGTTGGGGTTGGTCTGATTAGGAAGACCACAGAGGCTACTTTAGTCTCTGAAGGGGCTATTGATTTAGCCACTTTGGTTGCTTGCCCCCATAACTTGGAGAAGTACAAGCAACTAACCCTAATAAATGGTGTTGAGGTCCAGGCCTACAGGGACACAGGTGCCAGTGTCACAATGGTGATTGAGAAACTGGTGCACCCTGAACAACACATACTTGGACACCAGTACCAAGTAACCGATGCTCACGACATAACACAAAGCCACCCCATGGCTGTTGTAAATCTCAACTGGGGGGGGTAACTGGTCCAAAGAAAGTTGTGGTAGCTTCAGATTTACCTGTAGACTGTCTATTAGGGAATGATTTGGAGACATCAGCTTGGTCAGATGTGGAGTTGGAGGCCCATGCAGCAATGCTGGGCATCCCAGGGCATATTTTTGCTTTGACAAGGGCTCAGGCCAAAAAGCAAAAAGGACAGGGAAGCTTGGATCCTGGAACAATGGACCAAGTGCTCCCTAAAGCTAGGGCTAGTAGAAGCAAACCACTTCCTACTATCCCTCCCTCTACAGTGGATTCTAATTCTGAGGAAGAAGAATTCCCTCCCTGTGCAGAACCTACACCAGAGGAGCTGGAAGCAGACACTGCTGAGCTTTTGGGTGAAGGGGGGCCTGCCAGAGAGGAGCTGAGTGTGGCACAGCAAACCTGTCCCACATTAGAGGGTCTCAGACAGCAAGCTGTCAAACAGGCTAATGGGGATGTCAGTGACTCTCACAGAGTTTACTGGGAGGACAACCTCTTGTACACTGAGCATAGGGATCCTAAACCTGGAGCTGCCAGGAGATTAGTGATTCCTCAGGAGTACAGAAAGTTCCTCCTAACACTGGCACATGACATTCCCCTAGCTGGGCACCTGGGTCAAATGAAAACTTGGGACAGATTGGTTCCATTGTTTCATTGGCCTAGGATGTCTGAGGACACAAAAGAATTTTGTAAGTCCTGTGAAACCTGTCAAGCCAGTGGCAAGACAGGTGGCACTTCAAAGGCACCCCTTATCCCACTGCCTGTGGTTGGGGTTCCCTTTGAAAGGGTAGGGGTTGACATAGTTGGCCCCCTTGACCCTCCTACTGCTTCAGGCAATAGGTTTATCTTGGTGGTAGTGGACCATGCCACAAGATATCCTGAAGCTATTCCTTTAAGGACCACTACAGCTCCTGCAGTGGCAAAGGCCCTCCTGGGAATATTTTCCAGGGTGGGCTTCCCAAAGGAAGTAGTATCAGACAGAGGAAGCAATTTCATGTCTGCATACTTAAAGGCCATGTGGAAGGAGTGTGGTGTAACGTACAAGTTCACAACACCCTATCATCCACAAACAAATGGACTGGTGGAGAGATTTAATAAAACTCTCAAAGGCATGATTATGGGTCTCCCTGAAAAACTCCGCAGGAGATGGGATATCCTTCTACCATGCCTCCTTTTTGCCTACAGGGAGGTACCCCAGAAAGGAGTGGGCTTCAGCCCCTTTGAACTTCTTTTTGGACACCCTGTTAGGGGTCCACTCACACTTGTAAAGGAGGGTTGGGAACAACCTTTAAAAGCTCCTAAGCAGGATATTGTGGATTATGTACTTGGCCTCAGATCAAGGATGGCTGAGTACATGAAAAAGGCCAGTAAAAACCTTCAGGCCAGCCAAGAGCTCCAGAAGCAATGGCATGATCAGAAGGCTGTTTTGGTTCAGTACCAACCAGGGCAGAAAGTGTGGGTCTTGGAGCCTGTGGCCCCAAGAGCACTCCAAGATAAATGGAGTGGACCCCACACATTTGTTGAAAAGAAGGATGAAGTCACCTACTTGGTTGACTTAGGCACTGCCAGGAGTCCCCTTAGGGTGCTCCATGTCAACCGCCTGAAACCCTACTATGACAGGGCTGATCTCACCCTGCTCATGGCAACTGATGAGGGACAGGAAGAAGACAGTGATCCTCTACCTGATCTCTTCTCTTCCACAGAACAAGATGCTCTTGTGGAAGGTGTAGTTTTGGCAGATTGTCTTACTGCTGAGCAGAAAGACCATTGCATAAATCTCCTAGGACAATTTTCAGAACTCTTCTCTACTGTGCCAGGCACCACTTCTTGGTGTGGGCACACTATAGATACTGGAGACAGTTTACCTGTCAAAAGTAAGATCTATAGGCAGCCTGACCATGTCAGGGACTGCATAAAGCAAGAAGTTCAGAAAATGTTGGAACTAGGAGTGGTTGAGCACTCTGACAGTCCATGGGCTTCTCCTGTAGTACTGGTACCAAAACCCAATTCTAAAGATGGAAAGAAAGAAATGCGGTTTTGTGTAGATTATAGAGGTCTCAACTTGGTAACCAAAACTGATGCTCACCCTATACCCAGGGCAGATGAGCTTATAGATACACTGGCATCTGCCAAGTATCTAAGCACTTTTGATTTGACTGCAGGGTATTGGCAGATCAAATTATCAGAAGATGCTAAATCTAAGACTGCATTTTCTACCATTGGAGGACATTACCAGTTTACTGTAATGCCTTTTGGTTTGAAAAATGCACCTGCCACTTTTCAGAGGTTGGTGAACACAGTCCTGCAAGGGCTGGAAGCTTTCAGTGCAGCATATTTGGACGATATAGCTGTCTTTAGCTCCAGCTGGGATGATCACCTGGTCCACCTATGGAAAGTTTTGGAGGCCCTGCAAAAGGCAGGCCTCACTATCAAGGCTTCAAAGTGCCAGATAGGGCAGGGTAAGGTGGTTTATCTGGGACACCTTGTTGGTGGGGAACAGATTGCACCACTTCAGGGGAAAATCCAAACAATTATTGATTGGGTTCCCCCTACCACTCAGACTCAGGTGAGAGCCTTCCTAGGCCTCACTGGGTATTACAGGAGGTTCATTAAGAACTATGGCTCCATTGCAGCCCCTCTTAATGACCTCACATCCAAGAAAATGCCTAAAAAGGTATTATGGACAGCAAACTGTCAGAAAGCTTTTGAGGAGCTGAAGCAGGCCATGTGCTCTGCACCTGTCCTGAAAAGCCCTTGTTACTCTAAAAAATTCTATGTCCAAACTGATGCATCTGAATTAGGAGTAGGGGCAGTCCTATCACAACTTAATTCTGAGGGCCAGGATCAACCTGTTGCATTTATTAGTAGGAGGTTGACCCCTAGAGAAAAGCGTTGGTCTGCCATTGAGAGGGAGGCCTTTGCTGTGGTCTGGGCTCTGAAGAAGTTGAGGCCATACCTGTTTGGCACTCACTTCATTGTTCAGACAGACCACAAACCTCTACTTTGGCTAAAACAAATGAAAGGTGAAAATCCTAAATTGTTGAGGTGGTCCATATCCCTACAGGGAATGGACTATACAGTGGAACATAGACCTGGGAGTAGCCACTCCAATGCAGATGGACTCTCCAGATATTTCCACTTAGACAATGAAGCCTCATCAGGTAATTGCTAGTCTTATTGTCCTTCGTTTGGGGGGGGGGTTGTATAGGAAAGTACCATCTTGCCTGGCATGTTACCCCCATTTTTCACTGTATATATGTTGTTTTAGTTGTATGTGTCACTGGGACCCTGGTAACCCAGGGCCCCAGTGCTCATAAGTGTGCCTGAATGTGTTACCTGTGTAGTGACTAACTGTCTCACTGAGGCTCTGCTAATCAGAACCTCAGTGGTTATGCTCTCTCATTTCTTTCCAAATTGTCACTGACAGGCTAGTAACCATTTTTACCAATTTACATTGGCTTACTGGAACACCCTTATAATTCCCTAGTATATGGTACTGAGGTACCCAGGGTATTGGGGTTCCTGGAGATCCCTATGGGCTGCAGCATTTCTTTTGCCACCCATAGGGAGCTCTGACAATTCTTACACAGGCCTGCCACTGCAGCCTGAGTGAAATAACGTCCACGTTATTTCACAGCCATTTTACACTGCACTTAAGTAACTTATAAGTCACCTATATGTCTAACCTTTACCTGGTAAAGGTTGGGTGCAAAGTTACTTAGTGTGAGGGCACCCTGGCACTAGCCAAGGTGCCCCCACATTGTTCAGAGCCAATTCCCTGAACTTTGTGAGTGCGGGGACACCATTACACGCGTGCACTACATATAGGTCACTACCTATATGTGGCTTCACAATGGTAACTCCGAATATGGCCATGTAACATGTCTATGATCATGGAATTGCCCCCCTCTATGCCATCCTGGCATAGTTGGCACAATCCCATGATCCCAGTGGTCTGTAGCACAGACCCTGGTACTGCCAAACTGCCCTTCCTGGGGTTTCACTGCAGCTGCTGCTGCTGCCAACCCCTCAGACAGGCAGCTGCCCTCCTGGGGTCCAGCCAGGCCTGGCCCAGGATGGCAGAACAAAGAACTTCCTCTGAGAGAGGGTGTGACACCCTCTCCCTTTGGAAAATGGTGTGAAGGCAGGGGAGGCGTAGCCTCCCCCAGCCTCTGGAAATGCTTTGTTGGGCACAGAGGTGCCCAATTCTGCATAAGCCAGTCTACACCGGTTCAGGGACCCCTTAGCCCCTGCTCTGGCGCGAAACTGGACAAAGGAAAGGGGAGTGACCACTCCCCTGACCTGCACCTCCCCTGGGAGGTGTCCAGAGCTCCTCCAGTGTGCTCCAGACCTCTGCCATCTTGGAAACAGAGGTGCTGCTGGCACACTGGACTGCTCTGAGTGGCCAGTGCCACCAGGTGACGTCAGAGACTCCTGCTGATAGGCTCCTTCAGGTGTTAGTAGCCTATCCTCTCTCCTAAGTAGCCAAACCCTCTTTTCTGGCTATTTAGGGTCTCTGTCTCTGGGGAAACTTTAGATAACGAATGCAAGAGCTCATCCGAGTTCCTCTGCATCTCTCTCTTCACCTTCTGATAAGGAAACGACTGCTGACCGCGCTGGAAGCCTGCAAACCTGCAACATAGTAGCAAAGACGACTACTGCAACTCTGTAACGCTGATCCTGACGCCTTCTCAACTGTTTTCCTGCTTGTGCATGCTGTGGGGGTAGCCTGCCTCCTCTCTGCACCAGAAGCTCCGAAGAAATCTCCCGTGGGTCGACGGAATCTTCCCCCTGCAACCGCAGGCACCAAAAAGCTGCATTACCGGTCCCTTGGGTCTCCTCTCAGCACGACGAGCGAGGTCCCTCGAATCCAGCGACTCTGTCCAAGTGACCCCCACAGTCCAGTGACTCTTCAGCCCAAGTTTGGTGGAGGTAAGTCCTTGCCTCACCTCGCTGGGCTGCATTGCTGGGAACCGCGACTTTGCAAGCTACTCCGGCCCCTGTGCACTTCCGGCGGAAATCCTTTGTGCACAGCCAAGCCTGGGTCCACGGCACTCTAACCTGCATTGCACGACTTTCTAAGTTGGTCTCCGGCGACGTGGGACTCCTTTGTGCAACTTCGGCGAGTACCGTTTCACGCATCCTTGTAGTGCCTGTTTCTGGCACTTCTCCGGGTGCTACCTGCTTCAGTGAGGGCTCTTTGTCTTGCTCGACGTCCCCTCTCTTTTCAGGTCCAATTTGCGACCTCCTGGTCCCTCCTGGGCCCCAGCAGCGTCCAAAAACGCCAAACGCACGATTTGCAGCTAGCAAGGCTTGTTGGCGTTCTTTCGGCGGGAAAGCCCTTCTGCACGACTCTCCAAGGTGAGAGGGATCCGTCCACCAAAGGGGAAGTCTCTAGCCCTTTTCGTTCCTGCAGAAACCTCAGCTTCTTCTGTCCAGTCGAAGCTTCTTTGCACCCGCAGCTGGCATTTCCTGGGCATCTGCCCATCTCCGACTTGCTTGTGACTTTTGGACTTGGTCCCCTTGTTCCACAGGTACCCTAGATTGGAAATCCACAGTTGTTGCATTGCTGGTTTGTGTCTTTCCTGCATTATTCCTCTAACACGACTATTTTGTCCTTAGGGGAACTTTAGTGCACTTTGCACTCACTTTTCAGGGTCTTGGGGAGGGTTATTTTTCTAACTCTCACTATTTTCTAATAGTCCCAGCGACCCTCTACAAGGTCACATAGGTTTGGGGTCCATTCGTGGGTCGCATTCCACTTTTGGAGTATATGGTTTGTGTTGCCCCTATCCCTATGTTTCCCCATTGCATCCTATTGTAACTATACATTGTTTGCACTGTTTTCTAAGACTATACTGCATATTTTTGCTATTGTGTATATATATCTTGTGTATATTTCCTATCCTCTCACTGAGGGTACACTCTAAGATACTTTGACATATTGTCATAAAAATAAAGTACCTTTATTTTTAGTATAACTGTGTATTGTGTTTTCTTATGATATTGTGCATATGACACTAAGTGGTACTGTAGTAGCTTCACACGTCTCCTAGTTCAGCCTAAGCTGCTCTGCTAAGCTACCATTATCTATCAGCCTAAGCTGCTAGACACCCTATACACTAATAAGGGATAACTGGGCCTGGTGCAAGGTGCAAGTACCCCTTGGTACTCACTACAAGCCAGTCCAGCCTCCTACAGTTAGCGTGTGTGGTTTGAGGGAGAGACTGAGTGTTGGAGGCTGGCCTGGCTTGTAGTGGGTACCAGAGGTACTTACACCTTGTGCCAGGTCCAGCTATCCCTTATTAGTGTAGAAGAGGTGTTTCTAGCAGCTTAGGCTGATAGAAGGTAGCTATGGCAAAGCAGCTTAGGCTGAACTAGGAGACATGTAAAGCTCCTACTACACCACTGGTGTCATATGCACAATATCATAAGAAAACACAATACACAGATATACTAAAAATAAAGGTACTTTATTTTTATGACAATATGCCGAAAGTATCTCAGTGAGTACCCTCAGTATGAGGATAAGTTAAATACACAAGATATATGTACACAAACCAACATTATGCAAGTAATAGCAAAAGGAAGTAATGCAAGCAATGTAAAGTTACAGTAGATTGCAATAGGAGCACATAGGTATGGGGGCAACACAAACCATATACTCCAAAAGTGGAATGCGAACCACGAATGGACCCCAAACCTATGTGAGCTTGTAGAGGGTCGCTGGGACTGTAAGAAAACAGTGAGGGTTAGAAAAATAGCCCACCCCAAGACCCTGAAAGGTAGGTGTAAAGTGCACCTACAACCCCCAGAAAGCACAGAAGTCGTGATAGGGGGATTCTGCAAGGAGAACAAACACCAGCAATGCAACAACAGTGGATTTCAAGACCTGAGTACCTGTAAGACAAGGGGACCTAGTCCAAGAGTTGCGACAGTGTCGAGAGTGGGCAGGAGCCCAAGAAATGCCAGCTGAGGGTGCAAGGAAGCTGCCACCTGTTGGAAGAAGCTTAGTGTTCTGCAAGAACGAAGAGGATTAGGAACTTCCCCTTTGGAGGATGGATGTCCCACGTCGTGAAGAAGCTTGCAGAGGTGTTCCTACGCAGAAAGACCGCAAACAAGCCTTGCTAGCTGCAAGGGTTGTGGGTAGGGTTTTTGGATGCTGCTGTGGTCCAGGAGGGACCAGGATGTCACCACTTGGATGAGGAGACAGAGGGGGCACCCAGCAAGTCAGCGAGCCCTCACAGAAGCAGGCAGCACCTGCAGAAGTACCTGAACAGGCACTTAGAAGAAAAGTGAACTGGAGTCCACCCGAAGTCACAAAAGGGAGTCCCACGACGCCGGAGGACAACTCAGAAGGTTGTACACTGCAGGTTAGAGTGTCAGGGACCCAGGCCTGGCTGTGCATGAAGGAAATCCTGGAATAGTGCACATGAGCCGGAGCAGCTGCAAATCATGCGGTACCCAGCAATGCAGTCTAGCGTGGGGAGGCAAGGACTTACCTCCACCAAACTTGGACTGAAGAGTCACTGGACTGTGGGAGTCACTTGGACAGAGTTGCTGAGTTACAGGGACCATGCTCGTCGTGCTGAGAGGGGACCCAGAGGACCGGTGATGCAGTCTTTTGTTGCCTGCGGTTGCAAGGGGAAGATTCCGTCGACCCACTGGAGATTTCTTCAGAGCTCCTGGTGCAGAAAGGAGGCAGGCTACCCCCAGAGCATGCACCACCTGGAAACAGTCGAGAAGGCCGGCAGGATGAAACGATACAAGGTTGCTAGTAGTCGTCTTGCTACTTTGTTGCGGTTTTTCAGGCGTCCTGAGCAGTCAGCGGTCGATCCTTTGGCAGAAGGTGAAGAGGGAAATGCAGAGGAACTCTGGTGAGCTCTTGCATTCGTTATCTGGTGAGATCCCCAAAGCAGAGACCCTAAATAGCCAGAAAAGTCGGTTTGGCTACCTAGGAAGGAGGATTGGCTACCAAGAGAGGTAAGAGCCTATCAGAAGGAGCCTCTGACGTCACCTGCTGGCACTGGCCACTCAGAGCAGTCCAGTGTGCCACAGACACCTCTGTTTCCAAGATGGCAGAGGTCTGGGACACACTGGAGGAGCTCTGGGCACCTCCCCTGGGAGGTGCAGGTCAGGGGAGTGGTTACTCCCCTTTCCTTTGTCCAGTTTCGCGCCAGAGCAGGGCTGGGGGATCCCTGAACCGGTGTAGACTGGCTTATGCAGAGATGGGCACCATCTGTGCCCATCAAAGCATTTCCAGAGGCTGGGGGAGCCTTCACACCTATTTCCAAAGGGAGAGGGTGTTACACCCTCTCTCAAAGGAAGTCCTTTGTTCTGCCTTCCTGGGCCAGGGCTGCCTGGACCCCAGGAGGGCAGAAAACCTGTCTGAGGGGTTGGCAGCAGCAGCAGCTGCAGTGGAGACCCCGGAAAGGCAGTTTGGCAGTACCCGGGTTCTGTGCTAGAGACCCGGGGGATCATGGAATTCCATGATCTTAGACATGTTACATGGCCATGTTCGGAGTTACCATTGTGACGCTGTACATAGGTAGTGGCCTGGGTAAAGTGCACGCGTGTAATGGTGTCCCCGCACTCACAAAGTCCAGGGAATTTGCCCTGAACGATGTGGGGGCACCTTGGCTAGTGCCAGGGTGCCCTCACACTAAGTAACTTTGCACCCAACCTTCACCAGGTGAAGGTTAGACATATAGGTGACTTACAAGTTACTTAAGTGCAGTGGTAAATGGCTGTGAAATAACGTGGACGTTATTTCACTCAGGCTGCACTGGCAGGCCTGTGTAAGAATTGTCATAGCTCCCTATGGGTGGCAAAAGGAATGCTGCAGCCCATAGGGATCTCCTAGAACCACAATACCCTGGGTACCTCAGTACCATATACTAGGGAAATATATGGGTGTACCAGTATGCCAATGTGAATTGGTGAAATTGGTCACTAGCCTGTTAGTGACAAATTTGGAAAGCAGAGAGAGCATAACCAGTGAGGTTCTGGTTAGCAGACCCTCAGTGAGACAGTTAGTCATCACACAGGGAACACATACAGGGCACATATTTATGAGCACTGGGGCCCTACCTGGTAGGGTCCCAGTGACACATAGACTAAAACAACATATATACAGTGAAATATGGGGGTAACATGCCAGGCAAGATGGTACTTTGCTACACAACCCCCCTCCCCCCAAACGAAGGACAATAAGACTAGCCATGACCTGATGAGTCTTCATTGTCTAAGTGAAAATATTTGGAGAGTCCATCTGCATTGGAGTGGGTACTCCCAGGTCTATGTTCCACTGTATAGTCCATTCCCTGTAGAGATATGGACCACCTCAACAATTTAGGATTTTCACCTTTCATTTGTTTTAGACAAAGTAGAGGTTTGTGGTCTGTCTGAACAATGAAGTGAGTGCCAAACAGGTATGGTCTCAACTTCTTCAGTGCCCAGACCACAGCAAAGGCCTCCCTCTCTATGGCCGACCAACGCTTTTCTCTAGGGGTCAACCTTCTGCTGATAAAAGCAACTGGTTGATCCTGGCCCTCAGAATTCAGTTGTGATAAGACTGCCCATACCTCTAATTCAGATGCATCAGTTTGAACAATTAATTTCTTAGAGTAACATGGGCTTTTTAGGACAGGTGCAGTGCACATGGCCTGTTTGAGCTCCTCAAAAGCTTTCTGACAGCTAGCTGTCCACAATACCTTTTTAGGCATCTTCTTGCTAGTGAGATCATTAAGTGGGGCTGCAATGGAGCCAAGGTTTTTAATGAATCTCCTGTAATACCCAGTGAGGCCTAGGAAGGCTCTCACCTGGGTCTGTGTTGTAGGGGGAACCCAATCCATGATTGTTTGGATTTTCCCCTGAAGTGGTGCAATCTGTTCTCCACCTACCAGGTGTCCCAGATAAACCACCTTTCCCTGCCCTATCTGGCACTTTGAGGCCTTGATAGTGAGGCCTGCCTTTTGCAGGGCCTCCAAAACTTTCTAAAGGTGGACCAGGTGCTCATCCCAGGTGGAGCTAAAGACAGCTATATCATCTAGATATGCTGCACTAAAAGCCTCCAACCCTTGCAGGACTGTGTTCACCAACCTATGAAAAGTGGCAGGTGCATTTTTCAAACAAAAGGGCATCACTGTAAATTGGTAGTACCCTCCTATAGTTGAAAATGCAGTTTTAGGTTTAGCATCCTCAGCCAATTTGATCTGCCAATACCCTGCAGTCAAATCAAAGGTGCTTAGATACTTGGCAGATGCCAGTGTATCTATGAGCTCACCTGCCCTGGGTATAGGGTGAGCATCAGTTTTTGTTACCTGGTTGAGACCTCTGTAATCTACACAAAACCTCATCTCCCTTTTTCCATCTTTTGAGTGAGGTTTTGGTACAAGCACCACAGGACTCGCCCATGGGCTTTCAGAAGGTTCAACCACTCCTAGATGAAGCATTTTCTGAACTTCTTGCTTTCTGCAGTCCCTGACATGGTCAGGCTGCCTATAGATTTTACTTTTGACAGGCATGCTATCTCCAGTATCAATTGTGTGTTCACACCAAGATGTGGTGCCAGGCACAGTTGAAAAGAGTTCAGAAAACTGTCCAAGGAGATTTATGCAGTTGTCTTTCTGTTCTGCAGTCAGACAATCTGCTAAAACTACTCCCTCCACTAAAGCATCATCTTCAGTGGAGGAGAAGAGATCAGGGAGAGGGTCACTCTCTTCTTCCTGTCCTTCATCTGTTGCCATGAGCAGGGTGAGATCAGCCCTGTCATAGTAGGGTTTTAGGCAGTTGAAATGAATCACCCTAAGGGGACTCCTGGCAGTGCCCAGGTCAACCAAGTAGATGACCTCGCCCTTTTTCTCAACAATGAGATGGGGTCCACTCCATTTGTCTTGGAGTGCTCTTGGGGCCACAGGCTCCAATACCCACACCTTCTGTCCTGGTTGGTACTGAATCAGAACAGCCTTCTGGTCATGCCATTGCTTCTGGAGCTCTTGGCTGGCCTGAAGGGCTTTACTGGCCTTTTTCATGTACTCAGCCATTCTGGATCTTAGGCCAAGTACATAGTCCACTATGTCCTGTTTGGGAGCTTTTAAAGGTTGTTCCCAACCCTCCTTCACAAGTGTTAGTGGACCTCTTACAGGGTGCTCAAATAGGAGTTAAAAAGGGGCTGAAGCCCACTCCTTTCTGGGGTACCTCCCTGTAAGCAAAAAGGAGGCAAGGTAACAGGACATCCCATCTCCTCCTGAGTTTTTCAGGGAGTCCCATTATCATTCCTTTGAGAGTTTTATTAAACCTCTCTACCAATCCATTAGTCTGTGGATGATAAGGTGTGGTGAATATGTAGGTTACACCACATTCCTTCCACATAGCTTTCAAGTATGCAGACATAAAGTTGCTACCCCTGTCTGATACAACCTCTTTTGGGAAACCCACTCTGGAAAAGATTCCCAGGAGGGCTTTTGCCACTGCAGGTGCTGTAGTGGTCCTTAGAGGAATTGCTTCAGGATATCTTGTGGCATGGTCCACAACCACCAACATAAACCTATTGCCTGAAGCAGTAGGAGGGTCAAGGGGGCCAACTATGTGAACCCCTACCCTTTCAAAGGGGGCCCAACCACAGGTAGTGGAATAAGGGGAGCCTTTGGTGTGCCACCAGTCTTGCCACTGGCTTGGCAGGTCACGCAAGACTTACAGAAATCTTTTGTGTCCTCTGACATCCTAGGCCAGTGAAACAGGGGGACAAGCCTTTCCCATATTTTGATCTGGCCCAAATGCCCAGCCAAAGGAATATCATGTGCCAGAGTTAGGAGGAACTCTCTATATTGCAGGGGAATGACCAATCTCCTGGCTGCTCCAGGTTTGGGGTCCCTTGCCTCTGTGTACAAGAGGTTGTCCTCCCAGTAAACTCTATGTGAGTCACTGACATCCCCATTTTGCTGCTTGGCAGCTTGCTGTCTGAGACCCTGTAATGTGGGACAGGATTGCTGTTCCACACTCAGTTTTTCCCTGGCAGGCCCCCCTCCACCCAAAAGCTCAGCAGTGTCTGCTGCCAGCTCATCTGGTGAAGGTTCTGCACAGGGAGGAAATTCTTCTTCCTCAGAAGCAGAATCATCTGTAGAGGGATGGATAGTGGGTAGGGATTTACCCTTGCTACCCCTAGCTTTAGGGAGCACTTGGTCCATTGTTCCAGGATCCAAGTTACCCAGCCCTTTTTGCTTTTTGGTCTAAGCCCTTGTCAAAGCAACAACATGCCCAGGAATGCCCAGCATTGCTGCATGAGCCTCCAACTCCACTTCTGCCCAAGCTGATGTCTTTAAATCATTTCCTAGTAGACAGTCTACAGGTAAATCTGAAGCAACCACAACTTTCTTTGGACCAGTAACCGCCCCCCAGTTGAGATTCACAACAGCCATGGGGTGGCTAAGAGTGGTGTTATGAGCGTCTGTCACTTGGTACTGGTGACCAAGTAGGAGTTGTTCAGGGTGTACCAGTTTCTCTATCACCATGGTAACACTGGCACCTGTGTCCCTGTAGGCCTGAACCTCAACACCATTTATATGGGGAAGTTGCTTGTACTTATCCATATTAAGGGGACAAGCAACCAAGGTGGCCAAATCAATGGCACCTTCAGAGACTAACACAGCCTCTGTGGTCTCCCTAACAAGACCAACCCCAACTAAATTACCAAAAGTGAGCCCAGCTACTCCCTTGGATTGGCTATTAGTAGGTTTGCTCCCACCACCACTGCTATTACTAGGGGCACTAGAGTTTGCAGTAGGGGTTGTGGTAGTGGGAGGTTTGGTGTTTTTCTTTGGACAACTGGCATCAGTTGTCCAATGGCCTTCGACTTTACACAAATAACACCAAGGCTTTTTAACTTGATTTGAAGAGGATTTGGACCCACCAACCCCACCAGAGGATTTTTGTGGGCCTGCTGAAGACTCAGTTTTACTTTTGTCCCCACCCTTGTCAGAAGACTTACCATCCTTCTTCTTGCCATCCTTCTCATCCCCTGTATGAACTTTTCTGTTCACTCTTGTTCTGACCCATTTGTCTGCCTTGTTTCCCAATTCTTGTGGAGAGGTCAGATCTGAGTCCACTAGATATTGGTGTAACAAGTCAGACACACAGTTATTCAGACTATGCTCTCTCAGAATAAGATTATACAGGCTTTCACAGTCAGAAACTTTACTGCCATGTAACCACCCCTCCAAGGCCTTCACTGAACAGTCAACAAAGTCTATCCAGTCTTGTGAGGACTCTTTTCTGGTGTCTCTGAACTTAATCCTGTATTGTTCAGTGGTTAAGCCAAATCCATCCAAGAGTGCATCCTTCAAAACTGCAAAATTGTTAGCATCACTTTCTCTAACAGTAAGAAGCCTATCCCTACCCTTTACATTGAAAGATAGCCACAATATAGCAGCCCACTGCCTTTGAGGGACCCCCCTGTACCATACAGGCCCTCTCAAGTGCTGCAAACCACTTGTTGATGTCATCCCCCCTCTTGTGCAGATTCCTGGAATCATGCTCTCTAACAGGATTACTATCAGGAATACCTCTGCTGCCACCATGGGGTCCTAACCCCAATCTCTGTCTCTCCTTCTCCAGGTCTAGGGATTCCCTGTCTAGAGCCAGCGGTTGCTGTTTAAGCTTCAGTCTGATCTCTTCCACTCTCAACTTTTTGAGTTCCCTTTCTAACATGTTGTCTTCAGGGTGGGTGGGTTGGGAATGCTTGGACACTGAGGACAAATTGGAAACAACAGAGGGAGATCTGTCCCTAACAGCTTGGACTCTAACAACCTGGCCTCCAGGAATAAAAACATCCCTACTATGATGGGAGCTCATATTACTACCAGCATTGCTATGTGGTCTGCTGAGGGGCAGATTTGGAATAGAACTCTCCCCACCTCCTTCAAGGGGTTCCCCTGAGTCAGGATGGGAGCTATCTATTAACTTCTCATTTTAAGTGCCAGCTAGGGACTCATCATTCACAATGAGCATGTTATACAGAAACTCTCTTGTAGGGTTCTTTCCTATCACTAAACCTCTATCTAAGCAGAGACTCCTTAGACTCTTGAAATTTAAATTGTCATAGGTAGTATTGACCATTTTAAGAGCAGACTCTACAGCAGACAAAAATGTTTTTCAAACTTTTATAAACGTTTTAGAAGTTTTAGAGTACTTTTCAGCACTTAGCAGAAAGTGTAAGAGGAGAAAAGCAAAACTTGTTGGTTAGGTGTACATACACTGAACTTGTTTTGTATGTTATTCTCTTATGAAAAGTACACAATGACAAAGTGGTAAGTAGTTACAAGTACTTATCCCATCGCTGCACATCCAATGTAGGAGGCTGGCCTGGCTTGTAGTGGGTACCAGAGGTACTTACACCTTGTGCCAGGTCCAGTTATCCCTTATTAGTGTAGAAGAGGTGTTTCTAGCAGCTTAGGCTGATAGAAGGTAGCTATGGCAAAGCAGCTTAGGCTGAACTAGGAGACATGTAAAGCTCCTACTATACCACTGGTGTCATATGCACAATATCATAAGAAAACACAATACACAGATATACTAAAAATAAAGGTACTTTATTTTTATGACAATGGGGGTCATTCCAACCCCGGCGGGCGGCCGGCGCCGCCCGCCGGGCGGAAACCGCCCAAACACCGCCGCACGGTCAAATGACCACGGGGACCATTCCAACTTTCCCGCTGGGCCGGCGGGCGATCTTCAAAAGATCGCCCACCGGCCCAGCGGGAAAGCCCCAGCAAAGATGAAGCCGGCTCCAAATGGAGCCGGCGGATTTGCTGGGGTGCGACGGGTGCAGTTGCACCCGTCGCGATTTTCAGTGTCTGCCAAGCAGACACTGAAAATCTTAATGGGGCCCTGTTAGGGGGCCCCTGCAGTGCCCATGCCAGTGGCATGGGCACTGCAGGGGCCCCCAGGGGCCCCACGACACCCGTTCCCGCCAGCCTCTTCCTGGCGGTGTAAACCGACAGGAACAGGCTGGCGGGAAGGGGGTCGGAATCCCCATGGCGGCGCTGCATGCAGCGCCGCCATGGAGGATTCCCTGGGGCAGGGGAAAACCGCCGGGAAACCGCTGGTTCCCCTTTTCTGACCGCGGCTTTACCGCTGCGGTCTGAATTGCCCCGGAAGCACAGGCTGGCGGTGCTTCCTCTGCCCTGGCGGTTACAAACCGCCAGGGTCAGAATGAGGGCCAATATGCCAAAAGTATCTCAGTGAGTACCCTCAGTATGAGGATAAGTTATATACACAAGATATATGTACACAAACCAAAATTATGCAAGTAATAGCAAAAGGAAGTAATGCAAGCAATGTAAAGTTACAGTAGATTGCAATGGGAGCACATAGGTATAGGGGCAACACAAACCATATACTCCAAAAGTGGAATGCGAACCACAAATGGACCCCAAACCTATGTGAGCTTGTAGAGGGTCGCTGGGACTGTAAGAAAACAGTGAGGGTTAGAAAAATAGCCCACCCCAAGACCCTGAAAGGTAGGTGTAAAGTGCACCTACAACCCCCAGAGAGCACAGAAGTCGTGATAGGGGGATTCTGCAAGGAGAACAAACACCAGCAATGCAACAACAGTGGATTTCCAGACCTGCGCACCTGTAAGACAAGGGGACCAAGTCCAAGAGTCGCGACAGTGTCGAGAGTGGGCAGGAGCCCAAGAAATGCCAGCCGAGGGTGGAAGGAAGCTGCCACCTGTTGGAAGAAGCTTAGTGTTCTGCAAGAACGAAGAGGATTAGGAACTTCCCCTTTGGAGGATGGATGTCCCACGTCGTGAAGAAGCTTGCAGAGGTTCCCACGCAGAAAGACTGCAAACAAGCCTTGCTAGCTGCAAGGGTTGCAGTTAGGGTTTTTGGATGCTGCTGTGGCCCAGGAGGGACCAGGATGTCGCCACTTGGATGAGGAGACAGAGGGGGCACCCAGCAAGTCAAGGAGCCCTCACAGAAGCAGGCAGCACCCGCAGAAGTACCTGAACAGGCACTTAGAAGAAAAGTGAACCGGAGTCCACCCAAAGTCACAAAAGGGAGTCCCACGACGCCGGAGGACAACTCAGAAGGTTGTGCACTGCAGGTTAGAGTGTCGGGGACCCAGGCTTGGCTGTGCACGAAGGAAATCCTGGAAGAGTGCACAGGAGCCGGAGCAGCTGCAAATCATGCGGTACCCAGCAAGGCAGTCTAGCGTGGGGAGGCAAGGACTTACCTCCAGCAAACTTGGACTGAAGAGTCACTGGACTGTGGGAGTCACTTGGACAGAGTTGCTGAGTTCCAGGGACCACGCTCGTCGTGCTGAGAGGGGACCCAGAGGACCGGTGATGCAGTCTTTTGTTGCCTGCGGTTGCAGGGGGAAGTTTCCGTCGACCCACGGGAGATTTCTTCAGAGCTCCTGGTGCAGAAAGGAGGCAGGCTACCCCCAGAGCATGCACCACCTGGAAACAGTTGAGAAAGCCAGCAGGATGAAGCGATACAAGGTTGCTAGTAGTCGTCTTGCTACTTTGTTGCGGTTTTTCAGGCGTCCTGAGCAGTCAGCGGTCGATCCTTTGGCAGAAGGTGAAGAGGGAGATGCAGAGGAACTCTGGTGAGCTCTTGCATTCGTTATCTGGTGAGATCCCCAAAGCAGAGACCCTAAATAGCCAGAAAAGGAGGTTTGACTACCTAGGAAGGAGGATTGGCTACCAAGAGAGGTAAGAGCCTATCAGAAGGAGCCTCTGACATCACCTTCTGGCACTGGCCACTCAGAGCAGTCCAGTGTGCCACAGACACCTCTGTTTCCAAGATGGCAGAGGTCTGGGACACACTGGAGGAGCTCTGGGCACCTCCCCCGGGAGGTGCAGGTCAGGGGAGTGGTCACTCCCCTTTCCTTTGTCCAGTTTCGCGCCAGAGCAGGGCTGGGGGATCCCTGAACCGGTGTGGACTGGCTTCTGCAGAGATGGGCACCATCTGTGCCCATCAAAGCATTTCCAGAGGCTGGGGGAGACTACTCCTCCCCAGCCTTCACACCTATTTCCAAAGGGAGAGGGTGTTACACCCTCTCTCAGAGCAAGTACATTGTTCTGCCTTCCTGGGCCAGGGCTGCCTCGACCTCAGGAGGGCAGAAAACCTGTCTGAGAGGTTGGCAGCAGCAGCAGCTGCAGTGGAGACCCCGGAAAGGCAGTTTGGCAGTACCCGGGTTCTGTGCTAGAGACCCGAGGAATCATGGAATTGTCCCCCCAATGCCAGAATGGCATTGGGGTGACAATTCCATGATCTTAGACATGTTACATGGCCATGTTCGGAGTTACCATTGTGACGCTGTACATAGGTAGTGACCTATGTACAGTGCACGCGTGTAATGGTGTCCCCGCACTCACAAAGTCCGGGGAATTTGCCCTGAACGATGTGGGGGCACCTTGGCTAGTGCCAGGGTGCCCTCACAGTAAGTAACTTTGCACCCAACCTTCACCAGGTGAAGGTTAGACATATCGGTGACTTATAAGTTACTTAAGTGCAGTGGTAAATGGCTGTGAAATAACGTGGACGTTATTTCACTCAGGCTGCACTGGCAGGCCTGTGTAAGAATTGTCAGAGCTCCCTATGGGTGGCAAAAGAAATGCTGCAGCCCAGAGGGATCTCCTGGAACCCCAATACCCTGGGTACCTCAGTACCATATACTAGGGGATTATATGGGTGTACCAGTATGTAGGAGGCTGGACTGGCTTGTAGTGAGTACCAAGGGGTACTTACACCTTGCACCAGGCCCAGTTATCCCTTATTAGTGTATAGGGTGTCTAGCAGCTTAGGCTGATAGATAATGGTAGCTTAGCAGAGCAGCTTAGGCTGAACTAGGAGACGAGTGAAGCTCCTACAGTACCACTAGTGTCATATGCACAATATCATAAGAAAACACAATACACAGATATACTAAAAATAAAGGTACTTTATTTTTATGACAATATGCCAAAAGTATCTCAGTGAGTACCCTCAGTATGAGGATAGCAAATGTACACAAGATATATGTACACAATACCAAAATATGCAGTAATAGTATTAGAAAACAGTGCAAACAATGTATAGTTACAATAGGATGCAATGTGGACACATAGGGATAGGGGCAACACAAACCATATACTCCAAAAGTGGAATGCGAACCACGAATGGACCCCAAACCTATGTGACCTTCTAGAGGGTCGCTGGGACTGTAAGAAAACAGTTAGGGTTAGAAAAATAGCCCACCCCAAGACCCTGAAAAGTGAGTGCAAAGTGCACTAAAGTTCCCCAAAGGACATAGAAGTCGTGATAGGGGAATTCTGCAGGAAAGACACAAATCAGCAATGCAACAACGATGGATTTCCAAACGAGGGTACCTGTGGAACAAGGGGACCAAGTCCAAAAGTCACAAGCAAGTCGGAGATGGGCAGATGCCCAGGAAATGCCAGCTGTGGGTGCAAAGAAGCTGCTACTGGACAGTAGAAGCTGAAGATTCTGCAGGAACGACAAGGGCTAGGAACTTCCCCTTTGGAGGACGGATCCCTCACGCCGTGGAGAGTTGTGCAGAAGTGTTTTCCTGAAGAAAGACCACCAACAAGCCTTGCTAGCTGCAAATCGTGCGGTTAGGGTTTTTGGATGCTGCTGTGGCCCAGGAGGGACCAGGATGTCGCCAATTGCGTCTGGGGACAGAGGGGGCGTCGATCAAGACAAGGAGCCCTCTCAGAAGTAGGCAGCACCCGCAGAAGAGCCAGAACAGGCACTACAAAGTGGAGTGAAACGGTGCTCACCCGAAGTTGCACAAAGGAGTCCCACGCCGCCGGAGGACAACTTAGGAGGTCGTGCAATGCAGGTTAGAGTGCCGTGGACCCAGGCTGGATTGTGCACAAAGGATTTCCGCTGGAAGTGCACGGAGGCCGGAGTAGCTGTAAAAGTCGCGGTTCCCAGCAATGCAGTCTGGCGTGGGGAGGCAAGGACTTACCTCCACCAAACTTGGACTGAAGAGTCACTGGACTGTGGGAGTCACTTGGACAGAGTTGCTGGATTCAAGGGACCTCGCTCATCGTGCTGAGAGGAGACCCAGGGTACCGGTGATGCAGTTCTTTGGTGCCTGCGGTTGCAGGGGGACGATTCCGTCGACCCACGGGAGTTTTCTTCGGAGCTTCTAATGCAGAGAGGAGGCAGACTACCCCCACAGTATGTGCCACCAGGAAAGCAGTCGAGAAGGCAGCTGGATCAGCGTTACAGAGTTGCAGTAGTCGTCTTTGCTACTATGTTGCAGTTTTGCAGGCTTCCAGCGCGGTCAGCAGTCGATTCCTTGGCAGAAGGTGAAGAGAGAGATGCAGAGGAACTCGGATGAGCTCTTGCATTCGTTATCTAAGGAATCCCCAAAGACAGAGACCCTAAATAGCCAGAAAAGAGGGTTTGGCTACCTAGGAGAGAGGATAGGCTAGCAACACCTGAAGGAGCTTATCAGAAGGAGTCTCTGACATCACCTGCTGGCACTGGCCACTCAGAGCAGTCCAGTGTGCCAGCAGCACCTCTGTTTCCAAGATGGCAGAGGTCTGGAGCACACTGGAGGAGCTCTGGGCACCTCCCAGGGGAGGTGCAGGTCAGGGGAGTGGTCACTCCCCTTTCCTTTGTCCAGTTTCGTGCCAGAGCAGGGCTGAGGGGTCCCTGAACTGGTGTAGACTGGCTTATGCAGAAATGGGCACCATGTGTGCCCATGAAAGCATTTCCAGAGGCTGGGGGAGGCTACTCCTCCCCTGCCTTCACACCATTTTCCAAAGGGAGAGGGTGTAACACCCTCTCTCAGAGGAAGTCCTTTGTTCTGCCATCCTGGGCCAAGCCTGGCTGGACCCCAGGAGGGCAGAAACCTGTCTGAGGGGTTGGCAGCAGCAGCAGCTGCAGTGAAACCCCGGGAAAGGCAGTTTGGCAGTGCCAGGGTCTGTGCTAGAGACCCGTAGGATCATGGGATTGCACCAACAATGCCAGGATGGCATAGAGGGGGCAATTCCATGATCTTAGACATGTTACATGGCCATATTCGGAGTTACCATTGTGAAGCTACATATAGGTAGTGACCTATATGTAGTGCACGCATGTAATGGTGTCCCCGCACTCACAAAGTCCGGGGAATTGGCCCTGAACAATTTGGGGGCACCTTGGCTAGTGCCAGGGTGCCCACACACTAAGTAACTTAGCACCCAACCTTTACCAGGTAAAGGTTAGACATATAGGTGACTTATAAGTTACTTAAGTGCAGTGTAAAAATGGCTGTGAAATAACGTGGACGTTATTTCACTCAGGCTGCAGTGGCAGGCCTGTGTAAGAATTGTCAGAGCTCCCTATGGGTGGCAAAAGAAATGCTGCAGCCCATAGGGATCTCCTGGAACCCCAATACCCTGCGTACCTAAGTACCATATACTAGTGAATTATAAGGGTGTTCCAGTAAGCCAATGTAAATTGGTAAAATTGGTCACTAGCCTGTTAGTGACAATTTGAAAGAAATGAGAGAGCATAACCACTGAGGTTCTGATTAGCAGAGCCTCAGTGAGACAGTTAGTCATAACACAGGTAACACATTCAGGCACACTTATGAGCACTGGGGCCCTGGCTGGCAGGGTCCCAGTGACACATACAACTAAAACAACATATATACAGTGAAAAATGGGGGTAACATGCCCGGCAAGATGGTACTTTCCTACACAACCCCCCCCCAAACGAAGGACAATAAGACTAGCCATGACCTGATGAGTCTTCATTGTCTAAGTGGAAATATCTGGAGAGTCCATCTGCATTGGAGTGGCTACTCCCAGGTCTATGTTCCACTGTGTAGTCCATTCCCTGTAGGGATATGGACCACCTCAATAATTTAGGATTTTCACCTTTCATTTGTTTTAGCCAAAGTAGAGGTTTGTGGTCTGTCTGAACAATGAAGTGAGTGCCAAACAGGTATGGCCTCAACTTCTTCAGTGCCCAGACCACAGCAAAGGCCTCCCTCTCTATGGCAGACCAACGCTTTTCTCTAGGGGTCAACCTCCTACTAATAAAAGCAACAGGTTGATCCTGGCCCTCAGAATTAAGTTGTGATAGGACTGCCCCTACTCCTAATTCAGATGCATCAGTTTGGACATATAATTTTTTAGAGTAAGAAGGGTTTTTCAGGACAGGTGCAGAGCACATGGCCTGCTTCAGCTCCTCAAAAGCTTTCTGACAGCTAGCTGTCCACCATACTTTCTTAGGCATTTTCTTGGATGTGAGGTCATTAAGAGGGGCTGCAATGGAGCCATAGTTCTTAATGAACCTCCTGTAATACCCAGTGAGGTCTAAAAAGGCTCTCACCTGGGTCTGAGTAGTAGGGGGAACCCAATCTATAATAGTTTGGATTTTCCCCTGAAGTGGTGCAATCTGGTCTCCACCAACCAGGTGTCCCAGATAAACCACCTTCCCCTGCCCTATCTGGCACTTTGAAGCCTTGATAGTGAGGCCTGCCTTTTGCAGGGCCTCCAAAACTTTCCATAGGTGGACCAGGTGATCATCCCAACTGGAGCTAAAGACAGCTATATCGTCCAGATATGCTGCACTAAAAGCTTCCAGCCCTTGCAGGACTCTATTCACCAACCTCTGAAAAGTGGCAGGTGCATTTTTTAAATCCAAAAGGCATTACTGTGAATTGGTAATGGCCTCCAATGGTTGAAAATGCAGTTTTTGCTTTTGCATCTTCTGATAATTTGATCTGCCAATACCCTGCAGTCAAGTCAAAAGTGCTTAGATACTTGGCAGATGCCAGTGTATCTATGAGCTCATCTGCCCTGGGTATAGGGTGAGCATCAGTTTTGGTTACCTGGTTGAGACCTCTGTAGTCTACACAAAACCGCATTTCTTTCTTTCCATCCTTGGAATGAGGTTTTGGTACAAGTACCACAGGAGAAGCCCATGGACTTTCAGAGTGCTCAACCACTCCCAGTTCTAACATTTTCTGCACCTCTTGCTTTATGCAGTCTCTGACATGGTCAGGCTGCCTATAGATCTTACTTTTGACAGGCAAGCTGTCTCCAGTATCTATAGTGTGCTCACACCAAGAAGTGGTACCTGGCACAGTAGAGAAGAGTTCAGAAAACTGACCCAGGAGATTTATGCAATGGTCTCTCTGCTCAGCAGTGAGACAATCAGCCAAAACTACACCTTCCACTAGAGCATCTTGTTCTGTGGAAGAGAAGAGATCAGGGAGAGGGTCACTCTCTTCTTCCTGTCCCTCATCAGTTGCCATGATCAGGGTGAGATCAGCCCTGTCATAGTAGGGTTTCAGGCGATTGACATGGAGCACCCTAAGGGGACTCCTGGCAGGTCCTAAGTCAACTAAGTAAGTGACTTCACCCTTTTTCTCAACAATTGTGTGGGGTCCACTCCATTTATCTTAGAGTGCTCTTGGGGCCACAGGCTCCAAGACCCACACTTTCTGCCCTGGTTGGTACTGAACCAAAACAGCCTTCTGGTCATGCCATTGCTTTTGGAGCTCTTGGCTGGCCTGAAGGTTTTTACTGGCCTTTTTCATGTACTCAGCCATCCTTGATCTGAGGCCAAGTACATAGTCCACTATGTCTTGCTTTGGAGCTTTTAAAGGTTGTTCCCAACCCTCCTTAACAAGTGTTAGAGGACCTCTTACTGGGTGTCCAAAGAGGAGTTCAAAGGGGCTGAAGCCCACTCCTTTCTGGGGTATCTCCCTGTAAGCAAAAAGGAGGCATGGTAAAAGGATATCCCATCTCCTGCGGAGTTTTTCAGGGAGTCCCATAATCATGCCTTTGAGAGTTTTGTTAAATCTCTCCACCAGTTCATTTGTTTGTGGATGATAGGGTGTAGTGAACTTGTATGTCACACCACACTCCTTCCACATGGCCTTTAAGTAAGCAGACATGAAATTGCTTCCCCTGTCTGATACCACCTCTTTTGGGAAGCCCACCCTGGAAAATATTCCAAGGAGAGCCTTTGCCACTGCAGGTGCTGTAGTGGTCCTTAGAGGAATAGCTTCAGGATATCTTGTGGCATGGTCCACTATCACCAAGATAAACCTATTGCCTGAAGCAGTAGGAGGGTCAAGGGGGCCAACTATGTCAACCCCTACCCTTTCAAAGGGAACCCCAACCACAGGCAGTGGAATAAGGGGTGCCTTTGGAGTGCCACCTGTCTTGCCACTGGCTTGACAGGTTTCACAGGACTTGCAAAATTCTTTTGTGTCCTCTGACATTCTAGGCCAATGAAACAAGGGAACAAGTCTGTCCCAAGTTTTCATTTGTCCCAAATGTCCAGCTAGGGGAATGTCGTGGGCTAGAGTTAGGAGGAACTTTCTGTACTCCTGAGGAACCACTAACCTCCTGGCAGTTCCAGGTTTAGGATCCCTTGCTTCAGTGTACAAGAGGTTGTCCTCCCAGTAAACTCTGTGAGAGTCACTGACATCCCCATTAGCTTGTTTGACAGCTTGCTGTCTTAGACCCTCTAGTGTGGGACAGGTTTGCTGTGCCACACTCAGCTCCTCCCTGGCAGGCCCCCCTACACCCAAAAGTTCAGCAGTGTCTGCTTCCAGCTCCTCTGGTGTAGGTTCTGCACAGGGTGGAAATTCTTCTTCCTCAGAAGTAGAATCCACTGTAGAGGGAGGGATAGTAGGTAGTGCTTTACTTCTACTAGCCCTAGCTTTAGGGAGCACTTGGTCCATTGTTCCAGGATCCAAGTCACCCTGTCCTTTTTGCTTTTTGGCCTGAGCCCTGGTTAAAGCAAAAATATGCCCTGGGATGCCCAGCATTGCTGCATGGGCCTCCAACTCCACATCTGACCAAGCTGATGTCTCCAAATAATTTCCTAGTAGACAGTCTACAGGTAAATCTGAGGCTACCACAACTTTCTTTGGACCAGTCCCCCCCCCCCCCCCAGTTGAGATTTACAACAGCCATGGGGTGGCTAAGTGTGTTGTTGTGAGCATCGGTTACTTGGTACTGGTGACCAAGTAGGTGTTGTTCAGGGTGGACCAGTTTCTCTATTACCATTGTAACACTGGCACCAGTGTCCCTGTAGGCCTGAACCTCAACACCATTTATTAGGGGTAGTTGCTTGTACTTATCCATGTTAAGGGGACAAGCAATTAAGGTGGCTAAATCAATAGCCCCCTCAGAGACTAACACAGCCTCTGTGGTCTCCCTAACAAGACCAACCCCAACTAAGTTACCAAAAGTGAGCCCAGCTACTCCCTTGGATTGGCTATTAGTAGGTTTGCTCCCACCACCACTGCTATTAGTAGGGACACTAGGTGTAGCAGTAGGGGTTGTAGTGGTAGGAGGCTTGGTGCTTTTCTTTGGACAACTGGGATCTGTTGTCCAATGGCCTTTTATTTTACATAAATAGCACCATGTTTTCTTTTCTTTGTTTTGATTAGAAGAGGATTTGGGCCCACCACCCCCACCAGAGTGTTTTTGTGGGCCTGATGAAGACTCATTTTTAGATTTGTCCCCACCCTTGTCAGAACACTTACCATCCTTCTTCTTGTTGCCATCTTTGTCACCCCCTGTATGAACTTTTCTGTTCACCCTTGTTCTGACCCATTTGTCTGCCTTCTTTCCCAATTCTTGGGGAGAGGTCAGATCAGAGTCCACCAAGTACTGGTGCAACAAATCAGACACACAATTATTAAGAATATGCTCTCTCAGGATCAAATTATACAGGCTGTCATAATCAGTAACTTTACTGCCATGTAACCACCCCTCCAATGCCTTCACTGAATGGTCAACAAAATCAACCCAGTCTTGTGAAGACTCCTTTTTGGTCTCTCTGAACTTCATCCTGTACTGTTCAGTGGTTAAGCCATAACCATTCAGGAGTGCATTCTTAAGAACTGCAAAATTATTGGCATCACTTTCTTTTACAGTAAGGAGCCTATCCCTACCCTTTCCACTAAATGATAGCCATAGGATAGCAGCCCACTGCCTTTGAGGGACATCCTGTACAACACAGGCCCTCTCAAGTGCAGCAAACCACTTGTTAGTGTCATCCCCCTCCTTATAAGGGGGAACTATCTTATGCAGATTCCTGGAATCATGCTCTTTTGCAGGATGACTATGGGGAATACTGCTGCTGCCACCATGGGTTTCTAAACCCAACTTCTGTCTTTCTTTCTCTAGTTCTAAGGACTGTCTATCCAAATCCAGCTGTTGCTTCTTGAGCTTCAGGCTGGTTTGTTCCACTCTCAATTTATTGAGCTCCCTTTCTAACAATCTGTCATCAGGGTGGGTGGGAGGGACATGTCTAGAAACAGAAGTATGATGTGAAAGGACAGAAGGAGACCTGTCCCTAACAGAAGGCACCCTAACAGCTTGGCTCACAGAAACAGCACTTCTACTATGGTGTGAAGGAATACTCCTACTGAGATGTGAGACCACACTATCTGTATGATGTGACTCAACATCAGTTCCAACTATCCTAGGTTGTCTGCTAGGGGGCAGGCTTGGAAGTTTCCCTCCCACCTCTTTTGCTAGGGGTGCCCCAGAATCAGAGTGGGAACCATCAGCTAACTTTTCAACAGGAGTGCCAGCTGTGGCCTTATCCTGTTCAATATGCATATTCACTAACATTTCTCTAGAAGGATTCTTCCTTACACTTAAACCTCTATCTATGCATAGACTCCTTGCTTCCTTCCAGCTAAGGTTATCATAAGCACGTTTGGACAGATCAACAGTTTGGCCTGTGCCAGACATTTTAGACAGTGTTTAAGTGACAGAAAAAGTGAAGAAAAAGTTTTTCAGAACTTTTGGAAAGACAGAAAAAAACTTTTTAAACTTTTTAAGAACTTTTTAGAAAGTTTAGAGGTACTTTTCAGCACTTTAGAAAAGAGGTGAGAAAAGAAATGCAAAACTTTTTGGTTAGGTGTACATACACTGAACTTGTTTTGTATATTTTTCTCTTATGAAAAGTACAATGACAAAAGTGGTTACAGAGCACTTATCCCACCACTGCCACCAATGTAGGAGGCTGGACTGGCTTGTAGTGAGTACCAAGGGGTACTTACACCTTGCACCAGGCCCAGTTATCCCTTATTAGTGTATAGGGTGTCTAGCAGCTTAGGCTGATAGATAATGGTAGCTTAGCAGAGCAGCTTAGGCTGAACTAGGAGACGAGTGAAGCTCCTACAGTACCACTAGTGTCATATGCACAATATCATAAGAAAACACAATACACAGATATACTAAAAATAAAGGTACTTTATTTTTATGACAATATGCCAAAAGTATCTCAGTGAGTACCCTCAGTATCAGGATAGCAAATGTACACAAGATATATGTACACAATACCAAAATATGCAGTAATAGTATTAGAAAACAGTGCAAACAATGTATAGTTACAATAGGATGCAATGTGGACACATAGGGATAGGGGCAACACAAACCATATACTCCAAAAGTGGAATGCGAACCACAAATGGACCCCAAACCTATGTGACCTTCTAGAGGGTCGCTGGGACTGTAAGAAAACAGTTAGGGTTAGAAAAATAGCCCACCCCAAGACCCTGAAAAGTGAGTGCAAAGTGCACTAAAGTTCCCCAAAGGACATAGAAGTCGTGATAGGGGAATTCTGCAGGAAAGACACAAATCAGCAATGCAACAACAATGGATTTCCAAACGAGGGTACCTGTGGAACAAGGGGACCAAGTCCAAAAGTCACAAGCAAGTCGGAGATGGGCAAATGCCCAGGAAATGCCAGCTGTGGGTGCAAAGAAGCTGCTACTGGACAGTAGAAGCTGAAGATTCTGCAGGAACGACAAGGGCTAGGAACTTCCCCTTTGGAGGACGGATCCCTCACGCCGTGGAGAGTTGTGCAGAAGTATTTTCCTGAAGAAAGACTGCCAACAAGCCTTGCTAGCTGCAAATCATGCGGTTAGGGTTTTTGGATGCTGCTGTGGCCCAGGAGGGACCAGGATGTCGCCAATTGCGTCTGGGGACAGAGGGGGCATCGAGCAAGACAAGGAGCCCTCTCACAAGCAGGCAGCACCCGCAGAAGTGCCGGAACAGGCACTACAAAGTGGAGTGAAACGGTGCTCACCCGAAGTTGCACAAAGGAGTCCCACGCCACCGGAGGACAACTTAGGAGGTTGTGCAATGCAGGTTAGAGTGCCGTGGACCCAGGCTGGACTGTGCACAAAGGATTTCCGCCGGAAGCGCATGGAGGCCGGAGTAGCTGCAAAAGTTGCGTTTCCCAGCAATGCAGTCTGGCGTGGGGAGGCAAGGACTTACCTCCACCAAACTTGGACTGAAGAGTCACTGGACTGTGGGCGTCACTTGGACAGAGTTGCTGGATTCAAGGGACCTCGCTCGTCGTGCTGAGAGGAGACCCAGGGTACCGGTGATGCAGTTCTTTGGTGCCTGCGGTTGCAGGGGGACGATTCCGTCGACCCACGGGAGATTTCTTCGGAGCTTCTAGTACAGAGAGGAGGCAGACTACCCCCACAGTATGCACCACCAGGAAAGCAGTCGAGAAGGCGGCTGGATCAGCGTTACAGAGTTGCAGTAGTCTTCTTTGCTACTTTGTTGCAGTTTTGCAGGCTTCCAGCGAGGTCAGCAGTCGATTCCTTGGCAGAAGGTGAAGAGAGAGATGCAGAGGAACTCGGATGAGCTCTTGCATTCGTTATCTAAGGAATCCCCAAAGACAGAGACCCTAAATAGCCAGAAAAGAGGGTTTGGCTACCTAGGAGAGAAGATAGGCTAGCAACACCTGAAGGAGCCTATCAGAAGGAGTCTCTGACATCACCTGCTGGCACTGGCCACTCAGAGCAGTCCAGTGTGCCAGCAGCACCTCTGTTTCCAAGATGGCAGAGGTCTGGAGCACACTGGAGGAGCTCTGGGCACCTCCCAGGGGAGGTGCAGGTCAGGGGAGTGGTCACTCCCCTTTCCTTTGTCCAGTTTCGCGCCAGAGCAGGGCTGAGGGGTCCCTGAACCGGTGTAGACTGGCTTATGCAGAAATGGGCACCATGTGTGCCCATGAAAGCATTTCCAGAGGCTGGGGGAGGCTACTCCTCCCCTGCCTTCACACCATTTTCCAAAGGGAGAGGGTGTAACACCCTCTCTCAGAGGAAGTCCTTTTTTCTGCCATCCTGGGCCAAGCCTGGCTGGACCCCAGGAGGGCAGAAACCTGTCTGAGGGGTTGGCAGCAGCAGCTGCAGTGAAACCCCGGGAAAGGCAGTTTGGCAGTGCCAGGGTCTGTGCTAGAGACCCGTGGGATCGTGGGATTGCACCAACAATGCCAGGATGGCATAGAGGGGGCAATTCCATGATCTTAGACATGTTACATGGCCATATTCGGAGTTACCATTATGAAGCTACGTATAGGTAGTGACCTATATGTAGTGCACGCATGTAATGGTGTCCCCGCACTCACAAAGTCCGGGGAATTGGCCCTGAACAATGTGGGGGCACCTTGGCTAGTGCCAGGGTGCCCACACACTAAGTTACTTAGCACCCAACCTTTACCAGGTAAAGGTTAGACATATAGGTGACTTATAAGTTACTTAAGTGCAGTGTAAAAATGGCTGTGAAATAACGTGGACGTTATTTCACTCAGGCTGCAGTGGCAGGCCGGTGTAAGAATTGTCAGAGCTCCCTATGGGTGGCAAAAGAAATGCTGCAGCCCATAGGGATCTCCTGGAACCCCAATACCCTGCGTACCTAAGTACCATATACTAGGGAATTATAAGGGTGTTCCAGTAAGCCAATGTAAATTGGTAAAATTGGTCACTAGCCTGTTAGTGACAATTTGAAAGAAATGAGAGAGCATAACCACTGAGGTTCTGATTAGCAGAGCCTCAGTGAGACAGTTAGTCATAACACAGGTAACACATTCAGGCACACTTATGAGCACTGGGGCCCTGGCTGGCAGGGTCCCAGTGACACATACAACTAAAACAACATATATACAGTGAAAAATGGGGGTAACATGCCAGGCAAGATGGTATTTTCCTACACAGTATGCCAATGTGAATTGCTAAAATTGGTCACTAGCCTGTTAGTGACAAATTTGGAAAGCAGAGAGAGCATAACCACTGAGGTTCTGGTTAGCAGAGCCTCAGTGAGACAGTTAGTCATCACACAGGGAACACATACAGGGCACATACTTATGAGCACTGGGGCCCTGCCTGGCAGGGTCCCAGTGACACACAGACTAAAACAACATATATACAGTGAAATATGGGGGTAACATGCCAGGCAAGATGGCTTTCCTACACTGAGGGCCTGGGACTATTGGACATTCACTCCAAAACCTGCTGCAAACCAAAGGAATCCAGTTCAGCCACGAATGCCGGGAGTGAGACCAGAGGCTCCTCTAGTGCCACCAGGACATCATCGGCATAAAGGCTGATAGTGTGTTCCTCCCCTTCAAAGGGGATCCCCTTAATTTCTGGATTATCACAAATTCTGTGGGCCAAGGACTCCATGTAGAGCACGAAGGGCAGAGGGGAAAGGGGATACCCTTGATGTGTACCCCTGCAGATGGGGAATGGCAGCGACATCTGCCTGTTCCCTCTCAAAGTGGATACCGGATGGGAGTAATTGCTTAAGACCCACAAACATAATAGTTCTCAGAAACAAAAAAGTTTCAGTCTACCCTCGAGGTAGGGCCAATGGACCCGGTTGAATGCATTCTCGGCATCAACCGGCAACAGCAGTCGCTCTTGGTCTGAGTGCAGCACCTTATCTAACAAATGAAGAATTAATGTTGTATTATCGCTGCATTGATAATGTGGAACAAAGCCCACCTGATATGGATCACTAGGAGATAGTAGAAGGGGGCTCAACCAGTGAAAAATTTGACATCTACATTCAAGAGTGATATCAGCCTGTATGAGGCACATAGGCATTTATCTTTACCTGGTTTCGGGAGGACCATCACAGACGCCTTTAGCATGGAGGACGCGATGGAGGCAGGATCTTTGAAGGAGTTGAACAGTCTGGTAAGCAAGGGTGCTAAGATGGGGCAGAAGGTTTTATAAAAAATTGCCAAGTAGCTGTTTGGGCCCAGTGATTTATGCAGCTTCTGCTTCAAGATGACATAGATCACCTCTCAAATTCTGATCAGCCGATCTAGTTCAGAGGCTTGTGCAGTCGTGAGTTTGGGGGTGCCTGCCCCGACAAGAAAGCTATCTAGTGTGGCATCTGGTAAGTCCTGTCTGGAATAGAGGTCTGTATGAAAGTCCTGAAATGCAGAGGCAATTTTGTTGTCCGTAGTGCAATCCAGACCGTTTCTATTCACAATCATCTGCATATTTGCAGACTGATATTGGACCTGCAGCCTATTTGCTAAAAGGCATCCACATTGATTACAATTGATATAAAAGGTGTGGCAGAGTCTAGCGGCAGCATATTTCACCCTGTTGAGATCTGTGCTTGCCAGCTGTTTTCTCATCATCTCTAACTGGTACCACACTCGGGGGGTTCCAGTGCACTTATGACTGCGTTTGAGCTCTATGACCTGGCACGACAATTGCTCTCTCTTATCCTTGCATATTCTATTGTCAGCAGCGGATATCACAATGAGTTTCCCTCAAACCACTGCCTTCAAAGTCTCCCACAGGGTTGATATTGAAAACTCAGGAGCTTTATTTATAGCCAAGAAATCTAGAATGGCCCTAGTCAGTTGTATGACCACTTTCAGGTGATATAGGAGGGTTTCCCTCAACCGCCATGGCCGAGGGGAGAATTGCAGCAGAGGTAGAGATAGTGAAAGGGTTACAGCAGCGTGATGTGACCGAGATCGAGGCACAGTCATACTGGATGTGACCAGGGACTGAATGTCTGATGAGCCCAAGAGATAGTCAATACAGTGTATGTTTTATGAGCGTGAGAGAAAAATATATAGTCCCTAGTCTGAGGGTGTACAGTGCGCCAAAGGTGTCTCAGCTCCATCTCCTCAAGCCAAGATATAGCCTCCCGCGAAAAAGCCCCGAAGCAGCCCTGCCTGTTTTCAGATTTGTCCATCCCATTGTAAAGGTCTATGTTGAGGTCAACCCCATGAGTATCGAATGATTGTGGGTTGCTGCAACCTTCCCCACAACCCAATGGAGAAAAGGTTCCTGCCCTTCATTAGAGGTGTATATGGTACCTAGTGTAAAAGTGTGGTTGCCAATGGAGAACCAGTAGGCGAGTAACCTGCCTTTGATCTCTGCCAGTTTAGGAACAATCTAGCCCCTGAACTAGCTGGACACAAAAATGACCACCCCTGCTGTCCTAGAGGAACTGGAGGAGAAGAATAGGTGTGGGAAAGCTCAGGACCACTGTTCTGCCTTCCTATTTATCTCCTATCGGAGCTTACAGAACCTCTCTGGAATGCACTTCTGAGTTCAAAGAAGACCTTTATTGTTGTTAATTCTTCCCCACCCACAAGTTCTTGAGAGACGAATTAATAGATTTCAAGCACACAACGTAGTCGCAGCAAGAAAACAAAATATATCACAGTACTTCTCAGTTGCAGTGTACACAGCATATAGATAATATCTTTATATGATTATAGTAGCAAAGCATAAAAATCAAAATTCATCACCGTATGAGCAAGTAGGACCTATCTTCAGCTTCATCTTTCTGGGGTCTGGAAGTTGATGACTCCGGTCAACTGCGAGAAAGAGATTATCTACCCACACGGGAGACTGGCAACTGGCACCTAGTTCCAGCCTGAAGTCAAGCAGATTCGAATCTAACTCACTGTAGCCCCGAGTCATCCTTACAAAAGCGTGCCCCCTTCTCTCAGACTCGGGAAAACTACGCAAGCCTTTGGAGACTGGCCAGATCTCCTAGACTTCTCCTCTTCCCAAGCCTGAGCAGAAAGGAAAACACCAAATGTACTCTCTCTTATCAGGTCTAGTCTGGTGTGAAGAAAACAGCTTGGTTCATCTTGTGGAAAAACACAGCTTGGAAAAATACAGCTTGGATTCTCAACTGCAATGTCTAACTCCACGTTAAAGGCAATAGGCAGCTAACCTAAATATCAAATGTAATGTCTAATGTCATGTCAAAGCCAATAGGCAGCTAGCCTAAATATCAAATGTAATGTCTAATATCATGTCAAAGTCAATAGGCAGCTGAGCTGAATACAAAATGTAATGTCTAATATCATGTCAAAGCCAATAGGCAGCTGAACTGAATACAGCATGTCAAAGCCAATAGGCAGAATACAGAATGTAATGGCTAATGCAATGTCAAAGCCAATAGGCGGCTAAACTGAATACAGAAAGTAATGGCTAATGCCATGTCAAAGCCAATAGGCGGCTAAACTGAATAAAACATGCAATGTGCTACTGGTGAACATTGAGCAACTAATATGCGCAGTGGTGAAACACAAAGTCATTGGTCAAACAGAATTAATAGCATCACATTCCACCCTATGACCAATGAATTTTTGTTTCACATATCTCTTGTTTCAAACAAAAACAAAAAAAAACATCAACACAAAAAAAACATTGTAAGCAAATCAGATATGAATGATAAAAGCAATCACTGTAAAGCAATGGAAGTGGATTAACATATAGATCTCATAACCTTTCACATCAGCTACATCTACACAGAAAAGACTGAAACTTTTATACTCTGAATGAGATTATAGTGTCTCTAAAACGGCAAGTTCATATAGCATGAGTTCTACTCATGTAAAGGTGCACGGTCCACCTAAAAGGTTTGCTGGAATGTAAGCGAAAGTCAGAGTTCCACACGAAAAAACACAGACAGTTAACTGTTAAGGTTGCTCAGTTCCAGTAGAAGAATGCAATCAAACAAGTTGAACTTGAACTGAAGGCGCCATTTGCGCAAAATGGATCCATGGTGCTTGCACTTTACTCAGTCAGGTTCAGGTTGGGGGTTCGGTCCCTTCCCCGACCCCACATGCACACACCCGAAGGGGGACCACACAGCACACTCAGGGACAGTGGCCAAACGTAGTAAGATCTGCAAAAGAAAAAAGTATGACTTTTCTTGCAAATAACATTTGTCATTTGAAATGTACCCTTCCTCTTTTCCCTGTTTTATAATCAGCAGGACGTTTTTGGGGCTCTTTATTATAATTTCTGCAGGTTCTGGAGGGTCACTTGGGGCTTCAACCCACACCTCAGCACTAAGGTTTTTATCTGCTGTGCCACAGCTTCCCTTTTCTTGCACTGTCAGAAGGGCTGGGGCAGACTCCTTCTTTACCAAACCTCCTTTCACTGCATTTTTGACAAGTTGGGCCATTCTGTCTCCAATTTGTATGAATGAATCAGATTATTTTCTAGTTATCAGCATAATTTTGATTTCTCCTTGGTAATCTGCAGCAATCACTCCCCCTAAAACCTGATCAATTTGCCATATCTGTCCTGGTAACTTTCCTCTCCCCAACTGCTCTGTGACTGCTTGTGGGATAGATTTCTCTTGTGCGTGCTGCACAGTTTTTATCAAATCTAGGGGAATGTGCATCCCTCTCATCTCTGCCCACATGTAAGTGGCTTTTTCTCCCAGCTGTTCACATTTCTGGTGCACCCACTTAGCCATCCCCACTAAATCAGAATTCTGGGTGTACACTTCTCTCTCTAAATTTTTCTCTTTAACATCTGCAAGGGAATTGAACCAGTTATGTATTGTATAAGCCATGTAAAAAACCAAATGGCTAAACCATTGGCAGTGACCCAAGAATCAGTGTAAAAATGACACATCTCACGCAGCTCTTGCTTTAAAATCTGACACACATTGTACAACACTGTTCCTTCTACTGTGCTAGAAAACAACATTTCAGTCAATGAATCATTAGTCAAACAAACATGCTTTTTATCCTCAGGGGACACGAATTCAAATGGTGCACTCAATTTCACTGGTGACTATTTTACCTGTGGTACTCCCTGCAACCTCTCCACATCCTGAAAAGGGGCTTGTGGCACCTGTTCGTTCTTCCCCTGTTCCTGATTTACATGTAAATCAGTGTTTCCCTCTTGCAAGGCGCAGAAACCTAAAGTATGAATTATTTCATTTGCCAAATCACAAGCGCGCAGCTGCATATAATTTTTCCTAGTGACCATACACCAAAGTGTTAGGACTTCACTCAGATGAGGGCTATTCTGTTTCCAAAAATCAAACAAGCTAATGAAACCCAGTGTCTCTTGCTTAGTGCAAACATTAAGAAACTCTAAAATCTTTAGTTTTACTTGTGCCAGTAACTGCACATTTTGCGATGGTACCTCGTAAATCACATTCTGAGCTTTGTTCTCTGTGTTATCAGTTAAGGAATGCACTTCGACTGCCAAAAAACCTGGCTCACATGGAGGCTCAGACTGGCTCACAGCTGTCTTAACCCTCTCATTACTGGAATGGGAAAAGACAGATTCTTCTAAAACAGCATTTTTATACATTTCAGCATTATCTTGCATTAATGTATTCTGGCTAATTTGCTCACGTAAATTCTTATTTTCATGTTCCAGCTGCCTACATTTCTCCTGCATTTTTCTGTAAGCAGATCAAAGTATCCAAACCCTTCTGTCAAAAACAAAAGGATCATCATTTCTTTCAAAAGGCACATTTTCTAAATATGCTTTATCACAGAAGGAACACGTGTTTCTCACAGCACCATCAGGCAGTTTAACTACACATGCATGTTCAAACATGGTCTGCCGTGCTTCTGTAATTCTCCAAACAACAAAAAACAATTACACTTTTAAATTGTGCACGTAGAAATATATAATTCGACTTTCAAGACTGCTGACTACGTCAAAATGTTCTGCCTTCCTACTTATCTCCTATCGGAGCTTACAGAACCTCTCTGGAATGCACTTCTGAGTTCAAAGAAGACCTTTATTGTTGTTAATTCTTCCCCAACCACAAGTTCTTGAGAGACAAATTGATAGATTTCAAGCACACAACGTAGTCGCAGCAAGAAAACAAAATATATCACAGTACTTCTCAGTTGCATTGTACACAGCATATAGATAATATCTTTATATGATTATAGTAGCAAAGCATAAAAATCAAAATTCATCACCGCATGAGCAAGTAGGACCTATCTTCAGCTTCATCTTTCTGGGGTCTGCAAGTTGATGACTCCGGTCAACTGCGAGAAAGAGATTATCTACCCACACGGGAGACTGGCAACTGGCGCCTAGTTCCAGCCTGAAGTCAAGCAGATTCGAATCTAACTCACTGTAGCCCCGAGTCATCCTTACAAAAGTGTGCCCCCTACTCTCAGACTCGGGAAAACTACGCAAGCCTTTGGAGACTGGCCAGATCTCCTAGACTTCTCCTCTTCCCAAGCCTGAGCAGAAAGGAAAACACCAAATGTACTCTCTCTTATCAGGTCTAGACTGGTGTGAAGAAAACAGCTTGGTTCATCTTGTGGAAAAACACAGCTTGGAAAAATACAGCTTGGATTCTCAACTGCAATGTCTAACTCCACGTTAAAGGCAATAGGCAGCTAACCTAAATATCAAATGTAATGTCTAATGTCATGTCAAAGCCAATAGGCAGCTAGCCTAAATATCAAATGTAATGTCTAATATCATGTCAAAGTCAATAGGCAGCTGAGCTGAATACAAAATGTAATGTCTAATATCATGTCAAAGCCAATAGGCAGCTGAACTGAATACAGCATGTCAAAGCCAATAGGCAGAATACAGAATGTAATTGCTTATGCAATGTCAAAGCCAATAGGCGGCTAAACTGAATACAGAAAGTAATGGCTAATGCCATGTCAAAGCCAATAGGCGGCTAAACTGAATAAAACATGCAATGTGCTACTGGTGAACATTGAGCAACTAATATCCGCAGAGGTGAAACACAAAGTCATTGGTCAAACACAATTAATAGCATCACAGACCACATTCCAAGCCAATTGCCTGCCAGAAGGTGTGTCTCCTGGAGTAAGCAAATTTGTACCCCAGTGTGTTCTAGAAAGGAGAGTATAGCCCGACGTTTGACTGGGTTATTGAGACCCTTCAAATTGAGAGTTAAGATTTGAAGATTATGATGAATTTGGTTGGGAGGCTAGATTGTTAAGGGTCACATAACTAGAAGAGTGGTACCTGTACATCCTCCTTCGGAGTCGAAGATGAGACTGCCCATAGAGGTGTAACTATTGGAACTTGTGACTGCCATGTGTATGTTTTCCCCACACAAACAAAAAACCTGCAACAACAACATAGCAAATAACAGAATAACCATTAAATATGTCATTGTCCAATCCAGCTTGCGGTTAGGCCAGGCTGTCAGCTGGATACAGATGGCAAGGGGTGTGGTGCAGCCTTGGAAGACGGTCCCTCTACCCCCACCCATAGCAAGAGAATTAGGGGTGCACAGCCTCTTAAAAGGCAAGGCATAGCCCGGAGAGTCCCCAAAGAGAGGCTCCAACATCGCCTACCTCTCCTTAGCCATAGTTACTGGATCCAGACCATGTGTCCCATGTACCCGGTTCCTACCATTTGTCGATTTTGATGTCCGCCTGTGCTACCATCACATCCAATCATCTGGGACTGTTCAGGTGGATCATCTTCTATACTCAGGATGCAGCAGGTGTCCTCAAGGGAGCAGAGCTAGCACAGTTTGCCTTGCTACCGAAAAATCAATTGAAATGGGTGGCCCCATGAGTGCAAGATTCCCTCCTGCCATAGGCGGATCATGACAGGGCAAAATGCTCTACGTTTCTGAAGTGCGGAAGTCGACAAGTCTTGATAGAGCGTGGGTTTGAGTCCATTGAGTTGTACTGGGTGTCTATCCCTGGCAGTACAGAGGATACGTTCCTTCATTTGAAAATCATGGTTACAAACTAGGATGTCTGCTGGAAGAGCAGTGTCCATTCTCTTGGAGCCTGCTCTGTGTGCCCTGTCCAGCTTGATGACAAAATTGGGAGGTTCTTCCAACATCGATTGAAAGAGCTCTGTAACCAACTGATGAATATCAGCACCTTCCACCTCAGATGGCACCCCTTTGATTCGTATGTTGTTAGGTCTTGAATGATTTTCCAAATCCTCGGCATCGGCCTGTAAATCTAGATGTTGGTCTCAGAGACGGATGATTTCTTGCTGCAACTGTTCGATCTCTTCATCTCGGGTAGCCTCTCATTCTTCCATGGAGAAGACTCTGTTGCCAAAGCCGTCCAGGTCCCAGTGGACTTTGTTGAGGTCATTGGAGAGTTCCTTCTTCAAGGTCTGAAGGTCCTCTCTTAAGGAGGCGAACAGAGCTTTAGAAACAACCAGGTGACCTGCGCATCTTTTTCCCAAGGGGTCATTGCAATGTCAACCCTCAAGGGTTGCGTGGATACAGTAGTTTGTGAGTCTGTGGGCTTAGTGAGCGTCTCATTTAGTGTCCTATCTTTCTTGCCTCGTCTGGTGGCCATAGACCTCTGCTTCCGGAGCCCACTTCGCTAGAGGAGGAAACCCTCGACCACCACAGGTGCAGGGGAAGTGCCTGGTGCTCCAAGTCAAAAATGACCGACCTCCCCAGTGAGGTGGTAACTAAGTTCCTAGAGAACTGGACCCCTTGGGTGTATCACTCACGTGTGCCTGCCAAGTCTGTCATGCCTCAAGCATGATCCAGGAAGCAAGCTTCCCAAAACAGATATTGTACCGCTTTACCGCCACGCAGCCCGCTTCACAACTCAAATTGGAGTGCAAGGACTGTCAGGAGCTAGAATTGCCAGCATTTGGGATTCAGGTCCTGGGCAAATTCACATTGTAGAGAAGAGTGCAGCAACCTCCATACCCTTGGTGTAAGTCTCAGTGGTCCCTTCACATCCAACAACCGGCGTCATGGCCCTTTTCCGGCAGACTCCACCCAGGCCCCCACGATCTGCTATTGGCACATGGGTCAAGTGTGGTGCCTTCTCCAAGGACCCCACGATCTGTAGTTGGCAAATGGCAGTGGAACAGCGTCCTGGTGCCCCCCCCACCATGCTCTTATAGTGCTGTTATTCAATCACTGAAATCAGGGCGCGATACTTCAGCATGTGCGCACTCACAGCCCCTGAGGAACGAGGATAGGTAAATCCTTTTTTTTCCAGACTACACTAGACATGTTCAAGATCTTTGTAAAAATGTCCTGCCAATTAAAAGATGCTTACTTGAACACAACATTAGATACAGTTTACTCTACCTGGCCAAAATTAGGATACAACAAAATGGCAGAGTCCAGTTTTTTGAGTTGGCCCAAAATACAGCGGACTGGCTGGACGCACTGGACATTGGAAAAGGTCGACGATCCCCTGAGTGGAAGGAGCAGAGGTAGCGGGGACTGGGTTGCTCCAACAGGAATAAGACCAAACTACAGAAACTTTCCGGGCTTCCCACGAGGAGCCAGGAGGCCATGTCCTGGTCTCCCTGGATGGCACACTACAAACTGAAGCTGTGACTGTGCTAATTCAGAACTTCTTTTCGCAACTCCGAGAGGTGCTAGACACTTTGAGCGACAGCACCGATGGGGAGTGCCTAACTACATGTACCCTGGTATCACTGGATTTCTACAAGTTATTCGATAATGGTTGTGCATAGCGAGACTGGGCACGATGGGGGCTGAGAAACTATCTACTGACTGGAATTGTAAACAATGATGAGATTTAAAGTTTTTATATTTGTGTCTGACACTTTTTGAACCGGCCAAGGAATGCTTAAGATCACCTAATGCTAAGGACCTCATAATGAACATGGCGGTAAACACCGCTCCGCCGACGGTGGCGGTAACTACCGCCAACAGTCAGGCGGTCTGGGCCGCCAAATTATGAACCACTTGAAAAATAGGCAGCCTGAAAACCACTCACCACCAGCAGAGGAGTGCCGACAACGTGGCAGAGGCTGCCCACAGCCCTATGGAAAGGCCCTACCCGCCCATCAAATAATGAAGCACTAGACCGCCGTCAGTTCCGGGGCGGGAACCCCCGCCACGCAAAGCCAGGCGGAAACAAACCAAATAAAATGAAACACTCACCGGAGGCTCACACAACCCGCCGACGCAGACATGGGTAGAGAGTTGCAAATCATGCCAGTCCTGCTCCTTGCCATATACCTCCACGACCGAGACCACCAACGAAGATGATGACGGTAAGTACCGCAACCTACTAAACAATGGAAGACAGGGCACCGTTACATACCCACCCAATCCACCCAACCCGCAAAGCACCCACAACTCCTCGCAACAGCACAAGCCATACACCCCAGAGCAAGAGGTACTTACCCAAGACAACCTGCCCAAAGTACACACATGTGCACAACAACCTCCCACAAAGAAACGATGAACCACGGATCCAGAGTGTGCCAAAACCAACACTGGCCAGACAAACCTTTATTAAACTCCAGGAGCAACAGAAGTCCAATAGAAGGCCAATGGCCAGTCCATAGTACAAAGTCCGATGGGCCCAAATGGCCCCAACTGGAATCCACAAGTGCAAATGATACTCCACCTCAAAGAGGCAACAATTGGGCATCCAGGCACCTCAGGGAACAGGGGCAGGGGGTGGAGACTTACGACTGGGAGGGGGGCTTGGCTTTACGTTTGGGGGGCTTGGGTCTGGTCTAAGAAGCTGGTGGAGCGGCCTTGTACTGGGGTGCAGCAGATGTACCAGGGCCAGCATGGGTTCTTTTGCTCAGAGGGGAGGTAGCACAGGAATGGGAAGAGCGGACAGGGGCGGGCTGTGGTGTGGGAGGAGTGGACAGGGCAAGGAGGTGGGCACATTTAGGGACGAGGCGGGGTGGGCTAGTGGGTTTGAATAGGTAAACATGGGATAGGAAAAGTTTTTTAGGGGCAATCGTGGTGGACCTGGAGGAAGGCATGAGAGTGGAGGTAGAGGGACTGGTTGTGACAGGTGTAGGTGTACGTGACGTGGGTGCAGGTGGCTGTACAGTATGCTGAGGTGTGGTGGATGTGTGTTGGGTGGGTGCTTTAGAATGTTTGAGTGTCTTGGGAGGAGGGGGGGTGGACACAGTGGGACAAGACAGGCTGCCGGTGTAAATGTATGTTGTCTGTGTATCTGCAAGTTTGGTGAGTGTGCTGCATGTGTCAACCAAAGTCGTTGTGGTGAGTGCAGGTGTGGTGTCTGGGGTGCATGAATGGATGCCTGATTTTGTGGTGACTGCCAGAATGGGGTCAGCAACAGTGAATGAGGGTGCAGTGTCTGTAAGTGTGCATGTAGAGGTGACAGACCGGGAGGCGGAAAAGATGGACACACTGGGGGAAGTAGATGTTGGTGTGTGTGCCTTTGTATGTTGGCTGTGTGTATGCCTGTGGTGGGAAGTGTGGTGCTTGTGTTTTTCAGTGTGCTTCCTGTGTGTTGAGGTGTGTGCATGGCTGTCAGAATGTGTGCTTGGGATGGGTGAAGAGAGTGGGGTGCTGGAAGGGGTAGAGGTGGTTGGAGGGGGGACACTGGCTGCCGTCAAAGAGGAAAATCTGAAAAGATCTCTGTAGGCCAGACACGGCACTGTGAATGCCATCCAGGTAGGCATTGGTCTGCGGCACCTCTGATGCTAGCCCCTGGATGGCATTGACGATGGTTGTCTGCCCTATAGAGATGGTCCTCAGGAGGCCAATAGCCTCCTCCGTGAGGGCAGCAGGGCTGACTGGGGCAGGGGATGAGGTGCCTGGGGCAAAGGAGATGCCCACCCTTCTGGGTGAGTGGGCATGGGAAAACTCTGTGGGAAGCAAATGGGAGGGTGGTGATGGTATGGGGGGTGGTGGAAGATGACACAGAATTGATGGGCACACTAGGGTCCCCCACCACCAGGGAGTTCCCATCAGAGGAGGTATCAGAGTCACTACCTCCAGTGGTAGTTGCCTCCCTCGTAGTACTCCCCACGCCCTCCTACAACTGGTCCCTTTGGCGTTGCTCGACTCTGCCTCTGTGGAACAGTGGGCCGCTGCATCCCCACTTGCCGGTGCCTCAGCTCCCTCGCCAGATGATGCTGATGTACACAGACAACACAAGAGAACAGGGATGGGGAGACAAAACAGGAGAGACACTTGTAAATATCTGAATGGAGGTCCATAACTGGTTCACACATACACCCACCCTGCAAATATTCCATCATGCAGCACCTACCGCTATACACATGGCTATGCCCCTGACTAGTGGCCACAACCCTGTTCTACAGCCATCTCCAACATCACAGAGGCCCTGAAGTACTGCAGACCTGACCCTTACAACCCAACTTCCCACAGCGCCATTATGTAAAAGGACATCAGTCAGAGTTCCTGCTACTAGATAGCATACATACTACAGCACACTCATCCATCCATCAAGGAGGCATACAATGGTTTCTGTACTCACCCCTTGTGTCTGCTGTGCAGCCTTCAAGCGCCCATCCAGGTCTGAATATGCCACCATCAGAATGCGGTGCATTAAGGGGGTCAGTGCCCGACGGGCACCCCTTTCTTGTTGGGAGGACTTCCCCAGCTGGGCCTCACAGGTCTTCCTCACCCAGCGCCGCAGGTCCTCACACTGCTTCCTGCAGTGGGTGCTCCGCCGGTTGTAGACCCCCAGGGTCTGCACCCCCCTGGCAATCGCATGCCAGAGTCCCCTCTTCTGATGGGCGCTGACCTATATGGGACACACAGAGAAAGTAACACAGAGGTCAGACAATGCCCATTACATACAGCTGGCTATACGTCCCCTATGGGACGGATACTCACAACAGAATAACAGGACCTCACACACGCAGCATGTCTTGAATCCCACGACTGTATAGTGTCAAACGTGCACACATATTTACAGCCATCTATCACCATTACACATTTCCATGCCGCCCCAATCCACCTACTCACCTGTACCTCTGGTCGACCATAGAGCTTGGCATACAGGGGTAGGACCCCGTCCGCGAGCTTGTCCAGTTCCTCGCTGATGAAGGCCGGGGCCCTTTCCCCCGCCACTCATGCCATTTCCAGGACCAGAGGCAGGACACAGCAGCACACTCAGTGGAGTACCTGCATGCACGCACAGGAGTCAAGTGAAGTTTGGGTGATGAGATTGCGTACGTTCCGCGGCGGTGTGCTCCGTCACCGCCGGCGGAGATCATGATACGCTAATATTCCCCATTGACAACCATGTTAACCAATGAACGGTCGCACATCGGTAAACACCACCTTACACTATTACGACAACCGCTAGCGGTATAAGATCACTTCCACTACAACATTTCTGGATTACAGGGGGCAGACAATTTGCCCATTACTACGCAGTTATTATTTTTCTCATTTGTCCCATGCAGGCCCAATTGTTCCCAACCCCCAAGGGCATGAACAAATATACATTAACTCACCACAACAGTCCAGATGTATCATTGAGGACATGTCACTCCAGTTTAACATCCTAATATGCATATGTGTCATCGACTTGTATGCCAGCACTGCTGAATATTTACCATTTTGGGCAGATGTATGTGTGTTCCTCACATGTGTTATCAACTCCTCCTGGGTACAGACCTATGTGGCAAAGGAGTGCCCCATTGGTGTACAGACCACTTGTTGATTTGGGGACCATGGTGGAGCCTCACATCATTATCAATTACAGACTCATCCGTGCTACTATTCATGAACTTTGTGCATTACTGGGTCCAGCACTGAGCCCGGCTAATCGGAATCAGCATAACTTCCCTACTGAAGTGCAAGTGCTCTCTGCACTCCATTTCCTGGCCACGGGCTCATTTCAAGTGACAGTGGGCATGGTTGCAGGTTTTTCACAGCCAATGTTTAGCATTATACTGTCCAGATTCCTGAATGCATTTACACGACACCTGCAGTCCTATGTGAGGTTTCCCCAAAGTGCTGACCTCCCTGCCATCAGACTGCTATGCCTTTGCCAACATTCCCCATGTGATAGGTGCCATCGATGGAACCCACATAGCTCTCATCCCCCCAAGAGTAAGTGAACAGGTGTACAGAAACAGGAAGAACTTTCACTCCATGAACATTCAAATGGTGTGTACTGCAGACCAGTACATCTCACATGTGAATGTCATGTTCCCTGGATCAGTCCATGATTCCTTTGTGCTGAGGAACAGCAGTTTGCCACACGTGATGGAACAACTACAAGGGGACAGAGGATGGATCATAGGTAAGTGTGTCTGACACTTTTTGGCACATGGCAGACAGCCAGGCTGTCTGCAACTGAGTGTTGTCAGTGACAGTCCTGTTTTGCCCCCTTTTGCAGGTGATTCTGGCTACCCCAACATGTGTTGGCTCCTGACACCAGTGAGGAATCCTTGGACAGATGCAGAGAGGAATTACAATGCAATGATGCCCATGGGCGTACTAGGAGGGTGATAGAGCACACAATAGGTTTCCTGAAGGCTAGATTCCGTGCCTCCATATCTCTGGGGATCCCTGGCCTATGAGCCTGAAAAGGTGTGTAGAATAGTGGTTGTCTGCTGTGTGCTGCACAACGTGGCTGTGAGGAAATCTATTCCCCTCTTAGAGGAGGAGGGGGCTGTATACCCAGACCAGCTTCCTCAGAGAGGGGATGAGAGTAATGGCGATGATGAAGAGGGGGAAGATGTACACTCCAGGAACCAACTGATCCAACTGTACTTCCAGTAACTAAGTGGTACTATTTGATGCTGTTGATGTCTGTGCAGCATACTGTCAGTATGACTTATCCTCTATAGGGGTGTTTGGTCAATGGGCATTGTCACTGTGACCAGGTATGCATGGGGCATGTGGCATTATGGAAAATGTGTTTGACATATCTGTTTGCACAACCCCATGTTATGCATGGGGTGCCATTCCTGCAATTAAGATATGAATAAATGATTCCAAAGACAATTGCATGCACACTTCCATTTGATTCAACATAATGACAGGGGACATTTACATTGGTGAATAGGTGGGGTTTTTTTTGGTGTCAGGGGTGCCATGGTGCTCTTTACACTGATGGGAGTGTGCTACTGGCGGATGTCCATATTGGCTACATGGTCTCAGTGTTTGTTAGCAGTGGTGATATGTCCATCTGTTATTTACAGTTTTTGGGCTTGTTATTGCACCGTATGGATGGTGGTTCAGTGGCACACTTGGAAGACAGTTCTTGTCAAAGTCACTTCTTAGAGTGGGCCTTGGTATTGGCATGTGTTCCAGTGCTATATCTGGGCCTGAGGGACCATTTGGGTGCCTGGTGTTGGCCTGTACGATTTGAGGTGCAGGTCTCCTGTGCGTCCTCAGATGGTGGCACAAGTCCAGTTGCTGCTGTTGTTGGCTGGTTTGTATCTTGGCCTGTAGTAGGGTCTTCCTGGTCTGTGGGGGTCTCAGGCTGGGTTAGGACGAGGTGCATCAGCGCACCTGCTATGGTGGCCATGGTGGTATTGTGCATTTTCCACTTCTCCATGGTCTCTTGGTGTTGGGCTCTCTGCAGCCTTTGACTGTGCTCCAGGGTGGCCACAATCTGGGCCAATCTGTCCTGGGTATGGTGATATGCTCCCACGACCTCAGAGATCACATCCTGGGCTGCAGCATCCATCCTGTGGCCTCCCCCCTGGGCCGCTGATACCCTCCCACTGGGACTAGCCCACTGTACCTGTGTCCCCTGCACAGGTCTGGTGGTACCACTTGTACTGGGGCCATTGTCTTCCTGACTGTTGGTAGGTGGTGACTGTGGCCTCTGTCCTTGTGTTCTACCAGTCTGTGGCCTGGATACAGAGGTGTGGGGCCGGTTGCCCTGGTCTGATGTTGGTGGGTGTGTGGTAGGGGTGTCAGTGGTGTCCTGGGTGGGGTGGCTGGGTGGTGACAGTCCAGGACTGTGTGAGGGTCCAGGGTATTCCTCACTGTCCAGGATTCCCTCTCCAGTGTCCTGGGTGGTGCCGCTGTATCCATGTGGGGCACTGCCACTCCTTATCCTGTCTTTCAGGATGGTATGGGTGGTGGTGCCTGTTGGGGCAATGGACATGTCTGTTACAATTGCATAATCGGATGGGGTGCATAGGGCTGGGCTCTTTTGTGCAGGTTTTCCACTTCTGGGCCATGCAGGGTGCCTTTGTGAGGTTGCCATTCCATTCTGCTTAGGATGTGGAGGTGCGTTGTGGGTGGTATAGTGCCTTTTTGATTCGTTGTAGGGGTAGGTGGCTATGCACAGGGGGAGGTATGTGGGCCTGTTGGTGGAATTGTGGGCATGCAGGGTGACTGGATGTTGTGATTGTGGCCTGGGTGGGGTAGTGGTCCTGGTGGATGTTGGAGGGGTGGGGTGGTGCATGCATTGCAGGTGTGATGGATATGGGGTAATTGTAGACGACTTGCCCGAGTCCATTCCTCCAGTGAGTCCAGTGAGGCCCTCAGGTTGCAGGATGGCCAGTACCTTTTCCTCCCAGTCAGTGTAGTCGGTGGTGTTGATGGAGATCCTCCCCCAGTCTTCTGGGCTGCAATGTTGTGCCAGGATGCCATGGACCTCACTTTCCCACGCAGGTCGTTCCATCTCTTGCGGATGTTGTCCCTCGTGCGTGGATGGTATCCCACTGCATTGACCTTGTTGACAATGGTCTGCCATAACTCCATCTTCCTTGCGATGGGTGTGTGCTGGACCTGTGCCCCGAATAATTATGGCTTGACCTTCAGTATCTCGCCCACCAGGGTCCTTAGCTCCCTTTCTGTGAAGCGTGGGTGCTTGGGGGGGTGCCGTGGTGTGTGTTGTGAGTGGTGTGTTGTGTGGATCTAGGTGAGGGTGCTGTTGTATGGTTGGGTGTGTGATTTCTCTGGTGTGGCGTTTAGTGTCTGCTTGTGGAGTTCTCAATCTCAGTTGTCCTATTGGCGATGCAAAAGATTGTGGGGTGTGTCTGTGTGTGTTTTATAGTGTTGTGGATGTGTGTCAGGTGTGTGGCATTCAAACTTGCCAATGTAAGCAATTCTTACTGTTGGGTCCCATTGCTGGCCGTGGCGGTCTGTTCCGCCAATGGTCGTTCGACTTCCACTGATCGCCGCAGTGATTTGTGCATCATTATTTGTAGGGCGTTTGTGTGCTCGGCGGTGGCGGGGTGGGATGTCCTGCATTTTTGCCGAGAAGGTCCTGGCGGTAACTGGTGGCTGGGAAATTTCTGGTGGATTCTGTTTTTTGCATCTTTATATGGCAGGTTTCTGTTCACCACCAATGGCGGGATTCTGTTCAGCGTCGTCACAGCGGGGAAGGGGTTTACTGCCATGTTCATAATGACCCCCTAAATGTCAGTTTACGGTGGATAAATGCCAAGGGAGGGCACTGACCCCCTGAGGATTGCAGTGACCCCCACCCCCACTTTGCGGGCTGTGCAATTCGAGGGGTTCTGGGTGACTAGGACAGAACTTTCAATTAAAGGGTACTGGTACTTAAGTTTGTAGGAAGCTGGCCTAGTGTGTGGTGAGCACCTATGGTATTAGCACCTCACACCAGGTCCAGGTATCCCCTATCAGTGAGGTGTAGTCAGTGTCTAGGAAACCAGGCTCTCTAGAGGTAGCTGTGGATGAGCAGCCAAGACTTATCTAGGAAACATGCAAAGCTTATGCAATACCGCTGTAGTCACATGGCACTCACACACATGAAAGTACCACACAGTGTTACAAAAATAAAGGTACTTTCTTATGGTAACACAATCACCAAAATACTATATAGACAATACCCCAACTGGAGGTAAGTAAACTATTATATGTACATTAGAAGTCAGGAATTAACATAAAAGGCAATAGAAAACAGTGAAAGCAATAGTAAATACTGAAGGCCCTGGGGTGGACCAAACCATATAAGAAGAAAGTGAAATGCGAAAGTCGGGCCCCCACCCAAGGACGTGGAATTGGTAGAGGGAAGCAAGAGGAACTAGAAACCCCAAAAGGTAAGTGCCAGAATGCCCCCAGCAACCAGGAGAACGGAGGTAGGTACCTTGTTCTCCCAAAACCACCTAAAGGACTTCAGTAAAGGATAATGCAAGACCCAGCAAGTCTGCAAGAAACCAAAGGTGGATCCTGGTAGAGGAAGACCTGGAAAAGAAGGGGACCAAATCCAGTTCACGTTGGAGTGTCCAGTGGTGGAGGGAGCCAATACCCACCTGTCTGTAGCTGCAGTACCAGGTTGACGGCGGACGAAGACAGTTAGCAGTGCAGCACTGAAGTGATGCGGTCGATGCTCCACGCCGGAAAAAGGATTGCAGTCAGTCAGTGGTGTGGAAAAACCACCAACAGGCCTCAGCAAAGACAAATGTTGTGGAAGAAGAAATGCAGAGCGGCGGGGACCAGCAAGGTCCAGGAGGACTCAATTCATGGAAGGGAGTCCCGGGTGACCCTCAGGAGTGAGGAGAGTCACAGGAAGAGGCAGCCCCCACAGACGGCCTGCAGGCAGCAAGCACAGGAGTCGAGGTAAGTCTCACGCAGCACACCTAGGAAAGAATCCCACATCGCAGGAGAAGCACGCAGTGGTCTGTGCATCGCTGAGAACAGTGCTAGGATCTGGGGCTACACAGAGCCTTAAGATCCCTTGGAGGAGATGCAAAAAAGCTTTGGTAGCTGCAAGAGACCCGGTGCACATGGGAACTGTCTTGCGTGGAGAGGCAAGTGCTTACTGTCTCACAAGCTAGATAGCTGGTAGAGAGGACCAAGGGGACCACTCCAGACCACCACCCGTGATGCAGGATCGACGCAGCTCTGGAGGAGAAGAGATCCACACAGCCGGTCCCCGTTGCAGTTGGTGCCTGTAGCTGTAGGGGAGTGACTCCTTCACTCCAAGGGAGATTCCTTCTTGCTTCTTGGTGCAGGCTGAAGACTGGCTGCCCTCAGAGGATGCACAGCTGGGGAAACGTTGCAGTTCCTGCAAGGAGCCAGAGAAATAATTAGCAGAGCAAAGTCGTTGCTAGAGCTGCAGATGGTAGGTTCCTGTAAAGTCCAGTTATGGTTCCAGTGGCCAGAAGTCAAAGTAAACATTGCAGAGGAGTCCTGTTGGAGTCTTGCATGTTGAATCTGAGGACCCACCCAAGAGGGAGACCCTAAATAGCCCAAAAAGGGGGATTGGTGACCACCTAACAGGTGGGGGCTCTGATGTCACCTGCCTGGCCTGGCCACTCATATGCTTCCCGGAGCCTCTGTGCATATTGAATTCAAGATGGCAGAATCAAGTGGTCACTGGAGGAGCTCTGGGCACCTCCCCTGGGGTGGTGATGGACAGGGGAGTGGGAGCAGGGACCGGGGGTCACTGGACTGGTGCAAACTGGTTTATGCAAGGAGGGCACCAAATGTGCCCTTCAAAGCATACTAGTGGCTTGGGGAGGTTACCTCTCCCAAGCCATGTAACACCTATTTCCAAAGGAAGAGGGTGTTGCCTCCCTCTCCCAAAGGAAATCCTTTGTTCAGCCTTCCTGGGCTTGAGCTGTTCAAGCAGCTGGAGGGCAGAAACCTGTCTGTAGGATGGCAGCAGGCCCGGCTGCCCGGGAAAACCCTCGAAACTGGTAGAAGCAAAGCTGGGGGTCCTCTAAGGAGCCCCCAGAGTGCATGGAATCATACAACCAATATTGGCAACAGTATTGGGGTATGATTCCGGCATATTTGATACCAAACATGCCTAGGTTTGGAGTTACCATTATGTAGCTGGACATAGGTAGCTACCTATGTCCAGTACACACATAAAATGGCTTCTATGCACTCATGAAGTCCAGGAAAATGGAGCTGGAGCTCGTGGGGGCACGTCTGCTTATGCAGGGGTACCCTCATACACAGGTACTTGCATTCTGCCCTCTGGGCTGGGAGGGCCTGCGGTAGGGGTGACTTATAGTGATCTGGTGCAGTGACCTTTAGTGAAAGGGTGCATGCACCTTTTCATGCAGGCTGCAATAGCAAGCCTGTAGACACATCTTACATGGTCCCCCATGGGTGGCATAATACATGCTGCATCCCATGGGGAACCCCTGTGTACCTGGGTACCATATGTTGTTATGTGGTTTGCTGTTGTGGGGTAAGGCTTCCATGTTTATTTGGCACAGTTTGGCACATTATGGACACACACTAATATGGTGCCCACAACAAAACACTATGGCCCTCATTCTAACCCCGGCGGTCTCAGACCGCCGGGGCCAGGGTCGGCGGGAGCACCGCCGACAGACCGGCGGTGCCCCGCAGGGCATTCTGACCGCGGCGGTTTGGCCGCGGTCAGAAAGGGTAAACCGGCGGTCTCCCGCCGGTTTACCGCTGCCCTTAGAATCCCCCATGGCGGCGCAGCTTGCTGCGCCGCCATGGGGGATTCTGACACCCCCTACCGCCATCCTGTTCCTGGCGGTTCGCCGGCCAGGAACAGGATGGCGGTAGGGGGTGCCGCGGGGCCCCTGGGGGCCCCTGCCGTGCCCATGCCAATGGCATGGGCACGGCAGGGGCCCCCGTAAGAGGGCCCCACAAAGTATTTCAGTGTCTGCCTAGCAGACACTGAAATACGCGACGGGTGCAACTGCACCCGTCGCACCTTCCCACTCCGCCGGCTCAATTCTGAGCCGGCATCTTAGTAGGAAGGTTGATTTGCCCTGGGCTGGCGGGCGCCAGCCCAGGGCAAATCCCAAAATACCCTCAGCGGTCTTTCGACCGCGGAGCGGTATTTTGGTGGGGGAACTTCGGCGGGCGGCCTCCGCCGCCCGCCGAAGTTAGAATCACCCCCTATATAACACACGATGGGGGTCATTCTGACCCTGGCGGCCGGTGGCCGCCAGGGCCACCGACCACGGGAGCACCGCCAACAGGCTGGCGGTGCTCCCACGAGCATTCTGACCGCGGTGGTTCAGCCGCGGTCAGAAGCGGAAAGTCGGCGGTCTCCCGCCGACTTTCCGCTGCTCGGGGGAATCCTCCATGGCTGCGGAGCGCGCTCCGCAGCCATGGGGATTCTGACACCCCCTACCGCCATCCTGTTCCTGGCGGGTCTCCCGCCAGGAACAGGATGTTCGTAGGGGGTGCCGCGGGGCCCCTGGGGGCCCCTGCAGTGCCCATGCCCATGGCATGGGCACTGCAGGGGCCCCCGTAAGAGGGCACCGCAAAGTATTTCAGTGTCTGCCGAGCAGACACTGAAATACGCGACGGGTGCAAACTGCACCCGTCGCACCCTTGCAACTACGCCGGCTCAATTCTGAGCCGGCGTCCTCGTTGCAGGGGCATTTCCTCTGGGTCGGCGGGCGCTCTTTGGAGAGCGCCCGCCGGCCCAGAGGAAATGTTAGAATGGCCGCCGCGGTCTTGTGACCGCGGTGCGGTCATTTGGCGGCGGAACCTTGGCGGACGGCCTCCGCCGTCCGCCAAGGTTTAAATCAGGCCCGATGTGTTAGAGGTTTAAACAACCCCACAAAGAGAAATAGGGGGTCATTCTGACTCCCGCCGGGCGCGGTCACTGCGCGCCCGGCGGGAGCCGCCAAAATACCGTACCGCGGTCGGAAGACCGCGGTGGGTATTTTGAGGTTTCCCCTGGGCTGGCGGGCGGCCTCCAAAAGGCCGCCCGCCAGCCCAGGGGAAACCGTCCTTCCCACGATGAAGCCGGCTCGTAATCGAGCCGGCGGAGTGGGAAGGTGCGACGGGTGCTGTTGCACCCGTCACGTATTTCACTGTCTGCCAAGCAGACAGTGAAATACTCGTAGGGGCCCTCTTACGGGGGCCCCTGCAGTGCCCATGCCAGTGGCATGGGCACTGCAGGGGCCCCCAGGGGCCCCGCGACCCCCCCTACCGCCATCCGGTTCCCGGCGGGCGGACCGCCGGGAACTGGATGGCGGTAGGGGGGGTCGGAATCCCCTCGGCGGCGCAGCGAGCTGCGCCACCTTGGAGGATTCAAAGGGGCGGCGGTACACTGGCGGGAGACCGCCAGTGTTGCCGGTCTGACCGCGGCTTTACCGCCGCGGTCAGAATGCCCTGCGGGGCACCGCCGGTCTGTCGGCGGTGCTCCCGCCGACCCTGGCCCCGGCGGTCTAAGACCGCCGGGGTCAGAATCACCCCCATAGTGTTCTTGCTTATCTCAATAGATAAGAGTTACCAGTAGCATTTTTGCACGAAACGCATATTTGGGGTGACTGCATTCTTGCACTATGCCGGCGGTGGCAGGGTCAGATTTACGCCACATCGTATTCCAGTGCCCTAGATAAATATATTGCTACTAACTGGGACAGTAGGAGTGGTAGAGAAGTTGAATGGGAAGCGCTGAAGGTGGTCCTTAGAGGGGTATGTATGTCTATATCACTGGGCCTCAAACAAACACTAGAAAGGGATTTAACGAGAGAGAAGACAGTTGACCAGATTAGAAAAGACACTTTTTTTCACGCAGGAAACCAAAGCTAACTGGGACAGACAAAGACACTGTGGGCCTGATTTTAACCTTGGCGGACGGCGGAGGCCGTCCGCCAAGGTTCCGCCGCCAAATGACCGCACCGCGGTCACAAGACCGCGGCGGCCATTCTAACATTTCCTCTGGGCCGGCGGGCGCTCTCCAAAAGAGCGCCCGCCGGCCCAGAGGAAATGCCCCTGCAACGAGGACGCCGGCTCAGAATTGAGCCGGCGTAGTTGCAGGGGTGCGACGGGTGCAGTTGCACCCGTCGCGTATTTCAGTGTCTGCAAGGCAGACACTGAAATACTTAGCGGGGCCCTCTTACGGGGGCCCCTGCCGTGCCCATGCCATTGGCATGGGCACGGCAGGGGCCCCCAGGGGCCCCGCGGCACCCCCTACCGCCATCCTGTTCATGGCGGGTTTCCCGCCATGACCAGGATGGCGGTAGGGGCTGTCAGAATCCTCATGGCGGCGGAGCGCGCTCCGCCGCCATGAAGGATTCCCCCGAGCAGCGGTAAGTCGGCGGGAGCCCGCCGACTTGCCGCTTCAGGCTAGAGAAACATGTACGAACTGTAAGTCGACGGAGATTATACATGGAAGGGGACAAGGTCGACAGACTATTGGCACGCCTAACACAGTTCGAGACGTTGATACAACCGGCCGTGGCATTAAGCACAAACGAGGGATGGGTTGTTACAGCCCTGCAGGCGTTAAACAAGGTCTACAAAGACTACCTGCGACAGGTTTACACCGCGCCACTCCCTACGGACATTCCCACACATCTTGACTACTTAGCTGGGCTAACACTTCCGACACTGTCTGGTGAGGATAGAGAAGCACTAGAAGCCCCTTTAAATAAGCAAGAGATAAAAAGAGTAATAGATTCAATGAAAACTACTAAGGTGCCTGGTGGAGATGGGCTCCCAGCAGTTTTATGAGGCTTTCCCACAGTTTTGGTGGATAAGCTTTCAACAGCGTATCAGGAAGCCTTCCACAAAGGGATTCTCCGAGATACCCTGAGGGAAGCCATAATAGCCTTAATCTGATGCCTAGCACAGACCAAAAGTTGTTGAGTTCCTATCGCACACTATCGCTGTTAAATATAGATCAGAAGATATTAAGTCAGGTGCTGGTGGCACAGCTCCTACCCTGTCTTCCACAACTGGTGCACACAGACCAGTTGTGCTTTATTTCCTCTAGGAACACGCTGTGCAATATGAGAAGGTTAATGCATGTATTACACTCCTCGGGGACTGACAGATGATCCTTATGCAATGGACTTTCTGGACACAGAACCGATCTTTGACTCAGTCAGTTGTGAATACATATATATGGTAGATAGTGGAGGCGGCTGGACTGGGGCAGACTTACATAAAGGTGGTGAAATTGTTATACCAACAGGCAATTGCACGGGTTCGCACTGGACATTGTGTATCGCTGATGTCTCCCTCCAACATGGCCCGCTGCAGGGATGTCCATTGTCACCATTCATATTCACTTTAGCAATGGAACCCTGGCCTGCCATCTTCGACAGGTCCTTAAGGGATGAGTAATAAAAGTGGGGCACTTGGAGCATGTAGTCTCGCTTTTTGCAACTGATGCGATGGTGTTCCATTGGCAACCTGACTGGTCTGCTCCCATTCTTTTAAATTTAATGCAGGATTTGGGGGGACTCTCAGGCCTCTTAGTCGAAGCAACCACACCAACACTGCTCCCCATGATATTACGGAGAGAGATACAGCTAGAACGGCTGATGATATTTAGGTATTTACATCACACATGGAGCGCAATCACCTTGTGGCTTAAATTTAGGTTAAGTGATGGGTACCTTGCACCGTGCTATAGAATTCTGGAACACACTATGCTTATCTTTAATTGGAAAGATAGCCCTTCTAAAAAAAGGTGGTATTACCGAGATGTCTTTATGCCCTACAGTGGGCCATGTATGAAAACCTTGCCGAGTATTTAAGTTTCTAGACAAACTCATACTAAAATTATTTAGGGATGTAAGTCACTGTAGGGTTGGGCTTCCCACCCTTAAGAGGCAGTGGGACAGAGGAGGGTTAAAGGTCCCAGATCTGGAACTCTATTAATTACCTGGCTGCTTACCTCCACCACGCTGTGCATGGGCTTGATGAGGAGGAAAATTAGGGGCGCTATTAGCAGGCTCCCATGATGTTTATCAGCTAGGTGGATTCTTGATGAGAGGAAGAGATGTTTCGGCTACACTACCCCATGCGATCTGGCTAACCTGTCGCTTTTGGGATTGGGTGGCCCGTCAGTGGCTACAGCGGACACCTTATGCTCTGGACCTAGACATATGGATTGTACGCCCGTTTGCCCAAAGAGCACAAATTATGTCAACAGAAAAGTGGCGGGAGGGTGGTTGCATTATGTTCACAGGCTTATACCCGGGAAATCGTTTCATTACTATGCAAGATCACATTGGCATGTTTGGATTAGGATGAGGACAATATTTGCAATATGCGAAATTGGCCACCACCGCCCATCGCAATTGGCTGTCATTTCCTGAGGCACTGGAATCCACGCAGGTGCTGGTCACTCTGTTGGCATTTGCTGGAGGCTGATGGCTAATAACACATCTATACTGGGCGCTAAAGCCCAATTGGCATTTGGTGCTGCTTCAAGTGGAGGAACGTTGGCAGTAAGCTAGGAAGGAACCAATTACCCCTAAGGAGTGGGGAAAAATACATATGTGGATACATGAAGTATTTGTTAGCACACTGTTGAAACTCACACAAAATAACTATGTCCACATGGTATATCTCTCACCGAAAAAACGTCATGCCATTTACCCCCACAGAGTTTCCAGATGTGCCTGCTGTGGAAACAACGGGGCAGATTTTTTACCCATGATCAGGGGGTGCCCGGCTGTGACGGTCTTTTGGACAGAGGTGTTAGCTCATCTTACAACGGTGACTAGCTGGACGGTCCCCAGACAGATCAGAACATGCCTGTTTGGGACAGCGCCCCCAAAAAAGGTGAGCAGAAAGTACACATTGCTAGGACTAACTGTCGCCAAGCAGCGAATTGTGATCCACTGGCTGAGTGCTCGAACACCGCAGTTGAAACTGTGGTTGGATGACCTCATAGAGAGGGTGGGAGTCGAGGAAGCCCACATGTGCACACTAGGCACGTAGACAAAGTGACAGATGATTTGTTTGCATGCGGTGGCATGATGCACACCCTAACAACGGTGTTGGACAACTAACTGGGACCTTAACGAAGGGGCCCTGTCTCTGGGGTCCACTCGGATTGTCACCCACGACAGCCATATTAATGTCACAGTTATGGCCGAATATGATTCTAGACGTAATTAACCCTTTTAGTTCTCTTGATCCGACTATCTCGGGGAGCCGGTGGAGTGGGAAACGGTGGGGGATGTTATATTGGGTTGTTGCATTAAGCTTATGACAAAGCTCTTGTTATTGTTTACTCCACCTTATCGCGGTATTTATGTTGTTGTCGATGGCAAATTTCTCCTGTACGGGTTGAGCCGGGGGGAAAGTAGAAATGTAATGGAGCTGCAACACTGGAGGACGATTGGTTGTATTAATGATGATGGTTATAGCCCGTGTACATTCTGTAGGGCTGTGATTGTTGATGCTGGAATGCCAATAGAGAAAAGGAAAAAAGGTAGAGTTAGATAAATTAAAGAATGCATGTAATAAAAACAGCTTTTTCATTTCAACATTTTTGGAATTGTCATAGGCAAAAATGCGGGGGACAACGTTATTTTCTCCAAAATTTCAACTCCACTTTAATATTTTGAACATTTTAAACGTTAGCTTTATCAGATACAACCAACTAAATTACCACTAAGGCCACTTGAAACACAAACTCAGTTTTGTTTGTGGGAAGAGCGAGTTCTTAATTGCTTGTCACAGATTACTGTTGTTTGTTTTAAAGTAAAACCTGAGGAACTTTTGTGTTGACACAGGCTTGCCATGTGTTACGAAGCTTCTACTCTAAATGAACTGGCTCTATCTCAACCTCCCAATAAACCTATATCTTGTGAACTCACAGTGTGAAACCCTGTGCTAAAGCTTACCCTAATGGGACATAGCTGATGAATCATTCAGCCACATTGTGTGGCATGTTTCTTTATGAGTCTTCCGCCACCCAGAAGTGGGGAAAAAAGATTACAAAGTTTAGGTTCTCCATTCACCTCTTACATGAATCATCTAGCCATTTTAGAACCTGATTTGATTGAGGGTTAAGTCCCCAGTACTGTTGTTTGCTACTGCCAAGTCTAGCACAAAAGGACCTCGCTAAAAAAATAAACATTTGTAAGAATGAGCCATAAATACTTTATTTTTGTCCACTTATCACATGATTAAAACCATGATCATCTTTAACCGGAACCTAAGTATTTCATCAGTCTACTTATTTCTTCAGGGCATCAAATGGTCAGGTGCGTTCGTTGGTGCAGGTGTGTTTTTTTTATCAACTACTACCATTCAATGTACTATGTGCCCAGAGTAATAATGCCCCATAAATGAAGCAGTTAAATGGAACATTATACTTGTCTGTGGTCTGTTTCATTCCATGGTGGAAAGGAGGCAGAGAGGTGTCAATTAATTCCCACAAACATACACATATAAAACATCCTTGCAGCGAAATTAATTCTAATAAAGGCACTTATGACTGTTTGAATCCTTTATAGATGCCAGGCCAGGACAATCCTTTATAGATGCCAGGATTCAGAACCATCAAATTTACCTTTGCTGTGCCTAAAGGTAAATTTGATGGTTCTGAATTTATCTTTGTGATTCGGTGTAGGAAAGTACCCTCTTTTGGCATAGGTACCTCCACTTTTTGCTTGCTGTCAGTGTGTTTTGACTGTGTTCACTGGGATCCTGCTAACCAGGACCCCAGTGACTGTGCTCTCACCCTCTAAATTTGTCTGCTAATGACTTAGCACACCCCACAATTGGCATACTGGTGCCCCCATATAAGTCACTAGTATATGGTATCTAGGTACCCAGGGCATTGGGGCACCAGGGGTTCCCCATGGGCTGCAGCATGTATTGTGCCACCCATGGAAGCCCATGCAAAATGAGTCTACAGGCTGGCCATTGCAGCCTGCGTGAAAAGGTTCATGGACCCTTTCACTACAGGTCATTGCGCACCAGGTCACTATAAGTCACCAATATGGTAGGCCCTCCCAGCCCAGAGGCCAGGGTGCAGGCTTCTGCGTGTGAGGGCACCCCTGCAAGAGCAGAGGTGCCCCTACGAACTCCAGATCCATTACACTGGACTTCATCAATCAATCAATCAGAGATTTGTAAAGCGCACTACTCACCGTGAGGGTCTCAAGGTGCTGAGGAGGGGAGGGGGAAGAAGGTGGGGGGGAGGTGCTGCTACTGCGCGAACAGCCAGGTCTTGAGAAGCTTCCTGAAGGTAAGGAGGTCTTTGGTCTGGCGCTGGTGGGTGGGAAGAGTGTTCAATGTTTTGGCGGCGAGGTGGAGAATGATCTACCGCCGGTTGTAGTTCTGCGGACGCGTGGGACGGTTGTGAGGGCAAGTTCGGCAGAAGGAGAGTTGTCTGTTGAGGTATTCTGGTCTGGTGTTGTGCAGTGCTTTGTGAGCGTGGATGAGGAGTTTGAAGGTGATTCTGTTGTTGACTGCGAGCCAGTGCAGGATTTTCAGGTGATCTGTGATGTGGCAGTTGCGGGGGATGTCCAGGATGAGGCGTGCGGAGGTGTTCTGGATGTGTTGCAGCCTCTTCTGGAGTTTGGCCGTGGTTCTTGCGTAGAGGGCATTGCTGTAGTCCAGTTTGCTGCTTTTGAGGGCTTGGGTGACTATTCTTCTGGTTTCGGTGGGTATCCATTTGTAGATCTTTCGGAGCATGCGAAGGGTGTTGAAGCAGGAGATGGCATTGACTTGCTGGGCCATGGATAGTGAGGGGTCCAAGATGAATTCTAGGTTGCGTGCGTGGTAGGTGGGAGTCGGAGCCGTTCCGAAAGTGGCAGGCTACAAGGATTCATCCCATGCAGAGGGGGTGGAGCCAAAGATGAGGACTTTCGTCTTGTCAGAATTGAGTTTGAGGCAGTTGCTCTTCATCCATTCGGCGAGGGCCTTCATTCCTTCGTGGAGGTAGGTCTTGGTGGAGTCCTTGGTGAGGGAGAAGATCAGCTGGGTGTCATCGGCGTATGAGAGGATGTTGAGGTTGTGGGATCGGGCGATGTTAGCAAGCAGGGGCCATGTAGATGTTGAAGAGGGTCGGGCTGAGGGACGAACCCTGGGGTACGCCGCAGATGATTTTGGTGGCCTCTGAGCGGAATGGGGGAGGCGGACTCTCTGGGTTCTGCCGGTGAGAAAGGAGGTGACCCATTCCAGGGCTCTGTCGCGGATTCCAGCATTGCTGAGGCATGAGCGTAGGGTGTGGTGGCAGACAGTGTCGAACACGGTCGAGAGGTCCAGGAGGATGAGGGCCGCGGTTTCGCCACTGTCCAGTATGGTTCTGATGTCGTCTGTGGCGGCGATGAGGGCGGTTTCAGTGCTGTGGTTGCTGTGGAATCCGGATTGGGAAGGGTCCAGGGTGCGGTTCTCCTCTAGGAAGTGTGTTAGTTGTCTGTTGACGGCCTTTTCAATGACTTTTGCCAGTAAGGGGAGCAGGGAGATAGGCCGGAAGTTCTAGAGGTCCTTTGGGTCCGCCTTGAGTTTTTTGAGGAGGGCGTTGATCTTGGCGTGTTTCCAGCTTTCCGGGAAGGTGGCGGACTCGAAAGAGCTGTTGATGATCTTCCGTAGTTGGGGTGCGATGACTGAGCTTGCTTTGTTGAGGATGTGGTGAGGGCAGGGGTCAGATGGAGAGCCGGAGTGGATGGTGTTCATGATTTCGTTGGTATCGTTGTCATTGACGGGGGTCCAGGAGAGCAGGAGATTGGTGGGAGGTGAATCTGTGGTGTTGGTGGTTGCCGGCGAGGTCTGGGTGCTGAAGCTGTCATGGATGTCTGCAATCTTGCGGTGGAAGTAGGAGGCTAGGGAGTCGCAGAGGTCTTGGGATGGCAGGATGTCGTTGACGTTCGGTCTTTGAAGGCGGTTCTCTTGGCGGCACGGATGAGTTGGTGGTACCTGTGGATGGCGTTTTTGAAGGCTATGTGGGTTTCCAGAGTCTGATCTTGGCGCCACTTTCTTTTGAGTCTTCGGCAGCTTTGCTTAGATTCATGGAGGTCGGCGGTAAACCAGAAGGCCTTTCTGTCGGTGTGTCTATTGGAGGGATTCTTGATTATGGCGAGAGTATTGGCACAGGTGTTGACCCATTGCCTGAAGTTGCAGGCAGCTGTATCAGTGTCGGTGGTGTCGATGGGTGGGTTCTGGGAGAGCGTCGCAATAAGTTGGTCTTCGGTGACCTTGTTCCAACTGCGGTGGGGGATCCTCTGTGGGTGGTGGTGTGTTGTGGGTTTCTTGAAAGAGAAGTGGATGCAGTGGTAGTCTGTCCAGTGGAGTTCAGTGGTGTGGCTGAATGAGACGTGATTGCTGGCGGAGAAAATAGGGTTGAGTGTGTGTCCTGTGGAGTGGGTTGGTGTCGTGACGAGCTGTTTGAGGCCAAGGTTGGAGAGGTTGTCGAGTAGGGTGGCAGCATTGTTATTGTTGGTGTTCTCGAGGTGGAAGTTTAAGTCTCTGAGGAGTATCTAGTCAGTGGATGCGAGAGCATGCATGCTGATGATTTTGGTAATGGAGTCGCTGAACTGCTGTAGTGGGCCGGGGGGGCCTGTAGACGAGAGTCCCTCGGAGGGTGGTGTTTGGGTCAGTGTGGATTTGGAAACGCAGGAGTTCGGCAATGCTGAGAGTGTCATCGGTGTTGGTCATGATCCTGGGGGTGTTCATAAGTGCGGGGAAGCCATTTTACATGTGTACTGGACACAGGTAAATAGCAAGATAAAGCCGAGAGGTCAGACATTCACACAGTTTCCGGCTGGATAATGGAAAGGTGGCTTCACCTAGGACACAAACTCTGTCAATCACCACCCAGGGCTGATGCCCAGAGCTCCTCCAGGTGGCCACTTGATTCTGCCATCTTGAATCCAAGGTGGGCAGAAGCCCCTGAGAGCATCTGAGTGTCCAAGTCAGGCAGGTGACGTCACAGCTCCCCTCCTGATAGGTGATCACCCTGCTAGGTGATCAATCCCCCTTCCTGGGCTATTTAGGGTCTCTCTCTTGGATGAGTCCTCAGATTCAAGCAGGATTCCAGCAGGACTCCTCTGCATCGCTTACTTCATCTTCTGGCCACTGAGACTGCAACAGGACCCTCCAGGAACCGACAATCTGCAACTCCAGTGACGGCTCCACTCTGCAACATTGTTTCTCTGGCTCCTTCCAGCAACTGCAACATTTCCCTGGTTGTGCATCCTCTAAGGGCAACAGGTCTTCAGCCTGTACAAGAAGTAAGAAGGAATATCCCTTGGAGTGAAGGAGTCACTCCCCTGCAGGTGCAGGCACCAACTGCAACAACGACCAGCTGCGTGGATCCTCTCTCCTCCAGAACTGTGTGATCCTGCATCACAGGTGGTGGTCTGGAATAGTCCCCTTGGTCCTGTCTACCAGCTCTCCAACTTTGGGGACGGTAAGCTCTGCCTGTGCTTGCAGGACAGTACCCCTGTGCAATGTGACTCTTGCAGCTACCAAGGCTTGTTTATTCCTCTTCCAAGGTATCTTCTGACTCTGTGTAGCCCTGGCCCCCAGCACTCCTTCCTCCAAAGCACAGTCTCCTGCCTGCTGCTCCAGCGAAGTGGGACTCCTCTTCAGGTGTGCTGAGTGGGCCTCACTGAGACTCCTGTGCCTGCTGCCCATGGGTTGCCTGTGGGGGCTGCCTCCTCTTCTTATGACTCTCCCAGCTGATGAGGGTCCCCCCGGACTCTCCTTCTTGAGTCGCATTCCCTGGACCTTGCTGGTCCTCTTCAGCCTTGCAAAACATTCTGCTCCGACTCTTGCATTTGCCAAGGCTTGTTGGTGGTTTTCCAGCATCACTGACCAACTACATTGCGACTGCCGGTGTGGGACATCACTTGCATCACTTCTGGAATTCCCCCAGAAGGGTGGCTCCTGCCACAGCTGGACACCACAACTCAAACTGGACTTGGTCCCCTTCTTTTGCAGGTCCTCTTCTGTCAGGATCCCCCTTTGGTTTCGTCCAATCTTGTCTGGGTCTTGCACAGTCCTTCCAAAGTCCTCCTGTTGATTTTGGGGAAACCAGACACTTACCTCTTCTCTCCTGGTCACTGCCCCCCCCCCCTGGTACTCATCTCTTGGGGTTCCTAATACCTCCAGCTCCCCTCTACTGATTCCACTTCCTTGGTTGGGGGACTGCCTTTCACATTCCACCTTTTTAGTATATGGTTTGGTCCTCCTCTGGGGCCCTCACTGTTTGCTACTGCTTTTTCCAGTGCCTATTACTTTCTATGCGTTTCCTGATTGCTAATGTGTATATAATAGTGAGTTTACTTACTTCCAGTTGGGGTATTGCCTATACAGTATTTTTATATTTGTGTTACCACAATAAAGTACCTTTATTTTTGTAACACTGTGTGGTTCTTTCATGTGTGTAAGTGCTTTGTGACTATAGTGGCATTGCATAACCTTTGCACATCTCCTAGATAAGTCTTGGCTGCTTTATCTCTAGAGAGCCTGGCTTCCTAGACACTGACTACACCTCACTAATAGGGGATGCTTCATACATTTGGACTCTGTGATTTTAGGGTTGACAATTGCAGAATCAATTTTAAATAAACATGGAGAGTTAAAACTCAAAGGTTTGTATGGGCTATGATAACATATTTATTCTCATCATATTTCACGATTAACTCCCTTATTGTGAAGGATGGCCAGTTGATGTCTGCTGCAACCCCTCTGCGATGTGGGGTACGTGAGTGTGTTAAACTCTTAGTGGCATGGATGAACCCCTTTTACTTGCTGAGGAGTTCCTTGATGTTACCCGACATAGAATTGCTTCTGTGTTAGCCCCTACCCCCTCTATGCTCCCATTTGTGATCTCAGATTGTCATATGGAGATATAACATCACAGATCTTATCGAAAGACGCCAAGAGACGCAGATAGGCAAGTCCTCTGCACATCTGGTGGGCTTTGCTCCCCTAGCGGGCACCCTCAAGTTTAAGGGAGGCCTTGCTGGAAAGGGGAGAATTTCCCCTTTCCAGTGATGCATCTTTCAAACAAATCCCTGCTTGTGACTGCAATCCACAAGCAGGGATTCTACTAGACTCCAGGGATGTCCAAGTTTTGAAAGGTCACCTCCCAAGGCATGCCCAGTCAGACACCTCGAGGGACTTTTCTGAGGGGGGCACAATTGGCATCCCAGAAAAAGGAACATTTATTGGACATATTGTTTTTTACTGTTACTGCACAGGGTCTTTTGACGCCTTACTGGCAGCACTGTAAAAAAAAAACAAAAAGGCGGCTATGGTGGATGGGAGCAAAATGTGAATAGCACAATAGCAGAACTGAAAGGGAAGCAGGCTGACCGCTTACCCCTTGATTCTGTGGTGAATGGAAGTAAAATATGAATTATCTATGGATGAAGTGGGCTGACATATTGCCGTATGCTGTGGTGTATGGAAGCAATCTGTAAATGGAACAATAAGCAGATCAATAGGTGTAGTTGGTCACCCATTGCCCCATGATGTGTGCTGAGGTTGGAAGAATAGAGAATGGAAAGCACACAAATTATGTCACAATTTTTCTATTACATATCAATCAATTATAACCCATTTCAAGGTCAAGCCCTCTCAATTATGGACTGTAGTCACAAATATTCATCTCAGTTCTTTCACGATCACCTACAGAAAACGGCTTCACTGTTCTTGAGTGGAATATCTTTTTATTGTTCTTTCTTGTGACTTTTCAACATAGAAAAATTCAGCCCGGCCAGTGCATTAGGACTTCATAAGGACTGAATACACATATATACGCACCAGAATTACAATTAGATATTACATACAATTACACTCTAGGCAATTAAACACATATATACAATTATTCATTCGAACAATAAGCCAAAACAATATCACCTTTTTCTACCACTTGATTTCTTTCAATTTCTAATAATACCTCTGCACATCCTACATAATTTGAAACTCATCATCACCATTCATGAACTTCACAAGTACCCAAACGCCCCAAGTCCAGTTAGTATCCTGGCAAGCTTGTATAAATTGTTTTTCCACAATCGAAGACAGAGTTAACCAACTTTCGGACCACTGCCTACTCTGAAAAAATGAAAAGGAAACTTAAAATCCTTTTTTATGTAATGTGTCCCGTTTTCTTTTAAGGAAAACAGCCAGCATTTTTTTAGAAACTGCTTTATTTAAAAAGCTATCACAGACATGGTGGCCTGCTGACCTCAGCAGGCCACTATCTCTGTGAGTGCGTCCATTCCCAAATTGCAAACTGCCTCATGAATATTAATGAGGCAGGTCAGTTAGGACCCATTTGGAAATCACAAATAGTGTCTGAGACAGTGTTGTACATCAGGTTTTGAGACTCGCAAACTGTGAGTAGCTAAATCTCGCAATTTGCGAGTCACAACACCTGATGTTTGTACATTACTCGACGTGGAATATAGCCTAATGATTGGCTTGACTTTTGTTAATCGTCTGGTTGCTACCTGCTTATTCTGTGGGTAGATGTCCAAAGATTTTATTTGACCTTGAGTGAAGAGATCTCATAGTGGCCTCTACTCCCCCTTTTGTTTGTTATAAGTTTCTCCTGTGCTCGCCAGGGCGAAATGAGAGTTGGTGTAAATGGGTAGGATAAGATGTCAAATACTATTTGCCTGATCTTGAAAGATCTTTAGCCTGTCCTTATCAACCGGGTAGGCCACTACTTTTCTAGCCACCAAGTTTGGAATACTCTGCCACTGGAACTGCATCTTCTGGTGCATGAGCTTTCTTTTTGCAAGGCTCTGAAGAGCTGGTTCTATAGCGCATGACCCCCCTCCCCTGCTCTCACCATCAATCAACTGCAGTGTCTGTAATAGGGCTGGGAGGCCTTCAGGTAGCCATGCGCTATGTGAGACCGCAATAGAATACTCTAACCGCTATCCCATATTGTGGGGCAGATTTATCAATATTTCATGCAGCAAGCCACCTTGCTGCATGTGTGAAAGTGAAAGGCCAGGAATGTGCCATATTTAACATCATACTGTGCATTCCTGTCCTTTACTTACGTTGGCGCACAATGTGCTGCCTTGCGTGTAGGAGGCTGGCCTGGCTTATAGTGGGTATGTTGTGGTAATTACACCTTGTGCCAGGTCAAGTTATCCCTTATTAGTAGAATAGAGGTGTACTAGCAGGTTAGGCAGATAGAGGTAGCTATGCAGAGCAGCTTAGGCTGAACTAGGAGACATGCACAGCTCCTACTATACCAGTTATATCCTATAGCACTATATCACAAGAAAACACAATACTCAGAGTTACTCAAAATAAAGGTACTTTATTTTAGTGACAATATGCCAAAAGTATCTCAGAGGATACCCTCACTTAGGAGGTAAGTAATATACACAAATTATATGTACATAAACCAAAATCAGGTAAGTAACAGTAAGACAAGTAGTGAAAACAATGTAGAATCACAATAGGATGCAATAGGTAGAAATAGGCCTAGGGGCAACACAAACCATATACTCCAGAAGTGGAATGGACCCCAGGCCTAGTGTAGGTTGTAGAGGCTCGCTGGGAGTGTCAGAAAACACTAAGGGTGTCCAAGATACCCCACCCCAAGACCCTGAAAAGTAGGTGTAAAGTTACCCTACTACCCCAGAAAGACAGTAAAGTCGAAATAGGGGATTCTGCAAGAACAACAACTGCCAGCAAAACACTGAAAATGGATTCCTGAACCTGAGGACCTGTAAAGGAAGGGGACCAAGTCCAAGAGTCACGCAAGTGTCCAGGGGGGCAGGAGCCCATTAAACCCCGGATGAAGGTGCAAAAGGGCTGCCTCTGGGTGGAAGAAGCCAAAGATTCTTCAACAACAGAAGGTGCCAGGAACTTCTCCTTTGGTCAGAAGATGTCCCACGGCGTGCTGGAGAGTGCGGAGTTGTTTCCATGCAGAAAGACCGCAAACAAGCCTTGCTAGCTGCAAGAGTTGTGGTTGAGGAGTTTGGGTGCTGCTGGGGCCCAGGAAGGACCAGGAGGTCGCCCCTTGGAGGAGGAGACAGAGTAGGCGCTCAGCAACTAAGAGAGCCCTCACAGAAGCAGGCAGCACCCACAGAAGTACCAGAACAGGCACTTAAAAGATCTGAGGACAGCGGTCGACTCAGAGTCACAAAAGATGGTCCCACGACGTCAGGATCCAACTCAGCGAGTTGGGCAATGCAGGATGGAGTGCTGGGGACCTGGGCTAGGCTGTACACAAAGAAAGTCTTGCAAAAGTGAACAGAAGCCCGAGCAGCTGCAGATCACGCAGTACACAGGGTTACTGTCTGGGGTGTGGAGGCAGGGACTTACTGCCACCAAATTAGGACAGAAGAGCAACTGGACTGTGGGAAACACTTGGGCCCAGCTCCTGTGTTCCAGGGACCACGCTCGTCAGGATGAGAGGGGACCTAGAGGACAGGTGATGCAGAAGTTTGGTGCCTGTGTTAGCAGGGGGAAGATTCCGTCGACCCTCGGGAGATTTCTTCTTGGCTTCCAGTGCAGGGTGACGGCAGACAGCCCTCAGAGCATACACTACCAGGAAGAGAAAGCCGGCAGGATGAGGCGCTGCAATGTTGCTGGTAGTCGTCTTGCTACTTTGTTGCGGTTTTGCAGGCGTCCTGGAGCAGTCAGCAGTCGATCCTTGGCAGAAGTCGAAGAGGGAAGTGCAGAGGAACTCTGATGAGCTCTTGCATTCGTTATCTGAGGAATAGCCCAGAGGAGAGACCATAAATAGCCCTAAGAGGAGGATTGGCTACTGAGAAAGGTAAGCACCTATCAGGAGGGGTCTATGTCATCACCTGCTGGCACTGGCCACTCAGAGCTGTCCATTGTGCCCCAACACCTCTGTATCCAAGATGGCAGAGGTCTAGGACACACTGGAGGAGCTCTGGGCACCTCCCCTGGGAGGTGCTGGTCAGGGGAGTGGTCACTCCCCTTTCCTTTGTCCAGTTTCGCGCCAGAGCAGGGCTGGGGGATCTATGAATTGGTGTAGACTGGCTTATGCAGAGAGGGCACCATCTGTGCCCATCAAAGCATTTCCAGAGGCTGGGGGAGGCTACTCCTCCCCAACCCTTCACACCTATTTCCAAAGGGAGAGGGTGTAACACCCTTTCTCAGAGGAAATTCTTTGTTCTGCCTTCCTGGGACCAGGCTTCCCAGGCTTCCCAGGCCCCAGGGGGGCAGAAACCTGTCTGAGGGGTTGGCAGCAGCAGTACCTGCAGTGGAGACCCCGGAAAGCAAGTTTGGCAGTACCCGGGTTCTGTGCTAGAGACCCGGGGATGCATGGAATTGTTCCCCCAATACCAGAATGGTATTGGGGTGACAATTCCATGATTCTAGACATGTTACATGGCCATGCTCGGAGTTACCATGGTGACGCTACATATAGGTATTGACCTATATGTAGTGCACGGGTGTAATGGTGTCCCCGCACTCACAAAGTCCGGGGAATTTGCCCTGAACAATGTGGGGGCACCTTGGCTAGTGCCAGGGTGCCCAAACACTAAATAACATTGCACCTAAACTTCACCAAGTGAGGGTTAGACATATAGGGACTTATAAGTTACTTATGTGCAGTGTAAAATGGCTGTGAAATAACGTGGCCTTTATTTCACTCAGGCTGCAGTGGCAGTCCTGTGCAAGAATTGTCTGAGCTCCCTATGGGTGGCAAAAGAAATGCTGCAGCCCATAGGGATCTCCTGGAACCCAAATACCCTGGGTACCTAGGTACCATATACAAGGGAATTATAAGGGTGTGCCAGTGTGCCAATGAGTATTGGTAAAATTAGTCACTAGCCTGCAGTGACAATTTTAAAAGCAGAGAGAGCATAAACACTGAGGTTCTGGTTAGCAGAGCCTCAGTGATACAGTTAGGCACCACACAGGGAACACATACAGGGCATACATTATGAGCACTGGGGTCCTGACTAGCAGGATACCAGTGACACATAGGCAAAAACAAACATACATACAGTAAAAATGGGGGTAACATGCCAGGCAAGAAGGTACTTTCCTACATTGCGCCAATGCAGGGACCCTTGCACCATGATGAGTGTTGCAGGCAGGATTGTTTTTACACAGGAAGGGGCACCTTCCTCCACAAAAACAATCCTCAGAGGCATTTTCCTCTTCCTACGTGTGCAGCAGAATGCAGCACACTTAGAAAGAGGAAACAATGAGGAGAAATAACTATATTTCTCTTCATTGCACCTCCCCAGGGAAGGTGTAGCATTTTTGACATATTCTCAGGTTTACCAGTGTTGGGAAATCTGGAAATGTGCCAGAGTCAATGGGTGGGTGCGTGGAAATACCCACTCTCCACCCATGAAAGCCTCCCTAGGGCAGAGTAATGCAAGGCAGCGATTTGTTCTGCCTTGCGTTACTCTAGATTTATCAAACCACTCAGGGCCACTCAAGGTTGCCTTGTGTGGCTTGATAAATTTCACGTAGGTTTTGCGTTGCCCTCACACCACTTTGCGTGGTACAAGGGTGATTCAAAACTCTTGATACATATGCTCTGTATAACTAGGGTTGTTTTTACGTGAGTTGCTAAGAATGTATTATTTGGTCAATTATCTTTTGCACAACCACACTAAATTCCAGATCAGTATGCCTACTACAGATCTGCCCATTAGTATTCATCACATCTGTGTCTCAAAGAAGGCCACTTATGCTATCACTTGGATATGCACAGCCTGGTAATACCCTAATAAATTCGGGGAAATATAAGGCCCCCTTCTTTTTTGGAACCATCATTATTTTCTTTCCTACTTTGGCTTGCCTCCTGCCCAGAAGAAAATCAACAACTTTTTCTGTATGTCTGAATTATTTTGCAGCAGTTGGGAAAGTCTGTGAACTAGCATTAGGAGTACATACATTTTGAGAACATGCACTTGACACACCCAAGTAATATACAGGTTGCTCAAGCATGTGAGATCCTCTATTGTTTGCTTATTCAAGCTTGGCCAAATCATGTGTACCATGTTTCAAGTCTGTGTAAAAAAAAAAAAGCCTAGATACGTTTGCCTTGAGGTGGCCCAGTAAAGAGGGCAACAGGCTTTAAACCTGAGTACCGGATCCTATGCCAGGAAGATATTTAACATTTCTGATTAATTTCTATTTATTGTAAACCCCAAGATCCCCTTAAATCTGCCTAGAAGGTCCATTATTGCTGGCAATGACCTCTCAGGATCTGTGATCCTTAATAAAATGTAATCCGCAAAGAGGCATTATTTGTGTTCTTTTCCCTGAAAGTGACTGCCCTGGCAGGATTGTAATACGATGGGAGGGACACCTCTGGCATGATTGCAGCATTGCCGGAAGCTGGCCTAGTGTGTGGGGGGCACCTTATACCAGGTTCAGACAACCCCTATAAGTGAATGAAGACAGTGTCTAGGAAGTCAGGGTTGTCTAGAGGTAGCTGTGGATGAGCAGCCAAGATTTTTCTAGGAGGAGTGTAAAGCACTTGCAATACCACACCAGTCACACAGTAGCTCATCACACCTGAAAGAACAATGCAGTATTGCAAAAATAAAGGTACTTTATTATAATAACACTGAACTTGATTACTTATAGGCTCTCCCCCACCTGCAGATAAGTATACGCTACATACATATACACAGTAATACTTAGGAATTAGCCCAAGAAACCACAAGCATCGGTAAGAAAATAGTGAAAATTAGTCAGGGCCCTAGGAGAGGGCCAATCCATATATTAAAATAGTGGAATGTGAAGTGAGCCCCCCCACCTAAGGAAATTGAGTTGTTAAAGGGGAGCTGAGAGAAGGCGGAACCCCAAGAGGGGAGTATCTTAGTGACGTCCAGTGAGCAGGAGTGCAGAAGTAAGTACCTGGTTTTCCCAAGGGCTAACAAGAGGACTTAGAAAATGGATCATGCAAGAACAGGACCAGACTAGCTGAACCCAAAGAGGAGAACCTGCAAAAAAAGGCTCCAGTCCATGGTGGAGTGTCCAGTCGGGGCAGGAGCCACTACCGACCATTCTGTGGCTGAAGATACGGGTCGACGAGGAGAGATGAAGATCAGCTGTGGAATCTAGGAGCTGCAGAGAAATTCTTGGAGCCATGCAGATGATGTCCCACGTTGGTCGCCAGGTTGCAGTTGGTCGGTGGTCAGAAGAACCTCCAACAAGCCTTGGCAAATGCAAGCGGAGGCAAAAGAAGAGTTGCAAAGTTGAAGATCACCAGCAAAGGCCACAGGACTTGACCCTTCGAGGGGGATCCAAGTTGACCCTCAACAGTCAGGATAGCCAGCAGAAGCAGTCACGGCCCCCACAGGCAACCCACTGGCAGCAGGAACAAAGTCTCAGTGAGGCCCAATCAGCACACCTAGAGAGGAGTCCCATGTCGCTGGAGCAGCAGAGGAGAGAATGTCCTTGCAAGGATGAAGTGCTAGGGGCTGTGGCTACTCCGAGCCTGAAGATCACTCCAAGAAGGAGACAACAAGCCTTGGTTGCTGCAAAAGTCACAGTGCACAGGGGTTCTGTCCTGCAAGGAAAGGCAAGGGCTCACCATCTCCGAGGATGGACAGCGGGCAGAGAGGACCAAGGGGACCAGACAACTACCTGTGATGCAGCATCCATGCAGTTCCAGAGGAGAGCAGATCCACGCAGCCGGATGTCGTTGCTGTAGGTGCCTGCAGATGCAGGGGAGTGACTCCTTCACTCCCAGGGAGAGTCCTTCTTGCTTCTTAGTGCAGCTTAAGTCTTGCTGACCCCAGAGGATGCACAGGTGGGGAAATGTTGCAGTTGCTGGAAGGAGCCGGGGAAACAATGTTGCAAGGCAAAGTCATTTCAGGAGTTGCAGTCATGTCGGTTCCTCAAGTGTCCAGTTGTGGTTCCGGTGGCCAGAGCAGAAGTAGACGATGCAGAGGAGTCCTGGTGAAGTCTTGCAGGTGGAATCTGGGGACCCACCTGCAAGGGAGACCCCAAGTAGCCCTAAAAGGGGGTTTGGTCAATATCAGAGGGGGTCACTGACGTCACCTGCCTGCCCTGGCCACTCAGATGCTGCCAAGGGCCTATGCACATCATATTTTGAAGATGGCAGAATCATGTGTCCACCTGGAGGAGCTCTGGGCACCACCCTGAGGTAGTGATGGACAGGGAAGTGTTCACTCCCCTTACCTTTGTCCAGTTTCGAGCAGAGCAGGGACCAGGGGTCCCTGGGCTGCTGGAAAGCGTTTTTTGGAAGGAGAGCACCAAATGTGCCCTTCAAAGCAAACCAGTGGCTTGGGGGGGCTACCCTTCCCAGGCCTTGTCACACCTATTTCCAAGGGAGAGGGTGTTGCCTCCCCTCTCCCACAGCAAATCCTTTGTACTGCCATCCCCTGCCTTAGCTGGTCAAGCACAGCAGGGCAGAAACCTGTCTGAAGGGCTGCAGCAGCGTGGGCTGCCCGCAAAACCCTGGAAGACTGGTAGGAGCAATATTGGGGGGTACTCTAAGGAGCCCCCAGAGTGCATGGAATCATACAACCAATAATGGCAACAGTATTGGTGTATGATTCTGACATGTTTTATATTAAACATGACCAGGTTCTGAGTTACCATTGTGTAGCTGGACACAGGTAGTGTCCAGTACACAGGTAAAATGGCTTCCCCGCACTTACAAAGTCCAGTGAAATGGAACTGGAGTTCGTAGGGGCATCTCTGCTCATGCAGGGGTGCCCTCACACACAGGGACCTGCACCCTGCCCTATGGGTCAGGAGGGTCTACCAGAGGGGTGACTTACAGTGACCTGGTGTAGTGACCTGTGGCGAAAGGGTGTATGTACCTTCTCAAGCAGGCTGCAATGGCAGGCCTGCAGACACATTTTTGCATGGGCTCCCATGGGAAACATAATGCATGCTGCAGCCCATGGAGGACCACTGGTGTCCCAATGCCCTGGGTGCCTAAGTACCACATACGAGGGACTTATAAGGGGACACCACTATACCAATTGTGGAGTGCACAAATGTCCAAGGTAAACAAATTAGGAGGGAGAGAGCACAATTACTGGGGTCCTGGTTAGCAGGATCCCAGTGATAACAGTCTAAGCACACAGATAGCAGGCAAAAAGTTGGGGTAACCATGCCAAAAATAGGGTACTTTATTACAAGCATCCTCTGTCCGGCAGTGGAACCGCCAATGTCATAATGAAGCCCTAAGTCTCTAATATTTGTATGATTCTCTAAGACTAGTCAGAGGGCAAATCATGGAGCTAACAAGGGAAATTGCAGGAAATATTACACGCTTAATACATGGCAAATATTGGAGAGAATTATTGTCAGACAACCCTAGGGCTTTTAAGAGCATCACTCATAGGGAATCAGCTTAAAAAGTTAGGTTTCAGTGGCACTGGACTCTACAACACCTACATGATTTTTCCTACAGTCTCCGATGTGTGTAGGCCTTGTACAAAAGGACTGGAGTCTGTCACACACGTTTAGTGAGAGTGATCAACAAATACGTACTTACTGGAAGGAGGTGCTGTGCCATATTAAGAAAGCCTTGGTTCCTTCCCAAAACGCAGGGGTCTAACACTACTTGGGGTAAAAGACCCCAGAATTGACACTGGTGCTTCAAATGCTGGAGGTGGCTAAATTGTTGATGGCACGAAGGCCATAATTATACTTTTTGATGCAAAACAGCACAAACACAGTTTGTCAAAAAGTATACCAACGACTTGGGTCATTCCAGAGCACCAGCCGGGTGCCAAATTTATGGAATCCCGCAAGCCAGTGCTCAGGGTGGGCTAGCGTCAGAAAAAATGACATTAGCTGGGTGGGGGTGGCAGTACGGGGGAAGGGAGCTTTGCCTCAAAAAATGAAGCTAGGCTGGTTAGAGGCAAAATAAATGCCTCTAACCAGTCTAGCGTCATTTCCTGATGCAAAACTATCCACATCACATGACTCCGGTCTTAGAAAAGACAGGAGTCATGCCCACCACCCCCGTGGCCAGCACAGGGAACCAGGGTCCCTTGGGCATGGCTATTGCACCCAGTGCCATGCAGGGGGCCCATTTCAGGACCCCCAATGGCACTTAATTTTTTTTAAAATACTTACATAAACTTACCTGGGTTGGAGCCCCCTATCCTTTGGTGTGGGCGGGGGTGTTCCTGGGGCTTGGGAAGGCACCTCTGGGCCCATTCCATGGTGTTTCACCATGGAAATGGGTCCACATGTCCCCTAACGCGTGGTCTGACCCAGGCGTTAAATGATGATGCAAAGCAAGCTTTGCACTATTATTGAGCCCCTCCGCCCAACCATGCGCCATTTTAGCATGGGGGATAAATATGGGGCTATGGGGTTAGCACCACTTTTTAGATAGGAACGCCTACCTTGCATCTCATTGACGCAAGGTAATTGCATGCATCCCAAAAATTGGTGCTAACTCCAAATTTTGACGCTAGACGTGTCCAGCGTCAAAATGTAGATATGGAGTTAAGTTTGTGCCGAATGTGCGTAAAAGAATGACTCAAATTCGGTGCAAACATAGTATAAATATGCCCCTAAATAGGAAATCAAGGAAAGCACCGTGCATTGCCGGCTAGTTTCACAAACTATGTCAGCTTTCGGTGATGTAAAAGCTGACCCATGACTTAAATGCTATGGTGACAATACAATAAAGTGTTGAACCCATTATTAGGCCAGTGTAAACAAATTATAGTATACTACAGCGCAATTTGTTTGTAAACCCTACAGATTTTTGATTAATGGGGTCACAAACTAACACTTATGTCTAGAATCCTGGTTAAAAATTCAATCTCCAGTTTAAGGGAAAAAAGTAAGACCCAGCGGGGGCACTTGGATTATCAGTGGAGGAGAGAGTTAAAACTATTCTAGAGTTGCTTTGTTCATTTTCCATGGTTTCTTTTCATCTGATTTTATCTTTGCATTTAAGTAACATGCAATATGTGTATGTATCCGCTGTGCTCAATAACCAATATAACGCTGAATGAAAAAAAACGCGTTAATATCTGGGGTAGATGATAAATCATACTTTCGATGCTGCAGCTCAACTGTAACTGCAGACCCCAAGCTCTCTCCATTACCACAGTGGAGTATATATATCCCAGTGTACTGTCAGTTTAAGGGTGACATGGTCACAAGTCACTGGAGTTATGAGTGCAGCAGAAAAACAGTCTGCGAGCACACGTTGTAATGTTGCTGATGCGTAGGCTCTCATTATTCTAATGAAACTACTGGATTTGAGCGGCAGAATCACCTGTGATGTGGGAAACTGAGCCTTAACCTACTATAGGTGACACTTGTCACCCCAATCCGGGTTTTGCTTTGGCTCACTAGCAGTGCCTCATCTCTACCCAAGAGCAGGGATGATTGGGCAGCCGAACGCATGACACAATTGACTCCTCAGGAAAATCGTGGTCACTCAGATCTCGTCTGTTTCTCTCAGTTAACATTGGTAGTTACATTAGTCTCACATATACAATGACAAACAGAGACAGTATCTGTTTCAATAAGGTTTTAATGAAGCAACTGCATCTTAGATAATAAAGCATGTACTGCAATAACCAGGATGATAAAGCATGACAGGGTAAAATTGTGACAAGAAGAATAAAGCATAGAAATCACGCTACCATGTTGTCACAAATATCAATAGACTCATTCCTACCTAGGCTATATTAGAGCACAGCGTCTTAAGCTCGAGTTCTGCCCTTCAGGGTCCCCTGGGAAGACATCATCCCCCATACCTGAGCAAAGGCCTGAAGTCTGCAAAAGCAGCTGTATCGAAGCGTTCAGCGATCAGCATACAGTTGTGGTCATCAGGCTGGAATCTCCCTCTAACGTGTATGGGACAAGAAAGTGTTTTTAAAATAAAACAGCTGATATTCTGGGAAAATGTCCCTACGTAAGAATGTGTATGTTTCTATGAATACCAGGGACAAAGCGTTACCACGTTTTACCAGCAACCTATCTCACTGCAGCCTTGAGAGAAGCACAGAGTGCTTGTTTAAGAACACAGTGCTGGCCTCAGCAAAGAACAGATAGATAAAAGGAAATAAAAACAAGACCACAAATGTGGCTATTGTTAAAATAATAAACAAAGCTGAATAAAATATATCTAGGTTAAAGTGCACAGCAGCAGGCCTAGTGTTCTAAAATAACGTGCATTGAGCTATAACTAAAATGGCTAAACAACTCCCTCCCCTTGCCGGTTTAAAGGTGGTTTACAAGCCTAAATTATATATAAAAAGCTTCTAAAATTCAATCTAAGATATATATAAAAAACGTCAATTGTGACAAGTTAAAGGGACACTTGAGCATATATAGAAAGCCAATTTAAAACAATAACTTGTGGCATAAAAAAGGCCGAATTTCAAGAGTCAGAGTCATTTTGGAAGTTGCCAATTGAATCCGGGACAATTGAAGACAGGAAATGTTCCACTTCGGCATGTGGTAAAGTAGAAAACTCATTGCCAAGAAGAACCAAGGAGCATTCGTGTGCCTGAGCTTCAACCAAGGCTGTAGAATTCTGTGGTGTGCCGAATAATCAATCAATCAATCAATCAATCAATCAGGAATTTGTAAAGTGCACTACTCACCCGTGAGGGTCTCAAGGCGCTGAGGGGGGGGGAGAAGGAGGAAGGAGGTGCTGCTACTGCTCGAACAGCCAGGTCTTGACAAATTTCCTGAAGGTAAGGAGGTCTTTGGTCTGGCGCAGGTGGGTGGGAAGAGTGCTCCACATTTTGGCAGCGAGGTGCGAGAATGATCTAATGCTGGTTGTAGTTCTGTGGACACGTGGGATGGCTGCGAGGGCGAGGTCGGCGGAGCGGAGATGTCGGGTCATGTTGTAGAAGGAGAGACGTCTGTTGAGGTATTCTGCTCTAGTCAAGTCAATGAAGTCTTTATTCGATATTTCATCATAAAAGACATGCTACACGTCATAATACTTATAAAATTATCAGTGCTAACGATAAAAACAATAAATACAATATTTCATAAAAGCTACTAAGAACGTATTAAATCTACTAATGCTTCTTTTGTTAAATATTTTAACATATTAAAAAGAAAAAAGAGTACATTACTTTGAAAACTCAGTTCTAAGGTTCAAGATAATTTACTTATCTAAAACATGTAGCTGTTTTAATAGTTCAGAACGAATTATCCATGCCCACCCCAGGAATTTGGCCACCCCTATTGCTATAATAGGTGAAAGATCAGTTGTAAGGATCCTACAAGCAGTCTCGGCCGATTGTGTGCCCAGACTTTTACATAGGGGAACCAACCACTTCTTCCTTGGGGCAGCATATAATGGACAGACAAAGAACAAGTGGCTCACATTTTCCCGCATTTCAGTACACAATGGGCATTTATCTGGGCCTCCCGTGCCCCAGGTTGAGGTTAAACACCTTAATGGTATTGAGCCCACTCTAACTTGGTGATATAATTTGCGGTCCATAGGTTTTGTAATAACATCCCAGTACTTTTCAATTGCTGAGACATCTTTCACGTGTACAAATGTTGTTGTAAGGGAACTACCTATAAGGGATGAGTGTCTTATGCCTATCACCCATTCCCAATATAGTTGTTTCTGCTCCTTTTTTGAAGGAAAAGTAGCTGAGTCTGGGTTGTGGCAAAGGGCACCTAGACCCATGGCACAAAGGGTGGTTCTAACACCCTTAAACCAACCAATCTTATTGGATCCTAGGGTTTCCCTTACCTCGAGGCATGCTTTCGCATATAATAACAGCTCTGGGGTAGACCACAACCTCCGCCAGAAGGCCAAGGGCCGAAATCTGGCTTGATCTTCCACCGGTTGGAGCCCAAGGTCATAAAGGAGCGGGATGCGTGGAGATGACCTCGGAAGACCAACCGCCCCTCTTACAAATCTGTTTTGGGCCAGCATCAGTCGGTCCAGATTACTATAACCCCAAAGCTCAGCCCCATACAAGACTGAGGGAAGAATTTTTGACCCATAGATTTCCATAAGTGGGGACATCGGGCGGGTAAATGATCTTTTATATTCCTTAAGAAGGGCACCACCTAATTGAACATGTTTAAGTGCTTGGATATCAATCTGGGGTTTCCAATTAAAATTATCACTAAAATGCACACCCAGATATGTAAATTCATTAGTTTGCTCAAGAATAGCACCACCCATTTTAACCCTTGCCACAGTTTTTGTTCGACCTCTTAGTACCATGAATTTTGTTTTAGAAACATTTACTTCTAGCTCATGCTCGACACAAAATAACTCAAATCTGAGTAGGGCCTGCTGGAGCCCTTGCCTAGTCTTTGATAATAACAAGGTGTCATCCGCGAACATGAGCAATGGTACTTTCATTCCCGCTATCTGGGGAGCATCCGTGGGATGTGTTGCAAAATATTTGGTAACCCCGTTAATAAACAGGGAAAACAAAGTGGGAGCCAGGACACATCCTTGTCTAACACCTTTCAAAACATGGAACCTGTCCGTAACCTCGCCAGGCTTACCCCAGCGGACTTGGGCATAAGTGTGTGCATGAAGATTCATTAAGAGTCGCACTAGAGCCCTAGGCATTCCCTGTTCCAGTATGCAATCCCATAATTTAGTCCTAGGGACCAAGTCGAATGCAGATCTTAGATCCACAAAAGCTGCATACAACTTGCCCTTACCCAAAAAAACTGTTTTCCAATATAAAAGGGCAAAGCGAAAGGCTTGATCAAGGGTGCTTACGTGAGGTCTAAAACCCGCCTGCAACGGAGTCAAAATATCTGAGTCTGTTTGCCATTCCTGTATCCTCCCTAAAATGAGGCGTGCTATGATTTTTTGGATCGCATCAATAATGCTGATAGGCCGGTTATTTTGAGGGTACTGAGCGATCGCCTTTCTTGTATATAGGAAGGATTTCTGCCCCATACCATGAGTCAGGAATTTTAGCGCCAGCTGCAACTGCATTTGCCAGGTGGAATATATAAGGTACCCACAGGTCCTGGTCTTCCAAAAAAATGTCAGCTGGAATAACATCAGGGCCAGGGGCCCTCCCTTTGGGAAGGTTTTGCAGGCAATTGATAACTTCAGTAACTGAGAACATTAACGGCTCGACGGGCTCAAGACAGTAGGGTATAGTCACTTCTACTGTATGACACTTAAACTGATCCTCAAAAATTTGTACCCACTGATGATTAGAGACAGATGCTGGGCTATAGTGGGCATCCTGCGAGATACCCCATTTTATGAGGTACCAAAACTGTTGCATATTGCGTTTACCACAGGCTTCTGACAACATAAGCCAGCGTTCCTCGTCCCACTTTTGTTTTGCTTTGCGTTTTGCCTCATTATAGAGTTTTCTACAAGATCTAATCTGGCTATAATTTTTGTTTTTAATAGCCTCGAAGAGAACTCTTTTTGTCTTGCTACACTCTTTATCAAACCAGGTAGTGGATGAGTATTTCTTGGTCCTAGGTTGTTTAGGGATAAATTTAATTAACAACTTTTTGAGTTCCTGAAACAAGTCAGAATGGGTACGTATAAGTTCGCTGTTAATCTCGTCCTGTGAGCCACAATTGTTTAAAAGCTCCACAGAACTAGACACTAACGTTCTTATCGCCCTGCGGGCCCCAGCGTCCACAGCTATTTTGGGCCAGCGTACCCTGCGCGTATCATTGCTCACAATGACCTCTTTTTCTGTTATATTAGGACCACTGCCCTCAGACCTCTGAAAGCTGGAATCCCTTAAGGTCAAAACCAGCGGGTCATGATCGCTCTCTGGGCATTCCGTAACTAACATATCAACAACTGCAGACCACTGCCTCACATCGACCAAAATATAGTCGATGCGACTACTGTGTCTGCCGTTGTTGAACGTATGCCTGCCCTTCCTATCTGACTTGACCCTACCATTAACAGCTCTTAGACCCATATCCAGGCATAGCCCCTTGATATAGGTGGCTGAGCTCGACCTCTTAGCAATCGGAGGTATCTCGAGTTGGGGGATACCCCAGGATAGATCCTCATCCTCGGTGAGCGGGCCATCCTCAATACCCAAAGGCTCAAAACAAGTATTAAAATCCCCCATCACAATCTTGTGGCCATCGGTCGTTGTTCCTGATAGAATGTCATCCAACAGGAGGAGGGTCGGAGAGACCCTTCCTCCCTGGAGGCCCCTGACATAAATATTAACCAACAGGATGTTTGTACCTTGGTTGGACTTTATCTTTAAGGCAATTATGTCTGGACTATCAATTGTCACTTCTTCAACTCTTACACCCGCACTTTGGCGGACCCAAATGGTAAGACCTCCAACAGGACGCCCTTTCTGGCCCCTAATTGCTGGCTTGCTAAAGTTCAGATACCCCACCCGAAATATCGGTGTGATAGCCCATGTTTCCTGGAATGCAATTATATCGCCCTGATCTATGAAGTCCCTCCAATCAGGAATACACTGGCTGGACTCCAGACCGGCTATATTCCAGGATATATACCTTGATAACATATCAACAGGCTCAGCTAGAGCAGAGGGTGAGACCATACTAAAATTGGGTAATGCAGACACTGTACCAGCAGGGGTAGTGTCAGGATTATTACTTTGATCTGTGACAATAGCCTTCCAATTTATATCTTCTATGTGGGGGGATTTCAATAAAGTTAAGTTAACTATTTCTTCTCTACCGATGAGTCAATCATTCTCATCTAGGCAGGATAACGGCCCATATCTCCTGGCAGTAATCAAGGGTTCAATGCTTTCTGATGCGAACCAACCCCTTGGAGGGTTAATGACATTTTTGTTAATCTGGGAAGGCACCTTCACCTCGGGATACACCGTAGGATAAAAATCTGGTAGTTCCCACGTAACTATTGGTCCATCTGCAAGTTGCGGGCACCAGCCTCTCAAAAATGGGACCACATTAGTACTCCTAAAATTAACAATTACCAGATCACCTGGGATATCTTTAGTCATGTGGCCTAGCCAACCCACCCTTCTAACATTTAGGATTTTACCATCAATGGTAGGGGGGAGGGGTCTATTCCTAGTAAGCCAGAAGGCTACTTTGTTTTTTAAATCATTGTAACCTTATTTTTTGCCTGAACTAAGTTCTGGGACTCCTGACAATATACATACGAATGGAGCGGCCTCCGGTGGGAGATCAATCCTAACATTATAATTATTGTTGTACTCTCTTGCTTCCTGATGGACTCGAGTTGGTTGTGGCCTACCCTCTAGGGACCCTCGAATCACTGCGGGTACCCTAGGTATAGTGGGCTCCGCCTCCAAACTTGTTTCGTTACATGGGGCTTTATGTCTTACACTGCTGCCCGCGGGTATTGCCTGCTCAACACAATTTCCAGATGGTGAATCTAGAGGTACCGTTAGTACATCTGCTGGTGTCGAAGTTGCTTGTACCCTCAGACTATGAACCTCTTGGGTAAGTACTTCAATTTTCAACAATAGTGTTCTAAAAATTTCAGCCATTTTTGTCGCTAACTTATCCTCTACTGTTGCCAGTATATTTTCTATATACTGCCTGTTATGACAGCAACCCACTGGCTTATCAGATCCCCCGTCTAAACCTTTCGTTTTAGTAGTATGGGCTTTTGCTTCGAGGGGCTTTCGAGAATTGCTGACCTTCCCCACTCCTCTTTTGCCCAACGACTTTCTACAAGCCCTAACTGCTCTTACTGGTTGGGGGGGAGTCTCTGCCATAACCACGGGGCTGAATGGGCTCACGCCAATTATACCCGTTGAGTCTAAGGGATTAGAGTGTATCTGTGCCTCAATAAGTATCATATCCTTATCAGTGTTGGCGCCCAGATCCTCAAAAGTAGACACTATGGTGGTCATTCTGACCTCGGCGGTAAAAGGCGCCTACCGCCGGTCAGAAATCCTCCATAATCCCGCCGCGGTCGCGGAAACCCGCCACGGTCATTCTGACCCGCAGAAGGCAAACCTCCGAAAATCCGACCGCCACAACAGACCGCCAGACCAGCGGTCGGCGGAAAGGTGGAGGTGACCAAACCTCCACCGCCACGCCAACAGAAATACGCCCATCCCATTACGACCCACGAATCCACGCGGCGGTCATTCAAACGCGGTATTCCATTGGCGGGACACACCGGCGCGGTCAGAATACCCACCAACGAACAAAACTCACCCACATTGGACGATTTGAATCCCACACACCTGATACACATACACACACCACTCCCACACACACAATACAATATAAAACACCCACCCACATCACCCACAAACCCCTACGCTTACAAAATCGTAAAGAAGGCAAGAGCGAGACACCAGCATCCAAAACATAACAGCCACAGCCACTCAACACCATCACCCACACACTATCCACACACAAAACAACACACACCACCACACTCAACTCACTTAAATACACATACTCCACCCCACACATCATACACACCACCCCATGGCACCCCAAAGACAACCCCGCTTCACAGACGAAGAACTCAGGGTTATGGTGGAGGAAATCGTTCGTGTAGAGCCCCAGCTGTTCGGCACACAGGTCCAATACACCAGCATTGCCCGGAGGACGGAGCTATGGCAGAGGATTGTCGACAGGGTGAACGCAGTGGGACAGCACCCCAGAAATCGGGAAGACATCAGGAAGCGATGGAACGACCTACGGGGGAAGGTGCGTTCCATGGTATCCAGGCACAACATCGCCGTGCAGAAGACTGGCGGAGGACCCCCACCTCAACCCCCACAATTCACATCATGGGAGGAGGAAGTCTTGAACATCCTGCATCCTGACGGCCTCGCAGGAGTCGGCGGAGGAATGGATACTGGTAAGTTGAAGCTTCAATACTGCTTCCCCCCCACCTGCATGCCAAATCAGACCCCAACCCTCACCCCCATCCTCGAACCCCACCCTCACCCCCACCCCCATCCTCACCCCCACCCTCACCCCCACCACCATCCTCACCCCCACCACCATCCTCACCCCCACCCCCAGCACACCTATTCCCCGCCAATGTCTCACCATCACAACCCACACATCCCAAAACCTAGGCCTGCATGCGTCCACTAAGCATGGACACCCATCACCAAAGCATGCCCAATGCATATACACATCCCCCCCACAAGCCACCCTCACCAAAGCCCCCACACACGAATGCCAGCACTTGGGGACACGGGAACCCACAGATACACCCATATGCCACACATTGAAACTATAACCATACCTCTATACCCCTGCAGGACCCGACCGTCAACACACCGCGGCGGAGGGGCCAGAATTATCCACACCCCCCACCCAAGAGGCCGTCAGCGATGACAGCAGCTCTGTCGATCTGGACACCGATGACCAGCCCGGACCATCGGGGACCTCTGGACAGTCGGTTCCCCTCACACAGGCACAGGCCACTATAGACCCTAACCCCTCTGGGAACACCAGCACAGCTCCCACCCAGCGGGCCCATGCCTCTCTCTCCAGGGCGCGTCAATCTGCGGTGTGTCTACCACTACAGGGCACCCAGGATAACCCACCACCCCAACAACAACAGGGACCTGGGGGCAGTGGTAGTGGGCACACCGGCCAGGGGGCAGAGGCCCAGGGAAACAGGGCAACTCGGCGGGCAGCTGTGCGACAGGGGGGGGAGGAGAGGCCCAGGGAACCCACTCTCCACGAGGTCCTCACCACCATCATGGGAGCATACAACCGCTCCCAGGAGACAATGGCGACGGTACTGGCCCGGTTCCAGGAGATCCAGGTGCTGCAGGAGGAACACTATCGGGGGTACAGGGAGGACATCCGAGCCATCAACACCACCCTGGTTACCATGGTAGGGCTGCTGCAGGACCTCGTAAACAGCAGGGCGGACACTGAACAACACCCAAGGGCCCCTGCCACTAGCCGGGACCAAGAACAGCCATCCACCTCCGCCGGCGCTAGTGGACAGGAGGCCCCCGCACAGCAGCAGCCCACCAGACCCCCACCTCCTGCAGGAGAAGAACCACCCCGCAAGAGGGCCCTGAGATCTCGCAAGACAGAGTAGGATGTCAAGACCCCCGCCAGCAATGGATACCACCTGATGTCATCCCACTGTCCCACATTGTCACCCTGTCCATCCTCGAACTGCCCATGCTCCATCTCTCCACAGGCCTCTGGACAATGCACCTGTGTGACTGTTACTCTGGACTCTGCCATGGACATTCCTTCACCATAGCCCCCACCCACTTGAAACCACCCATCCCATTTTGAGCACTTCAATAAACACCTATTTTGCACCAAAATATCAGGAGTCTGGCTGTGATTTCAATAGATTGTAATTGACATGACAGTGCAAATATGTCCTTGTACATGGTGAAGTCAACAAACAGCTGCCACAAAGCTGTAGTCCATGGGGAAACGAAGCACAGGACTCGTAGTGGGGACCCCAGATCTGAAATAGGGAGGGAAAAGCCAAAACTCAGTCATCATACACTGGGGCAAATAGACAGGCAGCAGAGATGCTGGAGAGTAGTTAACATTTACTAAATTATCTTTGAAATGTTACCTGTGTCCTATTGGAAGTACTGTTCAATGATTCTGTCCCTGTTGTCTGTTTCAGCCCCGTCGTCTTCCTCCTCGTCACTCTCCTCAGGTTCCACCGCTGCCACAACACCACCGTCTCGACCATCCTCCTGCAGGAAAGGCACCTGGCGGCGCAAAGCCAGGTTGTGAAGCATGCAGCAGGCCACGATGATGTGACACACCTTCTTAGGTGAGTACATTAGGGATCCACCGGTCATATGCAGGCAGCGAAACCTGGCCTTTAGGAGGCCAAAGGTGCGTTCGATCACCCTCCTAGTACGCCCATGGGCCTCATTGTACCGTTCCTCTGCCCTGGTCCGGGGATTCCTTACTGGGGTCAGTAGCCACGACAGGTTGGGGTACCCAGAGTCCCCCACTAGCCATACACGGTGTCTCTGTAGCTGTTCCATCACGTAAGGGATGCTGCTATTCCTGAGGATGTAGGCGTCATGCACTGACCCTGGGAATTTGGCATTTACATGCGAGATGTACTGGTCAGCCAAACACACCACCTGGATGTTCATTGAATGGTAACTTTTTCTGTTCCTGTACACCTGCTCCCTGTCTCTTGGGGGAACCAAAGCCACATGGGTCCCATCAATGGCACCAATTACGTTGGGAATATGTCCAAGGGCGTAGAAATCACCCTTCACTGTAGCCAGTTCGCCCACCTCAGGGAAAATGATGTAGTTCCTCACGGATTTCATCAGGGCAGACAACACTCTGGATAACACCTTTGAAAACATGGGCTGAGACATCCCAGAAGCAATTCCCACGGTTGTCTGAAATGACCCACTTGCCAAGAAATGGAGTACTGACATGACCTGCACCAGAGGGGGAATCCCTGTGGGTTGGCGGATGGGGGACATCAGGTCGGGCTCCAGCCGGGCACACAGTTCATGGATAGTGGCACGGTTAAGACGGTAGGTCAGGATAATGTGGCGTTCTTCCATTGTCGACAGGTCCACCAGCGGTCGGTACACGGGAGGATTCATCCGTCTCCTCGCCCAACCCAGCGGACGGTGCCTAGGAAGGACAACATGGAGCACACAGTCAGGCAACCCACAGGTACGTACTCACAGCTAGCACAGTATACGATTCTCTATGCAGTGAATGGCGTGTATGAGTGGCTATGCAAGGCCTAGGCCTGTGTGACGCAGTTGAAATTGAGCCATGTGGGCCCTGGAAATGGCGGCTGCCTGACCTGTGAAGTGTGACAATGGGATGTGAGGTCAATGCGCTGGCGTGGCACACCGCGGCGGGCGGCGGGCCAAGACCGCGGCGCGAAGCCGCATTGGTTAACATTGAAGCCTATGGGTTTCAGGAGCCAATGGCGAAGGGCGCCGGCGGTGGCGGGACGCACCGCCGCGGTACGCACCGCCGCGGACGTGACCGCCATTTTCTATCTACTTATCCACTTGCGACTTGAACTTTCACAGGAGAGGACCTATACTGCAAGTGTTGCTGTGACCTCGGTCTGGAAGGGACAATGGCTGCTGCGACTGGGGAAAGGGCCCCTGCCTTCACTGGAGAGGAGTTGGAGAAACTTGTGGATGGGGTCCTCCCCCAGTATGCGCTACTCTACGGTCCTCCAGACCAACAAGTGAGTTTAATTCTATCTGGATTTGGGGCCACTGGCTGGCTTGGGGGCCTGGCGGGGATGGGGGGCATGTTGGGCATGGCGGGGGGCCTGGCGGGGGGCCTGGCGGGGATGGGGGGCATGTTGGGCATGGCGGGGGGCCTGGCGGGGGGCCTGGCGGGGATGGGGTGCATGTTGGGGCTGGAGGGGGGCCTGGCGGGGATGGGGTGCATGTTGGGGCTGGCGGGGGGCCTGGCGGGGGGCCTGGCGGGGATGGGGTTCATGTTGGGGCTGGCGGGGGGCCTGGCGGGGGGCCTGGCGGGGATGGGGTGCATGTTGGGCATGGCGGGGGGCCTGGCGGGGGGCCTGGCGGGGATGGGGTGCATGTTGGGGCTGGAGGGGGGCCTGGCGGGGATGGGGTGCATGTTGGGGCTGGCGGGGGGCCTGGCGGGGGGCCTGGCGGGGATGGGGTTCATGTTGGGGCTGGCGGGGGGCCTGGCGGGGATGGGGTGCATGTTGGGCATGGCGGGGGGCCTGGCGGGGGGCCTGGCGGGGATGGGGGGCATGTTGGGCATGGCGGGGGGCCTGGCGGGGGGCCTGGCGGGGATGGGGGGCATGTTGGGCATGGCGGGGGGCCTGGCGGGGGGCCTGGCGGGGATGGGGGGCATGTTGGGGCTGGCGGGGGGCCTGGCGGGGGGCCTGGCGGGGATGGGGTTCATGTTGGGGCTGGCGGGGGGCCTGGCGGGGGGCCTGGCGGGGATGGGGGGCGTTGGGCCACTGGAAAGGAAAATGCTGAGTAACTTGAACGTGGTATTTCTCCCTCCCTGTACGTGTCACATAGGTCCGCGCCCATGAGAAGATCGGGATTTGGCGTGCCATCGCCAAGGAAGTCCGGGGCCTGGGGGTCCACCATCGACGGGGCACCCACTGCCGCAAGAGGTGGGAGGACATCCGCCGCGGGACCAAGAAGACCGCCGAGTCTCTGCTGGGGATGGCCTCCCAACGTAGGCGGGGTGCCTGCCGTCAACTGAGCCCCCTGATGTTCCGGATCCTGGCGGTGGCCTACCCTGATTTGGATGGGCGCGTGAGGGCAGCACAGCAGACACAAGGGGGTGAGTACAAGCATCATCTACTCTGTTGTCGTGCAGTGGAGGTGTCTGGGTGGGGGAGGAGGGCTGTGGGTCCCCCTAGGCCAGGGCGATATCTGTAGGCTGGGCACCCCCGTAAGCCCCTGTGTCCCCAGCCACCACCCTCAGTAGTGTGTCAGTACAGCCATCCCTGGGCCGTGTCATCCATGGGTGCAGTTGACAACTCTAGGCGTGTAGGGCATGTTCCACGGAATGCGTAGCGGACCCCAAGTGCGCAACTTAGTGCAGGGGGCATCTGTGTCTGTCATGTCCGCTAACTGTACCGGAGATCCATGTACTCAATATCCCTTTATTTCTCTCTCCCCCCCCCTTTTTGTTTGTCTTTCTGTGCTTGTGTGCATCAGCATCATCAGGCGGAGGAGAAGTGGCATCGGGGCAGGAGGGAGCTGCATCTCACATGGCCCAGGAGGGCCATGCCACAGAGTCAGACTGGACCAGTGAGACGGAGGGCGAGGGGAGCTCCACGACGGGGACGACTGGAGCCTGCAGCGACACGGACACGTCCTCGGAAGGGGGCTCCCTTGCGGGGGTGGCACCATCCGTGCCCCCCGCCATTACAGGTACAGCCGCCACCCAGCGCACCATCTCCGCCCTCCCAGCAGCCCCTCCGCGTTCGCCCCGTGCCCGCTCTGCCAGGAAGCCGGGCATCTCCTTCGCCCCAGGCACCTCAGGCCCTGCCCCTGTTACCCCCGCTGCCCTCAGTGAGGAGGTCATTGACCTCCTCCGAACGCTCATTGTTGGGCAGACTACCCTTTTGAATGCCATCCAGGGGGTGGAGAGGGAGGTTCATCGCAGCAATGCGTACCTGGAGGGCATTCATTCGGGTCAGGCTGCCCATCAGCGATCGTTCCAGGCTCTGGCCTCAGCACTGACGGCAGCCATTGTCCCTGTCTCCTGCCTGCCTCTACTAACTCCCTCCTCCCAGTCTCCTGTTCCTCTGCCTGTCCCACCCACACCATCAGACCAGCCTGCACACACCTCAACACCCAAGAGAAGCTCATCCAAACATAAGCACCACAGATCACGCAGACATTCACACACGCAACATTCCGATGCAGACATGCCAACAGTCACTACCACCTCTGTGACCCCCACCTCCTCGTCTCCCTCCTCCCTCCCTGTGACGTCTACACTCACACCTCCATTCACCTCACCATCAGCCAGTGTTTCCATCACCAGCACACCCTCCACTCCAGTCCGCACACGTGCAGTCACCACCCCCACTGCCATTTACACGTCCCCTGTGTCCTCTCCCACTGTGTCTGTCACCCCCTCTTCCACACCACACAAACGCAGCCACCCACCCACCCAACAGCCATCCACCTCACGACAGCCTATCCCTCCTGCACCTGCACCCAAAGACAGCAAACGTGACTCACCTACAACCACATCCTCTCCCTCCACTCCCATTCCCACTGTACCTACCACTCTCCATTGTCCCAAGAAGCTCTTCCTCGCCACTACTAACTTCTTTCCTGACCCTGAGCCCCCCCCTCCTTCTCGTCGGGGTAAGAAGAGCACCTCAGCCACCACCAGCCCTGCAGCCCCCTTGACAAGGGTGCAGGGGTATTGGAGCCCGCCAGCCCGCATGTCTGGATCTTCGCCCAGCAGCAAGGGGACAGCCAGCCCACCCCCTGGGAAGAGGAGCAGAAGGCGGAAGGGGCGCCGCAGGAGCCCGCCTTCTACATCCCCCCCGGACACCACCCAGAGACAGTCACCAGCCACAGCTCCAAAGGGAGGCAAGGGCCACAGGCCGACGACTAAGGAGGGCAAGGGCAGCAAGTTGGAGAGGTCAGGCAGCAGGCCTGCTGCCCAGGAGGAGCCCACAACCCCCATAGCCGCTGCCCCGGGAGGAACCGGCACAGCTGCCCCGGGAGAGCCCACCACCCCCATAGCCGCTGCCCAGGGAGGACCCAGCCCAGCTGGCCAGGAGGGCCCCACCACCCACAGCCCAGGTGGGCAGTGAAGGAGCACCATCCCCGCTGCCCAGGAGGGCACCACCAGGCAATTAGCAGTTGGCCATAGACCGTCCGCCGTCTCAAGAACCGCTGAACTGGGCCCCGCCGTCTCAAGAACCGCTGAACTGGGCCCCGCCGTCTCCAGAACCGCTGAACTGGGCCCTTCAGGGCAAGAACCGCTGAACTGGGCCCCGCCGTCTCAAGAACCGCTGAACTGGGCCCTTCAAGGCAAGAACCGCTGAACTGGGCCCGCCGTCTCAAGAACCGCTGAACTGGGCCCTTCAAGGCAAGAACCGCTGAACTGGGCCCTTCAAGGCAAGAACCGCTGAACTGGGCCCGCCGTCTCAAGAACCGCTGATCTGGGCCCTTCAAGGCAAGAACCGCTGAACTGGGCCCTTCAAGGCAAGAACCGCTGAACTGGGCCCTTCAAGGCAAGAACCGCTGAACTGGGCCCCGCCGTCTCAAGAACCGCTGAACTGGGCCCTTCAAGGCAAGAACCGCTGAACTGGGCCCCGCCGTCTCAAGAACCGCTGAACTGGGCCCCGCCGTCTCAAGAACCGCTGAACTGGGCCCCGCCGTCTCAAGAACCGCTGAACTGGGCCCTTCAAGGCAAGAACCGCTGAACTGGGCCCGCCGTCTCAAGAACCGCTGATCTGGGCCCTTCAAGGCAAGAACCGCTGAACTGGGCCCTTCAAGGCAAGAACCGCTGAACTGGGCCCTTCAAGGCAAGAACCGCTGAACTGGGCCCCGCCGTCTCAAGAACCGCTGAACTGGGCCCTTCAAGGCAAGAACCGCTGAACTGGGCCCCGCCGTCTCAAGAACCGCTGAACTGGGCCCCGCCGTCTCAAGAACCGCTGAACTGGGCCCCGCCGTCTCAAGAACCGCTGAACTGGGCCCTTCAAGGCAAGAACCGCTGAACTGGGCCCCGCCGTCTCAAGAACCGCTGAACTGGGCCCCGCCGTCTCAAGAACCGCTGAACTGGGCCCCGCCGTCTCAAGAACCGCTGAACTGGGCCCCGCCGTCTCAAGAACCGCTGAACTGGGCCCTTCAAGGCAAGAACCGCTGAACTGGGCCCCGCCGTCTCAAGAACCGCTGAACTGGGCCCCGCCGTCTCAAGAACCGCTGAACTGGGCCCTTCAGGGCAAGAACCGCTGGCCCTTTGGCAGACGTGGCAGGGCAGGATCTATCTCGGGCAGGGCTGCAGGATGTCCTCTGGCCAACTTGCCTCCTCCAGTGGCAGTGGGGTCTGTTATGGACTGTATGGACTGTGGCTTTGCTCTCCCCAGGATGGCCCAGTGGGCAGGCCACCCACTGTATGGACTGTATGGACTGTGGCTTTGCTCTCCCCAGGATGGCCCAGTGGGCAGGCCACCCACTGTATGGACTGTATGGACTGTGGCTTTGCTCTCCCCAGGATGGCCCAGTGGGCAGGCCACCCACTGTATAGACTGTATGGACTGTGGCTTTGCTCTCCCCAGGATGGCCCAGTGGGCAGGCCACCCACTGTATGGACTGTATGGACTGTGGCTTTGCTCTCCCCAGGATGGCCCAGTGGGCAGGCCACCCACTGTATGGACTGTATGGACTGTGGCTTTGCACTCCCCAGGATGGGCCAGTGGGCAGGCCACCCACTGTATGGACTGTATGGACTGTGGCTTTGCACTCCCCAGGATGGGCCAGTGGTCATGGAGTCCCCTCGTGGATCTGGCGTCGTGTACTCAAGTGGCTGAGGTGCCCCCCCTTCCCTTCCCCCTGAGGTGTCTGTCCTATTTTCTTTCTGATGCCCCTGCAGTGTTCTCTCCGTGGAGTTCTTGTCGTGGGACTGGGCCTTGCCCCTTTGCACAGGACCCCTGTGATCCACGGACAGTGGTTGGACTACATTTAGTAGCTGTATATATTTTGTACATAGTTTATTTATTTATTTGGATTACTGGTGTCCATATTTCAATATATCTGGCCGTTTATGATCTCTTCTTTTGGTCTTTGCATTATTTCGGAGGGGGGTGGTTTGTGGGTTGTGACAGTGATCTGTGGGAATGCATTGATGTGTGTGTTGTAGTGGGTGTGGGTGGGTGGGTGTGTGCCGGTAATCTTTTCCCTCCCCTGTGTCGTAGGTGCAGTACTCACCGATGTCTTCCGCGCCGCCGGGCGTGCTCCTGGTATATGAGGAGGAATAGGAGTGCGGGGATGACCTGTAACTCTGGCTCCATACTGCCGGAATCTCGCGTGGAGTGCGTAGAGGTGAGCGTTTTCCCGTTCGTAGTCTGTTTCCGCCGTGTTCTTATCGGCGGTGCTCCCGCCCCGGAAAAGGTGGCAGATTGGTGGGTCGTAATAGGGTGGGCGGTACTTTGTCTGCCGCCGGGCTGTTGGCGGGAACCGCCGCGCTGTTTGTTTGTACCGCTGTGGCGGTCGGAGTGTTAAGTTGGCGGGCTGTGTTGGCGGTTCCCGCCAGGGTCAGAATGCCATTTTTAATACCGCCGGTCTGTTCGCGGTCCGACCGCCGCCTCTCCGCCGACCGCCAGGGTCAGAATGAGGGCCTATATGTGGGGAGGAACTAGGGAGTGTCTGAACGGGGGAACCTCCTTTCCCTAAGGAGACTCTGCGATCGCTATTAATCTTTTTAACCACCTTAACCAGGTAGTTATCAAGCGTAGTAGCCCCTAGATTTTTGGCGGAGTAATTATAGTTAGCCATCATAGGTTGGTTGCAGTAAATACCACTAGCTATAATTCAGCTATAATTCAGCAACACAAAACACAAAACCGCGTAATCAAGATGTAATACAGCTATTTACAGTTTAGGCAGAGTCCCGTACCCAGTCCAGTCTCTTCAAGCCTCTGAGGGCCACAGAGGGCCCGCCCTTTGCCCTTTGCCCGGGCTTAGCGCGCGTCCCGCAGTGCGGTGTACCTTGTTGCAATTTAAAGGCCCGGGGGGCGTAACAGCACTTTCGCGCCACTTGGCGCACAGGAAACCCAGAGGATTCTGGGTATTGTAGTCCTCCCAGCGTGTTTTAGCAGGCAGCCTACAACGGCGGCTAGTTGCGGTAGACCGAGTCTGACAGCCCTGTGTCCTTGATCGACCAACTGTAGGCTTGAAGAAGCTGACTGTACAGAGAAGTTTTGTCCTGCACTGGATCGAGGCTCAGCAGGCCGCTGTTGTGGAGAGGGTGGTTCTCGGGTGGTTTCCCACTAGATTACAGAGACGATCAAGTTCAAGATCACTGAGGTCCCGGGTCTCCGCTCCCAGCCCCTCCTGCACCCCCCAGGAAGGCTTTCTCGCGCTTACACGCGCTCCTCCAGGCCCCCCTTGCTCCTGAGCCCGTCCTTCAGGCAGTCGAGGACGCGGATGACACTGGAGTGCAGCGCCTGCACGGCCGCGGTGGCTTCTCTCCTCCCGAAATCCCTCGAAATCCCTCGAAGCGCAACTCGTGGGACCCCGCACAATCCACGGAGGGCGCAGCTAAGGGCGGCGCACAGAGGGACGAGGAGGGCAGAGCCTATCCGTGCACAGGGGGTCCGTGCATACGAGCCCTGGATGCAGTCATGAAGGAGACGTCTTCTGCTCGCCTCAAGATGCGCGTTACTATTCGGGACAAGACAGTTACTCAGCGTGCAAGGGGAGGACTGAGGACTGAGGACTCCTCAGCTTCCTGTCACCGGCCGCATGAACTTTCCCCCGTGCACGCGTGGGGTGGTGGACTGACTGACTACACCGGTGGTTCTGTCAAGCGGCGGCCCTCAGGTTGGGGTGACAGTCTGCAGGGGGGGGCGTCTTACCAGGGGCAGGTGGAGGGAACGCCTGCGGCTGACTCCAGGAGTTCTGTGGGGACGACCCCCTGTCTCCCACCGCGGGCGCCTCAGGGGGCTCCTCGGGCTCCTCGGGCACGCCTTTCCGCAGCCTGTGCAACTTCTTGCCGCTGCCCTGCAACTTCCTTCGGTGGCGGCGGCAGTAACGGCAGCGTTCGGACTCCGCGGCAGTACGGCAGCGTTCGTTCTCCGCGCCGCGCTCAGTGTTCTGCAGTGCTTTGTGAGTGTGGGTGAGGAGTTTGAATGTGATTCTCTTGTTGACTAGGAGCCAGTGCCGGTTTCTTAGGTGGTCTGTGATGTGGTAGTGGCAGGGGATGTCCAGGATGAGGTGTGCGGAGGCGTTCTGGATGCATTGCAGCCTCTTCTGGAGTTTGGCCGTGGTTCCTGCGTAGAGGGCATTGCTGTAGTCGGTGGCCTCCGAGCAGAATGGGGGGAGGCAGACTCCCTTGGTTCTGCCGGTGAGATAGAAGGTGACCCAGTCCAGGGCTCTGTCGCGGATTCCAGCATTGCTGAGGCATGAGCGTAGGGTGTGGTGGCAGACAGTGTCGAACGCGGTCAAGAGGTCCAGGAGGATGAGGGCCGCGGTTTCGCTGTTGTCCAGTATGGTTCTGATATAATCGGTGGCGCGGATGAGGGCAGTTTCGGTACTGTGGTTGCTGCGGAATCCGGATTGGGAAGGGTCCAGGGTGCAGTTCAGTTGAGGAAGCGGTTTAATTGTCTGTTGACAGCCTTCTCAATGACTTTTGCCAGGAAGGGGAGCAGGGAGATTTGCCGGAAGTTCTAGAGGTCCTTTGCGTCCGCCTTGGGTTTTTTGTAGGATGGCGTTGATCTCGGCGTGTTTCCAGCTCTCCGGGAAGGGGGCGGACTCAAAGGAGCTATTGATGATCTTCCGTAGTTGGCGTGCGATGACGGAGCTTGCTTTGTTGAGGATGTGGTGAGGGCAGGGGTCAGATGGAGAGCCGGAGTGGATGGAGTTCATGATTTTGATGGTGTCATTGTCGTTGACGGGGGTCCAGGAGAGCACGAGGTTGGTTGGAGGTGAATCTGTGGTGTTGGTGGTTGCCCGGAGGAGATCTGAGTCTGCAGTCTTGCTGTGGAAGTAGGAGGCTAGGGAGTCGCAGAGGTCTTGGGATGGCGGGATGTCGTTGGCATTGGAGCTGGGATTGGAGAGTTCCTTCATGAAGCTGAAGAGCTCCTCGTGGCTGTGTGCGTTGTTGTTGATTCGGTCTTTGAAGGCTTTTCTCTTGGCGGCTCAGATGAGTTGGTGGTGTCTGCGGATGGTGTTTTTGAAGACACAGTGGTTGTACACACAGAGCCACTTCCTTTAGAGTCTTTGGCAGGTTTGCTTAGATTCAGGGAGGTTGGCGGTAAACCAGAAGGCCTTTCTGTCGGTGCGTCTGGTAGAGGGATTCTTGATTGGGGCGAGAGTATTGGCACATATGTAGAAGGTTGGCCTGGCTTGTAGTGGGTACCAAGGGGTACTTACACTCTGTACCAGGTCCAGTTATCCCTTATTAGTGTGGAAGAGGTGTTTCTAGCAGCTTAGGCTGATAGAAGGTAGCTATAGCAGAGCAGCTTAGGCTGAACTAGGAGTCATGCAAAGCTCCTACTATACCAATGGTGTCATATGCATAATATCACAAGAAAACACAATACACAGATATACTAAAAATAAAGGTACTTTATTTTTATGACAATATGCCAAACGTATCTCAGTGAGTACCCTCAGTATAAGGGTGCCAAATATACAGAAGATATATGTACACAATACCAAAAATATGCAGTAATAGCAAAAGGAAGTAATGCAAGCAGTGTAAAGTTACAATAGATTGCAATAGGAGCACATAGGTATAGGGGCAACACAAACCATATACTCCAAAAGTGGAATGCGAACCACGAATGGACCCCAAACTATGTGAGCTTGTAGAGGGTCGCTGGTACTGTAAGAAAACAGTGAGGGTTAGAAAAATAGCCCACCCCAAGACCCTGTAAGGTAGGTGTAAAGTGCACCTACAACCCCCAGAGAGCACAGAAGTCGTGATAGGGGGATTCTGCAAGGAAAACCAACACCAGCAAGGCAACAACAGTGGATTTCCGGACCTGAGTACCTGTAAGACAAGGGGACCAAGTCCAAGAGTCACGTCAATGTCGAGAGTGGGCAGATGCCCAGGAAATGCCAGCTGAGGGAGCAAAGGAGCTACCACCAGATGGAAGAAGCTTGGTGTTTTGCAAGAACGAAGAGGACTAGGAACTTCCCCTTTGGAGGATGGATGCCCCACGTTGCGAAGAAGCTTGCAGAGGTGCTCCCACGCAGAAAGACAGCAAACAAGCCTTGATAGCTGCAAGGGTCGCGGTTAGGGTTTTTGGATGCTGCTGTGGCCCAGGAGGGACCAGGATGTCGCCACTTGGACGAGGAGACAGAGGGGGCGCCCAGCAAGTCAGGGAGCCCTCACAGAAGCAGGCAGCACCCGCAGAAGTACCAGAACAGGCACTTAGAAGAGGAGTGAACCGGAGTCCACCAAAAGTCACAAAAGGGAGTCCCACGACACCGGAGGACAACTCAGAAGGTTGTGCACTGCAGGTTAGAGTGTCGGGGACCCAGGCTTGGCTATGCACGAAGGAAATCCTGGAAGAGTGCACAGGAGCCGGAGCAGCTGCAAATTACACGGTACCCAGCAATGCAGTCTAGCGTGGGGAGGCAAGGATTTACCTCCACCAAACTTGGACTGAAGAGTCACTGGACTGTGGGAGTCACTTGGACAGAGTTGCTGAGTTCCAGGGACCATGCTCGTCGTGCTGAGAGGGGACCCAGAGGACCGGTGATGCAGTCTTTTGTTGCCTGCGGTTGCAGGGGGAAGATTCCGTCGACCCACAGGAGATTTCTTCAGAGCTCCTGGTGCAAGAAGGAGGCAGTCTACCCCCAGAGCATGCACCACCAGGAAACAGGTGAGAAAGCCAGCATGATGAAGCGATACAAGGTTGCAGTAGTCGTCTTTGCTACTTTGTTGCGGTTTTGCAGGCGCCATGAGCAGTCAGCGGCTGATCCTTTGGCAGAAGGTGAAGAGGGAAATGCAGAGGAACTCTGGTGAGTTCTTGCATTCGGTATCTGAAGAATTCCCCAAAGCAGAGACCCTAAATAGCCAGAAAAGGAGGTTTGGCTACCTAGGAAGGAGGATAGGCCAGTAAGGAAGGTAAGAGCCTATCAGAAGGAGTCTCTGACGTCACCTGATGGCACTGGCCACTCAGAGCAGTCCAGTGTGCCAGCAACACCTCTGTTTCCAAGATGGCAGAGGTCTGGGGCACACTGGAGGAGCTCTGGGCACTTCCCCTGGGAGGTGCAGGTCAGGGGAGTGGTCACTCCCCTTTCCTTTGTCCAGTTTCACGCCAGAGCAGGGCTGGGGGATCCCTGAACCAGTGTAGACTGGCTTATGCAGAGATGGGCACCATCTGTGCCCATCAAAGCATTTCCAGAGGCTGGGGGAGGCTACTCCTCCCCAGCCCTGACACCTTTTTCCAAAGGGAGAGGGTGTAACACCCTCTCTCTGAGGAAGTCCTTTGTTCTGCCTTCCTGGGCCAGGCCTGGCTGGACCCCAGGAGGGCAGAAACCTGTCTGAGGGGTTGGCAGCAGCAGCAGCTGCAGTGAAACCCCGGTAAAGGCAGTTTGGCAGTACCCGGGTCTGTGCTAGAGACTCGGGGGATCATGGAATTGTCTCCCCAATGCCAGAATGGCGTTGGGGTGACAGTTCCATGATCTTAGACATGTTACATGGCTATGTTCGGAGTTACCATTGTGAAGCTATACATAGGTAGTGACCTATGTGTAGTGCACGCGTAAAATGGTGTCCCCGCACTCACAAAGTCCGGGGAATTAGCCCTGAACGATGTGGGGGCACCTTGGCTAGTGCCAGGGTGCCCACACACTAAGTAACTTTGCACCCAACCTTCACCAGGTGAATGTTAGACATATAGGTGACGTATAAGTTACTTAAGTGCAGTGGTAAATGGCTGTGAAATAACATGGACGTTATTTCACTCAGGCTGCAGTGGCAGGCCTGTGTAAGAATTGTCAGATCTCCCTATGGGTGGCAAAAGAAATGCTGCAGCCCATAGGGATCTCCTGGAACCCCAATACCCTGGGTACCTCAGCACCATATACTAGGGAATTATAAGGGTGTTCCAGTATGCCAATGTGAATTAGTGAAATTGGTCACTAGCCTGTTAGTGACGATTTGGAAAGCAGAGAGAGCATAACCACTGAGGTTCTGGTTAGCAGAGCCTCAGTGAGACAGTTAGTCATCACACAGGGAACACATACAGGGCACACTTATGAGCACTGGGGCCCTGGCTGCCAAGGTCTCAGTGACACATACACTAAAACAACATATATACAGTGAAATATGGGGGCAACATGCCAGGCAAGATGGTACTTTCCTACAACATGTGTCGACCCATTGCCTGAAGTTGCGGGCAGCTGCATCAGTGTCATTGGTGTCGATGGGTGGGTTCCTGGAGAGGGTCGCGATAAGTTGGTCTTCGGTGGCCTTGTTCCAACTGCGGTGGGGGATCCGTTGTGGGTGGTGGTGTGTTGTGGGTTTCTTAAAGGAGAAGTGGATGCAGCGGTGGTCTGTCCAGTGGAGTTCAGTGGTGTGGCTGAGGGTGACTTGATTGCTGGCAGAAAAAATAGGGGCGAGTGCGTGTCCTGCGGAGTGGGTCAGTGTCGTGACGAGCTGTTTGAGGCCGAGATTGGAGAGGTTGTCGAGCAGGGTGGCGGTGTTGTTGTTGTTGTTGTTCTCAGGGTGGAAGTTTAAGTCCTCGAGGAGTATGTAGTCAATGGATACAAGAGCGTGCATGCTGATGACGTCGGTGATGGAGTCGCTGAACTGGTGTCAGGGGGTGGGGGGGCTGTAGATGAGAGTCCCTCAGCAGGTGGTGTTTGGGTCAGTATGGATCTGGAAGTGCAGGTGTTTGGCGCTGCTGAGGGTGTCTTTGGTGCTGGTCGTGATCCTGAGTGTGTTCTTGTGGACGATGGCGATGCCTCCTCCTGGTTTGTTGGAGCGGTCCCTGCAGGTGATCTTGTAGCCATCTGGGATGGCCATGGCGATGTCAGGTGCTGAGGAGGGGTTCATCCAGGGGTTGGTTAGGAAGGCGATGTCTGGGGAGGCTGAGTCGAGTAGATTCCATAGCTCCACTGCGTGCTTGTGGACGGAGCGGGTGTTGAGGAGGATACATCTGAGATGGTTGCGTCCTGCCTTGGTGGGTGGGTCATTGGCGAGGAGGCTGGTGATGGTGCAGTTCCGGCAGGAGAAGCGTCTGTGGGTAGTCTGCGGTGAGGCTTGAAAGCAGGCGAGAAAGCAGCCGTGTTGAGGGCGCGGAGCATGGTGGCGTCGTACTGAAGACGTGCTTGGCGGCGGTGAGGGGGGCAGGAGCCAGGGGTTCAGGCGCCGGATGCAGGCACAGATGGGCACAGATGGGCTTGCCTCTGGCACGCCAGCGGCATGGCCGCACAGCACCTGCCATTAAGTAGGGAGATGGGGGTAGGAGAGGACAGATGGGAGGCAGGATCTGGGGCAAAAAACGGCATGAAAAAGGGGGTGGCCCACAAAAAGGGGGCAGGGCCACGGGGGCAGCAGACGCGTGGGAGAGAGAGAGAGGGGGGAGAGTGGAAGTGAGAGAGAGGGAGTGAGAGAAAAATGAGGAAGAGAGTAGGAAAGCAAAAGGAGCACAAAGGGACAGAACAGCAGAGAGAAAAGCAGAGAGAGGAGGAGAAAATGAGGTGAGAGGCCGAAGGTAACCTAGTAGGAAAGCACCGCTTTCCCACTAGACACCAGGGATGAGGCGCAGGCAGAAGCCTGTGGGTGGAGGAGGGCCTCGAACTCCGGACAGGGGTCAGGAGTTCAGAGGAGCCAGGGAAAGGGCTCTACTTACCAGGTGGAGCCACGGGAGGCAGAGCAGTGCACTGACCATAATGAGTTCAGAGCCTCATCCTCCAGGAAGGGCAACGCATAAGCAGCTTCCCATAGCAAACGCACCCTCAACGCCCATGTCCGGTAATGAACCCTCTGCAAGAACATCAACAGATCAGCGTCCAATGAAAGCAATCGCTGCCCAGAAAGACAAACTTTCAGTTCATGTTCGAACGAGCACCAGAGGCATCGAAACACGGGCTCCACACAATGCAAAACTGGTCTGAATGACAGGGACCAGTCACACTCCAATTGCTCCAGGAGTGTTGCTACAAATTACTGTATCATGTGTTCACGTCACAGCTGCCCTAGTGGGATCGCTTTCATTCCTCCCTGTTTGGGCAGGACAGCCTTTGCGCAGAAAAAACAGCAATAGCAAAATGCCACATATTATAGCCAAAGTTATTGGAAATCCCACGAAAATACTGGAAAAAAATGGGTGGATGGCTGATGGTATTAAACCGAATATAGAGGAGAAGGTGTGAACGAAACCAGAACCAACAGCCTTAAAGAAGTTTGCGATTCCAGTAGTACTGGACGCATTAAATATTCGTCCCACGAGCTCACCAAAGTGTCTCGGAAAGTTGGTACTTAATAGGGACTGTATCTCTGGTGATGACCTTGCCACCTGAAGTGTGTAGGTCTTGCGTGCAGATGTGAGCGCCACATGTTTTTGGAACAATAAAGCCTTGAGTCTGCTCAACTTGTCAAAATCCACATTAGAAGTAGCAGTATGGGCCCAAATGTCAGCTACCTCTCTTTGTCTAGTAGGAGGAAAAAGTAAGTTCCTGCAGCATTTAGGAGAACATAGCTGCCATTTGAAAGCACCTGGAACACAGGTCTAAGCAAGAGGACTGGAACTCCCTTCAGATAACAAGCCAAGTGCGCTGCCGAAGCGTTACACGCCCCGTGCAAGGACAGCTGTTTACAAACCAAGGTATGGTTGACAGAAGTCTTGCATTCACTACCGCTAATAAAGACCTCTTTCATGCCAATGAGACATTTGTACGAGAAGGGCATCCCCCAAACCTCATGGATGTACCTGTCTCCCAGCCTTTTCATATCTGCCTACCGGAATGTGTTTTAAACAGGACGTGAATTGAAGTGTTGAAATAGGAAGATTAATAGCAGATGGTATTTCAGCCACAGTAAAAGGCAACTTTTCTAACCTTTTGATGTTTAACATGACATAAGTCACTTCTTTCTTAGCCATTAGATTTTGTTGTCGCGTTAGATTAAATGTAGAAAATATATCCCTTGCACTAACGTGTTGCCAGGGAATGCGACCTGCCTTCAGTGTTTGAGGTGTCCAACCCAACTGCATAATGGACCTTAGTTGACTCTGTCCATGGTGTAAAGAAGACATATCACTTTGGTGGTCATTACAACCCTGGCGGTCAGTGTTAAAGCGGCAGTAAGACCGCCAACAGGCCGGCAGAAAACAAATTGCAATTACGACCGTGGTGGAAACCGGCAACAAAGACAGCCACTTTAACACTCCGACTGCCACGGCGGTACAAATAAACAGCTTGGCGGTCACCGCCAACAGACAGGCGGAGGACAATGTACCGCCCACAGTATCACAACCTACCAATCCGCCACCTTTTCCGGGGCGGATTTACCGTGAACAAAAACACGGCGGAAACAGGACTTTGAAGGGAAAAAGCCCACCTCTACACACCCCACAAGAAATCCGGATGCCATGGAACCCGAGCTCCAGATCCTGCCAGCCCTCATCTTCTTGCTCCTCTACCAGGAGCACGAACGCCGGCGGCGAAGACACCAGTGAGTACTGCACCTGCGACACAGGGGAGGGGGGGAGGGAAAAAACAGGGACACACACACACGCAACACCCCCAACCCCACCCTCACCCACTACAACACACACAGTAATACAGCATGATACATTACAGTTACACCCCCCAAATCCCCCGGAAGAATGCAAAGACAAAAGGAAATGAGTGTAACCATTGTAATAAATTAAAATCCAGGACGCAAAAATATATATACACTATAAACAAATATATACACCAAGAATAGTAGTCCAGGTAGTGCTCCATTGAAGTCCGTTGGAACACTGGGCCCACACGGCATGGGCGAGGCCCACACTCAATTCCCGAACATGATGGAGAGAACACTGCAGGGGCATCAGATAGCAATAAAACAGGCACCTCAGGGGGAAGGGAAAGGGGGGCACCTCAGCCGGTTGAGTGCACAACGCCAAATCCACGAGGGGGCCACATGCCCACTGTTCAATCCTGGTGAGTGCAAAGCCACAGTCTCTCAGGTCTCTCCAGTGGGTGGGTTGCCCACTGATTTATCCTGGGGAGTGCAAAGCCACAGTCTCTCAAGTCACTCCAGTGGGTGGGTTTCCCACTGATTTATCCTGGGGAGTGCAAAGCCACAGTCTCTCAAGTCTCTCCACTGGGTGGGTTGCCCACTGCTTTATCCTGGGGAGTGCAAAGCCACAGTCTTTCAAGTCTCTCCAGTGGGTGAGTTGCCCACTGCTTTATCCTGGGGAGTGCAAAGCCACAGTCTCTCAAGTATCCGAAGTGGGTGGGTTGCCCATTGCATTATCCTGGGGAGTGCAAAGACATGGTCTCTCAGGTGGATGCCTTTCTCCACTGGTTCTGGAGGGGGCCTTGTGCCCAGAGTGCTTCATCCTGCCAAGGACAGAGGTAGTAGGTGTATCTCTCCACTGGTTCTGGAGGGGGCCTTGTGCCCAGAGTGCTTCTTCCTGCCAAGGACAGAGGTAGTGGATGCCTTTCTCCACTGGTTCTGGAGGGGGCTTTGTGCCCAGAGTGCTTCATCCTGCCAAGGACAGAGGTAGTGGATGTATCTGTCCACTGGTTCTGGAGGGGGCATGGTGCCCAGAGTGCTTCATCCTGCCAAGGACAGAGGTAGTAGATGTATCTCTCCACTGGTTCTGGAGGGGGCCTTGTGCCCAGAGTGCTTCTTCCTGCCAAGGATGTATCTCTCCACTGGTTCTGGAGAGGGCCCTGTGCCGAGAGTGCTTCTTCCTGCCAAGGACAGAGGTAGTAGATGCCTTTCTCCACTGGTTCTGGAGGGGGTATGGGGCCCAGAGTGCTTCATCCTGCCAAGGACAGAGGTAGTGGATGTATCTCTCCACTGGTTCTGGAGGGGGCCTTGTGCCCAGAGTGCTTCTTCCTGCGAAGGACAGAGGTAGTGGATGTATCTCTCCACTGGTTCTGGAGAGGGCCTTGTGCCCAGAGTGCTTCATCCTGCTCGTGACGGACTCAGTAGCGTCAGTCTCATGGGCCAGCGGTGCTTGTTGCGGCGGTGTCCTTGGCAGCGGTGCTTTTGGCGGCTGTGTCCTTGGCAGCGGTGATTGTGGCGGCAGTGTCCTGTTCAGCGGTGCTTGTGGCGGCTGTGTCCTTGGCAACGGTGCTTGTGGCGGCAGTGTCCTGTTCAGTGGTGCTTGTGGCGGCAGTGTCCTGTTCAGCGATGCTTGTGGCGGCAGTGTCCTGTTCAGCGGTGCTTGTGGCGGCGGTGTCCTGTTCAGCGGTGCTTGTGGCGGCGGGGTCCTTAGCAGTGACTCAGCTGCTGGCGGTCCTGTCTGGCCCAGTGGGGCTGGTGCTGGCAGTCCTGTCTGGCCCAGAGGGGCTGGTGCTGGCGGTCCTGTCTGGCCCAGGGGGGCTGGTGCTGACGGTCTTGTCCTGGGCAGCTGGGCTGGTGCTGGCGGTCATGTCTGGCCCAGCAGGGCTGGTGCTGGCAGTCCTGTCTGGCCCAGCGGGGCTGGTGCTGGCGGTCCTGCCCTGGGCAGCTGGGCTGGTGCTGGCTGTCCTGTCCTGGGCAGCTGGGCTGGTACTGGCAGTCCTGTCCTGGGCAGCTGGGCTGGTACTGGCAGTCCTGTCCTGGGCAGCTGGGCTGGTGCTGGCGGTGGCCTCCTGGGCAGCTGGTCTGGTGCTGGTGGTGGCCTCCTGGGCAGCAGGGCTGGTCTGGCGGTGGCCTCCTGGGCAGCGGGGATGATGGCGGTGGCCTCCTGGGCAGCGGGGATGATGGCGGTCTTCTTCGCCGTGCTGCTCTGCCAAGACTTGCTGATTTTCTTGTGGCCCTTCCCCACCTTGGAAGGTGTCACAGCTGACTCCACACTCCCACCTGGACCCCTGGGAGCGGCTTTGGTGGCTGGAGTCTTCCCCCTCTCCCGCCGGGCACTGGCCAACTGTCACAGACACACTGGGAGAGGACACAGAGGACGTGTGAATTGCAGTGGGGGAGGTGACTGCACGTGAGCGGGGTGTGGTGGTGTGTGTGCTGGTGATGGAAGTAGTGGCTGTAGATGTAGTGCATGCAGGTGTGAGTGTAGACGAGACTGGGAGGGAGGCGAGGAAGAGGGGGACACAGTGGAGGCAGTGGATGTTGGTGTGTCTGCATGTGTGTGATGCTTGCATGAGTGCCTGTGGGATGTGTGGTGCTTATGTTTGCCAGAGCTTCCCTTGTGTGTTGACGTGTGTGCATGCTGGTCTGAAGGTGTGCTTGGGACAGGCTGAGGTAGAGGGGATTGGGTCTGGGTGGAGGAAGTTGGAGGGGGGAGGCTAGAGACAGGGACAATAGCTGCCATCAGTGCTGAGGCCAGAGTCTGAAAAGCTCGCTGAAGGGCCGCCTGACCAGAATGAATGCCCTCCAGGAATGCATTTGTTTGTTGCAATTGGTAGATTGCCCAACAGTGAGGGACCTGAGGTGGTCAATGGCCTCCTCACCGAGGGCAGCAGGGGTGACTGGGGCAGGGGCTGAGGTGCCTGGGTTGAAGGTGATGCCCACCCTCCTGGGTGAGTGGGGACGGGGCAAAGGCTGAGGGGCTGCTGTGAGGGCGGTGCTGGTAGGGGGGGTGGCGGCTGTACCTGTAGATGCAGGGGCACAGATGTGGCCGCCACCACAAGGGAGCTCCCATCAGAGGACGAGTCCGTATCACTGGTCTCAGCTCCTGTCCCCGCCTTGGAGCTCCCCTCTCCCTCCGTCCCACTGGTGAACTCTGAGTCCGTTGTCTCGCCCTCCCGGGCCATGTGGGATGCAGCTCCCTCCTGCTCCGGTGCCACTGCTCCTCTGCCTGATGATGCTAATGCACACAAGAACAGGGAGACCACAAAAAGAGGGGGAAGACAGAAGAAAGACATGTTGAGTGCATGCATTACCGCTACCGTTGGCAGACACGACAGACACAGAAGCCCCCTGCACTACGCCGCACACTCGGGCTCCACTGTTCTATCCCTGGGACATGGCCTACAAGGCTATGGGCGACATCTGCACACATGGATGACACAGGAGCCTGACTAGCTGTACTTGGCACTGTACACAGGTGGTGTGGGGTGCCACAGGGTCTGCCAGAACAAGGGGACCTAAATAGCACACTACCCCTGGCCTAGGGAAACTCACAGCCCACCTCCCCCACCCAGACACCTCCACTGCGTGCAAAATCAGCTGAATGAGAGTGTACTCACCCCCTTGTGGCTGCTGTGATGACCTCAAGCGCCCATCCAACTCTGGGTACGCCACCGCCAGGATCCTGAACATCAGGGGGGTCATGGTGCGACGGGCACCCCTCCCATGTTGGGAGGCCATCCCCAGCTGGGTCTCCGCCGTCTTCTTGCTCTAGCGGCGAATGTCATCCCATCTCTTACGGCAGTGGGTGCTCCGTCTGTGGTAGACCCCCAGGTTCCGGACATCCTTGGCGATGGCACGCCAAATATCTTTTTTCTGGTGGGCACTGACCTACATGAATTGTACAGGGGGAAAAGAAAAGTTATTACCAACTGCACCGTCACAGTCATTGGCCCCCATCCCTACCCTTGCCATGTGGCACATACACTCACCGTCGTTTCATGCACGCCTCAATCTCCCTCTCCCCATCTTTCATACACCCCACTCCACACAGGCATAGCCCATCCAGCATGCTCCCAGTGTACTTACCTGTTTGTCTGGAGGACCGTAGAGTAGCGTGTACTGAGGGAGGACCCCATTCACGAGTTTCTCCAACTCCTCCGATGTGAAGGCAGGGGCCCTTTCCCCAGACGCACGAGCCATTGTCTCTTCCAGACCGAGGTCACAGCAGCACTTGCAGTGTAGGTCCTCTCCTGTCGAAGATCAGGTATCGAGTGATAGAAAATGGCGGTCACGTTCGCTGCGGTGCGTACCGTCACCGCCGGCGTACATCGTCATTGGCTCCTGGGACCCATAGGGTCCAATGTTAACCAATGCAGAATTGCGCCGCGGTCTTCGACCACCTACCGCGCCGGTGTACAACGCCAGCGCAGTTACCTCACATCCCATTGTCCCACTTTACAGGTCAGGCAGCCGCCATTTTAGGGGCCCACATGGCTTAAATTTTAACTGTGTCACACATACCTAGGCCTTGCCTCAACACTCATACAGGCCATATTTCGGATTATGATTCGTGTAAGCTGTGGGTAGGTACCTCTGAGTTGGTTGACTCTGTGTTCGCTGTTGTCCTTTATAGGCACCGTCCGCTGGGACATGTAAGGAGATGGCGGCATCCTCCGGTGTACAGACCACTGGTGGACCTGTCGACAATGGAGGAAAGACATGTGATCATCACCTACAGGCTTGATCGTGCCACAATCCTGGAACTGTGTGCCCAGCTGGAGCCAGACCTGATTTCAGCTATCCGCCATCCCACAGGAATCCCCCCTCAAGTGCAGGTGCTGTCAGTACTCCATTTCCTTGCAAGTGGGTCATTTCAAACAACAGTGGCCATAGCATCAGGGATGTCCCAGCCTATGTTTTCCAACGTGTTGTCCAGAGTGTTGTCTGCCCTGCTGAAACACATGCGGAGCTACATCGTTTTCCCTCAGGTGGAGGATTTGCCTACAGTGAAAGGTGACTTCTATGCCCTGGGACATATCCCCAACATCATAGGTGCCATTGATGGGACACAGGGGGCTTTGGTACCCCCCCGCAGGAGTAAACAGGTGTACAGAAACCGGAAGAGTTAGCATTCCATGAATGTGTAGATGGTGTGTTTGGCCGACCAGTACATCTCCCATGTTAATGCCAAATTCCCTGGCTCAGTGCATGACGCTTACATCCTGCGGAGTAGCAGCATCCCTTATGTTATGGGGCAACTCCAGAGGTACCGTGTGTGGCTATTAGGTGAGCACCTGGAAGCAAGTCAGTGGGAATGGTTGTCTGGGTCTGGGTATATCCCTACAGGTTAGTGTGTGTCTAAAAGTTGTCCCTCGCCATTTGAGGTGACTCTGGTTACCCCAACCTGTCATGGCTACTGACCCCAGTAAGGAATCCCAGGACAAGGGCAGAGGAACGCTAGAATGAGGCCCATGGGTGAACTCAGCAGATTATAGAGCGGACCTTCGGCCTCCTGAAGACCAGGTTCAGGTGCCTCCATATGACAGGTGGATCCCTATTCTACTCACCAAAGAAGGTGTGCCAGATCATCGCGGCCTGCTGTACGCTTCACAACTTAGCTTTGCGATGACAGGTGCCTTTTCTGCAGGAGGATGGTCCAGATGGCAGTGTTGTTGCAGCTGTGGAGCCTGTGGACAGTGAAAACGAGGAAGCAGAAGAAGAGGACATCGACAAGAGGAACTCAGTGATCCTGAAATATTTTCAGTGAGACACAGGTAAGACTACAAACCTGCTTACTACATGTACTTTAACACTGCTACCTCTCAACTGTCTGTCGTTTGCACCCAGTGTATGGTCACTGAGTTGTCACTTTCCCTTACGATTTAACAGATGTGCGTCCCACTGTGTGACATCTGCTTTGTTTCCTCATGGACTAGAGCTGTGTGACATAGGTATGTTGACATTACATTTGAAAGAGCATTTTGACACTGTAATTGCTAATACACTATTTCGAAATCACAGACTGACTCCAGATTGTTTTGTGCTTTAAGGGTGTTTATTTAAGTGCTCAATAACGGAGGGGGTTGTAAAATGGTGAGGGGTGATGGTGGAGGAATGTCCATGGCAGAGTCCAGTCTATTATTCTCACAGGTGCAATGCCCAAATCGGCATAGGAAGTGGAGCTTGGGCAGTTTGAGGATGGACAGGGTGATAAAGTGGGACAGAAGGATGACATTCAGGGTGGTCTCATTTCTTGGCGGGGGTCTTGGCATCGCTCTCTCTCTTTGTCCTGGATCTCAGGGACCATTTGCGGGGTGGTTTACCCTCTGCAGGGGGTGGGGTGCTGGTGTGGTGGTCCTGCGGCGGTGCCTCCTGTCCACTAGCACCAGCGGAGGTGGTGGGCAGTTAATCGTCCAGGCTAGTGTCAGGGGCCCCTTGTTGTGCCACAGTGTCCCTCCTGGTGTTGAGGACTTCCTTCAGCACCCCTACGATGGTGCCCAGGGTGGAATTGATGGATATGAGTTCCTCCCGGAAGCCCAAATACTGTTCCTCCTGCAGGCGCTGGGTCTCCTGAAACTTGCCCAGTACCGTTGCCATTGTCTCCTGGGAATAGTGGTAGGCTCCCATGATGTTGGAGAGGGCCTCGTGGAGAGTGGGTTCCCTGGGCCTGTCCTCCCCCTGTCACACAGCAGCCCTTCCAATTCCCCTGTGTTCCTGGGCCTCCGTCCCTTGGACCGTGTGCCCACTGCCCCCAGGTCCCTGTTGTTGTTGGGGTGGTGGGTTAGCCTGGGTTCCCTGTGGTGGTGGACACACTGCTGATTGACGTGTCCTGGGGACAGAGGTATGGGCCTGCTGGGTGGGTGCTGTGCTGGTGTTTCCAGAGGGGGGAAGCTCTGTGGTGGCCTGTGACTGTGTCAGGGGAACCGACTGTCCAGAGGTCCCCGATGGGCCGGGCTGGTCATCTAGATCCAGTTGGACAGAGCTGCTGTCATCACTGTGGGCCTCTTCTGTTGGTGGTGTGGACAGGTGTGCACTCTCCTGTCCGGTGACGTTAAGTAGGGGTCCTGCAGGGGTATAAAAGGATGTCTATTACATCTGTGTGTGGCATGGTATGCAATGGGTGGGTGACCGTGTACCCTAGTGCTTGCATTCCTGTGTTGGTCCTTGTGTGATGGTGGTTTAGGGGGGTGTATGGGTATGTGCAGTGGCCATGCTTTGGTGATGGGTGTCCATGCTTTGTTGTTGCATGTAGGGCTTGGTGTTAGGATGTGTGGTTTGTGATATTGGGACATTTGTGAGGAGTTGGAGTGATGGGGGTGAGGGTGAGAGTGGGCGTATGTGATAGCATGCAAGTATGGTGGGGGATGTAATAGTTCAGATTTGACTTACCAGAGTCCATTCCTCCATCTACTCCTGTGAGGCCCTCAGGATGCAGAATCGCCAAGACCTGCTCCTCCCATGTTGTTAGTTGTGGGGGAGGAGATGGGGGTCCGCCGCCAGTCCGCTGAACCGCAAGGTGGTGTCTTGAGACCACGGAACGCACCTTCCCCCGTAGGTCATTCCACCTCTTCCTGATGTCATCCCTATTTCTTGGGTGCTGTCCCACTGCGTTGACCCTGTCCACTATTCTTTGCCATAGCTCCATCTTCCTAGCTATGGAGGTGTGCTGCACCTGTGATCCAAATAGCTGTGGCTCTACCCGGACGATTTCCTCCACCATAACCCTGAACTCATCCTCCTAGAACCTGGGGTGTCTTTGCCGTGCCATGGGGTGGTGTGGGTGATGTGTGGGGTGGTGTGTGTAGTGATAAGTGGGGTGATATTTAGTGGTGTGTTGTGTGAGGTGCGTGGAAGTTATGTGGGTGATGGTATTGTGTGCCTGTGGATGCTTGGTAGTTGTTTGTAGTGTCTCTCTCTGGCCTTCTCTCTGTAATTTTGTCGTAGGGGTTTGTGGGTGTGGGTTTTATATTGTAATGGGTGTGCGGGAGTGGTGTGTGTATGTGTATCAGGTGTGTGTATTTCGAATTGTCCAATGTGGTAGTGTTTTGTAAATATGTGTGTATTTTGAGCGCAGCGGTGTGTACCGCCAATGGAATACCGCGGTTGAAACACCGCCGCGTGGATTTGTGTGTCGTGATAGTGTGGGCGTATTTCTGTTGGAGTGACAGTGGAGGTTTTGTTTTCGCCAGTTTATCACTGACCTTTGGCCTTCTGTGGGTGTCTGAATTTTGGTGGATTCCGAGCAGTGGGTCATAATGACTGTGGCGGAATTCCGCGGCGGTGTGTTGGCGGTCTTCTGCACAGCAGTAAGCGGGATTTACCGCCAATGTTGTAATGAGGGCCTTTGTATTATGTCTATTGCAGAAGAGACAATGGCCCTCATTCTGACCCTGGCGGTTCTCTACCGCCAGGGCCAACGGGGGCGGGAGCACCGCCGACAGGCCGGCGGTGCCCCCTTGGGCATTCTGACCGCGGCGCTTTGGCCGCGGTCAGAACGGGAAAACCGGCGGTCTCCCGCCGGTTTTCCACTGCCCATAAGAATCCTCCAAGGCGGCGCAGCTCGCTGCGCCGCCGAGGGGATTCTGACAATCCCTACCGCCATCCTGTTCCTGGCGGCTCGCCCGCCAGGAACAGGATGGCGGTAGGGATTGTCGTGGGGCCCCTGGGGGCCCCTGCAGTGCCCATGCCAATGGCATGGGCACTGCAGGGGCCCCCGTAAGAGGGCCCCGCTACGCAGACAGTGAAATACGCGACGGGTGCAGTAGCACCCGTCGCACCTTCCCACTCCGCCGGCTCGATTACGAGCCGGCATCCTCGTGGGAAGGGAGTTTTTCCCTGGGCTGGCGGGCGGTCTTTTGGAGACCGCCCGCCAGCCCAGGGAAAAACTCATTATACCCTCCGCGGTCTTCTGACCGCGGAGCGGTATAATGGAGGGCGGAATCCTGGCGGACGGCCTCCGCCGCCCGCCAGGGTCATAATGAGGCCCAATGTTACTTAAGGTGTATATCCGGTCAGACGGTATTAATCCCATTGTCTACAACAGCTAATGCCTTCTGTAAGTTTTCCTGGTCTAGTTGCCTTGACCGGGCAGCAGCTTCTTGTTAGGAAAGCTTCTAAATTTCATTATATATACTTCATAGAAGAAGCACTTTCTGTGTTGCTTTCTGGGGCCTAACAGGAAGTCCTGTAAGTCAGTGTTATTAGACAGGAGACTGAGGTGTACTTTAACCGCATCTAGGGAGGAACTCTTCAACCATTGCTGGCATAGTTTCCCTACACTGTATGTTGTTACTATACCCCCATGTTCGGATGATGCATAGCAAGGGTCTGGCCCAATAGTTCTAAAACCCCTGTGGAGTTTCTAAAACGTTTGTGACACTCATTGGTATCTATTGGCACCAATAACCACCCGCCAGGATGGGACAGTGAAGTATTAAACGTGCCATTCTGGACCCATTCATCGAGCTGATCTTCAGTTGCATTTATATACTTTTGCCATTTATGAAATCTTGCAGGTGCAGGAATACTGGGCGCATTCAAATCCTTATTTTTTGCCACGCCTAAACAACTTGTTTGTAGTACAGTTTCATTCAAAAATATAATTTGAACAGGTATCAGGCATGCACTGAATAAAGCTTCCTTCACCCTTATTTGCCAATTTCGTTTTCCCCACACACTTTTCAAGTCAATCGACTTCAGCCAATATTCATAGCCTTCTATAGTCAACCGGGAAACAATGGAATCCGAATAAATGAATCTCATGTCTGTCAATAATATATGTACATATTCCATTAATGGCAATTTGAAATAATATGACTCAGCATTTTTAACATTGTGCCCAGAAAAATATGCAAACTTTTCAGAATATGTTTTAGAACTCCCCTGTGGTGGAGTTGGACAATGTTCCCATTGTGTGTAATTAAAAATAGTCTTTCAGGTACTGGCTCTGTGAATTAAATGGCGCACATAATAATTATAGCAAAACATATCACCATAATTCTCTTTAGATTGATAAACATCTTCACTTTCACAGTATAATACTGCAATTCAGTCATCGTAGAATCAACTGTTTTCACATCCCAGTCATCAGAAACAACTTCGCGTATTATTACATTGTTCATTGAAAGTTTAAATACATATGGTATTTGAATGACCTCTGTCGGGCCATATATAAATGTTACTTTATCCCAAACAATCCCATTAGGAATTGGTACAGCGGAAATGTTCACAAAGAACAAGTCTCTGTGGACCTTGTGAGAAGAAAAATGGGCTTTTAAGACCTTATCCACCAGTTCAACTGTTGATCTCTCAGGAAGAAAATGACCATGAATTAATCAAAAGAATGTTATGACAAACCCAATCCAAAGGAGGAAAGCTAGTACAGCTAAAGAAAGCCACAGATAGTTCCATGGGAGAATAAAGTAATTTGTTTTAAGCCAGTTTATCAGCTTACGTGGTTTCGACAGTTCAGATGTAGAAGAGGCAAATGAGTCCGAAAAGGTGTAATTGACGTTGGCAAAGTATCTAGAAGCAGTTCATGCAAAAGCTGGAGCCGTGTCTGTAGGTGGAGAACCGGTAGGTGTTTCCCATGGTGGCTCAGAATAAATGACGCCATCTGTCAATGTTGAGGTTGTGTCAAATCGATCTGTTATTTCTGTATTATTTGTTGATACAGATGTCAGTGGAACTAATGCAAGATCAATTTCCACCCTCCCCAAGCTCGGAGAGGTGCCAGTGTTGCTGCTCACAACTTGTAGAGGGACTTCTTGACCAGTAGTGAGAGGGATTCGGGAATTACTGGCTGTTTCTCTTGGTATGCTGTGCAGGATCGGCCACATGGTTTAACTTGACATTGTCGATAGATACAAAGCGGTTTTCTTTAACACCCGCCAACCGAGGTAAAATGACAGTTCTGGTACTGTGTATTCCCAAGACTGGGACCAATGCACGATAAGAAAGACCGAACTCCTTTTTCACAGCAACCTTTTCACGTACTAGATCCCCAACTGTAGGAATCCAGCCGGTAGGTGTTACTAGCACATCCTTAACTCCTGCGGAGTCACCACTGGCAGAAGCGTTGTCGTCACTGAACTGTTGTAATTCCTGCAAGACAGTGACACTATCATTTATGTCAAAGGGTGTTTCTGCCACCTCCACACCAGAACCATCAAGATCTGGAACATACATTTGAGTTCCAAACAGGCACTCGGATGACGTACGACCCTCCAGGGACCTTCTAGGCAGATTGTTTGGTGCTCTCTGGAGTCCATACAGGTGGTTAAGCCAACTACGACTCGTGCCTAAGACTCTGGCTGTCAAGGATTGCTTTAAATCACAGTTTCGTCCCTCGGGATGAAATAGAGATGAGTAATGGAGTTGGACCCCTAACTAAGCCATGGCGTCCCTGAATGCCCTTGAGGCAAAAGCAGGGCCCTGGTCGGATTGGAAATCCGCATCTGCATATGTACAGTTAAAGACTTGCAAATCTTTAATAACAGTCCGAGCGTTGTGGCCACACCCATAGAAATCTGGAGCAGGAGTCAACAACGACTAAAATATATTTGTATACACTATCCGGTGTTAGGGGACCACAATGGTCCAAGTACACACATTGTAATGTTTTGTTGGAAACTAGGAGGGGCGTCTGTGGTGGGCGTTTGCCGGTGGAACCCTTAATTTGTTGGCAGATGTCACAACAAAGGACATACTGCTTGGCCTGTTTGTATAGACCTGGCCACCAATAACATGCTTGCAACAATGCTACGTCCTCCTGCGCTGCTTTAATCAACTCTGATCTTATGTCTTTGTTAAGAATTACTCTAAACTCCATGCCTGGTATTTTTACTTCGGTGTCTAGACAGCCTCCCATTCGGTAGGAATATTTAGCAGGAAAAGCTTTTGGATAATGCGGGCCTTCAGCCGTAGCTTTCACGGCAGCCCATATGTCATTGTCCGGTTTTGCTCCTGAGCGGGTTACTGCAGCAACAGTAGCAGTAGCTACAGCTGATTTAGCAGCTTCATCAGCCAGTGTATTTCCAGCAACGTGTATTCCAATGCGCTGGTGTCCAAGTGTAGGTACAACATGGACGTTTTGTAGCATTTCCTTCAGATCTTCTACTTTCCTGCACAGACGTCTGTGTTGGATGGTGTTGCCTTTAGAATCTCTGAACCCATTCCGGCACCAGTAATGTAGGTATACATTGAAGGACTGGACACAATAATATAAATCACAAACAATCACTGTGCAGGATCCGTATGTTCCAAAGCCATCACCAGAGATTTAGCTCTGCTAGTTGTGCTGTGCAATCCCCTAGCGTGAACGTATGCAGGGGACAGTAATTATTATCCTCCATGTAGCCAATTACGTTTGATGTTTTGTGTCTACTGCAGGTTGTACTGAGCCATCGGTGTACATGACTCTTTGATATTGATCAATAGGCAATGTTTTTGCAGGTATTCTAGTTCATGTTGCAAAAATTCTTGAGTTTGTAACTTTGGTTCAAAAATGTAGTCGACATCAGTGGCTGTCAAAGAGGTTGCCCATTGAAACCAACGTGGATGTAATGTTTTAGCGTTTGGAACGCTGGCTTTGGTAACATCATCAAGGGCTGGAATTGGAGAGACGACAATAATGCATTTGTCTTGGGCTAGAGGTCTTTCTTTAATGAAAGCCATCTGAACAGCAGTAAGGTAAGAATTTTCTCAGTGGGAGCAAAGCGTTGTTCTGCTGCTGAGTACAAATGTGATTTGTATGCTATCGGAGCAGTCGCAGCCTCATTGAAAGTTACATAGGTGAAACCAATGGCACCAGCAATTACTCTGATGACCAAATGTGTTTTGTTGTCCCTTGTGTGTAAACGTTGTGCTGCAAGCATGTCTGTTTGCAAAGCTCTGAGAATGCCTGTGTTCGACAGTCCAAAAGGAATGTACGTTCTGCCAAAATTTAGGAATCCCAAAAGGGATTACAGTTTTTTAATGGTATTTTGAGGTTGTAACTGTGTGCATTTTTCCAAGAATTGTGGCACTAGGCTCTTTCCTTCACGTGATAGCTCATATCCCAGAAACAGGACACTGAGAAAGGATACATTTGTTTTTTTTAGATTGAATTTGTAGCTGAACTAGGCAAATCCCACAACAATGTGGGCTACTCGTCTTAAATGTTGCAGTAATTCATCATCCATGAGATAAATATCATCTACATAGGACAATGCTTCAGGGTCACTGTAATGCAATGTTGAAGTCACACGAGCTGCGAACAATCCTGGACTGTTTTTATACCCCTGGGGTAAACAACAGAATTTTGTCTGGGAGCCTACTGCACTGAAACTTGTTAAGTCTCTACTCTCAGGTGCTATATTTTGGCAGAAGAAACCACTGGAAATGTCCAGTGTTGTTTTGTATTTCTTACGCACCATGTTGTTCATGAGTGCTGTGCTATGTGAGTTTTGTATAGCATATGTGCGCATATGACTGTTTAAATGTCTGTAGTCTAAGACTATTCTGTACGAATGGTCCGGTTTAGCTACTGGGAATAAGGGATTATTCACTGGTGAAACACAGGGTTCAATTACGCCCTTGTACTCCAATTGTGTGAGGATTTCCCTCACGGGTGCTTTAGCATCATGTGTATTGGATATTGGGGTTGAGGTTGGATTACATGGTAGGGGAATCTTTATCCCATACCATGTGGTTGCGATATAACGCAGGTGCCTGCGCCAATGCCCAACTGATGGTGTAGGATTCAGCGAGCTCCTCGGGAACAAGCTCCTCGGCTTTAATAACATCTTCCCCGTATGGGCAGGTACGGACAAACTAAGGTGGCCAATCCTGTTTGGCCAACAAAATATCATATGTGTTTATGACGTGATCCCAAAAGATTGCGTCTATAGTGCACTCTATTTCTCCTTCTAACTGTAGCGTTACTTTGTACACTCTATCGGGCGTGGAGACACGCATGTCCGTGGTTTCTACTTGTAAGAAGTCATGAGTTGCTTTCACCTCCAGATGCTCTAGAGGATTCCGGCGAACTATTGTGACCTCTGCCGCACTGTCTAATAGCACTAGTGCCCACTTCTTGCTCTTCATGAGAGCCCTTTTCTTGAGTGCCATGTCGAACTGCAACCACTGCCACTTTTTTCTTTTTGAATTGGGGTTTTTGTTGGGGAAGTTTCTCTTCTTTTTTAACAGAAACTTCTGTTAAGCGTTGTGATTCCTGTCTCAGTTTCACATACTCAGCTCTTTGCTCTGACTGCCCATCTTTCTCACTGCATTTTTCCGATGAGTCCTGAAAGGAACGATATTGGCGTGTATCAGTATATTGATATCTGTCAGGCGTTTTTATATTATCTCTATTTCTGAGATTATATCTATTCTGTGGGGTTTCCGTATGCAGAAATTCTCCCCTTTCTTTTTTGGGTGCTTGTTGTTTTTATATCCCAGTGTTTTTAGGTACCCTCATGAGTTTGCTTGGTAGAATCTTTTTCAGATTTACCTTGAAATTGTGGTTTTGTTGGTCTGGTCCCCAGACTATCTTGACCAATGCTAGAGTAGGTCCCTGTGATAATCTTTGGCAGCTCACGTTTTTGATCCTGTGGAGGAACGTCCCGGAGCTGCATGCACACCGCTAGTGCGACTGCTTTCCCTTTAAGGTTACTTAATATAATTGAGGATGCCGTGACAAAGTTGACCATCAGTTGCATCCCCAAGTCCAGGGCTGTGTCAGCCCCATATTCATCTTGAATTTGTTTCAACACTTCCGGTAAATTGGCAAGCGCGGTGTACCGTGTGGGGTAGCATAGAGTGTGGCAAATACCATGCCCCATGTATTACAGTTGCCTACTGTGGGAACCATACCACATGGCAAGCACATTGTTAATATTCTGTGCTTATCCTGAGATCCTGTATGGGGAAATACTGCTTCCAGCGCATTTATTGTTTGAGCTAACCAAAACGGAATTTCTTCTCATTTGGCGGGTACTTTACCCATGATCGAATGCACAGTTGGCGGGTTAATGCCTGGCGTTACTGCATGTGGCTGCACCAGAGCAGCACGTGCTGGGTTTGTATTTAATGTTTTCATTACAAACTGCACTAATAGTCTATATATTTCCATCAGCTCAGTGTATAAGCGGCAACCCTCGGCTACTGTTAGGTTGGCTGTAGCAGGGTGGGGTGTGTAAGTGGCCAATAAAGACCAGGTAGGACAATCATTACTTAGAAGTCCTAACCTAACATGTAAAATTGTGTGGGGTAGGATACCGTCAAGCCAATCATTATGTTCTTGATAAGATAGAGGTATTTCTAAATATGCATATGCTGTGTATTGTGCAGGTATATTTGCAGGTTTATAGTGATGAAATGTATTTGTGATCCCATCAACTGCTGGAAATGTGACCCAAGAATAAAAAAGTTCTGTTGTATAGGCTGCATGAGCCTCAAAAACAAATGTGACTGGACCCTCCTGGGCCGTTAGGCAGTGTGCCGGTAAATGGACAGTAAGGGGTGGTTGATTATTGACTGCAATTGCTACCTGTTCTGGATTTCCCATAATGAATGGTAAATTTGTTCAGAGATAAGCACACCAAATGGGTATTATCCTTTTTAGAGTTAAACCTTGAACAACCTACAGTGTTAGTTAGGGACTCTCTACTTAGCAGAGGAGGAAATCCTCAATACCACGGACACCTCTGAATATATTACTGAGGTGTCTTTTTATATAGTGAGACAGAGATACTCATTAGTACCAGAAAATTAGAGCTTGACCAACCGTTGGCAGCGCCATGTCACGTAGGCTCTAATGATTCTAATGAGACTACTGGATTTGAGCGACAGAATCGCCTGCGGTGTGGGAGACTGAGGTGCTCATTCCGAGTTTGGCGGTAACTGAACTGCCACGCGATGGCGGTCTTGTGACCGCCAGCAGGATGGCGGTGCAGAAGGTGAACCCAATGCAATACAGACAACTCACCGCCAGCACTGCCACCACAGGTGAGCAGCATCCGCCGGCGGAAGACAACTTCAGGCAGGCGGTAGCCAATGTCCCGCCCTCCATATTTCAAATAACCACTACACCAGGATATCTGTGGGGCCTTACCACCATGAAAAACTTGGCGGAAACAGAAATTATAAAAGGAAACACCCACCTCCAGGCACAGAGACTCCACCGCGACACACAACGAACACTTCTCATGCACAATCGCAATATCCCACACATATCATGTGCATGCTACACACCTGATCAGTCATGACATGTCAATGTGCACACACATACATCGTCAAACACCACCCAACTTGTGGGACAAAGGACGTTGTACTGACCTGTTGTCCTGGAGCTCCGTACAACGGCCCATACAGGGGTAGGACCCCTTCCACAAGATTTTCCAGCTCCTCTGTTGAGAAGGCTGGGGCCCTTTCCCCTGAAGTGCGTGCCATCATTGCTCCAAGAGACAGGACACAGCATCACACAAAATGACTGTTACAACCGCAGCGGTCATGACCGTCACTGCCGGCAGTGATCGTCATTGGTCTCAGTCTCCCATTGACATCAATGTTAACCAATGAGGAGTTGCATGGTGGTTCTGACCACACTCCGCCATGACGACTTCCGCCGGCGGAATTAGGTCACTTCCAGCAGTCCAATGCATGTCGGACATGCGGATGCCATTTTAGTCTGTGACATTACTGTCCTGAGTTTACACAGCGTAACTACCTGCATGTTGTCACAAATACATTTTTCAGGTCTGAAATGGTGAATATAGACACAGGTAGTGCGTGTCTAGTGACACTTATAGACTTGTCACAACAATTGTCAGCATATTTGATCAGTATAGTGGAACACAGGGAAGGTGTAGGTGTGCATGTCCTGTATACATCCATTCCCACAGGAATTATGTGCCATCGTCTGATTAGGTACGGAGGGCAGAGTAATGTGTACTCCCACAACATGACAGCCAACTTTCATGACTATTGTAGGAGGTTGGCTCTGTAGATACTATCTCAAAGTGAGAGATAGTGTGCACAGAGTCCAAGGGTTCCCCTTAGACGTAGGATAGTGGCAAAATTAGATAATTCTTATGTTCTATTTTATGGCAGGGCACAGGGGGGCTTCTCGGGCCAGCCACCACCTGGGCTAGGCAGAGGGTTGCCTGGGGGTCACTCCTGCACTGAGGTTTGGTTCCTTCTGATCCTGGGGGCTGCGAGTTCAGTACTTGGTCCAGGTGTCGGGTGCCTTGTTACAGGCAGTCGCGGTCAGGGGGAGCCTCTGGATTCTCTCTGCAGGCGTCGCTGTAGGGGTGCACGGGGGTGGTCTCGGGCTACTCATGGAGTCGCAGTCACCTGGGAGTCCTCCCTGTGATGTTGGTTCTCTGGATCTCGAGCCGGGGGCGTCGGGTGCAGAGGGTGAAGTCTCACACTTCCGGTGGGAAGAGTGAGGTCTTTGAAAGTTGCAGAAAAGTTGCAAGATTGTTACTGTTTGTTGAGCAGAGCCACTGCTCACAGGAGTTTCTTGGTCCTGGGGTTCAGGGCAGTCCTCTGAGGCTTCAGAGGTCGCAGGTCCCTGTTGGATGCGTTGCTGTTGCAGTTTTTCGAGTCAGGAGACAGGCCCGTAGGGCTGGGGCCAAAGCAGTTGTCGTCTTCCGTCATCTCTGCAGGCTTGCAGTCCTTCTTCTTAGTTCAGGTTGCAGGAATCTGATTTCTTGGGTTCTTGGGTGCCCCTAAATACTACATTTAGGGGTGTGTTTAGCTCTGGGAGGGCAGTAGCCAATGGCTAATGTCCTGGAGGGTGACTACACCCTCTTTGTGCCTCCTCCCTGATGGGAGGGGGGCACATCCCTAATCCTATTGGGGGAATCCTCCAACCTTAAGATGGAGGATTTCTAAAGGCAGGGGTCACCTCAGCTCAGGACACCTTAGGGGCTGTCCTGACTGGTGGGTGACTCCTCCTTGTTTTTCTCATTATCTCCTCCAGCCTTGCAGCCAAAAGTGGGGGCAGTGGCCAGAGGGGCGGGCATCTCCACTAGCTGGGATGTCCTGTGGCGCTGTAACAAAAGGGGCTCACCGCCGGGTGTTACAGTTCCTGCAGGGGGAGGTGGGAAACACCTCCACCCAGTACAGGCTTTGTTCCTGGCCACAGAGTGACAAAGGCACTCTCCCCATGTGGCCAGCAACTCGTCTGGTTGTGGCAGGCTGGCAGAAACTGGTCAGACTAACACTAGAAGTCGGATAGGTATTCAGGGGGCATATCTAAGATGCCCTCTGGGTGCATTTTACAATAAATTCCACACTGGCATCAGTGTGCATTTATTGTGCTGAGAAGTTTGATACCAAACTTCCCAGATTTCAGTGTAGCCATTATGGAACTGTGGAGTTCGTGTTTGACAAACTCCCAGACCATATACTCTTATGGCTACCCGGCACTTACAATGTCTAAGGTTTTGCTTAGACACTGTAGGGGCACAGTGCTCATGCACATATGCCCTCACCTGTGGTATAGTGCACCCTGCCTTAGGGGTGTAAGGCCTGCTAGAGGGGTGACTTACCTATGCCACAAGCAGTGTGAGGTTGACATGGCACTCATTTTCTCCCCACCAGTACACACAAGCTGTGAGGCAGTGTGCATGTACTGAGTGAGGGGTATCCAGGGTGGCATAAGACAGGCTGCAGCCCTTAGAGACCTTTCCTGGCATCAGAGCCCTTGGTACCAGGGGTACCATTTACAAGGGACTTATCTGAGTGCCAGGGCTGTGCCAATTGTGAAAGCAAAGGTACAGTTTAGGGAAAGAACACTGGTGCTGGGGCCTGGTTAGCAGGGTCCCAGCACACTTTTAATCATAACTTGGCATCAGCAAAAGGCAAAAGGTCAGGGGGTAACCATGCTAAGGAGGCATTTCTTTACAACTATTACATAATGACTGTTGTGTGTCATACTGAATAGCCTACATTGTGACAGATTCCCTGATTGTTGTTTGTGTCCCCGCATAGAATTGGCCACAATGGAGTGATGAGGAATACACCAATTTACAGGACACTCTCAGATCTTGAAACCATGGAAGAGTGCCAAATCATACTGACCTATTGACTAAACCATTTGTAGATCAAGAAACTCATCACCCAGTTGAAGCCAGACCTCTTGCCGGGATTGAGGAATCCCCATGCAGTGCTTAATTTGTGCTTGTTGTTTCCGGTGCTGAGCACCGGCGCTTGTTTTTGAGGGCCGGCACTTATTCTTCTGCCTCAAGCATTTTCTGTGAGCGAAAGACACACATGGGAAAGACGGAGGATGAGAAAAACAAAAAAGCGTCACAAAGGGAAAAAGCAGAAAGCTGCAAAGGTGAGCTGAAGTAGCAGGGAGTGGCTTTAAATGGATTGAAGAGGAGGAGATGACTTCAGGATTACCCTGCCTCAGTATTCTGTGTTCCCACATTTATTTGCAGCAGCCGTGTGTTTAAGAGGAGAGCTTTGGGCACCAGCACCTTTTTATTTACAAATTAAGCACTGTCCCCATGCCATCCCTCCAACAGTCCAGGTGTTTCAGCCCTGCATTTCCTGGCGAGTGGCTCTTTTCAGGTCACAGTTGGACTGGCTGCAGGGTTTTCGCAGCCCAAGTTCTGTAAGGTGTTGCAGGATGTGCTGGATGCCCTACTCAAGCATGTGCACGAGGATCAATGAACAGGTCTACAGAAACAGGAAAAGTACATATTCACTCAATGTACAAGTGGTGTGTCTTACAGACTAATACAATACACCTGTGAATGCTAAATTCCCTGGATCAGTACATGATTTCTACATCCTGAGGAACAGCAGTGTCCCTGAAATGATGTTACAGCTACAGGGAGAAAGGGCCTGGCTCTTAGGTATGTGTACTGCTCTCCTTGTCAGACGTCTATACCCCTCATGACACAGTCAGCACTCCGCCGAGCAATGTTACCTATGGCCATGTTTCCTTTTCCACACAGGTGACTCCGGATACCTCAACCTGCCCTGGCTCCTGACACCTGTGAGACATCCAACTTTATAAGGGGAGAACAGGTTCAATGAGGCACATGGCCGGACGAGGCGTGTGATTGAACGGACTTTCGGTCTCTTGAAAGCCAGATTTCGTTGTCTTCATGTGTCTGGTGGTGCTCTACAGTACAATCCAGGTAAAGTCTGCAAGGTCATTGTTGCATGCTGCATGCTCCATAATCCGGCCCTCAGAAGGCACATCCCACTTTTGGAGGAGGGGGACGTTAATGCTGGAGCAGTGTTTGTGGCTGGTGACTCTGATGCTGAGGGGAGGCTGACGAGGATGAGGCACATGACAACAGGACTGACATGATTCGTCACTACCTTCCTTGATGTACAGGTATGTCTGCATTACATATCAACTGCCCATGGGAGATGTATTGCTGAAGCCAATCTGTAGCCAGTATTTGCATGCTTCAAGGTATGTGTGGGAACTAGAGCCTTACATATTGGTTAACGACCTTGAAGGGTAGGTGACTCACCATGAGAGGTAGTGGAAATGCATAGCTGCTAAGTTCATTTGTGGAATGCTGGTGCCATTGCAGTACAGCCTTCTAGTTGAACAGACTTCGATCTCTTGAAAGCCAGATTTTGTTGTCTTCATGTGTCTGGTGGTGCTCTACAGTACAATCCAGGGAAAGACTGCAAGATCATTGTTGCTTGCTGCATGCTCCATTATCCGGCCCTCAGAAGGCACATCCCACTTTTGGAGGAGGGGGTCTTTAATGCTGGAGCAGTGTTTGTGGCCGGTGACTCTGATGCTGAGGGAAGGCTGACGAGGATGAGGCACATGACAACAGGACTGACATGATTAGTCACTACCTTCCTTGATGTACAGGTATGTCTTCATTACATATCATCGGCGCATGGGAGATGTATTGCTGAAGCCAATCTGTAGCCAATATTTGCATGCTTCAAGGTATGTGTGGGAACTAGAGCCATACATATTGGTTAACGACCTTGAAGGGTAGTTGACTTACCATGAGAGGTAGTGGAAATGCATAGCTGCTAAGTTAATTTGTGGAATGCTGCTGCCATTGTGGTACAGCCTTCTAGTTGTACTAAAGGTTTAGGGTCCTCAGGCTGCCCGTTTGAGGATAGGTTAGGGGGACTTATCAGTCTTGTCCTGCTGTGTAGGCATGTCATGCATTGTCATCTGTTGTGTGTCAAGTACCTGTTCCTGACTACTCAGGGAGTTGTGCAATTAAGGAAGTTACTGACGTTTCATCTTTCCTGTCCCACACGTGTGTGAATGCCAATGCAGACCCTTACATATGGTGTAAAACAGCTGCAGGGACACTCATTCTGTGTTTGTGTTCAACTGTTATTGATTTATGACTGTGGATTACATTCCTTACAACCTTGTACCTCATTCCATTTATTTATCCCTCTTCAGGTGACCTATCTGTTTGCAGTCAGCTTGCTGATTTACCTGTTGGCATAGTTGACAGCGGATGTTAAAACAATATGGATGTACTTACACAACTGCTGGAGTATCCCACTACATCAGTAACATGGACATTTTGGTTATGTAGACATGTGCATTCTTTTGTTGTTCTTTAACATATTTGGCAATACTAACAATAAAGGGACATACACCATGACTTGTGATAATAGGTGTTTGTTTAGTGTTGAATGTCACAGTCCAGAGGGGTGGGGTAGTGCTCTAGGTGATGAACAGAGAGGGTGGCCCAGCTGTTAGGTTCAGAGGTAATGTGTCCATTTGCCTTGGAATGATGTAACCTTGGTATTGGACAGCCAACAGGGTGTAAAAGTGGCACACAAGAGTGACATTTCAAAAGAGGGATCACTTCCTGGTGGGGGGAATTGGTCTTGGCCTGAGGTCCTGCAGGATGTCTGTATGGATGATGTCTTTTATGGGGGGAGGGTCCTCAGCTGCAGGGGTAGGGGTGCTGTTGTCCTGTGGGTCTTCCTGCTGTGGCTCCATTCCAGTAGCAGGTGTTGATGTTGAGGGCAGTGGTTGTGACTGACTACTGGATGGGGCCTTCTGTTGGGTGGAGAATGTCCGCAGGATGCAGTTAAGTTCCTTGAACTCCCCTTATATGGAGGCAATGGTGGCATTGTGTGCCTGCCACTGCTGCCTGGCCTCCTGGTGGTATTCCTCCTGCAGCTTTTGTGTGTCCTGCAAGGTTGTGAGTATCTGGCCCAGCTGGTCCTGGGTTTGCTGGCAGGCTCCCAGGACCCTGGAGACGGCCTCTTGGCCAGTTGTGTCTTGCCTCATCCTTTGTCCCATGATTGGCCTCCCACTGGCCCTTGCCCCCTGTGCCTGTGCCCCTGGAGCAGTGTGCCCCCTCCGACTGACACGAGGACCGCCATTGTCTTGGGTTTGCACCGTTGACTCCTACCCCTGTCCTGTGGGGCACACTGATGATTGATGTGACCTTGGGACACAGGTATGGGAAGGTGGGCTCTGCTGTGCACTGGCTCCCACAGGGGAGTTGGTTTGAGTTGTGGGCAGGGTGAGGCTGGTGGTGGTGGACTGACCACTCATGCCTGATGGGCCAGGTTCATTGTCCGAATCCAGACTTGTATGTGAATCCTCCCCTATTGGTGCTGCATCCAGGCCTGGGCTTCCTGTCACTGGGCTCCTCTGCTGTATGTCAGTATTTGGGAGACCTGTGAGATGAGAGGTATTGTGTCAGATGATGGTATTCTAGCAGCGACACACATGGTTGTATTCCCCCATTCACTGTATTTGCAGGGCAGTAATGGCATTGACAGTTTCCAGTCCACTGTTTGTGTTCCCATCAGTGGACGGTTGCAATGGCCCTAATTTGGAGTACAGTTTACATTTGTCTTGCTACTGTCATTGCCATGTACTGATGTGCATTCCTACCACATATTGATGATGGGGAGTGACATGGTGTAACGTGCAATTGCAGAGATGTGATATGGATGTAGCAGTCAGGCAAGGGTAGGGAGTGTTGCTTTGTGGTCGTTGTGGTACTTTCTGCTGTGTGCGGCATACATGCACTAGGTTGGGCTGTGAGGGAATGCCATCAGTGGGGAGATGTGGCATGCAAAGGTGGGGATAGGACCAATAGTGGGTTTGTGCACGTTTGGGTGGTTTGAGGGGGTGAGAAGGTGGTGGGGTACATGCTGTTCACAGGCACATGGTGGCCAGTGAGTACAGTGGACTTACCAGTGTCCAGTCCAATAGCAATCCCGTCAGCCCTTCCGGATGTAGTACAGCCAGTACCATCTCCTCCCACGGTGCCATTTCTGGGGGAGGTGGTAGGGGTCCTCTACCAGTCCTCATGATGGCCACTTGGTGCTTGGAAGCCATGGCCCGTACCTTCCCCCTAAGGTCCTTCCACCTCTTCCTAATGTCATCCCTTGTGCTTGGATGGTTCCCCACTGCATTCACCCTGTTGACTATCCTCTGCCATAAGTCGTTCTTCCGGGCAATGGTTGTCTGCTGGACCAGTGCTCCAAACAGTCACAGCTCCACTTTGACTATTTCTTCTACCATTACCTGAGCTCCTCTTCTGTGAATCTGTTTTTTTTTGTGGTGCCATGGTGGTTGTGTAGTAGATGGGGGTGTATGGTGTGCAGGGATTCTGTGTGTGTAGTTTGTAGTTGTGAATATGTGTAATCGTATGTGCGTGTGATCTGTGGTGTTTGTGTGCAGTGGTGTGTTGTGTGATGCGTACTTAGTATGATGGTGCCTGTGGTATCTAGGTGCAGTGCCTCTTTTCAGTGTGCTCTTCTCTCGCTCTGTCAGGGTTTCTATTTGCAAAGGGTTCTGGGTATGAGTAGGGGATGTTTTGTAGTGCTGTGGAAAGGTATGTGTATGTGTTTCGGGTGTTGCTATTGCTGGTATTCCATCTGGTGCAGTGTTGCTGTGGTGGAGGCTATTTTTTTTCATGCGGCGGTTTGGACCGCCAATAGATTACCGCTGTGTTGGTTTCCACGATGCTGATTTGTGACTCGAAATTTGGCGGGTGCCATTTTCTCGGCGTGGCGGTGGTGGAGCCATCGTTTTTGCCGACGATGTTGTTTTTTTGGTCTATTTTTGGCAGTGTTGTGTGGGTCACTCATAATGCAGCGGGCGTCACTCTGCCATCGCTGGCGCTGTATCATCTGCCGTTTGCATGGCGGTCTTCGGTAATGACCGCCAAACTCAGAATGAGCACCTGAGTCTTAACCCACTTCAGGTGACACCTGTAGCCCCAATCCGAGCTTTGCTCCGACTCACTAGCAGTGCCTCATCTCTACCCAAGAGCAGGGATGATTGGGCAGCAGAGGGCATGACAGAATTGACTCCTCAGTGAAATCGTGGTCACTCAGATCTCGTCCGTTTCTCTCAGTTACATTAGTCTCAAATATACAATGACAAACAGAGGCAGTATATGTTTCAATAAGGTTTTAATGAAGCAACTGCATCTTAGATAATAAAGCATGTACTGCATAACCAGGATGATAAAGAATGACAGGATTAAAATTGTGACAAGGAGAGTAAAGCATAGAAATAACACTACCATGTTGTCACTAGAATCAACAGACTAATTCCTAGCTAGGCTACATTAGAGCACAGCATGTTAAGCTCTAGTTCTGCCCTTCAGGTTCCCCTGAGAAGACATCATCCCCCATACCTGAACAAAGGCCTGAAGTCTGCATAAGCAGCTGTAGAGAAGCGTTCAGCAATCAGCATACAGTCGTAGTCATCTGGCTAGAATCTCCCTCTGACGTGTATGGGACAAGGAAGTGTTTTTATAATAAAATAGCTGATGTTCTGGGAAAATGTCCCTACTTAAGGATGTGTATGTTTCTATGAATACCCAATACAAAGCGTTACCACGTTTTACCGGCAACCCATCTCACCTTGAGAGAAGCACAGAGTGCCTGTTTAAGGACACAGTGCTGGCCTAAGCAAAGAACAGCTAGATAGAAGGAAATAAAAACAAGATCGCAAATGTGGCTATTGTTAAAATAATGAAGCTGAATAAAACATATCTAGGTTAAAATGCACAGCAGCAGGCGTAGTGTGCTAAAATAACGTGCATGGAGCTATACATAAAATGGCTACACAAAATTCCAAAATTACCACTGGGTGTCAGCAGAGGAGATAGCGTGGGAACCTGCATTACAGACATCTGGGAAACAGAAGTTGTGCTATTAGAACTCCATGGTTCTCATACAACTGCCCTCAGAAGGGTAAAGGTTTACCTGCAGAATGCACTGACAAACTAAACCAAGTTTGATAGTTGGCTGGTTTGATTCAAACTCTTTACATAGGCAAACCCCTTCAATATTTTTTCAACAAACCTAATTTGAGGCATATTCTGACCATTTTTTCAAGAAACCTTCTCAGAGCTTGGCTCCACTTTGCCACACCTCTCTCCTTAAACCACCCCTCTAGAGTATCCTGTATCACCCTATGCACTAGTAAACCTTAGTCACCCAGGAAAACGGTTTCACACCAGAAAAATATTTTTTTATTTTTTTATTTTTTTATTAAGCATTTTACATTATAGTAAATACAACAAACAAACTTGCCAGTTATCATCGTTAGTGTGTACATATAATATGCAATTAGGTGTCCTATAAAAAGAAACATATTACCATAGTCAACATATCATATCCATTGAGATTGTAAGCACCTAAACTGGGCACAGGGGCTCAAAAGGGTCATAACATTCTACTTCAGTGCCCAGAGAGGGCGGCTGCAAAATAAAACAGGGGTATCGGTTAGGGTCATGCTAGTGTTAAAGTCATTTCCTCCATTATGTGATAAGCGAGGAGTGTAATATGGCCCCATCGACACCCCCCTCCCAGGGAACATTCGCTCATGGTTTCTCCTTCATATTCCCGACTCTGTTGTTCCCGGGCCCAGCTCACAAACGGATCCCAGATGTCGTGGGGTCTAGATGCAGTTGGCATTAACTCCCAGAATGTGGTTAGCTGTGTATGCCCGTAAGTTACATCCGCCAGCCAATCCCTCACCGCGGGCACCCTCGGCCTACCCCAATGGATCGCCACCCGTCTCTTAGCAAACAGCAAAAGTAATGCATGCAGCTTGCGCATTTCTGGCGGAGTGTCTCTGACATATCCTAGTAGCCCAAGCAGAGGGGAAGGGACATCCGAGCGGCCCACTATCTGGTTTACCAATACAAAAACCTGAGACCAATAATTCTTCAACTTCGGGCAGGACCACGCTATATGTAAAAAAGAGGCCAAGGCCGACCCACATCGCCAACATTCGTCCGTCTCTCTAAGCCTCATTCTTTTCAGGCTGATGGGGGTTCTGTAGAACCTATGTAGGTATTTAAAATGTATTAAACGCAGCTTGTAATTTGGCGAAAGCTCAGCGAGCTGCCCACAGCAGAACTCCCACTGCTCCCCAGAAATCTCAGGCTGCAGCTCCTAGTTCCAATGCAGCATAGATTTAGGCGCTGCCTCTGGTGTCATGTTTTGCATATGGCGATAAATTCGAGTAACTAGTTTACGGGGAGATGGGGAACCCACCACCGCCTCCAAAGCTGTAAAGATCGGCGGCGACTCAGGGAACCCCTCGCACAGTGTCCGGCACGCCGTATGTAGTCTATGGTACAGGAATAATTCGGAAAAGGGCACCTCACCCCCCTCCTCCGGCGCAGGGGGGGGCATAAACTTGCCATTGGGAAAAAGGTTAGCAAAGGTGCGGAGATTCATCTTGTCAATCAGGTGGCCAGCTGTTCCATCAGCCACGCAAGGCAGCATCGGGTTATGCAGCAGAGGCAGCGATGGAGCATACAACAGCGGGACTCCGGCCCTCCTACGCAACTCCTCCCATACCCACTGCAGCATCCTAGCCGTATCTACATCTCCTCTAGGGCGCCTTGCTTTAGCGCATATCGCAACTCCAAGTGGAATGGGCGCCACCATATCACGCTCCACCGCCACGTGAGGCTGGAAAGGGACAGGGTGGGTCCAAAAATGTAGGAACTGAGCCTGAGCACAGAGAGCATACAGTTTTATATCTGGGGCCCCCAAACCTCCCTGCCGCAGTGGCAGCGCCAACGTGTTCCACGCTACCCTGGCCTGTCCACCCGCCCACACCAGCTCAACCAGGCATGGCCTCAGAGCGGCAAAGAAGTGTGCTGTAAGCGGTATAGGTATATTTACGAATAGATAAAGGAATTTGGGTAACACTATCATCTTTGTCAACGCTATCCGCCCAGTTAGTGATAGGGGCAGGGAGGCCCATGATTTCACTTTCTCGCTCAGCCACACCATAGCCCTGCCAAAGTTGAGGCCCCAAATCTCCTGAAGGTCCCGGCTTATCCAAATCCCCAGATATTTGACTTTTTCTGCCTCCCAACGCAGGGGGTATTCAGTGCGCACCTCCGCAGTGCCGTCTGTGAGGGGAAAGATTACCGATTTAGACCAGTTGATGGAGATGCCCGCGAACCCCTCAAAGCGAACAAATTCCCGCAGGATGGGATCCAAGTTGTCCGCAGGATTTGTAAGATAGAGGGTCAAATCGTCCGCGTATAGTGATATTAGAAGGTTTCTAGAGCTGAACCCTATACCTCTTGCAGTATGATGTTGCCTAATCCTCGCCGCCAGCGGCTCCATAGCTATGGCAAATAGCAGCGGGGAGAGAGGACATCCCTGCCTAGTACTGCGCAAGACAGGGAACGGTGCAGATACCAGACCATTCACCCGCACTCTGGCTGTAGGCAAAGTGTAAAGCAGACAAATTTTTCTAAGCAGTAGCGCACTGAAACCCATCCTTTTTAGTATATGGAATAAATATGGCCATTCAATAGTGTCAAAGGCCTTAGTTGCATCTAAAAAAAACGCGGCGGCTTTAACTTCGGGGTGCAGGTAATGTAATGTAGCGAAGATTGTTCGCAGGTTGTGGGAGGTCGCCCTTCCTGGTATAAAACCGGATTGGTCTGGGAGTGCGACCATCGACAGCATTGGCTGCACTCGATTCGCAAGTAGTTTGGCCAAGAATTTCACATCTACATTAATCAGGGATAAGGGCCTATATGAGTTTAGATCGTCAGCAGGTTTATCCGGCTTCAACAGCGTGATAATCATTGCTTCGCGCATAGTGGCAGGTAACACCCCTCTCTCCAGGGCCTCCTCATACACAGCCAGCAACCGGGGAGATAGCTCATCTACGTACGCCTTATAAAAGTCTTTTGTAAGCCCATCAGGTCCCGGCGCCTTATCAGGCGGCAGGCTCCTGATAACTTGTGCCACATCGCCGGCGTCTATTGGAAGGTCCATATATTCTCTGTGGTTATTATTGAGCCATACCAATGCAATGGAATCTAGATAGGATATAAGCCCTTCCGGACATTCATCTTGAGTATTAGTGTATAACCGAGAATAGAACTTGGAGAATCCTCCTACAATGTTCTCCTTGTCATGAAGCAGTTCGCCATTAGCCGTGCGCAGCTCATGAATATATGTCGCGTGTCGCGGCGGTCTAACCATATTTGCTAGTACCCTCCCCGGTCTCCCTCCTTCGCCGTAGCGCCTCGCCTCAGCATATTTCCCCAGAAACTTGACCTCCCTCAATGCTTCCTCTTCATATTCCAGTAATTTAGCTTTCAACAGCCCCGCCGCCTCTGACTCCCCATCCTCCAAGAAAGTGCGTTCGAGTTGTTTTATATCGGCTTCAAGTTCTACCAGAGTGCTCCGTATTGCCTTCAATACCCCCGCCTGCCGGGCTATACATTGGCCTCTAATAACGACCTTAAAGGCCTCCCACAGAGTCGCCTCCGTGTCCACCGACCCCGCATTACGCTCAAAGTAGTCCGCAATGTCGGTCCGTATCTCCTCCCTGAATGCGACATCAAGTAGTGCCTGGGGTGGGAGTCGCCACGAGAATGCCGGGGAAGGACCTCCAGGGAGCAGCAACCTCAACATACAGGGCGCATGGTCAGACAGTGTACGAGGCATGTGCTCTACCTGCTACGTCCACAGTGCAACATCTCGCGACACAAGCCAGAAGTCAAGACGGGACCACGCGCCTCTATAGGACGATATACAGGTGCCCTCCCTCAGGTCCCGATGTCTACCTCGCCATACATCAACCAGCGCGCCATCCAGCATTATCTCTCGTAGGGCGGAACCCGCCAACGGATTCAATATGCAAGCTGCCCCCTTTCTATCTACATTGTCATCAAGTACAGCATTGAAATCACCTCCCCATACAATTGTATCGCATCCAGTGGTTTTCACCTGCCCCCAGAGCTTATGAAAGAACCCTGGAGTATCTGCGTTAGGCCCATACACAGCCACAAATACAACCGAAACACCGCACACAATACCCTGAATCCAAACATATCCCCCCTCTGGGTCACATTGAACTGCACCCTCACGCCAGTCCAGCCCGCGTCTTATGAGTATCGCCACCCCTCGGGCATAGTTGGAGGAAATAGCTGAATAAACATGACCCCATCTAGTGTGACGCAGTCTTTGGGCAGGGGCGGTGTTCATGTGCGTTTCCTGCAATAGGCAGACATCCACCTTATGCCGCACCAAATATGCATGTACCAACCTAGCCTTCCTGTGGTCGTTGAGCCCCCTAACATTCCAGGTGAGACAGTTCAGGGTTTTATCCGTTCTTGGCATTTCTCATAAACATCTTGTAACATTTAGTAAGACATGTTGACAATAACCAGGCTGTACGTTCAGGACACCGCACAGGTAGCATATAATAGATATTGGCAATATACAACAAGCTAACAGCCCCAGCCAGCCTCCCCCCCACCCACTCCAACCCCCCAACCGGGTCGTAGATTAACCTTCCCATTCCTATCCCCAAAGAGACATTTTAATAAGCAAGGGAACATTCCCGAGGGGGTGTGGCAATGCCGGCTTCTCCCCCGTATAAAACCGGGTGGCCGGAAGATCTGCAGGGGATCCTCCCCGCACAAAACCTAGTAATCAAATCTATCTAGTATAGCAGATGACAAAATTGAACAACGAGCAACACAAGTGCGTCTCCATCTCTAGCGAGTAGAAGTCACTTTTAACTAGGAGCAGTTCCCCACAGGGGATATTAAGTAGGGTCGACGTTTACTCATTGTCGCAGAGCCTGCTGTCCTCCGACCTCACAGTGTCCCTGGAGCGTTGTGCGGATTTGCGCCCCACACGTTTAGCGAATTTCAACGCCTCTTTTGCATCAGTGAATACAGTATGTGGGCAGACCCCTCGAAGGACACTTTCAATTTAGCCGGGTAGAGGAGAGAGTACGGGATCTGCGCCTGCAGAAGAAGCCGCTTCGCGGGCAGAAATTCTCGGCGGGCAGCCTGCACGGCTGGGGCGAAGTCAGGGTAGAAGGAGATGTTATTTCCTTTGTGTGTGATGGATCCTCTCTCTCTTGCCATCTTAAGGATCAAATCCCTGTCTTGGTAGTTCAGGATTCTCGCAATTATGGGTCGGGGCGGCGCACCCACGGGGGGCTTCTGACCCAATGACCTATGCGCCCTCTCCACCGCAAACACCGCCGAGAGGCTGGGGTCAAACAGTTCGCGTAGGAGTTCAGTGGTATATGTCTCCATTTTATTTATGGCAGTGGTCTCCGGAATTCCTGTGATGCGTAGATTATTGCGCCGGGACCGTGCCTCCAAGTCCTCATTCTTTGCATGGATTATTCCTAATAATTTATCCATGTGCAGGAGCTGGTCCCTTGTTTCTACTTTAAACTCATGACATTCTGACTGGCGGGTCTCAAGCGTGTCCAACCTCGTCTCGTGTGTGGCCACCTGGGTTTTAACAGTGTCTAACTGACTGGCGAGATCATCTAGTTTAGTATCTATATTACGGAGGCCGGAGCGCATCTCAAGCATCAACGTGCGCAAATCTTCGCCCTGGTCGTCTGCGGCTAGGTCGCGCTCCTCTGTCGCCTGGGGCCTCTGCACCAACTCTCCCTGGCGCGTGGAGCGCTTATGATCAAAGTTCAGCTTCGGCTGTTTAGCGTCGCGCTTTCCCATGGCAGTGAGGGATCCACCCAATACTGCCACTAGGTTTGAGCTGAGTCTCACAGCCACCTCCATTCCCTCGCATCCACAGTCAGGCACTCCTTCCTTCTCCGCACCCACGCTGACCGATTTTGTTTTAACAAGTCACTGTGTCGCCGCTTGTACCTCCGCTGGGTTCCTTTAAATTGACTCTCCGCAACTAACCCAAACTGTTGCCAGGGTGCAAGCCAATGTCCATTATGCCGTTCACTAGCGCAGGTCGACGGAGTGGGGGCCCCACGTTCTCATCACCGCACACCCGAGGCAATCGGACAGGTCCTCGCAGCCCCTGTCTCTTCTGACAACTGTCCACTTTTGCCCAGTTGTGTCTGCTCACATGCCCCCAGGCGCCTCACCTCTGCATCTTCGGAGCGCTCTATTCATGGCTCAGGGTAGCTCAAACACTTCCACCTTTTCAAACGCTCCCAACTCCTCCACAGGACGCCCTCGGCATTTACGGGATTCCGTGCCAGTCCCCGTGCCACCTCATCCTGTTTTCGGCACTTTGGGCCCCAAAATGGCGGTCGCCACCCCTAGTGTCCGCCTCACCGATCCCCTCCGCAGGCCCAGCGTCTCCGCTCGCCGCCTGGGGTCCTTAATCTTGTAGGCGTCGTCTGCACTCTCTAGCTGCGTCCCGCGCCTAGAGCCATCGCCAGCAGCCCGGCTCCGCGAGCCTACCTCCCAGGCAGCCCGGGGCCGCTTCAGCTCCACAGCTCCGGCGAGATCCCCGGGCAGCCCGACAATGCCGGGACCTTCCGCGCCCCGGCTTCGCCACCGCTCTGGTCCCGCCGCCGGCACACGCTCCCAGTCCAAGCCCAGGCTCCTCCACCAGAAGCTCCGTCAGACGACGCCGCCGGCTCCGCTTTCAGGCCGCACTATCCCCCAAGTCCACGCAGACAATAAAATAAAGCAATTCACATGTCGCCATCTGCAGCGCATCATCCTCCACACATTAATACAGGTTTTGGCAGTTTGGGCTCGCCCCGATGTTAAGGATCATTAAAGGATTTCAATACGGCCGGCGGAGCACACTCAAAGAGCGGCCATCTCGCTGCTCAGCAGGCCACGCCCCCCCACACCAGAAAAATAACTTTCACAGAGGACAGTGCCTTTCTTTTACACAATATGGTGGTAGCTATAGAAAGGAAAACGAGGGAAGCTCTTTGTAAGTTGTAATACCACCTTAATGCAAGTCGAGCCTGGCAAGTGCATCATTTTTGCAGCTAGGCTAGCCCTGTTGATAACCAGTTCAGATATGATTTTTGTACATGCTGATCAAAGTATATTATGCTAAAAGGAAACCCCAAGTAAATGGGATGTGCAGGATTACATAATGGCGAATATCTTGAGCAGGCGGAAGTCCCCCTTCCAAGTGACTCCTCAAGAAAGCACAAGCCACAACGCTAAATTATTTGAAAGGCTAGCTACTCTACATGCTCTGTGGGTGACAATCAGCCATTGTATGGAAGGTCAGTCTATCTGTAGAGCTCTCCTGGGCCTCGTGCCCAGTGCTTTGAAGCAAATTTACATCGGTATAACACGCCGATAGAGCAACCCACCTATTTGCCTGGTTAAGAAATGACTAAATAACAAAATGAGGAAGAGGATGCTTTGAGGGGAAGCTGTGGCAGAGCTCATCTTCCTGTCTGCACTTTTGCAGACTGACTTCTTGCTGCATCACGTGGCTCGGGGAATGGTAAGTATACCCTTCTCCCATCTCTGCTTCATTCTTAGGCACAGCCACAAGTATGCTGCAGAAGGATTGGGGAACACATCTGACCATCACACATAGTACCAAATACACTGCACTACATACCAACCAATGTATCAGTCATGCAGAACAACTGACTAACTCATCCTCCAATAAAACCATTCAGGGACTCTTGGAGGGTATGAAAGCAGTGTACACATACTACAACACAATCGTGAGGTAAACAAAGAGGAAGACTAATGAGTTACATTTACTTTTGCTACACATAAACCAAAACATTGCAAATAGAATTTTTCACAAGTATAATTACACCATTATGTTACAATTCTAGATGTGACTCAATCTCGTTGCTGGAGTGTGTTGTAGATATTTCAGAGGGGCATGTAGGAGGCTGACCTGACTTATAGTGGGTACCTTGTGGTACTTATACCTTGTGCCAGGTCCAGGTATCCCTTATTAGTAGATTAGAGGTGTTCTAGCAGCTTAGGCTGATAGAGGTAGCTATAGCAGAGCAGGCTGAACTGGGTGACATGCAAAGCTCCTACTATACCACTTATATCACTTAGAACTATATCATAAGAAAACACAATACTCAGAGTTACTAAAAAATAAAGGTTATTTTAGTGACAATATGCCAAAAGTATCTCAGAGGATATAATCCCTTAGGAGGTAAGTAATATACACACAATATACACACACAAACCCAAATCAGTTAAGTAACAGTTAGAAAAGTAGTGCAAACAATGTAGAACACAATAGAATGCAATAGGGAGAAATAGGCCTAGGGGCAACACAAACCATATACTCCAAAAGTAGAATGCGAGCCACGAATGGACCCCAGGCCTAGTGTAGTGTGTAGAGGGCCGCTGGGAGTGTAAGAAAACAATAAGGGTGTCCAAGATACCCCACCCCAAGACCCTGAAAAAAAGGAGTAAAGTTAACCTACTAACCCTTAAAGACAGTAAAGTTGAGATAGGGGATTCTGCAAGGACAACAACTGACTGCAAAGCACTGAAGACGGATTCCTGGACCTGAGGACCTGTAAAGGAAGGGGACCAAGTCCAAGAGTCACGCAAATGTCCAGGGGGGCAGGAGCCCACTAAACCCCGGATGAAGGTGCAAAAGGGCTGCCTCCGGGTGGAAGAAGCCGAAGATTCTGCAACAACGGAAGGTGTCAGGAACTTCTCCTTCGGTCAGAAGATGTCCCATGGTGTGCTGGAGGATGCAGAGTTGTTTCCACGCAGAAAGACCACAAACAAGCCTTGCTAGCTGCAAGGGTCGTGTTTGAGGATTTTGGGTACTGCCAGGGCCCATGAAGGACCAGGAGGTCGCCCCGTGGAGGAGGAGACAGAGGGGGTGCTCAGCAACACAGACGGCCCATGCAAAGGCAGGCAGCACCCAAAGAATCACATGAACAAGCACTTAGAAGATCTGAGGATGACGGTCGACGCAGAACAACAAAAGAGGGTCCCACAATGTCGGAGTCCAACTCAGCGAGTTGGGCAATGCAGGACGGAGTGCTGGAGGCCTGGGCTAAGCTGTGCACAAAGGAAGTCTTGCAGAAGTGCACAGACGCCCGAGCAGCTGCAGTTCACGCAGTACACAGGATTACTGTCTGGCATGGGAAGGCAAGGACTTATCTCCACCAAATTTGGACAGAAAGGTCACTGGACTATCAGGGACACTTGGACCAAGCTCCTGTGTTCGAGGGACCACGCACGTCAGGATGAGAGGGGACCCGGAGGACCAGTGATGCAGAAGTTTGGTGCCTGCGTTGGCAGGGGGAAGATTCCGTCGACCCACAGGAGATTTCTTTTTGGCTTACAGCGCAGGGTGAAGGCAGACAGCCCTCAGAGCATGCACCACCAGGAAACATTGAGAAAGCCGGCAGGATGAGGCGCTACAATGTTGCTGGTAGTCTCCTTGCTACTTTGTTGCTGTTTTGCAGGCGTCCTGGAGCAGTCAGCGGTCGATCCTTGGCAGAAGTCGAAGAGGGAAGTGCAGAGGAACTCTGGTGAGCTCTTGCATTCGTTATCTGGTGAGATACCTACAGGAGAGACCCTAAATAGCCCACAGAGGAGGATTGGCTACAGAGAAAGGTAAGCACCTATCAGGAGGGGTCTCTGACGTCACCTGGTGGTACTGGCCACTCAGAGCTGTCCATTGTGCCCTCACACCTCTGCATCCAAGATGGCAGAGGTCTGGGACACACTGGAGGAGCTCTGGGCACCTCCCCTGGGAGGTGCTGGTCAGGGGAGTGGTCACTCCCTTTTTCTTTGTCCAGTTTCACGCCAGAGCAGGGCTGGGGGGGATCCCTGAACCTGTGCAGACTGGCTTATGCAAGGAGGGCACCATCTGTGCCCTTCAAAGCATTTCCAGAGGCCAGGAGAGGCTATTCCTCCCAGGCCCTTCACATCTATTTCCAAAGGGAGAGGGTGTAACACCCTCTCTCAGAGGAAATCCTTTGTTCTGCCTTCCTAGGACCAGGGTGCCCAGACCATGGGGGGCAGAAACCTGTCTGAGGGGTTGGCAGCAGCAGTAGCTGCAGAGGAGACCCCGGAAAGCTAGTTTGGCAGTACCTGGGCTCTATGCTGGAGACCCGGGGATGCATGGAATTGTCCCCCAATACCAGAATGGTATTGGGGTGACAATTCTATGATCCTAGACATGTTACATGGCCATGTTCGGAGTTACCATTGTGACGCTACATATAGGTATTGTTCTATATGTGGTGCACGCGTGTAATGGTGCCCCTGCACTGACAAAGTCCGGGGAATTTGCCCTGGACAATGTGGGGGCACCTTGGCTAGTGCCAGGGTGCCCACACACTAAGTAACTTTGCACCTAACCTTCACTAAGTGAGGGTTAGACATGTAGGTGACTTATAAGTTACTTAAGTGCAGTGTAAAATGTCTGTGAAATAACATGGGCGTTATTTTACTCAGGCTGCAGTGGCAGTCCTGTGTAAGAATTGTCTGAGCTCCCTATGGGTGGCAAAATAAATGCTGCAGCCCATAGGGATCTCCTGGAACCCTAATACCCTGGGTATCTAGGTACCATACACTAGGGAATTATAAGGGTGTTCCAGTGTGCCAATCAGAATTGGTAAAATTAGTCACTAGCCTGCAGTGACAATTTTAAAAGCAGAGAGAGCATAAACACTGAGGTTCTGGTTAGCTGAGACTCAGTGATACAGTTAGGCACCACACAGGGAACACATACAGGACATACTTTATGAGCACTGGGGTCCTGGCTAGCAGGATCCCAGTGACACATAGGCAAAAACAAACATACATACAGTAAAAATGGGGGTAACATGCCAGGCAAGATGGTACTTTCCTACAGGGTACACCTGCAAAAGCTCATATTAGGTTTTTGGAAAGCATTTCTAACTACTTTGTGGTCGACTCTGAATACTCAGGGTATAGGTTCACGTAGAGAGGAGTGCGCTGGAAGATAGTGTTTTGGTGCCTACTGTGAAATAGATCCATGAGAGATGAAAATGCCTTGAAGAAAAGCAAGAGCTCTGAAACTCACTAATGAAGATGGCACAATTGATCATGAGCATCTAGCAAGGCAGAGCTTAGCGATCCAGCTGAGGAGAAACTCTTGAAGAGTTAATTATCCTGGAAGCATTTGATGGTCGATGTGATATGGTCATGCCTTTTCAATCCAAACATGCGAGCAACATTGTTTTGAACTCTCAGGAGTTTTGAAAGGGGGATGTTGAGGAGATCTGTTTATATATTGTTGTCATTATTCAAGCGGGACATGACCAGAATGAGGATAAGTGCCAATTTGTGTAAGGAGCTATGGAAGAACCATTTACAAAACGTAGATGGCACCTGTAACTCTGGAAACCACTTTCACTTGGGGCCAAAGGATTGACGCTATGAATGTGTACCTTGCCCAAGTACTGGGTGAGTTGATATCCGTTGGAACAAAGTAGTAGATTTTCGAAGAAGTGTGTCAATGTAGTTGCAAGATTGGCCTTGTAATGTGGGTTTAAGTGGCGTTGGCTTGAGGGATGTATATGTGATTGATGGTGAGAGTTGAGATACCGTGGTTAGGAGAGTTGGTGGTGTGTTTATAGGCTTGGTATGAGAGGAGGAGATATGGTTTTGTGTGGTTTGAGTCAAGGAAAATTGATAGTGGTGTAAGGATACACGATGAAACACTCAAGGATGCTTGGTTCTATGTTATTGTGTGGTGTCACATTGTAATGGGGGTGGGTGGTAGAAGTATGTCTATAGGTCGCTTGTGGGAAGGGGTAGAGAATGTAATAAAAGAAAGGGACAGGGCCGCAGCAAAGGGAGAAGGAATCGTGCAAACAAAGATTGAGAGAATACTGTAGGTAGGAGAGAAAAGAGATAATGTCAAAGAAATGAAAAGCAGAGAAAAGTGCAAAATAATGGTGAAGAACGCAGTGTAGGGAGGGTGTACACAGTACAGGAGGCGAAAGAGAGAGGAGTGAAGGGCATTGGGGTGTGTGTGGCCTGTGTACCAAATAAGCATGCATTGGAAAGGCCATTAGAAATAGTTCTCATGGCAAAAAGGCAAGAGACTCTACCACTGTTTTTGTTTTTGAAGTGCAGCTCCTACATGCAGACTTAAAAGTACTGCTTTTAAATGGGCGTCAGCCATGTTGTAAACATATGCCTAAAGACATGTACAGTAGCTATCGTGGAATGATGAAAAATATATTTTCTCCATTACAAAATGGCCACTGTGTGCGCATACGTACATCATGAAGCTCTGGTGGCCATTTTTAATTTACATTCCAACATGAGGGGAGGTGAAAAAAACATATAAATACAAAAATATTGAAGTGAGGGTGTGTGGACAGGCAATAGTGTTAATGTTAAGACAGGATAGGTGGGAGTGATGTACTCCCTCGGAGTGCTAAAACGTAACTAAAATGTAGTTCCCTCACATCAGCTGTGCAGGATAAACTTAAGAACTAAGCTCCAGGGCTGGAACAAACCAGAATAAGGAGAAACACTATTGTATAAGTAGCACGGAACTGAAACAGACAAAAATATATTCATGAGAAAGGGGCTGGCCCACAGATCTCTCTGTATAGTGTAATATAATCAATAGGTTTTCAACAACAGACACCTAAAGCTCTGAGTAGTTCAGGCCTGAAAACAATTAAGAGGACAGAATTCCTGAAATAAGAGAGAGGTGGATAGAAACGGGGGGGGGGGAGGGTGTTATTGTAAGAAAGGAGAACTGGAAGTAACTAGTAGTTCAGAATGTAAGACAGTAGCACAGGACAGCAAGGAACTGGAAAGAAACAGTACAGTATAACACAAGAGAGGAAAGCATAAAAGTGGATAAAAAGGTGGTGAGAGACTGTGCAAGGGAAAGAGAAGTGAAGTGCGCAATGTACTAACTTGAAAGTATGTGCACTAGAACCCTTGTGGTTATTGGTGGACTTGTAACAGGGAGTACGTAATGTATGGGAGGTGTTAAGGTGTGAATAACAGAAAGTATGATGTAATGCACAGTACCGTGGTGTATGCTGAGGAATAAAGCAATGTTTGAATGCAGTTCCAGTGTGGCGTAATTCATATGTATGCTCCAAGGCTGGGGAAGAAGCTACAATTGGCGATGAGTAGGCATGCCTGGTAAGGCAAGACTGCTCTCCCTGAGAGTTTGCAACAGTACAGCAAACTGCTTGTGTGTGTCATGTTTGCCCTGAATCGATTTAGAGTGGTCTGTGATTGGCACAAGTTGAGTCAAAGCTCTGCTCCAGCCCATACACAGCTGCGGAAGAGAGGGAAGACCCTGCAAAGAAGTACATTCCAAACACCCACCAAAAAGGCAGAGGAAGTGATCAAAAGGGATGCTGCACAGTGCATCAAATACAGAAATATTATTCAGATGAAGCAAGAAATAACAATTGCATCAGCAAAGTATGGAAACATTTTTTTACTCAATATCAAGAGCGTTTGAAGCACAATGTGGCACACACTCCTCCTGCGACCTATGCTTGCAGAAGTTGTCCGTGCCACTCTGCCTGGCAAAAACTGTCTGAACAGCATGTGTTCTCAATGGCAGCAGAAAGAAGCATGACATATAATCTGGCTCTGTTCCTGAAGCCACTATCCTCTTTCAATGCTTCCAAGAAGTAAAACATCGGTGCTAATTGGGCTGCATGGATTGAAACATTTGACAACTTCATAGATGTACTAGAGGAAGAAGTTAACCAAAAGATCATCAAATATTTTTTTTAAACATGGCAGGTGATGGAGTTAAAGAAGTACTAAAGGAAATCTCACAGACTGATGCAAGATCGTACCAAAAGGTAAAAGAAGCATTAGAGGCCAAGTTCAATCCAATGCTGAATGTCTACTATCAAAGATATATCTTCAACCAAGCATGACAACAGGTTGCTGAAACAATTAATTAATGTTTTGAAAGACTCAATGCACTCATTAAACATTGCAAGTTCTGCAACTTCAGTGACGAAGAAGCCATTTACCTCAGAATCATGGATGGGAGCCTTTGGGACTTGATTAGATGGCACATGCTAAGAGAATCACACAGTCTTGAGAAAATGCTGATGGCTGCAAGAGCAGACGAATGAGCAGAACGACAAGCTGCTAACATGGAAGCAGGGATGGCACATCATGAATCGGCATTGACTGTGAAAAGCAATCACATACATAAACAAGACACTTTCAGGTTGACGTCTTCAAAGAAAACAAAACTATGGCCCTCATTATGATCATGGCATTTTGGGCCGCCATGCTGGCAGTGGTGGCTGAAGCCGCCAGCCGGCATGGTGGGCCAAACCACCATATAATGTACATGGTGACGGCTGCCAGCCGTGAGGTAGCCTGGCGGCGGGTTGAAACACCATCCGCAGGGTTGCTGCGCTACCCGGCGGATAATGTTTCACTTCCTGCCAGCCTTTTCCTGGTGGGATATCCTGCCAGGAAAAGGCTGGCGGAGGGGGGGCCCCTGCACTGCCCATGCACTTTTCATGGGCAGTGCAGTGGCCCCGGTGCAGAGCCCCGTCGCGCAGGTGATCTGTGCGAGGGGTGCAACTGCACCTGCCGCACAGAGGCATTGACGGCGGCTCCAGGTTTCTGCCTGCCGGCTCACTGAAATGTTCATTATCTGGCCGGCGGGGATCCGGGGTCGCTGGCAGTCAGTGTTTTGACCGCCAGCATGAACACCTATGTGTCCAAAGCAGGATTTTCATTTCCGCGTGAAGGTAACTGGACTGCCATGAGACACGTTTGCAAAGGTTGTGGAAGAGAAAACCACTTCATAAGTGTGTGCCAGGGCAAAGAAAACTTGAATGTGTCACAATAGCAAGATAAAATAGCAATGAGAACATTCTAGAAGCATGCCCCTAAAACTAAAAAGCAACATCAGCTACAACAAATAGAAACCAGGCACAATCAGTCATCGAGCTGGTCGTACAAAGGTTCTTCAATGTCACCATCATGTAACAACAAAGAAGATGAATGTGCACTGATGATATCCACCAAAAAAGGCTGAACATGTGGGATTAGCTACCTGTAACGAGGATAGTAAATTAAAGAAAGCTCACCAAACAGAGTGGCAAACGCCATTTGGACACTGTCCCAAAATCAAGTTGACGGTGAATGATCATCCAATAACCTTATTCATAGACAGTGGTACGTCGATTGACATCATGCCAGTAGAAAAGTTTAACAGCCTTGCCTCACTCCACCAAACACAATACAAAAAGACATCGGTGTGAGCCACCATTCACCTTCTACAAGGGACTTCATTGAGTCCTTGTCTAGTCTTTTTTGCCACTGCTGCGGACATGGGACTGATATCCCTCAACTACAACCTTCATGTTCAATTGGAAATTACAAGCCAATTCCCATTGTTGTTCCATGGCCTGGGAAAACACAAGAAAATGAAATGAAAGTAGAGCTTCATATCAATGAAGACATTTGCCGTGTTGCTCAGTGACACCACGGAGTTGCTTTCCATCTACAAGAAGCTGTAGATAAAGAGCAGGAAATCCTCTCAAAACATTTCATTGAAGGCTCCACAGGTCCCACACCATGGGGTTCACCTATAGTAGTAGTACCAAAAAAGGACAGTAGCAGAGCAGTGTGCATTTGCATTGAAATGCACTAGCTAAACAAACCCAATGAGAGGGAGAAGCATCCTGGCCCACACACAGCAGGCACAATCATGCAATTGAACAGAGCCAAAATATTTTCCTGCCTCAACCTAAATTAAAGGTACCATCATCTTGAGTTGGAGGAGAACTGCAGTTACATTACTACCTTTTCAACTCATGTTGGTTTGTTCAGATACAAGAAACTGAGCTTTGGAGTGTCTTCGGCTGATGAAATATTTCAATATGTTATTTGTCGAGTGATTCAACCTGTTATGCATGCTTTCAATTACAGTGATGACATACAGTTTTTTGGGCGAACACAAAATGAACATGATACAGTCCTGATCCAAGCGTGCCAGCTACTCATTGATGCAGGCCTCACTCTGAATCCCTCAAGGTGTGAGTTTCACAAGACCAAACTCAAACTTTTTGGACACACAGTCTCCGATGGGGGGGATGACTCCAGATCCAGACAAAGTGCAAACACTATAATTTACTTGCATCTACCCCCAAGAAGTCACCACGCTGAGATCCTTTTTAGGCCTGGCCAATTATTACTCAAGATACATACGCAATTTTGCTACAGTGAGTGCCCCATTGAGAGACTTGACCAAGTGAAATGTACCATTTTAGTGGTCTCCAGAATGCAATCAGAGTTTCAAAGACATTTAACGTGATTGAGAATGCAACAGAACTGGCCTACGTTGACCCCAAGTTACATAGTTAAATAACGGTTAATTCACGCCTGGTGAGGCTAGGGGCATTCCTTGCTCAACACAGTGGCTATCCTGATGCTCTGAGACACATTGTGCCTACACCAGTCAAAGGCTGTCTGATACAGAACCTGCTTACTTTCAGCCTGTGGTTTGGGCATGCAAACACTTTAATGTATTCCTCTACAGAAAATGATTCACCATCATCATGGACCACCAGGCATTGCTCACAATCTTTTGGACCCAAAGGCTAAAATGCCCCCTTGCATAGAGAGGTGGAGGTAAAGACTGCAAGAATATGACTATGAAATTGTGCACAAACTGGGGAAGGATCAACACCAAGGCCGCCCTTAGTGCTGGTGGCACCCTGTGCGACAATGTTTGTTGGCACCCCCCAATGACCACCTTTGCCATGCATTGCCTCACTAATACCCTCTAAGAGTGCTCCTCAAAACTCTGACTCTTTCTAAGCAGAACATTAATCACCAGAGTGATCTTAATATTTTTATTGTTGCCTGAAAATTGCTGGAGGCAAGGAAAGTTGCACAGGTGCTTTTGAAAACATAATATACTTGCAAACACAGCACCCCCATCTGAAGTCAGCACCTGGTGTGGTGGAACGGGTCGCACCACCCTAGACCCCTGATCAAAAAACCAGCAGAATATTTTTCAGAGTGCTGCTGCATCATCACAGTTCAACATCCAAGACAGTTGGAGCAATCTCACCTTCATTGTGAAATCCAGCACACCACTGGCTCTGTCGGTGGAACAAATCATTGCTGCAACCAATGCAGATAAAGACATTAACATGATCAAAGAACAGATTACCAAGAAATCAAGGATGAGAAAGACCCACCCCCTTAGCAAAGACGTTGAATTACAAAAGTTTAAGAATGTACAGGATGAGTTAGCAGTTATCCAAGAAGGTGTCATACTAAGAGGCTCGAGAATTGTCATACCTGGAAGCCTCAAGTAGTGGGTCATCGAGCTGGCCTATGAAGGACACCAAGATAGTGTGGCCACTAAAACAGCACTAACAGATCGAATGTGGTTCCCTTGGCTGGATGAGGAAGTCGAGAAAGAATTGAAGGCATGTCACATTTGAAATTGTCTGTCCCATAAAGTGATGCAATACCCAGTGGAACATAGACCTGAGAGTAACCACTCCAATGCAGATGTACTCTCCAGATATTTCCTCTTCGACAATGAACACTCATCTGGGCAAGGTTAGCCTTATAGTCCCTTGTTTGAGAGTGTGTGTGTAGGAAAGTACCCTCTTTTTGGCATGTTACTCCCAATTCCTGCCTGATGTCAGTGTGTTTGACTGTGTCACTGGGATCATGCTAACCAGGAATCTAGTACTTATACTCTCTCTCCTCTAAATAATGTCACTGCATACTGGTAACCCAGTATTTCATCCCAAATGGGCATACCGGGCACCCCTTATAGGTCCCTAGTATATGGTACTTAGGTAACCAGGGCATTGGGGTTCCAGGTGATCCCTATGGGCCGCAGAATTACTTTTGCCACACATAGGGAGCCCATGCAAAGGCTTCTACAGGACTGCCATTGCAGCCTGTGTGAAATGGTGCATGCACCCTTTCACAGCCATTTACACCACACCTATATACCAGGCCTTCTAACCCTGAAGGCTGGGTGCAGAGAACCTGTGTGTGAGGGCATCCCTGCACTAGCAGCGGTGCCTCCACGTCATCCAGGACCATTTTCCCGGACTTCGTGAGTGCAGGGACGCCATTTTACGCATGCACTGGACATAGGTCAATACCTATGTCCAGCTTCACAATGGTAACTCTGAATATGACCATGCAAGGTGTCTAACATCTGGGAATTATACCCCAATGCTGATTCTAGCATGACTGGTATAATTCCATGCACTCTGGGGACTCCACAGTGGCCCCCCACTACTTCTATACCAGCCTTCTGAGGTTTTCCAGGCAGCCCCAGCTGCTGCCACCTAACAGACAAGTTTCTGCCCTCTTGTTGCTCAAACAGCTTGAGCCCAGGAAGGCAGAACAAAGCATTTCCTTAGGGAGAGTGGTGTTACACCCTCTCCCTTTGGAAATAGATGTTACAGGCATGGGAGGGGTAGCCTCCCAGAGCCTCTGGAGATGCTTTGAAGGGTACAGATGGTATCCTCCTTGCATAATCCAGTCTACACCAGTTCAGGGACCCTCAGTCCCTGCTCTGGCACGAAACTGGACAAAAGAAAGGGGAGTGACCACTCCCCTGTCCATCACCACCCCAGGGTGGTGCCCAGAGCTCCTCCAGAGTGTCCCTGGGTTTTGCCATCTTGGATTCCAAGGTGGTGGGGCACTCTGGGAGCATCTGGGTAGCTAGTGCCAGCAGGTGACGTCAGAGCCCTCCCCTGATAGATGCTTACCTGTGTAGCTAACCAAAAGAGAGGGTCTCTCCTCTGGGTGTTTCCTCAGATTCATATTGCAAGACTCCACATGAATCCTCTGCATTCTTTACTTCACCTTCTACCGACAAAACTGCATCTGGACCCTCCAGGAACTTCAACAAAGAAGCAAAGACGACTTCTGCAACACTTTATCTTCAGCTCCTGCCAACAACTGCTTCCAGGTCATGCATGCTCTGAGGACTGCCTGTCTTCAGCCTGCACCAGAAGAACGAAGGAATCTCCGTTGAAGTGAAGGAGTCACATCCCTGTGGGTCTCCTTTGCACCTTCTTTGTCCCTGAGCTGCAGGACTCCTGTGTGAGCTGCCTGGACTTCTGAGGGCTCTCTGAGTTGCTGAGAGCCCCCTCTCTCTCCCCCTCCTGGGTAGAGGCCACCAGGTCCCTCCTGGTCCCAGGCAGCACCATTTTCCGCTAACCACGAGCTTTGCGTGTGCCAAGGTTGTTGGCGGAATCCAGTGACGCAAACCAGACTGCAATCATCCATCCGGCGTGGGACATCATCTGCAACAACCAGGAACCCGCATCCGTCTTCTTGTGTGCAGTACTGACTGTTGTTTTTCACCGGTGGTTCTTCTTTTGCACCTTCCTCTGGGTTAGCAGCGGCTCCTGTTCTCCCTGGACTCTTCAGTGCTTCTTGGACTTGGACCCCTTCTTCCACAGGTCTTCAGGTCCAGGAATCCATAGTTGGTGTCTTGGAGTCTCTTCTGGTTCCTGCATAATCTTCTTTCTTGTGTTCTTGTGTGTTGTAGGAAAGTTACTGTGATTTACTCCTGCTCTCCTGGGCTCTGGGGTGGGTTATTTTATTTACCTTTAGTGTTTTCTAGTACTCTCAGCGGCCATCTACACAGTACACTTGCCTAAGTGGGAAACTAACTTTCGCATTCCACAATTTTAGTATATGGTTTGGGTTCCCTTAGGCCCATTTCTAAATATTGTGATTTTCACTATTTGCACTATTTTCTAACTGTTGTTACAGCTATTTCTGCATTCTAGTGTATATACTTGTGTATTACTTACCTCCTAAGGGAGTATAGCCTCTTGGGTATTTTTGGCATTTGTGTCACCAAAATAAAGTACCTTGATTTTCTTTAATGTGTGTGACTACTATGGCTACAGTTGTATTGCAGGAGCTTTGCATGTCTCCAAGTTGGACCTTGGCTGCTCATCCACACTACCTCTCGAGAGCCTGGCTTCTAGACACTGTCTACATTTCATTAACAAGGGCTAACCGGACCTGGTATAAGGTGTAAGTACCTTAGGTACCCACTAGAAACCAGGCCAGCCTCCTACACTTGCCAATGCCTGGAAGAGAGTTGCAGTTGACTTTTTGGGGTCTTTAGGAAATGGACACCATCTCATAGTAGTCATAGATGAATACTCGCATTTCCCTTTAGTGGAAGACCTATGCTCGACAACCCATGAGAAAGTCATAGAACGGCTTGAAAGCATCTTTGCAACGTTGGACATCCTCAAAATTCTCAAATCTGATAATGGCCCACCCTTTAATAGCAAAGAGTTCCTCATCTGACTCAACGTCAAACACCAAAAGAGTACGCCTCTCTGGCCTCAAGCTAATGGCGTAGTCAAAAGATTCATAGGCACTCTCAGGAGTCGGGTCCTCACTCCACAACTGGTGAGAGTCCAGCCATCTTGATATTTGAGAGACCCATCAGAGCAAAAATATTTCAATAGACAGCAGATCAATCAGTGAATACTGACAAGGTTTGATACACTGACGCGGCTTGGAATAGAAAAAGAAAACATACGCAGATTACCGTCACCATGCCCACAAGACAGTTTTTGACAATGGAGAATGGGTATTGATTAAGCAGAAATGCAAATGGAAAATGTACACTAGTTTTGCTTCTGATCCTTTACAGGTTGTGGCGTGCAATGGACATAAGGTGTCAGCACATTGTCCTGGACAATCCATCACATGGGACGCATCACATTTCAAACCTCCACTACAATGCTCATTGAGTCCTGGAACTATACGGGAAACAACCCAGTCAGCCACTCCAGCTCCACAGCATGAGCCTTTAGCATCACTGCCTGACCAGGGTAAAGTTCAATCATCTTGAGTCCTCCGAGCTGGAAGACAAATAAGACAGCCTTGCCTACTAATCTCAGAAATGTGATTTCCACCACTTTTTATTTATCAAAGGGGGAGTTTTAGCATCTTGAATGTATACTGTAGGAGGCTGGACTGGCTTGTAGTGAGTACCAAGGGGTACTTGCACCTTGCACCAGGCCCAGTTATCCCTTATTAGTGTATAGGGTGTCTAGCAGCTTAGGCTGATAGATAATGGTAGCTTAGCAGAGCAGCTTAGGCTGAACTAGGAGACGTGTGAAGCTACTACAGTACCACTTAGTGTCATATGCACAATATCATAAGAAAACACAATACACAGTTATACTAAAAATAAAGGTACTTTATTTTTATGACAATATGCCAAAGTATCTTAGAGTGTACCCTCAGTGAGAGGATAGGAAATATACACAAGATATATATACACAATAGCAAAAATATGCAGTATAGTCTTAGAAAACAGTGCAAACAATGTATAGTTACCATAGGATGCAATGGGGAAACATAGGGATAGGGGCAACACAAACCATATACTCCAAAAGTGGAATGCGAACCACGAATGGACCCCAAACCTATGTGACCTTGTAGAGGGTCGCTGGGACTATTAGAAAATAGTGAGAGTTAGAAAAATAACCCTCCCCAAGACCCTGAAAAGTGAGTGCAAAGTGCACTAAAGTTCCCCTAAGGACAAAAGAGTCGTGTTAGAGGAATAATGCAGGAAAGACACAAACCAGCAATGCAACAACTGTTGATTTCCAATCTAGGGTACCTGTGGAACAAGGGGACCAAGTCCAAAAGTCACAAGCAAGTCGGAGATGGGCAGATGCCCCGGAAATGCCAGCTGCGGGTGCAAAGAAGCTTTGACTGGACAGAAGAAGCTGAGGTTTCTGCAGGAACGAAAAGGGCTAGAGACTTCCCCTTTGGTGGACGGATCCCTCTCGCCTTGGAGAGTCGTGCAGAAGTGTTTTCCCGCCGGAAGGACGCCAACAAGCCTTGCTACACACAAATCGTGCGTTTGGCGTTTTTGGACGCTGCTGGGGCCCAGGAGGGACCAGGAGGTCGCAAATTGGACCTGCAGAGAGAGGGGACGTCGAGCAAGACAAAGAGCCCTCACTGAAGCAGGTAGCATCCGGAGAAGTGCCAGAAACAGGCACTACGAGGATGCGTGAAACGGTGCTCGCCGAAGTTGCACAAAGGAGTCCCACGTCGCCGGAGACCAACTTAGAAAGTCGTGCAATGCAGGTTAGAGTGCCGTGGACCCAGGCTTGGCTGTGCACAAAGGATTTCCGCCGGAAGTGCACAGGGGCCGAAGTAGCTGCAAAGTCGCGGTTCCCAGCAATGCAGCCCAGCGAGGTGAGGCAAGGACTTACCTCCACCAAACTTGGGCTGAAGAGTCACTGGACTGTGGGGGTCACTTGGACAGCGTCGCTGGATTCGAGGGACCTCGCTCGTCGTGCTGAGAGGAGACCCAAGGGACCGGTGATGCAGCTTTTTGGTGCCTGCGGTTGCAGGGGGAAGATTCCGTCGACCCACGGGAGATTTCTTCGGAGCTTCTGGTGCCGAGAGGAGGCAGGCTACCCCCACAGCATGCACAAGCAGGAAAACAGTCGAGAAGGCGGCAGGATCAGCGTTACAGAGTTGCAGTAGTCGTCTTTGCTACTATGTTGCAGGTTTGCAGGCTTCCAGCGCGGTCAGCGGTCGTTTCCTTATCAGAAGGTGAAGAGAGAGATGCAGAGGAACTCGGCTGAGCTCATGCATTCGTTATCTAAAGTTTCCCCAGAGACAGAGACCCTAAATAGCCAGAAAAGAGGGTTTGGCTACCTAGGAGAGAGGAAAGGCTACTAACACCTGAAGGAGCCTATCAGCAGGAGTCTCTGACGTCACCTGGTGGCACTGGCCACTCAGAGCAGTCCAGTGTGCCAGCAGCACCTCTGTTTCCAAGATGGCAGAGGTCTGGAGCACACTGGAGGAGCTCTGGACACCTCCCAGGGGAGGTGCAGGTCAGGGGAGTGGTCACTCCCCTTTCCTTTGTCCAGTTTCGCGCCAGAGCAGGGGCTAAGGGGTCCCTGAACCGGTGTAGACTGGCTTATGCAGAATTGGGCACATCTGTGCCCAACAAAGCATTTCCAGAGGCTGGGGGAGGCTACTCCTCCCCTGCCTTCACACCATTTTCCAAAGGGAGAGGGTGTCACACCCTCTCTCAGAGGAAGTTCTTTGTTCTGCCATCCTGGGCCAGGCCTGGCTGGACCCCAGGAGGGCAGCTGCCTGTCTGAGGGGTTGGCAGCAGCAGCAGCTGCAGTGAAACCCCAGGAAGGGTAGTCTGGCAGTACCAGGGTCTGTGCTACAGACCACTGGGATCATGGAATTGTACCAACAATGCCAGGATGGCATAGAGGGGGCAATTCCATGATCATAGACATGTTACATGGCCATATTCGGAGTTACCATGGTGAAGCTACATATAGGTAGTGACCTATATGTAGTGCACGCGTGTAATGGTGTCCCCGCACTCACAAAGTTCAGTGAATTGGCTCTGAACAATGTGGGGGCACCTTGGCTAGTGCCAGGGTGCCCTCACACTAAGTAACTTTGCACCTAACCTTTACCAGGTAAAGGTTAGACATATAGGTGACTTATAAGTTACTTAAGTGCAGTGTAAAATGGCTGTGAAATAACGTGGACGTTATTTCACTCAGGCTGCAGTGGCAGGCCTGTGTAAGATTTGTCAGAGTTCCCTATGGGTGGCAAAAGAAATGCTGCAGCCCATAGGGATCTCCTGGAACCCCAATACCCTGGGTACCTCAGTACCATATACTAGGGAATTATAAGGGTGTTCCAGTAAGCCAATGTAAATTGGTAAAAATGGTCACTAGCCTGTTAGTGACAATTTAAAAGTAATGAGAGAGCATAACCACTGAGGTTCTGGTTAGCAGAGCCTCAGTGAGACAGTTAGGCACCACACAGGGAACATATACATGCACACCTATGAGCACTGGGGCCCTGTGTGACAGGGTCCCAGTGACACATACATATAGGCCACAAACCTATGAGCACTGGGGTCCTGACCAGCAGGATCCCAGTGACACATAACAAACATACTGAAAACATAGTGTTTTCACTATGAGCACTGAGGCCTGGCTATCAGGATCCCAGTGAGACAGTGAAAACAGTGACAAACACCCTGACATACACTCACAAACAGGCCAAAAGTGGGGGTAACAAGGCTAGAAAGAGGCTACCTTCTCACACAACCCCCCCCCAAACGAAGGACAATAAGGCTAACCTTGGCCAGTTGAGACTTTATTGTCTAAGTGGTGATAAGTAGAGAGTAGCTCTGCAATAGACTGGTTACTCCCTTTATCATCCACTATATGGTTACTTCCCTGTGGGGATGTAAACCACCCTGTTTGAAGTTTTTTAGCTAAGCAACAATGCGAAGATGTATTTTCAGAGTTTCTATCAGTAAGTTTTAGTTTAGAGCAGTGGGAATTGTCCACTGAACCTATTTGTAGTGATGGAAATGCCAGACAGGGATGCTGTCTCAGAAAAGCCATAGCAGGGCAAAAACTTTGTCCATATGGCTGGAAGAGAGAACAGGGATGCTGTTTCTCTTGGGTTGGAGCAGGGCAGGGATGCTGTCCTATCAGCTCCACACTAGGGCAGGGATGCTGTCCTAAGTGTTGTGAGGCAGTGCAGAGTTTCTGCACTAAAGTTTCTCTGGGAGGGTTGGAGGGATGCTCCATGTTAACTAAAATGGTGCTCTTTTTCTCACCAATGTTAGTTATCCCACAGAGAGGTACTTCCACCTCAGGGAGTACAGTTTTGCCAACTGATGATTCCCTTGGAACAGGTGCCACCCCAGGAGAGGTTTCTCCCACCACAGGAATGGTATCCTGAATGGTAGGGTGGTTAGGGGATACTGTGATACCCTTTTTACCTGTTGATGGAGAGGGATCCTGAGTTTTCAGGCCTTCTCTCCTTTGCTTTTTCATTTCAGTAGAAATGAGTGGGGACCAATCCTCAGGGATGCCCAGCATGGCTGCATGGGCATAAAACTCTACATCAGCCCAACCTGAGGCCTCTAGGTCATTACCTAAGAGACAGTCTACAGGTAAGCTAGGTGATACCACCACCTGCTTAGGGCCAGTAACTCCACCCCAACTAAACTGAATTATAGCTAAGGGAAGAAACTTAGTGGAGTTATGGACATCAATAATCTTATACTGTTGTCCAATGATGTGTTGATCAGGGTGCACTAGGTTTTCAGTCACCAAAGTGAAACTGGCACCTGTGTCCCTGTAGGCCAAGGCCTCAACACCATTTATTGAAACTGTCTGCCTGTACTTATCCATTGTAAGGGGACAAGCAGCCAGTGTGGCAAGGCCAATGCCACTAGGTGTGACAGAAACTGTCTTGGGACTGATTACATCAGTTTCCACTATGGACCCATAAATGAACCCAACTACACCCTTTGCTTGACTGTTGCCAGCAGTCCCACCACTAGTACCACTACTGCTAGGGGCACTAGAGCTTGATGTATTAGTGGTGGTAGGCTCAGGGGGTTTACCTGGACAGGACTTATCCCCTGGCCTATGGCCTCTATTTTTACACACAAAGCACCAAGGCTTTTTAATGTGTGCAGGTTGGGAAGAAGAGGAAGAATTTGTTTTATCCCCACCCTCTGAAGAGTGTTTAAGATTTGAAGTGGGATCTTTGGTTTTACCCTTATCCCCATGCTTATCTTGAGATTTTTCACCATCTTTCTTCTTATTGCCATCTTTGTCACCCCCTGTATGAACTTTTCTGTTCACCCTTGTTCTGACCCATTTGTCTGCCTTCTTTCCCAATTCTTGGGGAGAGGTCAGATCAGAGTCTACCAGGTACTGGTGCAACAAATCAGACACACAATTATTAAGTATATGCTCTCTCAGGATTGTGTTATACAGGCTTTCATAATCAGTAACTTTACTGCCATGTAACCACCCCTCCAAGGCCTTCACTGAATGGTCAATGAAATCAACCCAGTCTTGTGAAGACTCCTTTTTGGTCTCTCTGAACTTTATCCTGTACTGTTCAGTGGTTAAGCCATAACCATCCAGGAGTGCATTCTTAAGAACTGTAAAATTATTGGCATCATTTTCTTTCACAGTAAGGAGCCTATCCCTACCTTTTCCACTAAATGATAGCCATAGGATAGCAGCCCACTGCCTTTGAGGGACATCCTGTACAACACAGGCCCTCTCAAGTGCAGCAAACCACTTGTTAATGTCATCCCCCTCCTTATAAGGGGGAACTATCTTGTGCAGATTCCTGGAATCATGCTCTTTTGCAGGATGACTATGGGGAATACTGCTGCTGCCACCATGGGTATCTAAACCCAACTTCTGTCTTTCCTTCTCTAATTCAAAAGACTGTCTATCCAAATCCAGCTGTTGCTTTTTAAGCTTCAGTCTGGTTTGTTCCACCCTCAACTTATTGAGTTCCCTCTCTAACATTGTGTCATCAGGGTTGGTGGGAGGGACATTTCTAGAAACAGAGCTATGATGGGAATGAACAGAAGGAGACCTGTCCCTTACAGAAGCCAACTTAACAGCTTGGTTTACAGAAACATTACTACCAGTATGGTGAGAATAAATGCTTTTGCTATGATGTGAGACAACACTATTTCTATGGTGTGGCTCATCATCATTACCATCTATGCTAGATTGTCTAGTAATGGGCAGGCTAGGAAGTTTCTTTCCTGAATCTTTTCCTGGGGGAGTCCCTGAATCTGATTGGGAACTATTAGGTACTTTTTCAACAGATGGGGCACCTATGGCCTTATCCTGTTCTCTAAGCATGTTAATTAATAGTTCTAAGGCAGGATTCTTCCCTACACTCAAACCTCTCTCTATACAGAGACTCCTTGCTCTTTTCCAGCTAAGGTTGTCATATGCAAGTTTGGACAGATCAACACTTTGGCCTGTGCCAGACATTTTTTAGAGAGAGTTAAAGTGATTAGAGAAAGAGTCAAAAGTTTTCAGAACTTTTTGGAAAGACAGAAAAAAAACTTTTTAAACTTTTAAGAACTTTTTGAAAGTTTAGGAGTACTTTTCAGCACTTAGAAAAGAGTGAAAAGAGGAAATGCAAAACTTTTTGGCTATGTGTATATACACTGACCTTGTTTTGTATATTTTTCTCTTATGAAAAGTACAATGACAAGAGTGGTAAGTAGTCTCAAGCACTTATCCCACCACTGCACAACCAATGTAGGAGGCTGGACTGGCTTGTAGTGAGTACCAAGGGGTACTTGCACCTTGCACCAGGCCCAGTTATCCCTTATTAGTGTATAGGGTGTCTAGCAGCTTAGGCTGATAGATAATGGTAGCTTAGCAGAGCAGCTTAGGCTGAACTAGGAGACGTGTGAAGCTACTACAGTACCACTTAGTGTCATATGCACAATATCATAAGAAAACACAATACACAGTTATACTAAAAATAAAGGTACTTTATTTTTATGACAATATGCCAAAGTATCTTAGAGTGTACCCTCAGTGAGAGGATAGGAAATATACACAAGATATATATACACAATAGCAAAAATATGCAGTATAGTCTTAGAAAACAGTGCAAACAATGTATAGTTACCATAGGATGCAATGGGGAAACATAGGGATAGGGGCAACACAAACCATATACTCCAAAAGTGGAATGCGAACCACGAATGGACCCCAAACCTATGTGACCTTGTAGAGGGTCGCTGGGACTATTAGAAAATAGTGAGAGTTAGAAAAATAACCCTCCCCAAGACCCTGAAAAGTGAGTGCAAAGTGCACTAAAGTTCCCCTAAGGACAAAAGAGTCGTGTTAGAGGAATAATGCAGGAAAGACACAAACCAGCAATGCAACAACTGTGGATTTCCAATCTAGGGTACCTGTGGAACAAGGGGACCAAGTCCAAAAGTCACAAGCAAGTCGGAGATGGGCAGATGCCCCGGAAATGCCAGCTGCGGGTGCAAAGAAGCTTCGACTGGACAGAAGAAGCTGAGGTTTCTGCAGGAACGAAAAGGGCTAGAGACTTCCCCTTTGGTGGACGGATCCCTCTCGCCTTGGAGAGTCGTGCAGAAGTGTTTTCCCGCCGGAAGGACGCCAACAAGCCTTGCTACACACAAATCGTGCGTTTGGCGTTTTTGGACGCTGCTGGGGCCCAGGAGGGACCAGGAGGTCGCAAATTGGACCTGCAGAGAGAGGGGACGTCGAGCAAGACAAAGAGCCCTCACTGAAACAGGTAGCACCCGGAGAAGTGCCAGAAACAGGCACTACGAGGATGCGTGAAACGGTGCTCGCCGAAGTTGCACAAAGGAGTCCCACGTCGCCGGAGACCAACTTAGAAAGTCGTGCAATGCAGGTTAGAGTGCCGTGGACCCAGGCTTGGCTGTGCACAAAGGATTTCCGCCGGAAGTGCACAGGGGCCGGAGTAGCTGCAAAGTCGCGGTTCCCAGCAATGCAGCCCAGCGAGGTGAGGCAAGGACTTACCTCCACCAAACTTGGGCTGAAGAGTCACTGGACTGTGGGGGTCACTTGGACAGCGTCGCTGGATTCGAGGGACCTCGCTCGTCGTGCTGAGAGGAGACCCAAGGGACCGGTGATGCAGCTTTTTGGTGCCTGCGGTTGCAGGGGGAAGATTCCGTCGACCCACGGGAGATTTCTTCGGAGCTTCTGGTGCAGAGAGGAGGCAGGCTACCCCCACAGCATGCACAAGCAGGAAAACAGTCGAGAAGGCGGCAGGATCAGCGTTACAGAGTTGCAGTAGTCGTCTTTGCTACTATGTTGCAGGTTTGCAGGCTTCCAGCGCGGTCAGCGGTCGTTTCCTTATCAGAAGGTGAAGAGAGAGATGCAGAGGAACTCGGCTGAGCTCATGCATTCGTTATCTAAAGTTTCCCCAGAGACCCTAAATAGCCAGAAAAGAGGGTTTGGCTACCTAGGAGAGAGGAAAGGCTACTAACACCTGAAGGAGCCTATCAGCAGGAGTCTCTGACGTCACCTGGTGGCACTGGCCACTCAGAGCAGTCCAGTGTGCCAGCAGCACCTCTGTTTCCAAGATGGCAGAGGTCTGGAGCACACTGGAGGAGCTCTGGACACCTCCCAGGGGAGGTGCAGGTCAGGGGAGTGGTCACTCCCTTTCCTTTGTCCAGTTTCGCACCAGAGCAGGGGCTAAGGGGTCCCTGAACCGGTGTAGACTGGCTTATGCAGAATTGGGCACATCTGTGCCCAACAAAGCATTTCCAGAGGCTGGGGGAGGCTACTCCTCCCCTGCCTTCACACCATTTTCCAAAGGGAGAGGGTGTCACACCCTCTCTCAGAGGAAGTTCTTTGTTCTGCCATCCTGGGCCAGGCCTGGCTGGACCCCAGGAGGGCAGCTGCCTGTCTGAGGGGTTGGCAGCAGCAGCAGCTGCAGTGAAACCCCAGGAAGGGCAGTCTGGCAGTACCAGGGTCTGTGCTACAGACCACTGGGATCATGGAATTGTACCAACAATGCCAGGATGGCATAGAGGGGGCAATTCCATGATCATAGACATGTTACATGGCCATATTCGGAGTTACCATGGTGAAGCTACATATAGGTAGTGACCTATATGTAGTGCACGCGTGTAATGGTGTCCCCGCACTCACAAAGTTCAGTGAATTGGCTCTGAACAATGTGGGGGCACCTTGGCTAGTGCCAGGGTGCCCTCACACTAAGTAACTTTGCACCTAACCTTTACCAGGTAAAGGTTAGACATATAGGTGACTTATAAGTTACTTAAGTGCAGTGTAAAATGGCTGTGAAATAACGTGGACGTTATTTCACTCAGGCTGCAGTGGCAGGCCTGTGTAAGATTTGTCAGAGTTCCCTATGGGTGGCAAAAGAAATGCTGCAGCCCATAGGGATCTCCTGGAACCCCAATACCCTGGGTACCTCAGTACCATATACTAGGGAATTATAAGGGTGTTCCAGTAAGCCAATGTAAATTGGTAAAAATGGTCACTAGCCTGTTAGTGACAATTTAAAAGTAATGAGAGAGCATAACCACTGAGGTTCTGGTTAGCAGAGCCTCAGTGAGACAGTTAGGCACCACACAGGGAACATATACATGCACACCTATGAGCACTGGGGCCCTGTGTGACAGGGTCCCAGTGACACATACATATAGGCCACAAACCTATGAGCACTGGGGTCCTGACCAGCAGGATCCCAGTGACACATAACAAACATACTGAAAACATAGTGTTTTCACTATGAGCACTGAGGCCTGGCTATCAGGATCCCAGTGAGACAGTGAAAACAGTGACAAACACCCTGACATACACTCACAAACAGGCCAAAAGTGGGGGTAACAAGGCTAGAAAGAGGCTACCTTCTCACATATACACACTAGACCCTGTGTGTTTCTGGGCAGACTTGGAACTGGAAATACGTAAGGAATGGAACGTGTTAAGCTGTGGTTAACAGAAAGTGTGATGTAATCCACAGTATGTTTGTGTATGCTCAGGAATAAAGTAACATTTGAACTCAGCTCCATGGCATAATTCATAGGTATGCTCCAAGGCTGGGGAAGACGCTGAATGCAGAGAGATGGAAAGAAAGGGAGGGAGGGGAGCAAGAAAGGTGAGGGTGGATGACAGGGTGAAACATGCAAAAGGACAAGGAAGGACAGAAGAATGCATTAAAGAAGAGTAGAATTAGAGGAGGAGAAGCAGGCCATCCAAAGTGATGAGAGAACAGTGCATAAAAGAGGAGAGGGTGACAAGCGCAGTCTACAAGTAGATGGGACAGTTTGAAAAGGGGAGAAGTGTGTAAAGGGAGATTGGAACTAAAGGGTGTAATAGAATGAGAAGAGGATACAAAATGGAGCGAAGACAGTGGGATTGAAGGTGAAAGAAGAGTGGAGGGGAAGAGCAAGCAATAAGTTATGAATAGACAATACTGGTGCAAAGAAGAGAAGATAGGCGAGGAGACTGCAAGAAGGGAGTGCAGGACAGAATATTAGAAAAGAAGGGAAGGGTGTGTTGAGGGGTGAGGGTGAATAGATAGGGAATGAGAAAGACAAGTGCATGGAAGAAGGCGACGAGTGCATGAAAGAAGACAAAGCAAAATAGATCAAAGGTAGAAGTTATACATAAGAAAGAGAAGCAGGGGACAAAGGAGTGTAAGGGTGAGAAGGTTAGAGGCCAGAATGTGAGAAAAGGTACTGGGGAGAGCACAGGGAGAGAAAGCTATGACTACTGTAGGGAAAGAACCTGTGAGAGATTTGAAGTGTCAAAACAGAGGCACATCGTCGCAAAGGATGCTGCATAATTTAGTTAATTTAGCCATTATTTGGTCACCTAGTGCAGCATAGTTCCATCGCTACATGGGAACTTTATTATAGACAGAAGAACTGGAATAGCCCTTTGTATTAACAGCTTTCCACAATACTCTGTTGTATAAGGATCACTGACACAATGTCAGAATCAGCAATGTCGTGTAACAAAAATATTGTGTCAAAAATATAATTTACAAAAATATTGTTTACCTATCCCTATAATGGTAAGGGCATAAAATATTGTTTCACACTTATAGCACTAAACAACATACATAAATATTGTTTTTTTTATATATATTTATTTTATAGTAGCAAATGTAACATATGTTAATATATACAATGAAATATATTATTCCCACTCCAAACAGTGCAACAGCAGGGAAATTGTTGTATTTCAGGGCAGTTAAATTTACTATTCCGACTCCAATCTGGGGCACAGTAGAGAAAGTGTTGGACTTCGGAGGGGTAGGATTTACTTTGCCAACTTCAGTCTGTGTAACAGTAGGGAAAGCGTTGGCCTTTGGAGGGGTTAAAAGTATTATTCCCATTCTAGTCTGTGCATCACTAGGGAAAGTGTTGGACTGGGTTAAATTTACTATTCCCACTCCAGTCTGTGAAACAGTAGAGAAAGCATTGGACTTCTGAGGGGTTATGTTTAATATTCCCACTCCAGCCCAAGCAACAGTAGGGAAAGCGTTGGATTCAGAGGGGTACAATTTACTATTACCACTCTAGTGTGTGCAACAGTAGGAAAAGCACTGAACTTTGAAGGGGTTAAATTTACTATTCCCACTTCCGTCTAAGTAACAGTATTTAAACTATTTTACTTCAAACACATCATATATTTGAATAAGTGTATTAATTAAAAAAACTCTAAACATTGGTACTTAACATAAAATATATATATTACAAAAAATAAAAAACAATTTACATAATTCAAAGAATGTAATAATTATTTTTCAATTAAAAAATAATGGGTATTTAATTATTACTTAATTAACTTGGCATACTACACTACTAAAAACCTAGCAACCCACACCTAAAATATAAATAAATAAATAGGTATAACACAATTTACATAATTGATAATCAACTACATAACTCATTAACAATTAATTAATAATTAATTTTGTTAATGAATAATTACTTAAATTAACTTCCCATTGAACAAATCTACAACCCCAGCAACCCACACCTAAAATATAACTGAAATATTAAATTATTGCACAATTTACATAATTATCAATCAATTACAATTTTAAATCTAAATGTTTAACTATACATTAATAATAATTATTTTTATTTATTACTTAATTAGGTACCTTATACATATACAAGCCTAGAAAACCGCAACTAAAATATAACTACTATAAATCAGTTTTACATAATGTACATAATTAATCACTCCAATAATGAATACTACATTTATAAAATAATTAATTATTATGTAATTAACCTCCCTCCTTTACCCCCACTAACACAGCAGCCTGCACCTAAGATTTAACTAAAATATATGATTATTACACAATTTATTATCCAATTTATATAATTAATAATCAAATTAATTAATTATTAATGCATAAAAAATGTGTTGTTAATTATTGCCCAAATAACTTCAAACCCTGTACCCCTGCAAACATAGCAACCCACACCCAGCATATGAGTAAATTAAATCAGGATTACATAATATACACAATTAATGTCAATCACTCACTTCAAAATTGATTAATAATTACATAAATAACTTCCCACTCCATATCTCCACAAACCCAACAACTTGCTACAACACTATAAATTACTGATAGCAGTTAAATTAAAACCTCTAAATCGCTTAAAATTACAAATCATATTTTTAAAAAACTTAATAACAATTATATAAACAATAATAACATTACTATATATATATATATATATATACACAAAAACACATAATAATTAAAAACAATATTAGGTACAACTATATTACTGAAAACTATATTAACAATGATATTCTTAATAACGATATTGCTTACCTGAAAAAACAATATTCTCAACAACATCACCCTGCATCACAATACTTATGTATCTTTTGCCCAATTTGTGGGTCTCCTGATAGTTAAAACTCCATATTTTGTCTTCTGGGGTAAATAATAGACTTGTTCCAATTAGGGAAGTTGCGCCAGATCTGCCTGCTGGGGGATAGAAAGCCCACTAGACAACACAGATTTCGCTTTTTGGGCAAAAGAAAGGTGCATGGGCATCTCACCCTTACATTGTGCCATTCCTCCACCCAAAAAACAACAAACTAGTCTTTCTGCTCTGCAGGGGAGAAGTGGTGTTTGCTCCCAACTTGACCCCGGAGAGACAGAAAGCCCTCTAGACCACACGGATTTCAACATTGCACCTAAACAAACAAAAGGATGGGGGTGGCCTACCCAGACATCAAGGCATATTTCACCGCAGAGGGGCAATAGTGTCTTTCTGCCCCATGAGGCAGATAGGTCTGTACAGTCTCCACAAATCTTTCCCTCCCAGGGGGTAGAAAGCCCTCTAGACACCACAGATTTTTTACACGGGCAAAAATAAGGGATTCAAGTGTTCCACCTTGCATTGGGCCTTACCCTGATTGCAAAATCAGCAAACTATTCTTCCTGCCGCACCTGGGCAAAGACGGGGTTTGTCTCTGGGGGCAGAAAGCCCACTAAATACCAGGGATTTCAACATGGCACTAAAATGAATGAAAGGATGGGGACGGCCGACCCTGACATCGAGCCATACCACCACCCCACATGGGTAAATAGTGTTTTAGTGCACCCTAGGGACATATAGGAGGGTTTGTCCTGGTTTGGGCGGGGGAGGTGGTCCCAAATCTGCCTCCCTCCTCCCAGGCAAAAGAAAGGGGTGTATTCATCCTACAGTGGCATTGGGCCATACTCCCACTCCAAAAGGGGCAAACCAGTCTTTCTGCCCTCTCTGAGGGCCAGAAGGGGGGGTCTGCCCAAATTAGCCCAATTGGGGTCGAATATTGGAATATTTGGAGACTGAAATATTTATTTTTATTTTTATTTCAATTTATTTGTCAAAGTTCACTCCTCGAAATTTAGTTGTATGGTAATTTTTACACCCCACACATACTGGTGCACCTATGTAAGACCCTAGTATATGTTACTTAGGTAACCATGGCATTGGTATACCAGGGGACACCCATGTAGTGCAGCATGTATTATGCCACCCATGGGGGTCCATGCAACTGTGTCTGCAGGCCTGCTATTGCAGCCTGTGTCAAAGGGTGCATGCACCCTCCACTCTAGATATAAGGATTGCCTTATATTACAGTCACTGCACTTGGACACTGTGAGTCACCCCTCTAGTATGTCCTTATGCCCAAGGGCAGGGTGCATGTTCCTGTGTGTGAAGGTACCCCTGCATTAGTAGAGGCACCCCTAGAAACCACAGCCTCCATTCCCTGGGCTTTGTAAGTTCAGGGAAGCCATCTTTAGTGAATCCCCTAGTTCTGCCTGTACAGCCTTGCATGGTCTGCTTGCCAGCCCGCACTGCTGCAGACCCCCAGACACTATTCTGCCCTCCTGCTGTTGAGCCTAACTCGAGAAGGGGAAGGCAAAACAAAGGGTTTCCTGTTGGAGGGAGGTGTAACCTCCCCTTCTATAGAAGAAATAGGTGTTGCTGGGGTGGGTTGTCCCCTCAGTGCTACCAGACTGCTTTGAAGGACCCATTTGATGCCCTCCTTGTATAAACCGGTTTGCACCAGTGCAGGAACTCCCAGTTCATGCTCTGGCGCAAAACCACACAAGGGACAGGGGAGTGATTACCCCCCCGTCCAGCTCCTCCTCTAGGGAGATGAACAGAGCTCTGCCAGGTAGCTGGTTGATTCCAGCATCTTGGAAATAAGATGGGAGCATCTGACTGGTTAGGCCAGGCAGATGACATCCCTGACCCCCAGTGATAGGTAGGCACTGCAGATAGTGACCAACCCCCTTTTGGTGTTCCTTAAGAGCTCCGCCGAGGGTGGGTCCTCAGATTCGTCGAGCAAGACTCTACAAGGAACTCTCTGCAAAGCATCTTCTGCTCCTGCCCCCCAGAACCGTTGCTGGTTTGCTTTTGGAACTGAAACGCGTCTGTATCCAGTTGGGAGGGCTCCCGCTGCAACAATGTTTTTCCAGCTCCTGCAAGATTTCTGCAACATCCGTTGGCTGTGCATCGTCCAGAGTCTCAAGGACTCTGTTTGCATCCAAAAAGCAAGAAGGAATCTCCCTTGGAGTGGAGGAGTCACTTCCCTTCATCCGTAGGCACCTCAAGATGACAATGACTCGCTGGTGGATCCTGCTGTCCCATGGACATCAAAAGGCTCTGCAACAAAGGCCCTGCAACAGGTTATGTTGTCCTCTCTGGGTCCAACTTGTCTTCTAACCAAACTGGGAGACGGTGAGCCCTTGCTGCAGCCACTGGAACGGAACTCCTGTGCACCGCAACTGTTGCTCTTGCGAATGGTTTTTAACTCTTACTTCAGGACATCTTCAGGCTTCAGGAAGCCCCAGTCCACAGCACTCCGCAACTCCAAGTTCACCTTCCACTCTGCAGCTCCTACCACATGGGACTTCTGTTTTATTGTGCTGCAGAGGCCTCCCTAGGACTCCCTGTGCCTGCTGCTAGTGGGTCACTTGTGTAGGGTCCTCCGACTATGGCTGGTTTCCCTTCCTGCTGAATGCCTGCCCTAAATCTTTTCCAAGGGTCGAGTCACTAGGACCTTGCTGGTCCTCAAAAAACTACAATCTTTCTTGCAACAACTATTTGCATTGCCAAGGCTTGTTTGGTAGTTCTGTGGGCCACTGACCCTCCTGCAATCCGGTCACCAACATGGGACAGCTCGTGAGCAACTCCAAGCATCTCCTGCATCCCCTTGACTCTGCAGCGAGACTTCTTCCTTCACTATCCTGCAGGAACCTCACCTCTAAGAAGGTGGCCAGTGCCTACCTGCATTGCCTGGACATCTCTGAGTGGTCTGGACACTGTCCCCTCCTTCAGGTTCTTTATGTCCAGAATCCACCTTTGGATTCCACCGACTTGGTCTACGGGTCCCACCAGCAGCTGGACAACCAAGGCTCCAATTGACACCAACATGGGTTTCCGACATCACTTCACACATAAGCACCTGGGCTCACTTCTGTAGGTACTCCAATCTTTTGGGTTTCCACAGGTGGGGGTACTATCCAACCTTCTTTGTGCCAACTGGTTTACTTGGTGTTCTCTACGAAGGGTCCTAAATCCATAAAAATCCAACTATGACGGTCCAATGTTAACCTATAGGACAACCCAGCTCGATAACTACTATGCACCTGGGCACATGTGGGATTTCAAAAACTCATCTCTGGCAAATCCTTATTCCCTCAGCCCTTGGGATTCTAACGCCGTTACCTTGGGTTGGGCACCTTCATTCTTATACCAGTTGTGTGTCTGAACAACGCAGGTATTTACCATGCCTGCCTTAAGAACGCGGCCCGAACCACAAATGCATCTCTATGACACATTCCTTTACCACAAAAGTTATTACAAAGACTTGCCTTGGGGAAAGCGCTGGACTTTGGAATAGCAAAATTTACTATCCCAACTCCAGTCTATGCCACAGTAGGGAAGGTGTTTAACTTAAATTCCAACATCAGTCCAACATCGCTTTCCCTAAGGCAAGTCGCTGTAATGACTTGGGTTGTAAAGGAATGCGTCGTAAAGACGCATTTGTGGTTCAGACCGCGTTGTAAATGCACAGCATGGTTTGAGCCGCATTGTCAAGGCTGTTTCCCTCTTATACCACTTTCTTAGTATATGGGTTGGCCCCTCCCAGAGTGTCCCATGTATTTCTGTGCTTTCCCTGCTTTGTTGCTAAATGTATATTTTGTGTGTAGATATCTCCAGTGGAAATATATAAATGTTAGTATAGTAGTAGTGTTGTAATAAATAATATTTTATTTTGGCAACACCTGGTGTGGTTCTTTCTTGTGAGACATTCACTGACTGACCACTGTGGTATTATAAGTGCTTTACACTCCTCCTTGACAAGCCTGAGTTGCTCTCTACAGCTACCCCTAGAGAGCTTTGGTTATCTAGACACCAAAGCACTATCACTAAGGGTTTCCTGGACTCAGTCTAGGGTGCCACACTATAGGTGTACACCATAAACTGAGCCAGTCTCCTACCCCCACCATCACCCTAAAAGCCTGCACACTCTTTCTGCTCCCCTGGCAGCTAAGGCATCCAAATCCCAGTGGAAAACAAGAGGGATTTGTTATTCTTTTGAATGTTGTTCTCACATATGGCCCAGTAGTGTGTGGCTAAATCCCTGTATTGGCCACTTGCCATGCTGAATGGCTGTACTTTTTGTGCTTAGGTCTGCAGCCAGTTGTGAAAACCTACTGAACTCAGGCATTTCTGAAAACTAGACATGCCTCATGCGGGTCTCACAAAGTTTTGTTACATACAATGACCGGCAAACATCAAACTTTGCCTAAATCCAAATATTTTCCTTGCATTTCTATAGCATAAACTTCCAGAATTAACAGTAATCCAGAAAATGTGTACCACCCAGCTTCCCCCCTTGTCCGATAAAAGCTCTACCCCACTTGTGTGGCTCAGTCTAGTGTCTGCAACACAAGGGTCTGCAAATTGCAATGTGGATTTATCAGTGAAACATGTAGGTGTGATAATAGGTGCCAGGATAATTCATCACCTAGGGAAATCTACCATTCCTAGACATTTCTGAATACTAGATACCCAGGTAGGTCTAGAATGGTATGCCTTGTGTGGATCCCAGGACATTTTCTCACACACAAAGCCTTGTAAAACTCAAACCTACCCTAAAACATATATTTTCCTTGAATTTCTGTGATGTAAACTGGTGGTAACCAATGCAACCCACAAAATTCTTATCACAAATCGTTTCCCCACTTGTCCCAATAACACATCCCAATTTTTGTGAGTGGTCCTTCCGTCCTCAACAGGAAACACCCCAAAATCCAATGTGAAGACATCAACATTGAGGGTAGCTGCAGTAATTGGGCCCAGGCTCAGCCACCCATGTAGAGAAACCTAGACACCTGGGAGTCCAGGGTGATGTGCCTCGCATGGAACCAACAATGTTTTCCTAACCACATTGCCCTGCAAACCTCAAACCCCGGTGCCATTCCTGTAATGGGCTCTAGGCCCAGCCACACAAGTGATATAGCATTTTTATTGGGATGTTGGGATCAGTGGAAGAACGATGAGTAGTAGGAATGTTGTGTATCCCATCCAAGTCCAAAAGTCACATAAATACAAGGAAATATATGTGTGAGTGAATATATATATATATATATATATATATTTTTTTTTTCCCCAAGGTCAGTTCAAGTACAGCTCTCTAGTTACCGGTGCAGATTCCCAGAGACCGACCATGCTCTGTTTAAATCACTGTATCCAAAAGTTAACGAAATCGAACTCCAGGAAACAATTGATTTTCTTTTCCTTTATTTTCACCACACAAGTACCTACTTCCCATTTAGCCATAATGAGGCTTTCTGGGAGTTTAATTCCGTTTTGTCTTTGTTTTAAAAACAAATGTAATGTAAGTAAAACACACTCAAGGATAAGCAGAAATGGAAGGAGCCCAGAATGAAATTTGTTCAATAAAATAAAATATTCTGCTATGATATAATGGGGGAACATTGCCCAAATAGCACAATTTAATATGTTATGTAACTCTGTGACTTGATTCACTGTAAAGAATTACGAACAGCCACTAAGAGCCTGATATAACATGAATAGCAAAAGAAAATATATATGAAAACCAGGATAAAAGAAAGTGATAAAGAGGTTGCAACAAAATAATGTAACATAATGAGAATAAGAAATGTATACATTGTTTTTTTTTAAACGAAGACAAAACAGAACTTCAACTCCCATAAAGCCTCATTATGGCTAATTGGAAAGTAGGATATAAAAGGAAGAAAAAAAAAGTACCAAACATGCCGTGATCAAGACTCATCTAGTCGAAACGCGTCGGCATGTACTTGTGTGTTGAAAATAAAGGAAAAGAAAATCAAGCGTTTCCTGGAGTGCGATTTCGATATATATGTATTAGCTGCTGGTGGTTGCCATTAGGTAGTTGTAGTTAGGACCATGGTCCCACAGGAAAAGCATTTTTTGACTTGCCTATATCTTTGGCGTCGTTTGGCAAATCTTCATGAAATTTTCCAAAAAAAGAGTACCTGTCATTCTTGTGGTGTATGGAAAGTTTTGGGGTGATCTGTCAAGCAGGACCCGAGAAAAAGGGGGGGAAGGTAAAAAAAAAAGTATGTTTCCCATGTTAATTCCCATAGGAGTTTTGAGCACGACCACAGCCCGAACCGATGGATGGATTTACACAAAATTTGTCAGAAAGCTTGATTTTGTTTCGCAGATTGTGCTTTTTGGTATTTGGTGTACATTTGATCAATAATAGTCAAGAAAATAAAGGGAATCCAAATTTGTATATCTAGGGCTGCAGATCTTTTGCAATAAATTTGCGATTATCATGGCGAATACTCACATTTAGTTGATCGGAACAGTCTCCAGGACTCGAATGAACTGGCAGAAAGGTGCATAAGAGCTTAGGTTGGGTGTAACCTGATCCCATGTCTGTAATATAGGGTTTTTTCAGAGACTTCAGACGGGTAGAATATGTAGAGAAAACGTTTTTTTCCCCAAATGTAATATTCGTGGTCATCACGACTGTCAGTGCACCTCCCACCCCGTGTAACCTCACAACGAATTTGTGAATAATGCTGAAAATAGAAAAAGAAAACATTCACAGTCTCATTCAGACATTAATTCATTCAGTGAAAGATGCACTCAGAGACTCATGCACCCACCAATACACCCACTCAGACACTCCTACACCCACTCACACACCTACACAGACACTCACACCCACTCACACACCCACTTTCAGACCAACTCAGACACACACACACCCACTAACAGACACACTCAGATACTCTCGCACCCACTTACAGACCCACTCAGACCCTCATGCACCCACTCACAGACCCACTCAAAGAGCCATGCATCCACTCACGCATCCACTCAGAGACCCATGCACCCACTCAGAGACACATGCACCCACTGAAGTACTCATGCACAAACTCACAGACCCACTTAGAGACTTATGCATGTGGGGTCGGTTGGTTTTAGGGGATTGGCTGCAGGCCCTGTGGCAATGCCCGCTGCGCACCGCTGAAGGCCGTTAGTGGTTCAGAGATGGGTAGTTATAGCGGGTTGGCCATAACTTGCACCCTCACCATGCACTGCTTATTATCCCACATATTACATCACTCTTGACATCTTTTATAACATCATTGATAATATCAATGTAACATTTGCAGTAAAATTATTAAGCAGAAAAATGTGCATAATGGGGGGGTGCGTGTTATACTTACATTGGGACACGATTTATAGTTTTTTGAGCTAACGATATCTATAATTGCTGAATTTCCATGGTTTTGTGCAAATAAAATCAGATCCTAACTGTAACATCCCTGTAACCTTTGTTTTTTAAAGTGAATATCTATGTTTTTTTAAATTCTATTACCTAACTATAACGATGCTGTAACCATTGCTTTTTCAATATATATATATATATATATATATATATATATATATATATATATATATATATACATATACATACCCACACATATACATTTATACATTTTGTCTTTTATTTATGTTTGTAGTTTCATGTGAGTTTTTTTTTATGTTGGTGTGCATCACTCACATAAATTGCACTTTTTGTATCAGAGAGTGCCTGCGTCCACTGCCTTCATTTCAAATGAGTGTGCATGTGTAATACGTTAGAGATTCTCTATACACTTTGGAGAGTGTATGTGGTCAAAAGGAGCGTGGCATCTTTTCAGCCTGAAAGGAAGGATGCAGGACAGGAAGACTGGGAATGGAGTGGACACCATACTGCCCGGATTCTGCTCCAGGTTGAGCCAGGTGCTTTATTTGAATGGTTTAAGGGCTGTCACTAGGCTAATCTGATGTCATCGTTGTTGGCGTTTTTCATTTAATATTTTATTTCGCTAATACACCATCCATTTCTTTGAGGTGCAGTACACGAAGGGAAACTGACTTTTCCCAACCGTAGCAAAAACATATGAATCAAGAGGAATAGCAATATAATTTGTAGAAAGCAAACAGTGTTTGAGACAGAGAACCTAATTAAGGGTTGCGGTTGAAGGGAGAAATATGATTGGTCCTACATTACAATGTTATGCCTATAAAATAAATGTTGTTTTGAGGAGAGTACTACTAAGTGAATCATTGGTATTTTTATCTTTTCTCATATCGTAAGAACCGAAGAGAACCATGTAGCAGACCAAGAGGGGGAAGGCCGCAAGCAGCAGCAGCAGCTTGTCTGCGGACTAGGTCGATGGTGCTGCAGGAGATGCCCTGGCCTCAGAAGTTGTTCAGAGATGTTCCTTTCATGTCTCGGCAGGTCAGTGGCATGTGTAAGCTTGTACATTTTGGTAGCCACCTCCTTCAACAGTTGGTGTCACTATAACCACATCTGCCCCGCAAAGTGTGAGATCTGTTGATGGTGGCAATATTAACACATACCTCAACCAATCATACAACCTGGGGGAAGTGGGTTTGGGAGTTTTGTGAATGGATGGGTAGGGTTTTTTGGAGAAAGGTGAGAGATAGACAAATAAAACATTCATCAAGTCGATGAGCACATCACATTTGTTGACAGTTCAGTTCAGGTACCAAATGTAAACAGTCCTTCAACCTATACACTCCCAAGTTATCTAATCTTTACCTAGGCTTGAAAAGGCAAAACACGGACGATCCACAAAGTTCAGAAAATAGTTATAGTTAGGGAAAGAAAAGTAATTCTTTATACTAATGGACAGTGCATCTGCATTTTTCTGGCAGTCTCCGTCTTGGATGCAGTCAGGCCTGAGCTTCAAAACATGAGCACCATGGAGCTTTTTTGCCACATAGAAGGCCTATGGAATGCAAAAATGAAATGTCAATATTAGAGAGTCAAGGTAAACATGGTGCATGAAGAGAAAGCGGTCGGAGCATAGGCTGGTGAAGTTGTGTGCCATTAACTAAGAAGTGAGTTCCAATCTCGTACCACCAAATCCAGACAATGAGCTGCAAGTATCCAGCTGATCACTCTAACACTAACAATATCTAGCTGTGATCATCATGTGACATATCCGTCCACCAGATCAGCATAACAACTTAATCATTGAGTTTGCCACTTGAGCCACTAGTCTGCATTTTCCTGAACAAACATCTCTCCAGTCCACAGGGGTAGGACACTTCGAGTTCTCTTATTTCCCTTCCCATTGAACTAAATAAGCAATGTTCCTTCTTCTGGCTGTTGTCAGCATTGCTTTAAGATTACACCTAAAAGAGATAGACACGTAATATTTAACAAGAAAATGAAAATATTTAGAAGATTAGTTTAATTTTGGTAAATAAACTGCATGGTCGCAGAAGGACCTGTAGATGATGGACTTCTCGAAAGATCAACAAGAGTATATATCCCAGTGAAATCTGCAAGGTGTGCATTGATACAGAATGATGATGATCCCCAAACATTAAATATCAGGTTTAGTTTACCAATTCTTCCCAGCCATCACAAGAATCATGATCATTTGGTATTACTCATTGGTGCAAATAAAGTTACCTGTTCTTAGTGGGGTGTCCAATTACCTATGTGCCTTTCTTTTTACTGGAAGTGATGCAATATAGGGCAATCTTTTATAATCTTTATTGGAAGCCCTGCAATGGAATAAAACAAAGGAAAGGGATAGGAGGGCATCTTCTTTTTCTGTTTTAAGAAATAGAGGCTTCTGTAGCAGCAGACTTTCACCATTTGCTCCTTTCAAAGTCTACCGTCTAACTAAAGCTTGAATTAGTCTTTTTAACATCTCACTGATCCCCTGGTCTTGGTCAAAAACACTGTTGTGTCCTCCCTGATTGTCTATCTGTTACGTGCACACTGGTCCACTCTATTTTATATTTATTTTAAAAGTCGGTGTAAGATGCACACCAAATAAAACTTTTATACATATATTGTTCTCAAAATGTGGCGGTTGTCCGGAGGCAAATCATCTACTCACGCTTGTGACATCAGACCAATTGCCCTTGTCGTCCACAGTTCTGTGGTTGGGAGCACAATGACCTTTAAGTATGAAGTATTTGTTCATTTTAATTATTGTCAATATCATCCTGTTTTGAGAAGGGAGGCTGGTCCTTCTGACCGTGACAACTGTACCAGATGCACTGAAAACACACCATGAAGATACTGAAGAAACACTGGCTTCAGGGCATGCTAGATAGTTTATTGCCAGCCTGCTGAGCTGTGACCTCTTCCCATACCAATAGGTCATGGATCTTGATCCAGGTACACCTATGTTGGGTTATCCAGATAGTCTTGGACCATTTCTGAATTGTCATTGGTGCTGCCACTTGCTGTGCCTGTGTTGCCTGTGCCTCTGAACTTGACTTCATTCCTGATTAATTAAACTGTCCCATGCAGAGGTTGGCGGTGAACTTGATTCTGTTGTTGCTGTGTGTTCAGTAGCTAGTGATGGTGTTGGCTGCTGCTGCAGATACTGCAAACCAACAGCACCACCCTCTCTAAAAGTTAAAAGATGCAATTCAGAAGAACGTCTGCCCTGACCTCGATTCTAGAGTCGTTCTTCTTGATCACTCATTTTACTGACAATCAAAGTCTTGTAAACTAGGCTCCCTTTTCCCACCTCCATTGTCATAGCTTTGTAAGGTGAATCCCCTATCCTTTGAATTACATAATCATTGATAGACTTGTACTGACAAACAGGCATTGCAGCATGTAGTAGGTTGAGATCCAACATATTGGCACCACCTGTATGAGGACTTTTACAGGTAGTTTATTAGCACGCTGAATGATCCTCAACTACTTCTGTGCTTTTAATGAATGACTAAATGAGCGCATGTTCTTTAGTGGGTGATCGGTATGATGTTGCTGACTACATATTCTTTTTTGAAACAGTGCTGCACAATTAGGTTGATGCAGTGCACTAAACACAGGACTTTGAAATATCCACCATCAGCCATGGCTTTCACTATAGTACATCCTTTGTCAGGGACAACAAATCCAGTTCTGAGACCTCCGCGTTAAAGCCATTCATAGACTTTGCTATTAAGCTCTTTCAGGATGTGGGAAGCTGTATGAGATTTCTCCGTGGTGAACATTGCAACGGTTGCATCCTGCTGAGTGCCCAGAAAACTATCTTCAGTAGTGAGACCAGTAACTAGCCTTTCCTTAGCTCCCAGTAAAGAGATACAGTGTGCAGTGATGCACATGTAATCTTTTGTTTGACAACTGGTCTATAAGTCTGTTGTTAGGAAGATGGACTGAAGAGTGCTCTTCTTCATAGTGTTTCTAACCATGGTGCAGTGCTGGCACCGCAACTGTGGTGTAATAGGTCCGGCTGGGAACCTTTAATTTTGGAGAGTGCCTTCACAAATTCCAGAAAGCCCACTCCTTCCACAAAAGAAAAAGGGAAAATGCCATCCACTATTATTGTAGCCAGCTACCTGCTATAGAAACTGCCTTTGTCACAGTTTTAGTTTTATGGTGACTCCTTGGTAAACATAGACTTAACAGTGGGCTGTTTTGGTATGCTACTAATGCCGCAACTGACCTACGGGTATCAGCAGCAGGTAGATTGCTTTAGCGCTTTAGGATGGAAGTCACTGAATTGTGTTGTGCCTTGTCCATGCAGAGCCTGCTACAGGTGATGACTGCAGAATATGGGGGAAACTCACAGTGATGCTTTGCATAATGCTGCTGTTGGCATCCTCTTCTTCCTCCTCCTCACCATCTTCTTTCACATCAGCTGCTTCTTCTCTTTCACCACCAGCAGTTATGCTATAAAGATGTGCTTTTTCCCTGATTGTGTGTTGTTTTTTGCAATGGGACAATTGGCTACTGGTACTATAGGGCTAACCTGGCTTATCATGACAAATTTTCTTTTGGCAAATGGATCATTCTGCAAAGTTATCTTCATGCTGGCTAAGCATAAAGAAGTTCCAAATTGGGATCTTTCTTATTGTGCCAAAGAATGAAGAACTGGAGGAGACGCAAGGTGTTTTTTGTAGTTAAACGTTTTGTAGGGTGACTGTCTGGTGGTGGCTACAGGCTTCTGTGGTCTTGCAAACTTGGAATCCCACAGTGTTGATGGAACCACGTGCCTCAGAGCAGGTTGAATATAGGTGGGCTGTACTTTATCTGTGCCACTCTCCACACTGGGGATCACAGGTGCATCATAACCACCTTCCGCACTTGAAAGGCTGACAGGAACCTTCCTTTTCCCTCTTTAGAGATGATGGGGAAGTAATCTTTCTTTTCCTTGCTGGAGATTGTGAAGGGGGAAGAGCAGAGTCAGCAACATCTTGCTCAGCAGGAAGCTTAACCTCTCATTCTTCTTCTTCTTCTGGAGGATATGTTGTTCCTCTTGTCAATTTTCCTGCAGCTATCCATTTTGCGGCTGAGACAATTTCATTTCAGATTCACTGCTCTCCACAACTGCAGTCACTGTAGTGCTGAGAGACATGGGCTTAGGTGTTGGTGGTAGTGCCCTTGATACAGGAGTGATCTCCCAGTGTCTTCCTGCCCAGAGGAGGGTGCAGCATTGTGAGAAAGTGGATTATTAGTTGTGGTGGTTGTGATACCTCACCAAGTAATAATATCACTATTCCATATCAGGCCAGTAAGGTGACTATTTTAAACCTCAGCTCAGCCCTGGGTAGCTCTGCCACAGAGCAAGTGTCAACTGTGGGTATCTGGTTGCGCTAGACTGGGACAATGTCAAAATTTAAGGCTGCAATGGAGCACAGATTGGATACAGGGACTAGGTTCATCCCAGTGAAAAGTTTTTTTTTCTGACTTCTGTTTTTCTGGAGGATTTTTCTTGTGGATGGGCTGCTGGTGAGGTGCTGCATTGTTCCCAGCAAAATCTTCCACGTTGGGACTTGGAAACTCTTATGGAAGTCGAGCTGCTTTTTGTGGGGCAAACCAGCAGATTTAATCTGACCAGCGATGCTGAAACAGCAGCTGTGCTTCATTGGCCGTCCTATAGTAGCCGCTGGTTATTTTATAAAAGAAAGTTAATTAATGTTTTTAAGTGTCAATTTTGTAATTATGAGAGGGTAAGAGTATACTCTAACACCAGCCAAGGGCACAGGACCTCCTGGGCACTACTATTAGTTTGGACTCAATCTCTCGAAAGCCACCAGCAGGGTCCAGGGCAAAACCAGTTGGAGCTAGCTAGCTGGACTCTTCTTTGTAGCAGGCTTCTTGCAGCTTTTTGTTCCTGGAGCTTAACAGGAGGCTAGCCAACTAGTGCCTTGGAGTCCACTCTACTGTCCAGGGTTTAAGTGGGAGAAGGTCCAGCCCCTGGGATTTCTCTTCACAGGAAAAACAGCAGTCAGACTTTCTTATGTATTTCAGTCCTTTTGGTCAACAGGCACAGTCTGCATCCTTTTTCCAGAGGCCCAGCAGTATTCTGAGGAAGGTAGTCATGGGCGCCTTTTTATGCCTGGCACTAGCTTGTAGGTGAGGAAACTACCTGACCAATAGGAGTAATATTCTCACAAACAACCCTACCCACACTTACATCACTTCCTTTGGGTCCCACAGCTCATCTCTCTGCACAATCCAAGATGTCAGAATGTTCCTTCCCTGGGTCCTAGATATGGCCACATCCATGAGGTGTATCATGGAAAATGAGAAACTCCCCTGCAAAACGACAGGGTGCCCCCCACTGGAATTGGTACCACTCTGGCTACTTATACAATGGAAGGGGCAGGCATAGGTGATAATTAAATCTACCTGTGACAGGGAGAACCTCTTTAAAGCTTGTACAGTTGGTGTCCAATTCACACAGGCCATTCTGTCAGGAGGAGGTCACACCTCCTCCCAGCCAAGACTCTCTTGCTCTTTTCTCTGACAGAGATTCACACATCCCAGGACATTGTCAGGTGGCATTTGAGAACCACCTCTGAAAGGGATAATAGAGGCTTTAGGCAGATAAATGCCAACTTTTTAAAAGTGACATTTTAAAATTGTAATTTAAAATCCAACATTACCTTTGGATTGGATTTTAAATTCCTATTAATTTGAGTTCATGGTTCTAGCTAATCCCAAACCAAAGATATACATTATAAGGTGTTGTACTGTAACTCAGTGCTTTTCTATGGGAGAGCCAGCCTTGCCACAGTGAAAAATGACTTTGAAGGTTTTTCACTGCAAGTGCATGTAAAATGTATGAACCTATGTCCAAATATTTAAATACCATGCACCCTGCCCTGTAGCCACTTGGGAAGTACCTTATGGGTTACTCATATGTTTTAAAAAGGAAGGTTTAGGTCTGGCAAAGAGTTGTTTTGCCTGGTCAAATTTGCAGTTTTAAAACTACCCTGCTAGGCTGCAGTGGCAGGCCTAAAGTCATTTTTTCACTTTGTCACCGTAGTGGTGGCACAATCAGTGCTTCAGTCCACTAGTGACATTTAACTTACAGGATCTGGGTGCCTAGAGTGCCATATACTAGGGGCTTACAGGTAAGTTAAATACGCTAATCAGGTATTAGACAACTGCACATATACATCTGGGTCAGAGCACATACACTGGGTGCTGGACATCAGCGCCCCAGGATTCAGAGTCAGTAAACCAGCACTAAATCTAGGAAAAAGTGGGGGGAAAGAGTTGGAGATCCTGCAAAAAGTGCCTTTCCTCACAAGTTGGTGTGTCACCTTTCCTGAAAAAGGATGAGGGCTTGATGCTAGTGGTGGCAAAGCCTTCTTCTTTACTTCTCTCCACTGGCCACTTTCTTGGCAGCAACCTCGTTCTTTGGGGCATTCGTTATAGCCCTAGTTATTGCCACTTAGCACATGCAAAATCACTTAGTAAAGGAGGACTCAGATTCCACTGTCAGCTAATTCGCAGACTTCTCTACTTATCAGTATGGTGTATGATGTCTTGTGCTCCTGTAAGCAACCAAAACATTTTTTAAAAAGGAAATCAGTGAAAGTAGCAATCTGAATTGAGTAAACATACACAAGTGAAGCCATCCTCATCATCACAAATGCTTAACAATCGTGTACCCAAACCATGCATAATCTTAATGTTTTTCTCGTGACAGCATTACACAGGAAAATGTTGGTTTGTGTCCTTACAAGGCCCATTGCACCCCCTACGGAAGGCAAGGGGTGCAGAGGAAAATCAAATGGATTAATTAAATAGCTACTGGTGTCTACCTAGGGTCATTCCACTTGTGAGTGCAAAAAAAATAATTAATTAAGATATTGCTGGTGTCCATCCTGGGCCATAGATGGACACCCATGAGAAGGTGGTGGTGCAGGGAAAAAAAACAGATAATTGCTAATGTCCATCCAAGCAAATGACATTCCTATGGGAGACAGCATGGGCGGCAGGAAAACAAATAACAGAATTATTGCTGATGTCCATCTAGAAACAGGGGACCCCTAATGGAGGCAGACAGTACAGGGACAAACAAGTACATTAATTAAAATATGGCTGATGGCCATCCCATTCAGGGCCAAGGTGCGACCGCTATGGGAGGCAGGGGGTGCAGGGAAAAAATAGAATTACTAAATTAAATAATTAGACATGAGATGGAGGGAAAATCAAATAAATCACTTAAATAATTGCTGGTGTCCTTCCAGGGCCATAGAACTGATATGGGAGGCAGGGCCACAGGGAAATAATAGAATAAATGTATAAAGTAATTGTTATACCCCTCCAGCGCCCATAAGGATTCTTAGCGCAGCAGTCAAAAATCGAATAAATGAATAAAATTTGTTGATGTCCATTCAGGGCCCACACGACCCCTACAGGCGGCTGGGAGTAAAAGGAAAAATTTAGTGGTAAAGGAATCAAATAATTGCTGATGTCTACCTAGGGCCCGTGGGATTCCTGGGTCAGAGGTGCAGGGGACATTCAAATAATGTGATCAAATAATTACTAGTGTCCCACCAAGACCCTTGGCTTGGGAACCCTATGGGAGGCAGAGGGATACAGGGAAACATTGAATACATGAATTAAATGATTGCTGGTGTGCATCCATGGCCAGTGGGGGCTCGGGGATGGGCAAAAGTTGAATAAATTAATTAAAACAACACTGTACTACAATCAGCTACAAGCATAAATAAATATATAAGGAAAAAAACAGAATATTAACTATTCAAACTAAATCAATATTCTGAGAAAGTGGCTTTAAAATGTTCATCCGCCACATAGCCACTTAAGAGGGAGGCACTGAGAATAAAGACTAAATGGCCACCAAACGCATAAAAAATCGTTATCGTCAGAACATGTTTCTTGGTACATGGCCAGCAAAGGAGGAGTAATTGAGAACAAAGACGAAATGGCCACACTTCTCATACACACACTGGGTACAAAAATGACAATGGCAACAGGGCCAGCAACAAAGAACACATGACTGTCTACAGCAAACACACATGGCAGCCTATGGCAAACAAACACACTGGCTACACAAAATGGCCACTGCCACATGACAAGCAAAGAAGGAGACATGGAGAAAAAAGAACACAGCTGCCATTTCCTGCATGGAGCACCCACCCCAAAACAATTTTAGCACATCAGACCTACAATTGCAAATATATATGTAACTTGCCTAAAATGTGTCTCAGTCCTACTCATGCAACTGCCCTTTATCCAGCACCATAAATCAGCAAAGTCGAAAACAAAAAATAAATCAACTTTAAAAATTCTCCAACCATGAATAGCCCAAGGCATCATCTCCTCCTAAATATGTTTACGTGTTGCAGTAAAAAAGATAGATCAACTATCTCACACATACAAATTCACAAAAACGGCTGGGCAAGCACACAGGGAAGAAGAAGGTAGCTTTGAAAAAAAGGAAGATATCTGGCTTCATGACCTAGGACTACAGGAGCCACCCCGGCCGACAACCCACTGAATATTTTTTTAAACATATAGCACAGCAGCAGTGAAAATGTGAAAAAATACATCAAGAATACACCCAAGATCAAGTGCAGGGCAGGCTATGCCTTGAACAATAAAACACCACAGTAAAATAATAAAACCAGAGCAAAATTCACAAAAACACTCCCAAAAATGAAGAAAAGGTATGTATAACCTCAGGCCTCTGCCATCCCCCAAAATGAAAACATTTTCCCTTAAAATGTAATTCCCACATGGGCCATATTCTCTTATCCAAATTCCAGACTACCTTCCCACATACACTATAAATGAAAAAGAAACAAGCATACTGGTGCATGACCCATTGGCACTGGAAGTAGGTGTACCCGAGGTGCTGCAGCACCCCCAAAAAACAATGCTGAGTTCAGAAGTTGAATGAGCAATACAGATGTCTGTACATTTTGTTTTATCTTGTCACATTAGCTGCACTATCAAAGACAAGGGTTAATTGTCTTCTGTCTAATTGCTGCTTATTCTTTTAGTATGTAGGGTGACATTTACTTTTCTATGATTACAAAGTGAAAGAATTTTGTAAAGTCAACTAAGTTGCAATTTTGCTGGAAGAAATGCAGTATGAAATGGGCTGTACACAACAAAATGTAAATGCCTGTAAATTGTGGGAGGCTGGCCCTCTATGTAGTGTGCAAAGCTAGGCACACTGTGCAGGGGTTCCAGGCAACCACACATTGATTTACAGGGGTAAACACTCGATCACCTAATGCTCTAATTTTTAAGGTAGCTTGGTTGAGCAGTTAGGCCAGTCTTACAAACCATTTGTGGTACTCACACTGTCAGTCATGCAGCTCACACATTCGAAAGAATAACTCTAGACCAATTTATAAAAATACTTCAGATTTTTATGTAATATTTAAGACCGAGAATATCAAAATTGGTTAAGTACCCTTTGAGATATGGTTTTTTCAAGGTTAATAAAAATAGTCTTGTGCGTAATTACGCACAATAGGAATCAATGGAAAGTCTCCTTTAAAAATACAAATATAATCGTACAGTTGAATTATCAAGTTCTTCTTTTGCAGGTTAGTCGAAGTCGTAGGTGGGCACAATGCCAGCTGGCGAAGTTCGGGCGGCTCCCGGTTCAGGCGATCAAAAGTGTCTGGATCTGCTGCAAGGCCACTGCGAGGGACCACTTGGAAAAGCACTGCACAGGTAAGTTTAGTGGTGGTTCCTTGGGGTCCCCTAGGAGTGTTGAGGTCAAAAGGGGTGGGGGACCCTTAGGGCACAACAGGTTCTTTGTTGCAGGGCACAGGGCAGCCGGGTGCAGAGCGAATTGGTGAGCCGGGAGCTGTGCACAAGGATGCCCTTTGGAGCTGGAGGTAAGTCAGTTCAGGGGTTGATTGCAGGACAATGGGGCACTCTGGCAAGAGGTCTGGGGTGTTCCTGAAATCCTTTGAATGGGGCTTCCTCCTAGTCCTTTTTCAGCCCCGGGAGGCCTGGTTTTCCTGGTGTTCAATGTCAGCTGACCAATACCCAGCGTATTGGCACGGTTCGGCCACTGGAGGGCACAGTGCCACAAAACTTCCACACTTGCAGGGTTTGTCCTTGCAGTCGTTGGTGTGTTGTCGGGTCCAGCTGCGACTTCCGGTTCGGGAGTTAGCAGCTGGGCAGTGAAGTGACCATTACTAGTTCAATGGTTTCTTCTTGTTGCAGAGTGGTACCTCCACTTTGGAAGGAGTTCTGGGATAATTGGCGAAGCCTAGAGAACCTCTGGGGTTCATGAGGTCAGTCCGGTTGCCCATAAGCTCCGCAGTGGCAATTGTTGGGTCCTGGATGCAGCAGGCAGGGTTTGGCACCTTTTCTTTGTGCAGCAGGTCCACAGCTCTCGTGCCTTGGACCTTCTTGGTGCTGTTCTTCTTTGTGTCCTTCGATTCTAATTACCTGGTCTAGGGATGCCCACTAAATACCAAATTTAATGGGCGTTTTAGGGGGAACCTGGTAGTGTCCAAAGGGACACCTACCTTTGGGTGGCTACACCCACGATAGTGACCACTTCCTGTGGGAAGGGTCACTTCCCTATTCCTGATTGGCTATTTTCCTTCCATCTAAAATGGAGGAAAATGAAATGGAGTGCCCACCTCGCAGGCAACACCTTAGGGGTGGTGCATGCCAAGTGGGGCCACTCCCCCTCCTCTTTGTGTAGTTTCCCGCCTTTGCTCCAGCCAAAAGTGGGGGCTTGCAAGGGGGTTGACCATCTGCTGCTAGCAGCAGGCCTGGGTGTCGAGTTTCAAAGGCGGTAAGCCCTTTGAAGCTCACCGCCAGGGCAGTGCACATTCCTGTGGGAAGGGGTGTTACCACCTCCCCCCAGGAAGGGCATTGTTCTACAAATCAGAGAGATGGATCTCTCCCCCAAGGTTTGTAGATTGGTTGGCTAGAGGTGGCAGGCTGAATAGGACCAGTCAGCAACCATACCAAGGTAGTTAGCTTTTGAAGAGGGCACCTCTAATGTGCCCCTGGCTACATTTAGGAATAAATCCAATACTGGTACCAGTTTGGATTTATCATTCGGAGTTGTTTGATACCAAACAACCCTGGGTTCAGAGTGGCCATAATGTAGCTGGTAAACTCTTGCTGACCAGTGTCCAGCACATTTATTAAAATGGCTGCTCTGTTTACTCACTATGTCACAGGTTTGGCAAGGAAACAGTGGGGGCATATTGCTGATGCAGCTATGCCCTCACATATAATATGGTGCACCCTGCCTTAGGGCTAGAAGGCCTGCCAGGGGGGTGTCTTTTCCATAGTGTCTGCTGTGTATATTGAACATAGCATACAGGCAGTGTGCCATGTCGAGTTTGTGTTTTAGATTTACACCAGGACACTCAGCCTGCAATGGCAGTGCTGTGTGTATCTGGATGCATGGCCCTAGAGGGTGGCACAATCAGTGCTTCTGCCTTCAGGGGCCTACCCTTAGTACCTCATGCCCTAGGTACCTAAGTAACTTTTACTAGGGACTTATAGTGGCAGCTAAGGGTGTTGCCAATTACCTTTGCAATTTTTAGGGAGATAACACTGACACTGGGAACCTGGTTAGCAGGATCCCAGTGCAATTCAGGCCAAGTTGCATCCAAGAAGCCAGGCAAAAAGTGGGGGGTACTGCAACCAAGTGCCAGCTTCCCACATAAATGACCTGTCCAAATATTTCAAAATATATCAGCAGTTAGGAAAGAACAAAATGAAGCACATTTTTAATTCTGAAGTGTGATGGAAACAATGATTTTAGAAGATAAAACGAAATCATAACATTGTACTTGGTGGTGTGAAATCTGTTTTCCACTCATTATCGTTTGTGTGCTACTAGTTTTACTGCTAAAACTGTATGTCTGAGCATCTTTGGTAGTCATTTCAATAAGAAACTGGCTGTTTTGAAGGGCAGTGCACTACGACATCAAGCTTTAGTGATATATTTGGGTCATTTGCGACACTTGTTTTTTTGTGTGACACCCAGATTTTTCACAATCCCTATGACTTAAGTGATGTAACATTGATAGTAGCACCTCGAAACTGAAAATTGTTACAGCACAAGTGGAATGCCCTCCCTCAAACAACAGACGTTTCTCTAAGTGCTGCATTGAACTTACTTACTTTTTCCCAAAAAGTGCATACTCAAAGGTGTGGATGCAGCAGAGATTGCAGACAAAAAGAGAGTGATTCTTTCCCTCCAAAATAAAAACTCCCAATTGAAGTGTCCTCACCAATGAGGATAACATTTTTATACTGTGTGTAGTACAGGGACTGACAAGACTGCTAAGGCCAGGTGGCTCTCTCACTGTTACTCCACTCAGGCAGCCCAGCGTCCCCTGCAACAAAGACTTATATGTCACAACCCTCTGTTGATATCTACTCACCTGGGAGGATAACATTGGTTGTAGTAGGTGTAGTAAAGGGACGGCAGGACTGGTAAGGCCAGGAGGCTCTGTTACTGTTACTCTAAACACCAGAACAGTGTATCCTACTCAAATGTAACTTGTTTGTCAACTCAACATTGAAGTCTACTCTCTGGGTGGATAACATTTGCGGTGTGTGTAGTACAAGGGCTGACATGGCTGCTAAGGCCAGGAGGCCCTGTTACTCCACTCAGCCAGCCCAGCAACAGCCTCTTCAAATACCCTTGTTTGTCAACTCACAAATGAAGGTCAGGTTCTCCAAGGCCTGGGGGCTGCAGGTGCAATGGTCTTTTAGACTTCAGATATCTTCGTCTGGAGCTTTCGTGGTCAGTTGGGTCCTCGGGATTTCCTCTGCAGGCATCATGGTGGAGGGATGGAGAGGTCAACCCAGAGTGGGCACTTGCTCACAATTGCCTGGGGGCTCTCTCTAGCTGGTTGGGCCACCTGGTCACAGGTATTGGGTGCAGAGTGGTCAGGACTCACGAATCCAGGAAGGCTCTGGAGTACTTGATGTAGTTTCTTTGTGGACAGGGCTGCTGTCTTCAGCAGTTCTTGGGCCTTTGGGGTGCAGGGCAGTCCTCTGGAGCTTGGCAGAGGTCGCTGGTCCCGCTGGATGCGTTGCTTTCTTGTTGCAAGTTCTTTGTAGCAGGAGACAGGCCAGGTAGGGCTGGGGCCAAGCCAGTTGTCTTCCTTCTTCTCTGCTGGGGTTTCAGCTTAGCAGTCCTTCTTTCTTGTGAGGTCGCCAGGAATCAGGTGAGCTGGTTTCAGGGAGGTCCTTAAATCCTGGATATAGGGGCGTTTCAGGGGTCAGATGGCAGTAGCCAATGGCTACTGTCCCTGAGGGTGGCTACAACCTTTCTGTGTCCCTTTGAGGAGGGGGACACAAAAATAACTCTATTGGTCCCTGTCCTCCAAACCAAGATGGAGAATTCTGCAGGGAGGAGGTCACCTCAGCTCTGGATACCTTAGGGGTGTTCCTAGCTGGAATGGTCACTCCTCCCTGTTTTTCTAAATTTTCTCGCCGGACTTGCTGCCAAAAATGGGGCTTTGTACAGGGGGCGGGCAACTCCACTTGCTGGAGTGCTCTGGGGCACTGTAACCTGAGGCCTGTGCCCTTGAGGCTTACCGCCAGGAGTTACAGTTCCTGCAGGGGGAGGTGTGGAGCATCTCACCCAGGACAGGCTTTGTTTCTGGGCACAGAGAGCACAAAAGCTCTCACCCCATGTGGTCAGTAACTTGTCTGAAAGTGGCAGGCTCTCTAAGATGCCCTCTGGGTGCATTTTACAATAAAACCCACACTGGCATCAGTGTGGGTTTATTGTGCTGAGACGTTTGATACCAAACTTCCCAGTATTCAGTGAAGCCATTATGAAGCTGTGGAGTTCATAATGACAAACTCCCAGGCCATATACTCAATATGGCTACACTGCACTTACAATGTCTAAGAAGGAACCTAGGGCCAGATGTAGGTAGCTGTTTGCATGTCGCAAACTGCGAAAAACGCAGTTTGCCGCATGCAAACAGCCTAACGCGATGCACATCCCCAAATTGCGAGTCGGTACCGACTTGCAATTTGGGGATGCGACTCGCAAATAGGAAGGGGTGTTCCCTTCCTATTTGCGACCGCATCGCCATGCTGAGTTGCTTTGTGACCGCGAATGCGGTCGCAAACCAACTCGCAGTTACCACCCACTTGAAGTGGGTGGTAACTCATTCGCAAAAGGGAAGGGGTCCCCATGGGACCCGATTCCCCTTTGTGAATGCCGAAAACAATGTTTTTTCAGAGCAAGCAGTGGTCCTATGGACCACTGCCTACTCTGAAAAAACCGAAACCAAATGGTTTCGGAAGTTTTTCTTTTTGCAACTCGTTTTCCTTTAAGGAAAACGGGCTGCAAAAAGAAAAAAACTGCTTTATTAAAAAAGCAGTCACAGACATGGAGGTCTGCTGTCTCCAGCAGGCCACCATCCCTGTGAGTGCATGGACTCGCTATGGGGTCGCAAAATGCGACCCACCTCATTAATATTCATGAGGTGGGTCTTTGCTACCCCATAGCGTGTCGCAGAAGGTGTCTGAGACACCTTTCTGCATTAAATTTTGCGAGTTGCAAATTGCGAGTCGGTATTTGCAACTCGCAAAATTTTACTTACCTACATCTGGCCCTTAGACACTGTAGGGCATATTGCTAATGCAACAATGCCCTCATCAGTGGTATAGTGCACCCTGCCTTAGGGCTGTAAAGCCTGCTAGAGGGGTGACTTACCTATCCCACAGGCAGAGGTTTGTGGGAATGTCACCTTGACAGGGTTGCCATGTCGACTTTGCCTTTTTCTCCCCACCGGCAAACACAAGCTGCAAGGGAAGTGTGCATGTGCTTGGTGAGGGGTCCCCAGTGTGGCATAATACATGCTGCAGCCCTTAGGGACCTTCCCTGGTCACAAGGCCCTTGGTACCCTGGGTACCTTTTACAAGGGACTTAACTGTGTGCCAATTTTAGGAACAAGGTACAGATTTTTGTAAAGAACACTGATGCTGGGGCCTGATTAGTAGGATCCCAGCACAGTTTCATTCAAAGTTGGCATCAATATCACGCAAAAAGTGTGGGGGTTAACCGTGTCAACAGTGGCACTTTCCTACACAACCCCCACAAAACGAAAGAGAATGAGACTAAGTTTTCGATAGAGAGTCTTCATTATCTAAGTGAAAGAATCTGGAAAGTCCATCTACATTGGCCTGGGCAGTCCCAGGTCTGTGTTCCCCTAAAAGGCCCATTCCCTTTAGGGATATGGACCACCTCAAAAGCTTAGGGCTCTCACCTTTCATTTGCATTAGCCATCTAAGAGGTCGGTAGACAGTTTGAACAGTAAAGTGAGTAACAAATAAGTATGGTCTCAACTTTTTCAGGGACCTAACCACAGCAAAGGCATTGATCCCAATGGCACTCCAACGCTGCTCCCTGGGGAGAAACCTCCTACTAATGAAAGCAACAGGCTGGTCAAGACCATCATCATTGGTTTAGGAAAGGACTGCTCCTATCCCATGTGCAGAGGCATCTGGCTGCACAATGAACTGCCTAGAATAATCTGGAGCTTTGAGCACCGGTGCTGAACACATTGCCTCCTTCAGGGTGTCAAAGGCCTTTTGACAGTCAAGAGTCCAATTTACCTTTTTGGGCATTTTCATTGAGGTCAATTATGTAAGGGGAGTGGCTATGGATCCATACCTCTTCACACACCTCCTGTAATAACCAGTCAAGCCAAGGAATGCCATGACTTGAGTCTGGGTTTTTGGAGATTCCCATTCAAGAATTGTCTGGCTCTTGAGCTATAAGGGTAGCACTTACCCTCCACCTACAAGGTGGCCCAAGTATGAAACTATGCCTGTGATTCTGTCAGGTGGTGCTAAGGACAGCAATATCATCTAGATATGCTGCACTAAAAGACTCCAAACCAGCAAGGACTTGATTCACCAACCTTTAGAAGATGGCAGGAGCCTTCTTTAAGCCAAAGGGCAGAACAGCAAACTGATAATGCCCATTAGGTGTAGAGAATTCCGTACTGTTTTTGCTTGAGGTGCCATCCTAATTTGCCAGTACCCTGCAGTTAAGTCAATGGTAATGTTGAATTTGGCTGCATCCAATTTGTCAATTAATTCATCTGCTCTGGGTATAGTGTGTGCATCTGTCTTTGTGACAGAGTTGAGACCTCAAAAGTCCACGCAGAACCTCATTTCTCTCTTGCCATCTTTGGTATGAGGTTTGGGGACTAAGACTACTGGGCTAGCCCAGGGACTGTCAGAGTTTTTGTTTTGACAGGTAAACTGTCTCCTGTGTTCACATCATGAGTACACAGGTGTGTCCGTCCGGGGGTCAAAGAGAAGAGCCGAGCATACTGCTGTAGGACTCGCCTATAGTCAGTCTGCTGTTGGGCAGAGAGCGTGTCTGAATAGACAACTCCATCCACTGACCCATCCTTAGGGTTAGTTGAGAGGAGGTTAGAGAGAGGATCACCCTCTGCTTTCTGATCCTCATCAGTAAGCATCAGCATGGTTATATCTGCCCTATCATTGTGGAGTTTCAGGAGGTTAACATGGATCACTCTCTTGGGTGTCAGGCTAGTTCCCAAGTCCACCAAGTAGGTGACCTGACTCTTCTTTTCCAGGATTGGGCAAGGGCCACTACATCTGTCCTGAAGTGCCCTGGGAGCCACAGGCTTCAGAACCCATACCTTCTGCCCTGGCTGGAACTCTACCAGTGCAGCCTTTTAGTCATACCACAACTTCTGGAGCTATTAGCTGGCCTTAAAGTTTTTGGATGCCTTCTCTATGTATTCAGCCATCCTAGAGCGGAGGCCTAGCACATAGTCCACCACATCTTGCTTAGGCTCATGGAGAGGTCTCTTTTAGCCTTCTTTAACGAGTGCAAGTGATCCCCTCACAGGGTGGCCAAACAGAAGCTCAAAGGGGGAAAACCCTACTCCCTTCCAAGGCACCTCTCTGTAAGTGAAAAGTAGGCATTGCAGGAGGACATTCCTTCTCTTTTTGAGTTTTTCAGGGAGCCCCATGATCATGCCCTTCAATGTCTTGTTGAATCTCTCAACAAGTCCATTGGTTTGAGGATGGTATGGTGTGGTGAATTTGTAAATCATCCCACACTCATTCCACATGTGTTTCAGGTAAGCCGACATGAAGTGTGTACCTCTGTCAGAAACCAGCTCGTTAGGAAACCCACTCTGGTAAAAATACCAATCAGGGCCTTGGCTACTGCAGGAGCTGTAGTAGACCTAAGGGGAATTGCTTCAGGGTATCTGGTAGCATGATCCACTACTACTAGTATGTACTGTTCACTGAGGCTGTGGGTGGTTCAAGTGGACCCACAATGGCCACACCAACCCTTTCAAAGGGACCCTCCACCACAGGAAGTGGAATGAGGGGGCCTCTGGGTGGCAACCTGTCTTGCCACTGGCTTGAAAGGTGACACAGGAGCTACACAACTCCTTCACCTTCTGGGACTAATTTTGCCAATAGAAGTGGTTAAAAGTTAGGATAAACTCTCAAAATTCCTGAGGCACGACCACTCTCTTGGTTGCACCAGGTTTGGGGTCTCTGGCCTCAGTGTAAAGGTGTCCATCTTCCCAACAGACCCTGTAGGAGCCACAGACATCTCCCTTCTCCTATGCAGCAGCTTGCTGCCTCAGGCTTTCAAGAGTGGGACAAGCCTTTTGTCCCTGGCACAGCTGTTCCCTCGAGGGCCCCCATGGGTTGAAGAGCTCTACCTGGTAGGGCTCCAGCTCCATGGACTCAGGTCCCTCAGGGGATAAGCCATCTTCATGAGAAGAGAGGTCTTGTTTCTTTTGCTGTTCAGAGGCTGGTCCCCCAGTCCTCTTACCTTTTCTCTTGGAAAGTTGGGCCATCATTCCAGGCTCAAACACTCCTTTTTCACCCTGTGCTCTGCTTTGTGCTCATTTTTACACACACCAGTTCAGGGATTCCCAGCATGGCTGCATAGATCTTAAGCTCTACCTCAGCCCACGCTGAGGACTCCAGATCATTCCCTAGCAAGCATTCCACTGGGATTGCAGAAGAGACCACTACCCATTACAGGCCAGTGACCACTACCCATTGCAGGCCAGTGACCACGCCCCATTCTAAAGTCACCATAGCCATGGGATGGGCTTTAGTCACATTGTCAGCACTGGTAACTGGATATGTCTGTGCAGCCAAAAACTTCCTGGGGAAACCAGTTTCTCTGTCGCCATGGTAACACTGGCACCTGTACCCCTGTAGTGATATTTGTGTTTTGACCATTGACTCCATGTCACAACACTTTGCACTTGGCTTAGCTGTCCACCTTCACATTAGCACTCAAAAGTTACAGACTCCATTTTGTATTGAGCTTAGCCTTAGCTTCACTGCCACGTTAAAAGTGCGAACATCTTTCCGTACAAAACATGTTATGCAACGTGTTTTCTATTCTTTGTGTCTGCTTGTTCTTTTCTCACCAAAGGGCTAAGACATAACGTGGAGGAGTCAGTCAGTCAGCAAGATAAGGATGTACTACAATGATGTTTGTGGTGAAACAGGGAACTGCTTAGGCTTGAGAGACACACCTTGGAAAACTGGCCAGTTCCAACCTGTTTCTTTCAACCCTGACCTAAGATAGCCGGCATTTTTTAATACTTCTTGCGGAGCGGGAGGAGTTTTTCCAGAAATCTCCTTCCTTGCTTGTTTAAGGTATATAAGAAACCCAGGTCGGCAGTGGGAGATTCAGAGACCTCAATCAGGATTGAGACGTCGAATGGCGCATATATTTCCCGTGAGGGTAGATCTTTTCTAGTTGCAGTCGAACCGGGGTCAGCGACTTGCTGGCAGGGGAAGGATGAAGCACCAGGTAGGCCCCATGGTGATGCATTTTTATTAATTATTTGCTTTGCATTCTGTATATATATATTTCAATATAGTTGTTTGTATCTTTGCATGTATATATTTGCTGTATATAGATTGAAAATTCTTTGTACATGTTCTTACTTCATTGTTGTACATTTTAAAAGTGCACTTTCGGTTATACTGACCTTCCTTCACGAGTCTTGTGAAAAGATATAATAAATGTCTTCTTTAGACTAAGAAGTGCATTCCAGAGAATCTTTTTGACTCCTCTTGTGTGTGTATTTTGGCTCGGTCACCAGTAAAGCAAAACAATCCCTCAGGGCTTCTACCTTTGTCCCATTGATTAAGAGCTGCTGCCTGTATTTTTGCACGTTAGGCGGCCAGGCAGCAAGTGTGGCTATATTCACACCACCTTCAGAGACTAGAGTAGCTTCAGTGTGGACCCTGATTTGCTCTGGGCACACTGTTGATCCCACCTGGAGACTGGCTATTCAAGTACTAACTGGAGCAGTGCTAGGGAGAGGCTTTTTGGGAGAGGCCATGTCTCCAGTTTGGTGTCCATGCTGTTTACAGGTATGATACCAGGCCTTCTTGGGATTAAAGTGTTTACCCTTATACCCACTTGTGGACTGTGAAGAGGCTTGGGGCCCACCCTCCTGTGCAGGGTTTTGGGCCCTTGTGAAGACTCTTTGTTTTTGTCCTTCGGTATCTCACCACCCTTCCCTGGGGAGGTTTTGTGTCCCCATTCTTTTGGTCACCCCCTGTGGAAGTCTTGGTCACCCTAGTCTTGACCCAATGGTCTGACTTCAATTCTTGGAGAGAAATTTGACCTAGGTCTAGCAGACATTGATGCAACCTGTCATTGAAGCAAGATCTTCCTTCATGAACAAACTTTAAAGCCCATCATAGTCATGCACTCTACTGCTAGTTATCCAACCATCATGTGTTTTCACTGAGAAGTCTACAAAATCAACCCAGGACTGGCTTGAGGCTTTGTGAGCCCCCCTGAACCTAATTCTATACTTCTCAGTGGTGAATCCAAAGCCCTAAATCAAGGTAGCCTTCATGTAGTCATAGGATTCAGCATCTGCACCAGTGAGTGTGAGGAGTCTATCCCTACACTTACCAGTAAACAGTTCCACAAAGCTCTCTAGTGAGATCTGTTTAACTTTCTGGTTGCACAAGCTCTCTCAAAAGCTGTGAGCCATTTGGTAATACCATCACCTTCTTCAGTTTTTGAGACAATCCCTTTGGAGATTTTTAGGATATCAGTATTCTCTCTGACCCTATTTATGTTGCTACCACCATTAATGAGTGCTAAGCCCATTTCTGCTCTCTCCCTTTTTATAGCTAGGAGTTGTTGCTCCAAAGCTAACCTTTTGGCCATCCTTGCTAAAAGGAGGTCCTCTTCATTGAGGCTGCCTTCAATGTTCCCAGAGGAGTTGGACTCCCCTGTGGAAGATCCAGATCCTATGAGTACTATCTTTGGAGACAGGGACTTTGGGACCCCAGTCTCCCTAGTTAGGTGAGGGGGGAGTGGATCCTCCTCATCTCTAACATCTTCCCTGTCCTAGGGAAGGTCTTCCTCCTCAGCAGGGTGGTCCATTGTATACTATGCCAAGAGCTCCTGGAGCTTGAACTTGGTAGGGTTGGAACCTGTTCTAATCTTTTTCATCTTCCAGAAGGACCTTAACTCTGCCATCCCTAGATGGAGGTAAGGAGTAAGGTTGAGTTCCACATCCATTTCCTCTGAGCTGCTCATTATGGACTTGCAGACAAAAGTGGGGCTTTGTCCGGGGGGCGGGCAACTCCACTAGCTGGAGTGCCCTGGGACACTGTAACCCGAGGCTTGAGCCTTGGAAGCTCACCGCCAGGTGTTACAGTTCCTGCAGGGGGAGGTGTGAAGCACCTCCACCCAGTGCATGCTTTGTTCCTGGCCACAGAGTGACGAAGGCATTCACCCCATGCGGCCAGAAACCCGTCGAGATGTGGCAGGCTGGGAGAAACTGGTCAGCCTAGCATTCATAGTAGGGCTGGTATACAGGGGGCATCTCTAACATGCCCTCTGTGTTCATTTCTCAATAAATCCCACACTGGCATCAGTGTGGATTTATAGTGCTGAGATGAGACACAGGCAGTGGGTTGTGGGCATGGCACTATGAGGGGAGTGCCATGTTGAATTAGTCTTTTTCTCCCCACCAGCACACACAAGCTATGAGGCAGTGTGTGCATGTGTGAGTGAGGGGTCCCCAGGGTGGCATAATACATGCTGCAGCCCTTGGGAACCTTCCCAGGTCACAAGGCCCTTGGTACCAGGGGTACCATGTACAAGGTACTTATCTGTGTGCCAGGGCTGTGCCAATTGTAGAGATAAAGGTACAGTTTAGGGAAAGAACACTAGTGCTGTGGCCTGGTCTCCAATTTTTGGTGGCAAGTCCGGAGGAGATAATGAGAAAAAAAAGGAGGAGTCACCCTCCAGCCAGTACAGCCTCTAAGGTGTCCTAAGCTGAAGTGACCCCTGCCTTACGAAACCCTCCATCTTGTTTTGGAGGATTCCCCCCAATAGGTTTAGGGATGTGCCCACCTCCCCACAGGGAGGAGGCGCCAAAGAGGGTGTAGCCATCCTCAAGGACAGTAGCCATTGGCTACTGCCCCCCCCCCCAGACCTAAACACCCCCCTAAATTGAGTATTTAGGGGTGACCCTGCACCCAGAAAACCAGATTCCTGACGACCTACAACAAGAAGAAGGACTGCTGACCTGAAAGCCCTGTAGAGACGACAACTGACTTGGCCCCAGCCCTACTGGCCTGTCTCCCAACTCAAAGAACCACCACAGCGATGCATCCAGCGGGACCAGCGACCTCTGAACACTCAGAGGACTGCCCTGCAACCAGAGGACCAAGAAACTCCTGTGGACAGCGGCTCTGTTCAAAACAGCAACAAAGAAACCATCTTTAAAGGGATTCCATCCTCACTCCGGAAGCGTGAGCCCCCCCCCACACTCTGCACCTGTCGCCCCCGGCTCGTGTCCAGAAGAACCAATACTGCAGAGAGGACCCCCAGGTGACCTCCCTGCACCCCCACAGCGACACCTGCAGAGAGAATCCAGAGGCTCCCCCTGACTGCGACTGCCTGGTAACAAAGAACCTGACGCTTGGAAGAAGCACTGCACCGCAGCCCCCAGGTCAGAGAGAAACCAACTACCGGTGCAGGAGTGGTCAGCAGGCGGCCCTCATCCTTGCCCCATTGGTGGCTGGCCTGAGAAGCCCCCCTGTGCCTTGCCTGCATCGCCAGAGCGACCCCCGGGCCCCTCAATTGCTTTTAATGCAAAACCCGACACCTACTTCACTCACTGCACCCAGCCACCCCTGTGCCGCTGAGGGTGTATCTTGTGTGCCTGTTTGTGACCCCCCCCCCAGTGCACTACAAAACCTCCCTGGTCTGCTCCCCGAGGACGCAGGTACTTACCTGCTAGCAGACTGGAACTGGAGCACCCCTGTTCTCCATAGGCGCCTATGTGTTTTGGGCCCTCTTTTGACCTCTGCACCTGACCAGCCCTGTGTTGTTGGTGTGGTGACTTTGGGGTTGCCTTGAACCACCAACGGTGGCCTGCCTATGCCCAGGAAACTGAACTTGTAAGTGCCTTACTTACCTGAAAAACTAACCAATACTTACCTCCCCCAGGAACTGTTGATTTTTGCACTGTGTCCACTTTTAAAATAGCTTATTGCCATTTTAACTAAAACTGTGTATGTTACTGCTCTCATTCAAAGTTCCTTACTTACCTGTGTGGAGTACCTTGCATTTTATGTATTTACTTCAAATCTTGAATCTTGTGGTTCTAAAATGAAGTAAGAAAATATATTTTTCTATATAAAAACTATTGGCCTGGAGTTAAGTCATCGAGTGTGTGTTCCTCATTTATTGCTTGTGTAACAACAAATGCTTAACACTACCCTCTGATAAGCCTACTGCTCGACCACACTACCACAAAATAGAGCATTAGAATTAACTAATTTTGCCACTATCAACCTCTAAGGGGAACCCTTGGACTCTGTGCACACTATCTCTCACTTTGAGATAGTATACACAGATAAGTGGGGAATGTCAATTTGCTGGATTTATGTGCCATCACTGTTTCTAACATTCCTTGTGCTTACATGTCAGCATGTGTCCCTTTTCGTTTGGGAAACATTTGTAAGCTGCACTTTCATGCATGTTCTACCTATGTTGATGGGAGGGCGTCTGTATTCTCTCACAAGTGCATGGCAACCTGTTTGTGGAATTGCTCATATAAAATGGAGTTAAAATTCATCTTGTGACACAGCCAGGATTGTGTCACCATTGTTTTTTGTCAGACAAATGACTTTGTGCTTCATAGTATGTCATTTGTCATGTAGAGCTGCAGTAGCAATGAGGGACATGACAGGTAGGCCTAGAGTGTGTATCCACTTTGTGTATATCTATGCCCTTGATGTGGACTCATGTGGAAGAGTGCACTGTGCATGTGCAATGGTTAAGGATTGTGGCCTAAATGTTGGCATGCATCAGGGTGTGATTTTCAATGATGTTGACATATGTGTTTGGGTATAGTCATCCATCCACAGACAGGCACCAGGGTTGCCATGCCCATGATGTGGATAGTGTTGCGGCTTCTCATTGGGAAAAAGGTTGGGGGGCTTCTATTAGTCCTTTCAAGTTCTGTTACTCTCCCACATGCAAAGAACAGATGGCTTCAACAGGAACACTCAGAGGATGTCATTGTAACGGGTGTCGGACACTGGTACTGACTATCATGGTGCTTGCTGATTCATTGTGGTGTGTATCCTGGAAACATCTCTTACTGACATTTTGATCCTGCCTCAACAGTGTTCCTTTCAATGCCTCATGTGTGAACTATCTAAGTGACTTAATACTACCTCTTTGACTATTTTGGGACAGATGGCACCTGGAGAAGTGTACAGTGTTGATATGTTTCCTGTGTTACATAGGTATTCCCATGTCACCTACTCCAGGATATTGTAACGTTTTAAGCAACATTGCAGGATGTCAGGGCATCATTTCTCTTTGTTGGTTCATTACATATGTTCCAGGGAGATGTGTGAATGACCTTGTGTGGGATATGTGGGGATGGACTATACAATGGGATATTATTGTTTGTCATTAGTTGACTGAGGTCTCCTGCATGTGGGACAACTTTGAGGATGAGGAGTTCTCCTAGTTGTTGTATGGGTATTGTGGTTCCAAGGCTTCAGCCATGCAATTGTAGTTGTCTGAGATCCTGAATTTCCTGTGGGAAACTTATGGAAATCCACATGGAATGTATGCATGTGTAACGGCACATGTATGTGCCACTGTGGTGTAAGTTTTTGATGGGGCCTACTTGACATAATGGTATTGTTTGTCAAACAGAGTTGTGGGTCAAGTGTTATCATGGACATGTGATGGCCCAATCCCACTCTGTCATTGCAGCATCAGTACCAGCAAGCTGAGGAGCCAGGGCCAAGCCAAGTGGGAAAACATCTGGCTAGGGGACCTTGGGTGAAGACACCACTGACACAGAGGGACCCAGTGGCCTGGAGGACAAGGGGAGTGCCACGAGGGAGATCAGATCGACATCCTCATCATACTCGCATTCCTCCTTCAGTGGCCACTCCCTAGTGGTGGCGAACACATCGAGGCAACCCCCTGTGCCATCTTTGTCTACCACCTTCCGTTCTATCACCGCCCTCTCTGTTGCTTCTCATCCAGTTGGCCATGCCCGCTCACCTAAGAGGTTGGAAGTCTCCTTTGCCACAGTCACCTCTGCCCCAGCCCGTTATCCCTGCTGCCCTCAGTGATTACGCTATTGGCCTCCTGAGGATTATTTCTGTGGGTCAGTCAAACATTGTGAATGTCATCTAGGGCTTGGCAACTCAGCTCCAACAGACAAATACGTTCCTGGAAGGCATTCACTGAGCAATGGCTGGCCTACATAGATCTTTTCAGGCTCTGGCCTCCTCACTGATGGCAGCCAGTCACCCCCCCACCTTTCCCCATTGTGCAGATGCGCATAACATTTGTCCCTTATATCCATGTAGGGCCATTTCCTGTGCACATCTTGACTGAAGAGCCTGTTGAAAGTGATATACAACCCAGTGCAGTCTCCTTCCCTGGGTGTCCCACATGGCCCACTTCCAATTGTGCTGCCATAGTTGGCCTGTTGTTCTTAGTTTTTTTGTGTCTCTATGTTTTGTGCATGCCACTGTGCTTCCATTGTGCTGTGTGTGAAGTGTGTGTCCATTGCAGGGTTGTTTAATGGTGGTGTTGTTTGTGCTGCATGCCACATCGATACATATGTGTGTTGTATGTGAGGACAGACTCTGGCCACTGGTGGATGTGTTTGATTTGTATATGTGCTGTAGGTCTGTTGTGGTTGATGTGTATGACAATGTTGGTTAGCCTTCAGTCTCCCTATGGCTGAGCAGTGTGGCCATGTGTATTTTTGTGGTGTTGCAGTGCAGTATAAGTGTGCTGCCCAAAGGGGGTGTGTTATGATTGTGTGCATGTTGATATATGTTTGTGAGTGTGTGTGTAGGTTGAGACGTATAAGGCATGTCCCCTATGATGTGTGAGCTGGTACATTAGACCGTTTTTAAGGTTTAGATTACTGATAAGTATGTGTACTTACGATTGTTGGCGTCCATGTTGGCATTGATTTTGTTGTCTTTTAGCATCAGTAATGGCATGGCATTTGTGAAGGGCTCCATGGTGGCACTGTGCCTGTAAGGCTTCGTGCAGGTGAATGTCTCCCTTTATACTGTCCGTTATCGCCAGCTTGCACATGGTGGTTGGACTGCCACGCTCACATTGGCGCTGAGCAACCTCATAAGGGGTCCGGCGGAAACATGGATTTCGCCAGCCTATTTGTGCTTCCTCGTGACTGTTGCAGTCTGTGCTGCCTGGCGGTAATGGCGGAGAGCTGGCGAGCTTCTGTTGGTATGACTGCCAAATTTGAAATACGGCAGTTCAACCGCCAGACCGACGGTGCTCGAACCGCCACCATGGCAGTCTGCCAAACTTATAATAAGGCCCTAAGTCTTAATGTCTTTGTCCACTTTCAACTAAGTCAATTATGTCTCAATGTTTTATGAAGCATGTTTCTTTACTTAAAATTCCTCCCTTTTTAAACAAATGTATTTTTCTTTTATAAACATGGCACCATGTCTACAGGCCACTGTGAGAAAGATGCCTGGTGTTTGTAAATGGGAAAATGTAAATGATGAGCTTTATGGATTCCATATAAACAAATGTAACTCTTCAGTTAGATTTTCTCAACATAGTAGCATATTTATAAGTGGAAAATACAACCATTATTTTCAGTGGGAGAATTTTAAAGTGCAGCAAAATGTTCCATAGTCTAAACCTTTTTGCAGAATATTTTTCTGCACTTTAAATTTCTCCTATTTAAAAAAAAAGTGGTTGTATTTTTGTGTAATACATATAATGGTGCCATATATATAGTGAAAGTTATGTTCTGTGCCACAAGTACATACGACAAAGTCTCCAACACCCAAACACATATATCTCATTCATACGTACACATGTTCAGATATCCCCAAAGACTGCTTTCTGACTGACAAACATAGCAGCCCTATCTTAGTGCCACTAATCAAAGTATTTTATTCAAACGACTAGTTGGAAACACCTGATCTACATGTTCTGGTTTAGAAGGCGCCTCAGGCCCCACCTCTCTTTACAAATTATAAAACTGCTTCCCGAGGGAAGTTTGTTGGATGTGGCAGGGGCATTTGATTGCATATCTATTTATGGTCTATGTGGCAAGTCTATAGGAAGTGCCAGAAGTAGTGTCCTACATGGAGACAGTTCTCCATAAAAGTCTTGCGTGTTTTTGCATGTCCTGGAAACACCCCATGGGAACATTGGAGCTGTAGAAGTTTATAGAATCTCCCCTTCTTGGGATTCACCAAATCAATATGGCTCTTGGTAGCCATAGCTTTCTTTATGCTCTATGAATATCAAGAATGTGTGGCCCTTCTGTTTAGGAAGCTGTATCGGATATTTCCTTATTACAATAAATTTACTCTATCTAACTCGTAATCTGAAAACCTCTTACTGTGAGAAGATGAACACTCCAAATAATCCTGGAGTTGTTCTGGTGTAATACTGATTGGCGATGTCCATTGCATTAGAGTTATTGTAGAAGCAGTTGGAAGTAAAGCAGTGTTATTGTGGAGACATGCAACACTGCATATGATAAGTGATCTTCAGTTATGATGCTGAATTATGATAAACTTTTTCCGCACTTCTGTAGGTGCTGAAGTACTGTACAACAGAGGTTTCGGCATTAACGAAGGTTCGTTAATTAGAGTGGGTTGATGGTAGACAAGGACTTGATCGACAAAGGTTGCCTCTTCTACGATAGTTTTGCAGACATTGGTATTTTCAACAAAGATTTCTTTGGTGTCTCTGGTTGCCAAAGCAACAGTAATTTCGTCAACGATGAAGGCTCTCTGTGTCCTCTAGATTGTCTATTCTTCATCGACAATAGAACGGTAGGGAAAGATGAAAGGTTTGTGACACTCATTGATGGTGCCTTTGTCATTTTGATCAGTCAATGAGTCATAGGTGGTGGAGACAGTGCCTTCTTCACTGGTGAAACTGCGTAAGTCACAGGCGTGACCTCAGCATGATCAGAAATCTGTCCCTTCATGGCAGGCAGGCAGTATTTTGGTGAGAGAAAGACTGAGTTCTGAGGTAGACCTAGTAACAGCTCCTTTGGAACCATGACCTTCCTGTTTTCACTTTTTAGACCTGTGTTTTTTTCTGAAGAAGCACTTGGTGACTCAGCATGAAAAGGTATAGACGTCAACCTTCTCTGTGCCTGTAAAAAAATGCAGAATCGTACCTCAAGCTTTCATGGAGATATAGTTCTGTCTTTGATGGTTTCTCTAGTAGGTTTCAGAAAAATAAAACATAGACAGTAGGGGAAAAGAGCTGGGCAGAGCGGAGGGATTCCTTGTTGCCCAATACCAAGCAGAAGAAAATCAAACAGCTGGAGTCTTGGGGAGGGGGGGGTGTAACCTTGAGCCCCTCCACCTAACTGGCTGGAATTTGGGCACATAATGAGGTGGGTGGTTCAAACATGTACATTTCTGTTTGTCAATTATTGGTCAGTGTTGATCACTGTAGTGTTATTCTGCAGTGCTTTTTTTTAAAGTTTGTGTTTATTTTAAAACAGCAAAAGAAAACATGTTGATACATAGGATTAAATGCAAAAATTCATACGGCAAGAGATAGTAAACAATGAATATAATAAGAGAAATAATTAATATAATTAAATATATTCAAAGAAAAATGAATTGCATCTATGTTGAGGAATAACGGAATTAGAAAAAGATTAAAGGCAGAAGGGTAAGGAAAAGGGGGGAAAAATCTAATTGTATAGAAAGGATATACCAAAATATACATAAAAAACTGTAAACATTAGAACAAGCTAAGGATATTCAACTATAAACGTGCAATTTTAACATATGAAGATATCAATATAAGGGGTTGAAACACAATTGCTTAAGGGGGTTTTCTTACTTCAGCTGAAACAGTGATAATTTTGCTAAAGGGTGTGGAGATGAGAGAAAGATAGTTAGTTAGTGGAAGCCACAATAACTCTCTCTTTATAGCCAATGAGACAGGGGAAACATAGCTAGTGTCCAATCTGTGAAGAAAACAAACAGCATTCCACTAGGCTCAAAAAGTTGCACAATTGGCTTGTTTCCAATTTGAAGTTATCAAATGCAATGCAACTGCTAACAGTAGATCTATCAGTTTATACTTCAAAGTTACATCAATGCAGTGTGAGGCCAGACTACCAAGAAAAATATTTGTGAGGGAAAAGGGGACATTGATTTTAAACATCTTGTTAATTTGTCGGCAGACTAATCTCCAGAAAAGGGAAATAGGAGGACATTCAAATAACATATGTTTTAGGTCTGCATTTGGATGTGAACAAGACCAACAGGAGGAGCTGCTATCTGTAGAGAAGTAATTAAGTAATGTAGGAGTAAATAACAGTCTGTGGTAGACAAAATAAAGTGTTTGTGTAGTGTTAGCCGCTCGTGTAGATTTATGGATTTTAAGCCATAATTTGTCCCATAGCGTAGTTGGCCAACATTCCGCTAAATCCTTTTCCCATGCCAATTCAGTCTTAGACTTAATTCTAACGAGGTCCAAATGCAGAGGCTTGTAAATAGTAGATGCCGAGGCACTGGAGCGCAATAAGGAAAAAATATTAGTTGACCAAGAAGGAGGAGAAGGTACAGATGATAAAGTAGAAATGTACTGAGCAATGGAGGTGTGTAAAAGTTTATACTGCGGTTTACATGTTGAGGGTAGGGAGTATGTCTCTTGAAGATCCGTAAAAGATCTAGCCTGATTATGAGTGAAAAGTTGTGATAACCAGTGTAGCCCTCTGGAGTGCCAAGATTTCCAATATATTGATCGATTGTTAATCTGCATTAGTTTATTATGCCAAATAGTTGAAGGTAGCAGAGATAACAGGAGTTTGCGACCATGAGAAATAACTGGTGAACGGATTTGAGCTAAATTGGTTGTAAAAGCAAGAGATTCCTTAAAATCAAAAGGAGAAATAAGAGATTTCTCGAGTTGTAGCCATACTGGGGGGGGGAGGTAAGGGTAAGTCAGAGGAGAGCCACCTAGCAGTTTGTTTTAAAGAAAAAGTGTGATGATATTTTTTGAAGTCAGGAAATCTAAAACCTCCATTTAACTTATCTTTTTTTAAAAGAGACAATGCAATATGGGGGGTTTTGCCTTTCCATAGGAATTTGGAAAGTAAAGAGTCTATTTTTTTTAAATAATAGAGAGGAATATGGACAGGAAGCATCGCAATTGTATATGGTACCATGGGGGAAAGCATAATTTTAATGTAGTCAAGTCTGCCCCACCAGGAAAGAAAAAGCGGATGCCAACGAGAGATATTATCACTTAATGTTTTAAAAATGCTTTCAAAATTTAATTTTATAGTCTCACTAATAGTTTGTGAAAACCATAATCCTAAATATTTTATTTTAAAGGGCTGCCAAGTAAATCCAGTGGAAATAAAAAGTTGCTTATGACACAAAAGGTTTAAAGGCAATAGCTCACATTTATCAGAATTCAGTTTATAATCAGAAAGATGAGAGAAAGTATTAACCTGATGGAAAAAGGAAGGTAGAGAGGTAGTGGGATGAGAACAGTAAAAAAGAATATCGTCAGCATAGACCGATATTTTAATTTGTTGAGAACCTATTTGAAAACCTGAAATATGAGAATCTTGTCGAATTTTAGTGACAAAAGGTTCAAGTGCTATGATAAACAATAGAGGAGATAAAGGGCAGCCTTGACGCACCCCCCTAAATAAGGGAAAATAATCAGAGAGCAAACCATTAACAAAAATGGTAGCTTTAGGTCCAGAATATATAAAGGATATCAAATCAATTAGTTTGGGTGGAAGCCCAATCCACTTTAACGCTTGAAACATGAAGGTCCACTTCATCCTACCAAATGCTTTCTCAGCATCTAAGGCAATAGCTGCAATAGGGTGATTCAACGTAGAAGCCTTGGCAAGAATATTAAAAAGAACTCGGGTATTATCGGAGGCTAAACGGCCTTTAACAAAGCCAGACTGTTCGGCGCCTGTAAGACTGGATCAATTCGTAGAGCCAAGATTTTTGCAAAAATTTTATAATCTGTATTAACTAGAGAAATGGGACGATCATTTTTACAAAGTGTGGGATCCTTCCTATCTTTTGAGCTTAAACAAATCATAGCCTCCTGAAAGGTACCATGGGACGAGCTGGTTTTGACGAAATAATTAAATAATTGCAGAAGGTTAGGTAAAAGAGATTTCGCAAAGTGGCTATAAAATTCAATAGTAAACCCGTCAGGACCAGGGGCTTTACCTCTGCGAAGAACAGAAATTGCAAGAGATAATTCTGAGAGTGTAATATCTGAACCAAGTGAATCTAAATCAATATGTGGGAGGGGTAATAGATTGAAAGTATGTTGATAAATCTAGTTGGGATGAGTGAGTATCAGAAGAATATAAATTGACGTAAATATTAACAAATTCCTGCATGATATCTTTATCTTTATAAATACCATTTCCAGTTGAATTTCTTAGGGATTCTATTTTAGTCCTCTCTCTCCTGATTAGCAAGTAACTTTCCCATTTTGTTTTGGCGCCCATAATATCTTGCACTACTTTTTAAGAGGTACAAGGAAGCCACGTTCATAGTCAATCTATTAAATGTAAATTTGGTCATAATATTCAAGTTTTTTTAATTTTTTTAAGCAATTGCTCAGTGTGGGATTCTATATATTTTTTCTTGGAGGAAACAAATTTGATTATAAAGCCTCTGGCTGCTGCTTTAAAAGAGTCCCAAATGGAAACAAAAGAAGTGTCAAATGTAATATTTAAAGTAAAGAATTCATTGGTAAAGGCTTCAAATTCAGAAGTGAATTTAGAGTCTGAAAGAAGTGTGTTGTTAAAACGCCATCTGCCTGCATGAGGTGAAAAGGGAATAAGGTCAATATCTGTATAAACTGGGGCATGATCTGAAATCAAAATGGAGCCTATGTCTGAATGGAGAACATTTTGGGTAAGAGATTTACTGAAGATGAGGTAATCTATCCGAGATTGTGAGTGATGTGGGTGTGAATAAAAAGTATATTCAGAGAGGTCTGGATGACATAATCTCCAAATGTCGACTAATGAGTTAAGGTGTATGCAAGATTTAAATTGAGAATGCATCCTGGAATGGACAAACTTAACTGTTGAGCGTCGATCCAGTACAGGATCCAGAATTGGATTACAATCTCCACCAAATATAACATATTCCTCATCACACAAATGTAATTTATCTGATATATTGGACCAAAATATATTTCTACCGAAATCAGACCATACACATTAAAAATAGTCAGAGGTATATTATTCATCAGGAGTTTCACAATAATCCAACGACCCTCAGAATCAGTTTCCTGGTGAACTAAAGTGAGCTGCAACTTTTCATGGCAAAGAATCACTACTCCGTTCTTCTTCCCCAGGGCATGAGAAGCAAACACATTAGCAACCCAACATTTTTTCAATTTAATGACTTCTATATCAGAAAGGTGCGACTCCTGAAGAAGTGCGACATCTGTTTTTAGTTTGGCTAAATGAGATAACACCCTTTGGCGCTTGATAGGATTACTTAGACCTTAGATATTCCAAGTAGTAATCCAGAATGTAACAGAAAAACATTAGTAAGTACATATTGTATGTTTACAGTATCATAACATTTTGCAAGAAAAAATAGGGAATATAAAGAATAAAGAAGTTGATGAATGAAGGGGAAAAAAAGAGGAAAGAACTGAGGGAACGAAAATAAGAAAAGGTAAGAGATAGGCTAGAAACATAAGGTAAAAAGAAAAGAAATTGCAAAGATCAAAGAGACAGTACAAGTCAAACAATTGACGACTGAAAGACATACCTACAAAATACAGAACAAAGGGGAGGGTGGCAACACCAGAAGATGATGACGACCACCATCAAGGACCACAGAAACAAAAGCACGGCCTCAATTTTGTAAGAAGATATCAACATGAAAGGTGATAAACAGGAAACAAGACTTGAGGACATATACCTATAATAAAAGAGAATATTGACTGAAGATTATAGCAATGGGAAAAAACAATAGAAACAATTGATAATCTTAAGAATAAGTTGTGTTAAGCAACTTTTGAAGTATCCATCTCCTCAGCTCTATGTTGTTGTAAGAATTGTTTAAGTGTGTCCGGATCTTCAAAAGTAGTTGTTTTTTCTTTATATGTCACCTTGAATAAACATGCATGAAGAAGTCCAAATCTGGCATTTATGGCTCTCAATTGAGGACGCATGTCCAAAAATTTCTTGCGGCGATCAGATATAGCTTTGGCAACATCTTGAGAGAAGTACAGTCTATGACCGTTCCAAATTATTTGTTTTTTAGCCTTTACCACAGACAGGACTTGAAGTAAATCTGTGTATTGCAAAAAGAAAATAATGACTCCTCAAGGCTTATTAGAAATTTTCGGACCCAGCCTGTGAGCCCTCTGGATATTAAAGGAATTGGTTGATGACAAATCCAGTAGTTTTGGGAGAAAGGTTTGAAAATAGGTCATCAGATTTGAGCCCTCTGTGTTTTCAGGAAAACCATACAGGCATAGAGTGTTCAAGATCCTCAGTATGCATTTTGGGTAGTGAAATTTCAGATTCCAGGTTTGAAATCCGCAAAACTACTTGTTGAAGATTTTCTGTTTTCTGTTCCACCAGCAAAAATCGCGATTCCAAGGAAGACCATTTATCATATAAGTTCTGCAAGGTTTTTGTGGTTTCTATCATAAAAGGTTTCAACGCACGGATTTCTTCTAAAATCATATCCATAGAGGTTGATGAGGACTTCCCCGGGGAAGGAGGATCCTTTTTAGGTCGTTTGTTTGAACCTGTTGGTAATTTGTTTGAAGGGGTCGTTTTCGGAATGGTTCCTGAGTGGGGCTCAGATTCCAACGAGGGGGTGTCATCCATGTTGTTGCTGTTAGAGTCCGAATCGGACTGAGGAGTAACTAGAGGAATGATAGGAGGCTTAAGACTCCTTATTTTTCCCATAAGCTTCAATTTGTAGTGGAAGGATGGGCAAAACAAGAACAAAATGCCCTTGGGATGTAGTGGGAATCAACGTTTGCCCAAAAAAAAAAAAAAAAAAAAGTTTTGTGACCAAGGGCCAGATGTAGCAAAGTTTTGCGAGTCGCAAATGGGCCGATTCGCTATTTGCGACAGTGCAAAATCGGAAATGGGATGCAAAAACCCCATTTCCGACTTGCAAAAAGCGATGGGACCCGTTTGCGAGTCGCATCAGTTGCGACCCCATTTTGCGACCCGCAAATTGCAAGTCGCAATTTGCGAGTTGCAAACCTTATGCAATTGCAACTCGCAAATTGCGACTAGTCGCAAAAAGCCCATTTTGCACTTGCAATTTACCACTAACTTAGAGCAGGTGGTAATCATTACCAAAGTATTAAAGGAGACCCAGAAGTCATCAGGGTTACTCAAGATGGCGGAGATATACCTGATAGCAGTGAGGAGGAGAGCCCACGCAGCCCAGCAGACGAGGAGGAGGAGCCAGAGACAGGAGAAGATTTACAGAACAAGGCAGACTCTTTTCCAGCAAACTGAGGAAGAAATCTACGATAAATACAGACTTAGCAGTGCAGCTATACTAGATTTAATTGAATTACTCAAACCACAGCTAGAACACCAGACTCTGCGTGGCTGCGCCATCCCTACGCATGTGTAAGTGCTATGCTCACTGCACCTCTTGGCCTCAGGGAGCTTTCAGGGGGTAATTGCTGTGGCAGGTGGGGTATCCCAAAGTTCAGTGTCAAGGTTCCTCAGGGCATTCCTAGATGCCATACTCACACACAGGTCTCACTTCATATACCTACCCAGGAATGAGGCAGAAATTAACAGCACCAAGCTGGACTTTTACCGCATTGCCCACTTTCCCCATGTCATAGGGTGTGTAGATGGGACACACATTCAAATATGCCCCCCTGCAAATCTAGAACATCTTTTCCGCAACAGAAAGTGTACCCACTCACTGAATATTCAGGTTGTTTGTGACGCCCATTATGTCATCACGGACATTGTAGCTAAGTTTCCAGGCAGTACCCATGACTCATACATGTTTAGGCATAGTGGGATACATCAACGCCTGGAACGTGGGGAATTTGGAGACGGATACCTCCTAGGTAGAGCTACAGACACCTTGCAGACATACACACAGGTCACTGTGCACAACAATCAGGACTTCCTAACAGTGTACTTTTTGTGCCCAACAGGTGACAGTGCATATGCTCTAAGGCCATGGATCATGACTCAGTTTTTAACACCCAGCAATGAATGTGAGAGGCGATACAACAATGCACATAAGAGGACCAGGAACCTTATCGAGCGCACCTTCGGACTCCTGAAAGCAAGATTCAGATGCCTCCACCGCAGTGGAGGTGCCCTCCAGTATACCCCCATTACAGCATTCAAAATTGTGGTCGCATGCGCCATCCTCCACAACATAGCAAGACCCAGATCCTGATGATGAAGAGCAAGAACAACCACATCGCCATCATGGGATAGGAGTATAGCTAATCGAGGCAGACTGAGACGGGAACACATCGCAACACAATACTTTGGAAGGTACGTGTCAACTCCAACCATACTCACCTATTGACCAAAAACTCCATTTGTTAAGTGGAACAAAAATAACTATTTTATTAGTGCAGAAATGAAACTATTTACAAGTAATGAATGTCCATGGGCATGAAAATGCAAATGCATACCAGGCATGTGGCACATTGACGTCATGTGCCACTTCTAATGGTCCAGGGTGATCTCTATGACCTTCTGCCCCTCCTGCCAGCCTGGCTGGCCCCTGGTGCTTCCGTGGTGCTCTGCCTGCTACTCCTGAGCACCCTGCTGTCAGTGACAGAGACACTGCTCACTGTCGAGCCCTCCTCACTGTCCTGGGGTGTTTCCCCTGTGCCCCTAGACATATTCCGTGTCTCCATCAAGTCAATGATGTGGGTCAGACGTCCCAGGCCCCTAGCCACATCCCCAGCGAAATGGCCCATTTCCACCTGCAGCCCAACTGTCCTCCTCGACAGGCCTGTGATGTTCATGGCGAGCCTGCCGATGGATGTGGCCATCCTGTCCAGTCTGTGCAGGAGCTGACGGTCCCTGCGCCGCCCACCCTCGGCCTGGGCCAGTAGTCCTCCCGCCAGTTCCCTCATGGCAAGGGCAAGGTCCCCAGTGTTAGTGCAGATCATGTCCATCCTTGAGTTCAGGTGCTGCATGCTGGCATGGTTATTGCGCACGAAGAGGTGCAGCACACCACTAATCCTCCCTAAAATTCGATTTTGTAGGCGCTGACCATGCAGCAGATGTGCCTCACTGGTGCTGGGAGGTAGTTGCCCGGATGCAGACTGCAGCCCTGATGTCCTGGACCTGCGACGCCTGCGCAGCGGTGGCTGCCCTGTGATTTCACCTGTCTCATCCCTGCCTGTTGGTGGGGCAGCCTCTTGGGATACTGTTGCAGCAGGTGTGGCTACTGCAGGGATGCTGTTGACCGTGCAGGTGGGGGTGCTGGCGGGTCCTGAGGTGTCCTCATGGGGCTGGCTGATTGGAGTAGTGGTGGTGTCTTGTTGGAGACCTGTGGGACATGGGGAACAGACTGTCAGTGTCTACTATCTGTTGCACACTTCCTAATAAACATTTGCCTATGAACTGCCTACTTGACTACATTTCCCATAATGCATCATTCTGGCGTTTGCTACCCTGAAATGGAGCTATCTTGGTTGTGCATGCCCCTGTGTACATGGTGGGTGGGGGTATGGCATAGATAGGGGTACAGGCATGTCACATGGTACTCACCGGTTGCTGTGCTGGGCTCTGAGGTGTCCAGGTCCCCAAATCCAGAAACTGCCTCCTGCTCCAAGGTTTCCTCCACCCTTTCTTCCAGGGGTGTGGGTGGTGGCACAGACGATGGTCCCCCTCCTGTGCCTCTCATCTCCCGGAGCCTTTCAGCCACCCTCTCCTTGGTCCGGGAGCGGAGGTCATACCACCTTTTCTTGATGTCATCTATGCTCCTGTGGCTCACCCCCAGGGAATTTATCTTGTCCTGTATGTCCTGCCACAGCTGTTTCTTGTTGGCTTCAGGAACATTGAGGGCTGATTTTCCAAACAAGTCATCAAAGTGCTGACAGCATTCGTCTGTCAGCACCTCCAGCTCCCTCTCTGAGAATTTCTGCTTCCTCTTCCTTGGTGTTCCTTCCATGGCAGCTGCTGTTTGTCCTGTGTGTAGTTCAGCAGTTATAAAAGGGTGTGGTCCTCCCTTCTACCAGGTGTATTAGTAAACTTCCAGGCTGTGATGTCATCATCATGTGCCAGGAAGTGTTTCCAGAGTGTTCTGGAGTGGTTTCTGGAGTGTTCTGCTGCACCTGTAATCAATTAACAAGCTAATCGCAATTTGCGACATCGCTAATTGCGAGTTCGTTTTTTGCACACTCGCAAAAAGCGACCTCGCAATCGGCGGACTCGCACACTGCGTTGCGAGTCCGGGTGCGAGTCGCAATTAAGGCACGTTTTTTTTGCCTGCATTCCAATTTGCGACTCGCATTTTGCGAGTCGCACCAACTCGCAAAATCCGAGTCACAAATTTTTTGTTTGCTACATCTGGCCCCAAGTTTGGTAAAAATAGTTAATTAAAAATCAGTTTAATTTTAACAAGCATTGAAGAGAAGACGTCTCCAAGATGAAGGAGAAAATAGAGAAAATAATCCTTTTCTTATTTCACAGGCAAATATAGAAAAACAAATAACCAAGTGCATTTGCCGCAACTGAAAGCAAAAAGTAGGTCAAACTGGAGCAGTTCTGAGGAGAAAACACGCTCATCAGCATTTAAAATGGCGGACGTGTCTCCACTCGTCAGGAAAATCCCCAGGGCCAGCCACACAGCAAATATAAATGATTAAAAAGTTGCTCCTGAGACTCACTAATAAATCCAGAGGAGACGCGCATTCGTCTCCTCCATGAAAGAAATGTCTAGTAGCATCTGTGGAATGTGAGGCCTCCTTCGTCCTCGGAGTCTCGACGCTACGCCGCCATCTCGGACGGCGACGTAACCACACTGTTATTTGGAGTGCTAACATTGACAAACAGGGATTCCCAGCCTTTTCGGAAAGGGGTTAAAATAAACTATGTGAATCCACGAAAGACCCAATTCTCCAGAAATTGCAGACTGACTGCCTAATAAATAAACCAGGTTTCTAAAATGAGTTGAAGGTTATTAATAGCAACTAAGTATAAATGTTGCAGGAGTGCTGACAATACTGTGACAAGCAATGCAGGTCACTGACACACGGTTTCAAGCTGAAGGATTTGTTTTATTTTTAATGGAAATTCATTTGGTATAGCACAATCCCCTTTACATGGCTGTGAGAGTAAAAGTTCAACACAATTTTCCTCCAGTGGCACACTGCACCCACATCTACCAACACCACTTACATCACATGATTTACTCACAGTGCCACAGACTGACCAGACACCAAAAGGTTGCACTGCCGACTGGGCTTCCCTACCTGAACTGACCCAGCAGATCCAACACCAGATAATCTGAAATCCACCTTTTAAAAAGACTATGGGGGTCATTACGACCCTGGCGGTTGATGGAGAAGTGGCGGTTTTAGCGCCAACAGGATGGCAGTAAAAAATTTGGAATGATGACCATGGCGGTTACCGCCATGGTCATCCGCCACTTCTCCGATCAGATCGCCATGGCGGAGACAACCGCTGGGCTGGAGACTTGGGTCTCCAGCACGGCGGCTGTCACAAGACCGCTGGCAGTATCATGACCCGGCTCACCGCCATGGATTTCATGGGGATTGGACCCGCCATGAAATCCATGGCGGTAAGCACTATCAGTGCCAGGGAATTCCTTCCCTGTCACTGATAGGGGTCTCCCCCACACCCCACCCCGAGTCCATCCCCGAAACCCCCACTCCCCTGCCACCCCCCAAAGGTGGCAGGACCCCCCTCCCCACCCCTACCCCACCATCACAAAACAGACACACACCCGACATGCATGCAGACACCACCAACACACATTCCTGCATACACACGAACAAACATGCCAACAGACACACACACAGTCATACACGCACAACCACATTCAGACATACACACACACATACATACAGACACGCACACATTTCCATTCACACTACACCCTCCGCATGCATACACGCACTCACACCCCCCCTCTACATACTCACATGCACACCCCCATGCAAGCACACATCACACAATACCCCCCACCTCCCTCCCTTAACGGACGATCAACTTACCTTGTCCATTGATCTTCCGGGAGGAGACGGGATCCATGGGGGCTGCTCCGCCGCGAGCACCCGTCAACAGAACACCGCCACGTCGAATCACGTAACGTGATTCGGTGGGCGGTGTTCTGTTGACGGGGCGGTGGAGGTGGGGCAACCTCCACTTCCCGCCGCCCGCCAGTATGGCTGCTGGCGGCTCTACGTCCGGAAAAGGATGGAGGGCTGCCAGCAGTCATAATACGCCGAGCGGAAAAACGCCACCACTGGCGGTCTTCAGCACGGCGGTCCCTCGGCGGTCTTGTGAAAAGACCGCCGAGGTCGAAATGACCCCCTATGATCAGAAAGATGTTTAAACAAATGCATTACAAAAAGTATGCTGTGCTAACTCATACATTTTAAATATATTTTATATTTTGTAATGTTCAGTGTAAACACATTGAAAACAAACATCAAAAGCAGTGGTGTGGAGGACACATACTTAGATTGCAGTGAGTCATAGAACAGTAAATTCACATTCAATAGGTGGAACATGGGAATCATAGCAGTACAATACAGACAGGCATTTTCTCCCACCTATCCATTCCTTGTCATATCCTCATTTAATGGCCATTCAGTAACGGGACCCTTCATGATTCTCATGTGCTCGAGGGTCTGGCTGTCCCGGTCATCATATACAAGATCAAGTCTATAGGAGCTGATCCACTGGCCCCATATTTTAGGAAACTTTGGGGGCAAACCCATATCGGCATATGTTACCTTTGCCACCACCATATAAACGTCTGTACCTTTCCTCCATTCCTACATCTTGTTTCACAACTACTATGCCCAGTGCGCTGCAAGCTACAAATGTCGATTGTGAATCCTGACCTACGATCTCTAGTAAAGTCTACGGCTAGGTGTGAGAAAGTAGCCTCTTTCTAGCATGGTTACCCCATTTTGGCCTGTTGTGAGTGTTTGTCAGTTTGTTTTTACTGTCTCACTAGGATCCTGCTACCCAGGACCCCAGTGCTCATAGTTAAAACCCTATTTGTTAGCGTGTTTGCCTGTCTCACTGGGATCCTGCTAGACAGGACCCCAGTGCTCATAGTTTGTGGTCTATGTGTCTGTTGTCAGTATGCTTAACTGTGTCACTGAAGTTCTGCTAACCAGAATTCCAGTGCTTATGCTCTCTCTACTTACCAAATGTGTCACTATAGTTTAGTGACTCCATATTCCAATTCTGATTGGCACACTGGACCCCCCTTATCAGTCCCTAGTATATGGTACCTAGGTACCCAGGGCATTGGGGTTCCAGGAGATCCTTATGGGCTGCAGCATTTTTTTTGCCACCCATAAGGAGCTCATACAAACCTTTCATCAGGACTGCCACTGCAGCCTAAGTGAAATGGTGCTGCACTAAGGTGACTTATAAGTCACCTATATGTCTATCCTTCATTTACTGAAGGTTAGGTGCAAAGTTACTGTGTGTGTGCACACCCTTCCACTAGCAAAGGTGACCCCACATTGTCCAGGGCCAATTCACAGACTTTGTGAGAGTGGGGACACCATTATAAGCGTGCACTACATATATGTCAATACATATATATAGCTTCACAGTGGTAACTTCGAATATGGCCATGTGGGGTGTCTAGGAATCGGAAATTGCACTCCCAATCTGATTCTGGTATTGGGGGACCAATTCCATGGACCCCCAGTACTGCCATACCAGTCTTCTGAGGTTTTCACTGCAGCCCCAGCTGCTGCCACCTCACAGAAAGGGTGCTGCCCTCCTGGGGCATCGGCAGCCCAATCCCAGGAAGTCAGAACAATGCATTTCCTTTGGGACAGGGGTGTAACACCCTCTCCCTTTGGAAATAGGTGTTACAGGCATGGGAGGTTTTTTTTCCCAGAGCCACTGGAAGTGCTTTGAAGGGCACAGATGGTGCCCTACTTGCATAATGCAGTCTACACCGGTTCAGGGACCCCCAATCCCCTGCTCTGGAATGAAACTAGACAAAGGAAAGGGGAGTGACCACTCCCCTGTCCATCTCCACCCCAGGAGTGGTGCCCAGAGCTCCTCCAGTGTGTCCCTGGGTTTTGCCATCTTGGATTCCAAGGTGTTGGGATACTCTGGGAGCATCTGATTGGCCAGTGCCAGCAGGTGATGTCAGTGCCCCCTCCTGAAAGGTCCATACCTGGTTAGGTGACCAATCCCTCTCTGAGTGCTATTTAGGGTCTCTTCTGTGGGTGTTTCCCCAGATTCAGCTCTCACGACTCCTCCAGGAATCCTCTTCATCCTCTGCTTCAGCTTCTGTCAGATCAATTGCCGACTGCTCCAGGAACCGGTGTAACTGCAAAGTATTCAGGACGACTCCTGTGACCTGCAACTTCAGGTCCAGCCAGCATTTGGAACAGTTTCCAAGGTATGGACGATCTGAGGACTGCCTGTCTTCACCATGCACCAGAAGAACCGAAGAAATCTCCCGTGGAGTGATGGAGTCACTTCCCTGCTTCTGCAGGCACCCTTCTGTGACGACGAGCGTGCTCCCTGGAACACAAGTGGTGGACCGAAGTGACCCAGACTGTCCAAAGGTCCAGGTGTTCAAATTTGGTGGAGATAAGAGCTTGCCTCACCATGCTGCGACAGTACCCCTGTGCACCGTGTCTTTTGCAGCTCCTTGGGCTTCTGTGCACTTCTTCCAAGAATCCTTCGTGCACAGCGTAGCTCATGTCCCGCAGCACTCCATCCTGCGATGCACAGCTCCATGAGTTGTTCTCCAGCGGCGTGGAACCTTCCAGGGTAGTGCTGCGGTGACCGCACTTTGCATCTTCTTTGTCCCCCTGTTCTGGGACTCCCGTGGGTGCTGCCTGGTCTTCTGAGGGCTCTCTGAAGTGCTGAGAGCCACCTCTGTCTCCTCAGTCCGAGTCGAGGCCCCCCCAGGTCCCTCTTGGTTCCAGGCAGCTCCTTTTTGACGCAAACTGCGTACTTGCTTGAAACAAGGCTTGTTGGCGGAATCCAGCGATGCAAACAGCCTGCATCCAACAACTCGATGTGGGACATCACCTGCACCAAGCAGGAACCCACAGCCATCTTCTTTGGTGCTCTTCTGTACCTTTTTTCTTACCGGAGAATCCACTTTTGTAACATCTTCTAGGTTGGCAGGGGCTCCTGTCTTTCCTGGACTCTTCTTCGACTTCTGGACTTAGTCTCCTCTCTCCACAGGTCTTCACGTCCAGGAAACCATTGTTTGTTGCTTGCAGTCTTGATTGGTTCTTGAAAAATCTCTTGTCATGACTTGTAGTGTGTCCTGAGGAAACTTGCTGTACTTTACTCCTGCTTTCCAGGGCTCTGGGATGGGGTACTTTACTTGGTGTTTTCCTACACTCTCAGCGCCCCTCTACACACTACACTTGCCTAGGGGGGAATTTGTGATTCGCATTCCACTATTTTAGTATATGATTTGTGTTGCCCCTAGGCCCATTACAATCTATTGTATTTTCTTCTGCACTATTCTATTACTGTTTACTTACCTGATTCTGGATACTATTGTATATATTGTGGATAATACTTACCTCCAGAAGGAGCATTGCATCTAAGATATTTTTGGCCTTGTGTCACTAAAATAAAATACCTTTATTTTTGGTAACACTGAGTATTGTCTTTTATTGTGTGTAAGTACTGTGTAACCTTAGTGGTATTGTAGGAGCTTTGCATGTCTCCTACTTCAGCCTAAGCTGCTCTGCTACAGCTTACCTCTAGACAGCCTAAGCTGCTAGAACACTACCAACATTTCACTAATAAGCGATAACTGGACCTTGTATAAGGTGTAAGTACCTACGGTACACACTGAAAACCAGGCCAGCCTCCTACACAAGCATATTACTAGCCACTATAGTATATAGAGTGCTACCTTTTAGAAGCAAATGGACTGGATTGAACCCAAGTAACCAGCTACAGAATGTTTTTCTCAGGAGTGTACAAATCATGCCTAAGTCCACCTAGAATTTAATTTGCCCTCCTCGCAGTTGCTATTGAAGGCAAAATCCATGGTTTACTGCCAGAAAGCAAAACAAGTGCAGTCTGGCACCTTAAAACGCATCTTATAAACAGAAATTAGCAGGGCACATTCCAACCGGCAACAGTACTTAAACAGGCCTCAGGCTTACCTAGAAGCACAGGACATAAGGGTGACTGACCTCTCTGACAACCAGATATCAAAGCTAGTTTTAAAGCAAGCAAAATTAATATCCGCAGACTGAGAAATTAAGTCGCTGAAGGGGAAGGTCCATGGCAGCTGGGCAGCCAGACTGTACGACCCGGGGGCACTTCCAGTCTACCTTTGCCCACAAATATGAAAAGCCAGCTGATGAATTAAGCTTCAGCTTGGTCATGCTAACATCATACTGGTATATCAGAAAGGAGTGTGATGATGATAGGCAATGTAGGCTGTGCGCCATAGGAGGAGAAATCCTAGGCTATATAGTCTGCATTTGTAAACCGCAACTGCCCTAATGAAGATTCAGGCCGTGACCCCTATAAGTTCATTAAACGTCCGGACATGAAACAAAGCTTTGCAATGTTGCCTGAAAGGGGAATCCTCTCAGTGGGAGCATGGCTTGCCGTTCTAAAATGGCTGGAGCTCTCTGAAGACACTCTGCACTAAACCCTGTTATCCACTTTATTTCTATCCGCTGAGACTGTCACCGGCCCTCCCGCTGCATGGACTGTAGCTTTCCTGTCAGGGGCAAGGCTGAGAGGGTACCTGTGACTCCTCTGGAGACCGTGGTGTGTGTGTGTGTGTGTGGAGACCGCGGGTTTGTCCTCCCGCCTCAGGACGTGCTGGGGCCTTATGGCATGTGGGATCACCTTCTTCCCCAACGTGCCGGCTACGCTGGATGAATCCGCTTCCCTGACGGCGGTTGCGCTGCAGAGACACCACAGCACCTCCTTGGCAGTGGTGCGGTGATGCAGGAACTGGCTTCTTTCCTTCCTGCCCCTTGGTTTGGCCTCCCCATCCAATTGGGTGGGGGGATATGGCTGGACAATGGGCCTTAGTGGAGGAGAACCCGGACTAGGTGGGAGTAAGGGACGGGAGATAAGGCAGACCGGGAAGTTACTGGCTAAGAGGGGAGACACTGGGTCCAGCCCAGTCGTAAATGTAGCTATAGGAACATGGCTGAGGCATGGAAGGTATTTAACTGCGGGCGCCTGGCACGGGTCCCTCTTTCTCCTGTGCATCCAGGAGGAGAGGATGCAATGCAGAGATGCATGCACAATTACGTGGTAACCGGGGTAACTATGGGGGCTTTGTACCTGTTAATTAGTTAGGGTATTGTATTTAAACTACGCATTATGTAGCACTGCATGTGTATAGTGTAACCGTGGTTTTACTGTCCTTTTGGAAAATTTGGGGAAAGACTTAGAGCAGCTGACACACCGGAATTTAACTCTCAGAATGGAGAACAGGCAGAAGGCGTGTGAACTATACATACAGAACAAGGCAGCGTATTGTTGTAGCAAAAGTATGTCAGCTACAGGGGGCACAGCATGTAGCCTGCACAGGGACCAGTGTGGTGCCTGTGTGTGTCCATCACACAGTTTGTATTGGGGAAGGACTGTGCGCCACTTACAAAGAGACTACAACATAGACAAGGTGGGAACACAGTTACCAGAGGGTTTTGTTTTGTGTAATTTGTCAATATACTGTCTCAAAGCTGACTAGTACGTGTGCCTTCATAGTGTGTCCATGCGGTGTTTATGGGAAACAATGTTTTCCCTAACAAGGGTTTTTGCATGTCTTTTCAGGTATCGGGTGGGAGAGGGGCAGGATGATGGTTGTGGATGGTACAGGTTTGATTGAGCAGTGCACACTCGGATCTCCATGATTTGAAGTGATCTGACATTGGATAAGAAACAAATAAGGGCTTGGTTCACTAGAGTAGGTGCATGGATCACACTATGGGACTAGCAGTGATGTCAGGATTGGTCATAGGTTAATATGTGTTGTCAATATTTACAATGGACATTCCTTATTTACTGCTGCATCTCCTACAGTGTTTGCCTAATTCCTGGTTTGTATTTTGTCATTTTCATGTGCTCAGTACTCGCTTATGGTAATTTGCTGTGGGGAGCAAGGAGCAATGGCGATGTATTCTGCTGGCAGTGGTGAATTTTGTGCAAATGTATGGGAAGGAGGTATACCAAAAAAAAAAAAAAGGGGGCCCATGGAAAAGCATATAAAAATGTACTGGTTACAGGGGAGTGGGTGCATAATGTATTTAAAGAGGTGAAAGAGATGCGAAAAAGCAGATTCAGGAGAGAGTGAAAAGAAGGATATGCAGAAGGGGAACATGTGCAAACAATTACCTAACAACCATTAGCCAACGCAGTGTTTCTGGTAGGTCTGTAGGTACCGCCCACAAGGTGAAGGCGCTTCAAGGGCATTATTGTTGAAACAACTAACATTAACATTATGTATCCTTTATGTTTTCAGGGTGACCGAAGGGGTGAGACTGCAATGACTCTTGAATCGCCTCAACAACGGCATTGTCTTTTACTGATAGGTTGGCACCTTTTAAATGCTGGACAGACGCGATCTCTACAGCTGATGCCTAGTCCTCAGGGGTGAACGGTAGGAGAGCCAGATTTGGACCAAGTGGGTAATTATAGCAGAATGGGTATCATGGGCTGGGGTTGGCAGGGGAGTTTGCATTTGGCCCAAAAAATCCCTCCCGGTTGGCTGTTGTGGGAGGTATACCTTGGCCCTCTTCTGACTGAGGTGGCTGTGCAAGGCACCTCGCCAGAGGTTGGGGGTGGAGGGCTTTGGGAGATACTGAGTGCTCTCCGCTCCTTCTTCCTCCTTTCCCAGTGAGCCACATCGGTGCAAGGTGGGTCAAGGGGAGTGAGGCACGGCATATACTATAGAAGGTCTCTGTAAAAGGCACATCCGAGCATGGGAATGTGAAAGACAGAAAGAGTTGGAGGTTTGAGCACACAAAAGAGTTTTCACATCCGAGCATGGGAATGGGTCACAGTGCAGCAAGGCAAGTGCTAAAAGGGATAATTTTATATTGGGGATTCAAAACCTTTTATGCCAGTAGTGAAATGGGAAGAGATGGAGTTGCGCACCTATGACGTGGGGGGGGGGGGGGCTTGCTGGCAGCGAAAGCTCCCAGCAAGGCATGGCGGTACTTACAAAGCAATCCTAAAGAATGATGGCAAGTTGCTCGAGGGGAACAGGCCACAAACAGGTGACAGTCAGGACCCAGGGTGGTACTGGCAGGCTACCACAATGGCCTTGTGTGTTGAACCGGAGGGAAACAATCAAGGGCAGAGCCTGTGGCGCAGAAGAAGGTGGTGTGGAGGTGACTAGGTCAACTGTCAAAGAAGGGTGGTGATGTTCACCCAGGATATCAATTTATTCTTGGGCTTGCTCTGAATGAAATGAATAGTGAAACCGGAAGTGAATCGCCACCTGGGCGGCTGGAAGCAGACACTTGCCTGAAAACAATGTGTGGTTGTGCTGGAAGTGAAAGGTCACCCTGCTGGGTTGGAAGCAGACGCTTACCTGGAAGGATATGAGTGGATGCACCGGAAGTGAAAGGTCACCCGGATGGGGCTGGAAGCAGGCGCTTGCCCAGAATGCGAATGAATGGTTACACGCAAGGTGATAGGGCACCTAGGTAAGACTGGCCAGCACTGAATGTAGGGCACAGTGCTTGGGGGCCATGATGAGGAGGGCATAGGCTAGTTTTGGTTGTGGCTGGGAGCAGATGCTTGCCCTGAATGTGAATGAATGGTTACACCCAAGGTACTAGGACACCTGGGGCAGACTGTCCGGCACTGAATGTAGAGCACAGTGCTTGGAAGGCCTATGAAAAGAAGGGCAATAGCTCTTTGAAAAATTAAAAATGGTGGTTGAAGGATCGCTTGTAAGTTGAACATTTTCCTAATAAACTGCAGTCTCAATTCTTCCATAAAATCAAAATTGATGTGGTGAGTTTCTGGGATCCGGGTGGGTGACCAGGTGGGTGGTGCCACCACTATGCCTCTTTGGCTTGAGACCTGTGATGCCGAGGGCTGCCTCCTCTTCAGTGGAGCTCAGCGGCGCTAGTGGCTGGGACTATCGTGTTGCGGTGCATGCCTGACTATCAAAGCCCTTGGATCCTGTGGTAAGCCGTGCTGTGGTGGGCGCAGCGGTCTTGAAACTGACCCCGGCCTGCAAGAGGCGCTCTGCAGTTCAGCCTTCCTCACCCTGCAGATGGCCACTGGTGCCCACATTCTTCCTCTACAGCTCTGACTGGACAGGCCCTCATTTGGCTGTGGCGACGAAAGTGACTGTGCTTCCAAGAGGAGCAGTTACCTGAAGACATCCTGATCTGCCGTTTTGTGCCTGCCGTGCAGCTGTTTATCAGCCGTGCCCTTGATTCAGACCGAAGTGCGTTGTTGGTTACGGAGGTGACTGTGGTACGGAGACGGAGGCCTGTGGGGCATCTGGTGCGATCCCCAATATGAGTGTACTCCATGCAGCTAGCAGATTGCCCTCCTGGTGGCCAGGGTCGGTTTGAGACCACAATTAGGCCCGAGCATTCCGAAAAAGTGGCTCACATTCCTGGATCATCCCTTTCATTTATCACCATTTGCTTAGTATCATTGGATTAATTTTTAGAGGAATGTTAAATTAAGCATTTGAAATCTTATAGAGCTGGGAAAGTTGGTGAAAACTAGAAGCACTGCAGTTTGCCAGGTTGGCAAGGGGTAATCAAACGGCCACAGCCACATATCTGACTAGGGTTCCCACCTGGCCATTTTTTACCAGTGTGACCGGTATTTTAATGTCCTAGCTTGTACGAAAATGATGAAGAAAATTACTCCCAGACAAAGGCAGAAACAACATTTTAAAAAGGAATATGGATGTTTTTATATAAAAAGTCATTATTTATCATGGCTTGGGCTTTTGTAGATTCTGTCCGTTATTTTTTGCTTGTTTAGGTTTATATAGCGTGAATTTGGCCCAAAGGCATTGAAGCGGTTTACATGACTACTAGTTAGATTGCACAAGATCAAATTTATTTTCATTGAGGCCTTGGGAAATTAATTGATTTGGCCACAATCACAGGATGTTGACCTGATCCTGGGACTCTAAAGTAGTTTACAGCCTCTCTGTTTTACTCTTTAGGTGATCGCACAGTGACCGGGCACCCAGCCTGGCTCTGATGGGTGGAGACATGCCCGAGATTTCTACACATTACAGTAGCGTGGTGGGGGCCTGTCAGACTGTAAGGCTCTGTGGTCCAGTTAACTGAGACACTAATAAAACCGGGCCACATAGGACTCTGAGGCACCGGCCCATCACCCAGTTCCCGACTGCCTGCCTTCCCGATCCGACCCTGCTCGTGGCCCTGAAGTGAGTGGGGCACCCTGGACCCTGACAGCAGCCCTACAGAGTGATAATATGGGGCCTGGGTTAATGAGACTGCGCCCCACACTGAGGGGAATCACCTACCTTGCTGCTGTGGATGGGTTCCCTTCAATGCACCATGCTTTGCATAATGTAGTGGACCTATGTGGCATCTCTCACACCTGTGGGACAACTCAAGCTCTTAGGACCCTCGCCTACCTTGCAACTACGTGCCCCTGCCCTGTCTGCTGTGCGGTTACTACTCTGTAGTGTTGCACCAGTGACGGAACTGGGCACCCGGCACTACCAATAATGTTTGGTGCTGAAGGGGTGCTGTTGCCCCTCAGCACCTCGTGGTGGTTTCCCCTGCTAAGGGGTTGTTTAGTGGTTCAACCCGAGGTCACGAGACCCGGGGAAATAAAAAGCTGAAAGGCCAGGGGCGTTGGCAGAGTGAGCCGCGGTAGACACAGGAGAGATACGTGTCTATACACGGCGCTGTGCAAACGCATGAAGGCCGAACCCAGCAGGTTACAAGAATTAACGCGTGTGCCTTATTATTCATTTTCACCGCAAGTAGTGCCGCCCGTCACCGACACTACAGTTTGCCGACGAGGGTCCGGAACCCTCGCAACGTGCGTTACCCCGTGGCGGCCACAGCGTGTGCGGTGCTCATTCCGCGGGGGGGGCCTGGAGCAGGAATAAGGTTGCCTAGCAACAGCGTCTTCGCCTCGGCCTCCCTCCGTGCAGATAAGGAGTGTCCAGGCCGGCTGGCAGACAGCTGATTGCTCGCGACGTGGTAAAAAAAAAAACTCAAAAAAACGTCCCTAGGCTTTTGGTGCCAATAAACCCAGCTGCTCTAGTCCAGATCACCACAGGACAGCACATTCTGCCCGTGCCTGCAGAGAGGGACCCACATGATTCAGTGCTGCTCCAACCAGCCAGAAGTTGCTCTCTACAAAAAACTGGGGGATACTGTGCTGCCATAAAGATTGCCTGGATATCCTGCCACAGGTACCCAAAAAGGGTATGGAGCTGCCATAAAGACTGCCCTGCGTTACTGCCCCGGGTCCACGTTAGTCACACAGCCACACCCCCTATCATCCATCATGTCTGTTATACCACCCATAGAATCAAATCAAATCAAATCATTAGCATTTATAAAGCGCGCTACTCACCCGTGCGGGTCTCAAGGCGCTAGGGACAAAGGGGGTGGTTATCGCTGCTCGAACAGCCAGGTCTTTAGGAGTCTCCGGAAAGCGGAGTGGTCCTGGGTGGTCCTGAGGCTGGTGGGGAGGGAGTTCCAGGTCTTGGCCGCCAGGAAGGAGAAAGATCTCCCACCCGCCGTGGAGCGTCGGATGCGAGGGACGGCGGCGAGTGCGAGGCCAGAGGAGCGGAGGGGGCGGATGGGGACGTAGAAGTTGAGGCGTCTGTTGAGGTATTCCGGTCCCTTGTCGTGGAGGGCTTTGTGTGCGTGGGTGAGAAGTCGGAAGGTGATCCTTTTGCTGACTGGGAGCCAATGCAGGTGTCTCAGGTGTGCGGAGATGTGGCTGTTGCGGGGTACGTCGAGGATGAGGCGGGCTGAGGCGTTTTGAATGCGTTGCAGGCGATTTTGGAGTTTGGCGGTGGTCCCAGCGTAGAGGGTGTTGCCGTAGTCCAGGCGGCTCGTGACGAGGGCGTGGGTCACAGTTTTTCTGGTGTCGGCGGGGATCCAGCGGAAGATCTTGCGGAGCATGCGGAGGGTGAGGAAGCAGGCGGAGGACACGGCGTTGACTTGCTTGGTCATGGTGAGAAGGGGGTCCAAGATGAAGCCGAGGTTGCGGGCGTGGTCTGCGGGGGTCGGTGCGGTGCCGAGGGCCGTGGGCCACCAGGAGTCGTCCCAGGCGGACGGGGTGTTGCCGAGGATGAGGACTTCAGTTTTTTCAAAGTTCAGCTTTAGGCGGCTGAGCCTCATCCAATCTGCGACGTCCTTCATACCCTCTTGTAGGTTGGTCTTGGCGCTGGCGGGGTCCTTGGTGAGGGAGAGTATAAGTTGGGTGTCGTCGGCGTAGGAGGTGATGATGATGTCGTGCTTGCGTACGATGTTAGCGAGGGGGCTCATGTAGACATTGAAGAGTGTCGGGCTGAGTGATGAGCCTTGAGGTACGCCGCAGATGATCTCAGTGGGTTCTGAGTGAAACGGAGGGAGGTAGACTCTTTGGGAGCGGTTTACGAGGAAGGAGGCGATCCAGTCCAGGGCCTGGTCTTGGATCCCGGTGGAGCGGAGGCGGGTGATTAGGGTGCGGTGACAGACGGTGTCAAAGGCAGCCGAGAGGTCGAGAAGAATGAGGGCGACTGTTTCACCGTTGTCCATCAGGTTTCTGATGTCGTCTGTGACTGAGATGAGGGCGGTTTCAGTGCTGTGGTTGGTTCGGAATCCGGTCTGTGAGGGGTCGAGCAGGTTGTTGTCTTCCAGGAAGGTGGTCAGCTGTTTGTTGACGGTCTTCTCTATTACTTTGGCTGGGAAAGGCAGAAGGGAGATGGGGCGGAAGTTTTTCAGGTCGCTCGGGTCAGCCGTAGTTTTCTTTAGTAGGGCGTTGACTTCGGCGTGTTTCCAGCATTCGGGGAAGGTAGCAGAAGAAAAAGAAGAGTTGATGACGGTCTGGAGGTGCGGGGCGATGATGTTGTCGGCTTTGTTAAAGATGAAGTGCGGGCAGGGGTCCGAAGGGGCGCCGGAGTGGATAGAGTTCATGATGGATTTGGTTTCTTCCGTGCTGATGTGGGTCCAGTTGTTGAGGGTGATGGTCGGGGATGTGGGTTCGGTGGTGTTAGGTTGGGTCTGGTGTCCGAAGCTGTCGTGGAGGTCGCTGATCTTGCGATGGAAGAAAGTGGCGAGGGATTCGCATAGATCCTGTGAGGGCGTGACGGCGTTGGCGTTGGCGCTGGGGTTGGAGAACTCCTTGACGATGCTGAAGAGTTCTCTGCTGTTGTGGCTGTTTTTGTCCAGTCTGTCGGTGAAAAAATTCCTTTTGGCAGTGCGGATCAGGTGGTGGTGTTTGCGGGTAGCGTTCTTGAGGGTGGTCATGTTGTCAGCGGTGCGGTCCTTGCGCCAGGCTTTCTCAAGTGCGTGACAAGTTTTCTTTGATTCTTTGAGGGTGTCAGAGAACCAGAGGGGTTTCTTGGTGTTGTTCTGTCGCTGCGAGCGTTTGAGGGGAGCAAGGTTGTCTGCGCAGTTGGAGATCCAGTTTGTGAGGTTGAGGGCTGCGACGTTGGGGTCGGTGGTGAGGGTGGGTTGGTTGGCGGCGAGTGCGGCGAAGAGTTGCTCTTCAGGGATCTTGTTCCACTGTCGGCGAGGGATGGGTTGAGTGCGGAGGTGGCGGGTCTCGCGTCGGAATGTGAAGTGGACGCAGCTGTGGTCGGTCCAATGAAGGGCGGAGGCGTGGCTGAAGAAGACGTGTTTACTGGCGGAGAAGATAGGGTCGAGTGTGTGTCCGGCGATGTGGGTGGCAGTGTTCACCAGTTGTTTGAGGCCGAGGTTGGCGAGGTTGTCGAGCAGGGTGGTGGTGTTGGGGTCGTTGTTTTGTTCCAGATGGAAGTTGAGGTCGCCTAGGAGGATGTAGTCCGGTGAGGCGAGGGCGTGCGGGGAGATGAAGTCGGCGATGGTGTCGCTGAAAGGGGCGCGAGGTCCGGGAGGACGGTAGACGAGGGATCCTCTGAGGGTGGTCCTCGGGTCGGTGCGAATCTGAAAATGCAGGTGTTCAGTGGCAAGAAGGGAGTCTTCAGTGGAGGTGGTGACGCTGATGGAGTCTTTGAAGACGATGGCGATACCTCCTCCTACTTGGTTGGTGCGGTCTTTCCTGGAGATCTTGTAGCCTTCGGGGATGGCGGTGGCGATGTCTGGAGCAGAGGAGGCGTTCATCCAGGTCTCCGTGATGAAGGCAACGTCCGGTGCTGTGGAGTCTAGGAGGTCCCAGAGTTCAACGGCGTGTTTGTGAACGGAGCGAGCGTTGACTAGGATGCACTTGAGGTGGTTGATGGCGCGTGGGCTTGTGGTCGTAGTTGTTGCGTGGTGGAAGATGCGTTTGCAGGAGTTGCAGGCGAAGGGTCCATGGGTGCGTTTGGTGTGAGCTTGGAAGCAGGTGTTGGGGCGTCCTGGGTTGAGGGCATGGAGGGTGGTGGGGTCATAGCGGATCATCGGGGCTTGGGAGCGCTGGGGACCAGGGGTCATGGCGCTGGGCGCGGGCCAGGCGCGGACGGGCGCAGACGCGCTTGCCTCTGGCGCGCCTCCGGCGCGCCAGCGGCGCAGTCGCGCAGCAGCCGCCATATGAGGTAGGAGGGGGGGGAGGGGTCAGCTGGGGGCGAATGGGAGCTGGGGGGCGGGGGCGTGCAGGAGGTCGCGGCGGGAAAGCGCAAGGGAGGGGGAGACAGGTAGAGTGAGAAGAGCTGGGGGAGGGGGGTTTAAGGGTGGAGGGGGAGAGTGTTAGGAGGTTTAGGAGATTAGGGAGAAAGATAGGTGTAGGGTTGTGAAGATAGGGGAGGGGGGGTTGTAGAGGTGGGTGAGGGTGAGAGGTAGAGTGAGGGGATAGGAAGATAGGTAATAGAGGGGGTGGCGGGAGGGGGGGAGAGATAGAGAAATAGGTAGAGAGAAAAGGTAGATAGAGAAATCGATAGATAGGGAAAAAGATAGAGAGATAGGAAGATAGGAGGAGGTGGAGAGTGAGGGAGTTGGATAGTGGGATAGAGAGATGGAGAGATAGGTAGATAGGAGGAGTGAGGGAGGTAGAAAGTGAACGGGTTAGATAGGGGAGATAGAGGGGGGGATGCGAGTGGGGGAGGGGGATGAGGCAGGAGCAGGAGGGCAGGCGCGGGGAGAAGAGGACGGAGGAGGCAGAAGAGCCGAAGGCAGAAGACAAGAAGAAAAGAAGAACAGAAGAAAAGAAGAACAGAAGAGCAGAAGACCGGAAGGACTGAAGACCGGAAGAGCAGAAGACCGGAAGAGCAGAAGACACACAGAAGAACACAGAAGAACAGAGAGGAGTACAGAAGAACAGAGAAGAATACAGAAGAACACAGAGGAAGACAGAAGAAGACAGAGGAACACAGAAGAACACAGAAGAACACGGAGGGAGATACAAAAAACGAAGAAACAGAGTGCAGAATACCACAGCAGAAGATGAGGAAGAAGAGAAGAGGAGAGAAGACGGGGAGAAGAGGAGTACAGAAGAAGAATACAGACGAGGAGCGAGGAGGAAGAACAGAGAAGAAGGAAAGAGGAAAAGAAGCAGGAGCAGGAGAGAGGGTGAGTAGCGCGGGGCAGAACGAGGGGCTGGGAGGTGGGGGGTACTTACTGTGGGGTGGGTCTCAGGAACTCAGGAACCTGGATGAGCTGCAGCGGCAGGGGGAGCGACCTACCCTTGGGTCAAGGGTCGCTACCACTGTCGCGCAGCGGCCGCCATATGAGGTAGGAGGGGGGGGGAGGGGTCAGCTGGGGGCGAATGGGAGCTGGGGGGCGGGGGCGTGCAGGAGGTCGCGGCGGGAAAGCGCGAGGGAGGGGGGGGACAGGTAGAGTGAGAAGAGCTGGGGGAGGGGGGTTTAAGGGTGGAGGGGGGAGAGTGTTAGGAGGTTTAGGAGATTAGGGAGAAAGATAGGTGTAGGGTTGTGAAGATAGGGGAGGGGGGGTTGTAGAGGTGGGTGAGGGTGAGAGGTAGAGTGAGGGGATAGGAAGATAGGTAATAGAGGGGGTGGCGGGAGGGGGGGAGAGATAGAGAAATAGGTAGAGAGAAAAGGTAGATAGAGAAATCGATAGATAGGGAAAAAGATAGAGAGATAGGAAGATAGGAGGAGGTGGAGAGTGAGGGAGTTGGATAGTGGGATAGAGAGATGGAGAGATAGGTAGATAGGAGGAGTGAGGGAGGTAGAAAGTGAACGGGTTAGATAGGGGAGATAGAGGGGGGGATGCGAGTGGGGGAGGGGGATGAGGCAGGAGCAGGAGGGCAGGCGCGGGGAGAAGAGGACGGAGGAGGCAGAAGAGTCGAAGACAAGAAGACAAGAAGAACAGAAGAAAAGAAGAACAGAAGACCGGAAGGACTGAAGACCGGAAGAGCAGAAGACCGGAAGAGCAGAAGACACACAGAAGAACACAGAAGAACAGAGAGGAGTACAGAAGAACAGAGAAGAATACAGAAGAACACAGAGGAAGACAGAAGAAGACAGAGGAAGACAGAAGAAGACAGAGGAACACAGAAGAACACAGAAGAACACGGAGGGAGATACAAAAAACGAAGAAACAGAGTGCAGAATACCACAGCAGAAGATGAGGAAGAAGAGAAGAGGAGAGAAGACGGGGAGAAGAGGAGTATAGAAGAAGAATACAGACGAGGAGCGAGGAGGAAGAACAGAGAAGAAGGAAAGAGGAAAAGAAGCAGGAGAGAGGGTGAGTAGCGCAGGGCAGAACGAGGGGCTGGGAGGTGGGGGGTACTTACTGTGGGGTGGGTCTCAGGAACTCAGGAACCTGGATGAGCTGCAGCGGCAGGGGGAGCGACCTACCCTTGGGTCAAGGGTCGCTACCACTGTCGCGCAGCGGCCGCCATATGAGGTAGGAGGGGGGGGGAGGGGTCAGCTGGGGGCGAATGGGAGCTGGGGGGCGGGGCGTGCAGGAGGTCGCGGCGGGAAAGCGCGAGGGAGGGGGGGACAGGTAGAGTGAGAAGAGCTGGGGGAGGGGGGTTTAAGGGTGGAGGGGGGAGAGTGTTAGGAGGTTTAGGAGATTAGGGAGAAAGATAGGTGTAGGGTTGTGAAGATAGGGGAGGGGGGGTTGTAGAGGTGGGTGAGGGTGAGAGGTAGAGTGAGGGGATAGGAAGATAGGTAATAGAGGGGGTGGCGGGAGGGGGGAGAGATAGAGAAATAGGTAGAGAGAAAAGGTAGATAGAGAAATCGATAGATAGGGAAAAAGATAGAGAGATAGGAAGATAGGAGGAGGTGGAGAGTGAGGGAGTTGGATAGTGGGATAGAGAGATGGAGAGATAGGTAGATAGGAGGAGTGAGGGAGGTAGAAAGTGAACGGGTTAGATAGGGGAGATAGAGGGGGGGATGCGAGTGGGGGAGGGGGATGAGGCAGGAGCAGGAGGGCAGGCGCGGGGAGAAGAGGACGGAGGAGGCAGAAGAGCCGAAGGCAGAAGACAAGAAGACAAGAAGAAAAGAAGAACAGAAGAAAAGAAGAACAGAAGAGCAGAAGACCGGAAGGACTGAAGACCGGAAGAGCAGAAGACCGGAAGAGCAGAATTCACACAGAAGAACACAGAAGAACAGAGAGGAGTACAGAAGAACAGAGAAGAATACAGAAGAACACAGAGGAAGACAGAAGGAGACAGAGGAAGACAGAAGAAGACAGAGGAACACAGAAGAACACAGAAGAACACGGAGGGAGATACAAAAAACGAAGAAACAGAGTGCAGAATACCACAGCAGAAGATGAGGAAGAAGAGAAGAGGAGAGAAGACGAGGAGAAGAGGAGTACAGAAGAAGAATACAGACGAGGAGCGAGGAGGAAGAACAGAGAAGAAGGAAAGAGGAAAAGAAGCAGGAGCAGGAGAGAGGGTGAGTAGCGCGGGGCAGAACGAGGGGCTGGGAGGTGGGGGGTACTTACTGTGGGGTGGGTCTCAGGAACTCAGGAACCTGGATGAGCTGCAGCGGCAGGGGGAGCGACCTACCCTTGGGTAGAACCGTTTGTGGAGGAAGGAGCCCCGTCAGCGCAAGCTCCAAAATGGAGAGACTGGGTGGAAAGAGTCATGCTGTTCTTTGAGGCAACAAAGGTGGAGGACGATCAGAAGAGGGCAATGATCATTCACCTAGGGGGAAAGGACATCTACAATATATCCAAGAACCTTCAAGAAGACGCCCCCAAAACGCATCACACCCTAATAGCTGCTCTGAACAGACACTTTGAACCAATGGCTAACACGGACTATGAGCGTTTTGTTTTTAGACAAGCAAGACAACAACCGGAGGAATCCGTTGACTCGTTCAATTTGCGGCTGCGTGGCCTGGCCAGTACCTGTCGATTCGCAGATGAAGCGGAAGAAATATGAGGGCAGGTAATACAGGGGTGCGCGTCAATAAAACTTCGCGAACGAATCCTGGAGGAATCAGGGAGGTCGTTAGCTGACATTCTTATGATGGGACGCACCAAGGAGCTGTCAAAGGTGCGGGCGTCTCACATTGAGGCAGCACTGCAGAGACCCATCAAAGAAGAAGCTGTGAATATAGTGGCTGCACTCACAACAAGGACAAAGCAGCACATGCCTAGACAACTGCCGAGACAATGTGGGTATTGCAGTGGCACACCACACCGACCAACGGAATGCCCAGCAAGAGGAAAGAAGTGTGCAGGATGCGGGAAGCTCAATCACTTCGCGAGAGTATGTCAATCAGGTCAACCACGCACCAGCACAGCAGCAGCAGTAAACATCACAACCGGTAAATCAGAACAAGGGAGTGACATGGATGACGATGAGGCTGAGGAGCATGTCATTCATTCGTTGTTTACCATTGGGAACACGGCTCAGTCATCAAAAAGACTACCCCGATGCCAGATAACGGTGGACACTCATGACATCCTTGCTGTTGTCGACACAGGGGCATCTATAAATATTCTCGCTGCCAGGGAATATAAGAAATAAGAATATAAGAAAATGAGCCCGCTACCGACACTCACAAATACGAAAGTCAGAGTGTATGCTATGGACAGAACACCCCGTTGGCATTAAAAGGTATGTTCCATGCAACAGTAGCACATGAGTCTAACACAGTGAGTGCTAAAATATATGTAGCCGAAGACGGACATGGAATGCTATTAGGCTGCCAGACGGCGGAGGACCTGGGGGTTGTCACTTTTGTGTTTGGAATACATCAGGAGGCGGTGGCCGAACTCTTAGCCCAGTATCGTGAGGTATTTGAGGGGATTGGTTGCCTCAAGGACAAGGAGGTGAAGCTGCACATTGATGAGACTGTTCAACCTGTGGCACTCAGGCACCGAAGGATAGCATTCCACCTCAGGCCCCAGAAAAAGAACTGGAATAACTGGAGAAGGCTGGTATAATTGAGAGGGTGACAGGACCGACTCCGTGGGTATCGCCTATAATGGTTGCGCGCAAGCCAAAGCAACCAGGATAAGTCTGCATATGTGTGGACATGCGCCTACCCAACACCGCGATCAAACGGGAGAGACATCTAACACCCACCATAGATGGCATAATAGTGGAGCTTAGTGGGTCATGTTCAGTGCTTTAAATGGGCCGGTACTGTCCGGTACTGAGTACCGGCACTTTTTTATTTTGAGAGGGAGAGTACCGGCACATCTCAAGAAAAACTGAATACTTTTAATTGGAGAGTACCGGCACTTCTCGGAAACAAGCAGGTACTCTGGCACAGAGTACCTGCACTTTATTTTTTCCATTTCAAGCACTGGTCATGTTGGTTCTCCAAGCTGGATTTACGCTCAGGATACCACCAGTTAGTTCTATCTAAGGAGTCGAGGTACATAACAAGCTTCTCCACCCACGTTGGTTTGAGGAGGTACCGACGTGTGAGTTTTGGAGTATCGAGTGCGGGGGAGGTGTTTCAAAACACCATACAAGAACTTTTGAGGGATCTGCCTGGCACAATTAATGTAAGTGATGATATTTTGATTCATGCCCCCACTGTTGCGGAGCATCACACTCGGCTCCGCAATATATTAAGAAGGATTCAAGAATCTGGTCTCACCCTCCATCGCCAAAAGTGTGAATTCTTAACGGACCACATAAAACATTTTGGCTCTGTCTTTTCTGCTGCTGGTGTAGCTCCTGACCCTACGAAAGTAAGAGATGTCAAGGATGCTCCTCCTCTGACCTGTGTGACTGAGGTTCACAGTTTCTTAGGGAAGGTCAACTATTGTGGCCGGTTTATCCAAGATTTGGCGTCATTGACACAACCGCTTCGAACTCTGACGAAGTCATTGCAACCTTGTGTGTGGGGTTCGGCTCAGCAGGAAGCTTTTGAGGCTGACAAGAGTGCTCTATCAAGTGACACCACGTGTAGGAAAGTACCATCTTGCCTGGCATGTTACCCCCATTTTTCACTGTATATATGTTGTTTTAGTTGTATGTGTCACTGGGACCCTGCCAGCCAGGGCCCCAGTGCTCATAAGTGTGCCTGAATGTGTTCCCTGTGTTATGACTAACTGTCTCACTGAGGCTCTGCTATCCAGAACCTCAGTGGTTATGCTCTCTCATTTCTTTCCAAATTGTCACTAACAGGCTAATGACCAATTTCACCAATTCACATTGGCATACTGGAACACCCTTATAATTCCCTAGTATATGGTACTGAGGTACCCAGGGTATTGGGGTTCCAGGAGATCCCTATGGGCTGCAGCATTTCTTTTGCCACCCATAGGGAGCTCTGACAATTCTTACACAGGCCTGCCACTGCAGCCTGAGTGAAATAACGTCCACGTTATTTCACAGCCATGTACCACTGCACTTAAGTAACTTATAAGTCACCTATATGTCTATCCTTTACCTGGTAAAGGTTAGGTGCAAAGTTACTTAGTGTGTCGGCACCCTGGCACTAGCCAAGGTGCCCCCACATTGTTCAGGGCAAATTCCCCGGACTTTGTGAGTGCGGGGACACCATTACACGCGTGCACTACACATAGGTCACTACCTATGTGTAGCTTCACAATGGTAACTCCGAATATGGCCATGTAACATGTCTATGATCATGGAATTGCCCCCTCTATGCCATCCTGGCATAGTTGGCACAATCCCATGATCCCACGGGTCTGTAGCACAGACCCTGGTACTGCCAAACTGCCTTCTCAGGGGTTTCACTGCAGCTGCTGCTGCTGCCAACCCCTCAGACAGGTTTCTGCCCTCCTGGGGTCCAGCCTGGCTTGGCCCAGGATGGCAGAACAAAGGACTTCCTCAGAGAGAGGGTGTTACACCCTCTCCCTTTGGAAAAAGGTGTTAAGGCAGGGGAGGAGTAGCCTCCCCCAGCCTCTGGAAAATGCTTTCATTGGCACAGATGGTGCCCATTTCTGCATAAGCCAGTCTACACCGGTTCAGGGACCCCTCAGCCCTGCTCTGGCGCGAAACTGGACAAAGGAAAGGGGAGTGACCACTCCCCTGACCTGCACCTCCCCTGGGAGGTGCCCAGAGCTCCTCCAGTGTGCTCCAGACCTCTGCCATCTTGGAAACAGAGGTGCTGCTGGCACACTGGACTGCTCTGAGTGGCCAGGGCCAGCACGTGACGTCAGAGACTCCTGCTGATAGACCCCTTCAGGTGTTGCTAGCCTATCCTCTCTCCTAAGTAGCCAAACCCTCTTTTCTGGCTATTTAGGGTCTCTGCTTTGGGGAATTCCTCAGATAACGAATGCAAGAGCTCATCAGAGTTCCTCTGCATCTCTCTCTTCACCTTCTGCCACGGAATCGACTGCTGACTGCGCTGGAAGCCTGCAAAACTGCAACAAAGTAGCAAAGACGACTACTGCGACCTTGTAACACTGATCCTGCCGCCTTCTCAACTGTTTTCCTGGTGGTGCATGCTGTGGGGGTAGTCTGCCTCCTCTCTGCACTAGAAGCTCCGAAGAAATCTCCCGTGGGTCGACGGAATCTTCCCCCTGCTACCGCAGGCACCAAAGAACTGCATCAACGGTCCCCTGGGTCTCCTCTCAACACGACGAGCGAGGTCCCTTGAATCCAGCAACTCTGTCCAAGTGAGTCCCACAGTCCAGTGACTCTTCAGTCCAAGTTTGGTGGAGGTAAGTCCTTGCCTCCCCACGCCAGACTGCATTGCTGGGAATCGCGTCTTTTGCAGCTACTCCGGCCTCTGTGCACTTCCGGCAGAAATCCTTTGTGCACAGCCAAGCCTGGGTCCACGGCACTCCAACCTGCATTGCACGACTTTCTAAGTTGTCCTCCGGCGGCGTGGGACTCCTTTGTGCAACTTCGGGTGAGCACCGTTTCACTCCTCTTTGTAGTGCCTGTTCTGGCACTTCTGCGGGTGCTGCCTGCTTCTGAGAGGGCTCCTTGTCTTGCTGGACACCCCCTCTGTCCCCTGACGCAATTGGCGACATCCTGGTCCCTCCTGGGCCACAGCAGCATCCAAAAACCCTAACCGCATGATTTTCAGCTAGCAAGGCTTGTTGGCGGTCTTTCGGCGGGAAAACACTTCTGCACGACTCTTCACGACGTGGGACATCCACCCTGCAAAGGAGAAGTTTCTAGCCCTTGTCGTTCCTGCAGAATCCTCAGCTTCTACTGCCTAGTAGCAGCTTCTTTGCACCCACAGCTGGCATTTCCTGGGCATCTGCCCATCTCCGACTTGCTTGTGACTTTTGGACTTGGTCCCCTTGTTCCACAGGTACCCTCGCTTGGAAATCCATTGTTGTTGCATTGCTGGTTTGTGTCTTTCCTGCAGAATTCCCCTATCACGACTTCTGTGCTCTTTGGGGAACTTTAGTGCACTTTGCACTCACTTTTCAGGGTCTTGGGGTGGGCTATTTTTCTAACCCTCACTGTTTTCTTACAGTCCCAGCGACCCTCTACAAGGTCACATAGGTTTGGGGTCCATTCGTGGTTCGCATTCCACTTTTGGAGTATATGGTTTGTGTTGCCCCTATCCCTATGTGTCCCCATTGCATCCTGTTGTAACTATACATTGTTTGCACTGTTTTCTAAGACTATACTGCATATTTTTGGTATTGTGTACATATATCTTGTGTATATTTGCTATCCTCATACTGAGGGTACTCACTGAGATACTTTGGCATATTGTCATAAAAATAAAGTACCTTTATTTTTAGTATATCTGTGTATTGTGTTTTCTTATGATATTGTGCAAGTGACACTAGTGGTACTGTAGGAGCTTCACTCGTCTCCTCGTTCAGCCTAAGCTGCTCTGCTAAGCTACCATTATCTATCAGCCTAAGCTGCTAGACACCCTATACACTAATAAGGGATACCTGGGCCTGGTGCAAGGTGTAAGTACCCCTTGGTGCTCACTACAAGCCAGTCCAGCCTCCTACATTGGTTGTGCAGCGGTGGGATAAGTACTTTGCAACTACTTACCACTTTTGTCACTGTACTTTTCATAAGAGATAAATATACAAAATAGGTTCAGTGTATGTACACCTAACCAAAAAGTTTTGCATTTCCTCTTTTCACTTCTTTTCTAAGTGCTGAAAAGTACCTCTAAACTTTCTAAAAGTTCTTAAAAAGTTTAAAAAGTTTTTTTCTGTCTTTCCAAAAGTTCTGAAAAACTTTTTTCTCACTTTTTCTGTCACTTAAACACTTTCTAAAATGTCTGGCACACCCCAAACTGTTGATCTGTCCAAACTTGCTTATGATCACCTTAGCTGGAAAGGAGCAAGGAGTCTCTGCATAGAAAGAGGTTTAAGTGTAGGGAAGAATCCCTGTAGAGAACTGTTGGTTAACATGCTTGTTGAACAGGATAAGGCCAGAGGTGGCACTTCTGTTGAAAAATTAGCTGATGGTTCCCAATCTGATCCTGGGGCACCCCTAGCAAAAGATTTAGAAGGGAAACTTCCTAGCCTGCCCATTAGCAGACAACCTAGCATAGTTGGTACTGATGTTGAGTCACATCATACAGATAGTGTGGTCTCACATCACAGTAAGAGTATTCCTTCTCATCATAGTAGAAGTGCTGTTTCTGTTAGCCAAGCTGTTAGGGTGCCATCTGTTAGGGACAGGTCTCCTTCTGTCCATTCTCATCATACTTCTGTTTCAAAGCATGTCCCTCCCACCCACCCTGATGACAGAGTGTTAGAAAGGGAGCTCAATAGATTGAGAGTGGAGGAATCCAGGCTGAAGCTCAAGAAGCAACAGCTGGATTTAGATAGGCAGTCCTTAGAAATAGAAAGAGAAAGACAGAAAATTGGGTTGGAATCCCATGGTGGCAGCAGCAGTATTCCCCATAGTCATCCTGCAAGAGAGCATGATTCAAGGAATCTGCATAAGATAGTTCCCCCTTATAAGGAGGGGGATGACATTAACAAGTGGTTTGCTGCACTTGAGAGGGCCTGTGTTGTACAGGATGTCCCTCAAAGGCATTGGGCTGCTATCCTATGGCTATCATTTAGTGGAAAGGGTAGGGATAGGCTCCTTACTGTGAAAGAAAGTGATGCCAATAATTTTACAGTTCTTAAGAATGCACTCCTGGATGGTTATGTCTTAACCACTGAACAGTACAGGATAAAGTTCAGAGAGACCAAAAAGGAGTCTTCACAAGACTGGGTAGACTTTGTTGACCATTCAGTGAAGGCCTTGGAGGGGTGGTTACATGGCAGTAAAGTTACTGATTATGAAAGCCTGTATAACTTGATCCTGAGAGAGCATATTCTTAATAATTGTGTGTCTGATTTGTTGCACCAGTACCTGGTGGACTCAGATCTGACCTCTCCCCAAGAATTGGGAAAGAAGGCAGACAAATGGGTCAGAACAAGGGTGAACAGAAGAGTTCATATAGGGGGTGACAAAGATGGCAATAAGAAGAAGGATGGTAAGTCTTCTGACAAGGGTGGGGACAAATCTAAAAATGAGTCTTCATTAGGCCCACAAAAACACTCTGGTGGGGGTGGTGGGCCCAAATCCTCTTCAAATCAAAACAAAGAAAAGAAACCATGGTGCTATTTATGTAAAATAAAAGGCCATTGGACAATAGATCCCAGTTGTCAAAAGAAAAGCACCAAGCCTGCTACACCTAGTGTCCCTACTAATAGCAGTGGTGGTGGGAGCAAACCTACTAATAGCCAATCCAAGGCAGTAGCTGGGCTCACTATTGGTAACTTAGTTGGGGTTGGTCTGATTAGGGAGACCACAGAGGCTGTGTTAGTCTCTGAGGGGGCTATTGATTTAGCCACCTTGGTTGCTTGTCCCCTTAACATGGATAAGTACAAGCAACTACCCCTAATAAATGGTGTTGAGGTTCAGGCCTACAGGTACACTGGTGCCAGTGTTACAATGGTAATAGAGAAACTGGTCCACCCTGAACAACACCTACTTGGTCACCAGTACCAAGTAACCGATGCTCATAACAACACCCTTAGCCACCCCATGGCTGTTGTGAATCTCAACTGGGGGGGGGGGGTTACTGGCCCAAAGAAAGTTGTGGTTGCCTCAGATTTACCTGTAGACTGTCTATTAGGGAATGATTTAGAGACATCAGCTTGGGCAGAAGTAGAGTTGGAGGCTCATGCAGCAATGCTGGGCATTCCAGGGCATATTTTTGCTTTGACCAGGGCTCAGGCCAAAAAGCAAAAAGGACAGGGTGACTTGGATCCTGGAAGAATGGACCAAGTGCTCCCTAAAGCTAGGGTTAGTAAAGGTAAATCACTACCTACTATCCCTCCCTCTACAGTGGATTCTTATTCTGAGGAAGAAGAATTTCCACCCTGTGCAGAACCTACACCAGAGGAGCTGGAAGCAGACACTGCTGAGCTTTTGGGTGAAGGGGGGCCTGCCAGGGAGGAGCTGAGTGTGGCACAGCAGACCTGTCCCACACTACAGGGTCTAAGACAGCAAGCTGTCAAACAAGCAAATGGGGATGTCAGTGACTCTCACAGAGTTTACTGGGAGGACAACCTCTTGTACACTGAAGCAAGGGATCCAAAACCTGGAGCTGCCAGGAGATTGGTGATTCCTCAGGAGTACAGAAAGTTCCTCCTAACTCTAGCTCACGACATTCCCTTAGCTGGACATTTGGGGCAAATGAAAACTTGGGACAGGCTTGTTCCCTTGTTTCATTGGCCTAGAATGTCAGAGGACACAAAGGAATTTTGTAAGTCCTGTGAAACCTGTCAAGCCAGTGGCAAGACAGGTGGCACCCCAAAGGCACCCCTTATTCCACTGCCTGTGGTTGGGGTTCCCTTTGAAAGGGTAGGGGTTGACATAGTTGGCCCCCTTGACCCTCCCACTGCTTCAGGCAATAGGTTTATCTTGGTGGTAGTGGACCATGCCACCAGATATCCTGAAGCAATTCCTCTAAGGACCACTACAGCTCCTGCAGTGGCAAAGGCCCTCCTGGGAATCTTTTCCAGGGTGGGCTTCCCAAAAGAGGTAGTATCAGACAGGGGAAGCAATTTCATGTCTGCTTACTTAAAGGCCATGTGGAAGGAGTGTGGTGTGACATACAAGTTCACTACACCCTATCATCCACAAACAAATGGACTGGTGGAGAGATTTAACAAAACTCTCAAAGGCATGATTATGGGACTCCCTGAAAAACTCCGCAGGAGATGGGATATCCTTTTACCATGCCTCCTTTTTGCTTACAGGGAGGTACCCCAGAAAGGAGTGGGCTTCAGCCCCTTTGAACTCCTCTTTGGACACTCTGTGAGAGGTCCTCTAACACTTGTTAAGGAGGGTTGGGAACAACCTTTAAAAGCTCCAAAGCAAGACATAGTGGACTATGTACTTGGCCTCAGATCAAGGATTGCTGAGTACATGAAAAAGGCCAGTAAAAACCTTCAGGCCAGCCAAGAGCTCCAGAAGCAATGGCATGACCAGAAGGCTGTTTTGGTTCAGTACCAACCAGGGCAGAAAGTGTGGGTCTTGGAGCCTGTGGCCCCAAGAGCACTCCAAGATAAATGGAGTGGACCCCACATAATTGTTGAGAAGAAGGGTGAAGTCACCTACTTAGTTGACTTAGGCACTGCCAGGAGTCCCCTTAGGATGCTCCATGTCAATCGCCTGAAACCCTACTATGACAGGGCTGATCTCACCCTGCTCATGGCAACTGATGAGGGACAGGAAGAAGAGAGTGACCCTCTCCCTGATCTCTTCTCTTCCACAGAACAAGATGCTCTAGTGGAAGGGGTTGTACTGGCAGATTGTCTTACTGCTGAGCAGGAAGACCACTGCATAAATCTCCTGGGTCAGTTTTCTGAACTCTTCTCTACTGTGCCAGGTACCACTTCTTGGTGTGAGCACACTATAGACACTGGAGACAGCTTGCCTGTCAAAAGTAAGGTTTATAGGCAGCCTGACCATGTCAGAGACTGCATAAAGCAAGAGGTGCAGAAAATGTTAGAACTGGGAGTGGTTGAGCACTCTGAAAGTCCATGGGCCTCTCCTGTGGTACTTGTACCAAAACCTCATTCCAAAGATGGAAAGAAGGAAATGCGGTTTTGTGTTGACTACAGAGGTCTCAACCAGGTAACCAAAACTGATGCTTACCCTATACCCAGGGCAGATGAGCTCATAGATACACTGGCATCTGCCAAGTATCTAAGCACTTTTGATTTGACTGCAGAGTATTGGCAGATCAAATTATCAGAAGATGCAAAAGCAAAAACTGCATTTTCAACCATTGGAGTCCATTACCAATTCACAGTAATGCCTTTTGGATTGAAAAATGCACCTGCCACTTTTCAGAGGTTGGTGAACACAGTCCTGCAAGGGCTGGAAGCTTTTAGTGCAGCATATTTGGACGATATAGCTGTCTTTAGCTCCAGCTGGGATGATCTCCTGGTCCGCCTATGGAAAGTTTTGGAGGCCCTGCAAAAGGCAGGCCTCACTATCAAGGCTTCAAAGTGCCAGATAGGGCAGGGGAAGGTGGTTTATATGGGACACCTGGTTGGTGGAGAACAGATTGCACCACTTCAGGGGAAAATCCAAACTATTATAGATTGGGTTCCCCCTACTACTCAGACTCAAGTGAGAGCCTTTTTAGGCCTCACTGGGTATTATAGGAGGTTCATAAAGAACTATGGCTCCATTGCAGCCCCTCTTAATGACCTCACTTCAAAGAAAATGCCTAAGAAGGTATTATGGACAGCAAACTGTCAGAAAGCTTTTGAGGAGCTGAAGCAGGCCATGTGCTCTGCACCTGTCCTAAAAAGCCCCTGTTACTCTAAAAAATTCTATGTCCAAACTGATGCATCTGAATTAGGGGTAGGGGCAGTCTTATCACAACTTAATTCTGAGGGCCAGGATCAACCTGTTGCTTTTATCAGCAGGAGGTTGACCCCTAGAGAAAAGCGTTGGTCTGCCATAGAGAGGGAGGCCTTTGCTGTGGTCTGGGCACTGAAGAAGTTGAGGCCATACCTGTTTGGCACTCACTTCATTGTTCAGACAGACCACAAACCTCTACTTTGGCTAAAACAAATGAAAGGTGAAAATCCTAAATTGTTGAGGTGGTCCATATCCCTACAGGGAATGGACTATACAGTGGAACATAGACCTGGGAGTACCCACTCCAATGCAGATGGACTCTCCAGATATTTCCACTTAGACAATGAAGACCCATCAGGTAATGACTAGTCTTATTGTCCTTCGTTTGGGGGGCGGGGGGGTTGTGTAGGAAAGTACCATCCTGCCTGGCATGTTACCCCCATTTTTCACTGTATATATGTTGTTTTAGTTGTATGTGTCACTGGGACCCTGCCAGCCAGGGCCCCAGTGCTCATAAGTGTGCCTGAATGTGTTACCTGTGTTATGACTAACTGTCTCACTGAGGCTCTGCTATCCAGAACCTCAGTGGTTATGCTCTCTCATTTCTTTCCAAATTGTCAATAACAGGCTAGTGACCAATTTCACCAATTCACATTGGCATACTGGAACACCCTTATAATTCCCTAGTATATGGTACTGAGGTACCCAGGGTATTGGGGTTCCAGGAGATCCCTATGGACTGCAGCATTTCTTTTGCCACCCATAGGGAGCTCTGACAATTCTTACACAGGCCTGCCACTGCAGCCTGAGTGAAATAACATCCACGTTATTTCACAGCCATTTACCACTGCACTTAAGTAACTTATAAGTCACCTATATGTCTATCCTTTACCTGGTAAAGGTTAGGTGCAAAGTTACTTAGTGTGTGGGCACCCTGGCACTAGCCAAGGTGCCCCCACATTGTTCAGGGCAAATTCCCCGGACTTTGTGAGTGCGGGGACACCATTACACGCGTGCACTACACATAGGTCACTACCTATGTGTAGCTTCACAATGGTAACTCCGAATATGGCCATGTAACATGTCTATGATCATGGAGTTGCCCCCTCTATGCCATCCTGGCATAGTTGGCACAATCCCATGATCCCACGGGTCTGTAGCACAGACCCTGGAACTGCCAAACTGGCTTTTCAGGGGTTTCACTGCAGCTGCTGCTGCTGCCAACCCCTCAGACAGGTTTCTGCCCTCCTGGGGTCCAGCCTGGCTTGGCCCAGGATGGCAGAACAAAGGACTTCCTCAGAGAGAGGGTGTTACACCCTCTCCCTTTGGAAAAAGGTGTTAAGGCAGGGGAGGAGTAGCCTCCCCCAGCCTCTGGAAAATGCTTTCATGGGCACAGATGGTGCCCATTTCTGCATAAGCCAGTCTACACCGGTTCAGGGACCCCTCGGCCCTGCTCTGGCGTGAAACTGGACAAAGGAAAGGGGAGTGACCACTCCCCTGACCTGCACCTCCCCTGGGAGGTGCCAGAGCTCCTCCAGTGTGCTCCAGACCTCTGCCATCTTGGAAACAGAGGTGCTGCTGGCACACTGGACTGCTCTGAGTGGCCAGGGCCAGCAGGTGACGTCAGAGACTCCTTCTGATAGGCTCTTACCTGTGTTGCTAGCCTATCCTCCTTCCTAGGTAGCCAAACCCTCTTTTCTGGCTATTTAGGGTCTCTGCTTTGGGGAATTCCTTAGATAACGAATGCAAAAGCTCATCAGAGTTCCTCTGCATCTCTCTCTTCACCTTCTGCCACGGAATCGACTGCTGACTGCGCAGGAAGCCTGCAAAACTGCAACAAAGTAGCAAAGACGACTACTGCGACCTTGTAACGCTGATCCTGCCGCCTTCTCGACTGTTTTCCTGGTGGTGCATGCTGTGGGGGTAGTCTGCCTCCTCTCTCCACTAGAAGCTCCGAAGAAATCTCCCGTGGGTCGACGGAATCTTCCCCCTGCTACCGCAGGCACCAAAGAACTGCATCACCAGTCCCCTGGGTCTCCTCTCAACACAACGAGCGAGGTCCCTTGAATCCAGCAACTCTGTTCAAGTGACTCCCACAGTCCAGTGACTCTTCAGTCCAAGTTTGGTGGAGGTAAGTCCTTGCCTCCCCACGCCAGACTGCATTGCTGGGAACCGCGTCTTTTGCAGCTACTCCGGCCTCTGTGCACTTCCGGCAGAAATCCTTTGTGCACAGCCAAACCTGGGTCCACGGCACTCCAACCTGCATTGCACGACTTTCTAAGTTGTCCTCCGGCGGCGTGGGACTCCTTTGTGCAACTTCGGGTGAGCACTGTTTCACTCCTCTTTGTAGTGCCTGTTCTGCACTTCTGCAGGTGCTGCCTGCTTCTGAGAGGGCTCATTGTATTGCTGGACACCCACTCTGTCCCCTGACGCAATTGGCGACATCCTGGTCCCTCCCGGGCCACAGCAGCATCCAAAAACCCTAACCGTACAATTTTCAGCTAGCAAGGCTTGTTGGCGGTCTTTCGGCGGGAAAACACTTCTGCACAACTCTTCACGACGTGGGACATCCACCCTCCAAAGGAGAAGTTTCTAGCCCTTGTCGTTCCTGCGGAATCCTCAGCTTCTACTGCCTAGTAGCAGCTTCTTTGCACCCACAGCTGGCTTTTCCTGGGCATCTGCCCATCTCCGACTTGCTTGTGACTTTTGGACTTGGTCCCCTTGTTCCACAGGTACCCTCGTTTGGAAATCCATTGTTGTTGCATTGCTGGTTTGTGTCTTTCCTGCAGAATTCCCCTATCACGACTTCTGTGCTCTTTGGGGAACTTTAGTGCACTTTGCACTCACTTTTCCGGTTCTTGGGGTGGGCTATTTTTCCAACCCTCACTGTTTTCTTACAGTCCCAGCGACCCTCTACAAGGTCACATAGGTTTGGGGTCCATTCGTGGTTCGCATTCCACTTTTGGAGTATATGGTTTGTGTTGCCCCTATCCCTATGTGTCCCCATTGCATCCTATTGTAACTATACATTGTTTGCACTGTTTTCTAAGACTATACTGCATATTTTTGGTATTGCGTACATATATCTTGTGTATATTTGCTATCCTCATACTGAGGGTACTCACTGAGATACTTTGGCATATTGTCATAAAAATAAAGTACCTTTATTTTTAGTATATCTGTGTATTGTGTTTTCTTATGATATTGTGCAAGTGACACTAGTGGTACTGTAGGAGCTTCACTCGTCTCCTAGTTCAGCCTAAGCTGCTCTGCTAAGCTACCATTATCTATCAGCCTATGCTGCTAGACACCCTATACACTAATAAGGGATACCTGGGCCTGGTGCAAGGTGTAAGTACCCCTTGGTACTCACTACAAGCCAGTCCAGCCTCCTACACCACGTTAAGGTATTTCGACCCAAAGATGGAGACTTAGGTCGCAGTGGATGCGGGCCCTAAAGGATTGGGTGCGGTACTGTTTCAGAGACAGAGCTGTGGAGACTGGTCCCCAGTGGCATTCGCAAGCAGGTCTCTGAAGGAGCAGAGGTACTCTCAGATAGAGAAGGAGGCCATTGCGGTGCACTGGAGCTGCAAATACTTTCACATGTATGTATATGGTCACCCATTTTTAGTTTCTACAGACCACAAGCCTCTCATACCCCTGTTTAACAGCACTGCTTCGAAGCCTTCCCCGAGAATTGAAAAGTGGATGCTCCAGCTGCAGGACTATCGATGCCAGCTGGAGTATCGTCCGGGGTCAGACAATCCGGTGGATTACCTTTCCAGGCACCCCAGAGCCGCCTCAGATAACGGGATCAACGATGCAGAGGAACCCGAAGAATATGTCAGGTTGATTTCTGAATGGTCCCGGCCAAGACCTCTCTCAGTAGGTGAAATTGTTCAAGCCACAGCCAGGGATGAGTGTCTCCAAAAGGTATGCCGAGCCATCAGTAGTAACCAGTGGTTCTTGGTCAAGAAACAGATTCCCACTTTGACTTCCTCATCGCAAAGGATTTTGGGGAGTTTGTACCAGGTGAGGGCTGAATTGACGGTAGATACTGAGGGGTGTCTCCTCCGAGGATGCCGATTGGTAATCCCGTTGTCGCTCACATCCCGTGTGATACAATTGGCTCACAACGGACACCACGGCATGGTGAAAACCAAGAGCCGGTTAAGGTCCAAGGTATGGTTCCCACTCATTGATGAATAGGTTAAAGAGGTGGTAAAAACCTGTGAGTGGTGTCAAGCGTCAGGAGAGTCAAACAGCCCCACTCCAGTGGAAACTGAACCTGGCCCAACCTCTCCGTGGATTTCTGCCAGCATGGATTTTGGGAGCCTTCCTGATGGACGACACACTTTGATTCTTGTTAATGACTTTTCCAAATATCCCGAAGTGGAAGTGATCTCCTCGCTTTCGGCGGAAGTGGTAATTCCCCGTCTGGAAAAGATAATGGCTACTCATGGCCTCATATCTGAGATCAAGACTGATAATGGGCCTCCGTTTCAGAGCAAGGAACTGTCTGAATATTTTGAAAAGTCTGGTGTTTGCCACCGAAGGATCACCCCGAGGTGGCCTCAGGCAAATGGTGAAGTTGAACGTTTTATGCGAACGCTAAACAAGGTGTTACGCATCGCTTATGCCAGTGGCCAGGTGAGTGAGTATGCGATATACTCGTTCTTGAGAAATTATCTTCAGACTCCCCATTCCACAACTGGTAAGGCGCCAGGGCACGTCATGTTTGGGAGGCCGGTGGTGGACTCTATACCTCATCATAGGACATGGGTTCCCAATCCCATTGATCCTGTTCAAGTCCAGGAACGCCGGTCCTCTACCAACCGATTTGCAAGCCGTCCCCGGAGGGCGTCTGATCTGAAAGTGGAAGATCAGGTATTGCTCAAGGTCACCACTACAGGTAGCAAATTCCGCATGCCTTTCGATCCTGTTCCCTGGAGGGTTGTTAAGCGACGTGGATCGTTGGTGGTGGCTCGAAGAGGGACAGACGTGGTAACCAGAAATGTGTCTTTGTTCAAGAAATTCAACTGCCCCGAAGGATCTCAAGTGGGTGCTGAAGTTCAAGCATCCAATGATGACCAATGGCGAGGACTCTGGGGAACAATTTACTGAGACTGGAGTTGGTGTCCCGCCCTCTCTTTGTCAGACAGGATGTATTCCCCTGTGTCAGGTTCCTCCGTGAGCACAGGGCGAGCCGAGAATACTCGATACAATCTGCGCCATAATCCTGCCTCATCTGTCAGACTTCGTGACTATCTGGTGGATGTTTAATATGTGATAATCTGTATTGTGTGCAGTTGTTTGTTTTTTAAATTTTTAGAAGAAATGTAGTGTTGCACCAGTGACGGAACTGGGCGCCCAGCACTACCAATAATGTTTGGTGCTGAAGGGGTGCTGTTGCCCCTCAGCACCTCGTGGCGGTTTCCCCTGCTAAGGGGTTGTTTAGTGGTTCAACCCGAGGTCACGGGACCCAGGGAAATAAAAGGCCGGAAGGCCGGGGACGTGGGCAGAGTGAGCCGCGGTAGACAGAGGAGAGATACGTGTCTACACGCGGCGCTGTGCAAACGCGTCAAGGCCGAGCCCAGCAGGTTACAAGAATTAACGCGTGTGCTTATTATTCATTTTAACAGCAAGTAGTGCCGGCCGTCGCCGACACTACATACTCCTGGATGCACTTTTAGACGTGCACTTCGGGGGCCTGACCTCTCTGAAGTTTGGCATAGCAGCACAAGGACTGCTGAGCTCCCTCTCTAGCCTGAACCTACACTGCTTTGAGGACTCTACTGAGCACTCATTGGCTCAGGTCGGGTGTGCCCTGTGCCGCACCCTCCCAGCTGCTGATGCTTCTAACTTCAGTTACTGGGCGGTTGCTGGCCTGTTACCCTCAATCCAGCTGTAATTTAGGAGCCCGTCTGTGAGAAGGTAGCCTCTTTCTAGCCTTGTTACCCCCACTTTTGGCCTGTTTGTGAGTGTATGTCAGGGTGTTTGTCACTGTTTTCACTGTCTCACTGGGATCCTGATAGCCAGGCCTCAGTGCTCATAGTGAAAACACTATGTTTTCAGTATGGTTGTTATGTGTCACTGGGATCCTGCTGGTCAGGACCCCAGTGCTCATAGGTTTGTGGCCTATATGTATGTGTCACTGGGACCCTGTCACACAGGGCCCCAGTGCTCATAGGTGTGCATGTATATGTTCCCTGTGTGGTGCCTAACTGTCTCACTGAGGCTCTGCTAACCAGAACCTCAGTGGTTATGCTCTCTCATTACTTTCAAATTGTCACTAACAGGCTAGTGACCAATTTTACCAATTTACATTGGCTTACTGGAACACCCTTATAATTCCCTAGTATATGGTACTGAGGTACCCAGGGTATTGGGGTTCCAGGAGATCCCTATGGGCTGCAGCATTTCTTTTGCCACCCATAGGGAGCTCTGACAATTCTTACACAGGCCTGCCACTGCAGCCTGAGTGAAATAACGTCCACGTTATTTCACAGCCATTTTACACTGCACTTAAGTAACTTATAAGTCACCTATATGTCTAACCTTTACCTGGTAAAGGTTAGGTGCAAAGTTACTTAGTGTGAGGGCACCCTGGCACTAGCCAAGGTGCCCCCACATTGTTCAGAGCCAATTCACTGAACTTTGTGAGTGCGGGGACACCATTACACGCGTGCACTACATATAGGTCACTACCTATATGTAGCTTCACCATGGTAACTCCGAATATGGCCATGTAACATGTCTATGATCATGGAATTGCCCCCTCTATGCCATCCTGTCATTGTTGGTACAATTCCATGATCCCAGTGGTCTGTAGCACAGACCCTGGTACTGCCAGACTGCCCTTCCTGGGGTTTCTCTGCAGCTGCTGCTGCTGCCAACCCCTCAGACAGGCAGCTGCCCTCCTGGGGTCCAGCCAGGCCTGGCCCAGGATGGCAGAACAAAGAACTTCCTCTGAGAGAGGGTGTGACACCCTCCCCCTTTGGAAAATGGTGTGAAGGCAGGGGAGGAGTAGCCTCCCCCAGCCTCTGGAAATGCTTTGTTGGGCACAGATGTGCCCAATTCTGCATAAGCCAGTCTACACCGGTTCAGGGACCCCTTAGCCCCTGCTCTGGCGCGAAACTGGACAAAGGAAAGGGGAGTGACCACTCCCCTGACCTGCACCTCCCCTGGGAGGTGTCCAGAGCTCCTCCAGTGTGCTCCAGACCTCTGCCATCTTGGAAACAGAGGTGCTGCTGGCACACTGGACTGCTCTGAGTGGCCAGTGCCACCAGGTGACGTCAGAGACTCCTGCTGATAGGCTCCTTCAGGTGTTAGTAGCCTTTCCTCTCTCCTAGGTAGCCAAACCCTCTTTTCTGGCTATTTAGGGTCTCTGTCTCTGGGGAAACTTTAGATAACGAATGCATGAGCTCAGCCGAGTTCCTCTGCATCTCCCTCTTCACCTTCTGATAAGGAATCGACCGCTGACCGCGCTGGAAGCCTGCAAACCTGCAACATAGTAGCAAAGACGACTACTGCAACTCTGTAACGCTGATCCTGCCGCCTTCTCGACTGTTTTCCTGCTTGTGCATGCTGTGGGGGTAGTCTGCCTCCTCTCTGCACCAGAAGCTCCGAAGAAATCTCCCGTGGGTCGACGGAATCTTCCCCCTGCAACCGCAGGCACCAAAAAGCTGCATTACCGGTCCCTTGGGTCTCCTCTCAGCACGACGAGCGAGGTCCCTCGAATCCAGCGACACCGTCCAAGTGACCCCCACAGTCCAGTGACTCTTCAGCCCAAGTTTGGTGGAGGTAAGTCCTTGCCTCACCTCGCTGGGCTGCATTGCTGGGAACCGCGACTTTGCAAGCTACTCCGGCCCCTGTGCACTTCCGGCGGAAATCCTTCGTGCACAGCCAAGCCTGGGTCCACAGCACTCTAACCTGCATTGCACGACTTTCTAAGTTGGTCTCCGGCGACGTGGGACTCCTTTGTGCAACTTCGGCGAGCACCGTTTCACGCATCCTCGTAGTGCCTGTTTCTGGCACTTCTCCGGGTGCTACCTGCTTCAGTGAGGGCTCTTTGTCTTGCTCGACGTCCCCTCTCTCTGCAGGTCCAATTTGCGACCTCCTGGTCCCTCCTGGGCCCCAGCAGCGTCCAAAAACGCCAAACGCACGATTTGCGTGTAGCAAGGCTTGTTGGCGTCCATCCGGCGGGAAAACACTTGTGCACGACTCTCCAAGGCGTGGGGGATCCATCCTCCAAAGGGGAAGTCTCTAGCCCTTGTCGTTCCTGCAGTATTCACAGTTCTTCAGTCTAGTAAGAGCTTCTTTGCACCAACCGCTGGCATTTCTTGGGCATCTGCCCATCTCCGAGTTGCTTGTGACTTTTGGACTTGGTCCCCTTGTTCCACAGGTACCCTCAGTCAGGAATCCATCGTTGTTGCATTGCTGATTTGTGTTTTCCTTGCATTTTCCCTCTAACACGACTATTTTGTCCTTAGGGGAACTTTAGTGCACTTTGCACTCACTTTTCAGGGTCTGGGGGAGGGTTATTTTTCTAACTCTCACTATTTTCTAATAGTCCCAGCGACCCTCTACAAGGTCACATAGGTTTGGGGTCCATTCGTGGTTCGCATTCCACTTTTGGAGTATATGGTTTGTGTTGCCCCTATCCCTATGTTTCCCCATTGCATCCTATTGTAACTATACATTGTTTGCACTGTTTTCTAAGACTATACTGCATATTTTTGCTATTGTGTATATATATCTTGTGTATATTTCCTATCCTCTCACTGAGGGTACACTCTAAGATACTTTGGCATATTGTCATAAAAATAAAGTACCTTTATTTTTAGTATAACTGTGTATTGTGTTTTCTTATGATATTGTGCATATGACACTAGGTGGTACTGTAGTAGCTTCACACGTCTCCTAGTTCAGCCTAAGCTGCTCTGCTAAGCTACCATTATCTATCAGCCTAAGCTGCTATACACCCTATACACTAATAAGGGATAACTGGGCCTGGTGCAAGGTGCAAGTACCCCTTGGTACTCACTACAAGCCAGTCCAGCCTCCTACATTGGTTGTGCAGCGGTGGGATAAGTGCTTTGAGACTACTTACCACTCTTGTCATTGTACTTTTCATAAGAGAAAAATATACAAAACAAGGTCAGTGTATATACACATAGCCAAAAAGTTTTGCATTTCCTCTTTTCACTCTTTTCTAAGTGCTGAAAAGTACTTCTAAACTTTCAAAAAGTTCTTAAAAGTTTAAAAAGTTTTTTCTGTCTTTCCAAAAAGTTCTGAAAACTTTTTTCTCTTTGTCTATCACTTTAACTCTCTCTAAAAATGTCTGGCACAGGCCAAAAAGTTGAACTGTCCAAACTTGCATATGATCACCTTAGCTGGAAAGGAGCAAGGAGTCTCTGCATAGAGAGAGGTTTGAGTGTAGGGAAGAATCCTTCCTTAGAACTGTTAATTAATATGCTTAGAGTACAGGATAAGGCCATAAGTGCCCAATCTGTAGAAAAAGTAGCTAATGGTTCTCAATCTGATCCAGGGACTCCCCCAGGAAAAGGTTCAGGAAAGAAACTTCTCAGCCTGCCCATTACTAGACAGTCTAGCATAGTTGGTACAGAGGTTGAATCACATCATACTGATGATGTGCTCTCACATTATGCTGGTAGCCAAGCTGTTAGGGTGCCCTTGGTAAGGGACAGGTCTCCTTCTGTTCATTCCCATCATACCTCTGTATCTAGAAATGTCCCTCCCACCCACCCTGATGACAGATTGTTAGAAAGGGAGCTCAATAGATTGAGAGTGGAGCAAACCAGACTGAAGCTCAAGAAGCAACAGCTGGATTTGGATAGACAGTCTTTAGAAATAGAGAGGGAAAGACAGAAGATGGGTTTAGATACCCATGGTGGCAGCAGCAGTATTCCCCATAGTCATCCTGCAAAAGAGCATGATTCCAGGAATCTGCATAAGATAGTTCCCCCTTACAAGGAGGGGGATGACATTAACAAGTGGTTTGCTGCACTTGAGAGGGCCTGTGCTGTACAGGATGTCCCTCAAAAGCAGTGGGCTGCTATCCTATGGCTATCATTCACTGGAAAAGGTAGGGATAGGCTCCTTACTGTAAAAGAAAATGATGCTAATAATTTCCAAGTTCTTAAGAATGCACTCCTGGATGGTTATGGCTTAACCACTGAACAGTACAGGATAAAGTTCAGAGAGACCAAAAAGGAGTCTTCACAAGACTGGGTTGATTTCATTGACCAGGCAGTGAAGGCCTTGGAGGGGTGGTTACATGGCAGTAAAGTTACTGATTATGAAAGCCTGTATAACACAATCCTGAGAGAGCATATACTTAATAATTGTGTGTCTGATTTGTTGCACCAGTACCTGGTAGACTCTGATCTGACCTCTCCCCAAGAATTGGGAAAGAAGGCAGACAAATGGGGCAGAACAAGGGTGAACAGAAAAGTTCATACAGGGGGTGACAAAGATGGCAATAAGAAGAAAGATGGTGAAAAATCTCAAGATAAGCATGGGGATAAGGGTAAAACCAAAGATCCCACTTCAAATCTTAAACACTCTTCAGAGGGTGGGGATAAAACAAATTCTTCCTCTTCTTCCCAACCTGCACACATTAAAAAGCCTTGGTGCTTTGTGTGTAAAAACAGAGGCCATAGGCCAGGGGATAAGTCCTGTCCAGGTAAACCCCCTGAGCCTACCACCACTAATACATCAAGCTCTAGTGCCCCTAGCAGTAGTGGTACTAGTGGTGGGACTGCTGGCAACAGTCAAGCAAAGGGTGTAGTTGGGTTCACTTATGGGTCCATAGTGGAAACTGATGTAATCAGTCCCAAGACAGTTTCTGTCACACCTAGTGGCATTGGCCTTGCCACACTGGCTGCTTGTCCCCTTACAATGGATAAGTACAGGCAGACAGTTTCAATAAATGGTGTTGAGGCCTTGGCCTACAGGGACACAGGTGCCAGTTTCACTTTGGTGACTGAAAACCTAGTGCCTCCTGAACAACACATCATTGGACAACAGTATAAGATTATTGATGTCCATAACTCCACTAAGTTTCTTCCCTTAGCTATAATTCAGTTTAGTTGGGGTGGAGTTACTGGCCCTAAGCAGGTGGTGGTATCACCTAGCTTACCTGTAGACTGTCTCTTAGGTAATGACCTAGAGGCCTCAGGTTGGGCTGATGTAGAGTTTTATGCCCATGCAGCCATGCTGGGCATCCCTGAGGAATTGTTCCCTCTCATTTCAAGTGAAATGAAAAAGCAAAGGAGAGAAGGCCTGAAAACTCAGGATCCCTCTCCATCAACAGGTAAAAAGGGTATCACAGTATCCCCTAACCACCCTACCATTCAGGATACTATTCCTGTGGTGGGAGAAACCTCTCCTAGGGTGGCACCTGTTCCAAGGGAATCATCAGCTGGCAAAGCTGGACTCCCTGAGGTAGAAGTACCTCTCTGTGGGATAACTAACATTGGTGAGAAAAAGAGCACCATTTTAGTTAACATGGAGCATCCCTCTAACCCTCCCAGAGAAACTTTAGTGCAGAAACTCTGCACTGCCTCACAACACTTAGGACAGCATCCCTGCCCTAGTGTGGAGCTGATAGGACAGCATCCCTGCCCTGCTCCAACTCAAGAGAAACAGCATCCCTGTTCTCTCTTCCAGCCAGATGGACAAAGTTTTTGCCCAGCTATGGCTTTTCTGAGACAGCATCCCTGTCTGGCATTTCCATCACTACAAATAGGTTCAATGGACAATTCCCACTGCTCTAAACTAAAACTTACTGATAGAAACTCTGAAAATACATCTTCACATTGTTGCTTAGCTAAAAAAACTTCAAACAGGGTGGTTTACATCCCCACAGGGAAGTAACCATATAGTGGATGATAAAGGGAGTAACCAGTCTATTGCAGAGCTACTCTCTACTTATCACCACTTAGACAATAAAGTCTCAACTGGCCAAGGTTAGCCTTATTGTCCTTCGTTTGGGGGGGGGTTGTGTGAGAAGGTAGCCTCTTTCTAGCCTTGTTACCCCCACTTTTGGCCTGTTTGTGAGTGTATGTCAGGGTGTTTGTCACTGTTTTCACTGTCTCACTGGGATCCTGATAGCCAGGCCTCAGTGCTCATAGTGAAAACACTATGTTTTCAGTATGGTTGTTATGTGTCACTGGGATCCTGCTGGTCAGGACCCCAGTGCTCATAGGTTTGTGGCCTATATGTATGTGTCACTGGGACCCTGTCACACAGGGCCCCAGTGCTCATAGGTGTGCATGTATATGTTCCCTGTGTGGTGCCTAACTGTCTCACTGAGGCTCTGCTAACCAGAACCTCAGTGGTTATGCTCTCTCATTACTTTCAAATTGTCACTAACAGGCTAGTGACCAATTTTACCAATTTACATTGGCTTACTGGAACACCCTTATAATTCCCTAGTATATGGTACTGAGGTACCCAGGGTATTGGGGTTCCAGGAGATCCCTATGGGCTGCAGCATTTCTTTTGCCACCCATAGGGAGCTCTGACAATTCTTACACAGGCCTGCCACTGCAGCCTGAGTGAAATAACGTCCACGTTATTTCACAGCCATTTTACACTTCACTTAAGTAACTTATAAGTCACCTATATGTCTAACCTTTACCTGGTAAAGGTTAGGTGCAAAGTTACTTAGTGTGAGGGCACCCTGGCACTAGCCAAGGTGCCCCCACATTGTTCAGAGCCAATTCACTGAACTTTGTGAGTGCGGGGACACCATTACACGCGTGCACTACATATAGGTCACTACCTATATGTAGCTTCACCATGGTAACTCCGAATATGGCCATGTAACATGTCTATGATCATGGAATTGCCCCCTCTATGCCATCCTGGCATTGTTGGTACAATTCCATGATCCCAGTGGTCTGTAGCACAGACCCTGGTACTGCCAGACTGCCCTTCCTGGGGTTTCTCTGCAGCTGCTGCTGCTGCCAACCCCTCAGACAGGCAGCTGCCCTCCTGGGGTCCAGCCAGGCCTGGCCCAGGATGGCAGAACAAAGAACTTCCTCTGAGAGAGGGTGTGACACCCTCTCCCTTTGGAAAATGGTGTGAAGGCAGGGGAGGAGTAGCCTCCCCCAGCCTCTAGAAATGCTTTGTTGGGCACAGATGTGCCCAATTCTGCATAAGCCAGTCTACACTGGTTCAGGGACCCCTTAGCCCCTGCTCTGGCGCGAAACTGGACAAAGGAAAGGGGAGTGACCACTCCCCTGACCTGCACCTCCCTTGGGAGGTGTCCAGAGCTCCTCCAGTGTGCTCCAGACCTCTGCCATCTTGGAAACAGAGGTGCTGCTGGCACACTGGACTGCTCTGAGTGGCCAGTGCCACCAGGTGACGTCAGAGACTCCTGCTGATAGGCTCCTTCAGGTGTTAGTAGCCTTTCCTCTCTCCTAGGTAGCCAAACCCTCTTTTCTGGCTATTTAGGGTCTCTGTCTCTGGGGAAACTTTAGATAACGAATGCATGAGCTCAGCCGAGTTCCTCTGCATCTCCCTCTTCACCTTCTGATAAGGAATCGACCGCTGACCGCGCTGGAAGCCTGCAAACCTGCAACATAGTAGCAAAGACGACTACTGCAACTCTGTAACGCTGATCCTGCCGCCTTCTCGACTGTTTTCCTGCTTGTGCATGCTGTGGGGGTAGTCTGCCTCCTCTCTGCACCAGAAGCTCCGAAGAAATCTCCCGTGGGTCGACGGAATCTTCCCCCTGCAACCGCAGGCACCAAAAAGCTGCATTACCGGTCCCTTGGGTCTCCTCTCAGCACGACGAGCGAGGTCCCTCGAATCCAGCGACACCGTCCAAGTGACCCCCACAGTCCAGTGACTCTTCAGCCCAAGTTTGGTGGAGGTAAGTCCTTGCCTCACCTCGCTGGGCTGCATTGCTGGGAACCGCGACTTTGCAAGCTACTCCGGCCCCTGTGCACTTCCGGCGGAAATCCTTCGTGCACAGCCAAGCCTGGGTCCACGGCACTCTAACCTGCATTGCACGACTTTCTAAGTTGGTCTCCGGCGACGTGGGACTCCTTTGTGCAACTTCGGCGAGCACCGTTTCACGCATCCTCGTAGTGCCTGTTTCTGGCACTTCTCCGGGTGCTACCTGCTTCAGTGAGGGCTCTTTGTCTTGCTCGACGTCCCCTCTCTCTGCAGGTCCAATTTGCGACCTCCTGGTCCCTCCTGGGCCCCAGCAGCGTCCAAAAACGCCAAACGCACGATTTGCATGTAGCAAGGCTTGTTGGCGTCCATCCGGCGGGAAAACACTTCTGCACGACTCTCCAAGGCGTGGGGGATCCATCCTCCAAAGGGGAAGTCTCTAGCCCTTGTCGTTCCTGCAGTATTCACAGTTCTTCAGTCTAGTAAGAGCTTCTTTGCACCAACCGCTGGCATTTCTTGGGCATCTGCCCATCTCCGAGTTGCTTGTGACTTTTGGACTTGGTCCCCTTGTTCCACAGGTACCCTCAGTCAGGAATCCATCGTTGTTGCATTGCTGATTTGTGTTTTCCTTGCATTTTCCCTCTAACACGACTATTTTGTCCTTAGGGGAACTTTAGTGCACTTTGCACTCACTTTTCAGGGTCTGGGGGAGGGTTATTTTTCTAACTCTCACTATTTTCTAATAGTCCCAGCGACCCTCTACAAGGTCACATAGGTTTGGGGTCCATTCGTGGTTCGCATTCCACTTTTGGAGTATATGGTTTGTGTTGCCCCTATCCCTATGTTTCCCCATTGCATCCTATTGTAACTATACATTGTTTGCACTGTTTTCTAAGACTATACTGCATATTTTTGCTATTGTGTATATATATCTTGTGTATATTTCCTATCCTCTCACTGAGGGTACACTCTAAGATACTTTGGCATATTGTCATAAAAATAAAGTACCTTTATTTTTAGTATAACTGTGTATTGTGTTTTCTTATGATATTGTGCATATGACACTAGGTGGTACTGTAGTAGCTTCACACGTCTCCTAGTTCAGCCTAAGCTGCTCTGCTAAGCTACCATTATCTATCAGCCTAAGCTGCTAGACACCCTATACACTAATAAGGGATAACTGGGCCTGGTGCAAGGTGCAAGTACCCCTTGGTACTCACTACAAGCCAGTCCAGCCTCCTACACCGTCTGTACTGTTTACGATACCTCTGAGTCTATGCAATGCCTCACAGCTCCTGGAATATCACCTGGGACTGTTTGCGATCTCCCTGGGTTAGTTCCAACCGTTGGGCTGCTCATGGTGTGTAGCGCTTCATCTTATTTGGGCACTAACAAGCAGACCCTCAATTGAAGGCAGGATGTTTATCCTCATTGGTGCCGCAAACGCCACTTGGCGGTGATGGGGCATATTAGATCCGGAGCCCATCTTACACCTTCATATCCCTTGGCTCCCAACCATGATTGATCAGAGGACAGGAGTCTCTTCAGAATCCTCCACCACGCTCACAACTGTCGACGACAAACTGGACATTGTCCTGGCGGCCGTAGAAAAGTCCTGAGTTGCTTTAGAGAACAAGATAAATGCAGTGGTGACAGATCTCACACTACTACAAAACGATCTTTCCAAACCAGAGGATAAAGTCACTTCTGCAGAGTAATTGCTGGCTGTGTTTCAACCACAGACTCAGGATGCGCAGAATCAGCTGCTGACACTGCATGACCCAGTTCACATCTTTGAGGAGAGGGCAGAAGATGCTGAGAGCTGCTCTTCAGAAACAATACAATGCAAGATGATTTTCACAAATTAGCAGATAAAGTTACTTCTGCAGAGCAATGGCTGGCTGTGTTTCAACCGCAGACTCGGGACGAGCAGAATCAGCAGCTGACCCTGTGTGACCAGGTTCACCTCTTTTCAAAAGGATGCACCAAGTGCCGATGAGGAACCCCAATCCTGGTGCCCCGCTAAGACCGTTGGTGGTGCGATTGCTACACTACAAGGATCACAATGTGAGCCTGAGGGAGGCCCGCAAGCGTGACGCTGTAGCAGTGGACAATGCAAGTGAGATCTTCCCTGACTATAAGTTGGCAGTGCAGCATCGGTGAAGTTCTTTTCTTGCTATCAGATGAAGACTTCAGGAATCTAACATTAAATATTCTCTATACTCTGCGAGTTGTGGTGGTCGGTACATCGCTGTCTTCATGGATCATAAGGAGGCCTGGGAGGAGAGGCGCTGGGCAGTGTGTACCACCTCGTCGCAATCACTGACGGAATGGTGACAAACTCCCAGTGTACGCGTCAGCAATGCTGGAACCACCGGCTTCAACAATTGTCATAGTCGTCACTCTCACCCAATCTGGAGCAGGTTAGGTTATGTGGGAGAGGTGGCAGATGCTGCATTTCAAGACCCTGTCTCGTCTTCGGACCCTGGCAAAATCTTCCAGTGACAGGGAATCCTTGATACCTGCTTTCCCCTGCCGGACTCCATCATGCCACTTAACATGACTCTATAAACAGCAGACAATATCCTTTAAACTCTTATTGGTGGTGGGGCACCTCCATGTCTGTCTCCACTTTTCATATGTTAAAACTGTAATGTATATTATTTTTACAACAGATCCTGCATCACATCTCAAGAGTTGGAGTTCTGCATGCATGCCCATCTGATTTGGCCCCTGTTGTCTGTACCTGAATAATTCTTTAGTGTATTTTCAGTCATGTGCAATGGACGCTTTATTGTGTTGTATGAACAATGTTACTCACCTACTTGCTTGGTTGCATGTGGAACATTCTCCTTTACTAGCTCTATGGTGTTACAGGAGACCTGACACTGTTGTACAGACTGCTTTCCGTAGGATGCCGACTCCTGGACCTGGCTGGCTCAGGGGTCTGCTCCTTTCAGTCCTGCCGACATGAGTCGTGGTGTGTGGTGGACCTCTCCCTTCAGCATTCCCCAATATGTGAGTCCTTCTCTTGTTAAGTCTGCTTAACTGCGGATCTCCTAGTCCTGTGCAATGCACTGGGCATGGCGCCTGCCTTGTGCCTCTCCTCTTGGTCTAGGTCTCCAGGCCTGTGCTTTGGGCCTGCTGAGGGGTGCTCTTATTGCTAGTACCTGGCTCAGACTGCTAATATACTGGGTGCTATGAATGCCCCTTGTTTGACACTATCTGGCTGGCAGTGTGCTTCGTGTCCTACTACCTCAGCGTTTCCACCCATGCAGAGCTTCCTTACTAGCTAATTACATTGAATCTGCTATTCCTCTTGGCCTACACTGAGAGCACTAGGCTCTCCCAAATCATAAGGCATTATGAGGTTCTGTGCCCTCCTAAACTGTATACTGCCAACTACCCCTCATTTGTTCACCTTCACTGGCGCCAGCTGTTAACGAGTTTGGGCAGAAACTTGCTGTCCCTCCGCTTTCTATGGTAATATGAGTTCTCTCTTGTTGGCTTTCATTGGTTCTTTGCCATTGCCCCTACCTAAGCCAAACCCCCAAATAGCACAATGATTCTCTCGCCAAGCAGAGCGAATATTCCGATAGGAATTCCTCGCTCACGTTCATAGGGGGAAAAGACCGATTTGGCCCAGTTGATAAAAATACTTTATATGCCCCCAAATATAATTAATTTCCGGATTAGTGGATCTATGTTATCTCATGGGTGTCGTATGTATAAAGTGACATCATCAGCGTACATGGAGACTGAGATTCGTTGAGGTGTACATGCCAGACCATGGGGTGAGTGATGTTGTTGAAGGAACACCGCAAAAGGTTCCATAGCAATAGCGAATAATATAGGGGATAAGGGGCACCCTTGGCACGTGCCCATTGAGACTGGAAAGGGAGCAGTGATCACTCGGTTGAGTCACAATCAGGCCACAGGTTTGGTATAAAGCAGGCAAATGAGTAGAAAAAATGTGGGCCTCATGCCGAGCCGCTAAAGATGTACAAACAGATAAGGCCATTCAAGGGAGTCAAATGCTTTCGTAGCACCCAGAAACACAGCAGCTGTGCAAAGGTCAGGATTTTATGATGTAGGTCATTGCAAAGAAGGTGTGCAGGTTGTGCACCGTTGACCGCCCGGGTACAAAACCCAATAAATCAAAGCGTGAGAAAATAGGTAAGAGTGTTAACAGTCATGAGCCAGTAAGTTTGGCGAGGATTTTATTGTTCATATTAATCCTAGACAGGGGATAATAGGATTTGCAACAGCAGGGTCCTTATCCGGGTTGAGTATCATCACAATCAATGCTTTGCACAATGAGAGGAGAAGCAAGCCCTCAGCAATGGACTCCTCCTATAGTGCCAGTAGATGTGGGACAAAGATGTCCACATACACCTTGGAAAAAAGCAACACAAAGGCCATCAAATCCTGGGTCCTTCTCTCCCGGCAGGGAACTGATGACCCGCTTGATCTTTTCCGCTGTGAACGGCTTATCCAAGAGCCTCTGAGGCCCTCGTCAAGCCACAGCAGCTGTAACGAGTCAAAGTAGGACTTGAGGTTCGGTGGTGGCTCGGTTTGAGCTGTTGTGTAGAGGTTCGTGGAAAAAAAAATCTTCTTGGACTGCTGCAGTCCCCCACATGTTCACCTTGCTGGTCATCCTCTAACTGGACAATGTACTCGCTTACCCAAGGCCTGTGTAGTATAGTGGCCAGGGTCTTGCCAGTAAGATCTTCCTCCCCCAGAGCACCTCGCATTGGCCCCCTAGCCCAGATAATGTGTCTCCCTCTGGGCCACTTTCGCATATTCCCCCAGTTTATATCTGATGGTAGGTAGTATGGGTGGGTCATTACGTGCAAAATATTGAAGCTCCAGGGAGCGGATCTCACTCTCAAAACATTCCAACTTGCCGCGCAGCACACCTGCCTGCTTCGCAATGCATGTCCCGCTCACTCTGAACGAAGGAGCAGGTAAGTGTCCTGAGGGTGTATCAGCAGGGTAAGCAAGGCCCACCACTCCAAGGGGGCCTACTGTCCACTTGTCCAGAAGTTCAGTGCCTAGGAAGCTTCTGTAGCGGTACTGGAGTCCCATCAGCACCCCTGCAAAGACATCGCAAGGGAGGGGGTCGAATGTTCTGACTGCAATGAGCACATCCCGGGATTCTGAGCTCCATTCTCCGTTTTCCTCACTCATCACTGACAGGACTTGTTCCTAACCCCTGAGATGCTTCAGGTGCCCACGCAGTTGCTTTAGGCAAATTTTTCACAAACTTCGCCGCAGCCTTCAGATCTGTAAATAGGTGTGTCTTCGCCTAGTGGTAGACGCTAAACTTGGCAGGGTAGATGAGAGAATACTTGGCATCCGTCTTCTGTATGGAGCATTTAATTGGTAAAGGGTGTCTCCTGGCAGCTTGTACAAAGCGTTAGTAAACCTAGACCTGAGTGTCAGTAAGTGTGAGTGAGTGTGATTAAGAGTGAATACAAATGACTAAGAATGAATGAGTGTAAGGGGGTATAAGAGTAAGAGAATGAGAGTATGTGAGTGAGAATGTGATATGAGGCTTGCACCATTGGCCTGGCATGCTGAAGGAAATGGTCTAAGACACACCCAGTGCAACATAGTAGTGCTATCATACTTCAGCAATTCTTAGCATGACAGACCTGTGGAAAAATACTGCCACACAGGGGTAATTCTTGGCATAAAGGGCACCAATGGTAAAATACTGGTACACTAAAGTTAATTCATGACACGTAGGGTACATGTGGAAAAATACTGGCATACTTGAGAAATTTCTTGGCATATTAACACCAGTGGAAAAACGTTAGTACTAGCACCATGGCGGTAATTCTCAACATAAAGGGGTACAACCTGACATACAAGAAGTTGGCAACCATGCCAAAATGCTGGTCCAGTACTACTGAGGTAATATTAGGCATAAGGGTAATCATACTATGGTATATTGAAGGCATACATTACAAAATTATATCATTGGCTTATTTTATGTCATTTTTAATACGAGGGCACCCATGACTAAACACTGGCACAGTGGAGGTAATTTGACACATGGAGCACCCATACCACATTTTGAAAAACAGTTGAGTCAACATGTGGGGAGCATCAGGTTTCTCTGGCTTGGGGCACCATGAAATGATTTGAATATTTAATGAGAGCACTTTTTGTGCCAATGGCATTTTAGAAAATGTGTGTTTAATTGGTGCTTTAAAATCCACTATGTCAACTCATTCTTTTTTTATTTTTTCTAGGGGGAAGAAGGCTCCTTGAAGACGTCTGGCTTACTCAGCGTCAAGAGTCATATGATGTACTTTCCTGTGATGTCATTAAGGTCAAAGGGTGTGTGTGATGTCACTTCCGTTACCCCTGGCATTTTGGTAAATGGACTCCCATGGCCTCAACTGGCAACTATGAAGGGGCTCAAATGGAGTACCTATTAAAAATGTCAACATTAAACGTAGGGTCCCATTGCAGCATGACATAATGGACTGGTGGAAGTAAATTTGTCAAGCGCAGAATCTAACAACTACTGATGACTTGGAAAAACACACAAAAAATCTAAAAAGGCAGTAATATAATTTGATGACTCCAACTGCACAACCAAGGACAATACAAATTGGAGGATATTAGCTAAAGTTGCTTTCAAGGGGTCAATGTGTCTGCTTGCGTGCCAGTCTACAAACTTACTCCATCTCCTAGAACAGACCAGCTTAGTAGAGGGGTGACTGGCTAACAAGATCATGTTGATCACCTCTGGTGAAGCTGAAAGAAACACAGACTGCTCCTCTCAATTTACATGCATGAAGATGAAGCCCTTGAATATGGGGTGGGAGACCTCCCCCTAATTAAGAGAGCAGGTCAACGCTAAGTGAGAGAAGAAGGGGAACACACAGGGACAGGTGCCATAGGTCTGCATCCCACACTCTTTTTGGCCCCTTTGGCATGGTCCTGCCAAATATCCCTCAGAACTTTAGGAATCATGGGTCTGGGGAAACACGTATTGTAGAAGAAACTTCCTTGTCAACTGAGAAACATGCCCCCTCAGGTCCATGTGACAGCGACTGGAGGGCACAAAATGTCAGAAGTGGGTGTTGTGTGTGGCAAACGGCTATGCATGAGGTATGCTCCACAGGGTGGGGATTTTCTGTGCCACCTCAGGATAGAGTTACCACTCATGGTTGGCATGATGTTGCAGACTGTCTGCACTGATGCTGCATGAACCCACCAGATGGTTGTCTACTAGCCACAGCCTGTGTTGGTACACCAAAGTCCACAGCCTCAGCACTTCAACAGACAAAATGAGATCCTACTCATTCTTGTTTGTTACTGTACCACATTGCAGTTGTGTTACTGGTCAAGATCTAGGCAGGTCGACCACAAAGGGACAGAAAGAAGGCCTTGAGTGCCAGCCAGACTGACTTAAGTTCTAGCAGACTGATGTGTAAGTTCTGGTTACCAGAAACCACCAGATGTATGCCCAACCCTTCGAGGGGGGGGTCCTGAGGGGCTTCGCTGATCTAACGGGTGTGGGTGTTCCCCAGGGTCAGTTCCTGCTCTTCGGGAAGTTAGTGCACGCACTGAAGGACCACTGGTGCACGATAAACGCTGAACCCACTCCTCACGGAGTGTTGCACCTCCTACTGACATCGGGGGAGGAGCCCCACTTGATAACAAAAATATACCGAACCCAGTTACAATCCATATTAGATCCCTTGCAGTCATTGAGGGAGCGATGGGGAGGCACGATTGGGCGGGACTTATCTGACTCTGAGTGGAACAAAACGTTGGCATACCCCCGGACGATCACACGGAATGCGCGGTTAAAATACATCCAATATAATTATCTGCATAGAACGTACCTAACACCGCACCGACTATTCCGTATATACGGGGGCCCCCCCAGGGCGTGTCCAAGATGTCGGGGGGTGAGGCAGACTTTGACCATATGGTGTGGGGGTGCCCAGTACTTCAGGTTGGTTGGAAGGAGATATTGTCTATTCTGTCCCAGCTATTCGGTGGGGAGTTACTCCCTACCCCGGAACTATGCTTACTGGGTCTCAGGCCAGCAGCATTAAACGGGAAAGTAAGAGGGCGTTTCCTGGACCTAACCCTGGCCCTTTACAAAAGACTGATCTCAAAGGGCTGGAAATCCTCAGACCACCCCTCACTGGCTGATTGGAAAAAAGATGTTACGAAATGGTCCAGGGCTGAACTACAGGTCCTGAAGGCGGAGGAGGCCAAGGGCATCCGTCAGGTTCCTATTGCCCCGGCCTGGGAAGACTTAGTGGTGAACTGGGATGGACTATGCAAGAGAGCAGCAGCCCCAACGGGAATGGTGGGAGATACTTAGCACACCTTGGTGGATTGACCTATGGGATGGGACCCCCAGGGAATTCCATGGGGTAACTGAACACTCGCAGAGCCCACACTGAGGAGTGCGAGACAGAGACCAACGAGCCACCAAATACTATATCACCAATGGATGCGGGGATGAGGCGAACGGCCTATTGTGCTCCTCTCGCGATGGTGCGCCCGGCCTCCCCCTACGTGCTGACATGCTTTAACTCCTCAAACACCGTTAGCTACAAATCCCACCCACATAACGCCGTAAAGTTGTTCTCCTATCTTGCTTATTTTCTTCCCCCCTCCCTTTCTTTTCTTTTTTTTTTTCTTTTTCTATCCATTTTTGTATTTTTCTTCTTTTCTCTTTTTTCTTTTTCTCATTTTGCTTCGCTCTCATTCTCCTATTCAAAGTACAGAGTAGAACGGGTTTAAGTTGACTGATCACATACGTGAGTTAAATTGATAGTATAGGATTGCGAAGTGTATAGCACGGTTAATCATAGGGTTGGGTATATCAACACCAAGTATTAACGAATGCATAGAAAATGTTAACAATACCAAAGTAATAAGCAACTAAACTTGAATAATGTGTGTCACAAATGCAGACTGTTTAATGTTCACATACAACAAATGTAAGTTGTTAACTCGAGCAAACGTATAAATGTAAAGCAACAAAAGGTTAATAAAATATATATTTTTAAAAAAATGTATGCCCAACCCAAATGTGGTTGTGTCTGTTTCCACCATAGCCACAGTTGGTGGGGAGCAGACATACTACTGTCTAGAATAGTTCTCCTTCAATCCCCACCAGCTTTAATCCACTGAGGCATCCCTGGAGATCACAATGAAATCTGTCAGCTCTTCCTGATGTTGCAATCACTGAATTCAGAGACACTACTGAAATGTCCTCATATGCCAGCACGCATGTGGCCAGGAGGATATGAAATGCCCATAGAGCAGATGCATGTCTGTCAAGACTGGATCTTCGAGCACTCTGCCAAAACATCAGAAGCATATCCTGGATCCTCAGAGGCGGAACATCCCATAGTACTGTCTTATCCCGTACTGTCTCCATGAACAGGAGAAACAGAGGTCTCCACATGAGACTTTGGTAAAGTGATTCAAAATCCCAAATTGAACAGCAGTGAAGCCATCAACAGCAGGTGGTACAATACCATCAGCCATGACCAAGACTTGAGTAGCCCATTGCCCACTTATTACAACACTGGGATTCCCGACCACTTTTGTGAAGACTTTTAGTGCCTAACCACAAAAATGCAATGATCACAACTCTTCCCGAGTGATCTTTGGGTCGGTAAATGAAAATATGCTTCCTAAAGGTTGAGGGACACCATCCAATCTTTCGTAACAAACAAAACGTGAGCAAGGGACAGCATCCTGAACTTCTCCTTGCACAGGTACCAGTTCAGGAACCTGAGATCTGGGATTGCACAATGCCAGCCATCCTTCTTGAGAACGAGTAAACACCAAAAGTAGCAACCCTCCCCAAATTCATGCTCTGCACCAACTTCACTGCTCCCTTCTGCAGCAGGTCATCCACCACCTGCTTCAGGATCTAAAAATGGTCTCTTAGAGAAAGGAGTGTGTGGTAAGTATAGTGGAGGTTACTCCTATTTGTAGGACCCATTGATCCAAAATAACAGCCTACAAGGCACATAGAAAAGAGGATAATCTGCCCTCCACCCACATGACATGGTCTTTCATAGAGGAACTAAGGAGACTTCCTGGTGGGCATTGGGAGGGTGGCTAAAAGGTTGGGCCTGTCAGACTAATCTCTTGCAGCTACTCTGTACCGACAGACCAGAAGGTTCAGCTGTTGTTGGCCAGACTATGTATATTGGCCCCATCTGGATCGGACAAGGGCCTTGGGTCTTTGAAAGGGACATAAATCTCTGGAAATCAACTGACATCCCAGAGACCACGCTGTGGCTTTCCCTTCCTTACATTGCTCAAAAACTGTGTTGCCCTTCTGACTAAAAGAGTCATTCCCCATTGAATAGCATGCCCATTATATATTTTGAACATCTGCAGAAAAGCCTGTGGAGCACAGCAACCTGCGTTTTCTCAAGGTAATTTATCAACTAATGGTACTGGCAAAGCAGTTTGCTGTGTTCTGGTTGTAAGGAAATGTCTTCCTTGGCATGGTTACCCCCTGACCTTTTGCCTTTTGTTGATGCCAGTTATGATTGAAAGTGTGCTGGGACCCTGCTAACCAGGCCCCAGCACCAGTGTTCTTTCCCTACACTGTACCTTTGTTCCCACAATTGGCACAGCCATGGCACACAGATAAGTTCCTTGTAAATGGTAACCCTGGTACCAAGGGCCCTGTTGCCAGGCAAGGTCTCTAAGGGCTGCAGCATGTCTTATGCCACCCTGGGGACCCCTCACTCAGCACATGCACACTGCTTCACAGCTTGTGTGTGCTGGTGGGGAGAAAATGACTAAGTCGACATGGCACTCCCCTCAGAGTGCCATGCCCACCTCACACTGCCTGTGGCATAGGTAAGTCACTCCTCTAGCAGGCCTTACAGCCCTAAGGCAGGGTGCACTATACCACAAGTGAGGGCATATGAGCACTATGCCCCTACAGTGTCTAAGCAAAACCTTAGACATTGTAAGTGCAGGGTAGCCATAAAGAGTATATGGTCTGGGAGTTTGTCAAACACTAACTCCACAGTTCCATAATGGCTACACTGAAATCTGGGAAGTTTGGTATCAAACTTCTCAGCACAATAAATGTATACTGATGCTAGTGTGGGATTTATTGTAAAATGCACCAAGAGGGTATCTTAGAGATGCCTCCTGAATACCAGCCTGACTCCTAGTGCTAGGCTTACCAGTTTCAGCCAGCCTGCCACAACCAGGCGAATTTCTGGCCACATGGGGTGAGTGCCTTTGTCACTCTGTGGCCGGGAACAAAGCCTGTACTGGGTGGAGGTGCTTCTCACCTCCCCCTGCAGAAACTGTAACACCTGGCAGTGAGCCTCAAATGCTCATGCCTTTTGTTACAGCACCCCAGGGTATCCCAGCTAGTGGAGAGGCCGCCCCTCCGGCCACTACCCCCACTTTTGGCAGCAAGGCAGGCGAGGATAATGAGAAAACAAGGAGGAGTCACCCACCAGTCAGGACAGCCCCTAAGGTGTCCTCAGCTGAGGTGACCCCTGCCGTTAGAAATCCTCCATCTTGAGTTTGGAGGATTCCCCCAATAGGATTAGGGATGTGCCCCCCTCCCCTCAGGGAGGAGGCACAAAGAGGGTGTAGCCACCCTCCAGGAAAGTAGCCATTGGCTACTGTCCCCAGACCTAAACACACCCCTAAATTTAGTATTTAGGGGCGACCTAGAAACCAGGAAATCAGATTCCTGCAACCTACACAAAGAAGGACTGCTGACCTGAAAACCTTGCAGAGACGACGGAGACAACAACTGACTTGGCCCCAGCCCTACCGGCCTGTCTCCAGACACAAAGAACCTGCACAGCAACGCATCCGACATGGACCAGCGACCTCTGAGGACTCAGAGGACTGCCCTGAACCCGAAGGACCAAGAAACTCCAGAGAACAGTAGCACTGTTCACAACCTACAACATTTTTGCAACTTTGAAAGAACTCTCCCTTCCCGCCGGAAACGTGAGACTTCTCACTCTGCACCCGACGCCTCCGACTCGAGGTCCAGAGAACAAACACTGCAGAGAGGACTCCCAGGCGACTGCAGCGATGTGAGTAACCTGAGTTGACCCACCTGCACCCCTACAGCGATGCCTGCAGAGAGGATCCAGAGGCTCCCCCTGATCGCGACTGCCTGGTAACAAGGAACCTGACGCCTGGACCAAGCACTGCACCCGCAGCCCCCAGGACTGAAAAGAACCAACCTCCAAAGCAGGAGTGACCAGCAGGCGGCCCTCTTCCTAGCCCAGTCGGTGGCTGGCCCAAGAAGCCCCCCTGTGCCCTGCCTGCATCCCCTAAGTGACCCCCGGGTCCCTCCATTGCTTCCTATAGCAAACCTGACGCCAACTTTGCACACTGCACCCGGCCGCCCTTGTGCCGCTGAGAACGTGTTTTGTGTGCCTATTTGTGTTCCCCACAGTGCTCTACAAAACCCCCCTGGTCTGCTCCCTGAGGACGCCAGTACTTACCTGCCAGCAGACTGGAACCGGAGCACTCCTGTTCTTCATAGGCGCCTATGTTTTGGGCCCTCCTTTGGCCTCTGCACCTGACCGGCCCAGTGTTGCTGGTGCGGAGACTTTGGGGTTGCCTTGAACCCCCAACGGTGGGCTGCCTATGCCCAGGAAACTGAACTTGTAAGCACTTTACTTATCTCAGAAACTTAACCTTACTTACCTCCCCCAGGAACTGTTGATTTTTGCAGTGTTCACTTTTAAAATAGCTTATTGCCATTGTAACTTATACTGTGTATGTTACTGCTCTAATTCAAAGTTCCTTACTTACCTGCGTGGAGTACCTTGCAGTTTATGTATTTACTTAAAATCTTGTGGTTCTAAAATAAATTAAGAAAATATATTTTTCTATATAAAAACTATTGTCCTGGAGTTAAGTCTTTGAGTGTGTGTTCCTCATTTATTGTCTGTGTGTACAAGTGCTTAACACTACCCTCTGATAAGCCTACTGCTGGACCACACTACCACAAAACAGAGCATTAATATTATCTCATTTTGCCACTATCAGCCTCTAAGGGGAACCCTTGGACTCTCTGCACACTATCTCTCACTTTGAGATAGTATATACAGAGCAAACTTCCTACACTGGTCCAGTCTCATAATGTGACATGAGGAATGCTATCCATCCCAGACTGCTATGAAGCAGCCTGATAAGTGTTCAGTAGATTAGGGGGCCACCAATATTGCCATGCCCCAAAGGGCATGGGAGTACTGATCAAAAATACAAACTGAATTCAGAAAGCCTAACACCAGGCTTGGGGTCTAAGGTCATTTCCACACCTCAGATTTCTTAGATTCAAAGCTGGAAGGTTAAGTAATGAAAACTCCAGAGTTCAATGGAGGAGGCTTGAACCACCGAACTCTTAGAGGACTGGTACAGGTACAAGAGGTCAAGCTCTTCAAGGACTGGTCAGTAACTTCAGACTATCAATTTGTTGACTACTGGGCATGACAATAGTTCAGACCATGGTTCTGTATGTGCTTCAATGAGAGCATCATTAAAGGCTAACAAGAACACCACTGTGACAGTAGTTGACTTCAAGACAACCTTCAAAATTGTATAATGATATTCCAATGGAGGAAGAGAAAGTATTAAAGCCTTAGCTGCTTACCTACGTACATGAAAGGCTGCCATCTTCGCAGTACCTAGGCTGCAGCCGTGGTATATATCAATGTCCAGCTGCCACATATTTAGCCTACTGGTGTTCTAAAGGGTCAATAAATATGAACTATCAGAGGAAGGCAAAGGGTCAGTGTTCATCTGCATTACCAAGATAGTCTGGGAATTGCTTGTCTGAATCAGTGTCAAAACTATCATGTATAGTGTCCCAGTACTGTGTGTCAGCTTTTTTTTCTTCTGGTACTTTTCCTGTTTGAAGAGACAATAAGCCTCTCTTCGATACATCTTTGTCTTCTTTAGATGATCATGAGACTGGAGACAAACCCATAGGTGCCACTGGAGGAGGTGGTGGTTCTGTAAATAGAGACACAGTACGTCAGACAGCACTGGAAGTGGTGCTTTAAATGGAGCTGAAAGTGGCATCTCAGTGAGTGGCTCCAGCCACAGCCTGGCTCAGTGGCACCAAGGAAAACATGCTGCACTGAGGGCTGGGCACACGACTGAATATTAAAAATTCCTCCTGGCCTAACAGACACCAGTGGGGTCTGCTGTTCTCCCAAACGTCTAGAAGAAAAGAAACTGGATCGGCACCTGTTAGAAATGGGGTTTCTAGTTGGCAGTCGGTTTGAACCCTGCCCAAGTAGCACCCTAGTCAGGATAAGGGAGATACCCGTTGAGATAACCCCTTCTCCCCCTTGGTAGCTTGGCACGAGCAGTCAAGTTTATCTCAGGAGCAATGTGTAAAGCATTTGCACATAACATACAGTAATAAGTGAAAACACTACAAAAGGACACCACACCAATTTTAGAAAAATAGCCAATATTTATCTGTGTAAACCAAGACCAAAATGATAAAAACCCAACATACAGTGTTAAAGATATACATTTTGCAAGATTTACTCAAAAATACAGTTCCTTGAAGTCGATAGCTCCACCTGGGGCTATCACAGCGTCGTGATCAACAAAATGAACAGTTCAGGCCAGCCGCGGCATTGCGGGTCAGCTACAGTGTCGGGAAGACCCGCAAAACAGTACCTTTGGAATTGCAGGGTGTTGTGATCCTCGCGGTGAGCTCTGGAGATTGGCGTCACTGATGTTGCATTGTCAGTACCGGAGTCAGGGCGGGGATTGTTGGGCCCTGGAAGTCACACGCGTTGCAGAGTGAACTACTGGCTGATGAAGTCAGGAGTGCATGGCGTTGGGGCTGCGGTGCGAAGCAGGACAATGCGACGTGTGGTGCCCACTGGTTACGGTGCAGGCAGCAGCTCGGTGACAGCATCCAGCAGCATCGATGACACCAGTACTGCGGTGTGAAGCGGGGCAGTGTGGCGTGCGGTGTCACCAGTCACAGTGCAGGCAGCGGTGTTATTGTTACTGAAGCTCTGTCATTGGTAGGCCCAAGCCAGCAGTGCGGGATGGGATGGGATGGTGATTTGTGACCCTCACGAGCTGTGTCCACAGGCCTCGGTGCAGGCAGAGATGCCTGGTGATGAGACTGGTGTCGATGGTGCTGGCGTTGATGGACTTGGGCTGCGGTGCGGGACAGGATGGTGCTTTGTGTACCTCACGAGCAGTGTCCACAGGCCACGGTTCAGGCAGTGGTGCCGCAGGAGTGGTGTTGTTGGGGATGCCCAGGCTGCAGTGTGAGCAGGTGATGCCAGAGTGCGGGGCCCACAGGTCGCGGTGCGAGCAGCAGCTAGGTGAAGTCATCCGATGATGGCATCGGTGAGACCAGGATCGCAGTGCTAAGCGGGGCAGTGCGGCTCGTGCGGTGTCAGCAGGTCACGGTGCAGGCCAGGGCGTCACAGTGGTTTTTCTCATTGAACAGCACAAAACATACAGGTGCCAGTGCTGTAGGAAGAGGAAACTGAAGTCTTTGATATCCCTGAGACTTCCAACAGGAGGCAAGCTCTACTCCAAGGCCTTGGAGAACTTCCTCAAGCAGGACACACAGCAAAGTTCACCCTTTACACTCTTGTCAGGCAGGAGCATGAACTGCAGGCCAGTCTAGCAAAGCAACACAGCAAAGGGACAGTACGTCTCCTCCAGCACTTCATCTCTTCTCCTGGGCAGAGGTTCCTCTTGATCCCAGAAAGATTCTAAAAGTCTGGGGTTTTGGGTCTTCTTCTTATACCCCTTTCTGCCTTTGAAGTTGCCAAACTTCAAAGCAAGACTCAAGTGTTTGTGAGATCCTTCCTTGGCCTGGCCTGGCCTGCCCAGGCCCCAAACACACACCAGGGGGTTGGAGACTGCATTGTGTGAGGGCAGGCACAGTCCTTTCAGGTGCAAGCGACCACTCCTTCCTCCACTCTAGCTCAGATGGTTCATCAAGATATGAAGGCTACACCCCCAGCTTCCTTTGTGTCACTGTCTAGAGGAGAGGTGTAAACAGCCCAACAGTCAAACTGACCCAGATGGGGAATCCACAAACAGGCAGTCACTGAATGGTTTAAGCAAGAAAATGCCTACTTTCTAAAAGTGGCATTTTCAAACTCACAATCTAAAAGCCAACTTCACTAAAAGATGTATTTTTTTAAATTGTGAGTTCAGAGACCCCAAACTCCAAATTTCTATCTGTCCTCAAAGGGAATCTGCACTTTAAAGTTATTTAAAGGCAGCCGCCATGTTAACCTATGAGGGAGATAGGCCTTGGAACAGTGAAACCCGAATTTGGCAGTATTTCACTGTTAGGACATGTAAAAGACACCAGTACATGTCCTACCTTTTAAATACACTGCAATCTGCCCATGGGGCTACCTAGGGCCTATGTCAGGGGTGCCTTACATTTACCAAAATGGAAGGTTTGGGCCTGGCAAGTGGGTACACTTGCCACGTCGAATTGGCAGTTTAAAACTGCACACAGACACTGCAGTGGCAGGTCTGAGCCATGTTTACAGGGCTAGTTATGTGGGTGGCACAACCAGTGCTGCAGACCCACTATTAGCATTTGATTTACAGGCCCTGGGCACCTATGGTGTACTTTACTAGGGACCTACCAGTAAATCAAATATGCCAATCATGGATAAACCAATCAGCAGTACAATTTACCTAGGGAGCATTTGCACTTTAGGACTGATTCCCAGTGGTATAGTGTGCAGAGACAATAAACCAGCAAAAACAGACCTCAAAAAATAGGAGAAAGAAGGCAAAAAGTTTGGGGATAACCCTGCAAAGAAGGACCATTTCCAACATCACCTGACACAGATAACTCAGATTATGACTCCACTAGTATCGACTGGCACCACGGGAATAGGCACCTGCGAGGAGACTCCGCAACTAATTCTACTTTTGGAAAGGGAGGGTGAAGCGAAACTTACCTGTTGATCAACCTTCTAGGCAAAGAAGTGTTGTTCTTTTTATGGTCTTTTTCGTAGACGAGGGGGATGAACAAGATAGTGACTTGGATTTTGTTTTGGTTCTAACCTTTGACCTTGACCATTAACGACTCCTTACAATCATCTCTCCTTGAAACGTAATAAGCTTGGCCTCCCGCACTTTGATAGCTTTGGGGTTCATGTGGAGGCAGAGGTTGCAAGACTAAGGGCCAGACATACGAAGCTTTTTTTCTATTTGCAATGGTACAATTCACAATCAGGCCATTTGCGACCAGAAAAAAAGCATTTTTAAGAGTAACAAGTGTTATTTTGCGATCCAGTAATTTCTTACCGAATTGCAAAATGGGTAACGATTCGGTATTAGGAAGGGGCGTGCCAAGGGAGTCTCTTCCTAATAGCGAGTCGGACCGGTATGTTGCAATGTTTTTCAACCAAGAATGGGGTCACAAAACAGTTGTAGTTATCACAAACTTCTTTCTTTTTTTTCGATTTTTTTTTCTTCAGGTTATTAACCACCAACTGTGAATTGGGATTAAGCCATTCTCAAAGGGGAAGAGGTCCCCAAGGAACCCCTTCCCCTGTGTGAATGGGGGTGCAAACATTTTTAAGAGCCTACTCTTAAAAAAATGAAAACAAAACTTTTCATTTTTCTTTGTATATTGCATCCTGTTTCCTTTGAGAAAAACAAGCTGCATTACGAAAAAAATGATTCATTGAAAAAGTAAATCACAGACATGGTGGTCTGCTGACCCCAGCAGGCCACCATCCCTGTGATTGTAGCCATTCACAATTGATCACAAATTGCGACCTGTTTTATGAATATTGATGAGGCAGGGCCATTTGCAACCCACTGCAAATAGTATAACAGTGTCAAACATACTGCTGTACATTGCAGATTGCGATTACCTAATAGCGAATCTCTCACATTCGCTATTTCAAAAATCGCAAACATGCGATTTCGTACATCTGGCCCTAAGAGTCATGCTTGGAGCAGAGATAAATATTCCTTGTGCGGATCTGTGATGGATATCTGTTGGTCACACCTAAGGCATGGCTTGAACCCCAACTTCTTAGGTGGTGACGTCGCTAGCACTGCATTAAAAACAGTTTGGCAAGTGTGAGAAAATGGAATGTTTTATAAGGTTTGGTGGTACAACCTCACCATGTAATACACTTACCAACCCCTTTAGGACCAGTAGGTTTTGTCTGTCAAACTCTCAGCTCAATCTGTAGCAGTGGCACTGAGCTCAAGGCTTACAAACAGGGACTAGTGTAAAGCATTTAAGAAGCATCAAAACAATTGAAGAAATCGACACCCAAAGAATCCAACACCAAACTATAAAAATATACTTATTTGTATATAAATGTAGACACCAGAATAAAAAAGATTCCCCAGAGAGTTCCGTAAATATAGATTTTACAAGAATTAAAACATCAAAACAATTCACTTAACCACAAACAAGCATTGGCAAATTCAACAAATTTGACACTTAAAAACTTTTTCAGAAAATAAAAGTTGGGCTAATAGCAATGCAGTCACTTGGAGTCACTTTAGGCGACCAACTCCAGTCGGGAGCCAGTCAAGGGTATCAATTGGGTCCTCAAGAGCAGTTACCTTGACAGGTGAAGAAATCCTGAGTAAGTCCCAGGCACTTTGGCAGATGAAGGCTTTTCCCAATAGAAGTGGTCCTGGCACAAGGGATGAAGGTTGCTGAAGATGCTCCAAAGATGCTGTGGATACCACGCAGTCAGTAGGGGGTCTGCCTGCGGGATTCATCAGTCCACAAAGATGGTGAAGGGGTCCTAGTTGAAGGGTCAGTGTCCCATGAGACCCTCTCTTGTCTGGGCAAAGTCCAGTCTCCACTGGACCATCAGTCACTGGCAAATCTTTCCTGGGTTGATAACTCACCTTCCGAGGATTCCAGCAACTCAGACAGCACTCCTAGGCTCAGCGAACTCAAGTGCAACTCTGTGCGTCGGGTCTTGGTCCTTGGTGCTGCACAGTGGCAGTGGTAGCGACTTGAAGACTTTGGGCTATCAACTTGCCCCAGCCGGCTTCTTCAGCTGTTGTGTCCTTGTGCTGTGAACTGGAGGGCCAGTCAGCTGGCCCTTGGAGTCTCTTGGCTTTCCTTGGCTCCAGAAACAGTTTCTCATTTCAGCAGAACACAGCGGGCACAGTCTCTTCCGTTGCTAGCCATCAGGTGCAGTGCTCTTGGGTGCAGCCTCTTTGCTGGTCCCTTGGTGCACCAGGGTAGTCCTTCATCCATTTTAGTACAGATCTGAGGTATGGGTGCCCCCTTAATACTCAGAAAGTACCCTCAGTGCAGGTTGCAGTTAGTAGCCAATGGGCTACAAGGTTCCCTTCCCCTTGGTGGCTTCACGTAGAGTGGGGCATTTGGCTAAACTAGAATGCTCCATTCTGCCCATTCACAAAGTGGTAGGATCCCTTTCTCGGTCCTCATACCTCACTAGTCCACCCCTGGGGTACAGCTACCCCAGGGCTACACACCAAGTAGGAAGCAGGTTTGGCAACTGGTTTCCCCTTTCTGCTCCCTGGGCTAGCCTGTCTGCCTAAACAGTAAAGCAGCCTGCCTCCCGAGTGTGACATCTGCCCTTCAAAGGTGGCTTCTCCATTGAAGTCTGCCTTCTAGGGCTAAAGCCCTAGTGGCTGGGGGCTGTGGCTTGGCCGAGCAGTAAGATGACCGCTCTCTAGAGAGGCTCTGCCAGCTGGACATTAAATCCGACAAGAACCCTTCACATCGTGCTGTCTGGCCTTATGCAGCTAACTCAATGAATTGCCCTACATTGCGGGGCCTGCCTGGTGAAGCCGAGGTGCTCCCGGACACCAGGAAGCATTGCCCTAGTGATAGTCATCGGCCCAGGCTGGGCCTACTGGGGGCCACAAACATTCTTGGCCGTCCTGGGGAGGTCTGCGACATGCTGTCTGGAATCGTCACGCTAGGGGCTCACGTGCTGACCCCACCAACCCTGCTGTGAGACATTTTGGACATCGCTGATAGGCAGGCAGACAGACAGACAGCTGCTGGGCTCACACACCGATCGAAGAACTGCGCAATATCCAAAGGGCCTGTCATCCATCCGACCCGATGCCCGCCTGCCCCTTGCCATAGGAGGGCATTATTGTAACACCCAGCCTAGCTGCAGTACCCACGAAGGGACACCCAAGCAGTTTCGACAGGTGGGCGACTCTGGGCAAACTACATTATGGCCTGGACCCTGTGAGTTGGAGCTCTGTTGCTGCAATTGTAATTGCTGTTGGGCCTCGACCCAGACTGCCCTCGGTGGTGACCCTGTTCTGTGTTGGCGGGGTCGCACACTGTGGCCCTCGGGTTTGCAGGGAAAGGGGGGGGGGGGGCTGGGCCTACCTCGATGATGGGTCTGCCTGTCTGGCAGGGGGCTTCAGAATCACAGCTACATGGCAGATCGTTGCCAATGACCTGCTTGACTGCAGGATAGGAACAGATCACAAGCCGCAATCATTCTGGCAACATACTCGGATGTGAGGTGAGTTCCAGCAACATCTAGGGGTACTGATGTTGCTGTGTCAACAACAGCAGGCCACAGAACGTAACAACCCTGGAGACCATTTTTCCCAGAGGTGCACTTACCCCTTGCCCAGCCCACCCGACCAGCCCTCTTATATCCTGATCCACACAATGGGTCTACCTGGTGCCTACCTTGCAGTGCCGGTGGAAATAAACCTTCAGCACCGAACACCGACTGGCCAACAACTGCATTCACTAGAGATGCCTGCCGTGGAGGGGTGGGCTGCGGGAACCTGCTGTGCTGGCTCTGTGCCCCACCTGCAGCAGTAGCTCCTATTGCCCCCCAACTGGCTTTTTCTCCCGGGCATGGAGGGACCCAGGGGTGTCTAGGTAACAGGAGGGGAAAGAAAAAGGAAAACAAAGAATACAAAGTAAAGAGACTTCACATTCCCCCCGCCCCCCCCCCCCCCCCTTCACGTCAGCTGCCAGGACTGCTTGCATCCTCCATGTGTGGTCAGAAACGTTGAATGCTATTTAACGCAAGTGCATCTGCGACCGCATCCACATCCTCCTATAGAACCTACAGTCGGCCACAATGGCAAAGAACAACACGAAACAGAAACTCTCCTTTGACCACAATCGTTCCAAACGGCTAACAGATCAGGAGCCATGGCGGGACCCATCACAGGAACCCTCAGACCGGGGACCTACACACTAGTAGACTGGACCACGTCAAACAGGGCAGATAAACACGAAAATCAGCTGAACCAGATGGAGAACTGTATCTCAGATGCTGACGACATGCAGGCAGGGGCCATCCTCCTCTTCAGAATGGACAAAGTCCTGGAGGTTATTAAAGGCAAGAATGAATACCTGGAGGCACACTCCACTGGCAACAACCTGCGAATCACCGCAATCCCATTATCAACAGCAATAACTAAAAGGGAGGACTCTGGAAACTCTTCTAAAAGATACCTTCACTGAGGACCTATCTCAGATGTTCATCGTGGAATGTGCTCACAGCTCCTTGGGGCTGTGCCCTCCCTCTGGAGCTCCTCCATGACCAATAATTGCTTGCCTCCTCAACTGCAGAGACAGACATGATACCACGACGGGCTCGCAAGCAGGGATCGATTTAATACCAGGGAAGCAACATATACTTTTATCCCGATTTCACCCTGCCAGTACAAGCAGAACGTTGAGAGTTCCTACAAGCAAAACGGCTGCTGCAAAAGGATAACATTCCCTATGTGCTAATATACCCAGCCAAACTTCGGATTACAGTCAGCAGCAAACAGCACTACTTCATGGATCCCAAAGCAGCTTTCAAATTTACAAAGCAGGTTGTGGGAAACACAGGCTCTCCCCAAGGATCAGACCATACCTTTGAGGAGAAACATTTAAGTGACAATAACTAAATTACCTGTTACAATGTGCTCTTCAGTGCTTAGTTTCTGTCCAGGTGGCGGGTCCCGCGCTCGAGCTATGCAGAAACCAAAGATCCGAGGCTCCCTACTTTATCTATTACTGCTTTTGGCCTGGACCATTGTAAGATGTACCAGTTCCTGCCAGCCCCTATTATACCTTGCTGGCAACCCAGCCATCTAGGTAGGGAATGTCTTCTGGTCACCCCTCACCCCTGGAGATAAGTCCCAATTTTAATGCTTTTCTCTTTCTGGTTTCAGGATCTGGGAGGGATCACATTTTTCTCAACTGATTTTGGGGGTTGGAGTGGGTGGAGAGACATATGGGATGTTTTCAATGTTCTATGCTTGCCGTCATGTAATGATTAAACTGTCAACATCTAAGCCTGTTTGTCCCACACCATATTCCCTTGTTAAAAGTAACCTGGGACCGCACATAACCAGCTACCACACAACTAGGTAATATGTCCACAATCAACTGCATTACCTGGAGCATCCGTGGGCTGAATGACCACAGAAAAGCACGCCTAGTGCACTCACACCTAACATGATATAAAATCAATATATATTACTTGCAGGAAACTCATCTGGCCACTTCAACAGCTCTGGGCCTACGGGCCCGCTAGTATGGTGAAACTCACTCTGCAGTCTATTACAACTACACATGAGTAGTTGCTATTCTGCTGTGCAAGGGCGTTTACTGGCAACCTACCCACTCCAGAATTGACAAAGAGGGCCAATTTGTTATTCTTGCAGGTACTTTATACAAACAGCCAGTAACCCTCGCTGCTGTATACAGTCTAAACCTTGATAACTATGAATTATTATGAATGAGTATGGAAATTCATAACTGAGATAGAACCACATGCATTTAGATGTGATGGTGATTTTAATGTAGTCTTAGATGACAACATTGACAGCTGTGGGATTTCTAGATGTTCACACCCACAAGCTGTGCGAACCTTCACCGCCACAATCCAAGACAATCACCTGGTCTGGTCTAGAATTGACTTTTGGTTGGTATCAAGAGATAGTCAGACTTGATCGCTAAGGTAAAACACTGACCACATACTCTGTGTGATCACACCCCAGTTTTGCTTCCGCTACGACCTCCCCAGACCTCACACCAGACATTCTCATGGTGAATCCTGCCAGGAGAGCTGCGTGACACGGCTTTCTGTGAGGAAATCCGATTGGCGATAGTGGAATACGTTGATCATAACAAAGGCTCTATACAATCCCCCTCAGTGCTATGGGAGGTATTCAAGGTGGTAATTTGTGGGGTGTACATTGTACAGCAGGTGGGAGTTCCTAAAGCTATTCGCGAATCACTTAGCAGATTGGAAAATATATCTCTTGCAGGGTTGCTGCGCAAACCCCATGTTTCCACATAAGTGACTGAGTTAATAGAAACCAATTCCCAATCAGTAACCTACACCCCAGAACTTTTAAATATAATCATGTCCTTTTATAAACTCCAGTACCGGCCCCATCTGAACTAGCAGCCTATTTTGATACCATACAATTAATATGGCTAGACTTGGTACATTGTGAATACCTTGACTCCCCATCATCACTGAAGAGATCATACACGTTATTAGGAGGCTTCCAGGTGATAAGGCACCAGGCTTTGACGGTTTTAACACAGCTTTTTATAAAGAGTTTGCCACTCTACTAGCTCCACAAGTCCTGGCGATGTATCAAGACTCCCTACCCACAGGTTCACTGCCACCTACATTGTGGGAAGCTGTCATTATTACCCTCCTGAAACCAGATAAACCAGCTGAACAGTGTGACAACTACTGAACCTTATCACTTATCAGTGTGGATATTAAAATATATGCAAAGGTCCCTTGGAAATAGGTGTTACATGGCTTTGGAGGGGTAGCCTCCCAAAGCCATCGGTACGCTTTGAAGGGCACATTTGGTGCCCTTCTTGCATAAACCAGTTTGTACCAGTCCAGGGACCCCCAGTCCCTGCTCTGGTGTGAAACTGGACAATGGAAAAGGGAGTGACCACTCCCCTGTCCATCACCACCTCAAGGGTGGTGCCCAGAGCTCCTCCAGGTGGCCACTTGATTCTGCCATCTTGAATCCGAGGTGGGCAGAAGCCCCTGGGAGCATCTGAGTGGCCAGGTCAGGTAGGTGATATCGCAGCCCCCCTCCTGATAGGTGGTCACCCTGCTAGGTGACCAATCCCCCCTTCCTGGGCTATGTAGTGTCTTCCTTTTGTGTGGGTCCTCAGATTCGACGTGCAAGATTCAAGCAGGACTCCTCTGCATTGTTTGGCTCATGATCTGGCCATTGGACCCTCCAAAAAACGAGAATTTGCAACTTCAGTGATGACTCCGCTCTGCAACACTGTTTCTCTGGCTCCTTCCAGCAACTGGAACATTTCCCCAGCTGTGCATCCTCTGAGGATGACGAGTCTTCAGCCTGCACAAGAAGTAAGAAGGAATCTCCTTTGGAGTGAAGGAATAACTCCCCTGCATCCACAGACACCAACTACAACAACCAATCTTCCCTCCTCCAGGGCTGCGTGGATCCCACCTCACTTGGTCCTCTCTACCAGCTGTCCAACTTGGGAGACGGTAAGCCCTTGCCTCTCTTTGCAGGACACCATGACTCTTGCAACTACCAAGGCTTGCTTGTTCCTCCTCCAAGGGATCTCCAGGCTCCGTGCAGCCCTGGCCCCCAGCACTCCTTCCCGCAAAGCACAGTCTCCTGCCTGATGCTCCAGCGACGTGGAACTCTTCAGGTGTGCTAAATGGGCCTCACTCTGACTCTTGTGCCAGCTGCCAGTGGGTTGCCTGTGGGGGCTGCCTCCTCTTTTTGTGACTCTCCCAATTGCTGATGTTCACCCTGGACTCCTCTCCTTGGGTCAAGTCCCCTGGACTTTGCTGGTCCTCTTCAGCCTTCAAAACCTTCTTCTCTGACTCTTGCATTTGCCAGGGCTTGTTGGTGGTTTTCCAGCACCACTAACTACTACATCTCGACTGCTGATGTGGGTCACTTGCATCACTCGCTTGGGAATCCTCTGTGGCTCCTGTGCTGCACTGCTGACCTTCTTCGTCCACAGTCAAACTGATCCTGCATCCACAGATGAGTGGGTAGTGGCTCCTGCCACAACCAGACACTCCATCTCAAACTTAGTCCCCTTCCTTTGCAGGTACTCTTCCGTCAGGATCCACATTTGGGTTCTTCCAGTCTTGACTGGGTCTTGCACAATCCTTTTCCAAAGTCCTCCTGCTAGTTTTGGGGAAAAAACAGATACTTACCTCTGCTCTCCTGGTCGCTGGGGGTCACCCTGGAACTCACCTCTTGGGGTTCCCCGGTCTCCTTTAATGCTTCCACCTCCTTGAGTGGGGAACTGCCTTTCACAGTCCCTTTTTTTAGTATATGGTTAGTTCCTCCCCTAGGGCGATCACTATTTGCTATTGCTTTTTCCAGTGCCTATTGCTTTCTATGCTATTTACTGATTCCTAATGTGTATTTAATAGTGTGTTTACTTACCTCTAGTTAGGGTATTGCCTATACAGTATTTTAGTATTTGTGTTACTAAACTAACTCACTAACTAACTAAACTAATTAATCTCCTCATCTGATAATATTCGGAGGTTGGTTGATGAGGGACAGGGTGTTGTTCTGGTCCTATTAGACCTTTCTGCGGCGTTTGATACCATTGCCCCCCACATCCTGTTAGAACGTCTACATCATGTGGGGATTAGGTACTAGGCTCTGAAACTTCTCGACTCCTTCCTCACCGACAGGTGGTCTACCGTAAGCTGCGGAGACTTCAGGTCCCCGGCCTACCTTTGCCCTGTGGGGTCCCTCAGGGGTCCTCAGTTAGTCCCACTTTGTTTAATGTTTATGTGGCCCCTCTGGCAGAACTTATACCTTCTTTTGGCTTCACCCCCACCTTATATGCAGACAACATGCAGATTATTATTCCTATCAATAAAGATGGGGAGATAGTCGCGGCTCGGTTTAACACCTGCATGTCGGCGGTAAGCAGTTGGATGAAGGCCAATTGGCTCAAATTGAACTGTGATATGACAGAAGTTCTCTGTTTTGGGATAGGTAAGGCACTATGGTACCCTAGTTGGTGGCGTAAAGAGTGTGGCACTTTGCCCCTACCGGGTTCCACATCCAGAAATCTAGGATTTCTCTGACGATCATTTGTCTTTCCAACAGCAGGTCAATCTGACCACAAAAACATACTTGTGGACATTGAGGAAGCTGAAGAAAATTTTCCCCTTTCTATCTAAAGAATGGAGAGTTACGGCCATTTTGTCGTTGGTCGGGTCCAGCTTGGACTATGGTAATGCCCTCTTGCTTAACCTGAATAAAAAAATCTCTTAAGAAACTACTGCTAATACAGAATACAACTGCTAGACTAATACTGAATCTGCCACGATCTGCCTCTGCTAAGGAAAGCCTTAGAAATCTTCATTGGCTTCCCATAGCCCAACGGATATCCTTTAAGGCTCTCTGCATTTCCCATAAAGCCGTGCATGGGATTGGACCCAAGCATCTTACTACTAAACTTCATTGGCACCGATCTACGCGGTTGCTGCGATCGGCCAATACCTTTCTCATCCAGGTTCCCCGCACTAAGAAGGTGAAGTGGGGGGATAAAGCCTTCACTATAGTGGCTGCGAGGACTTGGAATTCCCTCCTGTTGGAGCTTAGAAAAGAGCATAACTATTTGATCTTTAGGAAACGGGTCAAGACCTGGCTGTTTCCTTGATAATTGTCTATTTCTCTTTCACTGACATTGCTGCCCTCCCTCAGTCAGCGCTTCGATGCCCCCGGGCCGGAATGCGCTCTACAAATACCTCCATACCATACAATACAAAATAAAGTACCTTTAGTTTTGTAACACTATGTGGTTCTTTCATGTGTGTAAGTGCTGTGTGACTGTAGTGGTATTGCATAAGCTTTGCATCTCACCTAGATAAGTATTGGCTGCTCATCCACAGCTACCTCGAGAGAGCCCTGGCTTCCTACACACTGCCTACACATCACTAATAGGAGATACCTGGACCTGGTATAAGGTGATAACATCACAGGTGCTCACCTCACCACACCAGGTCAGCTTCCTACAGCTTCTATCGGAAGTACCAGGTGGCTCATCAGCCTGCACACTCTGAGTTGGTGTAGCACTTAATTTTTTGCAAATATCTATATAATTGTGGCAAAAAGTGGTTTAATGATCACAAATAATGATAATGGCATTTTGTTTGTATTGTTACTGTAAAACTCAAATACTAACAAGTGTCCTCTTGCAGGAGGGAGGTAAAACCTCCCTGGCCTGCCATCTGTCTTTTTTCTCTTTTTCGAGTCGTTGGCATGTCTCTCTTAGAGAGCAGAAAGCTGTTTCATGTAACAGCCTCCTTATGTGGCCAGGAAAGCACAAGAGTTGTAAAGGCAACAAAGTGCTAGCTTTGTAAAGCTCCACACTGCAACAAGTTACACTAATTCTGACTTGATATACAAGTCACGCTTAATATGAGTTGTTTGACACCTAGGAGTGGCCACTGTGGTTACAACTTTCAGGAGTTAGCACAGTTGAGGGGTCAGCATGCAATCATTCCCACAATAAAAAAGGCGGTTTCACATGTTTACTCTCAGAACATGTAACGTTCATGATCTGCCAGTGTCATGTTGCATCCTGCCCTAGGACTCAGTAGGCCTGCCAGAGGGAGTGACTTAAACAGATGTATAGGAAAAGAGAAGTAGCAGCTTTGCCATTGCTTTCAATGGCAAAGTCAGGCTAGCAGTACAGGACTGCTCTACCTATCTGCAATTGTGGACTGGGGAACTCAACTTTGGGGACCACTGGGGTGGAACAACCGGTGCTGCAAGCCCTGGGTTACCCCTTGAACTTACATGCCCCGGGTACCATATACTAGAGACTTGTAGGGCAGGAAGCGATTTACAATGGGTTATAATGACCACCAAGCTGAATTTTTATTTTAATATGTCTCATTTTCCAATATCCTACAGGTTCATGAATGTAAACAAGCAGGAGAACCTTAGGCTTACATGCCCTATTCCTTAGCATGAGATGAGGGTTGGGAGGTCTAGGTGCCATGAAGAAGGTAGGGTGACCAATTTGCCATAATAGAATCAGCCGAAATATGTTGGCAGATTAGAGATGCCGGAACCATTGAGTTCCAGCTAGGCATCCATAACTTCTTTAAATCATGCGTGGGCCCTGCAATGAATAAAGCTACTGGGTAAACCTGCAATTATTTTTAATTCAACTCAACCTCTGGAATTTTCCAGAACAAATTAATATTTATGAGCTCCTGAAAATGGTTAAGCCCTCTAGTAGGATTGTCCTACCAATGTGAGAAAAACGCAGATAACGAAGCATGCCACCAGTTGGTGGGTGAGTCTTTTTTCTTGATATTTTTAATATTCCTGTAGGAGACAGTACGGAATACTGCCAGAGTAAATGTTTAGGCATTTACATTTTTGGGGTAAATAATTGTGTTATAAGCATAACTTTCTGGATCCACACTGGCACTTATAATATTCACCAGTGGTGAATCTGCAGGTAAAAAATAGCCACCAGAAAAAAAGTGAAAGCATATGCATGTGCCATTACCCATCTGCATATGGATCATGACTCTATAGCAGCCGCAGAGCTACCAAGCACTTGCACTCACTTGTCATGAGGAGGCAGCAGTTTTGTTTGATTTACCCTTCCAAGAAAGCAGATGCCCATCTAGAGCTGTAACTCTAAAAAAAAAAAAACATATTTACAAGTTGCAAAAACACACTTGTTCTAAAAAAAGAAACAAGAGGCCTTCCACCAAATTGCATCAGATGCGCCTTCCGTGTTTTTCTTTTTAAAAATAAAGTTGGGTTAGCAACTATGGAACATGTAGTTGGGGAAGGATTGTAAGCACTTTTGGAAGTAGGTGTGAGAAACAGGGAGGTGGCTGTGGGGGGGTGTAGATATGTTTAAAAAATGTAAAAAGGGAAAAGGCAAGGAAGCAGCAGATGAAAGTGGTACGAATCAAAAGGGCAGGGATTTTAACAGGGAAGGTGCATATGAGAAAGAAAAAACACATGCGCATATATGGAGTGCTGAAAAGAAAAGTAGTTGAAATGTAAGCAGTAAAATAATACAGGCCATCCAACCAAATGTAAGGTCAAAAGGTAAAACTCCAGGAGAGGTACAAAGACGAGAAAGCAAGTGAGACTGACGAAATAATTAACCAATGGTAAGCAGTGGGCTCTTCCTAAGTACTGATATTTTCCATAATAGGTCTTCATCAACAGGTAAAACTGCCTGTAAGCAAGACTTATCCAGTGGCCAATCTTCTACTGAGTACACAACTAAACCATCTTTAAAATATTATCCGCTTTCCGAAGATGGACAAACAACCTTCCTTTTTATCCAGTACTTCTATATAATTGATCTTCAGAGCAAGAGTAAGACTAGATTTTCTAATTTACGGAAACATCGAAGTTGGCCAAAAAAATACCACAATCTTTAAACGTTGCTGCAGCAGATACTGATAATTTGTTTTTTAATGCTAGCTCAAAGACCGATGCACTGCCTGATGATAAATATGACCTGCTTCTACCAGCACTCACTTTGGTGAACACTGGAGGCTGCCCACACATCAAATAAACACAAAGCAGTAATTCTCCACATTCCCACAACCATCAAGCATCAGCTGTGACACCTACTGTGGAACTACAGACCGTGGATAACGTAAGACAACCTCCAATCGATCCTAGAAGGTGATGCATGTGCTCCAAACCAACTATTTTGAATACCTTACATATGTAACTTTGAGGGCACTAAAGGTACGTCCCAGATTCCAATTTTTTTTAGTGGACAGAATTCCTCAGACCTTTTTACCTTCGACTGCAAAAGCAAATCTGGCTTCAGTCTTTAAAAAAATATAAAATAAAGTAAAATCGGAACTTCCTTCATCGCAATGGAGGGAAGAGAGGTGGGAACCAGGGGAACTAGTCAGAAACGGCAGAATAAATAGCTTATTCCGCAATGTGAACGACTCTGATCTGGTGATCAAAACAGCCTACATCTTTAACTGGTATTAAACAGTTCTCGCACAGAGAACGATCACATGACTGTGCTACAAAAAAGGAGGCTGAGGGCAGCTCGTTCTTGGCTGCACATTCTCCTCTGCTGAGCCAAATAAACTCATGCTTAGTCTGTGATGCTGTTGCACTGGCCTATTAAACTAGTCTTTCTAGCCTGTGAACTTTCTGTACTGTTAATAGTTCTTTACAAAAGTTCCCGCAGTTGTATCAGCCCTCACAGTGAGCACTAATCATGAACAAACATTTGCAAAGCAATGGGTCTCGCATTTGCTCGAGTTATAGCTATTAGCGCTGTAAATTCCGAACTGAACCTTTCTTGCCACATAATTTGAAAATGAAAAGTAAAAAAGTTGGCATAAGTGAGCCAATTCAAAGCACCACGTTCGCCATGAGTATGAGCTCAAAGGAGAGAGACAAAAGGAAAAAGAAGTTTGCAGGCAGTCAAACATATCAGTAAAAGTGTGATTAGCCATGTAACAGGGTCGGTGTCCAAGGCTGTAACAAAACTCCTAAGGAGGGACAAACGTAAAGCATTTACCAATGATGAAGGATTTTTGAAAGGCAAGCCCATGAATGTGTGATAGTGATGGACATGCGGTGGGTGTGGTTAAAAGCCCACAAATAGATTACAAGTCAAAGCGCTTGTGCGTTCAACCTAAAAAAGCATGCTCATTACTGGATATACCACCCCAAAGAGCCAGTTAAACTCCTACACATTTATTTTGGCAAGATACCACGGCAACGCATTGGATGCTCTGAGGTCAGTGTGCCTAGCTGCCTGCATACCATCCTTCAACAATCAGAAACCATTCCTTAGGAACTCCTAGAAACCAAAGAATGCTTTAGCAAACAACTCTTACAAAGTCTGGGAATGTCTACCATATAGTTGGTATTACATTTTTTATCACCAGACAACCACATGCAAATACATATTTTCTAAAGAATTTATGCCCATATTTAAGGAAAATGACGCACAACTGTGCTCACTCAATTGTGCATCATTTTTCTTAACGCGAGCTAACGCCATCCATGCGCCATATTTAAGAAATTACGCACAATAACGCTAAAGAATGGCTAACGTCTTTAAAAAAAACAAAGCTGCTAGTCAGTGACGGGTGGCGTTAGTGGGTCAAAAATTACCGTAGGCTGACAAGCGTCAGAATATCTGCCGCTATTCAGCCTAGCGTCATTTTTTGACACAAAAGCAGCCAAAATATAACCCCTGTCTAAGTATAGAAAGGAGTGATTACCACAACCCCAATGCCCACTACAGGGGACCAGTGTTCCCAGGACAAGCCAACATACCCAGTGGCAGCCATGGGGCCCCATGTAAGGGGCCCCCAATGGTACACCACAAACAATTACCTGTGATGGGCTCCCCCCTCCAGTAGTGTCCCTGTGGTGTGGTGGTGGTGATGCTGGGGGTTTTGGGTGGGCAATTATGTGCCCATTCCATGGTGCTTCCCAATGGAAATGGGCCTACCAGCACATTAACGCCTGGTCTGACCAGGCGTTAAATAATTACGCTAATTGGGGTTAGCGCCATTATTTAGGTCCGCCTCTTAGTTGCGTGTTGTTTCAGCGTCAGGAGTTAAATATAGCGTCAGGAGTTAAATATGGCGCCAGGGGACTAGCATCATTTTTAGGAAGGGAACGCCTACCTGGCATCTCATTCTCGCAATGAGGCGCAAGGTGGGTTGGCACTTCCTAAAAATGGTGCTAACCCCAATATTTTGACGCTAGACTGGTCTAGCGTCAAAATATAAATATGGAGTTAAGTTAGCGCTGCTTTAGAGCCAAAATAAATTACGTTAAGGTGACGCTAACTTTCCTTAAATATGAGCCTAAGTTGCTTTTAAACCATCAAAGAAAATTTGGGAACATATTCTGCTTCAATTTAGCCAAAAATGCCTAAACCACTAAATCATCTGGTGTAGGAAGCGTCAACAAAAACAAGGGCTCACCCTTTGCTTCTAAGCAACAGGCCTAGAATATAATCTCTACACACAATGTACAGCCCATATCAATATTGTAGCCTAGACAGACCCACCAATCAATGCTTTCATTTGGCAGGAAAGGTAGAATGCGCTTTGAAATCCAATGATGGGAGTGGAGAGTATTAGCTGCTTCAATTTGAGGGTTAAGAGGCAGATGGCTCAGGTTTCCCATAACCAAAATGCCTGTGGGAAGGCACTCAAAACAGCAACATTTCAAAATTATTGTAATAAAATTTGTAAGTCATGATCCTAGCTATTAAAAATATTGGGAACTTTAAAAAGACAGCAATGTGTAAAAGTCTACTCCAAATATGTTCAACTTGCCCTCAACAGTCCAAAGGTTACAACTGTGCTTTTTATTACTGGCAGATTTTAATGGGGCCAGGGTTTAATACACCAGAAATACTGAAGGCCACCCCCATACACTGATTCACACTGAAGCTGCATTTAGGAAGGCCCACGGGTTCCAACTAGGAGTCACCTACTAGTCCAGCAGCTTGGCTTTTGGTTAGGGTTTTCTCCTCATCAATAGCTGAAGTAAGTCATCCACTCTAGAGTGTAGACACTCCTGGTCGCTAGACTGGATAAATCATTCCCCAATTGCACACTTTACACACAATATGTTGGTGACTTAGTAAAGCCATGCTTGCAAGATATTCCTTTGTGTAAATAAACAAGGGCTTCCACGCCCCCAACTGACCTCTCATCCTGGAACATGTCAAAACAACGTAAAGCCACTACAACCGTTTTATTAGAAACAACCAAATTGCTGATATCTGCAAAAGTGGCTAGGTAGAGGATTTGTGCATACATCAACCAGAAAATATTTCTTGGCCTCTGATACTTGAGCAGACACCTTGCTTGGCTAAGTTTTGCCTACTTCTACAAACTTTCAAATTCTTACTTGTGGGAATCTGTTTTAAAATTGTAAAAAGGTGTAAATGTGGACCCAGAATCCCTTTCAAAAGTAAAATCAAGCAACTACCAGTACAAAGTATTGTGGGATCTGGGAGCTGCTTGTTTCCATTAAGGAGAAGAAAATAAGTTACTCACCTCCAACTGTGGTTCTCAAATATGGGCATTTTCCATAGATTCCGATGCTTGAATCATTCCCTGTCGAAGGGGGAGTCCCACAGTACATTTAAAACCAGTATAGGTTATTTTTAGCCCATAAGGGGAAAAAATGAAGGGGAAAAAAATCACTTAATTAACTTACTGCCATCATTACAAAGGAATGAAACTCCACCCAATAAGGTGACAGCACCCTCTAGAGCACTCCCCAGAGACTTCACTCCCTCAGAATTTCAAGCACTAGTGATAAACTGAAGACGCGGGGAGATGGTGAGCCTCCTTAGGGAAAAGTGTTACGTACATGATAGTATTGTTTGCACATGTGTGGATTAGAATGGGTGGAACGAAATGGAATGAGGATGTTGAGTGTGAGGGTTATAGAAGGCAACGGGAGGAGACGAGTCGGGGCTGTATCGGAACATGCTTTAATAAATGGTTTTGAAAGAGGACTTTTAGTGTTATCTCAACAAACTTGGCAATGATTTCTGCAGGAAGCAGCCCTGACACTGGGACCCAAAACTTGACAGCAGCGTACAAGCCAAACACACTACGTACTGAGGGTACGGCATAAGGAAGTGCAACGGCACCTCAGACCACCGGTGACAAACTCGTTTTTAATTGTTTACGTAATGTGAGTTGAAGAAAATACAAATATACGTTATGCACCGGAGCGTATTTTTTTTAAATACGTTGAAGCGACTGTTGCGGTTTCTCTCGCACGTATGCTCCATGTTTCCTTCCATTATGCTGTCATGAGCGTCAATGATGTAATATGTTTTCACATATACCCGTTTTGCAATTCACATGTATCGGACATTAAAAAAAGGTAACGTTTAAGGAACACGAGTATATTTTAAACGTGACCACCATTGTTTTTTTTTTATGGAAAAAAAGGTTACTTTCAAGGGAAACAAGTACATTTCTAATTTAATCACCATTTTTACTACAATAAAGTAAACCTATTCAGCATTAATGGCTTCCAATGGTTCTTGAAACTTACCACCTCCACATCCGTTCCAATCTGTGGAAGGGGACAACGCTATAAAACAGCAAGATGATTTCACACCAGCAAAAAAGAAGAAAATACTTTTACATTGTCTAGGTCCTCAAGGTTTAAAAATCTACAATTGTATAGAAAAGAATCCAGATCAGCAGGTCAAATGTGATGTTTTTACAAATGCAATTGAAGCCCTTCACAAATACTACGCACCGACAGTATGGGTTGGGATCGATAGATTTAAAATCTATCACAGAAAGCAAATAAAGGAAGAATCAATTGAAGATTACATTTCTGCCTTAAAGAATTTAGCATTCACGTGTCGATTTGGGGCCCTACACAATGAAATGACTAGGGACCAAATTGTAATGCATGCTGCAAATCCTTCTATGCAAGACTGCCTTTGGGCTCAAGGAGAGGAGGCATTGTTGTTAGAAGTTGTAGAAGTAGTTAAAAAAAAAACAACTTATGGGCAGATGTGCAAAAGCAGTGCTGCTTGAAAACAAAAAGAAAAGTGATGCTTAAGAATGGATTAACAAAATTAAAGGTGGTACGAAAAATACAACAACTGTACGAGACGATATTACTCTACAAGACAAGTGTGGCAGACAAATAAAAAAAAAAAAAAAAGTAAAGTATATAAATCCACTGTGAAATTTTATAGATGTGGTTTTACGGGTCATTATGCGAATGACAAGAAGTGTCCAGCACAAAACCAGAAGAGCTCAGGATGTGGGACAGTATGCAAAAGAGAAAACAGAAATCCATAAAATTATTGGAGAACAACTCAGACTCAGAATCTTTAGTTTCAGATGATGACGACGACTTGATTATGTGTGTGTTCAATATAAGAGATCAGTCTGACTTGGAACATTCTCATACACCAAGGAAAAACACCTATGTGTGACATGTCCAAAGAAGGAATTGTAGTTACTATTAATGCGGATTACAGTTCTCCATATACCATCATCAGCCAATCGGTGTGGCTGGATAAACCTGAACCTAAATTGGGAAACAGGTTGGAGCCTCCAGACATTTCTCTAAAGAGTTTTACAGGAGTACATATAAAACATTTTTGGGGTATAGAAAAGTGTGTTGTGTGTTTAAAACCAGAGAAGCAGAGTGTAAATTATATGTTTCGAAGTCGGGACCACCAGTTTTAGGATGGTGGGACCAAGTGTAGTAAAGTACCCTCTTTTTGGCATGCTACCCCCAATTTCGGCCTGATGTCAGTGTGTTTGACTGTGTCACTGGGATCCTGCTAACCAGGACCCCAGTGCTTATGCTCTCGCTCCTCTAAATTTTGTCACTGCATAGTGGTAACCCAGTATTTCACCCAATATTGGCATACTGGTCACCCCTTTTGAGTCCTTAGTATATGGTACTGAGGTACCCAGGGCACTGGGGTTCCAGGGGATCCCTGTGGGCTGCAGCATTTCTTTTGCCACCCATAGGGAGCCCAGGCAAAGGGTTCTACAGGACTGCCATTGCAGCCTGTGTGAAATGGTACATGCACCCTTTCACTGCCATTAACACTGCACCAGGTCACTTATAAGTCACCTATATGTAAAGCCTTCCAACCCTGAAGGCTGGGTGCACAGTACCTGTGTGTGAGGGCACCCCTGTACTAGCAGAGGTCCCCCCATGTCATCCAGGACCATTTTCCAGGACTTCATGAGTGCGGGACGCCATTTTACACGTACATTAGACATAGATTAGTAGCTATGTACGGGTTCACAATGGTAACTCCGAATATGGCCATGTTTGGTATCAAACATGTTGGAATCATACTCCAAGCATTTTGCAAGCATTGGTTGTGTGATTCCATGCACTCTGGGGGCTCCTTAGAGGACCCCCAGTACAGCCTTCTGAGGTTTTCCAGGCAGCCCCAGCTGCTGCCACCTCGCAGACAGGTTTCTGCCCTCCTGTTGTTTGAGCAGCTGAAGCTGAGGAAGGCAGAACAAAGGATTTCCTTTGGGAGGAGGGCATTACACCCTCTCCCTTTGGAATAAGTGTTACAGGCATGGAAGGGGTAGCCTCCCAGAGTCTCTGGAAATGCTTTGAAGGGCACAGATGGTGCCCTCCTTGCATAATCCAGTCTACACTGGTTCAGAGAACCCCTGTCACTGTTCTGGCGTGAAACTGGACAAAGGAAAGAGGAGTGACCACTCCCCTGACCATCACCACCCCAGGGGTGGTGCTCAGAGCTCCTCCAGTGTCCCTTGGTTTTGCCATCTTAGATTCCAAGTGGGCAGGGCACTCTGGGAGCATCTGAGGGGCCAGTGCCAGCAGGGGATGTGAGAGCCCTCCCCTGATAGGTGCTTACCTGTGTAGCTGACCCATCCCCCCGTTAAGGGCTATTTAGGGTCTCTCCTCTGGGTGTTTCCTCCGATTCGGATTGCAAGACTCCAGCAGGAATCCTCTGCATCCTTTACTTCACCTTCTTACCAAAGAAACTGCATCTGAACCCTCCAGGAACTCTACAAACTGCAACAAAGAAGCCAAGATGACTTCTGCAACATTGTGTCTTCAGCTCCTGCAAGCACTGCAACTGTTTCCAGGTTATGCATCCTCCGAGGACTGCCGGTCTTCAGCCTGCAACAGAAGAACGAAGGAATCTCCCTTGAAGTAAAGGAGTCACTTTCCTGCTTCAGCAGACACCCCTCAGCAGCGACGACTGGCAGCTTGAGTCCCTGTCCTGAAGAAGTGTGTGGATCCAGCAACACAGATGGTGGACTGAAGAGGTCCCGACAATCCAAACGTCCAGCTGCCCAACTTTGGTGGAGGTAAGAGCTTGCCTCCCTACACAAGACAGTACCCCTGTGCACCGTGTGTTTTCCAGTTGCCAAGGCTTGTTGGCATCCTTCCACGAAGTTCTTCGTGCAGCTCCAGCTCCCAGCACTCCTTCCTGCGATGCGTAGTTCTCCAGGGGCATGGGATCCCTCTCTGTAGTGCTGCGTGGGCCTCCTTTTCCACCTTAGTTGACCCCGTGCTGTGGGACTCGTGTGCGTGCTGCTTGGTCTTCTGAGGGCTCTTTTAGTTGCTGAGAGTCCCACCCCAGGTAGAGGCCACCAGGTCCAAGGAGGCGCCATTTTCCGCTAACAGCAAACTTTGCATGGACCAAGGCTTGTTGACGGAATCCAATGATGCAAACCAGCCTGCAATCATCCATCCGGCATGGGACATCGACAACCAGGAACCCGCATCAGTCTTCTTGGGTGCAGTACTGACTGTTCTTCTATACCGGTGGTGGTTCTTTTTCACCTTCATCCGGGGTAGCAGGGGCTACTGTTCTTCCTGGACTCTTCAGTGCTTCTTGGACTTAGTCCCCTTCTTCCACAGGTCTTCAGGTCCAGGAATCCATCGCTGGTGTCTTGCAATCTCTTCTGGTTCTTGCTAAATCTTCTACCACATGTTCCTGTGTGTTCTAAGAAAGTTACTGTGATTTACTCCTGCTTTCCTGGGCACTGGGGTGGGTTCTATTACTTACCTTTGGTATTTTCCAACACTCCCAGCGCCCCTCTACACACTACACTTTCCTAGGTGGGAAACCGACTTTTGCATTCCACTATTTTAGTATATGATTTGGGTTCCCCCTAGGCCCATTTTCAATTATTGTGATTGTCACTGTTTTCTAACTGTTTTTACGGCTATATCTGCATTTTAGTCTATATACTGTGTATATTACTTACCTCCTAAGGGAGTATAGTCTCTATGGTATTATTGGCATTTGTGTCACCAAAATAAAGTAACTTTATTTTTGTAACACTGAGTATTTTCTTTCGTGTGTGAGTACTGTGTGACTACAGTGGTACTGCATGAGCTTTGGGTGTCTCCTAGTTAGGTCTTGGCTGCTCATCCACACATGCCTGGCCTATAGACTCTTGTCTACATTTCACTAATAAGGAATAACTGGACTTGGTATAAGGTGCAAGTACTTTAGGTAACCACTACAAACAAGGCCAACCTCCTACATTGGTGGTGCAGCAGTGTGATAAGTACTTGCAATTGCCTTATTTGGTCACTGGTGTTTTCCATAGGAAAGAGTACTCTGTACCTAGAGCTATACATACATATACGTAGTGACAGGATCTAGTCTCTTATCTTCCTTTCTAAGAGACTAGAGGTTAGGTAGAGTAGGTTTGTTTTCACTTACACTACTCTAACACTCACTACATCATGTCTACTGTTGGGCCTAACTCTGAGGTCCTGGGTACTCACTATGAGGGCATGACCTTCAAAGAACTTAAGGGGCTTTGCTTAGAGAGATGTAGAGAAGAACCCTATTAAGAATTTTTTGTTGTCTTCTTCTCCAGGATCATCAAGAGCATGCTGATAACCATGAGGATGAGGGGTATTCTGATCCCTTAGAATCAGAGAATCATGCTGAAGATTCAGGGGAGGACTCTTCCAAAGATCTATCCCCTAGCAAACCTTCTAGTGTAGCTGGCAGTGGGAGGGGTAGTCACTCTGGGAGGGCTCCCTTCACACCTAGAGGTGTGGTTACCAGGGTTACTAAAGTTACGGAAAGATCTACCTCTGCCCACTCTCAAATCACCGCAGTTTCTGAGGGATCCTATGGTTCAACTCCAGGTGATGACTCCATAAATAGGGAGCTCAGGAACCTGAGACTGTATATGGCCAGGATGAGGCTACAGCAGCAACAGCTAGCCATAGATAGGGAAGCCTTGACTGTGGAGACAGAGAGTGAGGCAGGGGCTTGCATAAAATTGTTCCTCCACAGAAGGCGGGGGATAACATCTACAAGTGGTTTGCTGCACTTGAGAGGGCCTGCACAATTCAGAGGGTCACTCAAAGGCAGTGGGCTGCTATTCAGTGGTTGTCCTTTTGTGAAAGGGGGAGGGACAGACTTCACTGTCAGAGAAGAAGACTCAGACAATAACAGTATTCTCAAAACTGCACTCTTGGATGGTTTTTGCTTAACCACTGAACAATACAGGATACAGTTCAGAGAAACCAAAAACGAGTCTTCACAAGATTGGAGAGACTTGGTTACATGGCAGCAAAGTGTCTGACTATGAGGGTCTATATAATCAAATTTTGAGAGAGTATATTCTGAATAACTGTCTGATTTGTTACACCAATAATTGGAAGACTCAGATCTGAACTCTCCCCAAGAATTGGGAAAGAAGGCACACAAATTGTTCAGAACAAAGGTGAGCAGGAAAGCTCATACAGTGGGTGACAAAGACAAGAAGAAGGATGGTAAGTCACATGACAAAGGTGGGGACAAAGATAAAAAGCAAAAGTCTTCATCAGGCCCACAATAATCTTCTGGGGGTGGGTCTAAATCCTCTTCCAACCAACAGAATAAAAGTCTGTGGTGTTATATGTGTAAGAACAAAGGCCATTGGGCAAGTGACAGTACTTACCCAAAGAAAAACACCAAAGCTCCCACCACCATCCCAACCCCCACTGCTTCCACTAGTGTCCCTAGTAATAGCAGTGGTGGTGGGAAAAAACACTACAATTAGTCAGTCCATTGGTGTAGCAGGGTTCACTCTGGGTAATGTAGTGGGGGTTGGTTTAGTTAGGGAAACCACTGAGGCTGTTTTAGTCTCTGATGGTTGCACTGACCTTGCCACCCTTGTTACTGTTCCCCTTAATATGGATAAGTACAAGAAACAACCCCTAATAAATGGTGTTCAGGTTGAGGCCTACAGGGACACAGGTGCCAGTGTCTCTATGGTGATGGAGAAACTGGTTGCCCCTGAGCCACACATACTTGGTCATCAGTACCAAGTGACAGACGCATATAACAACACTGTTAGCCACCCCATGGCTGTTCTGAATCTCAACTTGGGGGGTGGGGGTGGGGTAATGGTCAAAAGAACGTTGTGGTATCCACAGACCTACCTGTAGAGTGTCTACTAGGCAATGACCATGAGACTTCAGCTTGAGCTGAGGTGGAGTTGGAAGCCCATGCAGCCATGCTGGCCATTCCTGGATATATCTTTGCTTTAACAAGGGGTCAGGCCAAGAAGCAAGGAGGACAGGGAAGCATGGATCCTGGAACAATGGACCAAGTGGTCCCAAAAGCTAGGGGTAGAAATGGTAAACCCTTGTTGACTATCCCTCCCTCCACTGAAGATTCCCCTTCTGAGGAGGAGGAGTCTACTCTCTGTGCAGAGCCTACACCAGAGGAGCATCAGGCTGACACAGCTGAACTTTTGGGTACAGGGGGTCCTGCAAGGGAGGAGTTGAGTGTGACACAGCAGATCCGTCCCACACTTGAGGGTTTGAGACAGCAAGCTGTCAAACAGGAAGCAGGGGTTGTCAGTGACTCTCACAAAGTGCACTGGAAAAAACAAATCTCCTTTATACCAGGAGGCTGGTCATTCCCTTACAGTATACGGAGTTTCTTCTGACAGTAGCACATGACATTCCCCTTGCTGGACATTTGGGGCAAAGCAATACCTGGGGCAGACTTGTCCCTCACCTTCACTGGCCAGAAGACGCATAAGAGTTTTGTCGCTCGTCTCACTTGCAAAGCCAGTGGTAAGACTGGTGGCACCCCAAAGGCCCCATTGCTCCCAGTGCCAGTGGTTGGTGTGCCCTTTGAAAGGGTAGGGGTTGACAGTTGCCCCCCTTGACCCTCCTACTGCTTCTGGCAATAGGTTTATCTTGGTGGTAGTGGACCATGCCACTAAATATCCAGAGGCAATTCCTCGGAGGACCACTACAGATCCTGCAGTGGCAAAGGCCCTCTTGGGAATATTTTCCAGGGTGGGCTTTCCAAAAGAGGTGGTGTCAAAGGTAGTAACTTTATATCTGCATACCCAAAAGCAATGTGGAAAGAGTGTGGGGTAACCTACAAGTTCACCACACCTTACCATCCCCAGACATGTGTTAATTGAGAGATTTACTAAAACTCTCAAAGGCATTGTAGGAGGCTGGCCTGGTTTGTAGTGGTACCAAGGGGTACTTACACTCTGCACAGGGTCCAGTTACCCCTTATTAGTGTGGAAGAGGTGTCTAGCAGCTTAGGCTGATAGAAAAGGTAGCTTAGCAGAGCAGCTAAGGCTGAACTAGGAGACGTGTAAAGCTCCTACTATACCACTGGTGTCATGTGCACAATATCATAAGAAAACACAATACACAGATATACTAAAACTAAAGGTACTTTATTTTTATGACAATATGCCAAAAGTATCTCAGTGAGTACCCTCAGTATGAGGATAGCAAATATACACAAGATATATGTACACAATACCAAAATTATGCAGTAATAGCAATAGAAAGCAATGCAAGCAATGTACAGTCACAATAGATTGCAATGAGAGCACATAGGGATAGGGGCAACACAAACCAAATACTCCAAAAGTGGAATGCGAACCACGAATGGACCCCAAACCTGTGTGAGCTTGTAGAGGGTCGCTGGGACTGTAAGCAAACAGTGAGGGTTAGAAAAATAGCCCACCCCAAGACCTTGAAAAGTAGGTGTAAAGTGTACCTAAGTTCCCCAGAGAGCACAGAAGTCGTGATGGGGAATTCTGCAAGGAAGACCAACACCAGCAATGCAACAACGATGGATTTCCAGACGAGAGTACCTGTAGAACAAGGGGACCAAGTCCAAGAGTCACACTCAAGTCGGGAGTGGGCAGATGCCCAGGAAATGCCAGCTGTGGGTGCAAAGAAGCTGCCACCGGATGGTAGAAGCTGTGGATTCTGCAAGAACGAAGAGGACTAGGAACTTCCCCTTTGGAGGATGAATGTCCCACCTCGTGAAGAAGCTTGCAGAGGTGTTTCCATGCAGAAAGTCCGCAAACAAGCCTTGCTAGCTGCAAGGGTCGCGGTTAGGGTTTTTGGATGCTGCTGTGGCCCAGGAGGGACCAGGATGTCGCCAATTGCATAAGGAGACAGAGGGGGCGTCCAGCAAGACAAAGAGCCCACTCAGAAGCAAGCAGCACCCGGAGAAGTGCCGGAACAGGCACTACGAAGAAGAGTGAACCGGAGCTCACCCGAAGTCACAAAAGAAGGACCCACGACGCTGGAAGACAACTCAGGAGGCCGTGCACTGCAGGTTAGAGTGTCGGGGACCCAGGCTTGGCTGTGCACAAAGGAAATCCTGGAAGAGTGCACAGGAGCCGGAGCAGATGCAAATCACGCGGTACCCAGCAATGCAGTCTAGCGTGAGGAGGCAAGGACTTACCTCCACCAAACTTGGACTGAAGAGTCACTGGACTGTGGGAGTCACTTGGACAGAGTTGCTGAGTTCCAGGGACCACGCTCATCGTGCTGAGAGGGGACCCAGAGGACCGGTGATGCAGTCTTTTGGTGCCTGCGGTTGCAGGGGGAAGATTCCGTCGACCCACGGGAGATTTCTTCGGAGCTTCTAGTGCAGAGAGGAGGCAGACTACTCCCACAGCATACACCACCAGGAAAGCAGACGAGAAGGCGGCTGGATCAGCGATACAAGGTTGCAGTAGTCGTCTTAGCTACTTTGTTGCAGTTTTGCAGGCGTCCAGAGCAGTCAGCGGTCGATTCCTTGGCAGAAGGTGAAGAGAGAGATGCAGAGGAACTCTGATGAGCTCTTGCATTCGTTATCTAAAGAATTCCCCAAAGCAGAGACCCTAAATAGCCAGAAAAGGAGGTTTGGCTGCCTAGGAAGGAGGATAGGCTAGCAACACCTGAAGGAGCCTATCAGAAGGAGTCTCTGACGTCACCTGCTGGCACTGGCCACTCAGAGCAGTCCAGTGTGCCAGCAGCACCTCTGTTTCCAAGATGGCAGAGGTCTGGAGCACACTGGAGGAGCTCTGGGCACCTCCCAGGGGAGGTGCAGGTCAGAGGAGTGGTCACTCCCCTTTCCTTTGTCCAGTTTCGCGCCAGAGCAGGGCTGGGGGATCCCTGAACCGGTGTAGACTTGCTTATGCAGAGATGGGCACCATCTGTGCCCATCAAAGCATTTCTAGAGGCTGGGAGAGGCTACTCCTCCCCAACCCTGACACCTTTTTCGAAAGGGAGAGGGTGTAACACCCTCTCTCTGAGGAAGTCCTTTGTTCTGCCTTCCTGGGCCAAGCCTGGCTGGACCCCAGGAGGGCAGAAACCTGTCTGAGGGGTTGGCAGCAGCTGCAGTGAAACCCCGGGAAAAGCAGTTTGGCAGTACCCGGGTCTGTGCTAGAGACTCGGGGGATCATGGAATTGTCTCCCCAATGCCAGAATGGCATTGGGGTGACAATTCCATGATCTTAGACATGTTACATGGCCATGTTCGGAGCTACCATTGTGACGCTATACATATGTAGTGACATATGTATAGTGCACGCGTCTAATGGTGTCCCCGCACTCACAAAGTCCGGGGAATTTGCCCTGAACAATGTGGTGGCACCTTGGCTAGTGCCAGGGTGCCCACACACTAAGTAACTTAGCAATCAACCTTTACCAGGTAAAGGTTAGACATATAGGTGACTTATAAGTTACTTAAGTGCAGTGGTAAATGGCTGTGAAATAACGTGGACATTATTTCACTCAGGCTGCAATGGCAGGCCTGTGTAAGAATTGTCAGAGCTCCCTATGGGTGGCAAAAGAAATGCTGCAGCCCATAGGGATCTCCTGGAACCCCAATACCCTGGGTACCTCAGTACCATATACTAGGGAATTATAAGGGTGTTCCAGTATGCCAATGTAAATTGGTGAAATTGGTCACTAACCTGTTAGTGACAATTTGGAAAGAAATGATAGAGCATAACCACTGAGGTTCTGGTTAGCAGAGCCTCAGTGAGACAGTTAGTCATCACACAGGTAACACATACAGGGCACACTTATGAGCACAGGGGCCCTGGCTGGCAGGGTCCCAGTGACACATACAACTAAAACAACACATATACAGTGAAATATGGGGGTAACATGCCAGGCAAGATGGTACTTTCCTACAGGCATGATTATGGGGCTATCTGAAAAGCTCAGGAGGAGATGGGATGTCCTATTACCATGCCTCTTTTTTGCCTACAGGGAGGTACCCCAGAAGGGAGTGGGCTACAGCCCATTTGAACTCCTTTTTGGTCACCCTGTTAGGATCCATTAGCTCTTGTAAAACAGGGGTGGGAGCAACCCTGGAAGCCCCCTAATCAAGATATAGTGGATTATGTCATTGGCCTAAGACCTAGAATGGCTGAGTACATGAAAAAGAACACTGAAATCCTTCAGGCAAGCCTGGAGTTGCAGAAACAATGGCATGACCAGAAGGCTGTCCTGACTGTGTACCAACCAGGACAGAAGGCGTAGGTACTGGAGCCTGTGGCACCGAGGGCACATTTAGTGGTCCACACCTCATAGTGGAAAATAAGGGTGATGTCACTTATTTAGTGGACCTAGGCACTCCTAGAAGTCCTCAAGGAGTACTTTATGTGAACCGCCTGAAACCCTACTACGATAGGGCAGACTCAACCCTACTCATGGCCACTGATGAGGGACAGGAAGATGAGTGACCCTCTCCCTGATCTCTTCTCCAATACTGCAGCTGATGGCTCAGTGGAAGGAGTTATTCTTGCAGACTGTCTCTGAAGAGCAGAAGGAGGACTATAGGAACCTCCTGGGACAATTTTCTGAACTTTTCTCTCACACACCTGTTCAGACCACTTGGTGTGAGCACACCATAGATACTGGAGACAGTTTACCTGTCAAAAGTAAGACTATTTCAGGGACTCCATTAAGACTGAAGTTCAGAAGATGTTGGACTTAGGAGTGATTGAGCACTCGGGTAGCCCCTGGGCCAGCCCAGTGGTGCTAGTACCCAAACCTCATTTTCAAAACAGGATAAAGGAGACGAGGTTCTGTGTAGATTACAGAGGGCTCAATACAGTCACAAAGACTGATGCTCACCCTATACCCAAGGCAGATGAGTTTATAGATACACTGGCATCTGCCAAGTATCTCAGCGCCTTTGACTTGACTGCAGGGTATTGGTAGATCAAGCTATCGGATGAGGCTACACCTAAAACTGCTTTCTCTCCCATTGTAGGGCATTATCAGTTTACTGTTATGCCCTTTGGTTTGAAAGGTGCACCTGCCACTTTTCGGAGGCCGGTGAACACAGTAATCCAAGGTCTGGAAGCTGTTAGTGCAGTATATCTTGATGATATTGCTGTCTTCAGCTCCACCTGGGATGACCACCAGGTCCCCCTCTGGAAAGTGGGGAACAGATTGAACCACTACAGGGGAAGATCCAGACTATTTTAAACTGATATCCCCCTACAACACAGACCCGGGTCAGGGCCTTTCCTGGTCCCATTGGGTATTATAGGAGGTTCATCAAGAACTATGGATCCATTGTTGCCCCTCTTAATGACCTCACATCCAAGAATATGCCTAAAAAGGTATTGTGGACAGAAAGCTGAGGACCTTAAGCAAGCCCACGTGTACTGCACCTGTCCTAAAAAGCCCAAACTACTCAAAGAAGTTTTTTCTCCAAACTGATGCTTCAGAGGTAGGGGTTGGTGTTGTGCTATCACAACCTAATTCAGAGAGCAGGATCAACCTGTTGCTTTTATTAGTAGAAGGTTGACCCCCACAGAAAAATCGTTGGTCAGCCATAGAGAGGGAGGCCTTTGCTGTGGTCTGGGTCCTGTAGAAGGTAAACCATACCTCGTTGGGACTCACTTCATAGTTCAGACAGACCACAGACCACTCTTATGGTTAAAACAAATGAAAGGTGAAAACCCTAAATTGTTGAAGAGATCCATTTCCCTACAGGGGATGGACTTTACAGTATAACATAGACCTGGGAATAACCACTCCAATGCGGAAGGACTCTCCAGATATTTCCACTTAGACAATGAAGACTCACCTGGGCAAGGATAGCCTTATTGTCCCTCATTTGGAGGGGGGTTGTGTAGGAAAGTACCTTCTTTTCAGTATGTTACCCCCAATTTCTGCCTGATGTCAGTGATATTGACTGTGTCAGTGGGATCCTGCTAACCAGGACCCCAGTGCTTATACTCTCTGCTCTCTAAATTTTGTCCCTGCATACTGGTACCCCAGTATTTCACACAAAATTGGCATAATGGTCAACCCTTATAAGTCCCTACTATATGGTACTTAGGTACCCAGGGCATTGGGGTTCCACGGGATCCCTATGGGCTGCAGCATCACTTTTGCTACCCACAGGGAGCCCAGGCAAAGGCCATTGCAGCCTGTGTGAAACGGTGCATGCACCCTTTCATTGCGATTTGCACTGCAGCAGGTCACTTATAAATCACCTCTGTGTCAGGGGTTCCAATCCTGAAGGCTAGGTGCAGAATACCTGTGTGCGAGGGCACCCCTGCATTAGCAGAGGTGCCCCCATGGTGCCCAGGACCATTTTCCCAGACTTTGAGTGTGCAGGGATGCCATTTTACACATGTACTGGACATAGGTCACTACCTAGGTACAGCTTCACAATGGTAACTCCGAATATGACCATGTTTGGTATCAAACATGTTGGAATAAAACCCAGAGGCTTTTGCAATCATTGGTTGTATGATTCCATACACCCTGGAGGCTCCTAAGAGGACCTCAGTCCTGCCATTACAGCCTTTTAAGGTTTCCTCGGAAGCCCCAGCTGCTGCCACCTCACAGACATGTGCCTGCCCTCCTGTTGGTTGAGCAGCTCAAGCCCAGGAAGGAGGAACAAAGGATTTCCTTTGGGAGAGGGATGTTGCACCCTCTCCCCTTAGAAATGGGTGCTACAGGCATGAGATGGGTAGACTCCCAATCAATCAATCAGGGAATTTGTAGAGCACACTACTCACCTGTGAGGGTTTCAAGGAATTGTGTGTGTGGGGGGGCTGCTAATACTCGAACAGCCATGTCTTGAGATGTCTCCTGAAGGTAAGGAGGTCCTTCGTCTGACGCAGGTAGGTGGGAAGCGTGTTCACGTCTTGACGGCGATGTGCAAGATTGATCTGCTGCCGGTGGTTGTTCTGCAGATGCGTGGGACGGTGGCGAGGGCAAGGTCAGCGGAGTGAAGCTGTCGGGTTGGGGTGTAGAAGGAGAGCTGTCTGTTGAGGTAGTCTGGTCCAGTGCCTTCTGAGCGTGGGTGAGGAGTGAAGGTGATTCTCTTGTAGACGGGGAGCCAATACAGGTCTCTCAGGTAGGCTGTGATGCAGCAGTGGCGGGGAATGTCCTAGATGAGGTGTGCGGAGGCGCTCTGGATGTGTTGCAGTCTTTCCTGGAGTTTGGACGTGGGTCCTGCGTAGAGGGCATTGCCGTAGTCCAGTTTGCTGCTTATGAGGGCTTGGGTGACTGTTCTTCTGGTTTCAGTGGGGATCCATTTGTAGATCTTCTGAAGCATGCAGAGGGTTTTGAAGCAGGAGGAAGAGATGTCGTTGACTTGCTGGGTCATAGATCGTGAAGAGCCCAGGATGAATCCCAGGTTGCGTGCGTGCGTGGTTGGTGGGTGTTGGTGCGGTTCCAAGTGTGGAAGGCCACCATGAGTCGTCCCATGTGGAGGAGGGTGGAGCCGAAGATGAGGACCTCAGTCTTGTCGGAATTCAGTTTCAGGCAGCTGTTCATCCATTCAGCGATGGCCTTCATTCCTTCGTGGAGGTTGGTCTTGGTGGTGTCCTTGGTGAGGGAGAGGATCAGCTGGGTGTCATCAGCATATGAGATTTTGAGGTTGTGAGATTGGGCGATGTTAGCGAGCAGAGCCATGTAGACGTTGAAGAGGGTCAGGCTGATGGACGAACCATGGGGTACGCCGCAGATGATTTTGGTGGCTTCAGAGCGGAATAGAGGGAGGCAGACTGAGTTCTGCCGATGAGAAAGGAGGTGATCCAGTCCAGGGCTCTGTCACGGATTCCAGCATCGCTGAGGTGTGTGCGTAGGGTGTGGCGGCAAACAGTGTTGAACGTGGCTGAGAGGTACAAGAGGATGAGAGCCATGGTTTCGCCATTGTCCAGTATGGTTCTGATGTCATTGGTGGGGGCGATGAGGGCAGGTTTGACGCTGTGGTTGCTGCAGAATCAGGATTGGGATGGGTCCAGAATGTTATTCTCCTTGAGGAAATGGGTTAGTTGTTTGTTGACAATTTTGCCGGTAAAGGGAGCAAGGAGATGGGCCAGACGTTCTTGAGGTCCTTTGGGTCCACCTTAGGTTTCGAGAGGAGGGTGTTGATCTCGGTGTATTTCCAGCTTTCTGGGAAGGTGGCGGATTCGAAGGAACTGTTGATGATCTGGCGGGGTTAGGGTGTGAAGACAGAGCGTTCTTTTTTTGAAGATGTGGTGAGGGCAGAGGTCAGATGGTGAGCCGGAGTGGATGGTCTTCATGATTTCGATGGTGGTGGTGTCATTTATGTGGGTCCAGGAGAGCAGGCGGCTGGTGAGTCTGTGGTGTTGGTGGTTGACGGGGGGTGAGTATGAGTACTGAAGCTGTCATGGATGTCTGCAATCTTGTGGTGGAAGGTGGTGGCTAGGGAGTCACAGAGATCTGGTGATGGCAGGATGTTGTTGATGTTTGAGCCGGGGTTGGAGAGTTCTTTCACGATGTTGAAGAGCTCGTTGTGGCTGTGTGCGTTGTCGATGCGTTCTTTGAAGGCGGTTCGGATGAGATGGTGGTGTCTGCGGATGGCGTTCTTGAAGGCTGTGTGGTTGTGCAGTGTCTGATCTTGGCGCCACTTCTTTTCGAGTCTTCGGCTTAGATTTTTGGAGGTCGGAGGTGAACCAGAAGTCCTTTCTGTCGGTGCGTCTGTTGGAAGGATTATTTATCGGGCAAGAGTGTTGGCACAGCCGTCGATCCATTGCCTGACGTTGCGGGCTGCTCTGTCAGTGCTATCAATGGGTGGGTTCCGGGAGAGGGTAGTGATCAGTTGGTCTTCAGTGACTTTGTTCCATCTGCGGTGGGGAATCCGTTGCAGGTGATGGTGTGTTGTGGGTTTCTCGAAGAAGTGGATGCAGCGGTGGTCAGTACAGTGGAGTTTGGTGGTGTGGCTGAAGGAGACGTGTTTGCTGGTAGAGAAGATGGGGTCGAGTGTGTGTCCTGTGGAGTGGGTGGGTGTCATGACAAGCTGTTTGAGGCAGAGGGTGTTGAGCAGGGTGGTAGAATTGTTATCGTTGGTGTTCGAGGTGTAAGTTCAAGTCCCCAAGGAGTATGTAGTCTGTGGATGCGAGAGAGCGTGCGTGCTAATGACATCTGTGATGGAGTCGCTGAACTGCTGTCGTGGGCCGGTGGGGTCTGTAGACAAGGATCCCTCTCGGGGTGGTGTTTGGGTCGGTGTGGATCTGGAAGTGCAGGTGTTCGACGGTGCCGACGGTGTCTTCGGTGCTGGTCGTGATCCTGAGGCTGTTCTTATGGACGATGGCGATGCCTCCTCCTGGTTTGTTGGAGCAGTCCCCCTGCAGTGATCTTGTAGCAATCCGGGATGGCTATGGCGATGTCAGGTGCTGAGGAGAGGTTCATCCAGGTCTCGGTCAGGAAGGTGACGTATGGGGAAGCTGAGTCGAGTAGATTCCAAAACTCAACGGCGTGTTTGTGGACAGAGCAGGTGTTGAGTAGGATGCATCAGAGATGGTTGCGTCCTTTATTGGTGGGTCGTTGGCATGGAGGCTGGTGAAGGTGCAGTTCCGGCAGGACAAGGGTCCACAGATGAACTGCAGGGTGGCTTGATGGCTGGTGGGTGAGCGGCCGGAGTCGAGGGCGTGAAGGGTTGGTGGCGTTGTAGCGAAGACAGGTGTAGGGGCAGTGGGGGCGAGAGCCAGGGGTTCCGGTGCTGGGCGCAGTCTAGGCACGGACGGGCTTGCCTTTGGCGTGGCCACACAGCGGCCGCCATTAATTAGGGGGCTGGGAAGAGAGGACAGCTGGGAGGTGGGGCCTCCTACCTTACCCTCTGCGGGAAAACAATCTAAGATGGAGTCGATGCCCATGCGCAATGGAGCCGAAAATGAGGAGTCACTCGGTCCCGTGACTCGAAAAGACTTCTTCGAAGAAAAACAACTTGTAACACTCCGAGCCCAACACTAGATGGCAGGATAATGCATAGCATGTGAATCTGCAGCAGAACATGCCACGAACAGATGTACACTGGGTAAGTGACATTTTCCATATCTATCTATCTATATATATATATACAAATATATATATATATATATATATATATATATATATATTGCAACAGAAAGCCGAAGCACCAATCCACAGTAAAATCAAGCGTTTTATTTCCACTTCAGTGCAGCAGAAATTGTGAGTTCTCAATCCTGACGCGTTTCGGCTAATGCCTTGATCACAGGTAATATGAAACAGATGTACTTTCTCACAGTGTTTTTCAATCATCAGCACGTGGTTCCTTAATCTGAAATACAAATCCCATAATACACCTTAATGTTAGTTATTGCACTGGACAGTACACCTCCATCAGTGTCACTGGATACAGAGGGAAGACGTCTTGATAACACAGAAAATACTTTTCTCAATGTCCGCTATAATCGTTGGCTGCCAATTCTCTGGTGATTCTTAGCAGATACGACCGGCAGATGTGGTCTGCTATTGCTCCTTCCATAGATCAATTATTGTAGAATGTAAGAACAGGCAAGAAAGATCTTCCAAGAAGGCAAACCAGTTTCTTCAAAAATTATCAACTGTGCACGGATATTGCCAACTTAAGTTTTTGGCTTTTTTTGGGTGCTGTTCTCTGCAGACAAGAATGGCTTAAAGCTGCGTCCTTCAGACCTGGAGTCCAGAGTACAATTCTGGACATGCTGTTTGAGAGAGGCAGAATTTGGTAGACACATTAAGGTACTACAGTTCATAAAAACAGACATAGTAAAATCACTGGGTTTGCTACAAATGAGGCAAATTCGTTTGTGAGGGGACAGGAGGCAAGGGTATGTCCTCAGATAGAGGAGGATAGCAATTTTATTGATCATTACAGTGCCAGCCATTTCAGTAACAATACAGACCATAATACCCTCAACAACAGTACAGACAAACACCATTAGCAGCTTACAGCAAGCAAACTGCAAGTGGGAAATAAAACATCTTGGGGAAAAGACAACAAACAGTGACAGGACGAACTTGCTGGTTACTCACAAGTATGTATCAGAAACAACTGGGATCCAAATAAGGCTATTTACTTCATTGGAAGTTGATCATAATGGACAAATGGGTCTAGTCTCCTATGGTCATACACTGGAATTTACAAAGAGGCCACCTCATACGCCTCTTCAATGACAAAACCAATGATATTTAGAAATCTGACACATACCCTTGTAGCTGGGCCAATTGAGATTTCAGGCCTCACTGTGAAGCTTGCCTTTGCCATCTGACATGGTAGGCGAGCAAGACGCAGGAGGATACTAGGAAAAGAAGCCTTTGAGTTATCCTCACTGAGACTCAGGACAGAGACTGAAACATGGGAATCATTGCCCTAATGTGCTGGACTCATTGATTTGGGAAGGCATGAAAGCACATAATTTCCAGGATGGCTCGGGAGCCCTCTGTGAAGGAGTCAGGTTGATAAGGGCCCCTGCATGACAGTGATATAAGCATCCTACATGTTTATCCAGTCTCTGAGATCCTGGACAGAGAGAACTTGCGCTGGGTTAGCATTTACCCATGCTCAACAAGCGTATGATACAATGAATACCACCCAGTCAGAGAGAAAAGGCCCCCTCCCCTCTCCCCTGCTGCTTCTTGATCAAGCAACTGGATTGGAGGCCCATTTTAGACCTGCGAAGGATAAACCACTATCTAAGAAAACAGTACTTTTATATGGTTAGTCTCCACAACATCCCCCAGCTCCTGAACCATGGAGACTACATGACCCTAGACCTTCAGGATGCTTATTTTCATATTCCCATTCACCCAATGCAGTGACAGTTCGTAAGATTTAGAGTAGCTGGCATTCATTATCAGTTCAAAGTCCTCCCATTTGACCTCTGAGCCGCTCCATGCATCATCACAATGTCTTTCTCTAGCAGCAGTTCACTTAAGGCAGAAAGGGTATAAAATATTTCTATACCTCGGCGAGTGGTTGATAAAAGCCTCAACATGCCAGGAAGCAATCAAAGGGACAATGGCCGGTCTAACTTATTTAGGAACCTATTCTTTGCTTTAAACCCACCAAAAGCTTTGTTTCATCCATCAAGGACCATAGCGTTTTTGGAGCTATTTTAGCCACCATTCAGGACATAGCATATCCCAGAGGACAGATGAACTAGGCTAAGGCTATTATTGGAAAGATTGATGCAAAGAAAGTCCATTTCTTCTAGGGATGTCACCATGCATTCCTCTTACCATTTTGTCAGCTCCAAAGGCAACCTCTGCAAGAGGAATTGGACAGTCAGTGGCTGCAATCCTGTTGCTTTTTCAGGGACATCATCCAGATCACTCTTTCTTGGTGGACTCCAGATCACCGTGCCATAGGATTGACCTTCCTGCCTCAGATAGCTGATTTTGTGATGAGGGATGGGATGCTTAGCTTCAGGATATACAAATCAAAGGGATATAGGATCCACAACACACATCTTCATGTAAATCTGTTGGCACGCAAGGCAGTTGTATTGAGTCTGCAGGCCTTCCTCCCCAGAAGGCAAGGAGGCATAAGATGTCAACAGCGGTGTAGGAAAGTACCATCTTGCCTGGCATGTTACCCCCATTTTTCACTGTATATATGTTGTTTTAGTTGTATGTGTCACTGGGACCCTGTTCACCAGGGCCCCAGTGCTCATAAGTGTGCTTGAATGTGTTACCTGTGTAGTGACTAACTGTCTCACTGAGGCTCTGCTAATCAGAACCTCAGTGGTTATGCTCTCTCATTTCTTTCAAATTGTCACTAACAGGCTAGTGACCAATTTTACCAATTTACATTGGCTTACTGGAACGCCCTTATAATTCCCTAGTATATGGTTCTGAGGTACCCAGGGTATTGGGGTTCCAGGAGATCCCTATGGGCTGCAGCATTTCTTTTGCCACCCATAGGGAGCTCTGACAATTCTTACACAGGCCTGCCACTGCAGCCTGAGTGAAATAACATCCACGTTATTTCACAGCCATTTTACACTGCACTTAAGTAACTTATAAGTCACCTATATGTCTAACCTTTACCTGGTAAAGGTTAGGTGCAAAGTTACTTAGTGTGAGGGCACCCTGGCACTAGCCAAGGTGCCCCCACATTGTTCAGGGCCAATTCCCCGGACTTTGTGAGTCCGGGGACACCATTACACGCGTGCACTACATATAGGTCACTACCTATATGTAGCTTCACAATGGTAACTCCGAATATGGCCATGTAATATGTCTATGATCATTGAATTGCCCCCTCTATACCATCCTGGCATAGTTGGCACAATCCCATGATCCCAGTGGTCTGTAGCACAGACCCTGGTACTGCCAAACTGCCTTTCCCGGGGTTTCACTGCAGCTGCTGCTGCTGCCAACCCCTCAGACAGGCATCTGCCCTCCTGGGGTCCAGCCAGGCCTGGCCCAGGATGGCAGAACAAAGGACTTCCTCTGAGAGAGGGTGTTACACCCTCTCCCTTTGGAAAATGGTGTGAAGGCAGGGGAGGAGTAGCCTCCCCCAGCCTCTGGAAATGCTTTCATGGGCACATTTGGTGCCCATTTCTGCATAAGCCAGTCTACACCGGTTCAGGGACCCCTTAGCCCTGCTCTGGCACGAAACTGGACAAAGGAAAGGGGAGTGACCACTCCCCTGACCTGTACCTCCCCTGGGAGGTGTCCAGAGCTCCTCCAATGTGCTCCAGACCTCTGCCATCTTGGAAACAGAGGTGCTGCTGGCACACTGGACTGTTCCTCTGCATCTCTCTCTTCACCTTCTGCCAAGGAATCGACTGCTGACCGCGCTAGAAGCCTGCAAAACTGCAACATAGTAGCAAAGACGACTACTGCAACTCTGTAACGCTGATCCTGCCGCCTTCTCGACTGTTTTCCTGGTGGTGCATGCTGTGGGGGTAGTCTGCCTCCTCTCTGCACTAGAAGCTCCGAAGAAATCTCCCGTGGGTCGACGGAATCGTCCCCCTGCAACAGCAGGCACCAAAAAGCTGCATTACCGGTCCCTTGGGTCTCCTCTCAGCACGACGAGCGAGGTCCCTCGAATCCAGCAACTCTGTCCAAGTTACCCCCACAGTCCAGTGACTCTTCAGTCCAAGTTTGGTGGAGGTAAGTCCTTGCCTCACCTCGCTAGACTGCATTGCTGGGAACCGCGACTTTTGCAGCTACTCCGGCCCCTGTGCACTTCCGGTGGAAATCCTTTGTGCACAGCCAAGCCTGGGTCCACGGCACTCTAACCTGCATTGCACGACCTCCTAAGTTGTTATCCGGCGACGTGGGACTCCTTTGTGCGACTTCGGGTGAGCACCGTTTCACGCATCCTCATAGTGCCTGTTTCTGGCACTTCTCCGGGTGCTACCTGCTGCTGAGAGGGCTCCTTGTCTTGCTCGACGTCCCCTCTGCATCCAAAAACCCTTACCGCACGATTTGCAGCTAGCAAGGCTTGTTGGCGGTCTTTCGGCGGGAAAACACTTCTGCACGACTCTCCACGGCGTGAGGGATCCGTCCTCCAAAGGGGAAGTCTCTATCCCTTGTCGTTCTTGCAGAAACCTACGCTTCTACTGTCCAGTAGCAGCATCTTTGCACCTACAGCTGGCATTTCCTGGGCATCTGCCCATCTCCGACTTGCTTGTGACTTTTGGACTTGGTCCCCTTGTTCCACAGGTACCCTCGACTGGAAATCCATCGTTGTTGCATTATTGGTTTGTGTCTTCCCTGCAGAATTCCCCTATCACGACTTCTATGTCCTTTGGGGAACTTTAGTGCACTTTGCACTCACTTTTCAGGGTCTTGGGGTGGGCTATTTTTCTAACCCTTACTATTTTCTAATAGTCCCAGCGACCCTCTACAAGGTCACATAGGTTTGGGGTCCATTCATGGTTCACATTCCACTTTTGGAGTATATGGTTTGTGTTGCCCCTATCCCTATGTGTCTCCATTGCATCCTATTGTAACTATACATTGTTTGCACTGTTTTCTAATACTATTACTGCATATTTTGGTATTGTGTACATATATCTTGTGTATATTTGCTATCCTCATACTGAGGGTACTCACTGAGATACTTTTGGCATATTGTCATAAAAATAAAGTACCTTTATTTTTAGTATATCTGTGTATTGTGTTTTCTTATGATATTGTACATATGACACTAAGTGGTACTGTAGGAGCTTCACTCGTCTCCTAGTTCAGCCTAAGCTGCTCTGCTAAGCTACCATTATCTATCAGCCTATGCTGCTAGACACCCTATACACTAATAAGGGATAACTGGGCCTGGTGCAAGTACCCCTAGGTACTCACTACAAGCCAGTCCAGCCTCCTACAGCGGTCTATCAACACTATATCCTGAAGTTGACCCTGTGCCTGTGTCCATTGTTTTGCTAGGCACTGTTGTAAAGGCCGCATGTGTAGCCGTGCATTTAGGACAATAGCGATGCATGATGCCATCATGCCTAGGAGCTTCATAACAAATCTGACTGTACTGGTGATTTGGGTGTATGTTTAACACCATAGTTTGAAATGATTGAACTCTCTGTGGGCTTGGAGTGGCATTGCTTTTTGTGTGTTGAGTGTTGCTCCCAAGTATTGTTGTAGTGGGGATGGTTGCAAGTGAGATTTTTGGTAATTTATAGAGAAGGCTAGTTTGTGTAGGGTATCTATTACATACTGTGTGTGATTTTGACACCGGTGTCAGGTATTGGCTTTTATTAGCCAATCGTCGAGATATGGGAATACGTGCATGTGATGTCTTCTTATATGAGCTGCTACTACAGCAAGGCATTTTGTAAATACTCTGGGTGCTGTTGTTATCCTGAAGGGCAGTACCTTGAATTGATAGTGTTTGCCCTGTATGACAAATCTGAGGTATTTTCTGTGAGATGGATGGATGGATGGATGGGTATATGGAAATACGCATCTTATAGATCCAATGTTGCCATGTATTCTCCATGTTTCAGTAAAGGAACTACATCCTGTAGTGTGACCATGTGGAAATGTTCTGATTTGATGAAGAGGTTTAATGTCCTGAGATCTAAAATTGGTCTTAGTGTTTTGTCTTTTTTGGGAATAAGGAAATATAGAGAATAAACCCGTTCCCTTTTGGTGGTGAGGTACTAGTTCCATGGCTTGTTTTGTTAATAGTGCTTGTACCTCTATTTGTAATAGTTCTAGATGTTGTGCCGACAGTTTGTGCGCTTTTGGGGGAACATCTGCAGGGAAATGTGTGAACTCTATGCAGTAACCATGTTGGATAATTGATAGAACCCATGTGTCCGTGGTTATGTCTGACCAGTGTTTGTGGTAAAGTGTTGATCTTCCCCCTACTGGTGATGTGTGTTGGGGAAGTGTGACATTGGAGTCACTGTTTGCTGCTGGGGGCCTGCTTGGTAGGCTGAAACTTTCCCCTTGATCTTGGGAATTGTCCCCTGAATGATCCGCGAAACACCCCTCTCTGGTATTGGGACTGGTAGGTGGGTTTTGCTTGAGAGGTGGATGCCTCTGAAGGTTGCGGTCTAAAACCTCCCCTAAATTGTGGTTTTCTAAAATGTCCCCCTATACTGGGAAGAGTAGAGCGCGCCCATGGCTTTGGCCTTGTCAGTTTCTTCATCTTTTCGATGGCTGTGTCCACTTCCGGCCCAAACAGTTGCTGCTGATTAAACTGCATGTTTAATACTGCCTGCTGTATTTCAGGTTTGAATCCTGAGCTTCGTAACCAAGCATGTCTCCTGATTGTGACTGCTGTGTTTACAGTTCTTGCGGCATTGTCAGCGGAGTCCAGTGCATAACGAATCTGACTGTTGGAGATGGCTTGCCCTTCCTCTACTATTTTTTGAGCCCGTTTCTGATACTCTTTAGGTAGATGCTGAATGATGTCACTCATTTCATCCCCGATCGTAACGGGCAAGGAGGGCCTGCGAATTTGCGATACGCCATTGGTTGGCAGCTTGCGACGCCACTCTTTTTTCCGCTGCGTCAAATGCATCTCCTGATGATTGCGAGTTTGCACATTTCCTTGCGGCACCAACCACTACAGAGTCCGGTGGGAGCTGCTGCGTAATGAACACTGGGTCAGACGGGGTGGTTTGTACTTTATTTTCCACCCGCGGTGTGATGGCTCTTCCCTTGACCGGCTCTTGAAACACTTGCTGTGCATGCTTAAGCATGCCTGGTAGCATAGACAGGCTTTGGTGTGATGCATGCGTGGAAGCAAGGGTATTGAAAAGGAAGTCATCCTCCAATGGTTCAGAATGCATACTGACATTATGGAATGTCGCAGCCCTGGCCAAGACTTGGGTAGAAGAGGTGCTATCCTCTGGTGGAGATGGTTTTGAGGGGTAGCACTCAGGGCTATTGTCAGAGAAAGGGGGATCGTAGAGGTCCCAGGGATCTACATCATCCTGTGTTTGCATGGTATGTGTGGGTGACTGTGCAGTTGGCGTGCCAATTGGTGACCCTGTCCTTTGTGGTGACAATATTTCTGGAGAGAAATGGCGAGTTGGTGATTTCGCTCTAGCCACTTTAGTTCTTGGCAGATCAGACTCAGTCTCTGTCTGTGGTTAAAAAGCCGACTTTCTCTTAAATTTGAGAGGAGGGGCAGTTTAAATCCTTCCAGTATCCTTATGGATTGTATTCTTGCTTGAGTTTGATCAAACTCTTCAATGTCCAGCTCCTCTTCAAACCTGTGCCTCTCATTCAGTTGTTTGGAGAGCCCATGTTCCACTGTATAAGAGGAAATTTTCGGATCCGAAGCCGGTTTTCTCGGCACCGAAATGCCCATGGTGATGCGTGGCCTCGGCTCCGAAAGGCTCTTTCGAAGCTTATTGCCTTCGACAAGGCGATGTCGACTTTTTTCGACGCCGGTTTCTCGACTCGAGTCTGAAGACTTCGGCACGATTTTGGCCTTCTTCGGTGCCGAAGGTGTTGCTTGGTCACCGCTTTTTTTATGGTTCGAGCCATGGCCTTCAGGCAGTGGCGTCCCAAGGCCTTTTGTTTTTTTCGAGTGACTTTGGGGTTGGGTCGGGGCAGGCGTACTCACTTTTTGGCCCGCGGTCGGTCTATATCGGAGTCGTCCGTTTCCGATCCCTGGATGGAGATAGCCATCTCCTCCTCTTCGACGTCGAGGTGTTGCGACGATTTCAACGCCATCTGCAAGCGTCTCGCCCTCCGATCTCTTATGGTCTTTTTCGACCGAAAGGCCTTGCAAGTATCCTCTCTGTGCTCCTGTGACAGACACAGATTACAGACCCGATGCTGGTCTGCGTATGGATACTTAGCGTGGCACGTCAGACAGAAACAGAAGGGGGTCCGGTCCATGAGGCTTCAACGACGGGTGTGGTCGGGCCAACCAGGCCTCGGCTGGGCACGGAAGCCACGAAGGGCCACCGAAGCGGTTGTCTCGTCAGTGCTGATGTATTGATAGAAGATCTTTCCCGAACGCAACAATACAGATGATTTTTCGATGATTTTATTACTTTCCTGGTTCGAATCACGGAGCGAAGAGGAACACGTCCGAACCAGATGGCGGAAAGAAAACAATCTAGGATGGAGTCGATGCCCATGCGCAATGAAGCCGAAAGGGACAAGTCACTCGGTCCTGTGACTCGAAAAGACTTCTTCGAAGAAAAACAACTTGTAACACTCCGAGCCCAACACTAGATGGCAGGAACAGTGCACGGCATGTGCCCCTGCAGCTACACATGCCATCGAACATATATATATATTCATACACACACACACCACCCCCCTTCCTCCAAGATATAGTCTAAAACATACAGATTTTCTAGACACCTCTTTAAAATCAAAGAAAGCAATCCAATTGCTTCACTGGCGTGGGCAAGAAATCATTCTGCTGCTTACTCAGTGAAGGAATAGTGTGGGCAAGTTTAGTATGTTTGGAACAGTAGTGAGAAATTCTGCTTACTGGTGTAGGTGGACTTTTCATTACTATTTTAGAAATGCCACTTCTACAAAGTGGGCATTTCTCTATGCTTCTAACTAGTGCTTTTGCAGCCTGACTCCAATCCACGTCCAGGGAAGTGCAACAGCTCCACTTGGTACATACTTTCTAGACAGCCATCACCTAGGAGGGGCTGGGTGCGACAGATGAGACATCTGCATATGGATAGTCTTCCTGGGCTGGAGAGAGGATGGGTCATTCACACCTTACATGTGGATAGGCTGTGTCCTGTTCTCACACAATGGACTGATTAACCGCTTCTGATGTCTGGAGACAGGGCTGGGTTGAAAGGGTGTTGTGCTAGACTTGAAAGGACTCTTTTGAAGTTAGCTCATGTATAAGTAGAAGGGGCTTGCCACCCCATTAGAGGAGCATTTGTGGAACTGGGACTGAACCTCTGCCAGAAGGACTGCACCAAAAGACACATCTGGAATGCTCGTGTTTGTTACCCTGCTGCCTGGGATCTGCTGGGTGTCACAAAGGACTCATCTGGATTGCTTTTCTGCTTGTTCCCTGATGCCAGCCTGTTCAGACTCTGGACTCCCAAGGTTCTGTGGGACAGCTAGGAGGAACCGCCATTATTGCCCTGATTTGCTGGCCTGCCTGCTTTGTCCCCCACACGATGGGTTCTCCCAAGGGACAGTGTGTGATCGCTGATATTGGCTGGTTGCTCCTGCCAATAGAGCACTTGCGGAACATTATACTTTTACATTTATGCCTGCTGGTAGCAAGTGAAGCGCGATTTATTTTCCCATTCAGTCCCCCGCTGCTGGCTGGAGAAAAATGTCCCCTCCGCAAGGCTCTCTTCTTCTGGACAAAAGCACGGAGACGTCCCTCACTGAATGAGAGCGTGGGGAAGGACTATTTCCCTGTGGAAGCACAGCAAGGACCCACCTAGAGCAAGCCCGCCCGCCCGCCCCACTCCACTCCCTCCCCCCCCCCCCCCCCCCCCCAATCCCCTGGCCACAGGGAACCAGCACTTGCACCACATCATAACTTAAAGGAATTGCCACTACTTGGGGCTTCAGAGATACTTGTGCCGACTTATGCTGTGCTCCTGGGCACCCTGATTAAGGCAGAGAGCACCACACCCCTTCTCCAACCTCCCTGACTCGTGCTTCACAGGCTGTGTGCATCAAGGCCATGAGCTGCCTCCTCCCCGGAGCACATTACCAGGGAATCCTGAAACCTTCTCACAGCAACCAGCACCGATTCACCCCACCGCCTCAGGGGGCTGATACCAGTGTAGCGGCTCTGGGAGAAAGGAGTCTGCCTGAGCCTCAGATCACCACATCCCCAGTGGGCCACCGAGTCAACCCTGATCATCAGCCAGCACGGTCCCAGAGAATAGACAGGTTCAGAATGCCCAGGCTGGGTGCTCACTGCAAAGCCAACCCCTTGTCAGACCAAACTAGGGAAATCCTTTGAGGGCTGCAGGCATGACCAGAGCATCACTGGATAGTCTTGTGAAGGTACCATCATTCAATCCCAGCTGCTGCATGCTTGCGGCTGCAACATCAGAGCACACCAGACACTGGAGCCCACCCCCATGTTTCCTGCATGCACATGGTATTACAAATCTCTTGATGGGTGAAACAATGTTTCCATGCTCTACACTCAACCCACTGACTGTGGTGAGATCTGTGAGGAATTCATGGGTGTTTCACTCCTTTCAGACGGCATACCCCCTTCTTGGTAATCCCTTTGCTTATTCATGCTGTCCACGCCTTGATGGTAACAGAGGAATACACCGGTAATGTACTACCCTGTTTCACAATGTGTATGGTGTTTAGTGCTTGCATTACTAGGAAGAAAATAAATTACTTACCTGTAACTGTAGTTCTCCAGTATTGGAATCTTTCATAGATTCACATGCTTGAATCATTCCCAGTCGTCGAGATGGAAGCCCCCGGTATAAAATTACACAAGTAGTGTTAAAATATATTAACAAAAAGGCCCTAGGCCTCTTCACTTTAACAGTCTATCAGGGTAATTTTAGGAAAAGGACCAAACTTGAGTATCCACCAATCAGGCAACACCACCCTCTAGAATCCTCCTGAGAGAAGCTCCAGCACCTCAGATTTTCCAAGCACAAGCACGTTAAAGATAGGAAAAGAGAGAGAAAAAGGTGAAAGTGAGCTTCTCTGGGGAGGTGGGTGGGTCGCATGTGAATCGATGAAAGATTCCAATACTGGAGAACTACAGTTACAGGTAAGTAACTTATTTTCTTACTCCAGTATTGGAACTTTCATTGATTCACATGCTTGAATCAGAGTAGAGAGCAGTACTTAACCATATTGTCGCGCCGCTGTGCGTGGCACGAGCCGAACATTCGGCTCGGGCCGCAGCACGCGGTCATAAGACGCGCCGCTCCCCCAGCCTGCTCTGTACATTACGAGGCCCCAAATTGGGCATTGGGCCTCGTTCTTTTTTAGCGCACCGCGTGTCTAGGCAGGTCTGACCCCCCCCACTCACATGTTCTTTTCTTTCTTCTTTTTTCTGGACATCTGATTGTGCCTCCTTTTATGTTTTTCCCTCTTTCCCATAGTACCCTTCTCTTCCCAACATTCCTTGTTCCCTACTTTCTATGGTTCCTAGTCCATTCTGTTCTATGTGCTTTTCCCTATCTAAGATGGTGTCCTTTTACTTCCTGTTGGTCGTTTCCGGTTTGTTGGTATTTAAGGGCTGTGTTTCTTTCTCTCTTTGCGCTGCAACACTTTGTTTGGATGGTGTCTTCGCTCCTGCTTCCTTGTATTCCTGTGCTTGTTCTCGTCAGTTCCAGTGTATTTTCCTGTATTTTGTTCCTGCTGTTACCTGTTCTTTATGTGCCTGTTGCAGGATTCTATCTTTTTGGAGGTTTCCCCCCCCCCCACCCCCTCCCCCCCCCACAACCCCCCACCCCCCTCTGGCACTACTTCTGAGGGACACGGCCTGTTCTTGGCGTACCCATTGCCTGCAGCACCGTGGCTACCAGAAAGAGTCGCCCCTACTTGGGCTAAGGCCGAACATTCCAGAACAGGATCCACGCCACTCGCTCTGAAGCCTCCAGGGTAAAGCAGCATGTAAGTCGTGACACATATGATACAAAACATGCGCATATATAAAACATAAGTATATACATTTATATAAATCTATATACCTATATATCTATCAAGAAATACTTCAAAGAACATATGGTATGTGAATACTATCATTAATTATGTCCACTTTTCTCTATGTTACACTGTTTAACTCTGTAACCGAACATAAGGGATATAAACAATGTGCATATCTGTTGTGGGATGGAAAAGAAATGGCTCACCTTCACCTGAAGAGATTCCTGAGAACTGCTTGACCCACTGCTACCTCTCCCTGAGATAGAGATTCCAAGCAGTAGTGCTTTGTGAATGTATGACAGCTCATCCATGTTGTGCCCTACAAATGTCTTGTAGGGAAACTCCCACGAACAGCGCTGCTGACGAAGAGACTGCCCTCGTAGAATGAGCATGTACAGATGAGTGCAGAGGTTTACCCGCTGCTTGATGACAGAAACAAATGGCTGAGGCAATCCATCTGGAAATACTCTGCTTGGAGAGTGGTTGGTCTTTTCCAGGTGCACTGTATGCTACGAATAGCTGATTAGAGCGTCGAAAAGATTTAATTCTGTCCAAATATTATTGAACACATCTTTTAACATCTAAAGGAGTGTAATGCTCTCTCTGCCGGAGTAGAAGGATGAGGAAAAAAGGATTTGAAGACTAAAGGATCATTGATGTGAAAGTCTGAAGGAACCTTCAGGATGAAATGTGGATTAGTACGCAGCAGCAGCAGCAGTCTGTCTCGTTTAAACTGTAAGAACGGCTCTTAAATAGAGAGGGCCTGCACTTCGCTGACACGTCTGGCTGATGTGAGAGCCACCAATAAAGCAACCTTCCACGAAAGGAATTTGAGAGAGGCACGATGGATTGGCTCAAACGGATGCTTCATCAGCTGCGCAAAGACAATATTTAGGTTCCACGAAGGAGGTAGTGGTGGTCTGAATGGAGGGAAAACCCTGAAAAGACCTTTCAAAAACCTCTTGATCAGATGAAAGGAATAGAGCGAGGGTGAAGCATCCAAACGTCTGTATGCTGCTATTGCCGCTAGATGTACTTTAATGGAAGAATGTGCCAGGCCTGCTTGCGCTAACTGCAATAAGTACGGCAATATTTGCTCTGGTAGTGAAGATAGTGGGTCAACCTGCCACTGATGAGACACAAAATCGTTTCCATTTGCAAGAATAAGCCTTATTAGTGCTATCCGCTCTAGCTTTGGACAAGATATCCCTACACTCCTGTGGAATATTCGAATGTGCGAACTCCCTGTGCCCAGGAGCTACGCTGACAAACGCATCGACTGCGGATCCGGGTGCCATACTTGCCCTTTTGCTCATTGTTAACAATTGTGGAAACAGTTTCAGCGGAATGTGAGGCTTGATTGACAGAACAAGTTTCGCAAACCAGTGTTGGCGCGGCCAATACGGAGCTATTAATATCAGAGTGCACGGCTCTGCCTTCATCTTTGTGAGGACTCTTGGGATCAATGGAATTGGAGGAAAGGCATAAGCAAAGATGTCTAACCAGACTGTCGAAAACGCATTCGCCCAAGATCCCTTTTGGTGATGCCAACTTGCAAAGAACTGGCATTTGGCGCTGTCTTTGTTGACAAACAAGTCTATTGTTGGTGTTCCCCACTGGGAAAAGATGTAGTCCACTATCGACTGGTCCAGCTCCCACTCGTGGCAGCTTGATTTTTGCCTGCAGAGTGCATCCGCTGTCTTGTTCTCTATTCCCAGCAAATGCACAGCTGAGTGTGATGCCTTGCTGCGAGGCCCAATTCCAAATTCTCTGGGCTTCTCTGGAGAGAGTGAGATCTTGTGCCTCCTTGTTTGTTGAGGTAATGCATCATAGTGGTGTTGTCTGTTCTTATCACTACGTGCAATCCTGAGATTTTCGGGAGTAAAGCCTGTAAAGCGAGGTACACTGCTCTGAGCTCTAGCCAATTGATAAGCATTGCTGTCAATTGCAGTGGCCACTTGCCACTTACTTTAAGATCATGTAGCACGGCTCCCCAGCCTTCCAGAGATGCGTCTGTAGTGATGGTCCACGGAGCCGGATGATTTAGGAACAAAAGGCCTATTGATAGATGATGCCTTTGAGACTACCATGTCAATGCTCTGAGTATTGCTGGGGTAATGTGTATCTGATCTTCGAAGCTTCCTGAAACCTGGAGCCATTGACGATTTAGTTGCTCCTGTAACAGGCGCATCTTTAGAGGAACTAGAGGTATGCATGATGACATCATGCCCAACAGAGACTTGAACAGGCGGACAGAAACACAGCTTTTTTTTTTTGTATAGATCTTGTTAGTGTCAGTAACCTTTGTTGCCTGTCTAATGTGGGAAACGCCATGGTGGATTGCGTGTCCAGGTTCGTCACTAAAAAGGTGATACAGCTTGCTAGCAGAGGTTTGGACTTCTCCCAGTTGATGGTCAGTCCCAGATTGATTAGTAAGGAAACGCACTTTCTTGTTGATCTGAGCGCTCCTACGTAGGTATTTGCTTTTATCAGCCAATCGTCTAAATATGGAAAAATTTGGTGTTGCCTCCTTCTAAGGAAGGCTGCGATTCGTGCTAGACATTTGGTAAATATCCTGGGAGCTGATTTTAGGCCGAAGGCAAGGACACAAAATTGAAAATGGCTGCCGGCTACGGTGAATCTCAGGTATTTTCTTTGGGCAGGGTGGATGGGAATGTGGAAGAATGCGTCTTTTAGGTCTAGTGTAGACATGCAATCTCCCTGGTTGAGGCGCAGGAGGACAGCTTGTAGGCTGATCATACGTAATGATTGCTTTAAGTAGGTATTCTGTTCCCGTAAGTAGAGGATCGGCCTCCAATATTTCCACTTTTTTCAAATGAAGAAGAACCTGGAATAAAATCCTCTTCCCTGCTGTGCTCGAGGCATCTTCTCTATAGTTCCTTTAGAAAGCATTTTGTTGATCTCCTTGAGTTGTTGTGGGTATCTTGAAGGAGTCCTGCGAGGAGGATTGGAGGGAGGCAGTGGGGTGAATTCTAGAGTGTGGCCCCATTTCACTAACTGGAGGACCCACTTGTCTGATGTGATGACTTGCCATTGTTTGAGGAATAGAGATATCCTTCCGCCTAAAACCAAAGGAGGAGAGTTAGTCGTAGCCGGCGCCTCGAATGCCGGGTGAGTTGAGCGTCCTCTACCACCAGATCTACCATAAGCTGGTTGCGGCGGCTGCCTCTGGTGGTAGTACTGACGGTACTGTTGAGAAGAGGAAGGATAGATGGAATATCTATACTGCTGATATCCTCCTCGATATGAAGGTTGGCCACGCCCTATTGCTCGAAAGGAGGGCTTTTGATTTTGTAGGGTCCCTAATGACCTTGCTGTGTCTATGTCCGACTTAATGGATTGTAAAGCCTTATCAATGTGTTTTCCAAATAACGCCTGGCCATCAAAAGGTAAGTCCAAAATCTTATTCTGCACCTCAGGCCGGAATGAGGTAGCCTTTAACCAACCTTGTCTTCTAAGAACAGCTGCCCCTGCGAGCTGTCGAAATGCAGTGGTTGCTATGTCCATTGCACAGTCAAGTTCTGCTGACATGCGTTGACCCTCTTGCAAAGTCTTGTTTGCGTCTGATTTTGCATCCTCCGGCAACTGGCTAATATGTGGGGCAATGTCTGCCCACAGCTGCCTGTCAAACCTAGTCAATACAGCTAATGAGTTGGCAGCTCTTACCACTAGGCTAGCCATAGAGGAAAACCTTTTTACAATGTTATCTAATCACCAACCCTCTGTCTAGGGGTGCGGAAATCGGGGAAGAAGAATTTTTGGACTTTCTCTGCCGCTTGAGCCACCACTGAGTCTGGATGAGGGTGTCCAGTTAGACATGCTGGTGCATCGTACTTTTTGTCTAAATGAGGCAGTACTGCTGTGACTGTAGCAGGATTGCGCATGACCTTTAGACCTTCTTCCCACAGATAGTTAACCAGCGGAATAGAGCACACAGATTTTTGGAAAGGCTCTTTAAAGTCATAGAGAAAACATTCTGTTTGTTTAGATGGCATTGGCAAACCGAAACGCTTGGCAGATCTTTCTAGGAGATTGTGAAATCCTCTGATGTCATCTGGTGGGGACTCCACCTTTGATTGATGAGGAGGAGCAGGGATGATGTATTCACCCCACTCGGAATGAGTGTCCAGGAGCTCCCCTTCATGATACCCCTCTGACATGTCCGTATCCTGAGGCAGCGTCATATCTGGAGTAGCCACCTTCGTGAGAGATAAAGAAGCTGGTCTCTGACGTGGAGTGGTAACTCCAGAGACGGGAGATGGAGGAGGTTGCTCCCCTTGAGAAGGAAAACACCTGCTGTAATCACCTAACATTGCTCGGAGGTCAGAAAATGAGGATGGAATTATATGCCCCTTGTTGGTATGGTTGTTTTTCTCCATAAAATTGAGGGTCATAGGATTCATCATACTCATCCTCTTCTTGATACTTCACGTTCAATTGGGATGGACTATGGGCTGCTCCAAATGGCCCCTCATCGTCAGTCTTCATTTCCCTCTAACAGGTGTAATGGAATAAGGGGGGTCACTGTAGGAAAGTACCATCTTGCCTGGCATGTTACTGTATGTATGTTTTAGCCCCTGTGTCACTAGGATCCTGCTAGGCAGGACCCCAGTGCTCATAGTATGTGCCCTGTATGTGTTCCCTGTGTGGTGCCTATCACGGAGGCTCTGCTAACCAGAACCTCTGTTTATGCTCTCTCTGCTTTCTAAATTTGTCACTGCAGGCTAGTGACTAAATTTAACAAGTCTCATTGGCACACTGGTACACCCTTATAATTCCCTTGTATATGGTACTGAGGTACCCAGGGTATTGGGGTGCCAGGAGATCCCTATGGGCTGCAGCATTTCTTTTGCCACCCATAGGGAGCTGTGACAATTCTTACACAGGCCTGCCACTGCAGCCTGTGTGAAATAATGGCCACGTTATTTCACAGCCATTTTTCACTGCACATAGGTAACTTATAAGTCACCTATATGTCTAACCTTCACCTGGTGAAGGTTGGGTGCCAAGTTAGTTAGTGTATGGGCACTCTGGCACTAGCCAGGGTGCCCCCACATCGTTCAGGGCAAATTCCCCAGACTTTGAGTGCGGGGACACCATTACACACGTGCACTATACATAGGTCACTACCTATGTATAGCGTCACAATGGTAACTCCGAACATGGCCATGTAACATGTCTAAGATCATGGAATTGTCACCCCAATACCATTCTGGTATTGGGGTGACAATTCCATGATCCCCAGGTCTCTAGCACAGAACCCGGGTACTGCCAAACTGCCTTTCTAGAGTTTCCACTGCAGCTGCTGCTGCTGCCAACCCCTCAGACAGGTTTCTGCCCTCCCGGGGTCCAGGCAGCCCTGGCCCAGGAAGGCAGAACAAAATATTTCCCCTGAGAGGGTGTTACACCCTCTCCCTTTGGAAATAGGTATGAAGGGCTGGGGAGGAGTAGCCTCCCATAGCCTCTGGAAATGCTTTGATGGGCACAGATGGTGCCCATCTCTGCTTAAGCCAGTCTACACCGGTTCAGGGATCCCCAGCCCTGCTCTGGCACGAAACTGGACGAAGGAAAGGGGAGTAACCACTCCCCTGACCAGTACCTCCCGTGTGTCCCAGACCTCTGCCTTCTTGGAAACAGAGGTGTTGGTGGCACACTGGACTGCTCTGAGTGGCCAGTGCCAGCAGGTGACGTCTGAGACCCCCTCTGATAAGCTCTTACCTTTCTTGGTAGCCGAACCTCCTTTTCTGGCTATTTAGGGTCTCTCCTCTGGGGAATTCTTCAGATAACGAATGGAAGAGCTCACCAGAGTTCCGCTGCACTTCCCTCTTTGACTTGTGCCAAGGATCGACTGCTGACTGCTCCAGGACGCCTGCAAAACCGCAACAAAGTAGCAAGACGACTACCAGCAACATTGTAGCACCTCATCCTGCCAGCTTTCGATGGATTCCATGGTGGTGCATGCTCTGGGGGTCACCTGCCTTCACCCTGCACTGGAAGCCAAGAAATCTCCCATGGGTCGACGGAACCTTCCCCCTGCTAACGCAGGCACCAAAAGACTGCATCACCGGTCCCCTCTCATCCTGACTAGCATGGTCCCTGGAACACAGGAACTCTTATCCAAGTGACTCCCACAGTCCATTGATCCTTCAGACCAAGTTTGGTGGAGGTAAGTCCTTGCCTCCCAACGCTAGACTGCACACCTGTGTACTGCGTGATTTGCAGCTGCTCCGGCTCCTGTGCACTCTTCCAGGATTTCCTTCTTGCACAGCCTAGCCTGGGTCCCCAGCACTCCGTCCTGCAGTGCTCAACCCTCTGAATTGGCATATGACGTCGTAGGACCCTCCTTTGTAACTCTGCGTGGACTCCGGTTCACAAATCTTCAACAAGTGCCTGTTCATGTACTTCTGCGGGTGCTGCCTGCTTCTGTGGGGGCTCTGAGTTGCTGAGCACCCCTTGTCGCCTCCTCCAAGGGGCGACATCCTGGTCCTCAGCAGCATCCAAAAACCTCTACCGTGACCCTTGCAGCTAGCAAGGCTTGTTTGCGGTATTTCCACGTGGGACCACTTCTGCAACCTTCATCTCGACGTAGGACATCTTCGATCCAAAGGAGAAGTTCCTAGTCCTCTTTGTTGTTGCAGAACTCCAAGCTTCTTCCACCTGGAGGCAGCTTCCTTGCACCTTCATCCGGTGTTTTATGGGCTCCTGACCCCCTGACAAACACCCCCCCCCCCCCTCCCCCCAGGGACACTATCGCGACTCTTGGACTTGGTCCCCTTGCCTTGCAGGTCCAGGAATCCACCTTCAGTGCCTTGCAGATGTTTGTTTTTCTTGCAGAATCCCCCTATCACAACTATTGTGCTCTTTTGGGGTAGTAGGTGTACTTTACTCCTACTTTTTAGGGTCTTGTGGTGGGTTATCTTGGACACCCTATTTTCTTACAGTCCCCAGCAACCCTCTACAAGCTCCCATAGGTCTGGGGGTCCATTCGTGATTCACATTCCACTTTTGGAGTATATGGTTTGTATTGCCCCTAGACCTATGTCTGCCTATTGCAACCTATTGTAATTCTACACTGTTTGCATTACTTTTCTTATTACTTACCTGTTTTGGGTTTGTGTACATATAACTTGTGTATATTACTTACCTTCTTACTGAGGGTACTCACTGAGATACTTGCGGCATATAGTCACTAAAATAAATTACCTTTATTTTTAGTAACTGAGTATTGTGTTTTCTCATGATATTGTGCTATATGATATAAGTGGTATAGTTGGAGCTTTGCATGTCTCCTAGTTCAGCCTAATCTGCTTTGCCATAGCTACCTTCTATCAGCCTAAGCTGCTAGAAACACCTCTATTCTACTAATGAGGGATAACTGGACCTGGCACAGGGTGTAAGTACCACAGGGTACCCACTATAAGTCAGGCCAGCCTCCTACAGTCACCTTACTAGGTGAGGTGTGTTTTGGGGTTAGTTTTTCCTGAGGTTTGTGATGTTTTTTCCTCGTCTACGGTGCATACATGGCCTTGGGCGGCGGCGTAGATGATGAACGCATGGAGATCTTGATGGAAGAGAGCCTCCTGACGAGTCTACCGTCGACGACGGTAGAGCGGATACTGTCATAAGCGCAGTCGACGGAGTGTAGACATTCATCAACGATGACGTTGATGCAGTTCGCGTCAACGGTGGGGTACCTGTTGTCGTCAGAGCAGTCGTCGACGGTGGAAATGTAAAAGTCGCCGTTAGAACAACACTCACCGACTGTCTCATCGACGATGACTCGTCGACTGCTTTTTTAGCAGAAGCAGAGGATGGTTTCTTAAAGGGCACAGAGGAGGATTTTTTTTTTATGCCTCTGAACTGCTAGCAAGACCTCTCTCCCCTTTGTTGGAAGATTTCTGAGGTGAAGAAGATGGGCTGCAGCCCTTGTAAGACCCTGAAGCAGTCTTTTTGGGGGCTTTCCTTGAGTGATGGGAGGGAGATCTTGCGTCTGATCTCGCACGCTTTGATGACCTTTTAGATGTTGAAGAGTCATCACTCTGAGTCAAACTGGATTTTCCCTATATTTTAGTTTCTGCAGCCATATCAATAATCTGCCTTCCCGATCCTTTAGAGTCTTAGAGGAAAAGGTACGACAATCCTTACAGTCCTTGGCTGAATGGTCTGGATAGAGGCAGTAAATGCAATCCTGGTGAGGGTCTTCAGAATGAAGTCTTTTCTTTCCACAGGTTTTGCCATTCCTGAAAAGACCCTTCTCCTCCTTATCAGACATGTTGAAGATGGTTTTCAAAGCAAATCAGATAAGTTTTTCTGAGAGAAAGTGTGTTGACAAGGTGTGAAGAAAGAGCAGAGCTCTGAGGAGACTCCCTAGCACAAGGTGCAGTAGAAAATCTGAGGTGCTGGAGCTCCTCTCAGGAGGATTCTAGAGGGTGGTGTCCGATTGGTGGATATTCAAGTTTGGTCCTTTTCCTAAAATGACTGATAGACTTTAAGTGAAGAGGCCTAGGGCCTTCTTGTTAATATATTTTAACACTACTTGTGTAATTTATACCGGGGGCTCCCATCTCGACGACGGGGAACGATTTAAGCATGTGAATCTATGAAAGTTCCAATACTGGAGTAAAGCAAGTGACCCTACAGTAGTGTTGACTCATGTTCATTAGTCTTGAAATCTGTACATTCCCTGGCCTGATATTACATGTCCCTGCCTTGTTGGTCTGACATGCATATTATCAGGCTCTGCCTTATATGCAGCGGGGGGGTGTGATCATGACATATGGAAAGGATGAGGTTATTTCTGCATTCATGATTACGTGTACAACTTGATTTAAGTGATGATAACCTTGTTTTCACAGAGTATAGTAACCTGTGTGATGTTCTGACAACTGCTTGTGTAGCAGGGTATTACAGATACATGTTTTTGGTCTAATGTTTTGTGCAATACAGTTTATTTTTATATAACTTGTTGTGGAGTCTCCTTTGTGTTGTATTTGTTTCACTAGTGTTGGGTGTGTTGTGCAGATGCTTTACACATTGCCTCTGGGATAAGCCTGACTGCTTGTGCCAAGCTACCAAGGGGGTAAGCAGGTATTATCTGGGGTGTGTAACCTATGCACTCTGATTAGAGTGTTGGGCTCTGGCATACCCTGGCCAACCCGAACACCCATGTCTAACACTGATGATCAGCGGTGAGGATATGACTTGCATTTGCACAACGCCAGTGACTCATTTTGCACAACAACTCTGCACTTTAAACAGGAGAATCACAAAATACAGCACTTAGACTATTAAGTCATTTGTATTTATCACCCCTACTTCATATTATTACACCTGGGACTCTTGTTTTACACTTGTTTTGTTGCACTGATGTGGCTAAAATGAAGGCAACCTTTAGTTTTGAGGAATTGGTGTATTACACATTGGATGAGTAATGAAAATGTCACTTACCCAGTGTACATCTGTTCGTGGCATTAGTCGCTGCAGATTCACATGCTGTGCATAGTCCGCCGTCTGGTGTTGGGTCGGAGTGTTACAAGTTGTTTTTCTTCGAAGAAGTCTTTTCGAGTCACGAGACCGAGGGACTCCTCCTACTTCGGTTCCATTGCGCATGGGCGTCGACTCCATCTTAGATTGTTTTCCCCGCAGAGGGTGAGGTAGGAGTTGTGTATGCTAATAATAGTGCCCATGCAATGGAACAAATAAGTATGTACAAAATTAAGGTTTAATGTAATATTTACAAATGTTCAAGATCTACTTCTAAACGGCTACAGGCTCCCGGGGAGGAGGGTGGGCGCATGTGAATCTGCAGCGACTAATGCCACGAACAGATGTACACTGGGTAAGTGACATTTTCAGTTTGGTGGCATGTGTTGCTGCAGATACACATGCTGTGCATAGACTAGTAAGCAGTTATCTCCCCAAAAGCGGTGGTTCAGCCTGTAGGAGTGGAAGTAGTTTGAAATAAAGTTCTTAGTACAGCTTGACCTACTGTGGCTTGTTGTGCAGATAGCACGTCTACACAGTAGTGCTTAGTAAACGTGTGAGGCATAGACCATGTTGCTGCCTTACATATTTCGTTCATTGGAATATTTCCTAGAAAGGCCATGGTAGCACCTTTCTTTCTGGTTGAGTGTGCCTTTGGTGTAATAGGAAGCTGTCTCTTTGCTTTAAGATAGCAGGTTTGGATGCACCTAACTATCCATCTAGCTATACCTTGTTTTGATATTGGATTTCCTGTATGAGGTTTTTGAAATGCAATAAATAGTTTTTTTGTTTTCCTAATTAGTTTTGTTCTGTCAATGTAGTACATTAGTGCTCTTTTAATGTCTAATGTATGTAGTGCTCTTTCAGCTATTGAGTCTGGCTGTGGAAAGAACACTGGCAATTCTACTGTTTGATTTAAGTGGAACGGTGAGATGACCTTTGGTAAGAATTTTGGGTTGGTTCTTAGAACTACCTTATTTTTGTGTATTTGAATAAATGGTTCTTGTATAGTAAATGCCTGAATTTCACTTACTCTTCTTAGAGATGTAATGGCAATGAGAAATGCAACTTTCCACGTTAGATATTGCATTTCGCAAGAGTGCATGGGTTCGAAAGGTGGACCCATGAGTCTTGTTAAGACAATATTGAGGTTCCATGAAGGAACAGGTGGTGTCCTTGGTATAATTCTTTTTAGGCCTTCCATAAATGCTTTAATGACAGGTATTCTAAATAGGGAAGTTGAATGAGTAATTTGCAGGTATGCAGATATTGCTACGAGATGTATCTTTATGGAAGAGAAAGCTAGATTTGACTTTTGCAAATGTAGTAAATACCCTACAACATCTTTTGGAGATGCATGCAATGGGTGAACTTGATTATTTTGGCAGTAGCAAACAAATCTTTTCCATTTACTTGCATAGCAGTGTCTAGTGGATGGCCTTCTAGCTTGTCTTATGACCTCCATACATTCCTGTGTGAGGTTTAAGTGTCCAAATTCTAGGATTTCAGGAGCAAAATTACTAGATTCAGCGATGCTGGGTTTGGATGCCTGATTTGTTGCTTGTGTTGTGCTAACAGATCTGGCCTGTTGGGTAGTTTGACATGAGGTACTACTGACAGGTCCAGTAGTGTTGTATACCAAGGTTGTCTTGCCCATGTTGGTGCTATTAGAATGAGTTTGAGTTTGTTTTGACTCAATCTGTTTACTAGATATGGAAGGAGAGGGAGAAGGGGGAAAAGCGTATGCAAATATCCCTGACCAATTCATCCATAGAGCATTGCCTTGAGATTGCTGGTGTGGGTACCTGGATGCGAAGTTTTGGCATCTCGCGTTTTCTTTTGTTGCAAATAGATCTATTTGAGGTGTTCCCCACATTTGGAAGTAAGTGTTCAGGATTTGGGGGTGAATTTCCCATTCGTGGACCTGTTGGTGATCCCGAGAGAGATTGTCTGCTAGCTGGTTCTGGATCCCTGGAATAAACTGTGCTATTAGGCGAATGTGGTTGTGAATTGCCCAATGCCATATTTTTTGTGTGAGGAGACAACTGTGTCGAGTGTGTTCCCCCGTTTGTTTAAATAATACAATGTTGTCTGTTTTGACAAGAATGTATTTGTGGGTTATCATTGGTTGGAATGCTTTCAACACTAGAAATACTGCTAACAATTCTAGGTGATTTATATGAAACTGTCTTTGATGTACGTCCCATTGTCCTTGGATGCGGTGTTGATTGAGGTGTGCTCCCCACCCTGTCATGGAAGCATCTGTTATCACGTATTGTGGCACTGGGTCTTGGAAAGGCCTTTGTTTAAATTTGTACTGTTCCACCATAGAAGCGAGATGTATGTTTGGCGGTCTATCAACACCAGATCTAGAAGGTGTGCATGTGACCATTGTGATGCTAGGCACTGTTGTAAGGGCCGCATGTGCAATATTGCGTTTGGGACAATGGCTATGCATGAGGACATCATGCCTAGGAGTTTTAAGACCATCTTTGCGTGTATCTTTTGTGTTGGATACATAGCTTGTATCACCTTGTGAAAATTTTGAACCCTTTGTGGACTTGGAGTGGCTATCCCTTTTGTTGTGTTGATTGTCGCTCCTAAGTATTGCTGTGTTTGACACGGCAAAAGGTGTGACTTTGTATAGTTGATGGAGAAACCCAGTTTGTAAAGGGTTTGTATAACATAATCTGTGTGGTGTAAACACTGTTAGCGAGTCGGTTTTGATTAACCAATCGTCTAGGTACGGGAACACGTGTATTTGCTGCCTCCTGATATGTGCAGCTACTACTGCTAGACATTATGTAAAGACTCTTGGTGCTGTTGTTATTCCGAATGGCAACACTTTGAATTGGTAATGTATTCCTTCGAATACGAACCTTAGGTATTTCCTGTGCGAGGGATGTATCGGTATATGGAAATACGCGTCTTTTAGATCTAACGTTGTCATGTAGTCTTGCAGTTTCAGTAGTGGTATTACGTCTTGTAACGTGACCATGTGAAAGTGGTCTGATTTGATGTAGGTGTTTAGTGTTCTGAGATCCAATATTGGTCTCAGACTTTTGTCCTTTTTCGGTATTAGAAAGTACAGTGAGTAAACTCCTGTGTTCTTTTGTGTTTTTGGTACTAATTCTATTGCGTCTTTTTGCAGTAATGCTTGAACTTCTAGTCCTAGAAGGTCTATATGCTGTTTGGACATCTTGTGTGTTTTCGGGGGGACGTTTGGAGGGAGTTGGAGAAATTCTATGCAATAACCATGTTGGATAATTGCTAAGACCCAAGTGTCTGTTGTTATCTCCTCCCAAGAATTGTAGAACTGGCTTAGTCTTCCCCCCACTGGTGTTGTGTGAAGGGGTTGAGTGACTTGTGAGTCACTGCTTGTTTTGAGGGGTTTTGGGCCCTTGAAATTTTCCCCGGTTTCTTGGGAATTGGCCCCATCTGTATTGGCCCCGAAAGCCTCCCCTTTGATACTGTCCCTGGTAGGTAGATGGTGTTTGTGAGGTGGTGGCTTGTGTGGCTGGACCTCAAAACCCTCCTCTGAAAGTAGTTTTGCGAAATGTGCCAAATGTGCCTCTGCCCTGCGGGGAATAGAGTGCGCCCATGGCTTTAGCTGTGTCAGTGTCTTTCTTTAATTTTTCAATTGCAGTGTCCACTTCTGGTCCAAACAATTGGTGTTCATTGAACAGCATATTGAGCACTGCCTGTTGTATCTCAGGTTTGAAGCCGGATGTGCGCAGCCATGCGTGCCTCCTTATCGTTACAGCAGTAGTTATAGTTCTTGCAGCTGTATCTGCTGCATCCATAGAAGAACGGATTTGGTTGTTGGATATGTTTTGTCCCTCTCCAACCACTTGTTTTGCCCGTTGTTGGAATTCTTTGGGGAGGTGCTCAATGAGATGCTGCATCTCGTCCCAATGGGCTCTGTCATATCGCGCTAGGAGTGCCTGCGAGTTGGCGATGCGCCACTGATTTGCAGCTTGTACTGCAACCCTTTTCCCGGCTGCATCAAACTTTCAGCTCTTCTTGTCAGGAGGTGGTGCGTCGCCTGATGTGTGCGAGTTGGCTCTTTTACGAGCTGCTCCTACGACAACTGAATCTGGTGTCAGTTGTGATGTAATAAAAGCAGGGTCTGTGGGTGGTGCCTTGTATTTCTTCTCCAACCTTGGGGATTTTGCTCTGCTTTTAACTGGCTCCTTAAAGATTTGTTTGGCGTGCCTTAGCATTCCTGGGAGCATCGGAAGGCTTTGATAATTGCTATGGGTGGAGGACAGGGTGTTAAAAAGGAAGTCATCCTCGATAGGCTCTGAATGTAGCGATATGTTATGAAACTCTGCTGCCCTAGCTACCACCTGAGCATACGCTGTACTGTCCTCAGGTGGTGAGGGCTTAGTGGGGTACGACTCAGGGCTATTGTCCGATACTGGGGCGTCATAAAGATCCCATGCATCTTGGTCATCTTGGCTCATGGTGGTATGAGCTGGCGATTGTGACGGAGTCTGTGCCAGTGATATATGAGTTGCCGGTGGTAAAGAGGGTGGTGGAGTTACCTTCTTCACCACTTTTGCTTTAGTGTTTTTTCTTGTTGTTGGAAATCTAGTTTCCATTTTCTTCTGATTGGGGGAAGGGTGCTGATCTTCCCTGTACCAGTTTGTATAAAGATCCGCTTTTGCGTGTGATCTACAGCTGTTGTTTGTAATTCCTCCTCAAATCTGTGTTTTTGAAGTTGGGAGGACAGTGAGTGTTCCTCTGAGTAGGAACTGGCTTTCGGTTCGGTTGCTGGGCGTTTTGGCACCGAAACCGTGTCTTTTGTTGTTTTCGGCTCCGAAGAGATTTTCCTCTTTTTTGGTGTCGAACCTTCTTGGCGTCGACCATCTTCGGTGCCACTATCTCTGTGCCGAGCAGGTTCGGTGCCGCTGCCTCGGTGTCGACCCCTTTCTGCGGCAGTTTCTCGGTCCCGAGATTGCTGCGTGCCTGTGTCTCGACCCGAGTCGAACGATCTCGGCACCAGCTCGCCCTTTTTCGGTGCCGATGGACGGTCACCTACTTTATGGGTTGAGCCATGGCCTGTCGGCAGTGGCGTCCCCTGGGCCTTGTCTGTTTTTCTGTGTGATGCTTGTTTCAACGTCTTACTCACGGTTTCTTCGACGTCGAATTCTTCGGAATCCGATTCGTGGATGGAGAATGTTTCTTCTTCTCCCTCTTCCTCGAACCGTTGTCCTGTTGGCGTGGACGCCATCTGCAACCTTCTGGCTCTTCGGTCTCGGAGCGTTTTTCTCGACCGAAACGCTCGACAGGCCTCACACGTTTCTTCTTTGTGCTCGGGTGACAGGCACAAATTACAGACCAAATGTTGGTCCGTATAGGGATATTTACTGTGGCATTTAGGACAGAATCAGAACGGGGTCCGTTCCATCAGTCTCGATCTTGGACGCGGTCGGGCCGACCAGGCCCCGACGGGGGATCGAAAATTACCCCGAAGGGCTACCGGAGCTCTTCAAGATTCGGCGTAGATTCTAATCTAACCCGATACCGAACGAAACAATACCGACAAATTTTCCGTTGATTCTGACTTCTGAGGAAGGGGTGGTTGTTACAGGCATTGCTTCGGTTTTGTCTTGTGGAATACCATGCTGGGCGGGGGGAGGAGGGGAGCCTTTGGGTGAGGGGGCGGAACTCTACGAGGGGCAGGGGGGGGAAGGAATCGCTCCTGACCCCAGGGGTGCAGATTCTGGGTGGAGAGACCAGTTACAGGGTAGCACCCGTAAACTGGTGGGAGAGCCGAGCAGGACAGTTGACAAGCACCCTGACAGTTCTGGGATCTGAGGGTACCACTCTCTAAAGGAGGGTACGGAACCCCAGAAAGGGAAGAGGGAGGAAAGCCTCACCTGGCTCCTGTCCAGCCTAATGGTACAGACCATTACCTGGAGGACCAATCTCAGGAGTCCTCTGAACTGCTGGGAAGTGGCGTGGAGAAAGACATGCAGTTATTGCCACACTGACTTGGCAAGTCAAACTACTTGCCAAGGCCTAAACTTTTTTCTTTTCTTTTTAAATACCTACGTCAGCCTGACTGCTCCTGCCAAGCTACCACAAGGGTGAACTGGGGGTTATCTTGGATATGTAACTTACACACCCTGACTAGAGTGGTGGGTTCTGACTGCTTAGGTGCATATCCTAGCCAATCAGAAACCCCATTTCTAACAGTGTGGTAATCAAAATTAAACAGGAACGACAGCATTCAACGTGTGTGTGCTTCACAAAAAGTGACCCACCAAACAGCCCAAAAAATGCCCTTGGATGACTAGGACGGGACTCTCGTTATACAGGCATGTGCCCTTCGTGGTTGGTTCACCAGTATATTGACCCACCCTCGTCCTCCCATTCAAAGAGACACTAAGAAATGAAACATGTCAACCAGTATCAAAGATCTATGTACTTACTTGATCTTCGACCAGACTGTATACCTTTGCACAAGAGACTAGGCCGACTATCCAACTGTCAACTTGTTTTTAACTCAAGGACTTGGAACCCTATTAAAAAGCTAACCCCACCAAGTAAACAGTTGATTTTACTTCGCATAGTTTTCCAGTCTTCTGACCAACTAACTGAACACACTCACCTTGCCAGTCTTCCACTGGTGATCGAAAGATCTCTGGCAAAGAACTCTCCCACGAGGGCAGTTGGTCATTGCAGCACTAACCCAACAAGGATCAAGCCCAATGATGAAGCATGCAATCTTTGGGTGGGTGAGCGCACGCTTCCAGTGACTTCACAGAGATCCCATTGAGAGTCTGTTTAAGTCAATGTGGAACATTATACTCCTAGATTAACTGTGTATTGAGAAACAAAAATTAAAAGAAAAAACATCCCACAGCATAGTCTTGCCACATTTCAAAAAGTATCTAGAGGATCACTCCAGTAATTCCTAAAGCCAACCCTGGCTCCTCCAACAAACCCTAACAAGATTCCTCTTTCCTCAACACGTACCACCAACGATAATGACACGTTTCCACAATGTCCAAGCAGTGACCTATAACCCTATATTATGCAGAGTACTACTTCTCTCTTATTTCTCCACTTTTTCATATCCATTACTTCAGATCAAGTCCAATCTGTAGGGGTGCCCTAAACATGGTAGCAGGATTTCGGAGGTTAGCACTATAATCAGCCACTGATATCAATACAGAATAGCCATGAGAGACTGCTACAATAACTGGCTTATAAGATCCAAATAACAAATGTAAAAAAAAAGGCTAGTCAATTCAAATACATAACTTTATTTAGAAACATTTTCAAGTAGAAAAAACCCTGTCAATAAAGTCAAAGTGGAACATGTTTCTTCGATTAAATGAACTTTTCAGGGCAACAAAAGTCTAAAAGGCCACTAGAGAATCAAAAATAGCACCACTGTAGAGGAAACAATGGCTAGTTAATCACATTTTTGGCATATATTCTTAACTGACGGGTTTTTTCTCTGGATTCCATACAGATATCATGCATTACACAACTGTTTTATAACCAAGGTTTGCTTTCTACTACATCTTTTAGGACAAATTACCATCATAATTGTTGTAAGCACATCAGGATCAATCAGTCTGAGTACTAGAAACCCCTCCCCTTCCCACCCACCAAAATCCTGCAAGATACATGGAAAGGAAAGAATGAAACAGGCTCGACAGATAGCACAAAGAGACAGTGCAAGAACAAATCATTTTAAATACAAATATTAAACTTTGACATAACATAGATATGGAAGGTAGGGTAGGAGTGTGAGGATAAACTGCTGACAACGAAGAAGGGCAACAATTGTAGAATCAAATTCATAGGCTGCTAACTCCAACTTTTAACTAGCACATACAGTCATATCTGTGGCCACATACAATGTTCATTTCAGACTGTATGGAAGGTAACTTTAAGAAAATCTTAAAACCATGAGACACTTGAGTGCCTCTAGTTACAGGCATGACGCAGACTTCATTCAAGCCCTTCGATGTGGCCTACGGATCCTTGGGTGTTCTGTGGGAGTAAGACAGTCAATCCCGCAGCACCAGCTTGGAAGCATACTTTAAATACTCTTAAGGCATTTATTTGTCAAGAAGTTCCATTTCGCTCTGATCTAGCTTAACCATTTCGGCCTTCTAGGTCCAATAAACTTCTGTTTCTCAAGTATCCATCACGGCCTGCTTCATGCACCTGTGAAATCTCCAACTTTCCTGGCCATCAACTGCATAAACCATCCTGCATCGAGAAATGCTGACACCTTGCTGCACATACTATACCTGCTAGATGTTAATACTGCTCTAAGAAATGGGAAAAAGCTCCTACTCAACCCCACTGGAAAAGGAGTGAAACTTCAGCAAGTGCACTTTAAGAGGTGAGGTCTTTTGCTTCTGAAAGAGTCCTCCGAGAATAATAAAAAAAGGGAATATTTTATACAGATAAGCACATGATTTGGGGTGAAGAATTCCAATGATTGCTAGGCTGTTTTGAGGGGCATTAATATTCCTCTTGTTCTTCCGGTGGTGCTCCTTCATCTGGTACCACAAAACCCTCCTAAAAATGCAAAAGTAGTTTGATTACTAAAGTGCAAGTGATTTAGTTCAACATTTGTCCCTGTTCCCTTAAAATTCAAGGACAAAAGTCTGAAAAACATTACTGCCCCCCCCCCCCCCCACCCCATAGTGTGTGTGGCAAACTGATTAGACAGTCTACAGCAGAGGAGAGTATTATGTTCAATTGCTGAAGTGACGGCAACAAATGACACTAAACAAAATAAATTCCAAAAGGTAGCAGTTACCAGGAATGTATTGATTTGAAAAGGAGGATGGACAGGTGGGGTGCATTCACTGTACAGCATAGGACCACCATGTACCATTAACCACTCCACTAAACGTGCTATATATCTGCTCATCCTAACACTAACTCAACTACAAAGTCAGATAAGATGCACCTGTGGCATTCGTGCAATGCGGCATTTCACTGAAGCTATTAAAAAGGTACTCCCCCATAATTAAGGGAAGTCGTCGATTGGGGTAGGAGAGGTAAGCTGGATTGGCTTGCCGGCTTTGGACTGGTACTCCAAAAGGTCCCCCCACAACAAGTGTGAGGAAAAATGTACTTGCTTTCAGTAACAGTATTTGTTGGATACTATACATTTCAGTTTGTTGCTCAGTTCCAGGAGCCAGGCAAAATCAGGAAACCTAACCCCAAGCAACAGCTCTCCAGCGATGCCAGGTACTGCCATGTGGCTTCAGTAAAAACTTTGCCTGCCCATAATATGGCTTTAAAGGCATCAACTGGCATGTATCTGGTACTCTGGCCAATGGAGAAGAACCAATAAAAACATACCAGCAACAGCCGTAGACCACACACTGCATACCTTAGGATCGTAAGCGACCAGGGAGGAGGAAAGACTGTTTGGAATCTAGAAATGGAAAATGTCACTTACGCAGTAGTGTACATCTGTTCGTGGCATTAGTCGCTGCAGATTCACATGCTGTGCATAGTCCGCCGTCTGGTGTTGGGTCGGAGTGTTACAAGTTGTTTTTCTTCGAAGAAGTCTTTTCGAGTCACGAGACCGAGGGACGACTCCTACTTTGGTTCCATTGCACATGGGCATCGACTCCATATTAGATTGTTTTCCCCGCAGAGGGTGAGGTAGGAGTTGTGTATGTTAGTAATAGTGCCCATGCAATGGAATGAATAAGTATGTACAAAATGAAGGTTAAAGTAATATATTTACAAATGTACAAATGTTGAAGATTACTTCCAAACGGCTACAGGCTCCCGGGGAGGCGGGTGGGCGCATGTGAATCTGCAGCGACTAATGCCACGAACAGATGTACACTGGGTAAGTGACATTTTCCGTTCGGTGGCATGCGTAGCTGCAGATACACATGCTGTGCATAGACTAGTAAGCAGTTATCTCCCCAAAAGCGGTGGTTCAGCCTGTAGGAGTGGAAGTAGTTTGAAATAAAGTTCTTAGTACAGCTTGACCTACTGTGGCTTGTTGTGCAGATACACATTTACTAAGCACTACTGTGTAGACGTGCTGAGGCGTAGACCATGTTGCTGCCTTACATATTTCGTACATTGGAATATTTCCTAGAAAGGCCATGGTAGCACCTTTCTTTCTGGTTGAGTGTGCCTTTGGTGTAATAGGCAGCTGTCTCTTTGCTTTAAGATAGCAGGTTTGGATGCACCTAACTATCCATCTAGCTATACCTTGTTTTGATATTGGATTTCCTGTATGAGGTTTTTGAAATGCAATAAATAGTTTTTTTGTTTTCCTAATTAGTTTTGTTCTGTCAATGTAGTACATTAGTGCTCTTTTAATGTCTAATGTATGTAGTGCTCTTTCAGCTACTGAGTCTGGCTGTGGAAAGAACACTGGCAATTCTACTGTTTGATTTAAGTGGAACGGTGAGATGACCTTTGGTAAGAATTTTTGGTTGGTTCTTAGAACTACCTTATTTTTGTGTATTTGAATAAATGGTTCTTGTTTAGTAAATGCTTGAATTTCACTTACTCTTCTTAGAGATGTAATGGCAATGAGAAATGCAACTTTCCACGTTAGATATTGCATTTCGCAAGAGTGCATGGGTTCGAAAGGTGGACCCATGAGTCTTAAGACAATATTGAGGTTCCATGAAGGAACAGGTGGTGTCCTTGGTGGTATAATTCTTTTTAGGCCTTCCATAAATGCTTTAATGACAGGTATTCTAAATAGGGAAGTTGAATGAGTAATTTGCAGGTATGCAGATATTGCTGCGAGATGTATCTTTATGGAAGAGAAAGCTAGATTTGACTTTTGCAAATGTAGTAAATACCCTACAACATCTTTTGGAGATGCATGCAATGGGTGAACTTGATTATTATGGCAGTAGCAAACAAATCTTTTCCATTTACTTGCATAGCAGTGTCTAGTGGATGGCCTTCTAGCTTGTCTTAGGACCTCCATACATTCCTGTGTGAGATTTAAGTGTCCAAATTCTAGGATTTCAGGAGCCAAATTGCTAGATTCAGCGATGCTGGGTTTGGATGCCTGATTTGTTGCTTGTGTTGTGCTAACAGATCTGGCCTGTTGGGTAGTTTGACATGAGGTACTACTGACGGGTCTAGTAGTGTTGTATACCAAGGTTGTCTTGCCCATGTTGGTGCTATTAGAATGAGTTTGAGTTTGTTTTGACTCAATCTGTTTACTAGATATGGAAGGAGAGGGAGAGGGGGAAAAGCGTATGCAAATATCCCTGACCAATTCATCCATAGAGCATTGCCTTGAGATTGCTGGTGTGGGTACCTGGATGCGAAGTTTTGTCATTTTGCATTTTCTTTTGTTGCAAATAGATCTATTTGAGGTGTTCCCCACATTTGGAAGTAGGTGTTCAGGATTTGGGTGTGAATTTCCCATTCGTGGACCTGTTGGTGATCCCGAGAGAGATTGTCTGCTAGCTGGTTCTGGATCCCTGGAATAAACTGTGCTATTAGGCGAATGTGGTTGTGAATTGCCCAATGCCATATTTTTTGTGTGAGGAGACAACTGTGTCGAGTGTGTTCCCCCCTGTTTGTTTAAATAATACATTGTCATCATGTTGTCTGTTTTGACAAGAATGTATTTGTGGGTTATCATTGGTTGGAATGCTTTCAACGCTAGAAATACTGCTAACAATTCTAGGTGATTTATATGAAACTTTCTTTGATGTACGTCCCATTGTCCTTGGATGCTGTGTTGATTGAGGTGTGCTCCCCACCCTGTCATGGAAGCATCTGTTATCACGTATTGTGGCACTGGGTCTTGGAAAGGCCGCCGCCCTTTGTTTAAATTTGTACTGTTCCACCATAGAAGCGAGATGTATGTTTGGCGGTCTATCAACACCAGATCTAGAAGGTGACCCTGTGCATGTGACCATTGTGATGCTAGGCACTGTTGTAAGGGCCGCATGTGCAATCTTGCGTTTGGGACAATGGCTATGCATGAGGCCATCATGCCTAGGAGTTTTAAGACCATCTTTGCGTGTATCTTTTGTGTTGGATACATAGCTTGTATCACCTTGTGAAAATGTTGAACCCTTTGTGGACTTGGAGTGGCTATCCCTTTTGTTGTGTTGATTGTCGCTCCTAAGTATTGCTGTGTTTGACACGGCAAAAGGTGTGACTATGCATAGTTGATGGAGAAACCCAGTTTGTAAAGGGTTTGTATAACAATCTGTGTGGTGTAAACACTTTGTTAGCGAGTCGGTTTTGATTAACCAATCGTCTAGGTACGGGAACACGTGTATGTGCTGCCTCCTGATATGTGCAGCTACTACTGCTAGACATTTTGTAAAGACTCTTGGTGCTGTTGTTATTCCGAATGGCAACACTTTGAATTGGTAATGTATTCCTTCGAATACGAACCTTAGGTATTTCCTGTGCGAGGGATGTATCGGTATATGGAAATACGGGTCTTTTAGATCTAACGTTGTCATGTAGTCTTGCTGTTTCAGTAGTGGTATTACGTCTTGCAACGTGACCATGTGAAAGTGGTCTGATTTGATGTAGGTGTTTAGTGTTCTGAGATCCAATATTGGTCTCAGACTTTTGTCCTTTTTCAGTATTAGAAAGTACAGTGAGTAAACTCCTGTGTTCTTTTGTGTTTTTAGTACTAATTCTATTGCGTCTTTTTGCAGTAATGCTTGAACTTCTAGTCCTAGAAGGTCTATATGCTGTTTGGACATCTTGTGTGTTTTCGGTGGGACGTTTGGAGGGAGTTGGAGAAATTCTATGCAATAACCATGTTGGATAATTGCTAAGACCCAAGTGTCTGTTATCTCCTCCCAAGAATTGTAGAACTGGCTTAGTCTCCCCCCCCACTGGTGTTGTGTGAAGGGGTTGAGTGACGTGAGTCACTGCTCGTTTTGCGGGGTTTTGGGCCCTTGAAATTTTCCCCGGTTTTGTGGGAATTGGCCCCATCTGTATTGGCCCCGAAAGCCTCCCCTTTGATACTGTCCCTGGTAGGTAGACGGTGTTGTTTGTGAGGTGGTGGCTTGACCTCGAAACCCTCCTCTGAAAGTAGTTTTGCGAAATGTGCCAAATGTGCCTCTGCCCTGCGGGGAATAGAGTGCGCCCATGGCTTTAGCTGTGTCAGTGTCTTTCTTTAATTTTTCAATTGCAGTGTCCACTTCTGGTCCAAACAATTGTTGTTCATTGAACGGCATATTGAGCACTGCCTGTTGTATCTCAGGTTTGAAGCCGGATGTGCGCAGCCATGCGTGCCTCCTTATCGTTACAGCAGTAGTTCTAGTTCTTGCAGCTGTATCTGCTGCATCCATAGAAGAACGGATTTGGTTGTTGGATATGTTTTGTCCCTCTTCAACCACTTGTTTTGCCCGTTGTTGGAATTCTTTGGGGAGGTGCTCGATGAGATGCTGCATCTCGTCCCAATGGGCTCTGTCATATCGCGCTAGGAGTGCATGCGAGTTGGCGATGCGCCACTGATTTGCAGCTTGTACTGCAACCCTTTTCCCGGCTGCATCAAACTTTCAGCTCTCCTTGTCAGGAGGTGGTGCGTCGCCTGATGTGTGCGAGTTGGCTCTTTTACGAGCTGCTCCTACGACAACTGAATCTGGTGTCAGTTGTGATGTAATAAAAGCAGGGTCTGTGGGTGGTGCCTTGTATTTTTTCTCCACCCTTGGGGTTATTGCTCTGCTTTTAACTGGCTCCTTAAAGACTTGTTTTGCGTGCCTTAGCATTCCCGGGAGCATAGGAAGGCTTTGATAATTGCTATGGGTGGAGGACAGGGTGTTAAGGAAGTCATCCTCGATAGGCTCTGAATGTAGCGATAAGTTATGAAACTCTGCTGCCCTAGCTACCACCTGAGCATACGCTGTACTGTCCTCTGGTGGTGAGGGCTTAGTGGGGTACGACTCAGGGCTATTGTCCGATACTGGGGCGTCATAAAGATCCCATGCGTCCTGGTTATCTTGGCTCATGGTGGTATGATCTGGCGATTGTGACGGAGTCTGTGCCGGTGATATACGAGTTGCCGGTGGTGGAGAGGGTGGTGGAGTTACCTTCTTCACCACTTTTGCTTGTGGTGTTTCTTGTTGTTGGAAATCTAGTTTCCTTTTTCTTCTGATTGGGGGAAGGGTGCTGATCTTCCCTGTACCACTTTGTATAAAGATCCGCTTTTGCGTGTGATCTACAGCTGTTGTTTGTAATTCCTCCTCAAATCTGTGTTTTTGAAGTTGGGAGGACAGGGAGTGTTCCTCTGAGTAGGAACTGGCTTTCGGTTCGGTTGCTGGGCGTTTTGGCACCGAAACCGTGTCCTTTGTTGATTTCGGCTCCGAAGAGATTTTCCTCTTTTTTTGTGTCGAACCTTCTTGGCGTCGACCATCTTCGGTGCCGCTATCTGTGCCGAGCAGCTTAGGTGCCGCTGCCTCGGTGTCGACCCTTTTCTGCGGCAGTTTGTCGTTCCCGAGATTGCTGCGTGCCTGTGTCTCGACCTGAGTCGGACGATCTCGGCACCAGCTCGCCCTTTTTCGGTGCCGATGGACGGTCACCTACTTTATGGGTGGAGCCATGGCCTGCCGGCAGTGGCGTCCCCTGGGCCTTGTCTGTTTTTCTGTGTGATGCTTGTTTCGACGTCTTACTCACGGTTTCTTCGACGTCGAATTCTTCGGAATCCGATTTGTGGATGGAGAATGTTTCTTCTTCTCCCTCTTCCTCGAACCGTTGTTGTCCTGTCGGCGTGGACGCCATCTGCAACCTTCTGGCTCTTCGGTCTCGGAGCGTTTTTCTCGACCGAAACGCTCGACAGGCCTCACACGTTTCTTCTTTGTGCTCGGGTGACAGGCACAAGTTACAGACCAAATGTTGGTCTGTATAGGGATATTTACTGTGGCATTTAGGACAGAATCGGAACGGGGTCCGTTCCATCAGTCTCGATCCTGCACGCGGTCGGGCCGAACAGGCGGGGGATCGAAAATTACCCCGAAGGGCTACCGGAGCTCTTCAGGATTCGGCGTCGATTCTAATCGAACCAGATACCGAACGAAACAATACCGACGAATTTTCCGTTGAATCTGACTAACTTTCCGACCCGAAACACGGAGCGAAAAGGAACACGTCCGAACCCGATGGCGGGAAAAAAAAAAACAATCTAACATGGAGTCGACGCCCATGCGCAATGGAACCAAAGTAGGAGTCCCTCGGTCTCGTGACTCGAAAAGACTTCTTCGAAGAAAAACAACTTGTAACACTCCGACCCAACACCAGACGGCGGACTATGCACAGCATGTGTATCTGCAGCTACACATGCCACCGAACATGTAGTATCCACCAGAAGGAAAACTTAACTTACCCAGTTATCTGTTCAGGGCATGCAGTGTCCGGGGTTTTGCAAGCTGTTTTTCTTCAAAGAAGCATGTTCAAGCCACAGAACTGAGGGATTCTTCCTTCTGTGATACTGCGCATGGGCATTGGCTCCTTTGTTATATTGTTTTCCCCGCAGGTGTGAGAAAAGGAGTGTAGAGGAAGTATAGAGAAAGATGTCCATACAAATGTAACTATGTATGTACAACTATATACAAGTATAAAGTAACAAACTGACAGGCGTCTGGGGTAGAGGGAGGACGCATGTGAATCTACAGAAATACATGCCACAAACAGATGCTTACTGGCTAAGCAACTTTTTCCATTCAATGGCATGAGTGGCTGTAGATAAACACACACTACATAGATTGTAAAGCTGAACATCCATAAAAGCGTAGGTTAGCCTGTGGGAGTTGCAAATGATTGGAAAGGTTTTCGTAGCAAAGCTTAATTTACATTGGCTTGCTGACGTGCTTTGTAAATTTATGTGATGTAGACCATGTAGCTGCCTGACAACTAGGTATGACAGCTATAGGTATGTTTCCAATGAAAGCCATAGTGGCTCTTTTTCCCCTAATAGTATGTGCTCTAGGAGTAACCGGTAACAGTCTCTCTGCTTTAGCGTAATAAGTTTGTACAGTTTACTATCCATCCAGCAGTGGCGTTTCTGGCTATCTTACTGCCTGTGAGGGAGTGAAAAAGCTACAACGAGCTGTTTAGTTTTCCTAAAATCTTTTGTTCTGTGAGTGTAAATTATAAGTGCTTAACATTTGAAAAGTGTAAAGCTCTTTCTGCCACTAAGTCAGGCTGCAGAAAAAGGACTGGTAGTTCAATGGATAGGTTGAAATGGAATTGGGAACTACCTTAGGAAGTAACTTTGGGTTTGTGCAAAGGACCACCTTGATTTGAAAGAAAGGTTCTCCCACAGTTAATGCCTGGAACTCAATAGCCCCGCTGAATGATGTGATGGTAAGTAAGAATGCCACATTCCAAGAAAGATAATGAAGAGGGCATGAATGAAGCGTCTTAAAAGGAGGGCCCATGAGCCTAGTCAGCACAATATAGAGGTTCCGGGGTGGTGCAGGAGGCACTGTGGGTGGAATAACCCTTTTAAGACCTATTCTGAACAAGGAATTACTTTGCCTGTTCCACTGATCTGCAGCTATAGCTGTGGGATGTAAACAAAATGGAAGTGTAAGCTAAATTTGCTTTCTGTAAGTGTAATTTCCTGGACAGTATCTTTAATGGGAATAATATGTTTGGGTTGGCAGTAGCATTCAAAATGTCTACACTTTGCAGCATAACATGCTCTGGTTGAGGGTCTACGAGCTTCCCCGAGAATGTCCATACATTCTACAGGCAATTCCAAGTAACCAAACCATAACTTCAGGAGCATATTGCAAGGTTGAGTTACTTATGGTCTGGATGTCTGATCTTTCCTTGATTTTGAGTGAGAAGGCCCGGTCTGTTGGGAAAAACCTAGTGAGGAACTACTGAGAGGCCTAGAAGTGTGGTGACCCATGGTTGACGTGCCCAAGTGGGAGCTACCAGGATCGTGGTGAGAAAGGTTTGTCTGATCTTCCAAACCAGAGATGGAATGAGGAGAGGTGGAAAAGCATACGCGAATAAGCCAATAAGGCATGGAATCAATTGCTAATGCACCTCTGAGACAAACTCAAAAGACCTTTAAAAAGGTCCTGAAGACATGGCAGTTTCAAGCCTCAGATGAACTCTGCCATACCCATAAGGTGTAGATTTGCACTGCTGTCTTGGTGTAAGCACCAGGATGCTCATTGACAGCACGCTCTACAAATACCATATTAATTAATTCAAATATCCCCGACCAGTTCATCCAAACAGTGTTGCCCTTGGATAGGAGGTGTAGATACCTGGAGGTGAAGCTTGGGCATTTTGGTTTTCAGCTGTAGCGAAAAGGTCTATCTGAAGAGTTCCCTACCTTAAGTAGTATTTTTGAAGGACTTGCAGGTGGAATTCACATTTGTGGACTTGTTGCTGCATCCTGCTATGCAGGTCTACAAAGTTGTTGTCCGCTCCTCGGAAATACTCTGCCACCAGGTAAATGTGATGAACCAGCTACCATATTGCCTGAGAGAGCTGGGACAATTGGGACTGCATTGCCCCCACCATTCTTTTCTGTAAATACATAGCTTCTCATGTTGTCCGTACAGACTAAGACAACTTTTTGAGACAGGTGATAAGGAAATGCCTCAACGGCCAGGAAGGCTGCCTGAACCTCGAGGTAATTGATATGTAGCGTTTGGTGACTGAGATCCCAGAGGCCCTCTACTGTGAGGTCTTGGTGTGGTCAGAATTACCCGAGGCACAGGGTCCAGAAACGCCACCCTTTCAAAAGGTTGGTGTTCTACCATTGCAGAGCACAGTGATTAAGGCAGTCCAACACTAGATCGACCAGGTGACCCTGTGACTAAGACCACTGATGTGGCAGACACTGCTGCAGGGGACGCATGTGGAGTCTGGACAACAATGACAATCTAAGATGCCATCATCCCTAACAGGCAAATGACGGTCCTGATTGGGATTCTCCTGGAACTGGGGGGAGAAGAGACTAAAAACAACACAGGCCAGGTTGGGGGAGGGGCATGCTAGCACCAGCTCTGCATTCAGAATAGCTCCTAGATAGGGTTGCATCCAAAGAGGTTATAGATGGGATTTCACAAAGTTGATTGTGAATTCCAGTGTGTGAAGCAGGTCCACTGAGTGTGGTATGGGCACTTTCTTGGTATGCTGGCTCTGATGACCCGTCTATATTAGGGAACATGTGTATGTTTTGTCTTCTGAGATGTGCGGCAACTACTGCTAAGTACTTTAAGACTCTGGGATCAGTGGGGACTCAGAAAGCCAGCACAATCTTGGGTATTTTCGGAGTGCAGGGTGGATGGGGATATGGACGTAGGTGTCCTTTATTCTGCTTATACAACTGTGTGACTTTGACAGCCCTAGATCTAAAGTCTTGAACAATAACCATGTGAAAGTGTTCTGAGAGAATGTAGTTGTTTAATGGTCTGAGGTCCAGAATAGGACGGAGAACCATTTATTTTGGAATGAGAAAGTATAGGGAATATACTCCTGATCTCTGTTGATGGGGGAAAGGCTCACTGACCCCTTGACAAGCCAAGAAGGGACCGAACTTTGTCTTTGAGAAGTGGGAGATGCTCTTGGGATAATCTGAGTGAGGGGGGGAAACGTCTGGAGGAGCAGTAATGAGCTCCAGAAAGTAACCATGTCCGAAAATGGAAAGCGGCCATTGGTTTGTGGGGATTTTGACACGTTCTGTATGAAATTTTTAAAGTCATCCCAAGCATGTGTGGAGTTGGAAATAGGGGGGGGGACGACTGAGGTAGTCACTGCTTTGCAGTGAAGGAAGATCCTCAGGTGGCAGTGCTCTTACCTCTGCCTTATTTATTGCTTCTATACGCCACCCTGAAGAAACCCCTAGAGTATGATGCTAAAGGCGGTCTGTGGTGTGAAGCAGGCGCCTCGGAGGTTGTGGATTTGTAACCACCTGAATGTAGGTATTGCGACGAAAAGTGACCCTTTGTGAGGGGGACTGAACAGCATCCATGGCTTTTGCGGTGTCCATATCTTTTTTAGCTTCAAAGTTAGAGACCACTAGAGGGCAAAAAAAGTGCTCCTCTTGGAAGGGCATATTGAGCACTGCCGGCTGGACCTCTGATTTGAACCCAGAGCATCAAAGGCATGCATGTCTATTTACACACTAGCGTTAATACAGTGAGCAGCTGTCTGTAGCATCTAGGGCACAGCAGGAAGGGAAGCTCCTCCATCTCATCCCAGTGAGTCTGATCATGGGTGTTTGGACAGTCACCCTTTAGTCAGCGGCATTTTTTTTTTTTTTTTTTTAAACGTACCTGCGGGAGGAGACTTGGGCTGACTATTGGCCCTTTTCCATGCAGTGGTGGCCACTATGGAGACTAAAGGGACCCGAGACCTGACTATGTAGTGGGAGCAGACCTATATTTCTTCTTATCTACTCCAGGAGTGATACTCCTAGAGCAGACAGCCTCCTTAAAAATTTCATCTGTGTGGCAAAGCATGCCAGGGAGCATGGGGAGAAACTATATCCTGGTGTGTGGTTGTAAGGTTATCAAATAGGAAATCCTGTTCGATTGGGTCCCTATGCATCTCAACATTATGGAACGTGGCTGCACGAGCTACTACCCCCATTGATAAGATGTGCTATCCCCTGGTGGAGATGGTCATGCGGAGTATAAATCTGAGTAATTGGTCTACATGGGATCAGGGTTGTATGTGTCCCATGGATCTGGATCCTGTTGTGTCCCACCCAAATCTTCCCCAGTGTATACAGGGGATCCAGCAGGTTTAAAGTCTCCTGCAGAAGGTGAATGAGGAGGAGTGGGAGGTGGAAGAGAAGAATGGGGTGGAGGTGGTGTACAAGATGAGAGGAAGAGGCAGAGAAGGCTTGATAGTTGTGGAGGGAGCCTGGTCTTTAGTAACCTTCTTTAGATGTAGATAAGTGTCCAAAACCTCTTGGAAGGATAATTTTCCCTTGAAAAGTACAGGGTAGGGAAGCAATGTACCCTGACTCCCCTGGATATGAAGGCGTCATGGTAGAGCATCCATGGTCTCCAAAATGGGATACACAGGCGAATGCTTAGATGAAGAGTGGCTAGAGTCCTTTTGTTCCAAAGATCTGATCTTTTTCAGCACCAAAGCTTTCAATTGGTGCACTTTGCTTGGCACGGAGATGGAGACAGTAGCTGTTCGGACTGGTATCGAAGTACTGAGCCAAAGTTCGGATCAAGTGTCCAATGAAGACTGCCTTTTAGCCTTGTTATTCTGGGAGCTGGAGGGTGGGGCAGCCAAAACAGTTTCAGATCAGACCATGGCCTGGTGGCAGTTCAGTGACTTGTAGAAGGGGCTCTTTAACATTCGCCTTCAACCAGAAGGAGATGATCGTGGGAGAGGCAAATGTTACATACCGATGTTGGTCAGTGTAGAATTTAGAGTGACACAGAGGACAAAAACGAAACTGCATCCGTTCCATCAGCTCAGCATACTCATAGGTGCTAAGTGGTGAGGTAGGCCTGAAACAGGCATGGTCACCCCTGAGGATGCATGGTCGGGGGCCAGACCGACAAAAGGAGACTAATGCGAAGAAACAGTCGATAAAGGGAAGACGAAAGAAAAGATTTTGAATGGGAGAGAGTCTAAAGAGAGCAAACATGTCCGAACCAGACAGCAGAGAGAAAACCATCTAACAGAGTCTATGTCCAAGTGCGGAGTCACTTGACTGAAAATGCTTCTCCGTAGAATAACCTGAATATTTGTCATCTGCCAGGTTTTTATTATTATTTTTTGTTTATTTTGAGTACCAAGGAGCTGAAGGTTTAGTTTGCACATCTGTGTTTTAGTTGATCTGTAGGTATCCACTTTGTTTTCAAGCAACATGCTGAAGTTGCTGAGAAGTATGCAGTTGTCAGGAGCACCTGGACTAGTGCAAGAGATGCACTTTAAGTCGCCCATTGAGCATTCTTTAAGCTGGGAAGGTTGACTGGGATTGCAAGGTAGTTGGGTAAGCCTAGAGGCATCAGAGACCTGCTTTGAAAAGTTGAAGGTGGTGGGGTAACAGGTTCAGGAAACGGCCATTCAACTGTGTTGATTGGGTGTCACTGTACCAAATGAGTGTGCCAATGAGGGTCTTTTTTAGGCTCATTTTCCAGAAGTATGATGGTGGTGCAAGCATGCTGATAGAGGAGGATGTCCTGAAAAACCTGTAAATGAGGGATTAGTGAGCTGCAGCTAGCTGGAAGTGGCATCTAAGGAACCCTATTTAAATGAGTGCTGCTTGCTCATTTATGGTGTAGTACTAACAGCAGATAGAGGCATAAACCTTACTTTTCATGAGCACAGTGTGGAGGTTTTGTGGAGAAGAGTGACAAGGATGTGAAGAGAAGCCATGTCTTGGTGATAGAATGCTCAAATGTCTGGTCCATGGAATACTGCAGACTGCACTGATTAGCATGGGTTGATGTGCGTCACTGCCTAGGTCAGTAAAATGTGTCAACATGTGATCAAAGAGGAAAATTAACATACTGGAAGTTGGCTCTACGTGGTATGTCAATAGCTAGATATACAATGTAGATGTCTACGGGTTCCCTAATGAGTGAACATGGGCTTGCTATGCAGTGCCAAAGTGCTCCATTTGCAAGTGATCGAGCAGCCTTAAGCTTAACACAGAGGGGTGAAAGATCCACAAATACACACAAAAGTAAACTAAACAAGAAGCAGATCCACAACAATTTATAAAAATATCAAATCTAACTGTTTTGACATCAGAGAATCGTTCAGATAAGTAAATTTTGAATTATACATTTTTACCTTTAAAAAGTGGGCAATTGTTGCAATTTTTGGGTTCTGCAAGGTTATCCTATGCAAGTCGCCATGTTTGCAGAATTTGTTTTTCCTCCCGAACAGCAATCTCCAGGAGTAAAGGTGAGTGGTAGGCAGGGTCCAGGGCAGCACCAGCAGTACACCACTAGCAGCAAGCAAGGGGTGGCCGGGTGCAGAACAGCATCAGGTGCCCAATGCATTTCAAAAGAGATCAAAAGAGATCAGTCACTGCAAAAAGAGGTTGCAGGCTTTGGTCAGGAAGCCAGTCAAGCTGAACAAACAGCAGGGCCCAGGCCTCATGACTCTGTGGCACAGGTAGACACCTTTGGTCTTCACAGTTCATGGGTGACGGGCGCAGAGGTTTCTTCAGGTGTTGGATTGTCATTATCGGAGCAATCGCAGTAGAGGGGGTGCATGCAGAGGCTTCAGGTGTCATCAGGGATTCCAGTAGGCGGTGAAACCACAATGGACTCGAACTTTGGAGGGCTGGGGAACCATGTTGGCACTGGTGGCCCACTTCAACTTGGGCCAGAGGCAACAGGTGCAGAGGGGACTTCAGGTGTCTGGTTTCAGTGGTTCCAGAGGCTTCAGAATCCCTTTTTGGGAGTTTGGAAGAGAAAAGGTCTGCTGTTCACAGGAGGTCTAGAGTCTTTACTGAAGGCAGGCAGTCCTACCGGGTTTCTCGAGTCACAGCTGCAGATTGACAAGGGATGCAGACAGGCCAGCAGGGTTGGTACCAGGTTAGCTGCTTCTCAGGACCAGCATGTCTGGTGTCACGAGTTCCCCTAAGTAAAGAATTTAGGAGTGTTTCGAGGAGTATAGGGTAGTAATCCATGAACTACTTACCCCTGTGGTCACTAGATTCCCTTTCCCAAAACCCACAATAAAACCACTTCCTGTGGGAAGTGGGCATTACCCTGTCCCAGAATTCCTAAATCTGCCAACACCAAGATGGCAGTTTTGACAAGTTGTGTCAACATCAGGCAGCTCACCTTAGGGGTGAGACTGACCACAGGGTGGACACCTCTCCGAATACTCAATTTCCAGCCTGCCCAGGTACCAAAGGGGCCCTTGGGGCAGGGGAAGGGCATGTCCCTTGTGAGGGAAGCCAGATATGTATATCAAGTGTGGTGGGCTTCTTTGAAGCTCCCTGCCTTTGCTGTGCTCTGTGCCCCATAAAAGTTGAGACCATACCTCTCTGGTACTCACTTTGTTCAGACAGACCACAAACCTCTATTATGGCTTAAACAAATGAAAGGTGTAAACCCTAAATAGTGGAGGTGGTCCATCTCCCTACAGGGAATGTACTATACAGTGGAACATAGACCTGGGAGTACCCACTCCAATGCAAATAGACCCTCCAGGTATTTCCACGTAGACAATGAGGACTCATCTGGGCAAGGTTAGCCTAATTGACGCTCGTTTGGGTGGGGGTGTAGGAAAGTACTATCTTTCTTGGCATGTTACCCCCATTTTTACATGTATGAAAGTTTGTTTTTACCCGTCTCACTGAGATCCTGCTACCCAGGACCCCAGTGCTCAGTGTGTGGCCTGAATGTGTGTACTAATGTGTAGTGACTGTCACTGAGGCTCTGCTAATCATAACCTCAGTGCTTATGCTCTCTCTGCCTTTAAAATTGTCACTATAGGCTAGTGACCATTTTTACCAATTCAAATTGGCACACTGGAACACCCTTATAATTCCCTAGTATATGGTACCTAGGTACCCAGGGTATTGGGGTTCCAGAAGATCCTTATGGGCTGCAGCATTTCTTTTGCCACCCATGGGGAGCTCAGACAATTCTTACACAGGCCTGCCACTGCAGCCTGCGTGAAATAACATCCACGTTATTTCACAGCCGTTTTTCACTGCACATAAGTAACTTATAAGTCACCTATATGTCTAACCCTCACCTGGTGAAGGTTAGGTGCAAAGTTACTAAGTGTGAGGGCACCCTGGCACTAGCCAAGGTGCCCCCACAGTTCAGGGCCATTTCTCCAGACTTTGTGAGTGCAGGGACACCATTACACGTGTGCACTACATATAGGTCAATACCTATATGTAGCTTCACAATAGTAACTCCGAATATGGCCATGTAACAGGTCCAAGATCAGGGAATTCCCCCCCCCCCCCTCCTCCCCCCAACGCCAAATCTGGTATTGGGGTGCCAATTCCATGCATCCAGAGGCTCCACTATAGACCCTGGGTACTACCAAACCAGCTCTGGGGATTTCTCTGCAGCTACTGCCACCCCAAAGACAGGGTTTTGCCCTCCTGGGGTCTGGCCAGCCCAGTCCCAGGAAGGCAGGACAAAGGATTTCCTCTGAGAGAGGGTGTTACACCCTCTCCCTTTGGAAATAGGTGTTAAAGGCTTGGGAGGGGTAGCCTCTCCCAGCCTCTGGAAATGCTTTGATGGGCAGAGATGGTGCCCTCCTTGCACAAACCAGTCTACACCGGTTTAGGGAACTCCCCAGTCCCTGCTCTGGCACAAAACTGGACAAAGGAAAGGGGAGTGACCACTCCAGTCCATCACCACCCCAGGGGTGGTGCCCAAAGTGTGTCCCAGACCTCTGCCATCTTGGATCCAGAGGGGTGAGGGCACTCTGGAGGCCTGAGTGGCCAGTGCCAGCAGGTGACGTCAGAGACCCCTCCTGATAGGTGCTTACCTGACTAGGTTGCCAATCCTCCTCAGAGCTATTTAGGGTCTCTCCAGTGGGCTTTTCCTCAGATAACGACTTGCAAGAATTTACCAGTTTCTCTGCACCTCTCTCTGACTTCTGCCAAGGATCGACCTGCAGGATGCCTGCAAAACTGCAACAAAGTAGCAAGAAGACCACCAGTGACATTGTAGCACCTAACCCTGCAGCTTTCTCGGCTGTTTCCTGGTGGTGCATGCTTTGGGGGCTGCCTGCCTTCATCCTGCACTAGAAGCCACAAAGATATCTCCTGTGGGTTGACAGACTCTTCCCTCTGATCCAGCAGGCACCAAACTTCAGCATCACCGGTACTCTGGGACCCCTCTCATCCAGAAGGGCGTGGCCCCTGGAACACAGGTGGTGGACCAAAGTGACCCAGACTGTCCAGTGGTCCAACTGTCCAAATTTGGAGGCGTTAAGTCCTTGCCTCTCCTCTGCTAGGGCTTCTGTGCACATATCCACTAAATCCTTTGTGCACAGCCAAGCCCAGGTACCCAGCAGTCTGTCCAGCGATGCTCAAGTCCCCGAGTTGATCTCCGGCTTCGTGTGACCCTCTTTTGCAGTGTTGAGGCAACTGCCGTGTTCAGACTTCTTGAACCCTTGTTCAAGTGTTTCTGTGGGTTCTACCTTCTTGTGCGTGGGCTCTCTACATTGCTGAGGGGCCCCCTCTGTCCCCTCTCCCAAGTGGTGACATCCTGGACAGCACCCTTTTTATTCAACTGCGACTTTTGCAGCTAGCAAGGCTTGTTTGCTGTATTTTGCCAAGGAAACAACGCTGCATCCTCCAGCACTCCATGGGACATCTTCTGCACAAAGGAGAATATCCTAGCACCTTTTGTTGTTGCAGAATCTTCAGCTTCTTCTGTCCGGAGGCAGCCATTTTTCACCTTCATCAGGGGTTTAGTGGGCTCCTGCCCCCCTGGACACTTTAACGACTCTTGGACTTGGTCTCCTTCCTTTGCAGGTCCTCAGGTCCAGGAATCTGTCTTCAGTGCTTTGCAGTCTGTTGCGGTCTTTGCAAAATCCTCTATCACAAGTTTAGTATGTTTCTGGGGAAATAGTAGTACTTTACTCCTACTTTCCAGGGTCTTGGGGTGGGATTTATTGGACACCCTTAGTGTGTTCTTACACTCCCAGCGACCCTCTACACACTATACTAGCCTAGGGCTAGTATATGTGGTGTTGCCCCTAGTCCTATTGCATTCTATTGTATTCTACAGTATTTGCACTACTTTGACTGTTCTACTTACCCGATTTTGGTTTGTGTATTTTACTTACCTTCTAAGGGAGTATATCCTCTGAGATATTTTTGGCACATTATCACTAAAATAAAGTACCTTTATTTTTAGTAACGGAGTATTGTCTTTATTCTATAGTACCTATATGATATGCGTGCTATAGTAGGAGCTTTGTATGTCTCCTAGTTCAGCCTAAGCTGCTCTGCTATAGCTACCTCTATCAGCCTAAGCTGCTAGAACACTACTAATCTACTAGTAAGGGATAACTGGACCTGGCACAAGGTGTAAGTACCGTCAGGTACCCACTATAAGCCAGGCCAGCCTCCTACAGTGTAGAACAGCTATACTGAAAGAACTTCACGCACACTCCTGTGACAAGCTGATGTGATCTCAATGGGGTGAAACTGTCCTTAGGATGAGGAGACAGCTGTGTACACCCAACATAAAAAGATTCTGAAGATGCCTGGCTGCCAAGATGACATCCACTATTGTGGGAGGTAGAATCACTATGTATGGAGGTGTGCACAGCTGTCGGGGTGCAAGTTCCTCCTTTGCTACAGCTTGATCACAGGGCATATGCTCAGTCCCAGAGATTTGAGGTACCACACACTCCTGGCCCAATACAGAGATACTAGGATGCCCTGGATCTGACTGTTCTTGATCTTCTAAAGAATTTGGGGCAGGAGAGTGTGTTGGGAAAGCATAGTGGAGTCCTGTGCTCCACTCTAACCTTAATGTGTCTGAGAGAGCCTTCTCGGTAACACCAGCACAGAAGTGTTAATTAATAAGTTTGTTACTGGACGTTGGTAATGTTCTTTCTGGTAAAGACTATCTGTAACTTCATATTTTGAGTATTCCCCACATGTCATATTGCACCTGGAAACTTTAGTACCTCAGTGTGCCATCAGGTGGTGTGGTTGCAACACAGGAAAAATGCAGGCTTCACCCCTTGCGCAGTCCATTCCTTTCAAGCAAAGCCACAAGAGTGAATTGGTTGTGAACAGTATGCAGATTACTGGATTTAAGATCCTACTACTGGATGAAGTTCAGTCACAGAAGGATGAAGATGGAGGGTTGGTGCGGAACATGCGGCTAGACAAGAGTAACAGAAATTGTTACAGAAGGCAACTAACTTGAACTTCTGATAGAGACTAATTGCAGATTTCTCAACTTCTGAATAGATACCAAAGCAGTACCCATTAAGAGATGGGTGAGTGAATGGACTCAGACTATAAAGTCTTGCAGGACCCAGCAGGTCAAATGCCCCTATTGGCAAATCTGACTGTCCACACAATAGTGTTTCGTGAAAGTTATGGAGGGACGTCCACGAACCTGCCTGGCAAATGTATAGGACAGGGACTCCACGTGCTAACTAGGTGGTAGCAGATCTGGGCATGGAAGAATGAGCACACAGCCCCACCAGAGGCTGATTTTTGGCCAATGCATAGCAGGTCTTAATGGAGAGCACAATCCAGCAGAAGGTCCTCTTCTGTACATCCCTGCTTTTTCTTGCTGAAGCGCACCCAACAAAGAGGTGATCACTCATCCGCCTTCTTCCTCATAGGGGTTAGGCAAAGCTTAGAACATCGTCAGGGCAATGGTTAGACGTGGAATGGAGTCACAGCTTTTGGCAGAGAGGCTACCCAAGTCTGCAGAACCAGCCAGTATGGAAAGACACGGGAGGTAGCTCGCTCAAACACCATGTCGCTGAGGAGCATGGTCTTGAGGACAAGCTGTAAGGGGCCAGACACCTGTGAAGTGGCTCAAATGGAGTGCACGCCAGAAAGGTGAGGACCAAGTCAAGGTCCCACTGTGGCATGAAGTTATAGGGAGGAAATAAGTATTTTAGCCTTTTCAAAACTCACATTATAACATGCAACCTAAACAAGGAGGGATGATCAGGAAACTAAGACTGCTGAAGGACTACCTTTAACGATTCCATAGAAAAGCCTTAACAAGCAAGAGACAAAACAAAAAACTTCAGATAACTTGTGCCATATGGGGTCAAAATGGGTGCCACCACAAACTTGCTCCAGCAACAGGCATTTTCATCAGGGAACCGAGAAGCAATGCATCATTCACCCCTCTCAGCACTGGGTGAGGAATGGAGGAGAGTTTGCAAAGGACCCAATTGAGATTCAGTAGCCACCACTGTACATCCTTTTGCAGTCTCCCCTTAAATCTAATCATGGTCGCAGAGGTCCCCACAAAAATGTCAGATCCCCACTGCAGAGCCAATATGCCACTTGGCATGCGACTAGCAGGATCCAGAAGGCAGTCAGTCACATCAGCCTCTGTCGAAAACTCAGATAAACAGGACATAGGATTAAAGATCTAGATCATGGGTCACAATGTCCTGAACTCTTTCTGGGTGGAAAGGCACAAAAAAAAAAAAAGAAGGACTGTCCAGAATGGCTAAGATGAAGCAGGGCATCTGAGGAGTCAAGTGTAACACTGGCACATTGCTAGTGAACCGCCAAAGACAGGAGGTTTCCCACAGTATTGAGTATGTTGAAAACTGCATGAGGTGACCCCTGGCTTCAGCAGCCACTTGTTAAGGTTGTGAGAAGACTGGCGCCCAATCTCTGAATCTATGATACTACTACACCCACCATCATTTTTGCAAACACCCAAGGGCAACCTTGAGACTTAAGAGGAGCACAGCAAACTGAAAATGCTCCAGGCCTACTATAAACCACAGGTAGCATCAATGGACCAGCATGTCAGATATTTGGAAATCGGGGTCCTGCAGGTCCAACACCACCATACAGTCTTCAGGGTCGAGGGAAGACCAGACCTGGACCAAAGTAAGGACTTAAAATTTCTCCTTCATTAAGAAGGCATTGAGGGTGCAATTAGGATTAAGACTTCAGTCCTCCTTGGGCACCAAGAAGTAGCAAGATAAACAACCTCAACCTATTTCGGGTACAGGCACCCATTAGATAGACCCTTCGGGGAAAAAAAAAGGCTCTGCACTTTGATTAAAAACAGACTGTCCTCAGTCGGTGGGGCCGGTGAAAGGTGCAGCAGGGTATAAAGGAAAGGTAGGTAAGAATAGCTGGATTCTGCCTCTCACAGGATTGCCACGTTACTGTAATGGCCCATTAACACATTTGGGAGAGGCTAGGGGCTTCGGGGTGATAGATTGCCTTGGATGCAGAAGTGGCGTGCACCATGGCCTACAAAGCTAAACTGCTGACTTCCCTGTGGGTTCCGGACAGGCCAGTGGTTGTGTACCTCTGCCAGAGCCACGAAAGGAGCAGCTGAACAGATGCTGTTGACAAGGTAGGGTGGACCGTTCCAGAGACAGCCATAGTCCTGTTCTCTTTAAAGCTAACCAGAATTGGGCATACCAGTCGACTGCAGCCATGCACAGCAGTATATGGCAAAACTGGTGCCAATGGCATCGGAATCACCTAAACAAGAACCGGTTGTACATCGCGCACACCAGGACGTATGCTTCCCCCCCCCCCCCTGCACTGGGCCCTGTTGTCCAGGCCCTCCAGTGTATTTGCTTCAACCTCTCAAAGTAAGTGTACAACTGGCTAAGACTAGAAACGTTTAATAAGGCCTACAAGTCCCTGGTAGAAGGTACCTGAGGCACCCAGGGCTACTAAGTTAAATGTCACTAGTGGACTTCAACAATTATTGTGCCACCACTACAGTAATAAAGGTGAAAGCGTGACTCCAGGCCTGTCATTGCAACCTTGCACAGCATTTTAATAACTGCAAACATGGCAAAGGTTTTGCCTACAGCCCTTCTTCCAGGTCACAACCTTCCTTGTTATACTGAGCCCAAACAGCTCCTGCGCTGTCAATTAGTGAACTGTTGTAGATGGTTTGAGGTTCAGCTCCACCCAGGCATTGTGATTTGTGTATGCCAGTGTCCTTAAAAAATCCTTGCTTGCTACTGGGTAATCTTATCTTTTTTCTTTTTTGTCCCCTCCAGGAGATCTGACCAACTACTATCCAAATACACTGTCCACCATTTTAAGATGTGTTCAGGGACTACTTTGATCTTTCATTTGGAGAGGAGTGCTTGCCTTTCCGAGCTCTGTGTAAATCCTATGTAATTATATACGTAGTTGTATTTATGTATAGCACTTACTACCCCTGACAAGGAGTCAAAGCGCTTTTTGTTGAGAAGCGAACTATTCTGGAACCCAAAAGGATTAGTATAGGGAGGTGAGAGTACACTATTACTAGTTAGGGAAATAAGAGTTAATTTGAGCAGTGGATAGGTCAGTGTTAGTTGGAGTGACTAGAATAATGGAGGGACAGAAGAGGGAAGAATCCAGAAAGTGTTAATTGGGAAATTATAGTAGTTTGTAAGAGTCTTGAGCTCAGTGGAGGCACTCCCCCCTCCCCAAGCAGTCACTTGTTACCTGGCGTGCCCCTTCCCAGGACAGCTCCATATGTGTGCAGTATGGTACTACATGAACATAAGGCCTGCTGTCCTGAGGTAAGACCTGCTGCGATCAGGGAGCTTCATTTTGTCTGGTTTTATACAGACCTTATGATGGCTCTCAGTCTCCAGCTGTACAAAACATGTGTCTTTCGTGGGACATGAAGTTACTGCATAGGTAGCAGGACGAAGGCATGCAAAAGCTTCTCGTCTCCACATACTTTTAGTTGTGTTGCTAGCTGTTGAGAGCTGTAAACTGTATAAAAAAAGAAAATAATAAATAAAAAAATAAAAATAAAAAAACTTGAATTCACTTCAGTCTGACAACAGGTGGCTGTCACTTCGTGGGCGTTCTTCCTGTTTCCTTGAAGACCTTGTTTAGTTTGATGCACTAGTCACGCGTAGTTGTCTGCAGAAAAGGAATTAGTTATTGGACAGTGAGCTGCTTCTATAAACTTGTTTCCTTACTGTAAGGAAATGCCTCCTTGGCATGGTTACCCCCTGACTTTTTGCCTTTGCTGATGCCAAGTTATGATTTGAAAGTGTGCTGAGGCCTGCTAACCAGGCCCCAGCACCAGTGTTCTTTCCCTAACCTGTACCTTTGTTTCCACAATTGGCACACCCTGGCATCCAGGTCCCTTGTAACTGGTACCCCTGGTAACAAGGGCCTTGATGCCAGGGAAGGTATCTAAGGGCTGCAGCATGTCTTATGCCACCCTGGGGACTCCTCACCCAGCACAGACATTGCTTGCCAGCTTGTGTGCGCTGGTGGGGAGAAAATGACTAAGTCGACATGGCACTCCCCTCAGGGTGCCATGCCAACCTCACACTGCCCATGGCATAGATAAGTCACCCCTCTAGCAGGCCTTATAGCCCCAAGGCAGGGTGCACTATACTATAGGTGAGGGCTTAAGTGCATGAGCACTATGCCCCTACAGTGTCGAAGCAAAACCTTAGACATTGTAAGTGCAGGGTAGCCATAAGAGTATATGGTCTGGGATTCTCTCATACACGAACTCCACAGCACCATAATGGCTACACAGAAAACTGGGAAGTTAGGTATCAAACTTCTCAGCACAATAAATGCACACTGATGCCCGTGTACACTTTATTGTGAAATACACCCCAGAGAGCATCTTAGAGATGCTCCCTGAAAACATACCCGACTTCCAGTGTGGGCTGACTAGTTTTACCAGCCTGCCACACACCAGACATGCTGCTGGCCTCATGGGGAGAGTGCCTTTGTCACTCTGAGGCTAGTAAAGCCTGTACTGGGTGGAGGTGCTTCTCACCTCCCCCTGCAGGAGCTGTAACACCTGGCGGTGAGCCTCAAAGGCTCAACCCCTTTGTTACAGCGCCACAGGGCATCCCAGCTAGTGGAGATGCCCGCCCCCTCCGGCCACAGCCCCACTTTTGGCGGCAAGGCCGGAGAAGATAATGAGAAAAACAAGGAGGAGTCACTGGCTAGTCAGAACAACCCCTAAGGTGTCCTGAGCTGAGGTGACTGACTTTTAGAAATCCTCCATTTTGCAGATGGAGGATTCCCCCAATAGGATTAGGGATGTGCCCCTCCCCTCAGGGAGGAGGCACAGAGGGTGTAGCCAACCTCCCGGCTAGTAGCCATTGCTTACTAACCCCCCAGACCTAAACACACCCCTAAATTGAGTATTTAGGGGCCCCCAGAACCAAGCAAGATAGATTCCTGCAGCCTGAAGACGAAGGACTGCTGACCTGAAAGCCCTGCAGAGAAGACGGAGACACCAACTGCTTTGGCCTCAGCCCTACCGGCTGGTCTCCCCACTTCAAGAAAAACTCCAACAGCGACGCGTTCCCCAGGGTCCAGCGACCTCTGAAGCCTCAGAGGACCAAGAACTCCCGAGGACAGCGGCCCTGTTTCACAAAGACTGCAACTTTGCAACAAAGAAGCAACTTTTAAAGACCACACGTTTCCCGCCGGAAGTGTGAGACTTTCCACTCTGCACCAGACGCCCCCAGCTCGACCTGCGGAGAACCAACACTACAGGGAGGACTCACCGGCGACTGCGACCCTGTGAGTAGCCAGAGTTGATCTCCCCCCCCCCCCCTTGCTCCCCAGTGACGCCTGCAGAGGGAATCCAGAGGCTCCCCCTGACCGCAACTGCCTGCTTCAAAGAACCAGACGCCTGGTAAAGACACTGCACCGCAGCCCCCAGGACCTGAAGGATCCGACCTCCATTGCAAAAGCGACCCCCAGGTGGCCCTCTTCCTTGCCCAGGTGGTGGCTACCCCGAGAAGCGCCCCTCCCCACCCCCCCGCCGCATCACTGAAGAGACCCCTTGGTCTCCCATTGCGAAACCGCCACCTGTTTGCACACTGCACCCAGCCGCCCCCGTGCCGCTGAGGGTGTAATTTCTGTGCTGACTTGTGTCTCTTCCCCCCCCCCCCCCCCCCCCCTAACCCTGCTGGAGGGAGGCCTCCACTATGAGGGGGGACAGGAGTAGGGGGCTTCATCAGAAAAAGCAAGGTCCCAGTAACATGTTTGTTGCTAAGTGCTAGCTGTCTTGTTTACTGGAGGACAAAAGCAGGGTTTGTTTCAGGTGCCCATGAGAAGTGTCAGTCAGGCTGTCGTTAAAGAGCAGTCAAGTTTCCCATGAGGATTGCCCAGGCTATAGCACCTCAGTGAGAACATTGTCTTTTACCGCAAAGGTCACTGAAGATCCAAGACCTCTGCTGCCTGTCTAATAACCATAGAGGGTCCAAACAGAGAAGCTAGTGGAGTACTGGAAGGCTGATCCTCTGCAAGGGCATTTTTTCGTCAGGATTTAACTATTGGGCTGGGCGTTTTTAAACTGGGCCAAAACACTACTTCTAAGTGGATTCAGAGTTGAACAGGACAATGGCACAGACAGTGACACAGCAGGAACCGGGAAGGATTGTGGTGTTGAGTGGAGTCTGCCCCAAAACCAGAGCTCAACTAGAAGCTGGCTCAAGAGGCACAGACCGCATCAAGGTTAGTCTCACTCACAGTATCTCAACAGGAAGCCTCCTCTGACCTGTAGAGGCCAGAAGGCACACCAGAGGAAGCCAGTAGGGTACCCAAGATGTGGAGCTTGGGCTCCCATAATGCCTCAATCTCTCACTGCATCCCATAGTGAACTGGAAAATCTGGGAGGAGAGATCAGCTGTAGAATCAGGGCCACTTTGACATCCTTGAGACTTCTCAGAGAAGAGTTGCGAGGCCGGATAGGACCTTTTTTTTGTGTTTAAACCTAAAAATCCTTGGAGCAGGAAAGTGGGAACAAGTTCATGTCCTTGATTTAAGAGTTGGCCTTTCATGGCTTCCTGCAGTGTTCTGCGACAGTGAAGGAAGCTGCGTCGCAGATTGCCTTCAGGTTCATCAAAACACTCCCACACACAATTAAAAGTACTGGCCACAAACCCACACCAGAGGCACACCTTGTGGGGTTTGTCAGACATCTGTTTGGGACAGCCCTAAAGTTATAGTTTTAGAAAGGTACTGGACCCCTTGCACACAGGAAATAATGTGTGTTATGCTCATTTGAGGGTGTGAAACAGCTTCAAATGGGTACCACGAAAACTAGTTTATCTCCCACAATGCCCTCCTGATGTTATAAAATACAATAAACACTATTCCTTTCCATATAGGGGCATGTGTGCCTTACCTCAAACCCAATGGCAAGCCACTTTCCTTGGATTTAGTCTCCTGCCACGCAGTCTTCTTAGAGAACTCGCTCTGTAAAGTCACTAGCTTTGTGCGAATATTAGTTTGTTCAATGACACTTTGGTGTTATCTTTCAATGGTGCTCATCATTCACCAACAAATACTGCTGTATCCTAATTTCACACTGAACGTGGTGGTGTAATTTGCCACTGTGATGAAGTTAGTTTAATCTCCTTTCATGATAATTAGAAAGCAAGGTCACTGGTATTCGGAAAACGTTTAGAAGTGCATAAATAAAAAAACCTCACTTACATCTGTGGCATAGAGAATTTCTATAATCTTCTGTAGTACCGGGTCAGTTTCTCCTTCATTCTCCTGGCAGATCAACTCAATGTTTCTCAGCTTCCCAAAATAAAAGTCTCTCTCCTTCTCCAGGTCTTCCACCGTTACTTTGAGTACATTAATCTGAAAAGAAAGTCAGTACTATTATGGGCATCAAATTACAAGGTTTGTTTCAAATAGGTTGCTCCAAAATAATCTGCTCTATGTGCCAAATACAGACTTCCACCTTGTGCAAAAACAATATAGAACATGAACTCCCTATTTATTTGATTTGTAACACTGTGTAAGGAATAAAACCATTGCCACAAGAGGTTTGTAAGTGACACCAGAGAGATCACATAGGATCATAATGCACACGATTTCATTATGAGCTTTGAGACTACATATTTATTGAGGGACAATTATTTTGAGATCATGAGTTTGGGGTGGATGGACGCGAGCGGGGGTGGGAGCGGACTCTGGACGCGAGCGGGGGTGGGAGCGGACTCTGGACGCGAGCGGGGGTGGGAGCGGACTCTGGACGCGAGCGGGGGTGGGAGCGGACTCTGGACGCGAGCGGGGGTGGGAGCGGACTCTGGACGCGAGCGGGGGTGGGAGTGGATTTGAATGGGTGGATGTGAGTGAGGGGTGGGTTGTAGTGAGGGGGTGGGGTGCAGTGGGCTGGAGTGATGGGGTGAGTTGGGGAACTGGTTTGGAGTGGGGTGGATGTAAGGGGGTGGGGTGGAATGGAGCGATGGGGTGGAATGGACTGAGGGGTCTGGTTGATTGGATTGAGTGAAGAATTACGGGCTGTTAAGAGGTCAGGTCAACAAATTGTGAACGTGGAGGCTCCAAGCCCTTTTTAGTTAAAAAGTGTCAAGTGAGATGCATGAGCTAGCTCTCGCGGGCTCGTCCCCAAAAAGAAATAAAGTGCAGTTAACTCCCATCTAGTTTACATTTGAATAGAAGTCCACGTAGTCACACAATATGGGCATACCAATTCCTCCTGTAGAGGTTTTTGAAGGTGTGGACGTTCGGACAGTTTTTGAACTTGCTAATACAAAGTTTTGTTCTTTATGGAAAACCAATCCAATAGTCTGCCATTGACTAAGCACAAAAGTAAAGGTCCATCCACCATTTTGGAGGGAAAGTGCTATAGCAAAGCTGACAGTGCAGGTACAATTTAATATTTTATGCAGAAGTCATCTAGATGAAGCTGTGCTGTTTATTATGCTTCAGTGGAACTATTTTGCTTGCTCTGCATCTGCAGATTAAAATGTACAGTATTCTCACAAGTTCATAAGTGTAATTGTTGATTTGTGTGCTTTTAAAGCACAGAAAGCAGTGGTATTAACCCCAATTTTTCAGTCTATAAGAGAAAATGGCTGTGTCCTTGTTTGTTCTTAAAAAAGGTAGTTAAAACCAGATTCCAGTCGCTGTTCAGATTCCTCATCTACAGAATGTTTGAGCAAAGAAATGGAGGTTGTAGGCAGTTTTCCCTTTTCTGCAGGACCACCCAGATTTTTTTGCCTTTTGCTGGCCCCCACATATTTGGCTGTAAGAAGAACCTGGTTGGTGTAGCCAACCTGTGCTCCATCACAGTTGGTGGCAAGTTGCTACTAGGTCTCGTTCTACAGGGACCATTGACTATCACCACCAGCTTACAAATTTACATAGGAATAGCAACACCTCTAATTTCCCCAAAACACCTCCCCACCCTAAATTGTGAGTTGTCATTATGGTGAGTGATTGCCCATTAAATGTCATTTTTCTAATTTGCGTTGAGATTATTGTTTTGCATTTTAACGATTAGCATTCTAGTCCTGCATACATACTTTACACGTTGCTGAAGTTGAGCATTTCTGCTCTATGCCACAACAAACAGGACTGAGTTCGGATTAATTTAGCGACTGAGGGTTCACCTTGATAAAGGTTGTGATTATTCCTTGGGGTGGTCACCTATCCCAAATAATCCAGATTTTTACAGTAGCTGTCTAAACCTCTGCATTCTTCGCTGCATTTTTCTTTCTGTAATCCAGCGTTTCACCAATTATCACTCTTTGAAGAAACACCTTTTACCAGCCCGGCCCCTGCCAACAGTGCAGCCCGGCCCCCGCCACTCCTTATCCCACCCCATTCCACTCAAACAATAAGTCACCTTGACATTGCAGACTCACACTACCACTAAACTCCACAACACTACTACCCCTACTCGACAGCACTGTACACAAACAAATCCACTCAACACATTATTTTAAGACACTCCATGCCAGCAGCCATGCTTAACAGCAACCACACTGGTTTACAACATGGCAAAAACATTGCCAAAAGGCAATATAGCTTGTGTAGGTGAGACCTATTGGATTTGCCAATGCTTGTTTTTACTACCCTCACACACCTTTTATGCAAGGAAGTTTTGAAACAAATTTGTACACTGCTTGTATTATAGGGAATGTTGGAAGCTGGCCTGGTGTGTGGTGAGCACATAAGGTGTTAACACCGTATACCCGATCCAGGTATCCCCTATCAGCGAAGTGTAGCAGGGGGGTGAAATTCCTATAGCCTGACGCCCAGGACAACAGGTTTTCATGTTCTTTTGTCTTTGAGACAAGTAAGCCCAACCCACTGTAGCACAAACCCTTTGGCTTCCAGTTTACAGGGAAGGGAGCTGTCTGCTGTGGAGGTAATATTTGTGTCCATATGTTAATGCTGTTCAAACTTGTATTAATGGTTCATTGATGCAAAGCTTTTATTATTAGGGTGAGCGCAATAAATAAACGTAATGTCACACTACCTGCAGTGGTTCCAGTAAAAATAAGCGTATACATTTGAAAAGTTTACTATAAGACTACGTACATTTCCGCCAGAATGCTACCTGATTATATGCAAATGTTTGCAGAAGCTTGTAAGAAAGATTGGCGATTCTTGGCTTTTCATTAACGTGTTCAGAAGAAAAAAAAATGCAAGTATGAAAAAAAAAAGTTTTGCTAAATTACTGCAACATGTTAGGTACTATTTCTTGGAAGCATCATTCAGTAAAAGGGGTTGATGCATTTCCCAAAAAATATTCATAATGGAAACTCAGTGTAACCATTTTCAACAAGATTATAGGGAACATGAAAATAAACAATCACTGGCAAAGCCAGCCAGCCTGTCTAACACTGGTTGTCGGTCTTTTGGTTTTGTTAATGCGCGTCTCATTTTGACATGACTTTTGTAACACTTTGTAATGGGAGCTGCCAAGCCCTCAGCATTGTAATACACACTGGCAAAAGGTTAAAAGTGTTTTGGTCTCTAAAAGAACGAGTTACTTACCTTCGGTAACGACTTTTCTGGTGGATACATTAGCTACCTGTGGATTCCTCACCTGATGAATACTCCCATGGCGCCAGCATTCGACGGAAATCTTCTTACTAGTCTCTGCACGTCGACGAGGACGTCACTCTAGCCCACGCGACGCCGTCTGACGTCATACAGGCAATAAGAGGTCCTCGCCGACGACAGTACCAACATTTTTTACGTGCATGAGAATAATAATAACCCAATGTAATGAAAGGGCAAAGCAACATCTCTTAATATTGTAAATCACACAACATTGCAATAAAATAGCTGTAGATTTAATATAACTTTTTTTTTTAAACAAATAAATATATTTATACATACGAATCATGTATATACACAATATATATAGATTTATATATAAATATACACATATTGAAAATGTCACTTACCCAGTGTACATCTGTTCGTGGCATCAGTCGCAGTAGATTCGCATGTTCTGCAATAGCTCGCCATCTGGTGTTGGGCCGGAGTGTTACAAGTTGTTTTTCTTCGAAGAAGTCTTTCGAGTCACGGGACCGAGTGACTCCTCCTTTTGTCTCCATTGCGCATGGGCGTCGACTCCATCTTCGATTGTTTTTCCCCGCAGAGGGTGAGGTAGGAGTTGAATTGTAGTAATAGTGCCCATGCAATGGAGTGACTAAGTATGCACCTATTTAAGGTTGAGATGATACATATAGAAATAATTGAAGGTAACTTCCAAACTGCTACAGGCTCCCGGGGAGGCGGGTGGGCACATGCGAATCTACTGCGACTGATGCCACGAACAGATGTACACTGGGTAAGTGACATTTTCAGTTCGATGGCATCTGTCGCTGTAGATACGCATGTTCTGCATAGACTAGTAAGCAGTTATTTCCCCAAAAGCGGTGGATCAGCCTGTAGGAGTGGAAGTAGTCTGAAATAATGTCCTTAATACGGCTTGACCTACTGTGGCTTGTTGTGCGGATAACACGTCTACACAGTAGTGCTTGGTGAATGTGTGAGGCGTAGACCATGTGGCTGCCTTACATATTTCTTGCATTGGGATGTTTCCTAGAAAGGCCATGGTAGCACCTTTCTTTCTGGTTCAGTGTGCCCTTGGTGTAATGGGCAGCTGTCGTTTAGCTTTAAGGTAGCAGATTTGGATGCATTTAACTATCCATCTGGCTATACCTTGTTTTGAAATTGGGTTTCCTGCGTGAGGTTTTTGAAATGCAATAAAGAGTTGTTTAGTCTTTCTGATGTTTTTTGTTCTGTCAATGTAATACATTAATGCTCTTTTGACATCTAATGTATGTAGTGCCCTTTCAGCTACGGTATCTGGCTGTGGAAAGAACACTGGAAGTTCCACTGTTTGATTTAGATGGAACGGTGAAATAACCTTTGGCAAAAATTTAGGATTGGTCCTTAGGACGACTTTATTTTTGTGTAGTTGTATAAAAGGTTCCTGTATAGTAAACGCCTGAATCTCGCTTACTCTTCTCAGGGAAGTAATGGCGATGAGAAATGCCACCTTCCAGGTTAGGAACTGTATGTGCAGGAGTGCATGGGTTCAAAAGGTGGACCCATAAGTCTAGTTAGGACAACATTTAGGTTCCATGAAGGAACAGGTGGTGTTCTTGGTGGTATAATTCTCCTAAGGCCCTCCATGAATGCTTTAATGACTGGTATTTTATATAGGGAAGTTGAATAGGTAGTTTGCAGGTATGCAGATATTGCTGCAAGGTGTATTTTAATGGAAGAGAAAGCCAGGTTAGATTTTTGTAAGTGAAGCAAGTAACCCACTACATGTTCTGGAGTTGTGTGTAATGGTTGTATTTGATTAATATGGCAGTAGCAAACAAACCTCTTCCATTTACTTGCATAGCAGTGCCTGGTGGATGGCCTTCTTGCTTGTTTTATGACTTCCATACATTCTTGGGTAAGTTGTAAGTGCCCGAATTCTAGGATTTCAGGAGCCAGATTGCTAGATTCAGCGATGCTGGATCTGGGTGTCTGATCTTTTGGTTGTGCTGTGTCAACAGATCTGGCCTGTTGGGCAATTTGATGCAGGGTACCACTGATAGGTCTAGCAGCGTTGTGTACCAGGGTTGCCTTGCCCAAGTTGGTGCTATCAATATGAGTTTGAGTTTGCTTTGACTGAGTTTGTTTACCAGGTAAGGAAGGAGAGGGAGAGGAGGAAAAGCGTAAGCAAATATCCCTGACCAGTTCATCCATAGGGCATTGCCTTGGGATTGTTTGAGTGGGTACCTGGATGCGAAGTTTTGGCATTTTGCGTTCTCCCTTGTCGCAAACAAGTCTATCTGAGGTGTTCCCCAGAGTTTGAAATAAGTGTTCAGAATTTGGGGGTGAATTTCCCATTCGTGGACCTGTTGGTGATCTCGAGAGAGATTGTCTGCGAGTTGATTTTGTATCCCTGGTATAAACTGTGCAATTAGGCGAATTTGGTTGTGAATTGCCCAATGCCAAATTTTTTGTGCTAGCAGGCTTAACTGCGTGGAGTGCGTCCCTCCCTGCTTGTTTAGATAATACATTGTTGTCATGTTGTCTGTTTTGACGAGAATGTATTTGTGAACTATTATTGGTTGGAAAGCTTTTAGTGCTTGAAAAACTGCTAGCAGTTCTAGGTGATTGATATGCAGTTTTGTTTGATGTACGTTCCATTGTCCTTGTATGCTGTGTTGATTGAGGTGTGCTCCCCACCCTGTCATGGAAGCATCTGTTATTACGTATTGTGGCACTGGGTCTTGGAAAGGCCGCCCCTTGTTTAAATTTATGTTGTTCCACCATAGAAGCGAGAGGTAAGTTTGGCGGTCTATTAACACCAGATCTAGAAGGTGACCCTGTGCTTGAGACCACTGTGATGCTAGGCATTGTTGTAAGGGCCTCATGTGCAGTCTTGCGTTTGGGACAATGGCTATGCATGATGACATCATGCCTAGGAGTTGTAATACCATCTTTGCCTGTATCTTTTGTGTTGGATACATGCGTTGTATGATGGTGTTGAAATTTTGAATTCTTTGTGGACTTGGAGTGGCTACTCCCTTTGATGTGTCTATTATGGCTCCCAGGTATTGTTGTACCTTGCGTGGCAGAATTTTGGATTTTGTGAAATTGACGGTGAACCCGAGTTTGAAGAGGGTTTGTATGATCTGATTTGTGTGATTTGAGCACTGTATGAACGAATGGGCCTTGATTAGCCAGTCGTCCAAATATGGGAACACATGTATTTGCTGCCTTCTTATGTGTGCAGCGACTACCGCTAGACATTTGGTAAAGACTCTTGGTGCGGTTGTTAATCCGAAAGGCAGTACCTTGAATTGGTAATGTATTCCTTTGAATACGAACCTTAGGTATTTCCTGTGAGATGGGTGTATTGGTATATGGAAATAAGCATCCTTGAGGTCTAAAGTTGCCATGTAGTCGTGTAGTTTTAGCAATGGCAATACTTCTTGTAGTGTGACCATGTGGAAGTGGTCTGATTTGATGAAAGTGTTCACTACTCTGAGGTCTAGGATTGGTCTCAGCGTTTTGTCCTTCTTTGGTATCAGAAAGTACAGTGAGTAAACTCCTGTGTTTATTTGTGTGTTTGGCACTAATTCGATTGCATTCTTTTGCAATAGTGCCTGCACTTCTATCTCCAGGAGATTGGAATGGTGTGTTGTTAAATTTTGTGCTTTTGGTGGTATGTTTGGAGGGAATTGTAGAAATTCTATGCAATAACCATGTTGGATAATTGCTAGAACCCAAGTGTCTGTAGTGATTTCCTCCCATGCTTTGTAATAATGACCTATTCTTCCCCCCACTGGTGTTGTGTGGAGGGGGTGAGTGACATGTGAGTCATTGTTTAGTAGTAGGGGTTTTGGGGCTTTGAAATCTCCCTCTATTTCTAGGGAATTGCCCTCCTCTATATTGTCCCCGAAAACCTCCTCTATACTGTCCCTGGTAAGTGGACGGTGTTGCTTGTGAGGTGCTGGCTTGTGTGCTTTGACCCCGAAACCCCCCTCGAAAGGGCGTTTTACGGAATGTGCTGTAATTCCCTCTGCTCTGCGGGGAGTAGAGTGCGCCCATGGCTTTGGCAGTGTCCGTATCTTTTTTGAGTTTCTCAATCGCTGTGTCCACTTCTGGACCGAACAGTTCTTTTTCATTAAAAGGCATATTGAGAACTGCTTGTTGAATCTCTGGTTTAAATCCAGACGTTCGGAGCCATGCATGCCGTCTGATAGTTACAGATGTATTAATTGTCCGTGCAGCTGTATCTGCAGCGTCCATGGAGGAACGTATCTGGTTGTTGGAGATGGTCTGTCCCTCCTCAACCACTTGTATCGCCCTATTTTGGAAGTCCTTGGGCAGATGTTCAATGAGATGTTGCATCTCGTCCCAGTGGGCTCTGTCATAGCGCGCAAGTAGTGCCTGGGAGTTCGCGATGCGCCACTGGTTTGCAGCTTGTGCTGCGACTCTTACCAGCTGCATCGAACTTGCGGCTTTCTTTATCTGGGGGTGGTGCATCTCCAGATGTGTGAGAGTTGGCCCTTTTCCTAGCTGCTCCTACAACAACAGAGTCTGGTGGCAGCTGTGTAGTGATGAAAACCGGGTCCGTAGGAGGCGGCTTATACTTCTTTTCCACCCGTGGTGTGATTGCCCTACTTTTGACCGGCTCCTTAAATATGTCTTTTGCGTGCCGGAGCATACCAGGGAGCATAGGCAGGCTTTGGTAGGAGCTGTGGGTGGAGGAGAGTGTGTTGAACAAGAAATCATCCTCGACCTGTTCTGAGTGGAGGCTTACGTTATGAAATTGTGCTGCTCTAGCCACCACCTGAGAGTACGCGGTGCTGTCTTCTGGTGGAGATGGCTTTGTAGGGTAGGCCTCCGGGCTGTTATCTGACACTGGGGCGTCGTATAGGTCCCATGCGTCCTGATCTTGGTCACCCTGGCTCATGGTGGTGTGAGCTGGGGAGTGAGATGGAGTTTGTGCTGGTGAAACGTTAATCACGGGCGGAGGAGAGGGTGGTGGTGTAATTCTTTTAACCACTTTTGGTTGTGGTGCTTGTTCCGTCTGGAACTCCAACCTTCTCTTTCTCCTAATGGGGGGAAGGGTGCTTATTTTTCCTGTCCCCTGCTGAATGAAGATACGCTTTTGCGTATGGTCCACATCAGTTGCTTGTAGCTCTTCCTCAAACCTATGCTTTTGCATTTGGGAGGTTAGCGAGTGCTCTTCTGTATAAGAGCCTGAAGCTGGGTCGCTTGCAGTTTGTTTCGGCGTTGAAACTTTGTCTGCGTGTTTTTTCGGCTCCGAGGTGACTTTTCCCCTTTTCGGGGCCGAAACCTCTCGGCGTCGATCTGTTTCGGTGCCGCTGTCTCGGCGTCGAGCCGTGTCCACACCGGTATCTCGGTGTTGAGGCTTGTCTCCAGCACTTTCTCGGTCCCGAGAAGGCTGCGTGCCGGTGTCTCGACCGGAGTCGGACGATCTCGGCACTGTTTTGGCCTTTTTCGGTGCCGACGGTCGGTCACCGAATCTATGGGTCGAGCCATGGCCTGGTGGCAGTGGCGTCCCCTGGGCCTTGTAAATGTTTCTCTGTGTGTTTCTCGACGTCTTACTCACGGTTTGTGTATCGTCGAATCCTTCGGAGTCTGAGTCTTGGATCGAGAAGGTACCTTCTTCTTCCTGTTCCTCGAACTCCCGTTGGGCTGTCGGTGCGGACGCCATTTGAAGTCTTCTGGCTCGACGGTCTCGGAGTGTTTTTCGGGACCGGAACGCACGACAGGCCTCGCAGGTGTCTTCGCTGTGCTCAGGTGACAGGCACAGGTTGCAGACCAAGTGTTGGTCTGTGTAGGGGTATTTATTGTGGCATTTGGGGCAGAAACGAAACGGGGTCCGTTCCATCGGCGTTCTTCAGCACGCGGTCGGGCCGACCAGGCCCCGACGGAGGATCGAAAAACTACCCCGAAGGGCACCGGAGCTCTTCGATCTTCGATGCGGTGTGGAATCTAAGTACGCCGATCCCGAACGCAACAATACCGACGAAAATCTTCCGAAATTAGCTAATTTTCCGTTCCGAAACTCGGAGCGACAGGAACACGTCCGAACCCGATGGCGGAAAAAAAACAATCGAAGATGGAGTCGACGCCCATGCGCAATGGAGACAAAAGGAGGAGTCACTCGGTCCCGTGACTCGAAAGACTTCTTCGAAGAAAAACAACTTGTAACACTCCGGCCCAACACCAGATGGCGAGCTATTGCAGAACATGCGTATCTACAGCGACAGATGCCATCGAACATACAAATATCATATATGCAAAATGTATTGCAACTTTGAAGACCAAAAGGAGCACACTCAAGGATTGCTTGGAGAGACCAAAAAGGCAACGGGGAGGCGGGTGGGACCGTGAGGAATCCACAGGTAGCTAATGTATCCACCAGAAAAGTCGTTACCGAAGGTAAGTAACTCGTTCTTCTGATGGATACAACTACCTGTGGATTCCTCACCTGATGAATAGAGTCCCAAAGCAGTACCACGCTCGGCGGTGGGTGCCTAAATGGTCAAACCAAGAAATCCTGCAGCACTGACCGTGCAAAATGACCGTCCCTTCTGACCTCAGAGTCCAAACAGTAATGTTTCACAAAAGTGTGCAGGGACGACCAAGTTGCGGCCTTGCAGATGTCGACCACAGGAACACCCCTGGCCAAGGCCGAAGAGGCCGACTTAGCTCTGGTGGAGTGAGCTCTAATGCCCTCAGGCGGATCCTTCTTTGCCAAAGAGTAACAGATTTTAATGCAAAGAACAACCAACCTGGAGAGTGTTCTCTTGTGGACTGCCTTTCCTCTCCTCTTGCCCACGTATCCGACAAACAGCTGATCCTCCAGCCTGATATCCTTCATTCTGTCGATATAGAAGCTCAACGCCCTTTTTGGGTCCAGGCGATGTAGTCTTTCTTCCTCCTTTGAAGGATGAGGCGGAGGATAAAACGTGGACAAAGTGATTGTCTGAGCCAAATGGAAGGGTGAAACAACCTTCGGAAGGAAAGCAGCCTTGGTCCTCAACACCACCTTATCCCCATAAAACGTTATATAAGGGGGTTTAACCGATAAGGCCTGCAACTCACTCACTCTCCTTGCAGATGTTATAGCTACAAGGAATACTGTTTTAATAACCAAATACCTTAAGGGGCAAGAATGCATAGGCTCAAAAGGGGACCCCATAAGGAAAGTCAGGACCAAGGACAAATCCCATTGAGGCATAACGAATGGTTTTGGAGGATATTGATTCAGAAGACCTTTCAAGAATCTGAGAACAATAGGGGATTTAAATAACGATGGTTGGTCTGGAAGACAAATGAAGGCTGACAAGGCCGACAAATAACCCTTAATGGTAGCCACTGCACAACCTTTCTGCGCTAGAGACAGTGCAAAAGACAAAACATGTGACAGATGAGCATGTAAGGGATCAATCTGTCTCTCCACACCACATAACAAATTTAGACCACCTATTAGCGTAGATAGATTTAGTGGAGTGTCGCCTGGCCGCTAAGATAACATCCACTACATCAGGCGGGAGAGAGAAGGAACTCAGGTTGCCCCGTTCAATCTCCAAGCATGTAGGTGCAGACTCTGGAGGTTGGGGTGTAAAACCTGCCCCTGCGACTGCGAGAGGAGGTCTGCCCAGAGAGGGAGACGGAGCGGAGGGCACAGTGAGAGTTGGAGAAGGTAGGAGTACCATACCCTCCTTGGCCAATCCGGAGCTATTAAGATGACTTGGGCCCGGTCTTGGCGAATTTTCCTCAACACTCGAGGAATCAAGGGTATGGGGGGAAACGCGTAAAGCAACTGGTCGCACAAGGTTATCTGAAACGCGTCCCCCAACGCTCCCTGCATCGGATACTGGAGGCTGCAGAATAACGGGCAATGCGCGTTCTCCCGAGTGGCAAACAGATCTATCCGAGGAAACCCCCACATCTGGAAGATTAAACAGACTTGATCTGGATGGAGACGCCACTCGTGGTCTGCCGAGAATTGGCGACTGAGACTGTCCGCACGTACATTTAAGACCCCGGCCAGATGATTTGCCACCAAGCAAATCTGATGGTCCTTTGCCCAGGACCATAGCCGAAGAGCTTCTCTGCAGAGAAGGTACGACCCTACTCCTCCCTGTTTGTTTATGTACCACATCGTGGTAGTATTGTCCGTCAGGACCTGTACCGACTGACCACGAAGGGATGGGAGGAAGGCCTTGAGAGCCAGACTTACAGCCCGTAACTCCAACAGATTGATATGAAACACCTGTTCCTCTGGAGACCAAAGCCCTTTGATCTCCAGATCCCCCAGATGAGCTCCCCATCCTAGGGTGGAAGCATCCGTTATGACCGTGGCCACTGGTGGCGACTGCGCGAACGGCTTTCCCTGTGAAAGATTGTTGCCCGCAATCCACCACTTCAATTCCACAGCAGCATCTCTGGAGATCTTGACAGTACCTTCTAAATCTCCCTTGTGTTGAGACCACTGCCTTCGGAGGCACCACTGAAGAGCCCTCATGTGCCAGCGAGCATGCGTGACCAACAGAATGCAGGAGGCGAACAGACCGAGCAGACGAAGGACCTTGAGGACTGGAACTACCGCTCCATTTCGAAACATTGGAACCAATTCCTGAATATCTTGAATCCGCTGAGGCGGAGGAAAGGCTCGACTCAATGTTGTATCCAGTACTGCCCCTATGAACAGGAGGCGCTGAGAGGGCTCCAGGTGAGATTTGGGCACGTTCACCGAAAAGCCCAGGTCGAACAACTGGGTTGTTGACTGCAGATGATGCGACACAAGCTCCGGGGACTTGGCTTTGATCAACCAGTCGTCCAAGTAAGGGAATACTGCTATCCCCTTCCTTCTGAGCTCCGCCGCAACCACTGACATCACCTTTGTGAAGACTCGAGGTGCTGAAGTAAGACCAAACGGGAGGACCGCAAACTGATAGTGCTGCGACCCTACCACAAACCGGAGATACTTCCTGTGCGACTGGAGTATCGGGATATGAAAGTAAGCATCCTGCAAGTCGACAGACACCATCCAATCTTCCTTGTTCAACGCCAAAAGCACCTGTGCTAGGGTCAGCATCTTGAACTTTTCCTGTTTGAGGAACCAATTCAAGATCCTCAGATCCAGGATTGGTCTCAACTGACCATCCTTTTTGGGAATCAGGAAGTATCTTGAGTAACAACCTCGACCCTTTTCCTGCTCTGGGACCAACTCTACCGCGCCCTTTGAAAGGAGGACTTGAACCTCCTGTTCTAGCAACAGGAGGTGTTCTTCTGAACAATAAGATGGGCGGGGCGGGATGAGGGGCGGGAACTCCCGAAAGGGAAGGGCGTAGCCTTTCCCCACAATGCCGAGAACCCAAGTGTCCGTGGTGATAGACTTCCACTTGTGGAGAAAATGCTGTAATCTTCCCCCTACAGGAGAGGAGTGAAAGGGAAACGGTGGAAGCCTAAGGCTGCTTCCCCTGCTGCACCCCTCCAGAGGACGAGGAAGAGGCAGAGTGCTGTTGAGAGGCTCCTCTGGTACGGGCCCCACCCCTCCCCCTCCCTCTAAATGACCTATAGGGGAGGGAAGAGGCGGGTTGCTGGAACCTCCCCCGAAAGGAAGAGGAAGAAGAGCCACGCCCAAATCCCCGAAACCTCCTGAAAAATCTAGAAGAGGCAGAGGAAGAAGGAGCTTGCAGTCCTAACGATTTGGCTGTGGCTCTGCTCTCCTTAAATCGTTCCAAGGCCGAATCTGCCTTGGCTCCAAACAGTCTGTCCCCATCAAACGGGAGGTCCAGCAGGGTCGACTGCACATCCGCAGAAAACCCTGAGTTTCGGAGCCAGGCCTGTCTTCTTGCCACCGAGTCGGTCGTGTCCAGCCCAGACTGGATAATCTGGGTCGCGGCAGCCTGGGCGTCCGAGACCACATCCAAGAGACCCTGGGGGAGCTCCGTAAATGAAGACGAAATATCATCCATCAGAGCATGGATGTACCTCCCCAGAATGCACATTGCGTTGGTGGCCTTCAACGCCAAACTGCATGACGAAAATATTTTCTTGGACTGCGCATCCAGTTTCTTGGAGTCTCTGTCTCCAGGCACCGTCGGGAAGGAACCAGGCGCTGACTGAGGAACAGGAGGCTTGCACCACCAAGCTCTCCGGCGTAGGGTGTCTAGAGAGAAAGCCAGGGTCAGATGGTGCAGCTCGATACCTCCTGGCCACAGCCCTATGAACGGCCGAGGAAGACACCGGCTTCTTCCACACCTCCAACACCGGATCCAGCAAAGCCTCATTAAATGGCAAGAGAGGCTCAGCTGCAGCAGAGGCCGGATGCAATACCTCTGTCAGCAAATTCTGCTTCGCCTCTGCCACCGGCAAAGGCAGGTCCAAAAAGCTCGCTGCCTTCCTCACCACAGCATGAAAGGAAGCAGCCTCCTCCGTATATTCCCCTGGAGATGAAAGGTCCCACTCAGGGGAAGTGTCCAGCCCACTGGCTGTATCCAGACCATGTAGTCCGTCTCCAGAGTCCTCAATCTCTCCCTCCTCTAAGACTCGCTGGTACTCCTGCTCTTCTAAAAGACGGAGAGCACGCCTCCTCGAATGAAGTCTCTCCTCGATACGCGGAGTCGACATGGCCTCCGCCGACGTCGAAGAACGGCGCCGATCTCCAGAAGCATCTGACGCCGCGTCCGGCGCCACAGGCAGCTTCGGCGCCGAGGTAGGAGCCGGAGGACGAGGTCTTGGAGCCGATGGACCAACCGGAGTCACAGGGCAAAATCCTGACTTCGACGGAAGGGCAACCTCCGGGGCCGAAACATCCGAAGCCACCGGAGCGGCCACCGGCGCCGAGCCCACATTCCCAAAAGGGAGAAAGGGCATAAAGGGTGCCGGCCGAAGAGGCGCAGGATCACCCAACGAAAAGGCCAAGGGCCCCGAAGGACCAGCCGGAGCAGCTCCTGGAGCCATCTGCTGAAAGATGGTATACATCGCATTAAGAAACGCGGTACTATCGGCTCCAGGAGTGGGAAAAGCCAGATACTGGGGTGCCTGGATCGAGGGCGACCCCGACCTCGACGTCTGCGACGCCGGAGAAAACACAAGAGGCTGCACCACCTCAATCACTGACGCCTGACCAGGCGAAGTCGGTGACGCCGGAGAGGGCAACGGCGTCGATGGATGCGGCGTGACCGTGGGGCTGACCTCCCAAGTCCTCCGACGCCGAGCCGAAGGTGACCTCGAACGAGACTCCTTGCTGGAATGACGTCGTGAGTCTCTACGGCGCCGAGAGTCTCGATGACGCCGGTGAGACCTTGGCGAAGAAGACTTCTTATGATGTTTCTCCTTCTTCTTTGACTTTGCCATGAATAACTTGGCCTCACGCTCTTGGAGGGCCTTCGGATTCATGTGTTGACATGAATCGCAAGTCGAGACGTCGTGGTGGGAGCTCAAACACCATAGACAGTCGGAGTGAGGATCTGTAACTGAAATCTTGCCCCCACACTCTCGACAGGGCTTGAAACCCGACTTCCTCTGATACATTATTACCGCAGAGAAGACTACGCAGCAGACAATACACTGTAACCACGAAGGTAACAGTAGCTCCCTCGAAGATAACCGTTTCGAATGCACGGAAAAAAGGGAACTGTCATCGGCACGTCGGCGAGGACCTCTTATTGCCTGTATGACGTCAGACGGCGTCGCGTGGGCTAGAGTGACGTCGACGTGCAGAGACTAGTAAGAAGATTTCCGTCGAATGCTGGCGCCATGGGAGTATTCATCAGGTGAGGAATCCACAGGTAGTTGTATCCATCAGAAGCATACTTTTCCACAGTAGTTCCTGGCACTGAACAAAAATAATTTGTGTGCCAGTATGTCCCTTGTGGAAGAGCCAAGAGAGAAATAGAATTTTAAGAAATGGAAAGTGTCTTGGTTAACACCAGACCTAATTAGGGGCCCCAATTCTTAAAGAAAGTCACAATAGTGCATGCATGCTTGGTCTTTGAATTAGCAGCTTTCACTAATTCACAAGAATTTACAGAGATAGACCAGGAAATCGTACTCATGGAACATATTTGTGAACTTTATTTTAGCAGGAGCAACTATGCATGTCTAGATTTGCTCACGTGAAAATGTATTGAATGTTTACAAGTTCACCTTCCCTCCAACCACTTTTGTCCCAACCCTGGAAGAATGTCCTCTTCTGCCTTAGTGAAGAGTAAATATCCAACCTCTCAGAGTATGGAAAAAGATTAGAGAAGAGCTAGTGAAAATCCTTGAAACATTAACATTAGTAGGTTTGCATAAACTCAAAGGAATTCCAGCCTTGGAAATACCACTTACTGCTATTTCCAGTCCCATTATGTAGATTAGCGGAAAGGTGGCAAAATAAGGAAATTGCTTAAGTAGGGATTGAAATTGCTAGTATTCAAGCCCTACTGTAGTATTACCGCTGGCATAATCACAGAGGATATCAGAGCTCTTACATGAGATTGCTGCTATAAATTTTGTTGCCGCACTACATTGCACCAAAGGGCCAAGTAGATTTTTGTCTTTCTTTTTACAGGACAAGTAGATTTATGAAGCAACTGGTCCCATGGACAAGTAGATATTTTATTAAATTGCACACCCCTGTGTAGGCAGTGTCTAGGAAACCAGTGCTCTAGAGGAAGCTGTAGATGAGCAGCCAAGACTTATCTACAAGACAAGCACAGCTTATGCAATACCACTATAGTCACACAGCACTTACACACATGAAAGAACCACAGTGTTGCAAAAAAAAATAAAGGTACTTTATTATGTTAACACAAATACTGTATAGGCAATACCAAAACAGGGAGGTAAGCAAATACACTTTTATATAACATTAGCAATGAGGAAATAGCACAGAAAGCAATAGGCATTCGTAAAAGTAATGGCAAACAGTGAGGACCCTAGGAGAGGGCCAAACCATACACCCAAAAAAAAAAAAAAGTGGAATGTGAAAGGCAGTCCCCGCCCCAAAGAAGTGGAATCAGTAGAGGGGAGCTGGAGGAACTAGGAACCCCAATAGATAAGTACAAGGGTGCCCCTTGGCGACTAGGTAAGGAGAGTTAAGTACCTGGTTTTCCCCAAAACCAACAGGAGTTCTTTGGAAAAGGACTGTGCAAGACCCAGATAAGTCTGGAAGAAACCAAAAGGTGGATCCTGACAGAAGAGGACCTGCAAAGAAAGAGGGTCCAGTCCAGTTCGTGATAGAGTGTCCGGCTGTCACAGGAGCCACAACCCACTCTTCTACGGATGCAGGACCAGGTTGACAGTAGATGAAGAAAGTCAGCGATGCAACACAGGAGCAGAAGAGGTGTTCCATAAGGGATGAAAGTGATGTCCCACATCAGCAGTCATGATGCAATCGGTCAGTGGTGCTGGAAAACAATCAAGACTTGGCAAATGCAAGAGACGGAGAAGGTTTTGCAAAGTTGATGATGACCAGCAAGGTCCAGGAGACTCGACCCAAGGAGGGAGTCCTTGGCGACTCGCAGCAAATAGGAGAGTCACAAGAAGAGGAGGCTGCCTCGACAGGTGACCAACAGGCAGCAGGAGTTGCAATGAGGCTCACCCAGCACACCTGAAGAGGAGTCCCGCATCACTGGAGCAGCAGGCGGGAAACTGCTTTGCAGGAAGTAGTGCTGAGAGCCAGGATTCCACAGAGCCTGATGATCCCTGGAAGGAGGAACAAACAAGCCTTGTAGCTGTAAGAGTCGCAGTGCACACGGATACTGTCTTGCAAGGAGAGGCAAGGGCTTACTGTCTCCCAAGTTGGACAACTGGTAGAGAGGACCAGGGGGACCACCCCAGACCACCACCTGTAATGCAGGATCCACGCAGCCTCTGGAAATGCTGTGAAGGGTACAGATGGTGCCCTCCATGCATAAGCCAGTCTACACCTGTTCAGGTGAGTGACTACTCCCCAGTCCATCACCACCCCAGGGGTGGTGCCCAGGACATCTCCAGTGTGTCCCTGGTGTTAGCCATCTTGTTTTCCAAGGTGTGGGGACACTCTGGAGAGCGGAGTGGCCAGTGCCAGCAGGTGATAGAGACCCCTCTTGATAGGTGCATACTTGGTTAGGTAGCCGAAATGTCCAGTGGAGTGACGGAGTCATTTCCCTGCTCCAGCAGGCACCATCTAAGACAACCAGTTCTCTGGGACTCCTCTCCTGGCAACGAGCGAGCTCCCTAGAACACAGGTGGTGGACCCCTTCAACCCAGACTGTTCTAAGGTACAGCTGTCCAAATTTGGCAGAGGTAAGAGCTTGCCTTCACGGTTTGAGACAGTACCCCTGTGCACCACGTCATCTCTAGCTCCTGAGGCCTCTGAGCACTATTTGCAAGAATCCTTCGTGCACAGCGTGGCCCAGATCTCCAGCACTCCAACCGGAGATGCTCAACTCACTGAGTTTTTCTCCGGCAGTGTGGGACCTTCTTTTGTAGTGCTGCAGCAACTACAATTTGCACCTTCTTTGTTCCCCGTGTCCTGGGTCTCCCATGGGTGCTGCCTGATCATCTGTGGGTTCCCTCCCATGTTGGGAGCTCCCTCTGATCTCCGATAGCCACACGTACGTAAATTGCGGGATGTACAAAGTCCTAAGCAACCAAATTTAGAGGAAGAGAGCAGTCACTGGGGTCCTAGCGAGCTGGACCCCAGTGAACACAGTCAAAACACACTGACAGCAGGCAAAATGTGGGTATTTTCCAATAGTGAACATCAATCTAAGGGAAAACAATTTGACACCAGAAAGGTATAAAAAAAACTTTCAGCATGTCATATTTTCTAATAGTGTACAAAATGTCACTGGCCAAAGAAAAATGGAACAAACATTGGAGATCATTCTCTAAATCAGTGACAGAGGAAGCACCTTTGAAGTGAAGGAAAAAAAAAAATATATATATAAAGTTAAATGAAAGATGTCAAGGTTACTGACTTATGGTTGGTAGATTGACAATCATCCCTTGAGGGATGTGGGTGTTTTTTTTTTTTTTTTTTTTTTTTTTTTTTTAAATGGTGTGTGATTTAGTGCTCCTTATGTACTGAAACAATCAGTCTTAGACCCTGTTTGACTACTTGTCCGCTTATTCCAAGCCTGATCAAAATCCAACTATGCTTTCAAAGTCTTCCATCACGCCACAATAGACATCCCGAGAGGTCCCTCCCACACGACCCTTCCCACCTCCGCAGCCCCAACTTTTCACTGAACTCTTCCCAAAATTCAAAAACTGCATGAACAAAAGTAGAAAAACAAATCCAGCACATTAAAAGCACACAGCACTACTCCAGCACATGTAATTTATTACACCAAATGAGAAAGAAGGTGGGGAGGGGTGGCGCTCATCGTCAGCAGGTCCAGACCCAGAGCAGTTATGTGCTGTCCATATAATCCCATAAGTCACTCTACTAGAGCTTGTGTATCATCCCACGCCAACATACAAGGGATCACTATATGAAGAAAGGAAGACAACTAAGGGACACTGGGGCATAATATACCTGTCTCTGCACTCCTATGGCTCCTTCAGGTTCCAATATGGACCACAATCTCACCCTCGGAAAGTGTGAGCTGCATATTCAGTGTCTCAATTTTATACAGATTTTTTTTTTTTTTTTTTAAATGAGATTGCTAGCCTAAGTCAGCTCACTAAGAATACAGAAAAACAACATTGCACACCACAGGGTACCAGTTCAACTCATACAGTCAATACCTGTTACTACTGACGATTCTACAACCTGCTTAACAGGACATCCAAAGCCACACTCATCTCTCAAGCTGCCCAGCAGCACTATAAAAATCCATCCATTCTTGTTTCACCTCTGACAGACAAAGGCGGCAGGCGACTGGACAATACAGGGAAGAGGTTCTCCTGGATGTCAGCAATCACTGTCCAGGCAGCAAATACCTTAGCAACTTTAGAACGCTATGACAGCCAGATGTGCCGATATGAGTAGTTTCATAGACCTCATACCCGAAGATTAACGACCCAAGGCGGAGAAAATATTGCAGGAGGGGAAACATTTTCTCAGAAATCATTGCATTAGACATTACCTCTACAAAGTTAGCAAAAAGCAGGACCAGCAATCTTGCACTGCCAGGGTTGGTTGACGGATTTCGCATTTAGACCAGAGGTTCACTGCAAGACATTTGATATGGCCTACGATGGCAAAACCCTGTTTCGTAAGCATACGGATGATGCTTTGCTAGCAATTAAGACAGACGCGGATACTGCCTGCTTTACTGGGACACTACAGTATAAAAGACAGCCCTTTTGCAGGCGCTTCTCTTTATTTAGAGGTACTTACAGGTAGAGCCAGCCACAATCACACTATAGGCCTACTTCTCACCAGGCGTACGTCAACCACCTGCAGCAGCCCATAACAAACAAGATGGCAGAAGGAAACTGCCCCATTCCCCCGGAAAGGTCAGGACACCAACCGCAAACAAAGATTTCCATTGGGTACTGGCTGCAATTCTTTCCTTTCCACAGACCAACCTAATAGGCGCAAACATTTAAAATTGCCCACATCAATAGAGACTGATAACATAGGACAAATGGGTGCTAGAACTAGCGCCTTCTGGTCAGAAGTGGAGTTTTTCTTAGGATAGTTCCAGAGGTTTGTGCACAAAAGCGTACTCACCTCATCTTCACTTACTAAAACAGGAAGCATCTCGGATGCTCTCCAAGGGTGGGATAGAGAGAGAAAGAAAAAGAAAAATAATACACAAAGTTCCCACTCAGGTTTTTACTCGTGGTTCTTCAGTCAGGAGAATGGAGATAGATTCTAGATCTCGGGCAATTAAACAAATTTCTGCGCTAACTATCCTTCCGTAAGATAACCCGGTCATTTATCCTCCACCTCAACTGCTTTACACAAAACCTTAAAGCACGGGTACGCACGGGCAAAATAATCTCAGACTCCTATATAATTGGCAGAGGAACCAGACAAGGCTGCCCACTGTCCCCATTACTCTTCGCCATAGCAATGGAACCACTGGCCAGATCAGGGTCACACTTTGGGGGACTTCTAGTGGGAGCACAGAGACCCCATATTGCATTATATGCAGACGATATGCTACTTTTCTTTGGAGACAAAGACAAAGAACTCCTTGGGGCAATGGCCATGTTAGAGGGCTTCGGCGAGGCTTCAGGTCTTAAGATAAACTGGAAAAATCAATCAATCTTCCCGTTAGCGGAAGGAGTCCAAACGATGACTGATACCAGGGCCCTCCCCTGGACTCCCACGACATTCCGATATCTCAGCGTCAATATATATCACAAACCCTCAGACCTATTAGACGGAAACCTATACACAGCAATCAGGAAACTTAAAAAACTGATATACAGTTCTGGAAGACACTAGCCCTGGCAGTTACAGGAAGATAGTACTTCCAAGATTTCTATATTTCTTCTCCACCATTCCCCTAATCATACCCAAAGCAGTATTTTGATGACTTAAACTATCATGTCTAACTTTATATGGGGACCGGGCAGACATAGGCTAGCTCTGAATACGCTCAAGAGACCTACCTTAGAGGGAGGGCTTGCAGCCCCCGATATGGAAACCTACTACTGGGCAGGTCAACTACAATGGCTGGCAAGATTCCTAAACGAGGATGCAACAATTTTGGAGTCACAGAATAATACTAGATCTTTATCCCATACACTGTTGTAAGTGCTAATATCCCCGGAAGGGAAAAAAATATATCACTGTCCCCAGATTGGCAAGCAGTTCAATTCTCCTGGTAGAGAGCAGTCAGACGCTCACACTCCATATGCACCTGACATTCCAATAACGAGCCTAGTAAGTCTGATAGGAACTCAAGCTTTAGCCGGTTTAAATAAACCAGTCAGACACAATATCACCACACTGGGAGACTTATATCATAATGGGCAACTCCGGACCTTCCCCGAATTACGCGCGCAGTTCGATAATCCACCAGGAACATTAATATATTATGCAATAACTAGAACCATCCAAAGAACCTGGGAACACAAGAACCACCCATACATGAGGGCTGCAGAGTTATTTGTACCAGAGGAGGAGATAGAGGCTTGGTATCTATACTATACAAAAAAAAAAACACTACAAAAAGACACTTACCCAACTAGACAGCCTTAGACTAAAATGCAAACTGAACTAGAGACCACAATAGAACCACAACAATGGGATAGAATTACAGCACATATATACCCAGTATCAAGAAATGCTCAATTTAAACTAATATTTACATTTACCATAGAGCCTCTCACCCCCGTAGACTTGCAAAAAATTTTCACCTCCAGCGGAAATAACTGCCCCAGATGCAAGGAACTAGATGCAGGCCTGGAGCACATGCTTTGGAACTGCCAGCAGGTAGTCCCATACTGGATAGAAGTATTTAAAACCTTGGAAACAATAACGGAACGCAGACTGCAACCTTCCCCGATGTCAGCACTGTTGGGGGACTTTCCCTGCCCAGCTAACAAAAAACAAAACAAAAAAAAACTACTAATTTATCGATTTAGCATTACTGCTAGCTAAAAGAGAAATAACGAGTCACTGGAAAGCATCAACAGGCCCTCAAATACAAGGATGGTTAAGTGCAGTGTTAAAGTGGGTGGAAACACAAGGACTTATATTACATAGAGAGGCAGCTCAAGGAAGGAGGTCCAGAGATACTGTAAGCCAATGGGACACAATAATAGATGAACTTAAATACCCCGAAGAACCAGAATCAGAACACTCACAAAACGTATCTAAGCTCTGATGAAGCCTCTTAAAATACATGACAAGAAGTTAATGACCCGAAGTGACACTGACTCACTGTACAGTATTCAAATATATATCAGGAAATAAATAAAAAAAAATAACAGTTGCTGGGTGTAAGGAGGGAGGAAGGGGACAGTTGGGGAGTATTTAACATTGTGCAAATGGTAATGTTAACTCATGTTTGGAAAATAAAAGAGGTTGTAAAAAAAAAAAAAAAACATTATATCTATATAACTGCTTACTAGTCTATGCAAAGCAGGTGTATCTGCAGCTACACATGCCATCGAACAGAAAATATCACTTACCCAGTGTACATCTGTTCGTGGCAGGAGACGCTGTAGATTCACATGCTTTGCACATCCCGCAATCTAGTGTTGGGCTCGTAGTGTTACAAGTTGTTTTCTTCGAAGAAGTCTGAGTCACGAGATCGAGGAACTCCTCCCATTTCGGCTCCATTGCGCATGGGCGTCGACTTCATCTTAGATTGTTTTCCCGGCAGAGGGTGAGGTAGGAGTTGTGTATTACAGTAATAGTGCCCATGCAATGGAGTAAATATGTATGTACATAATGTAGTTTAAGGTGATATATTTACAAATGTTCAAGATCAACTTCGAAACGGCTGCAGGCTCCCGGGAAGGAGGGTGGGTGCATGTGAATCTGCAGCGTCTCATGCCACGAACAGATGTACACTGAGTAAGTGACATTTTCCGTTTGATGGCATGTGTAGCTGCAGATACACATGCTTTGCATAGACTAGTAAGCAGTTATCTCCCCAAAAGCGGTGGCTCAGCCTGTAGGAGTTGAAGTTGTTTGAAACAAAGTTCGTAGTACTGCCTGGCCTACTGTGGCTTGTTGTGCTGTTAACACATCCACGCAATAGTGTTTGGTAAACGTATGAGGCGTAGACCATGTGGCTGCCTTACATATCTCAGTCATTGGAATGTTTCCTAGAAAGGCCATGGTAGCACCCTTCTTTCTAGTTGAGTGTGCCTTTGGTGTAATAGGCAGTTGTCTCTTTGCTTTGAGATAACAGGTTTGAATGCATTTAACTATCCATCTAGCAATGCCTTGTTTGGAAATTGGATTTCCTGAATGAGGTTTTTGGAAAGCAACTAATAATTGTTTTGTTTTCCGAATTTGTTTGGTTCTGTCAATGTAGGACATTAACGCTCTTTTGATGTCTAACGTATGTAGTGCTCTCTCAGCTACAGAATCTGGTTGTGGGAAGAACACTGGTAGTTCTACTGTTTGATTCAAGTGGAACAGTGATATGACTTTTGGTAAGAATTTTGGATTTGTTTTCGAAAAACTACTTTATGCTTGTGTATTTGAATAAATGGTTCTTGTATGGTAAATGCTTGGATTTCACTTACTCTTCTTAGAGATGTGATGGCAATTAGAAATGCAACTTTCCATGTTAAATATTGCATTTCACATGAGCGCATGGGCTCAAAAGGTGGCCCCATGAGTCGTGTTAAGACAATGTTGAGGTTCCATGAAGGAACTGGTGGTGTTCTTGGTGGTATAATTCTTTTTAGGCCTTCCATAAAGGCTTTAATGACTGGTATCCTAAACAATGAAGTTAAGTGGGTAATTTGCAGTTAAGCTGAAATTGCGGTAAGATGTATCTTAATGGATGAAAAAGCTAGTTTTGACTTTTGCAAATGTAGCAAGTAACTTACGATGTCTTTAGCAGATGCATGTAAAGGTTGAATTTGATTATTATGGCAATAATAAACAAACCTTTTCCACTTATTTGCATAGCAATGTCTAGTGGTTGGTTTCCTAGCTTGTTTTATGACTTCCATACATTCTTGTGTAAGGTCTAAGTGTCCAAACTCTAAGACCTAAGGAGCCAAATTGCTAGATGATTCTGTTGTTTGTGTTGAGTTAACAGATCTGGTCTGTTTGGTAGTTTGACATGAGGTACTACTGAGAGGTCTAGTAGTGTTGTGTACCATGGTTGTCTTGCCCAAGTTGGTGCTAGGAGTAAGAGTTTGAGTTTGTTTTGACTCAACTTGTTTACTAGATATGGAAGGAGTGGGAGAGGGGGAAAAGCGTATGCAAATATCCCTGACCAACTCATCCATAATGCATTGCCCAGAGACTGATCTTGTGGGTACCTGGATGCAAAGCCTTGGCATTTTGCGTTTTCTTTTGTTGCAAATAGGTCTATTTGTGGTGTACCCCAATTTTGGAAGTACGTCTGTAGTACTTGGGGGTGAATCTCCCATTCGTGGATTTGTTGGTGATCCCGAGAGAGATTGTCTGCTAATTGATTCTGAATTCCTGGAATAAACTGTGCTAATAGGCGAATGTGGTTTTGTATCGCCCAATGCCATATTTTCTGTGTCAGGAGAGACAACTGTGTTGAGTGTGTCCCTCCCTGTTTGTTTAGGTAATACATCGTTGTCATGTTGTCTGTTTTGACAAGAATGTGTTTGTGGCTTATTATTGGTTGAAAAGCTTTTAACGCTAGAAATACTGCCAATAGTTCTAGGTGATTTATGTGAAACTGTTTTTGCTGAGTGTTCCATTGTCCCTGAATGCTGTGTTGATTGAGGTGTGCACCCCACCCTATCATGGAGGCATCTGTAGTTATGACGAATTGAGGCACTGGGTCTTGAAAAAAGGCTGCCCTTGGTTTAAATTTGACGTACTTTGTGTGTTGTGAACACCGTTTTAGTGTGTTGGTTTTGATTAACCAATCGTCTAGGTACGGGAACACATGTATTTGCTGCCTTCTGATATGTGCAGCTACGACTGCCAGGCATTTTGTAAAGACTCTTGGCGCAGTAGTTATTCCGAATGGCAACACTTTGAATTGGTAGTATACCCTTTGGAATACAAATCTTAGGTACTTTCTGTGTGAAGGATGTATTGGTATATGGAAATATGCATCCTTGAGGTCTAGTGTTGTCATGTAGTCTTGTTTGAGCAGCGGGATTACGTCTTGTAATGTCACCATGTGAAAGTGGTCTGATTTGATGTAGGTATTTAATGTTTTTAGATCTAATATAAGTCTTAGTGTTTTGTCCTTTTTGGGTATGATAAAGTACAGAGAGTAAACTCCTGTTCCTTTGTTGGATTGGTACTAATTCTACTGCTCCTTTCTGTAGCAATGCCTGGACCTCTAGTCCTAGAAGATCCATATGTTTTGACATAGTGTTTTCGGTGGGACGTTTGGAGGGAATTTGAGAAATTCTACGCAATAACTGTAGGAAGTTGGCTCTGTATGTGCTATTTCAAAGTAAGGAATAGCATGCACAGAGTCCAAGGGTTCCCCTTAGAGGTAAAATAGTGGTAAAAATAGATAATACTAATGCTCTATTTTGTGGTAGTGTGGTCGAGCAGTAGGCTTATCCAAGGAGTAGTGTTAAGCATTTGTTGTACATACACATAGACAATAAATGAGGTACACACACTCAGAGACAAATCCAGCCAATAGGTTTTTACATAGAAAAATATCTTTTCTTAGTTTATTTTAAGAACCACAGGTTCAAATTCTACATGTAATATCTCATTCGAAAGGTATTGCAGGTAAGTACTTTAGGAACTTCAAATCATAAAAATTGCATGTATACTTTTCAAGTTATTGACAAACAGCTGTTTTAAAAGTGGACACAGTGCAATTTTCACAGTTCCTAGGGGAGGTAAGTATTTGTTAGGTTAACCAGGTAAGTAAGACACTTACGGGGCTTAGTTCTTGGTCCAAGGTAGCCCACCGTTGGGGGTTCAGAGCAACCCCAAAGTCACCACCCCAGCAGCTCAGGGCCGGTCAGGTGCAGAGTTCAAAGTGGTGCCCAAAACACATAGGCTAGAATGGAGAGAAGGGGGTGCCCCGGTTCCGGTCTGCTTGCAGGTAAGTACCCGCGTCTTCGGAGGGCAGACCAGGGGGGTTTTGTAGGGCACCGGGGGGGACACAAGTCCACACAGAAATTTCACCCTCAGCGGCGCGGGGGCGGCCGGGTGCAGTGTAGAAACAAGCGTCGGGTTCGCAATGTTAGTCTATGAGAGATCTCGGGATCTCTTCAGCGCTGCAGGCAGGCAAGGGGGGGGTTCCTCGGGGAAACCTCCACTTGGGCAAGGGAGAGGGACTCCTGGGGGTCACTTCTCCAGTGAAAGTCCGGTCCTTCAGGTCCTGGGGGCTGCGGGTGCAGGGTCTCTCCCAGGCGTCGGGACTTTAGGTTCAAAGAGTCGCGGTCAGTGGAAGCCTCGGGATTCCCTCTGCAGGCGGCGCTGTGGGGGCTCAGGGGGGACAGGTTTTGGTACTCACAGTATCAGAGTAGTCCTGGGGTCCCTCCTGAGGTGTTGGATCGCCACCAGCCGAGTCGGGGTCGCCGGGTGCAGTGTTGCAAGTCTCACGCTTCTTGCGGGGAGCTTGCAGGGTTCTTTAAAGTTGCTGGAAACAAAGTTGCAGCTTTTCTTGGAGCAGGTCCGCTGTCCTCGGGAGTTTCTTGTCTTTTCGAAGCAGGGGCAGTCCTCAGAGGATGTCGAGGTCGCTGGTCCCTTTGGAAGGCGTCGCTGAAGCAGGATCTTTGGAAGGCAGGAGACAGGCCGGTGAGTTTCTGGAGCCAAGGCAGTTGTCTTCTGGTCTTCCGCTGCAGGGGTTTTCAGCTGGGCAGTCCTTCTTCTTGTAGTTGCAGGAATCTGATTTTCTAGGGTTCAGGGTAGCCCTTAAATACTAAATTTAAGGGCGTGTTTAGGTCTGGGGGGTTAGTAGCCAATGGCTACTAGCCCTGAGGGTGGGTACACCCTCTTTGTGCCTCCTCCCAAGGGGAGGGGGTCACAATCCTAACCCTATTGGGGGAATCCTCCATCTGCAAGATGGAGGATTTCTAAAAGTTAGAGTCACTTCAGCTCAGGACACCTTAGGGGCTGTCCTGACTGGCCAGTGACTCCTCCTTGTTTTTCTCATTATTTTCTCCGGCCTTGCCGCCAAAAGTGGGGCCTGGCCGGAGGGGGCGGGCAACTCCACTAGCTGGAGTGTCCTGCTGGGTTGGCACAAAGGAGGTGAGCCTTTGAGGCTCACCGCCAGGTGTGACAATTCCTGCCTGGGGGAGGTGTTAGCATCTCCACCCAGTGCAGGCTTTGTTACTGGCCTCAGAGTGACAAAGGCACTCTCCCCATGGGGCCAGCAACATGTCTTGGTTTGTGGCAGGCTGCTAAAACTAGTCAGCCTACACAGATAGTCGGTTAAGTTTCAGGGGGCACCTCTAAGGTGCCCTCTGTGGTGTATTTTACAATAAAATGTACACTGGCATCAGTGTGCATTTATTGTGCTGAGAAGTTTGATACCAAACTTCCCAGTTTTCAGTGTAGCCATTATGGTGCTGTGGAGTTCGTGTTTGACAGACTCCCAGACCATATACTCTTATGGCTACCCTGCACTTACAATGTCTAAGGTTTTGTTTAGACACTGTAGGGGTACCATGCTCATGCACTGGTACCCTCACCTATGGTATAGTGCACCCTGCCTTAGGGCTGTAAGGCCTGCTAGAGGGGGGTCTTACCTATACTGCATAGGCAGTGAGAGGCTGGCATGGCACCCTGAGGGGAGTGCCATGTCGACTTACTCGTTTTGTTCTCACTAGCACACACAAGCTGGCAAGCAGTGTGTCTGTGCTGAGTGAGAGGTCTCCAGGGTGGCATAAGACATGCTGCAGCCCTTAGAGACCTTCCTTGGCATCAGGGCCCTTGGTACTAGAAGTACCAGTTACAAGGGACTTATCTGGATGCCAGGGTCTGCCAATTGTGGATACAAAAGTACAGGTTAGGGAAAGAACACTGGTGCTGGGGCCTGGTTAGCAGGCCTCAGCACACTTTCAATTGTAAACATAGCATCAGCAAAGGCAAAAAGTCAGGGGGCAACCATGCCAAGGAGGCATTTCCTTACAATAACCATACTGGATAATTGCCAGTACCCAAGTGTCTGTTATCTCCTCCCAATATTTGTAAAAATTGCTTATTCTCCCCCCCCACAGGTGTTGTGGATGTGTGACTTGGAAGTCACTGCTTCTTTTGAGGAGTTTTGGGGCTTTGGAACTTCCCTCTTCTTTTGGAATTGTCCCCCTCTATATTGCCCCCGAAAACGTCCCCGCTGATATTGGCTTTGATAAGTGGGCCTTGCTTGTGAGGTTGCGGCTTCTGTAGGTTGACCTCGAAACCCTCCCCTAAATTGTGTCTTGCGAAATGTGCCTCTGCTCTGTGGGGAGTAGAGTGCGCCCATGGCTTTTGCCGTATCAGTTTTTTTTTAGTTTCTCAATAGCAGTGTCCACCTCCGGCCCAAACAACTGCTGTTCATTAAAAGGAATTTTCAGCAAGGCTGGTTGTATTTCCGACTTGAATCCTGACATACGCAACCATGCGTGTCTCATTGTTATTGCAGTATTTACTGTCCTTGCAGCTGTATCTGCTGCATCCATTGCTGACCGTATCTGATTATTTGAGATACTTTGTACTTCCTCCACCACTTGTTGTGCCCTTTTTTGGAATTCTTTGGGTAAGTGTTCTATGAAATGCTGTATTTCGTCCCAATGAGCTCTATCGTATCTTGCCAGAAGTGCTTGTGAGTTGGCAATGCGCCATTGGTTTGCTGCTTGTGCTGCAACTCTTTTCCCCGCAGCGTCGAATTTGCGACTCTCCTTGTCTGGAGGTGGAGTGTCTCCTGAGGTATGAGAGTTTGCTCTCTTGCGAGCTGCCCCAACAACCACAGAGTCTGGTGTTAATTGCTGCGTAATATAAACAGGGTCTGTTGGCGGTGGCTTGTACTTTCTCCACCCTTGGAGTTATGGCCCTGCCTTTCACAGGATCCTGAAATACTTGTTTGGAGTGTTTTAGCATTCCAGGGAGCATAGGTAAGCTTTGGTATTGGCTATGAGTGGAGGATAGTGTATTAAACAAAGAGTCATCAATTGGTTCTGCATGCAAGGTGACGTTATGAAAAGCAGCTGCCCTTGAGACCACCTGCATATAGGATGTACTGTCTTCAGGTGGCGACTGCCTCGCAGGGTAACAGTCTGGGCTGTTATCTGATACCGGAGCATCATAAAGGTCCCATGCGTCGGGACCATCTCGACTCATTGCAGTATGAGTCGGGGATTGCATCAGTGGTGGAGTGGCTACCGGTGATGTGTGCATTGAAGGTGGTGGAGATGGTGGCAGAGTTGTTTGTCTTGCCACCTTTGCCTGTGGCGGCTTGTCCTTTTCTTGAAAGGCAAGTCTTCTTTTCATTTTGATTGGGGGAAGAATGCTTATCTTCCGTGTCCTTTTGAATGTGGAGCCTCCTTTGAGTGTAGTCTGCCTCCATTGATTCAAGTTCTTCTCCGAACCTATGTCCTTGCATTTGGGATGTCAATCCATGTTCCTCTGTGTAGGAACCTGTTTTCGGTTCCGAGGCTGGATGTTTCGGAATCGCAACCTTTTCGGTCGCCTTTTTGGGCTCCGACGAAACCTTCTTTATTTTCGGCGTCGTGGTGTCTCGGTGCGACCCATTTCAGTGCCGAACTTGCTCGGAACAGCTGTCTCGGGCCTGAGATTGCTGTGTGCCGGTATCTCGACCGGAGTCGGATGACTTCGACACAAGCGTGCCCTTTTTCAGTGCTGATGATTGGTCACCTATTTTTCGGGTTAAGCCATGGCGGCCGCTGGGCTTTTGTGGTCCTCGTGAGTTTTAGGTTTAGACGTCTTACTCACGGTTTTCTGCGTTTCTTCGGGATCAAGCTCGTCTGAGTCAGACGACTGAATGGAGAAGGTTTCTTCTTCCTCCTCGAAACGCCCTTGTCCTGTCGGCGCCGACGCCATCTGCAGTCTTCTCGCTCTTCGGTCTCTTAATGTCTTCCTCGCCCGAAACGCTCGACAGGCTTCACAAGTATCTTCCTTGTGCTCTGGAGACAAACACAAGTTACAGACCAGATGCTGATCTGTATACGGATACTTGTTGTGACATTTTGGGCAGAAGCGGAATGGGGTCCGTTCCATCAGCCTTGGAGACACGTGGCCAGGCCGACCAGGCCCCGACAGGGGAATCGAAAAAAACCCGAAGGGCCACCGGAGCTCTTCAAAAGTCGGTGTCGATCTGTTGTAACTAACCCGATACCGAACGCAAACAATACTGCGATTTTTCCGAGATTCTAACTTTCCGACCCGAAACACGGAGCGAAAAGGAACACGTCCGAACCTGATGGCGGAAGAAAAAACCAATCTAAGATGGAGTCGACGCCCACATATACATATCCTCCAGCTTCTTAACAGCAGGGATATTACGTGACATTGCTGGATCTCCAAGATGCCTATTTTTATTTTATTTATTAAATTTTTTTTTTTTTTACACACCCATCTAACCCAACCATCGTAACTACCTTTGCTTTACCGTAGCCGGTACCTATTACCGATTCAAGGTTCTGCTTTTCAGCATCCAGGATTTTCACAGTGTCTCGCACCAGTGGCAGCTGCACTGCACAAGCGGGGTTTTCAAAATGTCCCTTACTTCAGCAGTAAAAACTCAGCAAAAGAGCAAAAACTCAAAGGACCGCATTCACCTCTCAGCATGTGAGGAAGGGGTCCCTTTTGAGCTCTGATCTTTCTGTCAGATGTTTTTTCTTCAAATGACTAATGGCAGGACACCTCCCCTCCCAAAAGTAGTTCCATCCCAGCCACCATAATACTTGACACAGAGGACTCAGATGATGGACCCTTTGGACTGGATTGCATTCCTCTAAAACAAAAAAGGAGGAAATACAAATATCTGGAAGAAGGTGGCCCAAGACTACGGAAATGCAGAGCTTCCAGATCAAAGACATTTAGGGGCTCATAAAGAGTTTGGCGGCCCCAACGCGGGATCGCCAAACTCACGGGGAGGAAGCCATAGCGGTCGCACCCCTCAGCCCTATTACAAGGTTCCCCCCCCCCCCCAGCCTAGCTGACTGATGGAAACCTCGAAATAGTGTGTTCCGTCGGTCTGATCGGCAGAAACAGTGCTACAAGACAGCACTCGGCTCCCTTAAAGGAGCCGAGTGTTATTTCGGAGCACAAAGGGGGCTGATCAGCACCCTCGAAAATGCACAAAGTAGGCAAGGTGCATTCCAATTGTGCTGGCCAAGGGCCTGCCTGCACTGCCCATGCCTCGGAATAGGTAGTGCAGGGGCCCCCTGCGACTCCCTGCACTTGTTTTCCACCAGACATTTCATGGTGGAAAAATAGCCACAAAAAGGCTGGTGGAGAACAAGGCTATCAGCAGCAGGGTGGTGCCAAGATCAGCGCAACCCTGCCTGATTACAACCAAGACTGCCGTCACACCGTCGGGATCTTGGACCCTGGCAGAGATTGCCATCGGTTGGAGGTCCAGCCACTAATATCGTAATGTGGCAGTCGGCCCGCAGCAGCGTTCAGACCACGAGGCTGGTGGTCTTGAGACAGCCAGCCTTGTAATGAGGCCTTTAGTCTTTCGTGCAACACCAGGATGACGAGGATGATTGAACGCAATATGCTGTAGACAACACACAATACAAACATCACAAGATGAGATGTTGCAGTTACTCTAGCCCTTGATCCAAGTCATGCATCTTATGCTGTCCGACAACTATAGGCACTTCCCTCAAAAGGCAGATTTTGAAACCTCCCACACTGACTGCACCAGACCAAACACCAACCACACCAAACCAAACACTCAAAGCATTTTTTGCCTCCAAGTAATCCAATGACTCCATCAACACACTATTAACCTCAAAACACACAGCCCATTACTCCACAGGCACTCGAATCAGATGACAACCAGGAAGACAGACAGTAAATTCCCAGTAGTCAGGCCCCAGATAGGATACCTAGGTGGCTACTACACCATATGAAGTTGCTCCCCCAACAATGGTCTCGCTCTCTCTCTCAACTGATATCAAGGGCTCCCGCAATTTAATAGAAGGCTGTCAAAAAGATCCAGTAGCAGCAAAACCGAATGACTGTTAATCACATGGGACAGTGGGCCTAAAGATTATGAAGACACCAGCCAATTTTGCGGCGATTATTCCATGCATGAATAAACAAGCATTGGTAAAAGCATTAGGTTCCAACTATAGGATTAATAATAAATTAAGAGGTGTGGGAGCAGTGTATGAGTGCAGGGAGAATGGTGTGAGTGCTCTGTGCAGAGCAAGTAGTGCATGAATGAAAGTTAAGTGTGAGTGCAGGATGACAGAGCCTCAATGCATGGTGATGGTTGTGTACTTAGTGCAGAATGAGAATTGTGTGAGTATACAGGGTGAGGGATGTTAGCCTATACAAGATAAGAGGTGCTCGAGTATATGGTGAGCAGTACGTCAATAGTATTACAGCAGTATGAGGTGTTTGAGTTCAGGATTAGTGGTGTAGGTGGTTAGTGAGAGTAATTTGAGTGGTGGGCGAGAGGTATGTCAATGGTGTGCGAGTGCAGAGTCAGCAGTGTTTGCATATTTATGATGTTGCAATGTTATAACTATCAGCTTGTGAGGCTGCATTGTATTGATAGCACATTTTATTCTATAACTGCTTTTACTCTGTGTTTATTGTAATTAATTTAAATTTACAGAATAAATGTATTCACCATTTCTCTTGGGTGAAATTAAATATTAAGATCCTGCCACAACATTAGGGTGTTTCTTACCGTGTAACAAATTATGCCATTCATTGCGATTTCTGGTTTTATCAACGTTTTAATGGATCTATTATTTTTTGACAGGCCTGGGCTGTACTGGATTGCTTTCTCATAATTTTAATTATGACAAAATTCATTTAATTCTTAAAAATGTATAATCATAGGCAATGGTAAGTTCTAGTGTAGTTTATTTTATCGGATGGTTGAGTGAAGTGTTCCAAAAGATGTTGTGGAGATGCAAAGCAAACCCCATCCGTCCCCCTTCCCAAACTAAAAAGGGATCTTAAGCTTTTATTTCCTTGGACTTGGAACACTGTGGGTATATTGGCCACAAGTATTAATGGCATAAGATGAAACATTCTGTTGGGGAATCCTGAAAAATCTATAAATTTGTATGAGCGTGGGCAAATACAGAGCTGACCGACTTCTCTACGTGATGACAAAAAGCTCTCATTCGGATTTGAGACAGGCAATTAGATGGTGGACATAAAAAATTGCATTCCATGACAGACTTAAATTTTAACTCTGCAACATAAGATTATTGTAATCCACCACAAGGCATGGTGGCTGACTCACTTACAGGAAAGTTAATTGCCAAATACTATATTCATGCCAAGGAGTCATACCACAAGATGAGTAGCTTTGTACATTTATGGGTCCAAACTTCTGTGGGTGCATAAAGTACAAAGACGTTTGCAAGGAAATCTTCTCAGGGCCCAAACGGACACTGAAAAAAGTGTGCTGAAAGAGCATGCAGATCAAAAAGCAATTCCTAACTGGCCAGCATGGTGCATTGGAGGATTCAGATAGCATCCGACAGTGCCCTGCAGCTTTCAAAAACAAGCACGCTTGAAATGCATGCAGCCACAGAGATTAGGTAGAGGGTGGAGATCAAACAAAGCAAGCGTTGTGCAGGCAACAACAAAAAAAAAAAAGGAAGAGTTCCTCAAAAGCTGTTAAGAGCAAACACATGACAAACAAACATTGGTAAATGCTGGAAGTGGTATGCTACAGTCAATAGAAACAGGAAAATTACGTGGCAAGCACAGAAACCAATTAAAAGTGTGGGATGTAAGCCCCTTTTAAGATTTATATTGTATACAACAGATTTCACAAGCACAGTGGAAGAGCTGTGCAGGCAAAACCTAAAAGTGCAAAGCACCAGAAAATACTACTGGTGGTCTCATTGACAATCCCTGAGCAGACTTGGAATGCAAGCTGATCAATGGGTATCTAGAAACCCAACGCCACAATGACCGCACTGCCAGATAGAGGGCAGGTAACTATACAACATTGGAAGCCATGCAATTAAGCACCTCAAACATTTTAGCAATACTCAATACATAGGACCGTCAGATGTTATAGCTAGCACAATTAGATGATACCAAAAGCAGAGGTGAAAGTAATTCTTCAGGAAGGAGAAGGATCAACTTTGGCTATTACTGAGGTGGCTGTAAGATGAAACAGTTTCAGACAAGTGCATCGTTGTTGACTGACCAGTTACCAACAGACAGTACACTTGTAGGGTAAAAATAGATGTCATTACATCTGAATGATGAAAGCCATTCCAATCATTACATTTTATATGTGTGTGTGTGTGTGTGTGTGGGGGGGGGGGGGGGGGGGGGGGGGGGGGGGTTGGTAACTAAAGTACTTTTCACAGAAGGATGCCCTTCTTCTAGCCCCCACACCAGCTAAAAGAGTCCGAGGTTCAAAACGTTTAATATTAAAGAACCATTCCTCCACTTTAAAGACAAGGTTAGCTCGAGACAGTCTGCACTTCATATTGCAAGTGCCATCAAACTTCCCTGTGAATAAGCCAGAGGTTCTAAAAAAGTTTTCCCCTAGAACAAAGTAATAGAGTCAGCACTTCATGCTATGGCTATTAAAGGATTTTAGAATTGTACAGTGACAAAACGAAACAGATAAGCCTGACCAACTAATAGCATATGATCACGCATGAAACGCCAACCATTTTGGGAAGGCGAAAAAAAAAAAAAAAACGTTCACTGGGCGTCGTTGGCAATAAGTGCTTTGTCAAAGCAGACAAGTCACTGCAAGGGGCCATTAAACAAGAAGTGTCTACATCCTGTTTTACTTATTTATCCATATCTCACACGCAGGGCAGCATTACACAAATGGATACACATGTACGCACTTAATCCTGCCTAGGTTCAGCGTCACAGATTCAGCAGTAGGGAATGCAGTCCTTTGTTCTTTATTCTAGAAAGGTAAAGGTGTTTAGTTACCTCTTGCAGATTACTAATCATTTTTGTTACTAACTTGCGGTTCTGATTCAAGTACGTGAATATTTGAAAGCGCTGATACTGGCTAAATTAATAACCTGCAAATGGCATTTTCCAGTATTTTATTGTTCAGATTCACAAGCGACCCACCCTCCTCCCCAACTCAGGCGCTATGAAGTGTGAACTATGGTAGTCTGAGTGAGGAGAGATGAATGCTGTTCTCTGCTCTGTCTGGCCGAGACACGGATCTTTTAGAATGATGTGAATAGGTTACCATTATGGCTATTTGAAGCTATTCTGTGTTTTACACTACACAGCTCAGTGTCTACTTTGGAACTCCCACAGGACGACAGGGAGGACTTCTGCATGTGACTACAAAATAATTCTATTAGAAAACAATTAAAAAGGTAAATAACTTTTCTCCTTAAGTATAAAGATATTTAACAAGCATTAGCTTTAAAGGAATTTTTGCATAAAGTGGAGCAGTAATGGACACGTATTCCTGAGGAAGCAAACTGCTGTAGAATAATATTGGTGAAGGTTAATAGAGCTGCTGACTATTGCACTGTCAAGCCAAACCTAAACATCCACATAAGTTAATAACTACCATCATTCCATCGGTGCGGTTACAAGAGAAGGACACCATAAATTACCTATTTATCTAAGACACCTAAATGTCCATGTAATGTGTATGAACCTGAAGGTTCACGCTCCGTCAGCTGGATAATCAGAAGAAAGTTCCACATCCAAACTTGACACTTTTCTAATCCACTTTGATACAAGGGTGAAACATTTTAATACTTCATCAGTACTTTACTTTTAGGTGTTTAATTTTTACACCTGCTCATCAAAATATAATCGCCAGTTTGAATACAATAATTGACCATAACAAACGTGGAGAAAACCAACCTGCTGTATAAGTTCTGCTGACTCATCCTCCCCATTGCCTACAGCTTTTTTATTTAATGCGGGCCCAGGTTTTCCAACTACAGCGTTTCTTTGGGGAGCGACTGCTGTTCGTTGTGGAGCTGAAAAAGAAAAAGTATAACTTTAAAACATATAGGCTACTCAGAAAACAGGAACCTAGTGCGAGCTCATCCCCAGGTGCTGTTACTTTGCATAGTCTCAAACTGTGTTCACCGAAAGTATTGTGGTAAGTTTAAAGACCATAGAAGTGCAGAACAGTCAGCCTTCAAACCAGCTCTGTGTGTATTACTAAATTACAACATTGCATGTACCAATTTTTGCCATTTTCTTAATGCCTTGAGAGGAGTCTGTTCTGGCGGTCTTTGCTTCTGTGGCTCCTACCAAAAGGTCATCTGGAAGAAGTACAGCAATTCCCCAGGTTAGTTTTTATGAAGCTGGGTTAAATCATAAGGCAGGGAGACAAGACACCATTAAAGATGAAAAGGATACCATGATTTGGAAGAAGCACTATTGACTACGGATTTTTCCATATGTACACACACACACACACCTTTTTGTATATGTCGCGTCACTTTGCTTTCATTAAAACAAGTGAAAACAAAAGGAAATGGTGGGGTTTTGAAATGTAGCTACATATATTCCATCACCGAGTAGAAAGCAGTTTCATCATATGCTACCTGCTTGATCACAGCCCACTGGGCTCAGAGAAAAAGCACTGCATACCCATGAAAATAATTTGTTGATAAAATTATAACTCTACCTGAACTGGAGTTGAGCGATTTCTTCGGCTTATTCAGGACAGGTGCTGCAAGAATGGGTGCTGCTGCAGTCTCCTGGCCTTGTCGGGCTGCAACTGGATCATAATCTTTTCCATCATAATTTGCATCAAAAAACTTTTTGAACCACTGAACATACTCAAAGTTGTCCTGGAATTTTCCTTTCACCAGCTTATCCACTGGAATGATCTACAGGGAGGAAGTATGAAGTCACATATTCAAACCGAGATTAAACGTATTTTACTCAGTGTCCGTATGTGAAAAATGACCCCTAGCAATGCCAAATCTGAATTCAATATCAAAATGAAAGTCTGAAAGAGCTCACAAACTCATTTTCCATTTCACCTTTATCTGATGCCCTACTTCACCAATCCATGGTCTTGCCTTCCAGTGCTATGGACGTAGAACCTTGGTGGTTAATAGAAGGAACTTGGCTATGGAAAGATTTATAAATGAAGCAAAGGGGCTTGAATTGTATGTAATCTCTCCATGACTGGAAAAGAGTGAAGTGACCAGAGATTATGGATTATAGGTTTGACACATTTAAACTAAAATATAAACTGATCAGCAAACTGGTGTTCCCTATAGTCTGGAGAGATACTCCTTATGAAGAACAGTGTCAAGACTTACAATATTGCAAGCGAAAACAACACACCCACAACTATAAAAAAAGAAATCAAAGCAATTTGAGGTTCGGCCACAAACTTAAGAGGAACATCCATAAAACCGATACTAAAAATGCAGGTGAAGGCTATATAAACGTTTAACAATACTCCCCGATTCTGATCCTTCGTGGCTGGTGTAGGAGGAATAGTTCAGAATGCCAACAACCAAAAGGGATATTACTCAAATGTACAGAAAGCATACAGACGGTCTCAATTGTGTGTCTAGCGGAGCAAAGAAAAAAATTGCTGCTTCAAGTTCTTAACCTGCCTAACATAGGCGGAGCCTTGTTAAGTGAACGCTCAAATTTACCTTGTTTGCCATTACACGAAGTAACATACTATTCTGATGCAATAAAGCTTAATTTAATGACAATTTTCAGTAATATAACATTATATAGGGTTCGGCTTGGTGTAAGTCTACCACAGACAGAATTTAACATGCAACAATCCATTTGAAACCTAAATATATACACACATAATTGTAGGGTGTTTGTTTCCAGTAAAAGGAACACTTAAAATATTGATTGAATATTAATACAGTGGTTAGTTTTAGGACTAGCATTAGGGCAAGCATACCCTATTTGACAAATATTTTTGAACTTAAGATGTTAGCAACATTGATTGGGGTTAGCGTCCGTGTAAGGATGTCTTCTTTCAGTTTAAATTGAAATAACCTCATTTTGGCAGTGGTAGTTTATTGGAACAGGAGATTTGGGGAGGGGGGGAATATAATAAAAATAAAAAAAATTTAAAAAAAACAAGAAAAAAAAGCAGGCAAGGGAATGTGTAAAATCAGACATAGAAAAAGTTAACGTCAGGCAAAGAAGTGGCACATATAGATTCATGGTATGCATTTGATCATGTATTCTACCACAACACAGCAAGAGTAGTTTGTGAAACTACATTTTCACAAGCAGACTTTAAAATCTGCATCTTTCAATGAGATTTTTCATTGGGCACTGCAACTGAAATAAGAAGGTTTCTCATTTAACAACACTGTTTTGCAAGAGACTTTGCATTTCTGACTACTAATGTGCAATACAAACTCCTAAAAGACTACTACATTGTACAAGGTGAGGAGTAACAAAAGCAAATAGAAGAAAAACCTACTTTATCTACACCCATTTTCTTAAATGCTGCTTGCAACAACTTGAAGTTATGAATGTATTCGTGCTCTAGTTTGGCTTGGAATTTAACTTTCTTTAGCGGCATCGAACCAGGGAACAGCATGTCCATGAACTGACAGTATACACTACCTGCAATCAACAATGAATACAATATTAGAACAAACTTTCAGATACTGTGTAGTAATGTACTTAAATTCAGATTGTAACAAAGGCAGATTAAAAACAGACAATCAAGGTAACCAAACTAAAACCTGGATACATATAGTCAGAGGCAGTTTTACAAAGTGATTTCTATTTCAAAGGAGATTCTGTGTAACAATTTTCTGTGTGCACAAACATCTGTCCTATAAAGGAATTCTATTTATTCCTACTTTAAATTAGTCTTGCACCCAAAAAACATTGTTATAACATCATTAAAAGGGAGTCTCAATCTCTGGGCGTGGCTCAAACTACAAGTAACCCCAAATTAAATTCACATGGGCTTTCCCATTTTAAAATACAAGACAAGCAGGACAGTTACTTGCAAATCCATTTCATGAGCGGAGACGAAGGGAGGAGCTGAGGATTTGAGTAAGTGATGGATTTTTAAACAAGTCACTAAGTGAGCCACATTTTCTTTTTAAGTAAGCCAACAAAAAAAAAATCTGTAGATTTGTTTTTTTAAATTTAAATCTACGGAAATTTTGAATGGAACAGATTTGTTTTTAACACTTTCAAAGACTGCTCCAAAAAAACCTGCTAGACACTGCAAAAAGGTTTAAACCTCATCCTACCCCCCCCAAAAAAAAAAAAAAAAAAAAAAAAAAAAAAAAAACACACACACACAAAGCTGTATTCAATCATCTTGGACCAAATAAATGGTTGCGCCATGCATGTTCGATTTACTACAAGCAAAAATAGAAAACTTAAGCCTGAGGACACATTTTTCCTCTTTACACGCATGGCCTTGTACCATACTTTACCTTTCTTGACAGCAGAACTTAATATTTAACAATTCTTTACAATTGTTGAGGGTGCTGAAGGATCCCTCTCACAAGTCATTATCTTTCTGGACACTCAATGATAAACTGAATGAATACAACACTGCCCATTTACATGTACGCTTTATACCCTGATGTTTTTCGCGTGTAGCTGATGGATTAAATGTCTACAGTAAGGTAAAAATCACAAAGATGACTCGTGATTAGTGGGAGAGTTGCCCTGTTTTGTCATTTTAAGAGCTATGTGTGAGGCTGTGAGCAAAAGTATATTTCCATGTGTATTAGTATCATGAATTTTATCTTTTCACACTAGCTATGCATGAATGTATGTTACTAGTCCATTTTCTCCAAATGTGTTGTTGCCCGACTTTTGTACTGTCATGGCATAAACTATTTGCTACATCAATTGTACTGAAAATTTAAGAAGTAAAATATCTTTAAAAAACTCATTATACAGAGGAAAAAAATGACATTGCAATCACATGACAAACAAAGATTTAATCTAAAAGGGGATCAGTCTCAGTCCCTCTACCAGCTTTACCAATTCATCTAAACAGCATTTTCTCCATGAAAGCTAAACAAAAGCTGACCAATTTAAAAGCAAGCATGTCAAATTTTAACTATTCAGTAGATAGCAGCTCCAAAGACCTCACCTGTACCGATAATATCCACTGAGCAAACAATTTCCTATAATGAATAAGAAGTTGTCTGGCACGTGGAACACAGTCCACTTCTCCTCAGGCGTGACTGCAGCAGTGTCTTCTGGTCTGGTGCTGGAGTTCCTCGGGGGGGGGGGGGGGCAGTACGACAAAGCCAACAAGTGGACTCAGGTCTTGCGAGGCTGGGGGATGCCCTTCTTTGAAGCCTATGCCATGGAATGCAGGTCATCCTGTGGGGAGGGGTGTGTAACAACCCTGCCCAAGGCAGCTTTGTCTTCTGACCTTCAGATAGTGAAGGCCCTCAACCTAGGGATCGGTGGCAGATTTTAATCTGTTGGTGGCAGACTGGCCAGAACAGGTCAGTGAGCTCACCCACAGCTGGAACTAAGGTGGCCTGGGGAACGTGTACTGCTCAGTGTCCAACACATTTAGTTTAAAATGGCTTACCTGTTCATTTACTAGAGCTCAAAATTGACAGACATAGCAGGGGAATATCTGCTAGAGCACAGATGCCCCCATATGTAATATAAAGCACCCTGCCTTAAAGCTGGTTAGCAGAGTGGCCTGGAGCGTAAGTAACCGCAGATACAGGAATTCCTTCTATCATCAATCCATAGAAACTGGCATGATGCATTATTCTCTTCAGTAAATAGAGCACAAGACCTGGAAAGCTTATAACTGAGAACAGGGCAACTCTTTCCTGCACCAGGAACAAAATTAAGATTCTAGCTTTTGTACACTCTTCCTTCTTTTTCCAATCACTATTAAACCCTCACAGACCAGAGGCAGATTTGGTCCTATGGAGGTGGGGGCCTGTACGTTTCAGTTTTAATAACAGGCCTTTAAGATGTTGATTTGTGAGAACGGAGGTCTCGACAAAAATGCTTTAATTTTTCCTCAGTTTGCACAGATGCTAACTCCCCAGCAAATGCAAATGAATGGATAGACCAAAGTAAATGCGGATTGTGTAGTTCCCACCTAATATTTGATGTTTTACGGTTGTCATATGGAATGGCTTGGTAAGCAGTGTTATTGTACAAATATGACTACCCACCAGTGGAATGTTTGCGGTGCTAGGTATGTGCGATTATTCTAATGTATGATATTTGAGATTGTGCATCAGATAGCTGAAGTGCTGTAAGAGGTATGCATTTTTCAGTATGTTGATACTATATCAAAGGGCATATCTGAGGTGTTGCGTGCTCAAGCAGTGTCTACTGCAAATAGTCAGGTTCCTGTGCTTTAGAGTGTGTGAAGGGTACGAACCATAGGATGCTGGTGTATTTCCCAGTGCATTACTTTGACATTGTGTCATGGATTAACATGGTTAACAGCTGTTGGAAGTTACTGGAGTGAGTTTTAGTTGGTCATCTGACTACCTGAAAAATACTCTGCTATTACTGGGAGTAGACTTACCTATCTCCACCCTTTCCTTTGCCTAGTATGCTCTCAGCCTGCCTGTCTTCTCCCCAAGTTTCTTCTAGCAGTGTAGTTCCTGCGATTATTGTGCCACAGAAGGTTTGTGCAGAAGGCACAGCCTGCCTCCTAGCCAGTAGGTCCCTTCATCATGCAGACTTTTCTTTATTCTTACTTGTTCACCGTGGAGACCCTCAAAACTGCTGAAGCTATCCAATGTTTCTCTCATATGTTTAGCACGATTCACTTCTGTAACGGACACAGAAAACATTTGCAGTCTGGTTAACAAGTGAAAGTGTGGATAACTACCTCAAAAACAGTGTGCTATTGTCACATAAACACACTGGAGGGTACAATGTCAGGTTGAATATTTCCCTACTTCAAGAGGCTTAACAATACAAGCATACGATGCATCGTTAAACTTGTTGCTCTTATAGATTCCTACACATTCATAAACAAACATACGTTTTGCCCATTCTGGATACAGAGTCAAATAGCTTTTTGGTGCAAAGATCCTATCCAAGCCGTATTTGATTTAGGTTCAGACTCCCATTACTTAACTGTTTCCAAGATTTTAGGCCTGAGAAGCTTGGTTGATAACAGGTATGATGTAGACCGGATGGATTTTGCAAGGCTGAACATGATGTTAAACAGATGTGCAATGTTTATGCTCGGACTTGCAAAGCATACCGGATTTCAACAACAATGTAATGTGTATGGACACCAATAAGTTAAACCTAATTACAACCTTGGCATGTCAGATTTGTAAGCAGAGCTGAGTGCTAAATTCAGGACTTCAAGTTTAGCTTCTTTTGAGCAGAGGAAAATCTGTGGGCTAGGGCATTGCAGCTCACCTGGAAGCTCAGAAATCTCCTTCCAAACAGTTCCAACTTTTCCATCACAAGTACGACTTCACCGTTTTTAAGAATATGCGGTGAACATGGGGTGATGGATGTGCCTTTATTATTATGCAAATATTGGTCAGCTACTGTTTCTACAGTCTGCCCCAGAGCGAACAGAGGCAGGGGACTTGAGTGCTGTCCAGGTAAAAGAACACTGAAGCAGGAGCCATTATTACATGAAAGATGAGGAGGGAACAACAATACTCTGCAACACAATTATGAATAGCTGGAGGAGCTACATGCGGTGGATGAGTGAAGTACTGTCCAGGTAAAAGAACACTGAAGCAGGAGCCATTATTACATGAAAGATGGGGAGGGAACAACAATACTCTGCAACACAATTATGAATAGCTGGAGGAGCTACATGCGGTGGATGTGTGAAGTACTGAGTAGTTTAGTTCAAGGTTGGCAGGCAATCAGATTAGCGATTTTAGATGCATATAAAGATTTGGCTATCTGGGTGACTGGAGGACTACTAAATGACGGGTTCCTAGGCCTTCAACAAGAATGTGCAGGGTACATAATAAGTGGGTTTAAGCTTGTGAAGGTCTTTTACACAATGAATTATATGTGCATGCTCCCCATAGATCACATGGACACATATTTACCGTTAAAGAACAATTGGGTCTTTGGTTAGCCTGATGGGAATGCTAACTTGACTGGCTTGCAGGAACATAAAAACATTTAGTGAATTGGTGTCCTAGACATGACTAAAGCAACAATAATGTTGCACGTGATTTCGTTTATTAGTTCCCTGGTTGTAGTTTTTAAAGATTTGCTACAATGAAGGAGTCCAGGTGAATCAGTCTCTTAGCCTACTAAGATTTAGGTCCTCATTACGACCGTGGCCATCTTAAGACCGCCAGGGTCGCAGTGGCAGTCAGACAGCAGCCAAGGTGGTGGTATGACCACTACATTACAAAAGCGGCAGTAGCACCGCCACAGGACACACTGATGACCCTAATCTACCACTGGCTGGCAGAGACTTGGCATGGGCAGTGCAGAGCCCCCCCTCACCCTCCCCGGCCAACCATGGCACAAAATTCACTGTGTCTTGCAGACAGTGACCTTAGCAACGGGTATTGATGCACCCTACGCACCAAAGCATTGCCGTCACCTCTATTACGAGCCGGTGACAATTCTGTATGAAGTTTCCCACAAGTCCAGTGGGAAACTTGGAATGGGGCCGACGGGGAGGCAGCAAACTGGTGGCAACCTACTCGTCGGGACTTCGGCGGACGGACTTTTCCATCCGCTGAAGTCATAAATCAACTCCTTTGTGTTATGAGAAGTGGACTCAGACTTCATGCCACTGAATTTATATTTGGAAGCCTTAAGGCTATGTGCTGTAGAGCACTAGTTAGAAATTCAGTGAGTAATAGACTTGGACGTGCAAAACAAGATAGTCTGCTCAAGAGAAATTACAATTTAAAGGAGTATGTCAAAACCACATCTGTCTGTTCGTAACTGCAAAAATGCATTAATAAATGTGTAGATTTAGATGACAAGGTTCAGAGAATGTATCAAGACAAAGTAGTGCTAACCAGACCTTTGACAATTCCTTTTCAAAATACAGTAATGCACCCCACCGGATGACCAATATATTGGCTATAACATGCTGCTAAAATTTAATATGGAAGGGTGGGCATCACTGTCTGACGAGATGTAGGTGGTTTCAAAACTGTGAATATAGACATTTGCTAGGCATGGGGCACATTTACTGCGCACTGACGTTCCAAGGAACTGTAAAATATCTTATCCTCAAACTGAGGAAAAAATCAAATTATTGTTCATAGCTAGTTTGGCACATTCCATAATGAAGGAAACTGGAATTATATAGTCATCAATATTCTTTATTCACTCAGAAACTGATCATAAAAGCACCTATTTACACAATACATCTATCTTCAAGTAAAAGAATCTTACTAAATTCGATATAGAAAAATCACAATCTAGAAGGCAATTCGAATCAAAAATATTTTTAAAAACGTAATACGTCAACCCTAATAAATAAAAAAAATCATGAAGTGCATAGTGGATTGGGCAGAGACCGCATCACATGGACAGCACTGAAGCGACATGAACCACGAGCCTGACCAGGGAAATGCAACCAAACAATACCAAACAATGGATCATATTAAGGCAAAGTCTTGAAAGATAAGATATATGCTCAGTGTTCTCAATCCTGGTTAATTACGGCTTCATCCCCGTAGAGGTAAAGATCAGCACCTATCTGACAAGCGAAACCATGTCAAGGGCCTTAACCATTCTTATATTTTCCCTAACCTCGTGAATTTTTTCTTCCACAAACATCTTCAAAACAAGGATTATAAGTTGCTGGATGGTTAAGAAAAAAAAGAAAAAAAAGTAAAAAAAGTATTCAATCCCAGTTGAGACAACCATTTGCAATGCACTAGGGTCTTGCATTTCTCCAAGTTACAGCTATTATCAGTTGTAAACTCCCAACCGGATTTCTCTTTCCACATGGAAAGAAAAAAAATAATTTAAAAAAGCGCGATCGTTCTGCTACAGTTCACCCACAATGAAGCCTATGGGCAAAAGTGCAATTATCTAAGTAACCGGCAAAAGTGCAATTAACTATGTAACAGGGTCGATGTTATGCAAAGCGCTCAACTTCTGCCAAGCGAGATCGCGATGCGAACAAAAGATAAGAAGTACTCAACAAACCTGATGGGAAACAGTGAGCCTTGCATGTTTTCAGTACTTGATCGCTGCGCTGGAGGAGGGCTAACCACCGGAAAAGGCATGACGTATGCGTGCCTTCCACTAATGAAAGCAAGCAGATTTTAACAGGCAAGCCCACGAATCAATGAAAGACAATTGACGTGGATGGGGCTCCAACCCTTTTCTAGGTCCTAAAGTGTTACTTTCTGACCAGGGAATAGCAGACATGTGACTCATGGTCATGCAGTCCGATATTATCTTGCGTGAAAGAAAAGTCTCAGGACTAGACAGCAATTTAAGCCACAATAAAAGTAGGGCTGCTCCTACTTGGTCCTCCAGAAAGCCAAGACCACGCTCCTGATGGGAAACAGGACTGGGTGTTTTCTTTGGTATGGCCAGTAGTCTGCACAAAAATTTGTTTTCAGCTGCCTGCAATTTACCAAAGACAGCCCGCTGCCTGATGCATGGCATTCACTCTTATAAAGTGTAACCATTTCTCAGAGAGGCCTACAACCTAGCTTTGTTACAAATCCACAAATGGATTCACCTGATGCCACCAGCTTCTGTGTTCTTAAAACAGTGAGCCTGTCCCAACTCATGTTTACATCAGATAAAATTCATAGGAAATTAAAACTGGGCACCTTTGCAATTAAGAGTACGCCCAATGAAAAAAACCTCATGGTTCTAACATTATTTGGGACACTGGTTAAAATAAGAAAAATTTGGTGGTTGATCTTCAATTTAAGATCGCCCATAAGACCATTAAAAGCACCTAAAAGTGCCTGCAGCCCATTAGCTGTAAGTGCAATTAAATCTGCACCATCAGAGTATAAACGTACAGGGGCCAAACGTGGCCCTATCTTAAGAACATCTTGAACGCAATACTTCCAATGTGTGCACAAATCGCACACCTTAATTTTTTGGCTGACATCAAATAGCAAAATAGGACAGTTATTAACAGGGAGGTTGCTATCCCGTTTCTTGTATAAAGGCACTATGATTTCCTCCAAGAGTAATAGTCATGGGAATTATTCAGCAATGACTGCATAGTCTCAAAAGTCTTGCCCTGCAGAACAGTTCGGTTCTACACCGATAAAAAAAAAAAGTGTGGTCGTTCATACATTCTACTCACATAGCGACAATACAAAACATCCAATTAGCTACTCCTACTTTTAGGCGCTGTAGCCCACTCCACAACTTTGTAGGGGTGTTAGGAGGATGACACTTTTAGGTGAATGGGAAATTTTTCCACACTTGCTAGGAACATTACATGTTAGTTTAGTTTGTTGATTAAAAAAAGCCTTATTTTAGACCCAGCTATTTCTGGGAGGGGGGGGGGGGAGAACACTACTAGAAGAGTGTTCCTGGGAAGGTTTGAAAATTGACTATGCCGCTGCTCTTAAAGGTGGTGGTGGGTCAGAAAGATGGAAAGAATTAGCAGGAAGGGTCTTAAAACACCATCAAAAAGATGCAAGTTGCTTCAAGATACAGCAAAAAACAAGCACTGAAAAATCTACTTGCCCACTATGGCATGTCATATTTTATCAGGGCAAGCTATTTTTAGGACCTACTCGCCCCCTTTGGCGAGTTGACAAAAGGTGTTCTGTGGAGCCATAAAGCGAAGGAGCAATAAAGCCGCCTTTTAATCTTGTTCCTATCTTGCCACATTTGCTCTGTGCTTAGAGACAGAGGTCAAAAGGCAGTTAGTCTTCTTACACTTACTTTTCCTTTTGACTGCAGTTCAAGGATTTTCTAAGGTGGACTGTCTGGCCTGCTGTGCAAACTGTGAAATGAAAGGCTATAGTGCAGGTTTTCCATAACATTTAAATAACTAAATCAACTTTAAAACCATTTCAAACTTTTCTGTAGTTGTGAAAGTCCATTTTTTGTACTTCTGTATGGTTAAAATCATTAATAGGATGAAAACAAATCAGAACACTTCACTTGGTGATGTGCAAATGATACGTTTTCTGAAACCCAGTTCACACAGCCTATTGTTACTATACAATATAGTTTTATAAGAAAAGCTGCAAGTGCACCATCATACTTTAGTAATATAGTTATTAAAAGTGAGTGTTTAAACAAACTGGGAAACACTCCTGCCTCAATGGCAATTCTATTAGTAAACAAAGAGGCAAGTCATGGATCATGTGTACCCTTATGTGTGGAGCAAATGTTTAGTCTATTTAATCAAACACAAGTTTTTTTTGTACAGCAGAAATGCAGATCTCACATATTTGAAGGTGCACTCATGTGAGAATAAAGAAAAAGGAGACTCTAAACTGAAATATTGCCTAGGATCACATAATTTAAGACTTGTTTACTGGTGAAGTACATAACAGTGCAGGGCTTGACGAAAACGCACAGTGGGGACTTACGACTGATATCCCTTCCCAATGTGGAAGTAAAAACATGGGCACGGTAGCATGCTTAGATGTGGGCTGGTGTCCTTTGCTGGCTAAATGGGCCCATCAAGGAAGACCTTTGCCACAATTCTTCTTGGAATGGCCTGAGGGAAGTGCCAGACGATGTGCATTTGGTAGACTGGCCAAGCAGGTGAAGAAATAATACAACTGTCTAAAGGACACTGACCCCTCCAGGTACTTTTAATCATAGGGAGCCTACGTCAAACAATATCACCTGATATGGACAGAGCCCATCTCGTAGCTTAGGGAATAGAACACCTATCCTGAAGAATTGCCGTTGATCCAGAGGGGACAATATGAGACAAACATGTTCACCAATGTTTGACCTCCTGGGACATAATTTCTCACAAGGTGCCGGCTGTTTTTATCATTTCATATAGGCTCCCCGTGATTAAAAGTACCATAACGGGGTACTTCGGTAGCCAAATGGTGGGTGAAGGCTTGTGCTCTGCAACTAAGTTGCCTTCAACTACCTTTTTTTGTTGTTGCTTCCAACATATCACAATAGACTGCTTGCACCACTACTTCAGACATGTACACACTGTAATGATATTACTTTGCGAGGGAGGACATAAGTTTGACCGGAAATCCTCTCTCCCCTCCTTACATAGCCGGTACCACATTATGCTTGCCACAAGCTAGTTAGTGGGAATTCCTCCTGAGCCCTAACCAATGGGGTGAGAGAACCTGGGGTCAACTGGGATTGTATTGGGTGCACAATGGCAATCTTAGAGTTATTACACCAGAAAAATATGGGGCATCCACACAAAGTAGGATTTCCCCACACACATGAACAAGACAGAAAATGAACAGTCAGTAAGTAAGAGGGCTACTGGGAGCACAGCGTTGAATCTCAACAAAAAAAAAAGGCTCAGCAGGATTACTACCCCAAAGAGACTGAAGTAAGAGAACCTATAATGCAGGAAGTAAGATGCTCAAGAAATTCAGGAAAATTAAGTGCCCTCCTGCATGAAGATCCCCACAACACAGTAACAAAAATAAATAATAAAATAAACCACACAAAATGTGAGTATACACACACATTCAAATAATAGATGCGTGTCCCTACAGATCACCCCAATTTGAAACTAATCCGCCCTCTCCCCCGCCCCCGAAAAGCAGATAACCATTTCAAGATCATGGGTGTGGAATTGCTATAGCCCGACACCCAGGACAATGTTTGGGGTCAGGGACCACAAGTTTACATGTGTATTGTGTCCTTGGGACAAGTAGGCCCAATTGCCTACAGCACACACCCTTTGGCTGGCAGTTTACAGGCAATGGAACTGTCTGTAGTTGAGGAAATGTGTGTCCATATGTTAATGCTGTTTTAACATGGATTTATGGTTCATTAATGCAAAGTCTTTACTGTTAGGGTGAGCGCTCTAAATACATGTTTTAAGATTAAACTGCAGTTCTGACAATGGTTCCAGTATATTAAAAAAAAAAAAATGTACACAAGCTTGAAAAGTTTAATATGAAGCTACGTATAATGCTCCCAGAATGCTACCTGGTTAGATGCAAATGTTTGCAGAAGCTTGTAAGCAAAAGTGACAATTGTTTACTTTAGAAATAAAAGGCTCAGGAAAAAAAATATATATATATACAAGTAGAAAAAAAAAAAAAAAAAAGTGTTGCTACAGTGAAATAGGTACCATTTCTTTGAAGCATAATTTAGTAAAATGTGTTGATGCATGCTAGTATTTACAAAAATATTCAGAATGGAAAAAAAAAGTGTAACCATTGTCAACAAGATTATGGAAAACATGAAAATAAACTAGCACTGGCAAAGGCAACCGATCAGACATTGGTTGTCTCTCTTTTTGGTTTTGAAAATGTGTGTCTTATTTTGACATGGCTTTTGTAACACTTCAATTTTGTGGGAGGTGCCAGGTCCTCACTATTGTAACAAGCATCAGCAAAAGGCAAAAAAAGTTTTTGGGTCCCAAAAAGCAAACATTGCCACTATGCAGGGGGCCCCTCAGCACAGCACCTGTCCCAAGTGAGTTCAAGGGGGGGGGGGGGGAGGGGGCGGCAGCTCCATGTTCTCTGCAGGGACCCCCACCAGTTTAAGCCACGGATTGCTACAGTAGCACCTGGCACTGAACAAACCTACTCTGTGTGTCAATATGCTCCTTGTGGAAGAGCAGAATGTGATCACTCACAGTAAAGCCAGCCAATAGAGATAAAAAACAGAATGTCATAAAAACAAAATGTCTTGGTTAACGCCAGAACTAATTAGGGACCTAATGCTTAAAGAAAGTCACAAAAGTGCACCCATGGTGTATGTCTGATTTAGTGGTCTTCATGAATTCACAAGAATTTACAGAAGTAGACCAGGAAATCGTGTGAAGTGTGTTTTAGCACAAGCAAATAGGCACGTGTAGAATTTGCTCATGTGAAAATCAAGTGAGTTTACTCCAACCACTTTTTCCCCAACCCTGGAAGAACTACTTCTGCCCTTGTCAGAAATAAATGTATAACCTTACTCAGTATGGGAAAAGATTAGAGAATATGTGGTGAAACTCCTTAGAACATGCATGTTGGTAGGTCTGCACAGATTCCAGCCCCCGTTTGTAGATTTGCTGAAAGGTGGCAAAATAAGGAAGTTGCTAAAGTAGGGCTTGAAAGTGCTAGTATTCAAGCCCTACTATAGTATTAGCCCTGGCATAATCAGAAAGGCTATTATCAGGGCTCTTGCATAATGAAATTGCTGCCATAATTTGTCACCACACTAGATAGAACCAACGGGACATGTAGATTTTTCTTTTTTTTCTTTTTTAACAGGACAAGTGGATTTAAGAAGCACCCTGTCCCATGGACAAGTATATATTATATTAAATTCCACACCCCTGCATGGTTCTTGAATGAAATAAACCAGAGGTCAAGTTTAGTGATGACTAAGGTGTTTGAGAGACAATGGAAACAAGTATCTGAAAGAGGAAAGAGCACTGCAGGTTGTGGTAACCTAGATTTCTCCTACTGAAGCGCAATTATGGTTTTACTAAAGGTAGTAATGTGACCAGTGGCATCAGTAGTAGGCGAAAAAATATATATATTTTAACTGGGTAGCTGCTGTGTAGCAGTCACATCTTAGGGCCTTGTACAAAAACTGACTTCTAGTTTATAATGGTGCTCACATGGTATCTACTCCATGCAACAATTGTGTTTACACAGATCATGAACCAGAGTTTATGATTTCTGAATTATAAATATTGATACTAAAGCACTACTCACAAAGTCCAAACAAACATAAGTCGGCTAGCTGGCAGCAAACATGTTTCATCAGAACAGTGGCTTTTTCCAAGGCAAAAAAGATTCAATATATCAGCTGCAACTGTTCGGGGTATCTAAGATCCAGTCCAGGGCACCAACTTCAGATCAAGAACACAAGAATAAGCGTCCTCTAAGCGTTTTGTGAAAAACTATTGCACCATAAATAGGTGATAAGTAGGAACACCCAAGTACTGTGTTTGTATTGGTGAGTGCTTGTTCCAAAAGTTATATCATTGATGTGGGAAATGATAGCCTTGATAAGATTCCAACTCTGTATGCCCAGCTAGCATCTGGTTCAGAGTAAGTCTCTTACTCAGATGTGATGAAACGTGTTGGCTGCCACTGGCAACGGAACTCTTATGACACGTTTCAGCTGCTGGACTATTTACTGGACTTTGTGAAGAGTGCTTAGGTGTCGATATTTAGCATGCATCAGTACTAGTATTGGTACCAGTACTTTATGGTATCATTAGATTAAGCAACTTGGTGTGGGGCTGTACTAAAGGTAAGTGACTGCAGTAGCATTTCACTACAGGATTAGTTTGTGTAACAGTTTCTCTACTAACAGTACTTTTACTAAACCAGGGATACTAGTAGTTTTAGCAACAGAATTGTGGCCACAGTAATAATATCTTGATTGTACTAGTGCAAGAGGAATTTGGTGACCACCTGCACAGATATAGGAATAATTATACATGCAGCTAAAAAACAAAAAATTATATATCTCTCAACACTAATTAGTGCAGTATTCCCAGTAGTGATATGAACGGCATTTCTTCGGCATCAGTATTAGTGTGCTTTTCGTACAAGTAAACGTAGTAGGAGCTGTGAAGGAAGGGTCCCTAGCTGCAAAGGCAGACATGCTACCAGTGGCAAAACAAAAAAGACGTAAATGATCTGTAATGCATGTAATATTTTGTAAGCTAAAACTTAAATCAAATAGAACGGCATATAATCAGTCTCCTGAAGTTAATGCACCTTTTAGATAAAAAATAAAAAAATGGAGTTCATTAAATAAACTCTACTTGTTGGGTAGCGTGTGAATTTATATTTAATAACGTTAGAAGTACAGAACCAAAGACAATTTACCGACCATTGAGCCTCCCACTCCCAAATAAGCCACTGAGTGCCTTAGGATCAATGGGTATTTTTGGCCAGTGCCCATTCCATCTGTTTTCATGGTCTGCACCTCACAACTCGTCCACATGCACCCCTTGGGATCCATTTACCTGATAGCACACACTTGAACCTGTTTGAAGGTAAAACAGTACTTGAGGAAGTTACTTTATACCATTCCATCCTTGCACCGCCTTGATTTATGATGAAAGCAGGGTGTAGAGTATCCGCTCCCTCCAGCGCCATGTATCCCACACTGAAAGGAGGATGTCCGGGTTGTGAAAACGAACGCCACTTTAAAATTGAAATTTGGGTTCTACTTGGAAGCAGGTATCCCTCAACCAAACACACTCTAGTCTAGCAAGACAGGATGTTGGTTTGCAGGCATTACATGGGAGCCATGGAATTAAAACAGGTCTATTTTCTGCCCATTACAACAAAATGCGCTTTAAAAAGTTTCTTTGGGGCTACATTGTTGCAATCCAGTCTGTGATAACCTAGGCATTTTAAGCATCAGTGCATGTATCAGCCTTCTTGCACAGAGCGCTCTGGGCCACATAATTGCAAATAAAGACTGGGGCCACAGGTGGATCACGTGGTGGAGGAAAAACTAAAGAATATAAGCACATCAGTTAGTAACTTCCATTTACTGCTACAGTTTCACTTCCTTCAGTCTCCTGGGAAGACTGAAAAAGGATGGCAGAAACAGACAGCCAACAGGAAAGCTAGTTATGGTCAAAGTAATATACCAGCATCGATTAACTAAGAACATCAGTAAATGTTAATTTAACACCTCTGTAAAGAAATGGCTCCCTGTTGCAGTTACCCCCCACTTTTTGCCTGATACTGATGCCGACTTGACTGAGAAGTGTGCTGGCACCCTGCTAACCAGGCCCCAGCACCAGTGTTCTTTCACCTAAAATGTACCATTGTTTACACAATTGGCACAACCCTGGCACCCAGGTAAGTCCCTTGTAACTGGTACCCCTGGTACCAAGGGCCCTGATGCCAGGGAAGGTCTCTAAGGGCTGCAGCATGTCTTATGCCACCCTAGGGACCCCTCACCCAGCACAGGCACGCTGCTTGCCAGCTTGTGTGTGCTGGTGGGGAGAAAATGACTAAGTTGACATGGCACTCCCCTCAGGGTGCCATGCCAACCTCACACTGCCTGTGGCATAGGTAAGTCACCCCTCTAGCAGGCCTTACAGCCCTGAGGCAGGGTGCACTATACCACAGGTGAGGGCATAGGTGCATGAGCACTATGCCCCTACAGTGTCTAAGCAAAACCTTAGACATTGTAAGTGCAGGGTAGCCATAAGAGTATATGGTCTGGGAGTCTGTCAAAAACGAACTCCACAGCTCCATAATGGCTACACTGAATACTGGGAAGTTTAGTATCAAACTTCTCAGAATAATAAACCCACACCGATGCCAGTGTTGGATTTATTAAAAAATGCACACAGAGTGCATCTTAGAGATGCCCCCTGTATTTTACACAATTCTTCAGTGCAGGACTCGCTGGTCTGTGCCAGCCTGCTGCTGAGAGACGAGTTTCTGACCCCATGTGGTGAGGGCCTTTGTGCTCTCTGAGGACAGAAACAAAAGCCTGCTCTGGGTGGAGGTGCTTCACACCCCCCCTGCAGGAACTGCAACACCTAGCAGTGAGCCTCAAAGGCTCAGGCTTCGTGTTACAATGCCCCAGGGCACTCCAGCTAGTGGAGATGCCCGCCCCCCTGGACACAGCCCCCACTTTCGGCGGCAAGTCCAGGGGAGATAATGAGAAAAACAAGGAGGAGTCACTGGCCAGTCAGGACAGCCCCTAAGGTGTCCTGAGCTGAGGTGACTGACTTTTAGAAATCCTCCATCTTGTAGGAGGATTCCCGGAATAGGGATGTGCCCCCCTCCCCTCAGGGAGGAGGCACAAAGAGGGTGTACCCACCCTCTAGGACAGTAGCCATTGGCTACTAACCCCCAAGACCTAAACACACCCCTAAATTCAGTATTTAGGGGCTCCCCAGAACCAAGGAACTCAGATTCCTTCAACTTACAGAAGAAGAGGACTGCTGAGCTGAAAAACCCCTGCAAAAGAAGACACCAACTGCTTTGGCCCCAGTCCTACCGGCCTGTCTCCTGCCTTCTAAAGAAACCTGCTCCAGCACCGCTTTCCCCAGGACCAGCGACCTCTGAATCCTGAGACCTGCCCTGCTTCAAGAGGAACAAGAATCTCCCGAGGACAGCGGCCCTGTTCCAAAAAGACTGCAACTTTGTTTCAGAGAAGCAGATTTAAAGACCCCTGCAATCCCAGCAAGAAGCTGGAGACTTGCAACACTGCACCCGGCGACCCCGACTCGACTGGTGGAGAACCAACACCTCAGGGAGGACCCTCCGGCGACTCCAAGACCGTGAGTAACCAAAGTTGTCCCCCCTGAGCCCCCACAGCAACACCTGCAGAGGGAATCCCGAGGCTCCCCCTGACCACGACTGCCTGACTCTAAAATCCCGACGGCTGGAAAAGACCCTGCACCCGCAGCACCTGAAGGATCGGAACTCCAGTGCAGGAGTGACCCCCAGTAGGCCCTCTCACTTGCCCAGGTGGTGGCTACCCCGAGGAGCCCCCCCCCCCCCCCCTTGCCTGCCTGCACCGCTGAAGAGACCCCTTGGTCTCCCATTGGAAACCCGACGCTTGTTTGCACACTGCACCCGGCCGCCCCTGCGCTGCTGAGGGTGTACTTTTTGTGTGGACTTGTGTCGCCCCCGGTGCCCTACAAAACCCCCCTGGTCTGCCCTCCAAAGACGCGGGTACTTACCTGCTGGCAGACTGGAACCGGGGCACCCCCTTCTCTCCATTGAAGCCCATGCGTTTTGGGCACCACTTTGAACTCTGCACCTGACCGGCCCGAGCTGCTGGTGTGGTGACTTTGGGGTTGCTCTGAACCCCCAACGGTGGGCTACCTTGGACCCCAATCTGAACCCCGTAGGTGGTTCACTTACCTGCAAAAACTAACATTACTTTACCTCCCCCAGGAACTGTGAAAATTGCACTAAGTGTCCACTTTTAAAACAGCTAAATGTGTTTTATGTAAAAAGTATATATGCTATTGTAATTATTCAAAGTTCCTAGAGTACTTACCTGCAATACCTTTCAAATGAGATATTACATGTAGAATTTGAACCTGTGGTTCTTAAAATAAACTAAGAAAATATATTTTTCTATAACAAAAACCTATTGGCCTGGAATTGTTTCTGAGTGTGTTCCTCATTTATTGCCTGTGTGTATGTACAACAAATGCTTAACACTACTCCTTTGATAAGCCTACTGCTCGACCACACTACCACAAAATAGAGCATTAGTATTATCTCTTTTTGCCACTATCTTACCTCTAAGGGGAACCCTTGGACTCTGTGCATGCTATTCCTTACTTTGAAATAGCACATACAGAGCCAACAGACAGCCAACAGGAAAGCTAGTTATGGTCAAAGTAATACACCAGCATCGATTAACTAAGAACATCAGTAAATGTTAATTTAACACCTCTTAACCACAATTATTTTCCAGTTACCTGAGCAAAGCTGTTCAATTTTCGTTAGGTTCAGCTGCAGGGACTCGTTGATCCATGCAAGCATATCATGTCGACTCAGGTTATCACTGGTCACAGAAGTGGAATATACATTGACTGCCATTTTCTGAAGGAAAAAAAAAAAAAAAAACAGAAGGAAAACATACCTCTCCATTACCAAAAGGAGACAGTTTTTGGTGCATCCACCATCACAGTGGTGTCATTCCCATGAGCTTTACCAACCACTATTTTCCACATTCTGAATTTAAAATTAATTGGTGCGTAAAAGTCATACAGCTAGGCCACATAGTATAAACCGGTCTCCCACCGGATAACCAAAATAAAAATTAATATACTATAGGAGTAAAATACTGCCACGACCCAAACAACTGTACACCCTTATTTAGTAGGAGTCCACCAATATCCAAAATCGTCTCTCACCATTTTATCACACATTTCTTGAAACATGACCTCCACTAACTGCTAACTGAGCGCCACCACAGTAAAAAAAATGCAGTCAGCTTTAATTGTAAGAAATTAACTTTAACTAGAGTTCTGCGCCAATGAATCCCAGTTTGGCCAGCACAGGTTCAAACCAAGCATTATCTTTCATTTGTCACAGCTTGGTACCAGAACCCCTATTATAAAACACCCATCGATTCAAGACCACTCTTCTCCCAGCAAGGGCACAATTTTTCATATGCCCCCCAAATCGACGCCTGCAACCCTCCGAATTGCGGCAATATCCCACTCATCTAATCTTAAGTAATAACCAGGCAGCTATTACTTTCTACGCTGCATTATGAATGCCGCAGTTTACCCTAACTGAAAAAAAAATCCACACGAGTCCCAAACACCAGCACCCTCCGATTAACCTACAGAAGCCCAGCACCAAAGCCATTCTTAAGAAATCTCGTGATCACCCTTTCTACACTCCATCTTTACATCATCTGCAAAATTATCTTCTTTTAAAAAAACGCTTCTTTCAGTAATCCATATATTCTTTCCGTAATTAACTCTAGAACTGTTCAGTCATTATGGCTTCACATTGCCGGGTGCATTATGCCACCAAGAATTCAACTGTCAGTAAACAGCCGTCCAAAATTCATGTTCTCCCCAACCATAGCCTTCTGGTCTGCACGAGCTCCATCCGCCGACATTTCAGAACCCCGTAATAGGAATGCTCGCCACCCCCCCGCCCCCCTCCATTATACTCCACTGCCTTATGATCGTTCTCCCTCGGCATAAGCAACGGCATTAGCCCCGGTACCAGCCACCCCCTACAAAGAATTTCAACGGATGTAATTGCATTTCATCGAAATGGTCCCATGATTCTGACACGTCCCAATTTTTAACCCCATCAGCCCTAACTCTCCACTTCGCCTAGCCGTTGCTCACTCCTTAGTTCCTCTACAGTGCAAGGAGCCTGTAGATCGGGTAGGCGCGTAAACTACGTGCGCTCTACCCGGCACAGCGGGGCCATTGCAAATCTCACATTTCACTAACGCCTCCCCCCGCCCGCCGGCAACCCCATTAGGTCCCGCATTCTAGGCCTCGGTTCATTTAAGCACATGTCCCGCCTTCCGTTACACCCAGGCAGGGCTTCCCGCAAAAGCCTACACTCATACGTGTTGCAACCAACAAGACTATACCTCTGAAACTCTAATAACCTTCGCTACCAAAGCCTCCGCATCAAAGCTCTCCCGTTACCTGTACTACCCGTCGCGTTCAAGCCGGCACCGCCCGTGTTGACGTCATGCGCAAAGTGGCCATCTTCGTCTGCGGCTTTACGTCATCTCATGAATAATTCAAACGGCCATTTTGCGCGCGCTACAAAAAGGCGTGGCAGACACAAGGAACGAGGAAGACTCAGGAATCCCAAGTGGGTTCCTGTCCGTGCTGTAGATGTAGAAGAAAGACTAAACTGTCAACGAGAAAAGAACTTCAGTAAACTCTAAAATTCTGCTATCAGGCGCTTGAAACGGTTTGTTGCAGTCGCCATGTGCATTTAGTGCCTTCGGAAAAACAAACCTGTTTCTATTGCTGAATAGCTTGCAGTGTTAATTCTGTGACCGGACCGCCAGCGAGGATTGTGCATTCTCTTCTCCACTTTAATGTCACAGAAGTGTGATAATAAGCACATAAACGAAAGACGTTTAACACTACATGACTCATGCGTCCAAGAGAGTCTCCATAGTAACCACAGCCCAATCAGATAACTGTCAGCTGTATATCTTCTTATGACATCCCTTCATCTTCCTTACAAAAATGTGCACCTTCTTCAGCAGGTACATGCATAACAAAAAGAAAGGCATAGACTGGTCCTGGAGGGGTGTGCCAGGACAAACTGCAAGCAAACGAGGAAGCCAATGTCTACTCACATAGTGGCTGGCTGGGCCCAGATGGGCAATGTTAACTGTGCACTCGCAGTGGAGAGAAGGAGATGGCTGCTCATCAAAACCGATGCAAAGCTGGGGGAGCTCACGACATCTGAGGCAGGCACAGTGGCGCAAGGACACCTTTTCGGTGAACCTTTCGTTAAGGAGCTGTGAAAATTTGTCTCCACCTTTTCAACCCAATGACTGGAATGACGGATGACAGAGGCCCTTCTACACGAGCAGAGGGTCTGGAAGAAGAAAATCCTTTCCGGAGGCAGAGGCTCCAGCTGTTTTCAGAAAGAACAAATGGATAAGCAATACCCTTTTTTTCCCCTCACGAAAAGCTGGGAGGGAGGTTTAGGTTGTTTGCACACAACTGGGAAAAGATCACATTGGACCTTGGATACCTCAGACAGTTGGGGGTTTCCACATAGAATTCTATCAGACCTTCAAACAGAGAGCAATTCCCCAACCCTTGTTTTTTTTTGCACAAGGAGTCCTTATTAATAGACTGAGAGGTAGGGCAGCTGATTTTGGTCAGGAGATCGCTCCCCCACGTCCGCAGCACCACCATGCTGTACCCTTGTCCTTGACTCCACACACGCTGCCGAACGCGTGTTCGAGGCCCTCCTCCACCCGCAGGCATCTGCCTGTGCCTCATCCCTGGTGTCTAGTGGGCTCTGGTAAGCTTCACTAGACTTGTGCTTTGTGCCTTTTTAACTTTTTGTGACTCGTTTTCTGTGCCTTTGTGCCGTTCATGTTATTGTGACTCTTTTTCTGTGCCTTGAATTATTGTGCTGTTCATGTTATTGTGACTCGTTTTCTGTGCCTTGAATTACTGTGCCGTTCTTTCCTCAGTTTCCTTCTGTGCCTTTTTCTGCCGCTTTTGCCCCTTGTGCGCTCCCCTTGCCGGCTCTCTCTGAGCCGCTTTCCCCGCCACTGCCTCCCTGCGGCCTGTAGGAAAGTACCATCTTGCCTGGCATGTTACCCCCATTTTTCACTGTATATATGTTGTTTTAGTTGTATGTGTCACTGGGACCCTGCTAGTCAGGGCCCCAGTGCTCATAAGTTTGCCTGAATGTGTTACCTGTGTTATGACTAACTGTCTCACTGAGGCTCTGCTAACCAGAACCTCAGTGGTTATGCTCTCTCATTTCTTTCAAATTGTCACTAAAAGGCTAGTGACCAATTTTACCAATTTAGATTGGCTTACTAGAACACCCTTATAATTCCCTAGTATATGGTACTGAGGTACCCAGGATATTGGGGTTCCAGGAGATCCCTATGGGCTGCAGCATTTCTTTTGCCACCCATAGGGAGCTCTGACAATTCTTACACAGGCCTGCCACTGCAGCCTGAGTGAAATAACGTCCACGTTATTTCACAGCCATTTTACACTGCACTTAAGTAACTTATAAGTCACCTATATCTCTAACCTTTACCTGGTAAAGGTTGGGTGCTAAGTTACTTAGCGTGTGGGCACCCTGGCACTAGCCAAGGTGCCCCCACATTGTTCAGGGCCAATTCCCCGGACTTTGTGAGTGCGGGGACACCATTACACGCGTGCACTACATATAGGTCACTACCTATATGTAGCTTCACAATGGTAACTCCGAATATGGCCATGTAATATGTCTATGATCATGGAATTGCCCCCTCTATACCATCCTGGCATAGTTGGCACAATCCCATGATCCCAGTGGTCTGTAGCACAGACCCTGGTACTGCCAAACTGCCTTTCCCGGGGTTTCACTGCAGCTGCTGCTGCTGCCAACCCCTCAGACAGGCATCTGCCCTCCTGGGGTCCAGCCAGGCCTGGCCCAGGATGGCAGAACAAAGGACTTCCTCTGAGAGAGAGTGTTACACCCTCTCCCTTTGGAAAATGGTGTGAAGGCAGGGGAGAACTAGCCTCCCCCAGCCTCTGGAAATGCTTTCATGGGCACATTTGGTGCCCATTTCTGCATAAGCCAGTCTACACCGGTTCAGGGACCCCTTAGCCCTGCTCTGGCGCGAAACTGGACAAAGGAAAGGGGAGTGACCACTCCCCTGACCTGTACCTCCCCTGGGAGGTGCCCAGAGCTCCTCCAGTGTGCTCCAGACCTCTGCCATCTTGGAAACAGAGGTGCTGCTGGCACACTGGACTGCTCTGAGTGGCCAGTGCCATCAGGTGACGTCAGAGACTCCTCCTGATAGGCTCCTTCAGGTGTTGCTAGCCTATCCTCTCTCCTAGGTAGCCAAACCCTCTTTTCTGGCTATTTAGGGTCTCTGTCTCTTGGGATTCCTTAGATAACGAATGCAAGAGCTCATCCGAGTTCCTCTGCATCTCTCTCTTCACCTTCTGCCAAGGAATCAACTGCTGACCGCGCTGGAAGTCTGCAAAACTGCAACATAGTAGCAAAGACGACTACTGCAACTCTGTAACGCTGATCCTGCCGCCTTCTCGACTGTTTTCCTGGTGGTGCATGCTGTGGGGGTAATCTGCCTCCTCTCTGCACTAGAAGCTCAGAAGAAATCTCCAGTGGGTCGACGGAATCGTCCCCCTGCAACCGCAGGCACCAAAGAACTGCATCACCGGTACCTTGGGTCTCCTCTCAGCACGACGAGCGAGGTCCCTTGAATCCAGCAACTCTGTCCAAGTGACTCCCACAGTTCAGTCCAAGTTTGGTGGAGGTAAGTCCTTGCCTCCCCACGCCAGACTGCATTGTTGGAAACCGCGACTTTTGCAGCTACTCCGGCCTCCGTGCACTTCTGGCAGAAATCCTTTGTGCACAGTCCAGCCTGGGTCCACGGCACTCTAACCTGCATTGCACGACCTCCTAAGTTGTTCTCCGGCGACGTGGGACTCCTTTGTGCGACTTCGGGTGAGCACCGTTTCACGCATCCTCGTAGTGCCTGTTTCTGGCACTTCTCCGGGTGCTACCTGCTGCTGAGAGGGCTCCTTGTCTTGCTCGACGTCCCCTCTGTCCCCTGACGCAATTTGCGACATCCTGGTCCCTCCTGGGCCACAGCAGCATCCAAAAACCCTTACCGCACGATTTGCAGCTAGCAATGCTTGTTGGCGGTCTTTCGGCGGGAAAACACTTCTGCACGACTTTCCATGGCGTGAGGGATCCGTCCTCCAAAGGGGAAGTCTCTAGCCCTTGTCGTTCTTGCAGAAACCTACGCTTCTACTGTCCAGTAGCAGCTCCTTTGCACCCACAGCTGGCATTTCCTGGGCATCTGCCCATCTCCGACTTGCTTGTGACTTTTGGACTTGGTCCCCTTGTTCCACAGGTACCCTCGACTGGAAATCCATTGTTGTTGCATTGTTGGTTTGTGTCTTTCCTGCAGAATTCCCCTATCACGACTTCTATGTCCTTTGGGGAACTTTAGTGCACTTTGCACTCACTTTTCAGGGTCTTGGGGTGGGCTATTTTTCTAACCCTTACTATTTTCTAATAGTCCCAGCGACCCTCTACAAGGTCACATAGGTTTGGGGTCCATTCGTGGTTCACATTCCACTTTTGGAGTATATGGTTTGTGTTGCCCCTATCCCTATGTGTCTCCATTGCATCCTATTGTAACTATACATTGTTTGCACTGTTTTCTAATACTATTACTGCATATTTTGGTATTGTGTACATATATCTTGTGCATATTTGCTATCCTCATACTGAGGGTATTCACTGAGATACTTTTGGCATATTGTCATAAAAATAAAGTACCTTTATTTTTAGTATAACTGTGTATTGTGTTTTCTTATGATATTGTGCATATGACACTAAGTGGTACTGTAGGAGCTTCACTCGTCTCCTAGTTCAGCCTAAGCTGCTCTGCTAAGCTACCATTATCTATCAGCCTATGCTGCTAGACACCCTATACACTAATAAGGGATAACTGGGCCTGGTGCAAGGTGCAAGTACCCCTAGGTACTCACTACAAGCCAGTCCAGCCTCCTACATTGGTTGTGCAGCGGTGGGATAAGTGCTTTGAGACTACTTACCACTCTTGTCATTGTACTTTTCATAAGAGAAAAATATACAAAACAAGTTCAGTGTGTGTACACATAACTAAAAAGTTTTGCATTTCCTCTTTTCACTCTTTTCTAAGTGCTGAAAAGTACTTCTAAACTTTCAAAAAGTTCTAAAAAGTTTTAAAACTTTTTTTTCTCTGTCTTTCTAAAAGCTCTGACAAACTTTTTTCTCTTTTTCTATCACTTTAACTCTCTCTAAAAATGTCTGACACAGGCCAAAATGTTGATCTGTCCAAACTTGCATATGATCACCTTAGCTGGAAAGGAGCAAGGAGTCTCTGCATAGAGAGAGGTTTGAGTGTAGGGAAGAATCCTTCCTTGGAATTGTTACTTAACATGCTTAGAGAACAAGATAAGGCTAAAAGTGCCCCATCTGTTGAAAAAGTAGCTAATGGTTCCCAATCTGATCCAGGGACTCCCCCAGGAAAAGATTCAGGAAAGAAACTTCTTAGCCTGCCCATTACTAGACAGTCTAGCATAGTTGGTACAGATGCTGGGTCACATCATACAGATGATGTGCTCTCACATTACACTGTTAGCCAAGCTGTTAGGGTGCCTTCTGTAAGAGACAGGTCTCCTTCTGTCCATTCTCACCATACTTCTGTGTCTAGGAATGTCCCTCCCACCCACCCTGATGACAGATTGTTAGAAAGGGAGCTCAATAGATTGAGAGTGGAACAAACCAGACTGAAGCTCAAGAAGCAACAGCTGGATTTGGATAGACAGTCCTTAGAAGTAGAGAAGGAGAGACAGAAACTGGGTTTAGAAACCCATGGTGGCAGCAGCAGTATTCCCAATAGTCATCCTGCAAAAGAGCATGATTCTAGGAATCTGCACAAGATAGTTCCCCCTTATAAGGAGGGGGATGACATTAACAAGTGGTTTGCTGCACTTGAGGGGGCCTGTGTTGTACAGGATGTCCCTCAAAGGCAGTGGGCTGCTATCCTATGGCTATCATTTAGTGGAAAGGGTAGGGATAGGCTCCTTACTGTGAAAGAAAGTGATGCCAATAATTTTACAGTTCTTAAGAATGCACTCCTGGATGGTTATGGCTTAACCACTGAACAATACAGGATAAAGTTCAGAGAGACCAAAAAGGAGTCTTCACAAGACTGGGTTGATTTCGTTGACCATTCAGTGAAGGCCTTGGAGGGGTGGTTACATGGCAGTAAAGTTACTGATTATGACAGCCTGTATAACTTGATCCTGAGAGAGCATATTCTTAATAATTGTGTGTCTGATTTGTTGCACCAGTACTTGGTGGACTCTGATCTGACCTCTCCCCAAGAATTGGGAAAGAAGGCAGACAAATGGTTCAGAACAAGGGTGAACAGAAAAGTTCATACAGGGGGTGACAAAGATGGCAACAAGAAGAAGGATGGTAAGTCTTCTGACAAGGGTGGGGACAAATCTAAAAATGAGTCTTCATCAGGCCCACAAAAACACTCTGGTGGGGGTGGTGGGCCCAAATCCTCTTCAAATCAAAACAAAGAAAAGAAACCATGGTGCTATTTATGTAAAATAAAAGGCCATTGGACAACAGATCCCAGTTGTCCAAAGAAAAGCACCAAGCCTCCTACCACTACAACCCCTACTGCTACAACTAGTGTCCCTACTAATAGCAGTGGTGGTGGGAGCAAACCTACTAATAGCCAATCCAAGGGAGTAGCTGGGCTCACTTTTGGTAACTTAGTTGGGGTTGGTCTGATTAGGGAGACCACAGAGGCTGTGTTAGTCTCTGAGGGGGCTATTGATTTAGCCACCTTGGTTGCTTGTCCCCTTAACTTGGATAAGTACAAGCAACTACCCCTAATAAATGGTGTTGAGGTTCAGGCCTACAGGGACACTGGAGCCAGTGTAACTATGGTGATAGAGAAACTGGTCCACCCTGAACAACACCTACTTGGTCACCAGTACCAAGTAACCGATGCTCACAACAACACACTTAGCCACCCCATGGCTGTTGTAAATCTCAACTGGGGGGGGGGGGTTACTGGTCCAAAGAAAGTTGTGGTAGCCACAGATTTACCTGTAGACTGTCTACTAGGAAATGATTTGGAGACATCAGCTTGGTCAGATGTGGAGTTGGAGGCCCATGCAGCAATGCTGGGCATCCCAGGGCATATTTTTGCTTTAACCAGGGCTCAGGCCAAAAAGCAAAAAGGACAGGGAAGCTTGGATCCTGGAACAATGGACCAAGTGCTCCCTAAAGCTAGGGCTAGTAGAAGCAAACCACTTCCTACTATCCCTCCCTCTACAGTGAATTCTACTTCTGAGGAAGAAGAATTTCCACCCTGTGCAGAACCTACACCAGAGGAGCTGGAAGCAGACACTGCTGAGCTTTTGGGTGAAGGGGGGCCTGCCAGGGAGGAGCTGAGTGTGGCACAGCAAACCTGTCCCACACTAGAGGGTCTAAGACAGCAAGCTGTCAAACAGGTTAATGGGGATGTCAGTGACTCTCACAGAGTTTACTGGGAGGACAACCTCTTGTACACTGAAGCAGGGGATCCTAAACCTGGAACTGCCAGGAGGTTAGTGATTCCTCAGTAGTACAGAAAGTTCCTCCTAACTCTAGCCCACAACATTCCCCTAGCTGGACATCTGGGCCAAATGAAAACTTGGGACAGGCTTGTTCCCCTGTTTCATTGGCCTAGGATGTCTGAGGACACAAAGGAATTTTGTAAGTCCTGTGAAACCTGTCAAGCCAGTGGCAAGACAGGTGGCACCCCAAAGGCACCCCTTATTCCACTGCCTGTGGTTGGAGTTCACTTTGAAAGGGTAGGGGTTGACATAGTTGGCCCCCTTGACCCTCCTACTGCTTCAGGCAATAGGTTTATCTTGGTGGTAGTGGACCATGCCACAAGATATCCTGAAGCAATTCCTTTAAGGACCACTACAGCACCTGCAGTGGCAAAGGCCCTCCTGGGAATATTTTCGAGGGTGGGCTTCCCAAAGGAAGTAGTATCAGACAGGGGAAGCAATTTCATGTCTGGTTACTTAAAGGCCATGTGGAAGGAGTGTGGTGTAACTTACAAGTTCACTACACCCTATCATCCACAAACAAATGGACTGGTGGAGAGATTTAACAAAACTCTCAAAGGCATGATTATGGGACTCCCTGAAAAACTCCGCAGGAGATGGGATATCCTTTTACCATCCCTCCTTTTTGCCTACAGGGAGGTACCCCAGAAAGGAGTGGGCTTCAGCCCCTTTGAACTCCTCTTTGGACACCCTGTTAGGGGTCCACTAACACTTGTCAAGGAGGGTTGGGAACAACCTTTAAAAGCTCCAAAACAAGATATTGTGGATTATGTACTTGGCCTCAGATCAAGGATGCTGAGTATATGAAAAAGGCCAGTAAAAACCTTCAGGCCAGCCAAGAGCTCCAGAAGCAATGGGATGATCAGAAGGCTGTTTTGGTTCAGTACCAACCAGGGCAGAAAGTGTGGGTCTTGGAGCCAGTGGCCCCAAGAGCACTCCAAGATAAATGGAGTGGACCCCACATAATTGTTGAAAAGAAGGGTGAAGTCACCTATTTAGTTGACTTAGGCACTGTCAGGAGTCCCCTTAGGGTGCTCCATGTCAATCGCCTGAAACCCTACTATGACAGGGCTGATCTCACCCTGCTCATGGCAACTGATGAGGGACAGGAAGAAGACAGTGATCCTCTACCTGATCTCTTCTCTTCCACAGAACAAGATGCTCTTGTGGAAGGTGTAGTTTTGGCTGATTGTCTTACTGCTGAGCAGAAAGACCATTGCATAAATCTCCTGGGTCAGTTTTCTGAACTCTTCTCTACTGTGCCAGGTACCACTTCTTGGTGTGAGCACACTATAGATACTGGAGACAGCTTGCCTGTCAAAAGTAAGATCTATAGGCAGCCTGACCATGTCAGAGACTGCATAAAGCAAGAGGTGCAGAAAATGTTAGAACTGGAAGTGGTTGAGCACTCTGAAAGTCCATGGGCCTCTCCTGTGGTACTTGTACCAAAACCTCATTCCAAGGATGGAAAGAAAGAAATGCGGTTTTGTGTAGATTATAGAGGTCTCAACCAGGTAACCAAAACTGATGCTCACCCTATACCCAGGGCAGATGAGCTCATAGTTACACTGGCATCTGCCAAGTATCTAAGCACTTTTGATTTGACTGCAGGGTATTGGCAGATCAAATTATCAGAAGATGCTAAACCTAAAACTGCATTTTCAACCATTGGAGGCCATTACCAATTCACAGTAATGCCTTTTGGATTGAAAAATGCACCTGCCACTTTTCAAAGGTTGGTGAACACAGTCCTGCAAGGGCTGGAAGCTTTTAGTGCAGCATATTTGGACGATATAGCTGTCTTTAGCCCCAGTTGGGATGATCACCTGGTCCACCTATGGAAAGTTTTAGAAGCCCTGCAAAAGGCAGGCCTCACTATCAAGGCTTCAAAGTGCCAGATAGGGCAGGGGAAGGTGGTTTATCTGGGACACCTTGTTGGTGGGGAACAGATTGCACCACTTCAGGGGAAAATCCAAACTATTGTTGATTGGGTTCCCCCTACTACTCAGACTCAGGTGAGAGCCTTCCTAGGCCTCACTGGGTATTACAGGAGGTTCATTAAGAACTATGGCTCCATTGCAGCCCCTCTTAATGACCTCACATCCAAAAAGATGCCTAAAAAGGTATTGTGGACAGCTAGCTGTCAGAAAGCTTTTGAGGAGCTGAAGCAGGCCATGTGCTCTGCACCTGTCCTGAAAAGCCCTTGTTACTCTAAAAAATTCTATGTCCAAACTGATGCATCTGAATTAGGAGTAGGGGCAGTCCTATCACAACTTAATTCTGAGGGCCAGGATCAACCTGTTGCTTTTATTAGTAGGAGGTTGACCCCTAGAGAAAAGCGTTGGTCTGCCATTGAGAGGGAGGCCTTTGCTGTGGTCTGGGCACTGAAGAAGTTGAGGCCATACTTGTTTGGCACTCACTTCATTGTTCAGACAGACCACAAACCTCTACTTTGGCTAAAACAAATGAAAGGTGAAAATCCTAAATTGTTGAGGTGGTCCATATCCCTACAGGGAATGGACTATACAGTGGAACATAGACATGGGAGTAGCCACTCCAATGCAGATGGACTCTCCAGATATTTCCACTTAGACAATGAAGACTCATCAGGTCATGGCTAATCTTATTGTCCTTCGTTTGGGGGGGGGTTGTGTAGGAAAGTACCATCTTGCCTGGCATGTTACCCCCATTTTTCACTGTATATATGTTGTTTTAGTTGTATGTGTCACTGGGACCCTGCTAGTCAGGGCCCCAGTGCTCATAAGTGTGCCTGAATGTGTTACCTGTGTTATGACTAACTGTCTTACTGAGGCTCTGCTAACCAGAACCTCAGTGGTTATGCTCTCTCATTTCTTTCAAATTGTCACTAACAGGCTAGTGACCAATTTTACCAATTTAGATTGGCTTACTGGAACACCCTTATAATTCCCTAGTATATGGTACTGAGGTACCCAGGGTATTGGGGTTCCAGGAGATCCCTATGGGCTGCAGCATTTCTTTTGCCACCCATAGGGAGCTCTGACAATTCTTACACAGGCCTGCCACTGCAGCCTGAGTGAAATAACGTCCACGTTATTTCACAGCCATTTTACACTGCACTTAAGTAACTTATAAGTCACCTATAGGTCTAACCTTTACCTGGTAAAGGTTGGGTGCTAAGTTACTTAGTGTGTGGGCACCCTGGCACTAGCCAAGGTGCCCCCACATTGTTCAGGGCCAATTCCCCGGACTTTGTGAGTGCGGGACACCATTACACGCGTGCACTACAAATAGGTCACTACCTATATGTAGCTTCACAATGGTAACTCCGAATAAGGCCATGTAATATGTCTATGATCATGGAATTGCCCCCTCTATACCATCCTGGCATAGTTGGCACAATCCCATGATCCCAGTGGTCTGTAGCACAGACCCTGGTACTGCCAAACTGCCTTTCCCGGGGTTTCACTGCAGCTGCTGCTGCTGCCAACCCCTCAGACAGGCATCTGCCCTCCTGGGGTCCAGCCAGGCCTGGCCCAGGATGGCAGAACAAAGGACTTCCTCCGAGAGAGGGTGTTACACCCTCTCCCTTTGGAAAATGGTGTGAAGGCAGGGGAGGACTAGCCTCCCCCAGCCTCTGGAAATGCTTTCATGGGCACATTTGGTGCCCATTTCTGCATAAGCCAGTCTACACCGGTTCAGGGACCCCTTAGCCCTGCTCTGGCGCGAAACTGGACAAAGGAAAGGGGAGTGAACACTCCCCTGACCTGTACCTCCCCTGGGAGGTGCCCAGAGCTCCTCCAGTGTGCTCCAGACCTCTGCCATCTTGGAAACAGAGGTGCTGCTGGCACACTGGACTGCTCTGAGTGGCCAGTGCCATCAGGTGACGTCAGAGACTCCTCCTGATAGGCTCCTTCAGGTGTTGCTAGCCTATCCTCTCTCCTAGGTAGCCAAACCCTCTTTTCTGGCTATTTAGGGTCTCTGTCTCTTGGGATTCCTTAGATAACGAATGCAAGAGCTCATCCGAGTTCCTCTGCATCTCTCTCTTCACCTTCTGCCAAGGAATCGACTGCTGACCGCGCTGGAAGCCTGCAAAACTGCAACATAGTAGCAAAGACGACTACTGCAACTCTGTAACGCTGATCCTGCCGCCTTCTCGACTGTTTTCCTGGTGGTGCATGCTGTGGGGGTAGTCTGCCTCCTCTCTGCACTAGAAGCTCCGAAGAAATCTCCCATGGGTCGACTGAATCGTCCCCCTGCAACTGCAGGCACCAAAGAACTGCATCACCGGTACCTTGGGTCTCCTCTCAGCACGACGAGCGAGGTCCCTTGAATCCAGCAACTCTGTCCAAGTGACTCCCACAGTCCAGTGACTCTTCAGTCCAAGTTTGGTGGAGGTAAGTCCTTGCCTCCCCACGCCAGACTGCATTGTTGGAAACCGTGACTTTTGCAGCTACTCCGGCCTCCGTGCACTTCCGCCGGAAATCCTTTGTGCACAGTCCAGTCTGGGTCCACGGCACTCTAACCTGCATTGCACGACCTCCTAAGTTGTTCTCCGGCGACGTGGGACTCCTTTGTGCGACTTCGGGTGAGCACCGTTTCACGCATCCTCGTAGTGCCTGTTTCTGGCACTTCTCCGGGTGCTACCTGCTGCTGAGAGGGCTCCTTGTCTTGCTCGATGTCCCCTCTGTCCCCTGAAGCAATTTGCAACATCCTGGTCCCTCCTGGGCCACAGCAGCATCCAAAAACCCTTACCGCACGATTTGCAGCTAGCAAGGCTTGTTGGCAGTCTTTCGGCGGAAAACACTTCTGCACGACTCTCCACGGCGTGAGGGATCCGTCCTCCAAAGGGGAAGTCTCTAGCCCTTGTCGTTCTTGCAGAAACCTACGCTTCTACTGTCCAGTAGCAGCTCCTTTGCACCCACAGCTGGCATTTCCTGGGCATCTGCCCATCTCCGACTTGCTTGTGACTTTTGGACTTGGTCCCCTTGTTCCACAGGTACCCTCGACTGGAAATCCATCGTTGTTGCATTGTTGGTTTGTGTCTTTCCTGCAGAATTCCCCTATCACGACTTCTATGTCCTTTGGGGAACTTTAGTGCACTTTGCACTCACTTTTCAGGGTCTTGGGGTGGGCTATTTTTCTAACCCTTACTATTTTCTAATAGTCCCAGCGACCCTCTACAAGGTCACATAGGTTTGGGGTCCATTCGTGGTTCACATTCCACTTTTGGAGTATATGGTTTGTGTTGCCCCTATCCCTATGTGTCTCCATTGCATCCTATTGTAACTATACATTGTTTGCACTGTTTTCTAATACTATTACTGCATATTTTGGTATTGTGTACATATATCTTGTGTATATTTGCTATCCTCATACTGAGGGTACTCACTGAGATACTTTTGGCATATTGTCATAAAAATAAAGTACCTTTATTTTTAGTATAACTGTGTATTGTGTTTTCTTATGATATTGTGCATATGACACTAAGTGGTACTGTAGGAGCTTCACTCGTCTCCTAGTTCAGCCTAAGCTGCTCTGCTAAGCTACCATTATCTATCAGTCTATGCTGCTAGACACCCTATACACTAATAAGGGATAACTGGGCCTGGTGCAAGGTGCAAGTACCCCTAGGTACTCACTACAAGCCAGTCCAGCCTCCTACACGGCCCCACCCCCCTCGCGCCCCAATTCGCCGCTCCCTCCCGCCTCCCATCTGCTCCTCCCTCCCCCCTCCCTTCTTAATGGCGGTCGCTGCGCGTCCACGTGCAGCGGGCGCGCCAGGGGCAAACCCGTCTGCGCCCGTCCGCGCCTGGACCACGCCCAGCGCCACACCCCCTGGTCCGCGAGACCCCTGCACCTCCAGACACCACTACACGCCCGACCAACTCAACACCCTCAGTCCCGGCCGCATCACAGCATGCTTCCAGTCCTCACCAAGGAACACCAACGGACCCTTCTCATGCCGCACCTGCAGATTCACCTGCAACAGAACAACGAAACCAACAAAGACCGGAACAAACCACCTCCACTGCATACTCCTCAACACCCGCTCCGCACGCAAGCACATCATCGAGCTCTGGGACCTGCTCAACTCCACCGCCCCAGACGTAGCCTTCCTGACCGAAACCTGGTGGAACGACTCCTCGGCGCCCGACATCGCAATAGCCATCCCGGACGGCTACAAGATCATCCGTAGGGACCTGTGATGCTATTAATGATGTTTGACCAATGACTTTGTGTTTCACCACTGCGCATATTAGTTGCTCAATGTTCACCAGTAGCACATTGTATGTTTTGTTCAGCCTAGCCGCCTATTGGCTTTGACATGGCATTAGCCATTACATTTTGTATTCAGTTTAGCTGCCTATTGGCTTTGACATGCTATTAGATATTACATTCTGTATCCAGCTTAGCTGCCTATTGGCTTTGACATGATATTAGACATTACATTTTGTATTCAGCTCAGCTGTCTATTGGCTTTGACATGATATTAGACATTGCATTTTGTATTCAGCTCAGCTGCCTATTGGCTTTGACATGACATTAGACATTACATTTGATATTTAGGTTAGCTGCCTATGGCCTTTAACGTGGAGTTAGACATTGCAGTTGAGAATCCAAGCTGTATTTTTCCAAGCTGTGTTTTTCCACAAGATGAACCAAGCTGTTTTCTTCGCACAGCAGACTAGACATGATAAGAGAGAGTACATTTGGTGTTTTCCTTTCTGCTCAGGCTTGGGAAGAGGAGAAGTCGAGGAGATCTGGCCAGTCTCCAAAGGCTTGCGTAGTTTTCCCAGGTCTGAGAGGAGGGGGCACGCTTTGGTAAGGATGACTCGAGTTGCAGAGAATTAGATTAGAATCTGCTTGACTTCGGGCTGGAACTTGGTGCCAGTTGCCAGTCTCCCGTGTGGGTAGATAATCTCTTTCTCGCAGTTGACCGGAGTCATCAACTTGCAGACCCCAGAAAGATGAAGCTGTAAATAGTTTCTCACACGGTTAAGTATTTGTTTTGCTTTGCATTATATATATAACCTGCTGTGTACATTGCAATTGAGAAGTACTGTGATATATTTTGTTTTCATTGCTGCAATACTTTTGTGCTTGAAATCTATTAATTCGTCTCTCACGAACTTGTGGGTGGGGAAGAATTAACAACAATAAAGGTCTTCTTTGAACTCAGAAGTGCATTCTTGATATGTTCTGTAAGCTCTGATACGAGATAAGAAGGAAAGCAGAACAGGACCGCACCAACGGAATCGGAGGAGGAATAGCCATCGCCCACAAATCCACCCTCAAGGTCGACACCCACACTGACGACTCCCTCAAGACCGCCGAACACCTACATTTCCGCATCCACACCGACCCCAACACCACTCCAGAGGAACGCTCATCTACAGACCCCCCCGGACCACGAGCACCTTTCAGCGAATCCCTCGCCGACCTCACCAGCACCCACGCACTCACCTCAACAGATTACATCCTTCTCGGGGACCTAAATTTCCACCTGGAAAACAACAACGACACAAACTCCACCACCCTGATCGACAACTTCACCAACCACGGCCTCAGACAACTCGTCGACACACCAACCCACATCACTGGACCCCAACTTCTCCTCAAGCGCTCACGTCACCTTCAACCATACCACCGTACTCCACTGGACCGACCACCACTGCATCCATTTCACTTACAAGAAACATACCGAGCACCATCGCACCCAACAACCACCCTGCCGATGCTGGAGCAAAGTTACAGAAGACCAGCTTACCAACACCCTCGCCCAGAACCCACCCCACCGACCCAGACACCGCCGCCCACAACCTCACTCTGTGGATCAACGATTGCGCCAACACCCTCGCACCACTCAAGAAACCCACCGACAACCAAACCAGAAAAAAAGCCACCTGGTTCACCGACGAGCTCCTAAACTCCAAACGCGACTGCCGGAATCTAAAAAAAGAATGGCTCCTCAAACGCACACCCGACAGCCTCACAGCCCACAAGGACGCCACCCGCAATCACCACCAACTCATCAGACAAGCCAAACGATCTCATTTCAAAGACCGTCTGGACAACAACGCACACAACAGTAAAGAGCTCTTCAGCATCGTGAAAGAACTCTCCAACCCCAGCGCCAACATCAACGACATCCCTCCATCCCATGAACTCTGCAACGCACTGTCCACCTTTTTCGACCGGAAGATCACCGACATCCACAACAGCTTCAATGCCACTCCCACGCCAGACCCCACCCCGAACACCCAACCTGCACAAACCACCTGACATCCTGGACCAACGTCAACGACACAGAGACACACAAGATCATGAAGTCCATCCACTCAGGATCTCTGTCAGACCCCTGCCCCCACCACGTATACAACAAAGCCGGCTCCACCATCGCCCCCCAACTACAGAAGGTCATCAACATCTCCTTCGAAACAGCAACATTCCTGGAAAGTTGGAAATGCACCGAAATCCGCGCCCTCCTCAAGAAGCCCAAAGCAGACCCCAACGACCTCAAGAACTTCCGACCCATCTCCCTAATCCCTTTCCCAGCGAAGGTGATTGAAAAAAAAAATCGTCAACACACAACTAACCAGCCTCCCCGAAGACAACGACATCCTGGACCCCTCCCAGTCCGGCTTCAGACGAAACCACAGCACTGAGACCGCCCTTCTCGCCGCCACAGACGACATCAGACGCCAAATGGACAACGGCGAAACATTTCATTCCTCTCCGGCAGAACACAGAGAGTCTGCCTCCCCCCCTTCCACTCCGAAGCCACCGACATCATCTGCGGCGTCCCCCAAGGCTCATCCCTCAGCCCAACGCTGTTCAACATCTACATGGCCCCCCTCGCACAAGTGGCCTGACAACTGTAGGAGGCTGGACTCGCTTGTAGTGGGTACCAAGGGGTACTTGCACCAGGCCCAGGTATCCCTTATTAGTGTAGAGGGGTGTCTAGCAGCTTAGGCTGATAGAAAAGGTAGCTTAGCAGAGCAGCTTAGGCTGAACTAGGAGACAAGTGAAGCTCTTACAGTACCACTAGTGTCACTTGCACAATATCATAAGAAAACACAATACACAGATATACTAAAAATAAAGTTACTTTATTTTTATGACAATATGCCAAAGTATCTCAGTGAGTACCCTCAGTATGAGGATAGCAAATATACACAAGATATATGTACACAATACCAAAATATGCAGTAATAGCAATAGAAAACAGTGCAAACAATGTATAGTCACAATAGAATGCAATGGGGGCACATAGGGATAGGGGCAACACAAACCATAGAAGTGGAATGCGAACCACGAATGGACCCCAAACCTATGTGACCTTGTAGAGGGTCGCTGGGACTGTAAGGAAACAGTGAGGGTTAGAAAAATAGCCAACCCCAAGACCCTGAAAAGTGGGTGCAAAGTGCACCCAAGTTCCCCAAAGAGCACAGAAGTCGTGATAGGGGAATTCTGCAGGAAAGACCAACACCAGCAATGCAACAACGATGGATTTCCAGACGAGAGTACCTGTGGGACAAGGGGACCAAGTCCAAAAGTCACGATCAAGTCGGGAGTGGGCAGATGCCCAGGAAATGCCAGCTGTGGGTGCAAAGAAGCTGCCACCAGATGGTAGAAGCTAAGGATTCTGCAAGAACGACAAGGGCTAGAAACTTCCCCTTTGGAGGATGGATGTCCCATGTTGTGAAGAGTCATGCAAAAGTGTTTTCATGCACGAAGACCGCAAACAAGCCTTGCTACCTGCAAGGGTCGCGGTTAGAGTTTTTTGGATGCTGCTGTGGCCCAGGAGAGACCAGGATGTCACCAACTGCTTGAGGAGACAGAGGGGGCGTCCAGCAAGACAAAGAGCCCACTCAGAAGCAAGCAGCAACAGCAGAAGTGCCGGAACAGGCACGACGAAGTGGAGTGAACCGGAGCTCACCCGAAGTTGCACAAGAGGGTCCCACGACGCCGGAGGACAACTCAGGAGGTTGTGCAATGCAGGTTAGAGTGCCGGGACCCAGGCTTGGCTGTGCACAAAGGAAATCCTGGAGGAGTGCACAGGAGCCGGAGCAGCTGCAAAACACTCGGTTCCCAGCAATGCAGTCTAGCGTGGGGAGGCAAGGACTTACCTCCACCAAACTTGGACTGAAGAGTCACTGGACTGTGGGAGTCACTTGGACAGAGTTGCTGAGTTCAAGGGACCTCGCTCGTCGTGCTGAGAGGAGACCCAGAGGACCGGTGATGCAGTTCTTTGGTGCCTGCGGTTGCAGGGGGAAGATTCCGTCGACCCACAGGAGATTTCTTCGGAGCTTCTAGTGCAGAGAGGAGGCAGACTACCCCCACAGCATGCACATGCACCACCAGGAAAACAGTCGAGAAGGCAGCAGGATCAGCGTTACAAGGTCGCAGTAGTCGTCGTTGCTACTTTGTTGCAGTTTTGCAGGCTTCCAGCGCGGTCAGCAGTCGATTCCTTGGCAGAAGGTGAAGAGAGAGATGCAGAGGAACTCTGATGAGCTCTTGCATTCGTTATCTAAGGAATTCCGCAAATCAGAGACCCTAAATAGCCAGAAAAGGAGGTTTGGCTACCTAGGAGAGAGGATAGGCTAGCAACACCTGAAGGAGCCTATCAGAAGGAGTCTCTGACGTCACCTGCTGGCACTGGCCACTCAGAGCAGTCCAGTGTGCCAGCAGCACCTCTGTTTCCAAGATGGCAGAGGTCTGGAGCACACTGGAGGAGCTCTGGCCACCTCCCAGGGGAGGTGCAGGTCAGAGGAGTGGTCACTCCCCTTTCCTTTGTCCAGTTTCGCGCCAGAGCAGGGCTGAGGGATCCCTGAACCAGTGCAGACTGGCTTATGCAGAGATGGGCACCATCTGTGCCCATCAAAGCATTTCCAGAGGCTGGGGGAGGCTACTCCTCCCCAGCCCTGACACCTTTTTTCAAAGGGAGAGGGTGTAACACCCTCTCTCTGAGGAAGTCCTTTGTTCTGCCTTCCTGGGCCAAGCCTGGCTGGACCCCAGGAGGGCAGAAACCTGTCTGAGGGGTTGGCAGCAGCAGCAGCTGCAGTGAAACCCCGGGAAAGGTAGTTTGGCAGTACCCGGGTCTGAGCTAGAGACTCGGAGGATCATGGAATTGTCTCCCCAATGCCAGAATGGCATTGGGGTGACAATTCCATGATCCTAGACATGTTACATGGCCATGTTCGGAGTTACCATGGTGACGCTATACATATGTCGTGACATATGTATAGTGCACGCGTGTAATGGTGTCCCCGCACTCACAAAGTCCGGGGAATTTGCCCTGAACAATGTGGGAGCACCTTGGCTAGTGCCAGGGTGCCCACACACTGAGTAACTTAGCACCCAACCTTTACTAGGTAAAGGTTAGACATATAGGTGACTTATAAGTTACTTAAGTGCAGTGGTAAATGGCTGTGAAATAACGTGGACGTTATTTCACTCAGGCTGCACTGGCAGGCCTGTGTAAGAATTGTCAGATCTCCCTATGGGTGGCACAAGAAATGCTGCAGCCCATAGGGATCTCCTGGAACCCCAATACCCTGGGTACCTCAGTACCATATACTAGGGAATTATAAGGGTGTTCCAGTATGCCAATGTAAATTGGTGAAATTGGTCACTAGCCTGTTAGTGACAATTTGGAAAGAAATGAGAGAGCATAACCACTGAGGTTCTGGTTAGCAGAGCCTCAGTGAGACAGTTAGGCACCACACAAGGAACACATACATGTAGGTCACAAACTTATGAGCACTGGGTTCCTGGCTAGCAGGGTCCCAGTGACACATAACAAACATACTGAAAACATAGGGTTTTCACTATGAACACTGGGCCCTGGCTAGCAGGATCCCAGTGAGACAGTGAAAACACCCTGACATACACTCACAAACAGGCCAAAAGTGGGGGTAAGAAGGCTAGAAAGAGGCTACTTTCTCACACAACCACCCCCCCCCAAACGAAGGACAATAAGGCTAACCTTGGCCAGTTGAGACTTTATTGTCTAAGTGGTGATAAGTAGAGAGTAGCTCTGCAATAGACTGGTTACTCCCTTTATCATCCACTATATGGTTACTTCCCTGTGGGGATGTAAACCACCCTGTTTGAAGTTTTTTAGCTAAGCAACAATGTGAAGATGTATTTTCAGAGTTTCTATCAGTAAGTTTTAGTTTAGAGCAGTGGATATTGTCCACTGACCCTATTTGTAGTGATGAAAATGCCAGACAGGGATGCTGTCTCAGTAAAGCCATAGCTGGGCAAAAACTTTGTCCATATGGCTGGAAGAGAGAACAGGGATGCTATTTCTCTTGATTTGGAGCAGGGCAGGGATGCTGTCCTATGAGCTCCACACTAGGGCAGGGATGCTGTCCTAAGTGTTGTGAGGCAGAGCAGAGTTTCTGCTGCACTAAAGTTTCTCTGGGATGGTTGGAGGGATGCTCCATGTTAACAAAAATGGTGCTCTTTTTCTCACCAATGTTAGTTATCCCACAGAGAGGTACTTTTACCTCAGGGAGTACAGCTTTGCCAGCTGATGATTCCCTTGGAACAGGTGCCACCCCAGGAGAGGTTTCTTTCACCACAGGAATGATATCCTGATTGGCAGGGTGGTTAGGGGATACTGTGATACCCTTTTTACCTGTTGTTGGAGAGGGATCCTGAGTTTTCAGGCCTTCTCTCCTTTGCTTTTTCATTTCAGTAGAAATGAGAGGGAACAATTCCCCTGGGATGCCCAGCATGGCTGCATGGGCATAAAACTCTACATCAGCCCAACCTGAGACCTCTAGGTCATTACCTAAGAGACAGTCTACAGGTAAGCTAGGTGATACTACCACCTGCTTAGGGCCAGTAACTCCACCCCAACTAAACTGAATTATAGCTAAGGGAAGAAACTTAGTGGAGTTATGGACATCAATAATCTTATACTGTTGTCCAATGATGTGTTGTTCAGGATGCACTAGGTTTTCAGTCACCAAAGTGATACTGGCACCTGTGTCCCTGTAGGCCAAGGCCTCAACACCATTTATTGAAACTGTCTGCCTGTACTTATCCATTGTAAGGGGACAAGCAGCCAGTGTGGCAAGGCCAATGCCACTAGGTGTGACAGAAACTGTCTTGGGACTGACTACCCCAGTTTCTATGATGGACCCATAAGTAAACCCAACTACACCCTTAACTTGACTGTTGCCAGCAGTCCCACCACTAGTACCACTACTGCTAGGGGCACTAGAGTTTGATGTATTAGTGGTGGTAGGCTCAGGGGGTTTACCTGGACAGGACTTATCCCCTGGCCTATGGCCTCTGTTTTTACACACAAAGCACCAGGGCTTTTTAAATTGTGTAGGTTGTGAAGAAGAGGAAGAATTTGTTTTATCCCCACCCCCTGAAGAGTGTTTAAGATTTGAAGAAGGATCTTTGGTTTTACCCTTATCCCCATGCTTATCTTGAGATTTCTCACCATCTTTCTTCTTGCCATCCTTGTCACCCCCTGTATGAACTTTTATGTTCACCCTTGTTCTGACCCATTTGTCTGCCTTCTTTCCCAATTCTTGGGGAGAGGTCAGATCAGAGTCTACCAGGTACTGGTGTAACAAATCAGACAAACAATTATTAAGAATATGCGCTCTCAGGATTAAGTTATACAGGCTTTCATAGTCAGAAACTTTACTGCCATGTAACCACCCCTCAAAGGCCTTCACTGAATGGTCAACAAAGTCTACCAGTCTTGTGAAGACTCCTTTTTGGTTTCTCTGAACTTCATCCTGTACTGTTCAGTGGTTAAGCCATAACCATCTAGGAGTGCATTCTTAAGAACTATAAAATTATTGGCATCACTTTCCTTCACAGTAAGGAGCCTATCCCTACCCTTTCCACTGAAAGATAGCCATAGGGTAGCAGCCCACTGCCTTTGAGGGACCTCCTGTACAACACAGGCCCTCTCAAGTGCAGCAAACCACTTGTTAATGTCATCCCCCTCCTTGTAAGGGGGAACTATCTTGTGCAGATTCCTAGAATCATGCTCTTTTGCAGGATGACTATGTGGAATACTGCTGCTGCCACCATGGGGTCCTAACCCCAATTTCTGTCTTTCTCTTTCTAAATCAAAGGACTGCCTATCTAAATCCAGCTGTTGCTTCTTGAGCTTCAGCCTGGATTCTTCCACTCTCAATCTATTGAGCTCCCTTTCTAGCACTCTGTCATCAGGGTGGGTGGGTGGGGCATGCCTTGAAACACAAGTATGGTGAGAATGAACAGAGGGAGACCTGGCCCTAATAGATGGCATTCTATCATTCTGGCCTACAGAAGTAACACTCCTACTGTGATGAGAAGAAACACTCTTACTGTGATGTGAATTCACATCAGTACCAGCTATGCTAGGTGGGCTGCTAATGGGCAGGTTGGGAAGGTTCCCTTCTAAATCTTTTGCTAGGGGTGCCCCAGGATCAGATTGGGAACCATCAGCTAATTTCTCAACAGAAGTGCCAACTAAGGTCTTATCTTGTTCAATTAGCATATTAACCAACAGTTCTCTAGAGGGATTCTTCCCTACCCCTAAACCTCTTTCAACGCAGAGACTCCTTGCTCCTTTCCAGCTAAGGTGATCATAAGCAAGTTTGGACAACAGTTTGATCTGTGCCAGACATTTTAGAAAGTGTTTAAGGGACAGAAAAAGTGAGAAAAAAGTTTTTCAGAACTTTTTAAAGGACAGAAAAAAAACTTTAAAAACTTTTTAAGAACTTTTTGAAAGTTTAGAGGTACTTTTCAGCACTTAGCAAAGAAGTGAGAGGAGAAAAGCAAAACTTTTTGGTTAGGTGTACATACACTGAACTTGTTTTGTATATTTTTCTCTTATGAAAAGTACAATATGACAAAGTGGTAAGTAGTTGCAAAGTACTTATCCCACCGCTGCACAACCAATGTAGGAGGCTGGACTGGCTTGTAGTGGGTACCAAGGGGTACTTACACCTTGCACCAGGCCCAGGTATCCCTTATTAGTGTAGAGGGGTGTCTAGCAGCTTAGGCTGATAGAAAAGGTAGCTTAGCAGAGCAGCTTAGGCTGAACTAGGAGACGAGTGAAGCTCCTACAGTACCACTAGTGTCACTTGCACAATTTAATAAGAAAACACAATACACAGATATACTAAAAATAAAGGTACTTTATTTTTATGACAATTTGCCAAAGTATCTCAGTGAGTACCCTCAGTATGAGGATAGCAAATATACACAAGATATATGTACACAATACCAAAATATGCAGTAATAGCAATAGAAAACAGGGCAAACAATGTATAGTCACAATAGAATGCAATGGGGGCACATAGGGATAGGGGCAACACAAAACATATACTCTAGAAGTGGAATGCGAACCACGAATGGACCCCAAACCTATGTGACCTTGTAGAGGGTTGCTGGGACTGTAAGGAAACAGTGAGGGTTAGAAAAATAGCCCACCCCAAGACCCTGAAAAGTGGGTGCAAAGTGCACCTAAGTTCCCCAAAGAGCACAGAAGTTGTGATAGGGGAATTCTGCAGGAAAGACCAACACCAGCAATGCAACAACGATGGATTTCCAGACGAGAGTACCTGTGGAACAAGGGGACCAAGTCCAAAAGTCACGATCAAGTCGGGAGTGGGCAGATGCCCAGGAAATGGCAGCTATGGGTGCAAAGAAGCTGCCACCGGATGGTAGAAGCTAAGGATTCTGCAAGAACGACAAGGGCTAGAAACGATCCCTTTGGAGGATGGATGTCCCACATCGTGAAGAGTCGTGCAGAAGTGTTTTCATGCAGAAAGACCGCAAACAAGCCTTGCTACCTGCAAGGGTCGCGGTTAGGGTTTTTTGGATGCTGCTGTGGCCCAGGAGGGACCAGGATGTCGCAAACTGCGTGAGGAGACAGAGGGGGCATCAAGCAAGACAAAGAGCCCACTCAGAAGCAAGCAGCACCCACAGAAGTGCCGGAACAGGCACTACAAAGTGGAGTGAACCGGAGCTCACCCGAAGTTGCACAAGAGGGTCCCATGACGCCGGAGGACAACTCAGGAGGTTGTGCAATGCTGGTTAGAGTGCCGGGGACCCAGGCTTGGCTGTGCACAAAGGAAATCCTGGAAGAGTGCACAGGAGCCGGAGCAGCTGCAAAACATGCGGTTCCCAGCAATGCAGTCTAGCGTGGGGAGGCAAGGACTTACCTCCACCAAACTTGGGCCCGTATTTATACTCCGTTTGCACCGAATTTGCGTCGTTTTTTTCGACGCAAATTCGGTGCAAAACTAACGCCATATTTATACTTTGGCGTTAGACGCGTCTAGCGCCAAAGTATTGGCAAAGAGCGTCATTTTTTAGCGTGAACGCCTTCCTTGCGTTAATGAGATGCAAGGAAGGCGTTCCCGTCTAAAAAAATGACGGCGACGCAAATGCGTCGTATTTATACTCCCGGGCAAAAATCACGCCCGGGAGGTGGCGGGTCAAAAAACCCCGCATTTGCGCCACATTTTAACGCCTGGGTCAGGGTAGGCGTTAAGGGGCCTGTGGGCTCAAAATGAGCCCACAGGTGCCCTCCCCTGCCCCCAGGGACCCCCCCTGCCACCCCTGCCCACCCCAGGAGGACACCCAAGGATGGAGGGACCCACCCCAGGGACATTCAGGTAAGTTCACGTAAGTATAATTTTTGTTATTTTTCAATTTTTTTTGGGTGGCATAGGGGGGCCTTATTTGTGCCCCCCTACATGCCACTATGCCCAATGACCATGCCCAGGGGACATAAGTCCCCTGGGCATGGCCATTGGGCAAGGGGGCATGACTCCTGTCTTTACTAAGACAGGAGTCATTTAAATGGCGTCTGGGCGTCGAAAAAATGGCGCAAATCGGGTTAAGACGATTTTTTAGCGTCAACCCGACTTGCGCCATTTTAAGACGCCCTAGCGCCATTTTCCCCCTACGCCGGCGCTGCCTGGTCTATGTGGTTTTTTTCCACGCACACCAGGCAGCGCCGGTCTGCTTGCGCCGGCTAACGCCATTCCATAAATACGGCGCCCGCATGGCGCTTCGGAATGGCGTTAGACGGCGCTAAATTTTTTGACGCTAAACTGCGTTAGCGCAGTTTAGCATCAAAAAGTATAAATACGGGCCTTGGACTGAAGAGTCACTGGACTGTGGGAGTCACTTGGACAGAGTTGCTGAGTTCAAGGGACCTCGCTCGTCGTGCTGAGAGGAGACCCAGAGGACCGGTGATGCAGTTCTTTGGTGCCTGCAGTTGCAGGGGGAAGATTCCGTCGACCTACGGGAGATTTCTTCGGAGCTTCTAGTGCAGAGAGGAGGCAGACTACCCCCACAGCATGCACCACCAGGAAAACAGTTGAGAAGGCGGCAGGATCAGCGTTACAAGGTCGCAGTAGTCGTCGTTGCTACTTTGTTGCAGTTTTGCAGGCTTCCAGCGCAGTCAGCAGTCGATTCCTTGGCAGAAGGTGAAGAGAGAGATGCAGAGGAACTCTGATGAGCTCTTGCATTCGTTATCTAAGGAATTCCCCAAAGCAGAGACCCTAAATAGCCAGAAAAGGAGGTTTGGCTACCTAGAAGAGAGGATAGGCTAGCAACACCTGAAGGAGCCTATCAGAAGGAGTCTCTGACGTCACCTGCTGGCACTGGCCACTCAGAGCAGTCTAGTGTGCCAGCAGCACCTCTGTTTCCAAGATGGCAGAGGTCTGGAGCACACTGGAGGAGCTCTGGGTACCTCCCAGGTGAGGTGCAGGTCAGGGGAGTGGTCACTCCCCTTTCCTTTGTCCAGTTTCGCACCAGAGCAGGGCTGAGGGATCCCTGAACCGGTGCAGACTGGCTTATGCAGAGATGGGTACCATCTGTGCCCATCAAAGCATTTCCAGAGGCTGGGGGAGGCTACTCCTCCCCAGCCCTGACACCTTTTTCCAAAGGGAGAGGGTGTAACACCCTCTCTCTGAGGAAGTCCTTTGTTCTGCCTTCCTGGGCCAAGCCTGGCTGGACCCCAGGAGGGCAGAAACCTGTCTGAGGGGTTGGCAGCAGCAGCAGCTGCAGTGAAACCCCGGTAAAGGTAATTTGGCAGTACCCGGGTCTGAGCTAGAGACTCGGGGATCATGGAATTGTCTCCCCAATGCCAGAATGGCATTGGGGTGACAATTCCATGATCCTAGACATGTTACATGGCCATGTTCGGAGTTACCATGGTGACGCTATACATATGTCGTGACATATGTATAGTGCACGCGTGTAATGGTGTCCCCGCACTCACAAAGTCCGGGGAATTTGCCCTGAACAATGTGGGAGCACCTTGGCTAGTGCCAGGGTGCCCACACACAAAGTAACTTAGCACCCAACCTTTACTAGGTAAAGGTTAGACATATAGGTGACTTCTAAGTTACTTAAGTGCAGTGGTAAATGGCTGTGAAATAACGTGGACGTTATTTCACTCAGGCTGCACTGGCAGGCCTGTGTAAGAATTGTCAGATCTCCCTATGGGTGGCACAAGAAATGCTGCAGCCCATAGGGATCTCCTGGAACCCCAATACCCTGGGTACCTCAGTACCATATACTAGGGAATTATAAGGGTGTTCCAGTATGCCAATGTAAATTGGTGAAATTGGTCACTAGCCTGTTAGTGACAATTTGGAAAGAAATGAGAGAGCATAACCACTGAGGTTCTGGTTAGCAGAGCCTCAGTGAGACAGTTAGGCACCACACAGGGAACACATACATGTAGGTCACAAACTTATGAGCACTGGGGTCCTGGCTAGCAGGGTCCCAGTGACACATAACAAACATACTGAAAACATAGGGTTTTCACTATGAGCACTGGGCCCTGGCTAGCAGGATCCCAGTGAGACAGTGAAAACACCCTGACATACACTCACAAACAGGCCAAAAGTGGGGGTAACAAGGCTAGAAAGAGGCTACTTTCTCACAACAACACAACCTCAACATTCTAACCTACGCCGACGACACCCAGCTCATCCTTTCACTCACCAAAGACCCGCACACCGCCAAAACCAACCTCCACGAGGGAATGAAATCCATCGCCGAATGGATGAGAAGCAGCCGTCTGAAACTAAACTTGGACAAGACGGAGGTCCTCATCCTCGGACCCACCCCTTCTGCCTGGGACGACTCCTGCTGGCCTACCGCACTAGGAACCCCACTGACACCGACTGAACACGCTCGCAACCTGGGCTTCATCCTCGACTCCTCCCTCACCTTGTCTAAACAGATCAACGTAGTCTCCTCCTCCTGCTACAACACACTCTGCATGCTCCGTAGAATCTACAAGTGGATCCTGTCAGAAACCAGAAGAACTGTGACACAGGCCCTCGTCAGCAGCAGACTGGACTACGGCAACGCACTCTACACAGGCATCCCTGCAAAAGACCTACTACGCCTCCAACGCATCCAAAACGCCTCCTCCCGGCTGATCCTCGACGTACCCCGCCACAGCCACATCTCCCACCACCTGAGAAACCTTCACTGGCTCCCTGTGGACAAGAGGATCACTTTCAAGCTTCTTACCCATGCTCACAAAGCGCTCTACGACACCGGGCCAGCCTACCTTTACAACAGGCTCAGTTTCTACACCCCCCCGTCAGCTCCGCTCCACTAACCTCGCCGTCGTTCCCCGCATCCGAAGAAAGACCTCTGGCGGCAGATCCTTCTCATACCTCGCTGCCAAAACTTGGAACACCTTCCCCACCAACCTACGACAGACACAAGACCTACTCACCTTCAGAAGACTCCTCAAGACCTGGCTCTTCGATCAGTAATAGTACCCCGTTCCCCCCCCAGCACCTTGAAACCCTCACAGGTATGTAGAGCGCTTTATAAATCCAGTGATTGATTGATTGATTGATAGTGAATGGGGCAATTTGCAAAACAACATGCCATCCGGAATGGTTTGTAAGCAATCATTTCTTAGTCCAAAAGTAGGACAAAGGATTCAGACCCATCATAAATTTGAGAGAGTTCAATGAGTGGCTGGTATACCTCCACTTCAAGATGGAGGGCCTCCATCTATTGAGAGATATGCTGCTGACAGGCGATTGGATGGTCCGACTCAATACCCGTTTACTCCCCACACAGGATGTTCCTGCAGTCCCTCTGGCAGGAACAAGCATTCAAATTCCGAGCCCTTCGTTTTGGAATCTCGTTGGCCCCGTGGTTCTTTACCAAGCTACTGCTTCCGGTGGTGAAGGTCCTTCGCACCAAGGCGGTAAGACTGATCATATACCTGGATCATATACCTGGATGACATTCTACTCACGGATCAGTCTTTACAACAAATTATATCCAATTTGAGCGCGACTATTGCTCTGCTGAAGATTCTGGGCTTTGTTATCAACAAGGACAAGTCAGAACTCAATCCAACCCAGTGGATCATGTTCCTAGGGTTCCTGTTCGATTAGATGGAAGCCAACTTGAACCTTCTGATGCCCAAGATCACCAACATGAAAAAGGAGATTCGCAAGATCCTAAGGAGGGGCAGATTATCGTTGAGGCAGCTGGCCAGGATAGTGGGACTACTTTCTTCGTCGATTCAGGCCATTTTCCCAGGACCCCTCCATTACAGACCTTTGCAGAGACTGAAAGAAGACCACCTAACTTCACCTACTCGGAGCTGCTGCCCCTGTTGAAGGAAGCCAGAGTAGAACTTCAATGGTGGTTGGACAACATGGAGGCCTGGAACAGTTGAGCAATATTTGGGACAACCCCGGATCTAGTGATAGAATTGGATGCTAGTCGAAAGAGCAGGGGAGCCAGATGCTGAGAGATCACCAAGGGGGGGAGGGGGTGGCAGATGGTCAGAGGAGGCATTGTCTCTCCACATCAATAGTCTAGAACTCCTGGGGGTATCCTTTGTGATCAAATTCCTCACCAAGGACAAAGTGTTTTGTTTCATTCTCCTAAAGATGGACAACATCTCAGCAATCCATTACATCAAAAGTTTGGGAGGGACTCAGTCAAAAGCCTTTTTCCAACCTTGCAAAGGATTTCTGGCATTATTGCCTCCAGAAGCAGATTTCGGCGATGGCAGAGTATATTCTGGGCATCAGCAACACAATAGCAGATTGGAACTCCATGAACTTCACGGATAGCAGCGACTGGCAACTGGACCGCAATGTCTTTCTAGCCCTCATGGTCAGATGGGACCCATGCGACCTGGATCTCTTCACATCCCGGCTGAATCAACAGCTTCAAGGTACGTGAGCTGGAAACCAGACCCAGAAGCCGGGGTAGTGGATGCTTTCCTGCAGGATTGGTCCAAGGACAGACCATATGTATTCCCACCGTTCGTGATGATTCCCTGAGTAGCAGCTCAGACTAAGAGACAGAAAGCATCATTGATCCTAATAACTCCAACCTGGAGATCTCAGGCATGGTTTCCCATACTGATGGAACTTTCTTGGGAATCTCCGATTGCGCTGCCCTTGTTCCCCTCTATCCTCAGGGACCCCCTTACACTCATGGCATGGAGGATTTCAGGAGATGATGGAATGACAAGTGCCTTTCACCGGAAGCTGCAGACTTCATCCAGCAGTCATGGGCCGCAGGCACATCTAAGACGTTCAGCTCAGTGTGGAGACGCTGGCATTGTTGATGCCTGGAGAGACAACTGGATCCCATGGGGACAGAAATGATCCACATCATGAATTTTCTGTCAGAGTTGGCACAGGTAGGTCTGGCGTACAGCACGATCTATTCCTTTAGGTCAGGTATTTCGGCAGACCACAATCCCATTGACAACACACCAGTGGGGAAGAATCCATGGGTTTGCAGACTAATGAAAGGGATTAGGATTTTGCTGCCTGTTTGTTTCCACCGGGGGACTCACGGTCCCAGGATACTTTTCCTCAGCCAAGGGGCGGATCTCGGAGCGCAGGCGCACAAAGCGTGCCTCTATGCCCCGCAACGCGTTGCTGCCTGTTTGTTTCCACCGGGGGACTTGGGATCCCAGGATACTTTTCCTCAGCCAGGGGGCGGATTTCAGAGCACGGGCGCACAACGCATGCGACTGTGCTCCGCAACGTGGGACAGGCGCAGGCCGCACCCGGGCAAAGCCAGGGCCAAGGGCGGGCCCGTCTGCGCCCGTCAGTTGCCGCCTGAGGCCGGGCTGGGAGAACTCTCTTGGTTTGGAGGTAAGAGAGCCTGAAGGTACTTGCTGCTGACGAATTTTTATTGGCTTATGTTGTACACTGTGTAGTATCCTCAATGGGAAAGCGAAAAGCAAAAGGAAGCCCAGCGTCAGACTCTGCCTCAACAAAAATACCAAAACTTCTTCAACCATCTCACCCCCTTTCTAATTGTGTAACCACTGAAATAGATTGCTTAATTGAGGAAGTTGAATCTATATTGGGTAAAAACGAGGACAATCCTAGAAAGGGATCAAAGAATGGTTCTCTCTCTCCCTTTCTGCTTGTCAGACGTCCCAGCAAGAGTGGTACTCTTGCTAATGGAGAGGCCTCAGTGCCCTTGGTACCTCGGGTTGGAAGTAGGGAAGCAAACCCTTTGCCATCTACTCCAGTGCCCCCCAGCACCAAAGTCCACAGCTCAGCCGGTGTAATTGCTCATGATATTCCCTGTACCATTCGCTTTTTCCCGCTGGAAAAACAGGATCCTGCAATTGAGCAAAGAAATCCCCCATACCTTTGAAACCTGTAATGCAAAATCCTTCCTCACTCTTGAAAGATTTGAAAGCTTCGACGCAAGAGAAGTTGGTTTCTCTTGTTATTGGTCTAAAAGATGAAGTGAGAGAACTGAAGCTATTACTGGCAGAAGTGCTAAATACTCTCAGACTTCCCAATGTGAGGAAGGACATTATTCACACCCATGAGAACGAGGTGGCCATTTCCAATGCTCAGACCCCACCTCCTCAAGGTTCTGAGGCAGCTACATATGCAAGTGGTCCTTGCTGTCCCAGGAGGGATGCCTATGCGTTTGGAATCCCCCCTGCCAAGCTTGGCCACCGTTCGTCTATGAAGCTGGATTGGGATTCGACTTTTGCTTATTGTAAGGAAATGCCTCCTTGGCATGGTTACCCCCTAACATTTTGCCTTTGCTGATGCTAAGTTATGATTTGAAAGTGTGCTGGGACCCTGCTAACCAGGCCCCAGCACCAGTGTTCTTTCCCTAAACTGTACCTTTGTCTTCACAAGTGGCACAACCCTGGCACTCAGGTAAGTCCCTTGTAACTGGTCCCCTGGTACCAAGGGCCTTGAAGCCAGTGAAGGTCTCTAAGGGCTGCAGCATGTCTTATGCCACCCTAGGGATCCCTCACTCAGCACATACACACTGCCTCACAGCTTCTGTGTGCTGGTGGGAAGAAAAGGAGTAAGTCGACATGGCACTCGCCTCAGAGTGCCATGCCAACCTCACACTGCCTGTGGCATAGGTAAGTCACCCCTCTAGCAGTCCTTACAGCCCTAAGGTACGGTGCACTATACCACAGGTGAGGGCATATGTGCATGAGCACTATGCCCCTAAAGTGTCTAAGCAGAACCTTAGACATTGTAGCCGTAAGAGTATATGGTCTGGGAGTTTGTCAAACATGAACTCCACAGTTCCATAATGGCTACACTGAAAACTAGGAAGTTTGGTATCAAACTTCTCAGCACAATAAATGCACACTGATGCCAGTGTGCAATTTATTGTAAAATACACCCAGAGGGCATCTTAGAGATGCCCCCTGAAAACATACCCGACTTCCAGTGTAGGCTGACCAGTTTCTGCCAGCCTGCCACACACCAGACATGTTGCTGGCCACATGGGGAGAGTGCCTTTGTCACTCTGTGGCCAGGAACAAAGCCTGTACTGGGTGGAAATGCTTCTCACCTCCCCCTGCAGGAACTGTAACACCTGGTGGTGAGCCTCAAAGGCTCACCCCTTTTGTTACAGCGCCCCCAGGGCATCCCAGCTAGTGGAGATGTGTAGGAGGCTGGACTGGCTTGTAGTGAGTACCAAGGGGTACTTGCACCTTGCACCAGGCCCAGTTATCCCTTATTAGTGTATAGGGTGTCTAGCAGCTTAGGCTGATAGATAATGGTAGCTTAGCAGAGCAGCTTAGGCTGAACTAGGAGACGTGTGAAGCTACTACAGTACCACTTAGTGTCATATGCACAATATCATAAGAAAACACAATACACAGTTATACTAAAAATAAAGGTACTTTATTTTTATGACAATATGCCAAAGTATCTTAGAGTGTACCCTCAGTGAGAGGATAGGAAATATACACAAGATATATATACACAATAGCAAAAATATGCAGTATAGTCTTAGAAAACAGTGCAAACAATGTATAGTTACAATAGGATGCAATGGGGAAATATAGGGATATGGGCAACACAAACCATATACTCCAAAAGTGGAATGCGAACCACGAATGGACCCCAAACCTATGTGACCTTGTAGAGGGTCGCTGGGACTATTAGAAAATAGTGAGAGTTAGAAAAATAACCCTCCCCAAGACCCTGAAAAGTGAGTACAAAGTGCACTAAAGTTCCCCTAAGGACAAAGAAGTCGTGTTAGAGGAATAATGCAGGAAAGACACAAACCAGCAATGCAACAACTGTGGATTTCCAATCTAGGGTACCTGTGGAACAAGGGGACCAAGTCCAAAAGTCACAAGCAAGTCGGAGATGGGCAGATGCAAAGGAAATGCCAGCTGCGGGTGCAAAGAAGCTTCAACTGGACAGAAGAAGCTGAGGTTTCTGCAGGAACGAAAAGGGCTAGAGACTTCCCCTTTGGTGCACGGATCCCTCTCGCCGTGGAGAGTCGTGCAGAAGTGTTTTCCCGCCGAAAGGACGCTAACAAGCCTTGCTAGCTGCAAATTGTGCGGTTAGCGTTTTTGGACGCTGCTGGGGCCCAGGAGGGATCAGGAGGTCGCAAATTGGACCTGAAGAGAGAGGGGACGTCGAGCAAGACAAAGAGCCCTCACTGAAGCAGGCACCAGAAGACTGCAACACTGGTCCTCTGGGTCCCCTCTCATCCTGACGAGCGTGGTCCCTGGAACTCAGCAACTCTGTCCAAATGACTCCCACAGTCCAGTGACTCTTCAGTCCAAGTTTGGTGGAGGTAAGTCCTTGCCTCCCCACGCTAGACTGCATTGCTGGGTACTGCATGATTTGCAGCTGCTCCGGCTCCTGTACACTCTTCCAGGATTTCCTTTGTGCACAGCCAAGCCTGGGTCCCCAACACTCTATCCTGCAGTGCACAACCTTCTGAGTTGTCCTCCGGCGTCGTGGGACTCCCTTTTGTGATGTTGCGTGGACTCCTGTTCACTTTCCTTCCAAGTGCCTGTTTGGAACTTTTGTGTGTGCTGTCTGCTTCTATGAGGGCTCCCCCTGAGTTGCTGGGCGCTCCCTCTGTCTCCTGCAAGTGGCGACATCCTGGTCCCTCCTGGGCCACAGCAGCACCCAAAAACCTCTACCGCAACCCTTGCAGCTAGCAAGGCTTGTTTGCGGTCTTTCTGCATGGGAGCACCTCTGCAAGCTTCATCGCGACGTGGGACATCCGTCTTCCAAAGGAGAAGTCCCTAGCTCTCTTCTTTCTTGCAGAATTCCAAGCTTCTTCCATCCAGTGGCAGCTTCCCTGCACCCTCAGCTGGCATTTTCTGGGCTTCTGCCCACTCTCGACACTGTCGCGACTATTGGACTTGGTCCCCTTGTCTTACAGGTACTCAGGTCCGGAAATCCACTGTTGTTGCATTGCTGGTGTTTGTTCTTCCTGCAGAATCCCCCTATCATGAATTCTGTGCTCTCTGGGGGTAGTAGGTGCATTTTACATCTACCTTTCAGGGTCTTGGGGTGGGCTATTTTTCTAACTCTCACTGTTTTCTTACAGTCCCAGCAACCCTCTACAAGCTCACATAGGTTTGGGGTCCATTCGTGGTTCGCATTCCACTTTTGGAGTATATGGTTTGTGTTGCCCCATACCTATGTGCTCCTATTGCAATCTATTGTGATTCTACACTGTTTGCATTACTTTTCTTGATATTACTTACCTAATTTTGGTTTGTGTACATATATCTTTTGTATATAACTTATCCTCATACTGAGGATACTCACTGAGATACTTTTGGCATATTGTCATAAAAATAAAGTACCTTTATTTTTAGTAACTCTGTGTATTGTGTTTTCTTATGATATTGTACATATGACACCAGTGGTATAGTAGGAGGTTTACCTGTCTCCTAGTTCAGCCTAAGCTGCTTTGCCATAGCTACCTTCCATCAGCCTAAGCTGCTAGAAACACCTCTTTTACACTAATAAGGGATAACTGTACCTGGCACAAGGTGTAAGTACCTCCGGTACCCACTAAAAGCCAGGCCAGCCTCCTACAATGCAAATGAAAGGAGAAAACCCTAAACTGTTGAGGTGGTCCATATCCCTACAGGGAATGGACTTTATAGTGGAACATACACCTGGGACTGCCCATGCCAATGCAGATGGCCTTTCCAGGTTCTTCCACTTAGAAAATGAAGACTCTCTTGGGAAAGGTTGGTTTCATCCTGTTTCGTTTGGGGGGGAGGGGGTTGTGTAAGGAAATGCCTCCTTGGCATGGTTACCCCCTAACTTTTTGCCTTTGCTAATGCTAAGTTATGATTTGAAAGTGTGCTGGGACCCTGCTAACCAGGCACCAGCAGCAGTGTTCTTTCCCTAAACTGTACCTTTGTCTCCACAATTGGCACAACCCTGGCACTCAGGTAAGCCCCTTGTAACTGGTACCCCTGGTACCAAGGGCCCTGATGCCAGGGCTACAGCATGTCTTATGCCACCCTAGGGACCCCTCACTCCGCACATGCACACTGCCTCACAGCTTGTGTGTGCTGGTGGGGAGAAAAGGACTAAGTCGACATGGCACTCCCCTCAGAGTGCCATGCCAACCTCACACTGCCTGTGGCATAGGTAAGTCACCCCTCTAGCAGGCCTTACAGCCCTAAGGCAGGGTGCACTATACCACAGGTGAGGGCATATGTGCATGAGCACTATGCCCCTACAGTGTCTAAGCAAAACCATAGACATTGTAAGTACAGGGTAGCCATAAGAGTATATGGTCTCGGAGTTTGTCAAACACGAACTCCACAGTTCTATAATGGCTACACTGAAAACTGGGAAGTTTGGTATCAAACTTCTCAGCACAATAAATGCACACTGATGCCAGTGTGCAATTTATTGTAAAATACACCCAGAGGGCATCTTAGAGATGCCCCCTGAAAACATACCCATCTTCCAGTGTAGGCTGACCAGTTCCTGCCAGCCTGCCACACACCAGACATGTTGCTGGCCACACTGGGAGAGTGCCTTTGTCACTCTGTGGCCAGAAACAAAGCCTGTACTGGGTGGAGGTGCTTCTCACCTACCCCTGTAGGAATTGTAACACCTACTCACCCCTTTTGTCACAGCGCCCCAGGGCATCCCAGCTAGTGGAGGTGTCAGCCCCTCCGGCCACTGCCCCCACTTTTGGCAGCAAGGCTGGAGGAGATAATGAGAAAAACAAGGAGGAACCACACACCAGTCAGGACAGCCCCTAAGGTGTCCTGAGCTGAGGTGACCCCTGCCTTGAGAAATCCTCCATCTTGAGTTTGGAGGATTCCCCCAATAGGATTAGGGATGTGCTCCCCTCCCCAAAGGGAGGAGGCACAAAGAGGGTATAGCCACCCTCATGGACAGTAGCCATTGGCAACTGCCCTCCTAGACCTAAAAACACCCCTAAATTCAGTATTTAGGGGCACCCCAGATCCCAGGAAATCAGATTCCTGCAACCTGAAGAAAGAAGAAGGACTGCTGACCTACAAGCCTGCAGAGAAGGAGGAAGATGACAACTGATTTGGCCCCAGCCCTACAGGCCTGTCTCCAACTTCGAAAACCTGCTCCAGCGACGCATCCGACAGGGACTAGCGACCTCTGAAGCCTCAGAGGACTGCCCTGACCCCCAGGACCAAGAAACTCCAGTGAACAGCAGCCCTGTTCAAGAACCTGCAACTTCTTGCAACAAAGATGCAACTTTAAAGACAACACGTTTCCCGCCGGAAACTTGAGACTTCCCACTCTGCACCCGACGCCCCCGGCTCGACCTGCAGAAAACAGACACCTCAGGGAGGAGTTCCCGGCGACTGCGAGCCGTGAGTAACCAGAGACGACCCCCCTGAGCCCCCACAGTGACGCCTGCAGAGAGAATCCAGAGGCTCCCCCTGACCGCGACTGCCTGTAACAAGGGACCCGACGCCTGGAACCAACACTGCACGCGCAGCCCCCAGGACCTGAAGGAACCGAACTCCAGTGCAGGAGTGACCCCCAGGCGACCCTCTGCCTAGCCCAGGTGGTGGCTACCCCAAGGAGCCCCCCCCTGTGCCTGACTGCATCGTTGAAGTGACCCCCGGGTCCCTCCGTTGTTTTCAATCTAAACCCCAACGCCTGTTTGCACATTGCACCCGGCTGCCCCTGTGCCGCTGAGGGTGTACTTTCTGTGCCTTCTTGTGTCCCCCCCCAGTGCTCTACAAAACCCCCTTGGTCTGCCCCGCGAGGACACAAGTACTTACCTGATGGCAAACTGGAACCGGAGCACCCCTATTCCCCATAGGCGCCTAAGTGTTTTGGGTACCTCTTTGTTCTCTGCACCTGACCGGCCCTGAGCTGCTGGTGTGGTAACTTTGGGGTTGCCTTGAACCCCCAACGGTGGGCTGCCTATGCCCCAAACTTGAGACTTGTAAGTGTTTTACTTACCTTCAAAACTAACCTTTACTTACCTCCCCCAGGAACTGTTGATTTTTGCACTTTGTCCACTTTGAAAATAGCTTATTGCCATTTATACAAAGACTGTATGTGAAATTGCTTTTATTCAAAGTTCCTAAAGTATCTAAGTGAAGTGCCTTACTTTTAAAGTATTACTTGTAAATCTTGAACCTGTGGTTCTTAAAATAAAATAAAATATATTTTTCAATATAAAAACCTATTGGCCTGGAGTAAGTCTTTGAGTGTGTGTTCCTCATTTATTGCCTGTGTGTACAACAAATGCTTAACACTGCCCTCTGATAAGCCTACTGCTCGACCACACTACCACAAAATAGAGCATTAGAATTATCTCTTTTTGCCACTATCTTACCTCTAAGGGGAACCCTTGGACTCTGTGCACACTATTTCTTACTTTGAAATAGTGTATACAGAGCCAACTTCCTACACTTATGATCCACGTGGACGCCCTGCGAATGGTCACACAGTTTATATGTGCAAGTTACCTCCCTTGCCCTCTAATACTCGCGAAGATAATCTATCTCTGATCAACAAAGTCTTTTATTGGCTGCGTCACACCAGGCAATGTGGCTCCATCATTTATTCGGATATCATTTCGGTGGAACGATTTAGTGACAACCCAGGCAATTGGGATTCTATAAAGCTATTGTTAGTGAGCCCATCCCTAGTAAAGGGCTTGCTCTATATGGAAGCCAGGAGTTCTACACGGAATGGTTAAAATATTTATCTTATTAGCAACCAACCCGCGTCTAGCCCTCTAGCGAAGATTCCACCTCTGACCTCAAATCCAAGGGCTTTAAAGGGGTATTCTGGGTCTCTAGCCCCCACTGGAGCAGCACCGCGTGTGACCCATGTAAAGGAACATGATCTCTCAGCTGATATGCCAAGCCCACGGAAATTGGATCAAATAGCAGACTCCTCGATTATCGATTGACTGCACTCTCCTGCAACGCCCAAGGGTGTTAAGATATCTTTCTCTATGGATACACCTCTCCTAGTTGATAACTTAGTTCCAGAGCCTTTTTTCCAAAGGAGTACGATCCTATTGCCCAATACTATTAAGGCACCCTTTAAATCTGGGGAAAGTTTTGCAAAATCAAGTACACAGGCCTCCTCCCAGGAGGGCGTCTGTGATTTTGAGTTCCCAAGGCCAAACTTTATGTCATGGAATGTGGCTGGAATTCGTAATAAACTGGATGATGATGAGTGGGGGGAGTTAATTAATAAATTCAAACTCTGTTTGTTTCAGGAAACTTGGGCCACTGAAAATGTTTATAGACAGGGGTACAGCTCATTTTGTAAGGGAGCTGTTCCTTCTCCAGCCGGAAGAGCAGCTGGGGCCTCATTATGTGGATAACCACTTCGGAGATTGGAAATGTAAAGGACATTTATGTGGACTCGCCTAATATATTGGCAATATCGTTTCAGCCCAACCAAGGTCTACCTGTATTGTGTATTAATGTTTACAATAGACCAGATTCCCCAGATCACTTATCCAAAACGATACAGATACTGAGCTCCCTGGTGTCGGATTATTTTTCGTCTCATTATATTATCATAGCTGGTGATTTTAATGTGTCCCTTGAGCCCAATCCGGTTTTCTCTGAGACCACTCAATTTGAAGATCTAATATGGAATATCCCCCCCATACTCAACACAGATGAAACACCCCAAAACTACCAACAGGGCCCTTCAGATAATTGATCTTATGATAACACATGGTCTTCGCCCAGGAAACGGGCGTTTTCCATCAGATAAGCCTGCGAAACCTACCTTTATAGAGGGTCATATAGCAGTATACTTCATCTTGTTCTTTTTGATGTCAGGATTTGGCACCTTATTAATGATGTCAAGGTGGGTGATTTGTATAACAGTGACCATGCTCCCCTTCTGGTAACTTATGACAGGCAGTTTTTCACTAGGATAGATATTCGCAGCAATCATGATGCCCCCAATGTTATTGAGGTGTCTTCCAACAAGCGTGCTGTAAAATGGGAGTCTATCAGGAATTCTCATGAACTATGGGGGAAAATGCGTGCCTTAGTAGCATCCCACCAGTTTTCTGATGATTCTCTCTTGCATACCCCGATAGAGGTCATGTTTTCACATACAGAATTTTTTGTGGCCCTTAGAGAGCTATTTATTAAAACCACCAGGGGTAATAAAACACCAGAGGTGGTTTGGTAAGGCCTGTAGAGAGGCCGAGCACACCCTTGTAAAAGCAATAAGATCAAGAGACAGAAATAAGATAACTCCCGCAAGGCGTAACTATGCATTTGTACTCAAGTCTAGTAAAAATCAGTGGGAAGAGTCATCATGGCATGACCTAGTATTGGCAGCCAGGGACTCAGATTCCAAGCGTTTCTGGTCCCTGGTTGCCAGAAATGGTCACAATGAGAATCATAGACCCATTTGTCACATCTCACAGGAAACTTGGTCTACCTACTTTACTGAGCTGTATTGCTCAGAGTCTTTTGCCCTCATTAAAAATGACAGCAAACCCTTGCACGCCCTCTTTTCCTCAGTCAGCTTGACCCCTTTTACTTTGAAGGAAACTGAGAATGCCATTAGGGCCCAAAAATCAGGGAAAACGCCTGGGTTGGATGGTATTCATTCAGACATGTTTAAATCAGACGTGAATTACTGGGGCCCCTATATTAATAGGGTATCAAATGTTGTTTTGATGAGTAGAATTTACCCCAGACATGGAAGGGAGCAATTATCGTCCCTATACATAAAAAAGGGGAGAGGGGTGTCCCGGGGTATTACAGACCGATTAGTCTACTGGATAATTTGCAAAAGATCTTCTGTTACCAGGTATTGAGCAGGCTCAAAGTCTGGATTGAAGAAAATCAATCCCTTAGTCATTTACAGGCGGGTTTTAAGCAAAAAATAAGCACAGTTGACCAGGTTTTCCGTTTTCTTACTATAAAATGGAAGTTGGTGGATGTGGCTGCAGGGAAGCTTTTTGTAGTGTTTGTAGATCTTAAATCCGCTTTTGACCTTGGTCCATGCTGCAAATTGTGGGACGTTTTGAGCAGGGCTGGTGTATCGGGCTCATTATTAAGTTTGATTAAGGATCTCTATACTGAGAGTTTTGCTAGATTTCGCTGTGGGATAAATGGGGAGCTAACATCTGAGATTCCAATATGCAGAGGAGTGAGACAAGGATGTGTCTTGGCCCCAATCCTCTTTCTTCTGTTCATTAATGGATGCATTTCCTATCTTTTGGATTGTGATAATGATGCACCTAAGATGGGTATAGTAAAGACCGCTTGCTTGTTATTTGCAGATGAAACTCTATTGCTATCTTGTACTGCCTCAGGGCTCTCTAACTTGCTTACTAAGTTCATGGCCTTCTGCAAAGACCACGGATTGGAAATCAACGCAGCTAAAACAAAGTATATGGTTTTTGGGGACACAAATTTCAAAATGAGGAAACCAATATATCTGGAGGGTGTGTTGCTAGAAAGAGTCACTGCTTTTGATTATTTAGGAATCAAACTACTGTAGAGGATTCCAAAAAATGGCAGGCTCATATTCTGAGGTCACTTATGAGTTTGAAACCAAAGTCAGGGTGTATCTTGAGGTATGCTGCAATTTCCCCCGGGTTTGCAATTACCCCTGCCATAGAAATATATAGGGCCCAAGCCTTAGGGGGAACCTTATATGGTGCTGAGTTATGGGGTTATTGAAGCCTGGAAGATCTAGAAAGAGCTGAAAACTCTTTTGTAAAATCACTCCTAAAAGTACCCAGAAATACCCCATCGTTGCTGATCCGAATGGACTTAAATCTTCACTCGATTGCACATATTGCAGCCTCAAGACCGTTATTATATTGGATCCGGATCTGGTCAGTGGATATTTATACCACGTACAGGGTTTGGTTGAGCGATCTGTTAAGTATGCATGCTATAAAAAATGTCAGGTGGCTCAAATATGTTGAAGGATCCTTCGCTGATCTTGGGTTGGGAGAATATTGGTCAGATCCTTCCTCTTTGCCAAAAAAATGCTACCCAGGTCGTGAAGGATGTGTACTGGTTGAATGTACAAGTATACAAATTAGCTAAAATATCCTCTTCTAGCATGACTAACAGTATCTTATTGACAAAATGCCATTATGAGTTTGAACACTATATGGATGTGATTTTATCTCCACTAGCACGAGCACTTTACATTAGACTTAGAATACTGGTTGAAATCTGACAACTCTTCTAACTTATGCCCAATGGGATGTGGAACCGCTGAATGCCTGGCGCACGTTCTTTTTCACTGTCCAGCGTATTCCAAGCAGAGGGCACGCTGGATTGTACCGTTTTGCAGATCTATGGGATTTAGTAATCGTCTATTGGCCCTCAGGATCTGCAAGACGGATCCAAATGTGCTTGTGGCTTGCAGTTTAGCAAAATTTCTGGAGGCTATTCGGCATATTAGACTAAAATTTAAAGCCAATTGTTTTTAACATTGCATATTCCTTGCCTGATGAATTGTCCTTTGGCAGCTGACACATCTATGAATATTCTATGTGGCTAGGGCACTCACATATACAAAATTTTGGTATGCACTCGGATTATAATCTGTATCTATATTGAGTTTTTTATTGTATTTTATTATTTTTAGTCAATGATCATTGTGATGTTTGCTATTCATTTTATACTTATTTATTTAAGTGTTTGTATAGGTGCTTTTATGGTATATTTTTTACCGAAATAAAGCTGAATTGAATTGAAAATTGATTAGGATTAGCAAACCACCGGACCCTTAATACTCTGTTTTGTGGGATGTTAATTTGATATTAAGACTCCTAATGAGTTGGCAGTATAACCAGTACCTGCTGCGCAAAGACCTATCTGAAAAACTAGCTACTCTCCTTTGCCTTGTTTCATGGAAAGCGGTTTCAGACGTGCAGGCCTTGGACATTTCGCCAGGGTCTTCACCCCGGAAGGGGTTACTTTTATGATATCCAAGAGAACAAAAACTAATACCAGGTCGGTATTTTATCCTGCCTTTGTGGACACTGCTAAGTTATGTGTTGCGCAATGCATTATGGCGTATGAAGAATTGACAGGTGAGTATAGACTCACAGGAGAGAGACAATTGCTGATTGCAATTAAAAGGCCTTTTAAAGCAGTATCTTCACCCTCCAATGCAAGGTGGTTACGGTGGGTAATGGCGAAAGCAGGCATTGATGTGAAGAGGTTTGGTGCTCATTCTCTTGGAGGAGCCATGGCATCCAAAGTCATTCAGGTAGGTGGAAGGCTTGAGGACATAATGAATGCGGCAGATTGGTCATCAGAATCAACCTTCAAGAAATTCTATTTCAAACCTATTCATAATGCTGCAACCTTAGTGATGAGTAAGCTTTGAACATGCATAAACCTCGCCTCTGATCCTGACATAGAATGAAACATTTCCTATCTAACAAGAAGGAAAGTTTAAATTCTATTAAGGACAAGGAGGTGAAAATTATCCCTCCCAGGAGTTGGGCTCTACCTCCCCCTCCCTATTGGTACGTTATGGTAAGTATGTATTTTGATCAAGTTTATTTATGACTAAGTAAAGAAATTGTACCTGATAAATAAAACAGGAAATGCAAGTTTCGCGAGTGATATATGAAGGATGTTTAGGTGTCATTGACTGTATACTTATCTGCAATTGTTACAATAATAGGATCAGATTCATGTCATGTATGAGTTTAACTGATTACGGTGTTCACTGTAGTAGATATACGATCTAAGATGTTTGTTGTATGTTCCAGTTGATTAATAATTGACATACAATGGACGCCGGTGCTTAACTTCCTCCAGCGAAGAAAAAGGAAGAGAAAAGAACGTCGCATGAAGATATACAGCGAATGGTTTTCTGATTAGACTGTTGTTACTACGGAGACCCTCTTGGACTCATGGGTCATGTATTGTTAACATTTTTTGTTTATGTGCTTACGTTATGTTTCTTCAAACTGCTGTGACATTAAAGTGGAGAAGAGAATGCATAATCCTCCCCTCTGTGTACTTAATAGAATTGAAACTTTCCTTCTCGTTAGCTAGGCCATTTTTGATTCTATGTCATGACCGGAGGCTCAGATAGTGCTTATCTTTCTATGTTTAATATTCACAGCAACCAATCAGAACAAAAGTTTTAAAACACTCCATATTCCATTAATATGTTAATATCACATGACCAACCACAGAGCCCAGCTTTATATAACATGTGAGAGACATAATACCCCCTCTTTCTTTGCTGCTCCGCAGCCAGTTAAGCAACATTTCTCCATTCATGATTTATTGTAATATTGATAATGTGTACATGCTTACTTTGCGATACTGCTTTGATCACATAATTGATTACGATCTTACCCATACTCTATTGCGCCATATCTTTTTTTCCCCAGTGGCGTCGCATGGTGGAGTCAGCTGTGGCCTTGTGGTTATGGTTTCTGACTTCCGCCATAAAGGATAAGTGTTCTAGTCTGGTTGAATCGGTCATTTTTCCTGCTGTACTCTTTAAGGTTTTGAGTAAGAGGGTCTGTAGCGACTGTGCACGGGGTATCAAGTTGTGTTATCCTTCCTCTGCGGCGCTCACCTGCCTCAGATGTTGATCTTGTGAAGCGGAAGCTGGGGAGCAAGGCTGTGCGATGCACTGACGCACTGTCCTCTTAATTTTCTATTGCTTACGGCATCACATGCAGGCACTTTATACCGGCTTCATGCCCTGGTATTCGTAGTGCAGCAGAACAAGTCTGAGACACATGCTTCGTCTCTGCCCGAGCTGCTCTTCCCGCCTACGCCCTGTTTGCAATACTTTCAGGGCTGTAATAATTTCTACAAGGCTTTTGCCTTTCTTGTGGGCAGATCTCCCTCCACGTTTTACTGACTCTGGCTCCAACCTGGCCCTTTTGGTTGAATTTTGTTACCTGTCCTGGGGGATTTTTTGTAGTAGTTCCTTCCTCCTCCTTTGGAAGTGTTCCTCTGCTTACTGCAATTTTATATTCATCTGATATTTCCAGATTTCAAACCTGTGTACCATTCCCTCATCAATGAAGGCTGAATGTGAGAAAGAATGAGGGAAAGGCTACCCAAATCTGTTGGGTCATTTGAACAAGACTTGGTCTATGCACTAGACGCTGGGGTTTGACACACTGTAAATGTTGCCTTGGCCAAGGCGGTACAACCAATTAAACAACACTTGTTTGTTTTTTCTGAACAACAGGGCTGGATTCCTGCCTCCATGCCTCACAGCGAGGAATCTTCCACCCCTCAGGACACTTCAGATTCTAAGACCGATACTAATCCTCATGTGGCTGATTTTGAAAAATTGGTGTGATCCCTTGCTAAAGAGCATGACTATACTGTACCGCCTAAACTCAAAACCAGTACTCAAGGAGATTCTGATTCTTCCTCTTCCTCCCAGGTGCCAGCTCATGAAGAGGATTCTGTTCCTCACGAGCCCCAGAAGAAATCTCATTATACTCAGGTGCCCCTCCCAACCTCCTAAAGTCTTCACATTCGATCCTGAGGATATTATTCATCCTAGGTCATCCCTGTGGACCCCTTTGACTGAGGTGGCAGAATATGTTCAAGCCCACATATGACAGGGCTTTGAAAAAAATGTAAAATCTCGTCTACGGTCCCAATGCCCCCAGACCGGATTTCCCTACTAAGGTCACAGAGAACCCTGAGGTTGACCCTACACTGGTCACCCACCTTAAATGTTTTTCAAAAGATCCTAAAAAGGGCATTGATCTCACTTGATGTGGGTGCCAGGATAAGTTATTGGAGTAAACTGGTCCTCTCACTAAAATTCTGGAGCTGGACTTCCACACCAAGGAATCTGGGGCCCCCACCCATCCCGACATTCTAGTAGGCTGGGCCCAACGAGCTTTGTGTTTCCTGGAAAACGCTAACTGCGCTATTTCCAGTGAAAGGCGACACTCTAGCCTCATTAAGATGGACCCCAAGCTGATCGATCTTGCTACTTCAGAGTCGGACCCCTTAGCTCACAGTCTTCTGTTTGCTTCTCCTTTCCTTTAGAAATTGTCCAAATTTGCTACAACATACGTGAATCTCAGGGCTTCATCATGAAGGTACTTCGTTGTACTTTTTGGCAGGGCTGGATGCTTTCGAGGCAGCTTTCAGCTTTCGGCCGCAGCTTTCACCAAGGTCCTCAAAGCGGTTACTATCAGCAGTATAAGGGAGGTCACCAGGATTCAACCTCCTCCTCCACCTTCTATCCTTTCCCAAGCAGGGGCAGATTGCAACCGTTTCTGGAGAGGAAAACCTAGAAGCTCCCAAACCTTTTATCAAGGCTCCAGTACTACAGGTGAGCCTAATTCCTTTATAAGTTGTGATTTTGATGGCCAGAACCGGGTTTCTTCTTCCCAACTGGCAGACAGTTACTCAGGACACCTGGGTACTGGTATCCATACAGGATTACAAGTTGGAATTCTATGATTCTCCGGATCAGGGGTTTCCTCTTCCCGAGCTGGATGGTCAAAGGTGCCATAGAGGAAACTCTTCCTCATCCTTGTGGCTTTCTGAGCCCTATTTTCCTAGTGGAGAAGAAGGGCCACAGATCACGTCTGATCCTCAGTCTGAAGGACTTCAACAGATGGATCATCTACCACCATTTCAAGATAGATGGCATCCATTTGTTACGGGACATCTTACGAGAAAAGGACTGGATGGTCCGAATAGATCTAAAAGATGTCTATCTGGCCATTCCTATATTTCCGCCTCATCAACGTTTTCTGCAATTTCTTTGGCAGGAATGTTGCTTCGAGTACACAGTCCTGCCCTTTGGCCTATCATCGGCCTTTTGGTGCTTCACGAAAGTGATGCACATGATAGCAGACTCTCTTCGGGCCAGAGGTGTCTGTCTGATTATTCATCTTGACAACATTATCATCATGGCGCAGTGCCCCCTACTTCTCCTTACTCACTTGAAATGGGCAATAGTAGAATACAGGGATACCTTTACTCATCAAACTCAAAAGTGACAGGTGTCCCGCCCCATAAGTGACATCATCAATGATTGAGAGCCCTCCCCAGAACTGACCTAGGTAGGGTCACGTGGGTTGTGACATCAGCTGAATACGTGTTAGTAACATCTCAGGTTCCTTGCCATATTGTCTAGGGCTATGGGATATGTAAAATTGTAGCCCTACCAGTGTGCACAGTGTTTCTGAGTCTAAGGACCATATTTATACTTTTTAGCGCCACATTTGCGCCACTTTTTGACGCAAAAACGTTGCAAACTTACAAAATACAATTGTATTTTGCAGGTTTGCGCCGCTTTTGCGTCAAAAAATGACACAAATGCAGCACTAAAAAAGTATAAATATGGGCCAAAGAGTGCATGTCTGGGCATGTTTAGATAATCACAGCCCTGTGCCAGTTCTTTGGCTCATCAGGGTAAGGGTCCGTGTGAATACACATCCAACCTCCCCATTGCTGTCTAACTTTAAAAAAAAGAAGTGTCTTTTGTTAGCACCAACTAGTCAATTTTGAAATGAAGCCCTAAAACACAGTTGTGTGCTCCAAACTTCCTATGAGAATGGTCATATGTGATTAGCAGATGTCAAAGTATAAAGTGACCACAAAGATTTACACAATCAATGGTTGAAGCATGCAGAGGCTGTGAAATGAAACTTTAAAACACAGATGCTTGCTCCAAACTTCTCACGAGAACGGTCAAATGTGATTAGCAGAAGTCAAAGTATAAGTGACAACCCAGAGTGACACAATCAATGGTTGAAGCAGCCCCGATGCTATAAAATGAAACCGCAAAACACAAACACATATTTCTGTGCCCATCCCCTCCACAAAGTGAGGCCTGTGCATAATTAGCATGCGGTAACAAGGATAAAAGCCCCCCTCCGGGATCTTACACACAACCACATTTACAAGCCACTTTAAACTACTCATTTGAAGATTGCGGAGAGCAGGGCTAACCCCAGCTAGAAAAATGGAGATGGGTGGTTCCTAATTCGCTCTCCATTCAAAATGGAGATGTCAGGATATAGCCTGTTGTCAGGATTTCAACTTTTGTCCCGTTCAAGTGTTGGTAGCTCTTCATTTAGTGGCAGAAGTGGACTTTTTAAAGTTTCTTTTATTGATTTAAAACTTTGACACAAAATAAAACCATAACAATTTCAAGCCCTTAGGTTATATCCACCATTGCTATTGGATACATACCAGTTGTAACGATAACCAGTGCAGTTTTTAAAAGGTATCTATTTTAAAACTCAATGACGCATTTCAGTTTCATAAGGGTTGCTTATACACACATACAGGCGTGTGTTCAGGTCAGTTCATACTTCTAAATCCAGACTACCCCTAATCTTATCAATTTTTGCCAGGACAGCCAATAATATTGAATGTCACCATATTGGTGGATGTATTTTGTGCTGATTGTTATGTTTGCTTCCTAACCTGATGACTTACTTGGGGCAGGGGTGGATTTGAAAGTCATCTGTATACAGTGCTTAATTTGAGGAGGTGGTACAGCTGGGGCTCACCGACAGGTATTCTTAGTGACCAGATCTTATGTTTTTCAAGAAACTTTGATGCAGAGCAAGAGAGAGAAAAACACAAAAAGGAGAACTAAGGAGGAAGAGAACAATGGGAAAACAGTGACACAAGGGATGAAAAAGAGCGAAGTAAAGAGGCATGGAGTGTCTGGTAGTGGATTAAAGATGCATGAGGTGAAATCACACCTACAATTTTAGTTTTCTGCACCCTGACCTTCGATAGCGCAGGCTGTGTGCTTCTAACAAAATTTGGGACCCCTGTACTTTTTATTTTAAAGAAATTTACCATTGCAGCTTTACATTTTAAATTAATTCATAAAGGGAGAAGTTATGAGCAGGGTGGGCCTCATGCAAGTATTAGAGTACTGGAACAAGTTGAGTGCTTTGGGGGACCCTAGATACAATGGGTTTTAACTCTCAGGATGATTAGAATTTGGGATATTTATAAAACACAGTCTTTACTATTTTCAGTTCCTTTTTGGTACGGTTGAAATTTATAACCCTAATGGTGGGTTGAGCCTAATGGAAGTACACCAGTGGAGGATAAGGTTTCCTGACCCACTGGTTTAACCTGTATGTTTGTACCCATAATGTATCTGTTCTATAACTCTACTTGACGGAGTTTCAGAGCACTGTACCAAAGAAAGGTAAGGGTCAACATATTGATTGACTGGCAGCAAAGCATAACAGGCTATTTTCTTTACAGCATTGGTTATGAATTGCAATGGGGTAGAGATAATTGCAATATGTGGGAGGTATACAATAGAAAAGGGCAAGCAACTACATAATGGTTATGAACAGCCAATAGTACTGGTTGCATATCAGCAAGAAATAGCTAGATAAGAATATGGTAGGCATTACAGCCCTAAGGCAGGGTGCACTATACCACAGGTGAGGGCATAGCTGCATGAGCAGTATGCCCTTACAGTGCCAATTCTTAGACATTGTAAGTGCAGGATAGCCATAAAGTGTATATGGTCTGGAAGTTTGTCAAACATGAACTCCACAGTTCCATAATGGCTACACTGAATACTGGGAAGTTTTATATCAAACTTCTCAGCAAAATAAATCCACACTGATGCCAGTATGAGATTTATTGAGAAATGCACTCAGAGGGCATCTTAGAGATGCCCCATGCATGCCAGCCCAACTGCTAGTGCTAGGCTGACCGGTCTCTGCCAGCCTGCCACTTCCAGACTAGTTTCTGGCCACATGGGTGAGTGCCTTTGTGCACTCTGTGACAAGGAACAAAGCCTGTCCTGGGTGGAGGTGCCTCACACCTCCCTCTGCAGGAACTGTAGCACCTGGTGGGGAGCCCCAAAGGCTCAAGCCTGGTGTTACAACGCCCCAGGGCACTCCAGCTAGTGGAGATGACCGCCCCCTGGACACAGCCCTCACGTTTGGCGGCACGTCCGGAGGAGATGATGAGAAAAACAAGAAGGAGTCACCGTCCAGCCAGGACAGCACCTAAGGTGTCCAGATCTGAGTTGACCCCTTCCTTAGAAAATCCTCCATCTTGCTTTGGAGGATTCATCCCAATAGGATTAGGGATGTGCCCCCTCCCCAAAGGGAGGAGGCACAAGTAGGGTGTAGCCACCCTCAGGGACAGTAGCCATTGACTACTGCCCTCCAGTCCTAAACACACCCCTAAATTTCATATTTAGGAACGACCCTGTACCTGGTTAATCAGATTCCTGATGACCTGAACAAGAAGAAGGACTGCTGACCTGAAAAACCAGCAGAGAAGACGTAGAAGACAACTGCTTTGGCCCCACCCTACCCGCCTGTCTCTAGATTCAGAGAACCTGCAACAGCGACACATCCAGCGGGACTAGCAATCTCTGCTGACGCAGAGGACTGCCCTGCATTCCCAAGGACCAAGAAACTCCAGTGGACAGCGGAGGGACTCTCACCTCACTACTGAACCGTGAGTCCCTAACACTCTGCACCTGACGCCCCTGGTCCGTGTCCAGAGAAACCAACACTGCAGCGAGAATCCCAAGGCGACTCCCATGACGTGGCCAACCTGAGATCACCTCCCTGAAGAAAACACTAAGGGTGTCCAAGATACTCCATCCCATGACCTTGGAAAGTAGGAGTAAAGTTACCCTACTACCCCAGAAACACACGAAAGTCGTAATAGGAGATTCTGCAAAGGCAACAACTGACTGCAAAGCACTGAAGACGGATTCCTGGACCTGTAAAGGAAGGGGACCAAGTCCAAGAGTCACGCAAGTGTCCAGGGGGGGCAGGAGCCCATTAAACCCCGGTTGAAGGTGCAAAAGGGCTGCCTCCGGGTGGAAGAAGCTGAAGATTCTGCAACAACGGAAGATGCCAGGAACTTCTCCTTTGCACAGAAGATGTCCCACGGCGTGCTGGAGGATGCAGAGTTGTTTCTATGCAGAAAGACCTCAAACAAGCCTTGCTAGCTGCAAAGGTCACGGTTCAAGAAAATGGGTGCTGCCCGGACCCAGGAAGGACCAGGAGGTCGCCCCTTGGAGGAGGAGACAGAGGGGCGCTCAGAAGTACAGAGAGCCCACTCGGAAGCAGGCAGAACCCGCAGAAGCACTTGAACAGGCGTTCAAGAAATCTGAGCATCCGTGCTGGGAACCTGGGCTGTGCTGTGCACGAAGGATTCTTTGCAAAAGTGCACAGAAGCCCTAGCAGCTGCAGATCACGCAGTACACAGGATTACTGTCTGAAGAGGGGAGGCAAGGACTTACCTCCACCAAATTTGGACAGAAGGACCACTGGATTGTCGGGGTCACTTGGATCCAGCTCCTGTGTTCCAGGGACCACGCTCGTCAAGATGAGAGGGGACCCAGAGGACCGGTGATGCAGAAGTTTGGTGCCTGCGTTAGCAGGGGGAAGATTCCGTCGACCCACAGGAGATTTCTTCTTGGCTTCCAGTGCAGGGTGAAGGCAGACAGCCCTCAGACCATGCACCACCAGGAAACAGTCGAGAAAGCCGGCGGGATTAGGTGCTACAATGTTGCTGGTAGTCATCTCGCTACTTTGTTGCGGTTTTGCAGGTGTCCTGGAGCAGTCAGCGGTCGATCCTTGGCAGAAGTCGAAGAGAGAGATGGAGAGGAACTCTGGTGAGCTCTTGCATTCGTTATCTGAAGAGAAAACCACAGGAGAGACCTAAATAGCCCTCAGAGGAGGATTGGACACCTAACCAGGTAAGCACCTACCAGGAGGGGTCTCTGACGTCACCTGCTGGCACTGGCCACTCAGAGGCCTCCATTGTGCCCTCACACCTCTGCATTCAAGATGGCAGAGGTCTGGGACACACTGGAGGAGCTCTAGGCACCACCCTTGGGGTGGTGATGGACAGGGGAGTGGTCACTCCCCTTTCCTTTGTCCAGTTGCACGCCACAGCAGGGGCTGGTGGCTCCCTAAACCGATGTAGACTGGCTTATGCAAGGAGGGCACCATCTGTGCCCTTCAAAGCATTTCCAGAGGCTGGGGGAGGCTACTCCTCCCCAGCCCTTAACACCTATTTGCAAAGGGAGAGGGTGTAACACCCTCTCTCAGAGGAAATCCTTTGTTCTGCCTTCCTAGGACTGGGCTGCCCAGACCCCAGGACGGCTGAAGCCTGACTGTGGGTTGGCAGCAGCGGCAGCTGCAGTTAAATCCCCAGAGAGCTAGTTTGGCGGTACCCGGGGTCCATGCTGGAGCTACGGGTATGCATTGGATTGGCACCCCAATACCACATTTGGCTTGGGGGGACAATTCCATGATACATGGCCATGTTTAGAGTTACCATTGTGAAGCTACATATAGGTATTGACCTATATGTAGTGCGCATGTATAATGGTGTACCCGCACTCACAAAGTCCGGGGAAATTGTCCTGGACAATGTGGGGGCACCTTGGCTAGTGCCAGGGTGCCCTCACACTTAGTAACTTTGCACCTAACCTTCACTAAGTGAGGGTTAGACATATAGGTGACATAAGTTACTTAAGTGCAGTGTAAAATGGCTGAGAAATAACGTGGACGTTATTTCACTCAGGCTGCAATGGCAGTCCTGTGTAAGAATTGTCTGAGCTCCCTATGGGTGGCAAAAGAAATGCTGCAGCCCATGGGGATCTCCTGGAATCCCAATACCCTGGGTACCTAGGTACCATATACTAGGGAATTATAAAGGTGTTCCAGTGTGCCAATCAGAATTGGTAAATGGTCACTAGCCTGCAGTGACAATTTTAAAAGCTGAGAGAGCATAAGCACTGTGATTCTGGTTAGCAGAGTCTCAGTGACACAGTTAGGCACCACACAGGGAACACATATAGGCCTCAACTATGAGCACTGGGGTCCTGGCTAGCCATAATAGGGGTTTGTGGTCTGTCTGAACAATAAAGTGAGTACCAAACAGGTATGGTCTCAACTTTTTCAGTGCCCAGACCACAGCAAAGGCCTCCCTCTCTATGGCAGACCAACGCTTTTCTCTAAGGGTCAACCTTCTGCTGATGATGCAACAGGTTGATCCTGGCCCTCAGTATTAAGCTGTGATAGCACTGCCCCAACCCCCAATTCAGAATCATCAGTCTAGACTATGAACTTTTTGGAGTAGCAAGGGCTTTTTGGGACAGGTGCAGAGCACATGGACTTTTTGAGCTCATCAGAAGCTTTTTGACAGCTAGCTGTCCACAATACCTTTTTAGGCATCTTTTTGCTAGTGAGGTCATTAAGAGGAGCTGCAATGGAGCCATAATTCTTGATGAATCTCCTATAGTACGCTGTGAGGCCTAAGACGGCTCTCACCTGGGTTTGAGTTGTAGGGGGAGCCCATTCCATAATGGTTTGGATCTTCTGCTGCAGTGGTGCAATCTGTTCCCCACCTACCAGGTGGCCCAGATAAACCAATTTCCCCTGCCCTATCTGGCACTTTGAAGCCTTGATAGTGAGGCCTGCCTTTTTCAGGGCCTTCAAAACTTTCCACAGGTGGACCAGGTGCTCACCCCAGGTGGAGCTAAAGACAGCTATATCATCTAGATATGCTGTACTAAAAGCTTCCAAACCTTGCAGGACTGTGTTCACCAACCTCTGAAAAGTGGCATGGTGCATTTTTCAAACCAAAGAGCATCACAGTGAACTGATAGTGCCATCCAATGGTGGAAAATGCAGTTTTAGGTTTAGCATCTTCTGATAATTTAATCTGCCAATACCCTGCAGTTAAATCAAAAGTGCTTAGATACTTGGCAGAAGCCAGTGTATCTATTAGCTCATCTGCCCTGGGTATAGGGTGAGCATCTGTCTTGGTTACTTGGTTGAGACTTCTATAGTCAACACAAAACCTAATTTCTCTTTTACCATCCTTACTGTGAGGTTTTGGGACAAGCACCACTGGGCTAGTCCATGGGCTTTCTGAAGGCTCAATCACTCCTACGTCCAGCATCTTCTGCACCTCTTGTTTTATACAATCCCTGACATAGTCAGGCTGCCGATAAATCTTACTCTTGACAGGTAAACTGTCTCCAGTATTGATTGTGTGCTCACACCAGGTAGTTGTACCTGGTATTAGTGAGAAGAGGTCAGAAAAGTGTCCTAGGAGATTCATGCAGTTGTCCTTCTGCTCAGCAGTAAGGCTATCTGCTAGTACCAATCCCTCCACCAAGCCATCAGCTTCAGTGATGGAGAAGAGATCAGGGAGAGGGACACGTTCTTCTTCCTGTCCCTCATCAGTTGCCATGAGCAGGGTTAAGTCAGCCCTGTCATAGTAGGGTTTTAGGCGGTTGACATGGAGCACCGTAAGGGGATTCCTGGCAGTACCCAGGTCTACCAAGTAGGTAACCTCACCCTCTTTCACAACAATGAGATGGGGTCCACTCCATTTGTCTTGGGGTGCTCTTGGGGCCACAGGCTCCAATACCCACACCTTCTGTCCTGGGTGGTACTGGGTGAGGACAGCCTTCTGGTCATGCCATTGCTTTTGGAGCTCTTAACTGGCCTGAAGGCTTTTACTGGCCTTTTTCATGTACTCAGCCATTCTGGATCTTAGGTCAAGTACATAGTCCACAATGTCCTGCTTTGGAGCTTTTAAAGGTAGTTCCCAACCCTGCTTCACAAGTGCAAGGGGACCTCTCACAGGGTGCCGAAAGGGGAATTCAAAGGGGCTAAAGCCCACTCCTTTCTGGGGTACATCCCTGTAAGCAAAAAGGAGTCATGGCAACAGGACATCCCATCTCCTTCTGAGTTTTTCAGGGAGTCCCATAATTATACCTTTGAGTGTTTTATTAAACCTCTCAACCAGACCATTTGTTTGTGGATGGTAAAGAGTTGTGAACTTGTAAGTTACACCACACTACTTCCACATAGCTTTGAGGTATGCAGACATGAAGTTACTACCTCTGTCTGATACCACTTCCTTAGGGAAGCCCACTCTGGAAAAGATTCCCAGGAGGGCCTTTGCCACTGCAGGGGCTGTAGTGGTCCTTAAGGGGATTGCTTCAGGATACCTAGTGCATGGTCCACTACCACAAGGATAAACCTATTGCCTGAAGCTGTTGGAGGGTTAAGGGGGGCAACTATGTCAACCCCTACACTTTCAAAGGGCACCCCAACCACAGGAAGTGGAATTAAGGGGCCCATTGGTGTGCGACCAGTCTTGCCAATGGCTTGGCAGGTCACACAAGAGCAACAAAACTCTTTGGTGTCCTCTGCCATATGAGGCCAATGAAACAATGGAACAAGCCTGTCCCAAGTTTTACTCTGGCCCAAATGCCCAGCCAAAGGAATGTCATGTGTGAAGGTTAGAAGAAACTCCCTATACTGCAAAGGGATGACCAATCTTCTGGCAGCTCCAGGTTTAGGGTCCCTTGACTCAGTATATAGGGGGTTGTCTTCCCAATATACTTATGGATATCACTGACATCCCCATTCTGCTGTTTGACAGTTGCTGTCTCAAACCCTCTAGTGTGAGACAGGTCTGCTGTGCCACACTCAGCTCTTCCCTAGCAGGCCCCCCTGCACCAAAAAGCTCAGCAGTGTCTGCTGCCAGCCCCTCTGGTGTAGGGTCTGCACAGGGAGAGGATTCATCTTTCTCAAAAGGGGAATCTTCTGTAGAGGGAGGGATAGTGGGCAAGGATTTAGCCTCACTACCCCTAGCTTTTGGGGGCACTTGGTCCATTGTTCCAGGATCCAAGTTTCCCTGTCCTTTTTGCTTTTTGGCCAGACCCCTTGTCAAAGCAAAAATATGCCCAGGTATATGTCTCCAAATGGTTGCAATCTACAGGTAATTCAGTGGCTACCACAACTTTTTTTGGACCAGTACCCGAGTTGAGATTCACAACAGTCATGGGGTGGCCAAGTGTGTTATTGTGAGCATCAGTCACTTGGTACTGCTGACCAAGTAGGTGTCGATCAGGGTGAACCAGTTTCTCTATCACCATAGTTACACTGGCTCCTGTTTCCCTGTAGGCCTCAACCTCAACACCATTTTTTAGGGGAAGTTGCTTGTACTTACCCATATTAAGGGGACAAACAACCAAGGTGGCAAAGGCAATACCACCATCAGAGACTAAAACAGCCTCAGTGGTCTCCCTAACAAGACCAACCCCAACTACACTACCAATGGTGAGCCCAGCTACACCCTTTGATTGGCTATTTGTTGTAGACTTCCCACCACCACTGATATTACTAGGGGCACTCGAGGTTGCAGTTGGGGTTGTGGTAGTGGGAGCCTTGGTGTTTTTCTTTGGACAAGTGGAATCACTTGCCCAATGGCCTTTACTTTTACATAAATAACACCATGGCTTCTTTTGATTGTGGGAAGCAGTTGTGAACCCACCAACCCCCAGAGGATTTTTGTGGGCCTGATGAAGACTCAGAATGTTTTTTATCTTTGTCCCCACCCTTGTCAGAAGACTTGCCATCCTTCTTCTTGCTATCCTTGTCGCCCCCTGTATGAACGTTTCTGTTCACTCTTGTTCTGACCCATTTGTCTGCCTTCTTTCCCAATTCTTGAGGAGAGGTCAGATCTGAGTCTACCAAGTGCTGGTGCAACAAATCAGACACACAGTCATTCAATATATGCTCTCTCAGGATTAGATTATACAGGCTTTCATACTCAGTCACCTTACTGCCATGTAACCAACCCTCCAAGGCCTTCACTGAACAGTCTACAAGGTCTGTCCAGTCTTGAGAGGACTCTTTTCTGGTGTCTCTGAACTTAATCCTGTATTGTTCAGTGGTTAAGCCAAATCCATCCAAGAGTGCATCTTTCAAAACTTTGTAATTATTAGCATCACTTTCTCTGAAAGTAAGGAGCCTATCTCTACCCTTACTAGTAAAAGATAGACACAAGAGACACAAGATAGCAACCCACTGCCTTTGAAGGACCAACTGTACCATACAAGCCCTCTCAAGTGCAGCAAACCACTTGTTAATGTCATCCCCCTCCTTGTAAGGGGGGACTATCTTATGCAGGTTTCTGGAATCTTGTTCTCTCTCAGGATTGCTATCAAAAGCACTGCTGCTGCCACCACGGGGAACTAACCCCAACCTCTGCCTTTCCCTCTCTACATCTAGAGATTCCTTGTCTAAGGCCTCTCCCAACCTCAGCTTTCTGAGTTCCCTTTCCATAGGGTTATCCTCATGGTGGGAGGCTTGGGAGTTCTGAGACACAGAAGAAATGAGGGAATTGGCAGAGTGTGACCTGTCTCTAACTGACTGAACTCTAGTAACCTGGCCTTTAGGAGTGAAAGGTGCCCTACTAATGTGTGACCCCCTCCCACTACCGGTGTCACTAGATGGCCTGTTAGCTGGCAGGTCTTTGGATGAACCCTCCCCAGCATCCTCAGGGGACTCCTCTGAGTCTTGCTGGGGCCCCCCATCTGTAGGAAAGTACCATCTTCCCTGGCATGACACCCCTATTTTTACTTATATGTCAGTTTGTTTTTGCCTGTGTCACTGGGATCCTGCTATCCAGGACCCCAGTGCTCATAATTGTGGCCTGTATGTGTTCCCTGTGTGGTGCCCAACTGTATCACTGAGGCTCTGCCAACCAGAACCTCAGTGTTTATGCTCTCTCTGCTTTTAAAATTGTCACTGCAGGCTAGTGACTATTTTCACCAATTCTGATTGGCACACTGGAACACCCTTATAATTCCCTAGTATATGGTACCTAGGTACCCAGGGTATTGGGGTTCCAGGAGATCCCTATGGGCTGCAGCATTTCTTTTGCCACCCATAGGGAGCTCAGACAATTCTTACACAGGACTGCCACTGCAGCCTGAGTGAAATAACGCCCACAGTATTTCACAGCCATTTTACACTGCACTTAAGTAACTTATATGTCACCTGTATGTCTAACCCTCACTTGGTGAAGGTTAGGTGTAAAGTTACTAAGTGTGAGGGCACCCTGGCACTAGCCAAGGTGCCCCCACATTGTTCAGGGCAATTTCCCCAGACTTTGTGAGTGGGGGGGACACCATTACACGTGTGAACTACATATAGGTCAATACCTATGTGTAGCTTCACAATGGTAACTCCGAACATGGCCATGTAACATGTCTAAGGTCGTGGAATTGTCCCCCCAAGCCAAATATGGTATTGGGGTGCCAATCCCATGCATCCCCGGGGCTCCAGCATGGACCCTGGGTACTGCCAAACTAGCTCTCAGTGGTTTTCTCTGCAGCTACCGCTGCTGCCAACCCTCAGACAGGTTTCTGCCCTCCTGGGGTCTAGGCAGCCCAGTCCCAGGAAGGCAGAACAAAGGATTTTCTCTGAGAGAGGGTGTTACACCCTCTCCCTTTGGAAATAGGTGTGAAGGGCTGGAGAGGAGTAGCCTCCCCCAGCCTCTGGAAATGCTTTGATTCCATGATCCTAGACATGTTACATGGCCATGTTTGGAGTTACCATTGTGACTCTACATATAGGTATTGACCTATATGTAGTGCACGCGTGTAATGGTATCCCCGCATTCACAAAGTCCGGGGAAATTGCCCTGAACAATGTGGGGGCACCTTGGCTAGTGCCAGGGTGCCCTCACACTTAGTAACTTTGCACCTAACCTTCACCAAGTGAGGGTTAGACATATAGGTGACTTATAAGTTACTTAAGTGCAGTGTAAAATGGCTGTGAAATAACGTGGATGTTATTTCACTCAGGCTGCAGTGGCAGTCCTGGTTAAGAATTGTCTGAGCTCCCTATGGGTGGCAAAAGAAATGCTGCAGCCCATAGGGATCTCCTGGAACCCCAATACCCTGGGTACCTAGGTACCATATACTAGGGAATTATAAGGGTGTTCCAGTGTGCCAATTAGAATTGGTAAAAATGGTCACTAGCCAACAGAGACAATAAGCACTGAGGTTCTGATTAGCAGAGCCTCAGTGACACAGTTAGGGCCAGATGTAGCAAGCAGTTTTGCCCATTCTGTGTCTATGGGAAAATGTGTTCGTACATATGGCCCCTAGTCACTACACAGGGACACACATTCAGGCCACAAACTATGAGCACTGGGGTCCTGGCTAGCAGGATCCCAGTGACACCGGCAAAAACAAACTGACATACAAGTAAAAATGGGGATAACATGCCAGGCAAGATGGTAGTTTCCTACATTGACCCATTGTATCCGTTTTCTCTCCCCCCTTTCTTGTTTTGTCATCCTGTCCTTATGTGCATTAGCATCATCTGGCGGAGGAGCAGAGGCACCGGTGACAGAGGGGGCTACATCCCACAGGACCATGGAGGCAGAGTCCACCGACACTGAGGGAAACAGTGGGATGAAGGGCGAGGGGAGCACCACGGCGGAGACTGGAGGGGACAACACAGACTCTGATACCTCCTCCGATGGGAGCTCCCTGGTGGTGGCGGACACCTCTGTGACCACCCCAGCTGCAGGTACAGCCGCCACCCCCGTACCAGCACCGCCGTCCCAGTAGCCCCTCAGCTAGTTTCCCTTGCCGGCTCACACAGGAGGGTGGGCATCTCCTTCGCCCCAGGCACCTCAGGCCCTGCCCCAGTGAGCCCTGCTGCCCTGAGTGAGGAGGCTATTGACCACCTGAGATCCATCTCTGTAGGGCAATCATCCATTATTAATGAAATCCAGGGGCTGGCAGCCCAGATGCAGCAAAGCAATGCATTCCTGGAGGTCATTCATGGCGAATTGGCGGCGCAACAGAGATCGATTCAGCCTCTGGCCTCCTCTCTGATGGCAGCCATTGTCCCTGTTTCTACCGTCCCACCTCCAACTTCCACTTCCCAGTCCCATTCACCTCAACCCCAACCCATCCCAACCACACAGACAGATAAGCATGCACGCAAGACAACACCCAAGAGAGGAACAGGCAAACACAAGCACCACACTTCATCCCACAGGCACTCACACAAACACCATTCAGTTACAGACACGACAACATCCACTGTCTCCACTGTCTCCCCCTCCTCCTCCTCCTCACCCACCTCCCACCCAGTTACGTCCACACTCACACCTGCATGCACCACATCAATATCCACTACCAGCATCATCACCACACCAAGCAGAACACACACCTCACTGGCAGACAACTCCACAACATCCATGCACGCGTCCCCTGTGTCCTCTCCCACCATGTCTGCCTCCCCCCAAAGGACACAAACAAGCACTCAGACACCCAACAGCCATCCACCTCACAACAGCATACAGCCCATGCACCTGCACCCAAATCCAGCAGACATACACCTCCGACGACCACTCCCCCATCCTCCACTACCATAACTCCTCCCTCCTCCCACCCAACATCCCTAAAAAGTTTTTCCTTGCCATCTTGACCTCTTCCCTACCCCTCCTCCCTGTCCTGCAAGTATGGGCAGGGTAGCAAGGACACAGCCCAGCACCTCAGCCAAACAGTCCACGGGGACTGTATTAGCACCACCTACTCATGGTGGTAGGGATACCAGAACAACAACACTGAAGGGGAAGGAGTCAGCACAACCTGGGATAAAAGGGAAGAGTCCGACACCAGCTGTGAGGAAGGTGAAGGAGCCTGCACCAGCTGGGAAGAAGGGGAAGGAGCCTGCACCACCACGCAGAGTGGGGAAGAGCCCATCCACCCCTACCAGGAAAGATAAGAGATCCCCAACCCATTACCAGGAGGAGAAGAGGCACTCTACGCCAGTGGAAGCTGTCAGCCAAACACCACCACCACCAGAAGCTCTCACAGGGTCCCCACTGCCAGCTGTGGATGTGCTGCCATCACAGAGTGTAGGGGCTCCCCAGGAGCCTTCCCCAACCACCACCAGCATGCAGCCATCACAGAGTGAAGAGGCTGTCCCGGAGCCTCCCCCAGCCACCACCAGCATGCAGCCATCACAGAGTGCAGGGGCTGTCCAGGAGCCCCCCACAACCACCACCAGCAGGCAGCTATCACCGTTGGCGGACGCAATGTAGTCCACCTTCCAGGGACTACTGTGCGGGCTGCCCCCTCCAGAACCAGTGGGCAAGACACTCACTCGAGAGACTGTGGCCATGCACTACCCAGGACAAAGCACAGGTCATGTTGCCCCCTCCAGAACCAGTGGGCACAACACCCACTCCAGGAAATGTGGCCTTGCACTCCCCAGGACAAAACACAGGGCATGCTGCCCCCTCCAGAACCAGTGAGCAAGACACCCACTCGAGAGAGTGTGGCCTTGCACTCCCCAGGATAAAACACAGGGCATGTTGCCCCCTCCAGAACTAGTGAGCTTGTTCCCGCATCCACCGGAGGTGCATCCCCCTCCCGCTAAGGTGCCTGCCTATTTGACAACTGATGCCCCTGCAGTGTTCTATCCGGATTGGTGCAGGATTCCAGTTGAGCCTTGGACTGTGCCCTGTGGCCATGTGGGCCCTTTGAACTATGGACTGGGCAGTGTTCCTTTTTTATAGAAGTGTACATATCTGTTTCATGGACAAATCGGATTACTAATTTTGATGTTGAACTGACTACAATCACTTTCGTAATGTCCTTGCATTATTCTGCAGATTTTCGGGGTCAAATTGTTTTTGTAATGCAGCTGGTAGAATGTATTGTTTGTGTTTGTCGGGTGTGAGCTGTGTATGTGTGTCACTGTCGTTTTCCTCATTCTCTCCCTTGTGTGCTAGGCAGCTGTACTCACCGTCGTCGTCTTCGCCGGCATTAGTGTTCCAGGTGGAGCATAACGTAGAAGATCATCGAGAAAACTTGCAGTTTGGGTTCCATGGTGGTGTGGTTTTTCCCTGTGTCTCCAATGGTGAGTCCTTTCACTTTTGTACTCTGTTTCCACCAGGCTTTTGTTGGCGTTGGTACCGCCCCAGAAAAGGTGGCGGTTTGCATGATCTTAATATGGTGGGCGGAACTTTGTCTTCTGCCTGGATGTAGGCGGCTACCGCCGTGGTGACTGTTTTTCCACCCTGGCCGTCGGTGTGGTACATTGGCTGTCTATCGGAGATATCACCGCGATGGTCATAATTTGGTGGTAGTTACCGCCAGCCTGTTGGCGGTATTACTGCCACTTTATCACCCACCGCCAGGGTCGTAATGAGGGCATTAGTCTCCACCCCCCGCTTAAGCAGCTAAAGTGGGGGCCTATGTCTCGGAATCAATACACGCCACTTTTGGTAATTTGGGGCTCACTACCTCAAGACACTAATATCGCTACCTTCCTTTTCCCATACATTCCGACCCATGTATTATAACCCATATTTCACACCTGCTTTAGAGAGCAAAGCTTTATGTAAATGGAAGTGGGTACTTTGACATATTAATGAGACCATATACTATAGAAAAAAAACATTCTTTTTGCCCAGTACTGCATCTCAAACAATCACCAACAGTAGACATTCCAGAATCTTGCTTTATATGAGTATGTTGCTGGGGATTTTACAATATATTGTGTCGGGGGAGGAGCCAAAATGGCGGGCGGGATGAACGCCTGAACGAGCGCTCCGTCCAGGACCCGCCTGAAAACATCCTTTAGGGCGCCCCCGGTACCGCACACCCGGATTGCGAAGGGCGGACTGCCCGGGGAACACCGAGGCGTCCTGCGGGGGCACAGTGCTGGCCGGACGAAGGCTGCAGCGCCAGAACCTGATTGCGTGCTTGGAAGCCGCGGGGCGGGGACCATTACCCGGCCAGAGCTGCAGGGAGGTGGTACCGCGCCGGCTGACCCGGGCGCGGCCGCATCTCGGAGGCGCGCAAGCCTACCTGATTTCTCTCCCTTCTTCTGGTCGCCCGGGCGCGCCGGGGGCGTGAGACTCCGCCCTTCGATCATCGGCTGGGGCCCGCCGCTGGGACCTGGGAGTAGCGCTCCCAGGTCAGGAGAGGCGCCTGCAAGGGACAACATCGGGGGCTCAGTCGGGGCCCGCGGTGCTAGGCCGCTTCGTGGAGGAGCAAAGGAGGAACGCCCAAATCAACGGACGGATAGTATCGCCCGAGGGTGGATGACCCGCGCTACGGTGCTCGACCCGAGGGGGGCCCAGGCAAGGGGCTCAGGCTACCATCGTGTATCATCGAGGTGAGGGGGAGAGCTATTGGGGGAGACATTGCTTATGCGGGGGGAGCCACTGTTAACTCCCCCCCCTCTTCTCCATACTCCTTCTTCTGCCGCTGCGCGGCTCTAAAATGGCGCTGGAAGCCGCCTGAACTCAGGGGATATCCCAATTCCGACGATCCAAGCAAAGACACAACAGCCCCTGCACTGTAAGGCTGATTTGCCCCGGAGGAGGGCCCGCGCCAAGGGCAGAGGACACCTACCTGAGCCCCCAAGGCATAACTCCATAAAGAGTGAACAGTTTCCTCTTGCTCCCTCAGATCTTTGCTAGTGACTACAAGGGGGAACCCGGAAACCGCCCAAACATTTGCTTTCCCCTGGTGGATCGCCCGGCCACACACCCCGTTATCGTTGCGCTCCCCCCCTCCCCCCCTGTGGTGCCGCTGCTGCCTGTCGCTGCATCTGTGGGAATATGTATCCTAATTCAACACTCACCGGACCTATCCTCACGGGGGTATGGCCTGGTGCCGGGGGCGGCGGGCACACTGTCGTCCTCCGTGCCGTCCCGCGTGCCGTCCCGCAAGCACATAGACACACGTGCTGGGCACTCAAAAGCCAAGAATAAGCTCCCTCCGGGCTCCACCAACTAACGTCACAATTGGAGTATCAAAGGACAGGGCACACTGAGTTCAACAAATAAAAGGTTGGTCCTTCGAGTAATCTGCGTCAAGCCATACGCAATAAGGACACCCGTTCCCGCCAGCCCTCTTCCTGGCGGTGAAAACCGCCAGAAACAGGCTGGCGGGAAGGGGGTCAGAATCCCCAAGGCAGCGCTGCTTGCAGCGCTGCCCTGGCGGATTCGCCCAGCCGGGGGTAAACCGGCGGGAAACCGCCAGCCCCGGTTTTCTGAACGCAGCTTTACCGCCGCGGTCAGAATGGGCATGGAAGCACCGCCAGCCTGTTGGCGGTGCTTCCGTCATTCGCGGCCCTGGTGGTCTTTGACCGCCAGGGTCGGACTGACCCCCTCAGTCTGCAGAAAGATGTGAGCCCGTAAAAGAGCCACATCTGGTAGATATGATTACTCCACCACGGAAATCCAACCGGATACGGGTTTTGTCACACACTTATAGGTTCAGTAGTTGCGCCCTAGTTGTTAGTAGGGTTGGGGATCCATTTGGGGTGGCTGGGGTTAGTAGATAAGTAAATTCACACACGCCGGAATCACTTAAAGCACAGAGGAAATTGCTGCACATGCCCCCTCTAACAAATAGCTATGCCAAAGGGGCAATGACCAAGAGAGCCAAATTTAGGGACTGGGACCCATGCACAGAAGGACATCCCAGACACTCTTATGGCGCCACGCGGGAGGAATAACATAGATCAGTTTGTCATAGTAACATGGAATGTGAGGGGACTGGGAACACCGAGTAAACGGACCAGAGTACACGCATGCCTCAGGCGTATAGGAGCACACATTGCCATCTTGCAAGAAACACACATAGTATAGGCGGACCTACGGAAGCTACGCGCGAGATGGGGGGGCCAGATTATAGGCACTACATACTCGGCTTTCGCGAGGGGGGTGCTGATCTGGATCGCAGCCGGGGTCCCATTTTCCCTGTCAGCTCACAAGATAGACCAAGGAGGAAGATGTTGGTAGTGGAAGGCCGACTGGATGGCAGACAGTTAGCTGTAGTCGGAGTATACGCTCCAAATACCGGGATCGCAGGATTCTTGTGCTCTCTCACACCGATACTATTGACAAACCCAATGGCTCCGGCCCTCTGGGGCGGAGACTTTAATAGCACTCCAATTGCAACACAAGATAGATCCCACGCTCAAACGAGCTCGTTGGTAAATAGAAAAACCCAGGCCCACTGCAGGAATGGGCAGGCACTATGAGACTACATGATCTATGGCGCTTAGGGCATCCGCAACAGAGGGAATACTAATTCTACTCAGTCCCACACAAAACCCACACTAGAATAGACATAATATGGGGCACCCAGGATATAGGAGCACTGCTCGGTGAGTCAGAATACCTAGCGAGGACATTGTCTGATCATGCACCACTGAGAGTAACACTGAATTGGGGCAGGCGGTTCCTACTTGGCGATTGCAAGTGGAAGCTCTGCGAGACCAAGCATTCGCAGAAACACTGAAATTCACACTAAGTCAGTACTGGGAGGCAAATGCCATGACCGCAACGTCACGAGCTATAGAGTGGGACGCACACAAGGTAGTGATCCGTGGTCTATGCATATCCTCCACGTGGGGAGTAAGACGCACTCTACAGACGGAAATCGGCAAACTAGAAAAGGAGCTTAGGGCAGCAGAGACAGCAGTAGCGCGAGGAGAAATTCCCCACACAGTCCTAAAAGAAATGCACACAAAATATAATGACGCTGACAGCAAACTCCGCTGCCACGATTATAACTACCATTTAATGCGCCTGCAAACAGAAGGGGACAGATCGAGTAGAATGCTGGCGTGGTTGTTACGCGAGGATAGACAGCAGTCCCCAATCGGGGCCATCCGAACCGACACCCATGGCATGGTTACCACACAAGCTGAGATAAACGGAACGTTCAGAGAATACTACTCAAATTTATACACCAAACGCACCTCATGCACTTCCACGCAACTCGAGTCCTTTCTCGCGGGATCTCTCCTGCCGCAGCTCGCACAAACCGACAGGGAAACAATAGAAGCCCCCCTGACAATGGGAGAAATAGAATTAGCCCTAGCGCAGATGCCCAGGAATAAAGCGCCTGGCTCAGACGGCCTTCCAGTGGAGTATTACACTGCATACTCGTCCTGCCTAAAACCCCATCTCCTAAAGGTGTTCGAAAAAGCGTGGGCTAATGAATGCCTACCCACATCACAGAGAGAAGCCATGATAGTGGTGCTCCCCAAGCAGGGCCGCGATCCCACAGATGTCAAATCCTACAGACCATTATCGCTCCTAAACTTAGATTGCAAAATACTGGGCAAAATTCTGGCAAATAGACTAGCCCCTATCATGCATACCATAATACATGATGATCAAAACGGCTTTATACCAAGGCGCAACACCTTCTTAAATATTCGTAGATTACTGAGCATAATGGGAGACACTCCCCCTGACGCACACGAAGAAATGGTACTCTCACTGGATATTGAAAAGGCGTTCGATACGCCTGAGTGGGACTTTCTGCTGTCCACAATGAGCCGCATGGGAATAGGCCCCAATTACATACGCTGGGTCTGGACATTGTACTCTGGCCCACAAGCCAGGGTGAAGACGGGTGGGGTGATCTCCGACAGTTTCTCGATCACTAGGGGCATGAGACAGGGCTGCCCACTATCCCCACTATTGTTTGCAATAGCAATGGAACCACTAGCGGCAAGAGTACACTCCATGGAACACAGCGGGGGAATAGTCAGGGGAGGGGTCCATCACACAATCTCGCTTTATGCAGATAATGCATTAATATATATCCGGAAAGGATATGAGGTTGTCCCATCAGTAATATCTCTACTTGCTGAGTTTGGTGCCCTGTCGGGCCTGGTGATGAACTGGGAAAAGTCATGTGCGTTCCCGCTCATAAAGCAGCCACTCGAAAGACAAGGGGCCCCCTTGGTGGGGCGCCTGAAATGGTGTTTTGAAACGTTTAAGTACCTCGGGATAAACATATACCATAACACAGAAGATCTCAGAGATGGGAACCTGGCCAGGGCGCTGGCTGCTATAAAAGGCTCACTGCAGTTTTGGAATAAGCTGCCGCTCTCTCCGCCAGGGAAGGTGGCGATCGCGAACATGCTGATTCTGCCCAGGCTGTTATACTACTTTGCGGCCCTGCCGATCACTATCCCCAAAAGCTTCTTCGGTAATTTCAATACAGCGCTGCTTCAGCTCATCTCGGGCGGGGGCAGAGCCTGGGTGGCTCAGACCACGCTGCAGCGGCCGGTAGACGTGGGTGGCCTGGGGGCCCCTAACTTCGAATGCTACTACGCAGCCGCACAGCTACAGTGGGTTCAGAATTGGATCCACAGACCGGCTCTGGCGGAAGCCATGCAGCTGAGGACCTGGTTAAAAGGAACCCCCCTGTTAAAGTGGCTGGCATCCAAGCACTCCAAGGCAAACACCGTTGTCCCACTGCTGGCAGTGGCGCATGCCTGCTGGGTCAAATATGTGCAGGGCGAGGGCTTCAGGCTCCCCTACTCCCCATATATACCGCTGGATCACCTCCCGGAATGGACTGGGGCGAGCACGCAGGTGACGGCAGTGTGGACAGAAGCAGGGGTTCAGACAGTGGGCGATTGCTTTGAAGATGGCAAGCTAATGTCATTCGAGGCCTTACAGGCCCTAACCGACATAAATCCTGGCCAATTCCTGACATATCACGCCATATGCCACGCAATTAAAAAAGCATGGGAGACAGATACCACAGAACCAGAATCCTCCCCTGTAATCCACCATATACAACAATATGACGCCCAAACAAAAGTAATATCAAGCCTATACAAAATCCTTAATAAACCTCCCGAGCCGCATGCAGAGAAAGCCAGGGAGAGATGGAACTCCGTTCTCCCTGACCCAATCGCACAAGCCGAGTGGCCGAACGCTCTGCAACATGCCCGAGGAGTGTCAAGGAATCCCAGATTCAGGTACACCCAGTTCAACTACACACATCAAACATACTTGTCCCCAGCTAGGATAAAACGTATGTTCCCAGACTCCGACCCGACATGCCCTAGATGTAAAGCGCCGCTAGCACACTTCTATCACATGGTCTGGGAGTGCCCTAACATACAAAAAGCATGGATGGAGGTGGTACAGGAGATTTCTGAACTAACAGGGCTTACACTGGCAGTAGAACCCAAATCCTGCCTGCTGGGGCTTAGGTCAAGATCTAAAAAACAAAGACATTTGCACAAATTTGTAGACCTAGCCTGCTTAATGTACAAAAGATTAATAGCTATGCATTGGAAGGCCCCACAGCACCCGATCGGAAATCTTGGAGCATCCTAACATTACGTTGGGCCCGCACGAAATACCAGGTATTAAAGAAGTTGGCGCAGGAGGGACAACAGCACACAGAGTGTGCCGCCTGGGAAACACTGGTAACAAAACTCGAGGCAAAAAATGATGATAAACCCCCATGAACCGGGGAATGCATAGATTGAATAAGCAGCACATATCCCCCAGTGCATTCCCCACAAAAGCACAATTCAACGCGCGGCACATCAACTCCAATTTGGCTCGTACACCCCCTCCCTGATACCCTGAGAGTACACTAGCTCACCGGCACATGCACAACTATAACATACAGGGCCAACACCCAATCTCCGTTATTATCAGTATTTGTAGGGCCCAGAGAGAGCCACCACCAGGTGACAGGCGATACAGTTCCAGCAGCAAGTGTGCCCACACTAATCATACGCGCGACCCCCCATCAGCTTCCTAGCATACGCTAAAGATTTCCGCTAATGCAGCAAGCAATGATACTGAAGGTTAAATAGTGCTCCGTGACGTGTTTGACGTGTGGGGGTTGGGGTTGTTAGATGTTTTCCTTTTAAGCAGATAAATGGAATCCTGTGGACGTCAATTGTACAGCTTGTAATGTGTATCTGATATATAAAATCAATAAAATAAATTAAAAAATATATATATAATATATTGTGTCATCATTTACTGGATGGCCTCTTTAAGAGATAGGTTTCACTCAGGAAAGATCGAGACCTTTGACACTTGTGAAACGGTTTCTCTTCTGATGACCTGAAAGTCTGTGCTACCTTCAACTACACCACAGGGCTTCCCCCCATTCAATAGTGAGGCAGTGCCTCACTGTTGAGATTTTATATCCTTTGAAAAACTTTTTTCTGAATGAATTTATAAAAGGATTCATTTCAAATATATGTGGGTGTTGAAATGAAGCACATTTTCCCAAGTGGCATTATAAGACCAGATGAAAGATCAATCCTGATAAATTGTGCACCAAATGACGAATGTCTGCTCCGGTGATAAGTGTTGGAGGAGGAAGGAGTATGTGTCATGCGTTTCCTATGATGGTGATAAGACGGCTTGTTTTAGGGTGGCAGCACCACCAAGTGTGTGAGACTGAGTCAGACCCACACCACTTTGGAAACTGTCAGCCTAACTTCTGGGTAGCATGCAGAGCCTCACACAAACCTAGAAAGGAAGAGGTGATTTGTGACAACCTAAACCTGACACTCTGATGCCTCAGGGAAGTCGTGGAAACAGATCATACCCGTTTCACTCAGTTACTCAGTGACTCATACATGCCAAGACAGGACACAAGGTACAAACTGGATTTCAATGCATTTATTGAAACAATTGCATCCTAGTCTAAAAAGTATAAACTGCAATAATAAGGCAGATGAAACATAATACAGTAATCATCATTACAACCAGTGTAAAGAGAATAAACAACCCCACCATTGTATGTGTTTCCAGAAAGCCTAGCTATTCCTGTCTAATCCCTGTGTTTATATCTGGGAGCATAGTAATAATTATAACCGTTCTGCATATCCCAATCAAAGGGAGTAATCCCAACTTGATACCTGAATAGGATGGCAAGGGTCTGCATATTGTCTGAGTGGCAATCCTGTAGGGGATGATGAAGAGTCAGCGCCAGGATCAGCAAAGCTGTCCGTGTTGTGATGTGAGTCTGAGAAGGACCATGGCAGGAATGCCCTCTGCCCTCCTTAAGCCTGTGTGGTTTTCATTTAATAACACAAATGATGATGGACAATGCAAACACTCACCCCCAGTCACAGATCTGGGTTTAATCCATCGTTCTTTTGCTCACCATGCCACTCCAGTTTGGACCCAACCATATGCAAATCAGTCTTGACCCTGTTCTTCATGGTAACAGTCCAGCCCGAACTGCCAAGCCAGGTCCTCACTGGACCAGAAGCAAGCATCCTGGGACCGGTTTCAGGGATTCACCCTTCATCAGCCAGGCTAGCTTGAATCCAGTGGCACAGTGAGCAAGGGACCCATGTCTGGGCATACCCTTCCCACATAGGGCAACTTTAGCAACACAAATGATGATGGACGGAGTGCTGACCAATGCAAACACTCACCCCCAGTCACAGATCTGGGTTTAATCCATCGTTCTTTTGCTCACCATGCCACCCCAGTTTGGACCCAGCCATATGCAAATCAGTCTTGACCCTATTCTTCATGGGAACAGTCCAGCCCGAACTGCCAAGCCAGGTCCTCACTGGACCAGAAGCAAGCATCCTGGGATCGGTTTCAGGGTTTCACCCTTCATCAGCCAGGCTAGCTTGAATCCAGTGGCACAGTGAGCAAGGGACCCATGTCTGGGCATACCCTTCCCACATAGGGAAACTTTAGCAACACAAATGATGATGGACGGAGTGCTGAACAATGCAAACACTCACCCCCAGTCACAGATCTGGGTTTAATCCATAGTTCTTTTGCTCACCATGCCACCCCAGTTTGGACCCAGCCATATGCAAATCAGTCTTGACCCTGTTTTTCATGGGAACAGTCCAGCCCGAACTGCCAAGCTAGGTTCACTTAATAACCTGGTCAGAGTTTGTGGAACAGGCCTGATGTACCGAAGTGTCTAGTGGATAGGTACTGGCTCTTGAGCTCTTGGGCTGCTAATACGAGTTAGCATTTCACATACAGTACACGACAGCCTTGAGCAAGACACAGAGTGCACGTTGTACCATAGCTTGATCAACTGTGCATTGCGAACTCTGGGCATGAGTTATAAAAATTAAGCATTGCTTTCGTTTCATTTTTTGACGCAAAAGAGGAGCAAACTTACAAAATATAGTTACATTTTGTAACTTTGCACTGCTTTTGTGTCCAAAAATGACGCAAAGGCAGCACTAAATTTTCATAAATCAGTCTTTCTAGCAAGAGGCAGCCGATTAAAATATAAAAACAATGAGCTAAAAAGTAGGCTGTGTTAAAAAATATGAAAATGATTACAATCCATATGGTTATAATAAGCACAGGCAACGGGCCTATTGTTAACATAAGAGGGCCCAACCTAGGTGTTAAAGGGGTCCTACAACACACTCCCCTTGTCAAAACAGGAGTGCAGAGTTTAAGAAATAAAAAAATCTATAAAATCTATAAAACTTTCAGCTAATAAAAGGACTAAAAACTATAAAGCCAAAACTGATATGTAAAAGTATGTCCATGTCGACAAGCAGAACAAGCCAAACCATAAGGCCGAATTGAAACAGTTTGTATGGAAAAAAGTAGTGCCAATTAAAAGTAACCGGAATCCTGCATGAGGTCGTCAAACATAGTAGTACAGATTGAATCCAGGATAGATCCCACTTCAACAGACAATAAACTACCAGAGCCTCATTTAAAAGGTTAAAGGAGCACACATGATTCGTAGTCTCAGCCATAGCCAAGGAGGCAGATAGATGTCGGGGCACCGGGAGCCAAAGTGACCAGATCCATGAAGGCTGGGTCATAGGAGGCACCACAAAGCAACTACAATGTCATGGGACAACTTCAGCAATGAATCCTCACCGAGGAAATCATCAGATTTATGTCCACAGAAAATGCTTGTTACAGTGCATGTTCAAAACAGCACCATAAGCAACAGAAAACAGGCTGCACACATCAGTATACTGGTTGAAATGATGATGACCAGTCCTTATTAAGTTCTTCCAATAGTGATGCTCCAAAGTACTGAATCATGTGTTCACAACACAGTTGGTCTGGTGGGAGCTACAGCAGTCCTCTTAGTTGATATGTGGCAGCCATTGCGAATTAAAAATAGCAACAGCGAGATACCAGCAATTAATGCCAAGACAATCAGGAAGCCTCCAAAAGCACTCGAAAAAAGTGAGTGAATAGACAACAGTATTGCTTCAAAGACTGGAATGTACTTATAAATCCAAATCCAACAGCCTTAAAGCGCTTGCTTTTCTCTTCTTCCTGACTCCGCTCACCTGGGAGGACAAGTCAGCCAGCCAGTAGCAAAGGGCAGGAGCCCTTTAAAAACATCATAGCGCTCCCGCCTCGCGGGACTCGCGCTTGCTTTTCTCTTCTTCCTGACTCCGCTCACCTGGGAGGACAAGTCAGCCAGCCAGTAGCAAAGGGCAGGAGCCCTTTAAAAACATCATAGCGCTCCCGCCTTGCCAAGGCGGGCCCGTCCTGTGCCGTCAGAGACCGGAGGAGACTGGGCTGGGCCCACTCCCTTTCATTTCTAGCAAGAGATTAGTCTGCCATTTGGTATTGATGTCATTACATAACAAAATCTAAGCCATAGCTTCTCTAGGCAGTTCTATTAATGGTAGCATCCTTCCCCTGCTATTCTGTAGGTTGATACTTAAGATAATAAACAGTAGTATCATAGAGCAAGAGGTCAGAGCCCCCTACATTAGGAACCAGATTTAAGAAAAACCGAGGAACCAAATAATTATAAACAAATGGGACATGGGGAAACGCAAGGCATTAGAGCCACCACGGGGAAAAGAGAAAATCACAAAAAAGCATAGAAACTCGGGTGAAAATTGTACGATATCTGAAATCGATGACCTCATTGAGGGGGTAGAATCTCTACTAAGTGAGAGGGCTACAGCTCGGGAGGGCTCAGATAAGAAGATAACTTCATATTATACAAAAAAGGCAGAAATAGGGAAAGCTGAAGAAACTGATAGGAAAGAGTGCGGTAGTCAGCAAGAAGGCAAATCATCCCCTCTAACTAGGACAGATAGTTATAAAGATGGCACAGTCCAGTCAATGTACCCTCCCCTTACCACACTAGAAAGTACCAAGAAGAAGGACCATGTGCGCAAGAGTGGTATAGTGTGCTCTAACAAGTATGCGGTCCTGGCTGAAAATGCCACATGTGAAGTGCAGGAGGCTCAGGGAAGGAAACCTGTGGGAAGGCATGATCAAATTATTCCCTTGGAACAGACAACCAAGGGAAAAGTTTCATCAGCTAACCAAGATCCCGAGATCTGTTCAAAACGTAAAACAAGGAATCATACAGATCTCTATGATCTAATGATTGGATTAATGCAGGAAGTGAGAGAGCTCAAATCAGAAGTGGGGAAACTATCAGCCCTCGTGAACAAGGGGGGGAATACAGGAACCATTAGAGAACAAAGTATAGAGGAGACCCTACCAGTAGTACCATATGTACAAGGCGGACGTGAGTCCTCCCAAACTCTGAATGCCCAGCCTATCTCTATCTCTACCTTAAATGTAGTTAGTAAACCACAAGTACCACAAGATTATATGAGAGGGGCAAATGAGTGCAGTAGATGGACTCGCTCTTATTCTGTGGGCAAGACAAGAGAATTATTACAAGAATCTGAAATCTCCTTAAGGGAGGCATGTTTGGGAATAAGGCTTCAAGAAGAGAAGATGGGAAGTAGATTTAAATCTTATGCTCTACCACAAAAGGGTTCCATGTATTCTACTAAAAGGGATGGATACCAAGAAGAAAAAATAAGGTCCCTTAGGTCTGATATAGTTTACCTGTTGAATGTCCCGAAACTGGCTCAAAATTCTAGAGAGGATGAAGACTCCCTAAAGAACAAACTCATACATTGGATCAGGCATAAACGACATTGTTTATCTCTAATCCGCTCAGATATTGTGAGGGCGGAAAGGATCCCAGGAGAAGTTGGGATGCAAGATGTTGTTGCTCTGACATTAAGGGGTGAAAGTCTAACCAGAGGTCTGATCAGTATGGAACAGAGAGCCAGTCCATATATGGGAAATGCTATGAGATTTAGTTTGGATCCCTGTATTTGCAGGCCTATAGCACAAAAGAGTAAAACGGGGGGTGGGAGACCGCAAATGAGAAATGGCGACACTCACTCCGAAGCAATTGCCTGACTGAATCAAAACTATTTAAGCCCACCCAGAGACCTACTAGTAGTAGAGACTCAGGAAGATACTAGCTACCAATATATAGAGGGAGGAAGTATGGAGGAGCACTTACCTCGTAGAAAGGAAATGATTATATCCCAGAGCCCTACTACCACCAATATGGCATCTATCAGTAGGGTACTGATTTCTATGGTCTCCTGGAATGTAGCAGGGTTAAAAAGCAAGCTTATAGATCCTGACTGGCATACTTATATAGAGCAGTTTCATGTCTGTCTCTTCCAAGAAACCTGGCTAAAGGATCCACCATATAAGCTGGGATACAAAACCTTTTGTATTAGTGCAACTGCCGCAGCGAGAGGAAGGCCGTCTGGGGGGCTGGTTATATGGGTAAAAATTTCCCTCAATATTGAGACATGTAAACGTGATACAGGGTCGTGTAGGAGGCTGGACTGCCTTGTAGTGTGTACCAAGGGGTACTTACACCTTGCACCAGGCCCAGGTATCCCTTATTAGTGTATAGGGTGTCTAGCAGCTTAGGCTGATAGATAATGGTAGCTTAGCAGAGCAGCTTAGGCTGAACTAGGAGACGAGTGAAGCTCCTACAGTACCACTAGTGTCACTTGCACAATATCATAAGAAAACACTATACACAGATATACTAAAAATAAAGGTACTTTATTTTTATGACAATATGCCAAAGTATCTCAGTGAGTAACCTCAGTATGAGGGTAGCAAATATACACAAGATGTATGTACACAATACCAAAAATATGCAGTATAGTCTTAGAAAACAGTGCAAACAATGTATAGTTACAATAGGATGCAATGGGGACACATAGGGATAGGGGCAACACAAACCATATACTCCACAAGTGGAATGCGAACCACAAATGGACCCCAAACCTATGCGACCTTGTAGAGGGTCGCTGGGACTGTAAGAAAACAGTGAGGGTTAGAAAAATAGCCCACCCCAAGACCCTGCAAAGTGAGTGCAAAGTGCACTAAAGTTCCCCAAAGAGCACAGAAGTCGTGATAGGGGAATTCTGCAGGAAAGACCAATACCAGCAATGCAACAACAATGGATTTCCAGACTAGAGTACCTGTGGAACAAGGGGACCAAGTCCAAAAGTCACAATCAAGTCGAGAGTGGGCAGATGCCCAGGAAATGCCAGCTGTGGGTGCAATGAAGCTGCTACTAGGCAGTAGAAGCTGAGGATTCTGCAAGAACGACAAGGGCTAGAAACTTCCCCTTTGCAAGATGGATGTCCCACGTCATGAAGAGTCGTGCAGAAGTGTTTTCCTGAAGAAAGACCACAAACAAGCCTTGCTAGCTGCAAATCGTGCGGTTAGGGTTTTTGGATGCTGCTGTGTCCCAGGATGGACCAGGATGTCGCCAATTGCATTAGGGAACAGAGGGGGCACCCAGCAGGACAAAGAGCCCTCTCAAAAGCAAGCAGCACCCGGAGAAGTGCCGATACAGGCACTACAAAGTTGAGTGAAACGGTGCTCACCAGAAGTTGCACAAGAGAGTCCCATGCCGCCGGAGGACAACTCAGGAGGTCGTGCAATGCAGGTTAGAGTGCCGTGGACCCAGGCTTGGCTGTGCACAAAGGATTTCCGCCGGAAGTGCACAGAGGCCGGAGTAGCTGCAAAAGACGCGGTTCCCAGCAATGCAGTCTGGCGTGGGGAGGCAAGGACTTACCTCCACCAAACTTGGACTGAAGAGTCACTGGACTGTGGAAGTCACTTGGACAGAGTTGCTGGATTCAAGGGACCTCACTCGTCGTGCTGAGAGGAGACCCAGGGGACCGGTGATGCAGTTCTTTGGTGCCTGCGGTAGCAGGGGGACATTTCCGTCGACCCACGGGAGATTTCTTCGGAGCTTCTAGTGCAGAGAGGAGGCAGACTACCCCCACAGCATGCACCACCAGGAAAACAGTCGAGAAGGCGGCAGGATCAGCGTTACAGAGTTGCAGTAGTCGTCTTTGCTACTTTGTTGCAGTTTTGCAGGCTTCCAGCGCGGTCAGCAGTCGATTCCTTGGCAGAAGGTGAAGAGAGAGATGCAGAGGAACTTTGATGAGCTCTTGCATTCGTTATCTAAGGAATTCCCCAAAGCAGAGACCCTAAATAGCCAGAAAAGAGGGTTTGGCTACTTAGGAGAGAGGATAGGCTAGCAACACCTGAAGGAGCCTAGCAGAAGGAGTCTCTGACGTCACCTGCTGGCCCTGGCCACTCAGAGCAGTCCAGTGTGCCAGCAGCACCTCTGTTTCCAAGATGGCAGAGGTCTGGAGCACACTGGAGGAGCTCTGGGCACCTCCCAGGGGAGGTGCAGGTCAGGGGAGTGGTCACTCCCCTTTCCTTTGTCCAGTTTCGCGCCAGAGCAGGGCTGAGTGGTCCCTGAACCGGTGTAGACTGGCTTATGCAGAAATGGGCACCATCTGTGCCCATGAAAGCATTTCCAGAGGCTGGGGGAGGCTACTCCTCCCCTGCCTTAACACCTTTTTCCAAAGGGAGAGGGTGTAACACCCTCTCTCTGAGGAAGTCCTTTGTTCTGCCTTCCTGGGCCAAGCCTGGCTGGACCCCAGGAGGGCAGAAACCTGTCTGAGGGGTTGGCAGCAGCAGCAGCTGCAGTGAAACCCCTGAAAAGGCAGTTTGGCAGTACCCGGGTCTGTGCTAGAGACCCGTGGAATCATGGGATTGTGCCAACAATGCCAGGATGGCATAGAGGGGGCAATTCCATGATCTTAGACATGTTACATGGCCATATTCGGAGTTACCATTGTGAAGCTATACATAGGTATTGACCTATGTATAGTGCACGCGTTTAATGGTGTCCCCGCACTCACAAAATCCGGGGAATTTGCCCTGAACAATGTGGAAGCACCTTGGCTAGTGCCAGGGTGCCCACACACTAAGTAACTTAGCACCCAACCTTTACTAGGTAAAGGTTAGACATATAGGTGACTTATAAGTTACTTAAGTGCAGTGAAAATGGCTGTGAAATAATGTGTGCATTATTTCACTCAGGCTGCAGTGGCAGGCCTGTGTAAGAATTGTCAGAGCTCCCTATGGGTGGCAAAAGAAATGCTGCAGCCCATAGGGATCTCCTGGAAACCCAATACCCTGGGTACCTCAGTACCATATGCTAGGGAATTATAAGGGTGTTCCAGTATGCCAATGTGAATTGGTGAAATTGGTCACTAGCCTGTTAGTGACAATTTGGAAAGAAATGAGAGAGCATAACCACTGAGGTTCTGGATAGCAGAGCCTCAGTGAGACAGTTAGTCATAACATAGGTAACACATACAGGGCACACTTATGAGCACTGGGGCCCTGGCTGGCAGGGTCCCAGTGACACATACAACTAAAACAACATATATACAGTGAAAAATGGGGGTACTTTCCTACACAACCCCCCCCCAAACGAAGGACAATAAGACTAGTCATTACCTGATGGGTCTTCATTGTCTAAGTGGAAATATCTGGAGAGTCCATCTGCATTGGAGTGGGTACTCCCAGGTCTATGTTCCACTGTATAGTCCATTCCCTGTAGGGAAATGGACCACCTCAACAATTTAGGATTTTCACCTTTCATTTGTTTTAGCCAAAGTAGAGGTTTGTGGTCTGTCTGAACAATGAAGTGAGTGCCAAACAGGTATGGCCTCAACTTCTTCAGTGCCCAGACCACAGCAAAGGCCTCCCTCTCTATGGCAGACCAATGCTTTTCTCTAGGGGTCAACCTCCTGCTAATAAAAGCAACAGGTTGATCCTGGCCCTCAGAATTAAGTTGTGATAAGACTGCCCCTACCCCTAATTCAGATGCATCAGTTTGGACAATGAATTTTTTGGAGTAACAGGGGCTTTTCAGGACAGGTGCAGAGCACATGGTCTGCTTCAGCTCCTCAAAAGCTTTCTGACAGTTTGCTGTCCATAATACCTTTTTAGGCATTTTCTTAGATGTGAGTTCATTAAGAGGGGCTGCAATGGAGCCATAGTTCTTTATGAACCTCCTTTAGTACCCAGTGAGGCCTAAAAAGGCTCTCACCTGAGTCTGAGTAGTAGGGGGAACCCAATCTATAATAGTTTGGATTTTCCCCTGAAGTGGTGTAATCTGTTCTCCACCTACCAGGTGTCCCAGATAAACCACCTTCCCCTCCCTATCTGGCACTTTGAAGCCTTGATAGTGAGGCCTGCCTTTTGCAGGGCCTCCAAAACTTTCCATAGGTGGACCAGGTGATCATCCCAGCTGGAGCTAAAGACAGCTATATCATCTAGATATGCTGCACTAAAAGCTTCCAGCCCTTGCAGGACTGTGTTCACCAACCTTTGAAAAGTGGCAGGTGCATTTTTAAATCCAAAAGGCATTACTGTGAAGTGGTAATGGCCTCCAATGGTTGAAAATGCAGTTTTTGCTTTTGCATCTTCTGATAACTTGATCTGCCAATACCCTGCAGTCAAATCAAAAGTGCTTAGATACTTGGCAGATGCCAGTGTATCTATTAGCTCATCTGCCCTGGGTATAGGGTGAGCATCAGTTTTGGTTACCTGGTTGAGACCTCTGTAGTCAACACAAAACCGCATTTCCTTCTTTCCATCCTTGGAATGAGGTTTTGGTACAAGTACCACAGGAGAGTCCCATGGACTTTCAGAGTGCTCAACCACTCCCAGTTCAAGCATTTTCTGCACCTCTTGCTTTATGCAGTCTCTGACATGGTCAGGCTGCCTATAGATCTTACTTTTGACAGGCAAGCTGTCTCCAGTATCTATAGTGTGCTCACACCAAGAAGTGGTACCTGGCACAGTAGAGAATAGTTCAGAAAACTGACCCAGGAGGTTTATGCAGTGGTCTTTCTGCTCAGCAGTAAGACAATCTGCCAAAACTACACCTTCCACTAGAGCATCTTGTTCTGTGGAAGAAAAGAGATCAGGGAGAGGGTCACTCTCTTCTTCCTGTCCCTCATCAGTTGCCATGAGCAGGGTGAGATCAGCCCTGTCATAGTAGGGTTTCAGGCGATTGACATGGAGCACCCCAAGGGGACTCCTGGCAGTGCCTAAGTCAACTAAGTAGGTGACTTCACCCTTCTTTTCAACAATTATGTGGGGTCCACTCCATTTGTCTTGGAGTGCTCTTGGGGTCACAGGCTCCAAGACCCACACTTTCTGCCCTGGTTGGTACTGAACCAAAACAGCCTTCTGGTCATGCCATTGCTTCTGGAGCTCTTGGCTGGCCTGAAGGTTTTTACTGGCCTTTTTCATGTACTCAGCCATCCTAGATCTGAGGCCAAGTACATAGTCCACTATGTCTTGCTTTGGAGCTTTTAAAGGTTGTTCCCAACCCTCCTTAACAAGTGTTAGAGGACCTCTCAGAGGGTGTCCAAATAGGAGTTCAAAGGGGCTGAAGCCCACTTCTTTTTGGGGTACCTCCCTGTAAGCAAAAAGGAGGCAAGGTAACAGGATATCCCATCTCCTGTGGAGTTTTTCAGGGAGTCCCATAATCATGCCTTTGAGAGTTTTGTTAAATCTCTCCACCAGTCCATTTGTTTGTGGATGATAGGGTGTAGTGAACTTGTATGTCACACCACACTCCTTCCACATGGCCTTTAAGTAAGCAGACATGAAATTGCTTCCCCTGTCTGATACCACCTCTTTTGGGAAGCCCACCCTGGAAAAGATTCCCAGGAGGGCCTTTGCCACTGCAGGAGCTGTAGTGGTCCTTAGAGGAATTGCTTCAGGATATCTGGTGGCATGGTCCACTACCACCAAGATAAACCTATTGCCTGAAGCAGTAGGAGGGTCAAGGGGGCCAACTATGTCAACCCCTACCCTTTCAAAGGGAACCCCAACCACAGGCAGTGGAATAAGGGGAGTCTTTGGAGTGCCACCTGTCTTGCCACTGGCTTGACAGGTTTCACAGGACTTACAAAATTCCTTTGTGTCCTCTGACATTCTAGGCCAATGAAACAAGGGAACAAGCCTGTCCCAAGTTTTCATTTGCCCCAAATGTCCAGCTAAGGGAATGTCGTGGGCTAGAGTTAGGAGGAACTTTCTGTACTCCTGAGGAATCACCAATCTCCTGGCAGCTCCAGGTTTTGGATCCCTTGCTTCAGTGTACAAGAGGTTGTCCTCCCAGTAAACTCTGTGAGAGTCACTGACATCCCCAATTGCTTGTTTGACAGCTTGCTGCCTTAGACCCTCTAGTGTGGGACAGGTATGCTGTGCCACACTCAGCTCCTCCCTGGCAGGCCCCCCTTTCACCCAAAAGCTCAGCAGTGTCTGCTTCCAGCTCCTCTGGTGTAGGTTCTGCACAGGGTGGAAATTCTTCTTCCTCAGAAGTTGAATCCACTGTAGAGGGAGGGATAGTAGGTAGTGATTTACCTTTGCTAACCCTAGCTTTAGGGAGCACTTGGTCCATTCTTCCAGGATCCAAGTCATCCTGTCCTTTTTGCTTTTTGGCCTGAGCCCTGGTCAAAGCAAAAATATGCCCTGGAATGCCCAGCATTGCTGCATGAGCCTCCAAATCCACTTCTGCTCAAGCTGATGTCTCTAAATCATTCCCTAATAGACAGTCTACAGGTAAATCTGAGGCAACCACAACTTTCTTTGGGCCAGTAACCCCCCCACAGTTGAGATTCACAACAGCCATGGGGTGGCTAAGGGTGTTGTTATGACCATTGGTTACTTGGTACTGGTGACCAAGTAGGTGTTGTTCAGGGTGGACCAGTTTCTCTATTACCATTGTAACACTGGCACCTGTGTCCCTGTAGGCCTGAACCTCAACACCATTTATTAGGGGTAGTTGCTTGTACTTATCCATGTTAAGGGGACAAGCAACCAAGGTGGCTAACCAGACCAACCCCAACTAAGTTACCAATAGTGAGCCCAGCTACTCCCTTGGATTGGCTATTAGTAGGTTTGCTCCCACCACCACTGCTATTACTAGGGGCACTAGGTGTAGCAGCAGGGGTTGTAGTGGTAGGAGGCTTGGTGCTTTTCTTTGGACAACTGGGATCTGTTGTCCAATGGCCTTTTATTTTACATAAATAGCACCATGGTTTATTTTCTTTGTTTTGATTTGAAGAGGATTTGGGCCCACCACCCCCACCAGAGTGTTTTTGTGGGCCTGATGAAGACTCATTTTTAGATTTGTCCCCACCCTTGTCAGAAGACTTACCATCCATCTTCTTGCCATCTTTGTCACCCCCTGTATCAACTTTTCTGTTCACCCTTGTTCTGACCCATTTGTCTGCCTTCTTTCCCAAATCTTGGGGAGAGGTCAGATCAGAGTCCACCAGGTACTGGTGCAACAAATCAGACACACAATTATTAAGAATATGCTCTCTCAGGATTAAGTTATACAGGCTTTCATAATCAGTAACTTTACTGCCATGTAACCACCCCTCCAAGGCCTTCACTGAATGGTCAACAAAGTCTACCCAGTCTTGTGAAGACTCCTTTTTGGTCTCTCTGAACTTCATCCTGTACTGTTCAGTGGTTAAGCCATAACCATCCAGGAGTGCATTCTTAAGAACTGCAAAATTATTGGCATCACTTTCTTTTACAGTAAGGAGCCTATCCCTACCCTTTCCACTAAATGATAGCCATAGGATAGCAGCCCACTGCCTTTGAGGGACATCCTGTACAACACAGGCCCTCTCAAGTGCAGCAAACCACTTGTTAATGTCATCCCCCTCCTTATAAGGGGGAACTATCTTGTGCAGATTCCTTGAATCATGCTCTCTTGCAGGATGACTATGGGGAATACTGCTGCTGCCACCATGGGTTTCAAACCCAATTTTCTGTCTTTCTCTTTCTATCTCTAAGGACTGCCTATCTAAATCCAGCTGTTGCTTCTTGAGCTTCAGCCTGGATTCCTCCACTCTCAATCTATTGAGCTCCCTTTCTAACGCTCTGTCATCAGGGTGGGTGGGAGGGACATGCCTTGAAACAGAAGTATGGTGAGAATGAACAGAGGGAGACCTGTCCCTAACAGATGGCACCCTAACAGCTTGGCTAACAGAAACAGCACTTCTACTATGATGAGAAGGAATACTCTTACTGTGATGTGAGACCACACTATCTGTATGATGTGACTCAACATCAGTACCAACTATGCTAGGTTGTCTGCTAATGGGCAGGCTAGGAAGTTTCCCTTCCAAATCTTTTGCTAGGGGTGCCCCAGGGTCAGATTGGGAACCATCAGCTAATTTCTCAACAGAAGTGCCACCTCTGGCCTTATCCTGTTCAACAAGCATATTAACTAACAGTTCTCTATAGGGATTCTTCCCTACACTTAAACCTCTTTCTATGCAGAGACTCCTTGCTCCTTTCCAGCTAAGGTGATCATAAGCAAGTTTGGACAGATCAACAGTTTAGCCTGTGCCAGACATTTTAGAAAGTGTTTAAGTGACAGAAAAAGTGAGAAAAAAGTTTTTCAGAACTTTTGGAAAGACAGAAAAAAAAAACTTTAAAAACTTTTTAGAAAGTTTAGAGGTACTTTTCAGCACTTAGAAAAGAAGTGAAAAGAGAAAAGCAAAACTTTTTGGTTAGGTGTACATACACTGAACTTGTTTTGTATATTTTTCTCTTATGAAAAGTACAATGACAAAAGTGGTAAGTAGTTGCAAAGTACTTATCCCACCGCTGCAAAACCAATGTAGGAGGCTGGACTGGCTTGTAGTGTGTACCAAGGGGTACTTACACCTTGCACCAGGCCCAGGTATCCCTTATTAGTGTATAGGGTGTCTAGCAGCTTAGGCTGATAGATAATGGTAGCTTAGCAGAGCAGCTTAGGCTGAACTAGGAGACGAGTGAAGCTCCTACAGTACCACTAGTGTCACTTGCACAATATCATAAGAAAACACAATACACAGATATACTAAAAATAAAGGTACTTTATTTTTATGACAATATGCCAAAGTATCTCAGTGAGTACCCTCAGTATGAGGATAGCAAATATACACAAGATATATGTACACAATACCAAAAATATGCAGCATAGTCTTAGAAAACAGTGCAAACAATGTATAGTTACAATAGGATGCAATGGGGACACATAGGGATAGGGGCAACACAAACCATATACTCCACAAGTGGAATGCGAACCACAAATGGACCCCAAAACTATGTGACCTTGTAGAGGGTCGCTGGGACTGTAAGAAAACAGTGAGGGTTAGAAAAATAGCCCACCCCAAGACCCTGCAAAGTGAGTGCAAAGTGCACTAAAGTTCCCCAAAGAGCACAGAAGTCGTGATAGGGGAATTCTGCAGGAAAGACCAACACCAGCAATGCAACAACGATGGATTTCCAGACTAGAGTACCTGTGGAACAAGGGGACCAAGTCCAAAAGTCACGATCAAGTCGAGAGTGGGCAGATGCCCAGGAAATGCCAGCTGTGGGTGCAAAGAAGCTGCTACTAGGCAGTAGAAGCTGAGGATTCTGCAAGAACGACAAGGGCTAGAAAATTCCCCTTTGGAGGATGGATGTCCCACGTCGTGAAGAGTCGTGCAAAAGTGTTTTTCTGAAGAAAGACCGCAAACAAGCCTTGCTAGCTGCAAATCGTGCGGTTAGGGTTTTTGGATGCTGCTAAGGCCCAGGAGGGACCAGGATGTTGCCAATTGCGTCAGGGGACAGAGGGGGCGCCCAGCAGGACAAGGAGCTCTCTCAGAAGCAAGCAGCACCCACAGAAGTGCCAATACAGGCACTACAAAGTGGAGTGAAACGGTGCTCACCCGAAGTTGCACAAGAGAGTCCCACGCTGCCGGAGGACAACTCAGGAGGTCGTGCAATGCAGGTTAGAGTGCCTTGGCCCAGGCTTGCCTGTGCACTAAGGATTTCCACCGGAAGTGCACAGAGGCTGGAGTAGCTGCAAAAGACGCTGTTCCCGGCAATGCAGTCTGGCGTGGGGAGGCAAGGACTTACCTCCACCAAACTTGGACTGAAAAGTCACTGGACTGTGGGAGTCACTTGGACAGAATAGCTGGATTCAAGAGACCTCGCTCGTTGTGCTGAGAGGACACCCAGGGGACCGGTGATGCAGTTCTTTGGTGCCTGCGGTTGCAGGGGGATGATTCCGTCGACCCACAGGAGATTTCTTCGGAGCTTCTAGTGCAGATAGGAGGCAGACTACCCCCACAGCATGCACCACCAGGAAAACAGTCGAGAAGGCGGCAGGATCAGCGTTACAGAGTTGCAGTAGTCGTCTTTGCTACATTGTTGCAGTTTTGCAGGCTTCCAACGCGGTCAGCAGTCGATTCCTTGGCAGAAGGTGAAGAGAGAGATGCAGAGGAACTCTGATGAGCTCTTGCATTCGTTATCTAAGGAATTCCCCAAAGCAGAGACCCTAAATAGCCAAAAAAGAGGGTTTGGCTACTTAGGAGAGAGGATAGGCTAGCAACACCTGAAGGTGCCTATCAGAAGGAGTCTCTGACGTCACCTGCTGGCCCTGGCCACTCAGAGCAGTCCAGTGTGCCAGCAGCACCTCTGTTTCCAAGATGGCAGAGGTCTGGAGCACACTGGAGGAGCTCTGGGAACCTCCCAGGGGAGGTGCAGGTCAGGGGAGTGGTCACTCCCCTTTCCTTTGTCCAGTTTCGCGCCAGAGCAGGGCTGAGGGGTCCCTGAACCGGTGTAGACTGGCTTATGCAGAAATGGGCACCATCTGTGCCCATGAAAGCATTTCCAGAGGCTGGGGGAGGCTACTCCTCCCCTGCCTTAACACCTTTTTCCAAAGGGAGAGGGTGTAACACCCTCTCTCTGAGGAAGTCCTTTGTTCTGCCTTCCTGGGCCAAGCCTGGCTGGACCCCAGGAGGGCAGAAACCTGTCTGAGGGGTTGTCAGCAGCAGCAGCTGCAGTGAAACCCCTGAAAAGGCAGTTTGGCAGTACCCAGGTCTGTGCTAGAGACCCGTGGGATCATGGGATTGTGCCAACAATGCCAGGATGGCATAGAGGGGGCAATTCCATGATCTTAGACATGTTACATGGCCATATTCGGAGTTACCATTGTGAAGCTATACATAGGTATTGACCTATGTATAGTGCACGCGTGCAATGGTGTCCCCGCACTCACAAAGTCCGGGGAATTTGCCCTGAACAATGTGGAAGCACCTTGGCTAGTGCCAGGATGCCCACACACTAAGTAACTTAGCACCCAACCTTTACTAGGTAAAGGTTAGACATTTAGGTGACTTATAAGTTACTTAAGTGCAGTGAAAATGGCTGTGAAATAATGTGTGCATTATTTCACTCAGGCTGCAGTGGCAGGCCTGTGTAAGAATTGTCAGAGCTCCCTATGGGTGGCAAAAGAAATGCTGCAGCCCATAGGGATCTCCTGGAACCCCAATACCCTGGGTACCTCAGTACCATATACTAGGGAATTATAAGGGTGTTCCAGTATGCCAATGTGAATTGGTGAAATTGGTCACTAGCCTGTTAGTGACAATTAGGAAAGAAATGAGAGAGCATAACCACTGAGGTTCTGGATAGCAGAGCCTCAGTGAGACAGTTAGTCATAACACAGGTAACACATACAGGGCACACTTATGAGCACTGGGGCCCTGGCTGGCAGGGTCCCAGTGACACATACAACTAAAACAACATATATACAGTGAAAAATGGGGGTAACATGCCAGGCAAGATGGTACTTTCCTACAGTCGGTCGATATACTGTAGCTAGAACTAGGGGATAAAAATAAGGTGCTTTCCCATTTATTTAACGTGTGTATAAGGTCTAGAAGACCAAACCTGGAGTCACATGAAATTGATATGTTGGATATCATGCTAGGGAAGATCCCGGTAGGAGAGTCAATAATGATTGGGGGAGACTTTAATTGTACCTTTGAGCCTATAATCGGCCTCAAACATCTGGCAGAGGAGGAAGATCTTGCTAGAGCAGTCCCTCCTCTCTCGAATGAAAAGTCGGTCCCTGGTACGGTTGCTGCAATACAGTTAATGGGCCTTACGTTAAAGCATGGATTGAGGGCATGTAATGGTAGGGTGGGCCAAGGCGGCCTTGATATGGATACTTTTCAGAGAGGTAACACGAGCTCAAAACTAGATTACATCTTGCATAGCACCAGTACGTGGGAGAGAATAGTGACTTTTAAAATAGACAAGAGGAGGGAAAGCGATCATTTTCTGCTAATAGTTGAACTGAAGAGCTACTCTACAGAACTGAGCTGCAGCGAAAGGGATAAGGTGGAGTTACAACCTACCCTTACTAATAACCGAAGGGCAGTAAAATGGCCAGTGATATCGGGCAATTTGGGTGTCATGACTAACATTTATAATATATACATAGAATTAATGGAACCCCATGTCCTTAAAACCTGTACAGATATTCCAATTATGGATATCCATCAATCCATGAGTATTGCACTAAGACCATATTTTACGAAACAGACACAGCAAAGAAATAAAAAGTGTAAGGAGCAGATTTTCCCATCTAATCCCTGGTATACCACGGAATGCAGAGAGAGGAAATTATTATTGGTAGAGGCCCTTAAACAGAAAGATCCAATAGCTGTGAAACAGACAAGGGCTGGATATAAGAAAAGTTTGGCTTCAGCACAGAAGCATTGGGAGGATCAAAAATAGCATGACCTTTTAGAGGCAGCTAAATGCAAAGATACAGCAACATTTTGGAAGATAGTTACTCATGGCAAGAAAGAGGGGACTTACACCACCGATCATTATATAGATCCCAGTGCTTGGGTCAACCATTTTACATATCTATATTTTGACTCGCCTATCTGGAGTAGCTTCCCAACCTTACAGTTTAGCCTGAAAGAAACAGTGTCTGCTATTGAAATGACTAAACTAGGCAAGGCCCCAGGACTGGATACAATTCCTGGGGATCTGCTCAAGCATAATATAGAAATCTGGGCACCGTATGTAAACTTACTCAGCAACGTAATAGCAAGGGGAGAACCAGTTCCTGAGTCATGGAAAGGTGCTGAAATAATCCCTGTCTATAAGAAAGGATCTAGGGAGGACCCTGGGAACTATAGGCCAATTAGCCTTATTGATGTTATGCAAAAAGTTTATGCCAGACAGCTGCTGAAAAGAATAGGATGTTGGATAGAGGAAAAAAACATCCTGACAATATACCAGGCAGGCTTCAGACAGCAGACAAGTACAATTGATCAGGCCTTTAGATTATTAGCAATAGTGTGGAAATACACAAAATTAAAAAAAGGCCACTTGTATATCGCGTTTGTAGATTTGTGTGCGGCCTTTGATTTGGTGCCAAGAGATTCATTATGGTCTGCATTGGGGAAGCAGGGAATGCCGGGGAACCTCCTCCTTCAGATAAAGAGATTGCATGAGAATAACTTTGCAAAAGTGCGGTGGGGCCCTAATGGAGAATTGACTGACCCAATACCTATTAAAAGGGGAGTGAGGCAGGGCTGTGTGCTTGCTCCGACTCTCTTTTCATTGTATATTAATGTGAGAAGGTAGCCTCTTTCTAGCCTTGTTACCCCCACTTTTGGCCTGTTTGTGAGTGTATGTCAGGGTGTTTGTCACTTTTTTCACTGTCTCACTGGGATCCTGATAGCCAGGCCTCAGTGCTCATAGTGAAAACACTATGTTTTCAGTATGTTTGTTATGTGTCACTGGGATCCTGCTAGTCAGGACCCCAGTGCTCATAAGATTGTGGCCTATATGTATGTGTCACTGGGACCCTGTCACACAGGACCCCAGTGCTCATAGGTGTGCATGTATGTGTTCCCTGTGTGGTGCCTAACTGTCTCACTGAGGCTCTGCTAACCAGAACCTCAGTGGTTATGCTCTCTCATTACTTTCAAATTGTCACTGACAGGCTAGTGACCATTTTTACCAATTTACATTGGCTTACTGGAACACCCTTATAATTCCCTAGTATATGGTACTGAGGTACCCAGGGTATTGGGGTTCCAGGAGATCCCTATGGGCTGCAGCATTTCTTTTGCCACCCATAGGGAGCTCTGACAATTCTTACACAGGCCTGCCACTGCAGCCTGAGTGAAATAACGTCCACGTTATTTCACAGCCATTTTACACTGCACTTAAGTAACTTATAAGTCACCTATATGTCTAACCTTTACCTGGTAAAGGTTAGGTGCAAAGTTACTTAGTGTGAGGGCACCCTGGCACTAGCCAAGGTGCCCCCACATTGTTCAGAGCCAATTCACTGAACTTTGTGAGTGCGGGGACACCATTACACGCGTGCACTACATATAGGTCACTACCTATATGTAGCTTCACCATGGTAACTCCGAATATGGCCATGTAACATGTCTATGATCATGGAATTGCCCCCTCTATGCCATCCTGGCATTGTTGGTACAATTCCATGATCCCAGTGGTCTGTAGCACAGACCCTGGTACTGCCAGACTGCCCTTCCTGGGGTTTCACTGCAGCTGCTGCTGCTGCCAACCCCTCAGACAGGCAGCTGCCCTCCTGGGGTCCAGCCAGGCCTGGCCCAGAATGGCAGAACAAAGAACTTCCTCTGAGAGAGGGTGTGACACCCTCTCCCTTTGGAAAATGGTGTGAAGGCAGGGGAGGAGTAGCCTCCCCCAGCCTCTGGAAATGCTTTGTTGGGCACAGATGTGCCCAATTCTGCATAAGCCAGTCTACACCGGTTCAGGGACCCCTTAGCCCCTGCTCTGGCACGAAACTGGACAAAGGAAAGGGGAGTGACCACTCCCCTGACCTGCACCTCCCCTGGGAGGTGTCCAGAGCTCCTCCAGTGTGCTCCAGACCTCTACCATCTTGGAAACAGAGGTGCTGCTGGCACACTGGACTGCTCTGAGTGGCCAGTGCCACCAGGTGACGTCAGAGACTCCTGCTGATAGGCTCCTTCAGGTGTTAGTAGCCTTTCCTCTCTCCTAGGTAGCCAAACCCTCTTTTCTGGCTATTTAGGGTCTCTGTCTCTGGGGAAACTTTAGATAACGAATGCATGAGCTCAGCCGAGTTCCTCTGCATCTCTCTCTTCACCTTCTGATAAGGAATCGACCACTGACCGCGCTGGAAGCCTGCAAACCTGCAACATAGTAGCAAAGACGACTACTGCAACTCTGTAACGCTGATCCTGCCGCCTTCTCGACTGTTTTCCTGCTTGTGCATGCTGTGGGGGTAGCCTGCCTCCTCTCTGCACCAGAAGCTCCGAAGAAATCTCCCGTGGGTCGACGGAATCTTCCCCCTGCAACCGCAGGCACCAAAAAGCTGCATCACCGGTCCCTTGGGTCTCCTCTCAGCACGACGAGCGAGGTCCCTCGAATCCAGCGACTCTGTCCAAGTGACCCCCACAGTCCAGTGACTCTTCAGCCCAAGTTTGGTGGAGGTAAGTCCTTGCCTCACCTCGCTGGGCTGCATTGCTGGTTACCGCGACTTTGCAAGCTACTCCGGCCCCTGTGCACTACCGGCGGAAATCCTTCGTGCACAGCCAAGCCTGGGTCCACGGCACTCTAACCTGCATTGCACGACTTTCTAAGTTGGTCTCCGGCGACGTGGGACTCCTTTGTGCAACTTCGGCGAGCACCGTTTCACGCATCCTCGTAGTGCCTGTTTCTGGCACTTCTCCGGGTGCTACCTGCTTCAGTGAGGGCTCTTTGTCTTGCTCGACGTCCCCTCTCTCTGCAGGTCCAATTTGCGACCTCCTGGTCCCTCCTGGGCCCCAGCAGTGTCCAAAAATGCCAAACGCACGATTTGCGTGTATCAAGGCTTGTTGGCGTCCATCCGGCGGAGAAACACTTCTGCACGACTCTCCAAGGCGTGTGGAATCCATCCTCCAAAGGGGAAGTCTCTAGCCCTTGTCGTTCCTGCAGTATTCACAGTTCTTCAGCCTAGTAAGAGCTTCTTTGCACCAACCGCTGGCATTTCTTGGGCATCTGCCCATCTCCGAGTTGCTTGTGACTTTTGGACTTGGTCCCCTTGTTCCACAGGTACCCTCAGTCAGGAATCCATCGTTGTTGCATTGCTGATTTGTCTTTTCCTTGCATTTTCCCTCTAACACGACTATTTTGTCCTTAGGGGAACTTTAGTGCACTTTGCACTCACTTTTCAGGGTCTTGGGGAGGGTTATTTTTCTAACTCTCACTATTTTCTAATAGTCCCAGCGACCCTCTACAAGGTCACATAGGTTTGGGGTCCATTCGTGGTTCGCATTCCACTTTTGGAGTATATGGTTTGTGTTGCCCCTATCCCTATGTTTCCCCATTGCATCCTATTGTAACTATACATTGTTTGCACTGTTTTCTAAGACTATACTGCATATTTTTGCTATTGTGTATATATATCTTGTGTATATTTCCTATCCTCTCACTGAGGGTACACTCTAAGATACTTTGGCATATTGTCATAAAAATAAAGTACCTTTATTTTTAGTATAACTGTGTATTGTGTTTTCTTATGATATTGTGCATATGACACTAAGTGGTACTGTAGTAGCTTCACACGTCTCCTAGTTCAGCCTAAGCTGCTCTGCTAAGCTACCATTATCTATCAGCCTAAGCTGCTAGACACCCTATACACTAATAAGGGATAACTGGGCCTGGTGCAAGGTGCAAGTACCCCTTGGTACTCACTACAAGCCAGTCCAGCCTCCTACATTGGTTGTGCAGTGGTGGGATAAGTGCTTGAGACTACTTACCACTCTTGTCATTGTACTTTTCATAAGAGAAAAATATACAAAACAAGGTCAGTGTATATACACATAGCCAAAAAGTTTTGCATTTCCTCTTTTCACTCTTTTCTAAGTGCTGAAAAGTACTTCTAAACTTTCAAAAAGTTCTTAAAAGTTTAAAAAGTTTTTTTGTCTTTCCAAAAAGTTCTGAAAACTTTTTTCTCTTTTTCTATCACTTTAACTCTCTCTAAAAAATGTCTGGCACAGGAAAAAATGTTGAACTGTCCAAACTTGCATATGATCACCTTAGCTGGAAAGGAGCAAGGAGTCTCTGCATAGAGAGAGGTTTGAGTGTAGGGAAGAATCCTTCTTTAGAACTGTTAATTAATATGCTTAGAGTACAGGATAAGGCCATAAGTGCCCAATCTGTAGAAAAAGTAGCTAATGGTTCTCAATCTGATCCAGGGACTCCCCCAGGAAAAGGTTCAGGAAAGAAACTTCTCAGCCTGCCCATTACTAGACAGTCTAGCATAGTTGGTACAGAGGTTGAATCACATCATACTAATGGTGTGCTCTCACATTATACTGGTAGCCAAGCTGTTAGGGTGCCCTCTGTAAGGGACAGGTCTCCTTCTGTTCATTCCCATCATACCTCTGTATCTAGAAATGTCCCTCCCACCCACCCTGATGACAGATTGTTAGAAAGGGAGCTCAATAGATTGAGAGTGGAACAAACCAGACTGAAGCTCAAGAAGCAACAGCTGGATTTGGATAGACAGTCTTTAGAAATAGAGAGGGAAAGACAGAAGTTGGGTTTAGATACCCATGGTGGCAGCAGCAGTATTCCCCATAGTCATCCTGCAAAAGAGCATGATTCCAGGAATCTGCACAAGATAGTTCCCCCTTATAAGGAGGGGGATGACATTAACAAGTGGTTTGCTGCACTTGAGAGGGCCTGTGTTGTACAGGATGTCCCTCAAAGGCAGTGGGCTGCTATCCTATGGCTATCATTTAGTGGAAAGGGTAGGGATAGACTCCTTACTGTGAAAGAAAATGATGCCAATAATTTTACAGTTCTTAAGAATGCACTCCTGGATGGTTATGGCTTAACCACTGAACAGTACAGGATAAAGTTCAGAGAGACCAAAAAGGAGTCTTCACAAGACTGGGTTGATTTCATTGACCATTCAGTGAAGGCCTTGGAGGGGTGGTTACATGGCAGTAAAGTTACTGATTATGAAAGCCTGTATAACACAATCCTGAGAGAGCATATACTTAATAATTGTGTGTCTGATTTGTTGCACCAGTACCTGGTAGACTCTGATCTTACCTCTCCCCAAGAATTGGGAAAGAAGGCAGACAAATGGGTCAGAACAAGGGTGAACAGAAAAGTTCATACAGGGGGTGACAAAGATGGCAATAAGAAGAAAGATGGTGAAAAATCTCAAGATAAGCATGGGGATAAGGGTAAAACCAAAGATCCCACTTCAAATCTTAAACACTCTTCAGAGGGTGGGGATAAAACAAATTCTTCCTCTTCTTCCCAACCTGCACACATTAAAAAGCCTTGGTGCTTTGTGTGTAAAAACAGAGGCCATAGGCCAGGGGATAAGTCCTGTCCAGGTAAACCCCCTGAGCCTACCACCACTAATACATCAAGCTCTAGTGCCCCTAGCAGTAGTGGTACTAGTGGTGGGACTGCTGGCAACAGTCAAGCAAAGGGTGTAGTTGGGTTCACTTATGGGTCCATAGTGGAAACTGATGTAATCAGTCCCAAGACAGTTTCTGTCACACCTAGTGGCATTGGCCTTGCCACACTGGCTGCTTGTCCCCTTACAATGGATAAGTACAGGCAGACAGTTTCAATAAATGGTGTTGAGGCCTTGGCCTACAGGGACACAGGTGCCAGTTTCACTTTGGTGACTGAAACCCTAGTGCCTCCTGAACAACACATCATTGGACAACAGTATAAGATTATTGATGTCCATAACTCCACTAAGTTTCTTCCCTTAGCTATAATTCAGTTTAGTTGGGGTGGAGTTACTGGCCCTAAGCAGGTGGTGGTATCACCTAGCTTACCTGTAGACTGTCTCTTAGGTAATGACCTAGAGGCCTCAGGTTGGGCTGATGTAGAGTTTTATGCCCATACAGCCATGCTGGGCATCCCTGAGGAATTGTTCCCTCTCATTTCAAGTGAAATGAAAAAGCAAAGGAGAGAAGGCCTGAAAACTCAGGATCCCTCTCCATCAACAGGTAAAAAGGGTATCACAGTATCCCCTAACCACCCTACCATTCAGGATACTATTCCTGTGGTGGGAGAAACCTCTCCTGGGGTGGCACCTGTTCCAAGGGAATCATCAGCGGGCAAAGCTGGACTCCCTGAGGTGGAAGTACCTCTCTGTGGGATAACTAACATTGGTGAGAAAAACAGCACCATTTTAGTTAACATGGAGCATCCCTCCAACCCTCCCAGAGAAACTTTAGTGCAGAAACCCTGCACTACCTCACAACACTTAGGACAGCATCCCTGCCCTAGTGTGGAGCTCATAGGACAGCATCCCTGCCCTGCTCCAACTCAAGAGAAACAGCATCCCTGTTCTCTCTTCCAGCCAGATGGACAAAGTTTTTGCCCAGCTATGGCTTTTCTGAGACAGCATCCCTGTCTGGCATTTCCATCACTACAAATAGGTTCAGTGGACAATTCCCACTGCTCTAAACTAAAACTTACTGATAGAAACTCTGAAAATACATCTTCACATTGTTGCTTAGCTAAAAAACTTCAAACAGGGTGGTTTACATCCCTACAGGGAAGTAACCATATAGTGGATGATAAAGGGAGTAACCAGTCTATTGCAGAGCTACTCTCTACTTATCACCACTTAGACAATAAAGTCTCAACTGGCCAAGGTTAGCCTTATTGTCCTTCGTTTGGGGGGGGGGGGGGTTGTGTGAGAAGGTAGCCTCTTTCTAGCCTTGTTACCCCCACTTTTGGCCTGTTTGTGAGTGTATGTCAGGGTGTTTGTCACTTTTTTCACTGTCTCACTGGGATCCTGATAGCCAGGCCTCAGTGCTCATAGTGAAAACACTATGTTTTCAGTATGTTTGTTATGTGTCACTGGGATCCTGCTAGTCAGGACCCCAGTGCTCATAAGATTGTGGCCTATATGTATGTGTCACTGGGACCCTGTCACACAGGACCCCAGTGCTCATAGGTGTGCATGTATGTGTTCCCTGTGTGGTGCCTAACTGTCTCACTGAGGCTCTGCTAACCAGAACCTCAGTGGTTATGCTCTCTCATTACTTTCAAATTGTCACTGACAGGCTAGTGACCATTTTTACCAATTTACATTGGCTTACTGGAACACCCTTATAATTCCCTAGTATATGGTACTGAGGTACCCAGGGTATTGGGGTTCCAGGAGATCCCTATGGGCTGCAGCATTTCTTTTGCCACCCATAGGGAGCTCTGACAATTCTTACACAGGCCTGCCACTGCAGCCTGAGTGAAATAACGTCCACGTTATTTCACAGCCATTTTACACTGCACTTAAGTAACTTATAAGTCACCTATATGTCTAACCTTTACCTGGTAAAGGTTAGGTGCAAAGTTACTTAGTGTGAGGGCACCCTGGCACTAGCCAAGGTGCCCCCACATTGTTCAGAGCCAATTCACTGAACTTTGTGAGTGCGGGGACACCATTACACGCGTGCACTACATATAGGTCACTACCTATATGTAGCTTCACCATGGTAACTCCGAATATGGCCATGTAACATGTCTATGATCATGGAATTGCCCCCTCTATGCCATCCTGGCATTGTTGGTACAATTCCATGATCCCAGTGGTCTGTAGCACAGACCCTGGTACTGCCAGACTGCCCTTCCTGGGGTTTCACTGCAGCTGCTGCTGCTGCCAACCCCTCAGACAGGCAGCTGCCCTCCTGGGGTCCAGCCAGGCCTGGCCCAGGATGGCAGAACAAAGAACTTCCTCTGAGAGAGGGTGTGACACCCTCTCCCTTTGGAAAATGGTGTGAAGGCAGGGGAGGAGTAGCCTCCCCCAGCCTCTGGAAATGCTTTGTTGGGCACAGATGTGCCCAATTCTGCATAAGCCAGTCTACACCGGTTCAGGGACCCCTTAGCCCCTGCTCTGGCGCGAAACTGGACAAAGGAAAGGGGAGTGACCACTCCCCTGACCTGCACCTCCCCTGGGAGGTGTCCAGAGCTCCTCCAGTGTGCTCCAGACCTCTACCATCTTGGAAACAGAGGTGCTGCTGGCACACTGGACTGCTCTGAGTGGCCAGTGCCACCAGGTGACGTCAGAGACTCCTGCTGATAGGCTCCTTCAGGTGTTAGTAGCCTTTCCTCTCTCCTAGGTAGCCAAACCCTCTTTTCTGGCTATTTAGGGTCTCTGTCTCTGGGGAAACTTTAGATAACGAATGCATGAGCTCAGCCGAGTTCCTCTGCATCTCTCTCTTCACCTTCTGATAAGGAATCGACCACTGACCGCGCTGGAAGCCTGCAAACCTGCAACATAGTAGCAAAGACGACTACTGCAACTCTGTAACGCTGATCCTGCCGCCTTCTCGACTGTTTTCCTGCTTGTGCATGCTGTGGGGGTAGCCTGCCTCCTCTCTGCACCAGAAGCTCCGAAGAAATCTCCCGTGGGTCGACGGAATCTTCCCCCTGCAACCGCAGGCACCAAAAAGCTGCATCACCGGTCCCTTGGGTCTCCTCTCAGCACGACGAGCGAGGTCCCTCGAATCCAGCGACTCTGCCCAAGTGACCCCCACAGTCCAGTGACTCTTCAGCCCAAGTTTGGTGGAGGTAAGTCCTTGCCTCACCTCGCTGGGCTGCATTGCTGGTTACCGCGACTTTGCAAGCTACTCCGGCCCCTGTGCACTTCCGGCGGAAATCCTTCGTGCACAGCCAAGCCTGGGTCCACGGCACTCTAACCTGCATTGCACGACTTTCTAAGTTGGTCTCCGGCGACGTGGGACTCCTTTGTGCAACTTCGGCGAGCACCGTTTCACGCATCCTCGTAGTGCCTGTTTCTGGCACTTCTCCGGGTGCTACCTGCTTCAGTGAGGGCTCTTTGTCTTGCTCGACGTCCCCTCTCTCTGCAGGTCCAATTTGCGACCTCCTGGTCCCTCCTGGGCCCCAGCAGCGTCCAAAAAAGCCAAACGCACGATTTGCGTGTAGCAAGGCTTGTTGGCGTCCATCCGGCGGGAAAACACTTCTGCACGACTCTCCAAGGCGTGCGGAATCCATCCTCCAAAGGGGAAGTCTCTAGCCCTTGTCGTTCCTGCAGTATTCACAGTTCTTCAGCCTAGTAAGAGCTTCTTTGCACCAACCGCTGGCATTTCTTGGGCATCTGCCCATCTCCGAGTTGCTTGTGACTTTTGGACTTGGTCCCCTTGTTCCACAGGTACCCTCAGTCAGGAATCCATCGTTGTTGCATTGCTGATTTGTCTTTTCCTTGCATTTTCCCTCTAACACGACTATTTTGTCCTTAGGGGAACTTTAGTGCACTTTGCACTCACTTTTCAGGGTCTTGGGGAGGGTTATTTTTCTAACTCTCACTATTTTCTAATAGTCCCAGCGACCCTCTACAAGGTCACATAGGTTTGGGGTCCATTCGTGGTTCGCATTCCACTTTTGGAGTATATGGTTTGTGTTGCCCCTATCCCTATGTTTCCCCATTGCATCCTATTGTAACTATACATTGTTTGCACTGTTTTCTAAGACTATACTGCATATTTTTGCTATTGTGTATATATATCTTGTGTATATTTCCTATCCTCTCACTGAGGGTACACTCTAAGATACTTTGGCATATTGTCATAAAAATAAAGTACCTTTATTTTTAGTATAACTGTGTATTGTGTTTTCTTATGATATTGTGCATATGACACTAAGTGGTACTGTAGTAGCTTCACACGTCTCCTAGTTCAGCCTAAGCTGCTCTGCTAAGCTACCATTATCTATCAGCCTAAGCTGCTAGACACCCTATACACTAATAAGGGATAACTGGGCCTGGTGCAAGGTGCAAGTACCCCTTGGTACTCACTACAAGCCAGTCCAGCCTCCTACATTGGTTGTGCAGTGGTGGGATAAGTGCTTGAGACTACTTACCACTCTTGTCATTGTACTTTTCATAAGAGAAAAATATACAAAACAAGGTCAGTGTATATACACATAGCCAAAAAGTTTTGCATTTCCTCTTTTCACTCTTTTCTAAGTGCTGAAAAGTACTTCTAAACTTTCAAAAAGTTCTTAAAAGTTTAAAAAGTTTTTTTGTCTTTCCAAAAAGTTCTGAAAACTTTTTTCTCTTTTTCTATCACTTTAACTCTCTCTAAAAAATGTCTGGCACAGGAAAAAATGTTGAACTGTCCAAACTTGCATATGATCACCTTAGCTGGAAAGGAGCAAGGAGTCTCTGCATAGAGAGAGGTTTGAGTGTAGGGAAGAATCCTTCTTTAGAACTGTTAATTAATATGCTTAGAGTACAGGATAAGGCCATAAGTGCCCAATCTGTAGAAAAAGTAGCTAATGGTTCTCAATCTGATCCAGGGACTCCCCCAGGAAAAGGTTCAGGAAAGAAACTTCTCAGCCTGCCCATTACTAGACAGTCTAGCATAGTTGGTACAGAGGTTGAATCACATCATACTAATGGTGTGCTCTCACATTATACTGGTAGCCAAGCTGTTAGGGTGCCCTCTGTAAGGGACAGGTCTCCTTCTGTTCATTCCCATCATACCTCTGTATCTAGAAATGTCCCTCCCACCCACCCTGATGACAGATTGTTAGAAAGGGAGCTCAATAGATTGAGAGTGGAACAAACCAGACTGAAGCTCAAGAAGCAACAGCTGGATTTGGATAGACAGTCTTTAGAAATAGAGAGGGAAAGACAGAAGTTGGGTTTAGATACCCATGGTGGCAGCAGCAGTATTCCCCATAGTCATCCTGCAAAAGAGCATGATTCCAGGAATCTGCACAAGATAGTTCCCCCTTATAAGGAGGGGGATGACATTAACAAGTGGTTTGCTGCACTTGAGAGGGCCTGTGTTGTACAGGATGTCCCTCAAAGGCAGTGGGCTGCTATCCTATGGCTATCATTTAGTGGAAAGGGTAGGGATAGACTCCTTACTGTGAAAGAAAATGATGCCAATAATTTTACAGTTCTTAAGAATGCACTCCTGGATGGTTATGGCTTAACCACTGAACAGTACAGGATAAAGTTCAGAGAGACCAAAAAGGAGTCTTCACAAGACTGGGTTGATTTCATTGACCATTCAGTGAAGGCCTTGGAGGGGTGGTTACATGGCAGTAAAGTTACTGATTATGAAAGCCTGTATAACACAATCCTGAGAGAGCATATACTTAATAATTGTGTGTCTGATTTGTTGCACCAGTACCTGGTAGACTCTGATCTTACCTCTCCCCAAGAATTGGGAAAGAAGGCAGACAAATGGGTCAGAACAAGGGTGAACAGAAAAGTTCATACAGGGGGTGACAAAGATGGCAATAAGAAGAAAGATGGTGAAAAATCTCAAGATAAGCATGGGGATAAGGGTAAAACCAAAGATCCCACTTCAAATCTTAAACACTCTTCAGAGGGTGGGGATAAAACAAATTCTTCCTCTTCTTCCCAACCTGCACACATTAAAAAGCCTTGGTGCTTTGTGTGTAAAAACAGAGGCCATAGGCCAGGGGATAAGTCCTGTCCAGGTAAACCCCCTGAGCCTACCACCACTAATACATCAAGCTCTAGTGCCCCTAGCAGTAGTGGTACTAGTGGTGGGACTGCTGGCAACAGTCAAGCAAAGGGTGTAGTTGGGTTCACTTATGGGTCCATAGTGGAAACTGATGTAATCAGTCCCAAGACAGTTTCTGTCACACCTAGTGGCATTGGCCTTGCCACACTGGCTGCTTGTCCCCTTACAATGGATAAGTACAGGCAGACAGTTTCAATAAATGGTGTTGAGGCCTTGGCCTACAGGGACACAGGTGCCAGTTTCACTTTGGTGACTGAAACCCTAGTGCCTCCTGAACAACACATCATTGGACAACAGTATAAGATTATTGATGTCCATAACTCCACTAAGTTTCTTCCCTTAGCTATAATTCAGTTTAGTTGGGGTGGAGTTACTGGCCCTAAGCAGGTGGTGGTATCACCTAGCTTACCTGTAGACTGTCTCTTAGGTAATGACCTAGAGGCCTCAGGTTGGGCTGATGTAGAGTTTTATGCCCATGCAGCCATGCTGGGCATCCCTGAGGAATTGTTCCCTCTCATTTCAAGTGAAATGAAAAAGCAAAGGAGAGAAGGCCTGAAAACTCAGGATCCCTCTCCATCAACAGGTAAAAAGGGTATCACAGTATCCCCTAACCACCCTACCATTCAGGATACTATTCCTGTGGTGGGAGAAACCTCTCCTGGGGTGGCACCTGTTCCAAGGGAATCATCAGCGGGCAAAGCTGGACTCCCTGAGGTGGAAGTACCTCTCTGTGGGATAACTAACATTGGTGAGAAAAACAGCACCATTTTAGTTAACATGGAGCATCCCTCCAACCCTCCCAGAGAACCTTTAGTGCAGAAACCCTGCACTACCTCACAACACTTAGGACAGCATCCCTGCCCTAGTGTGGAGCTCATAGGACAGCATCCCTGCCCTGCTCCAACTCAAGAGAAACAGCATCCCTGTTCTCTCTTCCAGCCAGATGGACAAAGTTTTTGCCCAGCTATGGCTTTTCTGAGACAGCATCCCTGTCTGGCATTTCCATCACTACAAATAGGTTCAGTGGACAATTCCCACTGCTCTAAACTAAAACTTACTGATAGAAACTCTGAAAATACATCTTCACATTGTTGCTTAGCTAAAAAACTTCAAACAGGGTGGTTTACATCCCTACAGGGAAGTAACCATATAGTGGATGATAAAGGGAGTAACCAGTCTATTGCAGAGCTACTCTCTACTTATCACCACTTAGACAATAAAGTCTCAACTGGCCAAGGTTAGCCTTATTGTCCTTCGTTTGGGGGGGGGGGTTGTGTGAGAAGGTAGCCTCTTTCTAGCCTTGTTACCCCCACTTTTGGCCTGTTTGTGAGTGTATGTCAGGGTGTTTGTCACTTTTTTCACTGTCTCACTGGGATCCTGATAGCCAGGCCTCAGTGCTCATAGTGAAAACACTATGTTTTCAGTATGTTTGTTATGTGTCACTGGGATCCTGCTAGTCAGGACCCCAGTGCTCATAAGATTGTGGCCTATATGTATGTGTCACTGGGACCCTGTCACACAGGACCCCAGTGCTCATAGGTGTGCATGTATGTGTTCCCTGTGTGGTGCCTAACTGTCTCACTGAGGCTCTGCTAACCAGAACCTCAGTGGTTATGCTCTCTCATTACTTTCAAATTGTCACTGACAGGCTAGTGACCATTTTTACCAATTTACATTGGCTTACTGGAACACCCTTATAATTCCCTAGTATATGGTACTGAGGTACCCAGGGTATTGGGGTTCCAGGAGATCCCTATGGGCTGCAGCATTTCTTTTGCCACCCATAGGGAGCTCTGACAATTCTTACACAGGCCTGCCACTGCAGCCTGAGTGAAATAACGTCCACGTTATTTCACAGCCATTTTACACTGCACTTAAGTAACTTATAAGTCACCTATATGTCTAACCTTTACCTGGTAAAGGTTAGGTGCAAAGTTACTTAGTGTGAGGGCACCCTGGCACTAGCCAAGGTGCCCCCACATTGTTCAGAGCCAATTCACTGAACTTTGTGAGTGCGGGGACACCATTACACGCGTGCACTACATATAGGTCACTACCTATATGTAGCTTCACCATGGTAACTCCGAATATGGCCATGTAACATGTCTATGATCATGGAATTGCCCCCTCTATGCCATCCTGGCATTGTTGGTACAATTCCATGATCCCAGTGGTCTGTAGCACAGACCCTGGTACTGCCAGACTGCCCTTCCTGGGGTTTCACTGCAGCTGCTGCTGCTGCCAACCCCTCAGACAGGCAGCTGCCCTCCTGGGGTCCAGCCAGGCCTGGCCCAGGATGGCAGAACAAAGAACTTCCTCTGAGAGAGGGTGTGACACCCTCTCCCTTTGGAAAATGGTGTGAAGGCAGGGGAGGAGTAGCCTCCCCCAGCCTCTGGAAATGCTTTGTTGGGCACAGATGTGCCCAATTCTGCATAAGCCAGTCTACACCGGTTCAGGGACCCCTTAGCCCCTGCTCTGGCGCGAAACTGGACAAAGGAAAGGGGAGTGACCACTCCCCTGACCTGCACCTCCCCTGGGAGGTGTCCAGAGCTCCTCCAGTGTGCTCCAGACCTCTACCATCTTGGAAACAGAGGTGCTGCTGGCACACTGGACTGCTCTGAGTGGCCAGTGCCACCAGGTGACGTCAGAGACTCCTGCTGATAGGCTCCTTCAGGTGTTAGTAGCCTTTCCTCTCTCCTAGGTAGCCAAACCCTCTTTTCTGGCTATTTAGGGTCTCTGTCTCTGGGGAAACTTTAGATAACGAATGCATGAGCTCAGCCGAGTTCCTCTGCATCTCTCTCTTCACCTTCTGATAAGGAATCGACCACTGACCGCGCTGGAAGCCTGCAAACCTGCAACATAGTAGCAAAGACGACTACTGCAACTCTGTAACGCTGATCCTGCCGCCTTCTCGACTGTTTTCCTGCTTGTGCATGCTGTGGGGGTAGCCTGCCTCCTCTCTGCACCAGAAGCTCCGAAGAAATCTCCCGTGGGTCGACGGAATCTTCCCCCTGCAACCGCAGGCACCAAAAAGCTGCATCACCGGTCCCTTGGGTCTCCTCTCAGCACGACGAGCGAGGTCCCTCGAATCCAGCGACTCTGTCCAAGTGACCCCCACAGTCCAGTGACTCTTCAGCCCAAGTTTGGTGGAGGTAAGTCCTTGCCTCACCTCGCTGGGCTGCATTGCTGGTTACCGCGACTTTGCAAGCTACTCCGGCCCCTGTGCACTTCCGGCGGAAATCCTTCGTGCACAGCCAAGCCTGGGTCCACGGCACTCTAACCTGCATTGCACGACTTTCTAAGTTGGTCTCTGGCGACGTGGGACTCCTTTGTGCAACTTCGGCGAGCACCGTTTCACGCATCCTCGTAGTGCCTGTTTCTGGCACTTCTCCGGGTGCTACCTGCTTCAGTGAGGGCTCTTTGTCTTGCTCGACGTCCCCTCTCTCTGCAGGTCCAATTTGCTACCTCCTGGTCCCTCCTGGGCCCCAGCAGCGTCCAAAAAAGCCAAACGCATGATTTGCGTGTAGCAAGGCTTGTTGGCGTCCATCCGGCGGGAAAACACTTCTGCACGACTCTCCAAGGCGTGCGGAATCCATCCTCCAAAGGGGAAGTCTCTAGCCCTTGTCGTTCCTGCAGTATTCACAGTTCTTCAGCCTAGTAAGAGCTTCTTTGCACCAACCGCTGGCATTTCTTGGGCATCTGCCCATCTCCGAGTTGCTTGTGACTTTTGGACTTGGTCCCCTTGTTCCACAGGTACCCTCAGTCAGGAATCCATCGTTGTTGCATTGCTGATTTGTCTTTTCCTTGCATTTTCCCTCTAACACGACTATTTTGTCCTTAGGGGAACTTTAGTGCACTTTGCACTCACTTTTCAGGGTCTTGGGGAGGGTTATTTTTCTAACTCTCACTATTTTCTAATAGTCCCAGCGACCCTCTACAAGGTCACATAGGTTTGGGGTCCATTCGTGGTTCGCATTCCACTTTTGGAGTATATGGTTTGTGTTGCCCCTATCCCTATGTTTCCCCATTGCATCCTATTGTAACTATACATTGTTTGCACTGTTTTCTAAGACTATACTGCATATTTTTGCTATTGTGTATATATATCTTGTGTATATTTCCTATCCTCTCACTGAGGGTACACTCTAAGATACTTTGGCATATTGTCATAAAAATAAAGTACCTTTATTTTTAGTATAACTGTGTATTGTGTTTTCTTATGATATTGTGCATATGACACTAAGTGGTACTGTAGTAGCTTCACACGTCTCCTAGTTCAGCCTAAGCTGCTCTGCTAAGCTACCATTATCTATCAGCCTAAGCTGCTAGACACCCTATACACTAATAAGGGATAACTGGGCCTGGTGCAAGGTGCAAGTACCCCTTGGTACTCACTACAAGCCAGTCCAGCCTCCTACAATTAATGACTTGGTAGAGTATTTAAAAGAGAGTAACCATGATTCGCCAAGACTGAACGGAGAACCAGTTCCTGCCCTCCTGTTTGCTGACGATACCATTTTGCTTTCACAAACTCCCATGGGCCTACAATCCCTACTAGGAATGTTTAGTAAATACTGTAACATGAAAGGGTTGGAGATAAATGCAACCAAAACAAAGTATCTGACTGTCAATCCCCACAAAGCACTTAAAAGGGGCATTGTGGTTAATGGGCATGACCTAGAACGTGTTAAAACTTTTAATTATCTAGGGATATTGTTGGATGCAAAGTTGTCCTGGACGCCGCAGATTAATAAAGCTGCAACCTCTTTAGTCCACAGCTCTGCGGCTATAAACAACAACTATAAAAGTTCAAGAACAGGGATTGTCTCACCAGTGCTTGAGGTTTATAGATATAAAGCGCAGGCTGCTGCACTATATGGTGCTGAACTCTGGGGTATTGCAAATTTAAATACACTAGTAGTTCAAGAAAATAACTTTTTGAGGGGGGTATTGGGATTACCACCATCTACCCCGTTAATCCCTCTTATCTATGATATAAATTTGAAGCAAATAGGTAAATTGGCAGTTTTGAGGCCATTATTATACTGGTGTAGACTGTGGACGACTCCAGAACTAATCCACTACAAGCAAGCGCTAATGGAGATAATGGATCTCGATAAATCAATTTCTTTACCGTGGTTATATCACGCAAGGCACTGGTTTTATAACCTAGGGCTGAAACACTATTGGGATGAACCCCATACACTTACGATGCAATCTAAGACCCGACTAAAACAAGCATATTGGAAATTCCATTTGAGTAGTCCCTTTCGCAACCAGAATTTGGGTAGATTGACGTCCAGTTTCTTGGATATTAAATTTATACCAAGAGCTGAGGACTGGCTAGATACAATCTATCCTAGGCGAGCGAAAACATTGTTCATGAAATTTAGATATGGGATTCTCCAGGTTAAAGCTTTTACTACGAAATGGAGCCCCCAGAAAGAGAATAACCATGAGGTGATGTGTGGGTTATGCAGTATGGAGACTATTGAAACTGTGGACCATGTTTTGTTCTTCTGCAAAGCGTATGATAAACCTAGGAAAAAATGGATACAACCTATTTGTAGGAACGCAGGAATTAGGAGTTATAAAGAAGCGTCCAGATTATTTAGGTCCAATACTGTTCCATCTATTGTTTTTGGAGTAAGCCGTTTTCTTTTAGCGACTTCATTTATCAGGGATAAGGTGGGGCTGAGGTTTTAATAAGCCCAGACCTATATTTATAGACAAACTTTATGAAGATTAAATGGCTAACAGGCCCCTCCTTAAGCAAGCTAGTTGATCTTGTGAAACTATTCTATCTGAGATGTAATATAGCCCTCAAAGTGAAGGGAAATATAGGCTTTTAGATATTTTTAGGATTTTTTTTTCATCTTTTTAGATTTATTTATTTATTGTTCACTTAAATGGTTAAATAGTCCTCCCATAGTTAGTTAACAAGTTTTTGATGGTAAGGGAGGCAAATGTTAGGATTTTAAAAACTTTCTTTATCCAATGTAATAATGTAAATGATTTCTATTTATTGCTTTTAGGACTTCCATTGGCCATTATTTATTTATATAACTTGATTTTAGTATTTAAGTGAATAATTGTTGCTGGAATAATGTGTTTTTCTGCTTGATTGTATTTTCCTTTTATGGCGTTTAGCTGAATAAAGGTGTGATGATGATGATGATAATGGTATATTCCCCAGAATGTTAGATACATTGAAGATGCGACTCATCAATTCACTAAAGTGTCTTGGAAAGTTTTTATTTAAAAGGGACTGTATTTCAGCTGATGAACTTGCCACTTGCAGGTCGTATACCTCACGGGCAGATGTGAGCGCCACATGATTTTGAAACAATAATGCCTTTAGTTTGCTCAGCTTTTCAAAACTGACATTATAAGTAGCAATAAGAGGCCACAAATTCACTACTTTGATCTCTTGCGTGGGAGGGAAAGGTACATTTCCACAGCAGGTCAATATTTGAGAAACAGAAATCACATATGCAACACCTGCTCTCATCCCACAACAGCCTTGATCACTCAGCATCGAGTAACTCCCATTTGAGAGTAACTGAAATACCTGGCGGATCACAGAGATGGGAATACCTTTCAAGTAGCAAGGTAAGTTAGCTGCTGACGCACTAAAAGTGCAGTGCAATGCCACCTGTTTGCAAATCATTGAGTGGCTTACAGACGTTTCGCATTCGCTTCTACTAAGAAATACCTCATTTTCACCACTCATGCATTTGAAATCAAAGAGCAGCTCCTACACCCCATGGATGTAACTATCTCTTAGATTTTCAAACCTGTCAATAGGAAAGTGTTTCAAACACAAGGTGAATTGGAATGTTGATATGAGCAGTGATATCACCCCATGTATTAAGTACACTGATGTTGGTGTTTCAGCTTCTGTAAAAGGCAACTTTTCTAGCTTTTCTATATTAAACATTGTATATTTAGCTTCCTTCTTCATTATCGGTTGTTTCAGTGCAAAGTTGAATCCAGCAAGTAACTCTTTGGAGTTAACATGCTTACAAGGCACGGGACCCGCGTTTAGAACTTGTAAAGTTCAACTCATCTGCATGATGGACCTGAGTCTACTTTGCCCATGTTGTTAACATTACACAAATATTTTTGAATAAAGTCAATGGCATAGGTTACAATGTTGTTTCATGTGTACATACAAGTGGAAGGTGTGTTAATACCATTATCGACAACAGCTAAAGCTTTCTCTGAAGTTTAGTTTCCTTATCTGTTTGCCTTAAACGAGGGGCAGTTTCCATTTGTGAAAGCTTCTAAATTGTATTATATGTTTGTAGGAAAATGGCTCCCTGTTGCATTTACCCCCTACGTTTTGCCTGATATTGATGCTGACTTGACTGAGAAGTGTGCTGGGACCCTGCTAACCAGGCCCCAGCACCAGTGTTCTTTCACTAAAAATGTACCATTGTTTCCACAATTGGCACACCCCTGGCACACAGATAAGTCCCTTGTAAAAGGTACCAGTGGTACCAAGGACCCTGTGACCAGGGAAGGTCTCTACGGGCTGCAGCATGTGTTGTGCACCCCTAAGGGACCCCTCACCTAATACATGCACACTGCCATTGCAGATTGTGTGTTGGTGGGGAGAAAAAGGCAAAGTTGACATGGTATCCCCCTCAGGATGCCATGCACACAAAATACTGCCTGTGGCATAGGTAAGTCACCCCTCTAGCAGGCCTTACAGCCCTAAAGGCAGGGTGCACTATACCACAGGTGAGGGCATAGCTGCATGAGCAATATGCCCCTACAGTGTCTAAGTCTATTCTTAGACATTGTAAGTACAGAGTGGCCATATTAAGAATATGGTCTGGGAGTTTGTCAAAATGAATTCCACAGCTCCATAATGACTACACTGAATACTGGAAAGTTTGGTATCAAACTTCTCAGAATAATAAACTCACACTGATGCCAGTGTTGGATTTATTACAAAATGCACACAGAGGGCATCTTAGAGATGCCCCCTGTATTTTACCCAATCCTTCAGTGCAGGACTGACTGGTCTGTGCCAGCCTACCACTGAGATGAGTTTCTGAGTTTCTGACCCCCTAGGGTGAGAGTATTTTTGCTCTCTGAGGCCAGAAACAAATCCTGCACTGGGTGGAGGTGCTTAACACCTCCCAACTGCAGGAACTGTTACACCTAGCAGTGAGCCTCAAAGGCTCAGGCTTCGTGTTACAATGCCCCAGGGCACTCCAGCTAGTGGAGATGCCTGCCCCCTGGACACAGCCCCCACTTTTGGCAACAAGTCCAGAGGAGATAATAAGAACAACAAGGAGGAGTCACCTACCAGTCAGGACAGCCCCTAAGGTGCCCTGAGCTGAGGTGACCCCTGCCTTTAGAAATCCTCCATCTTGGTTTTGGAGGATCCCCCCAATAGGAATAGGGATGTGCCCCCCTCCCCTCAGGGAGGAGGCACAAGGAGGGTGTAGCCACCCTCAAGGACAGTAGCCATTGGCTACTGCCCCCCATACCTAAACACACCCCTAAATTCAGTATTTAGAGGCGACCCTGAACCCAGGAAATCAGATTCCTGCAACCTGAAGAAAGAAGGAGGACTGCTGATCTGAAAGCCCCGCAGAGACGATGGAGACACCAACTGACTTGGCCCCACCTCTACCGACCTGTCTCCAGACTCAAAGAATCTGCACAGCGAAGCATCCAGCGGGACCAGCGACCTCTGAGGACTCAGAGGACTGCCCTGCACCTAAAGGACCAAGAAACTCCTGAGAATAGCGGCACTGTTTAGAAACTGCAACAACTTTGCAACTTTTAGACCACTTTAAAGAGACTCTCACTTCCTGCCAGAAGCGTGAGTCTTCACACTCTGCATCCGACGCCCCCGGCTCAAGTCCAGGACAACAAACACTGCAGAGAGGACTCCCAGGTGACTCCAACGACGTGGACACCATGAGTCGATCCCCTGCACCCCTACATCGACGCCTGCAGAGAGGATCCAGAGGCTCCGCCTGACTACGACTGCCTGGTAACAAAGGAAACCGACGCCTGGACCAACCACTGCACCCGCAGCCCCCAGGACTGAGAGGAACCACCTACAAGTGCAGGAGTGATCAGCAGGTGGCCCTCATCCTAGCCCAGTCAGTGGCTGGCCTGAGAAACCCCCGTATGCCCTGCCTGCATTGCCTAAGTGACCCCCAGGTGACTCCATTGCTTCCTACAGCAAACCAGACGCCTACTTTGCCTACTGCACCCGGCCGCCCCTGTGCCACAGAGGGTGTGTTTTGTGGGCTGATGTGTGTGTGTCCCAGTGCTCTACAAAACCCCCCTGGTCTGCTCCCCGAGGACGCAGGTACTTACCTGTAAGCAGACTAGGATCGGAACACCCCTGTTCTACAGAGGCGCCTATGTGTTTTGGGCCCTCCTTTGACCTCTGCACCTGACCGGCCCTGTGTTGCTGGTGCTGTGGCTTTGGGGTTGCCTTGAACCCCCAACGGTGGGCTGCCTATGCCCAGGAGACTGACTGTGTAAGTGCTTTACTTACCTGAGAAACCTAAACAAACTTACCACCCCCAGGAACTGTTGATTTTTGCACTGCGTCCACTTTTATGGATCAAATCTGTTTATTATTATTTTGCGAATATAAACATACAAAATACAACACAACACAACTCAGGACAGTAAATGAAACATATAGCTCCAGCAAAGACCACAATTCTGTCAACAGAAGATCCTCCCGTTAAGCTCTTACTCTCTGGACCGCACCAAAAGCAGCCTCCCCGCCATCCCCCATATCGTAACCCAGAGAGTAGGCAAGCAGCGTCCAGTAAGCTTCCAGATTGCGGGTCCTGCTAATGTGAACCACCCAGACAAATAGATAAACCATACTAACAATGCTTCCCTCTAGAGTCCAAGTCATCTCCCTGTCTCTCCCGGCTCCTATCCCCTCCCCCCTCCATTTCCAGTTCTCCAAAGTCTCCCCTCCTGATATCCTGCAACCAGTTCAAGTCAATCTCAAAACCCTCAGATAGACCGGGCATGTCAGTTCCGTGAACTCTGAGGATAGAATCTGAAGAAATGATTTCCATAGTACATTTAAATCACTCATTTGCTGCTGGGAGGCTAAAGTGAGTTTCTCCATACCCAGGATAAACCACAGCTTCTGTAGCCATGCTGCCAGCGTCGGGACCCTGTCCGTACCCAGAAAGGTAGAATCTGTTGTAATGCAGCATTAAGCGCCAGAGCCATCTGCCTCCCCTTTAGCGATCTTAGGGGGAAAGTAAGGGGATTGGGTAACCCCAGCACAATATACGATGGGAACCTTGGGATCTCAGTGTGAAATGCTGTATCTATATCATCTAGTATGTTTTCCCAATAACGATGTAGCTTGGGACAGTGCCAGAGTAAATGCACCAATGTACCTGTGGCTCCACAACCCCTCCAACACAGGTCCGACTTACCAGGGCTCCATGCGTGGATGTGCGCTGGAGTATAATACCAGTAGGAGGCCACTTTGTGTGATGTCTCTGTCCCTGCTGCATTATAGGCTGTGTGGTGTATTCTATAGAATATGCTGTCCCACTCCTCGTCCGTAAATTCCCTCTCCAGTTCTCTCTCCCATCTCAGCTGCCCCTTTGACTTAGGCAGGCGCTTCTCCCCTGCAGGAGTCGATATATTTCGGAGATGACACCCTTATCGTCCTTCTTTAACAGCAGCCATTTCTCGAATGGTATAAGAGGCCTATCTATTAATACTCTATTAGCCGGTAGAAAGGCCCAGTGCAGAACCTGATAATACATCAGCCTATCCGCCTCCCATAAGCCGTACATCTCCTTCATCTGGTCAAAGGACAGAACCCCATGTTCATCAAAGAGTCTTCCCACTCCCTTACAGCCCCCCTTGCACCAGTGTCTCAGTCCCTCTAGATTGAGTCCAGGATCAAAGTCCAGATTAGCACCAATGGGGGTCATCGGGGACGGAAAGGACGTCAACCCCGAACGACAAGCAACGGTGTACCATATTCGCAAAGTTGCTCCCGTAACCGGGGAAGAATAAAGTCCCCCCGCTCTGTGCCGACGTAGGAGCCAAGGCTCTTTCCATATATGGGAGCCCGCCACCGCTTGGTCCATAAAGCACCAATGTTTCTCCGTGAGCGGGTGACTCCACTCTAAAAGAAAACGCAGTTGCGTTGCCTGGAAATAACGCAGAAGACACGGAATCGCCAATCCCACCCCGCTCTTAGGGCGATACAAAACCTGTCGCGGCAGATGCGCCGGTCGGCCCTCCCAGATAAACCTCAGAACCGCTGATTGAAGAGTAGCTATCGTCCGGGGAGGTGGGGTCAGTGGGAGTGCTTGGAATACATAAAGTGTACGCGGTAGAACAGTCATCTTAACCGCGCCACTCTGCCCAGCCAAGACAGCATGTGTCTCCCCATGACTCCAGATCCCGCTGTACCTCGCGGACCAGTTTCGTATAATTCAAGCTCGCTGTCTTCGCTACAGAGGTCGCCAGCGTGAAAGGCAGATGGCCGGGGTTCGGCTGCTATACCTGTGCCTCCGCAATCAGAGGGCAGAGGTGATGGCTTAGCTTTATGTTAGGCCTTCGCGGGCCGACCGCACCGCCGACCAAAGGCCTAGGCCCACCAAATGCACACCAGCTCCTCTAACACAGCGCCCTGCAGGACAGCTGCACCTCCGTCCTCTCAGGCCCCTTTCCAATAGGCCCAGCAGACAGATAGATCCACTCCCAGGTCCAGCTCCAGGCGTAGCGCTGGGTTCTCCACTCAAACCCTCCTCGCCAAACGCGCTCGGCCCTGTGCGCCACCGCACCCCGCGGCCGAGCTGCAAGCCGCCGGATCCCAGGCTCGCGCCACAGCAGGGCCGCGGCTCTCCTCCCGCGCCGGCCGCAGGCACCAGCCCAGGACGCGCCACACCGCGCGCACAACAGTCCAGCCGCGGGCGCTCCCGATTCTTTAAGGCACCTCGGGGTCCCCTCACGTCTGGCACCACGACCGGGACCCGCAGCTCTCCAGGTCGGGAGTCCTGAGGCGATTTTAGAGGCCTGGGTGGCGGAGATCGGACCAGCATGTCCGCTCACGCCGCCATCTTGGCCACGCCCCCTGTGTCCACTTTTAAAATAGCTTATTGCCATTTTAACCAAAACTTTGTGTACTATTGTTTTAAATCAAAGTTCTATACTTACCTGTGTGAAGTACCTTGCATTTTATGTGCTTACCTCAAATCTTGAATCTTGTGGTTCTAAAATAAATGAAGAAAATATATTTTTCTATACAAAACCTATTGGCCTGGAGTTAAGTCTTTGAGTGTGTGTTCCTCATTTATTGCCTGTGGGTGTGTGTAGGAAAGTACCATCTTGCCTGGCATGTCACTTCCATCTTTAATTGTGTGTCAGTTTGTTTTTGCCTGTGTCACTGGGATCCTGCTAGCCAGGACTCAGTGCTCATAGTTTGTGGCCTATATGTGTTCCCTGTGTGGTGCCTAACTGTATCACTGTGGCTCTGCTAACCAGAACCTCAGCGTTTATGCTCTCTCTGCTTTTAAAATTGTCACTGCAGGCTAGTTGCCATTTTCACCAATTCTGATTGGCACACTGGAACACCCTTATAATTCCCTAGTATATGGTACCTAGGCACCCAGGGTATTGGGGTTCCAGGATATCCCTATGGGCTGCAGCATTTCTTTTGCCACCCATAGGGAGCTCAGACAATTCTTACACAGGACTGCCACTGCAGCCTGAGTGAAATAACGCCCACGGTATTTCACAGCCATTTTACACTGCACTTAAGTAACTTATAAGTCACCTATATGTCTAACCCTCACTTGGTGAAGGTTAGATGCAAAGTTACTAAGTGTGAGGGCACCCTGGCACTAGCCAAGGTGTCCCCACATTGTTCAGGGCAATTTCCCCGGACTTTGTGAGTGCGGGGACACCATTACACGCGTGCACTACATATAGGTCACTACCTATATGTAGCTTCACAATGGTAACTCCAAATATGGCCATGTAACATGTCTAAGATCATGGAATTGTCCCCCCATGCCAAATCTAGTATTGGGGTGCCAATCCCATGTATCCCCGGGGTTCCAGCATGGACCCCGGGTACTGCCAAACTAGCTCTCTGGGATCTTCTCTGCAGCTACCGCTGCTGCCAACCCTAAGACATGTTTCTGCCCTCCTGGGGTCTGGGCAGCCCAGTCCCAGGAAGGCAGAACAAAGGATTTCCTCTGAGAGAGGGTGTTACACCCTCTCTCTTTGGAAATAGGTGTTAAGGGCCTGAGAGGAGTAGCCTCTCCTGGCCTCTGGGAATGCTTTGAGGGGCACAAATGGTGCCCTCCTTGCATAAACCAGTCTACACCAGTTCAGGGATCCCCCAGCCCCTGCTCTGGTGTGAAACTGGACAAAGGAATGGGGAGTGACCACTCCCCTGTCCATCACCACTCCAGGGGTGGTGCCCAGAGCTCCTCCAGTGTGTCCCAGACCTCTGCCATCTTGAATGCAGAGGTGTGAGGGCACAATGGAGACCTCTGAGTGGCCAGTGCCAGCAGGTGATGTCAGAGACCCCTCCTGATAGGCTCTTACCTGGTTAGGTAGCCAATCCTCCTCTGAGGGCTATTTAGGGTCTCTGTGGGTTTCTCTTCAGATAACGAATGCAAGAGCTCACCAGAGTTCCTCTGCATCTCCCTCTCCGACTTCTGCCAAGGATCGACCGCTGACTGCTCCAGGACACCTGCAAAACTGCAACAAAATAGCAAGAAGACTACCAGCAACATTGTAGCGCCTAATCCTGACGGCTTTCTCGACTGTTTCCTGGTGATGCATGCTCTGAGGGCTCTCCACCTTCACCCTGCACTGGAAGCCAAGAAGAAATCTCCCGTGGGTCGACGGAATCTGGCCCCTGCTAACGTAGGCACCAAACTTCTGCATCACCGGTCCTCTGGGTCCCCTCTCATCTTGAAGAGTGTGGTCCCTGGAACACAGGAGCTGGATCCAAGTGACCCAGACAGTACAGTGGTCCTTCTGTCCAAATTTGGTGGAGGTAAATCCTTGCTTCCCCATGCCAGACAGTAATCCTTTGTACTGTGTGATCTGCAGCTGCTAGGGCTTCTGTGCACTTTTGCAAGGATTCCTCCATGCACAGCCTAGCCCAGGTCCCCAGCACTCCGTCCTGCATTGCTCAACTCGCTGAGTTGACCACCGGCTTCGTGGGACCCTCTTTTGTTGTGTTGAGACTATCGCCATGCTCATATTTCCTGAATGCCTGTTCAAGTGCTTCTGCGGGTGCTGCCTGCTTCTGCATGGGCTCTCTCTATTGCTGAGCGCCCCCCTCTGTCTCCTCCTCCAAGGGGGGACCTCCTGGTCCTTCCTGGGCCCAGGCAGCACCCATTATCTTCAACCGTGACTCTTGCAGCTAGCAAGGCTTGTTTGCTGTCTTTCTGCATGGAAACAACTCTGCATCCTCCAGCACGCCGTGGGACATCTTCTGACCAAAGTAGAAGTTCCTGGCACCTTCCGTTGTTGCAGAATCTTCAGCTTCTTCCACCCGGAGGCAGCCCTTTTGCACCTTCATCCGGGGTTTAGTGGGCTCCTGCTCCCCCTGGACACTTGTGTGACTCTTGGACTTGGTCCCCTTCCTTTACAGGTCCTCAGGTCAAGGAATCCGTCTTCAATGCTTTGCAGTCAGTTGTTGCCTTTGCAGAATCCCCTATCTCGACTTTACTGTCTTTCTGGGGTAGTAGGGTAATTTTACTCCTATTTTTCAGGGTCTTGGGGTGGGGTATCTTGGACAACCTTAGTATTTTCTTACACTCCCAGCGACCCTCTGCACACTACACTAAGCCTAGGGTCCATTCGGGATTCGCATTCCACTTTTGGAGTATATGGTTTGTGTTGCCCCTAGGCCTATTGCATCCTATTGTGTTTTACAGTGTTTGCACTATTTTTCTGTTTACTTACCTGATTTTGGTTTGTGTGTATATTTTGTGTATTTTACTTACCTCCTAAGGGAGTATATCCTCTGAGATACTTTTGGCATATTGTCACTAAAATAAAGTACCTTTATTTTTAGTAACTCTGAGTATTGTGTTTCTTATGATATAGAGCTGTATGATAAAAGTGGTATAGTAGGAGCTTTGCATGTCTCCTAGTTAGTTCAGCCTAAGCTGCTCTGCTATAGCTACCTCTTTCAGCCTAAGCTGCTAGAACACTACTAATCTACTAATAAGAGATAACTAGACCTGGCACAAGGTGTAAGTACCTCTAGGTACCCACTATAAGCCAGGCCAACCTCCTACAGTGTACAACAAATGATTAACACTACCCTCTGATAAGCCTACTGCTCGACCACACTACCACAAAATAGAGCATTAGTATTATCTAATTTTGCCACTATCATCCTCTGAGGGGAACCCTTGGACTCTCTCACTTTGAGATAGTATGTACAGAGCCAACTTCCTACAATGTTGCATACAGAAATCCTTTGGAGCGTGGCTTTCTAGGACCTAACAATACGTCTTGCAAGTCTATGTCTTCAGAAAGAAGAGAGAGGTGTTCTTTTACATCTGTTAACATGGAGAATTGCAACCATTGCTGAAATAATGTACCCACTGTAGGAGGCTGGCCTGGTTTGTAGTGGGTACCTACGGTACTTACACCTTATACCAGGTCCAGGCATCCCTTTTTAGTGAAATGTAGGCAGTGTCTAGAAGCCAGGGTCTCTAGGAGTAGCTGTGGATGACATGCAACGCTCATGCAATAGCAGTGTAGTCACACAGTACTCACACTTCTGAAAGAAAATACTCAGTGTTACAAAAATAACACATATGCCAAAATACCATAGAGACTATTCTTCCTTAGGTGGTAAGTAATACACAAATTATGTACACTAGTCTGCAAAATCAGGTGTAAAAACAGTTAGAAAACAGTGCAAAAAGTGGGAACATCAGCTCTATCATGAAAGGGTTTTAGACGGTTGACATGAATTATTCTTTTGGGGTTTTTTCAACTAAAATGTGACCATGCTCATGGTTACTGATGAAGGACAGGAGGATGAGAGTGAGCCTCTCCCTGATCTCCTCTCCCGCAACCCGCAAAATGGTTCTGTGGATGGAGTGGTCTTATCAGACACCCTCACAGGACAACAGCACAGGCAAGTCCACAACCAGTATGCTGAACTCTTCTCTCTGACCCATGGAAAAACAAACTGGTGCAACCATGATGTGGACACTGGTGACAGCTTGCCTGTCAAAAACACAATCTATAGACAGTCAGACAATGTCAGAGAGAGCATAGAGGCAGAAGTGAAAAAGATGATGGGTTTGAGTGTCATTTAACCCTCTGAGAGTCCCTGGGCTAGCCCAGTAGTTTTAGTCCCAAAGCCTCACTCCAAAGGAGAGGAAAAGGAAATTAGGTTTTGTGTGTACTACAGGGGCTTCAACGCTCTGACAAAAACTGATGCACACCCTTCCGGCCCAAAAACATTATTCTCTGTAATGCAGACATCCTTGCACCATGGTGGGTGCAAGAGTGCCTGCTTTGGTGCATGGCAGCCTATTGTGCCCAAGCACAGAGGAAAAGAATAGGAATGTGCCATGTTTTTTAAATACAGCGCATTCCTGCCCTTTTCTTTTGACTCAGGGCAGCACAGCAAGATTCCTTTGCGACACTGCCCTTTGCCAAAACCTCATAAATGAGGCCCCTGATTTCTAATGATGATGTCTTTCTTCTCCGGCATTGGTGGGGAGGAAGTTAACAGCCTTTGTGATTTGGTTGAATAACCAAAGTCAAGATTTGCATTTTACTGCTAACTCCTTCACTGCTAACCCTCCCCCCGATTCTAAGCTTTATTTGAGCTATTTGGGGTAGTTCATGCATGGGCTCCATAACCTTTTGTCCACATAAGCTATCCATGCCAAATTTGTGTCCTTTTTTCCAACATCTTGGGATTTCTAAATGTACTCAGAGTTTGTGGATCCCCCTGGAGGGGACTGAGAAATTAGCCAAAATACAGCTACATTTGGGCTTTTTGGGGAAAAATGGGAAAAAAGTGCTGCAGAACAAAGTATCTGTTTTTTTTCCTGCAAATGACATCAACAAAGGGTTTGCAGTGCTAAAACCACCATCTTTGTAGCTTTTAGGAACAGGCAGACTAGAACCAGAAAAAAAACATTTTCAACACAGTTTTGGCATTTTACTGGGACATACCCCATTTTTCCAATTTTTGTGCTTTCAACCTCCTCCCAGTTAGTGACAGAAATAGGTGTAAATCCAATGGTGGATTCTGGTTATATAGAGTCATTTGTGTAGATTTTCCTATCGAAAGTAACTCTTGAAATAAAAAAAATGAAATTGAGTTGACAAAACAGCCATTTGTGTCTACGTTTGTAACTTTTTCTAAATATAGCAGATTTTAGAAAGCAATATACAGTTACGTCCACTGAACCCTTCTGGTTGCCTGGACATACAGGGCTTGTAGGTTCTCCAAGAATCCAAGATACCCATAGCCAATAACTGAATTTTTTTTCATTGTTTACCGGCTGTACAACAATTCATTTGGGATGGTGTCATGAAAACCTATGTATTTCCGAAATGGGCGCAAGATATGGAGTGTAGAAGCAGTGGTTATTTCCACATCTCTGAATTTGGGAGTACCTATGCTAGCATGTGAATTAGAGGGCTTTGAATTCTTTCTTACACACTGTCTTACATTTTGGAAGGTGCAAATGCAGAGAAAGACAACTGGTGATAACACTTTTTCTGCTATTCCGTGTGGGTAGGCCTAGTGCCTGCAACAGTAAACGGCCCAAAACACAACGTGAACACAACACATTTTTCCACTGAAATGTGACTATTTTTTGCAATGTTCCTACATGTAGATTTTGGACCCTAGCACAGCCGGCACCTAGAGAAATCTAGCAAACCTGTACATTATTTAAAACTAGACACCTAGGGGAATCCAGGATGGGGTAACTTGTGTTTCTCTTACCACATTTTGCTACCTAGAATCCCTTGCAAACCTCTACATTTGTCTAAAAAAACAGATTTCCTCACATTTCTGTGAATGCAAAGTTCTGGAATCTCAGGGGAGCCTCAAACGTCCTTCCACCCAGCATTTCCCCAAGTCTCCCGATAAAAATGGTACCTCACTTGTGGGGGTAAGTCTAATGTCCACAACAGGAAACTCCCCAAAATGCATCACATTTTCCCACCGAAAACTGTCTTGTTTTTTTAAATGTGCCTAGCTCTGAATTTTGGGATCTAGCTCAGCCGGCACCCATGGAAACCTAGCAAACCTGTACATTTATGAAAACTATACACCTAGGGGAATCCAGGATATGGTGCCTTGTGTGGCTCTCACCACATTCTTCAACCCAAATCTCTTGAAAAGCTCAAAATTTGTCTCAAAAAACACATTCTTCCACATTTCTGTGATGCAAAATTTTTGAATCTGAGGGGAGCCACAAATGTCCTTTCACCCAGCATTTCCCTAAGTCTCCCGATAAGAATGGTAACTCACTTGTGTGGGTAGACCTAGGCCTAGTGTCCACAACAGGAAACGCCCCAAAACACAACGTTGACACATCCCATTTTTCCACTAAAAAAGGACTTGTTTTTTGCAATGTGCCTAACTGTGGATTTTATGGTCTAGCTCAGCTGGCACCTAGGGAAATCTAGCAAACCTGTACATTTTTAAAAACTAGACACCTAGGGAAATCTAGGATGGGGTGACTTGTGTGGTTCTCACCACATTTATGTACCCAGTATCCCTTGCAAACATTTGTCTAAAAAACATATTTCTCCACATTTCTGTTTGATGGAAAGTTCTGGAAACTGAGGGCAGCCACAAATTTCCTACCAATCAGTGTTTCCCTCAGTCTCCAGATAAAAAGGGTACCTCACTTGTGTGTGTGGGCCATGTGGCTGTGACAGGAAAGGGCCAAAAACATGTAGAGATTGAGGGGGCACCAAAGAGTGATCATAAGTGCAGTTTTTTTAATTCGTTCTGAGGCTGACTTTGGGCACCCACACAAGTGAGGTATCATTTTATCAGGAGACCAAGGGGTATGCTTGGTGGTAGAAATTGTGTGGTTTACTGATGTTTCTGGAAGAATATGGCACAGAAATGCAAGGAAAATATGTGATTTTAGTCACATTTTGAGATTTGCATGGCATTGTGGGTAAGAAAACTTTTTTGGGATCCACGAGAGGCACACCACCCTGTACTCCTCTAGATGTATAGTTTTTTAACATATCTAAAGATGGCAGATTGTCCCTAGACAAGAAGCGAGCACACTGAAAAGTCTTTTACTTTTGTGATTTCAAACACACTAAAAAAGTGAAAAAAAAACGCCCTTGTTTTGTAAAATGACCCCTAACCCCCAACCTAGTTGGTAGCATGCTTCATCATTTAGTCCCACCTGATACACCTAGCATGTCAGGGGTGTGCTTTGATGCCTAATTGCAGCGGAGCAGATATTTTTCATAAGTTGAATTCCCAACTGAGAGGAGAAGTGCAATAAATACATCTTGTGGCAAGCCACCACTATTTTTACATACAGGTACTGGATTGATTTGGCACGAGGGTGAGTGATGGTTCAATGTATAAAAGTTTATTAACAAGAGATTTCAGAAAAATGAAATGTACTGTTAATAATTGAAAGATAAAAAACTGAATCAATGACTCGCAGTTCCTGAGCTTTAAAGCTCCGACAAGGCACCAACCGCTTTAGAGGCCATTGACACTCCTTTCATAGGTGAAACATAAAAGACCATTCACACCGCCAGTTGGGGGCCCAACACATTACAACAGTCACAACAAGAGACAATGTAAAGACTATGTACACCCTGGCAGAGAAAGACAGAAAAGACTTCACAACCATCTATTCATCATGTAAACACACATACTGGTTGGATTTGGCTGGAGGGTGAGTGATGGTTCAATATATACATTTTAGTAACAAGAGATTTCACAAAAATGAAATCCACTGTTAATAACTGAAAGGTCAAAAAACTGAACCAATGACTCACAGTTCGTGAGCTGTAAAGCCGCGTAAAGGCACCAACAGCTTTACAGTTCATTCCTGCACCTTTCATACGTTACACACACAAGACCATTCATGCCAACAGCCATAGGCCAAGCACTTTACAGCACTCACATCAACAGACAGCGACATTCAAGGACCCATCACTTTCATAAGCCCACATGCCTGACACAGCACACCAGCTGCCAGAGGTTATGGACTGCTATTCATCTAGCAGTGTGTGTAGTGACCAACAGCTAGTCACTACTTGCACACCGCCAGCCAAGCACCAGCGCACAAACACCGCCAGCCAAGAGTCGGTTCGCTCACATCGTCAGCCAAGCACCAGCTCACGCACACCTCCAGGAAAGCGCCAATCAATGCACACTGCCAGCCAAGCGCCCGTCAACACACACCACCATCATATTTTTTTAACAAAAAAGAAAACAGAAACCAATTGTAAATAAACACAAAACTATAAACACAAGAGTTCTAACAAAATACATCACAATAATGGCAACTTTGAAACTGAACAAAAAATATAAAACAATGCAGACAAAGCAGTTCACTTTTAAGCTCGCAGTTGCTCCCCAAAACTCTTTTCCGTGTGGTACTGTCTAAAATATGCAGGCATACATAGCACAGGTTCAGAAGGGCATTCAGGGCAGCACACACGAGTCTCCTTCCGCATACCTCTTAGCATACAGACTCTACATCTCCTACTGGCAAAATCTTTTTTGGGCATGGAGGAATGTGATCAACAAAGTGGCATTCTTTCAACCTAGCCACATCCGCCACCACTCCAACTCTAGGAACACTTGCCTGTTCCACTACAACAAGGCTGCCATCAGAGACTCGTGAAACGCTACAAATGTCATGTTTGACTCTGGAGAACAATCCTAGAACACCACAAAAGCATTAAATGTTGTTAAGTGGAAAAGGTGGATAGTCAACTTCTTATACTGAATGTAAGCCTTACGAACAGCAACCTCTGATCTGCTCTATCAACACCCCACACGTGCCTATTATAGTCTAAAATACACACAGGTTTGCGCACTTCAGCACCGTAACGCCAAACAGCCACAGGTAAAGTACTTTCATCATGGATGGTACTCAGCATGTAGACATCTCTCTTGGCTGCAAATTTCACAGCTAGAAGTTCATTACTAAGCAAAGCACTGCACTGTCTCCTCCCAAGTTTTTTACAAACAAGCTCTTTTGGGTAACCTTTACGGTTAGAATGGATTGTGCACAAGCACCAGTGTCCACTTTGACCAATTCCCTGAACAACTGCACACCATTATCTACATATAAATGGTGACCTTTGTTAAAAAGTCCTCTGCCAAGTTCTCACACAATTTTCTTACTAACTCCGAAAGTGGACATACAACCAGGGGTGTCAATTCTAGAATCCCTACCAGTGTACACACTGAAGGTATAGATATATCCAGTCCTACTTTCAGACAGCATATACATCTTGATTCCATAATGTGCCCTCTTGCTAGGAATGTAGTGCCCAAAAACCAAAGAGCCATTGAACAGGACCAAAGACACATCCACAGCTATTTCTTTTCCTGGAACACAGATCTTTGAAAAATGATCTACAAAGTGATCAAGGACAGGCTGATTCGTAAAAAGCTAGTCACAATCAGGGTGATCTTGTGGCAATGCTAAAACATTATCAACAAAACGCAGCATCCAAAGCAGAAGCAAATATTGATCATGGCTAATGGTTGCAGGAAATATAGCAATTGCCATCAAGGGACTAGTAGACCAATATGAAGACAGCGACAGCCATCAAAAAGTTAAACCCAAGAACTTCTTCAACTTATCCAGATTTACAGGAGTCCACTGGCTAGCTCTAGAGTGGGAATTAAGTCTGGCACAGTTGTCTCTCAAATACTGTTCAGCATACAAATTAGTTTGCTCAGCAATCTCATCCAAAAATACATCGTCCATAAAGGTAGGCAACGCCAGCTACACCACGTTTGGGGCAACCCAGAGTTCAAATCTTCCAATTAGAAGCCTTCTAGCCCCAGGCTGCAATCCAGATGCCTCTTGTTGCACATCAGTGTCCTCCTCTAAAAGAGGCACTTCCTCCCCACTGTGAGTGGCTTTATCATCACATGATTCCTCTTGAACAGAATATTCACTGCCAGAATCTTGCACTTTCTCTTCTGCCTCAGATGCAGAGTCACACTCATAATCATAGTCAGAAGAAGATTTGAAAAGCATACTAACAACCTGCTGAGCGGTAATCCTGCAGCTAACCATAATACTTACTAAGAAAAGTAACTTTACAAATAAGTCAACAATAACCAACACAGTTCTAAATAAGTAATAAAGTGCGGCTTTATCACAAATACCTAATTACTCAAAAACAATACCACTCACTTGCCACAGACAGCTAGACTCACCAACACCTACTCTGCACAGACACAGCAAGCACCAACGTTATACCACTAGAAAGGCAAAACAAAAAAATTACTCACAAGAAAAACACAATACACATTGTGCACAAATGCAAGGAGAATTTTGCACACAATAAAACAGAAGTTAAAAATGCTGCTATTATTACATAATTTACCAAAAACACATCCATGCAAGGAAATGATACTCATTTAGAATAAATAGTACAAAAACTTATTTTTACCAAACACATGCAACTACACAAACTGCATATCAACCAGTGCTGAAACAGCAAACAGGAATCGCAGCAAAGGAAATCAAAAGCTTTGGACTAGAAGAAATAGGAGAAACAAAACATTACAATCACAAATGCAAACGATGATGAGAAACAAAATAGTTAGCATAAAATTTTACCCATCACCACCAAAATGCCAGCACATTGCCAGAAATAAGCCAGTTCCAAGGGTCACTACCCTAATAACAAATAAATCCCTGGTGGTTTAGTAGGCTTCCACTCCCATCCCTCAGAGGGCAGATCAGCCTCAAAACGGCCAATCTGCCCTTTGAGGGAGGGGGGAGTGGAATTACTACATAAATTCTCCCCTACACATGGAATCCTGCTCCACGATCACAGCCCTCACCGTGATCATAGAGCAGGAATCTACTCCAAACGGCACAACAGAAAAGGAAAAACCTTTCTTTCCCCCCTGTGTCTGTTCCAAGCCCCCTCGCTAAACCCCCCGGGGAAAGGCTCACCCGCGATGCATCCTCTCCTGAAGATGTGCTAGAAGCAAAAGGCTCCCAGCACGCATCACACCTGCATTTGATGACGCTGGCGCACTGTGCAGAAGTCACTAGATCGCTGACGGGGGTTATGGTTGGCAGAAAAAGCGCTGCTGCTACCATCCCCTGTTGGGGGGTTGTAATGGGCTGCCCACAAGGGGAGCTCCAGCGCTTCCCCAGTGGGTGGGTGGGCGTAAGGGAACCGTTCCATCCTCAGCATGCAAGGGGTTAGTTACAGTGTTAGTGAGATTAACTACTCGGATCTCATGGTTAGACAGGAATGGTACATTATACACGAAAATGTATAAGAAACCCACTGATACTAATTTCTTTTTGGCGTACAATAGCAACCACCCCATGCCCTGAATGCCCTGTGGCCAATTTCTGTGACTATGCAGAAGTTGTCAGTTGAAGGAGAACTACTTCAGGAAGGCTGGGCATCTCAAACTTAAGCTTCTAGAAAAGTGCTACCCTAAGAAGATTATCTCCAGAGCAATTGAGCAAGCTTGGTTTTGTCCCAGAGAAAGCCTATCGACACCCAGACACAGAAAGGAGTCCAGAGACAGAATTGTTATGGTTGGCACATTTTCACTTGTGAGCAATGAAGTGAAGAAAATCATTAGAAAACATTGATCTGTAATACAAGATGTATGAATAGATATCCCTCTGTTTGGCATCAAGAGAAATAAGAATGTTAGATGTGTGTTGTGGGAAGGGCTTACAGGGACACACTTTCAAGAAAAGTGACATCGGAACCTTATGGGGCTTTTCAGATATTCAAGGCCACTTTAGGTGTCGTGGCTATGCTGTCTATAGATTTACTCTGACATGAAAACACTTGTGACTACTCACAAAATGCTCAATTTACGTGCATTCTCGAATTGCAATTCCTGCAATGTTAGTTATGGTCAGAGGCCCTTGTTTGAAAATGTATGTGGGAAAAAACACACAAGTGGTGAAACAGCGTCTTGCCCAACACACAATTCACATAACATGCAAAGTGAAAGGGGCCTCAATTGTAGAGGACGGTGTCTGCTGACAGGTTGCAGAAGTGGTTTCTCTGGACAGCAGAGGCAGTGACATTTCAGCTCTTATGGATTTGAGAGAGTGCAAGTAGATGGACCTTCAGAATAGTACCAATAGTGACCTGAATGATTTAAATGACCTTCGACAGCTATTGGTGATACAATTCTGATTTTAAGTCTTGATGAACTGTGATAATGTGACAGGTTGTGAAATTAGGTTTTCTGTGTTAATGGGGCTACACGGCAAATCTCTTCACACATGTATACCCAAGGAGATATGTATGATTTCATCTGCTGAACTGTGGTGTAACTACTCTGTACACTGCAAGTTAGCCCACATACCCGCAATAGATACTCCTCTGACATTGAGATTAGGACTAGATATTCCCAGCACACAGAGAGTTTTGACCGTAATCAAACCGCATGTGAATGTAACAATTGTTAAATGTGGATGTGTAATTGTCAGAGTAGTTGCAGGAGGAATTGATATCCTCGTTTGTTTTTACACTGGCATGTGATTCTAGATTTATGGAATTAGACAAAGGGTTGGGCAAATTGGTGAATCCATTTATAATGCCACACCTAAATTGGCAGCCCGCAGTTAGTGGTCTGGTGTTTCCAGGAACAGGAGGAAGATACTCCACAGCATTTGCAGCATCTTCCCAATTGCCTGCACATTGTGAATGGAGGCGTGGCAGCCAGTGGATGCTTTTACCTCTCATGATTAGTCTCCTGTTGGTGGGATTTCATCCTTTTATACAGCAGGGTGATTTCCAATGATTTTTGAACCAATATGCAACTTAGGAGGCATTTTCAGCCTATGATATTTAGAATTAAGTAATTTATATAAATCACGGTTTGAAGTAGGGAGATTTCACAATATGAGCTAAGGCTATGGAATTCGGCCATGGGTTCTGTGTTAGGAACTAAGGGCCAGATGTAGCAAATACCGATTTTGCGAATCGGAAATTGCCCGTCTGTCCGACTCGCAATTTCCGATTCGCAAAATCGGATGCAGAACGGTGTCTCAGACACCGTCTGCGACTTGCTATCAGGTCGCAAAGACCCACCTCATTAATATTAATGAGGTGGGTCGCTTTTTGCGACCCCATAGCGACTCCCTGCACTTACAGGGATGGTGGCCTGCTGAAGTCAGCAGGCCTCCATGTCTGTGACTGCTTTTTCAATAAAGCAGTTTTTTTTTCATTTTGCAGCCCGTTTTCCTTAAAGGAAAACGAGTTGCAAAATGAAAAAAATCTCGAAACCATTTGGTTTCGTTTTTTCAGTGTAGGCAGTGGTCCATTGGACCACTGACTGCTCTGAAAAAACCTTTATGCCCACATTCACAAAGGGGAAGGGGTCCCATGGGGACCCCTTCCCTTTTGCGAATGAGTTATCACCAGTGTGACACTGGTGGTCACTGCGAGTTGCTTTGCGACTGCATTCACGGTCACAAAGCAATTCTGAATTGCGATGCGAGTCGCAAATAGGAAAGGAACACCCCTTCCTATATGCGAGTCGCATTCACAAATTGCGAGTCGGTACCAACTCGCAATTTGTGAATGAGCATCGTGTTAGGCTGTTTGCATGGCGCAAACTGTGATTTTCGCAGTTTGCACCATGCAAACGGCTTCCTACATCTGGCCCTAAGTAAGTATGGTGTGAAGGTTTTGACATGGACTCATTTGCATGACATGATGGCACACATTAGCAGGTGAAGCCCTCTACATTGATTGTATCACCACAGTAAGCACTCAACAATTCTGGACTGGGTGTGAAGTTTCTACACCTTTGGATGATTTCTGCTAAAGATTATTCACCATACAGTCGGTTTGTACATGTGGCGGAAGCACAATTCCCTCTGATAAAGTACTGGATTCCACCAGGTGCAGAGGCACACTGGTGGCAGACATTTGTGGCTGTTGATCACACTGGCTAGTCTTAGCTTGATGACGGCAATGATTAGGAGTTTGACTGTACCACTAGAGTACTTTTTCCTGAGATGACTGAAGCTCCGGGAAAGGACTCTGGCCTTCTTAGTTTCCTACCAATTAAGTTGGTGGGTAGCGTGTTAAAGAATACTGATAAGTAAATTAGTAAGATTGAGAGCGGATTGCCTCTCCCAAATCCAGGTGTGGTAGTCGGATGACTACGTCCCGAAGAGATCCTTATAATCAGGCTGGGTCGAAACTCGACAAACCTCCATATTTGGATGACAAATTGGAGTGACATATAAGGGGCGTGTGCCACACTACCCTAACAAGAACTGTTTTGAACTTTGTATACTATCAATTGCATTTGTACAGCGTCTCATGTAATATGTTGTAAATAGATACACTGTCTGAGAACTGCGTTGCCTGCACTACAGTCACTTTTATCATAAAATATATTTGTTGCATATGAATTTGTACAATGTAATTTGTGATGAAAACCATGCTTGTCCTATGCTTCTTATTTTAGTTTATGCTATCACTGAAGTAATCAGAACGGAACTACTGTGTCTGGGCTGATGTTGAATGATCATTAAAGGAATAAAGAAACAATGTTGGATTGAAACAAAATATCATGGCTCCCACTTCAATGAATTTCTACGAAAGACTATTTTCGTACGATAAGGTTTTTAAGAAATGTTCTAGTATTACTGGATTTTTCAACACTCAAGGAAACTTATTTAGACCATCTTGGCACTCCCTTTTATGTATGGATTTTGGTATTGGGTATATGGTCTCAGCACTAGGACCATTGGGAGGTAGAGTGCTATATCTTTACACTCTAAGCACTAACACATGTGCAGCTGCGTGTTGGACAATTTTACTCTTTAAGTGTTTTTTGTAGAACAGAATTATTCTTTGGATACTCCAAGGTAGTCATGAGAATTCCAAATCTGAATGAGCCCCAAGGGAGTGACTGTTTCAAGATGTATGCACCAGCTAGTTAATCACACAATCACATAAACTCCTATACAGTCATCTGGTGGAAGCTGGCTTGGTGTGTGGTGAGTACCTAAGGTATTATCACCTTATACCAGGTCCAAGTATCCCCTATTAGTGAGGTGTAGTCAGTGTCTAGGAAGCCAGGCTCTCTAGGGGTAGCTGTGTATGAGCAGCCAAGACTTATCTAGGCGACAGGCAAAGCTTATGTAAGACCACTGTAGTCACAAAGGACTCAAACACATGAAAGAACAACACAGTGTTACAAAAATAAAGGGACTTTATTTTAGTGACACAAATACTAAAATGCTAAATAGGCAATACCCCAACTGGAGGTAAATAAAACACACTATTATATGTACAGTAGCAGTCAGGAATCATCATAGCATGCAATAGAAAAAAGTAAAAGCAATAGACAATACGGAAGGCCCGGGGGGACCAAACCATATACTAAGAAAGTGTTCTACAAACGTGGGTCTCCCACCCAAGGAAGTGGAATCAGTAGAGGGGAGCTGGAGGTACTAGGAAACTCACAAGGTAATTACCAGAGTGCCCCCCAGCGACCAGGAGAAAAGAGGTAAACAGCTTGTTATCCCCAAACCCACCAGAAGACCTTCAGAGAAGAATATTGCAAGATCCAGACAAGACTGCAAGAAACCAAAGGTTGATCCTGGAAGAGGAAGACCTGGAAAAGAAGGGGACCAAGTTCAGTTCACGTTGGAGTGTCCGGTGGTGGCAAGAGCAACTACCCAGCCATCTGTGGTTGCAAGATCTGGTTGACAGTGAGATGAAAAGGGTCAGCAATGCCGCCTTGGAGCAGCTGAAGAGCTCCTGAGTGACGCAGTTGACATCCTACGCTGGATGAAGAATTGCATTCAGTCTGTGGTGTGGAAAAACCACCAACAAGCCTTGGCAAAGGTAAATGTCGCAAATGAAGAAAAGTGGAGCTGCCAGGGACCAGCAAGGTCCAAAGGGACTCAACACACAGAAGGGAGTCCTGAGTGGCCCTCAGGGATCAGGAAATTCAGAAGAAGAGAATGCAGCCCCTATAGATGTCCCTTAGGCAGCAAGCACAAGAGTCGCAGTGAGGCCCACACTGAACCCCTAACAAGGAGTCCCACGTCGCAGGAGAAGCATGCAGAGGTCTGTGCGTCTGTTAGGGTTTGTACACAGCAAAGAGCATGTCCCCTCTCACTGCACTAGTGGGTTCTGTAATAGCTCCCTTTTAAACTTACTATTCAAAGCCTTTCTTGTTATCTCACCTTCCCCCCCCCTAGGCTTCTGTGTATGTTGTTTAATGTGCTGTTTTGTTTACACATTGGGCCTTGCTTTTACCAAGGCTTCTTTAAAACACTCCTCCCTAGGCCATGTGTTAATCCAACTCATTTGCATAATAACTGAAACTCTGCACACCTTTCAAGAACATGTGCAGCATGTGAGGACCACACCCAGCTCTTCAAACCACACCCAGCTCTGCACACCTTCCAAGAACATGTGCAGCATGTGAGGACCACACCCAGCCCTTCAAACCACACCCAGCTCTTCGAACCACACCCAGCCCTGTCTATAAAAGGCATCCCCCGAGCCTCACCCAGTGCTTGTGCTCGTCTACCTCCCGCTTACCTGAGAACAGATCCCTCGGCGCTGGCACTCCTGCTCTTTACAGACTTTCTTTGACTTCAATTGGCGCAGCTGCTGGCTCTTCCTTCTTCCGGTTTCCGGTTCCTCCTTGCCTCAGCCTCTCTCCTACGAGTAACCTGCAAAAGAGAAAGAAGACAAGGTTAGACTGATCAGTATCTCTTGCCAGCAACAAGTAAGTGCAAAACTTTTTATTACCTGAGGGAGCTTTGACGGCAATTTCTGGATTCGTGTATAGACAGTTTGAGGCGAAGTGCCTTCCACGAGCATTGTGATTAAGGCTCTTTGTTGCAGGATTATTTTGCAGGACTTTGTGAAGCGGACATTGTTTTTTTTCATGGAACTTTTGGGAATCGAACAGTGGAAACCATTGACAGCAAGGAAAACAGTAAATCAAGGACTTGCACAAATTACATGCTGTATTTTGATGTAAAAGTACAGTATTTGTTTTATAAAAGATTCTGGAAATATGCGAAAAGTGAGTCTGCTATTGGGAATTTAGGCTTTAGTTATATTATGATGAATGTTTGATATTGGTAATTCTGATAACGGTATTTGTTTAATTTTTTAGAAGCTTAACAGTAATAGAAAACACATCCCAGAGCAGTAACACATTCCAAACCTGGAAACTAGAGACCAGGATCCAAGAGGTACTTTTAGAAGAGAATTTCCAATAAATAAAGGGATAGTCAGGAACCCATTTAGGAATAGGTTGCACTTATCTGTTCTTTGTTTATGTTTCATTAGGCACCAGTTTCTACAGAAGTCAGAAAGGGCCGCAGATTTGTGCAGCACTTCAACAGTGGAAACGCAAGAACGTTGTTGTCTCTCTTTTTTTTATTTTATCCACTTCCCCCCTTCCCTTGAGCTTCTGTTCTTAGTGCACTGTTTTAAAAACTAGTGTGCTGGAACAAGCAGTTTCAGGGTGGGGTCGGATTGTCTTCAACCTCCATCAGAACTGAACAAGAACTCAGGTGAGCTGGGCTTTGACAGAAGCACAAGCCTTAAAAAATAATTTCAGTTCTGGTGGACGATGAATACCGGGGAAGAAATAGAGGGCATTGACGTCACGGATATGGCGCAGGCCCTAAATGAGGACTTGGCTCATAATGAATCAGTGTCTGGCATCTTGCAACATATGCAAGAGGAAATAGAGAGATTAAAGATGGAGAATACCTCTTTAAAACAGGATTTAAGCAGGTATAAATTTAGGGGATCTCAGTGGAACACAGCTTCTACGCCTTTGTTTAAAACCTCCTCAGAGACAGGGGCGCCATCAAAACATACAACTTTGCCTTCCCCAGTTGAGGTTACTGTTAATGTTCCTAATGTTGTGCCCTTAGCAGCACCTGAACGTTTTCATGGAGATAGTAACAAATTCCATGTTTTTATCAATCAATGTCAATTACACTTCATTTGTAAGCCACAACAGTTCCCTACTGATGATACGAAAGTGGCATTCGTCTTGTCTTATCTGGGTGGCACAGCAGCCAATTGGTCAATTCCTTTTGTGGATAGAGATGATCCCATCCTCCATAATTGGAATCAATTTAAACGTACCATGACCAGCCTTTTTGCAAAACACACTTTCATGCAGGCAAGTGATAATGAGCTTTTAAATCTTAAACAAGGTAACAAGGATTTATTGACCTATCTCACTAGTTTTAATCGTTTACTCACCGAGACACAGTGGCCAGAAGAAAAGCGTGTCTCCCTTTTTTATAAAGGTTTGAGAGACGAGTTAAAAGACGCGCTGGCTCATATCGTTGATTTGCCAAAAGACTATTCAGACTTTGTAGATTTAGTTGTGAAATTAGAACATAGACTAGGAGAAAGAAAGAGAGATAAATACAAACTGGAATCACGGTTAACTTTTATTAGACACGAGAAGACAGACACAGATAATAAACTCCCTGAACCAGAGCCTATGCAAATAGGGACACTCAGAGGTCCACTCACATCAGAGGAAAAAGAAAGAAGGAGAACATTTCAATTATGTTTATATTGTGGCAGGGCAGGTCACTTTGCCAGAGAATGTCCAGTAAAGCCTAAAACTCCACGAAAGGGTGCTGTTTCCTCCACCTCCTCAACTGAATCGGGAAACGATTAAGCTCGACAAGGGGAGAGGTTACTTGTTCGAGAAAACATCTTAATCAAACCTCTAATGCTGCAGCCTTCAGGGTACCGCACATACCTAGACATTTCATCATTCAGGTCGTTTTAATTGTTACTACCCAAGTGAGGCATTCTCTCCCTGTCCTACTGGACTCAGGCGCGACAGGAAATTTTGTGGATAATAAGTTAGCTGAAATCTTAGGACTTCCTATGTGCCTAAAGCCTTGTCCAGAAGCAGTATGTGCAGTGGATGGGTCAGAATTGACCTCTGGATTAATCACAAAACAAACAAGTCCACTTGTTATGGTCTGTCAGAACGGGCACACAGAGGTGATTAGCTTTGATCTGATAGATACTCCTAATTTTGGTTTGATTCTCGGGGTACCCTGGTTAACAACTCATAACCCAAAAATTGATTGGGTGAATAGAACTGTTACTTTGGATTCCTCTTTCTGTAGAACCAATTGCTATCAAGAAGCAGGTACAGAACAGATCACAGTATTACACTGTGCTAGTGTTACACAAGATGAACCAAGTCTCCCTCCTGAATATTCTGGGCCTCATTATGACCCTGGCGGGCGGCGGAGGCCGCCCGCCAGGATCCCGCCCTCCAAATTACCGCGCCGCGTTCAAAAGACCGCGGCGGGTATTACGAGTTTTCCCCTGGGCTGGCGGGCGGTTCCAGTAAAACCGCCCGCCAGCCCAGGGGAAAACGACCTTCCCACGAGGATGCCGGCTCGTAATCGAGCCGGCGGAGTGGGAAGGTGCGACGGGTGCAGTGGCACCCGTCGCGTATTTCAGTGTCTGCAAGGCCCCGCGACCCCCCCTACCGCCATCCTGTTCATGGCGGCTTTCCCGCCATGAACTGGATGGCGGTAGGGGGGGTCAGAATCCTCATGGCTGCGGAGCGCGCTCCGCAGCCATGGAGGATTCCAAAGAGCAGCGGAAAGTCAGCGGGAGACCGCTGACTTTCCGCTTCTGACCGCGGCTGAACCGCCGCGGTCAGAATGCTCATTGGAGCACCGCCAGCCTGTTGGCGGTGCTCCCGTGGTCGGTGGCCCTGGCGGCCACCGGCCGCCAGGGTCAGAATGACCCTCTCTGACTTTAAAGACGTCTTTGATCCAGTAAAGGCTAGTGTGCTGCCCCCACATCGGTCTTATGACTGCCGTATAGATCTTATCCCAGGGGCCCCTTTACCTAATAACAGAGTATATGCTTTGACTGACGAAGAAACCAAATACTTAAGAACCTACCTAGATGACCTACTACAGTCTGGGTTCATCCGTCATTCCACATCTCCAGTGTCATCTCCACTCTTTTTTATCCCGAAGCCGGATAAATCCCTGCGCGCGTGTATCGATTATAGAGGACTAAATAAGGCTACAATAAAGAATAAATATCCTCTTCCTCTAATACCTGTGTTGTTGGATCAATTAAGACATTCTACTGTATACACTAAACTAGATCTGCGGGGAGCTTACCACCTGGTCCGAGTAAAAGAGGGGGATGAGTGGAAGACAGCTTTCAAGACAAAGTTTGGTTTATTTGAGTACACAGTAATGCCCTTTGGGTTATGTAATGCCCCTGCGGCCTTTCAGTTCTTTATAAATGAGGTCCTACACGAATTCCTGGACGTTTGTGTCATAGTATACATAGACGACATCCTCATTTACTCTAAGAACTCAGAAGAACATACCCAACATGTTCGTGCAGTATTATCAAAGTTAAAAGAAAATCATCTTTTTGCTAAGTTAGAAAAGTGTACTTTTAATGTCAACAAGGTGGACTTTTTAGGATACTGCCTGTCACCTCAAGGAATAACTATGGATGTAAAGAAAATCAGTGCTATTGCTGATTGGCCAGAACCATCCTCTGTAAAAGATATTCAGAAATTTCTGGGTTTCGCCAATTTTTATAGGAGGTTTATTGCACATTTTGCAGACATTGCAGCCCCAATAACTACCTTGTTGCGGAAAGGGCAACGATTTCTTTGGACTGATGAGGCGGCACACGCCTTTCAACTCCTAAAACAAAAGTTCACTTCAGCCCCAATTCTGAAACATCCTGATCCTGACTTGCCCTTTTTTGTTGAAGCAGATGCTTCACAAGTAGCTTTAGGAGGAGTTCTCTCTCAACGAGATGCAGTAGATGGCCAGTTACATCCTATAGCCTTCTATTCCAAAAAGTTATTACCAGCTGAACAAAATTACACTGTGGCTGAAAGGGAACTACTAGCTATCAAAGTAGCCTTTTCAGAATGGAGGCACCATTTAATGGGAGCCAAGTACCCAGTTACAATCTTTTCTGACCATAAGAACCTACAGTTTTTTGGATCACTTAAAGCACTAACACCACGTCAGATGCGCTGGTTAAATTTTTTTAGCACATTTGACTTTGTTATAACCTATAGACCAGGTGCACAACAAATTCAATCTGATGTGTTATCTAGATACGGACATACCTCAGACATGAAACAAGATAAAATAGGAGAACCCATTATTCCTCCCCAGAAGTTGGTGGCACCAGTACAACAGAAGGATTTCATCACAGATCTATATAATGCACACATGCAAATAGCACCTCAGGATTGGTTAAAGGATTCCCATAACACAATACAACGAGGTTTATTGTATCACGACAACATGCTGTTAGTGCCCACCTCTGAATTACAAACACAGGTGATAATTTGGCATCACGCCTCACCGTTGGCAGGTCATCCTGGTTGGGTAAAAACCCTGGAAAATGTGCAAAAACACTTTTGGTGGGACACTATAAGAAAGGACATTAAGCAATTTGTCACTACCTGTCCAATTTGTGCAAGACATAAATCTTCTCATAAGGCTCCTGACGGCTTGTTAATACCAATGCCAACACCCAAACAACCTTGGCACACTGTGAGCGTAGACTTTATTGTAGGTTTACCACCTGTAAAATCCTTCACAACAGTGTTGGTTATAGTGGATTTTTTATCTAAAATGGCACATTTTGTACCATTACGGAAATTACCCACGGCGGCAGAATTTGCCGATATTTTTATAAGGGAAATTGTGCGTTTACATGGTTTGCCAAGCAAAGTGGTGTCAGACCGAGGGAGCCAGTTCAACTCCAGATTTTGGAAAAAATTATGTGAAAAACTGAAAATAGATGTGGCCTTATCCACTGCTTTCCACCCAGAGACAGATGGACAGACTGAACGACTGAACCAAACCTTACTTCAAACGCTACGTTGTTTATTGGCTGATTATTCTAGTGAATGGTTGGAAGCTCTTCCTGTAGCAGAGTTTGTTTATAATAATACTGAGCATTCAGCTCTACTTTGCTCACCATTCTATTTCTTGCAGGGGTATCATCCAAGAGCTATACCCATTTTGTTAGAAGATTCCCTGTTGCCTACAGTAACGGATAGACTAACGAGGTTAGGTGACATACAAGACAAAGCCAGGAAACATTTATTAAAGTACAAGGAAAGCATGAAAAGACAAGCAGACAAACACAGGTCTGAGGCCCCAATGTATAAAATTGGTGACAAGGTATGGCTCTTCACAAAAAACCTAAACATAGAGGGATCCCGAAAGCTGCAACCACGTTTCATTGGACCCTTTAGTATAACTGCCATAGTAAACCCGGTAACAGTAAAATTAGATTTACCAAAAGAATATCCAGTACATACTACATTCCATGTGTCCTTGCTTAAGCCGTACAACTCAAAAACCCGACCTGAACCACAACCTCCACCCATACCAATTAAAGGAAATCTGGAATATGAAGTGAAAAGCATAAAAGACTCAAAAAGAATTAGTGGACGTCTGTTTTATTTAGTAGAATGGAAAGGATATGATGAATCTGAGAATTCATGGGAACCAGCATCATATGTACATGCCCCACAGCTGATTAGACGGTTTTATTTAAAAAATCCAGGAAAACCCCGTCCTGTAGGAGGGCCTTTGAGGGGGGCAACTGTTAGGGTTTGTACACAGCAAAGAGCATGTCCCCTCTCACTGCACTAGTGGGTTCTGTAATAGCTCCCTTTTAAACTTACTATTCAAAGCCTTTCTTGTTATCTCACCTCCCCCCCCCCCAGGCTTCTGTGTATGTTGTTTAATGTGCTGTTTTGTTTACACATTGGGCCTTGCTTTTACCAAGGCTTCTTTAAAACACTCCTCCCTAGGCCATGTGTTAATCCAACTCATGTGCATAATAACTGAAACTCTGCACACCTTTCAAGAACATGTGCAGCATGTGAGGACCACACCCAGCTCTTCAAACCACACCCAGCTCTGCACACCTTCCAAGAACATGTGCAGCATGTGAGGACCACACCCAGCCCTTCAAACCACACCCAGCTCTTCGAACCACACCCAGCCCTGTCTATAAAAGGCATCCCCCGAGCCTCACCCAGTGCTTGTGCTCGTCTACCTCCCGCTTACCTGAGAACAGATCCCTCGGCGCTGGCACTCCTGCTCTTTACAGACTTTCTTTGACTTCAATTGGCGCAGCTGCTGGCTCTTCCTTCTTCCGGTTTCCGGTTCCTCCTTGCCTCAGCCTCTCTCCTACGAGTAACCTGCAAAAGAGAAAGAAGACAAGGTTAGACTGATCAGTATCTCTTGCCAGCAACAAGTAAGTGCAAAACTTTTTATTACCTGAGGGAGCTTTGACGGCAATTTCTGGATTCGTGTATAGACAGTTTGAGGCGAAGTGCCTTCCACGAGCATTGTGATTAAGGCTCTTTGTTGCAGGATTATTTTGCAGGACTTTGTGAAGCGGACATTGTTTTTTTTCATGGAACTTTTGGGAATCGAACAGTGGAAACCATTGACAGCAAGGAAAACAGTAAATCAAGGACTTGCACAAATTACATGCTGTATTTTGATGTAAAAGTACAGTATTTGTTTTATAAAAGATTCTGGAAATATGCGAAAAGTGAGTCTGCTATTGGGAATTTAGGCTTTAGTTATATTATGATGAATGTTTGATATTGGTAATTCTGATAACGGTATTTGTTTAATTTTTTAGAAGCTTAACAGTAATAGAAAACACATCCCAGAGCAGTAACACATTCCAAACCTGGAAACTAGAGACCAGGATCCAAGAGGTACTTTTAGAAGAGAATTTCCAATAAATAAAGGGATAGTCAGGAACCCATTTAGGAATAGGTTGCACTTATCTGTTCTTTGTTTATGTTTCATTAGGCACCAGTTTCTACAGAAGTCAGAAAGGGCCGCAGATTTGTGCAGCACTTCAACAGTGGAAACGCAAGAACGGTGTTGTCTCTCTTTTTTTTATTTTATCCACTTCCCCCCTTCCCTTGAGCTTCTGTTCTTAGTGCACTGTTTTAAAAACTAGTGTGCTGGAACAAGCAGTTTCAGGGTGGGGTCGGATTGTCTTCAACCTCCATCAGAACTGAACAAGAACTCAGGTGAGCTGGGCTTTGACAGCGTCACAGGGAAGAGTGCTGGGCGCTGGGGCTATAAGAAGCCTGAAGATCCCTTGAAGGAGATGCCAACAAGCCTAGGTAGCTGCAAGAGACGCAGTGCGCAGGGGTACTGTCCTGTGTGGAGAGGCAGGGGCTTACCGTTTCCCAAGTTGGACAGCTGGTAGAGAGGACCAAGGGGACCACTCCAGGTCACCATCTGTGATGCAGGATCCACACAGCTCTGAGGAGAAGAGATACATGCAGATGGTCGTCATTGCAGTTGGTGCCTGCAGATGCAGGGTAGCGACTCCTTCACTCCAAGGGAGATTCCTTTGTGCTTCTTGATGCAGACTGAAGACTTGCCATCCTCAGAGGATGGACAGCCGGGGACGTGTTGCAGTTGCAGAGCAGAGTTGTCACTGTAGCTGCAGATTGTAGGTTCCTGTGGAACCCAGTTGTGGTTTCAGTGGCCAGAAGTCGAAGTAAACATTGCAGAGGTATCCTGCTGGAGTCTTGCATACCGAATCTGATGATCCACCCATGAGGGAGTCCCTGAATAGCCCTGGAAGGGGGATTGGTCACCTAGCAAGGTGACCACCTATCAAAAGGGGGCTGTGACATCACCTGCTTGACCTGGCCACTCAGATGCTCCCAGAGGCCTCTGCCCACCTTGGATTGAAAATGGCAGAATCAAGTTGCCACCTGGAGGAGCTCTGGAGACCACCCCTGTGGTGGTGATGGACAGGGGAGTGGTTACTCATCCAGTTTCGTGCCAGAGCAGGCAATGAAGGTCCCTGAACCGGTGCAGTCTGGTTTATGCAAGGAGGGAACCAAATGTGCCCTTCAAAGCATACCAGTGGCTTGGATAGGTTACCCTTCCCAAGCCATGTAACACATATTTCCAAAGAGAGAGGATGTTACACCCCTCTCCCAAAGGAAATCCTTTGTTCTGCCTTCCTGGGCTTGAGCTGGTCAAGCAGCAGGAGGGCAGAAACCTGTCTGAGGAGTGGCAGCAGCGTGGGCTGTCCGGAAAACCCCAGAAAGCTGGTAGGAGCAATGATGGGGGTCCTCTAAGGAGCTACCAGTGTGCATGTAATCATACAACCAATACTGGTAACAGTATTGGGGTATGATTCCGACATGTTTGATACAAATATGGACAGGTTCGGAGTTACCATTATGTAGCTGGACATAGGTAGTGACCTATGTCAGGTACACATGTAAAATGGCGTCCCGCACTCACGGAATCCAGGAAAATGGAACTGGAGTTCGTGGGGGCACCTCTGCTCATGAAGGGGTGCCCTCACACACAGGTACCTGCACCCTTCCCTCTGGGCTAGGAGCGCCTACCATAGGGGTGACTTATGGTGACCTGGTGCAGTGACCTGAAGTGAAAGGGTGTATGCACCTTTTCATGCAGACTGTGATGGCAGGCCTGCAGACACATTTTACATAGGCTCCCACGGGTGGCATAATAAATGCTGCTGCCCATGGGGACCCCCTGCTGCCCCAATGTCCTCGGTACCTGGGTACCATATACTAGGGACTTATATGGGGTCACAAGTATGCCAAATGTGGGGTGTGTGAAGTCCAAGCAACAAAATGTAGTGGGAGAGAGCACAGTCACTGGGATCCTGGTTAGCAGGATTCCAGTGAACACAGTCAAAACATACTGACATCAGGCAAAACGTGGGGGTAACCATGTCAAAGAGAGGGTACTTTCCTACATTATCGACATAATGTCTCACCGACATCTCATTTCAATATTTCCTTTCACAAGTGAGGGGGAATAGATTATGGTAGTACCCTAACTTTTGAATTTCACATTTTTTATAGGTTTTGGTCTGGAGCCACCATTGACACCAACACCAACTATAAATTCCCTTTAGTTATTCAGTAAATTAAAATATGTATATTTGCATTGAGTGACAGCCCCCTCCCTACTAATTTACCCGCTTCTGAAACTTAACACACGCATGGCGCCACTCGTCAGCAGCAGTGACTCGTTTAAATGGTTTTTAACTTCTAAATTATCAATATCATAAAGTTTTTAATGTTCCAGGTCCTCTAAAGTGCACGGGATTACAGAGTGAATACTTTCCCAACACCTGCCTCCACATTCTGCAGCCCTTCGTTCCGAGCATTGCAAATCTATGGAGCTGCGGGCAGCACGCTTCTTTTCTCCTCAGCTGTGTCCAGCTGCTCTTACATTCTAAAAGCGGAGGTCTCGAACCACGAAGGGATGAAATATGAGCCCGCCTTTTTTCTACAAACTCTGCTACAAATGGCCGCACTACACCATTCAGTATCCCACAGTTGGAATTAAAAAGAAGAAACGTGGAAACACTGGCGGCTCAGTAGACTAATTCATGTACTTCAAAAATCTGTGTTTTACTTCATGGCCGATTCTCAGCAGACCGAACAGCACACCACATCACAATTTGCTTTATCTACATTTTACGGCAATGATTCCCAACTTGTGGGAGGTGGGGGACGCCTGGGGTCCGCAAAGCCTACTCAAAAGGTCCACGATTACTTAGAAAATTAAATATAATTAACTGATTATTAAACTGTATATTGATAAAGAAGCTAAATGTACAATTTCAAAGGTTAAAATGTTCTGGAATTGTGGAGAAATTTGAAATTGGAAGCTAAAAATTAAGTTAATATCCTTAGATTGATTTTTGAGAGCAGTGCAAGTGCGTCATACAGAATAGAGTAGGGACGATGAGTGGCCTCAATTAAATTTAGAAACGCTGCAACCCTCCTATTAAATTTAAAATCGTGGTTTCTGTTATAGTTGATTGTGAATTAAATAAATTATTTTGTCATTTGTGTATTTGTTTGCTGAATGCGTGTTTCTGTATTGTTTTGTATCGTTTAGCGGTTCAAATCATCGGAAATACTTAGGACAGTTTCACTGGCTTCCAGTAAACACTCAGTGGGGGTCCCTAATTCCAAAAATAATTCATTGGGAGTCCCCGGTTTCCAGTAGTGATCAAGCAAGAGTCCTCAGAAGTCAAAAGGTTGAGAACTGTTCCACAGTAAGGCCATCCAGAGTACAGTGTTTACCTATTCACTCCTGATACTGAGTTTCTCCTCAGAATGAGGGGTTCAACACTTTAGAAAGAGGGGTGACATCATACTGCATGGTTTCTCCTGTTTTGAGCTGTAGGACTCAGAATTGTATATGCTTCCATGCACAGATCTCTCTAGGCAAAGGCTGACAAAATGTGTGCTGGGAAAAAATGCAAGCTTTGTGTGTGCAATTCCAATTCATGTGAAAACCTCTCTTTGCACCTGAACCTGGATTACCACATGCGTGGATGAGCATTACGCCCTTATAACAAGTTAAGGTCTAACTTTTGATCCCTGTTCCAGCAAGAGTTTGTATAGCATCAGAATTACAAGTTGTACGATAATTATCTCAGGTGTGCATATTTCATCGATAGATTATGGAGGGCAAAACCTACTGAGTTTTATCAGGGCAAAAGGTCTGGAAAAAAGACAAAACATTCGGAATTCTATGTGTTAAGAACCAATTCTATGATTTAGTGCTAATTTTTCTGTTGAAAACTCAGTATAGGAGGAATTACCTAAACCTGGTGTGATGGCATCTACCATCTACGGTAAATTCCCCACCCTATTCATTCTACTTTGAAATCAACAAGGGCCTCCTTAGAGGTATTGAGTGGGTGTTGAGGGGAAATTTGGCAGTCATGATAGAAGTGTCTAAGAAATGGGTTAACTGTTGAGGATGTCTAACTCATCTTTGAAGAGAAGCTACGCCAACTCTAAAGGCAAACTGCCTCAATGGAAGCGCACCGCTGGATCAAAGTTATAGGGAAGCGGACACACTTTTAAAGCCAGACTCATTGTTTAGAAAGGGAAAGCTGCTCAGCGGTGGGTCAGGGTTACCAAATCACGAGGGTTTGGGTGAATGTGGAGTTAACTATAAAGCCAACATCAGGACAACTAATAGATTAGACTTTTTTGTTCCTCTTGCAATTAGCAAAATGTTATTTACTGTACTGGCGGTTATAGACAGGTTATAGTTCTCTTGTGTCTTAGTTTAGCTAAATGCTAACCCAATTCACAAATGTCTTGAAACAAGTGATGGCAATGTTATAACATAAAGTTAATTAAGCTTTTCTTTGCCCCCTTGTGATTACAATTTTGTTTGTATTTTCTGAATTGATTGATCCAGGGTATCTGGGGCCGTATTTATACTCCGTTTGCGCCGAATTTGCGTCGTTTTTTTCGACGCAAATTCGACGCTAAACTAACGCCAACTAACGCCATATTTATACTATGGCGTTAGAGGCGAATAGCGCCAAAGTTCCCGGAATGTGCGTCATTTTTTAGCGTGAACCCCTTCCTTGCGTTAATGATATGCAAGGGAGGCGTTCCCGTCTAAAAAATGACTCCCAGGCCTTTACGTGGTATTTATACTCCCGGGCAAAAGAGACGCCCGGGAGTGGGCGTGGCTAAAAACGGCGCATTTGCGCCGCTTTTTAACGCCTGGGTCAGGCATGGCGTTAAGGGACAAGTGGGCTCAAAATGAGCCCAGAGTGCCCTCCCCTGCCCCCAGGGACCCCCCCTGCCACCCTTGCCCACCCCAGGAGGACACCCAAGGCTGGAGGGACCCACCCCAGGGACATTCAGGTAAGTATTTTTTTATTTTTTTTTAATAATTTTTTTTGGCATAGGGGGGCCTGATTTGTGCCCCCCTACATGCCACTATGCCCAATGACCATGCCCAGGGGACAGAAGTCCCCTGGGCATGGCCATTGGGCAAGGGGGCATGACTCCTATCTTTACAATGATAGGAGTCATGTTGATGGGGGATGGGCGTCGAAAATAAATGGCGCAAGTCGGGTTACGACGATTTTTTCGACGTAACCTGACTTGCCCCATTTTAAGACGCCCATGCGCCATTTTCCCCCTACGCCGGCGCTGCCTGGTGTACGTGGTTTTTCTCGCGCACACCAGGCAGCGCCGGTCTGCTTGCGCCGGCTAACGCCATTCAATAAATACGGCGCCCGCATGGCGCTTCAGAATGGCGTTAGCCGGCGCAAAACTTTTTGACGCTAAACTGCGTTAGCGCAGTTTAGCGTCAAAAAGTATAAATATGGGCCCTGATGTTTTATATTGTCTCAATGGAGTTAATCATCCTTATCTCCATCCTTAAACTCATCCTTAAAGGCGACCTGCCAGCAACAGAGAGGAAGGATGCCAGCACGACTCTGTAGGGAAGCTGACTGGCTCATGTTTGAAGTTTTTGAGCAGAACTGCAAGAGCACCCTGTTGAATCTTGAAGAGAGTCTGACTAAACCGAGCAGCCATGCCCCGGTAGTGAAGCTTTTCAGGTGTGGAGGAAGATAAATCGAGCAGACACTGTATTAGGATGAGACTGTCACTCAATTTGGGCATTTACTCCACATTGCACTGCAGTGTGGTACTTGCCTGCATCAGTAAGAGCAAAAGCAAAACTACAAGTAAGATAACAGAGAGCTAGGTGAGCTAAAAAGAGGACTAGCTGAAGACATGATATGGGCTATCTTGGCTGCTTGTAATAAATGGCTGGATTAAGGCAGAGTGTTGGCTGTAGTGATTGTGTCAGCTGCATGTTCTGCTTGTCTACCCCAGCAGTAAGGTGGCTGTCACAATTGATACGCTGGTTTGATCTAGGCTCTCAGACTGTGGCACAACAAATTGCAGTCTTGCTTTTCATCTGATGACACGCTGCATTCTGTAGCTTGCAGTCCTACTGATGTTTAAACTGAAGGAAGCAAGCCAATTATTCAAGGCACCTTTCATGAGGTTACAAAATATGTGTGATTTAGAGAACTGTGATAACCTAGCCTCTCAAAAGGAGAGACAATTTAATTTCTTCAATGAGTCTAACTTCCACAAGAGGATTCTTCACCAGAAGAAGTAGCCCTGTTGTGCAGCAGGGTGACGGAAATTCCTCAGGTGGAGATTCTGGATGGAATTACTACTAAACCCCACATTCCATGAATACGAATCCATTATTCACTGCATTGCATTTTGCAAAATTCTTATGTTACAGTTTCACGCTTTGTCTGTCTCGTCCTTTTATAGATCACCGTATGGTAATTATCACCGTTCAGTGTTGAATCTTAATCACCTCCTGGGTGTGAGTGTTAGCTGTCTTCATCCTCTTTCCCTTGACGTTCCAGTACAATTTCCCTTTTCTTAGTTGGCATTAGATGGCACAGCATTATTCTACTGACTCCACATTCCGCATTCACACTTTAATCATATCTGTCTCCAGGCTCTGCGGTCATATTTCCTGAAGACAACCATCCCCCACTTTGAGGGGTTCTCTTCGGAAAATTAAAAAACATAAATGACAGGTTCACCAAGGCTTGGCAAACCAGCCGCCCATGTTTATTTTCCCGCCATGGAGCAGCATCGCCGAAATATAAACTAACTTGGTGTCCAACTTGAAATACAGAAGTGCGTGTCTCTGTCTCTGCAGCCTTTCCACAGGCAGCCTGTCAGGGTCCCCACAGTATAGCTAACTTGTAGATCTTTTACCACCCTTGTTAGCTGTCACCACCGCTCAGTAAAGTTGGATGTCTGGGGGCTTTGTTTGACTGCCAGTCTACAGATAGAGGACTTTGCACTATGGTCTGACTGGAATTCTTGGGAAGTGAATTATTTCGTGTGAGGGCAGCAGTCCTTTTCAGAGAGATGCTAGTAGAGGGTACACAATTCTAGATGTTCCCTCTCTTGCGGAGGGGCCGAGATGAGCGGTCTCTGTTAGGGATGTCCCTAGGCGTACATCGAGTGGGGAAACTCCTGACCCCTGGGCTGGCCCTATGACGTGGTACTCCTAGATGTCTGCCTTGGGCAGCAGGAAGAGAAGGGCCTGCAAAATCGTTTCTTCCAAAGAAATCATTTAACCTAAGCTTGAGGTTTTTTTTTATTGCCGGAGTGTCTGTTTCTAAACGATCACATGTAAAAGCTGCTAATTGGTCAGACTTCAGCTACTGTCACTGAGTAAATATAATTTGTATATTATTTAAAAGGTAATGGTTTTGAGTCAGAGTCCGATCTTAACACAAATACATTCACCTTTAAAAACACATACAAGCAGCACATTTTATTTACTCAGGAAGACCGAACAGTGTAAGCTTTTATATGTGTCAACTGAGGAAAAATAAAATTTGTTTTAACATGTTTTCGCCTTGAATTAGAATCTCACTGTTAGATGTGAAAGAGGTAAATGTGGTTTACAGCTAGTGAAAAATCCATTGGAATTGTGTCATGTGTGTTGTGTGTGTGCCACCAAGAGGTGGATTTAAGCCTCTTAAACTATGGTATAATTTCTACGGCCATTGCGCCCCCTGAAGGAGAAACACGCAGAATATGACTTCTGTCGGCTAGGTTCAAAGAGAGGAAGTTTCGAGACTGACTGACCTCCACGTGCCGCCATGAAGAAAACATGCAGCCTACAGGATTCCGGCTATTTCTAGCGGCACTAAACTCTTACTAACAGGTGCACTGTCAAGCCCATGGTCACACTGCAAGTGATCCATTCAGAGAGCGAAAACAAATCTTTCTGGAATCGTGGTGAGTGGGTGGTACCCAACATTTTTTTAAATGGAACCCACGTGCAGCATTCTAAAGTGCGTGGCAGTGAAGCCTGCATGTATGGGTGGGGCACAGACACTTATGAGTAGCTTAGGATGAGCCACTACCCAGCAGTCGAAGTGTAGAATCGACGTTTTGCATATGTGGAATCAAAGCGCAACTCCAGCCAGCGTGTAGCACTTGAAAGTATTGAACGCTTCACTGAGAAGTCTATACATCATTGGCCAAGAATCTGCTGGCAAGGCCGTAAAGAGAGGTTCTGAGCTACTACACAACATAAAACTATACATCATACAGAGTGACAATGCTAAATCTGGACACAAACCGATTCAGAAAGAAGCGCTGAAAACTACCCTTGTCAGATACGAGTCGAATACACAAAAGTGCTAGCTGACAGAACAATTGATAACAAAGCATACTGTTGCTGTACTTACCAAAGCCTCCACAAGAAGAGCTCTTTGACCTCAGCACCATCAGAACTGCCATGTGGCGGCGCAAAACAACACAAGAGGTCTCTAGAAGCTAAAGAACTCCCAAAGAGACCAAGGAAGAGGTTACTGCTCCAGAGACTGTCTAAGATGACCCGAGGCATGCACATCACAGTGCCTTAGAGATGGCATAGAGAAAGCAGGTCCTAGTGGACAATAGACAGTATCAAAGAGACCCATTCTCTGTGTCGGCCAATCCTGTAAATGTTTATAATGCCGCCACCTTCCTAAAACCACCACTATCCTTCGATACCATCAAAAAGCAGGATATTGGTGATGGATGGACTGCTTGGATAGAGATTTGATGATTTAATTGATGCGCTAGAAGAAACAGATAAGAAGATTATCAAATAACTTATGAATCGTTTTAGTGAGGGAGTAAAAGGAGTCATGTAGAAACTTCCGCGAGATGAAGAAGTTACATGCTGTCAAATTAAAAGCGCCTTGAATATCAAGTTCAATCTAATGCTGAATATAAATTATGAAAGATACATTTTCTATCAAGAACGACAGAGAGTTGGTGAAACCATAGACACATTTGTTGAGAGTCTGGATACGCTATCTAACTGTAAGTTCAACACATTTAATGATGAGGAAGCAATACATCTCAGAATTATTGCACAGTGCCTGTCAGATTAATTCAGAGAACTAATGCTGAAACTCTTAGGGCCATATTTATACTTTTTGACGCAAAACTGCGCCCACGCAGTTTTGCGTCAAAATAATTAGCGCCGGCTAACGCCATTCTGAAGCGCCATGCGGGCGCCGTATTTATTGAATGACGTTAGCCGGCGTTAGCCGGCGTTAGCCGCTGGCGCTGTCTGGTGTGCGTTAAAAAAAATGACGTACACCAGGCAGCGCCGGCGTAGGGGAAAATGGAGCTTGGGCGCCGAAAAATGGGGCAAGTCAGGCTGAGGCAAAATTTGCGCCGCAACCCGATTTGCGCCATTTTTTTTTACTCCGAAACCCCATTGACATGACTCCTGTTTTAGCAAAGACAGGAGTCATGCCCCCTTGCCCAATGGCCATGCCCAGGGGACTTCTGTCCCCTGGGCATGGTCATTGGGCATAGTGGCATGTAGGGGGGCACAAATCAGGTCCCCCTATGCCACAAAAAAATAATAAAAAAAATACTTACCTGAACTTACCTTAATGTCCCAGGGATGGGTCCCTCCAGCCTTGGGTGTCCTCCTGGGGTGGGGCAAGGGTGGCAGGGGGTGTCCCTGGGGGCATGGGAGGGCACCTCTGGGCTCCTTCTGAGCCCACAGGTCCCTTAACGCCTGCCCTGAGCAGGCACTAAAAAACGGCGCAAAAGCGGCCGTACGTAATTTTTTTTGCCCCGCCCACTCCCGGGCGTGAATTTTGCCCGGGAGTGTAAATACGGCGCACATGCCTCGGAGTCGATTTTTTAGACGGGAACGCCTACCTTGCATATAATTAATTCAAAGTAGGTGTCCACGCTAAAAAATGACGCTAACTCCATGGACTTTGGCGCTAGACGCGTCTAACGCCAAAGTATAAATATGGCGTTAGTTTTGCGTCGGAATTGCGTTAAAAAAACCGACGCAATTCTGGCGCAAACAGAGTATAAATATGCCCCTTAGTTTGGAGCAGGTTATCATGGCTGCCTGAGCTAGTGAGCGTGCCCATCAACAAGTTGCTGACATGAAGGTCGGAGGTGCTCAAGTGAGTCAGTCATGAACATGAAAAGCAAGCAGAAGTACAAGTCTGGCAGACACAAAGTGATGTCTCCACAGAAAAAGATGCTGTGTTTCAGGTTTGCATTGTAGTTTCCACTCAAAGGCAAATGTCCTGCCACTGGACAGTTATGCAAAGGCTGTGAGAAGGAGAACCATTTTGTAACGGTTTGCAAGGCGAAGGAAAAAGTAAGTGTGCCACAGTGAGAAGACAAAATGGCTGCCCGAATGTACCAGAAGCGATGTTCGCTGCACACTTACAGAGCCAAGCGACAGTACCAGTTGAGACAAATCGACACAAAAGTCAATCCTCAACTAAATCATCGTAAAAAAGTTATTCAGTGTCAAGTGAAAGTAACAAAGATGATTGTGCTATGTCAATGTTTACCTCAGAAAAATGTGCACATGTTGGACTAGCTGCATGTGAAGAAAAATGCCACCAGTCAAAAACAAGTTGACATGAAAAAACACCAAAGTCATTCAAACATTGTCCAAAGATTACACTGCAAATAAACAATTGTTCAATACCTTTTATTATTGACTGGTGCGTCAATAAATACTATGCCTGAGGATAAATATTATGGGTTATCTCCATTGCCACGCTTGACGCCATCAAAAACTAAACTATACATGACCTGTGTAAGGAAATGCCACCTTGGCATGGTTACCCCCTGACTTTTTGCCTTTGCTGAAGCCAAGTTATGATTTGAAAGTGTACTGAGGCCTGCTAACCAGGCCCCAGCACCAGTGTTCTTTCCCTAACCTGTACCTTTGTTTCCACAATTGGCACACCCTGGCATCCAGGTAAGTCCCTTGTAACTGGTACCCCTGGTACCAAGGGCCCTGATGCCAGGGAAGGTCTCTAAGGGCTGCAGCATGTCTTATGCCACCCTGGAGACCCCTCACTCAGCACAGACACACTGCTTGCCAGCTTGTGTGTGCTGGTGGGGATAAAAGGACTAAGTCGACATGGCACTCCCCTCAGGGTGCCATGCCAACCTCACACTGCCTACAGGTATAGATAAGTCACCCCTCTAGCAGGCCTTACAGCCCTAAGGCAGGGTGCACTATACCATAGGTGAGGGCATAAGTGCATGAGCACTATGCCCCTACAGTGTCTAAGCCAAACCTTAGACATTGTAAGTGCAGGGTAGCCATAAGAGTGTATGATCTGGGAGTCTGTCATGCACGAACTCCAAAGCACCATAATGGCTACACTGAAAACTGGGAAGTTTGGTATCAAACTTCTCAGCAAAATAAATGCACACTGATGCCATTGTACATTTTATTGTGAAAAACACCGCAGAAGGCATCTTAGAGATGCCCCCTAAACCATACCCGACTACCAGTGTGGGCTGACTAGTTTTAGCAGCCTGCCACACACCAGACATGTTGCTGGCCACATGGGGAGAGTGCCTTTGTCACTCTGTGGCTAGTAACAAAGCCTGTACTGGGTGGAGGTGCTTCTCACCTCCCCCTGCAGGAACTGTAACACCTGGCGGTGAGCCTCAAAGGCTCACCCCCTTTGTTACAGCAACCCAGGGCACTCCAGCTAGTGGAGTTGCCCGCCCCCTCCGGCCACAACCCCACTTTTGGCGACAAGGCCGTAGGAGATAATGAGAAAAACAAGGGGGAGTCACTGGCCAGTCAGGACAGCCCCTAAGGTGTCCTGAGCTGAGGTGACTCTGACTTTTAGAAATCCTCCATCTTGCAGATGGAGGATTCCCCCAATAGGATTAGGGATGTGCCATCCTCCCCTCAGGGAGGAGGCACAAAGAGGGTGTAGCCACCCTCAGGGCTAGTAGCCATTGGCTACTAACCCCCCAGAAATAAAACCCCCCTAAATCGAGTATTTAGGGGCTCCCAGAACCTAGGTAACTAGATTCCTGCAACCTAAGACGAAGAAGGACTGCTGAGCTGAAAAACCTGCAGAGAAGACGGAGACACCAACTGCTTTGGCCCCAGCTCTACCGGCCTGTCTCCCCACTTCAAAAGAACTTCTCCAGCGACGCGTTCCACAGGGTCCAGCGACCTCTGAAGCCACAGAGGACTACCCTGCATCTAAAAGACCAAGAACTCCAGAGGACAGCGGCCCTGCTCCAAGGAAGAAGCATCTTTGCAACAAAGAAGCAACTTTGAAAGAACACACGTTTCCCGCCGAAAGCGTGAGACTTTGCACTCTGCACCTGACGCCCCCAGCTCGACTTGTGGAGAACCAACGCTACAGGGAGGACTCCCCGGCGACTGCGAGCCCGTGAGTAGCCAGAGTTGACCCCCCTGAGCCCCCACAGCGACGCCTGCAGAGGGAATCCAGAGGCTCCCCCTGACCGCAACTGCCTGCTTCTAAGAACTCGACGCCTGGTAAGGACACTGCACCCGCAGCCCCCAGGACCTAAAGGATCCGACCTCCAGTGCAGGAGCGACCCCCAGGTGGCCCTCTCCCTTGCCTAGGTGGTGGCTACCCAGAGGAGCCCCCCCCCTTGCCTGGCTGCATCGCTGAAGAGACCCCTAGGTCTCCCATTGAACTCCATTGCAAACCCTACACCTGTTTGCACACTGCACCCGGCTGCCCCCGTGCCGCTGAGGGTGTACTTTTTGTGCTGACTTGTGTCCCCTCCGGTGCCCTACAAAACTCCCCTGGTCTGCCCTCAGAAGACGCGGGTACTTACCTGCTGGCAGACTGGAACCGGGGCACCCCCTTCTCCATTGAAGTCTATGCGTTTTGGGCACCACTTTGACCTCTGCACCTGACCGGCCCTGAGCTGCTGGTGTGGCAACTTTGGGGTTGCTCTGAACCCCCAACGGTGGGCTACCTTGGACCCAACTTTGAACCCTGTAGGTGGTTTACTTACCTGCAAAACTAACAAACACTTACCTCCCCCAGGAACTGTTGAAAATTGCACTAAGTGTTCAGTAAATCTTGAACCTGTTGTTCTTAAAATAAACTAAGAAAATATATTTTTCTTTTTAAAAACCTATTGGCCTGGAATTGTCTTTGAGTGTGTGTTCCCCATTTATTGCCTGTGTGTGTACAACAAATGCTTAACACTACCCTCTGATAAGCCTACTGATCGACCACACTACCACAAAATAGAGCATTAGAATTATCTCTTTTTGCCACTATCTTACCTCTAAGGGGAACCCTTGGACTCTGTGCATGCTATTTCTTACTTTGAAATAGTACATACAGAGCCAACTTTGCATTGATGCCATGGAAAAGTCAAGGTTCATTCATAGTGACAATGAAACACAAGAAGACAAAAATGCAAGCACCCATTCATGTGCTTCAAGGTACAGCATCAAGTGCCCGTTTACACATTTTCAGCACAGCTGCCGATATGGGGCTGATATCAGCGAACTACTGTAGGAAGCTGGCCTGGTGTGTTGTGGGTACCTATGGTACTTACACCTTATACCAGGTCCTGGTATCCCCTCTTAGTGAAGTGTAGGCAGTGGCTAGAAGCCAAGTTCTCTAGAGGTAGCTGTGGATGAGCAGCCAAGGCTTATCTAGGAGACATACAAAGCTCCTGCAATACCACTGTAGTCACACAGCACTTATACACATGAAAGAATACACTCAGTTGTATAAAAATAAAGGTACTTTATTTTTGGAACAAATCGCCACGAAATACTAGACAGGTAACCCACCATCAGGAGGTAAGTAATACACTAAATATATACACCAGTGATCAGAAACAGGCATAGAAAAGGTTAGAAAACAGTGAGAATAGCAATAATCAAGAGGGACCCTAGGGGAGCACAAACCATATACTAAACAAATAGAATCCAAACAAGGTACCCCCACCTACGTAAGTAAAATGTGTAGAGGGGAGCTGGGAGTACTAGAAAGCCACAGAGGTAAGTAACACAGTACTCCCCAGCAACCAGGAATGCAGAAGTAAAACACTGGATTTTCTCCAAACCACACAAAAGGAGGAAAGGAAGAAAAAGAAGACATCCAGACAAGACTGCAAGAAACCAGCAGTGGATTCTTGAAGTAAGAAGCCCTGTGGAGAGAGGGTACCAAGTCCAAGAGTCACAGTGGAGTCCAGGAGAAGTAGGAGCTACTATCTTCCCAGCTGTGGATGCAGGAGTTGGTGGACGGTGATAAAGGACAGGTCAGTACTGCAGCCCTGGAGCCGGAAAAGAGTTCCTGATGGATGCAAATGATGTCCCACACTGGAAGGAAAGTTGCAGATGGGTGTCGGTTCAGGAGTTCCGTCAACAAGCCTTGACAAAAACAAACTGGCAGTTAGTGGAAAAGGGGTGCTGCCAGGGACCAGCAAGACCCAGGAGAACTCATCCCAGGAGGGGGAGTCACAGGGGGCCCCACCATCACACAGAGTCCACAGGAGCAGATAGCACCCACAGGAGACCCACAGGACAGGGACACAGGAGTCGCAGAAGAAGCCCACGCAACACTACAAAAAAGGATCCGACGCCACAGGAGAAACACACAGGAGGCTGTGCTTTGCAGGATAGAGTGCTGGGGGCGGGCTGGAGCTACACGTCGCCTGAAGATCCCAAGGCAGAGATGCAAACAAGCCTTGGCAGCTGCAAGAGACACAGTGCATGGGGGTACTGTCCTGCGTGGGGAGTCAAAGGCTTACCTCCACCAAAGTTGGATAGCTGGCAGAGAGGACCAAGAGGACTACTCTGAACCACCAGCTGTGATGCAGGATCAATGCAGCTCAGCAGGAGAGGGGATCCACACAGCCAGTCATCGCTTGTTGTAGGTGCCTGCGGTTGCAGGGAAGTGACTCCTTCACTCTAACGGAGGTTCCTTCTTCTTCTTGTGCAGGCTGAAGAGCAGCAGTCTTCTGAGGATGCATGCCCGGGGAAATGTTGCAAAGCTGGCAGAAGACGTGGAAACAAAGTTGCAGAAGAGTCTTCTCTGTTGTAGCAGCGTTTGTCGGTTCCTGGAGTGTCCAGTGGCCAGCAGTTGAAGTAGAGGTTGCAGAGGAGTCCTGCTGGAATCTTTCAAGCTGAATCTGAGGACCCCCCCAAGAGAGAGTGTAGGAGGCTGGCCTGGCTTATAGTAGGTACCTTGTGGTACTTACACCCTGTGCCAGGTCCAGTTATCCTTTATTAGTACAATAGAGGTGTTTCTACCAGCTTAGGCTGATAGAAGGTAGCTATGGCAAAGCAGCTTAGGCTGAACTAGGATACATGCAAAGCTCCTACTATACCACTTATATCATATAGCACAAAATCATAAGAAAACACAATACTCAGAGTTACTAAAAATAAAGGTACTTTATTTTTATGACAGTATGCCAAAAGTATCTCAGTGAGTACCCTTAGTTAGAAGGTAAGTAATATACACAAGTCATATGTACACAACCCCAAAACAGATAAGTAATAGTAAGAAAAATAATGCAAACAGTGTAGAATTACAATAGGATGCAATAGGTGAACATAGGTCTAGGGGCAACACAAACCATATACTCCAAAAGTGGAATGCGAATCATGAATGGACCCCAGACCTATGGGAGCTTGTAGAGGGTCGCTGGGACTGTAAGAAAACAGTCAGGGTGTCCAAGATACCTGTAGGAAAGTACCATCTTGCCAGGCATGTTACCCCCATATTTCACTGTATATATGTTGTTTTAGTCTATGTGTCACTGGGACCCTGCCAGGCAGGGCCCCAGTGCTCATAAGTATGTGCCCTGTATGTGTTCCCTGTGTGATGCCTAACTGTCTCACTAAGGCCCTGCTAACCAGAACCTCAGTGGTTATGCTCTCTCTGCTTTACAAATTTGTCACTAACAGGCTAGTGACTAAATTTACCAATTCACATTGGCATACTGGTACACTCATATAATTCCCTAGTATATGGTACTGAGGTACACAGGGTATTGGGGTTCCGGGAGATCCCTATGGGCTGCAGCATTTCTTTTGCCACCCATAGGGAGCTCTGACAATTCTTACACAGGCCTGCCACTGCAGCCTGTGTGAAATAACGTCCACGTTATTTCACAGCCATTTACCACTGCACTTAAGTAACTTATAAGTCACCTATATGTCTAACCTTCACCTGGTGATGGTTGGGTGCAAAGTTACTTAGTTTGTGGGCACCCTGGCACTAGCCAAGGTGCCCCCATATCGTTCAGGGCAAATTCCCCGGACTTTGTGAGTGCGGGGACACCATTACACGCGTGCACTGTACATAGGTCACTACCTATGTACAGCGTCACAATGGTAACTCCGAACATGGCCATGTAACATGTCTAAGATCATGGAATTGTCACCCCAATGCCATTCTGGCATTGGGGGGACAATTCCATGATACCCCGGGTCTCTAGCACAGAACCCGGGTACTGCCAAACTGCCTTTCCGGGGTCTCCACTGCAGCTGCTGCTGCTGCCAACCCCTCAGACAGGATTCTACCCTCCTGGGGTCCAGGCAGCCCTGGCCTAGGAAGGCAGAATAAAGGACTTCCTCTGACAGAGGGTGTAACACACTTTCCCTATGGAAATAGGTGTGAAGGCTGGGGAAGAGTAGCCTCCCCCAGCCTCTGGAAATGCTTTGATGGGCACAGATGGTTCCTATCTCTGCATAAGCCAGTCTACACCGGTTAAGGGATCCCCCAGCCCTGCTCTGGCGCGAAACTGGACAAAGGAAAGGGGAGTGGCCACTCCCCTGACCTGCACCTCCCAGGGGAGGTGCCCAGAGCTCCTCCAGTGTGTCCCAGACCTCTGCCATCTTGGAAACAGAGGTGTCTGTGGCACACTGGACTGCTCTGAGTGGCCAGTGCCAGCAGGTGACATCAGAGGCTCCTTCTGATAGGCTCTTACCTCTCTTGGTAGCCAATCCTCCTTCCTAGGTAGCCAAACCTCCTTTTCTGGCTATTTTGGGTCTCTGCTTTGGGGATCTCACCAGATAAAGAATGCAAGAGCTCATCAGAGTTCCTCTGCATCTCCCTCTTCGCCTTCTGCCAAAGGATCGACCGCTGACTGCTCAGGACACCTGCAAAACCGCAACAAAGTAGCAAGACGACTACTAGCAACCTTGTATTGCTTCATCCTGCCGGCTTTCTCGACTGTTTCCAGGTGGTGCATGCTCTGGGGGTAGCCTGCCTCCTCTCTGCACCAGGAGCTCTGAAGAAATCTCCCGTGGGTCGACGGAGTCTTCCCCCTGCAACCCAAAGCACCAAAAGACTGCATCACTGGTCCCCTGGGTCCCCTCTCAGCACGACGAGCGTGGTCCCTGGAACTCAGCAACTCTGTCCAAGTGACTCCCACAGTCCAGTGACTCTTCAGTCCAAGTTTGGTGGAGGTAAGTCCTTGCCTCCCCACGATAGACTGCATTGCTGGGTACCGCGTGATTTGCAGCTGCTCCGGCTTCTGTGCACTCTTCCAGGATTTCCATCATGCACAGCCAAGCCTGGGTCCCCGACACTCCTTCCTGCAGTGCAAAATCTCCGGCATTGTGGGACTCCCTTTTGTGACTTCAGGTGGACTCCGGTTCACTTTTCTTCTAAGTGCCTGTTCAGATACTTCTGCAGGTGCTGCCTGCTTCTGTGAGGGCTCCCTACGTTGCTGGGCGCCCCCTCTGTCTCCTCATCCAAGTGGCGACATTCTGGTCCCTCCTGGGCCACAGCAGCACCCAAACACCTCTACCACAACCCTTGCAGCTAGCAAGGCTTGTTTGCAGTCTTTCTGCATGGGAGCACCTCTGCAAGCTTCATCGCAACGTGGGACATCCATCCTCCACAGGAGAAGTTCCTAGTCCTCTTCTTTCTTGCAGAACTCCAAGCTTCTTCCAACAGGTGGCAGCTTCCTTGCACCCTCAGCTGGCATTTCCTGGGCTCCTGCCCACTCTCGACACTGTCACGACTATTGGACTTGGTCCCCTTGTCTTACAGGTTCTCAGGTCCGGAAATCCACTGTTGTTGCATTGCTGGTATTTGTTCTTCCTGCAGAATCCCCCTATCACAACTTCTGTGCTCTCTGGGGGTAGTAGGTGCACTTTACACCTACCTTTCAGGGTCTTGGGGTGGGATATTTTTCTAACCCTCACTGTTTTCTTACAGTCCCTGCGACCCTCTACAAGCTCACATAGGTTTGGGTCCATTCGTGGTTCGCATTCCACTTTTTGAGTATAGGGTTTGTGTTGCCCCTATACCTATGAGCTCCTATTGCGATCTACTGTAATTCTACACTGCTTGCATTACTTTTCTTGCTATTACCTGCATAATTTTGGTTTGTGTACATATATCTTGTGTATATAACTTATCCTCATACTAAGGGTACTCACTGAGATACTTTTGGCATATTGTCATAAAAATAAAGTACCTTTATTTTTAGTATTTCTGTGTATTGTGTTTTCTTATGATATTGTGCATATGACACCAGTGGTATAGTAGGAGCTTTACATGTCTCCTAGTTCAGCCTAAGCTGCTTTTCCATAGCTACCTTCTATCAGCCTAAGCTGCTAGAAACACCTCTTCTACACTAATAAGGGATAACTGGACCTGGCACAAGGTGTAAGTACCTCTGGTACCCACTACAAGCCAGGCCAGCCTCCTACATTGGTTGTGCAGCGGTGGGATAAGTACTTGTAACTACATACCACTTTGTCATTGTGTACTTTTCATAAGAGAATAATATACAAAACAAGTTCAGTGTATGTACACCTAACCAAAAAGTTTTGCTTTTCTCCTCTTACACTTTCTACTAAGTGCTGAAAAGTATTCTAAAACTTACAAAAGTTTCTAAAAAGTTAGAAAAAGTTTTTTTCTCTGTTCTTTAAAAAGTTTTGAAACTTTTTCTTCCTTCTCACTATTCCTAAACCTTTTACTATCATGTCTGATGTAGAGTCTGCTCTTAAAATGGTCAATACTACTTATGACAATTTAAATTACAAGAGCCTAAGGAGTCTCTGCTTAGATAGAGGTTTAGTGATAGGAAAGAACCCTACAAAAGAGTTTCTATTTAACATGCTTATTGTGAATGATGAGTCCCAAGCAGGCACTTCAAATGAGAGGTTAGTAGAAGGTTCCCATTCTGACTCAGGGGATCTCCTTGAGGGAGGTGGGGAGGGTTCTGAACCAGATCTGCCCCCTAGCAGGACACCCAGAAATGTTGGTAGTAATAGAGGTTCTCATCATAGTAGGGGAGTCTTTATTCCTGGAGGCCAAGTTGCTAGGGTTTAGTCAGTTAGGGACAGACCCCTCTCTGTTGTTTCCAATTTATCTTCTGTGTCCAAGCATTCCCAACCCACCCACCCTGAAGACAATATGTTAGAAGGGGAACTCAAAAAGTTGAGAGTTGAAGAGACCAGACTGAAGCTTAAACAGCAACAGCTGGCCTTAGATAGGGAATCCTTAGACCTGGAGAAGGAGAGACAGAGATTGGGGTTAGGACCCCATGGTGGCAGCAACAGCAGTATTCCTGATAGTAATCCCGTTAGAGAGCATGATTCCAGGAATCTGCACAAGATAGTCCCCCCTTACAAGGAGGGGGATGACATCAACAAGTGGTTTGCTGCACTTGAGAGGGCCTGTATGGTACAGGGGGTCCCTCAAAGGCAGTGGGCTGCTATATTGTGGCTATCTTTCAATGGAAAAGGTAGGGATAGGCTCCTTACTGTTAGAGAAAGTGATGCTAACAATTTTGCAGTTTTGAAGGACGCAATCTTGGATGGATTTGGCTTAACCACTGAACAATACAGGATTAAGTTCAGCGACACCAGAAAAGAGTCCTCACAAGACTGGATAGACTTTGTTGACTGTTCAGTGAAGGCCTTGGGGGGGTGGTTACATGGCAGTAAAGTTTCTGACTATGAAAGCCTGTATAATCGTATTCTGAGAGAGCAGATTCTGAATAACTGTGTAGATTACACCAATATCTAGTGGACTCAGATCTGACCTCTCCCCAAGAATTGGGAAAGAAGGCAGACAAATGGGTCAGAACAAGAGTGAACAGAAAAGTTCATACAGGGGGTGACAAGGATGGCAAGAAGAAGGATGGCAAGTCTTCTGACAAGGGTGGGGACAAAAGTAAAACTGAGTCTTCATCAGGCCCACAAAAATCCTCTGGTGGGGGTGGTGGGTCCAAATCCTCTTCCAATAATCAACCTAAAAGGCCTTGGTGTTATTTGTGCAAAGTCAAAGGCCATTGGACAACTGATGCCAGTTGTCCAAAGAAAAACACCTAACCTCCCACTACCACAACCCCTACTGCTAATTCTAGTGCCCCTAGTAATAGCAGTGGTGGTGGGAGCAAACCTACTAATAGCCAATCCAAGGGAGTAGTTGGGCTCACTTTTGGTAATTTAGTTGGGGTTGGTCTTGTTAGGGAGACCACAGAAGCTGTGTTAGCCTCTGAAGGCGCCATTGATTTGGCCACCTTGGTTGCTTGTCCCCTTAATATGGATACGTACAAGCAACTTCCCCTAATAAATGGTGTTGAGGTTCAGGCCTACAGGGACACAGGTGCCAGTGTTACCATGGTGATAGAGAAACTGGTGCACCCTGAACAGCACCTACTTGGTCACCAGTACCAAGTGACAGACGCTCATAACAACACTCTTAGCCACCCCATGGCTGTTGTGAATCTCAACTGGGAGGGGGGGGTTACTGGTCCAAAGAAAGTTGTGGTTGCCTCAGATTTACCTGTAGACTGTCTACTAGGGAACGATTTAGAGACATTAGCTTGGGCAGAAGTGGAGTTGGAGGCACATGCAGCAATGCTGGGCATTCCTGGGCATATTTTTGCTTTGACAAGGGCTCAGGCCAAAAAGCAAAAAGGACAGGGTAACATGGATCCTGGAACAATGGACCAAGTGTTCCCTAAAGCTAGGGGTAGCAAGGGTAAATCCCTACCCACTATCCCTCCCTCTGCAGATGATTCTCCTTCTGAGGAAGAAGAATTTCCTCCCTGTGCAGAACCTTCACCAGTTGAGCTGGCAGCAGACACTGCTGAGCTTTTGGGTGGAGGGGGGCCTGCCAGGGAAGAGCTGAGTGTGGCACTGCAAACCTGTCCCACATTAGAGGGTCTCAGACAGCAAGCTGTCAAGCAGCAAAATGGGGATGTCAGTGACTCACATAGAGTTTACTGGGAGGACAACCTCTTGTACACAGAGGCAAGGGACCCAAAACCTGGAGCAGCCAGGAGATTGGTCATAATCCTGCAGTACAGAGAGCTCCTCCTAACTCTGGCACGACATTCCTTTGGCTGGGCATTTGGGCCAGATCAAAACATGGGAAAGGCTTGTCCCCCTGTTTCACTGGCCTAGGATGTCAGAGGACACTAAAGATGTTTGCAAGTCTAGTGTGACCTGCCAAGCCAGTGGCAAGACTGGTGGCACACCAAAGGCTCCCCTTATTCCACTACCTGTGGTTGGGGTCCCCTTTGAAAGGGTAGGGGTTGACATAGTTGGCCCCCTTGAACCTCCTACTGCTTCAGGCAATAGGTTTATCTTGGTGGTTGTGGACCATGCCACAAGATATCCTGAAGCAATTCCTCTAAGGACCACTACAGCACCTGCAGTGGCAAAAGCCCTCCTGGGAACCTTTTCCAGGGTGGGTCTTCCAAAGGAGGTTGTATCAGACAGGGGTAGCAACTTTATGTCTACATACTTGAAAGCTATTTGGAAGGAATGTGGTGTAACCTACAAATTCACCACTCCTTATCATCCACAGACCAATGGACTGGTAGAGAGGTTTAATAAAACTCTCAAAGGTATGATAATGGGACTCCCTGAAAAACTTAGGAGGAGATGGGATGTCCTGTTACCTTGCCTCCTTTTTGCTTACAGGGAGGTACCCCAGAAAGGAGTGGGCTTCAGCCCCTTTGAACTCCTATTTGGACACCCTGTAAGAGGTCCACTAACACTTGTGAAGGAGGGTTGTGAACAACCTTTAAAAGCTCCCAAAGAGGACATAGTGGACTATGTACTTGGCCTAAGATCCAGAATGGCCGAGTACATGAAAAAGGCCAGTAAAAACCATCAGGCTAGCCAAGAGCTCCAGAAGCAATGGCATGACCAGAAGGCTGTTCTGATCCAGTACCAAGGACAGAAGGTGTGGGTATTGGAGCCTGTGGCCCCCAAGAGCACTCCAAGACAAATGGAGTGGACCCCATCTAATTGTTGAGAAAAAGGGCAAGGTCACCTATTTGGTAGACCTGGGCACTGCCAGGAGTCCCCTTAGGGTGATTCATGTCAACCGCCTAAAACCCTACTATGACAGGGCTGATCTCACCCTGCTCATGGCAACAGATGAAGGACAGGAAGAAGAGAGTTACCCTCTCCCTGATCTCTTCTCCTCCACTGAAGAGGATGCTTTAGTAGAAGGAGTCATTTTGGCAGATTGTCTGACTGCAGAACAGAAAGACAACTGCATAAACCTCTTGGACAATTTTCTGAACTCTTTTCAACTGTGCCAGGCACCACATCTTGGTGTGAACACACAATTGATACTGGAGACAGCATGCCTGTCAAAAGTAAAATCTATAGGCAGCCTGACCATGTCAGGGACTGCATAAAACAAGAGGTTCAGAAAATGCTTGATCTAGGAGTGGTTGAACCTTCTGAAAGCCCATGGGCGAGTCCTGTGGTGCTTGTACCAAAGCCTCACTCAAAAGATGGAAAAAGGGAGATGAGGTTTTGTGTAGACTGCAGAGGTCTCAATCAGGTAACAAAAACTGATGCTCACCCTATACCCAGGGCAGATGAGCTCATAAATACACTGGCACCTGGCAAGTATGAAAGCACCTTTGATTTGACTGCAGGGTATTGGCAGATCAAATTGGCTGAGGATACTAAACCTAAAACTGCATTTTCAACTATAGGAGGGCACTACCAATTTACAGTGATGCCCTTTGGTTTGAAAAATGCACCTGCCACTTTTCAGAGGTTGGTGAACACAGTCCTGCAAGGGTTGGAGGTTTTTAGTGCAGCATATCTAGATGATATTGCTGTCTTTAGCTCCACCTGGGATGAGCACCTGGTCCACCTTTGGAAAGTTTTGGAGGCCCTGCAAAAGGCAGGCCTCACTATCAAGGCCTCAAAGTGCCAGGTAGGGCAGGGAAAGGTGGTTTATGTGGGACACCTGGTAGGTGGAGAACAGATTGCACCACTTCAGTGGAAAATCCAGACAATCATGGATTGGGTTCCCCCTACAACACAGACCCAGGTGAGAGCCTTCTTAGGCCTCACTGGATATTACAGGAGATTCATTAAAAACTATGGCTCCATAGCAGCCCCTCTTAATGATCTCACTAGTAAGAAGATGCCTAAAAAGGTATTGTGGACAGCTAGCTGTCAGAAAGCTTTTGAGGAGCTCAAACAGGCCATGTGTTCTGCACCTGTCCTAAAAAGCCCATGTTACTCCAAAAAATTCATTGTTCAAACTGATGCATCTGAATTAGGGGTAGGGGCAGTCTTATCACAACTGAATTCTGAGGGCCAGGATCAACCAGTTGCTTTTATCAGCAGAAGGTTGACCCCTAGAGAAAAGCGTTGGTCTGCCATAGAGAGGGAGGCCTTTGCTGTGGTCTAGGCACTGAAGAAGTTGAGGCCATACCTGTTTGGCACTCACTTCATTGTTCAGACAGACCACAAACCTCTACTTTGGCTAAAACAAATGAAAGGTGAAAAGCCTAAATTGATGAGGTGGTCCATATCTCTACAGGGGATGGACTATACAGTGGAACATAGACCTGGGAGCACCCACTCCAATGCAGATGGACTCTCCAGATATTTCCACTTAGATAATGAAGACTCATCAGGTCATGGCTAGTCTTATTGTCCTTCATTTGGGGGGGAAGGGGGTTGTGTGGGAAAGTACCATCTTGCCTGGCATGTTACCCCCATATTTCACTGTATATATGTTGCTTTAGTCTATGTGTCACTGGGCCCCAGTGCTCATAAGTATGTGCCCTGTATCTGTTCCCTGTGTGATGCCTAACTGTCTCACTGAGGCTCTGCTAACCAAATTCCAAATTTGCTTTCCAAATTTGTCACTAACAGGCTAGTGACTAAATTGACCAATTCACATTGGCATACTGGTACACCCATATAATTCCCTAGTATATGGTACTGAGGTACACAGGGTATTGGGGTTCCAGGAGATCCCTATGGGCTGCAGCATTTCTTTTGCCACCCATAGGGAGCTCTGACAATTCTTACACAGGCCTGCCACTGCAGCCTGCCTGCAGGTACCAGTGTTCCCTGAACCGGTGTGGACTGGTTTATGCATGAAGGGCACCAAACGTGCCCTTCAAAGCAAACCAGTGGCTTGGGGAGGCTACCCCTCCCTAGCTAGTCATACCTATCTCCAAAGGGAGAGGGTATTACCTCTCTCTCCCAAAGGAAATCCTTTGCTCTGCCTTCCTGGGTTTGATCAGATCAAGCAGTAGGAGGGCAGATCAACCTGTCTGAGGGGTGGCAGCAGCTGGACTGCCCGGAAAACCCTGTAAGACTGGTGGTAGCAATGTTGGGGGTCCTCTAAGGAGCCCCCGGAGTGCATGGAATCATGCTTCCAATATTTGCAACAGTATTGGGGTATGATTCTGGCATGTTTGATACCAAACATGCCCAGGTTCAGAGTTGCCATTTTGTAGCTGGACATAGGTAGTGACCTATGTCCAGTACACACGTAAAATGGCATCCCCGCACTTACAAAGTCCAAGAAAGTGGATCTGGAGTTTGTGGGGGCGCCTCTGCTAGTGCAGGGGTGCCCTAGCACACAGGTACCTGCACCATGCCCTCTGGTCTGAGAGGGCCTACCATAGGGGTGACTAATAGTGACCTGGTGTAGTGACCTGTAGTAAAAACGGATGCATGCACCCTTAACACACAGGCTGCAATAGCAGGCCTGCAGAACCCTTTGCATGGGCTCCCTATGGGTGGCAGAATTACTGCTGCAGCCCATAGGGATCCCCTGGAAACCCAATGCTCTGAGTACCTAGGTACCATATACTAGGGACTTACATGTGGGGACCAGTATGCCAATTGTGAGAAGAAAAAGGTACAATTTAGAGGAGAGAGCAAAACTACTGGGGTCCTGGTTAGCAGGAACCCAGTAGACACAGTCAAACATACTGACAATAGGCAGAAAATGGGGGTAACCATGCCAAGAAAGAGGGTACTTTCATACGCAACCCCACCCCCAAACGAAGGACAAGAAGGCTAACCCTGCCCAGATAAATCTTCATTGTGTAAGTGGAAATATCTTGAGAGTCCATCTGCATTGGAGTGGTTAATCCCAGGTCTATGTTCCACTGCATAGTCCATTCCCTGTAGGGATATGGACCACCTCAACAATTTGGGGGTTCCTCCCTTAATCTGCTTGAGCCATAGAAGGGGTGTGTGGTCTGTTTGAACAATGAAGTAAGTACCAAACAGGTATGGCCTCAGCTTCTTCAAGGCCCAGGTGACAGCAAAGGCCTACCTTTCTATAGCTGACCAACGCTTCTCTCTAGGGGTCAACCTTCTACTGATAAAAGCATCTGGTTAATCCTGGCCCTCAGTGGGGAGCAGAGAAAGAACTGCCCCCACCCCAACCTCTAAAGCATCAGTTTGGACAGTGAATGTCTTGGAGTAGGCAGGTTTTTTTTAAACATTGGTGCAAAGCACATGGCCGGTTTAAAGACCTCAAAAGCTTTTTGACAGCTGGCTGTCCATAAAACGTTTTTTGGCATCTTTTTAGACGTGAGGTCATTAAGAAGGGCTAAATTGGAGCCATAATTCTGGATGAACCTTCTGTAGGACCCAGGAAGGCTCTCCCCAGGGTCTGTGTGGAAGGTGGAGTCCACTCTAAAACAATCTGGATCTTCCCCTGCAATGGTTGAATCTGGCCTCCACCTGCCAGGTGGCACAGATGTACATCCTTCCCCTGCCCTATCTGGCACTTAGAGGCCTTGATAGTGCGGTCTGCTTTTTGCAGAGCCTCCAAAACATTTCATAGGTGGACCAGGTGGTCATCCCAGGTGGAGCTAAAGACAGCTATGTCATCGAGATAGGCTGCACTGTAGGCTTCCAAACCTTGAAGGACTGTATATACCAGCCTCTGAGAAGTGGCAGGTGCATTCTTCAAACCAAAGGGCATAATAGTTAATTGATAATGCCCTCCAATGGTTGAGAATGCAGTTTTTGGTTTTGCATCCTGTGACAATTTGATCTGCCGATATCCTGCAGTCAAGTCAAAGGTACTTAGATACTTGGCAGATGCCACTGTATCTATTAGCTCATATGCCCTAGAAATAGGTTGCGCGTCAGTCTTTGTGACTGTGTTGAGACCTCTGTAACCAACATAGAACCTCATCTCTCTTTTTACATTCTGTGACTGAGGTTTTGGTACCAGCACCACTGGGCTAGCCCAGCGGCTATCAGAGTGCTCAATTACTCCTAGGTCTAGCATCTTTGCAGTTCAGCTTTGACGCAATCTCTAACATGATCAGGTTGCATGTAAATTTTACTTTCAACAACAGATAAGCTGCCCACGTGCCTATGGTGTGTTCACATCATGTTGTCTGACCAGGTGTCAGAGAAAACGGTTCAGAGAACTGGCCTAGGAGGTTCCTGCAGTCCTCTTTCTGGGATTCAGAAAGGCAGTACATTAGGACAACTCCATCCACTGAGCCATCAGCTGCAGTGGTGGAGAAGAGATCAGGGAGAAGGTCACTCTCTTCTTCCTGTCCCTCATCAGTTGCCATGCGCAGGGTCAGATCAGCCCCGTCATAGTAGGGCTTAGTAGGGCACCCTGAGGGGGCTTCTGGGAGTGCCAAGGTCCACCAAATAAGTGACCTCATCCTTTTCCCCCACTTGCCTTGGAGTGCCCTGGGAGCCACAGGCTCTAGGACCCACACTTTCAGCCCTGGCTGGTACACAGGTAGGACAGCCTTCTGGTCATGCCACTGCTTTTGCAGTTCTTAGCTGGCCTGAAGGTTTTTAGTGGCCTTTTCTTTATCATGTACTCAGCCATCCAGGATCTGAGGCCAAGTACATAACCCACAATGTCTTGTTTAGGGGGCTTGAGAGGTTGCTCCCATCCTTTCCTTTCAAGTGCAAGTGGACCTTTAGCAGGGTGTCCAAACAGAAGTTTAAAGGGGCAGTTGCCCACTCCCTTCTGAGGAAACTCCCTGTAGGCAAACAGGAGGCATAGCAATAGGACATCCCATCTCCTCCTTAGTTTTTCAGAGAGTCCCATAATCGTGCCTTTGAGAGTCTTATTGAACCTCTCAACCAAAGTATTTGTTTGGGGATGGTAAGTGGTGGTGAACGTGTAAGTTAAACCACATTCCTTTCACATAGCCTTAAGGTATGACATAAAGTTTGTACCTCTGTCTGATACCATCTCTTTTGGAAAGCCCACCCTGGAGAACACTCCCCTGAGGGCCTTTGCCACTGCAAGAGCTGTAGTGGTCCTTAGAGGTATAGCCTCTGAATACCTCGTGGCATGGTCCACCACCACCAGTATGAATCTGTTTCCAGAGTCAGTGTTCGGGTCTAGGGCACCAACAATATCGACCCCAACCCTCTCAAAGGGAACCCAACCACCGGTAGTGGACTTAGGGTGCCACCTGTCTTGCCACTGACTTGATGGGTGATACAGGAGCGACAAAACTCCTTTGTATCTTCAGACATATGGGGCCGGTTAAAGTGTGGGACAAGTCTGTTCCAAGTCTTGCTTTGCCCCAGGTGACTTGCCAGGGGTATGTCATGTGCAACGGTCAACAAAAATTCTTCATACTGCAGAGGTACTACCAACCTTCTGGTGGCACCAGGTTTAGGTTCCCTTGCTTCTGAGTATAAAAGGTTGCCTTCGCAATACACCTTGTGGGTGCCACTGACATCCCTTACTTCCTGAAGGATAGCTTGCTGTCTTTACCCTTCCAGGGTGGGGCAGGGTTGCTGTGCCCTACTGAACTCCTCCCTGGAAGGGCCCCATGAACCTTCAAGTTCAGCTGTGTCAGCTTTCAACTCTTCAGGTGTGGGTGCTACCAATGGAGTGGATTCCTCCTCCTCAAAGGGGGAATCCTCACTGGACAGTGGGGTAGGGGACAACTTTATGACCTTTGTACCCTTGGCTTTTGGAGCCTCTTGTCCAATGTTCCAGGCTCCAAGATTCCTTTTTCTTTTTGCTTCTTCGTCTGAGCCCAGGCCAAAGCAAAAATATGCCCTGGGATACCCAGCATTGCTGCATGGGCCTCCAACTCTACTTCAGCCCAAGCTGAAGTCTCCAAGTCATTCTCCAAGGGACAATCTACAGGTAAGTCTGTAGACACTACAAACTTCTGTGGGCCAGTACCGCCCCCCCCCCAAGCTGAAATCAACAACTGCCATGGGGTGGCATACAGTGTTGCTGTGGGTGTCAGTCACTTGGTACAGATGACCAAGTAGGTGTTGCTCAGGGGGACACCAGTTTTTCAGTCACCATAGTGACACTGACACTATGAGAAACACCATTTATCAAGGGCAGCTGCCTGAACTTATCCATGTTAAGGATGTTAAGGGGATAGGCAGCAACGGTGAAAAAATCAATGCCCCCATCTGAGACCTAAGCAGCCTCAGTAGTTTCCCTAACTAAGCCAGCCCCCACCACGCTTCCTAAAGTGAGCCCAGCTACACCCTTGGAATAGCTATTACTGCCTGACCCACCACTACTGTTGTTACTAGGGGCACTAGCAGTAGAGGTGGGAGTTGTAGTGGTGGGTGACTTGGTGCTTTTCTTAGGGCAGGAGCTGGGTCGAATGCCTATGCCCCTTGTTCCTACAGACATAGCACCAAGGCTTTTTGTTATGGGAAGAGGAAGAGAATTTGGACCCATCCCCAAAGGAATTGTGTGGGCCTGATGAAGACTCTTTTGGTTTAGTTTTCTCCCCACCCTTGTCCCGAGACTTACCTGCTTCATTTTCTTGTCTTTTTCACCCCCTGTGTGAGCTTTTCTGCTCACCCTTGTTCTGACCCATTTGTCTGCCTTCTTTCCCAATTCTTGGGGAGAGGTCAGGTCTGAGTGTACCAAGTACTGGTGTAACAAATCAAACACACAATTATTGAGAATATAGGCCCATATTTATACTTTTTTTGCACCACATTTGCATAATTTTTTGACGCAACAGCGGCGCAAATGTACAAAATATAACTGACTTTTGTACGTTTGTGCCGCTTTTGCGCCAAACAATTATGCAAATGCGGCGCTAAAAAAGTATAAATCAGGCCCATGCTCTCTCAGAATTAGATTATATAAGCCCTCAAAGTCACTTTGCTACCATGTAACCAGCCCTCCAAAGTTTTTACAGAGCAGTCTACAAAATAAATCCAATCTTTCGAGGACTCTTTCTTGGTCTCTCGGAACCTGAGCCTATACTGTTCAGTGGTGAGACCAAATCCTTCTAGCAGAGCAGATTTCAAAACTGTGTAGTTATCAGCATCCTCCTCTCTGACAGTGAGGAGTCTATCTCTCCCCTTGTCAGAGAAGAAGAGCCAAAGAAAAGCAGCCCACTATCTCAGGGGGACCCTCTGAACTTTGCAGGCCCCCTCCAGAGCAGCAAAGCAATTCTGGATGTCATCACCCACATTGTAGGGGGGAACAACCTTGCTAAGGTTTCTAATATCAAAAGAATCCTCCCTGACCCTAGGTTCCCTGAAACCAAAGCTGCTGCCACCATGGGGTGCTAACCCCAATCCCTGCCTCTTGCTCTCTACCACCAAGGCCTCCATTTCTAGGGCTAGCTGTTGCTTCTGCAGCCTCAGCTTGGCCTCCTCCAGCCTCAGTTTCCCGAGCTCCCTATCTAAGGAGTCATCTTCTGGAGTGGAGCAGTTTGGCCCCTCAGACACTGAGGTGATATGAGAGTGGCAGGATGAGGACCTGTACCTAGGCTTACTAACCCTCTGAACTAGTTCTCTGGGAACAAAGGGGGGCCTACTAACATGGCCACCTTTGGCACTACCTGTAGTGCTCCAAGCTACACTAAGGATTTACTAGAGACCATATGATCCTCTGAGGGATCCTCCTGGTCCTCCTCAGTGTCCAGATCCTCTCTTTCTAACACTTGGGGGGTTAGAGTCTACCTCCCCCCCTCTCCTCCTGGCTACCAGCTTGATCCTGGTCATCCTGGAGAAGTCCTAAGAGCAGTCTCTTATTAGGGGTCCTCCCTGTCTTCAGTTTCCTACTCTTACACACTTCCCTCAGTTCTTGAAAGGTGAGGTCCTCATAGTGAGAATCCATGTTCTCAGGTGTGCTAGGTACGGAAGCCATGTTAGAGTGGTGTAGGGTGTGTCTAACCTCCCTAACTACTAGAGTCTCTTACAGAAATTTGGAGCAAGGGCTATGCCTAGACCCCTCTCTTACCCAAACCCTATAGACTGTGGCCCTCATTTTGACTTTGGCGGTCTTCCTTGAAGACCGCCAAAGCTGTGGGTGCCAAAAGACCACCATATCACGGGTACTGCTGTATTTCCCCCACACTTTGGGTGGAAATCCAGCAGTAGTCATGCTGGCCGGCAGAGGCACAGGGGCAGTTCTACCACCAGCCCCACCCCGCCAGAAGTCACTGCCTGCCGTATTATGTGCAATCATACGGCATGGTGGTGTCCTGATGGAGGGGGCGCTTCCCGCAGTGGAAGCATCCGTTCCTGTTCCCTGCCGGACGACCTCCTCTCCGGTAAGTTGAATGTCTGACAGGGGAGGGTGCTGTGTGTGCGTGTGCGAGTGGGTGTTTGTCTGCATGTGTGTATGGGTGTTTGTCTGCGTGTGTGTATGTGTGCTTGGATGGGTGTGTGTATGCATGTTTGGATGGGTGTGTGTATGCATGTTTGGATGGGTGTCTGCATGCGTGTTTGGATGGGTGTTGTAGGAGGCTGGCCTGGCTTGTAGTGGGTTCCCGAGGTACTTACACCTTGTGCCAGGTCCAGTTATCCCCTATTAGTGTAGAAGAGGTGTTTCTAACATATTGTCTTCAGGGTGGGTGGGTTGGGAATGCTTGGCCACAGAAGATAAATTGGAAACAACAGAGAGGGGTCTGTCCCTAACTGACTAAACCCTAGCAACTTGGCCTCCAGGAATAAAGACTCCCCTACTATGATGAGAACCTCTATTACTACCAACATTTCTGGGTGTCCTGCTAGGGGGCAGATCTGGTTCAGAACCCTCCCCACCTCCCTCAAGGAGATCCCCTGAGTCAGAATGGCAACCTTCTATTAACCTCTCATTTGAAGTGCCTGCTTGGGACTCATCATTCACAATAAGCATGTTAAATAGAAACTCTTTTGTAGGGTTCTTTCCTATCACTAAACCTCTATCTAAGCAGAGACTTCTTAGGCTCTTGTAAATTAAATTGTCATAAGTAGTATTGACCATTTTAAGAGCAGACTCTACATCAGACATGATAGTAAAAGGTTTAGGAATAGTGAGAAGGAAGACAAAGTTTCAGAACTTTTTAAAGAACAGAGAAAAAAACTTTTTCTAACTTTTTGGAAACTTTTGTAAGTTTTAGAATACTTTTCAGCACTTAGTAGAAAGTGTAAGAGGAGAAAAGCAAAACTTTTTGGTTAGGTGTACATACACTGATATATTATTCTCTTATGAAAAGTACACAATGACAAAGTGGTATGTAGTTACAAGTACTTATTCCACCGCTGCACAACCAATGTAGGAGGCTGGCCTGGCTTGTAGTGGGTACCAGAGGTACTTACACCTTGTGCCAGGTCCAGTTATCCCTTATTAGTGTAGAAGAGGTGTTTCTAGCAGCTTAGGCTGATAGAAGGTAGCTATGGCAAAGCAGCTTAGGCTGAACTAGAAGACATGCAAAGCTCCTACAATACCACTTATATCATATGCACAATATCATAAGAAAACACAACACACAGAGTTACTAAAAATAAATGTACTTTATTTTTACGACAATATGCCAAAAGTATCTCAGTGAGTACCCTCAGTATGAGCATAAGTTATATACACAAGATATATGTACACAAACCAAAATTAGGTAAGTAATAGCAAGAAAAGTAATCCAAACAGTGTAGAATTACAATAGATTGCAACAGGCGCACATAGGTATAGGGGCAACACAAACCATATACTCCAAAAGTGGAATGCGACCTATGTGAGCGTGTAGAGGGTCGCTGGGACTGTAAGAAAACAGTGAGGGTTAGAAAAATACCCCACCCCAAGACCCTGAAAAGTAGGTGTAAAGTGCACCTACTACCCCCAGAGAACACAGAAGCCGTGATAGGGGGATTCTGCAGGAAGAACAAACACCAGCAATGCAACAACAGTGGATTTCCGGAACTGAGTACCTGTAAGACAAGGGGACCAAATCCAATAGTTGCAACAGTGTCGAGAGTGGGCAGGAGCCCAGGAAATGCCAGCTGAGGGTGCAAGGAAGCTGCCACTGGGTGAAAGAAGCTTGGAGTTCTGCAAGAAAGAAGAGGACTAGGGACTTCTCCTTTGGAAGATGGATGTCCCACGTCACGATGAAGCTTGCAGGGTTGTTCCCACGCAGAAAGACCGCAAACAAGCCTTGTTAGCTGCAAGGGTCGCAGTAGAAGTTTTTGGGTGCTGCTGTGGCCCAGGAAGGACCAGGATGTCGCCACTTGAAGGAGGAGACAGAGGGGGTGCCCAGCAACTCAGGGAGCCCTCACAGAAGCAGGCAGCACCCTCAGAAGTACCCTAACAGGCACTTGGAAGAAGAGTGAATCGGAGTCCACGCGAAGTCACAAAAGGGAGTCCCACGACGCCAGAGGACAACTCAGAAGGTTGTGCACTGCAGGAAGGAGTGTCGGGGACCCAGGCTTGGCTGTGCACAAAGTAAATCCTAGAAGAGTGCACAGGAGCCGGAGCAGCTGCAAATCACGCGGTACACAGCTTTGCAGTCTAGCGTGGGGAGGCAAGGACTTACCTCTACCAAACTTGGACTGAAGAGTCACTGGACTGTGGGAGTCACTTGGACAGAGTTGCTGTGTTCTAGGGACTACGCTCGTCAGGATGAGAGGGGACCCAGAGGACCAGTGTTGCAGTCTTTTGGTGCCTGCGTTAGCAGGGGGAAGATTCCGTCGACCCAGGGGAGATTTCTTCGGAGCTTCTGGAGCAAGGTGAAGGCAGGCTACCCCCAGAGCATGCACCACCAGGAAACAGTTGAGAAAGCCAGCAGGATGAGGCGCTACAATGTTGCTGGTAGTCGCCTTGCTACTTTGTTGCGGTTTTGCAGGTGTCCTGAGCAGTCAGCGGTCGATCCTTTGGTAGAAGGTGAAGAGGGAGATGCAGAGGAACTCTGATGAGCTCTTGCATTCGTTATCTAAAGAATTCCCCAAAGCAGAGACCCTAAATAGCCAGAAAAGGAGGTTTGACTACCAAGTAAGGAGGATTGGCTGCCAAGAGAGCTAAGAGCCTATCAGAAGGAGCCTCTGACGTCACCTGCTGCCACTGGCCACTCAGAGCAGTCCAATATGCCCCCAACACCTCTGTTTCCAAGATGGCAGAGGTCTGGGACACACTGGAGGAGCTCTGGGCACCTCCCCTGGGAGGTACTGGTACTTATAAGTTACTTAAGTGCAGTGTTAAATGGTTGTGAAATAACGTGGACGTTATTTCACGCAGGCTGCACTGGCAGCCCATAGGGATCTCCTGGAACCCCAATACCCTGGGTACCTCAGTACCATATACTAGGGAATTATATGGGTGTGCCAGTATGCCAATGTGAATTGGTAAATTTAGTCACTAGCCTGTTAGTGCCAAATTTGGAAAGCAGAGAGAGCATAACCACTGAGGTTCTGGTTAGCAGAGCCTCAGTGAGAGAGTTAGGCATCACACAGGGAACACATAAAGGGCACATACATATGAGCACTGGGGCCCTTCCTGGCAGGGTCCCAGTGACACATAGACTAAAACAACATATATACAGTGAAATATGGGGGTAACATGCCAGGCAAGATGGTACTTTCCTACAGGTGTGTGCATACATGTTTGGATGGGTGTGTGCATGCGTGGTTGAATGCATGTATGAGTGCTGAGGTGAATGCGAGTATGGATGTGTGTGAGTGAATGTGTGTATGTAAGTGTAGGTGAATGTGTGTATGGGTGGTGCGTGCGGGTGTCTGTGTGCATGTGCATGTATGAGGGGAGTGGGCGCTGTAATTGAAGGAGGGGTGGGGGTGCTGTGTCTCGAGGGGGCTGGGAGGGTATTGTGCTTGCTGGGGAGGGGTGGGGGAGTTGTCTACCGGTGACAGGGAAGAAAATTCCTTATCACCCGTAGCCTTTCCGCTAGGGTTTTCATGGTAGAAAGACAGCTCCTAATACCGTTGGCGGTCTTCTGTGGGCTGCCAGGTCGAAGATGCTCATCTCCGGCCCGGCAGGTCCAACCGCCCTGCCGATATGAGTGGAGATGTGACAGGTTGGCAGAGGCCAACCCGCCACCCTCATAATGTGGTGTCTTCACCGCCAGACTGTTGGCAGTGAAACCGCCACCTTTGCCCTGGCAGTCAGAAGACCGCCAGGGTCATAATGACCCCCTATGTCCTGACACTAGGTGTATGTGTATATCCCTAGCTAGTAAGTGGTCTTTCCTGTTGAAAGTACCAAGTGACAGAGTAGCAAGGCAATTGCAAGTGCTTATCCCACCGCTGCACCACTAATGTACGAAGCTGGCCTGGTGTGTGGTGCCTGCAATACCACTGTAGTCACATAGCACTTATACACATGAAAGAATACACTCAGTTGTACAGACATAAAGCTATTTTATTTTTGGAACAAATCACCACAAAATACTAGACAGGTAACCCACCCTTAGGAAGTAAGTAACACACTAAATATACACACTAGTAATCAGAAATAGGCATAGAAAAGGTTGGAAAACAGTGCAAGCAGCAAAAACTAATAGTGACCCTAGGGGGAACACAAACCATATGCAAAAAAATGGAATGTGAACAAGTTACCCCCGCCTAGGTAAGTAAAATGTGTAGAGGGGAGGTCGGAGTACTAGAAAGCAACAGAGGTAAGTAACACAGTACCCCCATTGACCAGGAATGCAGGAGTAAAGCACCGGATTTGCCCCAAACCAAGGAAAGGAGGAAAAGAAGAAAAAGAAGACACCCATACAAGGCTGCAAGAAAACCAGTGGTGGATTCATGAAGAAAGAAGCCCTGTGGAGAGAGGGGACGATGTCCAAGAGTCACAGTGGAGTCCAGGAGGAGTAGGAGCTACTATCCACCCAGCTGTGGATACAGGAGTTGTTCAATGGTGATGAAGAACGGGTCAGCACTGCAGCCCTGGAGCTGGAGAAGTGTTCCTGATGGATGCAAATGATATCCCATGTTGGAAGGAAAATCGCAGATGGGTGTCGGTGCAGGAATTCCACCAACAAACCTTGACAAAGGCAAACTCACGGTTAGTGTAAAAGGGGTGCTGCCAGGGAACAGCAAGGCCCAGGAGGACTCAACCCAGGAGGGGGAGTTACAAGGGACCCTCAGCGTTGCAGAGAGCCCACAGGAGCAGAGGCAGCACCCACAGGAGTCCCACAGGACAGGGACACAGGAGTCTCAGAAGAAGCCCACGCAGCACTACAAAAAAGGATCCCACGCAGCAGGAGAACCCACAGGAGGCTGTGTTTTGCAGGATGGAGTCCTGGGGGCTGGAGCTACACGTCACCTGAGGATCCCTTGGAGGAGATGCAAACAAGCCTTGGCAGCTGTAAGAGACATGGTGCATGGGGTACTGTCCTGCGTGGGAAGGCAAAGGCTTCCATCCACCAAAGTTGGACAGCTGGCAGAGAGGACCAAGAGGACTACTACGGACCACCAACCGTGATGCAGCATGCACGCAGCTCAGCAGGTGAGGCAATCCACGCAGCCAGTCGTCACTTGTTGTAGGTGCCTGCAGTTGCAGGGAAGTGACTCCTTTACTCTAAGGGAGATTCCTTCTTCTTCTTTGTTGAGGCTGAACAGTTGCAGTCTTCTGAGGATGCACACCCAGGGAAATGTTGCAAAGCTGGCAGGAGACGTGGAAACAAATTTGCAGAAGAATCTTCTTCATTGTGGCAGCATTTGTCGGTTCCTGGAGGGTCCATTCGCGGTTCCAGTGGCCAGAAGTTGAAGCAGAAGTACCAGAGGAGTCCTGCTGAAATCTTGCAAGCCGAATCTGAGGAGCCACCCAAAAGAGAGAACCTAAATAGCCCTGAAAGGGGGATTGGTCACCTAACCAGATAAGCACCTATCAGCAGAGGGCTCTGACATCACCTGCCTGGCCTGGCCACTCAGATGCTCGTAGAGTTCCCTTGGAAACAAGATGGCAGAACCCCGTGACCCTCTGGAGGAGCTCCGGGCACCATCCCCGGGATGGTGATGGACAGGGGAGTAGTCAAACCCCTTTTCATTGCCAGTTTCGCGCCAGAGCAGGGACTGGGGTTCCTTGAACCGGTGTGGACTGGTTTATGGATGAAGGGCATCAAGGCCCATATTTATACTTTTTGACGCTAAACTGCGCTAACGCAGTTTAGCGTCAAAAAAATTTGCGCCGTCTAACGCCATTCTGAAGCGCCATGCGGGCGCCGTATTTATGGAATGGCGTTAGCCGGCGCAAGCAGACCGGCGCTGCCTGGTGTGCGTGGAAAAAAACCACGTACACCAGGCAGCGCCGGCGTTGGGCAAAAATGACGTTAGGGCGTCTTAAAATGGGGCAAGTCAGGTTGAGGCAAAAAAATCGTCTTAACCCGACTTGCGCCATTTTTTAACGACGCCCATCCCCCATCAACATGACTCCTATCATTGTAAAGATAGGAGTCATGCCCCCTTGCCCAATGGCCATGCCCAGGGGACTTCTGTCCCCTGGGCATGGTCATTGGGCATAGTGGCATGTAGGGGGGCACAAATCAGGCCCCCCTATGCCAAAAAAAATTATTAATAAAAAAAAAAAAAAATACTTACCTGAACTTACCTGAATGTCCCTGGGGTGGGTCCCTCCAGCCTTGGGTGTCCTCCTGGGGTGGCCAAGGGTGGCAGGGGGGGTCCCTGGGGGCAGGGGAGGGCACTCTGGGCTCATTTTGAGCCCACTTGTCCCTTAACGCCATGCCTGACCCAGGCGTTAAAAAGCGGCGCAAATGCGCCGTTTTTAGCCACGCCCACTCCCGGGCGTCTCTTTTGCCCGGGAGTATAAATACCACGTAAAGGCCTGGGAGTCATTTTTTAGACGGGAACGCCTCCCTTGCATATCATTAACGCAAGGAAGGGGTTCACGCAAAAAAATGACGCACATTCCGGGAACTTTGGCGCTAGACGCCTCTAACGCCATAGTATAAATATGGCGTTAGTTGGCGTTAGTTTAGCGTCGAATTTGCGTCGAAAAAAACGACGCAAATTCGGCGCAAACGGAGTATAAATACGGCCCCAAATGTGCCCTTCAAAGCAAACCACTGGCTTGGGGAGGCTACCCCTCCCAAGCCAGTCATACCTACTTCCAAAGGGAGAGGGTGTTACCTCCTTCGCCTAAAGAAAATCCTTTGTTCTGCTTTCCTGAGTTTCATCAGATCAAGCAGCAGGAGTGCAGAAACCTGTCTGAGAGGTGGCAGCAGCTAGGCTGCCCGGAAAACCCTGTTAGACAGGTGGTAGCAAGAGCCCCCAGAGTGCATGTAATCAGACTTCCAATACTTCCAGCTATATTGGGGTATGATTCTGACGTGTTTGATACCAAACATGCCCAGGTTCGGAGTTACCATTATGTAGCTGGACATAGGTAGTGACCTATGTCAAGTACACGCGTAAAATGGCGTTCAGCACTCACAAAGTCCAAGAAAGTGGATCTGGAGTTTGTGGGGGCACCTTTGCTAGTGCAGGGGTGCCATCACACAGAGGTACCTGCACCCTGCCCTCTAGGCTGAAAAGGCCTACCATAAGGGTGACTTATAGTGACCTGGTGTAGTGATCTGTAGTGAAAACGGGTGCATGCAATAGCAGGTCTGCAGAACCCTTTGCCTGGGCTCCCTATGGGTGGCAGAATAACTTCTGCAGCCCATAGGGATCCCCTGGATCCCCAATGCTATGGGTACCTATGTACCATATACTAGGGATTTACATGGGGGGACCAGTATGCCAATTATGGGGAGAAAAAGGTAAAATTTAGAGGAGAGAGCAAAACTACTGGGGTCCTGGTTAGCAGGAACCCAGTAGACAAGGTCAACCATACTGACAATAGGCAAAAAATGGGGGTAACCATGCCAAGAAAGAGCTACTTTCCTACAACTACAACATGAATTCTCATCACAAAATAGTAAGTCAGTACAGTTGTTTCATAGATTAGGAAAATTTAAGACTATGGAAGTACAATAGCATATTGATGAGGTCAGCCTTCCTGTTGCTCAAGACAAAGATGAATTGCATTGCATTTATAAGAAGTTACAGAAAAGAAACTCAAATCATTACCTAAACATGATCTCATTGAGCGTTCTACTGGTCCAACGGCATGGGTTTCTCCCATAGTGGTAGTACCCAAAAAAGACAGTGGAAGGGGCTGTACGTGTCTATGTAGATGTACATCAAGCAAACAAGGCAATTGAAAGAGAACGACATCCAAGTCTGTACATTGCTGACATGATAAAACAACTGAAAGGTGCGAAGGTTTTTCCTCGCCTTGATTTACTTAAAGGATATCATCAGTTGGAACTCAAGGAGAGTTGCAGGTACCTTACAACCTTTTCTACACATATTGGTCTATTTCATTATAAAAGACTAAGGCCCAGATTTGCAAGGCCCTTGAGCCTCCTTGCGCCACACTAGCGTAATTTTTTTATGCTAATGTGGCATTAAGGAGGCCATTTCCCCATGCCATATTTACAAAGTGGCGCAATGCTAGCATTGCACCACTTTATAACCCCCTTGCGCCACATTATACCTGCGGCAGGTATAATCTGAGCAAGAAGGGGCTTTCCATGCAGGGAGGCCCCAAAAAATGGTGAAGTGAAATCTACAAGATTTCACAGTGACATTTTTTCCGTCCTTTTTAACGTCTTCTCGGGGCAGGTGCCAAAGTGACAAGCCCATAGTAACCTATGGGCCTCCCTAGTGCTTTTCTGCACTAGCACCATAATTTATGGCACTAATTCAGGACAGCACCACAATAGCATCACAAATTATGATGTTATTGTAGAAACGAGCTCCATGGTGCGCCATGTTGTAAATACAGCAAAACCATGGTGTCGTCAGTTGGGGCAGAGGCGGTGCAAGAAACGTGGCACACCGGTCCTTTCTTGTAGATCTTAAAGATCAGAAAGTCTAGCAGTGATGTGGGCTTGTGAACATTTCCATGTGTTCTTATATGGAAAGCCTTTATGCTTGTGACAGATCATCAAGCACTGTTGACCATTTTTGGCAATCCAGAGGCCAAAATGCCTCCTTGCATTGAACGTTGGGGTCTACAATTACAAGAATACAACTTCACAACCATTCACCATCCATGGAATGACAAAAACCCTGCCGACTACTTCTCCAGAGTGCCTATACAGTGTTATGGTACCCCTTCCGAGACAGCTGAAGCCTACATAAATTCAATTGTGAAATCAAACACACCAGCTGCCATTTTGTTGGAGCAAATTGTCACTGCTCGAGTCAAGATAGTGACATGTTAAAACTGAAAGACATTACTACTCATCAGTCTTGTAACCACCACACTCGACCTCCTGCCAGTGACAGTGAATACCAGAAAAGTTAAAAAATGTCAAAGATGAACTGTCCGTGACGCAAGAAGGCATTATCCTGAGGGGTATGACAATTGTTATTCTGGGGAGTCTGCAACAATAGATAATTGAAGTGGCCCATGAAGGACATCGTGGAATCATTGCCACAAAACAGCTCTCAAAGATCAAGTCTGGTTTCCTCATCTTGATGACAAAGTTGAAAGAGAGCTGAAGGCCTGTCATTTGTGCTACTGTCTGTCATAAGACCCACTCAACACCCCATAAACATGTCAGAGTTGCATAAGTATGTATGGGAAATAATTTCTGTTTACTTTTTCAGTCTTCTTGGCAATGGACATCACATGATGACGATTGTTTGTGAAAACTCACGTTTTCCATTGATAGAAGATCCAGTCGCGGCTGGCAACGGGGCAAAGTGGCGGGGGACAAAACAAAATAAATAAAAAATCATTTTAAAAAACCTACCTTGACCCTGCCCCACCATTGGTCTTCTGCTCTCCGCTGGACTGCAGACAGGCACAGGCTCCCAGCCTGCCCTTCAGCCAATCCTAATGCTGCTTTATACAGCTGGCAGCATGAGAGCAGCATGAGGATTGGCCCAGGAACCCTGGCTTTGCGCTCCCAGGCAGACTGGGAGCCTCTGCCTGCTCTCTCCAACCGGGCAACACAGTGGTTTGTTGGAGAGAGCTCAGTGTGCATGTTTGTTTGGCTGCCCTGAGACGGCAGGCCAAACACACATGCGCACTGAGGGGAGTGCACACCATGCCCCTCTATGGCTGTCATTCCCCCATGGCCCAGGCCAATAAAAAATAAAACAATAATAAAAAAGTTTTGCAGCTGCTGCTGGTGGGGGAGGGGGGGTGAAGCTCCTCCACCATAGCGTAGGAGCTGCCACTGAGAAGATCTCTCATCTATCACTGAAGAAAGGGTCATCGAGAAATTAGACAGCATCTTTGCGACATTGGGTATTCCTGCGATCTTGATATCTGCAATGGCTCAACTTTCAATAGTCGAGAATTCATAGGCTTTCTCAGTCATCTTAACGTGAAGCATCAGAAGAACACAGCTCTTTGGCCACAGGCCAATGGCCTTTGCTGAACGTTTCATGAGTAGATGGAGAAAGCTGTTCAGTGAGCTGTGGTGCCAAAGCTCAACTTAAAAATGTCTTGAATTCTACTCCGTAAGCTTACTGTTCGACCCCTCACTCAATCACAGGTGAAAGTCATGCAACTTTGATGTTCGTGAGAGCCATGACACCTAAGCTACCTCAATGGGCCAACAGAATACCAAGTACTGAGGAATAAACCTGTTCAAAAGACTGTTATGCCATTAATTGTGTTTGACCACTGACTTTGTGTTTCACCACTGCGCATATTAGTTATCAATGATCATCAGTAGCACATTACATGTAGTATTAAGTTTAGCTGCCTATTGGCTTTAACGTGGCATTAGACATTACATTTTGTATTCAGTTTAGCTGCCTATTGGCTTTATCGTGGAGTTTGACATCGAGTTGAGACATTGCAGATGAGCTGTGTTTTTCCACATGGTAGACCAAGCTGTGTTTTTCCTATTTTGCTCTCACCGAGCCCTAGCGTGATAAGAGAGCGTATATTTTGGTGTTTTCCTCTCTACCCAGCCTTGTGAAGGAACGCGCTTTAGGAGATCTGGCCAACCTTCAACGGTTTGTTTTCTTCCCAACTCTGCATGTTTTGACTATTAGAGGAAAGGGCCTGTTAGCAGGCTTTTTCATTATTAACGGTGTCCCTGGGCAGAAGCAGGGGGAATTTTCCAAGACTTCAGTCAGGTGCGGACATCAGCTGCCTGACCTCCCGTTTGGGTGGAAAATCTCTTTCTCGCAGTTGAACAGGAGTCATCAACTTGTAGGCATGAGAAAAATGACGAGCAGTGATAGGCCCTACGGTGATGAATTTTGACTTTTATTCTTTGCTTTGAAGTTATGCTATAGCATAATCACATATATTCACTGTGTACCTTGCAATTGAGAATCACTTTGATATATTTTCCTTTCATTGCTGTGACTACTTATTAAACATGTGCTTCCAACCTACTAATCTTGTCTCTCAGGAACCTCGTGGTGAAGTAATAATAATAAATGACTTCTTTAAACTAAGAAGTGCATTCCAAAGACGTTTTGTCAGCTCGGTCATAAGATAAGTGAAAACAAAACATTTTGGCGTGAGTCATCAGTCTGGGAGTCGAATTGGAGATTGGAGGTGCACGATTTAAAAGTGTAACTGTTTTTGTTGTTTATAGAATTAAAGAAGCACGGCAAACCATGTTCGAAAATGCATGTGAAGTTAAACTGCCTTATGGTGCTGTGAGAAACATGTTTTCTTGTTTATCAGGACATTCTAAGTCTTGGGATGAGTGCTCGGATAAAACAAAAGTGTTTTCATATTTAAAAAATGTGCTTTTTGAAAGAAATGATGTTCCTTTTGTTCTTGACAGAAGGATTTTGATACTTTTGTCTGCTTACAGAAAAATGCATGAGAGATGTAAGCAGTTAGAACATGAAAATAAGAAGTTACGTGAGCAAATTAGCCAGATCAAATTACTGCAAGATAAAACTGAAATTTATAAAGCTGTTGCAAGAGAATCTGGCTTTTCACATTCCAGTAATAATGAGGTTAAAAAAGGTGGGGGCCAGTGTGAGTCTCATGAGCAGAGCGTAGATCTCCGTGCGCAGAGCAGCCCACAGTTTTTGGCAGGAGTTGAAGTGCATTCCTTAAAAGATTACACTAGGCACGAAGTTGACAATGTTATATTCAGACCGCTTTTGCAAAGTACGATGTGTAAAATTAATTCAGACAAGGCAGAGGTACTCTCGCAAAATGTGCAGTTTCTAGGAATTCAGTGGAATCCAGAAAATAGACAGATGTTGTCACAGATAAAAACAAAAGATTTTAGAGTTTCTTACTATTTGCACTAAGCAAGAGACACCGAGTTTCACAAGCTTGTTCAATTTTTGGAAACAGTATAGCCCTCATCTGAGTAAAATCTTAACACTTTGGTACAAAGTAACTAGAAAAAAACATGAGTTTAAATGGAGTGAGAATCAGCTGCGTGCTTTTGATTTGGCAAATTAAATAATCCAGCAGACTTTAGATTTGTGCGCAGTGCAAGAGGGAAACGCTGATTTACATGTGAACCAGGAACAACTTGACACCTTGAGTATGTGGCACAAACAGGGGAGGACAAGGGTGCCCTTGGGTCTTTGGACTAGAAAACTATCTGACTTTGTGGAGCGCTGTAATTCTTTTGAAAAACAGCTTTGGACTTGTTATTGGGCTCTAGTGAATACTCAGCAAATGACATTAAATGACAATGTAATTCCGAAACCTGAGCTACCAATCATGCAGTGGGTGATGAGTTCACCTAAATCTCACAGTATAGGACAGGCACAAGAGGCTAGTATCATACTTTGGATCTGGTACATACAAAACAGGGCTCAAGTAGACCCTACAGGCACTACAGCCCTACATGAACATGTGTCACAAGTCCCTTTACAGGATGAGGAGAGAGTGCAGAAGGTACCACTGGCAAAAGAGTCACCAGTGAAATGGAGTGCACCGTTTGAATCAATCAATCAATCAATAATTTATAAAGCGCGCTATGTACCCGTTAGGGTTTCGAGGCGCTAGGGGGGGGGGGTGGTGCTGCTATCGTTCGAAGAGCCATGTCTTGAGGAGTCTCCTGAAGGTGAGGAGGTCCTGGGTCTGGCGTAGTGAGGTTGGGAGTGCATTCCAGGTCTTGGCGGCGAGGTAGGAGAAGGATCTGCCGCCAGAGGTCTTGCGCTGGATTCGGGGGACGATGGCGAGGGCAAGGTTGGCAGAGCGTAGTTGACGTGAGGGAACGTAGAAGTTGAGTCTGGTGTTCAGGTAGGTGGGTCCGGTGTCGTGTAGAGCCTTGTGTGCGTGGGTGAGGAGTTTAAAGGTGAGCCTCTTGTCCACGGGGAGCCAGTGGAGGTCCCTCAGGTGAGGGGAGATGTGACATCGGCGGGGTATGTTGAGGATCAGGCAGGTGGATGCGTTCTGGATGCGTTGGAGTCGTTTGATGTCTTTTGTTGGGATGCCTGTGTAGAGTGCGTTGCCGTAGTCGAGTCTGCTACTGATGAGGGCTTGGGTTACCGTCTTTCTGGTTCCTGTTGGAATCCACTTGAAGATCCTGCGGAGCATACGGAGGGTGTTAAAACAGGAGGATGAGACTGCGTTGACCTGTTTGGACATGGTGAGGGCAGAGTCAAGGATGAAGCCGAGATTTTGTGCGTGGTTGGCTGGGGTGGGTGGAGGGCCCAGGGCGGTGGGCCACCACGAGTCATTCCAGGCCGAGGGGGTGCGCCCGAGGATGAGGACTTCCGTCTTGTCGGAGTTAAGTTTTAGGCGGCTGTTGCTCATCCATTCGGCGATGGATTTCAGTCCCTCGTGAAGGTTGGCTTTGGTGGTGTGAGGATCTTTGGTCAGGGAGAGGACGAGCTGGGTGTCGTCGGCGTAGGAGAGGATGCTGAGGTTGTGCTGGCGGGCCAGTTGTGCGAGGGGGGCCATGTAGACGTTGAATAGCGTTGGGCTTAGTGAGGAGCCTTGGGGGACGCCGCAGATGAGGTTGGTGGCTTTGGAGTGGAAAGGTGAGAGTCGAACCCTCTGGGTTCTGCCGGAGAGAAAGGAGGAGATCCAGTTGAGGGCTTTGTCTTGGATGCCGGCTTTGTGTAGACGGGTTAGTAGGGTGCGGTGGCAGACTGTATCGAAGGCGGCTGATAGGTCTAAGAGGATCAGGGCTGATGTTTCGCCGTTGTCCATTTGTAGTCTGATGTCATCTGTGGCGGTGAGGAGTGCAGTCTCTGTGCTGTGGTTTCGTCTGAACCCGGATTGGGAGGGGTCTAGGATGGAGTTGTCTTCAAGGTAGTGGGCTAGCTGTGTGTTGACGATCTTCTCGATGACTTTCGCTGGGAAAGGGAGGAGGGAGATTGGTCGGAAGTTTTTGAGATCGTTGAGGTCAGCCTTAGGTTTCTTGAGGAGAGGTTGGATTTCTGCGTGCTTCCAGCTGTCCGGGAAGGTAGCGGTGTTGAAGGAAAGGTTGATGATCTTGCGGAGTATGGGGGAGATGGCGACGTCGGCTTTGTTGAAAACGTGATGTGGGCAGGGGTCAGAGGGAGATCCTGAGTGGATGGAGTTCATGGTTTTTAGGGTTTTGGCGTCGTCTACTTGGGTCCAGGTGGTGATGTGGTCGGCGTGGGAGGAGTTGTTGGGGGTGGGGTCTGGCGGAGGTGAGGTGTTGAAGCTGTCGTGGATGGCTGCGATTTTCTGGTAGAAGAAGGTGGAGAGATCGTCGCAGAGTTTCTGGGATGGAGGGATGTCGTTGACATTGGCGTTGGGGTTGGAGAGTTCCTTCACGATGCTGAAGAGTTCCTTGCAGTCGTGAGCGTTGTTGTTAAGGCGTTCTGTGAAGTGGGAGCGCTTGGCGAGTCGGATCAGTTGGTGGTGTTTACGGTTGGCTTCCTTGAGGGTAGCAAGGTTCTCGGGTGTGCGCTCGAGGATTCATTTTTTCTTGAGTTTCTGGCAGGTGCGTTTGGAGGTGGTTAGTTCGTCTGTGAACCAGGCTGGTTTTTTCTTTTCTTGGTTGGCGGTGGGTCTTTTGAGTGGGGCTAGGATGTTGGCGCAGTTGAGGATCCATTGTTGGAGGTTGATGGCGGCGGAGTCATGGTCGGTGGGGTCGGGTGGTGGGTTTTTGGCGAGGGTGTTGGTGAGTTGGTCTTCGGTGACTTTTCCCCAGCGGTGGTGAGGCGGCAGAGGGGTGCGGTGGTGTTCGGTGTTTTTCTTGAAGGAGAAATGGACGCAGTGATGGTCGGTCCAGTGGAGTTCGGAGGTGTGGCTGAAAGAGATGTGGTTGCTTGAAGTGAAGAGTGGGTCAAGGGTGTGGCGGGCGATGTGGGTGGGAGTGTTGACCAGTTGACGGAGTCCGAGGTTGGAGAGGTTGGTGGTCAGTGATGCGGTGTTGACGTCATTGTTGTTCTCCAGGTGGAAGTTTAGGTCTCCCAGGAGGATGTAGTCTGAAGAGGCGAGGGCGTGGGTGCTTGCGAGGTCAGAGACGGTGTCGCTGAAGAGGGCTCTTGGTCCTGGAGGACGGTATATGAGGGTTCCTCTGAGGGTAGTGTTGGGGTCCGTGTGAATCTGGAAGTGGAGGTGTTCGGCTGTTTTGAGGGTGTCGTCCGTGTGGGTATTGATCTTGAGGGTAGCTTTGTGGGTGATGGCTATTCCTCCGCTGATTCCGTTGGTGCGATCTCTTCTGGTTATCTTGTAGCCGTCAGGGATGGCGATGGCGATGTCAGGGGCCGAGGAGTCGTTCCACCAGGTTTCGGTCAGGAAGGCTACGTCTGGGGCAGTGCTGTCGAGCAGGTCCCAGAGTTCGATGGCGTGCTTTCGTGCGGAGCGTGTGTTGAGGAGGATGCAGTGCAGGTGGTTTATGTTGGTTGTTGCTGGCTTCGTTGTTCTGTTGCAGGTGAAGTTGCAGGTGAATCCTCGTGTCCCCTGAGGATAGAAAGCATGTTTGTTTGACTAATGATTCATTGAAATGCATGAGTACTAAAAGACAATGGAAAGCAGTGTTATATAATCCAGTTACTGAAAAGGTGTTGTCTACCACAGGAGAAGGAAAAAGTAACCAATATGCAGAGTTGTACAATGTGTGTCAGACTTTGAAGCAAGAGCTGCTTGAGAAGTGTCATTTTTACACTGATTCTTGGTTCACTGCCAATGGATTAGCATTTTGGTTTTCCACATGGCTTGCACATAACTTGTTAGTTAATTCAAAGGAGGTGAGGAGCAAAGAGTTGTGGAAGGAAATTTGGGGAATGTTAAAACAGAGCATAGTCATAGATGCTCATTGTCCCAGAACGCTGGTTCAATTCCCTTGCTGATGTTAAAGAGAAAAGTGCAAAGACAGAAGTGTCAACCCAGAATTCTGACCTGGTGGGGATGGCTAAGTGGGCGCACCAGAAATGTGGACATCTGGGAGAAAAAGCCACTTACAGGTGGGCAGAGATGCACATTCCCTTAGATTTGATAAAAACTGTGATTTTGCAATGTCCTATTTGTCAGCACACACAACAGAGATCTGTCCCACAAACAGTCAAAGATCAGTTGGGGAGAGGAAAGTTACCAGGACAGATATGGCAAACTGATCAGGTTTTAGGGGGAGGGATTGCTGCACATTACCAAGTCGAAATCAAAGTTATTCTGATGAGTAGAAAAGAATCTGATTTATTCATACAGATTGGAGACAGAATTGCCCAACTTGTCATAAGTGCAGTTAATGGAGGTTTGGTAAGGAAGGAGTCTGCCCCAGCCCTTCTGACAGTGCAAGGAAAGGGAAGCTGTGGTGCAGCAGATAAAAAAATCAGTGCTAAGGTGTGGGTTGAATCCTCAAATGACCCTCCAGAACCTGCAGAAATCATAACAAAGGGCCCCAATAACGTCCTGCTGATTATAAAACAAGGAAAAAAGAAAGGAGGGCACATTTCAGATGACAAATGTTATTTTAAAGAAAAGACATACTTTTTTCTTTTGCAGATCCTACTGGGACTCACCACTGACCATTAGTGTGCTGTGTGGTATCCCTTTGGGTGTTTGCGTGTGGGCTCGGGCGGGGGAGGGACCGCACCCCCAACCTGAACCTGATGGATTAAAGTACAAACCCCATTGATCCATTTTGCGCAACTGCCGCCTTCGGTTCAAGTTCTACATGGGATCAATATGAAGTTTGTCAACTTGTTTGATTACATTCTTCCACTTGAACTAAGCAACATTGCCAGTTAACTGTCTGTTTTTTCGTGTGGAAACCTGACTTTCACTTACATTCCAGCAAACCTTTCAGGTGGACCGTGTACCTTTACATAAGTAGAACTCATGCTACATCAACGTGCTATTTTAGAGACACTATTCAATCATTTATTATCCCAATCAGAGTATATAAGCTTCAGTCTTTTCATTGTAGGTGTATCTGATTTGAAACGTTATGAGATCAATGTGTTAATCCACTTCCATTGCTTTACAGTGATTGTTTTTTATCATTCAAATCTGATTTGCTTATAAAATTTGTTTTTTTTTAAATAAGAGAAATCTAAACAAAAGTCATTGGTCAGAGGGTGGATATGTTATGCCATTAATTGTGTTTGACCACTGACTTTGTGTTTCACCACTGCGCATATTAGTTGTTCAATGTTCATCAGTAACACATTACATGTAGTATTCAGTTTAGCTGCCTATTGGCTTTAACGTGGCATTAGACATTACATTTTGTATTCAGTTTAGCTGCCTATTAGCTTTATCGTGGAGTTCGACATTGCGGATGAGACATTGCAGATGAGCTGTGTTTTTCCACATGGTAGAACGAGCTGTGTTTTTCGTATTTTGTTCTCACCGAGCCCTAGCGTGATAAGAGAGCGTATATTTTCGTGTTTTCCTCTCTACCCAGCCTTGTGAAGGAACGCGCTTTAGGAGATCTGGCCAACCTCTAACGGCTTGCTTTCTTCCCAACTCTGCATGTTTTTACTATTAGAGGAAAAGGCCTGTTAGCAGGCTTTTTCATTATGAACGGTGTCCCTGGGCAGCAGAAGGGGGGAATTTTCCAAGACTTCAGTCAGGAGCGGACATCAGCTGCCTAACCTCCCGTTTGGGTGGAAAATCTCTTTCTTGCAGTTGAACAGGAGTCACCAACTTGCAGGCATGAGAAAGATGACGAGCAGTGATAGGCCCTACGGTGATGAATTTTTACTTTTATTCTTTGCTTTGAAGTTATGCTATAATATAATCACATATATTTGCTGTGTACCTTGCAATTGAGAATCACTTTGATATATTTTCCTTTCATTGCTGTGACTACTTTTTAAACGTGTGCTTCCAACCTACTAATCTCGTCTCTCAGGAACCTCGTGATGAAGTAATAATAATAAATGTCTTCTTTAAACTAATAGTGCATTCCAGAGAAGTTTTTTCAGCTCGGTTGTAAGATAAGTGAAAACAAAACAAAGACCTGGATCATAAAAGGATAATGAAGGCCTATGCAGAGAAGCAACAACATGCAAAAGACATTGTTTTCACTAGAGGAGATCGAGTGCTTGTCCATCCTTTGAGAAAACAGAAGTCTGATGCTCCATTCGATGCTGAGTCATTCCATGTTGTAACCAGCAAAGGACACATGGAGACAGCCCAGTGACCTGGGAAGTCCATTACACAAGATTCCTGGCATTTCCAACATGTAGCTCTCCACACGTCAGATACTCACGTCAACGTAGAGACTGGTTCTGAAAGAACAATTAA